>NC_072387.2:98443204-100943204 GCF_028885625.2 Pongo pygmaeus | reverse complement strand
TTTTAAAATTAGTTTGGGTAATGTTTTATGAAATGGTTTCTTTGAAATTGCTTCTTGGAGTGATTATAGCCATTGTGTAAAGCCAGCAATAAAAGAAGGATTTGAAAGTAGAGAGTAGAACGGTAGTTACCAGGGGCTGGAGGCAGGGGTAGAGGAGATATTGGTCAAAGGACACAAAATTTCATTTAGGAGGAATAAGTTAAAGAGACACACTGTCACATGGTGACTACAGTTAATAACAATGTATTGTGTTATTGAAAATCCATGAGAGTAGATTTTAAGTGTTCTGACCACAAAAAAAGTATGTGAGGTAATACATACGTTAATTAGCTCTACGTAGCCATTCTATAATGTATACATGTTTCAAAACAACATGTACACAATAAATATATATGATTTTTTATTTGCTAGTTAAGAAACGGGTTTGACACTTCAAAAAACAAAATACTTTTGGCATATGAAGAGTCATTTACAATCACACCCCAGACTTTGTTGTTAATATTAGCAGGGATAGTCATTGCTGAAAAGGTCTTCACATGCTTATGAAAGAAGTTTCACTAAATCTAGTTAGCATTGAGAAGTGTTGACAAGAAGAGCTGAAAATAAACCTCAGGACAACTTTCTGATTTAAAATTCTATTTCTTGGTGTGTGAATGTTATTTTTGAGGAAATATACACTTTATTGCAACATAATAAATAAATGAGAAAATAAGACAAAGAAAATGTTATTTCACCCAATATAGTAGGGTGGTCTTTAAATAAGTACATAAATAGTCCATGAGATAGTTTGAAGCTTTCAGCTTGGTCACCTTGTTGGTCTAGTCAAATGACTCACATATTAGCAATTTGTTTGCAAAACATCTTCTTCTTATAGTTCCAATTGGATTACATAAGATTGTTTTATCCTGATAGATAATCTGGACTTTCTTCACCAAAAGAAGGTTAATATTTCTACAAATTTTAAACCAGAACATTAAATTTTATACTGAAAATACAACTTCCTTGAGGTCAAGATTGTAGGGGAAGGCAGATTTTTGGTGTCCTTATCCAAATGATGGCCTTGCAAACCAAGTTATTTTCATGAGAGGATTTTCTTACTTTACTTAAATCTTCTCTGAGCGTAACAGGAAATAAATCTGGAGGCTCCAGCTTCTGGAGCTTTTCCACAAAGAAGATAATCTTTGTGATATAAAGACACAACAAACTCTTCTTTCTCCATGTTCTTCAAAATCCATAGATCCCAAATAACTACTTCTTGTCATTCGCTATAGAATAGCATTATTTCCAAAATTGCGTTTAAATCATCTACATACAGAAGGTTAAATTTGTTTAAAAATGAATAATTACATTCATTTCTTTACGTTTGTACTCTGAAGAATGTGGAATTTAAACTAAGGGCGATTGCACTTTAGCTATGAGACATTGGGCAGGTCACTTACTCTCTTCAGAGGATTAAAAGGATAAAATATTTTTAAAAATATCTATCTATATATCTATCTATAGATAGATACACACACACACATAGAGTTCTTATACAAGCCCTCATTAAATGTAATCCAAGTTGTAGACCCATAGTACTGATTTAGGTAGGCAAAATATCAAATTAACAACAACAACAAAAAAAACCAGACATAAAAAATGTGTCTCATATTCTGAACACATCATTATTCCCTGAAATATCCACAGACCACTCTAATCTGAGCACACCCTAGATGGACCAGGAACACAAGTATTGTGAATGACTGCAATAATAAAATGAGTATGTTAAACTATCAATTACTTGGCTTTGATTCCATGCTTGAAATATATTCAATGAGCCTCTGCTGTGGGCCAGACAACGTTCTGGGCAGCAGCGACACACTGGTGAACAGTCCTTGCCTGTATGGAGCTTACATTTTAGAAGGCAGAGACAGACCAATAAATAAGTCAGCAAACAATTCATCAATATAACTTCAAGTAATAACAAATACTTAGAAGAAAATCAACTAGGGTCGTGCCTTGAGGGCTTGGGAATTAAATGTACTTTAGTTTGGAAACCAGAGTAGTCATAGCTGAGGGATTTATATCTTCACGGACAACTGAAGACCCAGAAGAAACCAGCAACGCAAAGGCTGGGAATCAATGTCTCCAGCTGTGTCCTTGAGGAAACAGGAAATGCAAAAGGTTCTAAAGGAAGAAGGAGCTTACTTATTTGCCAAACAGAAAGAAAGTTGATGAGAGCAATGAAAGCGCAGTAAGTGAAGGGAGAGTGGAAGGAAAAGCCTGGGTCATTAAAAGCCTTTTTTAGTCGTTTTAAGAGTTTTGAAATTTTTAAACAGAGGAATGAGATCATCTGATTTTTGACTGAACAATGACCCTGGTTGCTACATGCAGAATGGCAGCAGGGAGATAAGGATGTAAACAGAAGACTGATTGGGAAGTTATTTTAATTCAGGGAAGACACGATACACTTGGATTGAGGTAGTAGCTACAGAAATAGAGAGGATGTTATAGGTCCTACGACGTAGAAGAGAATACTCTGGAAGCAGAATTGATAGACTTCATGATAGGTTATGTGAGGAAGGATCAAAAAGGAACCAAGGACAGCTATACAATGGTTGGTTTGAACAACTGATGGTTCATGATGTCATTGCCGAGATAAGGATATTTAAGGAGGAAGATAACGCGGTAAGGAAACTTTTTAGAGCAACTAGGTGAACCTTAGGTGTGGATATTGTCCATTTCTCCAAATGTGATGCAGTTACTGGGAAACTGAGAAAAACTACTGCTTTCTCCATCTTTCTAAAATAAAATTCACTTCTTTCTCATGTCTAAAACTCTTTGCAAAACCTAGATTCTTTATGTCTAATGTATGTCCACAACACCATATCTGCAATTCCGAATTCCATTAGCTTGGAAAAGTAATAGATTTGTGTAACCTGCTTGGCAGCAAAATTCAGCTGATCTGGTCTAATTTGGTATCAAAATCCAGCTTGAATTTAAGGGATGTCATTGATAATGTTAAAGCAAGATTAAAATGGAGACTGCCTGAAGAATGCCTTACCAAACAAAAGCAACAAGGCTTTAAAGAGAGCATTAGCCTTGCTTAAGTTGCAAACACAAGCAAAAGTTAACTCGGATCTTTTTGGGTAAATGCTTATGTTATACAGAGACGAAACTTAACCTTAGCCAATCATGAGCAGTCTACTAAGATATGATTATGTGACTAGGGACTTTCCAACAAGGTAAACCATAAAAAGCAATTTGTAACTACCACTAGTCAAATAACTTGTTTTGTTTTCTTATTCACCCTATAAATATTTGCCTCTGAAGCTGTGTCATTGGAACACTAAACTTCATTTAGTCTGGTGTTCCCCAATTCATGAATTATTTCTTACTCAAATAAACTCTTTAAAATTTTATTGTGCCCCAGATTTTTCTTTTACAAGAATCTTTATCCTTTTTAATATTACTATTTATACATTTTGGTATAGAAATGTTAGAGTTTGATTTCAGAGTGCCACTCTAGACCCCATTGGGGTTACGTAGGATATAGTACATGTACTGTATAATCTTTATGACATTTTTTTTAAAAATTAAGAGTTCTGAGACTCATCTATCCTCTGGTCTTAGAGAAGAGATATAGACCTTTAACTTTAAATTGGATAGTATTTTATTATGTGTTTTACTGCTTGGTATAAAGAAATATTGGATCCTTTTCTGAGAGAAGTGGTTTACAAAGTATCCTTCATGAAGCGAGGAGAAATTCAGAGAGCAAAATTTGCTGATATTACAGACTCTAGACCCGGGCATAGAGGGCAATGTAAATGACTTCAGTGTAATGGATTATGAGAGCAGGAAGGATGGGTTCTTATGAAAGGGAAAGTCACATAGACAGACAGATTAAATTAATCAGCAGTCTAATGACTTAAAAATTGTGTCAAAATTCCTAACTTAGCTTGCCCAAGTTAACTTGGGGCAGCTTGAACACTTAATTTTATTGATTCTAGGCTGCATATTTTCCACATTTTAATTTTTCTGAAGTTGGGACGTGTCTTATGATTGATGGAAACTTAAAATGGACTCTAATCGGGTGGAAGTGATGATATGTTATTTCCCGCCCATGCTTGGCCTTGTCTGTTGCTTCTGTACCATACGGCAAATAAAAACTTTGATATCTCAATCATAAACTATTTGAGAGCATTAATAGGAAAGTTTATGTCTTTTGACTGTTCCCCAAACTTTTCCATTGTCAGAATTAATTAAGATCAAGAAAACACTAACACCAAAACTCAATGGATGTTGGAAGCTTGAAAGAAGACCTCAAAGACAATATATTTGGGCATATTTTAAGATCATCATCAATACTCTGTATGGCACTGAGAATGACTTATGGGAAAACAGAGTTATCAATGACTTTTTGTTGGAAATTATCCAAAAGAGTAAGATTCTGCAAAGAAGTTTGTGAATTTCTGTACCAGTTTATTTTTATTTCTATTTTCATTTTACGAGGGCGTGAGAGTGATATTTGAAAAGTGTTACATTCATATATGTCTAAATTTTTCAACAAGTATCAAATAAAGATTCTAAGTTATAAGAAAGCGTTGTGTCAGTTTAATTGGATGATTTCTTAAAATTAGCTCCACATGAATGAACGGTGCATCTAAAATTGATAATTTGATAATTGTCTCAGATTTGAGGAAATACCATCCTCCATTATAGACAAACACTAGAAGGACCTGGGAATGGGGAGGGGGACTATGTAAGAGACGAATATTCCAATCTCAGATGATTATTCTTCCACTGTCCTTTTTTCTCTGAGTCTAAGCTCATCTTTTACTGTCCCTCTGGACTTTAACAGGCGCTCTGCTACTAATGCTTAAATGGAGCATCTACTTAATTAGATTACAGCATTTACAGGACATAAACCTTTGGGTACATGTCAAAGACCCTGGACTTTAGGCCACAACCAATGTAAGTGGATGATATCCCAATGATAGCATATGCCTAGAAAGGTTAGGCTTTATTTTCCATGAGTTCTTATCGAATGCAAAATAAACTTTGAATTTATATTTCTTGAGTTTTCCATCACACAATGTTTTGCTTTTATAACTTCTATTATTAAAAGAAGAATATTACACCATTTGTAAATGTTTTTGATGTGCAAAATTTTATACCTATAAGTTGCAAAATCTGTGCATTGCACTAGAAATTTTGCTGAGTTGTCAGCTCTTAGCCACAGCATTTAAGTAGTACAATTCATTTCATATTTAACTTTATTTAAATATCATAGTGAGTAGACCATTGGTTTTCAGATTATTTTAAATTTCTTTGTATAATATGAGTTGATTTCCCATTGTGTCTGCCAAAGTACTCTTCTTTCTTCTTGAGGACAGTGCACATTTAGAAATTACCTTTTTGAAACATTTTGAAAACTGACTCTTCAAAAATGACTTTCAATACTTAAGAACATGACAAAAATATATTTATAACATATCTTTTAGTAACATATTATGCCGTATATAAAACTATGTACTTGTGAATGTTCAACACCTATCCCCCTCCCCCCAAAACAGCAACTTGTTTTGTTGCATTTGCTGATTTATGTAGTATAAATACTCCCACATGTCCAGTTTCAAAGTACCAACTTGATGTCACTGGATATACAGTTAGGAAGAGGTATCATTATAAAGTATTTTTACAGTAATGAAGCAATAAATATAAGCAACTACAAAAGCACACATAACAGTGAAATGCATTAAAATAATTGGGAAATATTAAGTTTTGAGTATTACTTCATTTGCTTATCTTGTAATTTATTTAATTGTAAGTTTATATGATTCAATTTTTGGCAATGGCTGTATTTAACAACTGGTTTCCAAATTTACAAATGTACTATTTTAGGCCTACATGAACTGGGTGTAGTTTAGCATTCCTGTATATATGATATTTGATATTGCCTATTATAACACAGGTTAAAAATAGTGAAGCTTAAACACATTTGAGACTTCCTCCCTCCCTCTTTTCCTTCCTTCCTTCCTTCCTTTCTTCCTTCCCTCCATCCTTAAGTTCTTACAGATTTGCTAGACATGTCAAAATGAGTAGAAATCAGAATGAACCAATTAAATTATAAAGTTACCAATTTATGCTATTGATATGGGGACAGACAGAAATAAGAAGGTTATACTTTTCTAGGATTCTATAATATACATTTTCTTTATATGTCAGGATATATGTATGTATCCAGTTATATATCTTGATACAGTTATTTTTGTTTCTATGAAACCATGTTGAATGCTATGAAAAGCCTTGATAATGGTAAGTTACTAAAAAAGCCTCTCTAGGTATGAGCAAGAAGGCGAAAGACTGAGATAAAAAATACCAGCCGTTAGTTTCTGTATTCTGATTGCTTTGCTAGTATCTTTATATTCTTGGACCACTTTGAAGAAATTAAACCCAACATTTTAAATAATGAATTTCTGAGGAATACTTATCTACTGATTTGTAATTAACAAAAAGACCTATGTTAAAAAAAGTAAATAAATGTGTGCATTTTTGTTAAAATAAAAATCAATTTTAATTATTTTTAATGGTTATTTTTATCATTTTTATTTAGAATTTTTTGTTTTGTTTGTTTTTGCCATTAACTGACAAAATATTACCCCAAACACAGTGGATATTAAGGTTTCACCTATGAATACACTTACCATTTCCAAAATTTATACTTACTACATTCTGAGAAATGCAGAGTTAGAATGTAGTAAAATAAGGCAAGACACATAATTACTAGCATCAGGTGTTAGAAGGTCCAAGTAGATTTCACAGAATTCAAGAGAAAAAAAATGAATGCAGTCAGGTAATCTCTCTTGTTGACATTATGACACAATTTATTTAGTTTATAATCAAATTGCTGATTGCTAACAGTTTTTATTGACTTTTTGTTATGTAGCCCTGGCATAAGAGATAGCTATAAGGAAAAAAAAATCCAAATTCTCTTTAACCTAAAAGTCATTGTCTTAAATGTGACTTTATTGATGCTTTCGAGGATTTTTAAAATCTTGTGTGTATCTGCACACAAAATGATTATTCAGAATTTTCTGTCTAAAAAATTACTGTTAAATATTTTTGTTATAATTTTTAGAATTTAGTTCTTTTTAAGCCTACAAATCTTGTATGTTTATAAATCTAGAGAAATGTAACAATACTTTGAAGAAGTCTTTAAAGATTAGTGCTGTTTAAAACTTAAAAATGAATATTTTAAAATAAATTTATAAATTTATTATATTAAAATACTTTCTAAGTAGTTTAATTTTCTGACTGACCAACTTTCAAGTACTCAAGTATTACATAACAATTGAATAAATTAAACTTATTAAAATGATTGTGTCACTAAACGTTCTAATAATTTTCATTGGTGTTTCACTTATACGTTTAAACTTTAAATCACAAGTTGAAATCAATTATTTAGCAATACATATTCAATCAAAATCATAAGGTTATCTGTTATCCTATTAACAGTAGGACAAATTATCTTGAACACTATACAAATCATAGAAAGCAATGCTCAGATGTCTTAATATAAATATAATTAACACCAGAATTTTGATCCTCTTAGGTCTTTTTATACTGAAGTTTACATCTTCTCTGGGTTAAAAGAACCTTATTTATTAAATGAACAATTTTGTCATCCCAAACAATTTGGGGGGTTGCTTTTTCGGTTGGTTATGATAGAATAGTGAATGACCAGAGATATTTGAGAGAATATTTACTGGGCTCTTTTTTCATGTTGTTGTTGGAACATCCTTAACCCCACTTATAATCTGGCATATTTAGAGGCAAAACCCTATTCGCTTCAGAAGTCTATTTTCCAGATCTGCTCACGGAAATCTGAAACTTCCACCCAAGATGCTATCCTATTTGATTAGACTGCATTTCTTTCGCTCTTAATATTTAAATAATCCCCTTTGCAAGTTATAGGAAACTTCACATTTTGGGGGTTCCTGCATTCATTTATTTCATACTTTTCTTATCTCTCTAGAACCATAGCAAATGTAATGCTGATAGCTGATTAAATTTTGAATCTCTTTCGTGGCTTTATTTGGCCAAATCTTCAGAGATCTTTCTACTGTCAGAAAGGCGTTTGATGCTTCCCATTAGTTCAAAGAAGACCTTAGAGGTGGTTCTAGGACTCTACTGCCACAATAATGGAGTAGATGCATGCTGAAGGGATTTCATTAGTGTTATTTGATCAATCCTTTGTTTCTTAATATGTAAATATTCTATTAAAGTGTCTTCTCTGTACACTTCAAAACTATAGGCCAGGCGCGGTGGCTCACACCTATAATCCCAGCACTTTGGGAGGCTGAGACGGGCAGATCACTTGATGTCAGGAGTTTGAGACCAGCCTGGCTAACATGACATAACCCCGACTCTATTAAAAATACAAAAAATTAGCCAGGCGTGATGGGGGGTGCCTGTAATCCCAGCTACCTCAGGAGACTGAGGAGGAGAATCGCCTGAGTCGGGGATGTGGAGGCTGCAGTGAGCTGAGATCGTGCCACCATACTCCAGCATGGGTGACAGAGCGAGACCCTGTTTCAAAACAAAACTACGTTATGAAGTGAGACTATGGAGAACCTTTGTATAAGTTTTAAACTTCTCTAATTGTAAATATTGCTAGATTAGATAATAACTGCATTTAAATGCTCCATCTCCCCAGCATTAGGAAAAAAAATCATTGATTTCTCATGAAAATTTATGGAGCATAAACACGTGGGGCACATAGATCAAAGATGTAGTAGCAGCAAGCTGAAGTAAAAGCAGACTATGCCTAGGGGATGGGCTCTGACATACCCATGAGCAGAGGTAGGTATGAGGAGGGCAGGGGAGGAGAGACACATCAGGCGACTGTATGTAATGGAGCACTATTTCAATCCCGCCTTCATATCTTTCTGTATTTAATGGAAAATGATTTGAAAATAATATGTTCTTTGCTTTTGAGTGCCTGCACCCTGCATATTACTAGAATATTCATTACCCAATTCTTAAATCAAATAGCAATCACAACAGCTCAAAAACATTCACAAATCTTAGAGATGTTCTTACAAAGTGAGACTTGGTGTGGGCTAGGCAACTTTTCACAATATGAGGAAAGTAGGTAGTGGATCCACTAGTTAATCTGTTCAAAAAAGTGATTTCAGAAACTTTTCCACTGAATTTTTTTGCTTTATATAGAACTCAAGCAATTATACCTTTTTTTGTGAGTATTCTTGCCTAGGCATAAGTCGCCCTATTCACTACTCCAATCTCTTTAAAATGCTTTTCAACTAAAATGTGCTTTGCTCATGGGGACAATTAATACACCTGTAGACCATGTTTATACACATAAATTAAAGTTGAAAACTGAGCATTTTAAGTTAAAACGTTTTCGACGTTTGCTTTCAGTAAACGTAGTTGACTTTGAACTATTATGATTCCAATTACACCTTGGTAAATCGTTTTGCTGGAAACAAACTTTAAAAATGGATGCTCAAGTCAGTAACATAGATTTCAGGGACATGCAACTTTATTTTGGATCAGTATTTTCATTTTAGAGGCTTTTTGTTATTGTTGTTAAGATCTGTGTTAACAATATTCACTCATCTGATGGATGAGGTATAGCTGCAAGTATCAGCTTAGAAAAGAGGACATTCATCTAGACCAAAACATTTTTTTCTTTGTACAAAAAAAGTAAAATGATAAATGGACATGAATACATTACTTATGCCTGATGACTAGAAACTTCAAACGGCCAAATGGTCTCATTGATGGACTTGAGACAGATGTAAGCCTTAAGATAAACGTGTAAACAAAAGATAAATGTATGAAGGTGAATGTGAGTGTGTATGAATTGTTATGTTTCATGCTTAAAACATCTAAAAATCAGGTGGAAACCTTACATTAAAGTTACTTTGAGAAACATGTTACTTTTCATAAGTTGGCAAACAGGTTTTCTCTTCTGGATAATTTCTCTCTTTTTTCCATTCAGTACACATTTTCCTAAGGTAGTACCATGAGCTCTACATGAGTGTAGTCTACTATTTAATAGTTCAGTCAGTAGATACATTGTTTCTTTTTCATAATTCTGGCCCCTGTTGAATGGTGATGACTTGTTCTAAGCATACAATGCTTTCCTGAGCTTTCTAGGGATTATGAAATCATTTGAGAACATTTAATAACTGCAAGAAGTTTGCACTATCAAAGTAAAGAACTGAGCAAACTGCCAAAATAGTATGACAATTAGGGATAGAAAAAGGGAGGAGAATACTTTCACTTTAATTCAGATTTCAGGCAAGAATAGTCACTTATAGAATTATCTGGAAAATTACTTTCACACTTTTATTCACTCAGATGGTGAATAAAAGTTTTGGCCTCTTTGATTGTTTTTATTATGTACACTAACATTATGATTAAATCTGATAAATCTATATTTTGGTAAAAGTGACTTTTAATGACAGAAAGCCTTGCATTCTACAGTTTTCATCTTTTTTTAAACTTAACTTTCCTTTTTGATTATTACTGAAACCAATAGTCTGCTGTGATTTGAATTCATGCAGTGAATGCTTAACTATGTGGTACTACTCAAGTGTGAAATTAATAATGGAGCTGGGTTTGTTGTGTGGCCTCTGACTTGCTTCCCACAATTTGAGAAGGTGTCAGAATTATGGCTTCTATTAACCTTCCTTTGTGAGGGATTTGTGAACCTATCAGATTTGCTTCCAGCTTGAATCAGTAGAAGTAAAGTGATAATTTTTGTTGTTCTTCATTTTGAAATGAAAAAGGCACATCATGTTGAATCATTTCGAGCCACCCATTGATTTTAATGTGTCCAGCCTGAGACCCTGTACACTGGCTGTGATTGTGGCTAAAATAATTGAGAGCTTAGAAAACAAAAATGGAGCCAATGGAAGATAATTCATTATGATGAATAATCATCTCCTCAACTTCCAGAGAAATTTGTTTCCATTTTCCAGGAAGCGCAAGTTAACGCCATATTTATGGTAACTCATTTACTGCAGAACACTTACTGGTGGATTTAACACTGAAGGCAGGCCAGTGACTTTGATAGTAAGTATAATAAAGTAAACCATAAATATTCTTTTGTGTCAAAAAATCCTCGTTTTATTTGTATATTGTTACTTGTATGTCTTATATATAGAACCTTTAATTTTTATATTATAAAAATAAATAATATAAATATAAAAATAATATAAATATAAATTATATATAGATTTACATAAATATAAATTATATATATGGAAGTCTAAAATCTTAGATCTAACGCCAAACTTAACCATAACAGTAGAGAGGAATAACATTACTCTTAAAAAATATTAATTTTGTCCATCTGACTTGTTTTACTTAAAAAAATCCTCTCTCAGGTAGTAGCCTTTGAAACAGAAAAATACAGCTTAAAGCATATTCTTAACCACTATTGTAGTGGGTTTTTACTATCTTTGTTTTTGTTTTAGCTTATGTTTCCCTAGTGAGAAGTATTTCAGTAAGTTTTACCGTTAAATCAGTTCAATGTAGAGCTCTTCATCCACTGAGAGAGAAACATTTTGATTGAAGATTTTTCTCAACCTTGAACGGGTCAGTTAAATTTTACCCCAGCCAATGGCTTTATTGTCTGTGTTGACTTGAACTGTGTTTCAATCAACAGAGTTTCTGCTATACTTTCAGTCTAGTACTTTCTAGCGTGCCTTGCTTTTGTTCCTCCTAGGAGGAAGAGTGCTGAAGGCAATTATTAAAGAGAAAAATAAATTTTTCAGTGAGAAAAATAAATTCATAAACATAGAATAAACCTTAAGCATTGTTGTTATTATTTTTATGCTACAATAGACATACTTTTCAGTTCATAAAGAAAAACATAACCAATTTTATTGGGTAAAAGCTTGACAACTCATTTTTACTTTTACATAGAATTCACTTGAATCAGGATGCCTGGACTTTATACCAACGAAGGGCATATGATACAAAAGATAGGCTTCTTAGCTAAATCTGTATTCTCTGCTTCCAAAATGTGTGTGTGTGTGTGTGTGTGTGTGTGTGTGTGTTTTAAATAGAAAATGTTAATGCTACCAACAGAAGCATAAAACCCTCTTTCCCTTCTCCATCTTGGTTCATCTTTCCTGAAGGCAATCATCTGAAACTCTACCACTGAAGGCTTCAATTTCAACCATCCTATTTTCAATGATATCATAATTTTCCAAATTTTTTGTTGAAAAGAAAATTCCTCAGGGAGAGGTAATATTTTAGAAGTTACCAGTCATCTTTAACTACGTCAGAATAATTTTGGATCCATTCCTGAGACTTGATAACGTTCAAAGAAGGAAAACCATGCTGAGAGGAGGGTGGTAAAGATGTTTGGGGTTCAAAAGACCAAAATTTTTTAGTAATTGTAACCAGTTGCAGCCAGGTATCTTAAGATGTTTACAGGAGGGGGTATGGCATGAATGTTTATTCAGAGAAAAGATTTCCTCTTCCTCTTGACCTGAGAAAGAGGATATCCAGACTGTGCTTTAGATTTAAGGAAAATAGGGTGGTGTTTCTTAACCAGAAGCTACGTTGGCAGTACTACGACAGAAACACCACATTATTAACATCTATTATTATTTTCTAGCTACATATGTCCTCAAGCCAGTCAGCAATGAATCTCCTGTTTCCAGGAGAAGACCTACCCTTTTCCATGTAGATGCAAGTATAGTTAGAAGTGTCTAAGGAAGTTCTTCTTAGGGCAGAGACAAAACACCTTACAGCAAGAGTCATGGCATTTCTGATTGCTGGATTGCTGGTGGTACTTGGGTATTTACTTTTGTTTCTGCTCTCTCTGGATGACCTCATTCACTTTCTTTCCTTTAAATGCTATATTGTGCAGATGATTTCCAAATAAATCCCTTAGCCAGGGCATCTCTGATCTCCAAATTCGCATATAAGACAAACAAGTCCACTTGGACATCTTAGGTATCTCTGCATGGACATAGCTAAAATTGGACTATTGATTCATACCCCCACTCAAACTTGGTTTTCCCTCCCTTTTGTTACGTTCCCCGTATTAGTCAATGCATTAACTTCATCTAGTTTCTCAAGCCTTGAACCCAAAACTCAGTTGTTTCACTATTTTCCTCATTTCCATCTCCACCATCCAATTCCTCAGCAAATGCTGTATCATCAGAGAGCTCTATGCTTCACTGTCTTCACCGCCATTGCCTAAATTGAGGCTGTCATCATCTCACATTAGAGATGCTGCATGGCCTGCTAATTAGCCTTCCCACTTCCACTCTTGTTTCCCTAACACTTAATCTTCACATGGCAACCAGGAAGTGTTTTATACATATATATTTCCTCTTTAAGTTAAATTAAATACTGACATCTGATACAATTGAAAGAGTTGTGAAATTCTTCCACTGCACTTGTAATGAAATCCTTATCTTGGTGTTCAAGGCCCTACAATACCTTGCCATACCTTTTTCTTCAACTTTCCTTCTGCCAACCCCCCTCTCAGTCCTCCAGCCTCACTGGCTTTTTTTTTTTCCCAGTTCCTTGGACATTCCAAGCTTTCTGTCACCTCAGGAATTTGGCATATGTCCACTCTGCTTGGAATTTATTTTTTTCCACTTTTGGAAAGAATAGATCTCAAAATAAATATCTATTCATGGAAATCCTAGCTGCCTACTCCACTCCTTGTCAACCCCTTGTCCATCCATTAGCATCTACCGAAGCACAGTGTTCATTTCCTTCACTGTGTTTTTCACAAGGCAACACCTGCAGGAGGTTAGGTGTTTGTCTTATTCATTGTCACTCAGTATTTGTTATGCTTCCTGTCACTTGACCAATATTTGGGCATTGAGTGAAATAAACTCTTACTCTGTCTGGATCCTCCAATTGCTGCAACCATCCTGAAGCCTATCGGCCTCTTTTTATTTTTTAGGGCTTCTGTTGTTTCTCACTTATTTTCCCTACTGCATTTTGGATACTATCTTCCTTTTTGGTTTCTGTGCATTATCCTGACCTTCTGTTCTCTTGCTTGGATTCCATGGGTGTTCATGTGATCAATTCATTTAAACTTATTTGTGAGTTCTTTAAATGAAAGGCAATTTGTTGAATACTGCAGGGCATAGAACCATGAAAAAAAAGCCTACTGTTGCACGATTGGCTCATTTTTGGCATAAGCATGGGGCAGAAAACAGGGAGTAAAGGTAAATAAACAAACAACTTACATACTAAGATCTAAAAACTTTCCAAGAATTTTAGCTCATTGGTTTAAGCGGCAGTAACTTTGATAAAAAACAAAAGATCCAGAGAAACTAGTTACACAGTTTCAATTGCAAAGATAATGGAAATGTCAAGTGGTTGTGGCATGTTATTAATTATGCCACAACCAGCCAGATTCACCATCTCAAAATGCTGATGTCACCCTGAAGACACACCCATGACAATCATTCATAGCAGCAGCAACAATATAATTTTTCATTGAATTATTTCATTCACTCTCTTATAAGTAAAATTTTGTTAAGGTTTTAGAAACAGTAAGTGAAGTAATTGCTCTTGAAAGAATAGAATAGCATATATAGGAAAAGTTCTACTAAACTTTTCTTTAACATGGTTAATAGCATGCTTTTTCCTTTTTGCTCTTTATAAGGAGAACAGCTTAGTATTATCAAAATTCATCACCACTTCACACTGGTCTCTCTCTGATTATTCAAATAGAAATGTTATTAGGAAATCAGCCAGAGTGTCTACCAAATCTTGGCTCCAAAATCAGTGGGCCAGTAGTAATTAAAGACTAGTGGAAGCTTAATTTCATAGCCGACTTAACTCCAGCAAAAAACAAAAGCACACAAACAAAAACAAGGCAGAACAAAACCCAAAGAATAAAATTCTAAGCATTTGAATTCTGCAAAATATCAAATTAACTTTAATAGTAAAAAGATGAGCTTTTTATTTAAGTCTATCCAGGCAGACACATAACTCTTCCGATCACTAACAAAAAATGTCTACTACTTTGTGTATGGTCAATTTAATATTGCTAGGGTGAAAAATGTTTATTTAACCAGCCATCAAACAAATATTAAATACTGGAAAAGTTTCCAAAGTTGCACAAAACTGGTGTTTGAGATCAATTCGCAAAGCAATTTATCAGTTCAAATGTATTATTTCCATTTTTAATTCATGTTTGGTAGAATGAGCATCTAGTTGCCAGTGTGAATGTAACTCACATGAGATGGTGTTGACTAGACAGGTGGGAAAGGGAAATTTTATAATTTATCAAAACAAAATATTAGGAACCAAAAAGAAGACTCACTGAATAATCCCAGTGCCATCAAGGAATGTACATATTTTAGGAAGTTAAAAATAAGTGACTAAAATTCATTTTTATTCTTAGACTCTTTAAAAAAGAAATAACATTGGGAACCATAAATACAGTCACTTCTCTATTTTGATATTTTTTTTTTTTTTGCTCTGTGATCTTTGCTGTACAAAGGGGGTTAGTTATGATTTTTTTTTTTAGATGAAGTTTCGCTCTTGTCTCCCAGGCTGGAGTGCAATGGTGCAATCTCTGCTCACCGCAACCTCTGCCTCCTGGATTCAAGCAATCCTCCCACCTCAGTCTCCCAAGTAGCTGGGATTACAGGCACCAGCCACCATGCCTGGCTACTTTTATTTTGTATTTATTTATTTATTTATTTAATAGATATGGGTTTTCACCATGGTGGCCAGGCTGGTCTCAAACTCCTGACCTCAGGTGATTCTCCCGCCTCAGCCTCCCAAAGTGTTGGGATTACAGGCATGAGCCACCATGCCCAGTCATCATTTTGTTTGTAACAAAGGACTGAGAATAATTATAAAACAACCTCCTATTTTTTTTTTTTTTACCCTGAACGTCACCATGAGTCTGACATTGAAACAAAAACAATCCAGTCCTTATCCAGAAGGGGCACTCATTGAATTTACAGAATTACCTGAAATACAATTTATTACTCTGCACTGAACAAAATAACATTTTGATAAAGCTAAACTCCCAGAATAAAATGTTGTTTGGCACTGGCAAACCTCAAGGAGAATATACTGCTTTCAAAATGTGATCCTAATGTGATATAATGTAATTGCATTATTGTTATCTTACAATTATTATGAGATATGCTATGCATTTAATGAAGAAAATAGAGAAACTTCATAAAGAATAAAGCCAGTTTGTGAAATTTTGAAGACACAAAATTATGGTAAATGGTTTGAGTTACAGTATTTTATTATGTAAAATACGTGTCAATATCATGATTACTTCACTTTCCATGGTACTTTATGAGCTCCTTGTAATACAATTTAATGTAGTGGAGTGCACAGTGAAACAAGTATTCTGTTACTACACAGCTAATCTTCACAACAGCTGTACTTTTACCATCCTCAGCTGTTCCAGTTACAACAATCATCCTTTTCACAGCTCGACACCTGTCTCTTATTATATTTGAGAGCAATTATTAATTTCTTTAAATTTCCCATCCCTTTTCATGCCTTTGCGTTGCTTTATATTCTGATGCACATTTACATGCCCTATTATATTAATTCTCTCATTTGATCTCAAAAACCTAAAAATTATTAGGAAGTTAATTGTGCAGGGATCAGAGGTTTTTCTCACAGTATAACTCTGTTAAATGACACAGTTTGTTCCAGCTTCTTGCTGACACTGCAAAGGATTGTCTAGAACGAAGAGTTCAATTACTTTCACAGTGCTAATCATATATCGTTATGTAGAGGCATGAATCCTTAATTCCCAAGCCAGTGCCCCAAGCAGCATGACAGCAATAAAAGACACATTCCAAATTCCTATGTCCACTGCAGCATGCAGGTTATAACTGAAGAATACAATAATTGTGTCTACTTGGCTATGTTCTTCATTAATTTGAATATTTAATGCCCATAATGAATCACATTCCATTAATTTTTATTCACCCACAAAAAAGAATTGATTTCAGATGCATTTTTCAAGGCCGAATATGTATTTACATTTTTTGAGAACTTCCCCCTACAATTTACTTCTCATCATTTGTCTTTCTAATTTTTCAAGGTACAATAAAAGTCACAAAAACACTGAACCTAGTTTTCCAGGGGAAGAATACCTCAGCGTTAGTAAAGCGTGACTAGTCTTTTTCCCCACACAACCTCAGACACATAGGTTAATGCGTAACCAAGACTATTCTCTTGTTTAGCTTTCCCAAGGTCAACAAAGAAATGAAATCGGAGAAAAGAATATTTTGTGTGTTTCATAGGTAGGAAAATGGCTTATAAAAATCTCAGAGCAGGGTGTCATCTCATTAAGATAAATGTAAAAGTAACTCACCAATCACCAGTTATGGACACGGGAAATGTGTCATCATCAAAGCCTGTGTTTAATAACAAAGGTGCTGGTACATTTCTGGCATAAAACACTTTCTGTTAACATTTTCTTTCCTCTCCTCCCATTCTTCTCCTCCCTTTTCCGCTCTGTTTGCCTGGGCATGAAGCTTGTTGGCTCCCTCTGGTGCTGTTGCCAGTTTGTTCTATAATCTGTGCAGCTGTAAACTCCCCCCATACCCCTTCATAGCTTCCAAATCTGGGTTAGGGTTATAATCAGATTGCCCCTTTGAACAGAAACATGGATAGCATAGTCCTTACTCTTAAACATTTTTTTTCTTGCTAAAGCTTCTACTTATTTTATACCTGCTGTTTTGTGGGGCACTCTTAACTATAGGAACCTTAAAGATGTTTTACAGTTGCAAACACATCAATTTATTAACAAAAAATAACTTCAAATGGAATTTTCTAATGTAATGTTCAAATCAATCAAAATAGTAATGTTGGCAAGTAGTAAGTTGCAAATGGTTTCCCTGTTTTCGTTTGTTTAACTTTCTTCAAAATTGAAAAGGAAAATAAATCTTCCCATTTTCCTTTTTACTTCCTTCTATCTTTTCTTCTTTTTTTCCTTTTTCTTTTTTTTGGAATAAACGTTAGTCTTGTGCCCTTTTGTATTCCATGTACTAAGTTCCTACACCTGGACTTCAGTAGGTATTCAGCAGTGTTTTCTCTGTGACCATTTTCTATATAACCTGTAAATGCAGCTTCAACATTATGCCATTTTTTGACAATATATACTGTTTTTCAAAAGTTGACTCTATGATATAGTGGTTCTTTCTGTTGTCCAGTCTCTTCCATATCATAATGCTTACACTAAAAAGTTCTCTACTTCATATTATTGGAAACTAGTACTTTCTGTGTAAACAGTGATCTCTATAGATATAGCAGATTCTTTTTAGGGTTAACTGGTAATGTTTTGCCTGTGTTTGTTATGTAACCCACTTTGACTACTGGGAGGTACAATTTGCAAAGATGCCGCTGTGTTACTTTGAACATATTTTATAACACGATGGTTCCTATAGCTTTTAAATATCAGAATAATAAATAGATTATTAGAAGGATCAGAATGATTATAAACAGATGATAAGAATTATCAGACCTGCTCTGGTTCAATGCAATGAGACTGGGAACAGCCAGGGATCTGGAGAGTTGGTAACTGTCATGAATCATTTTGAAATAATGGACTTACTTATATTTTGAAAAGGACAAAGTAGTGATGATTATTAATCCTAGTCGCACTTTGAAATCATATAGAAATCTTCTAAAAATTACTCATATCTAGGCTCTAACCAAACCAATTAAATGAAAAGCTCAGAGATAGAGTTTGGGCGCCTCTATGTTAAAAAGCATCCAGCATGGCACATGTATACATATGTAACTTACCTGCACGTTGTGCACATGTACCATAGAGCCTAAAGTATAATAATAATAATAGTAATAATAATTAAAAAAAAAAAAGCATCCCAAGTGATTCTGACGCAAGGAAAGGTTGCTGATACGCGGGCTGGAGTCTTGGGTTAAAAGCACAATGCTGCAAAATCAAACCAATACTTGCTCTCATAAAACTAGTGCCTGGCTACCTTTTGGACATTGGTATTCATTTCAAAAGGTACTTCAAATTAGCTTTCTTAAATATCCCATCCCAAAATTGTCATTCTGAAATTCACCTTAAAACATCTATAGTCATGCATCGCTTAACAGCAGGGATATATTCTGAGAAATGTACCATTAAGAGATTTCATCATTGTGCAAACATCATAGAATGTACATAGACCGAGATAGTTTGGCCTACGCCTGGGCTACACGGTATCATCTATTGCTCCTAAGCTACAAACTTGTACAGCATGTTACTGTGTTGAGTATTGTAAGTCCAACTTGTGCAGTCAGCAGCCCATGGGCCGCATGCAGCCCAGGACAGCATTGAATGGGACCCAGCACAAATCTGTAAGCTTTCTTAAAACATTATGATTTTTTTTGGAGGTTTTTTTTTTTTTTTTTTAAGCACATTAGCTATCATTAGTGTTAGTGTATTTTATGTGTGGCCCAAGATAATTCTTCCAATGTGGCCCAGGGAATTCAAAAGATTGGACACCCCTTCTGTAGGCAATTGTAACACAGTGGTAAATATTTGCATATTTAAACATATCTAAATGTAGAAAAGGTACAGTAAAAATATAGTATTACAATCCTATCAGACCGGCATTGTTTATTTGGTCTGTCATTGATCAAAATGTCATTATGGGGTACATGATAGCATTTACATTTTAATACTTCATATTAAGTCATTGAATTCTATGGTTTTACTGTTGGAAATTATGCTTTCTTTTGTTTTCTCCCTTCAAAACTGAGACATCTCATTCATTTTAATACATTAAGATATTTTAGGCCAGGCATGGTGGCTCATGCCTATAATTCCAGCATTTTGGGAGGCCAAGGCAGGCGGATTGCTTGAGCTCAGGAGTTTGAGACCAGCCTGGGCAACATGATGAAACCCTGTCTCTACAAAAAATACAAAAATTAGCCGAGCATGGTGGCACGTGTCTGTAGTCCCAGCTACTCAGGAGGCTGAGGTGTGGAGGATGACCTGAGCCCAGGAAGCGGAGGTTGTAGTGAGGTAAGATTGCACCACTGCACTCCAGTCGAGGTGAAAGAGGCAGATCTTGTCTCAAAAGATAAATAAATAAATAAATACATAAATAAAAAACATATTTTTAATAAACATGATGTTTAAATTTATAATTTTATAGAATAATTATTAACAGTCATTCATATTATATTGTCAGGTACTATTTCCATTTCATTTAATTTTTTCTTTTAAAATAAAATCAGTTTTTAAATATATATTTTAAAGTACAATTTTGTATCTTTGAATTTTTTCCAGGTAAATAGAGACTGAAACTAGAAAAGACACTGTCAGTTCATATATCTATATTTAGAAAATGGTCACATTACGTGTATCTATCCTTCTTTTTCTTTCCAAATTTTCAAGAATGTCTATCTTTTTTTTTTCTTTGTGTGACAGTCTGCAATCTCTTTTCTTTTCTAGACGTGGGTTTTTTTTTTCCACCCACTGTAATTTATGTGTGGTCACATAAATAAAAACCTAAGTTTTTATTGTTCTTTTAGGCTACTCTAGAATTATGCCCCTCAGTGTGGTGGCCAGTAGCCACAGCTGGCTATTTAAATTTAAATAAAATTAAAATTTCAGTTCCTTAGTCCCACTAGCTACATTTGAAATGGTCAGTGGCTATGGTATTGTTAGTACATATACAGAACATTTCTATAATTGCAGAAATTTTATTATACAGTACTCCTCTAGAGAGTGCAGCCCATATTTGTATTAGGGTCTATCTGAAATTATTATTCTTACCACTTGCCCGATAATGCTAGAATCTAAGAATAGTCCAGCCCTATATACTCTTTCCATGCTTTGTGTCATTGCCATGTGTTTTAATTCTACATATTTTAAATAAACAATTTTACTTTTTTGATTTAGATTTACAGAAAAATTATGATGATGCTACACAGAGTTTCCAAATAACCATATTCACTTTTCCTTATTATCAACATCTTACTTTATTAAGTATATTTGTCAAAATTAACAAACTAATATTGATACATTATGATTAATGAAAGTCCATACTTTTCTCAGACTTCCTTAGGTTTTTACCCAATGATTTTTTTTCTGTTCAAGGATTCTATCTATGATTCCACATTACATTTAGTTGATAAGTAGATATATTTTTTAATGTATCAAGATTTAATATTATTTTGTACAGTTAATATTTGTTTGTATTTGCCCACTTTTTAAGCACCTATTTTACCCTTCTTACTGCTTTTGTTTTTGTAAGACCATTTTTCTTTTTGATAAAGAATTTCCTTTTTTATTCATTTCAGTGAAAGTCTTCTGTCAATGCATTTTAAAAAACTTGTATTTGCCTAAAAATGACTTTATTTAACATTTATATTTAAAGAGAATTTTTACTTGGCATAGATTTTTAGGATGGCAGATATTTTCTTTCTGCATTATGAAGAAACCATTCCCTTGTCTTTTGGTTTCCATGGTTTTGGTAGACAAACCTGCTCTCATCCTTAAAGTTGCTTCTTTGAAAGTAATGTATTATTTTCCTATGGCTGTTTTAAGAATTTTCCCATTCCCTTTGGTTTTCAACAGTTTTATCACGATGTGTCTATTTATGACTTTCTGTGTAATTATCTTGCTTCATATTTGCAGAGCTCCCTGTAGATTTTTATTAATCACTTTCATTAATTTTGTTAAGTTCTCAGCCATTGTTTCTTTAGATATTTTTTCTATTTTGATCTTTTCCTTCTCTTTATACGAACTCCAATTTTACATATTTTAGACCTTTTCGCTATGCTGTTCATGCTTCTTATGCTTTCTTTATTCCACAATCATTTTTCTTTCTGTATTTTGGTTATTATATTTTATTTTGACCTGTCTTCCAGTTTATCTTTGCAATAATCTTATCTTTTACTGTGTTCAACATGCCAGTATACCCAACCAATAGTTTCTTAATTTTAGGTATATTTTTCAGTTCTAAAAGTAAAAGTAAAAAGGTGTTTCAATTATATGATCATATTCTTTCTCTTTTTCTCGCTCATCTATTTATTCCTCTCGTCTTCTGTTTCCATTAACATATCATTATTATTTTAAGGTACTTATCTGTTTCTCTGTCTACTAAATGGAGGAAGATAACCTTATCTTGTGTCTCTCGTTTTTCATTTACAATGTGTAGCAGTAAATCAAAATTATTAGACAACAATTAATTGATTACTAAAGAATCCAATTTCAGAAGGTGATCCATTTATTCAAGTCAGCAGACAAAGGTCTTAAAGGGGAAACTCAAGCCTTTAATTTAGTCATGTTGATCCTGCATGACCACAAATGTCTCTGCTGGTTTCTTCGTATTTCAGTTCTTCTCCAGGGACAAGAGTGGAATCCCTTTCTCTGCCCACTGAAAAAATTGAAAGTACATCTGTGGATCACCAATGTATTTCTTCTTCCAAGACTTTCCACTGAAAATATGATATTCACTAGCACCAGTTCGTCAGAATAGTCTTTTCTCTTTAGCATCACATTACTGTGAAAGAGTCTGCTTTACTATTTTTTCCACTGTTTTAGTGGCTCGTGTTTTTTTAACCAAATAGATTTTTTTAGAGAAGTTTTAGGTTCATAGCAATATTGAGTGGAAGGTACAGAGATTTCCCAAATGCAGCCCTGCCTCCACTCCACCCCACACATAGCCTCTCCTATTTCAACACCCCCTGCCAGCAGGGTGTATTACCACTCTGAACCTACACTGACACATCATTATCACCTTAAGCCTATAGTTTACATTACAATTCACTCTTGGTGTTATGTGTTCTATGGGTTTGGACAAATCGAAAATGACAAGCATCCACTATTATAGTATCATACGGAATATTATAGTATCATACGGAATATTATCACCTTAAGCCTATAGTTTACATTACAATTCACTCTTGGTGTTATGTGTTTTATGGGTTTGGACAAATCGAAAATGACAAGCATCCACTATTATAGTATCATACGGAATATTTTCACTGCCCTAAAAATCCTCTGGTCTCCACTGAGTCCACTCTACGGCTCAAGTTGTACCGTATTTCCCTTCCACCTCCCACTAACCCCAGGCGTCCACTGATCTTTTCAGTATCTCCACAATTTTGTCTTTTCTAGAAAGCCATATAGTTGGAATCCTACAGTATGTAGTCTTTTCAGGTTGTTCTTTTTTCACTTAATAATATACATTAAGTTTCCTCCATGTCTTTTTGTGGCTTGATAGCTCATTTCTTTTAAGTGCTAAATAATATTCCATTGTCCAGATGTAATACTGTTTATTTATCCATTCACCTACTGAAGGAGATCTTGCTTGCTCCAAAGTTTTGATTATTATGAATGAAGTTGCAATAAACATCCATAAACAGGTTTTCATGTAGACATGTTTTCAACCCCTTTGGGTAAACACCAAGGAGTATGATTCCTGAACTTCATTGTAAGAGTACGTTTAGTTTCATAAGAAACTGCCAAACTGTCTTTCAAAGTAGTTGTACCATTTTATATCCGTCCAGGCAATGAATGCAATGAATGAGGTTTCTGTTGTTCTACAGCTTCTCCTGCATTTGGTGTTATGACTCTTCCGGGTTTTGGACATCTTAATAGGTGTAGTGGTATCTCATTGTTTTAATTTGCATTTTCCTGATGATGTTTGATGGAGCGCATCTTTTTTTTTTTTTTTTTTTTTTGAGACGGAGTCTCGCTCTGTCGCCCAGGCTGGAGTGCAGCGGCGGGATCTCAGCTCACTGCAAGCTCCGCCTCCCAGGTTAGTGCCATTCTCCCGCCTCAGCCTCCTAAGTAGCTGGGACTACAGGCGCCCGCCACCACACCCGGCTAATTTTTTGTATTTTTTGTTTTAGTCGATACGGGGGTTTCACCATGTTAGCCAGGATGGTCTCGATCTCCTGACCTTGTGATCCGCCTGCCTCGGCCTCCCACAGCGCTGGGATTACAGGCGTGAGCCACCGTGCCCAGCCTGGAGCACATCTTTTTATAGGTTTATTTCCCGTATATTTATCTTCTTTGGCTGCTTTACTTTATCAAGGTTTTTGGATTACCTCTTCTGTCTCTTTCCTATCCAGTTTTGGGGATAACATGCTATATGTTTGAGGCCACTTAACTTTCCTGTCTTGTTTTTCCAGCTCTATACAACCACTGAACACTCCACTGGTTTTGCTCTCCACATAGCAGCTTTCTGCCTAGACCAAACCACGTTCTTTCCTTCTTCCTGGTGCTCCAGCCTGACATATGCCCTAGTAGTTGCAGATCACCAGCTCATTTCTCCACAGCCTCCCCATGTCTAATACATTAGTTTTTAGTTTTTGTTGCTTCCACACAAATCCGATGTTTTAAATAAGTGATTATTGTATTTTATCTATCTTTCCTACTTGCTTTTTGTGGAGGCATTAGTATGGCATGAACTACTCAATCCTCTCTCAGTTTAGTCTTTCTAAATTTTATTTCTGTCTGAACATTGTGTTTTCATAGCATGAATTTTAGTGTACATATGGTACACCTTGAATTATTATTTGTAAAATTACTTTCAGAAATAAAAATAACACTAAGAAATTCTCCATATTACCCTAAAATATGTAAATATTTTAACTTTTTTTGTTTTTTGTTATTATTTAGGGTAAAACTCTATAACCTACACAGCTTAGCATCTTAATCTTCCTTCAGCACATTGATGCTATGTAAGTATTATTTGGAGCACAGATAAACTGTAGTATGTTGAAATAGCTAATGAGTTCATTAAGGCTACAGGTGCAGAAGAACAATTATTTTTGTGCTTTTCTTAATGTCTTTTTGCAAACTTTCTTAGGCATTTTGAACTTGCACGGTTTCTGTCAATGACAACCTCTTCTCAAGCTTTGAAATGTTGTCTTTATTATCCTCAATTTTCTCCCCAGTAACAAAGTTTATTAGTGAAGCTAGTAGCCATGAATGGTGGTTCATTAACTGAAACTTCAGATTCACTGGTTTTAATAAGAAAGCCTACGTTCACTTTTTAAATCACTTTCACGTGTACTTAATTTCTTCTAATCATGTTTTTTGTTGCTTCTTTTTCTTTGTTTAAAAATAACTTAAAAAGGATTGATTCATTAATACCAACAAAATGGTTGAGTTTGTAACATTAATAAACTAGAAAGCAAAATCCTAATATTCTTTCAATGATATAATTTAAATGCTCTTCTGATAACAAGGATTTAAAAAAATTTTTAAAAGATTTGTTTTTGAGATTAAAATGTAAACATGTAAGGAGGAACTAAGTATTTAATTTTATGAAGACCTTAATGTGTCAATATTTCCTATTTTGATTTACTTTCTTGGTGTTGTTATAGAGTGTTTTGTTTCAAGACAGCATCACGTAGTCCTGAACCGTTATTTTATTTCTTGTTGCTATAACAATAATTTAAATAAATATCCTAAATATATGTGAAAACTACCTTTAATGTATTATAAATAATTTAACAGGTATGTCCATACACAAATACATATACATATATACACATATTACAAATCAACATATAAATATTATTCCATTATAATCCCTAATAGTAGAAAATATAACTTTTAATTGCCTGCTATCTTGTCACCTCTTTGTAACAAAAAGTGGTCTTCTTTATGTGGTCAGCTTTCAAAGCTGAATGAAAGTTTACTTGATAGTCACAGTGCTTGAAATCTTGTATTGTGAATTTGGTTCTACAACACTCCCATGTATTTATTGGAGTTTAACAAAATTGCATGATTCTGTACTACTTGGGTACCAGCAGGAAGCAACCGCTGGGAGAAGGAATCACAGCTGGGAACAATTAAGAATGATTAGTTTGTGGCTGAGAAAATCAAAATGGGAAGAAACTTCTCTTCAAGGGGAATTAGGAGCTGCATTCCGAAGCATTTCTGAACTGAGTACAATTCTCAGAGGAACTTAGGGCTGAGGAAAAAATGTGAATTTCAAATATTTGGAGGTTTTCTCAGCTTATTTAATATCTGTATAACCACCGTGTGTTGACTCCATTGGATATTTGCAAGAAAAAGAAGTTCAAGTAAATTAACTTTTCTTCCTACACAGTTCCCAACTTTTCCATATATCCCAGGGTTTCCATAATATTTTCATTTGACCTTATAGATAAAATGTAGACGGTTTCATAAATTCCTCCTATTTATTTCATAGAGATTCAGATAGTTGTGGTTTCTGGGAAATTGGCAAAGCACATAAATATCAGTTCTTTTGAAAAAACTGCACAGTATTGTGCATAAGATTGGTCTGAATTATCCTTTAGAAACTGTAAAATTGTCCAGTTGGAATTTTAAGCAAGAGATATGCAGAAACTTTATACATCATTTCCTGAAACTGCCATCCTGGATAAAGAATTGGTTTCTAAAAAGCCAGATAAGGGTGTGCTTCATAAAGCAAAAGAAGTGAAATAAAATTCCAGTAGAATGCATAGTTTTTCCCAGTTTCATTTGCTTTGTATTTGAATTATGGTGATGCACAGAAACACATAATATTTCCTTTATATAGGCTGCATTTGATGAAATTATAAATATAAACTAAATAGGAAGTTGTTTGCTAGACCTTTTTAGTAATCTATCAGAGATTTATTTAAACATTATCAGTTTTGTCAGCAGTGCTTTGTTGTTTTATGTGGATAAACTTGTTAGTATAGCAAGGCTTCTTAAAAGAAATATGATAATGTGGCCAGGTGCAGTGGCTCACGCCTATAATCCCAGCACTTTGGGAGGCTGAGGCAGGTGAAACACTTGAGGTCGGGAGTTTGAGACCAGCCTGACCAACATGGAGAAACCCCGTCTCTACTAAAAATACGAAATTCACTGGGTATGATAGCGTATGCCTGTAATCCCAGCTACTCGGGAGGTTGAGGCGGGAGAATCACTTGAACCCAGGAGGCGGAGGTTGTGGTGAGCCTAGTTCGTGCCATTGTACCCCAGCCTGGGCAACAAGAGCGAAACTCCATTTCAAAAAAAAAAAAAAAAAAAAGAAAGAAATATGATAATGTAATATTAGGATGTTGTATGCAATAATGAGTCTATTTCTTTCCTTTAGTAGGGCTATTTTTATATGTAATAATCTACCTAACATGATAGTCTTGTGTGTCCAGATTTTTCACAATAATAGTTTTTTTCTTTTCTCTTTCTCTTTTCTATTCCTTTCTTTCATTTTCTTTTCTTTTCATTCTCTGCCATTACTAGTCATGCTCAAAATACCACATATGAGGAACAAAGTGAAAGTCAATTTCTGAAATCTATTTCAAATACATCAGTTTGAAGGACTGGTGGTTCAAAGAGCCTAAACAATATAGAAGAAGCAATTGTGGTTTGGTGGGATGATAAATGACTGAACCAAAATTGGTTTGGGGTTTTATTTCTAGATACGTAAGTACATCTCTGTGTAAACTCACTTAGGTTACTTCATTTATTTCACTGCATCAACCACTTTGGAGATGGATTATGCTAATTCTGGATGCCAGATGATTGTCTAGCCTTATTATTGCACATTATTATAAATATATTAATAATAATACACTTCATTTCTAGCCTGGAATAATTATTGATTAAATTATAGAAAATCATGATTTAAAATTTACCAAGCACTGGCCAGAGAATATAGGAAAGGGAAGAAAGTAGAATGGCTGGTTATTGCCAAACTGGCTTTCTATTTCCTAAACCAGTAGCTCTCAACTTTTTTTCTTTTATCTAAGTCCCATGAGCTCTTCTATGAAAGAATCTAAGTTTCAACATAATAAACACAAAATCTCACTTTTTTCCAAGTTGCACCTGCATATATTTATGTGAATTTTATAATGCTATTTATAATAAGATTTAGAAATACAAATTACTGCACTAATGTAGGGGGTGTATATTTTTGCTGTTAAAGATCCTATATCTAATAACGCTGTTACCTCTTGAACAAGGAAAATCACATTACTGTCATCAGTGGATTAATAGAGCTGCTACCTAGACTGACAAGACACAGTAAAAATGGCTGGCAAATTGGAGCTGGGGTGGTATGGAATCCTACAAAGAAGAACCACAGAAAGCATCGTTAGAAAGAAAGCCTACCAAGTGAGGTAGGAGAAAGCCTTCATTTCCAAGTTTATCCTATATTACTCATAATATGTTTCCACTTGCAACTGGACCTGGGAATTGAGTCAGAAAGAAAGCTTAGGGATATTCAGGAAAAAATTTTGTCACTAGTGATCTTCAAACTGGGAACATGTTAATCCTGGGAGTGTAAGAAAACTTTCTAAGGCGTAAGGGAGCCCAGATGTTTTAAGGAATATTTTTCAGATTCTCCACCTTTATATGAACTCTTTTCTAAAATTAGTCTGTGACAGTGTTTGCTATAATCCTTCCATTTTATCAAAGAAAGGCATCCTACCATACCCCAAATTTTATCATGGTGCTTTAGGCACCCTCAGTACTCTTTGCAGGCAAGAGAAAAGGGATGACCCCTTTACCTTTGACAACTGATCAATGCACAAGAAACCATTAGAGATTTTTATTGTTCTTTCTTCATACGTATTATCTTAAGCATACAGCATGGCATCAGACAACAGGGTATTTTGATTTGTATGGGATCTTCTGGATTCAGGTATTTGGTAGAATAGAACTGTGGGATTAATGGCCACATTTATTCAAGGATTTTGTTTTGTCTTATTCCATTCCTCTTTTGTCCTATTGTAGAAAATGCAATACTCTTGAAAGAGATTAAAACACAGCTAAGTAAATATCAGTAAGCTGTACTGAGCAATAAAAATGTTTTTCTCATGTATGTAATAATAAACAATTCTTTATCACTATTCTCAAAATTCACCCTTGGGAAGTTTTTAAAAGTACATTTAAAAAGTCAAAGCAAAATATATTTTTCATATTGACTTTTAAACTCTAACTGGAATATTTTCAAGGACTATTAAATTTTTCATGATACATCGGCTAAAAGTCCAAGATAAAACTTTACTATGATTTCTTTCAAGTTCAAAATAAGCCATACTATGAAATATTTATTCCAATTGTAGCCTCATCTTATTTCATTTTATTATATATTTAGTATTTTTTTTGCCACCCATAGACAAAGTCTAAAATTATATGCTAGCTCATGGATGGATTCACTTTAACATTATATTCTTTTCTCTTTCATTGGTATATCAGAAAAGTTTGATCATGATGTATAAAGTTAATTATTTCTTATTTGATAGTTGATTCTTATTCAATTATTCTATAAAATTGAATCCAGGATGTCAATCTCTCCATATAAACATTTTTCAAAGAATACCATAACTTATATTTTCCATTTTATTAATGCCTTTAATTTTAGCCATATTTCACATACTAATTTTATATTTTATCTCATTACAAAGTAAAGAGAAACTGTATGTTTTACTTATTTTCTAAAATTATACATTTGGATAAAATAAATATACTGGATCTCGTTTGGTTTAATTTTGATGAGATAAGCTTTAGTAATTAATATTGCAAGATGATTTATTCTTTAGTCAGCTTTGGCTAATTGTTTGGCAATAAGAATGTTTTTGTCATTTAGGCTATATTGTGAAAATTTTCCATAAATGAAGTAACCAAAGTATGCAAGTTCAAGGTTTCAAAATATGAAAGCATATTTCACAAAAATTAAGATGAAAAAGTTATAAAAATATTGCATTGGAAAAGGTGTGTTGAAATAACTATATTTTAATTTTTCCAACTTTTTCTGACTATACTATATATGTTGGGGGTACTCAGGACTACCCTCAGATATGATGATTTAGTAGGATGACTCATAGGACTCAGCATATAGTCGTACTCAGCGCTTTAATATTTACAATGAAAGTACAAGCACAAACAGCAAAGGGAAAAGGTGCATGAGGCGAAGTCCTGAGAAAACCAGGCACATGCTTCCAAAGTGGAGTCAGACAGGGCACACTTAATTCCCCCAGCAACAACTGACACTAACACTTGGGAATTGTTTGGCACAAAAAGCTTCTTTGAGACTCACTGTCCAGGGTTTTTACTGGGGGCTGGTCACATAAGTACCTGCTGCCTGTCATGTACCCAAATCCCAGACTACCAGAAGGAAAGCAGGTGTTCAGCTTAAGCCTTGCTGTTTGCATAAACAGTTTAGAAATCATAAGCTATTATTATCTTCTAATGGTGGTGGGAATCCACTCAAAATCTAAGTTCCCAGGTGCCAGTCATGAGCAAATTTTGCAGGCAGACCTTTCAAAGGGATAGCTTTTTTTTTTTTTTTGAGACAGTGTCCTGCTCTGTCGCCCAGGCTGGAGTGCTGTGTCGTAATCCCTGCAGTCTCTGCCTCCCGGTTTCCAGCGATTTTCCTGCCTCAGGCTCCTGGGTAGCTGAAATTACAGGTGCACGCCACCATGCCCCACTAATTTTTATATTTTTAGTAGAGACGGGGTTTCATCATGTTGGCCAGGCTGGTCTCGAACTCCTGACCTCAGGTGAGCCACCTGCCTAGGCCTCCCAAAGTGTTGGGATTATAGGCATGAGCCGCTGTGCCTGGCCAAGGATAGCTTTTTTTTATAAGTTCTATGTCAACTCCTTTCTGCACACTCGCTTTAAAAAAAGGTGTCCCCAAGTGAAAGAGCTACCATTATAATGAAGAGCCACTTGCTAAGTCTTGGTAAAGATTTTCTAGGATACTTCTCAGATACTGAGAAAGTAAATTCTGGGCAACATATTCTTTTGCAGGTCAGGTGGTTTCAAAATTTGCTTTCAACATGATTAAAAACAAAATATTTGAGTTATTAATTGACATACTATTAAAATCATTCCTGATAATATATCACAATTTTGGTATAACATTCAGAAGAAATTTACAAAGTAAGTGACATTGTTACCAAAATCTCTTCTATTACCACCTACTTATTATGAGCTTATGTAGTTCTTTTTGGTTGACATCAAAAAATTTAAAAAGAAGTTTAAGTAAACAACACAAATACATTCTAAAATCTGTAAATAGGTATTTAACAGGAAAGTAAAATTTTATTGCAAATATATCTCTTAGAGAGAAAATTGGACTTTTTTATTCTTTTTTTTCTTTACAGTTAATGTATTGCCTCATTCTAATTATTGGTCATATTCATTCAGTGAGACATGAACTAACTTAAAAAAAAAGCTCACGATTTTCTTTAGGAGATTCATTTGCAATAAAATGTTACTTTCATGTCTTATAGATTTAATAATATGTTTATGTTATTTACTTAAACTCATTTGAAAAATTTTAGATATAAACCAAACGAACTACATTAAATTTCAAAATATTTTAAAGTGTTAGGTGAGCAAAGATGAAGGCAGTAGCTTAAACTACTTAGATCTCACTTTACTGAGTTAGAACAATTTCTGTAACGCATGGTTATAAAATCAGGAACTGAGATGATGAGTAGAAGGGCAAAATAAAAAATGTCTGTAATTAAGAAGATATAAGAGAGAAATACAAAATTTAAAATTAGAATCATTAAAAGTTAGAATATTTCTGACCTGTACAGGATAATGTAGATTTTCAAATCTTCTCTCATTTTTACTTTTCAGATAAAATAACTGCAGCTAGAAATGTTGGTAATGGGAAGAATACAAGCTTAATATCAAGTGGACCAAGATTTGAATCCCAAAGCTGACATTTATAATTTATTTCCTGGGCAAAGTTTTTACCCCCTGTAAGTTTTATTTTCTTATCCTATAAAATGTAGCTAATACTTATTTTTCTACACTGTTTTATATGAAATTTGTGTGTTCCTATATAATGCCTGGAAAAAAAATAAGTGGCTGAGAAGATTCCTTCTGGTTATCACAGAACCAGGTGGTAACAGAACTAAGGCAAGGCTTAATCAAGGTTTTCTGATTTCAGTCCCAGGCATAGTCTATCCTTGAATCTATGATATTTCTAAGTGCTATCCAAAGTGAGTTGTTTATAGCAGTACTCTAAACATGATAATATTATACATATTTCAAAGTACTTCTAATACATTGTTTCATTGAAATAACGCATCGATGGGGTAAGCATGGAATATGGGACTTTTCCTTAATGAAGTTCGGGAAGATTAAATGACTTGCTCAAGATCGTCTCATTACTAATAATTAGCAATGGAAGGAGATCAATAATTTAGCTTTTCTGATTTCTAAAGAAGTTTTCTGACCATAGGCTGTTCTCATCTACAAAACGAGATTGTTAGACTAGATTGTTGACCCCTAAATGGCACTCGAGATTCCCTTTTGCTTGTTTCTCTCTGTCTCCTTCTCAGTCCTTTATCAGGGTTAAGTGCAAGGATCTGTTTTCTGGCCACAGTTCTCAGGGGTCCAGTTTTCATGTGGTGAAGACAGAGGCAAATAAACATTTTGGGCGTCCCTTTGACTTTTTCCACTCTCCAGAGCTGTAGGGTAGGCAAGAGCCTCCCAGAGGCTGTTTCTGGATGGGACCTGGCCCCTGCTTGAGGCGTACCCACATGTTCTTGCTAGCTTTTCCATCTTTTCCTGCCATCTCAGTACTGTGATTCAGAGAGCTGAGATTTGGACTTGGGCTTAGAGGGGAGGAGCAAAGGAGACAGCTTGACTTATTTAATTAAGGGCCATCGAGCCCAGGATGGAGTTCCCTGGTTGTGCCAACATTTCTTGCCTATAATGACATTATTATAAGGCACCCACACCTACCTGGCTTGGTCTCTGTTTAAATCTTTTCTTGATAAATCTTAGAGGGTAAGGTGGCTGCAAAAGAAAAAAATCACGTACTTAGGAGTCTACATTTCTACTTGGGTGTGAGTGTGTGTGAGTGTGTGTGTGCGTGTGTGAGTATGTGAGTGTGTGTATGTGCATGTGTAGGGTGTAGAGAGAAAAGCAGAGGGGAACTTTGAGCTCCTCTTAGATACAACAGTCAAGTGTAGGCTCCTGCAAAGATGCACATATTGTTGGCTCAAAAGTACATAAATAAGACACATATAAGAGTGCTTTCATTCACTTGCCATTTATTTGTTCAAGCATTTATTCAATAAATATTAACACCCTATATGCTCCAAGCCTTGTACTTGTGCCTTGGATAAAAAATATTAAATGAGACATTACACCTACCTCAGTGAATTGAAGCCTGTTGGGAGAAATTGGCAATGACAATGTAGTAAATGATATGACGGTAGCATGTACAAGAAACCTGGGTTCACTGAGTTACATCACCTGAATCAAAATGGTTTCCCAAAGGTGTTGAGAGAGAATATGGAGAGAGATTCAGCAAGTTCAGTTTTGGACATGGCTTCTTGAAAGATATTTATCTGCAACCTAAATCTCTAAAGGTTAGAAGTTAACATGAATGTCCTCTCAACTAGGGAATGAATAAGCAAATTGGGGGTACCTTCACACAATGGGGTATTACTCAGCAATAAAAAGAAATGAATTATTGATATGTGCAACAACATGAATGAATCTCCAATGTGCTGCGCTGAGTGAAAGAAGCCAGATGCAAAAGTATGATTCCATTTATATGATCTTCTGGGAAAGACACAATTATGAGGACATAAAGCAGATCAATAGTGGCTAGGGGTTTGGGGTAGGAGGAATTTTCTTCAAAAGTCGTGGGCGAATTTTGGAGGAGATAGAATTGTTCTATATCTTGGTGGTAGTAAAGTCTAGAATTGTTTCAGAATTGTTTACTAAAAACAGTGACTATTATTGAATATAAATTATACCTTAATTTTTTAAAAAGAGAGTAAGAATTTGGCCGGGCTCGGTGGCTCACGCCTGTAATTCCATCACTTTAGGAGGCCAAGGCGGGGGGATCACCTGGGGTCAGGAGTTCGAGACCAGCCTGGCTAACATGGTGAAACCCCGTCTCTACTAAAAATAGAAAAATTAACTGGGTGTGTTGGCGGGCACCTGTAATCCCAACTACTTGGGAGGCTGAGGCAGGAGAATCGCTTGAACCCAGGAGGTGGAGGTTGCAGTGAGCCGAGATCGCGCCACTGCACTCCAGCCTGGGCAACAAGAGCAAGACTCTGTCTCAAAAAAAAAAAAAAAAAAAAAAGAGAGAGAGAGAGAGCAAGAATTCACTTAGCTGTGTCCCCATAGGTGCAGACTTGCATGTGCACACACACATGCCCACCTACGATACTGCTAGGGTGATGCATTCCTTTTTCCTCATGTTTTCCTGTGGAAAGCTCCCCAGAAGTGCTCTCAACAGGAGTGTTATTGTCTTTTAGGCAATAGAGTTCTTCATTGGCTGGGACTGTAGTGTGCTTTGCAGGATGTTTGGCAACTCTGGCATACACCTACTAAATGCCAGGAGCATCTCCTTGCATTTCTTCAAGTCTCCTGCAGAGTCTACCTGCACCCCAGCTGAAAACCACATGCTAGAGAAAAATCCCTGAACTCTCTTCATATGAAGAGGGATGAGTTTTCTAATTCATTAGTGAAAGACAGAACTGGTGTGTTTGACTTATTTTTTCCTTTTTGTTCTTGAGGGCAGAGGGAGGTGGAAACTGCCTACTTGTAGTGAAAATTAATTGTGGTCTGCTCTCTTCCATAACTGATAGAGTTGACTTTGCTTCTTGCGATGTCTTGGGGTTGGGGGTATGTGTGAAAGTTAAATTCGCATGAGTGTCAGCAAGCCATCCGTCAGCACACCTGCCATGTGTCCCCCGAGCTAGCTTCTTCCAGTAAGAGAGCTGGCGCATTAGTTTCCATGAATCTGACTCCTGCGTCTATCATATCTGATCTTGGGAAGGAAAGAGAAGAATGCTAATTATTCTTAGTGGATATTATGCTAATATCCACAACTCCAAATATATGTAATGGTAATCCGTGAAAGTATCAGATGGGATACTACATATATTCCAACCTTCATTCCCTGCTATAACACATGCTCTGAGTATATTAACCCAGATCCTGGAACTCAAAGTAATACTGAGGGATTGTGAACTTTCTGGAATTAGTTCAGTAGGTGTGTACTAAAAATCGGTGCCGTTTGCTTCTTACAGAACAACAGTGGTTTCCAAGTTCTTCCTCCACCTTTGAATGTAGCAGGTTAAATTTACGTAGCAGCAGTCTCTGTCCTGGTAACCCTGTCAGGTTTCCTAATTGTGTCACTGACAGATCCAGACTGACTTTGCACAGCAATTTGTACTCAGCACACAGTATAAATGAAACCTTCGGTGTTAGGTGGAGACAAGCTTTTGCTTTGAAGTCTGGAACCACTTTTTTTTTTCTTTTTTTTAAAGCAAGAAAGTATTTTGTGAGATAATGGAAGTGTCATAACATGGAACATTATCAGATCTTTTTGTCAGTGGCTTCAAAAGCTAGACACACTACCACATACATGCTGAGGTTGAAAATTCTTGTTTAAACTAATATTGATGGCATTTTAAGATGACAGAGGTGTACAAGCCTCTGAAAAAAAATTAAACAGGCAATTTATTCCTCCCACCTTGTAAGAGTCCTTCCAGAACTCTCCCATTAGTATGCTTGTTCTTTCACTGATATCATCCCACAGAATGTGTCTAAAACTAGTTGACTAATCTAATAAACTGTACTACTAAAATATCAGTAGGTATTCAAATATACCTCACCTTGTTCTAAATGGCTAGGTTTTTTTTTTTTTTTTTTTGAGACGGAGTCTTGCTCTGTCGCCCAGGCTGGAGTGCAGTGGCACGATCTCGGCTCACTGCAAGCTCCGCCTCCTGGGTTCACGCCATTCTCCTGCCTCAGCCTCCCGAGTAACTGGGACTACAGGCGCCGCACCACCATGCCCGATTAATTTTTTTGTATTTCTTTTTGTTTTTTTGAGAGGGAGTCTCGCTCTGCCACCCAGGCTGGAGTGCAGTGGCGTGATCTCATCTCACTGCAACCTCCGCCTCCCGGATACAAGTGATTCTTTTTTTCTTTTCTTTCTTTTTTTTTTTTTTTTGAGACAGAGTTTTGCTCTGTCACCCAGGCTGGAGTGCAGTGGCGCGATCTCGGTTCACTGCAAGCTCCGCCTCCTGGGTTCACGCCATTCTCCTGCCTCAGCCTCCTGAGTAGCTGGGACTACAGGCGCCCGCCACCACGCCCGGCTAATTTTTTGCATTTGTAGTAGAGACGGGGTTTCACTGTGTTAGCCAGGATGGTCTCGATCTCCTGACCTCATGATCCACCCGCCTCAGCCTCCCAAAGTGCTGGGATTACAGGCGTGAGCCACCGCGCCCGGCCCCGGGTATAAGTGATTCTCCTGCCTCAGCCTCCCAAGCAGCTGGGACTACAGGTGTGCGCCACCACGCCCAGCTAATTTTTGTGTTTTTAGTAGAGACGGGGTTTCACTGTGTTAGCCAGGATGGTCTGGATTTCCTGACCTCCTGATCTGCCCGCCTAGGCCTCCCAAAGTGCTGGGATTACAGGCGTGAGCCACTGCCCCCGCCCCTAAATGGCTGTTTTAATATGTAACGCCACCTCTTCTGCTTTTTAAAAATTGCCTTTTAAAAGGACTTTCAAAGATTTAGCCAAGGGATTATTGGTTGGGCTTCAGGCCCTAGAACAGTTTGTGGGAGGGATATGGTGTTCTCAGAGACCTACAGATAACACTGCACAAACGGTTCCTGGCCTTGTAAATACTAGTTTCTGGAACAGAGTTTCTGAATTTCTGTCTGAGAAATTATGTATTTAATAAATGTGAGAATATTTTGTATCATATTATCTGATCGAGGCTACTATGTATTGTTTTATTTGGCAGTGGCATTTAATTTAACAGATATTTACTGAGTGCCTCCTATGGACTGGGAATAACAATAGTAGCTAAAAACATATATAATGTCACTCTGTGCTAGGCATTCTTCTACATATTTCTTTATATTGACTCATTTTAACCCTCACAGCAATGCTATGATGTAATTACTCTCATTAACATATCCATTCTACAGATGAGAAAACTGAGGGGTTATGTAACCTGCCCAAGGTCACACAACTGGTGAGAGGTGAATTTGGTTTGAATTCTCACATTAGGCTCAAGTCTGCTGGTTGGCTTAATGTTGGAAGAGATGATAAGTGGTCCATTTCAAAGATAATTTTGTGTGTACATGTAATAAAAACAACAAACGTGAATTAGATTTGTGCAGAATGATTCTAATTATGAAGCAATTGCTTTTTAAGTAGCATTATTTTGTTCACACTAATAGTTTTTTCTCAAAATTAATTATTTCTTCCATAATCTCTTCTGACAAATAATGTTAGTTTTGCATGTAAGTAGAAGCAAATTTTACAGAAATAGAACGTGTAGGTTTTTACAGGACAGTGTAACATTTCTGCTTTTTAATTTATAGATGATTAAAAATCTTCTATTGATAGGGGCCTCTCCTCTCTTAGAAAAGAAGCTTTACAAAAGACTTAAAAACCTATATTTAAGATATGTATGCTATTTAAACTGATCAAAAGTGCAAACATAATTTGATACCTTTTAAATGCATTTGTGAAATATCTTTAAACTTTCTTATTGACATTTCTCTGTGAAGAGACCATCATGTGCTATGTATTCCTACTTTTAACTAATAGCCACTAGAGTGCATGTAAACGTTTTAGAATGAATTTTATAAATATTTCACAATTATCTGAGCCAAAACCCAAACCACACACAATATTCATTGTAATAGATGCAAGTATGCAGGGAGAACTCATTTTCAGATCTTATGTTTGCTTATTAGATGTTGAAAAATATAGTAATGATGTACCAGTGGAAATAATTTAGGTACATGGATTTATCAGGATATCTTGTTGAAAAAGTTATTTACATCTGTACTATCTTCTGCATGTGTAGAAAAAAGGAACTATTCTTCCAGTTAATTCATTCTAAATTGAGAAATTGTTTAGAAATTAAGGCAGAGAAAATAATCATTACTACTCTGTAAATGAACAAAAAGAAATGATTAGAGAAGACATTAACTGTTTCAATATTTTGTTTCTTTTGTTGACTTGAATAAATGTTCTACATTTTTGTTATAAAACATGACTTTTTATGTTAAACATTCTCTTTAATACTGTTGATTCGTTGGTGATACGTGGCTCCCTTTCTAGAAGTAGGATGGTGACACCTCAGCCCTTCTGCGAGAAAAACGAGGTTGATCCACATCCCCCATCCCTCATCATAAAGTCAGGTTCATAATGGATAAGGTAAACTTTCTAATGACTTCACAAATAACCAACCTCAATCAACTTTGGTAATTGATAAAATCATCACTTAACTTTCTGATATAATGGCAAAAATTATCTGAGAAAAAATGGTGAAAAATTAAATTTGCATTTCTCTCAGAATCTTGAAGGATATGTGAATAATTCAAAAGTGTAATCAGTAGTATCAGCCAAAGAAACTCACTTAGCTAGAACGCTGGACACGTGGATCTAAGTCCCTGCCCTTCCACTAACCAGCTGAATGGTTTTGTGTAAACTCCTACACGCTTGTGCTTGGTCACCTCATTTGTCGAAGTAAAGGCTGAAATAGGAAGATAATGAACCGTGTCGTTTTGGTCTCTTTTCCGTCCATTACTCTGATTTTACAAAGAGGCCTGTATTCCCCTGGTGAGGTTGAAGATGAATCAGGTTTGAAAGCCCCCTAGAAGTGGACAAGTGATGATCAGAAGACCTCTTAAAGTGTAACTAGTTCACTGAGCACCTACTACTTTCTTCGCAGGTCTCTGAAAGGCCAGCAGGATGCTACCTCCTTATCCCTGTCAGTGCCACACCCACTAGCAATGGGTAATGTGATCTCATTATAGAGTCCATAGCGTCTGTGTCTTAGAATCTAATATCTCAACATTAAAAATATGTCAGAGAAAGGGATTTGCTTTCACTTTTCCCCAGAGCAGTGCTTTTTAGAAAATTGATACCAGGCCAAAAATTAATTATATTAAATCACAATTGATCAAAAAACTAAATTTATCTGACATGGATTACTTTTAGACATGTCTCTTTTTCTGCAACGGTTATAAGAGATTTTTTATTTTTGCTATCATTTTATGTTTAAAAAAACTATTTTCTAATATATGTCATATGATTCCTGACTTAGATTGGGGTTGCTCTGAAGCAGACCCTGAGATGAGGATTTGGGTGAACATGGTTTATTAGGAAATATATCCAGGAGGAACACATAGATGGGTGGGGACCTGAAACGGAGATGGGAAAGGAAGTGAAGGAAAGGGAAGAAATCCAAGCAAGCTTGCATTATATAGTTAGACTTCATGGAAAACATCTGTGGCTCAATCCAGTAAAGAGGATCTGGAGATAAGGCCTGTCACTTCTTAGATTTGTTCCCATCAGAGATGAGGGTGCTGAAGTATTTACAACCGCACCATCAGTCATGATGGGGATATGTACGTTTCTAGGCATGTTTGCTTTTTCCTGTGTGTAGTCAGAGGGTTCTGACAGATGGAGGTAGGCCTCCAACAAAGAGAGCATGTGCTGCCTCAGAGAATAAAAATGAAAGACATAAGCAAAGAGATGTGAGAGTTCCAGGCAGAATACTGACAAGGTCCGCTGCAGGTCTGTTCTAATTACATTCCACGAGCAACCATGAAGCTGATGAAATATTATTTAATGAAGTTATTTTGTATAAAGAACAGGGCAGTAGATCCTGTTCATCTGTTTTACAGATTATTATCCGTATTGATGAGGGCATTGCAGGAAGCAGATGGTCCACCAAACTGGGTAACTTTATATTATTTTAAACATTTTTTAATTTTTAATTTTTGTGGGTAGATAGTAGGTGGATATATTTATGAGGTACATGAGATGTTTTGATACAGGCATGTAATGCATAATAATCACATCATAGAGAATGGGGTATCCATCCCCTCAAGCATTAATCCTTTGTGTTACAAACAATCCAGTTATACTCTTTTAGTTACACACTGGGTAATTTGATTAAGGGTAATAGGCCTTAATCAAAGGGCTATTTAGTGAGGTGAGGGCAGAGGGTTAGGAACCCATGGGGGATCAGTGCAGAACTGGTGATGGGGTGAGTGTCCATGCTTAGATTGGAAGGGGTAAGGAGAAGAAGCATAAAAATGCTGTGTGAAGAGAAGCAGGGTCTTCTTCAGTTGGTGGGAAGCCTGCCAGGGGAGTGGCCACTGTGTCTCATGTTCTGCCTTCCTTCCCTTTCCTGCCAGGCCTCTGATCAGCCAAATAACAAGCTGGAGGACTCAGGAGGCCCTTGCTTTGGTTCCTATTGGAACAATACAACATAGAACAGGGCCAAGAAAAGGGCAAAGGAAATACAAAAGGATGCCTAGAAGATTTGCACAGGGCAAAGGATGACTTGCTGAGTTAATTTAAAGTGATGTAAATTGCTAAGACAACACCGCAAAGCATTCATATCATTTTTTTTCCAGGAAGAAAATCTAAACATTTTCTTCAGGATCTTCAATAATAAAAATCTATTTATCAAACGTGAACTTCTTTTTCTACCCTTTACCAGACTGTCCTACTTACTTGTCTAGAGCAGTTACTAAGAGAGAAATAACCTGATCCTTAGTAGTTCTCATTACCTGGCAACGAGGCCTTTCCCAGTGCCTCAAGATTTGATCTTTGACTCCATTTCCTATGTATCTCATAATGCCTGAGTTTTTATGACCTTCTCAGCATAAAACATTTTCTTTGGTCACATGCATTCCTTTCTTTTTTCTTAAGATGAAATAGGTTATTTCTTATAATTACATAGTATATGTTTACTATAAATAATACCAATTTTAAAAAATGCGAATAAAATTACCTTTAGTCCACCAACCAGGGAATAATAACCCATAACACATTGCTGTATATCCATCCAATATTTTTCAATTCACATACACAAGTGTGTGCACACACAGCCTTTCTTGTAAAAATGGGAATGTTTATAAATGATTTGCATTATTTCCTTTGATAACTCACAGAAATTCTTCCATATTTAGGTAGGTAGATCTGCATGAAATTTAATCATTGAAACTTTTTAAAATTATAGAAATGTCAAGTAATTTATAATATTTGATGAATTCCATAATATTGAACATGTAGATGATTTCCAACTTTGGGACATTCTTTACAATGATAAATAATGTGACTATAAACTAATTGTATATATGTTTTTTACTTATCCTTGATTTTCTTAGGTTAATTTTCTAGATTTAAATGTCTTGCTGAAAAGTTTTTATTCACAGAATTTCTTACAACCCTGAAATTCTTTTTTGAATGCCAGTTCTACGTGGTATCTTCAATTTGGCCCAGGTTTTATTTTATCGGCTGGACTGTTAATTATTATTACAACAGAAACATTTCCACTGTATATTTATTGGTCTTTTCAGGTTGAAATTAAGGAAAATCTCCTGAGGCCAGTGTAAGTAAAATAGGACCTATATTTACGGTGCTGCAGAGGAGTTTCATGAAATCCAAAGTCAGAGTTTTAATTGGGCCCCAAGAACAGCCTAAGCTGGAGACTAGAGAGTTAAAAGTAACCAGTAGATATTTTCCATGCATATATTTGTTCTCTCCTTCTGTGTGTAAGTTCAATTAATGCCAGTCTTTCTGAGTTTCCTATTCCTTGTTTAAGTCATTCTTTGTTTCATTGAAAAATTCCCTAGTCCGGTTTCTGATTTCCTCAAGAAAGGAACTAATTAATTGGACCAGTTTGGGTTTGAAGGTTCACTCCTTGTCTCTTCCAAACCATGGGTATAATTTAAGCTAAACATGAAAATAAATATGAGCAACAAAAGTTAAAGAAATACTACTATGCCAAGGAAAATTTAACAACTCTTTTAAAGACATTTTGGGTCATAAGGAATCAAATTGCTGACAATCTGCAAAATACAATTAATGAAGAACTTATGGATACAGCTAAATCAGTGCTCACAGGAAAAATCTATCATAAATACATCATAAATACATAAATAATGTTAAACAAAAATAATTAAAATCTTTAATCACTCAATACGAGAAATTACAAAATTGAAGAGGACATTAGAAAGAATAAATTAAGGTTAAAAACAATAGAAATAGAAATCATAAAAACTGTAAAACTATTACATAGTTTCAAGAGTGCATTGCAGAATTATAGAAAGCTTTTGCTTTAAAATCAGGAATAAGAAGTCCCTGTATATATTACACACTGTAAGTTAATTTGATATGGAGTCATGATTTAATGCAATCAGGTAACAAAAATAATTTTTTAGAAAAGATACTATATTGTTGAAGGCAAAAATGCTATGTGAGGCTCAATAATTGAAGCCCAACCTGATTCTCTGTCCTTATGTTAAACAATGCTGGGACCAAGCAATAATACCTTATCTGCATGCTCCAGAATTACTGGCTCCTGAAAGATAAGACTAGGAAAGACCTAAACAACTTATTATCAAGACTAACAGTTTGCTCCTCAAGACTCCCTTCAAGATCATCTCACAGCTAAGTTTAGCAATCAAAGTAAACTCTGCCCATTTCTAGCATTTGTCTGCCTTAAAGTTACCCAGCCCAGACCCTGAACCTTCATAAATGTATTTTCCTATTTTTCCAACTTTGGGAGACTGCTAAGAATTGTATTGCAGTATGTCTCATACACAGTTTAGCTCCATTAATAGATGTTTTCTGGTGGTCATTTGTGGTATAATGGGCAGGCTTAACAAAAGAGGAAAATGCTAACTTGTGTTCTCTGTTTGCCACGATGTCACTTTGGTTTTGTAGAGATTAAGAAACTGAAGCTGCGAGAGATTAAATATTCTATCAAGGTCATTGCCCGCAAGCAAGGTAGGAGGATTTAAAAAGGTCTGACACACACCTGAAATTCTACTTGTTCCATTACTACATCCTGCCTGCAGTTGGCCATCTCTATTTCTGCATTTTGCTGGAAGAATCCCACCTTGAGTCCTTTTAGCCTGTACTTTTCCTTCAAATTATCTCAATGGCAGCACATGAGAAAAGCCCTTGAATTGCTCTTTTTATTACCTCAGTTGCTATAGAAATTCTGTGTCCTACCTCTCATGTTACCAGAATGATCATCAAAGGATCTGAATGATTGAATTTGAGAAATAAAAATAATGATGGTTTCTCATGTATTATTTTGTCTATTAATATGTGCCTGCTTGAACCTGAACAAGACTGAAGGCATTTAACGCACGTTTGCGAAGGCTGTAGAGCGCATCCAGTGGTTTTACATGCATTGTCTTATTTGAATTTGATTTGATTTGATTCTAGTCTGAACTTATTCTCAACATGTTACCATCCACACTTATAATAAAAACCTTATTACTTTCTTGTGTTTCATCTTCCACTTTTGGATCACACAAATTTTATATTGTCACTGCATTGGTCAAAGTTTAGCCCTGCAATTTGACTTATAACTATATATATATATATATATATGAAAACAAAACATATTTGTTTGCTTTACATGTTTTTAGATAATTGGTGTTCCGCTGAAAAATGCCACATGTGATTATGTGCTATGGATGAATTGCTTGATGCATGACCATGTCAATACATTCTTCCAATCCATTTTATAAATTCCAGGACTTTCACTGGTTTATGGTGACTGGCCCACTTTGAAAGCACAATGAAATTGCCTTGCCTACATGAGCTAGTATTAAAAACTGTAGGTTAAAATGGAGATTTAAGTGAAGCAAAGTCATAACACTGATTAAGAGCAGAGATATCTCTTTTCAGTATTTTATTTCCAATAGCAAGTTAAAAACTGTTAGATCTTGCAGTCTTTCTTCTCTCCTTTCTGTCTCTTTTGACCCAAGATAAATTTCAATTACCTAAATCCTATTTCCTGTTGCTAATCACCGACTCCAGTCAGTATTCTTTAAATAGTCATTAAGGCTGGGATGAGATTTCTGTCAGTTCTGAAACTAAGAAAATTTGGAGCAGCCCATTAACAGAACAGGAAATTCCCTAATATCCTCAGGATATGTATAGAAACCCATCATGATTAAATACTAGAGGAACTAACATCTCCTGGGGATATTTATTAAATAAACTCTTCTAAATACATCTGACAAACACATTATCTTTCCAAAAAAGTCTAATTACCAAGATCCATTTATTTAATTAAGTGACCCTCAAATACCCTATTTTTTTCTTTTGAAATTCCTCTATAATAATGGATTTACTAATAACGAGCTTCCTAAAATGGGTACCAAGACAATCAACTCATTTGTGCTTCTTTTATGTTTCCTATGTTAGACAAAGGCATTCAGAGAAAAAACAAGCCATTATTCTACCCTCTGAGATTGAATAGAATAACTTTTCCTAAAGAATTTTTCAAAAAAAAAAACAACAAAAACATTGTTTACTTCAATGTTATTTGTAGCAGTAGCAATAAAATGAATAAAGGAAATAAATGGCAAACTGTGAATTATATTTTAATAAGACGAATTTTTAAGTTTTTCTTTTAATGTAGCAAGAACAATAGCATACAATTTTTCCAGATAATCAGACAATAATTATCTCATAAAAAGGAGAGGACAAGCATTAAAATATGTATTCATAAAATGAACACTTGCTATAACACCACTTACTCTGTATTGAAATTCAGCAAAATGAAGACACATTCAAGGAGCATTGCTTATCAAAATAATTTGAATACCTTTTGAAGTCGAGGTTTTTTCAATTTAACTTCTCATTAGTTTCTTCTTTTTCATACAGCACCCCCTGCCTCATCCAAGCTGACCTAAATACATAATTCTCTTCTTATCCAGAAGGAAGAAAGAAACATTCTTCTTTCTTCCTTCTGCATAATTTGGCCATGGCTTCTCCCTGTGTTTAGAATATTCTCCCCATTTCCCTTTGGCCTGTTAATCACAAGTGGCAGTTATAGAAAATGAGAGGAGCGAAGATTTTGAAATTTGGAAGAAGTGGATTTGAATCTGAGTTATCTATCTTACTGACTGAGCAGCAGTAGGGAGAAAGCTTTGAACTTCAGGTTTGTCATTTGTAAAATGGCAATGTATCATCTCGTGGGATTGATCTGAAGGTTAAATAATACAACTAATTTTTTTTGAAAAGTTCTGTGATATGGAACGTTCTGCATAAATGCTACCCTCTCCGTAGGATTTTCCTAGCAGTTACAGCCACAGGGATCTCTCCAAATATCCTGCATCAAGTCTGCAACTCATTTGGTTCTTTTCAAGTACTTCATGGAGTTAATTAACGTTTAAAGTTCACTGAAAATCAGTTACTGAACACTTGCTAAGATTCATACTGGGTGTCAGATGCTGGTGAAGACAGAAAACAGTAGCCACAAGAATCTCATGTTCTATGTTGAATGAAGGTCCAGTAATTTGGGTTTTGCAGAGCTGAAAAAGACAACTATTACCAACTTTATCTCTCCCCCAATTGAAGCAGTGATGACGGCTGGCTCTGAGCAGGTAGATTTAGTAGGAGATAAGACTGTGAACCTGGGGTTTTCTCCTGTTGTGTATTTTTGACAGTCAGTAACAGAGATCAGATTATAGAGGCTGCGTTCCTCCTGAAGCTTTTAGGTTCTAAAGGGAGCCAGAATTCAATTGAGAGAAGAGGGCAATTGGAACATCAAAGTGGCTAGTAAGTAAAACTCTTTAGTCTCAGAACTTCTAGAAATTTGGTAATAGATACTAACACAAGATATTTATTATCAGCAAAGAAACCAGAAGCCTGACCTATAAAAGCCTGTGATGATTTCAGCTCTAAATTAACCCTCAAAGACCCAAACTTTCTTAGTAGAAAACAGGCTGCAAAAGGTCTGCCCATATGAAAAGCATACATCCCTTTCCTACTTTTGATAGGATCACAGAGAATAAGAACAAACAAGAAGCTCCTGAATATAAAATTAGGAGTGCAGGAATCAGGGGCTGCCAGATGGACTTATCTAGACCAGAACTACACGTCTGTCAGGGCAGCAGTCTTCCCAAGTCCAGTCTTCCCAGCAGAATTTGATTGTTGCCATGTGCCAGAGATTATCTTGTTCCTAACATCATCTGCTGTTGAGTTTGTGAGCATGTGTGTGTAAATAGCAATGGGGGACATATAACTTTCTTTTTCATTCATAGTTTCCTAATCAGGAGAAGCAACATATGGAATTTTTGGAGAAGACTATCTCCCAGAGATCCTGGACTTTGATCTGAGTGTAGTACCCATCTGGGACTGGTTTTTGTTTTGTTTTGTTTTTGTTTTTCCTTTGGACAAGAGGTGAATGTACTTTTCTTATGAAAAGAAAGGTGCACAGCAGATATTTTGGTGGTCAAAAGGTCAGGATGTGGCAAAAACTGCTTGTTTTTCCCTGATACACATTTTACTGATTCTTTTATTTGTTTTTATTAATATCATATTTTTTGCAATGAAAATTTGATTTTTATATTTCCCAGACTCCTTTGCAGCTAGAAGTGATGTGTGCATTTAGGGATATGCTCTGAAAAAGAGAGTACATGCTCATCTCACTTCTCTTGGTTTTTATCTTCTCGTTGGACAGAATATGGACATAGTGGTGGCAAATCATCTTAGAACATGTGGACGAGGGAAAAACTCTTAACTCTTATTTTGATGAAGCCAAATAAAGAACCTGAGTTCTTGACAATCTTGGTGCTATGATACCACCACTGAACTACTTATTGCTGGACTGAGGAGACAGAGAGAGAGAAAGAGAGAGAGAGAGAGAGAGAGATGGATCTTTTAACACCCTTGCTTGTAATATTTGGCATATAAAATCATGGGTTGGGCTAGTTCACTTAGGGCAGTGGTTCTCAATGGGAAATAATATTGCCCCTATTCAGAGGACATTTGGAAAAATCTGGAGACATTTTTTGTTGTCACAGCTGGACACTGATTGCTACTGTCATCAACTGGGTGGAGGCCAGAGATGCTGCTAATCATCCTACGATGCACAGCAGGGCTCCCCACATCAAAGAATTACTCAACCCAAAATATTAGTAGTGTCAAGGTTGAGTAACCCTGACTTAGGTTAAGCATTGATAAGAGTCCAAAGATTGAAATAAATGATTCATTTGCCTAGAGCATATAGCAATGGCAGAAAAGGACACTGGAAAATTAGGTAGGTCCAAGTTGTTAAGGTTCTTTCTTCTTTTTTTTTTTTTTTGAGACAGAGTCTTGCTCTGTTGCCCAGGCTGGAGGGCAGTGGCACAATCTCAGCTCACTGCAAGCTCTGCCTCCTGGGTTCATGCCGTTCTCCTGCCTCAGCCTCCCAAGTAGCTGGGACTACAGGTGCCCGCCACCACGCCCAGCTAATTTTTGTATTTTTAGTAGAGACGGGGTTTTACCATGTTAACCAGGTTGGTCTTGATCTCCTGACCTTGTGATCCGCCCGCCTTGGCCTCCCAAAGTGCTGGGATTGCAGGTGTGAGCCACCGCGCCCAGCCATTGAGGTTCTTTTAAGCCGTGTGAAGAAGTTTAGATTCTACACAAAGGGCATTTAGAAATTGTCGAGGGACTGAAACAGGATAATATGATAATATTTGCTTTTTAATGAAATAAGTTTGGGTGTAGTGAGCAAAATGAACTGGAATGAGCCAGTCTGTAGGTTACTGTAGAAACACAAGTTGAGAGATAGTGTTCCTGATTATGGTAGTGCAGTAGAAAAGGAAAAAGAAGTAAATCGATTTGGAAGACTTTAGGAGGTATAGGCAATATATTTGATTACTTTGCCACATTGGTGAAGGAGAGATGGGTTCAGGACTTAACCACATTTGTGGCTTGGACTGCAGGTATGGAGGTGGCACTTACTGAGAATAGGAACATTTCTCTTCCTTGCATATTTTCTCAGGCATAAAGAAGACATGAGTTATGAGGCAAGAGATTCAACAAATATTGCAATCATCTCCAGAGATTCCTATAGATATTTGGAATTGAAAAGGAAAGCATTATTATTCACATTTACTGAGATAAGCTAGTAGAAATCATCTCTGAAGAACAACAACAACAACAACAACAACAACAAAAAAAAGCCAAGATATAGGGTCCTGGCAAACTTTTTACTGAATATGATAATATTCTATTACACCAAATACATTCTGTCATGTTGAGGGATGGTCTGAGACTGGAGACTTTTGTAGCTAACACAGAACTAAGAAGTAAATAAGAATACTACAGTGTTCAAGGCTGTTTGCATCTTAGCAACTGTACCTTTGTAACTAACATAGAATTAAGAAGTACAGTATGAGTACTGCAGTGTTCAAGGCTGTTTGCAGAGTTGCTGTGGTTAAATACATCTTAGCAACCGTAGGCAACTTTCTTAAGGTCTTCAAGTACCTTCATGTCAGTGCCAGAGCCAAAGTCAAATTTTAGAGTTATTTTAAATACTTAAAAAGATTTGTTATTATACAATAATTTGTTTTATATATAATAATTATGCATATATATGGAACAGTTAACAAGAAATTCAACATGTCAGTCCTAGTTCTGGGATATATATTGAGAATTTGTAAATGCTAAATGCATCAGGTACACATTTAATAAAGCTCTCCTTAAGAATGTAAATTTATGCTTAAAGCCTATAAGCTTTCTGGCGTTACTAGAGTCTCTCAGAATAAGTAGTCATTAGTTCTTAAGACTATTAATTCATTATTCCCAAAATTATGAAAGAAAAACTAGATAAGAGAGGATGAAAAAACTCACTAAAGGGTTTTTATTTTATAAGTTCAAAATTTAAAGCCATTTACAAATTATTGAAATGATTTTGGAACTAAATCTAAGAGAAATTACACCCTAAGAATTATGATTTTAAAGTCTAAGTAATTAAATCGTTGTAATCCAATGTGAGTTTAATATTACACATTTAACTCACAAACATAGCATATCCCAAGATATGTAACAATCTTTTTCCAACATTTATTTGGCATGTTTCTACTACTATTAGATTTCTAAGAAGGAGTTAAGAAAAAATTCAAAAATAAAAAATCTCTAGAATAGATAGTTGTTTAAAATGTACCATATGTATGTAGTTTAGTATTTCAAGAGTTTAAAAATAATTTTTCTTTGTTTGGCTAATATTTAGAGTTAAATTTTCACAGATGTAGTGCCTTTAGCAAAATGAAAAGCATAAGACCTACACCTAGGAGTATTTTTTGAACACTTAATATGTACTATTGAGTTGACTTAAATACATTCTTATTACAAATGTATTCTTTAATATAGCATTCAAAATGTTTTATACAAAAGCACACAGTAAGTCAAAGAAGTTCTTTTGGTAGAAATGAAAATACAAAAACTTATTTGCTCCCTCTGCTGGACAGATGGGTGTTAATTTTAACGGACATAATTTTAAGCTCTAGAAAGCAGTGTGCATGTTTTATTTCTTTAACTCAAGAAGTGGCTTAGTAAGCAAATGTAATGGCATCTAGAAAGGCAGAAACGAGGCACATTTTAAATTTACTTGGTACTATTCTATTTCAAAAGACTAAAATAAAACGATGTGCTTTTGGAAAACGTTAACTTGAGAATGAAGATTTAAATGTTTGTTTCTAAAGCTTACTTTAGTGTTTATTGTATAGTTTCTCTTCCTAGAGCTACCTGTCTATTTATAAAGATGGAATAAGTGTTTTCTGTTTTTTTATAGATGATATGGGCTCTTGAGTACTGTATTTTTATACCATCGATACTCAAGCAATAAAACAACAACAGATCTTGCATGATTTTTAGTACCTAGAAGTTTATTTATTTTGGTTTTTTTCCTTCTCATTTCTCAAGTAATCTTTGATGACATGTTCTGGTACAGCTACAGTGAAAGTGTACTAACTAGCAAAGCTAACCATATACCAGCCTGTAGATATAATAACAATATTTAATATTTATTTTGCCCTAACTAAACAAAACTCTGTTAAATTATTTAGTTGCATTATCTTACTTAGTCATCTCTCAAATGTATGTGGTTGGTATTAAAAGTAGACCTTTTTTTTAAAGATAAAGAACACTGAGGCCTAATAAATAAGAAACTTGTCTTAGTTCAAATACCTAGTAAGTGGCCAAGCCAGGATTTTCAACTTGGTTAGCTGCAGCCTGGAGCCTCAGCATTGAACCATTATAAGAATGTTTAAATGATGCCTGTAATTAAATGTCACATGCAAATTGAATGACTGTTTTTAAACGAATAGAAACTCATATATGTTACTATAAAGCTTCCATTTCCTCTTGCCAGGCATCATATTGATGTAAGTTACCCATGAAATGTAAGTTTGTAGGAGACTTATTGTTCTTTCAGACTGCTGCTATGAAGACAACATGAACATTTTTTATGGGAAAATGCATGACACAGTGGACTTCCCAGTTAAGAAGTCTGCCTTTAGGTACTGATTCTCTGGGTCAAAAGGTCAAAATTTCTCAGGTTTTCTTACCATAAAAGAAGATGTGCTTCTTGCAGGGAAGTCATAATAATAAATCTGAAAAAAATCTGCATGATGCGCTGTGCCTTACAACATAGAATAATATGCTCAATAAATACTCAGTAAAAAGCTATCAGCCCAAAAGCCAACTTGATGTGTAGCTATGCTCTTGTGCATCACATATGGTAATGGAATAGAAAATTACCTGGAAAAAATCTTTTACACTGTTAGGAGATACAATTCAATGCCCTTAAGCTGAAGAATTTTGAATTAGAGCGTTAACACCTTATTTAATGGTTTGAATACAGACTTCTCACCAATTTAAAGGAAATGTAATAATGCATCTGCTGCATTTTGATGATATAGTCAAACTGTAATACAAGGCCATTGAATCTATTGCTCCTTGAATGAGCGGTATTTTCTAATTATTTTGCAGATGATTGCTGATTAATTGGTTTGACCAATTATATAACTGATTGTGAATGACTCATAAGACTGCTGTATAGAGGAAAAAATGTTATGGGAATTTTGATTGGGGCCATGAAACTCATAGTTTAAGATACAGGAGTGATGATATTTAAATTGATTAATTATTTAATCATAAACCGTTTAAGTACTGTATGTTTAAATTGATTCAGTTAGCTGGGTAACAAAAACTGCCCACTGAATTGTTTATTGCATACACACATTCTTAAAGAATAAAACAATTCCTCCACCAGAAAATGGTAATTCTATTTTTAATACCAAAAAGTCTCCAACAAAGTGTGATGACATTGCACAGAAAAATCTTTTCAGGAGAAATTGCACCAGTGGTATTAAAGATCCTTCAAATGGCTCAAAGGGCATCAGATGGATCTGCCACATCACCTCAGGAAACTACAGCTAGAAAAGAGGAGAAAAACAGTTCCTTCCACATTTCACAGAGAAGGCTGTGTTAATGGACACAAGAGGCATGCTCAGGGCCACTGAGAAAAATCTGTGTGGGGGTATTTCAAAATTCCATAATATAGGCTGCTGTCAGATGCAAAGTAATTCTGTATTTCTTTTAATGTGATTTTATTTTTGTTTTGCAGGTAGCATGGTCTGAGAAAATACAAGTGTATTTGTGTGGGTTACATAGCATATGAGAAAATTGAGACGCAAGGACGTTGTGACATTTTCCTAGAATATTACCACTTTTCATTGGGAAAAATAAACTGTAAGTATTATTTTAGACAAGAAAACCCTTAATGTAGTGGTTATCATAATGGAAAAAGGTCTGAAACCAGAATGTCAGAAAAAGTCCATTAGGCTATGTTTGTGAAGAAGGAACGAAACGGGGCTAATTAAATAAATTCTGTTTTATCTACATAATGGAATTCTATGCAGTTGTTAAAAAGAATGTTGCAGGTATATTAAAAATCACTAAACAGAAATCACTATAGCTGAATCTTCTGCAAGGCTGCAATCAAGTTGTTATCTGAGGCTGGATTCTCAGCTAGAAGCTCAACTAGGGAGATGCCTGCTTCCAAGCATACTCAGGTTATGGAAAAATTCATATGGAATTACAAAGTATGCTTTAGTAACCTATAGGAAGGAAAGACAAGGAAAACAAATAAATAAAAATAAGAGATCTTAAACAAAACAAACAAAATAAAATGGCAGACAAACCCTAATATATCGATAACTTTACTAACTGTAAATGATCTAAATATACCAATTAAAAAAGAGAGTTTGAGAGAGTGAATGAAAAATATCGAACTATGCAGCCATCCCTCAGTATCTCTGGATTTGTTCCAGGGTGCCTGTGGATACCAAAATCTGAGGATTTTGCATGTAACCTATGCATATCCTCCTGTATGATTTAAATAATCTCTATATTACTTTTTATACCAGATATAATGCAAATGCTATGTGATTAGTTGTTATACTGTATTATTTTTTAATTGCTATTATTTCTTATTGCTGTATTGTTGCTGTTATTTTTATTTTTTGAGGTTTCTTGAACAGTTGGTTAAATCTGGTGATGCAGAACCCGTGAATCCAGAGGACCAGCTGTATTCTGGCTGTAAGAAATTCACTCCAAATATAATGATATGGGTAGACTGAAAGTAAAATGATGAAAAATATATATACCATGCAAATAATAGTCAAGAGAAAGCAGGAGTGACTGTATTAATATCAGATAAATTGGACTTCAGAACAAAGTAAATTACCAGAGACAGAAAGCAATATGACATAATGACAAAGGATCAATCCATCAGGAAGATATAGCAATGATAAATGTATATGCACTAAACAACCTTCATATCCTAAAACCTCTTGTTTGATAGGAATGCTTTTGTATAACTAAAGATATCAGCTATTTAGAATACCTTAATGATCTTAGTTTTCTATATTTACACTATCAATTTAATGTTGCCCTTGGTCTTTCAAAATTTTCAATGTTTACACTTTTCCAATAGAGAACAATTTTACCAGTCCTTCTCTGGTATAGGGTCACTAGTTAGTCAGATGGACACTTTCAGTAGTAACGCTGTTAAGTTTAAATTATTAACATATGTAAGGGAAGGAACATAGTGCATTTTGAGAAGCCAGATATGAGATAGAGAATACGCATAAGATTCTTTCCTGACACCATTGCTCGGTGTATAAGTTAGCTATATTCTAATACTACATAACAACTACTCTAGTACTTGATGACTTAAAGCAGTAATCAGTTATTGTAAAAGACCTGTGGGTTAGTAGACTTGGCTGATCTAGGCGGGCTTGAGTTAGCAGCCCTTCCTCAGGCTAAACCAGCTTGGTTACCTTTGTTTCTATCTGAAGGTTCATAGTTGCCTGGGGGTGGCTTTACCTGTGTGTCTTTTAATCTCCTTGGACAAACTGGCTACTAGGGGTGTGGTTTCTCATATGGAAGTAGCAGAGGCACAAGAGATAACATGTGAAGTATTTCACAATTTAGTCTTGTAACTGTCATACTGTCCCTTCTGCCTTCATGCCATTAGCCAAAGTAAGTTACATGGCCAAGCACAAATTAGAAGGACAGAGGAATATAACATTAAACTTTAATGGAACTGTAAACTCCCTTAGCAAAGGGCATAGGTGTAGTTGGGGGCAATGGTAAAATTTAATAAGCCTGTTACTACCTACGCTATCAATCCATCTCCCCAAATCTCACACACACACACACACACACACACACACACACACACAGTTGACTAATATCTTTCACTGAGTTTGAGTAAATTTCTGGCTGCTTTACATTTAACAGTATATGTTACTCCACATGACCTTGAAATACATTTTATTTGTAAGTCAAAGCCATGAACAATAATAGCATTTGATATGGTTTGGCTGTGTTCCCATCCAAATCTCAACTTGAATTGTATCTCCCAGAATTCCCACATGTCATGGGAGGGACCCATGGTGAGGTAATTGAATCATGGGGGCTGGTCTTTCCCATGCTATTCTCATGATAGTGGTTAAGTCTCAGGAGATCTGATGGGTTTATCAGGGGTTTCTGCTTTTGCTTCTTCCTCATTTTTCTCTTGTCACCACCACATAAGAAACGCTTTTCACCTCCCGCCATGATTAGGAGGCCTCCCCAGCCATGTGGCACTGTAAGTCCAATTAAACCTCTTTTTCTTCCCAGTTTCGGGTACGTCTTTATCAGCATCATGAAAACCGACTAATACAGCAGTGAACTTCCATTCTATTTTTGTCTGCCACATAGTTCAGAAAGACATGCACAAAGGGGAAATGGTGGGCAGTGGTAGGGGCCATGCCATTGGTGGGGAGAACAATTTTATGCTACATGTTTGAAATTTCCCTTGTCCACCTGGTGAGTGCTCATGGTCTTTCCCCTTTTTTCTTTCTCTTTTAAGGCTGTCATAAAACCATGGCCTGATTAGGCTAGAAGAATCTAGACACTTTAAAAGTGATCCAGTCTAAAAATATTCAATCTGTGCTTCTCATAACTACTGGGTTATAAAATGGGAGGGTAGATATTTGAGGATCTTTCTCCCTATTTAATAAGAAGGGATCTATTTTAGCCTCTTTGTCTTTTGACCTCACGTGTAATGTTTCATGACATAAGATGATTGGATTGTCCTCAATCTTATTAAAACCACCTTCTTGTTAAACAGATGAGGACACTGAGGCTAAGATGTGAAGTGACTTACTTCTTCAAGGTACTATGGGTTAAAACATTTAAAAAAGAGGTCAGATTTGGCTTTCCTAACTTCAGTACTGTATTAGTTTCTTATGGAGCATAACAAATCACAACAGATTTAATGGTTTAAAGCAACACACATTCATTATCTAGAAATGGCTTAGCTGAATCTTCTGCAAGGCTGCAGTCAAGGTGTCATCTGAGGCTGGATTCTCATCTGGAAGCTCAACTGGGGAAGCACCTGCTTCCAAGTACTCTCAGGTTATGAAAGAATTCATTTCCTCATTCCAGCCAGAACCCATGGTGGTAGGAGTCATGTCAGTTTGCTTCTTCAAAGCCAGCAATAGGAAGAGAGGCACCTAGCGAGACAGGCACTGCAATCTTATGTAATCATGTACATTTCATGGCCTTTCCAACATTCCGTTGGTTAGAAGCAGGTCACAGTTTCTGCCCACATTCAGGAGAGAGAATGACACAAGAGCATGAAGACCAGAAGGAAAATTCATGGAGCTCATCTTAAAATCTGTCCACCATAATATTGTTTAAGCAGTCGAAATGTTAGTAAGTGAAAAGGACATTCACTGTATGTAAGTAGGTGCAAAATTTATTATGTTCTTCCCTTCAATTCCATTCCCTGGACTAGATTTAGAGACTCATTTAAAGCAAATAGAAAATGGTAGAATTGATGGCGTGTGGCTTCTGAGACAGAAGAGATTGTGACCTTCTCTTTATGCTCTTTCTTGGATTTCTTACCCTGTGGGGAACCAGCTGCCATGTCATAAGGGCATTAAAGTAGCTCTATGAAGCAGTCTATGTGGCATGAAACAGAGGGCTTCTGTCAAAATCCAGCAAGGGATTTCTGCCAAAAAACCCCTGTGTGAGTTTTGGCCTTCTGCTAACAGCCACAGGAGTCATCCATTTTGGAAGAGGATTCCTGAGCCCCAGTCAAGGCTTTGGATGAATACAGCCCTAGCCAGTGTCACCTCATGAGAACCTGAGCCAGAACCAGTCAGTTAAACCACCTCCAAATTTCTAACCCATGCAAATTTTAAGAGCCATACATTTTATCGATGCAAGTAACCAAATTTTGGCATTGTTACTTAGTAATAGATAACTGATATAGACACAAAATGCTTTACTACCTGGTTTCACATCCATCAAGGAACCTCCTGTATTAGGCTATGCTCACACTACTAATAAAGACATACCCCAAACTGGGTAATTTATAAAACAAAGAGGTTTAATTGACTCACAGTGCCACATGGCTGTGAAGGCCTCGCAATCATGGCAGAAGGCAAAGGAAGAGCAAAGGGACGTCATACATGGAGGCAGGCAAGAGAGAGCTTGTGCAGGGCAACTCCCATTTATAAAGCCATCAGGTCTCATGAGACTTACTACCACAAGAACAGTTAGGGAAAGGCTTGCCCCATGATTTGATTACCTCCCACCTGGCCCCTCCCATGACACGTGGGAATCATGGGAGCTACAACTCAACATGAGATTTGAGTGGGGTCACAACCAAACAATATCATCTCCTAACTGTAGGCTACAGAAGACTGTTTCTGATAGACTGTATTTTATATTTTCAAAAATATCCCCAAAATGTTCTGTTTTATTTTTCCACCTAAATTGACACCAACCCCAAATAGAAACATTCACTTGTGTTAGCACTTAAGAGTTCTTTGTAGAATAAAAAACATTTCCATACTGTGTCCCAAAGCTTTGTTGGAGGGGAACTTTGCCCTGGAAAAAGCTGTGCTTTAGTTAACATTCAAATCTCAGAGCAGACTTTTCTACCTGCTCTTCTAAGAAGTGTGTGCTACAGAGAGATCACCACATTATCCGCAGAGAAATGTTCCAAAGATAAGCAGGAAAGATGAGAACACGTGTTCTTGGACTGTTCCAGGTGAGTGAAGCCTCAGTGCCAATGCAAATGAATTTGCTCAATGGCTTTACTGGAGAGAAAACAGTCAAAAGATAAAATCTTTAGAGGGAACTATAACCCTAACAAACTTCAAAGAAGTGAGGTGCTACTGACAAGAGCCTGTGGATTGTCCCTCCCTCCAGCTGTGAGCACAGGAGCAAAGCAACAAAAAGTTCATCAAATTGGATTGGTTTTCTTAATGAGACTGAAATAATATGGTCTAAGTGAAAAAATCAACTCTGTTAGGGCTTAGTTAAGAAGGCAATTCTTTGTGGTTATCAAAATAACTGGCTTTACAGTGGGTGTTTGTACAGGGTAGCAATTCTTCTTGCCTTCTTTACTATTTTTATCTTCTGGTTTTCCTGTTTATCATCTATGCATTACCCTATTTTAGTTAAGAGCCGATTAAGCAATGATAGAATATAATCACTTTTCCATCTCAAAAATTATCCTAGAATACTCTTTTTCCAAACTCATCTATTTCACAAATAGCCTTATTACTTTTTCTTTGCTATTGGTGTTTCTGTGGTCAAATCAAAGACAACTAATGTATATTCCACTGTGAAAGAAGTAAAATGCATATTATTAATAGTTTAATCTTACCCATACTAAATTTTGATATTTGTGCCATAAAGGAGTACATTGAACAAGGTCTGGATTTAATTTATCAGGTATACTGAAGTAGGTAAATAACAGCATGGTGCTTGATGCACCAGAGCTGGAAGTATAATGAGATCAGTAGGTAAGCCCTCCATAAAATTACTCTGGGTGTAGGAGAATCCAGACGTAGCAATTATACTTAGCAAGAAGAAGGAGTTCTGGAGAGTGTGAAGCAATTAGTCAGATTTACAATCTCAAAGTAAAAAAGAGAAAATTACTTAAGTTAAACTAAGAAGCACTCTAAATCATCATTACACTGTATCGATTTCAGTTGAATGTGACTGGCTAGAAATGCTTGGTTTATCTTTACCATTAAATATTTCTATAGTGTTTGACTAGAACCAAGAATATATGGCCCAATATTTGAACCGTAATAAATTATAAACACATTGGCTTTTGCAACGTGTGCATGTCTTTTGGAGGAAAACTGAGAACATTTAGAATAGTCAATATTGATCTATATGCTAGTTGTATTTTCAACATTCACCAAAGTAAAGGGTGGGAATATACATTAAAGAGAATGAAGAAGTATATATGGCAGTGCTTTTAAGTGAGAAATAGTCTGCACTATTTTAGCTGTTTGATTTTATATAGAAACATGTCATTGTCCATTTATTTGTTGAATGGTCCTGAATATTTCTTACCAAGTTTATTTCCAAGGAAGATTTAATGTCCCTAAAATGTTACAAAAAGATTTTGAAATATGCATCCTACATTGAAATACCTATTATATAGTCAGTAGTGGACACACTGAGCAATATTTTGCACTGATTTGTACAAATACAGTTAAAGATGTCAAACTATTCATAGTAGAGGCATCTGATCCCTTCAATTAAAACTTGAGATTGATGAGAGGCACATAATATCACCCCTCTTTGCCAGTAAAATTTATCCTTGAATTTGTCTTAGCACTACTTGGAAAAATAAGTACTCAAATGTCATCTACATATTTTTAGCAATGAGCTAAAGATTAGAGATATTCATTTTCTGTACAGAGAAGCCAATTATCATTTCTACGAATGATCTATTAAGTATGTGGCTTGAAGAGAAAAGAGAAAAAAATGGAGGGATGTGGTCTAATAGTATCAGTAGGCAGGTGAGGAAGTGTGTATGTGTGTTTTCTCACATACACTTTTGTTCCTTAGGATGTTGTAGTTAACATAATTGGTCAAATACACCCCCCCACCCCACCTACACACACACACACAGGTCAAATTGATCAAAGCTACAGACTACCTGAATTTCCCTTTCTAGAATCAACCATTAAAGTTCTTCTGTAAAAGCGGATGAGAAGTAACAAATACTACCAGAAATTGTATGGCAGCTTTTTATGGATTAATTAATTTAATATTCAGCAATTTTAAAATTATGTTATTGAACTGCCTATTTATCAGGATAATCAATTTTTCTAATACTGAGGCCTTGAGAGAAATAAAGGGTAAAAGAAAGGGCAATGTTTATTAGCCATATCATAGACCAGTCAAAGAATTACCTGCTCTGTGGAACATTCCTGTAAAGACAAGGAGAAAGATAAAATGATCTATGATCCCCTCAGAATCTCTCTACCCTTACCATTTCTCCTTAACTGGTTATTGGTGGGGAAGGAAAGCCAGGGAAGTTTTCAAACTTCCAAGATTTGGTTATTTGTATTGTTAGAGGTGGATACTAGAGTTTCTACCTTTTTGTGTTCGGTATTTTTTATATTTGTGTTTAGGGAACACTTTTATAAATCCTTATTTATGCAAAAGAAAGAAAGGCATCGGGGAACATAAATTGCAGAAATATCTTTCTTATGCATATTGATGCAAAAATCTATAAAGTTAACCAATAGAGTCCAACAGCATGTAAGAAAATGATATATTATGATTAAGTGAGCTTCTTTCCAGAAACCTAAGAATGGTTTAATTTTAGGTAGTTTTTTTTTTTACCATATTAATAGGCCAAATGCAAACACAGATCATTTTCCATGGATGTTGAGATAGTGTTACATAAAACTCTACACCCATGCTCCATGCTATGCTGGATATATTACATCTGTTCCTCTCAATCTTTCCTCACCTTGCTCTGTCCCTCAGGAAGCCAGCCTGTATGGACTCCATCAAAGGACAGTCTCAATTTTGGGGGTCCAGCTAGGTTCAGCCAATGGAGATTCCTGTCCCCCATCTCCCTAGAGGAGATCTAGTGTAAGAAGTCAGAATATTTAGTTCTTGTTTCCCTCCCTGAAGTATTGCTTCTGGCTGACTGTGTCTCTCAAGGAAATGACTCTACTCCCCTTGAGTGGCCTTTCTATATGACTCTTTTCCTCTAAGTTCTGGTAAAGCCTTCAACCTCTTGTCCCTTCTAGCCTTCAAGTAATATCAAGTTTACTGAAATATCTTTTGAGGTTCATTCATTGATACCCAGTCTCACCTTAAAAAGTCATACCTTTGTTAAAACCAAATTACCCTAATTTCAGTATGTTACCTGTTTTCCTCCTGAGACTTTGCTTGGTTCAAGAGAGACAGTTCCTTGACATGATCAGGCATTGTAGCATATCAATAAAGTATATAATTATGTAAAATAAAATAAAATGTTATTTATTTTACCTAAAATGTTATTTATTTTACCTAGGTTTCAGGCACAGAGCTTCAAAAAACCCTTGGAATTTACTGAGCGATAGGAATGTCTTTGTTAGGCTAACTGTGACGCAAGGTGGGTCACCAGATAGCCTCAGAATGGGGTATCTTCACCAAAAGCCAATTACATGCCCAGAGGGATAGGGATTTTGAGCTAGCCTGACCTCCAGGGAGCTGATGGGGGCTGGAAATTGAGTTCATTAATCACATGGGCAATGATTGCGATACAAGAGATAGAAAGAAATTATTTAGGCAGACAGTAAGGGTAAAAGAGTCCTCAGCAAAATTTCCCATTTAACAAAAAAAGCAGCCCCCAAATCATTTCTTTTCTAACAAAGAGCAGCCTGAAAAATTGAACTGCAAACATAGATAGGCAAGCTTGAAGCTCTCATGGGGGAATGCCAGCAGCTGTGCCAGTAGAAAAGGGCTACCTGAGGGCTAGGAATGTTCAACATGGAGGCTTCATCTTCCCTTTTCTTTGTCACCATGTCTACAGTAAAGAAACAGGCAGCACGGCACCAGCCAGGTAGAGAACACATCTACGTAGTGAAAGATTAGGGTGGGGGTGATCAGCTTTTTGCGTGCTATGCAAATGGCACACTTAGCCCTAGCCAGTTTTTCATGCCCATATGCAAATGACACACCTGGTCCAACCAATCTTTCATACTCTATGTAAATCAGATACCACCTCCTCAAGCTCATCTATAAAACCCTTGCATTTCGCCATGGAACCAGAAAACCTGCTTGGGACCCTTCTCTCAGCAGGAGAGAGCTCTTTTCTTTCTTTCACATATTAAAACTTACACTCTTAACCTCACTCCTTGTGTGTCCACGCCCTTGATGATGTCACGAGACATCAATCAATATTGTTCATGTGAGACAATGAATCTTGGGTATTACCCCAGACAAACAACACCTCTTCAATTGCCTACATAATGAAAACTCCAAGAAGGAGATGAGTAGAACTTCCTGGTTGGAAAACACATTGATGTGTCTGGAGGGTGATGGCCCTGACTCCACGTAGAGATTACATAAAACTCTTCACTCCCTCCCAAGCCTCACCCTATATGTATATTTTATAAGGCCTCTAATAATAAGTCTACCACTGTGAACACAAATCTCAGTAAATTTAGAATGCTTATTTTGCCAAGTGTCTGATCTCAGGGTCTGGGTCCAGCCAATTCTGAAGTCCGAGGGGAGTGGGTGGATGAGCAGAAAGAACACTCACAGGGTTGTAGGCAGGTGAAAGATAATTTCATTCAGCAGCAACTCTCATCAACAGCTTTCTCACACTGTTCACCTTTATCTCAGCTGTCTGCTCTGGCTCTGTGGCTCCTGCTGCCCCCAAGCCTGCGGCTGCATGGCCCAGCGGCTCTCCCTTGCCTTCAGAGCCAGCAACTTAACCCTTTTTGTCTCTGGGCACGAGTGCGAGCCATGCTGTGGATACAAGACGGACAGCTCTGGTTCTCTCTCTCTCTTTCTCTGGGTGCCAGCATGCCTGCCATGGTAAGCCATGTTGAACTGAGCCAAGCCCCAAGAGCTCCTATACAGCATTAGCAGGACAATTATACCTTTTACAGACAACAGTGGCTCAGAGCCAAGTATGAACTTACACAAACAGGTTATATGACAAGTGGAGGTGTGCGCCTGTGCACCAAACTCGCTGAGTCATGCGGGCCTGGATATCTGCCTTGGCCTATTCCTTGACCATCCGTGTACCTTACATCAAGGTTGAGGACGTGCACCCATGACACAGCCTCAGGAGGTCCTGAAAAAAAATGTGCCCAAGGTGGTTAGAGCACAGTTTGGTTTTATACATTCTCAGGAGTCATGAGACATGAGTCAATATAGGTAAGATAAACATTGGTTTGATATGGAAAGGCAGGACAACTCAAGGCAAAGGCTAGATGACTCAAGCAGGGAGGGGGCTTCCACGTCATAGGTAGTTAAGAGACAAATGGTTGCATTCTTTTGAGTTTCTGATTAGCCTTTCCAAAGGAGGCAATCAGATATGCATTTATCTCAGTGAGCAGAGGGGTGACTTTGAATGGAATGGGAGGCAAGTTTGACCTAAGCAGTTCCCAGCTTGACTTTTCCCTCTAGCTTAGTGATTTGGGGGGCCCCAAATTTATTTTCCTTTCACATCACTTTCCTGAGTTGTTTTAGCAAATTATCAAACATGAAAGGGTCATGGGAATGCTTGAATTTATAGTCAGTTGGAAGTCCAGGTGGCATAGGAGCCCCCCAAATGCAGGTGGAGTCTGAAGAACAGTCTTGAGGAAGACGTAAACTTTAAGCCTGTGGAGTCTGATGTTAACTCTGGGTAGTTAGTTTCAGAATTGTATTGTGGTACATCCATCCAGTTGAGGGTGAAACAGAACAAACATGCATATTACATCAGGAGGTGGCATTGTGTTTACTGGTAAAACATAAGAAATATTTCCATCAAAACTGGAACGTCTATTATTATATCAGTATTTTCTTTTTATTTAATAGTTGATAAAAATCTATGAATTTTCATATACAAGAACACTGGTTTTGCTGAATTTTACAAGTTTTGATTTGTTTTCCTCTTAATATTTTTACATATTCTTCAGTTTGGATGTTGATGTCTTCTTTGATTCAAGAGTTAATACTTTTCTTTTAATTTCAGAAGCTTTGTTTTTGTTTTCAAATTAGTTTTGAAAAAAATACTGTGACTGCAGTGCATTGTAAACAGACTGCCTTGACTCCTTGTACCTAACTGAGATCTCAAAGTTAAAACAGAATGAGGTAACATGGCTGAGTGAGGGAATGGTCACATGCTCTGTATTTTCAGAGATATGTTATAAAAGTGTCACAGGCCCTTCCTTTCTACAATCAAGCCAAATCAGTTGGTGTTGAGATAGACCACAGCTGAAAATTCCCCAGCTGTCCATGAACAGATCACCTGGAACGAGCCAATTAAGAAAAACTGATGATTTTGGATTAAATATCCTTTAATCAAGACACTTTCTCACTCTCCTGACTTCCCACTCTTGCCCTGAGGTTTTTGCCTTTATCATCTTTTATTCCCTGAACCCTCAGACCACACTTGTATTTTACACCAAGGGCTATGTCTCCCCAGTCTACAGATATTTTTTTTTAAATGAAACTCTCCCTTTTTTCTTTCACAAATCTTGTGGTCTTTTGTTAAAATTTCTTTCTTTTGTTTTGAGACAGGGTCTTGCTCTCAGGTTGTCCAGGCTGGAGTGCAGTGATGAAATCATAGCTCTGCAACCTCAAATTCTTGGCTTCACATAATCTTCCTGCCTCAACTCCCCAAGTTGCTGAGATTACAGGCATGAGCCAAAACACCTGGCTAATTTCTAACCTTTTTTTTTGTTTGTTTGTTTGTTTGTTTTTTTTTTTTTTTTGGAGAGAAGGGGTCCTGCTATGTTGCCTAGACTGGTTTCAAATTCCTGGCCTCAAGCGACCCTCCTGCAGTGCTGGGATTACAGATGTGAGCCACCTCATCTGGCTCTATGTTATGAACATTTTTTGATGATGAGGATGGGATCTGAAGGGGACCCCAAGCTCCTTTTCTGTGCCACCTGGACCAATGCATTGGCACCTGTGAGAGTTCTTTGAGCTCAGCCACCTTCACAGCTGCATTGGGTAGGAATCAGGTAAGCCCTCTTGTATCCCAGATCTCCCATTTTTAGGATGAGGACTTGGAGACTTCATTTTCTTTAGGGAGCCTGCCCATCAGGCTCCACAGGGTACCCATTTGTGGGGTATGCTTGCACATTGAGGGGTACACTCAGTCTTGGCGAGGTATGTTCATGTTCAGTTTTGCAGGTACTCACACTTCAATTGCGCTCGACGGATGCCTTCATAACGTGAGTGCTGTGGGTAATCTAGGTTCTACGAGAATGGCTTCTGACAGCTGTCATCAGGTAGCTCAGTGGCTCAGTCTCTGATCAAACACCATCAGGTAGTTTGATGGTTTTTCAAACGTAACATTTAAAGATTAAGGCTGGATAAAAATTGACCCAAGAGACACATCTAAATTAAACTATCTATGTGCACAATGAAACAAAGAGGGGTCCAGACCTCTCAAAGATAGTAATAGACTTTCCTTTAATCAAAACTTTTGAAAACTCCAAATGCAAATGAGAATCCCTACATTTTTAAAGGAGACTAATCTGAAGACTTCAACGTTGTCTCCAAAAACTTGAAAAGCTCTCAAGGTTGGGCATGGTGGCTCATGCCTGTAATCCCAGCATTTTGGGAGGCCGAGGTAGGTGGATCACCTGAGTTCAGGAGTTCAAGACCAGCCTGGCCAACATGGCAAAATGCCATCTCTACTAAAAATATAAAAATTAGCTGGGCATGGTGGCACATGCCTGTAATCCCAGCTACTCGGGAGGCTGAGGCAGGAGAATTGCTTGAATCCGGGAGGTAGAGTTTACAGTGAGCCAAGATCATACCACTGCACTCCAGCCTGGGCAACAGAGTGAGATTCTGTCTCAAATAAAATAAAATAAAATAAAATATAATAAAAGAAAGAAAGGCTTTCAGATCCTAAAACAAGAATCCCTGCAATCCCTGTATTTCCCTGCCCCCTACTCACATTCTGCCTCCACTTTTCCCTTCTCACCACAATCTTGTCTGTCTGGAACATTGCAGGGAACTGGCCCCTTGGTACCAACACCAGCCCTTGAGGCCTTCTGGCTCCTCCACAGTTATGCCTGGGTGAGTCTCTCTGGAGTCTTGAGCCTTCCACGTGGTTGACGGTCCTGTTTTATTCAGCTAGTTGTTCTCACTCCTTGATGAAGGGGTAAGATATTTTCCATGAGACTTTTCATTTTTCAAGAAGTGGGTAATTACTCTGTGGTTCTCTCTCAAGAGCACATTAATACATTCCTATACCATTTCTTCTATTCACCTCCTTTGTGACTTGATTTATCAACAAACCTTCAGAGGGCAAAAGGAAAGCCTTCCTTTGGCCCTTGCAGCTTTGACACAGTAAGCAAGACATCAAAGACACTCTGCTTTTCTAGAAGCCAGGACTTGAGAAGCCAACAGAAAGGTAAAGATTATTTATGATAAAAAAAAAATAACTGTTTGTCTCCTCTGCAAAACCTTTTTTTTTTTTTTGACCAAGACTCACTCTGTTGCCTAGCCTGGAGTGCAGTGGCCCGATCTCGGCTCATTGCAAACTCGGCATCCTGAGTTTAAGCAATTCTCCTGCCTCAGCCTCCCGAGTATCTGCAATTATAGGCACATGCCACCCACCTGGCTATTTTTTTTCTATTTTTAGTAGAGATGGGGGTTTCACTATGTTTGCTAGACTGGTCTCGAACTCCTTACTTCAGGTGATCTGCCCTCCTCGGTCTCTCAGAGTGCTGGGATTACAGACATGAGCCACCGTGCCTGGCCTGTAAAATCTTGGTTCATGAGAAAGAAAGGATTTTTGTGACTGGTCTTGGGTGTAGCAACTCTGGTGTCCCTTTAGTATTTTCGGGGATAAATATTCATATTGCTTGATTCCTTTTCCTTCCCAAAATAGTCTTTTCCTTTGTCTTTGTCTTTCTGTGTTGTTCTGTCATAAAGAAGGGTACCAGAGAGTAGAACATGGACCTAAAACCCCTGTAAGTTCATTGCTCACGCCAGCTCTGCAGCCTGGTCAGTTTTCAGTTCTAATCGACAATTTTTTGCTCTCGAGGGAGTTTGTCTAAAGACTTCCCATTCTTAGGGAATTTTTGTCATTTCAACTCTTGCTACATGGTAAGTCATGGGAAAGTCTGATCTCAGGAGGGCCTTCTTGGCATCACAGATGAACGGGTCTTTAAGTGGTGGCCTCCTACAAATGTGTGGGTCACCAGAGACAGCGTATTCACAAACATGATCCTTAACTGTTGTCTGTGGTGACAAGAGTCTTTAGCCATCTTGACCTGTCTCTGAGATTACATTTTGTGTGTGTGTGTGTGTGTGTGTGTGTGTGTGTGTGTGTGTGTGTGTATCCTTGGAACTGCCTATTTTATGACCTCTCAAGGAAACACCTCTTTCTCAAATTGCCTGCTTTGGATCCCCTGTAAGATTTATTAAAAAAAATACCCTGGCTGGTCACGGTGGCTCACGCCTGTAAGCTCAGCACTTTGGGAGGCTGAGGCAGGTGGATCACGAGGTCAGCAGATGGAGACCATCCTTGCTAACACCGTGAAATCCTATCTCTACTAAAAATAGAAAAAATTAGCTGGGTGTGGTGGCATGCACCTGTAGTCCCAGCTAATCGGGAGGCTGAGACAGGAGAATTTCTTGAACCCAGGAGGCGGAGGTTGAAGTGAGCCAAGATCACACCACTGCACTCCAGCCTGGGTGACAGAGTGAGACAGTCTCAAAAAAAAAAAAAAAAAATCCTGTTTTCTAGTGACTAAGGTTCTGTGCTTACATGACCGTGGTACAGGTTTGATTCCAGGTCAGGGAACTGATCCCATTTGTTTTAAATTATTTGTATGACTCTTAACCTTCTGGGGTACCTTTTTATTATTTACCCTTTTCCCTTTATAGACACCTTTTACTTTCTTGTCTTTTTTTTTTTTTTCTCTGCAGGGTATACAGAGCTTTTGGGCCTTCATGCATAGGTGCTCAGCTGAAGAACTGAGATCCTAACATATAAGGCCAGACAGAAACGTGAGTTGTAGTCCAGTTAGGGAATCTTTACTTTCTTTGAGTTATCTTTAAGGTGGTTCTGAATCTTGTGAGGACTTATTTCCACCTCTTTAGAGATACTTTATGTGTCCTTGATTAAGTCATAAACCTGGTTAAGGCTTATTGTTTTTAGAAGTCACTTGGAAAGGTACCTCTGGTTAAAAAAATTCAAAAGTCAGGAATATCAGCTGTTTGTTCCAGCTAAAATCCAATAATAAAAAATTTAAAAAGTTTTTTTTTAAACAACCTTATGGTTAGAGGTCAGCTTAATTAGAAGCTGATGATCAAGATCCTCTTTCCTATTTACTGTCTTTGGCACCACATAAAGACATCTAGAGGAGACTTCTAGTGGCTCAGACTATTTAAGAAACATAAAAAAGGCAACACTCATCCCCTTTTTGGGACCTTCTGTCTTCTTGTGGAGCGTAAGAAGTAGTGGAGAGGTGCTTTACAGGTCTAAAGAGCTGCTTTCTTTTATGTCATGTTGCCTCATCTCTTTAGCTTTTAGGGGTACTAGAGATTACTTTCTACTATGAAAACAACCACTAGTGGGTCATTGGCAAGGGCTACAGATTTAGAGGTAGTTGATAGTGGTTACAATATATGGTTGTTACTACAATTTCTTTGCATGTTTAGATAAAAAGACAGGTTTGAACACTTAGAGGCTATAAGGGTGGTCACCACTGAGGAATACGAATCCCATGGGGGGGGTGGGCTGATCATAGAGTGAGCTAACTGTTGTTGGGTCACCATCAGCCTCGGGGAATGTCTTTACAGTGAGGTACACTGTAAAACGGTGTACAATCCATTCTCATGGCATTTTTCTCTTCTCAGGGACTGGAATTCAGTCTAAAAATGAGATCCTTGGTTTTTAAAGATCTAGATACAGTGCCTTCCTTAAATATTAGGACCTGAAAACTGAAAATACTTTCTTTGCCCTATTAAAGAACTCTACCCTGAAGCCAGTGATCTAATTAAAAAAAACACCAAAGCTAAGTTAAAAAGACCATCTACCTAATTGGATTACTCTCAAAGATACTTTCTAAAATTTAGCTGACAATTTTAAAACTCATTGTAAAAAAATTTATATCTGTTAAAAAGCTCCATGTATACACAAAAGCCTCTACAGACTTTTATGCCAAAAAAGACATTGGCTTAAAATCTACATAAAAACCTTACCTTAGTCTGAGATACCTTTCCTGACAATCTTGTTTTGACTGGACCTTATGGTTAAGCCTTTCTCTTGTCTCAGCAAATAATGGTGTTTCTATCTAAGTTCTGTGTCTCTGAAATGTAAATTTTAACCTAAAAGTCATGTTTTTTTTTTTTCGGTGTCAGTGGTACAAGTTTAATTTTCAAGCTATTATTTTATTCAATGAGAGGCAGACTGACTAGAATCCAATCTCATTTTTTTTCTGAGACAAGATACTAGCCCTGTGTTGTATACAGTTGCTCAACAATCAAATGAAAGCAGTAGGAGAAACTGCCCCACAGAGTTGCAGTGAAGATGAAACAAATATAAATATGTAAGGCAGTTAGAGCAATGGGTGCACACTAGTCAGTATCACATAAGCATTTGATATTATTTAATCTTCATAACCTCGTAATGACTTATAGAAAATTTAAATTAGAACTGAGTGGAATTCTGGGATTTTTTTTTTTAGATTTTTAAATTGATCTCATTTAAAAACAAAAAAATACCCTTTTATTTTAGGTTTGGGGGTACATGTGAAGGTTTGTTGCATAGGTAAACTTGTGTCATGGGGGTTTGTCGTACAGATTATTTCATCACCCAGGTGTTAAGGCAAGTACCTTATCTTTTCTACTTCTCTCTCCTCTCACCCTTCAGACTTAAGTAGACTCCAGTGTCTGTTGTTTCCTTCCTTGTGTTCTAAATTTCTTATAATTTAGCTCCCATTTTTAAGTGAGGACATGCAGTATTTGGTTTTCTGTTCCTGCATTAGTTTGTTAAAGTTAATAGCCTCCAGCTCCATCCACGTTCACACAAAAGATATGGTCTTATTTTTTTTGTGGCTGCACAGTATTCCATAGTGTATATGTACCACATTTTCTTTATCCAATCTGTCATTGATGAGCATGCCATGTCTTTGCTATTGTGAATAGTGCTGCAATGAACATTTGTGTATGTGTTTAAATAAAAATTTCAGATTGCCTAGCTAGCAATTGTCTAGGGCTTGATAGTCTGGTAGACAAAAATATTGAGACACGATAAGAAAATCTTATAAAGCTATAACATCTATTTCTATGTGTATGTCTCTATGTCTATATGTTTTTATGTGTTATGTATATGTAATATTTCCATACCAAAATACATTTTAAAACCTCTAATTAATTGGCTTAAAATAAGCACATAAATAAAATATTTTATCAAAAAATTTAAAAACTAACTCAATGCGTTTTAGCTCACGTGACTTTAGTAATCTTTGGTAAATAAAACTAGTTTAAAATTGTTGCCAAAATAAAATTAAAATGTCTTCAGAATTGTCATATTAAATGTAATTCAGACATTTTTGCCTGGGCCTACTTTTCAGAAAGGTTTAGGCTGTTTCTCCTAGATGTCTTAAAATCATAACTGTCACTTCTGTAGTATTTTTGATAATTGCTTGATTTGTCTGTGAGTTAAAGCTGTAAGGACTGGCTGCTGGGCTTCCTCAAAGCCTTACACACATGTTGCTATGAGCTTGTGTTTGATTTTGAGCCTCTAGAATCTGGGGTCTGGATAAGGTGCCATGGTGAGGCCTAGGGACATGTTCTTAGTGCCTGAAACACAAGCTACAAGACAAAGCCAAGCCTAATATGGCCCCATCCTTCCTGGCCCAGCTTTCACTCCTGGCCACTTGTGAACAGGTTAGATCCTCCAGACATCGCTTTCACAGCTCTGTCCTTGGTCCTGAGCTCTATGTCTGGTACGTAAATTCAGGACTCAGGCCCTGTCCTTCATAGCCATCCTTGGATGCCCCATGGGTACTTAAGACCCAGGAAAATAGAAAAAAATACTAAAAGAATATCTGTGCCATAGTTTTGAAATTCTTGTCAGTTATTTAAACTCTTAAAGTGATGCTATGTTAAATTAAGTAATAGTTAATCATAGAATATCTGTGTCATTTCTAGATGCCTAGCTCCTCTTTAAAATTGTTCTTACCTGCTGTAACAAATATTTTATCAGTTCTCCAACCCAGATTTTAATTACAAGACACTTCCAGGTCTTGTCCAGAGACTTAACTGGTACCATCAAACATCAATAAGAGACACTGATAAATATCTCTAAAGATCTGACAAAGATAAAAAATGCCTGACTATTTACTTCTCTTCCCTTCCCTTCCCTTTCCTTTCCTTTCCTTTCCCTTTTCCTTTCCCTTTCCCTTCCCTTCTTTCTTCCTTTTTTTTTTTTTTTGACAGAGTCCCAGGCTGCAGTGCAGTGGTGCAATCTCAGCTCACTGCAACCTCTGCATCCTGGGTTCAAGCGATTATCATGCCTCAGCCTCCTGAGTAGCTGGGATTACGGGCCTGTGCCACCACATCTGGCTAATTTTTTTTTTTTTGTATTTTTAGTAGAGATGAGGTTTTGCCATTTTGGCCAGGCTGGTCTCAAACTCCTGACCTCAAGTGATCAGCCTTCTAAAGTACTGGGATTACAGGCATGAGCCACTGCACCTGGCCAGCCTGCCTACTATTTTACCCTGCTTGGCCCAAGTTGTTCAAATAGGCCATGAGTCGCTCAGCTACATGAGTCCCACTAAGGAACCAGATAGATCCAGAACAGGCAGCCACACCACTCTGATGATATGAGACAAAAGTTTAAGCTGGTTATGAACACTGCCTAGAGCAGGTTTTGACTGAAAGCTGGGGAGATGTCCACGTATGCCTCCGGATAGATAAAATGAACTCCTGTGGCTAATCAAGGTCTCAAAGTTAAAACAGAAAGAGGCAGCCATGACAGAGTGAGAGAGCAGTCATGTCCTTTGTTCTCAGAAAGATACTGTAAAAGTGTCTCAGAACCTCCTTTCCTACAATCAAGCCAAAGTAGTTACTAGTTCCTGTCAGTGCTAAGATAGACCACAGCTGAAAATTCCCCAGCTGACCACCAACAGAACATGTAGAACCAGACAACTAAGACAGACTGGTGACTTTGGGCTTAAAGGTCATCCAATCAAGACTCTCATTCTTCTATTGCCCTTCCCTGCCTGAAGTTTTTGCCTTTAGTATCTCCTACTCCCTGTCTCCTCCTCAGGGTTTGCTTTTGTTTTACATCAGAGGCTGTATCTCCCCAATCTACAGATTACTTTTTAATAATAAAAAATAACCCATCCCTTTTTCCTCCGAGGATCTCATAGTCCTTTGTAAACAATAGTATTCCAAAATCCCTCTGGAGTCAGAAAATGTTCCTTGATGAGGACTCAGTTCTGCTCCTTGAGAGTGGATTTCCAGTCTGTTTTTCCTTATGACTTTGGCTCTGCCCTCTGAGGTGTCTTGTCTCTTCCATTCTCTTCTTTCTACCCTTTGAAAAACCATGGTGTTTTTTTTTGGTGGGCAGTAGCTTTTTTAGCCTAGTTCCTCTTTTTACAAAGTTGGGACCCTGAGTTGTTTTGCATTTCATATCACTTTGGTCTCATTTAATCCATTTGGCAGTGCTTTTTGCAATACAACTAAAACCTCTGTGCATAGTTTGTGCATTTGAATTTATTTCATGTGTTTTGCTAAAATGCATAGTTCTCTTGTAGGTGTGCGTGTTTTTCTATACTTAATCACACTACTTTGGGAGGATCAGGCTGCTATGGAACAACACTCTCAAGATTCTTAGAAATCTTTTTTTTTCTCTTTTTCTCTATTTGCTGCCTTAATCTTGATGGAGGACCTACAGCTACACCCTTGCTTTGGTCTATTTCCTGAGGTCAGTTCTTTGAGAATTTTTTTCTTGGCTAAGGATTGGAAATAAGGAACAGTTCTATTTTGCAGTGCCAATTTTGCCCCTCTATTTACTAGAAATTCTAGTTTCAAATTCGGCGTTCCCACTCCTCACACCCTGCTCCTTGAACTTATCTCTTTCTTGTATTACTTTATAATACACAGATAAATACAACCATATTTTTAGTATCTTGCCTGGTGATTTATTTGCCAAGTCCAATAGCTCATTAGTGTGTCTGTGTTCTATGTTATCACATAAGGCAGTTTTACTAATTGTTTTACCAGTAGATAATATAAGTCTTCATTTTTTTCAGCTTTCTGGAACAGTTTCTTTACCATTTTTTCAGCTTCCTCTAAAAGTTTGTTCAACATTTCTTTAGACTTTGTCCCAGACTTGTTTCTATATGTTATATATTTTAGATCGTTATTATGCAGTTCCCACTTAGAAGTATAAGGCCTGGGACCACTGGTTAGCTTGAATCCTGCCTGGGGTCTGTCCATTTCCAATAAATAAGAGTCTCTGAAAATAGTCAGGAATCAGTGCCCACACCTAAGTGTTTGATTTGATACCATTAATTCAATTCTAACAGTCAACATTGGTTTCAAATCATCTAAGCCTCTTAGATAGAGATGAACAGAAGTCCATATTCTAAGTACATGAAGTCCTAAAACTGGGTCAGTAATGATGAATGAAAAGATGAGATTGTTTAATCCTTGGGTCTTAGGAATTAGGCACTTTCTTTTCTTCCTTAACTGAAATAAACATTTTAGTTAAAGGGATCTTAGGAGATCTTTTCTAGCTGCTGTCCTAGAGTGAAGATTCCTGGTTAACTAGCTTGGCCTTACTTGGAGGGGCTCCTATGCAATTATGGCAGTTGGAGGTATAAATTATATGACCTTCCGAAAACGACTGCAGAGTATTGTAAAATCAAAAGGATCAACAGAATTGAAAATAATAGAGTGGTTATGTACTTTTGTTGGATATGTCAAACCTTTTAAGTCATGTGACTTTAACAATTGCTAGAATAATTGTTACTTTGCTAATTTAATTTTTATTTATTGTATATTTGTAGAAATATTTTGCATTCTGGGTTGTCTTATTTTTTAATAGTCTAATTGGCCTCTGATAAACCTTGAAAAAAAAGCTTTGCCTTTGTAGTAGAGTATTTCATACAGTTAAACCTATTTAGCAATGAAAGGTTGAAATGAAAACCTAGCCACGAAAAAGCAGTAAATTAAAGACCACAGATGGGCTTTTTGATATGTAAATTCTGACACCATAAGTTACTATCTATGTAACATTTGGCAAACTTCTGAAACCTCAGTTTCTTCATCTTTAATAGGGAGTTATTACAAACTGTATAGATTTGTAAGTGTGTGAGTGTTCAATGAAATGTCTACAAAATCCAAAGCACTGAGCCAGGTACATACATAGTAAGTGGACAAGAGATGTTAGCTTCTTCCATTCTTTAATTTCCTACATCTACTCCGAGATCTGCGATTTATTCTAGACATTTAAAGACTAGTCTCTAATCTGATTTGGTTTATATTTTATTAGATTCTCTTGAACATATGATCTTAATTATGAAATTATATTTTTATTACACTTATCCTATATGAGAAACTAGAACATAACTTTCTGGATGTAAATTTGGCTAGAAATGAATGTCTTTTTAAAATTCCATTACCATATGTACAATTTATTTCCAAACAACTATTAGTGTTATCTTTCAATTTGAGTAATATTTAGGGTTTTTACCTTTATGGGATGAACAAATTGTATAGATTTACTCCTAAATATAACACTCCTCAAATTGTGAAATTCGGTGGTTTTTTTGTTGTTGTTGTTGTTAGGATCAAGTCTTTATTTTTGCTACTAGCAAGGTAGTCTGCATTATCCTACTTAAAGCCTTGTGGTTAAATCTTAGATATTGGCCAGGAAAACAGTGGTAAGCATTTTTCAAGAATCAAATCTTCCTAATCTGATGTACTAATGACCAAGGTCAGTTCTCATCAAAGTGGAAAAATTGGTCTCAGTTTGCTCCTTCATGATTCATTTTGCATTTTACTTTTCTTTTGCAGCAAATCTTTCCTTCTTTTTCTAGCATTTTGCCTTACTCTCTTTCATCATGAGGTAAACATGTTTAAAGCATATAAGTCTGCTAGGCAATGCACAGAAGGAGATATTCATTTCCTCCCAATTCAAATTTGTTTTTTGGCAAAATGTAGTTCTTGCTGATATTTTGGCCATGTAGGCCAAATATTGTATTGTTCTTTTTTTTTCTGGAATGGGAACAGATGTATATATTCTCTACAGTAAAGTTTCATGCTGAGTTAACTGAAATCAAGTATTGCTTTACACTTGTGTATAGCAGTTTGGAAATCTAAAAGTGCTTTCATATTTTATCTTCTTAAGAACCATGTGAGGTAGACAGGATAGGTAGCTTTGTTGTTTGTTGTGTAGATGAAGAAACTGCAAATCAAAGGTTCTAAATGACATACACAGAATCTAGCAGCTTGAGAGGATGGGCTGGAAACTCCTCTTTTGCCTGTTGGCTCCATGATCTTCCTGCTAAGGCACCAGGCTTCTCTATTTTTAGCTCAACTAAGCATAAACTCTTTGTACTAAAGAATTTGGGGATATGTGATTACTTATTTTAATTCTGACATGCCAAATTATAGAGATATTAAATTTTTTTGTTCCAATAATTATAGTGAATTGTGACAGAGGTGATCTTATAATTCCTGCTTTAGCCATCACATAGTAATTGATAAATGTTAATTCACAGCCAAATAAATTTGCTTAAAATTCTTTGTCTGGTGAGTGGGCATGTCGTGGGCCACGCCGGTCAGTGTCAGGAAGTGCAAGATGACTACAAGAATGCACCAGCATTTTGTAATTACATAGTCAGCTCTAGAAAAAATAAGGAAGTAAATGAAGTTGAAATGTTCCCTGACCTGCTGAAAACTACTTTATTTCCAAGAATGTAAGTCAGCAGCCAAAAGAAATATTTCTCTCACATGTAAGTATGTAGATCTAGGTCATTTCATGTCAAACTTCCACTTGGTAATAATCAGCAAAGAAGAAATTGCTGTCCATCGAACAATTTACTACATATGATTATTCCTTTATTTGACCAGCTCTTTCAATCCTGTCAAGTCTGCAGTGTCTATATTATTGCCCCATTTTATAGGTGAGAAAATTGAGGCTCAGAGAGACCAGTTACCAATAATGACAAAGCTCAAATTTGAAGGAAGTGTTGTCAAACAAAACTTCATGTTTTTCTAACTCTCCCAACAAAACTTAGTCAAAAACCAAATGTCTACATTTTCTGTAATCTCAAAATATTTGTATTTGTTCAACTCTTATTCTAAACAGATAATTAGTTCATGAGTAAATTAGCCAACATTTTTATTTGCCTGAGCAACCGGAACACTTCAAATTAAAAAAAGCAGACAAATCAAAATATGTTCATTAAGATGTGTTCATTTATTGATTTTTGATATATTAAAATGTGTTCATTAATTGATTTTGATCATATAAGCCAGATACTTAAAACCTCATGTTTAATATGTTTGATTTGGAATGTAAGACGTGCCTCTGATGCACTATAGTATTTGTTTCTGTAGCATAAAACATTCTTTTGCATAGGACAGAAATCTCAGCATGGTTAATGAAGATTAGCCAGCTTAGATATTTAAAAGGCTTTGACCTGTGTATCTACATGTGAAATAGTTAGATTAGTACTCAAAAGATTTGTGTGTTCTACTGACAATTTACATTTTAATTACCATGGCACACAATAAAAAAAAGACTCTTCAATACTATAATTTAAAAAACCGCATAGATTTATTTTCTCAGAAAATACATGCATGATTAATTGCATGCAAAACTCCAAGGAGATCCTTAGTACTTTGCTTCAGCATACTAAGTTTTTATTAAAAAAAAAGTATAATGACTCATTAAGGATTCATCTGAAAATTTTTTGCATTTTAAATATTGTTTAGTACATACTGGTTTTGACAGTAGTGAAATAATTTAATTTGAAGTGAAGTGGGTTCTCAGTCATGATGAAGAACTGTAATAAATCAACTTAACAAAAAAAAATCAAGTGTACATCACTATATTAGCTCCAGGCCATTCAAAAGCAGTGATGGCTTTGTTCTACTCCAAAAAGGAATGTTTAATTCATTAGAACAGGTAGAAAATCAGTATGTTTATGCTTTTTCCTGGTATTTTGCTTGAAGATTAATCTTTTGTTCACCACTGGATCTGCACAAAAAAAAATTTATTTGAAAGGAATTAACTGTCACACAGTGTATGGGTCTTAGTTTTCTCAGAGGAGATAGGACATGGCTGGGGCCTAAACAATATTTCAGTTTGAGGGTAATGTGTTTTCTGGCTTCTACCCTGTCAGATGCTCATCCTGGTCTCCATAAAAGCAAGGAGAGATTGCCTGCTTGACACATTCTGCCTAAAGCAAGTCCTGAAACTGGGATTCATGTTCTTCATTTGACTGAGTGTTGATGTCCATAGTTTTGCCAAGAGGCAGAATACAGTATATTTTTCTTAAAAAACTTAATACGTCTTTTACAAATCAAGTTGTATTTTGTACAAAATAGTGAAGGAAAGCAGGGAAGAGGGGATGCTTAACTCTGAAACAGATTTTTATTTTTACTTTTTTTGGTTCATTAAGCTAGATAAAATCAGGCTTTTAAATAGGTTTAAAAAATGTTAACTAACTCATTTATTTTTAGAGGTACTTGAAAATTTAGGATTCTGACCCTGCTTTCTGGCCACAGGTGAAAAGCAAAATAACCAATATTGGAAAAATAAGTTAGAAATCATGAGATCTTCTCTTTCTTCAACATCTGGATTGCAACAAAGCAATATACGTTTAGTCTGATGAAGTAAATGAAGTATGACTTTTTCTGTCTATCCAGAGATGTTAGTTTCCAACAAAAAAAATATCTCCTTAAGTTACAGGCTGATCTTTTGGAGATGAATTATCCATGGGCCCACTTAATAATTATCAATGATGCTATTACAACCTCCAGAGAATAATAGAAGATCACATTTTCTTAAATGAAGTAGTTTTCTTAAAAATAGGAAATATTTCATAATTTTATTCTAAATATCATAAATATAACATATACTTTGTTGTTCTTCAAATCCAGGGATAAAAGTATACAAAATTTTCCATTCTAGAATTAAGTGAAAAAGATGAAGTCAGTACACAGAGCCACATGATTTATCTGTGGCATAGATGAGAATTACTTTTACAAGTAATTACAGAAATTTCAACATAGAAATTGTGCATTGTAGAATGAATGTATGCCCAATCACTATTTTGAAATTTTTCTATAATAACCACTACAACTATAATTGGTCTTTACATTGACAAAAGCCACATCATAATCTTTCTAACCACTCTCCTTCAAACTGGTTTCCTAACTGGAATTCCCCATGTTTGTTAAAGTGGCTACCAACAGCCCAGGCTTGAGGTACTGGAGTATATGTTAACAAATTCTTACATTTCATCCTGTATATCCTGTGAAATGTCAATTGACAAATATTCTACCTTTATAATGCCTTCTTTATCCACCTTGTTTTCCCCTAATCCCATTGCCATTACCCACAAGGAACCAGATAAGTTAATTCAGACTTTGTAACAGAGAAAATAAACATCTTCCATCACTGAAAATTTGAATATCTCACCACCACCACCCCCAAACACCAAAGTATCATTCACTCAGGATTGAAGGATTAAACTCTTCCTGCTGTAGAGCAAAGATAGTTGTTTGTTGAATTGATTCTAATGAGCTGTCAAAGTCAATTGAGAAAGAACTAGTAGAAAGGATTTTTGAAGAGCAGTTTTCTCATAGGAGAAGAATGAGTGCTAAAAGAGGTAAGAATGAAGGAAGAACATTAGTGGGAGGCAGGCATATGATAGACTGGATTAAGAAAATGTGGCACATATACACCATGGAATACTATGCAGCCATAAAAAATGATGAGTTCATGTCCTTTGTAGGGACATGGATGAAGCTGGAAACCATCATTCTCAGCAAACTATCGCAAGGGCAAAAAACCAAACACCGCATGTTCTCACTCATAGGTGGGAATTGAACAATGAGACCACATGGACACAGGAAGGGGAACATCACACACCGGGGCTTGTTGTGGGGTGGGGGGAGTGGGGAGGGATAGCATTAGGAGATATACCTAATGTTAAATGATGAGTTGATGGGTGCAGCACACCAACATGGCACATGTATACATATGTAACTAACCTGCACGTTGTGCACATGTACCCTAAAACTTAAAGTATAATTAAAAAAAAAGAAATTACCTAAATAATGAAAAAAAAAGAAGTGCTTAGAGAATGAAGGAGGAGAGAAAATACAGGGCCTTTTCAGAAAGTGAGAACCCCTATATTTGTGCTATGATTATACTTGGAAAAGGACTCCGATGAGGGGTTTGCTGAAGTGCCCAGGGAGAAGATTTGACCTCCCCTTCTTTGCCTCTCTTTGCCTCAACCAGGTTCTATGTTAGAAGTTTTGCTGGATTGGGATCCTCCTTCTTATCTAGTTACCTCCTGGGTGAGGAGTAGGAGTGAGCTACTCTATGCTGCGTCACTTTGTTTAGTCCTCATCTCATAGCAGCCACCAATATCTTCAAGATCAATAATTAGAGCACTGGGGTACTTGCCTAACCTCTACCCTCCATATATATTTGAGGAGTTGCTGAATGATATGGTTTGATATGTGTCACCACGCAAATCTCATCTCAAGTTGTAATCTCCACCTGTGGAAGGAAGGACCTGGTGGGAGGTAATTGGAACATGGGGCGGTTTCCCCCATGCTCTTCTCATGATAGTGAGTGAGTTCTCATGGGATCTGATGGCTTAAGAGTGTTTGACAGTTTCCCCCTCGCTCTCTGTCTCCCCTGCCGCCATGTAAGATGTGCCTTGCATTCTCTTCGCCTTCTGCCATGATTGTAAGTTTCCTAAGGTCTCCCCAGCTATGCAGAACTGTGAGTTTATTAATCCTCTTTTGTTTATAAATTACCCCATCTCAGGTAGTTCTTTATAGCAGTGTGAAAATGAACTAATACACTGAACTTAATCAACTAGAGGTACTCAGAGCTCAATGGCGTTTAATGATACCACATTAAGACATGTGGGTCTCAGAGATGGCTTTGCTTGGCTCTGATTTATCATCTTTTTTCCTCTATCGTTAGAAGATAAATTTGTAAAAAGGCCAAATCCTGACTCTCATAAAAAATATAAAATGGACACATGTCAAAGCTTTTATCTAACTCATAAATTAATGAGGTAACCAGTTAGATGTTATACAACTAGTTCAAACGATAATTCAAAAAGCAGAAACATATAGGTCAGGAAACGATTTTACAGATTGAAGTAAAGCTGACTTTTTCTCCAAGGGTCGAGGATCTTGAGATAAGGGAAAGAAATAAAATGTCTCTCCATCAGACAGAAATTATTTGCATGCTTATAGGCAGGAACTTTTTTCACTGTTATCAGTTATCAAGAACTTGCAGAGTTTCTAAGCAGCTCAAAAGACTATGAAAGGTGCAAAACCCTTAGATTTAGAAACTGGAAAGGTGTTCCTCTAGACTAGAGGTTTGCAAACTTTTCAGTAAAGGATCAGATAATAAAGCTTTTAGGCGTTATGGGCCACATACAGTCTCCATCACTTATTCATCTTTTTTTTTGTTTGGTTTTATAATGTTTTAAAAATATAAAAACCATTTGTATTTCAAAGGCTATATAAAAGCATGCCTCCAGCCAGATTTGCCCATGGGTCCTACTATGACTGACCCCTGCTCTCAGCATGTGTGTTTAGCTACTGAATTCACCAATAGTCTTTTTGGTCCATTTCAAAGTCTTTTACAATTTTTCCCAACAGTATTTGGACCTATCCTTCATTTTGGTATAAAATAAATTTTTAAAGTTACTAATTTCATCAAAGCCTTCTAAGTCTCAAAAAATTTCAATGGATCCTTGTAGAATTAAATACACACTTCTCAGACCCGGTATTCAGGGCTCTCTAATCACCGTGTGACTGTTGCAGGTTTATTCCTTAGTGTCTCTGCACGTATGAATCCTTTACTCTTAAATATGTCTCATTTTCTCCCTTCTATACCTTTTCTCATGTTTTAATAATTATTCAGATTTCTCTCCCCATTTAAAAATCCTGGAAATCTTGTTTCAAAAACTATCTGTCCAACAAAGTCTTTCCTGATCTTTATTCCGGGAACATATTCTTCTTTGGGCCTTCTTTACATTGAAATTATTATTTAGATCCATTGCACTAATCATTGCCCTATTAATTCATATTTATCTGTTATTCCCTTACAATATTGACTTTTTTCTTCCTTATTTGATCTAGGTCTTTAAAAGTTAGGTGCTCAGTACTTTTGTTGCATTGCATCACTTGTTTCTTCTCTTATTCCTTCATAATTTTTGATTTGCTGAGATAAGACCTATTACTGACTTATTGAGATATATGAAGAGTGTTCATTCCTTTTCTATAAGTAGCCAGGATGGTATCTATGGGAAATCACTTAATATTCTTGCCATAGTTATTTACTGTTGCATGCCAGATTACTCTAAAACTTATTAGCTTAAAATGAAAAACATATTTATGAGGTACTGGTTTCTATGTGTGAGATGTCTGGATTGACCTAGCTGGGTTTTTTTGGCTCATGGTCCACCACAATGCAATCAAGACAGGAGTTGTCTTTTATAACCTAATCTCAGAAGTGACAATTCTGTTCATTACCTTTGCTATATATTTTTTTTATTTGTTAGAGGTGTTTAAAGAAAGAAAATTACTCATGGTGTTTGTAAAAATGACAAGGCCGACTTTATTCAGGACTCCCGCCATAGGTATAGAGACTACTGCAATGGGGTTTTGCAGTAAAGGAGCGAGTTTGGGCTCAACTCCAAAATCCAACAAGGGAAAGTGGGGATTTATAGCCAAGGACCAGGGTGGGCAGGTGGGTTGGTGGATGGAAAATTACTAACAGGGAGCACCAGGGGTAAGGGGGCATTGGGGGCTGAACCAACCTAACAAGTTCTTGCTAATGGCAGGCCAGGGTGATCAGACATCACCAGTGGGGTTGTCGGGGATGAGGAATTTGATCAGTCATCGGGGATGAGGAATTTGATCAGTTATTGAGGGTGATCAGATAATGAGAGTGAAGGATTCTGGCTAAAAGAACTTGACAGAATTCTTGCTAAAATTAGGTGAAGCAAGGGACCCATATCTAGGCCTATTTGGGAGGAGGATTCAGAGGAGGCTGAGTACAGTTTGGCTGAGGAGAAACTGTCAGTGGCAAGTGTCCAGCTCCAGTCTACAGCCAAAAGGAGGGGATTGCCCCAGGGTGTGGATATTAGGAGGTATCCTAATATTCGGAGGAGGGCATTTTCGAGTCTGTCTGCTCCAAATTCTGTACACTTCTGTTCTTTACCTCTCAGATGATGGTAATAAGGTTGGATATACTGAACTTAGAGAATTAGGTCAAAATAGTATTATAAATTCAAAATAATGTGAAAATTTAAAAGTATTCTCTAAATATAAGAAGACCATGGGGAACCTTCTATCGAATAAAGGAGAAATTGCCAGATTGATCTTGTTTATGGAAAAAGTCAGAACGAATCCTCAACCACAATTAATATTTACTGAAAATGTTAATAATTACATTGGACTATGCATTTTCCCCTCTATTATCTAGGCCTCCAGCATTTGGAAATCTGGACAGTTTTCTTTTGTGTCCCTATGGTGTTGCATATTTGAAACAGATATCCATGCATCTCAAAAGAGCCTTTGGAAAGAGAATCTTACCACAAAGAAAATGTTCTCAAGCATCTGTGAAGGTCTCTAATGCTGGAAGGTATTCGTCCTAGAAATCTTCAAAGAGATGGTTTTCTCTGCCTCTCTATGTATTAGATCCCCAGGAAATTATCTTTAAAGTGTCTGGCTAATCTGGTTTAATCGCTCCTGTTTTGATTCTTACTGCTGCAAAGATGATTGCAACTATACTATCTCATTGCTCCAGTAGATGGCAGAAGTATACCGTGCACCAAATTGAAGTAACTTAGAAAACTTGTATATAAAAGGTGTGAGCAAATGGTCTCAACTTGTTTTAAAAATCTGCCTTTGTTGTGTTTGAGACACCGAGGATGTAAAGGGAATTGTAGCATTCCATCACAGACACCTCTGATTCCAACAGATTTTGCTGATACTCTGCAGAATAAAAAAATAGTTCATAGGAATGTGTGATATCATGTAGAATTAAGTCAGGCCTATATGCTCATCTTGTAGTCTAGTCAATAAGGCTTTCTTCCTTGTTTTCATCTTAATAAAGCAAACTGGATATAATATGGAAATCATTTTAATTAAAAGAAAGGCATATGGCATTTTGTAATTATAAACCATGAGGATCAGTTATTTAGATAGTGGTGTTCTGCAGTGGGAGTTAAAAGACATGGAAAGACATAAGACATTCACATTCAATAGCTGTTTTTCAGTTATGTGATACCAGTATATTCAAAGAATGTACCTATTATTGCACATATTGTAGCTTTGAAAGCATATATATTAACCATTTTATTGCTGTTCTTGTCTGTTTATGTTCTTGCTAATTTGACAATACTGTAATTTAAACCAGGGACATTATACAGTGATGTAATTGTATCCACAGAGAAATGGACACGGTGAAATTTATATTCATGTGAAATGAACATAAATTAGGCAAAATTCAGATAATTTTCCTGGCATTGACGCTATATGGAAAGTATGCATACAACTAAAATTCAGCAAGGTAAACCTTGATTTTTTTATATTTTCATGATAGAAATGAGATGCATTCTCACTTAAAAAAAAGAGAGACAGAAAATCCGCACAATGCTTGTTGATAATGATGCCCATCGCTTTATTTCTGCTTTTGACCTAGCAGAATTTCATAGCCTGTTCTCCCTGTGAGGGACTCAACCCTTGGTCGGAAACTACTCAGGGCAAAGGGCCACATCTAGACAGACTAGGTATTAATATTGGGAAGTTTGTTGGTGATGCTTTAGAGTGGGCAGATGGGCGGGATTTTACCTGGAGATTGCATAGGTTATCAAATCTGAGAGCTAAAGCAGTATCTTAAAGGGAAATAAACACTGAGGTTCGTAGCTGGGAAATTAGAGCAAGACTGGATGAGCTGTGAGATTGATTTGGGCAGTTCAGGAATTAGTTTTTGAATCGAGTCTGCATGCCTGGGTACTTTTTTCGGTGTGGAGTTTTGGAAGACTTTCTTTTAAAGGCGCCAGCTAAAAGGAGCACGTTACATCGATGCCTTTAGGGATTGTCAATCTACAAAATCCTCTCTGTTTCCTGAGTTTTGCTGATAACTCAGACCCAATTAGATTGCAAATGAGATTTGGATTACTTTTTGCTTAATATACTATCTTACATATGTTTATAACAAAGCTTAGCTGGCATTTTCCCATCCACTGTAGACATCTTTTGAGATTAACTTATTTGACTAGGCATTTTATTATCTCAAAGTGCTTGGTTTTGAAGGGCAGCTTTAAAGAACTGATTGGGCCTTTTCTTCTACATTAGTACCTTATTATTACCCTCTTTTCTTGTCCAGAAGAAATGTTGATTTTCTTTTACAGATTCCTAGTGAATCTGTGATGTTCACTTATCCGTTTTTTAATCCCATAGAGATTTTTAAAGAGTGATGCAAGTAACTTTATTCAAGGTTTTCTTGATAACATAAAGTTATGAGCTTAAAATAAGGCTATCTTGAGAATTAGAATCTTGAAAAATTCAACAAAAGAAAAAATCAGGTGTGAAGAGCTTAGTTCTTGTTGAGAGAATGGCATTAGAGAACTTACCTATTTGGTTTTCATACTATTAATTTTGATGTACCATATTCATATGAAGGAAAGTGGTAGGGCCTCTATCCACTTCAATTTCAATGAAATATTTGTAATTGTTTTCTTTGTTGAAGACAGTATTCAGTCAGAAAAGCTCTTTGGTGTTTGTTTCTGTGCCTTGGTCTCTATCTAATTGTGAATCCTTTTTTGGATTTTGTTACTTGGAGTTACTGACAACAGGGTTCTGATATTGGTTTTGACTTTCTATGTTCTTTCATACCTTTTCTCATTTCTTTACTTACTTGAATATTTGACTTTCCAAAACTTTTGGGTGACTTTTTTTTTTTTAATTTTCTAAGGTGTTTTTCATCTCTTCTTCAATTTCCATGGCTTTAGGGTCTTGGCTCTGCTTTATGCCAAAATATATGCTGTTAACCCATCTTACTTGTGCCTCAGCTTCCTCCCAGCTCACAAATACAAATACACTGAAATGCAATTCCAAAGCACAGCAGTTTAGAGTCTCTTATCTTTATTTGTTTCTAAAAGATTTATTGAAAAGCCACTCTACTTCTTTGCTACTCATTTTAGGCTCTCTTTCAATTTCTGAATGTCAAGCTCTTCTTTCTTATCTCTAACAGAGTTTCATTCAACAATTTAACACAAATTTACAGAACATCTACACTGTGAATTTAGTAGTGAACAAAACTGATAGAATCCATAGCTTCATCAAACTTCCAAACCACAAGGGGATGTAGACATTAAAGACATACTTAAAAGTACTTTGAGAGCTATGTATACCTGTGACAGCAGGACACATAATCTCAGACAAGGATGAAACATCTTTTCTAACTACTAGAGAGACATAACAAATTAACTTCAAACAAGCATCAGACAAGCACCATTATGTTCACAAATCCAGTGAGTAAAGAATCCAAGTAGGGCACAGTGAGATGACTGGTGTCTGCAGACTTAGTGGGAAGATTCATAGGGTAAAGACTGGAATCTTCTGGAGGACATCTATTCAGTTGTCTAGTATTTGCTACTGGCTTTTGGCTAGGATCTAAGCTAGGATTGCTGGCCAGAGTACCCAGAATACCTATATAGGACCTCTGCCTGTGGTTTGAGATTTCTCACAGCATTGTGGATGAGTTTCAAAGATGAGTGTCCTAAAAGAGAGTCACATGGAAGCCGCATCCATTTTGGGACCTAGCCCTGGGCATCACATGGCATCCACTTCCACCATACTCTACTGGTTGGTGCTGTGCCAAACTAGCCTAGGTTCAACTGGGTGGGAAATAGTCACCACCCCTTGATGGCCAAGGTACAAGGCTCTGGAAAAGCAAATGGTACTATAAATATTGCTGTGCAGTGATCATTTTGAAAAAAAAAAAAAACCTGACAGAGTATCTTTGAAAAAGTGTTATTTAAGTTAAAGCTGGTTGGAGGGGAATAAATGTGAGAAGGCATTATAGTCAGAGGAAGTGATATGGGTGAAGATCCTGAGATGAGACAAACAAATGATTTAGCTAGGAAAATGAAACACAGGTTTGCTGGCACAGAGAGGGTGAAAAGGTAAGTGGTAGGAGGTGAAACTAGAAAGATAGGGCGTTGTAGGCCTGAGTCAATAGTTCAGACTTCAAGCAAGAGTTAGAGGTTATTTTAAAAGTCTAGATACCTTTTCCCAAGGGCAGTAGGAGACCCTGTGCAGACTTTGGGAATGACATGATCAGGTTTGTGGATGTAGATGCCAGGATCCTGGATTACAACATGCAATCGTAGGCAGTGGAGCCAATTAAGTAACTATTGCAGTGATTGAGGTAAGAGACAAAAGCGAGTTGGATTAGTGTAGTGGCAATGGAGATGGAGTCAAGTAGATGGATTCGAGATATAAATTAGTTGGAATAGGCAGGATTTGGGAAATGGTTTAGCTGTAAAGGGTAAGAAGGTGGTCAGGTTTGAGAAAATGTTCTAGGTGTACTGCTTTGGAAACTATATATGGAAAGATTTGAGTAGCAGGAATAGGCTTTTGGGGAGATTACGAGTTAAGTTTTAGGGATATTGAATTTGAAGTGCTTTGAAAGCTATGTTGACATGTCCAGTGGAAGGTGGATCGTATGAGTCAGGAGCTCAGCAGAGGTGAAGTATACATGTGAACCATCAGCACATGGATGGTACCTGCAGGCATAGATTGGATCAGAAGAGGGTATCAATAAAATGGAAAGCGGATTCACAAATTATATTACTTAAAGATAAAATAGAATTTCATGCAGCAGAAAAGGAAAATTGGATTGGGACATGGATTTTGACTTTTCTTACACTTTAAACTCCTTCAGGGCAGGGGCCATTTCTTTGCAGAGCAAATTTGAGATATACTTACAGGTAGAGTGGGTAGGATTTAGGGAATAGTTTGGCTGTAAGGGTCCCTTTGCAGGAACCATTTTTTTTTTCCATAGTACATGGGAAAATTCATAGGCATGAGGCTGGAAAATATTGAATCCATATTCAGTGAAGAGTAATGAGTATGTTGATCATTAAAAATTAAGGCATTATTTAATATAGGTTTAGATGCATGTGTTGTGAGTTTAAAAGTACTCTGTTGATAGTAAAAAAAAAAAAAGCAAAATTGGTATTAAGGGTGAAGGTGAATAATGAGAACCTGAATAATGAGAACCTATTATACAAATTTGTGAGATTGTATTCTAAAATTATGCTCAATGAAACTCTGTAGATCCACGAATTTCCTATGGTAGTGATTATTTTCTATTTTCTACAATTTAGAAAGGTGGATTTGAAAAGAATGTGTCCTGGTCTTTGAAGTCCCTCTCTGTCCTTTTGAGGGTGAATAGAAGAGTTGTAGGTGTGTGTCAGTAATACTGTAGAGGTTGTTTTGGTGGCCATATCTAACTAATGAGATGTTGGAATTTGTATGAGAATGTCATCTAACATATGGAGTAAAGAATGACTACTGAATATCTCCAGCTAATTTGTCTTATTTCATACTGCCCTAAGAACATTGACAACAAAGTTAAACTTCCATTAATATGTGTTGTGTTGTTTTCTTTTTCTTTTTCTTTTTTTCTTTCTTTCTTTATTTTATTTATTTATTTTTTTGAGATGGAGTCTCGCTCCATTGCCAGGCTGGAATACAGTGGCGCAATCTCAGCTCACTGCAAATTCCGCCTCCCAGGTTCAAGGGATTCTCCCGCCTCAGCCTCCCAAGTAGCCGGGACTACAGGCGCCCATCACCACACCCAGCTAATTTTTTGTATTTTAGTAGAAATGGGGTTTCACCATGTTGGCCAGGATGGTCTCGGTCTCCTTACCTCGTGATCTGCCCGCCTCGGCCTTCCAAAGTGCTGGGATTACAGGCGTGAGCCACCATGCCTGGTCATATGTGGTGTTTTCTGACTCTTGGTCGATTACTTCTAAGAAGCTGCTCATCTTGAAGAGAATGGGCATAATTAGGAATAACAATCCTGTTTAGTAAAATATTTCTAATCTCTGAAGCCCCAGAATGTTTTATTTTTTCAGCAAAGAGTGACTGAACACTTTGGTAATAGTATTAGCTAATGTGAATTGGCTTATTATTTTCCAACCTGCATCTGTATTGGGGGACTTGTGAAGACTGAGTTTATTACAGATGTATTTATAAACTTCAGTACTAAATGATCATAGAGTGAAAAAGTTGATTTTATAGGGTTCATTCACTCATTCATGTAATATATATTAAATACCTTCTACCTGCTACTTACGGTTTTAGGCTCTGAGGTCCAAGAGATGAGCACATTGCATTAAGGAGCACCCAGTGGAAAAAAGAAGAAAATCTAGAAAATGCCCTACTGCAATTCAAGGTGTTATGAGACTGCAAAGAACTGTTATCTAAATCAGAAGCTTTCTCTGATGCCTCTAGTCTAAAATGTAGTTGATTTGAATTAATTCCTGCACAAGACAATAGGTATTACTATCTCTAGCATTTTAAAAAACATTGCAAATATCCTAGAAAGGGGCAGCATAGATCCATAGTGTAAATAGGATAATGTTTCACTTTTCTATATGATAGATGGGATGTAGCATAATGGGAGATTGTATATGAATCTCTCTGCTGACTGCAGCAAAAGATAGATTTCCCCAAAGGCCTAATTTTCCCTGCTAGATTCTACATTTTGCCAGGTATTGTGCTTGGTGTCTGAATGTGATTCATTGCCAGTGATTCTCAAAACCATTAATGAGTGTTTGAATCACCAAGAGGACTTCTTTTTTTTTATTATTATACTTTAAGTTCTAGGGTACATGTGCACAACATGCAGGTTTTTTACATATGTATATATGTGCCATGTTGGTGTGCTGCACCCGTTAACTCGTCATTTACATTAGATATATCTCCTAATGCTATCCCTCCCCCTCCCCCCACCCCACAACATGCCCTGGTGTGTGACGTTTCCCACCCTGTGTCCAGGTGTTCTCATTGTTCAGTTCCCACCTATGAGTGAGAACATGCCTTGTTTGGTTTTCTGTCCTTGTGATAGTCTGCTCAGAATGATGGTTTCTAGCTTCATCCATGTCCCTACAAAGGACATAAACTCATCCTTTTTTATGGCTGCATAGTATTCCATGGTGTATATGTGCCACATTTTCTTAATCCAGTCTATCATGGTTGGACATTTGGGTTGGTTCCAAGTCTTTGCTATTGTGAATAGTGCCACAATAAACATACATGTGCATGTGTCTTTATAGCAGCATGGTTTATAATCCTTTGGGTATATGCCCAATAATGGGATGGCTGGGTCAAATGGTATTTCTAGTTCTAGGTCCTTGAGGAATCACCACACTGACTTCCACAATGGTTGAACTAGTTTACAGTCCCACCAACAATGTAAAAGTGTTCCTACTTCTCCACATCCTCTCCAGCACCTGTTGTTTCCTGACTTTTTAATGATTGCCATTTTAACTGGTGTGAGATGGTATCTCATTGTGGTTTTGATTTGCATTTCTCTGATGGCCAGTGATGATGAGCATTTTTTCATGTGTCTTTTGGCTGCATAAATGTCTTCTTTTGAGAAGTGTCTGTTCATATCCTTTGCCCACTTTTCGATGGGGTTGTTTGATTTTTTCTTGTAAATTTGTTTAAGTTCTTTGTAGATTCTGGATATTAGCCCTTTGTCAGATCGGTAGATTGTAAAAATTTTCTCCCATTCTGTAGGTTTCCTATTCACTTTGATGGTAGTTTCTTTTGCTGTGCAGAAGCTCTTTAGTTTAATTAGATCCCATTTGTCAATTTTGGCTTTTGTTGCCATTGCTTTTGGTGTTTTAGTCAAGAAGTCCTTGCCCACGCCTATGTCCTGAATGGTAATGCCTAGGTTTTCTTCTAGAGTTTTTATGGTTTTAGGTCTAACATTTAAGTCTTTAATCCATCTAGAATTAATTTTTGTATAAGGTGTAAGGAAGGGATCCAGTTTCAGCTTTCTACATACGGCTAGCCGGGTTTTCCCAACATCATTTATTAAATAGGGAATCCTTTCCCCATTTCTTGTTTTTCTCAGGTTTGTCATAGCTCAGATGGCTGTAGATGTGTGGTATTATTTCCAAGGGCTCTGTTCTGTTCCATTGGTCTATATCCCAAGAGGACTTCTTAAAGCAGAGTGCTAGGCCCCAACCCTAGAATTTTTGATTCAGCAGATCTGGAGTGGGACCCAAGAATTTGGATTTCTGATCATTTCCCAGGAAATGCTGTTGCTGCTGGTGCTGGAACCACACTCTTAGAATCACTGCATTAGATACACTGTTTGTCCTCAATGAATTTACAGACAGGTGGAGGGGACAGGTAAGTGAGCAGGTACTAACAATACAGTGTCATAAAAGCAAAGGGAAGTGAAGATTTGAGCTGAGATTGCTTAGAATAATCAACCATCTGATTCGTGTCAAATGGTGACTTAGAGACCTGTAGACAGGCAAAGTGAAGCAAACATTTGATGTAATAATTAAGATACCCTGTCCCCAAAGCCCAACAGTATAAACCTTTTATTGAGAAAATAAAATGACAATGCTGCCTTGATTACTTGTCTTGTTGATTGGTTTCACGTGCTAAATGCTTCCCCTCACAATTCGCCTCACCTTTGTATATTTAACCTCACATCATTTGGGAACTACTTTTCTCTCCAATGTCAACAGATACAGGGTGGCAATGTTTGTGTTTCTGGACAGCTATACAAAAGTGCAACTATAAGTTTGGGTTTCATCTTCCTTCCTTTTATGTATAGTTGCAAATATAATAAATTGTGTCAGAGCCTAAATAAAAGTCCTTTCTTTTCCTTTTTTTTTTCTTTTTATGGCAAGGTTTATCTTCTGACCCAGTTTAAACAATATCAACTGAGAGATTATCTTATTCAATGAAAAGAATGGAGAAATCTAAACTTTTGAAGACAGATTTCATTAGTACAAAGTAGCAATGTGAATACCCTGTAATATTTTACTTGAATCATCAGAGGGTGAAAGAAGTGATTTCTTTTAAATTTCACTTTAGAGAGAGATTGAAGAGCAGTGTCAAACAGTGTAGTTATTTTCCTCAGATGTCAGGTATTTAGAATTGTTCCAGAGTAGAGAACAATGATTCTAAAAGCATATTTGGAAACTAATGAATGCTGTTGCCTCATATTTCTGTCTTCTGAATTGCTTTCAGATAATTCTGTGTTCTCATGACTCTCTTCCTCCTACCCCCTGTCTCTTTGCTTTCTCATGCACTCTTATAAGATAAAGAGAAGTTTCCTGCCAGCTGATGTCTCAGGCTTATTCGTAAGGTTTAATCCTGTGTCTGTCTCATCTTATTTTCCTCTTATATAACACCAAAGTTTGACCTACTTTTCCAAATTATATCACTTAATCTTCCCTGTGATTTTGTCGTCTTCTCCAAAATACCATGGAATAGAACCCAGACTTCCTAATCCTGATTTTTTTAAACAGGCACCTAATTACCTTTTTAATTTTGAAAGAATTTACTCTTAATAATTAGAAGAGGACATATATAGATAAGCAAAATTAAAATTTGATCGGGAGGTTATAGAATCATGAGATGTCCCATAGTGGCCTCTTTGTAACTCTACCTGCTTTTAAAATGCCTTTGTATATCTAGAAAACCCCATTGTCTCAGCCCAAAATCTCCTTAAGCTGATAAGCAACTTCAGGAAAGTCTCAGGATACAAAATCAATGTACAAAAATCACAGGCATTCTTATACACCAATAACAGACAAACAGAGAGCCAAATCATGAGTGAACTCCCATTCACAATTGCTTCAAAGAGAATAAAATACCTAGGAATCCAACTTACAAGGGACGTGAAGGACCTCTTCAAGGAGAACTACAAACCACTGCTCAATGAAATAAAAGATGATACAAAGAAATGGAAGAACATTCCATGCTCATGGGTAGGAAGAATCAATATCATGAAAATGGCCATACTGCCCAAGGTAATTTATAGATTCAATGCCATCCCCATCAAGCTACCAATGACTTTCCTCACAGAATTGGAAAAAACTACTTTAAAGTTCATATGGAACCAAAAAAGAGCCTGCATCACCAAGTCAATCCTAAGCCAAAAGAACAAAGCTGGAGGCATCACACCACCTGACTTCAAACTATACTACAAGGCTACAGTAACCAAAACAGCATGGTACTGGTACCAAAACAGAGATATAGATCAATGGAACAGAACAGAGCCCTCAGAAATAAGACCACATATCTACAACTATCTGATCTTTGACAAACCTCAGAAAAACAAGCAATGGGGAAAGGATTCCCTATTTAATAAATGGTGCTGGGAAAACTGGCTAGCCATATGGAGAAAGCTGAAACTGGATCACTTCCTTACACCTTATACAAAAATTAATTCAAGATGGATTAAAGACTCAAACGTTAGACCTAAAACCATAAAAACCCTAGAAGAAAACCTAGGCATTACCATTCAGGACATAGGCGTGCGCAAGGACTTCTTGACTAAAACACCAAAAGCAATGGCAACAAAAGCCAAAATTGACAAATGGGATCTAATTAAACTAAAGAGCTTCTGCACAGCAAAAGAAACTACCATCAGAGTGAACAGGCAACCTACAAAATGGGAGAAAATTTTCGCAACTTACTCATCTGACAAAGGGCTAATATCCAGAATCTACAATGAACTCAAACAAATTTACAAGAAAAAAACAAACAACCCCATCGAAAAGTGGGCAAAGGACATGAACAGACACTTCTCAAAAGAAGACATTTATGCAGCCAGAAAACACATGAAAAAATGCTCACCATCACTGGCCATCAGAGAAATGCAAATCAAAACCACAATGCGATACCATCTCACACCAGTTAGAATGGCAATCATTAAAAAGTCAGGAAACAACAGGTGCTGGAGAAGATGTGGAGAAATAGGAACAATTTTACACTGTTGGTGGGACTGTAAACTAGTTCAACCATTGTGGAAGTCAGTGTGGCGATTCCTCAGGGATCTAGAACTAGAAATACCATTTGACCCAGCCATCCCATTACTGGGTATATACCCAAAGGACTATAAATCATGCTGCTATAAAGACACATGCACATGTATGTTTATTGTGGCACTATTCACAATAGCAAAGACTTGGAACCAACCCAAATGTCCATCAATGTTAGACTGGATTAAGAAAATGTGGCACATATACACCATAGAATACTATGCAGCCATAAAAAATGATGAGTTTATGTCCTTTGTAGAGACATGGATGAAATTGGAAATCATCATTCTCAGTAAACTATTGCAAGAACAGAAAACCAAACACCACATGTTCTCACTCATAGGTGGGAATTGAACAATGAGAACACATGGACACAGAAAGGGGAACATCACATTCTGGGGACTGTTGTGGGGTGAGGGGAGCGGGGAGGGATAGCTTTAGGAGACATACCTAATGCTGAATGATGAGTTAATGGGTGCAGCACACCAGCATGGCACATGTATACATATGTAACTAACCTGCACATTGTGCACATGTACTCTAAAACTTAAAGTATAATAATAATAAAATAAAATAAAAAGACAAGCTAGGTAAAGACGAAGTAAGGAGTTGGAGGCAGAAGAAGGAGGATGAGAAAAATCACAGATGCTTGAGGCTTCCAGGGACGCTAACGGCACACACACCAATGGGCATGTGCGGGTGACAAGCAGGGGATGAAAGTGACAGCAAAAGTGAAAATGACAGATGCATCCTGTAGGCAGTAATAGCATCAGGGAAAAACTTGCACTTCATCCTATGGAGCTTGGTTCTTGGCCAATTTTTTTAAGACTGAGACATAAGGCCAATGACCTTTCCATGCAACATATACTTCCAGATTTTTCCAAATCCTCACCTCCACCAAAATAATTTGGGAAAACAAAGAGCAGCAACACAGACATTTTGGGAGGGCAGGTGGGTTATACTGATAACATCTTTATATGAGCATGTGAGTAATGACATCTCTTAAACATGAAATCATCTGTTTTAGAAGAAAAATTATCAACACAAAATTTTTTGAACATCTCATTCTATTTTGAAAAAAAGAATCATTCTTTTTGTTTAGGCCTCCCTTACACAGATAATATTAAAAGGCAAACAACGGTGTACTATTGATGAGTATACATGTTACTTATTATTGAAATAAAGGAAATGTACAAACTTTAAAAAAAATAAATAAATAAAATGCCTTTTCTCTGACTCCCTGATCCATTTGAAGCCCTCACTCCCCGTGTCTCTGATTGTTTTGGGACTCTCTAAAAGGTAGTTTTCACATAAGACATAATACTATACCTTCCCCCATTATCTAGCTGTCCTTACCCTTGACCCCTTTTTCTTTCTGCTGATGACAATCTTATATGCCTTTATACTAGTGTAGGCATCTTACTTTTCATTGCCTGCATTCAGCATGGCCACCATGGACCACAGCAAAACTTTCCCTACTAAAACTTTATTTGATGCCATAAAGAATATCTGCATTTACCTTATATTCTACTACCAAGTACTCAAAACTATTTTTTCAGTGGTCTAATCTAGATCCCACCAGTTTACAGTAAATAAATCATCAAGTTTCACTGTATACTGTAGACTGTTTCCTAGTTCTTCCTGTCTTTTCCCTCCTTGCTTTCTCAAAATAAGGGGCAAATTCAAACCTTTGAGACTCTTTCTTGGTACTATGTCTTTGGTACCAATATCTATTCTAGACAGGGATAATTGATTGTAAGGAACTTAAACCTGCTCAAGATTTCATAAACTAAAAGGGAGTTTTATTATAAAGCTTGGCTGAATATAGTCGGGTCTTATGGGAACTGTCATTGGGAGCAAGGCTTCTGTCTCGAACCATGTTTAGTTTTTCAGTATCCTTTGGGCAAAATGATTTCCTTTAGGTGTTTATTCATGAGCCTGGTCTATTTTGCTCTTCATAATTTTAACTTGACTTTGCTCTTTCACTTGGCTCCCCACAGCTCGTTGACTCCATATTCCAGGGTCTCTGAATAGACTGAAGAGATGGGTAGGTAATCTTCATTCATCAGTTGTCCTTCGGGGTGTGGCTGCAGGAATAAGTCAGCCACTTTTTCACTACTGAAAGGATTTCATCACACTGATAATTTTTATTGTCAGAACCACTTTTACCAAAAAGTTAGATAGGTTAAGTTAGTTTTAGAAACAATTTAAATGAAAATTGTACATGTAAAAGCAAGCTGTTTTGAAAGTATCTCAAAGGTAGGCCCTTGATAAAGTAAGTAAAAAGCGCACATATTTAGTATACAGCAAAATGTGCTTTGCCAATTGCAATCTCTGTTTTTATGTCTACAGGACATTTAAGTACTCAGTTTAAGAAGAAATCTGCATGTTAATAAATAATGACAGACCTAAGATAGTGCAGGATATCTGCCAACCAGAGTAGTAATCGATGACTATCAACAACCTCGAAAAAGGGAGAAGGTAAACTTTGTAGCAGGTGCTTTATAAAGCAAGCTTGAACTACAACTTTATCTGATTTGTGGAAAAGTTCTTATTGATATGCAAATGCCATTTTCTGTAGAGGCTCTTACCTGCAACCTCTTAAATTATTTGACAAAAAAAAGTTTAGGAAGAAAATGAACAAGAAGAAAGTAAAAAGAAGTATTAAAGTATGAAGTAGGGTTTTATAATATTAATATTTTTCAACTTTTTATAAGGTACAAATTAAATGCACAATGTTGAACATTTTCTTTCCTTTTAGAATTTTTTATGTTTTTATTTTAGGGTTGGGGGTACATGTGAAGGTTTGTTAAATAGGTAAACACGTGTCCTGGTGGTTAGTTGTACATATTATTTCATCACCCACGTATTACCCAGTACCCAATAGTTATCTTTTCTGCTCCTTTTCCTCTTCCCACCTTCCACCCTCAAGTAGGCCACAGTGTCTGTTGTTTCCTTCTTTATGTCTGTGAATTCTCATCATTTAGCTCCCACTTATAAATGAGAACATGTTGTATTTGGTTTTCTGCTCCTGTGTTAGTTTGCTAAGGATAATAGCCTCCAGCTCCATCCACGTTCCCACTAAAGACATGGATCTTGTTTTTTTTTATGGCTGCATAATATTTCATGGTGTATATGTGCCACATTTTTCTTATCCAGTCTGTCATTGTTGGGCATTTAGGTTGATTCCATGTCTTTACTCTTGTGACTCGTGCTGCAGTGAACATTCACGTGCATGTGTCTTTATGGTAGAAAGATTTATATTCCTCTGGGTATATGCCCAGTAATGAGATTGCTGGGTCAAATGGTAGTTCTTTTTTTAGCCCTTTGAAGAATTGTGAGCACGTTTTTTTTTTGTTTGTTTGTTTGTTTTTAACAAGAGCTTAGCCCGGGCAAAACCTGAAGTCTTTAGAGGATGGCAGTGTGACTTAAACCCCTCCTGAGGAAATCCCTTCCCATAAGGCTCCCCAATCTTTATTCCTTCTTAAAAATGTGAAGCAATCTGTTTTTTAATTTTTGTAGATGGTGCTCCAAGTAAATACAATTAATAATAATTGACATTCATCTGTTACTTGGACTATGCATTTGTATTAAATTCTGGAGTATAAAGTTATTCTTTTTCCTTTTAAATGGAATTATGAACAATTTCAGTCAACAATAATTGTGTTGAAGCTGGGTACAGTGGCTCACACCTGTAATCCCAGCACTTTGGGAGGTTGAAGTGGGAGGACTGCTTGAGTCCAGGAGCAAGAGACCAGTGTGGGCAACATGGTAAAACTCTGTCTCTACTAAAAATGTAAAAAATTAGCCAGGCGTGGTGGTGCATGCCTATAGTACCAGCTACTCTGCAGGCTTAGGTAGAAGGATCGCTTGAGCCTAGGAGTTTGAGGCTACAGTGAGCTGTGATCATGCCACTGCACTTGAGCGTGGGTGACAGAGCAGGACCCCATCTCTTAAAAAAAAAAATGCATTGGGGAAGGAGGAGATAAAAAGGGGGATGAAATCATATAATTGGTCCTAAAGAAAAAACTGATTGGGCTTTTTAGTAAAATTTGTGGGAAAAGGTCAATGGCTTTTTGTTTCTTTGTCCTATGATTGCTTGGGGAAGCCATAAGGAAGAACAAAATGCAAGATGGAGGTTTAAAAGTAGTACCAGATCAAGCAGAAGGGCTGTTTTCCCTTTCTGAAATGTATTTATTCTACAAAAAATTTTTTTTGGTTCTTTCTATCAAAATCAGTTTTATCTGATACTATGACATAACTAGTATGCATACAAGCAATGCAATTTATGACAAAATATAAGCTGTAGTACAGTTACCAACACATTTTACACATTATGGCTTTGTGTTAAAAACAAATTGCTCCACATATATTTATTGTATGTCAGATATTTTTCTGAAACCATCACCCAACCCCCAGATCTTCCCTCAAGCTGTTCCTCTTCTCTGTGTAAACATAGGTTGGATTTTCAGTGTCTCTGTCTTTAATCCACACTGCTCCCTCCCTTCACACTGAATGAAGCAGCTCTGACAATACAACTTTGGTTTCAGAGCCAGGACTGGAAGCTGCCACTCATAATTCCAATCCAGTCTGTTGTTTATTGAACCAGTGGTGAAAAGTTATTGAAAAAATGAAAAAAAATGTTTTCTATATGTATATATGATGAAATTAAGTGACATTTTTACATATAGTTAAATATTCACAAGAAGCAGCTTTATGTCTGCCATGGAGTTTAAGCCCTGCCCTGGCATCAGGATCAGAAAGTGAGGCACAAAAGTGGGGAAAAGGGTAGTTTCAGTTCAGAGGTAATATTTTCACATTAGAATCTGTCCATTTTAACTTTTACAGCTACTCTCTTTTGCAGAAAATACTCAAGTTAGCAGTATCAGTATATTCAACTGAAAAAGTTCTCAGAACAAGTATCTCCCCTACTCTAAATAGCTTTGGATAGGAAACAGCATATAGTAAGAAATAACTGATCTAAAGTAAAGAGGCAAGCAATGAACCTTCTTGCAACCTGGTGGGATAAACTTGAATATAGAAAGAAGTTATCATGGAATTTCGTTTCCGGAAGGCTAGTTATCTGGTTCTCAGGTCAAAATATGTACATGAGAACCCCTGCCAAGGCTGGCTAGTTTAGAGGTTTCCAGATAAGTCCTTTATGGATAATGCAGATTTCATACTTGTACTTGATCTCTGGAGGGAAGCATCGCAAACATTTTCTGTGAAGAGTCACACAGTCTCTATGGCAATTAATCAACTGTCCTTGTTGTTGCCATAGACAATATGTAAATGAAGGTGTTCCAATGAAACTTTCTTTACAAAAACAGTTTGTGGGCAGTATTGGTGGGGGGGAGGCTCTTCTTCCCTGCCCATGGATGTCTAACTACCTACTGTAACAAGTGGAAGACCTTTTCCAACTTCAGAAGAACACTTTCCACACAGTTATGGATACTTTTTTTCATGGGTATCCACAGTTCCAGCAGGAGCTGCAGTTTGTCTGGCTTTGGAGCCTTGGTACCAGTCTCCATACCAGTAGCATAACTAGCACTAGAATTTGCATTTAGTGCAGAGTGTCTTGACCCAGCAGAACAAGTTGGGTACAGCACAACACATGCACAGTGAGGCTTCAGCAAGGGGACAAGAAGAGTGGCAGTACCAGCAGCAAGAGCAGATGCTGTCAGGGAGTTTTGAGGGCTTGGAGGCTTTGCAGGATAAATTGTCACAGGGAGTTGAAACCACAGAAGTGGATAAGCAGAGTAGCTGGCATTGCATGATAGGTGAAAATAATGTGCTCGGAAGTATATATGGAACAGATCTGCTGAACTCTTGAAGTTTGGTGGAAGCCCCACATAATGTATACATAGTATTGGAATGAGGGATGTGCTGTTACTTTCTGAAATTGTGACTTTGTTTTTACTTCCAGGTTAGGACTTAGTTTGTGTTACATATTTCTGAGTAGCAGTTTCCAAATCTGCATAAGGGATAAACAAGTTTACTGTACGCACTTTTAATAAAGATTAAATAAGAGTACACAAACTACTTAGTAGAGCACATGTATAATTCTCAATACATGTGTAATTCAAGTACAAATGTACTTCCCTATCCTCATCAAGCCTTCCCTATCTGTTGCTCTCTTAGCGGCTCCTGTATTTTAATGTTTAAGGGCAATCTGAAGTTTGTCCCTCATGTATTTCCAGAGCTGTCCACTTGACGGTTGGTTCTAAGTGTCGGGTGTTCTTTCTCAATGTGAAGCTCCCAGTCCTGCTGTGGGCTTCTCCACCACTCAGTCCCATAGATATGGGAAACTTCAGTCTCTCTCTAGAGGCTGAACATGAGAACAAATCAAGAGGTAAATATGGGTAGGCAGTTTTACATTTTCTGCCTTGTCCTTTAAATTATCTTCCCTCATTCATCACTACAGGTTGGACAGGTAGGTAGGCATGTTTTCCTGAAGAGCTGGAATTATTAAAATAGGATTACCAGGCCGGGCGCGGTGGCTCACGCCTGTAATCCCAGCATTTTGGGAGGCTGAGGTGGGCGGATCACGAGTTCAGGAGATGAGACCATCCTGGCTAACACGGTGAAACCCCGTCTCTACTAAAAATAGAAAAAATTAGCCGGGTGTGGTGGCTGGCGCCTGTAGTCCCAGATACTCGGGAGGCTGAGGCAGGAGAGTGGCGTGAACCCTGGAGGCGGAGCTTGCAGTGAGCAGAGATTGCACCACTGCACTCCAGCCTGGGCGATAAAGCAAAACTCCATCACAAAAAAAAAAAAAAAAAAAAAAAAAGGATTACCACTCTTAAAGTATATTTAAAAATATACAAAACCATGACACCTATATAAATGTAATAGGAATATATTATTGTTTTTAATCTCATTGATTAAAGAATAATAGAATAATCCAGTAAGTGTTACAACTAGTTCAAAGGATGCCACACACATCAAGATTAATCATAAATGCTGAAATGAATTTACAAATAGATGCAAAAGTGTTTTTTTTTTTTTTTAATGGAGTGACAAAAGTATGGGGCAGGAGAAAAATCAATTATCCTTCTGTACAGGAGTTATTTGCATGTATATGGACAAAAGTAATTTGCATTGCTATCGGTTATCCATATTTTACAAAGCTGTAAATAGCTCAAAGGCAATGAAAGAAACAAAAACACATTCAGGTAATCCTGAAGGGTGTGCTAGACAATGCTTACTTTTCCATTGAACATACCTAGCAATCTTTCTGTTCTGTTTAAAAGTCTTTCACAATTTATCCCTACAGAACAAAGAAAAGAAATGGTTAAAGCTGTGCATGAAGTGTGATTTTCTTGGGATTCCAAAGAAAAATTATTGAAAGCAGAGTCATATCCTTAATTTCTATTCTGACTTCCCCCTTTTTACCTCTTTCTGTCAAAGATCTTCCTACTTTTATTCTCTTTCGGTACATCCCTACCCATGTTTCAGGATGTTCAATACTTACCCAATGAAGTACTTTAACTGAAGGATCCAGTTGCCTCGTCCCATTATATATTTCTCCAGGCAAGTCACTCAAACAGGACCACTTTAGCAGAATCTTCAGTTCTGACTGTAAATACCCAAGGTCTATACAATAAACCAAGGAGGGGGGCTTTGCATGGCAATCTAGCCTAGAGATATATGCTGTCTTCAAATCTGGTCTTCATGAATTCGCTCCACCTTTGTGAGTTTCATTGTGTCTGTTTCTATTCTCACCTTTTCAAGGAGTAAAGATAAGAATTGTAGGACATATTTACACATGTGCCAAGAATAAAACTAATTAACATAGGCAGTAGGCTAAATCTATATTGAGGAGAAAGATAAATGTTATTCAAACTGCTTCATAATTTTTAAGGCCCTTCGTCTTCATAGAGCCAGTCAGTAGCCTGATATTGCATGGTAATGTATAGCTCTTTCCCTGATTGTAATGAGTACTCTTTTGAGCCTTCCGCGGATTAGGAAGGAACAACGTACCTCTTTATGGCTGTACCTTTAGTTTCAAAAACGAAAATTTGAACCAATTGTTCTAATAAGGACTCAAACTCTTAGCTTAGTGTTTGTCAGGAAAAAGGGGAGGAAGGAAGATTAAGTCTTTCATTTTCAAATGTTTGTTCACCTTCCTTTCCTTTTTTCAGTCTGGGAGAATAAGTAATACCACTTGTTAGAGCAGTACCTAAAATAGAAGTATATACATAGTGAGAGAGGTTCTGAGGCTGGGGTTGTCAAACTTTTTCTGTAAGAAGACAGGTAATAAATATTTCAGTCTCTGGGGCCATACGGTCTCTGTCACAGCTACTTAGCTCTGGCACTGCAGCGTGGAAGCAGTCATAGACAATATGTAAATGAATGGACATGCTGCAATCTAGTACCATTTTATTTACAACAATAGGTGCTGTGCCAGATTTGGCCCATGGGCCATAGTTTGCTTACACCCTATTTAAGTGTTGTTAATCTATGAAGTGCTTCAGTGTAGTATTTGTGATAAAACTCTTTTATTTATTGAGTTTATTCTAAGTACATTTCCTCTTCTGTTTCAAAAAAGGCACAATGGTATATAAACCATGTTTGAAAAAATAAGAATTTTAAATTAGAGAAAGATACAAAATAATTATGAAATAATAGGATGATGGTGAATTAAACCTGTAAATTGTTCTCCGCAGGGTATCCCAATCTCAGCATCCTTGCCTTTAACGGATTTTTGTCTACACTGTGTGGCTTTGCCTGTGTTCATTTCACTTTTTAACGTAACACATTTTCATCTGGTGCTAATGGTTTTGAAAATAAAGCTTTAACTGACAGTATACTCTAAAAGCAGGTGTTTATGGCTGTTTGGGAGATTTTGAGTGTGTGTGCATGTGTGTGTGTGTGTGTGTGTGAATTTTTGTTTTTCTCAAGTCACACTGACTGGGGCCCCCTATCTACCCTGGGTTCTACCTGCTTCTCTCTCCACATCGCTGAGAGGCTCAGAACAACTATAACTTGAGCTTACAGAGAAGTCTGAGACTAGAATCTAGTATCACACTAAAAGTCTTCTTTTAACTTGACTTCTGGCAGACTTTTAAAAGAATCCCTCAGACACTCTGGCATATAGATAAGGAAATAAAAATGTGATGGAAAGATATGCTATAAAATAAACAAGAGCACTTTCTTACTTTATCTTTGAAGAATCTGCTAGAAAATTCAAAGAAACTTCAGGTGAATCTGAAGCTATACCTACTCCAAAGAGCTTGACATTCCTTGACCACCCCTTAAATGTGCTTTAGAGGCCATATAAGAAGTGAAAATAAGTTCTTGAAGAATCATAAAGCTTTCACCATACCATACTTGATAAAAAAATATGTGGGTTAACATCTGCACTTGATGAAATATCTGTGGCCAGAAATGACAGGAACTCAAAATTCTACCCAACCTGCAAGATCGTTTTCTACAAAGAAGTCTTCTCTCATAATTACAGTACTTAGAAATATTCCCTTCCTTTGTACTTTAAACATATTTGTAGGGTGTTTTTTTTTTTTAGATACATGGCCTCCCTTTGTCATCCAGGTTAGAGTGCAGTGGTGTGATCATAGATTACTGCAGTCTCCAACTCCTTGGATCCTTGGATCAAGTGATCCTCCTGTCTCAGCCTCCTAAGTAGCTGGAACTACAGGTGTGTGCCACCACACCTGGCTAATTTATTTATTTTTTTTATAGAGATGAGGGTTTATTACTTTATTGCCCAGGCTGGTCTCAAACTCCTGACTTCAAGAGAATCTCCTACCTCAACCTCTCAAAGCTCTGGGACTAGAGGTGTGAACCACCACTCCTGGCTCACATTTTTTGTTTTAATTTTTCACTTTGCTACTTATTTTCATTCCATCATTTGCTGGTGTCTTCTCTTCCCGAACTCTTAGATAGTGAAGTATTTTAGGACTCAACCCTAGATTTGTTTATCTTCTTTGAGTATGCCCTCTCCCTTGCTGATTGCACCAGATTTTATAATCTAAAATCCTTTCTATTATCTGATGTCCCTCAAAATGCATATCACCAGCCTCGATTTCTTACTTGAACCTCAGGCTTGTGTATACTAGGGTCTCTCCAAAATTTTCACTCTAACTTCAGCATTCCCACCCCTTACTCCCTGCAATATCTCAGCCTAACGAATACAAAATATGTTCTGTATCTTGGTTCTGTTACTCCCATTGCTTACACCCTCAATGTCCTCCATCTTACTTAAGCACCTGACATTCACCTACTTACAAAGGCTAAGATCTAGGAGTCATTGTGACCTTTCTTTCTTCCCTCACTACCCACATTTACTACATTAACTTCAGACTATATCAAATCTGGCCCCTTCTCACAATTTCTACTTCTTTTACCTTAATATAAGCCACCATCCCCTGTTATGAAGACTTCAGCAATGTCTTCCTCACTTATCCCCCAGTTTCCTCCTCTCACTCTCTGTGGTTCAGTCTCCACACAGATGCCAGAAAGATATTTTTTTCCTAAGGTACAACAACAGATCATATGAATCTCCTAATAAAAAGTATCTAATGACCTTCCATTATAAGTAGAATAGCATAAGTTACAAGTCCTTACTGTGGCTCAGAAGGCTGTAAGTAATCCGATTTTGTGTACATCTTTGATGTTTTCTACCACTCTTCCCTTTGCTCACCATATAGTACTCACACTGGTCATCTTCCTGCTCCTTTCTTCAAGTTTCACTAAAAACAACATCTCATTTTAACTGGGGTTCCTCTATTTGTGAGAATAAGCATAGATTTAAATGTTTACTGACAATTTGTATTTCTTCTTCTGGGAAAACCCATTCAAAATGATCTCATTTCCCCTAACAAAGGAAAGATCCTGGTGATCCTTGGTTCTTCTCCTTGGTTCTGCCAGTCCTGTTCTTTCCTCGGAGTCTTTACCATTGCTGATGCCTCTGTCTGGAATGGCCTGTCCTAGGTGTTTTATGGTTGGTTCATCCGCATCATTCATGTCTTTGCTCCACTGTTATCTTCCCTCTTGTCTAAGGTACACACCCCACTGACTACCTAACACTTCAGCTCCTCTCTATTTCTTATTTTCTTCATAGCACTTAGAACTTTCAAAATTTATCTCATTCATTTGTTTGCTTGTGATTAGCTTTCCCTTCTACAAGGTAAACTTTATAAGATTAGGGACTTGTATGACTTCTTACCCACTTCCCCAGGGTACAGAATGTCTGACATATAGTCTGCACTCAATACATATTTATTGGATGTGTAAGTTAGTGTTTTTATAATTTATTGACTGTTCCATTTAGATGTATTTAATTTAACTAAAATTTTCTTAAAGTTTCATTAAAAGCGGCATCTCATTTTAACCGGGATTTCTTTATTTGTGAGAATAAGCATAGTTTTAAATGTTTATTGATAATTTGTATTTTCTCTTCTGGGACGAACCTGTCCAGAAAGATCTTATTTATTTCCCCTTACAAAGGAGAGATCCCGATAATCATAATAGTATAAGTGGCAAGACTAGAGTAGAAAAAGCAAATAAAATTAGGATAGCCACTTACTTCACCAATCTTTATTCATGACAACAATTTAATTTCTTTATAATCTACACTTAAAGAAGCTTATAAGAAATAAAAATGTCCTCTGAAAGACCCAACTTTTTTTTTTGAGACAGAGTCTCACTCTGTTGCCCAGGCTGGAGTGCAGTGGCACAATCTTGGCTCGCTGCAGCCTCTGCCTTCCCAGGTTCGAGCAATTCTCCTGGCTCAGCCTCCCAAATAGCTGGGATTACAGGCACGTGCCACCATGCCCAGCTAAGTTTTGTATTTTTAGTAGAGATGGGGTTTCACCACGTTCGCCAGGATGGTCTCGATCTCCTGACCTCATAATCTGCCAGCCTCGGCCTCCCAAAATGCTGGGATTACAGGCGTGAGCCACCGCACCTGGCCTCAACTTTTTTTTTAAAGCAATTTGTGAATCTTGGTATTTTTCTCGAACAAACCAATGTCTGGTTCTGGTTGACTTTTGGCTAGGATTTAACTTTACACAGCTATAACCCATTCTCAAATAACAACATAATTGTTTATATAAATCGATATAGTAGAAATTGAAATATTACACTAAATAATCCCAACAAACCAGGCTTTTCAAAATAAACATGACAAAACATAATTTGAATATGATGTCTTTACATTTTTTAGGTTTTTACCAATTTTAATTCTAATACTTCAGAAGTTTGTCAATTCTTTATGTATTTAATACTGGACAGCTCACATTATTAAAGGTAATCAAATTATATTGCGCAATATTTGTGTACATGAGAGATCTCTTTAGTACACATAGTGTCTTTAAAGAAACGAACTTATGCTTTGCATACAAGATAACTATTACCTGGTCCATATTTACTTTTCCTTGATATTTTTTATACTAGAAACTTACTCCTCTGTGTAAGGTGCTGCCTTGGAAAGACACCCATCCTCCTGGTCAGTGATTTTAAACTCTTTTCCTTGGTGTTCTTGGATTTGCCTCAAGAGTGGCCGCTGAGAGTAGACAATAGCGTGGAGAGGTCAAATGAAAACAGTCAGGAGTCCATGTCTCTTAAGTAAAATCAAATGTGAATTTCTGGTCTTTTCCATGATGATATAACATCTCAATGTTAATATGCAGATGCAGGCAAAGATGGCCTCATTGACTTACAGATCAAGGAAGAATGTGGGCAGAATTCAATTTTGAGAGTACTGCAGAACTTTGCTATTCCTTTAAAAAGCTTACCCTCACAGGAACAAAATAGAATAGCATATTTGTGTATATTTCCTTATATTTATTATTTTTTAATTGAGAAATAAAATTCTATGTGTTTATCATCTACAACATGATGTTTTGAACTATATATACATTGTGTAATATCTGAATTGAGCTAATTAACATATGCACTATCTCACATACTTTTTGTGGTGAGAACACTTATCTACCATGTGGGCCAGGGCTCCCAGAACCTATTTCCACCAATCAAAAACTTAGAATTGACATTAGCTGTCTTCTCAAGCATTATAAAGACAATTCAAATGTAATGTTATTTTATTTGCGATACTCAAATATTTCTTCCTTTTCTCCTCTTTCTTTCTTTTCTTACTCTCTTTTTAATAAAAATGTATATTATTTATTTTTGAATGAAAAGCAAGATATTCATGAAAATATTGTTCCAGGCAAATGAATCAATTTCCTGTACAATCAAATGAATTTTACTTTTGGCCATTAAAAAAATCTGTATGCACTGTTTTCTGGATCAGGAATTCACTTATATATAAGTCAGGATTCTGCTTATTTTAAATGACTAGAAATCGTTATTGCTAACAGGTAAAGTAGAGAAACTATTGGCCAACACGGCAGGATTTTAAGAAGAGCATTCTTAGTCTTAGAGATGCTTGGAATTAGAAATGCAAATGCTGCCAATAATCTCCCACTTTTCATAGTTCATCTAGTGCCTGAAGATCTTATTGCTCTTGTTAAGTCACAGATACTTATACCCTAGATTATATTGACAGGCAACTAAAATCTCAAAACCAACAGCTCCTGTCTAACAGTTCACATTAGAAAAATAATAAGAGGTGGTTGCTTTTCCTTAGGAGGCCATCGTAACAGGATGAGAGAATTTGGTGCAGTGAGAGATTCACCAGCACTCGGAAATCCAGGATTACATTGAGTTTATCACCAGCAGCAACAAGAAAATTGTGAACTTTCTCAACTTGTTTCATATATCTTGTCCTTTAAGACTCCTAATTCTATATGAGAAGCTGACAGCCCTTGAATGGAGAATAAAATACATTGAAGCACAGTGACAAAAGGTCACTTAGGACAATGCCATGCTGCTGCTTTGTTTTTATATTTATTTATTTATTTATTGTTGTTTTGAGATGGAGTCTCACTTTGTTGCCCAGGCTGGAGTGCAGTGGCATGATCTTGGCCCACTGTAACCTCTGTCTCCCAGGTTCAGTCGATTTTCTAGCCTCAGCCTCCTGAGTAGCTGAGATTACAGGCGTGTGCCATAAGGCTGGCTACTTTTTTTTGTATTTTTAGTAGAAAAGGTGTTTCACCATGTTGACCAGGCTGGTCTTGAATTCCTGACCTCAAGTGATGTGCCCACCTCGGCCTCCCAAAGTGCTGGGATTACGGGTGTGAGTCACCATGCCTGGCCCATGCTGTTGCTTTGAAGTCACTTTGCAGAACACAGACCCAGATGGGAAAGAGTTGGCATCCTTCAGCAACTTCCTCTCTTTTTAAAGATCCACAGGACTTATTCTTGGTTTTCTTTTAATTTAAAGTGTGGCCTTTGGGGTCTGCATGTACATATGGTGTTGTGATGTAGCATGTGGGAAGAAGTCCGGGAGAACTTTTGGAAACAACACCAGGCATTTTATGTTTTCAGTGACATTTTATCAAACTATGTGTCAATGTATTTGAGGCACTCAGAGCCAAAGGCTTGTGCCTCTTACTTAAAGTCCTCCCCTCCTACTTCTTAGGTAAATAAATAAGAACTTCCTGTTCTCCTCCTTTCTCTCTCAGACTTTCCTTCTCCTCGCTTCTGCATTGATTCTATAAACAATCTTTGCCCCCTTCACTTTTGGAAAGAGGGTGGGGTCAGTCCTGGCTAAGACATGCCCTGGGACGGTGACTGCCAGAGAATGTTGTTAACCTGCCAGCTTCTTGTCTTTGGGGGAGATCAATGCCAGGCCCATACTTGGTTTGAAGAGAACTTGTCATAGTTTTCTTTTTTGTCACTGGGGTGTATCTGCCTCTCATATTTCCCTAATACACTTTTCAACTTAGAAAAAATAAAAAAAGGGAAGAGAATAATAATAGAAAAAAGCACTGGACCCCTGTTAGGTCACATGGCCATCTCTGCATTCATCGCTGTGGCTCAGGGATCCTGTGATTGGAGAAACTGAACAGAAACACTCTCCTCTACCCTTATCAGTGATTCAAGGTTGGAGAGGTAGAAAAGCCATCTGCCCAAATTGGAGCCTGCTATTTAATGCAGATTAAGCAATGGTTATTAATCAGAAAATCAGAATTGATTGAATTGGTCATCAGATTTTTTTGTGCCCTAAAACCAATGACCAAATATTGACTTACTGTATCAGAGATACTTCAAATGTAGAATATTGTAAATAAATGTCAAAATGGTGCAGTGGAGGAAGTGGGCATCTCAGACTTTTGCACCGAAGAGCTCTGTTGCCTTTGGTAAATCACTTAAATGATTTACCTCTGGGTCTCTGTCTGTGAAGTGAGCATAAATGACTTCACTATAGTTTTGTTTTAAGGACTGGAGAGGAGAAAACATGTCTGCAAATTGCCTCTGGTGTCGAGTACACAGTAACCACTTAGATGGTGGTGACCGGTATTGTTATTTGCTGCTGCTGCGGAATTTTGCAGTGGAAGCACTTTTTGGGGGCTTTCTTATAGCAATGCACATTCCATATGAACACTCTGCCAAGACTATAAAAGTTCTTCATCCCAGCTGGTAGCACAAAGGCAAATGTTCCACAATATACAAAATACACATTTATTTTGTTTCTATTATCTTCCCATCTAGGTTCCTACTTTCTGCTTTCTTTCCCCCTCCTTATTCTTTCATTTCCATCTTAAGTTGATTTTCCCCATCTATCTTCCATCTCTGAGTGCCCAGTGCTGACTCTCTGCCCACCCAGGGACTTTGATGCTTCTTCAAACTTGTGGGCTTAGTTCATCGGAGAATGTGAGGCCCATTAAGCTTCTAGTGGCATGACCAGATCACTAATAACAAAGTTTCAATCCTGACACCGATTCCTCTGGAATGAGAGAAGAAAAATGCTTAATTATATGGAAAAGAGTTGTATACTAAACATGACCATTTGCGCCTACAAATCACACTGACAGATTGCTATAGGTAGAGTTCATAGCAAATAGTTTTAAACAGGAAAGATGTATTTGTATTCTGTGCAATGAAGTCTCTGTGAAGGGGGGGGCGTGGATTCAAGATCCGAATTTTTCAGTCATATGTGTGTCTGTGGTGATGGTGGTGGGGGAGGGGATGACAGACCAAATTCCACTGTGCCTTTCACATTTGGATGCTGTTAGCATATTTTAAAGCATTTTCCTTTTTAATAAGCAGTATGTGTTCTGGAAATGCCAACTCATATTAAAATATAATTAGCAAAGTAATCTTCTCTTCATAAAGATAATGCATTTTAAATTCAATATACACATTTTGCTACTTGCATCATGTGATCCATTTTATTTTCTGGTCATACACGTTGATAGACCAGGTCAATAGATTAACAGAAGCCCAATATAAATAGCATCCACTTGAGTTATCATAGATAGCGGTACAACAAAATACAGCTTCTCTTTAGCTTGGAACTTCACCATAATTTCACCTCATCAACAAATACATCCTACTCTCAGCTTCAGAATGCACTTAACTCTAGCTTACTCTTCAATATTTTCTTGACTTAGTGTGTTGTTTTTTGTTCTTAGTTCCTTTTTCTGTGTATTGACAATTTTTAAATTATTTTCAATATGTTAATCCTCCTTAGTAAAAGCCATTTATGTAATTCTCTTAGCAGAGTAACTTGTTAAGTACTTTTTTCGATGATGGTGAAGTTGGTATAAAAATACCCCACATTATATAATTGAGAGTGTTTGTCAGTGATTTATGCATTTGTAACACCTTAAGACTTTCCATTAACAAGTGTCATCCATGTCAAAACATAAAAAGGTAATTACTTTGTGGAAAGAGATGTTACCCAAGTAATTCCTGAGAAGTGTATGTTACTTCCAGTAGAAATGAAATTACATGCCATGGCCAATGAGAGCACTTCTTGCAGTCATCAATGCATAATCGTAATCTTAATGAGGTTCCAATCACATTTGCCTGTCATAGGCTTTTAAACATCTCCTAGGTCTGTTACTTGGTTCCATTAATTAGTATGTATATTTTCAGGAGCCTAAAATAGATATCATATTAAGCAAAAGATTTTGAGATCTGTTCTTGACATCCTGTTTGGTTTTTACACTATTCATAGGCAAGAGCAGCTTCAGCATTAGTTAAACAGCCTTTCTTATTCTGATAAGACAGAGAACATATGTTACAGGAATTCAGCCACTCTACAAGACAGCCTTATTAACATTCTCTTTTTTTCTTTTTTTTTTAAGGTTTTACTAGGAATGAAAAGAGAATTGTCTTAGAGATCCACAATGTACATTTCTGGTATTTTGGAGAGGAGCTGGAGAGGTGTGGGAAGACTGCTACTGACATTGGTGAATTCTATCAGTTCTCTGGGTGATGGGTCCCAATTAAAAGCCAGCTTTATAATCTCTAAAGACAGCAATATGCTAATTATACTAGAAAAGTTAATAGCTATTTTGTAGGCAGTGATGATCAAAGAGTATGTTTCTATTTGATTTTGCAGGAAAGATGCCTTGGAAATTAAAAACAGCTCACCTTGAACAGCTCAGACTTTAAAAGTCTGACTCTGAGCCTTTGTATTCCAATGACATATTTCACTTTTAAATTTAGCTAAGCATACAGCAGATGAGTGACAAATATGTGGTGGAAACATGTCATTATAGGTCATGTCTCAATGGTGTTTTTCAACAGCTAGTAAATGTAATATCCCTTTGTACAGTTTCTGAAGCATTCAAGTGACAATAGTAACTTATAAAGTTCATCTGAGCCATGTAACATGTTGCAGATATTAAAATCAGCTTATCTTTATTTAAAACAAAAGTGTTTTGAGACATGCTTTCAAATGGCTGTCAAATATTAACTTTGTACTTTTTATTTCAACAGTTATAAATAGCACTCTAAATAATCCATGGCTCTCAGTGCCATATTAGCATCTGCTATCAAGGTTTTATGCAAATATCTAGTTAATGAAGGAACCATTATTGTAACAATGTTGAAGAAATATTTGATGATAGTGATAACTCTTACAAAAGTAGTTTTATTTGAAACATGATACACAATGAGGTTCCAGAATATATAACTTAAAAATAGCAATACTTTCAGGATCCTGAATATTTATTTCTCTATACTGGGAAATTTTAAATCTATACATCATAGTTGTATTTTCCACAATCAACACTATGAGGAAATGTATATGAGTAAGATCAACAAAAAAAAAGTAAGCATAACTTCCAACATAGTGCAAGTTTGTATTCTTCTTAAACTTTTTTATTATCTTGATTTATAGATTTAGATAGTGAAATTTAAAAAGTTATATTGATATATTAAAATCTATTAGAGGGGCTGAATTCAGAAATATAGTTAATGAAATAAATAAGATGAAGGTGCTTCATAAACTTAAGTGCTGAATAAACACTGAAAGCTGTAAATGGCTCAAATCATCCTCCTAGCTCAGGGGTACTTCTATTGGAACAGACCAGTTAAAATTGAGCATTCTGTGACTATAATTTGTAAAATATTTTCTTCTTATCCTGAAAATTCAAACAAAATCAACAATTTGGATCGACTCCTTTCCAGCCCATGATATCTAGCCATTTCAGCAAACATCTGAGAACCCTATCTGGAATTCCATCACAAATAATACTCTGTAAACAATTCTAGGGACAAACTTCAAAATACTCAAGTTTAGATGATTAAAGTCAAAATTTTGTTCTTCGGTTCAAAGATTAGTTGTGCATATAGTTTGCATTTCAAATGACTACAGTAAGAATGATATTGTGATAATGGCAGCCTTGAATGGAGTTTGCTAATTACATAAACTCATTTTAGAGGATCCAAATACCTCTTATTCACGAGTCTTATCTGGCCTGAATAAAGATAGTCTATGATGTAGTATTAGTTACCCTGGGAATAATCAATATTTTAATACATTTTAAAACATTAAAAATGTTCAAGTGGCTCTTTTGGAGGAGTAAGTTAGCATTTTTTATTGTTGACTGCTGTTTGAGTCCTTGTGCTCGGGGTGTTAAACAAAATGTTCTGTTACTGAGGAAAATTAAACAGAATAAAGATAAAAAGCTTTAATATAGGGAGTATCCAATTTAAGCACAGGTTATTTAAGTTGGTTTACTGGAACCTGGAGACTGTTTTCTAATAAAAGTTATGCTCTGAATATTAAGAAAGAGAATAAAGCTAGTACACACACACACATGCACACACACACACACCCTATCCCAAATTTCCCTGCAGTAGAGCATATACAATGGGGAAAAAAAAGACAGAGAAGAAAATGTCTCTGTGTACCTTAAATCCTGGCACTGAGAAGTAGTGGTATATATAGAAGAGGCCATCAGTTTTATGAGGAAAGAGAGGGAAATTTTAAATTCCTTGAAGGGCTTAAAATATACTGTATGGTTTTTCTTTTTTTTTTTTTCTTGATTCATCTTGTTAGTAATACTAATATTGTGTTTTATCTTTTATCAGTGATGCCCTTTTTTTTTTTTTTTTTTTTTTTGAGACAGAGTCTCACTCTGTCGCCCAGGCTGGAGTGCAATGGCATGATCTTGGCTCACTGCCACCTCTGCTTCCCGGGTTCAAGCGATTCTCCTGTCTCAGCCTCCCGGGTAGCTGGGATTACAGGTGCCCGCCACCACACTGGTAATTTTTGTATTTTTAGTGGAGATGGGGTTTCACCATGTTGGCCAGGTTGGTCTAGAACTCCTAATCTCGGATGATCCGCCCACCTTGGCCTCCCAACCTGCTGGGATTACAGGCATGAGTCACCTCACCCAGCCCATTTTTGGTTTTCAAGTGAAAGTTGGTGAGGTTAGGAGACTGATAATGCAGTTAATATTAAGAGGAAAAGAAACGTTTTGTTAGGCAAGGGGCAGCACCAAGAGAAAGGAAGAACTAAAGGGATTTACAGAGAAGTGTATCTGTGGATAAAACAAAGACTTACTGTATTGGAATTAACAAAATTATGGGCAATACATAACAGACAAACACAAACCAACATTTAAATAAAAGAAGCTGTGCCTGTGCATACGTTTCTCAGATGAAATATGGGGGTCATCCATTCTCATAATCAACCACCAGGTGGGGCCAAAGCCCCAGCACAGAGGGATGGAAGATGGCAATCAGCATGGAACCGTGGTTACCTAGAAGAGTTTTAAGTTTTTTTTCTCTTGAAAGAATATGAGATTGATGAGCCAGTATTTATGATTGTTTTTTCATGTCTAACTGACTCTCTTTGTTCATATTTTAAAACATTAGGATCTGAAAATGGAAGTGAATATTAGCTGTATCATGAAAGAATACAAATTATAAAAGATACCTAATACTTTCCATTATCATTAAGATTTCAAGGCCTCAAAGAAGATAAAAATGTTATTGCATTATTGCTTTTCATATTTGAAATGATTTTGGCACTGACAGCCCATGTCTGAGAAAAATGGCAAATCACCATGTATCCTTCTTGCAAGAGATTTCATGTACAACTGCTTGTAATTAAAAACAAAGTGTTAAAACAAGCGGTTTAAAGTATAACTAACGTATTTCAGATCACTTTAAAACATTTTGGGGTGCACCCAAATAGCACTGATTGTATAAAAAGCATTTTTCACTTTACTAATAATAAATAGTTGTGTGCTTTTTCAAATTCGAAAGCAGTATGGGAAGTTAACGCCATCTATTTTTTAGGATATAGTGCGATGCTATGATTTTTGACATTAAGCACTACGATTAGTCCAAAATAGTTTTCTTTAGAAGTGATCTGCTCAAATACATGTTAACATCACCATGTAAATGATGAGTAGTTAAGTTTGTTATTAGTAAATGGGAAGCCTACCATTGCACACACATAACACTTCTCCTGCAATCTTATCTATTTTAAATGTATTATTTAACATAATTGTATAAAGACAAATTTAATCTTAATGTGTCAGAAAGTATTATCATCTTGCAAGCAGTCCTCCAAGGTTAATAATATCTGGGAATATAAAGTGTTTTTGACTGTAAGATTAGTCTTCTTATTTGAAAAAGGCTTTAAATTTCATTTCAAAGGAGATTTCACGCCCCATGAAATTTAAACTATGACATTTAGAAAACATTCACTTGATTATAATGCACTGAAAAATTATAGTGCAAATGCTTCTTGTTCCTATCCATCAAAACTGTTGTTAGAAATGTAAAGGGAGCTTTCTTAGGTAAAAATTATGTGATATGCTGGGGAAAAAATGAATGCCTCCAACTGTTCATCCTGAAGTCAGGTAATTACTGCTTCAATTATGTTATTGAATGCTTTGAAATTAGGTCCTACAGTAGGTTTCAGTAGAGTTTATGTTGAGATAACCTTTTGTTCATTGAATTTTCTGTTTATCCAAATGTTGTATGAAGGGTTCCACAGGCCTTAAAAATAAGTTTTGAGGAAATCTTTTTGAAGTACTCTTGATATTTCTTCTGCGTCATAAACTAATGCTGAGATCATAAGGTGCAAAAATGTGGTACTTTTAAATACTAATGCAAATACTTCATTTATTATCACATAGCATTTTTAGATATTCTGGCTAGAGCTCAACTTTTATTTGTGTATTCTTTTCAAAACAGACTAGTTTTGAACCATATCAAAAAATCTAAGAAATTCAGATTCCTACAAAATTTAACGCATGATGATAATACTTTCATTCTTGAGTTTTAGACCATGTTTATCATAACCCCAAATTATGCTTTAATGTCTATTTTGCTTTCTTAAAAATCAGAAGCTGACTTAATTCATCAAAATTTCTAAGAAGATCCTAAGAAATACAAACCACACTCTGAGTAGCAATGGTCCTTAGCAGAAACTCAGCAAATGTTAGTTGAATGAGGGCATTGGTGTGTCAATATGTGGCAGAAATTATGTAAATTATACCCACTATAGTGTCAAATAATAATGACTAAAATCACATTCTGACAAAGAATATGTGTGATTATATTTCACATCTGTAAAAATCTCATTATATTAAATAAGACCAGCTCATTTAAAAATAAATATAAACAAATAAAACAAAAGGTGAAGTATACACTTTCTGGTCTAAGTTGAAAAGAGTTGGAAATAAATCATAGGAGAAAGATAAGGTATCAAAATGTCATCTTTATTACATTTCTGTTTTTTTTTTTTTTGAGACGGAGGCTGGCTCTGTCACCTAGGCTGGGGTGCAGTGGTGAGATCTCAGCTCACTGCAACCTCTGCCTCACGAGTTCAAGGGATTCTCCCACCTCAGCCTGTAGTTGGGACTACGTGTACGTGCCACCATGCCTGGCTAATTTTTGTATTTTTAGTGGAGATGGAGTTTTTCCATGTTGGCTGGGCTGCTTTTGAACTCCTGACATCAAGTGATCCACCTGCCTCCCAAAGTAATGGGATTACAGGCGTGAGCCATGGAGCCCAGCCATCTTTATTACTTTTGAAGCCCATTGGTTAATGATGAAAAATGTTTGCTAATCTCTGCACTCCGCACTGGCCTATCCGTATTATCAGGAAGAATTGGGTAACAATAAGCTCCATACCCTGCACCTATGAGCCTACAAAAAAAATGTTCACTTGGTGCTGAACAAATCAGAGGAGAAAATAAGTCTTTGAGAAGTAGCCACAATTAGATTGTTCTTGTGCAGTTTTGTAGCCCAGATTTATATTAACTGTGTTGCACAAAAATCCTGGATTGGAGCCATGAAGTTATTTTGAAAGCAATCCCAGACTTGTAGTTTCACTAGGCTGTGGGGAAGCAAATGGGAATCCGATCTGAAAGATGTTATTCTTTTAGTCTAGGTATCAAAAATTCCCCACAAAGAATTATTTTCAACCAAAATAAGCAGGGTTGGTCAAATACACACACACACATACGCACACACACACGTACAATGAGAGAATTGGCAGGAAAAAAGGAAAGCCAAAGTAGATCCCAAAATAATATATTAGAATTATGAGACACTGATTAGAAAATAATTATTGTTTCTATGCTTAAAGAAATAAAAAGTATATATATATATATACAACTGAAGAGAAAATAATAATATAAAAATTGATGAAGCAGATTTGAAAAGGTAGCATACACACCTTTTAGAATTAAATATTACAATAACATATATTGAAAACTCAATACATGGATTTAAACACTAATTACATACAGATGTAGACAGAACTAGATAGAAGAAACATCAGAAGAAATTACCCAGAGCACACTTCACAGAGAGACAGGTTAAGTGGTATAAGAGGTTTAACTGGGTCATAATTAGAAGAAGAAAGAGTGAATGCTCTCTCACAGCTGGTGACTTTCCAGAACTGGTAAGACACCAATCCATAGACTCAAGAAGCTCAGTAAATCTCAGAAAATATGAGCAAAGACAGCTACATTTAGACACATTATAATGAAATTGAAGAGCACCAAAGGAAAATAACTTAGAAGTCACCCAAGGTAGGAAAAAAATATATTACCTCCAAGGATTTCTAAATAGATCGATGGCTATCTTGTCATCAGCAATAATGACAACTAGAAGAGAGTGGGTTGAAATTTTAGTATACTGAAGAAAAAAAATCTTGCAATCCATTAATTCACAGCAAAAAAAAAATCTTTCAAGAATAAAAATGTTTTCAGATAAAAAAACTGACAGGATTTTCAATCAGTAGATATTTGCTACAGGAAACAGAATGAAGGTAGGAGTTCTACAAAGCAGCAATAAAAAATCAAAGTGGTCCCGTATTTGGGTAAATCAGAATGATTATTGACTATAAATATAAATCATAGTAATAATGTCATGGTGGATTACACTGATAAAAATTAAAACTTATGACAGCAATAATATATAGGTTGGAGTGGGAATAAGTGGAGATAAAGTCAAGTCCTTGTTTTTTCCAGGAAGAGACAAATTTTTTATTGATTCATATTAGAAAAATAAACATGCATGTGATAACTTATAAGTAAATTAGTAAAAGAAATAAACAGACTACGTAACTTCCAAATTATTGGAGGAAAAACAGAAAGATGAAACATATTCATTAATCCAAAAGAAGGAAAAAAAGGATCAAAAGAGCAACATACAAAAAGCAGTAAGATGCTGCTAGATGGTAAACTTAAATACAAATAGATTGGTAAATACATTAAAGGTAAATAGTTGGTTCAATTTAGAAAGATTGTTAAGTAAAACCATCTGAATGAAAAAACGTTATGAAAGACACATCTAAATGATAAAGCTGTGTGAAAGGCTATATATAAATATAGGAGTTAAAAGCAAAAGGGTAGAAAAGACAACCATACAAATAATATCCAAATGAAACCTGGTGTATTTATTTGTATATCATACAAAATAGAATTTAAGGTCCACAGTATTACTCAGGATAAAAATGGCCATTTTATAGTAGTAACAGTTTCAATTTCTCAGGAACATAAATAATTGTAAACTTGGACATATCTACAAACTTAGTTTCAAAATACATCAAGCAAATATAGTCAGAAACAAAGGGGAAATTAACAAATTGACAATTGTAGTAGAATTTCACAATTATTTCTCATTAATTGATAGAAGGCAGGCGAAACCAGTAAAAAAAAATATATAGATTTATAAGACGGAATTAACAAATCTGATCTAATAGACACATACAGAACATCACATCACATAACTATAGAATGCACCTTCTTTTCAGAAACACAGAGAATATTTATAAAAGTTGCCTATAAAAACTTGACTGTACTGCCAGTTCCACGCATTTAAAAAGATTGCTATCCTGACAACTGGAGGATTAACCTAGAATTCAATGATCAATCAATAATACAATATAAGTATAACATTTTCATCCTTTGGAATTAAAAGCTCAAAGTAATCTATGTTCAAAGGATAAATCATGATAGATAAAAAAAATATTCTGAAAAATTATACTGCAAATACTATTATGTCAAACTATTGGAAAAAAGCCAAAACATTGCTTATTTAGAAAAGAACTCTAGGGGCCAGGCGTGGTGGGTCATGCCTATAATCCTAGCACTTTGGGAGGCCTAGGCAGGCAGATCACGAGGTCAAGAGATCAAGACCATCCTGGCTAACATGGTGTAATCCTGTCTCTACTAAAAATACAAAACTTCTCTACTAAAAATACAAAAAAACTGGGCATGGTGGTGAGCACCTGTAGTCCCAGCTACTTGGGAAGCTGAGGCAGGAGAATAACTTGAACCCGGGAGGCAGAGGTGGCAGTGAGCCGAGATCATGCCACTGCACTCCAGCCTGGCGACAGAGCAAGACTCCGTCTCAAAAAAAAAAAGCCTAAAATTAATCAAATTATCAATTTCATTGTTATTTAAAAATCCAAAGCAATTCCAAATAAAAGGAACATAACAGTATAACAGTAGTTTAGGTAAAAGATTAAATTAATGTTATAGAAATAAAGACATGCTAAAAATTTGGAACAAAACCAAAAGGTTGTACTTTGAAAAGATTACAAAATGAACAAAATTTGATTGATGATACTATCTACTATCGACACTATTGATCAAGATGATAAAATAGAAGGCACAAATAACTGATGCCAGAAGTGAAAAAGAAAGCCTAATTTTAGATGTTATAGATGTTTTAAAAAGATAATATAAAGATTTTACGAACACCTTTAAGTCAACCCATTTGAAAGTGTAGATAAAATGAGTGAAGTCTTAGAAAAGATGCAGCTTTGCAAATCAAAGAGAAGCCTGAATTAATACTTAAATGTCTTCCCGTGGAGAAAACTCCAGGCTTTATGAACTTTAGTGTGCTATTACTATAGAAAAAGATAAAAAATGGCAAAATATGATAAGCTATAAAATAAGACACTTAGAAAGACTTTCCCATGCTTGCAGATGGTATGATCAGATTGCTGTGAAGTTCCAGGGCCTTGGGCTGTAAAGAAGCAGATGCTTGCTGTCGAATTCATGACCATCTCACCCAAGCATGAACATCTCCATTCTCTGCATCTTAATCCTCAATCTTTTTTTTTTTTTTAATCACAGCATTAAAGAACGAAATGCCAGGCCGTGTGCATATGGGCACGTTTGCCTTTCTTTGAACCTTTACAAGATACAAAAGATGAAAAAAATAATGACGTGTCATACTTAGCATTCAAGTCTGGCAATGTGTGGACATTTGGACTACAAAAGGAATAAAATCAGATTAGAGAGAATGTTGGGTCTTTCTAATCTTTGACTTTTAAGACTGCATGAATGATCATGGTGAATCATGTTTATTTTTAGCATGTCTGCCTTCAACAAGTTTGATCATATGAAGAAAAGAAAATGTGACTTCTTTGGAACTGAAATACATATATATTGGACACCTTTCTATAGGTCTTGCTTTTTAAATTACACAGAAATTTCTATGTGCAGCCATCAGCTTTCAGTTTCCTTTTTCTTACTTCGAACTTGAACATAACAGCTTAAATGTTACCTGACCCTGTTTCACAATGGCATAATATGATGATTTCATATTAATTCACATTAATAAAAAATGATAAAAATAATAATTCTCCCTACTAGTGGCTAACATTTACTCAGCTGCTTACCATGAGTCCAGCACTGTCCTAAGCACTTTCATCACACCTAACATTTATTGTTATGTTTCACGAACTTTACGTGAATTATAGAAGTTTAGTCACTTGCCCATGGTTATGAAATTATGAAATGGCAAGACTCGGATTCAAACCCAAGAAGTCTGAATCTAGGACAGTGGTTCTCAACTCTAGTTGAGGGCTTATTAAAACACTATTCGCTGGGCACGCCCTTAGTAGGTCTGAGGTGGGGCCAAAGAATTTGCATTTCTGACAGGTTTTTGAGTGAAGCTAATGCTGCTTGTCTATGGAACACACTTAGAGAACCATAGCTGGAGGACCCCTGCTGGAAGGTACTGTGCTGTCTTGCCTCCCTGTAGCATCTCATTTAATCTGCTGACAACTCTGAGATATGCACTATAATGATCTCTATTTCTAGATAGGGAAATTGAGAATGAGAAAGAGTAAGTACATAACTGAAGATCAAACAACTAGTAAATAGTAGAATCAGAATTTAAACCCATGACTGTCTGACTCTTTCTATTTTTTTTTAAAGTGTGTGTAAGTGCACATGTGTAGGTGTGTGTTTAGTTTAAAAATAGTTTAACGTAGATTTTAAATTCTAGTTAAAATCCAACATTGTGGAACCATTATTCTCTGTAGAGCTCTATCCAATGGTTTCTTAGAACATGGTTTAAAAACCATTGCAGAGACCAGGCGTGGTGGCTCATGCCTGTAATCCCAGCACTTTGGGAGGTGGAGGCGGGTGGATCACCTGAGGTCAGGAGTTCAAGATCAGCCTGGGGAAACCCCATCTCTACTAAAAATACAAACATTAGCCAGGCGTGGTCGTACGTGCCTGTAGTCCCAGCTACTGGGGGATGCCGGGGCAAGAGAATCGCTTGAACCCAAGAGGCTGAGGTTGCAGTGAGCCAAGATTGGGCCACTGCATTTTAGCCTGGGCAACAGAACAAGACTCTATCTCAAAAAAAAAAAAAAAAAAAACAGGAAAAAAAAAAAAACAAGAAAAACCACTGCAGAGCCCAAACTCTTAACCACCATTTCCACCATAAGTTAAAATAACCCAGACCCATCTATGAATTTTTAGGGATCACTTAGAAAAAATGAATCGCAAATTTTGCTTTTTTTCTTTGAATTCTGGATATCTGTACTGAGCATTTTCTGGGATATTGTTGATTTTGAATAATCCCTTATTGAAATAAAATGTTTTTTATTCAAAATTAATAAATAATGTACAGTGGCATGGGAAAGTTTTCTCTCAAAATTATGTTTTTATAGTTTAACAATTCAGATGAGTTTACTAAACTAAATGAATTAAATTTCAAAATTCACAGTGGGGAAAAATATCATGAAATTGTAGACTGTGGATCCTATAAATCTAAATTATTGCATATTTCTTTCTCACTGGACAATTGAACCCTAGTTTCTATTTTTTTCTTATATTCCAAAGGGACTCATTCACAGGGATCAAAGGTTTTTATACAGTGGTCAATTTTTTACAGTACAGCATTACTTTTAGATCAAAGCCTTCTTTTGGGTGGTCTTCCTGCTTAAAAGGCAGAGACTGTATGGCGGGAGAATTTTAAAATCCAAGGAATGTCCCATTTGAACAAGTGAGGCTATTATAGGGATTTTAGTAGGAGATGGAAAAGCTGTGTCTTAGAGTTCATTGTTGCAATGTTTATCTTGGTATTTTGAGATGTCAGAAAATAACTTTGCCATTAATAGTAAATTGTGTGCTGAAACATATTAATTCGTATTTCCAGAACTTCTTGTGTAAGTATAGCTGAAAAGTAGGCTATCTTCCCTTTGCTGTTAGGGCATAGAAGGCTTTATGCATTAAGCCCTGGGTTTAATGCGTAAACCCAGGGGCTGGAGCAACGTGCTTGCCTGGTTACTTCCATTTTCTTCTCTGTTTGAGGCATCTTTAGAAATAAGCTTATTGCAGGGAGAAGCAAACATTACGCTAAGCTGTTATTGATATTTCGGTGTTATTTAAAGTATTCAGAAAAAAATTAAAAATACAAAAATTAGATTTTTTTTCTTATGAGTAATTTTAGAAGGGTTCTGCTTTTATTAACTGACTCAGTAGACCTACAGACTCAATTCTAAATTATGTAATTAAAAATTATAAACATTGAGAGGATTATAATTAACCTGATGAATTCTCAAGTCTAGATAAATTCACATTATTTGTTCTGGATGGTGAGGGGACTGGAGACTCTTTGCTGAGATATTTCTTCGAGCTCTGTGGATAAACACAGCTCTTCACCTGTCCCCTTACCTAGTATCAAGAAGACTGTTTTACCTAGGACAGAAAAGTGCCACATTAGTAGGGACCTGAGACTGATTTCTCACAGAAGAAAGACACTTCGTTCTGTCCTGAGTTTTCCAAGAAAAGATGACAGGTCAGAGTAGGAATACACATTCCTTGGCCTGGACAATTCTCAGTCTGACTTTCCCTGAATTTTTTTTTTCCTGTAAAATATTTCTTGAACTATTAAAAAACTCTCCTGGTGTCTTTACCAAGATAAATGCTCTCAGTAAGGATAACCATGAATGGATAAATGGCTAATAGCTACCTTCTCTTTAGTGACCACACAGATTGCCCTTGGAATTTCTTTCCTCATTTCTGAGTTCATGCAGCCTTTTGCTTTGACTGCATCTCTAGCTTAATAACAAAGCTGGTGCTCGTTTTTTAGGTAAATAATAATTTTCTTACTTTTGGCTCACTATTGAAGTTTCTTTCTGTTCTAAACACTTTGAGTTTATCGCTATTGTTATATTCCTCTTCAGTTTTTATTTGGTCTCACTATTGACATTTATTCTTTTCAGTCTTTCTCTATAAATTAATTCTTTCAGTTCTATTGGCCTTTTTGTTGCTCATTCTCATATTAAACACTGTTTCCAAAAATATAACCTCAATGCATTTTTGTAGCATAATATACATCTGAGAAAATTAAATATATTTCTGTGCACTTTATGAAACAAGGAACTCTAAGGTGACTCTCCTATTAGTCTTCATGCATTAATTGGGTGCCAGTAAATGTGATATGTGTGTGGATTACCAAACACACTTGAACCTCTGGGAACCGTGTAGTTATTTGGTTAAATCTGTCCTTTCATAAAACTGTAAACACCTTGATGGCAGGAACTATGTCGATTTTCCTCTTTGTGCAGTAGCACATATTTTGAAATGGGATTTTCCTCTTTGTACAGTAATATATTTTGAAATGGGATTTTCCTCTTTGTACAGTAACATATATTTTGAAACGGGATTTTCCTCTTTGTACAGTAACACATAGTTTGAAATGGGAAAGAAAGACCACATTTTGAGTTGAAATTGGTAGTTTATGGCATAGTGGCTTAAAGTAAAATTTCAATATTCCTAAACGTGGGTTTCTAGAATTATTTTAGCAGCCAGCAAACAGAAATGTTTGAATTGAAATGAAATACTTGAACGACCTTAACCATCCCTGATTTTCCAATAGTGTTTTATCCATAAGGAAAAATAGTCTTTTAAAGTTATTTATTTATTTATTTACTTTTAGAGATGGGTTCTTACCACTATACCACATTTGATCAAAAAGTATGCAGATTGACATCTGCACTTGATGAAATATCTGAGGCCAAAAATTATAAGAACTCAAAATTCTGCCCAACCAGCAAGATCCTTTTCTATAAAGAAGTATTCTCCTCTCGTCATGCCAATACATAGAAATAGTCCTGTACTTTGGGCTTTAAACATAGTAATTGTTCTGTTTTTTTGTTTTGTTTTTTTTCAAGAAATGGGATCTTGCTCTGTTGCCCAGGCTGGAGTGCAGTGGTGTGATCATAGCTCACTGCAGCCTCAAACTAAATAGCTGAGATTATAGGTGCTAGCCACAGTGCCCAACTAAAAAAAATCAGTTTTAGACTAAAATAAATTTAGATGTCGACTAGAATGTGTTAATGTTTTTGAAATTTTATCAGATTGTATTAGTCAGCTCAGGCTGCGATAAACAAAACATCACAGACTAGGTGGCTTTAACAAGAGAATTTTTTTTTTCTAGCAGTTATGGAGGTTACAAGTTCAAGATCATGGTGCTGTCAAATTCAGTTTTTGGTGAGGGCTCTTTTCCTGGTCTGCCTTCTCACCTTGTTTTCACATGGTCTTTCCTATGTGAGTGCATAGAGAAAGGGTATCTCGTGTCCTCCTCTTCTTATAAGGAGACCAATCCTTTTGTATCAGGGCCATACTCTTATGATGTCATTTAACCTTATCCACATTCTAAAGATCTTATTTCCAAACACAGTGACTTGAGGTTTAGGGAATTAACATATGAACGTCGTGTGGGGGGAGACAATGAGCAAATCTTTCTATAACACAGGTGGATTTTTAACTTAAAGCAATACTCATTACTTAGAGTGCTTCATTCTTTGCATAGAGGGGGTCTCCAGTGGAAATACAATAAGGAATGATAAAGGCTTCACTAAAGTGGACTTTCAAAACCACCATGCTTAAAGAGTGCTGAAGAAAAATAGTCTTAAAAGTCAGACTTTCACTTATAAGGATTAGGCTCTTGAGATAAAAAGGCTCTCTGATTTGCAGGTGTGTTCTATAAACATCAAGAACCAGCATCTAGAGGAATCCAAGTTGTAAAATGTATGTAGGAATGGATGTGAAAGCAGTTTTTCAGACTGAAATGAGGTAAAGGTCTAACCATTTGGCTCAAAGGGAAAGAGTTGGAGAAGGGGGAATAAGATTGAAAAACGGGTGTTTTTGAGAGGGCTGTGGCCCTAGACTCTCCTGAAACGGAATCTAGTGCAGTAGAGAATATTTGTTCCCCTAATAACTTGGATGATCCTTGAGCAGAAAAGACTCATATTCTAGTTTCTGCTTAGAACCCTGGGAATAGTTGTTCTTCCAAAATTTTCTAAGCCATTGTAGAAATTGAGAATTTTTTTCCTTCTCTACTGTACATTATGTGATATTTCATGCTTGCAATTAAAGTTAATTATAAAATTAAAAAATTCTAAATAAATGAAAGTCTTAAATATACTGGAGAAAGTCTAGAATATGGCATGTCTTCCTAATTTCAGCAGTTTTCTCGTGCCTTCAGAAATGCTGTTTTTTAGCTCCTCACCCCCTACTTTTTTTTTTTTTGTTTTAAAGACAGGACTGCTAATTTCCTGATAACAGGGATAAAAGCAAAGGTAGTAAACTGTCTTTCTAGAATGGTTTTGAAAACTTTGAACCCTTTAACAAGATAAAATTGTCACAGTGACTCTCTAATGCAAAACACATAAAGAATCAGAAAATGCTTTTACTTTCTAGGACCTGAGAGATGGTAAGGTAATTCAATCACTCTTATAAATTGTATTCAGAAACATCATGTTTTGTAGCCGTAATCTGACAAAATGGAACCTACAGAAAATGTCTTCTGATTAATATTGTTAAACTATTAAAAAGAATGAAGTAAATCCATGGCTCATTGAATATAAAATTATTTTTTCTGAGATCTGGAATCAACTGATGCTATCATATGCAGACTTTTCCTATATGTATATTATTCATAATTTGGGTCTATGGTTTTAAGATTTTTTAAGCTTTGAAAGATCAAAAAAGGTCAAATATCACTGCTCTGCAGTAGATCCTGCGGACCCATAGGGGAATAGGTATTAGGAAATAATTGAAAAATGTTGATCAGAAACAAGTTATGATAACTTCATAAAAATACATGTGTTTGTTATAAATTTTACTGACATAAAGGATATATAGCACACAATTTTAAAATAACAATAAAACATACAATATTCTATTTAAAAAAAATTGTGCTCTCCTGATTGTAAGAAAGAATCTTCTCTCATAAATACCAGAAAGATTTTTATATGTTGAACCTTTTTATTGTGTGTTGTCAATGATACTTTTAAAAGATAATGTCAGTTGGTAATTTCTGCTTCACTCTTTAACTTAGAATAGTTGAATTTCAGATTTAAAAAGGTTCCTGTAGGGATAGGAAATCTTTATTGGAGCTTTCAAAATGAGGCAAAATAATCACATCAGCTTTGAATTCACATAATAGTATTGCTTTTTGGGTAAAAATCCTCAAAATGAGATCATCATAGTAACTAAAACTATTATGAGGTCTGAGGTGGAACTTCAATATTCAGAATTTCTTAATACTCTTTCAGTGACATTTCAAGGAGCTTTGCACATATTGGGTATTTTCTGTGTGGACCTTTGGGCTGTAGGCTCGTGGTAAGCATGGAAGAGGGCCAACATGTTTTCCTTTATAGGGCAACATTAGGAGTGCATATTTGTTGCAACATTTGTTCTGTTTTGCCAACTCTGCTGAGTGTGCCAACCATGCTGATCACACAGCAATTTATGTTTTTGGCAGATTTTTCTGCCATTTGTGCTGGGGTAAAGGTAATATTCTGTGTAAAAAAACATGTAGACTAATATGTCTGAGGACCTCTAATGCAATCCCAGAACAGTTTAGATGTTGAGGTGCAGTAATGAAATCTTGGTAAGCACAACATGTTCACTACAAATAGTAATTGTCATCAGCATGGCTAACTACAGCTGTGGTTCAATTTCTTTTCCCTTGCATATAGTTAAGCGGAGGCTCTGAACTATCCTATAATGAAGAAATACACGTGCTGTAGATCTTGACATGTTATTAAGGTTTTACTGTCAAACATAAGTGAATACTGAAAACATCCTATTGGTAAGATGATAGTAATTGCAGATGGGGAAAATGAAATTAAATCTACCTGAATTTTCAGGTTAGTAATGAGTCGAGGGAAGGAAGTATCCATGAACATGCTTTTCAGGGAAGTGGCTAAATAATTTAGTAGAATACTTAAATTCTTGGATTATGCTTTTCAATTTGTTGGATTCTAATGAGACAGAGAAAAGCATACTGTAACATTTTTATGCTTGAGCATGATGAAAAGAATGATATTTAAGAAACAATCATATTGTGGTCTTGCCTTCTTGAATGAAAATGAAAACAAATAACTTCCTTTAATACATCTAAATAACATATAATGATAATGTTAATATCAGCAAAATGATAGCATTTATTATGTACCAGGTGCTGTCTAACCATTTTACCTGTATTAACTCGTTTAATCCTTCCAACAATACTATGCAGTTGATAGTGTTATTGTCCCCACTTTACAGAGAGTAACTTGCCCAAGTCACACAGCTGGGAAAGGGTTTATCTAGGATTCCAATCCATACAGCTTACCACAAGAGCTCATTGCTTGCACAGTATACTACACTGACACTGAAGTAATAATAAAGCTAACATTTATCTTATACCTTCTTTACTATAGGTACCGCTAACTCAACCCTCACAACAACCCTAATGAGATAGGGACTATTACTCTTCACATTTCTCAGAGGAAGACTGAGACTCAGAGAGGTTAAGTGACTTGTTAACATCATAAATGATGGAGCTGTGATCTGTACTCAGAAAATCTAGTTGTAAAATCTGTTATTAACTATTCTGCTATTTACCTGTCTAATGTTTTCAAAGTAGGCAATTAATTTAGCTATGTCCTAGAGTCATAATAATTGAAATTGAACAATTTGTTAAGATTACTCCTTTTTGAATTTTATGGCACTTAAATGCTTCACCCAATGAGAAAAACTTACGTTATGCAAGCAGAAATGCTTATTACACAGGAATAGGTAGACGGATACTAACTTTGCTTTGGAATTCCTGGGTTGGCCCTTTGGAATAATAAACTTTACAAGATTATCAACATTTTTCCTTTCTACATTTTTAAATGTAGATATAGCCATGATCTGCATTTACTGGGAATAAAAATTATGAAATGAGTAAGACACACTACAGTAGAGTGGTTATGAGCACAAACCCTGGGGCCAAACTGCCTGGGCTTGAATCATCCACTGACTCCTTGCATGAACTTGAGCAATTTACCTATCTACCATGTCTCACTTTACTCATCAATGAAATTATTTGTTGGACCATTTTTGCATTGTTTTAAAGAAATATCTGAAACTGGATAATTTATAAAGAAAAATGATTTATGGTTATGCAGGCTGTACAAGCATGGCTCCAGCATCTGTTTCTGGTGAGGGCATCAGGGAGCTTACAATTATGACAGAAGTTGAAAGTAGAACAAGCAGGTCACGTGGTGAGAATAGAAACAACAGAAAGAGAAAGGGAAGATTCCAGATTCTTTTCAACAGTCAAATCTCTCTTGAACTAACTGAGCTGGAATTCACTTATCATCAAGGGGATAGTTCTAAACCATGCATGAGGATTCACCCCATGACCCAATCACCTCCCGCCAGAACCCACCTCCAACATTGGGAATCATATTTCACCATGAGATTTGGAGGGGACACATATTCAAATCATATCAAATGGGGATAATGCTAACCTCTATATAATAAGTTGTGAGGACCGAATGGATTTTTCTGTGTAAAATGTTCAGAGTAGTGCCTTGTATATTGTAAGCATTACACACATCTGGTAGTACTAACTGTCCAACTCGCCAAGCATGATCACACCTCATGGTCTTTGCATGTGCTCTACTTTCTACCTGGCCTGCTCTTTTCCCCAGATGACTGCATGCTCCATTCATTGTTTCCTTCTGGTCTTTGTTCAAATGTTATCTTTGGTGTAGGTCTTCTGTGGCCACCCTTTCTAATATTATAATCCCATCCCCAACCTCTCTATATTCTTTATCCCCTTTTCTTACTTTATTCTCCAGCCAAGTCATATGCCCTAGAAAAACTAGTTTAATTATTTCCCTTATTATTTATGGGTCTCTTTGTATTCCTCCTTATCATTTTTTTTGCTTGTTTATGTTTATGTTCTCTGGTTGCTACTTTGTGTTTTACTGATTTAACGTGTTTACACTCTGTCTCTCCTCACTAGAATGTAAGCTCTGTGAGAACAGAGATTTCTTTATGATTTCTCTGGGCTGCGTTGCTAATACCTGGATGAGCCCTGGTACAGAATAGGAGCTTAATTAACATGTTCTGTGCATGCATACATGCACGCCTGCGTGGGTGAGTGACTGAATATTTCCTCTCAGTGCTAGGGCGTATCACACATCAGGTGTTACGTGATGTATTTGGTTTTGCATTCAAAGGAACGCAGACACTTGTGTTTTCAGAGAACTATAAAATCTGCTGTAAGCCTCGGTGTGAAATAGAAAACGATGCTGTTTCTTCCAGAATGGAGCCATGAGCTAGGGCACGTGATTTGGCTGGGAAAGCACAGGACAGATTCCAGGCTCCTCTTGCTGCCACCTTCGTATTCAGTAGAAGCACAAATTACTTTTTACTAAAGGAATCAACTGAGATATTAACATTAATGCAATTAATTGAAATGTTTTTGTAAAATAAACTAAAAGTTGGTTAGTAAACATCAAACTCTATCATCTGTCTAGCTATCATCTATCTTTCTAATCAGTATATGCATGTCATATGTAGGGTTCGTTTCTTCATTTATTCTGATGAGGTTGATATTTATTTGACAACATGAAATTTTTATGTAAACCTTTTATATTTACTTAAAATAATATAAAGGATAATATTAACAGAGATCACTGCATTTGAAATTGATATAAATTGGACTTTTTTATTTTTTACTTTTTTATTTTTATTTTTTAATTTTTATTTTTTATTATTATTATACTTTAAGTTTTAGGGTACATGTGCATAGTGTGCAGGTTTGTTACATATGTATACATGTGCCACGTTGGTGTGCTGCACCCATTAACTCATCATTTAGCATTAGGTATATCTCCTAATGCTATCCCTCCTCCCTCCCCCTCCCCACAACAGTCCCCGGTGTGTGACATTCTCCTTCCTGTGTCCATGTGTTCTCTTTGTTCAATTCCCACCTATGAGTGAGAACATGCGGTGTTTGGTTTTTTGTCCTTGCGATAGTTTGCTGAGAATGATGGTTTCCAGCTTCATCCATGTCCCTACAAAGGACATGAACTCATCATTTTTTATGGCTGCATAGTATTCCATGTTTGTAAAGAAATGTTTGCCACCGGGAAGCAGAGTTGCCTTTCTGGTGTTTTAATTAAAATTTGCCTCATTATGGCCTGGTTTTGAAATTTTTACATTAGCTCTATTTTGAATCACCGTGGAAAAATTGGATAGGCTCTATAATAGGATAAACCATTTTCTACCTGGAAACATTTAAAAACAGTTTTCCAGCTTCACGTTAGAAATACTAGGTGGTTCCTGACACTGTGTTGAAATTTACATACATTAACCTGCCTAAATTATGTTAGCAATTAAAGATAGCCCATATATTTCTGTCTTCCCATTTTCCATACCAGTATATTAATGTTAACTTTTATTTTCCTTTTAACTGTTCCTCCATATACATTTAATTCTTTCACCTAGAGAATTTTTTCTCTATTATCAGTTTTTCTCAGAAAAAATATTGTAAGTTTTCATAAAATGGGAATGTATAGATTGCAGTGGTGTTCCAGGGTGGCCTCTGAGAGCTTCTTTTCCATTCCATTCTAGGCGGAGGGTTCCCATGACCTATAAAAAGAGGTGATGGTTATAATCTGGCACCTTAAATAATTTCTGCGGGTTCAGTCTTCCTATGTATATTCTGATCACTATTTGTCTGACTTGAAGTTGTGATTTCTATTCAGTTGCCTTATACCTAGATTTTCTCTCTGCAGTCACTTCGGTTTTGTGAAATATCATTTCCTTTCCTATGCTGTTTTTCTTGGATTAACCTTGATGCTGCAATTTGCAGCTTAGGGATCCATCCAACCTGAGCCTGGAACTGAATATCAGAATTTCAGCACAGTTTTCAGGCCATCTTGAGTTCAGATATATGAAGGAGCAGGCACCTAATCTTCCAGGGGGTCAAGGAACATTCAAAGAATGGGTAATATTTATTTGTTTATTTATTTATTTTCAATATTCCATTCCCTTTAATTTTTTTCAGCGACACACAATTTACTCATGTAATAAATCTGCATATGTATCCCCTGAACCTAAAATAAAACGTAGAAAGACAGAAAAGTATTATTTAAATCGAGAGTGGAAGGACGAGTAGATCTACCAAGTAGACAAGGCAATAAGCCTAGGAAACAAAGGGAACACCATGTGCTTTGGTATTCAAGAAATGGGAGGTAGTGGAGTCCTGTATAAGGTGTTTTGGTGAGAGTGCTGAAAGAGTAAAGGTACACTAGAATGAATCACAGTGGCATTTTTGGCTTAATTTCAATTTAATTTGTTGGCCATCATTACCCATCTATAACATAGTCATCCAAAAGCTTATTGGTTGAGAGGTGCAAGTCTAGTAATCCTTTTAAAACCAATTATAAAGTACCAAAGTTTACACATAATTTGTTTTAAGAGTTATGAACACTTTTACACTGTTGATGGGACTGTAAACTAGCTCAACCATTGTGGAAGTCAGTGTGGCGATTTCTCAGGATCTAGAACTAGAAATACCATTTGACCCAGCCATCCCATTACTGGGTATATACCCAAAGGACTATAAATCATGCTGCTATAAAGACACATGCACATGTATGTTTATTGCGGCACTATTCACAATAGCAAAGACTTGGAACCAACCCAAATGTTCAACAACGATAGACTGGATTAAGAAAATGTGGCACATATACACCATGGAATACTATGCAGCCATAACAAATGATGAGTTCATGTCCTTTGTAGGGACATGGATGAAATTGGAAATCATCATTCTCAGTAAACTATCGCAAGGACAAAAAACCAAACACCGCATGTTCTCACTCATAGATGGGAATTGAACAATGAGAACACATGGACACAGGAAGGGGAACATCACACCCTGGGGACTGTTGTGGTGTGGGAGGAGGGGGGAGGGATAGCATTAGGAGATATACCTAATGCTAAATGACGAGTTAATGGGTGCAGCACACCAGCATGGCACATGTATACATATGTAACTAACCTGCACATTGCGCACATGTACCCTAAAACTTAAAGTATAATAATAATAATCATTAAAAAAATAAATAAATAAAGACAAACAAAAAAAGAGTTATGAATTAGAAACACGTTAAGATTATATGTATATCTGTATATAACATACATACATACACATACTTAATAATTTTACTCTCACTTGCATTCTACCTTGTTTGCTTGGAGGGCAGAATTACAGGCAGTGGTCAGATAATGACATTTATTTTTGAGAATTCCCACAGGAGTGGGTGACTCACTAATATCATTTGTCATAATTAGAGTGAGATTGAGAGCCTCCTAAGAGGAGTGTAGGGAAGATGAGTGTGGGCAGGTTGGCTGGAGACTGATTTTAAAAGTCTTTGAATGATATATTAAGTAAGGCACTTGAGTATGTTGCAGGGACACTTCCAGTTCACATCTGTATTGCTGGTAGAAATTGGGCAGCAATGTAAGGTCAAGAATTTGGAGCCTAAGAGACCAGTTATAAGGAGGTCACAATATCAAATACGTGATAACCTGAATTCAGGTCATGTGAGCAAGGATGGATGAAAATTAATGAGTCTCTGCAGAGGTAGAACAACAGGATAAGACAACTAAAATTAAGTGGTGCCACACAGTATTTGGCTTTCTCTGTCTGGCTTATTTCACTTGTGCAAATGCCCTCTAAGTTCATCCAAGTTGTCATAAATGTTAACACTTCCTTCTTTTTTATGGCCAGATATATTCCATTGTGTGTGTGTGTGTGTGCGTGTGTGTGTGTGTATAAATCTATACACCTACACTAAAGATAACATTTGAACAAAGAACAAAAGGAAATAATGAATGGGCGATGCAGTTATCTGAGGGAAAGAGTGGGTCAGGTAAACAGTAGAGCACAAGTGAAGACAGTGAGGTTGGATCATGCTTGGTATCTACATCTATCTATATCTATATCTATATCTATATCTATATCTATATTTATATCTGTGTCTATGTCTGCATCTCTATCTATCTATCTATCTATCTATCTATCTATCTATCTATCTATCATCTATCTACCACATTTGTGGAATTTTTAAAAAGTAGAACTCATAGAAAAACAGAGTAGAATGGTGGTTGCCAATGGCTAGGGAGTGGGGAAATGTTGGTTAAAGAGTATAAACTTTTAGTTAAATACATTTGGAGGTTCTGGTGTACAACTTGGTGACTATAATTAATAACATTGAATTGTCTGCCTGAAAATTGCTAAGACAATCAGATATTAACATTAATGCAATTAATTGAAATGCTTCTGTAAAATAAACTAAAAGTTGATTAGTAAACATCAATCTCTATCATCTTTCTAGCTATCATCTATCTATCTATTTGAAGTGATGGAAAAATTAATGAAAATGATCGTGCTAATCATCTTGGATGCAAACATACATCAAATCATCATGTTGTACACTTTAAATATACACAGTTTTATTTGCCAATTCTACTTCAATAAAGCCAAAAAAAGTAAATGGGAAATTAGGGAGAAGGGAGAATATGAAATAACTCCCTGGGACATCTGTGTGGTTAGGCCTAATGATAATAATTATAGTAAATATTATATTTATCAAGTACTTCCTCCTTGCCAGGCATTGGGATGCATGCATTTTTCTCAACTTAACAATGATGAAAGTGAAACTTATTTAAGATAAATAATTTGGCCTAAGAGTGTTGGCTGGGAGTTGCCTGTAAACACTCTGCTTCCAAAGCCTCTATATTCATACTTAGCTACTGCACCATATGGCCTCTGGAGCTTAGGAGGGATGTCAGCGATAGAGATGGAGATTTGAGAGCTGTTAGTTTCTAAGTGATCCCTGCAGTTGTGAAAGAAGATGAGTTTTCCTAGGGAGATATTATAGAAGGAGAATTCTGGCTGAACACATCATAAGCAGAATAAAGTGATTATAGATATTTAATGTCATGCAATGTTGTAAGACTGCTTTACATTAATTTTCTCGTGCAAGCAAATGGCTTTCTGAGTGTAGTGATGTACCTTTGCTCAATGCAGTTCATCTCTCATTTATTTTTTGGGGATGAAGCCAATTTAACAATATGTATGACTAATTCTTTTCTTAAGAAATAGAGATGAAGAGGTGACCTTCTGCACTTCCTTCTGATGGCAGGTTAAAAAGAAAGGATTGGGGTTAGGTGAACTGTCTGTATTTCTCTGTTAGGTTATGATTATTTTGTTTCTTTATTTCACATGGTATGGCTAGATTTATTCACTATTGATCAGTATGAAAATAGGAACCAATTATAGGAAATTATAACACAAAAGAAAGAAAACATCCAGCTTTTTGATGTTACTATACAAGATAACTTTGAATTATTATTTATAGTGCAAAATAAAGAGGTAAAAATGTTGCATTGTTCCATAGTGACTTAAGTCTATCTTTCAAGTAAAAAAAAATCTTTTCCCATCATAATAGAAGTGACAACAGATTTTAAATGATCTGTAAGTCTCTAATATATATTGTCACTATACCTAATTTTCAATATATTCTCTTTTATAAAACATCTGATATTGGATAATATTTATGTAGAAGGTCAAGATTATTTTTGCTTAGAAGGAAGAAACCCTAATTAAAATGAAAATATCTCTGGAAGGAATAGCTATTTAGTTTAGTTCTTCTCAAACTTGATTACATGGTAGAGTTACTATCTCAGGAGCTTGAAATAATAGCAGTGCCAGGGCTTCACTTCCAGAAGACACCAATTTAAGTGGTTCGGGATAGAACATGGGCATTAGTATTTTTTTTTTTTTTTTTGGCTTAAGACAACAGAAATTTATTGTCTCTCAGTTTTGGAGAGCAGAAGTCTAAAATCAAGGTGTTGGCAGGGCTGCATTCCCTCTGATAGGTCTGAGGGAGAATTATTCCATGCTTCCTCCAGCTTCTGGGGGCTACTGGGGCTGCATAATTCCAACCTCTCCTTCTGTGTTTACAAGCCTTCTCTTCTGTGTTTTTAATCTCCCTCTGCCTTTCTTTTATAAGGACACTTGTCATTGGATTTAGGGCCCACTCAGATTATCCAGGAAAATCTTTTCTCAAGATCCTTAATTTAACATCTGCAAAGACCCTTTTGGCAAATTAGATGATATTCACTGCGGCTGTAGGCTCAATTTTTCTCCTCCTTCAAATTCATACGTTGATGCCCTAAGCCCCAGTGCAATGGTGTTTGGATCTGGGGTCTTTGGGAAGTACTTAGGTTTAGATGAGATTATGGGGTGGGCCCTTCATTATAGGATTAGTGCCCCTATAAAAAGAGATACCAGAGCTTGCTCTCCCTTTCTCTGTCTCTCTGTGCCATGTGAGGACACGTCTAGAAGGCAGCTGTCTGCAAGCCAGGAAGAGTGTCCTTTCCAGGAACTGAATCTGCTGGCATCTGCTTTTGGATCCAGCCTCCCAAACTGTGAAAAAATAAATTTCTTTTGTTTAAGCCATCCAGTGAATGGCATTTTGTTATGTTATCACTAGATGACTAAGTCAACAGTTTGCAGCGATTAGGAATATCTTTTTGGGGACCACTATTCAACCCACTACAACTGGGTATCAGTTGAAGCTTTTTGCTTATGTTTTCATTTTCGCAGCCCAGGATTAAAGTAAGAGAAAAACAAACTTCAGCATCTCTTTTCCCCTCTCCTCCATATTAGAGTAATTCTTGGGCATTAGTATATTTTTTAACTCCCCGTGGGATTCTAATACACAACTGAGCTAACATACATGATGGAATGGTCAGATCAGAGTCTCATAACTTAGAGAACTTATCCAGTGTTATGCTTTACTTGAGGCCCGTGTAGCTGGAACATGGCAGATGATGGGGAGAATCAGTGAGACAGGGCTGGAGAGGTGGGCTGCAGCCAGGCCAGGCAGGGACTTGTCAGTCATAGTTCTAGGTTTAGATTTTGCTCTCATAGTAATGGGAAGCTATTGAGAGGTATGAGGGGATATTTAAGTGGAGAAGGGAAAGTGGTTCCTGATCCACTTCTCTTAAGTCCCAAATAAACTGGGTGCTTATCCTTTGACAGAGGGCCCTCGTCAGATGTGTATTTTGGAGAGGATCACCAGTTTTCTATCCAGTGGCTATATCTGCTGCCAAAGACTTTGCTGGCTGGGAAAACACTGATTTCATCAAGGGAAACGTCGTAAGGCAGGAGGGTGTCTGACAACTTGTAAAAGTGGGGTTGATAACAGAGATAGAAACACTCGGTTTTTAGCATTGGGTTAGAATTATCTACAAGAGAGTTTGAAGATGGGAAAATATTTTGACCCATCTCTGATAGTTTAGAGTAATATTAAAATTGACTACACAAAGAAATAAAATGCCTATAGGGATTAAAAAATACCTATTATTTCATATGCAATGTAATACGTTGCTTAAGTTCTTTATTGCACTGGAAACAAAAAAAAAAAAAAAAGAAAGAAATACAGTAGACAAGCCAAAATAATTTGCATAAAACACAACGGAAAGTGGCTGAGAAGAGGACAATTTAGGAAAATGATCTCTCCAGGAATGCTGCCAAGGTAAGTAGCAGTAGATATTGATTATATAGACCTGTCATGGATTGGTTTAACCAGTCATTCTGAAAATTGAATTGGATTTTTCTTTCTGAAATGATGTTTTTGAAGCTGTGCCAAATGCAATCTCTCTCCCCACCCATTCTGGTTTGTGTCTGCTTTTCAAAGTTAATACTGCTCAGATATTTATAATGTTGGTCACAGAGAAGTCTTTCTCTATGCCCAGAGCAAACTGACTGCGTTACATCATTTTATGTGACAATTTCCTTCACTTGCAAAAATCATTGTATATTCTGAAATAGCGGATGTAAAATATGCAGTGCAGTGTGAGAATAGGCTAAGCACAGATGAGAAGGGAAAGCAGAAATTCATTGCAAGCTGTATAGATAAGGTGGCTATATAATGTATCCTCCAAACCTGTAAACTTTTGAGAGTAGCAGCAGGTGCTGTAAGTAATCAGTACAACAGGCTTAAACTGGAGATGTTCTGGCCAAACTGGTACACATCATAAGCCTGCGAATAAGAAGAGATAGAACAACCTGGGTGAAAGTGAAATGTTGATGACAGGTAGGTATTTGTTTTAGGAACAAGTGTCAGAATTCAGTTTCAGAATAAGATGTGTTGTCATTGCTAATGTTTGAAAGAATGGATTGTGGAATGGGACACATAGAATTTTGGAGGTTAATGAGAAAGCTGATAGCAACATCCTTTGTATTAAAAATATGTCCAGCATTTTGAACGGGACTAAGAAGTTGATCAAGTCTAAACTTGGACTGTATACCAAAACTCCAAAATATGTAAATAAAAGATAAATAAAGCATAAATAGCATCCTGTGACATGGAAAGTGAAAAATATTAACAAATATATCAAGAGATGACAGAGAGTGACTACCATGAAACTTTTAGATACAATCTGGTATGGCTCAGGAAGATTTCATGGGCCATGTACTGCTCCAGACAGGGCTAGAAATATGTATAGGCATTGGGGAAATGACAGATGAGAATGAAGGCTATTTCAATATAGAGAATGATAAAATGCAAGGTGTATATAGGTAATAATTTGACTAAAGTATATAGTACATGAATGTGAGTTTTAGGAAATAAGTTTTCAGAAATAGTTTGTTACCAACTCATACAATGTCTCTGAGATTCAAAATGTGCCACTTGTCAATTGTTGGATACTTCACTAAAAGTCATGGCCAATATCCATGAAACCTGAGATTCATCAAAGCTAAACTGAAACTGAAGATCTTGACTGTAATAAACTGGTTCAGAATATAAAATTCTTACTTATCAGCTTTATTAAATTATTTTTCCATGTACTGTGCACCTACTATTTAAGAATCTGTTAACTAAGATTGCACTGTCATTTGAGATATAAATAAAATTGACTCAAAAAAAAAAAGATTGATAGAAGGTTCTTGTCCTACTTCACACAGGAATTATGCTCCTCAAGATCACAGCATGGAGTCTGTGTTTTTGCTCAGCTTCCTCTCTTCCACAGCCTGCTGGCCTCTCAGCTCTGTGCTGGCTCAGTAGCTTATTTCCCCTTGTTTGTCCCATAAATCAGTTTCCATAAAGAATCTTGGTTTGTTGAAAGCAAAGTCGTGGACAGACAAAGCCTTGGTAGAGGGGTTTTGAGGTGGTGAGAGGAGTGGGAGTCAGAAAGGATGACAGGCCCCCATGAGATGTGCTATTGATGACTCTGTTGTGAGCAGCGAGGGCTCCACCCTCTGAGAGCTTCCCAGGCAGCATGCAGAATGTCTGCCAGAGTGGTCCTTTTTCAAGACAGGAGTCTGAGCATATATTTGCCATCTTCTGCCCGCATTGGCTGAAGGTTGAAGTGGCTGTGCACACTCTCCTGCATTCTGATCTGGATTATATTGGGATGAACAAGCTGTTGTGGCATTTGAGAAGGCCCTGGGGCAGAATGCCCAGGAAGGGGGTGTAATCTTGCAGACGGGCACTGGTCAATCTGTCTAGGCTCACTCAGAACTGTCCTCCAAGGACAGTTGGAGGCAAGAGCAACAGGTGCAAGTTTACAGAGTACTTATACAAAATGGATTTACCTTGATTTCAGAGGATGTTTATGTAGCAGAAAATTAGGACGTCAATTTAAAAATTAACTATGAGACATCTCTGTCTCTACATGGTGTCTGATTATCCCAAATTCCTCTTGGAGCATCTTATTTTTTAGATACTTTAACATTTGCTCTTCTCAACTTGCTGCTTCATCCCTTAACTCACTTTAAATCTCAGGTTTCTCTCTCTTTGGGAGTTTATATAAAAGTTTATAAACTTTTATATAAACTGCTTCATTGGGGCTTTCTTGTGAAATCTAAAGTCATGAGATCAGGCAGCACAATTCACATTTCTACTCCTAGTTAGGATCTGGACTATCATTTGCATATCCAAAAAATGTGTTTACGTTCTTGTTGAAGACACAGTCATCTACTCTGAGTGTCACCTTAGATGCATCAGAGAAGAACAGGCAAAGATTATGAAAGGTAACCCTTCTCTTACCCCATTCTCTCTCAGCCAAGGTAAGTTGAGTGAAGCAGTTTAGAAATTTATTTCCCCCTTAATATGAATGATGCCTCCCACTCCCAGTCTGACAACTTCCTAATGGCAGAAGGGCCTACAGGCAGTATTGATTTTGAATAGTTTATTTTTTCCCCTGAATCTTAGAGAAGTTGAGTAACTTCCTATTGACACAGATGATGAGTGGCAGAGCTGGGATTTAGATTCACTTATATCTGTTTGATGCCAAAGCCTTATACCAAATATATAATCATTGCACTAGATTACCTTTCTAAAAAATAATGCCATGCTTATATTTAGTGAACCTCTTCACTCTTTCTCGCCTAGCTAGGACTGATTGAAAAGTTGGAAGTCAAAGACAGGAATTTATATTATTTGAATAAATTCAATCTAGCTAATTATCCAATTAAATGCTGAGGAAAACTTTGTTTTTGTTTTTTGTTTTTTGTTTTGTTTTGTTTTTTATAGTTGATATGCCAATTGCTTTTACATTACCTTAGTATTAAACTCAGCTGCATTTTTCTTTTTCACAAATCTGGGCAAATGGGGTAAAGAAAAAAAATCTAGTAAACTACCTAAAATAGTAAGACCCTAATTAAGAATCTGTACATTTAGGCCAAATGTAATCAGCATCAAAAATAACATGAGAAGGTAAAACAAAAACATTATGTGTGGGTCTTCAGCATAATTGATCTTGAATTTTTCTGTCATAAAACTCAGACTCACATTCCGCTAGCCTCCTTCTCCCAATTGATTTTTCTATTAAACTTTACAATTATGTATATGCACGCAGAGTTTATTTATTTATATAAGAAATGACTGATGGATTGGCTAAGTTGAATTTTTTTTGGATATGTTTTGTTATCAAAACACAATTTTCAGGACAAGACTCATACAAAATTTTAAACTAATTAGCAAACGTTATATTTTGCTTTTGCATTACTGCATTATCATATAGATTTATAGAGAAGAAGCAAAAAATAATAACATACATAATATGGACTATAAAGCTTTATATAAAACATATATATACCAAAAAGAGAGAATGTGATATTATTATATACAATTTCAGAATTATCTTTACTCTTTTGTTTCATTCCATAGCATCTATGTGTTTATTGAAGAATTTAGAAAGGTATTGGTTCCACATATAGTTTTTAATATGAAACTTAATATATTTCAGCTGTGGCTGTATTTGCCCATACAATTTGTGTCTTTAATTATTAGTATAGTTAACCAGTATACATCGAGCTCTTTAAAAGACCTCCTTTCTCCCTCTCTCTCTCTCTCTCTGTGTGTGTGTGTGTGTGTGTGTGTGTGTGTGTGTATGTGTAATTTTCCAAGAGAGTTCTTAAAAATGCTCCAAACCAGTGTCCTTAGTATTAAGTCCTAAAAGAAAAAGCCCTTATCAGAGATGAACTATATACAGGCTCTGACATTCTAAAGTCATCTTTCATTTCCTCCAAAGCAAAGTAATTGTGTTGATACTGAGGTGTCAATAAAAAAAAATGTTTGCTCTTCTAGAAATACAGTTTAATAATTGCCATTGCTGTCATTATAAGGACAATAATGCACTTAGTTTTTCCTCCAAAAAGGTTAAGGACACTGTTACATTATCAAAAGTAGCACTTTCAAAATTGCACAAAATGATACATGTTCTTTTGAAGGCATTTTATCAATGGCTATTGATTGAACCCAGAAACCAGATTTAATAATGACTGCTTTGGTAAGTACTTGTCACAGTGAAGTTTCCCAACCAGCAATCTTTAAATGAGAAGGCTGTACTTGCATTGACACCTCTTCTTAAGACTACCCTGTAAGACTTTAAGTTTATCAAAATAATATTTATTTAAACTGGAAAAAGGCACATTGTAGTAGTTTTATTATATTATTTTCAGCATGCTTTTAAATTTGTACTATGATGAGGATAAATTTTAATTTAATGAACATTAGGTTTTCCTTAGATTTGAGGGTAGAACATATATCCTTAATCTTTAGAAAAATATATGGGTTTGATGTTTAAATTACACAATTAAGAAATTAATCTAGTAGTCTAAAAAACGATTGGACAATTTGAAGTCAGTGGATAATTTTACTATATTCCTTGTGCATTTTAATCTTTAATGTTTTGTATTAACTATATGCATCTTTATTAACTAACATTTTCTAGGTAAAAGTTTTATCTTGCAAAGTAATATGAAAGTAGTATGTCAAATAGAAATTATTGAGCATGAATTTACTAGGTCTTGTTTTGGCTAAATTGACCAAATTAAATAGTATTGCACAGTTCTATTTCCAAAATAAATTAAGGCTTTTCTGCTTGTGAAACAGAGTCGACAAACGAGTAAGGAAAGTTTAAAGTGAAATTGTGTCAAGAACTGTGAAGGGTCTGTGATATTACCCTACTTGCAACCTAATAAATTAAACTGCTAAAGGTTTATGGATGCTGACAGAATATAGGAGACTACTGTGTCAGAGACAAAAGACTTTATTACTCGCAGCAATCCGGCAGTCTGAATATCAGCATTGCCCTAATTCTTCAAGTCCCTGACCACACAGAGTGACATAACAAAGGCCAGGTATAACCTGCAGCCGCACTGGGATATGTTACAAGATGGGGACCCTGAAGCTGCAACCTGAATCTTTTCTTATGGGTAGTAAGCAAGCCCAACTTGAGAGAGAGAGAGAAAGAGAGAGAGAGAAAGAGAGAGAGACTACTCACTTTCCCAGGCTATTCACTATCCAAACATACTTGAGAAGATAGTCTATTGCTTACAGGCAGCAGTGCCTTTCTGCAAGACCTGTAGAAACCTGAGACACTTCTGGAGACTTGGCTCCTAACAAGCCGGTTTCCATGAGTTTCTGATTCACATACGCTGTGTTTTCATTCAACAGAATCCTGCGAAAGTCTGGGTCGGTTGATAAGCAGATGTAGCAATTGCCTAGTTTGTTCAAGTTTTCATCAGTAGGTATGTACTGTGAGCAGGCAAATGATATGGGACTGCCAAGAATTTGCACTAGCATTTTTTTTTGTTTCCCTATATATTTATTTATGTATTTATTCATCTAATGATTTGATAAATATTTTTACGATAATATATACAAGTAATATAAATAAGACATGTTCTCAAAAAGTTAACTAATAAAGAAGAAAGAAAATTAAAACATTAATTATAGAGAAATGAATTATATACTAGATCTTTTGATAGGGATATGGGAACATGAATGAGAGATGTCGAAATCCATTTATGTAAATTTTGTTCAAATTCACAGATTTTTGAGCAAACTATCTTTATCAGAAGCGGCACTTGTACTCTGCTATCTACACCATGTTGAATGATCACAGTTGACTTCAATCATTTTTTGTTAAAATGGGCTTTAAATTTTATACTTTATACTGTGATTGATGTTGTGATGAAATACATGACTCAGAGCTGTAACAGGTGATTATTAACATGTTTTTTTTAGGTGACTGTTTCTGTTCAATCTTTGCCATGCCATCTAAAAATTGCCTTCCAGATACTATTAGGATCTGTTTAATTGGTTTTCAATTCAGGATTAATTAATAAAAATATTGCATTATCTCGACTGGTTCAGCAATATCTCATAGTTTAAAAAGAATGAACCACTTAGAGGATGGAATTAGAAAACAGCCAACTGTTGATTCATTTTGTAGTTTGATGTTTTGCACATTGTCACTTAAACTTCCTCATTCTCTAAAATTATTTTATGCCCTCTATGTATATATTTATTCCTTTTATAAGACTAAAATAGAAATTTCCTTGGCTTCCATCTTTTCTTAATGTTCTAACAGCTTTATTCAGGAAGAATTTACAGCTGTATAATTCTTTCATTTTAAATGTACAGTTTGTTAAGTTTTACTATTTATGCAGGTATGCAACCATCGCTAAAATCCAGTTTTAGGACATTTCTGTCACCCCCCCAAAAGTTTCTTCCTGCCATTTCCAATCCTCACTCTCATCCCTTTGCCCTGTTAACCACTCATTTGCTTTATTTCTCTATAGTTTTTACCTTTTAATAAGTTTTGAAAAAATGAAATTATATGATATATAGTCTTTTGTGTCTGACTTCTTTTATTTAGCTTTTGAGATTCACCCATACTGTTGCGTAAGTCAGGAGTTCTCTCCGTTTTAGTTCTGAGTATTATTTCAATGTATGGATGTGCTACCATTTGTTTATCCATTGAGCAGTTTGAAGTACATTTTTATTGCTTCTATTCTTTGGCTATTATGAATAAAAATGCTATAAATATTTCCACATAAGTCTTTGTGTAAATATTTATTTTCATACTTTGTAGCCCATATGGTAAGTGTATGTTGAACTTACTACAAGGTTGCTAACCTGTTTCCAAAATGGTTATACTATTTTATGTTCTCATCAGCAATACAAGAGGGTTACACTTTATCCTTATCTTTGCCAACACTGGGTGTTATCAGTCTGTCTGATTTTAGCCAAGCTAATGTGTGTGGTGGTATTTCATTATAATTTTATTTTCAGTGTTTCTAATGATGACTGATGTACATCTTTTAGTGGGAATATATATCTTCTTTAGTAAAATGTCTGTTTACCTTTAACCTTTTCTAAATAGGGTTATTTGTCTTCTTATTGAGCTACAAGTACTTCATATATTTTGCACATATTTTCTCCTTGTCTATGGCCTGTTCTTTTATTAATGTTAACTTTTGAAGAGGAAAAGTTATTAATTTTGATGAATCCAATTCACTAATTTTTATATTTTTGTTAATTTGGGATATCAGAATATTTGAAGTTCTTTAGCTATAGTCACCTACATTTATCTCTGTCAGTGGCTCTAGGACACTTCAAGCCCCTGGTCCCCTAGACAATGAGGACACAGGCACTAACAACATTCACCTTGGTGACTCCTTCTGCTTTCATAGATGACAAGCACTCCTTCCAACTGACACAATGCTTAGATAGTTAAATACGTAGAATTCCAGTCCTGAATCCTCATTCCAGCTTTCTTTTTCCATTCACTTCCAGAGAGCAAAATATCTCCATGATTTCTGTATTATTGGTGAAGCCACCTCAAAGCCCGTAATAAATAAAATAATTACCTTTATTATTATTATGGTCACATTATAGCTAGGTAAGGACTTATTTTCTTGATCTTAGCTACCTGTGTAACACAAGACCTGCTTAAAGGTAAAAATTTGCTTGATGTCATGATTGATTAAAATATTGTTAATTGGGCAAAGTGATATTATTTAGCCTCAAAGGATAGTAATACAATATTTCATGTTTAATACATTTAATAAAAATGGTATTTTGTCTATAAGAATCACTAGCCTTTCCATTTTTAAAAATTATTTAAATCTCAACTCCCTGTTGACATTTTGCTTTTATTGCAGGAATAATGGTAATGAGAAAGGCTAAATACATGTTAGCAAACTGATACACTTAAGCATGCTATGCCATTTGCTTTAGAGGATTTGTTATTCAACTTTTCCAGCTCTTTAAAGATTGACACATGTGTACATTGCAAAGAAAGGTAAATAGCCTCTAAGGCTCAAGGATATTTCTACAGAGTATTAAGTGCATCTAAAAGCAAGAAAGTTAATAACTTTTATTTCCTAATGCCGAAATGTGAAGAAAATGTTTAATGCTCAACCGACCTACCAAGGACCTTTCTATTCTTGTTAAGATTTCTTCTTCTGTGAATATCAGCTAGAAAATTCTTATAATTCTACATTATTTTTCTTTAATTACTTAGTTTTAAAAATGTGGTTAGAGCACTTCAATAAACTTTCAACCTCATATACATACTTTCATCATTTCACATATACATAATACAAAAATATATATGGCAGAGAGTATAAAATATCCAAAGGAAATATATGCCAATCTTAGATTAAATAATATTTAATAAACAGAACAAAACAAAGAAAAATGTTATTTAAAATGCCATTATTTTTCCTCGAATCTACAGTAATAGAAATGAGAATACATGGCTGAAGCTAATAAATATTTTCATTTATATCCATAGAATAAAAATATTTGCAGTCTGTTCTCCAGGTTGTTGCCTATATGTCTAAAATGGTAACATTTATCATGTCATTTCCTTGCTTTAGATATGTTAATGGTTAGCTATCAATTGCTAGATAAAATAGAAATTTATCTTCCAAATGTAGTCTTTACTTGTCCTTTTCTTACACATCTTTTCTTACTGCTACACAATATCTCCTGAGCAATTACTTACAGTTGATTCTTTTGTTTTTTAGTTCAATGAAGATTTGTTGATAATCTGTAATATAGTAGATTTTCACCCCTGGAAATACCAAGATGATTAAGGTTTATTTTAAGCCTTCAATGTTTCATAGAGCTCATAGTCTAGTAATGGAATATTACTATGCTCTTCTTCATCCTCCTCCTCCTTACAGTTACTATAATTCCTTGTTTCCATTGGAGCGATGCTGTGCAATGTTTTATATGTATGAACTCACATAAACTTTATCGTAAACTGTAAGGTAGGCATATTTGTCTCTACTTTAAAGATGTAGAAATTAAGTCTCAAAGATGTTAAACAATTTGATTCAAGCTATACAGCTAATATTTTCATAAGTCATATATCTGTATTTTTCACCCATCTATGCCCCTGTGCTTTTAACCATTTTTGCAATTATTCTACAAAGATTCTCCTGTAACAAATTTCAGTACTCCATGGGAAACACCACAGCAGTGGAGAAGACTATGGAAATGGGGTTGAGGGTGGCCACCGTCCTACACATCATGATCAAGGGCTTATGTTGTGCTTCATGGAGGATAAATCACTTCAGTTGAATCTTAAAGAAAGATTGTGATTCTACTAAGTGGACAAAGAGTGGGAAGAAGAATACGTCAGTTATATACTCTGTTACAAACAGAAGAGCACAGCATTGGAGGAGCAGGAAGGAGCATTCAAAATAGCATGGGATAGTCTCAGATTTCTGTGATGTGTGTGTGTGTGTATGTTAGAATATCTTCACATAGAACATAGTGTGTGATTTACAAATATGACATTTTTCTGATATTTTAGTCATCAGTTCTCTAGAAAGATACTCAACTGGACAATCTTTCATTTTCCAGTAAGATAATATTGTTGACAATATAACCATTTGTCATATTAATACTGAATTATTTTACCTAATATGATGATATAACACGAAAATCATTTAAGTTTTTAATTACAAAAGTTATTAAAATTGATATCCTGAACCCAAAGATTAACAATGATCTTGGGACTTTCTGGGGTTCTTCTGCTTATGATTCTTGTGTTTTAGTCTTTTTAACCCTAAGGAATGCTGCTGCATAACTACCAAGAATTATAGTTTTCAAACTAGTGTCTATCCTTGCATTCTCTATGCTGACTATTGCTATAGGTTTGTTTCTTAAGGATTTCAATTTTTTCTCTTTTATTTGTATGTACATTTCAAGCCTCTTCTGAATAATGGCTAATAATGGCTGGATATAAATTCTCCAGACACATAAATCTTATTACCTAAGCACTTTTGTACTGTTGTGCTAGATGCTTCTTATATATGTTTTTTCTTTATACCTGAAGTGGAAGCCACTGCTTGCGTTGTACAGTCAGTGTTAATGAGAAAAAGCCCAATTCCTTTTACAATCTATATAGGAATGTCAAGAATGAAATTAGAGACATTGTCTAGGTGTTGGATTTCATCAATCTGAGAAGAAAAACCTATTATTCTGAAAATTTATTATCTATCATACAAGAGATCATCAAGAATACCATTTACTGATGGTCTGATCTACTTCTCTCAGGACCACAGGCTGAAACTCTGTGATGTTTAACAAAGAGAAACTGACTGGATCATTTTAGTGTCCCTCAGCATAGGGCTCGCTCTGTAGTCATGCGTCACCTTTCTATGAGTGTAGTAGCTGGTTGCACCTCCCAGCTGAAACCTGCCTACTGCTGAGTGCCAGCAACTACCATAGGGAAAAGCCAAGGGGGACCACATCACCTAAAAGGTGCCTTTTTCAAAGTGAGTGCTGTGTTTCCATGGACTCCTTAAGGACGACTTACAGATCAGAGTATCCAAATGGCTAAAAAACATGATACAAAAATGTAAAACTTCACTATTAAAAATTCAAATTATCCCTGGCACATTGTCTCACACCTCTAATCCTAGCAGCTTGGGATGGGATTCTGAGGCAGGAGGATTGCTGGAGGCTGGAAGTTGGAGACTATCGTGGGCAACATAGTGAGACCCTCATCTGGAAAAAACAAAAAATTCAAATTAAAAGGAAAAAAAGAGTGTCCTTTAATGTAGAGATCAATGCGGAATAAAAGAAAAACTAAAATATTTTATTATCATTTCATAAGCATTTCATATCTGTTTTCTTCTTCCCCAGTATAGTAGTAGGTGGTTATTTTCTAATGTGATAATTGTAGAATTGAGTTGTAGACTAGACACAATCACATCTAGTAAAATCACTTAACACCCTTAGAGATTTCGGAAAAAAGACGTATTTTTGAAATCATATTTGAGCATATAAACAAATATATTAGTTTGCTAGTGAGCATGAGAAAATGTAGCCTTTCCTGGACTTTTGAGAAGCCCAACAATGAGCTGTTGCAGCATAGTAGAAGACTCAAGAATTTGGAGTTTACTCAGGTTTACAGCAAACTGTCCTAAACATTTCACTTTAATCATTCTTAAAGGCATCCTTAAAGTCTTTTTAATAAAAAAAAGCCATAACTTGATTTTAGAAACTGTCCAAATATTTCACAAAGCCTAATTAGGCTTTTCTTTTTATACTGTAACCAAATGTCCCCTTTTATGAGCTGTAGTCCTTAATTCAGATACTATGGTGTATATGCCAGGAGTGTTGCTCTTCTTCATTGCCACTCTCCCAAAGCATCTTACATATTTATGTCTGTAATTTTAGCATTTCCACTTTCTGCCTTTTGTTTAAATTATTTTACCAGATCATGTTTCTTGATTTTTATTTTTCCTATTAAATTTTTTTTGAATACAGATAAAATCTATTTTATTATTTAAAATTTTACTTACTTTTCTGATTGACAGTAGTAATGCCTATATAGGGTGTTTAACTACTCGTATATTGGACTTTAAACATGAATACCTCAATATTGGAGATCCAGTATTATCTTCCAGAACTAAATCACTTGTATGGAAGGAATGAAGAGAGCTGTCACTCATAAATATTCTTTATATTCAGGACATTTTTCAGGTAGAGTTTTGCAAGTGGTTATTTAAGACTGAAAGTCAACTTGCAGCAACATATTTTCAGCTTCATCAGTTGTTATTTATTGAATGTCCACTGAGTCAGCGGCCTGTGATTAGTACATTTCATAGGCTGTCATGGGATGATTTGTCAGTAACTCTGGATCCCTTGATTTAGACGATTAGAACTTCCAGTGTGGATTTTCAATTTCTAACTTTATTTTTATATCTGGGAGTTATTTCATTTGAAGTAATGTTGAAATAATACATGTTAGAAGGTAGAGTTTTGTTGTTTTAGGGAATAATAATAGGAGATACTTTTCTATTTCTTTGTCTTTTTTTTTTTCAACTTTTATTTTAAGTTCAGGGGTGCATGTGCAGGATGCGTAGGTTTGTTACATAGGTAAATGTGTGCCATGGTGGTTTGCTGCACACATCATCCCACCACCTAGGTATTCAGCCCAGCATCCATTAGCTATTCTTCCTGATACTCTCCCTTCTCCCACTCACCCCTTTGACAGGCCCCAGTGTGTGTTGTTACCCACTATGTGTCCATGTGTTCTCATCATTTAGCTTCCACTTCTAAGTGAGAATGTGTTTGGTTTTCTGTTCCTGTTTTGGTTTGCTGAGGATATTGCCTTCCAACTCCATCCGTGTCACTGCAAATGGCATGATCTCATTCCTTTTTATGGCTGCCTAGTATTCCATGGTATATATGTATCACATTTTCTTTATCCGGTCTCTCACTGATGGGCATTTAGGTTGATTCCATGTCTTTGCTATTGTGAATAGTGCTGCAATGAACATATGCATGCATGTATCTTTATAATAGAATGATTTATATTCCTTTGGGACTATACCCAGTGATGGGATTGCTGGGTCAAATGGTATTTCTGCCTCCAGGTCTTTGAGGAATCACCTCATGGTCTTCCACTATGGTTGAACTAATTTATCCTCCCACCAGCAGTGTAAAAGCATTCCTTTTTCTCTGCAACCTCGCCAGCATCTGTTGTTTCTGGACTTTTTAATAATCATCATTCTGAATGGTGTGAGATGGTTACTCATTGTGATTTTGATTTGCATTTCTCTAATGATCAGTGGTTTTGAACTTTTTTTTTTTTTTCAAATATCTGTTGGCCATATGTATGACTTCCTTTGAGAAGTGTTGGTTCAGGTCCTTTTCTCACTATTTAATGGGTTGTTTGTTTTTTTCTTGTAAATTTGTTTCAGTTTTTTGTAGACTCTAGATATTAGACCTTTGTCAGATTGCCAAAATTTTCTCCCATTCTTTAGGTTGTCTGTTCACTCTGATAACAGTTTCTTTTGCTGGGCAGAAGCTTTTCAGTTTGATTAGATCCCATTTGTCAATTTTTGCTTCTGTTGCAATGTTTTTGGCATTTCATGAAATCTTTTCCTGTGCCTATGTCCTGAATGGTATTGCCTAGATTTTTCTTCTAGGGTTTTTACAGTTTTGGGTTTTGCATTTAAGTATTTAATCCATCTTGAGTTAATTTTTGTATATGGTGCAAGGAAGGGGTCCAATTTCAATTTTCTGCATATGGCTAGCCAATTCTCCCAGCACCATTTATTAAATAGGGAATCCTTTCCCCATTGCTTGTTTTTGTCAGGTTTGTTGAAGATCAGATGGTTGTAGGTGTGCAGTCTTATTTCTGAGTTCTCTATTCTGTTCCATTGGTCCATGTGTCTGTTCTTGTACCAGTACCATGCTTTTTTGGTTATTGTAGCCTTGTAGTACACATTTTGATGCCATGCAGCATTATGCCTCCACCTTTGTTCTTTTTGCTTCAGATTGTCTTGGCTATTCAGGCTCTTTTGGTTTCATGTGAACTTTAAAATAGTTTTTCCTAATTCTGCGAAGAATGTCAATGGTAGCTTAAGGAAATAGCATTGACTCTATACTTTACTTTGGGCAGTATGGCCATTTTCATGATATTGGTTTTTCTATCCATGAGCATGGAATGTTTTTCCATTTGTTTGTGTCCTCTCTGAATTCTTTGAGCAGTGGTTTTTAGCTCTTCTTGAAGAGGTCTCCTAGGAGATGAAACAAAACCATCAGTGGAGAAATCTGGTGTGCGTGTGCCAGGGAGGGAGCAGTTTAAGAAGAGGGAATAAAATTTGAGTGGTTAACAAGGTCAAATTAACAACTTTTGATTTTTGTATTGTTAACATAGTAGAGGCAATTGTGCATTTGAAAAGGGAGAATTAGTATGTCATGCTTAAGATGATGGATGTAAGTGATCACTTTCTTAATGGATCTTAGTTACTTCTTTTCTTGGCATTCTCTCTCAATTTATTGTAACTTCCTGGAAGGCAGATGTGAATACTTTCTCAGGTTTGTGTTCTCAGAGTTTCGACAGTACCTGGTATTTAGTGGGAATACTAAAAACATCTGCTGAAGTGAACTAAATTTAATTATGGGGGTTCATGCTCAGGAAGTTGGTTTAATGTTAAGAAATATCCAATAAAAATTAGAAAATGGAGTGGGAAGTTGTATTAGTCAATTTTCACACTGATATAAAAAACTGCCTGAGACTGGGTCATTTATAAAGAAAAGAAATTTAATTGACTCACAGTTCCACATGGCTGGGGAGGCCTCAGGAAACTGACAATCTTGATGAAAGGCAAACGGGAAGGAAATACCTTCTTCAAAAGGTGACTGGAGAGACAGAGCAAAGTGGGGAAGTGCCACTTTTAAACCTTAGATCTTGTGAGAACTCACTCATTATCACGAGAACACCATGGGGGAAACTGGCCCTATGATCCCACCAGGTCCTTCCCTTGACAAGTGGGGATTACAATTTGAGATGAGATTTGGGTGGGGAAACAGAGCCAAGCCATATCATTCTGCCTCTGGCCCCTCCCAAATCTCATGTTCTTCAAACATTGCATAATACAATTATCCCTTCTCAACAGTTCCCCAACGTCTTAGCTCATTCCAGCATTAACCAAAAGTTCAAGTCCAAAATCTTATCTAAGACAAGGGAGGTCCCTTCTGCCTATGAGCCCGTAAAATCAAAACCAAGATAGTTACTTCCAAGATACAGTGCAGGTACAGGCATTGGGTAAATGTTCCTGTTCCAAGTGGGAGAAATTGGCTGCTTTGTGTAGCCTCTGGACTTAGTGCTCTGTGTCACAGCCACTCCAGCTCCAGCAGTGGCTAAAAGGAGCCAATATACAGCTCAAGGTATTGCTTTAGAGGGTACAAGACCCAAGCCTTATCAGCTTCCATGTGGTGTTGGGCCTGCGGGTATGCAGAAGACAAGAGCTGAGCTTTGGGAGCTTCCACCTAGATTTCAGGGGATGTATGAAAATGTTTGGATGCCCAGGAAGAAGTCTGTAGGGGTGGAACCCTCATGGAGAACCTCTACTAGGGCAATATAGAGAGGAAATGTGGGGTTGGATCCCCTGCACAGAGTCACAACTGGGGCACTGCCTAGTGAACCTGTGAGAAGAGGGCCATTGTCCTCCAGTTTCCAGGATTGTAGATCCACCAACAGCTTGCACCATGCATCTGGAAAAGCCACAGGCACTCAATGTTAGCCCATGAAAGCAGCTATGGGGGCTGTATCCTGCAGAGCTACAGGGGTGGAGCTTCCCAAAGCCTTAAGAGCCCACTCCTTGCATCAGCATGGCCTGGATGTAAGACATGGAATCAAAGGAGATTATGTGGGGGCTTTAAGATTTAATGAGTGACCTGCCAGGTTTTGGACTTGCATCGGAGCTGTGGCCCCTTTGTTTTGGCCACTTTCTGTCTTGATGATCTGTGTAATATTGTCAGTCGGGTGTTAAAGTCTCCCACTATTAGTGTGTAGGAATCTAAGTCTCTTTGTAGGTCTCTAAGAACTTGCTTTATTAATCTGGGTCCTCCTGAATTGGGTGCACATGTATTTAGAATAGTTATCTTTTCTTGTTGAATTGAACCCTTTACCATTACGAAATACCCTTCTTTGTCTTTCGTAATCTTTGTTGGTTTAAAGTCTGTTTCGTCAGAACCTAGGATTGCAACCCCTGATTTTTTCTGTTTTCTATTTGCTTGGTAAATTTTACTCCATCCCTTTATTTTGAACCCATGTGTGTCTCTGCACATGAGATATGTCTCTTGAAGACAGTATACCAATAAGTCCTTGTTCTTTATCCAACTTGCTATTCTGTGTCTTTTAGTTGGGGCATTTAGCCCATTTACGTTTAAAGTTAGTATTGTTATGTGTGAATTTGATCCCTTCATCAAGTTGCTAGCTGGTTATGTTGCAGACTTGCTTATGTGGTTGCTTCATAGAATCACCGGTCTGTGTGCTTCAGTGTGTTTTTGTAGTGGCTGGTAACAGTTTTTCCTTTCCATATTTAGTGCTTCTTTCCAGAACTCTTGCAAGACACTCCTGGTGCTGACTAATTCCCTCAGCATTTGTTTGTCTGAAAAGGATCTTATTTCTCCTTCACTTATGAAACTCAGTTTCCCAGATATAAAATTCTGGGTTGGAACTTTTTTTTTCTTTAAAAGTATTGAATATCTAATGCATGCAGGTCTTAATACCTAGATGATGGGTTGAAAAGTGCAGCAAATCACCATGGCACGTGTTTACTTATGTAACAAACCTGCACATCCTGCACATGTATCTCATAACTTAAAATAAAATAAATAAAATAAAAAAAGAATGTTGAATATTGCCCCCCCCCGCCCCGTTTCTTCTGGCTTGTAGAGTTTCCACACAGAGGTCCACTGTTAGTCTTATGGGCTTCCCTTTGTAGGTGACCTGGCCTTTCTCTCTGGGTGCTGTTAACATTTTTTCTTTCATTTTGACCTCGGAGAATCTGATAATTATGTATCTTGAGGTTGACATTTTCATCGAGTATCTTACTGGGGTTCTCTGCATTTCCTGAATTTGAATGTTGGCCTGTATTGCTAGGTTGGAGAACTTCTACTGGATGATATCTTGAAATATGTTTTCCAACTTTGTTCTATTCTCCCTGTCTCTTTTAAGTATACCAATCAGTTGTAGGTTTGGTCTCTTTACATAATTTCATATTATTTGGAGGTGTTGTTCATTCCTTTTCACCCTGTTTTCTCTATTCTTGTCTGCCTGTCTTATTTCAGAAAGATAGTCTTCAAGCTCTGAGATTCTTTACTCTGCTTGCTCTATTCTGCTATTAATACTTGTGACTGCATTGTGAACTTCTCATGTTGTGTTTTTCAGCTCCATTGGTCAGTTATGTTTCTCTCTAAACTGGCTATTCTGGCTATCAGCTCCTGTATTTTTTAAATCATGATTCTTAGCTTCTTTGCATTGGGTTACAACATGCTCCTTTAACTCAACAAAATTCATTATTAGCTACCTTCTGAAGCCTACTCTGTCAATTCAGCCATCTCAACCTCAGCCCAGTTATATGCCCTTGCTGGAGATGTGTTGCTGTCATTTGGAGGAGAAGAGGCTCTCTGGCTTTTTGAGTTTTCAATGTTTTTGCATCGATTCTTTTTTATCTTTGTTGGCTTATCTACCTTTGATCTTTGTGATTGCTGACCTTGAATGGGTTTTTGTGGGTTCTTTTTGTGTTGATCTTGTTGTTGTTGTTGTTGTTGTTTTCTGTTTGTTTTTCCTTTAACAGTCAGGCCACTGTACTGTAGGGCTGCTGCGATTTCCTGAGGGTCTGCTCCAGAATCCAGTTGCCTCAGTTTTCCTTGTACTTGGAGATTCACCAGTGAAGGCTTTGAAGAAGCAAAGATGGCAGCCTGCTCCTTCCTCTGGAATCTCCATCCCAGGGGGGTACTGACCTGTTACCAGCCCAAATGTGCCTGTGGGAGGTGGCTGGGGACCCTTGTTGGGAAGTCTCGCCCACTCAGGAGGAATGGGATCAGGGACCCGCTTACCGAAGCAGTCTGGCTGCTTTCTGTTAGAGCAGGTGTGCTGTATTTGGAGGACATTTCCTCATCCAGACTGTTTGGATTCTCCAAAGCCAGCAGGCTGAAACAGCTGGGTCAAAACCAAACCTCAGAGATGGCAGTTGCCCCTACCCCCAGGAGCTTTGTCCCAGGGAGAGATCAGAGCTCTGTCTGTGGAACCCTGGCTGAAGTGGCTGAAGCCCTCACAGGGGAGTTCCACCCAGTGAGGTGCAATGGATTGGGGTCTTGCTTAAAGAAGCAGTCTGGACACCATCTGGTAAGGCAGCTGTGTTGTGTTGTTGGAGGCCCTTCCTTGTCTGGACCATCTGTATTCTCCAAAGCTGGCAGGCTGGGACAGCTGAGTCTACAGAACTGCAGAGATGCCTGCCACCCTTCCCCTGGGAACTTGGTCCTGACTCAGGCAGATTTCAGCCTGTTGCTGTTGGCAGGCTGGAATTTCACACCAGTGGGTCTTAACTTGTGAGGTCCTGTAGAAGTGGGGTCTTCAGAACAACGCTGCTTGGCTCCCTGGATTTAGCCCTCTTTCTAGGGATATGTTTGGATGTATCTTCCACCTTGCCAAGGATCCTGGGGCCAGAGTGTTTAAAACTCCTTGGTTTTTGTGTGTGTCTGAATGGCTGCTCTGTCCTAACTCCACACAGCTCTGTGTATCAGACTCTGGTGGTACAGACTAATGAGGGGATTTCCTGATCCATGGGTTGCAAAGATCTGTGGAAGAGGCTGGTTTATCAGGTGAAGTCACGCAATCGATCACCACTTTTCTTGGCTGGGGTTGGGGGTTCCTTTGCCCCCATGCTGCTCCCAGGTGGGCAGTCACCCACTCTGCTTTTCTTCATTCTCCGTGGGTCAGATTGTTTGCCTAGTCAGTCCCAATGCAAGAACCTGGATATTTCAGTTGAAGGTGCTGAATTCACTCGTCACTTTCATTCCTCTGTGATTGCCGTGGACACAGTTGCTTCTATTTGGCCATTTTGGCTCCTCCCTCATGTAGTTTTTTCCATAGCAGATACTTTCAAATGAATAAGAAGAGTCTTGGTAATTGCAAAATTTTCCAATAAAAAGAGTGCAATTAAATGGCAGAAAGTGCAGAAATATTTTAATCTAGTTTTAAACTTTTGAACCTGCACACTCTAGAAATGTTTATATCAGTGATTTTTTAAATGGAGACAAATGATGATCAACATCCCCGGGGAGGCTTTTAGAAACCAGGATGTCTTAATCCATTTGTGCTGGTATGACAAAATACCCAAGACTGGGTAATTTATACAGAATATAAATGAATTTTCTCAGAGTTCTGGAGGCTGGGAAGTCCAAGATTAAGGTGTCAGCAGATTCAGTAGTCAGGTGAGGGCTGCATCCTCTGGAGGGGAGAAACACTGTGTTCTCACATGGCAGAAGGGAGAAGGGCAAGAAAGCCCAACACTGTGCAGCATCTTTTTAAGGGCCTTAATCCCATTCATGAGGGAAGAGCTCTCTCGTGGCCTCGTCACCTTTTAAAGGCCCTGCCTCTTACTGCCATGACACTGGAAATGCCTGAATTTAGGAAAGACATTCAAACCATAGCACAGGAGCTATCTCAGCTTCTTCTTGCTCGGGAAAGCACAGTGGTTGAAGTCTGCTATTTTGAATCACACAGTGGTTTTATGAGACAGTCACTTTCAGAAATAGGATTTGTAAGCAAAATACATCATCTTTAATCAATGCAAAAATCTAGATGAATGTTAGTGACAGGTGGAAAAAGCATTTTTTCTCGAGAGAGATTAAAAATTGGAGGGCATTGTAGCTGTTTGCAAATACTAGGTTGAGTTTTGCCAAAAAAAAAAAAAAGAGAGAGTCTATCTCTGGTCCTTCAAAATCTAGATGGAATTAAGCAATTCATGAGGAATTTATAACTGTAGACATTTTCAATGTCCTTAATTCCAGAATTCCATTCATGAAGCTCTCCTTCCTGCATGCATGGTTTTAAACAAAGATATCACAGTAACCTCTCTTTGAATTTCTGAAATTCTGTACCTATTCTTTATTCTTTTTTTTTTCCTTAGGGTTGAGCTAAGAATGAGTCTCAGACTTTGAGATTACTTTTAAAATAGAAATGAAGATCAAGAAAGGCTACATTTGGCAAAAGTGCATGGAAGAAGGTAGAGAAATAAGACACAGTATCTGAAGTCTGGTCAGCTTTGTAACTATCTCCTTCTGAGTGACACCTTGTGTTTCATCAGCCATGAGTCTGAAGATCAGCCTCCATGGAAGAATGCCCAAGACAAGAGTTTGCAGGGGGGTGTGGAGGTAGTGAGAGTTGGCTTTATAGATTTTAATGGATATTGAGAGCAAAAAATAAAAAAACACAGGTGCAAAATCAAATGTAAAAGGAAGGAAGAAATTGCCTTTAAATAATATGCGTTCATGACTTGCAGGTTTTGTAGAACAATGTTGTAGGTGTTCTGGAAAAAAACTGAAATCAAAATAATAGTTTCATGACTTGTGACAAGAACAAGAAGATTAAAGAGTAAGCTGGGAATGAGTAGGGTAAGGGGGAATGGGCCTATTTGGCCCATACCTTTCTTTAGTAAGGCTTAAGAGAAGACTGAGGCATTTTATTTGTACAGATGGCAAATCTGAAATCAAAGGAGCATGACACTTTGGAGTTAAGTTATCCCTGGCCTTACATCATGAAATGCGCTGTAGATCAAAACCAAAGCTCTGCCTAGGCTTAACACAAACTATTTGCTAGAAGCAAACATTCATGTGGCATTTCTGAATTCTGATTAAATTCATATCAAGAGATTATGAGTAGTCTCTTGAATCTAAAGACCCTTTTGCAGTTGGCAAGATTTACTGCTTCTGAGGACAACGTAACAGTAGACAAGTTAGCAGTGCTATTGATGGCAGTCGATGTGTGCTGGCAAAATAAATGTCAATCTACTAAGTAGGATGACAGCATGAGGTACCAGAAGACTGTAACAATAGTCTTAACTGTAAGAAAATGCAATTTCCCCTGCTGTGTTTTATGCCTAGTTTTATATGACTGCAACGTTATACAAATTAATATTTAATGCAGTTCAACATCATGCTTGTCAAAGAGTAGCACAGGATATAAACTGCAAAACCATACATTTTTTTTTCTGTTTGACAGAGGATAATATCACACCTCTTCCTGTTTTTCATTGCAGCTGCTTCAAGCTCTGGGGTTGCCTCACCATCAAGGGATCCCGTTTTACAACCAATATTGTTATGCTGATCACACTCACCCAGTGAAGGTGAAGGGAAAGCAGATTTTGTTTTCAAGTGAGAAAAAATACCATGAAATATCATGGATTACTTGAGTGTATTCTGTAGGGGAATGGATTGAGACAACATTGGAATTAAAACATGGACTTCCATTATTTTCTCTTATTCTAAATTTATATTTGAAAAATATAATTTCAGAGGGAAGCACATGATAAAAACCCAGAAAGACTTTCCTGGGCTTGTTTTCTTTTTTCTAATATGCTTGTGGCTTGGTCCTAGGGCAAGAGGATGGTCAGGTCAAGGAAAGAGTTTAGTAACCTCCTTTCACCTAAAGGGAAAAGAGACAGTGAGCTCATAAGCAACTGAGCCATGATTTACAACAGACTTCCCACTATCCGTAAGAGGTGTGTCGTAGCCCCATCTATTAGGCTTCTTGGGAAAACTGAGACACTTTTTCCTATTTTCTTAATTTGAAGTCAACTTAGTTATTTTTCTTGCCCTGCAGATGGGTTGCTTAGTGAAACTTACCTGTCATTTGTCAGAATGGCCATGGGTACATAATTGATGATGACCTGTCGTAGGCAAAATAATGAAGCAGGCAAAGTTTATCATTACTCTTCATCTACTTCTCCTTTCTAAATTCCTTTTCACATTTTCAGGCCGATTTTCTATGCTCATTATCAGTCCTTTGCTCTAACCAGATCAGTTTTAATGTGGAAATACATATTCGAAACTTTTTTCTTTCCTATTAAAATTCTCCCTCAATGTCCTCGCTTCAATTGAATATTAAAGGAATATTCTGGTGGAAAATTTTAATCTGATTTACTCTATAGTCAAAAGCATTTGTCATAATTAGCCAGATTTCTACTATTTCCAGGCATTAGGGATAGCTGGTGAGAAAGTACTATGGTCAGAAGGGGTCTTCCCAATAGCCTCATAATTATCACACATGGAGAGTGATATAACGTAGTCATAAGCTTTTGTCTCTGTATAGCACCTCCTTCCTCCAAGTTTCTCAAACTGGAATACTTGGAATCATCCTTGATGCCATTCTTTCCTTCACATCCCACATCCAATCGCTGGCAAATCTGGTGAATTCTGACTTCATATCCTGAATCTGCCACTGATCACCACCTTCAGTGTGATTCCCTTTTCACCTGGCCTTTGCTTTAGTCTCCTGACTCAGTCGTTCTAAAATGGGTAACTCCTTCTTCTGGTAGCACTTTCAAAACCTATGGGGCTGTATTCATGGATCAGAGGGGTTGACGAAGATATTAATCCTTTACCAAGCAGCGGGGGCTGGTGATGCACAGGAAAGTCCACCAGAATAAATAATTATCCTTCACTCTGCTTGACTTTTAAGTGTCTCGCATTCTTGGTCATGTCTGAGCCTAGAATCTCATCCTATTTTACTTACAAACATAAAGTAGGTTGGCCCCATGTTTTCCCCCCTAAAATACATAGGATTTTTCAGGAATATAACTGCTGTGTAAATTAAAAGTTTACTCTAAGTGTTGTTTGAAACTTTACTAGGATTATTTTCCTCACTTCAGACAATGAAATTATTATTGGCCATGCAGTTTTGTTGTCCTTGAGTTGCCAATATAAGACATCTGGATTGGTCAGCCCTTTTATCTTTCATATTTATGGTACACATACACATGGGTGTCAAAATCTGATCACTCATTATTGTTTTTTAATGTATTTTTTGCAGAAAAAGACATATGTCAAAATAAATCGTTTTTAAAATAAATTGTTTTTCATTTATTGCTCATTTGTATTATAAATAGGAATTTCAATTTTTAATAATCTTTTTTTTTTTTTAATTTTTAGAGAGAGGGTCTCACTGTGTTGGTGGGAGTGGTCTTGAATTTCTGGCCTCAAATGATCCATCTTGGCCTCCCAAGGTGTTGGGATTACAGATGTAAGCCACCATGCCTAGGTTAAATTTTGATTTACTTTGGTAATCATTTGTATAGGTGGTTCAAATTTATTTAAAATGATAAAAAAAGGGCATTTATGTTTGTTAATTTAAAGAAAGCACTGGATTTTATGGGGTTGAGAATCACCCTCCTAATTGGTCTCTTCTTTTTCCTCCCTACTGACAGCTCTCCCCATGGAAGCCAGAGTTAGCCTAGTAGCACTGTAGTAGACTCTGCCGTCTTCTTCACCATAGTTCTCAAATGGCTCCCCATATCACTTAGACTAAAATCCCAAATGAAAATCTGTGGGGTCCTTCTCTAATATCTTTGCTGCTTCACCACCTCCTACAACAACCCCAACTCATTCCTCTTTAGCAAATGCTGATCTCCTTGCAACTGTTCTCACACATCTAGCAAACACCCACCTGGGAATATTTGAGCTTTTCCTTTTGCAAGAAATGTCCTTCATCCAGATAGCCTGATGACAGTGCTGAGCTCCTTTCAGGTCTCCGCTCAAACATCTTCTTTCCTATAAAAAACAGTGTTTAGACTCCCTGACTTGATCTTTTCCCTCACTTTGATTTTACTTTTTTCACAGTGTCCGTTAGCTTCTAATATATTACGTAGTTATATATTTTTTTGTCTTTTCTCCTCAGTACAATATAAGAAATAGGACAGCAGAAACTTAGTCTGTTTTATTTCCCGCTTTATCAGTGATGCCTAGAATGGTGCTGGCACATAATGGTGACTGGATTGTATTGCATGAATAAGTGAGAGTCTGTGCTTTCAAATTCATTTTGAATCCTGAATGTGTCATTTATTGAGTGTGAGATCATCTGCAATTCAGCTTCAAGTCTCAAATATTACATCTCATTTAAGATGCCCACTTCATAGGATTACCATAAAGGCTAAGAAGCGTAGTTTACAAAAAGCCCTATTGACAGTGTGTGAAATATACAAATATTCAATTTCAAATACCATATACTTATCCTATCTCTCCATCTATCTATTATCTAAGTATCTAATCTAATCATCTAACAATTTTTCTATCCAGCTGTGCATTTGCTTATCCTCATATTCTCTCTCTCATAACTGTCCTGCTTCTTCTGACAATTGACAGATTTGCCAAAGTCACCCCAGTGTGCCTTCAGTCATGCAATTGTTAAGATTTGTGCACCTTGTGGGTATGCACAGGGTCTGGAAATGATTCTCTCAAGAAGACAGAAACTTGTATTATCTGTTGGATGTAATAAAAATATTGATATAGAAAAATTATCTGGGAGTAAATAATACATAGTATCATATTATCATTAGTCTATTCTGGAAAATGCTTTCACCTAATTGATCTATTTTACTGGATCTATGTTTTCTTCTGTATCTGCAATTATTATAGAAATTTAATTCATGAAAATGCGTTTGACTGTGTTGCTAGATAGAACAAATTGACCATGATAATGTTGCTACTTATGCACATAGGTACCTTTATACAATTATTCAAGTAATTAGACAAGTTTATTTTCAGTGGGAGCAATAATTAAAATCATATTTCTAACAAATTGAATGAAAGGATTTGGTCGAGTGAAGACATAGAAGTAATCAGGCACACAGATAACTTCCTCAGTTCTCTCACTTTTAATCCTTCTCTTTTTCTGTAGTTCATCCCGGGATTTTTGCCTTATTTGAGTCATTAAGGTAAATAGCACTTTGTAGTTTATGTTCCCATTTAGAAAACGACAGTGCAGCCCGCTGCCAGAGCTCATTTAATTTTACATAAACATGCTCTTTAATAGTCTATTTTGGAAAAAATTGATTCATCCAATAAATCTTCAACCAACAACTGTTCGAGAACAATGTTAACATCATGTGCAAGAATGCTACGTTTTCTAGGATTTGCCATTTTCAGCCGTTGAGAATTACCATACTTTGTAAATGGAAACACTACTACTAAAACCAGAATGCTACCAATAGAATAATGTCTTTTGTTTTCAAAGTCAATATACTAGAGAGATGTGAAAATCATAATAAAAGCGAGATATTTTGTGGTAAGTTTATCTCGGGGTAAAAGCTGCAGCTGCAAGTGCTGCTGGCGAGTATTCTCGGGGCAAACGGAAAAAGAGTTAACTTACTGGTTATATGCAGGCAAATGTCTGGTTACTAAATTACAAATATGTTGCTCCTGTTACTGAAGTTTGGGTAAAAAAGTATAACTATTTTTGCATGTATCATAATTAAATATTAAACATAAAATGCAACCACTATTCTATACATAAACTGATTTCTTAGAAAAAAAATTCAAAATCAATTGCAACATTATTCGTGACAGTGAAACAAAGAAACAATTCAGCTCAAAAGGAGATTGTTTTCCAAAAGGAGAAATGCGGCATAACTGTGTATATTCAGTATTCTGTTAATTAAAACGTACATATTTACCTCTGTATTTCAAATTGTTGAGTGATTTTTAATTCGAGATTGGAGTTGTGAAATAATTTTATTTTCTACATATTTCAACTTGATAAAGTTTGATCATCATATAATGATAAATCAATGCAGGTTATAATCCTTTGATATAGCTAGATAAACTTTGTAGAAAAATCATACTGGCATTAAGTATACTTTTCTATAATTTCTGAGTTGGAAGAGCTTATACATTCAGTTCTATACTTCTAGGAAGAATGTAATTTGTAGCTCACATAAAAAGAGTACTTGGACAAGCTATTTAACCTTTCTAAGCCCGTTTTCTCACTTGTAAAATGAAGATAATAAGAGTAACTACCTTAAAGATAGTAAAACTGAATAGGAGAATTACTACTCACACTAAACACCATGCCAAAGAAAACTATTGGCCTGACTTTTAAATCAGAACAAGAAAGCCCTTTCAGAAGAATAGGGGACACAGAAGAAATGCTGATTATTAGTGGTTGTAGCCTTTGCCTCCTCTCCAGAACTTCGTGTCTGTTTCTTCTTTCATATATTCAAATGGACATTATTATTCCACAGCAGCTTCTGCTGGGCCTTTTTCCTAAGCTCACTGGAAAATAATATTTTCTCTTCAGAAGCTAGAGGAATTTGTCCAGCTTTCCAGCAAACATCTAAGAAAGGTTAAATACTGTTGCTCTAGACAAACTCATCCCATCAGGACTTAGTACCAAATGTGTAACAGAGAGGTGTGTGTTCAACATTGAGTCACAGAAAAGACAAGAATGGAGCTGAGTCCATCGTAACCCACTGTGTGTAATCAAAGTCTCTCCAGGTTTTGTGTTTATGTGACTAAAAAATAATAGTCTCATTCAAACAAACATCTTTATAATATTGGCTCATTGCCTCCCACTTGAATAAAAGCAGAGCCTTAGCTCCTCTCCTCCCCTAAATCTTACTAATTATTTATGAAAGTCTCTGGGTTTGCTATATAGCTATGACCGGCACATCATACACTTCCATGGCAAAATAACATATTGACATTTACTGCCTAAGTAGTCACTGGCGCAAGCAACTTGCTTTGGCTTCTATCCTCTGCAATAAAGAGAAACATTGTCTACAGTTCTAACCTTGGAACTGTATTTCCCAGACTCCGACTCCCTGACTGGCAGGTTTCAAGTTTGATTTAGGTTTTGCACTGAGATGTACTTATGGAGGATTTGTAAGGTGAAAGGATGCAAAGGTGTTTTTTTCTCCCTCAGTGGTGGCAGTTGGTAAGTAGACTTCTGCAGACACTGATTTTTGCTATTGTTGAGTTCAGTGTTCTGCTGCCTGGTTTCAGGCTTTGGGGCTGTGGGCATTTGGGGAGTTGGCAGCTATGTCAGGAGGCTTTTTCACCTCTGGGTGGCAGCAGAAGTTTTCTGATCTCTCACAGTGGCAGTAGTATAGCTTGAAATCTAATAGAAGCCCCATGACTTCTGTTCACCCAATCCTTCTAACTAGTTTGTACGCATTACCTTCCTTGTAATAAATCTCTTTCCATACAGAAATATTAGAGGAGTCTCTGGTTTTTGCCATGGATCCTAAAAGACATTGCTTTATTTTCATGCCCCCAGCCTGATGGTAATTCAATGTCTCTGCTCCTTCATTTTCTGGTTCTGCGCTTCTCAGGAGCAACAGAAAAGAAAGAGTATAAACACACAGGAAATTTCTGTGGCCAGACTGGGAGCAAGCATGCACCATTTCCACTCACGCTCCATTAGAAGTCAGTCACATGCCCACATGTAATTTCAAGGGAGCTGGGGAAAGTTAATCTAGTTGTGGCCCAGGAAGAAGAGGGAATTAGTTTTATAATCAGCTAGCACCCTCTGACACATAGAGTTTTAATTATTGTGTTTTAGCTGAATTACTACAAATTGTATCTTTAGAGGAAATTTGAATATGTTCAAAATATATTTCTTCAATATCCATTATGGATTCTCTGAACTGCAAATGATATCTTCCCATTAGCTTTATCTTATAACATTGTCTGAAATATACTTCTATGGAAATATGTTCATGTTGGGACATGGTAGTCATATACATCTATAAGTTCATTTAAAACATTACTGAACACTTTTCTATCCAATGTTTATATGAAACAATCACTATTGCAGACAAGCTCTTTATGGTCATTAACTCAAGAAAAAAAGAATAACAAAGTTAATTCAGCCAAATTACTATCATAGTGCAATTTGCTTTGCATATTTCATACTTCAGTATATGAGGTCATGACTCATTTCTGTTTATATTAGACTAGAAGAACACATTTCACTGACTTCCTTTTATGAATATGAAGAACATTAATGTGGCAAATAAGATGGACTCGCAAGACAGAGCTTATTAACTTACTATGAGTCAAAAGAGCCTCTCATTTTAGAAGATGATGCTAGAGATAAAAGGATAAGAACAAGAAGAAAATTCACATTGGAATCAATCTTTTAAAAAATATAGTGACAGAACTCTGTACTTCAGCGACTTTATTTCTAAGACAGAGTCAGGTGTTTCTTGGGTAATAGACACAGTAGATTGTTTCCTGTATTACTCTCCTCTCATCTTCTAAAATTGGAGTGTTTTTATTTCTATTCAGAGAAATGAAGAACTAGCACTGCTTCTGAATCTTTCCACCTTCAGGACCCTGAAGGAAGTCCAAGATGTGCTGGCAGGTGATTTTAGGTCAATGAAACTGTCATTTTCTCGCTAAAGAAAGGAAGAAACTCTATTTTCCTGTGCCACAGTTTTCCTTTCTTATTAGTGGTTGGCTGAGCATTGTGAACATAACAGTTGGGGAAACTAGGAATGGAGTGGTAATTGTTGTACATCGTGCCCCCTTTGTGCTTCTTCTTTGTTCCTATGCTGTGATCTCATGATTTGTTCCAGGGAACATTCGCGCTCTCAAAGCGGAGGAAGAAAACTTATGGGCCAACAGGGATTTTAGCTGATGTTTTGAACATGCAAAAATGGTGGCTGTTGGAAATAACCAAGACACATGGAGCCAATGTGTAATATTCATGATTATGTAATAAAGTGATCATATTTCTAATCAGTTTAGGATGTGAGCTAAATGTCTAAGTATAAGGCATCAGGGAAATAAATGACGATAACAAACTTTTCTTCTTTTCACTCCTTTTCACAACCCACAGAGTAGTTCCTTGCTTGCTGAGCTGTGGGGGTCACCTTTCCCTATGCCTTCAAGGATCCCACCTTTATACACATTATCACAGTGTGATTTGCTTTACCATGTGGTGACTCACATAGCAAGCCCACCTCATCTTTTCACATCAAGTGAATTGGTGAAGCATAAAACAACAGCACTACTATTTCATCTACAAGTTGGCGAAGGGGCGCTGCCTCTTTGAGGCAAAGTCTAGAACAGAATTTTCCTATGATACCTGGTAGGTTGCACAGAAATATAGCAATCAGGTGTGAGACCAACAAAGCATAATATTCACTTCTTTCTTTTTTAAGAGACAGGGTCTCACTCTGTTGTCCAGGCTGGATTGCAGCTGTGCAATCTCGGCTCACTGCAGCCTCAAACTCCTGGATTCAAGGGATCCTCCCATCTTAGCCTACTGAGTAGCTGGGACTATAGGCACACACCACTACACTGGATAGTTTTTAATTGTTTTTTTGTAGAGACAGGGATTTTCTATGTTGCTTAGGCTGGCCTGGAACTCCTGGCCTCAAGCGATCTTGCTGCCTCGGCCTCCTAAAGTGATGGGATTACAGGCATGAGCCACCATGCCTGGCCCACAATGTTTATTTCTAAAAGGAGTCAGGGACATTCCAGTGTAAAACTGGTCATATAGATCTTCAATCGCATAGCTAAGGTACTTTTTGAGTAGCGGGGTATCTCATAGTAGTCAAGGAATATACAAGCATACTTCAAAGATATTGTGGGTTTCATTCCAGACCACCACAAGAAAATGAATACCATAACAAAGAGAGTCATATGAATTTTTTGGTTTTTCAGTGTGCATAAAAGTTATGTTTTGGGGCTGGGCGTGGTGGCTCATGCCTCTAATTCCAGCACATTGGGAGGCTGAGGCGGGCAGATCACGAGGTCAGGAGTTCGAGACCAGCCTGGCCAACATAGCGAAACCCCATCTCTACTAAAAATACAAAAAATTAGCTGGGCGTGGTGTTGGGTGCCTGTAATCCCAGCTACTTGGGAGGCTGAGGCAGGAGAATTGCTTGAACCCGGGAGGTGGATGTTGCAGTGAGCCGAGATCACGCCATTGTACTCCAGCCTGGGCGACAGTGCGAGACTCTGTCTCAAAAAAAAAAAAAAAAAAAATTATGTTTTTACTATACTGTAGTCTATTCAGTGTGTAATAGCATTGTCTCTAAATAAGCAATGTGCATAACATAATTTAAAATGTTATTGCTGAAAAATGCTAACAATCATCTGGGCCTTAAGTCAATTGTAATCTTTTGCTGGTGTAGGGTCTTGCGTCAGTGTTAATGACTGCTGACTGACCAGGGTGATGATTGTGGTAATTTCTTAAAATAAGACAACAATGAAGTTTGCTGCACTCATTGATTCTTCCTCTCATGAAGGATTCCTATATAACATACAATGCTGTTCAATAGCCTTTTACTCACAGCAGAACTTCTTTAAAAATTGGAGTCAATTCTCTCAAACCCTGCTGTTGTCTTATCAACTAGGTTTATGTAATATCCTAAATTCTTAGTTGTCATTTTAATAATGCATATAGCATCTTCACCAGGAGTAGATTCCATCTCAAGAAACACATTTCTTTGCTTATTTATCAGAAGAAACTTCTCATTCATTAAAGTTTTATCATGAAATTGCTGCAGTTTTGTCACAGCTTCAGGCTCCACTTATAATTCTATTTCTTTTGCTATCTCCACCACATCTGCAGTGACTCCCTCCACTTGAGGTCTTGAACTCCTCAAAGTCACCTATGAGGGTTGGAATCAACTTTTTCCAAACTCCTGCTCATGTTGCTATTTTGACCTCCTTCCGTGAATCATGACTGTTCTTCATCACATCTAGAATGGTGAATCTTTTTCAGGAAGAAAAAATTATTTTTCCCAGATCCGTCACTATCTATGGCAGCTATAACCTTATGAAATATATTTTTCAAATAATAAGACTTGAAAGTCAAAATTGCTGCTGGATCCATGGGCTGCAGAATGAATGTTGTGTTAGGAGACTTGATAAACAACATTGATCTCCTTGAGTGTTGCCGTCAGAGTTCTTGGTTTATCAGGCGCTTTGTCAATGAACAGTAATATTTTGAAAGAAATCTTTTTTTCTAAGCAGCAAGTTTCAACAGTAGGTTTAAGATAGTCAGTAAACCATACTGTAAACAGATATGTTGTCATCCAAGCTTTGTTGTTCCGTTTACAGAGCATAGGCAAAGCGGTTTAGCCTAATTCTTAAGGACACTAGGATTTTCAAAATGGTAAATGGGCATTGACTTCAACTTAAAGTTTAACTGCACTAAACCCTAACAAGAGAGTCAGCCTGAGCTTTGAAGCTTTGAAGCCAGGCATTGACTTCTCCTCTCTAGCTATGAAAGTCCTCAATGGCATCTTTTTCCAACAGAAGTCTGTTTTATCTACATTGAAAATCTGATGTTAGTGTAGCCGTCAATTGTCTTAGCTAGAACTTCTGGATAACTTGCTACAGCTTCTCCATCAGCACTTGCTGCTTCACCTTGAACTTTTAGGTTATGGAGACACATTCTTTCCTTAAACCTCACAAACCAACCTCTGTTAGCTTCAAAATTTTCTTCTGCACCTTCCTCACCTCTCTGTCTTCACATAATTGAAGAGAGTTAGGGCTTGGCTATGGATTTAGCTTTGCCTGAAGGGAATGTTACAACTGGTTTGATCTTTTATCCCAACCACTAAAATTTTCTCCATATCAAAAATAAGGCTGTTTTGCTTTCTTATCATTCATATGTTCCCTGGAGTAGAATTTTTAATATTCTTCAAAAATGTTTTCTTTGCATTCACAACTTGGCCAACTGCTTGGTACAAGAAGCCTAGCTTTTGGCCTATCTCAGTTTTCAAACTGCCTTCCCCACCACTCTTAGTCATTTCTAGCTTTTGATTTCAAGTGAAGTATGTGTAACTTTTCCTTTCACTTGAATTCTTGGAGACATCATAGGATTATTAATTGGCCTAATTTCAATATTGTTGTGTCTTAGGGAACAGAGAGGCCTGAGGAGAAGGAGAGAGATGGGGGAGAAACCTGTTGGTGGAGGAGTCAGAACACACATAACAAGTACTAATTAAGTTTGCCGTCTCATATGGAAACAGTTTGTGGTGCCTCTAATCAATTACAATAGTAACATCAAAGACCACTGATCACAGATCACCATAACAGACATAACAATAATGAGTTCAAAATATTATGAGAATTACCAAAATGTGATACAGAGACACAAAGTTGGAGAACTGTTGTTGGAAAAATGGCACTCATAGACTTGCTCAATGCAGGGTTGCCACAAATTTTAAATTTGTATAAAGAATAATATCTGTGAAGCACAATAAAGCAAAGTGCCATAAAACAAGGTGTGCCTGTGTTACCATTCATGGAGAAGCCTGTGGGAAGAACTTGAAGATATTTCTATTTCTTCATGTGCAATAGAATGAAATACCTGCCAGATGGAAGAAAATACTGTTCGTTGTTTCCCATCCACTTATCCACTGTACTTGCAGTTATTCATTGTTCCTTTTATTATTTGTTGGTCATATGTTAGAGTAATATTATTTTAGAAAAGTATACACTTAAATCTTTTTTTCTTTTTTTTTTTTTTTTTTTTTTTTTTGAGTTGAGGTATCACTCTGTCACCCAGACTGGACTGCAGTGGTGCAATCACGGCTCACTGCAGTCTCAATCCTGGGCTCAAGTGTTCCTCCCATGTCAGCTACCCAAATCCCAGTGTGGCTGGAACTACAGGCCTGCACCACTATGATCAGATAGTTTTTTGTGTAGTTTTTGTAGAGACAGGGTTTTGCCATGTTGCTCAGGCTGGTCTCGAACTCCTGAGCTCAAGCAAGCTGCCCACCTTGGCCCTCCCAAAGTGCTGGGATTGCAGGAGTGAGCCACTGCACCTGGCCCATTTAAATTATCTTAATGTAGACAACATGTAAAGGATATACGGTGTGAGGCAGGTAGGCAGATAGGCAGGTAGATAGATGCAAAAAACTTGTTATAAAATGCCAAGGTTTATTTTGTTATAAAATCCCAAGGTATATATACCATAGCATATCCTGTCTTATATACCACCAATTTGAAGAGTGAGGTGTTTTGGGCATCTTCATCTGAAACTCAGAATAAATTTTCCCAGAGAAGTATCTGTTAAATAACAAATGATATGATATGCTGGAAAGAGAATAGAATTTCGAGCTGAAGAGCATTTGTTTTCATTTCAGTCTGGCTACTTAGTTTTGGTACATTGATTTGCTTTAATCATTTCAGTTTTCTATCTATCACAGTGGTCATAAACATCAAATGAGGTGATGTTCAACAAATAATTTAGTTAGCTTTATAACCCTTATAAAATTTAAGATATAATCATCAATTTTTAATTACTTTATGTGTGGCATAATTAAAATAATATTTTTATGGTTTTATTTCTAAACTATGACAAACTGTGAATTAAATTAAGATTGGTTCATGTAGGTGTGATTTAAAATTATAAATTAGATAACATTAGCTGTTGCCATTATCAACCACATTAACATCTCCCTGAAAGTGGAGTCTATTTTCCAACTTACGTTCCTACTATCTATACTAATTTACATATAGTTGATACTAAATAAGGACAATAGGGTAAAAAATGGAGACCTGTGTATGTGTAAAAATATCATCTAGAAAACAAAATGAGTATTTCAGAATATTATTTAAAAATAAAATATCAGTTAAAGTAAGTTGACTTTTTAAAAAGTGAAATTTGGATTGTTGAATGATCATTTGGAAACAAGTACGCATACGGTCTTAAAAAGCAACCTAAATTTTTAATGAACCAACAATTTAAATATAAACAATTAAATCCTAAAATAACTAGCAAAGAGTCCAAGGATTATATAAACTTGGGGAGTAGAAGGGGTTTCTAAAGATAATACTGAAATTAAAAGACAATTAAGAAAAGTGATGATATGATTTGATTACGTAAAAGTTAAACTTGTATGTATGGTACATTAAACACAGTAATATTCAAAATATGAATTAGAAGGATGGAAATTTTTGCAAGATTTATAATAAATGATGAGGTGTTAGTCTTAATATTTATTAATAACAGTAAAACAAAGAGAAATCTCCAACTGAAAATTTATCAATGAACATCGTGTTAATCAGCTTTGCCGCAGTAGCTAATGTTATGGCTTACCATAACGTTTTACAGTGGAACTTCAGGTCTCTGTGGGCTGTTTTTTCACCCAGGGATTCAGACTGCAGAAACAACTTCCGTTTGGGATGGCCATTGTTGTCACAGAAAAAATAGAACAAGAGTATTTGTGGTTGTGTGCCATGGCTTTCTAACTTTCTACTCATACATCAACAACATCATGTCTTTTCACGTAAGAGGGGACAAACTATTCTCAATGCCATCAAGGCAGAGATGTATACAGTTTCTGCAGAAGGCTTTGAAAAATCATATGGTACTAGGTGTAGTTGCATAATCCATATATTAAAAAGGGGGCAAATATTTGGAACCAATAATAGAGGTTATCATCAGAGATACGGACAACTCATAAAAGTATAAATAATAATTGGCCAATAGTATAAACGTGTGTAGCCCAAATAGTAAAAAATGCAAATGATAATATAATGGTGACTCCTGGTACAGATGAGAAAATAAATAATTTTAACTTCTCTGATGATGATTTCATCATAAATATCAGTAACTCTACTTCTAGCCTCCCTTTGATTAGAATTTAAGATTGTAAGAAAATAAATTTCAAAAAATTACTACAAGGACATTTATCACAAGGTAGCTTATGAAAGCACTACACTGGACATCTACTCGATGTCCCATGGAATTGCTGGGAATTGTTGAAATAAATTATAGCCCACTACATTTAATAAAGTACTATAATGCCATTGAAAATTACAGCCTGAAATTCTATTTATGATGTCAGTAAATTCATTTGAGATCCTCAGTCCATTTTGTGAAATAACACCCCTGAATCAATGAGTTTACCCATTATATTACCTGTGCTTGTTTCTAATTATTCAAAAATGGATAACTTCTTATCTGAACAAGTTTGCATTTTTAAAATTATTTGACAATGAATAGACAGTGCATAGAATTAAAATATTTTTTAAAAATTGGGTCTAATGCAAGTGCATACATTTTAGTAGATGTTGCCTTCAAAAGACACAACATTTTGTCTCTGTGTTCAAATCTAAAGAAAAGACAAGTTAAAAACAGTGATCAAAGCTGGCTACTCTGGATAACCCCTTCCAGAGCTTTGTCAAGTGAAGCATCTTTAGACATTTCAGACACACACACTGTGCACCATTCACTTGCTCCCTGTCAGAGTCTTCTGTGTCCTGTAATTTTAAACTCTAAAAATACTCAGTGGTGAAATATTGATTTTCTCTCTAATTTTGCTCAGACTTTAGTTGGATGCCTGGTAAGGATTTCATTCTGAGATCAGTACTTGACCCTGCACTTTGTTCTTTAGTAAAGAAACACACTGTATCTTTATTCTTCCACCTCAGGTAGTCTATGTCTTTTTCTTGGCATTCGTATTGTCACTGTGCATCAAAAGCGGGAATCTTATTTTACTTTAAAATCAGCTAATGATAAAATAGCCAAGGTGTTTACAGATTTTCTAAGAAAGCAAGCACATATTAGCTATAAGGTAGAAATCATATTTATTATTTATTTATTCATAGGTAAATTGCCATGAACTAAACTAAGCAATGTTTAAAAATGTGTAAAAATTCATCAGAATATTAGTTATAATGAGTAACTAAATTATAATCTCCCTGAGGCCCAGAGATGTTATTTGCTCATTTTAAAAATTTATACATTGTATTTAGTGTGTAGCTAGTACATTATGGAAGAGAATAGAAAGATCAAGGAACACACACAAGCGTATGTAAGAATTTAATGCATCATTTTTTAAAACTAATTTATTTTTAACTATTTTATATATATGTTTTCTCAATAAATATTTACCAAACAGCTATTGTATCCCAGGTATTGTTCTGTTTACTAGGATTATAAAATTTAGCAAAGTTGACAACCATTTTAAATTTATTGATCTTCCATTTTAATGGAAGGATATAGAATAAATTCAATACTTTCAATCACTGGAAAGAGTGATGGATGAATAAATGAAATTTAGATATATTAAACCCAGTACAATTGAGGCAGGGGTATATTCTGTAGGAGGCCCTGAAAAGTCATACGGCATTAAGTGGCACAGTTTAGGGTAGAATAAGTTTGGGATGCATTAAAATTTTAAACATTTTACAAAATCCTTGGTTTAATAAATTTGACTAGAGATTAGATTAGAATAAATCCCTATTTTCTTTGGAAGTCTTCCAATATAGCATGAAAGCTATATATTTTAATAATAAGAAAGAGGCTAAAAGTACCAGTTTTATGGCAGGAGGAAGATTGCAACACACCAGTTGTAAGACAATGCCTGCCTGGGTTAGTATTCCACTGATACTTTTCTTTATCCTCATTGAATTTTTGGCTTTGTACATTTATATCTGGGTAATCAAGAAGTATAAAACTACCACATACACCCCACTCCTTTCTGCCAATGACACACTAAGGCTTCTTCTGGATCAAGACATTTCTTGATAGCCCAAATATTGTGTTGATTCCACATTTGTACCTATAAACTTTCTTTTTTTTTCTTTTTTTTTTTTTTGAGATGGAGTCTTGCTCTGTTGCCCAGGCTGGAGTGCAATGGTGCAATCTCAGCTCACTGCAACCTCCGCCTCCCAGGTTCAAGCGATTCTCCCACCTTAGCCTCCTGAGTAGCTGGGATTACAGGCACCTGTCATCATGCTCGGCTAATTTTTTTGTATTTTTGTAGAGACGGTGTTTCACCATGTTGACCAGGCTGATCTTGAACTCCCGACCTCAGCTTATCCACTCGCCTTGGCATCCCAAAGTGCTGGGATTACAGGCATGAGCCACTGCGCCTGACCTGTACCTATAAACTTTCTATGATTTCTTCTTTGCTCTGAATTTATATAATGTATATTAGAGATAAATTGAGTTTTCGTTATCATACATACACTGATGTTGTGTTACTTATGGGGATTTAGGGAAAATTAGGGGAAATTAATATCTAAATAGGTATTCTACTCTTAAAATTAACTACAAATAATATTTTACCTCATACAACAATAGTAATTTCCCTGTTTTATAAATTATTAAATTTGAAATTATATTAATTCATTTTCTTTAAGTATTATGTTTCCATTTCTATTAATTTAGGTGAGTCTATAGATCTTAAGTAAAACTGAAAACAATACTAGAGAAGAAATTAGAAATTTCTAAGAACTTTGTAACATATTACAATGATGAACAAATTTTAAATTGGTATAAATATTAGTTTAACTTAGCTAGAATTTCAAACACATAAATGTCTATGCAAATAGTTAAAATTGAATATAAGATGCAAAAAAGGAAAATATCCAAAAGAGTATGGTATTTAATTTTTATCACTAAACGATGAGAGAATTGGTGAAATGAGCACATTATTTGTAGGCTAAAATAGAGGAGTGTTAGAAACCCATTGTGCCATTGTTTTCTAAAGTAAATATCAAATATTTTAAAAAGATTTTATACAACTTATTCAGAAGACAACTACTATAAAAATCCATTTAAAAATTCCAGTGATATAGAATATTATTCATGCTCATTTTCAAGGAAAAATAAAATCCTTCTTGCTCTATCTGTAGATATTTTATACATTTCAATATAAATTATTTGACAACATATAAGTCTAAATATGTCTTTTACTGAACATATTTTTCAAATACAGATTTTAAACAATAACAACCTATAAATTACAATTATGTTTGCTTTTTATGTTTTGCTGTGTCTTTGTGTGTGTGTGTGTGGGAGAGGGAGAGAGACCCAATATCAGAATTTTAAAAATTCCCTTTATTACTACATTGCTTTTATTTTTTTAAATTATACTTTAAGTTCTAGGGTACGTGTGCACAACGTGCAGGTTTGTTACATATGTATAATGTGCCATGTTGGTGTGCTGCACCGATTAACTCGTCATTTACATTAGGTATATCTCCTAATGCTTTCCCTCCCCCCTTCCCCCACCCCACAACAGGCCCCGGTGAGTGATGTTCCCCTTCTTGTGTCCAGGTGTTCTCATTGTTCAATTCCCACCTATGAGTGAGAACATGCAGTGTTTGGTTTTTTGTCCTTGCCATAGTTTGCTGAGAATGATGGTTTCCAGCTTCATCCATGTCCCTGCGAAGGACACGAACTCATCATTTTTTATGGCTGTGTAGTATTTGTGGTTTTTCAAGTTATCATTTGATTATTTCTTTCTAATTGTGCTGTTCAAATCCATATTTTCCTGTTTTTTTTCTCCTATTTGTCCTATCAGATAGAGAGAAGTATATTAACATTTCCAAATAAGTATTTAGATGTATCATTAATATTCTTTCTGTCAACTTTTTGCTTTATGTATTTTTAGCTGGTGTGATTAAATTTATACATATTTATAACATACTCTCTTCCTGTTGAATTGACTGTTTAAACATTATAAAATATTCCTCTTAAATGCATTATCTTTATGTAGAAAGTCTATATATGTTTTTGAAATCCGCTTGTTGAAATATAATTATCTATCCTCATGTTGTGTGTAGACTGTGGTTTACCAACATTATACACAATATGTGTGGCACAGAGTAGAGTACATTTGGGGAGCTGTTGGTCAAAGGGTACAAAGGTGCAGAGAAAAAGGAAGAATAAGTTTTGAGCTCTATTACACAGCACAGTGACTATAGTCAATAATAATGTATTGTATATTTCAAAATAACTCAGAGAGTAAATTTTAAATATCTCCCCATAAAAAAATGTAAAGTGTGGTGATGGATATGCTAACTAGCTTTATTTAATCATTCCACATTGCATAGATATATCAAAACATCACATTCTATGCCATAATTGAATGTAATTATGATTTGTCAATAAAATAATATTAGTAAACATAGACTTTACGCAAAATGTTCTCATTTTTCTTCCAAATCATGAGATTTCTTTGTACCTGTATATCATGCATGCTTTGATGTGGGTCAATACTTATTATAAAAGAGTCAGGAAAAGGATTTGACAGCCTTAGTTTGGTAATGATGAAAGGATTTATTTTTATTCTGAGGTATTAGAGAATTGGATATAGAGTGAAGTAAGTAGAGGCTTTAAGGAAAACAGGTGAGAAGCCCAACCATTCTTTTTTCCATTAGCAGTGTACTTTGGAGGCATGAGCTATTAACTCCCCGGACAACTGTGGGAAGAGAGTAAGCAGCTGGAGTTGACAGAAGAGATAGAATTAAAGGGAGATCACAGACTTGCTGAATCAAGGACTTGCTTGTAAGTCAGGAGCGAACTGTAGAATACAGATTTTCTGGAAGTTCTTGGACAGGGTTGCTCTTTTTCCCTCCAACACCTATTCAGTTCAGTTTAGAAAACTGATACTTACCACCATATGTTCTAAATGTCCCTAGGTGCTGAGATTCAAAGACAAATAGATGCAGTTGTAAATCTTCAGATATTTGTCATCTAGTGAACAAAACACAAATAAATATTTTGAAATAAAGTAAAAGAATATGAGGAATCAGACAATTAGACACCAACAAATACCTGTACTCAATCAACTTGTAATGTAAAACGGGGGGCAGTTAAAAAGGGAGAGAGTAAATAGAGGGGTGAGTAGTAACAACTAAGTAAACACTTGTTTATTGAATCTTAAAAATGACAGAGGAGGCTTGGGGAAATATCAGTCCAAGGATATAAAATCTCAGTTAGAAAGGAGAAATAAGTTTAAGAGATCTATTGTACAATACAGTGACCATAGTTAATAACAGTGTATTATATACTTGAAAATTGTAAAGACAGTGGAATTTACACGTCCTCACCACAAATAAATAAGTACATGAGGCATTGCATATGTTAATTAGCTTTTGTAGCCATTCCACAATGTATGCATATGTCAAAACATGTTGTGCACAATAAGTATACGAAATTTTTGTCAATTATAAAATAAATTTAATAAAAAATAAATTAAAAAAGAAAACTATTTTTTCCAAATGTCCAATTTACACATGCAAGTCAGAATATTAGTAAAATTTTAGGCATTATATTTGAAAAATTTATTTGCATAATAATATAGTAAGAATTTTTTGTAGATTTCAGGATACTTTATGCTCTACAGCCTCCTGAAACATGTTAACTCCTCTGCCTCAAATCAGTAATTTAGTGTCTTGTGGCAGGCACTTATTTGCACAAGGTTGCACTAGATAAAATTCTATGACCCTTCCATCTTTGTAGGTAGTATTTTCATGAGAGATGGTGTATAGCAAGCACTTTCCTATTTATAGAAGGAAAACTAGATCTTTTAGATATCTAATGATAAGGGTGAAAAATTCCACTGAGCTAAATATATTGGAAATTCAGCCCTGACAGCAGAACACATAAATGAAATCTGATCTTGCAGCTTGAGTCATAATTTAAGTTTCTGCTTGGGGTTGAGATAGGCCTTGAAGTCATCACCTTAAAGACCACCTCCCTTGCTCCTAGATGCTTCTACATGTACTAGGAACATGTGCTCCAGCATAGATGATTTATAGGGGATGATGATACACTTTGCATGTGCTGTAAATGCCATGAAATTATATCAGGAAATTCAAAGAGCAATGAATTTAGAAAAAAATTAAGTACGTGGAGGATTTTAGAAATCCTAGAAGTTAATAATAGTACACTTCCATTGGAAATGTTACAAAATTGAAGGGCCTAAATATAACTTTTTGAGCAACTGCTCAAAAATCTGACTTTTAAAAAATTGTCAGAGAACAGAGAACTGGAACAGGAATCATCTGATGATACATATGTCAAAAGAATTAGAGTTATGTTGTGTAATTTTCCCTTTGGATTAAATGTCATAGAGGTTTTAGTCTTGATTTTCTATGTAAGTGTATACAACTCATTTTTATGCCTAAATAACAAGGGAACAGCTCAAATTCATGTTCTGCCATTGAATTAAACATGACAACAGATGGACCTTTTATTGCAACTTACTTATATTAACCCATGTTAATTGAACACATACATATTATGTGCAAAGCACTGAAGGAACTAAGTAGATGAGAAGTAACAGGATCTTCTCTTAAGAAATTTTAATCTGGTAGGAGACAGGAGGGAAACATTCAAGAAAAGATGGTGCACATTCCAAGTAGTAAAATATAGGCCATGGATGAGTGATAAAATCATGCTAGAGTATTCAGAAACCATAGCATCTCCAGCACAGTTAGTCAGGGGGCTTTTACTAGAGGTCATAAAGGCAATTATATTTGAACTTGCTCTTGAAAAATAGGTAATATTTAAATAGATGTAAATTTGTGGAATACTTTTTCATAGAGGTGTACTATTATTAGTAAATACGTAGATAGAAAAACACAGCTAAGTAGACTGCGTAGTCTACAGATGACATTTCATGAAAGACAGTTATGGGAAAAACTGTTAAGGGGGGTTGGGATCCTCTTTGTAATGGGCACTGAAACCTGTGCCAAGAATGTAGATTCTAATCATCATAAAAATTGTCTTTCATTATAATCGGTAAAGGAGTTTTATGATTGAAACAGTGCTCTAATAGTTCTAGAAAGAATACAGAGAACAGCAACAAAACAAAAAGTCTAGAAAGATGCTGTTATAAGTGCCCAGGCATCACATATCAAGGCAAGGGAAATGGGGGCAAGAAATTAGTTAGATCTCTTTGTACAAAAAATGAATAGAATTTAGTGAGTGATTAGAATCTGTAGGCCTTAGGAACAATAAGAAGAAAAGTAATAGGTCCATGAATAAAAATATGTAGTTCTAGGGAGAAAAAAATGGAATGAGTTATACAAGGAGAAATTCCCAGCATGTTGGTTCTTATAGGAAAAAGAATTTTAGAGCTGAGTCATTAGAGCTAAGACTTTAAACACTGTTTAAAGTTTGAGACTAAGCTAAGACTTAAAACATTAATACAACTGTGAACGTGGAAGCCAAGAAGATGAACAGGATTCGTATGGAGATTATCCAGGATGAGAAGGGTAATATAGCCAAATCCCTGCTCAGGGTACATCCACAATTAGTCCTATCATGAATCTGGTAAAGGACGCGGGAATGAGTTTTCAGATAGTTGAAGGGGACAAAGGGTGATAGAATATGACTAAGTGGAATAAAATTTTAAAAAGAAAGTCCGTTGTTATATAAGGTAAAACAGAGAGATGGACAAGAATAAAGACTGGTAAGCAGCCATTCTAATAACATTTGTAAGGTACCTTGTGGATTTTTAAAGTGCGGGTTTCAAAAAGTGAAAAATTCGTGGGAGTACCCATATAAGGAAGGTATGTCAGGTTATCAGTTTTTGACTCTTCTCCATTCACTTATTCACAACATATTTTTGGAACACCTCCAATGAGTTCTAGGTGTTGGGAATATAGTAGTGGGAAAACCAAATTCCTTCTCTCATGATCCTTACATTCTAGTGGGAGGAAACTGTTAATTAACTAATATATGTATCAGTTGCTGATAAGTTAAAGAAGAAAAATAAAGGGTGGGAATAGCTGGAGATTCATAGTTTCCCAACTTCAAAAAAAAGGCTTTCTCTTCACTCATGTACCAGTGTTCTATCTTTGAGTCAGACACATTCATGACTATAGATTTATTTTATGATTTAAGAAGATGGCAAAATGTCATTGGAGAATTGAAAAAGTCACTCCCTGGTCTTGCTCTCCCTATAGAACACAATCCTTAGAAAGTATGAGACACTATTCATGTTGTTTTTACATGATAGGAATAGTGCTTTCTGCAAAAACTTAACAGCTTTGCAGACTCCGTGGCTAAAAAAGAAATAAAACTGAGATAATAAAGTGGTAGTTCCAAGATATCGTTCTCCATGTGTCTGTCTTAAACAGATCTGGAAGAAGACCAAGTTACAATATTTTAAGGAAATGGTTGCCTTAAATGTGTTAAGGGCCTTATTAACACAGTATATGTGTGCCTGTGCCTACTACTGACATGATTTGAGCATCTTTTCACCTAAACTCAGTGAAATGAGCAAATAAAATGTGAAATCTTCTATAATAATGCATGGTTTCATGTTGGAAAAGTTATAACCTAAAGTGTGTACATATAAAAATGCATAAGCAAGTTTTGATTTAATTTAACACTTTTGCAAAGTCATATTGTTTAATCGAATAAGGAAATCAGGCTGTAAGCAGGGCAGAAATCAGTGCTAAGCATTGGGGAGAAGGCTTCCCTTTCACTCACTACCCTATGACCCTTTCATTGTTTTTCTTAAAATGAAAATGTCTGGAAATGTAGGAAATTTCACTCTTCCCCAAACACACAGTAATTAAAATTGCCTTATGTGTCTGTTTAGGGAGGATGTGTGATGATATTCTGCCTTTATTTAAAACCATCTTTGGTATTAAATGTTATCTTACCTAAAAAGTAATATAGCAGAATGACTTTTATTATGGATGGTAATTTATGAAAAATGTAGCCAACGGAATTGATGTCAAACTTTTATCCACAAGCGCTATTTACTTTAGTATTGCTCACTATTTACCAAGGTTTGTTACAGCACTAGTCACTATCTCAGTTGGCATTCGGCCTGTTTATATTTTTTAAAGTGGCATTGTGTTTTATTCTCATGCAACATCAGAGCTAATTACAGCGGCTTACTCTTCTATTTCAACCCTCAATGCTCCCAGTTTTCTCTGGGTTTTGCTTTCACCCGCGGTCATAATATTTTTTCCATTTTGTGTTTGATCCTCTTTCATATACAGCCGGGAGAGGAGCATCCAACGTCACAAAGAATGAAAAGGCTTTTAGAACTAATTTTCATTTTCTGTGCAATGCCCATGGCGATCTCTGAGTGTGTGATGTGCCACCATCAGGTTTTGATTATGCAATTGAAATGCAAAAAGGTTAAAAGCTCAGCTTTATTGGCCTTATCAGCAGTTTGCACTCTCCCAAAAGCTCTGTTAGAACAAATACTTGATCACTTTTGCTCAAAGAATACTACAAGTTTTAAGAAAAGGAAGCTCATAGATGACGCTCAGAGAGAAATTGGTGTTTTGAAATTTTATACTGTTTTCTCATGCCAATTTTATTAAGTTTTATATCAAAAATTGTTTTCGAATGTGATTGAAGTTTCAAAAGTGACCCAATATATCTTATTTCTTGATTTGCTGGCAGAGACTTGGAAGAATATAGCTCTATAACAATATTCTACACAGAGTAAAATACAATGAAATACTGGCTGTTCATATTTCTACACCCTCAAGTCTTCCACTTTGATTAAGTAGTTTTGAACTGGAGTGGATGCTGTATTATTGCAAAGAGCACAACAATCTGACTTGCCTCAGGAAAAACCAAAAAATCTGAGTGTGTGTGTGTGTGTGTGTGTGTGTGTGTGTGTGTGTGTGTGTGAATAATTCTAGGCTAGTCAGGATGAGACTTCAGTAAGCATGCGGAATCAGAGAAATTCCAGCTAGATTATACCAGTCTTGAGGTCACATCTTTGAGAGTTGGCTGGCATTATCATATGAGTTGTACTGTGGGGAATATGACTTGCTGTATTTTCTCTCCCTCCACTGATTCAGATATTGTAGGGGCTTGTAGTAGGAGATATAAGGAAAAATCCTGGACTATAAGAAACAAAGAATAGTTTTATTTTTTAGTTTTCAGGCTCCGATGTTCACATTAAAAATGATTTTGTGCTCATTTTAGAAATAGGAGAGTACATGATGAATTATAAGATTATTGTCTCACTTATATTTATATAAAATATCATGCCCAACTTTATATCTTCTAAGAACCCACATCACATCTGCATTGGCTAGATTAAGCACTTCTGAAAGGATAGTGATCACGTTAACTTCCCATGAAGCACGAATTTAAATCACTGAATTCATTTAGCAATGTTGACCTCACTACATTACATTCTCCTCATGAAAATGAGATCTGTATGTGACAATGTACTAGTACCAAAGAAATCTGAGAGAAAAAATGAACTTCAGATTCCTTACAGAATCAGAGCTCAAAAGATCTGTTCTATTAAACTTTAAACCCAAGAAATTCATCTGTCTGCCCCAGTGCCTAGTGTCAATCAATGACTCAGCTTTAGCTGGATTATGGTTAAGCCTGAATGGTCATGCGAGAGAGCATTTCGGACAACCAGTCTCCAAAGAGATTGCTATTCTAAGATCAACGTGAAAGGGAAATATGCTTCAGTTTTAGCTACGTAAAAAGAACTCTTACTCACCTTTAATGATATAGGAAAAGAACTGTATACCAAATTTGCCATACTCACTCCTAATGAAACACATAGTGTATTCATTAGTAATGTGACACAAATCAATAGACATTTTATTTCCTGTATTTCTTTCTAGAGGTTTGGGGACTTTCCCTCTTCACCATTTGCTGAATATAATCTGACCCCAAATTCCTACTGGCTATGATATTAAGCAAACAGGTGAGAAACTAGTCTTATTTTATATAATTATAAACAGTTTATTTAAAAATTCCAACTCATTGGAATAAAAAGAGGAAATAGTTTTTTTTTTTTCTAGTAACTTTTTACCACCTGCCTCTCATTGAATTCCCCTTTCCCACTTAGTCAATTTCTTTGCAAAAACAGTCAACTCCTGTAATTTTTCTGTTATATCACTTGTAAGAAGTCTTATTCTTGTTATTAAAACCAAGTCCTACTCATTATAAAAATTCAATATTGTAGGTTTCAGTTTTATAGTTTACTTTAAAAATGCAGGATCAGTATGTCAAGTTGAAGATCATGTTTGTAAATAGTGTCTTGTAACCCATTATTTTAAAATTATGACAATGTAACACTGATTGCATAAGCAAAAACACAACTAAAAAGAAAAGAAATAAAAACTCTACACTTTAACTTCATGCCCCCACTTTTAAACTTTTTCTTATTTTGATTTATGTCTTATTGCACTGTCTATGTCTTGAAAAGTAATTGTAGTTATTATTTTTGATCGGTTCATCTTTCAGTCTTTCTACTCAAGATAGGAGTAGCTAACACACTACGGTTACAGTATTATAATATTCTGTGTTTTTCTGTGTACTTACTATTACCAGTGAGTTTTCTATCTTCAGTTGGTTTCTTACGACTCATTAATATCATTTTCTTTCAGATTAAAAAACTCTCTCTAAGCATTTCTTACAGGACTGGTCTGGTATTAATGAAATCTCAAGCTTTTGTTTGTCTGGGAAAGTCTTTATTTCTCCTGCATGTTTGGAGGATATTTTTGCTAGACATACTATTCTAAGATAATAGTTTTTTTCCTTCAGCACTTTAAATATGACATGCCACTCTCTCCTGTCCTGTAAGGTTCCACTGAAAAGTCTGCTTCCAGGAACATTGGAACTTCATGATATGTTATTTATTTATTTTCTCTTGCTGCCTTTAGGATAATTTCTTTATCCTTGAACTTTGGGAGTTTATTAAATGCCTTGAGGTAGTCTTATTTGGGTTAAACCTGCTTGGTGTTCTGTAACCTTCTTGTACTTGAATATGGATAACTTTCTCTAGGTTTGAGAAGTTCTCTGTTATCATCCCTTTGAATAAGCTTTCTACCCCAATCTCTCTATTTCCTCTTTAAGACCATAACTCTTAGATTTACCCTTTGAAGCTATTTTTTAGTACTTGTAGGTATGCTTTATTCTTTTTTCTTTTGTCTCCTCTATGTATTTTCAAATAGCCTGTCTTCAAGCTCTCTAATTCCTTATTCTGCTTGATCGAGTCTGGTATTGAGAGACTCTAATGCATTCTTCAGTATGTCAATTGCATTTTTCAGCTCCAGAATTTCTATTTGATTCTTTTAAATTATGTCAAACTCTTCATTAAATTTACCTCATAGGATTCTAAATGTTTTCTCTGTGTTTTCTTTAATTTCACTGAGTTTCCTCAAAACAGCTATTTCAAATTATCTGTCTGAAAGATTACATATTTCTGTCTCTCCAGGATTGGTCCCTGGTGCCTTATTTAGTTCATTTGGTGAGGTCAGTTTTTTCCTGGATGATCCTGATTGTGGATGTTCATCAGTGTCTGAGCATTGGAGAGTTAGGTATTTATTATAGTGTTCACAGTGTGGGCTTGTTTGTACCTGTCCTTCTTGGGAAGGCTTTCCAGGTATTTGAGAGAACTTGGGTGCTATGACCTAAGTTTTTGGTCACTGAATCCACATCCATATCTGTCCAGTAACACTGTGGCTTTTGCTGACTCACAGAGGTAATACATCAGTGGTCTTGGATAAGTTCCAGAAGAATTCTCTGGATGACCTGGCAGAGACTCTTGTCCTCTTCCCTTGCTTTCTCCCAAACACATGGAGTTTCTCTTTCTATGCTGAGCTGCCTGAAACCGGGAGCTGGGTGAACAAAAGTACCCCTGTGGCCATCATCACTGGTTCTACACTGGGTGAGACTTGAAGCCAGCACAGCACAGGAGCTCACCAAGTAGTCACTGCCTGGTTACTGCCTACATTTGCTCCAGGCCCTAGGGCTCTATAATCTGCAGGTGGCAAAGCCAGGCAAGCTTGTGTTCTTCCTTTTAGGGTGCTGAATTCCCTTGATCCTGGATTCATCCAGAGATGCCCTCCAGGAGTCAGGGCCTGGAGTCAGAAACCTCAAGAATTCACCTGGTGCTGTATTCTACTGCAACTCAGCTGGCAACCAAGCCACAAAACAAAGTCCTTCCCAATCTTCCCTCTCTTTTCCATAAGCAGAGGCATCTCCTCCTCATGCCACTACCTCCCCAGGCCAATGGCAAGAACTGCCTGGCTACCTCTGACGTTCAATCAAGGCCCAAGGGCCCTTCAGGCAGACCCTTCAGTGAACTCATGGTGCATGCTACCAGGTCTTGGTCTCACCCTTCAGGGCAGTGGGCTCCCCTCTGGCCCAGGACAGGTTCAGAAATGCCATTCAAGAGCCATGGCCTGGAATCAGGGATCCCAAGAGCCTGCTTGGTGTCCTACCCCACTGTGGCCAAGCTGGTGCTTAAGCTGTAAGACAAAGTCCCCTTTATTTTTTTTCTCAAGCAAAGGGAGTGTTTTCCCAATGCCACCACAGCCAGGAATCTTCTCGGTCATACCTGAAGCCAGCACATCCCTTAATCTCACCCAAGGCCCATGACAAGTACTGCCTTGGTACTGCTGCTGGTTATTCAGGGCCCAAGGGCTCTTTAGTCAGCAGGTGATAAATCCTGCCAAGACTAGATCCTTCCCTTTAAGGTACCAGTTTCCCTTCTGGCCCAGGGTGTATCTAATAATGTCATCTGGGATCTAGGGCCTGGACTGGGGGTCTCCTTCAGGATTATGCCTCATGCCCTATCCTACTATGGCTGAACTGATATCCAAGTTGCAAGACAAAGTTCTCTTTACTCTCCCTTCTCCACTCATCAAACAGAAAGAAGCGGTCTCTCTCAGGGGTGTGAGATGTGCTGTCTGGGGTTGGGGGAGGGGTGGCCCAAGCATTCTCTTGGTCACTCCAGCCGGTATCTCACTAGGTTGTGTGTGCCCTAAATCCACTGGCTTCAAACCCAGTACAGCACGAGGACTTGCCCAGGAATTGCAGTCCCTGTGGCCTAGACTGCCTTTCAAATTTACTCAGAACACCAGAGCACTTTAGCCCACACTGACGAGGCTTACTCGAACTCAGGTTCTAACCACTGGGTTGGGCAATGCCCCACTGGTGAGGGCTCATCTAAATACTTTCTCCATGGGTATCATCTGAGTTCTGTCCCATGTTGCTTTCCACTGTGACAGGGAAGCAATGAGTTCTAATGCAAAGTCCCACAATCACTATGCTCTCCCTTCCCCAAGCACACAGATTCCCTCCCTGTGCGACGTGGCTACTGCCAGGGCGTGGGGGAGGAGTGCTGTAGGCATTTCTAGACTGTCTCTCCTACCCTTTTCAGTGCCTCTTTCAGTGATATGAAGTTAAAATCAGGTACTGTGAGTGCTCATCTGATTCTTGGTTCTTATGAAGGTGCTTTTTTTGTGTGGATAGCTGTTAAATTTGGTGTTCCTATGTGTAGGATGATTGGTGAAGAGTTCTATTCACCCATCTTCCTCCTCTTCCTCCTCTGAGGTTCATGCTTACTGGTGTCATTTGGGGAATTGATCATGTGACACAAATTGCAAAGTACAAAAAAATGACAACTTAATTAAAAAAGTAAATCTTAACATGAAATGAATAAAATAGTTTAAGTCCATATACATTCTGTTGGTTACTTGCTATTTGGTTTTTCACATGTCTATCAGAAGAAAAATTTAATCTGGAGGATACACTCACTAAGATACCTTTCATTAGAGGAGAAATTTCAAGATTTGTGACTCCTATAGCAATAGTTACATATTAAATCCTTCAAATCTATTTAAATTTCTTTCTTAAGCAGAGTGTGCGGAGAGTGGAAAATATATGTATTGTATTAGGTAGTTTATTTTAAAAGATGAGGTTTACTTTGCTCTCAGTTCTGCGGGCTGTACAGAAAGCATAGTGGCTTCTGCTTCTGGGGAGACTTCAGGATGCTTCCAATCATGGCAGAAGGCAAAGGGGGCGCAAGACATCTCACATGGCTGGAGCAAGAGCAAGATAGAAGCAGCAGGGGAGGTATCACACTTTTAAACAACAAGATCTCACGAGAACTTACTCATTATTGTGAGGACAGCTTCAAGGGGATGGTGCTAAGTCATTCAAGACAGATCTACCTTTATGATCCAATCACACTCACCAGGCCCCACTTCCAACATTGCAGATTACAATTGAACATAAGATTTAGGTGGTGACACACAGCCAAACCTCGTTTTTTTATATATCCCCATCTATATATACACACATATATATAACATATATCAATATGAATATAATAGATATATATGTGTTACATATAATATTCTCTAATATATATTTTTTAGAAATTTAGGTTGGGCACAGTGGCTCAAGCCTGTAATTCCAGCATTCTGGGAGGCTGAGGTGGGCAGATCACTTGAGGTCAGGAATTTGAGACCAGCCTGTCCAATATAACAAAACCCCATCTCTACTAAAAATACAAAATTTAGCAGGGCGTAGTAACACACGCCTGTAGTCCCAGCTACTCAGGAGACTGAGGCAGGAAAATTGCTTGAACCCAGGAGGCAGAGGTTGCAATTAGCCGAGATCAAGCCAGTGCACTCCAGCCTGGGTGACAGAATGAGACTCCATTTCAAAAAAAAAAAAAAAAAGAAATTTAATATATGTAATTTTGTAGTAAATCAATGACACTGAAATGTCAGCCTTTAAGGTGTGACTCAACTTTATTGGAGACACTTGGTATATCAAAATATTAAACTGTAGAAATATTTCAAAAACTGGATAACATTTTCCTCTTTTGAAAGGGGAGCAAATAATTATTTTCTAATAGAATGCTGGTCAAATATTAACATTTTTATACAAATTGCAAAAACATCGATGAGCTGCAAAGCATGTTGATCTGAGTTCTGGATCATGGGTTAGAGGAGGAAAATAGATGAAGGATAACTAGAGATCATGGTGAGACTGAAGTGCCATCTGTGTATCTCCACAGCATCTGTCATTGTGGCAGCTGGGCGTGACAGGGAAATCTGCATGTACACATCCGTAGGACAGCTTTGAGGCTCAGAGTCCTGGTGACCTCAAAGATCCCAGGAACTGAGTGGTTTTATGAATTTCCCTTTTCAGTCGTTGGCTTAGCTTCTAATATAACTCATTAACAAATAGTAATCAAATAATGGTTTTCACTTGGGTGCTTACAACAAAATGACCCTCTCAACTTTATAGCCTCTACTTCAAGACAAAAAGTCCTAAATGTCAAAGTAGAAATATAGCTCCTGTTCACTGCCTTTTTGCATATAAGGAATGAAACTGTGACTGATGTTTATAGCTAAGACTTTTTATTAAATAACTGTCTTTCTTTGAGCAATGGAATAATTTGAAAGGGAATTTGTGTTCATTAGAACATTGCCTGACTTTCTTCCAAACACTCTCGTGTTCTCTTCTAAAGGAAAAGATGTTGCTTGGAAGCTCTGTCATCTTGATCTGATTCAGCATTCTAATTATTTTACTTTAATGGAAGAAACTCTGATAACAAATTCATAAATAAATGCTTATTAAAACAGCTCATTTATCAGTGCCTCTTTATAATCGGTTCAATTGGGTTATGATTTAGGTTGTAATGCCTGCAGCATATTAATTTAGCTATTCAAGTGCAATAATCAGTAATGACTTGTATTTGAATTTTGACCTTCCTTCTAAAGACTTAATACCACTTTCAAAACAGCACACTAAGAAGAGTATACGTGAAGTTTATTTGAGCATTGTATTATGAAAAGTATCTGCAATTTGACCCAGTAGTAAGCCAAAATAAAGTATTATAAATACAAGATATAATTATCTAATTATATCTTTGTTTTTGTGGAGTAACTATGTTGAAAATGGACACAATAACAGTTACCCCTCTAAAATATAAGGTTTATAAACTTTCTTAAGAACTTATTCTACATCTATATAAGGTTTAAAAAACATGGAAACAAATAAGTTAGTGTACAGAAAAGGGATTGCATTGTCCACTGAGACACAGAGTAGATAAAGAATTGTTTAGCAAGGTAGCTTATTAAGCCTCATTATTCCAAAATTTTTCAGTTTAATCTAGAGTCCTATTTTTCAAATATTTTCTGCATCTCTCCACAAATTGCATTTTTCAGCCTGATTCTTCATGGCTACTTTCTAAATGCTCACCATTTTCATAGCAGAAAGCTGGTTATACTAAATTGTTCTAATTATTTGATGTGAATAATATATTATATAAAAGCACTTACTTACACAAGGCCTAGCACACAGCACTTAATATCTTTTAGAATCCCCTTTTCCATCTGTAGACACTGAGATATGGTTCAACACTTTGCATGTTTAAGATGCTCTGGGATGTTCATTAAGGAATGCAAAGATGAATGAGGTGTTAATGAGCTTGTGGGAAAATGCACATGAAAAATGCTTAATGAGGGGAGAGACTGTCTTTTCTGTGTGTAACATCAGTACCTAGCATAGTGCCTGCTCAATATTTAGTGCTGAAAATGTTGATGGAATCAATAATTTCAATTTGGAATAAATAAATAATGTGTACAATGAGTAACATATTGTAAACCTTAAGATAATACATTTTATTTGAAAAAAAGGTGCTAGAAAGGTGCTATTAGTTATGGGTCTTAAAATATTGGTAATCTATGAAAAGGGGAAAAGCGTATTTGAGGCTGAGGAGAGAGTATGAAAAAAAGAGACCTGTACACTTGGGAATGTTGGTGTAGTTTTGTCTGAGGTGGTTAGATTTGCTGTCACTGAAGCTATGTATGTGTGCAAAGACAGCGTGAAAGATGAATCTGGAATGGCATGTTTAAGTTAGTCACTAGAAGGCCTCAAACCACCCGCTTCCCCGAACCCCGGTTCTGTAGATGTTGAGACTGGTGGACCAGGGGCCTGCTCTCTCTGAACCTTACTCCTGATTTCCCTATGAAAGCTGGCTTTGCTAGGTGTCCTGTGATATATTTGGGTTTATCCCTACTTTTGCAAAAGTAGGAACATTGTTTCCAGTTTACCTCCAGTGTCTAGAAAAATATGTGGCAGAAAGCATGACTTCAATAAATATTATTTTAATCATTGAGTATTTCCACAATTCCACTAATTCTACATGATGTTATGAACTATTGTACATTTTTAAGTGGTGAAAAAGTACTATCTTGCCTTTATTTTATGAAAACAATATTAAGAGTTAGCCTGAACACATCTATTCATCCACTTGCATTTGTGCTCATATACTTATATGCCAGTCACTGTGGATGAACAGAATGGTCTATCATCTAAAGCCAATATTTCTTTTTCCTAATTTCTTATCCAAGAACATTATTCCAGAAATACTTCTTTGTATTTCCTACATTATTAATTTTGCCCTTTCTTTGGACCATTTCCATTGGCATGCAAACATGCTATTATTTTTTTTTCCGTCTTAGAAAACATTAAACACAACTATCTTCACTCTACTTCCTCTATAACTATTTACCTTTTCTCCATTCCTTTTTTGAGTGAAGCATCTTGAAATTGTTTCCTATACTTACTGCCTTCAATCCCACTACTTTGTTAGAAATTCCTTTCAATCAAGCTTTCTCCTTATCACTTCCCCCAAAAACCTTTCGTGAGGTCATCAGGGATAGCCACTTTTCTAAATCCAACGGCTGATTATCAGGTCTCATTTTATGTCCGCTTTCTGCAGCATTTGATCAAGTTGGCCCCCAGTTTCTTGAAATAATACCTTGAAGACATTATTTCATTTCCTTTAGCTGTGTGGACATCATAATCTCCTTTATCAATTGCTTTCCAAAATCATTTTCTGGCTCTTTCTCCTACTGATATATGACTTTTGGAGAGCTTCAAGGCTCAGTTCTTTTACCAACTTTCTACACTATCGAGACTTTTTCCCTTAGTGATCTTATCCTTTCTCATGGCTTTTTGTATCATTCATACATTAATGACTTCCAAATTTATATGTGTAACCAAGGCCTTTTGTCTGACATTCAGACTTGTATATCTGATGGCCTTTGCAATGTTTCTTTATTGATGTCTAGTTGGCAGTCAAGCATCTCGAATGAAATATAACCCAAACCGAAAATGTGTTGTTCTGATCCTTACAAACTTTCTCATCTCAGTAAAGTCCACTTCTTAGTTCTAGCTGACCAAGTTGAAGGTTTTAGAATCGTTTCTGACTCATTTATTTCTTTCACAATACTCATCTAATCCAGAAACATGTAATGTCGGCTTTTCCTTCAAGAATATTTCTCACCACTCAGCTACTGCCCAATCCAAAGTACCCAGTTCTCTAAAACAGATGATTGAAATGGCCTCAACATGTGTATTCCTTCACCCATTTCTGCCTTGCCTTGAGTCTATTTACATCTCCAGCACAAAAGGGAGATTTGTATTGTATTACTTCTCTGCCAATTGGAGTCAAAATGTATTACTTCTCTGCCAATATCTTCCAATGAGTTTCTGTATTGCTTAGATAAATTGCCAAAATCTCTACACAACCTAGCACCTGTTATTATTCATCTCTATTTTCATCTGCTCATCCTCACATTTATTCAGGTCTTCCTACGTTCACTTTTAATTCCTAACACACACTGGTCATGCTCTTACATTAAGTCTTGTCTCAGCTCCCTTCCATCTCTCTTCCCCTACCTTTCATGACCTTTTTCCACAGCATTTATTATCATCTGAAACACAATATCTTTTACTTATGTATTGCATTTCTCCTCTCATTGAGTGCGAGCTCCAATATATTTAATTGGATATATTGTGAGCTCATGATATTTAATAGCACTGTTCACTGCTGTTTACCATTTTTGGCATATAGTAAGTACATATGTAAGAAATATTTAATAAATTGATGATGTAAATGAACATCTTATGCATACTCCAGACTCCAAGTAGAAAGCAATGGGGTGACCATGGTTGTTTAGGCCAATTGGTATTCTTCTTTTAGGGCTGGGTCTTATTGCCACCTGAACAAAATTAGGATTATCTTAGAAAGGAAGATGGATAGTCATGCAGTTGTCAACCAAAAGCAAATATCATTCAGAGAGTGAAGCAAAAAGGTGGCATTTAAAGTACTCAAATGTGTTTTTATTTCAAAAACTGCAAGTTAAAATATAAGTAATTTGTTTCTGTGTATATAAAAGTTCTTTTGTTTTAGTACTCTTTATTTTTTTTGTGAATTTCGGATTCTTAGAAAGCAATAGAAATCTTTGAAATATCAGGAATCCTAATTAAAAATCTAGTGGTCTTATGTTATCAAAATCTCTATAGCATCTTGTAAAGACAGAGTTTTTACTGTTATTGTTTTTTCTCTAGACTCATTTCTTCTCTTCTGTATGCTGATGATGTTGAGAGTTTGTCTGAACTTGTACACTTTCAAGTCAATTTTGCATGACTGTACTAAGAGTCAGAAATAAGAGAGAAAAGATAGACTAGTAATTCTGACAAAAATGCACAATTATACAAGCATTTTTGTTTATTTCATATATTTGTAGTCTCTCAAAGTCCCAAATGGTATGGTAAGGTGAGTAATGCACCATGAATACACATGTGTGCACATTATCTAAAGTCCTGGGCTCTATAGTTACTCGAACACTCAACTTGCTGGAACAATTTATAGCACAAAGTGTTACTTATGCAGGACATTTTATTTGAGTATGTTTCATGTAAATGTATAAAAATGCATCTATACCCAGTACAATAGAAATGGAAAAATTATCGTATAAAAAAGATATAAACTAGGTATTATAGTAGATGTATATGGGGAATATATCCACAAGAGAAACTTCACTCTGGATCAAATAGTATCTACATAGGACATGAACCAGAAGACATGTGTAACTCACACCTTTAGTTTCCAGATTTTTGAAAATAAGACAACGATTTGCATTTCCACAAAACAAAAAATAAAACAAATAAAATAAAAAATAATTCTTTACATTTTCCTGTTTTCAAGAGAGAGATTGACTAACATTACATAGGAAACATCAATATTCAAATATCAGTATCTTTTATAACTTGGAATTGAGCCTTTATTGCAAAAGGATTGTGTTGTCATGGAAGAGACAGATCACAAAATTTCCTGGAAAGAGAGAAAGATGCACTGAGCTGAGGTTGGTTACCACATTTGTGGGTAAGAAGTATCTAGTGGCAAGAATTTGCCCAGCAAAGAGGAGGTATTAACACTTGTTTTACAATGCAATTGATGATAACATATGAATTGTTAGTAAGTTCATATCAAGATACCAGTAATTCACTTAAATTATTTATAAATTCGTAATTATTAAATTATTAGTAATTATTAAGTTACTAATTTATAAATGTCTTGATAAAAGTTGAATTGTCATTCACAAAAATATGACACTTGCATAATGTAAAATCTGGACCCTAAAGGAAGATACTGAGATGAAATTCTAGCCACACATATCAATATTAGGAAATTTATTGATTAGAAAATATTGAAAGTTAACTTTGAAGTTCCTATATATATTATTCAGAAACATATTTCAAATGTATATAAAAATACTTGAACAAAAATAAAATATATCCCTTGGAGACTGCAATGATAGTAGACAGTTTTAGAAGAAATCTAACAGATTTTTCTTTTCACCTTTAGGATTTATTTCTCCATAATGTAGATATACATGCTATATCTATGTATGTGTATGTAGAGATGTATGTGTACATGTATGTGTGTATATATGTGTGTGTATGTAGATATATACATTTCTCATCTAAAACTTACTCTCAGGATACTGGAAGACTGCAGGAAGAAATAAAAAACGTATTTACCTAACATTGGAAGACTAATCCTATGGGGAACTGCCATGCTGAACCCACCTCCACTGTCTTCTACTAGGCAGCCCCAGTTTTGTTTTGCTGAAACTCTGGTGTGCTGCACTCAACATACTACCTCAGGCTTTGGCAAATGCACCACCATGGGTTATCGCCTTCCTTGTATTTTCCTGGATGAATAAGATTAAAATCTGTGAGATAGAAATGAGCATTTCTTAAATAAGGTAAACTATTTGTAAAAGGAGAGGTTGAGGAAAAACTCTCTCTTTGATGAGAAGGAAGGAGAGAAAGATGGATTTTGAAACAAAGAAGAGCAGGAACTAGGTTATGTGAGGTTTATGTATGGATGATGCAATTTAAATAATGTATTCTTTGTTTTCTGAAAACTGTAGTATTAACTTCATCTTATATTTGTTTTGCCCTATATTGTAATTCCCTTTTGCCCCAGTCTTCACTGAAGTCTGGTTACATTTATAATAGTTTTGTGTTAGGGGCGGTCAAAGAGGTATGAACTTTCTTGCATCTGCCTCTGCAGAGGCGACTGTAGTCACATTATATTTAAGGAGGTCAGAGGTGCCAGAATCCTAGGGAATGTCCCTCAGTGCAGTTAGCAGTGGAGTACAAGGTTACATTACGGACACTTCCAGCAGAGGTTAGAAGAGGAGATAGACTATGGACTTTTAAAAAGGGTGTCAGACAATTCGATTTGCATGTATTTATCAGTGTTTCTCACCTCAAAGGCATAAGAGAATTAATGCATCTTCTCAGGAATTCTACCAAAGAAACAAAGGAGTTTGGAATTTATCAGTAATTTGTTTTATTTTAAACATTAATGTGTCAGGGAAGCAGAGAAGCAGAACCACAGTGAATGATATTAAAAAGGCATTTGTTAAAGGGATTGATTGACCAAATGCATTGTGAGTATTTGTTAAACAGCCTATTGAAGGCTGTTGTTTCGGCTCCTAGGGTCAGGTCTGAGGTTGGCAGAAGAGGTAGGTAGAAAAGTCGGATGGATATGAAAAGGGGAAAACAATGGTAAATTGGAACCATGTCTCTTATTATCTTTATCTTCACGGATGCAGGTTCCTACAGGATAAGTCGATGCTCTTGATCATGAAGCTGCTTACTTACCTGGACCAGTTGCAGGAGAAGCTGAAAGAGGAGATCTGGCAGGAGCTAGAGGAGTTTGGGGCTTGACTGCTACTCCAACAACAAGATAAACCAGCAATTCAGCAACAACATGCATAAGCTGCGATAGCTCCTGAACTCACACTCACCTTTCTAGGACAAACAGGGTGTTGCTCCCGTGTCATTTAAAAAATCATTTGCAAATTTTATTCGTGGCCAATTCTCACTTGGAAAGATAAATGGAAGACAAATGTGGCAAAGGGAGTTTCAGTTAAGCTAAATTGAAACAAGAGAAAGCAACATTTCATTTAATTTTGCAACTTTAATGTAATTGTGCTCTAAATTGTGGACTTTGGATTAATAGCAAAATTCCAAGTTGTGGAATATTATCTTCTGGTTTTGAATACATCCTAGCACTTTGTCATATTCTATATACTAACATTATATAGTGCTTATTATAGAGAGTGGGTTTAGTAGTCCCTAATATTCATGTCTTTATAAAAGCTGAATTTGTAATATTCTTTCAAGTATCATTGACAATTTCGTGTACCAAGAAAAATGATATCATGATAATTAAAATTAAAATTCTTACATCTGGAACAGGAAGCTCAGTTAAGCAAAATTTATTAGGAAAAAAGATGTCTTACCAGGGCTGTGTATTATACTTTATTTTAGGTTAAGAGAAAAATATGATTTATAGGTTTCCTGAGACTAAATCGTTAACACAATATTACGTACTATAAGCAGATAAGTTCCAAGCACAATCCTTGGCATAGTTTAAGGAGTCTAACAAAGAAAGAAGGAATGGAATTAATGGTGATGTTGATGAAGAGAGAGGTTGTGATGATGGTGATGTGAGAACACAATGAGCTGTAATAAATAAAGAAAAATCATCCACTACTGTTTTTAAGGCATAAATACACAGTAGGTCTTATAGAAAACTGGAAAAGTCACCTATTAATTGGCAACTCTAATGATCAACTTATGTTGTAACCTTAAGGTGTGATCTGTTCTTCGAATTTATCTTACTGTCTCCACTCGTGCTCCTTTGTGAGTTATCATACCCTTTCATCAGCTCACCTATCAAATGTCAGTGACCTCTGCTCAATTAAGGACTAGAATAGAATAAAATAGAACAGAACAGAACAGAACAATTTGGCTTTCAGGCTTACATGGCAAAAAGCATGCCATCTTTGGGTAGAAAGAAATACCTTTATTCAGCAAAGACCTATAAACATAGCAGACTTTCTGGTGTTGCCGACTGAGCAGTATAGACCTGTATCTGTTTTAGATGATTCTGTTACTCTTGCCCATAATGGTCCTAAATAGGAACATTTTTTTAAAAAAAGATATTGAGAGAGGGGAGGGATTTGCAGGATGCACCACAGAGCAGTTTTGTTTTGAAAGTGTAAAAGAAGTATAATACATAATTTCTGATTAGTTTTTTTTTAACTACAAAATGTTTTTTCCACTATTCTTCTGAGGGATGTTCACCAATATTCTGGTTTTCCTCTGGACACATGGTTGAATTGCACTTCCTCACTCCCCTCCCCATAGCCTACCATGCTTGCAGTTAGTTAGGCACAACCAATGACCTGCTGCAGCCAACGAAATGAGAGCAGAAGTGAAGTGTTTCACTTATGTTTGTCCTACTTCTTGCAATAAGTAATTTGAGGCAGTTGTGACCTTGGCCATGGATATGGTGGTAAATCATTTGCACTGTTAGGATTATGACAAAAACATTGCACATACTCAATTTATTTCATATTAAAAACAAATAAAATATTTTGAACTCACCATAAAATTGCTTGATTAAAACATGGCTACTATCTACATTCTAAATATACTTCTCTTTATTGGAAAAAATATTAATTAAAATAATTATTACTTTAACAAAAACTCTAAGTGATTAGTGCTTCATAATTGTTGTCCACAGATTTAGAATATTTATTAATTCTACAGTAATGTAGTCTTAAGAATTCTATGTGTTTAACTTTTTCAGGCTAAAATAATGTGTTACGTATAAAGATTTAATTGTAGGCACATGACTCTGAACTCCCTTTTCCCAAATGTAGAGATTGTAGTGACAAGTCCTGAAATGGAGCCTCCATCAGCCTGACTGACTACAATGAGCTGACATCAGTGCTGCTCCATTTGGACATTCAAGATGAGTGAGATAAAAAAAAATTGTTTTGTGTTAAGCCACTGAGAATAGGGTGGTATTTGTTACTGCAGCCTGACATAGCCCACCCTGACAAGTACAGATGGTGGCCTGTAGTGCTTATATACCAAAAAAGAATGATCTTAGAATGCACAGTGTAAAGCCACTCAGTCACTTGTCATACAATTTATACAATGAGAAAGAGGCCACACAGATCCGCAGATGGTGGGCCAAACTCCTTGGTTGGTTGGTATTGGGAGAACAAGTGTTAGGCCTGGGGAGAATGTGTGGGTATCCATCTGTCTTTGGCCAAGTGAACACGCTAGTGTTCCAGGTCTTTAGGCAAAAGCAGAAAAGAGATGACAGCTTTCAGCTCAACAGATAACTTAAGATGCCAAACTTTTTTGCTCTGTGCCTTATTTTTTTGAGGAAGCCCAGAGATCCTCAGTTCAACAAATAACTATATATAATAAGCATGAACTTATGTTTGTCCTACTTCTTGCAATAAGTAATTTGAGGCAGTTGTGACCTTGGCCATGGATATGGTGGTAAATCATTTGCACTGTTAGGATTATGACAAAAACATTGCACATACTCAATTTATTTCATATTAAAAATATATAAAATATTTTGAACTCACCATAAAATTGATTGATTAAAACATGGTTACTATGTACATTCTAAATATACTTCTCTTTATTGGAAAAAATATTAATTAAAATAATTATTACTTTAACAGAAACTCTAAGTGATTAGTGCTTCATGATTGTTGCCCACAGATTTAGAATATTTATTAATTCTACAGTAATGTAGTCTTAAGAATTCTATGTGTTTAACTTTTTCAGGCTAAAATAATGTGTTACGTATAAAGTAGTATAATAGGGTCACTTGGCATGGTCCCTAATCACTTTACCAGCCCACTTATTTAAAATTATCTGGCATATCCTTAAGGTTGATAGGAAAGAGAGAGGTTTTTGAATTTCTCAAAGGGAAGTTAAAAGATCTCCTGTAACTTTTATTCTAACACCTAAGTCAAGAACAGCTTCATATCAAAATCAATAAATCTTTATTATGAGCACATTATTTATCAAAGACTGCTTAATTCAAAGGCAGTGAAAAGCACTAAGAGGACCTGCCTGAATGTATTTTACAGTCTCTATTAATTAAAATTACCATTAAGCAAATAATTTGTTATGGTCCTAATAAGTGCCACAAAGGGGATATTTAGGCTCTTGTAAAAGTAGATAATAGAAGGACATAATCTTATGTTAGGTCAGGAAAGTTTTGTAGAAAAATAAAATCTAGGCTGAAAGAGAAATTTGAATGATAAGTAGGGAGAAAGTAAGGGAGAAGAGGAAGAACCTTTCAAATAGCAGCTAACAGGATATGGTGTGATTCATTCAAGAAATAAAATGAAGATGAGTGTACAAGAAAAAGAGGACAGGAAGGAAGAACAGTGGAAACTGACTGTTTCGGAAATAGAACTTTTTGGGTTGTTTCTCTCTCTGTCTCCCTCTCTCTCTCCCTCTGTCACACACACAGACACACACACACACTAGTCCCTCACTTATCCAGCGTTTCACTTTCAGCAGTTTCAGTTACATGAGGTCAACTGCAATAGGAAAATATTAAATTGAAAATTCCAGAAATAAACCATTCATAAGTTTGAAATTGCACACCGTTGTGAGTAGCATGATGAAATCTCGTGCTGTCCCACTTCATCCTGCTCAGTGATCAAATTGACTTGTGGTGTCTCAGTACTGTGGTCAAGTCATCTTATTTTACTTCATCATAGTCCCAAAGCCAAAAGTAGGGCTGCTGGCTATTTAAATGTGCCAAAAGAAGCCATAAAGTGCTTTTAAGTGAAAAGGTGAAACCTCTTTATAAGGAAAGAAAAAGAATCTCATGCTTAGGTTGCTAAATCCTACTGTGAGAATCCATCTTTTATTTGTAAAATTGGAAGAAGGGGAGACAAATTTATGCTAGTTTTGCTATTACATGTCAGACTGCAAAAGTTTCCAACACATTGTGGGATAAGTGCTTAGTTAATGGAAAAGATATTACACCTGTGGGTAGAAGACATGAACAGAAATGTGTTCTGATTGACGGCAATCGGGCCTGGTACTATCCATGGTTTCAGGCTTTCACTGGGCATCTTGGAACATATTCCCTGAGGATAAGGGGAACCATGGTACAAAATATATAAAACATATATTGTATGAGTGATTGAGATCTGCTTAGGAAATACATTTGGCATAAGAAAAAGAACCTTCTGGCCGGGCACAGTGGCTCATGCCTGTAATCCCAGCACTTTGGGAGGCCGAGGCGGGTGAATCACCTGAGGTCAGGAGTTTGAGACCAGCCTGGCTAACATGGTGAAACCCCGTTTCTACTAAAAATACAAAAAAATTAGCCAGGTGTGGTGGTGCGTGCCTGCAATCCCGGCTACTCAGGAGGCTGAGGCAGAAGAATTGCTTGAACCTGGGAGGCGGAGGTTGCAGTGAGCCGAGATCACGCCATTGCACTCCAGCTTGGGCAACAAGGGCAAAATTCTGTCTCAAAAAAAAGAAAGAAAGAAAAGAAAAAGAACCTTCTTCAGGACCTAGAACAGAGTCCTGAGGAATAACAACATTTAAAGTTGGAAGAAGTTGGCAAAATGATGGGAGAAGAACCTCCAGTGAATCAAGAAGAAAACAAAGAAGGTGTGGTGCCCCCCAAAACAAAGGAAGCTTTCAAGAAGAGGGAATGCTGGCTTCCACCTTTCTCAAGCTGATTACTGTCTTAGAAGAATGGAGACCCTGTGTTGTGAGATCTGATTTTATGAAAACTCTGAAATTTAAATTATTTGACATCCCTCCACTGTGTATTATTTCTTTTTTTTCTGTCTTATTGAAAAATCTTTATTTTACTGTAAGTTCCAGGATACACGTGCAGAACATGCAGATTTGTTACACAGGTATACGCATGCCATGGTGGTTTGCTGCACCTATTAACACTTCGTCTAGGTTTTAAGTCCTGCATGCATCAGCTGTTTGTCCCAATGCTCTCCCTCCCCTCCTCCCACCCTCATGGACCCTGGTGTGTGCTGTTCCCCTCTCTTTGTCCACGTGTTCTCATTGTTCAACTACCACTTATGAGTGAGAACATGCAGTGTTTGGTTTTTTGTTCCTGCTAGTTTGTTGAGGATGATGGCTTCCAGCTTCATCCAAGTCCCCACAAAGCACATGATCTCATTCCTTTTTATGGCTGCATAGTATTCCATGGTGTATATACACCACATTTTCTTTACCCAGTCTATCACTGATGGGCCATTTGGGTTGGTTCCATGTCTTTGCTATTGTAAATAGTGCTACAATAAACATACATGCACATGTGTCTTTATAGTAGAATGATTTATATTCCTTTCAGTATATACCCAGTAATGGGATTGCTGGGTCAAATGGTATTTCTGGTTAGATTCTTGAGGAATTGCCGCACTGTCTTCCACAATGGTTGAACATTCCCACCAACAGTGTAAAAGTGTTCCTATTTCTCCACAGCCTTGCCAGCATTTGTTGTTTCCTGATTTTTTAATAAGCACCATTCTGACTGGTGTGAGATGGTTATCATTGTGGTTTTGATTCACATTTCTCCAATGTTTGATTCACATTTGATTCACATTTCTCCAATGTTGAGCAAAAAGCAATGTCGAGCTTTTTTTCATTTTTTTTTGGCCTGTTTATAGTTTTTTAATTTTAACTTTTATTTTAAGTTCAGGGATACATGTGCAGGTTTGTAATATAGGTAAACTCATGTTACAGGAGTTTGTTGTACAGAGTATTTTGTCACCCAGGTACTCAGCCTAGTACTCAATAGTTACTTTTTCTACTCCTCTCTCTCCTCACAACTTCCGCCCTCAAGTAGGCCCCAGTGTCTTTTGTTCTCCTCTTTGGGACCATAAGTTCTCATCATTTAGCTCCCACTTATGTGTGAGAATATGTGGTGTTTGATTTTCTGTTCCTGCATTAGCTTGCTAAGAATAATGGCCTCCAGCTCCATCCATGTTCCCGTAAAAGGCGTAATCTGATTCTTTTTTATGGCTGCATAGTATTCCATGGTGTATATGTACCACATTTTCTTTATCCAATCTGTCACTGATGGCATTTATGTTGATTCCATGCCTTTGCTCTTGTGAATAGTGCTGCAATGAACATTCACATGCATGTGTCTTCATTGTAGAATAATTTATATTCCTTTGGGTATATACTCAGTAATGGGATTGCTGGGAAAATGATAGTTCCATTTTTACCTTTTAGAGAAATCACCACACTACTTTCCACAATGACATCTCTCAATTTTTAAATGAAGACTTCAGTGTTAAAACTGTACAAACCCTGTCAATGGGCTGGAAAGAATGCTATTTTACAAACTTTGTGTTATAATACATCAACATTTGTAACCAATAATGATAACTATTTGGTTTAATTGGACATCTAGAAAATTAGCAAAACATTATGCCATAATTCTTAATTTAGCAAGCATTGAAATGTCATACAGCCGTAAGCAGGGACATACAAAAAAGAGAGAAAGTCAGCCGGGCGCAGTGGCTCACACCTGTAATCCCAGCACTTTGGGAGGCCGAGGTGGGCAGATCACGAGGTCAGGAGATCGAGACTATCCTGGTTAACACGGTGAAACCCCGTCTCTACTAAAAATACAAAAAATTAGCCGGGCGTGGTGGCGGGCGCCTGTAGTCGCAGCTACTAGGGAGGCTGAGGCAAGAGAATGGCGTTAACCCAGGAGGCGGAGCTTGCAGTGAGCCGAGAATGAGCCACTGCACCGCAGCCTGGGCGACAGTGCAAGACTCTGTCTCAAAAAAAAAAAAAGAGAGAGAAAGTCCATGGTAGTTTTACAACCAAAAGTATTCAATTCAATTCAGATCTAATGGTTAGAGTGCATATACTGTACATGCAAGCAAAAATGTAGTTAGTTGTAGTTTTCAAACAAGGGAGAGAACTGGGCATGAGCAACAATGGACACTACTATATGTTGTTTTCATGTTTGTTCTACTCTATGCATAAGAAAAGAAACTCTTTCATCTTCCCTGATTCTGATTTCTCCAGACATTCTCCTACAAGAAAATTTGTTGACATTCTTGATGACATCATTGTTCTCTCCTCAATTAGGTGGTCAGCATGATTGTGCACAGCCTGCATTTCTACAAGGAAGTACTGTAGGGAATGCTGTACAAAGCTGCTCTCAGATCCAGGGCTGTCATGTCTATTGGGGAATTGTGCAGTGGCCTCAACTGAAGTATGACCTCTTCTCTGGAAGTCTCAGCATTTCTTGTTTTCCTTGACACTGAACTGGTGGCTTTGTATGTACACTGGCTCTTTCTTCTTTCCTCCCTGCTGATGTCTGAAATGCACACGAAAGCACAAGGTAAGCCTGCCAACGTATACTTAGATTAGATTACTGGACGAGGTTGACAAAGGAAGTATTTGAATGGGAAATATAACTAAATTAGGACCCTTTGTCAAGAGCAAAATTATTTTTCCTCTTCTGAATCTGAATCTTGAAATAGTATTTTTGGCATTCCTAGCAGCTACAAACAGCCTGCTTATTAATTATGGTTCTGGAAATTGCAAACTTTTTTGAATATAAAATTACTTGCCATGTATTAGTATTAGAAGAGGGAAATGATAATAGAGCTTCACTACATTCTTGATCCTTTTGCTATGTTAGACTCACCCCTGGACATTATAAACTACAATTCTGTGAGCATGTCTTTTCTTTTACCTTTTCAACATTTCTTGTTTCCTGGTATGTCTGACAGTGTAAGAATTATGGTTATCAAAGTACTCATTTTCATAAAATAAAAATGAGTTTTCAAACGAAGTTTGATGTTAAAATAATATTTCTAATGTTTATATTTTAAGTATTTTCACATCTATGAAATTTAAAATAATTTCATTTCATTGAAGAATAAATTGAATTTTCTGAAAAACCAAAAATGTAGTGATTCTATATAGTGAAGCCAGTGAAGGACAGATTATTTTTCATATATCACATATAACTAAGCAGGTTATATGTTATTATGCCATTGAATAAAAAAAAACTTGTATTCCTCCAAGATAAATTTTCCCAAGACAGTAGGATGTGCCTGGAACATCTGTGACCTCAGTGAAAATCCCTGGGGGCTTGACTTCTTAAAAAGGTGTCCTTTCTCTTTCCTCTGGACTCCATTCTGGTTGGATGTGTGGGGTTTTGTCTGTTTGTTTCTGAAAGTCTTGGCTTGGAGAAAGAAGGGAACAGTTCCCGACCAACAGTGATTGGTTAGCTTGCTACAAACTAACCTCATTATGAACACATTTCCCCAAATACCATTTTACTAACTATAGACTACAATCAAAACTCTGGATTCCAATGAGAGGAATTTAGGTGATGGTTCAAATGAAGATAATTTAAGGAAGGGACTATGTTTAAAAATTGTAGGCAGTAATGAAGGGACTGCTTGAGAACAAAAATGGATATCGAGAGAGGTGTCCAAAGAATAGCAGCTGAAGCAGTTGAAGGGACTAAAGGAGGAAATAGAGTCACTTCTGGAGCCCAGACAGACCTGGAACAGCTCAAGAGGCGTCACGCATCAGGAGCTGTGGTTACAGAGGAATAGTTCTGAGCAGTAAGATTGCTGGGGGAGTAAATATCTTCTCACTCCCCATCTCCTGCTGATGCTGACTAGTGGTGAACTCAACAAGCAAGGGAATGTGGCCAGCAGAGCACTGAGCAGGGTGGAAAGAGTCAAGAAAAGGTCTAAATCGGGGTGCAAATGGAAGATACTCAGCACAGATCAGAATCCTGAGAGGCAGGGCGAGTCTTTAGCATAATCTTGGGCAGGTGTTTAGGACTGCATTCAGGAAGTAAATCAGAAAGCCTGGGAATGCCAGGTAACCGGTTGGAGAGGTTCCTAAGGAAAGGTAGCATTCTCAAAGCTGTGGTACCTAATGTCCTCGAATATCATTATACTGGGCATGGCACTGAGCCCTCCAAACCCTTTGTCTCACTTCCTATTGACAACATTTATCTCTGGGAGGAATAATTACCAATAATCTATCAACTTAAAAAGAACCGATTTTTTAAGAGCTTACATAGCTGGTAATAGAGAGAGTGGTACTCAGGCTGCATTCTCGTCAAGTCTTCAGCCTGCATCTTTCCTTTATCCCATGCTTCCCTTTGACATTTGAAAGCATTTGCTTCACTCAAAGGCATGTAGGCAGCAGAAACCCTTCATCTTTTTTCCTGGTGGTAACAGTGACCACCTCAGTCAGCAGGATCATCACCGGGGTCTTTTACTTCAGGCCTTCCAACTCTGTTGCTTTTTCAGATCTGGCTTCCCCTCAGACCTAGGACTAATTCTTACTTCCGCACCATCTGGTCCCTTCTTTCCTATTTTATTCTGGCTTCAGCCCTTACTGTCTAGTCAACTCGTTCTCACAAAAAAGAAACCTTCTTGTGTTTGGAAGAAATCTGGGATCAAAGGTGAAGAAAGTGAAGGAAAAAATCTGGAAGTGAGTAGAGAAAAGAGGATAGGAAATGTTCACGGAGATACTGCCACTTGTTCTGAAGTGGGGGAATGGAGTCGGGCTGTCCAGGGACTGAATTGCGTCTCTGAAGCTTTGGACACACTGTGAGCCCAGAAGAGAGCACGCAGCTACTTTAGTTTGTAGTTTTGAGTTTAAACCTCAAAAGAAACTAGAAGAAAGCAGAGCAGGAGTGGAATGAAGTGAAACTGGGAAGAATTACACTTCTGCAGCTATCTGTTTTGTGAGCTACTATAGCTATTTTTTCCTCAGCTGTTTTTTTTTTTTTTTAGAAAATTAAAAAAAAAAAATCTAGCAGGACTTTACTTGCTGAAGACATTGAAGTTATATGGAATGTGCTTTCCTAATTCGGAATGCTGCTGAAATATGGAAACTCTGCTTTACAGTGGAGTCTATTAAATTGACGTTTTTGCATGGCTAGCATGTGGACGAATATGGCCACTCCCTGTCCACGGTGCCTCCAGCCTCTCTCTTTTCTGCAGGGGTAAAAGTTTATTCTCCTGAAACGAATGAAGTTTAAATCTCAGGACCCCTCAATTGCCCGAGCTCCTCCAAGACCATATGTCTAATTTTGTATTTGTAGTTTTGTCTTCTTTTTCTTAAAGAGGGCCCCTCAAATTTTATAAGCTTTAGACTCCACAGAAACTGGTTACTGGGGTGGGGTGGGGTACAGGGTTGGGCTTCGAAAAGGGCGTGATGTGGCAGAGACTACAAATCCTTTTAGCACCAGCTGGCAGATTCTCCACCACTTGGTAAATATCCTGTCAGCATTATCACCCTTGACTTCACTTTACTACTCCACAACACATCTAAAAAAGAGTTAATCAGTGACAAATTCTTCTGTGATAAATTGCTTCCAAGATCTTTTACACAACACTCAGGCCAAGTAAACTTGAGAGGTTTAATACATGCATGTATTAAGTGCTGCAAGCCTTCAAGGACGCTTTCAAGTCAATGAACTCTAAATTGTGTGGAAAGGAAAATGCAGGATGAGTTGTCCTTCTGATGCATTATTGTTCTTTAAAAACATTACTCATCAGTAGTTTTGGAATAAAATTGTCTTTTTGTTTTGTGGATACACTTTGCATTTAGACCACTTCTATGACCACAAGCATGCATTAATGGGGAGGTAAAAATATATACCTGGGGTCTGCAAACTTTTTCTGTGAGGAGTCAGCTCACGAATATTTTCAGCTTTGTAGGCCATGCAATCTCCGTTGCAAATACTCAACCCTAATGCTGTAGCATGAAAACAGCCAGAGGTGGCTGGGTGCTGTGGCTCATGCCTGTAATCCCAGCATTTTGGGAGGGTGAGGTGGGTGGATCACCGGAGGTCAGGAGTTCAAGACCAGCCTGGCCAACATGGCTAAACTCCATCTCTACTAAAAACACAAAAATTAGCTGGGCATGATGGCACATGCCTGTAGTCCCAGCTACTCGGGAGGCTGAGGCAGGAGAATCCGCCTGATCCCAGGAGGCGGAGGTTGCAGTGAGCCGAGATCATGCTGCGCACTCCAGCCTGGGCGACAGATAGAGACTCAGTCTCAAAAAAAACAAAAAACAAGAACAGCCAGAGGCAAGACTTAAATGAGTGGTTTTCGTTGTGTTTCAATAAAGCTTTATTTATGGACATTAAAATCTGAATTTCAATGTGTCAGGAAATAGCATTCTTTTGCATTTTTAAAAAATTATTTAAAAATGTAAGACCATTCTTAGTTCACAGGGTAAAACAGTCTAGATTCAGCCTATGGACCATACATTCAAACCCTTGATATATAGTAATAGTGAAAAGAATACAAATTTTTGAGCATTCATACTTGGTTGTCAATTTTGAGTCTGTTGCTATTAGGTCAATGAAATTGTGCATCTGTGTTTCAACTCCCCAGATCCAGAGCTTTCTCATCTATAAAATGGGCTTGTTTAACTTGTTGGCAGGATTACATGAAACATGACATTTCAAAGCACCTAGCATAGTCTCTATGGAGTTGTAATTCATCAATATATTCAAATTCTTTTCTGTTTTTTTGACTATTTATTTGACTGACTGACTTGTTAACATAAGTATCTTGAACAGATATTGTACAGTCACGGAAACTGAAAAAAGTTTTGAAATTAAACATGAATTTTTAAGTATGCAAATTGGTGGGATAATATGACAAAAATCTCATTCACATTTGAATCAAAGTTTGTATCACCTTTATTTTAACATTGTTCTTTGGGGTCATGTCGTTTTCTTTGCGTTCTTAAATTTTTTTATGTTTAAATCAAAGTATTTTACTTTTTTGTATTTGGTTTAATTCGTATTATAATAATTAGGTGCTTCTCCTGTGAGTTTTCACCATATCTGCTCCAATGGGTTTAACTTGTATATAGCCATGAGGACCTTGATAGTTGAGGACTGCAAATGCTACATGCCACTCTAATAGTGTATGTTTGTATATTATATCAATGTATGTGTCAAGGATGTAACTACATTAGTATACACTGAAGGTTTACACTGTTGACCAAGGCCACAGGAATCCATAGGAAAACTGGATTATTTCTAGGCAATCTGCATTCAATTAGTTCTTAATAGGAGAGATATTCGAATTTTCATATTATTAATTAATTAAGTAATAATATGTCAAATTTCTAGGACAAAGGGAAGAAGTAATGGACTTTAGACTCATTCAGGGAACTTTTTCAAAATACACACATTCTGATTTTTCACCACCAGCCTTCCCCATCTTTTCAAAATACAAAGAACCATGGGGTGGGGAGAGTGATTATTTGTATTTTGAATAATAAAAACTCCTTAGTTGAGTTGGACACACACACACACACATACACACACACACACACACACATGCACGCACACAGCACTTTTGGAGGTAAATGACAGGGCTTTTCTATCTGTTTGGGTTCCTCCTAGTCGAGTAGTTATTTTGCTTCAATTCTTACTTTAGATGTGGAGGATTATTACCAGGGAGTTACATTCTATTTTCTCCAGGGCAGCAGTCAGAATTTCGATAATTTTTTCGTCCAGTCTTTGATGCTGGAAAAAGTTATTGAACATTCACCGAAGGTAGGACACTGCCACACACCACGAGGTATAAAAAAAGATAAATGCTACTCCTCATGTTTGAGGAGGTAAAATATAATATCTAAGACTAGATGAGACAAGTACACACGTAAGCGCATATCACAATGTTAAGTGAGAGGTATGTGAAAGAAATACAATGTCCTATTGGAAATTGGATGATTGTGATATCATGTATGATTTCAAAAGCCAGGAAAGGTTTTATATATAATTGGAATTGTCATTTTAAAATGTTGCCAATGTTTAAGGAAATGAGTAAGTGAGCATTTCTTTATAATCCAATGTTGCTCATAAATTCAGATTCTATTCATGCTATTGAAGAGTTAGGTACATCTTTATTTAAAAACTTTTGAATCGTTCTCTTAGGAGTAGCATCCATAAACATTTTAATGCATTTGAAGGTGACAGATTTCCTAAAGTATTTTCTGTCATTTTATAAGAGCCTATAGCTATAAAATCCAGAATTTATTTAACATAATAATTCATCATTCCAATGCAAATTCCTCAAATGGATCAAGCCATATTAGATTTAGCTTTTTTTGCCCCAAATGAAGGATTTCATCATGGCACATTCTATGTTTTCTGATTTTCATTAAACAGAGAGGAAAGAAAAACAGCACTGAAAAATCCACCTATATCTATAATTTATGAAATTAAAGGAATTATCTCTAGAATGCTTACAAAGCATGAAAACCTAAATAGATTCAATGGATTTTGTGCTCTTTAAGCAAGAATTGCCTTCTGGCTTTTACATATGAAATTTATAATTTTAATAATAAGATTTATTTTAGGAAAACTGAACACCAAAGGGAGATTTTTAATTTGATGCTAAATATGTTTATCAATTTCTTACATTCATGTTTTAAACTCTTCAAATTCTTTAGCAAGACATTTTGATCATTTGTTAAAGTCTAGTTTGTTAGACTATACAGAAAAATTAGATGAGATTTAGTTCAATTTCGTTGTGGGCAGCCCATGAAATATTTAATTTATAATAAAATGAATTTTGTTTCTCTCCAGATCCTCATTTCACATTTCACTGGAGAGACTTTAGTCATAGAGATATAGTGAGTGGAAATCCAAATTGCCTTTTGGAAATCTTTCAGTAAGGCCAGAGTTTTAAAAAAGTAAATGTTTGAGACACATATATTGAATCCAATTTCAATAACTATTTGAACTTAAGAGATAAGTAAGTCAAATCAAAAGGCAGAGAACTGGATGATATTTTCCCTGATTTTGTAACTTTAAAATTTTTGCTGTAAAAATTTTTCTAATTACTTAAGAGAAACACAATTAAGAGATGATAGGTTTGGGTAGTTGCTCTCAAAATATATGTTTTTAAAAAGAAATCATTAAATAAAGTTTTGTTATCTTAATTTGAACAGTTCTCTCACAGTTAAGAGGGTTTCTCTACCTGGAGGATTTCTCATAGGGCACACGCACAAAAGTGTCACCTGTACCATGCCAGTGACTCAAGAACTTCAAGAATCATCATCATATGTGATGAGAATGAGACAATAAAATGGAAAGACTGAAAAAAAATTGTTAAATGAAAACTTATCAAAACCTATGATGAGTTTCATCATAGATTTTGTAGTAGATTTCATCAAAATCTACTACAGGCAGCTTAGCAATGGCTAACCTAAGTCCTCATACTCACATTGTATTATGTTCTGGCTAACACACAGTTATTACCAAAATGTGGTTCTAGTATTAACCACCAACCTACCTGTGGATTGGGGGAATATTAGCTAGAAATGTGAGTGGCATATCTGTCTTTATCTCATCTGCTTCTTCACTCACGTTAAAGCCTTCTCTCTGCTTTTGTATTATTGCCTGGTCCATACTCCTGTGCCTTGGACAGAAAGTTTTTTCTTTCTTTCTTTTTTTGGTTACCCCAGATTCAGTCTTATGTAACAAGCATTCTTTCTTAGATGTATAGACAAATATATATTTATATCTGTTTTTCTTATTTTTATTTATATTTGTAACTGCTATTAAGCAACTCACATAATGCAGAAACTACAGGAAGTAAACTTTCAAGTGACAGAATGCCTGAAAATATCTATGAAAGCTTATGCTATTCCTTTGAAACTTTTTTTTAAAAGAACATCCTAATGTTAGACAGGAAAAAAAAAATGATATCATCCAGGCCAAATAACTTTCTTCCATTACTCAAGCACTTTTCCTTTCTTTTATGGCAGTTTCTTATCTACAGCTGCAGTGAATGGGGAGAAAATTCTAAGTTTTTAACCTTATAGTTCAAGGGTTGTGGTTTAACTCTTTCATATCTGTTAGTATTGGATACATTCTACTACAAAAGGAATTAATTCCACATGAACAGAGAGCAAACCAGAAAAAAAAATATTTGAACCATCCAATCTGTGGGCCCAAATTGTATTTTTAGTATAAGTTTGTCATTTAACTTATATATTTAATACATTTAACTTATATATTTGCTTCTGAATGCATCAATTGAGCAATATAATTATAATTATCCATCCAGTTCCCTGCAAATTTCACCTACTGATCAGACCTATTGCAAATGGCAATAGGTCTGATCTAAAGACATAGATTTATAATAGCTCCAAATACCTGGAGAGAGATGTTGATTTTAACAATTACTCCCTTAAAACCCTTATTACGCTCTCTTTAATCCTGAAAATAACACCGACACAACAATGGAAAGATCATATTATTACCTTACTTTTACTGAGGAAAAACTGAAACACAAAGAAATTAATCTGGACAATATCAGACAATGGCAATGGTAGAAGTAGGATTTCAATTAAGACAGTCTAGCTCCAGAGTATATGCCTGAAGGCGCTGCTACATGTGTATTCTGCGTTCATTCAACATTTAATAAAAGCCCATGTGTTAATCACCAACACAGACACAGAGATGCTCAGTTATAAAAATGAAGAAGAGGTATCCCCAAGGCACCCTGAGTATAAAAGTGACATGCAAAAGACAGTAAAAACAACAAAAATTAGTTCCATAAAAGTGTGTGCAGGGTACAATGGAAATAAAATGAAGAGATAACTGATTTAACTTTTGTGTAAGAGTGAAAGTTAGAAAAGCCTTCCTAGAAGGCATGAATTCATGAACTGCGACTTAAAATCAGGTTAGTGTTTGTCAGGAAGACCAAGGAGAGTCAAAAGTGGAGTTGCCATATGAACAAAGGGATAAAGAAATGAAGCCCAAAGAAATCACAGGAGGTTCCTTGCCATGATATAGTAGGGCTTGAAGGCTGAGGGCAATACAAACTAACTCGTGACAGTGATAGGAAAGCAAGTCTTGGAGGACTGTGCATAGCTTATTGAAGAACGTAAAAACTTTCTTACAGAAATTGGATACTCACTGAAGATTTTAAGCCCAAAAGATCTGGGGTCAAAGGTTGGACCCCAAATGTGCACAATGATGTGTAAGGCGCTGGAGTCCTAGAAGTCTCAGTTCTGTCACTTATGAAGTGCAGATTATTAATACCTACCTCATGGTCTTTTATTTTTTGATACAGGGTCTTGCTTTGTCACCCAGGCTGGAGTGCAGTGGCGTGATCTTGGCTCACTGCAGCCTTGACCTCCCATGCTCAAGCAATCCTCCAGCCCCAGAACCCACAGTAGCTGGGTCTACAGGCACGTGCCACCAAGCCAGTTAATTTTTTTTTTTTTGAGACGGAGTCTCCCTCTGTCACCCAGGCTGGAGTCCAGTGGCGCCATCTCGGCTCACTGCACGCTCCGCCTCCCAGGTTCACGCCATTGTCCTGCCTCAGCCTCCCGAGTAGCTAGGACTACAGGCGTCCGCCACCACGCCCAGTTAATTTTTTGTATTTTTTGTAGAGACACGGTTTTGCTATGTTGCCCAGGATGATCTCAAACTCCTGAGCTCAAGCGATCTGCCCACCTCAGCCTCCCAAAGTGCTGGATTACAGGTGTCAGCCACCACTCTCAGCCTTCATGGTCTTTTGTGAGAAGTGAGACAATCATATGTAACATACGTCTGATTCTTTACCCCGAGTTGAGAAGGAAAGGAGAAGCAGAAAGAAGGTAGGCAGGTAGGCATGTCTGTGTGTGTTGGGGGGAGCGGCGGGGCGGGGGTAGGCTCACTAGTCGTTTCAATGGTTGTGTAGTGTAGATTAAGGCAAATGAGGGCTCCTTCTTATGGGTTGAGGCAGGATTGCACTTCCTTACTCTCCTTGAACCCAGACATAACCATTGACTGGCTGGTCCAGTGAGATGTTAGCAGAGGAATATGTCTAGCTTTAGATGGGAGCGCTTAATTGCCATGATAATACCACCCAGCCCTCTCTTCTTCTGCTGCAATGTTCATGGAAGCTTCTTTGGAGGTAGAAGGTCTGTGTCCTGCTGGGTCCCCAAGTGATTGTGTGCTCCACTCTTAGCTCCTGCTGGGCCTGTATTATGAGAGGAAAGTTCTTGTTGAGATAAGCTGCTGTGAATTTGAGAGTTGTTCCCAAAGCATAACGTATTCCATCTGATTATAGACAGGTCAAACGGCTTCATAGAATTGCAGTTGAGTACAGGGTTTCTCACTTGGGGACATGGGAAGATAGGCTAAGCGATTACTGAGGGATGAATGCAAACTTAAGTTTCAGTAACTGTGAAAGGCAAGAGAACAATTCCAAACTGGAATACTTACTTCAAAAGAAAATAAAAATTACATTAATAAGCTGGAAGAAATCTAAACCAGTCCCTGGTTGGCTGTGTGCTACCCCATGATGGGGTTAAAATGTGTGTCTGAGGAACATCTGGTTGAAATAATCTGGTTGAAACTAACATGATGCCTAGCATATAAGGTAAGCTTGACAAATAGTAGCTGCCTTATTCATCTTCCCATTTCTTCTTTTATGAGATCCCATTTTGCTACTTATTTACCAAAGGGCTAGAATTGTTTGACCTAAGAAACCTTAAAAATGCTGTCTATGTAATGAGTTGCTTCTGCAATTTAGTGTTTCTGGAGTTAAGCACTTCACATGCGAACCTAAGTGTGCTGAGTCATTCGCTTTCCTCCATTCAGTATTCAGTAGTGAATAAGCCAGGAGCTCATGATTTTCAACTTACAAAAATATGAGTACCAAATATCTTCATCCCACATAGTTTTATTCCTTCGTTGCTGCATTGTACAGATGTCTACAGGATGTTTCTAATCATAGCATTTCATTTGATGACTATACAGAGGCAGACACTTTGACCCTATTAACATACCTAAATTGTTGGCTCTGATGACTATACAGTCATTGAAGGGCTGTACATCTGATTAGCATGTGTTGTGGGAGTACTTTTTTGTGTAACATATTATGATGTGTTAGAAAAATTCTAGGAGACTATGGAATAGTCTATAGAATTTCTATAGCTTAATTTATAGAATAGATTGTGGAATGACATCTAACACTCAGAGATAGACAATCAGAAGAGAAGTCACAACTCATGACGGGTTCAGAAACGTATGTAAGTGTGCAGCAGAAGGAGTTGAAACTTGAAGTTTTATCACAATCAAGTATCCAGTGATTTAGAGAAAATACAACTCACCAGTAACTGGCATCAGAATCTCACTCATTCTTTGCCTTTCTTTTTGTGTGTGTGTGAAAAGGGATTGGCAGGAGAAGTTTTAGAGGATTGTACTGAATGCTCTATGAGGGCAAAAAGATGAATTAGACATAATCCAAAAGTTCACAGAGTTTAAGTTTGACAGTTAAATTAATGTATAAGAGTATCCTAGCATGGGATGGGGTTTTGGAAAAAAACAGAGGTTGAAATGAATACTAACAGTTTCAGTCTAAAGTAATGTGAGGAGCAATAACATCATGGAGTTAGTAGGGGTTTTAGCACTAAAATAGTCCAATCTTTCAACCCATCAAGAATAATTTACAAGGCTAAACATCCCTCATGACTTGAGAACATGTTATATCTAACCTTTATGATAAGGTTACCAAATAGTTTATTAACCTTAAATCTTACATTTAGCCATCATCTTTTCACTAATGAGAAAGTTCTAGATACATTATACATTTGAAGTCATATACTAAAAAAAGTTTCTTAATGTTTAATAAACTGAATTCCATCAATGTTTACATGACAAAATAAAAATAAGGGCAAACATAAAAATTGGAATAGATATTTTTCCTAGAAATTAATTTTACATCTATTCAAAATTAAGAAGCCCATTGTATAGTGTAATGACCTTTCATAATAGTAATATCTAGACTCTAGATTATGTGCTAAGAGTGTAAGGTTAGAGCACCAGGATTATAAGCCTGATCTAAGCTTGTGCCTCAAATTTCAGGAATCCTAAATATCATCCACAAAACTTTTTAATGCTGCATGATAATGAGAAAACAATACTTTGGTTATCTAACTAGTTTATTTACAAGTTTAGGGACATTCAGTACAGTGCTGTCTCAAACATATTATGTTTTATGAGTGGATCAGAAGTGGATACCATAACTCACTCGATTTTACTGTCATCATTGAACACAATTTGTTGTTATCTTGATACATAATATAGGTGATCTATGTTTTTTAGTGTTTCCAACATAAATAAATATATTTTAAATTGACCTCAAATTATTATTAATTATTTTGAGACAGGTTATTAATTATTATTTTGAGACAGAGTCCTGCTCTGTCACTCAGTCTGGAGTGCAGTGATGCAATCATGGCTCATTGCAGCCTCAACCTCCTAAGTTCAAGTGACCCTCTCGCCTCAATCTTCCTAGAAGCTGCGATTACAGGTACAAATCACTGCTCTAGGCTAATTTTTTATTTTTTTTTTGTAGAGACTGGGTCTTGTTATGTTACCCATGATGGTCTCGACCTCCTGGACTCAAGCAATCCTCCCATCTTGGCCTCCCAAAGTGCTGAAAACACTGTGCCCTGCCGACCACGAATTATATTGTAAATGCCTTTAAGTGACAGCTATGGAGAGAATTTAAAGTAGAAATAAGAAAAAAAGGTTGCTGAGAGGTATTAACTACTAGAACAGGTGACATATCCACTCCTCAGTGTCTTCATAAAACAGACAACTCTTGCAAATTAAGATTAGCTGGTAGTGCAAAAGCAATAAAGTAATGTCTGAAGATGTAAAGGCAAGTAAGAATTTTAATGCAACTTTAAAATAAGGTCTGCATTTACACTGAGTCATTAATCTCTATAAGACAGTTGACAGGTTTGTATAAAAAATATAAGCCACATTAAATTGTGTAGATTCAGAAATATTTAGAGGTCAGATTATTTAAGATAGTAATGTATAAGGCATGGCTCTTTCTATAAAATATAAACTTATTAAACATTTTTCAAAAAGTCTTTTTGGCAGAATGTATATTCTTTTGAAGATGATTAAAACATGGCTTTTTATTTTTATAACTCCTCTCATTGAAATTGCTTTCACACTCAGTTTATAATGCACTTCAGGTGAAATAAGAATCATTACTAGGTAGTTAGATCTTCTTGATATCTGAGCTCTTTCTAAAAAAACACATTTATTGTCAAAAAATAAAGCTTTGCCAACACTGAAGATATTAAAAAGAAAATGCTGCTGGTCTAGAGGTAAGATGAAAGAGGACTAAATAAAGTGTTTTGAGCAATGGCGGCATCACTGAAATAAATGGACATCTTTCCTTGGGAATTCTGTGTAGCTGACAGTGTTCATTTGTTCAGGGAAGAAGTGTCTGGCGGGTGCAAAAAAAGAGCTTCCATACATTCCATTCTCTTTCACAGTTGATTCTTTTTTATCGGGAGCTTAAATGTAGTGTCATCTAAGGTTCTGCCTTCTGCCCTCATTTTTCCCATTTGATAATGTCTCTTGTATATCTCAGCGATGTCACTGGCTACAGTTGTCACCGTTATGACCACCAAATTTATACCACCAGGACATATCTTTTTTCTTGATTTTACAACAATGCATCCAGCCTCTTGTTGGGCTTCTCCGAACACTTGCATATTCTACAAATACCTCCAGTTCAACACGACTGAAATGAAGCTCATCATTTGCGATCTTACAAGACCCTCAATGTGTTTTTATCCCAGTTCGGTGGAGGCAACTACCATGTGCCCTGTTAGCCAAGCCAGAATGAAGCACACCCTACATTCTTTATTCACTCCTCTTCCCTGCCTCAACAGGCCATCCAGTCTTCTTCTAGAATATATCCTCAGCACCCTTCTTTCCTAGTATCACTTCTTGATTCAGGTCCTTGCCATTTCTACTTGATGTATAACAGACTTTGGATTGGTCTTATTGGCTCCTGCTTCTTTCTTAACCTATTTTCAACGGTTAATAACTTTTCTAAAATGAAAATAATATCACATCATTTGCCCCATTACTCCAAAACAAAATGCTAATGTGTTTCCTTGAACTTTGGCAGAAAGTTTAGGTTTCATTTCCTCTGTGTGAAATGGCCTTCCTCTCTGTCCACTGTGTGCTGTCCTGTTAGTTGTGTAGTGAACTAGCTTTCCTTTGATTTCTGTTTCCAGCTTCCATGAGACTTATGTTAGTGCCACATCATGTGAGATGCCCATCTTGTGTAACAGGGTAAGTTACTGTTAGGTAACCTTCCATGTCTGGAATTTGCCTGTTTTCTGTAATAAACTGGGCTTTTCTTTAGGACAAACAAAATCTCTCTCTCTCCAAGACCTAGCAGAAAGTCTTCAGGTGTTCAATGACTGGTTGAATTAATGAGGCACCCGTTAATTAATGAGTCTCCCATATTTTAGAAGCTGTAAAGAAAAAAAATGAAAAAGACAACCCCCTTATTGCCTGCTGTGAGTGGTATAATTCTGCATTTATTTCAATGGATACAGTAGAAATTAAAATTATATTGTGGTGACAATCTACTATTTTAAATACAGAGGGGATTAAACAGCTTAATTCATTTAAATAATCTCCATGCAGAATATCCATCAGAGCACTTAAAAATTATGAACAGCTTTAAAGGTCCCATTAGCATTTTAAAATACAGAATTCAACAAAAGCATGGAAAAAGGCTACATTTTACTGTTTTTAAAGTTTAAAGAACAAACATAATTTACATGTGAGTACTAGCGTAGCTCAATACTATCATTTGCCACTGACTAGTGCTTAGAATAACACATTTTTAAGAAAATTATTTTATAAGCATGGATTATGGAGACCCCCAAAATGAAAAAAATAGTAAAACAAATATATATTAAAACACAAAAATTTAAGATTTATAATTTGCAGTTCCTCCTCAAGTATCCTCATAATAGCACCATGATTAACTAAAATCTGAAAAAAAAAGACTTAGCTGACTTTAAGTTATGTGGATTTCAAATATGCCTGTAGATATATATAAAATATATTTATATAAGTATTTTATATAATATAAGTATTTTATATAATACTTATATATATAAGTATTTTAGTAATTTTTCTCTGAGTTTAGATGATTTTTATAAAAACCATTTCAATCAAATAATTCGGAATAAAGCCCATATACATAAAACATGTCATTCAACGAGGTAGATAAAATTTTACCCCTAAATCCAAAATATCCTCAGGAGTACTTCATATTTTGAAAACATACATTTTACATTGTAATGTTTACATTTTGTATCAGAATTATAAAAACTAAGGTTAATTAATAAACATTGGAAAACCCAAATTTCAAGACTTTAAGATATCTGAAAATGAACCTTAAGATCATACTTCTCACTTATGAATTTTCATAGGTGTATTCTCCCAAAGTGTCAATAGTGAAGTTAGAAGAGATTAAGGCTTTAGTTGATGTTTTAAAACTGTTTATATTAGGTAAATATAAAATATTGCAAATACAGAATTGTATATATTTGAGATAGATACAATGCTTCCTGGGCCTTAGAGGGCCCCATTTTCCAACACCTAGAGATAAGTGCCCACCCTCCTCTGTCATAACAGACACATATGTGAACAAAGTTGAGAAGAGTTTCAGGCAGCTTAAGCTGAGTTACACATTGCAAATCCACCCAAGGCTATTGTTCAATTATTCATGAGAATAAAGAAGCAGGTGTACAACTTCTCTACTTTATCCCTGGCTAGGTGATTTTAGATGGAAGAAACCGGTGGAAACTACTTCCATCTCACTTCACAGAAATCCTTAACATATTGATAGACCCTCAAGTACCTTGTCCAAGAGTAGAAACATAATAGCACTTGCAACAGCACTAATTCCCTGAGTGACAATCAACTGTTTAGAATTTGCCACTTAATTATCATCACTACAGTAGTGTATTACTTGTATGATACTTCATAAGTTCTTGTCCCTGATGTTTCAAAACCTATATATTTACTAAGTTTCCATTTTTTTCTTATTACATAATTACTATTGTTGATATTTTTACTAATATCAATTTAGGATTTGATTTTACATTAAAGAAATGCAAATTAAAATCACAATAGATACCATTTTACACCAGTCAAAATGGCCATAATTAAAAAGTCAAAAAACAACAGATATTGGCAAGGCTGCAGACAAAAGGGAACATGCATACACTGCTGGTAGAAGTGTAAATTAGTTTGGCCACTGTGGAAAGCAGTTTGGAGATTTCTCAAAGAACTAAAAACAGAACTACCGCTAAACCCAGCAATCCCATTACTGGGTATACACACCAAGTAAAATAAATCAGTGTACCAAAAAAACACATGAACTCTTATGTTCATCCCAGCACTATTCACAATAGCAAAGACATGGAATCAACCTAGGTACTCACCAATAATGGATTGGATGAAGAAAATATGCTGCATATACACCATGAAATACTCTGCAGCCATTAAAAAGAATGAAATCATATCCTTTGCAGCTGGAGATCATTATTATCCTAAGCCAATTAATGCAGGACCAGAAAACCAAATGCTACATGTTCTTACTTATAAGTAAGAGCTAAACATTGGGTACATATGGACATAAAGATGGAAGCAATAGACACTGGGGACTACTAGAGGGAAGGGGAGGGGGTTGGGGGCAAAGGCCGACAAGCTACTTATCAGGTACTATGCTCATCACCTGGGTGACAGGATCATTTGTACCCCAAACCTCAGTATCACGAAATACACCCATGTAACAAACTGCACAAGTACTCCCTAAACCTAAAATAAAAGTTAAAATTACTTTTTAAAAATATTTGATTTTATAATGTAGCAACATTTTTAGCTAAATTAGCAATATACCTTGTCCATAATATATCTAAGAACAATAACTAATTTTAACTGTTTTTAAAATCTGTATGTACGGTAAGCACATGTACTTAATGAATGAGTTTGGAAGGATGAGTTGAGCTGCAGAACAAGACACACAATAGATTTTCACAATTTCTAAAATTCACATTTATCTCATATATGTATAAATATATATACACACACACATATACACTATGACATAGACACACATCCACACATATATATCATGATGTATACTCATATCCACACATATAATGTTATATATAGTTGAATAATGTATTTTTAAAAGATCTCAAATTACATTTTAGCATATTCACTATAGATAAGAAAATGATACTAGCAATACTTACCGTAATTCACTGTTCCTTGGAAAATCTTTAGGGTCAATTGAAGATACAAATTTATGTAACTGAAGATATAAAATTGCAGATAAAAATTAATTGTAATACAATACATATAAATCAATTTTACTTATTATTACGTATTTTTTAGTATATTAAAAAGTGATGACATTGAAAGCAGTAGTATAGTTTTTTCAACATCAATTTCTATATAATGGTAAAGGTTAACTTTATAAAACACACAAAATATCCTCTGTGATGTGATCCTTATGAATTGGTCAGCTGTAGATCTTCATGAGCTATTTATCTACACTATATATCTGAGTTAACCTTTCATGTCTATTTGTAGAAAGAAGCTAAAACCACCTCTTAAAATTTAAAGCAAAGAGAAATGAAGATAAGCAATACAAAGGCATATGTTGGAAGAAGCTGGGTTTGAAGACAGACGAAGCGGATTTCTGATTTTTTCCTCGGCCAATTATTTAGTACGGCATGACTACATAAGCCCTGAGATTCACTTTACTGATTTATAAAATGGGGTTTAAAAGCCTACCTCACATATTATCTGGATTTGGAGAGGTCAATGGAGTCAGAGCTTAAATAGTGCTAGGATCATAGTTATAGGCACTCAGAAAATTATTACTATTTTATAATAATTATGAAACACTTGAGAGTTTTGAATAACTTTCTATTCGTAATTTTTCCCCAGTAGAAGACTCAGCAATTATTTTGCTCTAAGTATCTCAACTGTAGAAAATTTCTGAACCTTATGTTTTTATGTCTTTTTTTTTTTTTTTTTTTTTTAGAAATGGGATCTCACTCCATCACTCAGGCTGGAGTACAGTGCTGAGATCAAGGCTCACTGCAGCCTTGAACACCTGGACTCAAGTGATTCTCCTGCCTCAGCCTCCTGAGTAGCAGAGACTACAGGTACACGCCACCACACTTGGCTAATTTTATTTCCATCTTTTATTCTTTTAGAGAAAGGGTCTCACTTTGTTGCAGACTGGTCTCAAACTCCTGGCCTCAAGTGATCCTCCCACTTCAGCCTTCCAAGTAGCTAAGATTATAGGCGTGAGTCACTGAGCCTGACACTTTTATCTTTTTATGGTGATTCTGTAACTAGTTCAAGTTGGAAACACAACAACAAAAATCAATAGATGACATTTATATAAATGTGTCTTCCATATTATGCCTTAAATGATCTCAATGTTTCCTGGAAATAGTGCCTTTTATAAAAATATTTTGACTTTAAATACAGAGGTCAAAATTAGATAATTTGTAAGAGGAAATTTATTTTAGAAGACTCCAACATGCAGCTTAATAAATGTGAATATAATACATTTTTATGAGGTTGTTTTTATTTGCTCTTGGGTCTATAAAAATATCTGTTTTTTCTGTCTTGACCTATGAATATTTATCGTATTCTCTTGAATAATCTCACAAGGATGCTGAGTCCAGGTTCACCCTGGCAATGAGCACATGCAGGACTGCTTAGGTGGTATGAGAAAACTGGGCTTGTCTCATGATGAGTGTATGCATAAATATCCTAAATCCTGCTATTTAAGCCCATCAAAATTGGTCAGCGGAAGGTTCAAATTTTCAAAAGAAGTGCATTTAAAATCCTTAAAATGTCATACAATGATAAAAATATCTTAGTGTTCAAAATAAATTATTTTTCATCTTTTCGTTGATTTAATGTTTGAAAATACTCGGTATCCGAACAAAAAAATACTGAAAATTTGTTTTACCAAGGCACAAGGAACTAATTATTGAGCATCAGAGTCTAATGATATTAGAAGAGGAGGGGAACAACAGAGAAACAAAGGGCATTGTGAAATCTTGTTCATGAGAAAAAAGGTAGAAAATGAGAAAACGTGTTTTGCATTACTGGTTATATGGATCTTTGTATTTACATGCTTGTGTTTTAAGTTGTCCTTGTGAAAACTGATGATGATGGCTTCAGATATAAAAGCTGGTGGAAGAAGTGTACTTTACATTTTACTCACTGATGTTGCAAGTTATCGGATGCTATTAGGAACTCTTTTAGAAAGATTTATGATAATACGTATTCATCACAAAGCCCATCATTCTGGAGAACAAAAAGTGATGCTGCATTCATTTTGTGTGATTAATGATTTGCATGTAATGAGGAAAAACGTTCAGGACTAACCTACAATTGCAAATGAAAATGAACTTTATAAAGAGATTTTTCTTGTTAATGTCAACAAAAGAAAGAAACCCTGCATATGTGCGATATTTGCAAGTATTTACATCAGGTAACAAGAAACATTATATCAAGCAATAAGACTATCTGTTAATTTGTATCATAATTAAGGACTCACATTCTGTAATATCTCAGACCTCTAAGCATGTTTAATAAAATTTAGGTGGTGTATTTATTTTGCTATCCCAGATAGGATATTAATGAATGGGCTGATTCAAACCTAATTTGCACAGTAAGTGAATATAATTAAAACCAGTCTTTCATTAAAATCTCACAAGAAAATATTTAATCTGTAGCATATTTTCAGGAAGGCAAGGAGCAGAGCTTATTTTCAGGTCTAGCACATTCTATAAAATCAGTCGAATAAGAAAATAACTTAGGCATATTGTTTGGTTATTTCCTTGCCACTGGGCTTTGGCATCATAATCACTTATTTTGGGCAAGTGTGCTCTAAACTTCATTATGATGTTAAAACCCTGTAAACATAAAATGAGAAATGTTGTTTTTATTGCTGGCGTAGATATTTCTTTTCCTTATTGACCTGTGGGAATTTGCTAGTTTGAATTGCACCCTCAAGTTGGAGAAGCATATAGTTCATGAACCAAATCCATATCAATGTTAAAAAATTTGGTTCTCATGGTATCAAACTAATCATTACCTTAAAGTTTTTCAACCTTGAACATATTATGAAATACTCATTTTTGTTATATAGAACAAAATAACTTGTATTTCATGTAAAATATTGCTGAGACAAATTTATTAGAAAATTCAAAATACTATAGTTTTCATTAACAAAACTGTTCTATTTTTTCTGGCTTCTTTTTGATATATGAATCAGCTCTGTGTGGTTGATCTTTCCTTCTCTGAATATGGCCAAATCACTTTCAGTATGCTATTTAACTGGGGCGGGTTAAAACAGGGTCATTGATTGCCTGTTCTCTGATTAATTTTTAAAAGCTGTATTTCTTTGGGTCTCATGATAAAATCTATATCCTTTAGTTATCCAATGCCTCCTTCTGAATACTGGCTTTCTTTTCCTTTTTTTCTCTTACCTTTTCACTTACCTTTCATGTCTCTGTTCTCCAGTGGTCTCCTTTCCCTTGAAACACCCTTTCCTCTTGTTTCATATTGAGTTCTAGTTTACTTATGGCTCTGTATAGATTAAATACCTTGAGGAGTAATGGATAAGGTTTCATTGACTGTTTGACTCCAAACCCTTCCTCTGCTACATTCTGATCCTTGATCTTTCTTTATCCACTCTCTAAAATTGACCTATTATGTGTATTCAATTAGTATTTTCCTGCAACTTGAAGTATGAAGTTTAGTGGAACAGACTTCTCTTTTGGTGTGGTAAGAAGTGTTACAGCATAATTACATACAAATTAGAGCTAAAATAAACAAAAAATACAATGAATTACACCACAGAGACCTCTTACACTCTTAACATTAAATACAAGTGGGATAAATTCTTCCTTGTTACATTATCATATAGGTTCTTCATTACAATTTCCTGACACAAACACAGATGCTGTGTAGCCTAATGGCTAAGATGCCAAGCTATAAGGCCACATGAGTGGGTTCAATTTCCAGTTCTTCTATATGAAGGAGTTCTTCATAAAGCTCCATGAACTCAAGTTGTGTTGTCCAAAATTAGAAAGGACTGAAGTACTTCTGGTGTCTTACCTTGTAGGTACCTACCTTGTAAAAATTACGGCATGCAGAAAAAGAATATTTGCTCCAGGGGGTAGATACATTCACTTGTAAAAAGGAAGTAGGGAGAAGGACTAAGCCCCAAAGCCCACTTTTCCAAATTCAACAGTCAAATAAATCACTCTTATCCCATGGAACACATGTGTATAAGGATAGGGCAAGAGGCCTAGGGTGTTATCCTAGAAGAGTTACTGCAGAGGGAAGCGTGGAGCTAGGGTAAAGCAGGTTCTCGCATGAATTATGCATGATGAATGCACAAGATATTTTCTCTATAATTTATCCTTGCAACCTATGAAACCATTAATAATATTATTTCAATTAGCCTCCAAAACAGTTTATAAGTCTTTTTACTATCTTAAGTATTTTTATTCATGATATCTTATTAATAGTGACAGGAGGCAGGGAAATTCTATGCAAAAAAAGTAGGGTCCCTGGCGAAGCCCCACCCTCAAGCTGGAAATCCTGAGACCACGGCCCAAAGTGAGAACTTATATCCCTTTTCCCCACTTGAATGTTACCTTTTCCTAAGCCATTCATGGCCCTGCCCAACTCCATCCTGTGCCTATGAAGACTCCAGACTCAGCTGGCAGAGAGGAAGAACAAGCTGGACATTGGAGAAAAGTGGTTTGACTTCAGAGGGACAGCTTGCCGGCATAACTCCTGAGAAGAATCCAGCCAGAGATGGCTGGACTTCATGATAAGATTAACTGCACACCTCCCCACTCCCATCATCTTCTTTCAGCTCTTCTTCCCACTGAGAGCCACTTTCGCCAGCATAAAATTCCCCACATTTACCATCCTTCAATTTGTTCCTGCAACTTCATTTTTCCTGGATGCAGACAAGAGCTCAGGAGCAAGCGTGGGTACAAAAGGGCCCACTAAGCTGTTAAAACGTAAGCTGTCTGTGGATGGCAGAGCTAAAAGAGCACTATAACATGCCTACTGAGGCTTTGGAAGTCACAAGCACCTCCTCTAGATGTTGCCATGGGACCTGCACCAAGTTTGCTCCTGCTGGTGCCTAAAAGTGCTTGCCCCGGCTCTTGCACTCACTCACCTGCATGCTCCCTTCCATGAGGGGTGGAACATAGCAGGTCAGAGTGCGTGGAGTTCGCTCCTGCGAGTGCCAAAGCAGCCAGCTGGTTCCAGCGCTTGTGTACTCCAGTTTCTGCCTTGTTGGCTTGCAAACCCCCTCCCGCAAGGAGTTGAGAGTGGTAAGCTGAGTAAATGGGGCACTCATGTCACAAGTCCCATGAAGGGGTCAGGAAAATATCCTGCTTCATCATTATAATAAAAAAACTATCATAACCCCAAATGCAGAAATACCAATTATATATAGGTTAAAATACCATTTAACAAAAATTTTAACATGGTGTTTGAAGAAAAATTTGACAGAACTGAAGGAAAAAATAGCAGCCTGATAACTGTAGGATACTTCAATAGATCACTTCCAATCATGAGATCAATCAAGTAGTAGAGGACCTGAACAACACTATAGACCAGATGAATCTAACAGACATACACAGAACACTCTACCCCAAAACTGCAGACTATATATTCTCCTGAAGAGCACCTGGAATATTCCCTGTGATAGAATACATGTTAGACCAAAAACAAGTCTTTACATATTTGAGAAGATTGAAATCATACAAAGTGTATGTTACAATAACAATGAAATAAAACTAGAAATCAATAGTGTGAGGAAAACCTGAAAATCTACAAATATGTGGAAAATTAGGGACACTCTGAAACAACCAATGGGTCAAAGAAAAATTACGAGGAAAATTAGATAATGGGTTGTGACAAATGAAAATGAAAATGAAAATGCAACATAAACTTATGGGATGCAGTGGAAGAAGTATAAAGAGAGAAGTTTATAGCTGTAAATGCATATACTAAAAAACAAGAAAAACATCAAAAAAGAAGAAAGGTTTCTCTCTCTACAAAAACTTGGGAAGTTTTCAGCTATTGTTTCATTAAATACGTTTTCTGCATCTTTTCCTGTCTTTTCTCTTTGTGGGATGCCCATAATATGAATATTTGTACACTTAATGGTGTCCCATAAATCCATAAATCCTGTAGGCTTCTTCATCCTTTTTTATTATTTTCTCTTCTTGTCTGCCTGTGTTATTTCAAAAGACCTGTCTTCAAGTTCAGAAATTCCTTATTTTCTTGGTCTTGTCTGTTGTTGAAGCCCTTACTTGTAGTTTTATTTCATTCATCAAATTCTTCAGCTCTAGGACTTCTGTAGGCCTCATTTCGTGATGATGTACCCTCACTTTCTATTACAATTATTAAACCCTGTGTTTCTAACAGCAATGCATCCTCTTGTGCAGCACATTCTATCCTTCCTCACCTACTTAAAATCATTGAAAAAAAAAGTTGCTTTAAAAAAAAATCATTGCCCTGGCAACTTGATTTTGTGTGTTAATTATTGTCAAATCCCTCTCACATCATTATTTGCATCAGTATACAAAAAACCTATTTCTCTATTTTAATAAGCAAAAGCAGAAACAAAACACACTATGTCTTAACAATTTTTAAAATTATATGTCTATTAAAAATCAAGAAACAAACTAAAAGATACTATTTTATTTACTCATAATCCTATTCTTATTATTTGTCCCCTCAGGGGTCTGTTAATGTCAGTTCTCCTCTGGATAGCACCACTTTACTTTACTTCTATTTACGAAACTCCTTGGAAAAGCTTTCTATGCTAATTTAATTCTACTTACACTTTTCTCTTGAACTCACTGCAACTGGGGCTTTTTTCTCCACAATTTAATAGCTTTTGTCAGGGTTCCCATGACCTTCCTGTAACTATTTCCATGGTGAATTCCCAGTTTTCACCTTACTTGAACTATCAGTAGCATTTGACATAGTCGAGCACATTCTTCTTCTTGATATACTTTCCTTTGCACAGTTACCAGAATATTACACTAATCTCCAGCTAGAATTCTGGATATTTCAGTTTTCCTTGAGTTGTATTAGTTTTTGCTTCATGTATTTTGTAACTTTGTCATTTGCATAATTCAGATGTTATTTATGCACTGGTTTCCAATAAGCTAGATATGAATCAACTAATCATTTTGTATTGTTTTTACGGTGTTTTACGATTGTCATGCCCACCATTTTTACCCATGTTTATCCTTCCTGCATAATTTATGTTATTATCTACTTAATTAAAAAGTATTTAGTTATGTAATTGAGTGGGTGAACCTTGATATAAACCACTCATGATTCTTTTAGTCTCTGGAATATTTCTAACTTAATCTGAAAATAGCTATTCATTTTGTTTTGATTTATTGCATTTCTTTGAGTTTTATTTCTTATGTGTTTAATATTTTCAGACATGATTGACTGCTGAATTTACCAAATAAGTCTCTTGTCCCACCTGATTACTCTACCTTTTAACTTAGGTGAATTTTAGCTTGTGTCCAAATTTTTTTTCCAACTAGATGTTTACTATCTTGGAGGATGGAGATTTATCGAATTTATTATAATCACGGTTGATTGGAACAAATCTTACTTTTACTCCTTATTATTCACATTTCTGTATTGATTTTTCTTTCCTGATGTTTTGTATGTTATGAAATTTTTATTGTAGTTGTTTTGTTGTATCAAGAAGGATATATATCTCACGATCTTTTAGAATCTAATAATTTAATTTATTTTATTTATTTTCCTATCAATGACTAGATAAGATTTTCCCAAAGAACAAAAAAAGTAGCAAATTTCCACTTATTTTACTTTTCTATCACTTTCCCTTTCAGATTCAGCATATTCTGAATACCAATGATAAATTCTCATGTTTAGAAGAATTAATAATTGCTTTGATAACACATTTAATAATTTCTTGGTATGCTAATTTTTTAAATTCATGTCTTTATTTGTATTGAAATCCATTTTTACAAAGTTGGAGTGTATACTTAAGATCTTCTTTCATAGTTTATGGAAAGCAGTCATTCTGAGGCTTTGTATATTAAAATAATCTTTTTATTCTCTCTTAATCATGAAAATTTGGCTAGTAATATAACTCTACGCTCATATTCCACTAGAGGTTTAAAATAGTCTCTCTTTCTTCTAGCATTAATTATTGCTGAATGAGAAGTTAGAGTCTTCCCAATAAGATTCTTGTTCCTTTAACTGTGACATTCAGAGTTTCCGTCACATTATGTTTAGGTTTTATTAATTTTCTTTATGGAATGGTTTTGGCGCCCATTCAATTAAAAGGCTCATGTATCTTCTTCTCTGTGTTTTTATTTTTTTCATCTAATTACCTTCTTCAACTTCTTTCTATTGATAACTTCTTTCACTTCTCTTAGATGGGCGTGTTAGTCCATTTTGTGTTGCTTAAAGAAATACCTAAGACTGGGTAATTCATAATGAAAAAAGGTTTATTTGGTTCATGGTTCTGCAGGCAGTAAAAGCATGTCATCGGCATCTGCTTGGCTTCTCCTGAGGCCTCAAGAAGCTTTTATTCATGGCGGAACGTGAAGTGGGAGAAGGTGTGTCACAGGGCAAGAGAGAGGTGGAGGATCCCAGATTCTTTTTAGCCATAGATCTCTTGGTAACTCATTACTATGGGGAGGCCACAAAGCATTCATGAGGAATGCACCTTCACAACTTAGACAGCTCCCATTAGGCCTCACCTCCAACACTGGAGATCACATTTCAACATGATATTTGAAGGGAACAAAACATCCAAAATATAGCAAAAGGTATTGGGCTCCTGGTCTCTTCCTGTCTCTCAATAATTCTTTCATATAGTTTTCACTTTATCCTTTTTATTTTCTCTTTGAGACAGAGCCTCATTCTGTCACCCAGGCTGGAGTGCAGTGGCATGATCTCAGCTCACTGGGACCTCTGCCTCCCTGGTTCAAGTGATTCTTCTGCCTCAGCCTCCCAGGTAGCTGGACTACAGGTGCGCCACCATACCAAGCTAATTTTGGGGGGTGATATTTTTATTAGAGAGAGGGTTTCGCTGTGTTGGCCAGGCTGGTCTGGAACCCCTGGCCTCAAGTGTTCCACCTGCCTTGGCCTCCTAAAGTGCTGGGATTACAGGTCTGAGCCCCTGTGCCTGGCCCTATCCTTCTAATTATGATTTTTCAGCTTATTTAATACTAATACAACTTTCTTCCTTAGCTATTTCTGTTTTCCATTAAATTAATCCCAGGTAGCTTCTCCTCATCCCCAAAACCTATACATTTACTTTTCATGACCTTTAATTGATTAATTTTGTAATAGCTTGTGCATGTGATAATTCCTTTAATCTCTCCTAAAATTTTTTTAAATTAATTAGTTTATTAATTTTTAGAGATGGGGTCCTGCTTTGTCTCCCAGGGTGGAGTGCAGTGATGTAATCATAACTTTCTTCAGCCTAGAATTCCTGAGCTTAAGCAGTCCTCCTGCCTTAGCCACCACACTCTCTCCTAGAATATTAATTTTACTTATCTTACAGTCTTTTTCAGTTTGCTTTATTAGTTCTACTGCTTTGGTGCTGATTCTCTTGTGGTTTTTTTTTCTTTTGTTTGTTTTTTGTTTTTGTTCAACTGAACACCTTTTGAATATGTTTTATTTCATGTTTCATATTTGTTATTGATTATTTATTCATTTGTTTAGATATCAATTAACCTATTTGTATTTGCCGGTTCTTCTTTCATAATATTACCTTTGGTGATTTGGGCAGAGGAGTGATACATGCTGTCAGAAGTGCATGACCATGGTTTATCTCCTGAGAGGTGTCCTCCTGGAAGAGGGTTCTTCACTCTTGACCATCGATGACCTGCTGCATAGCCCTGCCTTTAGGGCTCCAGGACTGGGTGGCTTTAGGGCTCCAGGACTGGCTGCCTTAGCTTGTGTGCCAGTGTGATGGTTGCACTCAGCTTAGCAGAATAGCACAAGAAGAGAGATGCTGGTTTTCCCAGCATCCCTAAAGATATTTTCTCAAATAAGCGTCATAGAGCCCTGAAGAACCCTTCTGATTATTATGCTTGGACACATCTCACAATACTCCCACCTCCACAGCAGCTCTCCCCAACACCATATCTTCATGAGACTTTTCTTAGTCTTGCCTGATTGTCAATCCAGTCCTGTCTGCTTTCTCTTGTTAAGAATTGTTCAATATTTTTCTTACACTTCTGGTACTATTTCTTGCTGCCCAGGATTATTATAGATTTATACATTTTAAAGTATCTTTTTTCTTTTCAAGGGAATTTATGCAGAAGGCATAAAAGATACATGCACTTAGTTTGCTGTGATGTTCAAATTCTTTCCACTGACCTTTTATTTTAAATATACTTTAATATTTTTCCTTCTATTTGAACTTACTTGAATCAGTATTATTTTATTGGATTTAGGTTGTCCTGGGTTTTGTGGTAAAATATAATATATAATAATAGCTTTCTGCTCTTCATACTTTCTTTTTTTGCTGTTGAACACTACCTTCTGAAACTGACTTTATACTTTTTTCTTTTAACAGCCATTTCTACTATAACTTACTATTTTATAATTCCCCCTCTTTCAATTTTGTTGTTAACTCACATCTCCCATCAATATATTGTCTGTTAGAAAAATTATCTTTAAAGTATTAACTTACATCTTGAATTTTATGCTTATTGCATTACTATTTCCATGTAAATAAGTGGATCTAATTTCCTTAAATCTTTTCACATCCTGAAAATTTTGCCTAGGAAAATAAAGATTAAAAGTAACTTTATGGAAATAAGGAGCCAAGATGGCCGAATAGGAACAGCTCTGGTCTACAGCTCCCAGTGTGAGCGATGCAGAAGACGGGTGATTTCTGCATTTCCATCTGAGGTACTGGGTTCATCTCACTAGGGAGTGCCAGACAGTGGGCCCAGGTCAGTGGGTGCGTGCACCGTGCGCGAGCCGAAGAAGGGCGAGGCATTGCCTCACTCGGGAAGTGCAAGGGGTCAGGAAGTTCCCTTTCCTAGTCAAAGAAAGGGGTGACAGACGGCACCTGGAAAATCGGGTCACTCCCACCCGAATACTGCGCTTTTCCGAGGGGCTTAAAAAACGGTGCACCAGGAGATTGTATCCCGCACCTGGCTCAGACCCTAACCCTAACCCTAAACCTAACCCTAACCCTAACCCTAACCCTACGCCCACGGAGTCTCGCTGATTGCTAGCACAGCAGTCTGAGATCAAACTGCAAGACGGCAGCGAGGCTAGGGGAGGGGCGCCTGCCGTTGCCCAGGCTCGCTTAGGTAAACAAAGCAGCTGGGAAGCTCGAACTTGGTGGAGCCCACCACAGCTCAAGGAGGCCTGCCTGCCTCTGTAGGCTCCACCTCTGGGGGGCAGGGCACAGACAAACAAAAAGACAGCAGTAACCTCTGCAGACTTAAATGTCCCTGTCTGACAGCTTTGAAGAGAGCAGTGGTTCTCCCAGCACGCAGCTGGAGATCTGAGAACAGGCAGACTGCCTCCTCAAGTGAGTCCCTGACCCCTGACCCCCAAGCAGTCTAACTGGGAGGCACCCCCCAGCAGGGGCAGACTGACACCTCACACGGCCGGCCGGGTACTCCAACAGACCTGCAGCTGAGGGTCCTGTCTGTTAGAAGGAAAACTAACAAACAGAAAGGACATCCACACCAAAAACCCATCTGTACATCACCATCATCAAAGACCAAAAGTAGATAAAACCACAAAGATGGGGAAAAAACAGAAAAACTGGAAACTCTAAAAAGCAGAGTGCCTCTCCTCCTCCAAAGGAACACAGTTCCTCACCAGCAATGGATCAAAGCTGGACAGAGAATGACTTTGACGAGCTGAGAGAAGAAGGCTTCGGACAATCAAATTACTCCGAGCTACGGGAGGATATTCAAACCAAAGGCAAAGAAGTTGAAAACTTCGAAAAAAATTTAGAAGAATGTATAATTAGAATAACCAATACAGAGAAGTGCTTAAAGGAGCTGATGGAGCTGAAAACCAAGGCTTGAGAACTACATGAAGAATGCAGAAGCCTCAGGAGCCGATGCGATCAAATGGAAGAAAGGGTATCAGCGATGGAAGATGAAATGAATGAAATGAAGTGAGAAGGGAAGTTTAGAGAAAAAAGAATAAAAAGAAACAAGCAAAGCCTCCAAGAAATATGGGACTATGTGAAAAGACCAAATCTACGTCTGATTGGTGTACCTGAAAGTGACGGGGAGAATGGAACCAAGTTGGAAAACACTCTGCAGGATATTATCCAGGAGAAATTCCCCAATCTAGCAAGGCAGGCCAACATTCAGATTCAGGAAATACAGAGAACGCCACAAAGATACTCCTCGAGAAGAGCAACTCCAAGACACATAATTGTCAGATTCACCAAAGTTGAAATGAAGGAAAAAATGTTAAGGGCAGCCAGGGAGAAAGGTCGGGTTACCCTCAAAGGGAAGCCCATCAGACTAGCAGTGGATCTCTCGGCAGAAACTCTACAAGCCAGAAGAGAGTGGGGGCCAATATTCAACATTCTTAAAGAAAAGAATTTTCAACCCTGAATTTCATATCCAGCCAAACTAAGCTTCATAAGTGAAGGAGAAATAAAATACTTTACAGACAAGCAAATGCTCAGAGATTTTGTCACCACCAGGCCTGCCCTAAAAGAGCTCCTGAAGGAAGCGCTAAACATGGAAAGGCACAACCGGTACCAGCCACTGCAAAATCATGCCAAAATGTAAAGACCATCGAGACTAGGAAGAGACTGCATCAACTAACGAGCAAAATAACCAGCTAACATCATAATGACAGGCTCAAATTCACACATAACAATATTAACTTTAAATGTAAATGGACTAAATGCTCCAATTAAAAGACACAGACTGGCAAATTGGATAAAGACTCAAGACCCATCAGTGTGCTGTATTCAGGAAACCCATCTCACGTGCAGAGACACACATAGGCTCAAAATAAAAGGATGGAGGAAGATCTACCAAGCAAATGGAAAACAAAAAAAGGCAGGGGTTGCAATCCTAGTCTCTGGTAAAACAGACTTTAAACCAACAAAGATCAAAAGAGACAAAGAAGGCCATTACATAATGGTAAAGGGATCAATTCAACAAGAAGAGCTAACTATCCTAAATATATATGCACCTAATACAGGAGCACCCAGATTCATAAAGCAAGTCCTGAGTGACCTACAAAGAGACTTAGACTCCCACACATTAATAATGGGAGACTTTAACACCCCACTGTCAACATTAGACAGATCAACGAGACAGAAAGTCAACAAGGATACCCAGGAATTGAACTCAGCTCTGCACCAAGTGGACCTAATAGACATCTACAGAACTCTCCACCCCAAATCAACAGAATATACATTTTTTTCAGCACCACACCACACCTATTCCAAAATTGACCACATAGTTGGAAGTAAAGCTCTCCTCAGTAAATGTAAAAGAACAGAAATTATAACAAACTATTTCTCAGATCACAGTGCAATCAAACTAGAACTCAGGATTAAGAATCTCACTCAAAACCGCTCAACTACATGGAAACTGAACAACCTGCTCCTGAATGACTACTGGGTACATAACGAAATGAAGGCAGAAATAAAGATGTTCTTTGGAACCAACGAGAACCAAGACACAACATACCAGAATCTCTGGGATGCATTCAAAGCATTTTGTAGAGGGAAGTTTATAGCACTAAATGCCCACAAGAGAAAGCAGGAAAGATCCAAAATTGACACCCTAGCATCACAATTAAAAGAACTAGAAAAGCAAGAGCAAACACATTCAAAAGCTAGCAGAAGGCAAGAAATAACTAAACTCAGAGCAGAACTGAAGGAAATAGAGACACAAAAAACCCTTCAAAAAATTAATGAATCCAGGAGCTGGTTTTTTGAAAGGATCAACAAAATTGATAGACCACTAGCAAGATTAATAAAGGAAAAAAAGAGAGAAGAATCAAATAGATGCAATAAAAAATGATAAAGGGGATATCACCACTGATCCCACAGGAATACAAACTACCATCAGAGAATACTACAAACACCTCTATGCAAATAAACTAGAAAATCTAGAAGAAATGGATAAATTCCTTGACACATACACTCTCCCAAGAATAAACCAGGAAGAAGTTGAAACTCTGAATAGACCAATAACAGGATCTGAAATTGTGGCAATAATCAATAGCTTACCAACCAAAAAGAGTCCAGGACAAGATGGATTCACAGCCGAATTCTACCAGAGGTACAAGGAGGAACTGGTACCATTCCTTCTGAAACTATTCCAATCAATAGAAAAAGAGGGAATCCTCCCTAACTCATTTTATGAGGCCAGCATCATCCTGATACCAAAGCCGGGCAGAGACACAACCAAAAAAGAGAATTTTAGACCAATATCCTTGATGAACATTGATGCAAAAATCCTCAATAAAATACTGGCAAACAGAATCCAGCAGCACATCAAAAAGCTTACCCACCATGATCAAGTGGGCTTCATCCCTGGGATGCAAGGCTGGTTCAATATATGCAAATCAATAAATGTAATCCAGCATATAAACAGAACCAAAAACAAAAACCACATGATTATCTCAATAGATGCAGAAAAGGCCTTTGACAAAATTCAACAACTCTTCATGCTAAAAACTCTCAATAAATTAGGTATTGATTGGATGTATCTCAAAATAATAAGAGCTATCAATGACAAACCCACAGCCAATATCATACTGAATGGGCAAAAACTGGAAGCATTCCCTTTGAAAACTGGCACAAGACAGGGATGCGCTCTCTCACCACTCCTATTCAACATAGTGTTGGAAGTTCTGACCAGGGCAATTAGGCAGGTATTCAATTAGGAAAAGAGGAAGTCAAATTGTCCCTGTTTGCAGATGATATGATTGTATATCTAGAAAACCCCATTGTCTCAGCCCAAAATCTCCTTAAGCTGATAAGCAACTTCAGCAAAGTCTCAGGATACAAAATCAATGTACAAAAATCACAAGCATTCTTATACACCAACGACAGACAGAGAGCCAAATCATGAGTGAACTCCCATTCACAATTGCTTCAAAGAGAATAAAATACCTAGGAATCCAACTTACAAGGGTCGTGAAGGACCTCTTCAAGGAGAACTACAAACCACTGCTCAAGGAAATAAAAGAGGATACAAACAAATGGAAGAACATTCCATGCTCATGGGCAGGAAGAATCAATATCATGAAAATGGCCATACTGCCCAAGGTAATTTACAGATTCAATGCCATCCCCATCAAGCTACCAATGACTTTCTTCACAGAATTGGAAAAAACTACAGTTCATTTGGAAGCAAAAAAGAGCCCACATCACCAAGTCAATCCTAAGGCAAAAGAACAAAGCTGGAGGCATCACACTACCTGACTTCAAACTATACTACAAGGCTACAGTAACCAAAACAGAATGGTACTGGTAACAAAAGAGAGATATCGATCAATGGAACAGAACAGAGCCCTTAGAAATAATGCCGCATATCTACAACTATCTGATCTTTGACAAACCTCAGAAAAACAAGCAATGGGGAAAGGATTCCCTATTTAATAAATGGTGCTGGGAAAACTGGCTAGCCATGTGTAGAAAGCTGAAACTGGATCCCTTCCTTACACCTTATACAAAAATCAATTCAAGATGGATTAAAGACTTAAACGTTAGACTTAAAACCATAAAAACCCTAGAAGAAAACCTAGGCATTACCATTCAGGACATAGGCATGGGCAAGGACTTCATGTCTAAAACACCAAAAGCAATGGCAACAAAAGCCAAAATTGACAAATGGGATCTAATTAAACTAAAGAGCTTCTGCACAGCAAAAGAAACTACCATCAGAGTGAATAGGCAACCTACAAAATGGGAGAAAATTTTCGCAACCTACTCATCTGACAAAGGGCTAATATCCAGAATCTACAAAGAACTCAAACAAATTTACAAGAAAAAAACAAACAACCCCATCAAAAAGTGGGCAAAGGACATGAACAGACACTTCTCAAAAGAAGACATTTATGCAGCCAAAAAACACATGAAAAAATGCTCACCATCACTGGCCATCAGAGAAATGCAAATCAAAACCACAATGAGATACCATCTCACACCAGTTAGAATGGCAATCATTAAAAAGTCAGGAAACAACAGGTGCTGGAGAGGATATGGAGAAATAGGAACACTTTTACACTGTTGGTGGGACTGTAAACTAGTTCAACCATTGTGGAAATCAGTGTGGCGATTCCTCAGGGATCTAGAACTAGAAATTCCATTTGACCCAGCCATCCCATTACTGGGTATATACCCAAAGGACTATAAATCATGCTGCTATAAAGACACATGCACACGTATGTTTATTGCAGCATTATTCACAATAGCAAAGACTTGGAACCAACCCAAATGTCCAACAACGATAGACTGGATTAAGAAAATGTGGCACATATACACCATGGAATACTATGCAGCCATAAAAAATGATGAGTTCATGTCCTTTGTAGGGACATGGATGAAATTGGAAATCATCATTCTCAGCAAACTATCACAAGAATAAAAAACCAAACACCGCATATTCTCACTCATAGGTGGGAATTGAACAATGAGAACACATGGACACAGGAAGGGGAACATCACACTCTGGGGACTGTTGTGGGGTGGGGGGAGGGGGGAGGGATAGCATTGGGAGATATACCTAATGCTAGATGACGAGTTAGTGGGTGCAGCGCACAAGCATGGCAGATGTATACATATGTAACTAACCTGCACATTGCGCACAGGTACCCTAAAACCTAAAGTATAATAATAAATAAATAAATAAATAAATAAATAAATAAATAAAAAGTAACTTTATTGGTATAGTGAAAACAATTTAAATAAAAATCAAGCTGTTAAACTCTCAAAAAGATAACATGAACCAATTGTTTACCCCCAAAGTATTTGAAGCTCCTTCATCGCAAATTGCAAGCCCTGCCACATCCACCAATCTTAAACCAGTATATTATAATCTTTAATCCTAATCAAGCCCATTCCTCTCCCCATCCCATGCCTCCCACACTTAATGAAAGACCTGCCTTAAATCAGATTCGAAGCCTTACTGATACCCTGACTTTGTTCTTCTCTTTCTGAGAGGCTACTACAACTGTTTTGGTAGTGTTCTCCCTTGCTGAGATAGTGTGTATCTAGCTTTGTGTGATTAACAGGCTGTTTGTGTTTTTTTTTTTTTTTTCAGGGAGCCAGTTTTCAACAAGTATGTATTATTTATCTGATTTTCCCATTTGGAGAACTAAAATGTTGAATTTGTAAGAAAAACATAAAATTATTTAAAAATAAATGAACCACACTGTAACAATAGCATATAAAATGACTATATAGACGCTTAAGCACATTTTACACTATGGGTATGCTAGCCCCAATTCTTGCTCACTAAGAAAAATAAAACTCTTAGCCATGGGTGCCTAAGGAAAAATTTCTGTTGATCTGCTTTTGTCTGAAAAAGCATTAATTTCCTTTCCTTTCTTCTTTATATATCATTAATTCATTAATTTCCTTTATAATCATTATATCATTAATTTCCTTTCCTTATATCATGAATTTCCTTTCCTTTCATCTTTATGTTCAACACTATGCATTTAAATGATTATTTCAAAAGGACATTTAAAGGGTTATTTCAAAAGATTCTGTTCCTTTTTATTGCTGTGTATTATTTTATGGTGTATATACATCACAGTTTCTTTAATCCATAATTGATGGATGCCTGTGTTGATTCCACGTCTTTGCTACTGTGAATAGTGATGTGATAAACATATGAGTACAGGTGTCTTTTTGGTAGAATGATTTATTTTCCTTTGTATATATAACCAGTAGTAATTTATTTTTAGCTCTTTGAGAAATCTCCAAAGTGCTTTTGCCATAACGTGGATGTAGCTAGAGGCCATTATCCTAAATGAATTAAGGCAGAAGCAGAAAAGCAAATACTGCATGTTTCAGGTATAAGTTAGAGCTAAACATTAGGTACGGATGGACACAAAGATGGGAACAATAAACCCTGGGGATTCCAAAAAGGGAGAGCGAGAGGAGGGGGAAAGGGTTAAAAAATTACCGATCAGGTACTGTATTTACTACTTGGGCAATGGGATCATTAGGTGTCCAACCTCAGCATCATGCAATGTATCCATGTAACAAACCTGCATATGTACTCCCTGAGTCTAAATTTAAACATAAATAAATAAATAAATAAAGTTTTTGAGTCACCCCCCCCCGAAAAAGTAAATAATTACTTCCTTGTTGTAATATTTATTTATTAGAGCAATATGTTCCTCCATAAATTTACTCCAAGTTGTTCCTCAAAGTACAAGATCTTTATCAATAATAGTTTTAAGGACATGTACTTTCCTTTTTATACGATGTCTCCTTAGAGTTCTATGCTCTGATTTCCGTATTTTTTCCTTATTTAATTCTTATCTCTGGGTTATGGTGGCAGAGTTGGTAAAGTTTAGGAGAGGAAAATTTGTGTTTAAAAGCCACTCACTTATTAAGAGAATAGGGTGGCTTTCAGATGAAGTGTATCCCTAGAACGTAATATCTTTTGGGGAAAATGTATTTTATTAAGAAATTTGTGTGTAATATTTATGCACATTCCCCTTTAATAGGAAAGGTAAAGCTCTTTAGGCTTTATTGGTGAAGTTTTATGTTGTAGTGAGTCTCTTTCTATAGTAAGAAATTCAAGATGAGAAGGAAGGTTTTTTTTCCACCTTCTTCACTCAAATAAACTGTTGTTTTGCCCATTGAGGATTGCTAAATTGCTTAAGAAATATCATTGTCAGTTAATCATTAGCGAGAATTAGGTGCTAAAGTTAATATATTAGCTTCACACTCTAAACATACCCTTTGTACAGTTACCCATCTGATGTTATTAGAAATGGAACAAAATGATTACAGAGACTTAGTTAAACAAAGGTAGAAAACCACAAAGTAAAATGTAGAACTGACCAAGCACTAAACCCTATTAAGCACATAAAAATGAATTAAATAGTCTTAAATAGACTTCCTAATAGAAGACTAAATTATGATTAGCTAAAGGCAATAAAAAATGTAATTGGTACTTGGCAAGGATCTTTAGAATTCAGGCTGCCCTGAAAATGGAAAAAGTATAGGTGACAATATAAGTGACTGCATTACTTTTTACACAAAAATTGCTAATAGTTTTAAAGCATATTTGCCTATTTGATGCCTTTTTAAGTTCAATAAACATTTAGATTTTTAAAAGTAAACAATTATAAACCACATGTAAACATTCATGTAAATAAAGTTTTAAAATTATTTTTGACAATTTAGCTGTATGGGTAAGTATTACTAAGGTTGGTGAACAAAATTAATTCACAATACCATCATTTTGTTTATCCACACATTTTTCTTAACACATTTTTTGAATACCAACTCTGTAATTTCACCTCATAGCTTTGGGGAGACTGAAGAATGCAGTTGGATTGAGAGATGAGGGATAATATGTGTCACTGACTAGTAGGAAAAAACAGATAAAGAACATGATGGAAGGAAACAATAATGAATTAAATTTTGGACTTTAGAGATGGTTCTAACTTCTAATTTCATTTTTGTAAATAAAAACCTAGAATTTGAATGTGAATTTTCTGCTGGAGATATTTTTGAGGGGATGATCAGGCTATGGCTTACAGATAACAGGAGAACCTTAGGGTGAATATGGCCTTCTTGTTACAGCACGTAGAATGAGAATAGATGAAGGCAAATAAATAACAACATGAGAGATCCTGGAGAAGAGAAACAGAAGGAGACCTAACACTCCTGAAAACAATGAAAATGTGTTATCATGTTAGTTAGTTTTCACACTGCTATAAAGAACTACCCGAGACTTCGTAATTTAAGAAGGAAAGAGGTTTAATTGACTCACAGTTGCACATGGCTGGGGAGGCCTCAGGAAACTTACAATCACGGCAGGAGGCGAAGGGGAAGCAAGCACCTTCTTCGCAAGGTGGCAGGAGAGAGAGAGAGCATGCAGGGAAAATTACCGCTTTCAAACCATCAGATCTCATGAGAACTCACTCACTATAAGGAGAACAGCATGGGGAAAAACACCTCCATGATTCAATCACCCCCCACCCTGTCCCTCCCTTGGCATGTGGGGATTACAATTCTCTAGATGAGATTTGAGTGGGGACATAGCCAAACTATGTCACTTATGAATGTGCAATAAATACTATAACAGATTAATGCATTGGTATTTACTAATCATTCCGTCTATCCCAGATATAAATGAATGATCCAGAGTTTAGATTTACCTATTTATGTAATTATTAAGTTTAATCATGCTTAACAGCTGGGAGTATATACTTCCAATTATGAAAGGGAAAAGATTCCTTTTGCCTTTTGTCCTAAATTCAAACAGCCTGACCCTAACAGCTTGTTGTTTTAAACTTGGCTAAGCCTGAGTCATAAAAGAGGGGCCATGAAATTTTGGAGGGTTGGATATTGCAGTTCTGTGAGTCTTTTCTGATAACCAGCATAGTTTTAGGAATAGAGGAGGGATTCAGTAAATCATTGCTGTAGGTTAAATGAATCTTTTGGGAGTTGCATAACAGTCTCTATCTCCTGTATGTGCCTATATCGCTTATACTTTTATTGAGTGGATGAGAGAAAGGAGGAGGAAGTGTAGATAAATAATATTTAGGGTTTGTTAATGCATGAATTGTTGCTGTAATAATATTTATTTAGTTCATAGCTTTCTTAGGATTTCCCAGCAATTTAAGTAAGTTTAAGTTTTCCCAAGGACTTCATAATTAGTTCTTCTATAGCACATTGAGAATTCCCAGATCAACTGATACCCGAGTGTTGACATTTAATTTATAATGTAAAAATGTGAAAGAGATAAAAGCATTGATGTTTATCTCCCTGTCTCTGTATTTCATATTTTGTTAAACATACCCATTTTAACCAATATTTTTCTTTATGATTTATTACACTCTAGTGTGCTGTGCAAAACTCACAAAAAGATTTTTCAAGTTTGTGGTATGAAACTTTTTCAGCTTTGCATTTGTTTTGTGTTTAAGATTTTTGACTTTTAAATGTTACCTTCAGTGTATAAATTGGAAATAATGGATTTACAGTCAAATTTTCCATGCATTAATGAGATCCCATAAAGCTTTAGAAAGTTTAGACTATCTAACTTGGTTTTAAACTAGTAAATATTTTATGGTTCCTCTGGGGTTATTTTTCAAGCATTACATTACCAGACTGAAGCTTAGATTGTTTCTTATTTCCTAATATATTTTTGTTTATTTGTAGACTCACCAAAGAATGGGTCTTTAATAAATATTTAATACATATTTTAAAATGAAGAAATAAACTATAAAGTGTTTGCAACAAAAATTTTGACTGTGTGTAATTGATATCCACATTATGCTAATAGCAAAGTGTAATGTTTCATTTCACTTTTGCCCCTGGCTTCTTCACTTTTATTGTTATTTCAAACTGAAAGTGATGCCAGTTTGAAAAGTCTTAGCAAAGAGATAGAAAAAAAAAAGATGCAGTGACTTCTTTGGGGATCAGTTTTTGAATATCACTTGTCTAGGTTTTATAAGGAGAGATGAAAAGCAACGCCAATATATACTTAATAAAAATCTACTCAATTCTTCCTATTGACTCAGGCTTCAAAAGAGATACAAAAGGAACCTTGATCACTACACATGAGGAGCTCTCTTATTAAGATGCGGTGCGTCTAGGCTAAGGCAAATGAAGCGCTTATGATTCTCTGCCTTTGTGCCTCCGAGGCAGGAGTCCAGTGACCAAACTCTAAAACCATTAAAAAAAAGAAAACAGATTATTAGGCTTCACCCAAAAGATACTGGGACAGGGTTATTGATCCAATACAACAAATACTATTAATTACCCACCTCAGGTGCAAAGTTTAGGGCACCAAAAACCTTAGTAATCAAGATAAACAGTATTTTAATGCAATCTTTTTAAAAAATTAAAATGACTGAAAAAGGCAAAAAGTGATCAACAAACTAATAAATTTTTAAATAAAGATGTGATCAGTATTATTGATCTTTCCTTTAGTCTCGGGCTATGATATGGCTCAGCGGGGCATTTTATCTTAAAATTAAACCACAACAAAACTGCGAAATACCATTTATAGGCCAAAGCCATAGAGCAAATGATTCCTTCAGTGGCCTGTGTTAGCTGCTTTCGCTTCCCTCCTATCAGGGAGTTTCTGCAGTTATGGGCTGCTTATTTGCCGCAGCTGCTAGACTCTGTCTTCTCAGCCAGCACCAGGAATCACCAAACTGGCAGGAAGCAATTGGCTTGAAGACAATCATCTTCGGAAGTACAACTTCTGGACCTCATTTCAACAGGGCTCACAAATTTCTGTTATAGGCATATACCTATATTCACATTCATCATTGCTTTAGAAGAACTGCAAATCTGAGGAATGATTCAGATCGAAATTCAACAGAAATCAATAATAACAAAGCAAATATGTTTATTTCTTTGAGATTTTGGTTCCTTCAGATTCAGAATTCAGATTAAACTATTATCAGACAGTATATGCCTCCTGTTTTTAGACGGTTTATGCTTACTAAAGTGAATGGTGATAAGTTAATTGACAGTTTTCTTTTACATATATTGAGCAATACCAGTTTAAAGGTGTGTGTAAAAATACTTTGGTAGGAGTAAAATACTTTGTACGCCTTTGATAATCACTATAAATATTTTCAGAAGGATAAAAAAGTAAAATGTGTCCTGTTTCTCATGTAGATTTTATTACCTTTTTCTTACTTATTCTGCTTGTGTAAGGTGTTATTACTTTTTAAGAACAATTTTTACTATTGCTTACCATCTACATGGCATGTATATATAAAATGGGAAGAAAACAAAGGGAAATTGTCATGACTTAAATATTCATTTGTGTCTAAAATAAGTTGTGTCCTATCATAATATAAACAATATGATAGAGGAATTATCTTGTAGATCAATCAAGAGAACTTTAATATCACCAATCCCCGACTCTAAGAAATACAGAGTAAGCTGAAATGGCAACCATTCCACAGTTTTATTGAAAAGGTAGGAATAATGTGTAAATTTCATTCATTTATCTGACCATAAAAAGAATGCATGAGTTGTATGCAGAAGACCACAGAGAAAAACACTCCATTTAGAGTGAAAAATGTAACCTTTCCTGTCATTCTGTGTGACTCTTCCCACAGGTTATATTATGCTATGCACGATACAGCATAATAGTAATATTCCATAAGTGCAGCCATTGGCAACTAACAAGAATTGTACAAAACCATGTCTCATGGCAATTCATGAACTTTACCTTCAAGTCCCAAGGATGCAAATGTCTAAGCATATGAAACTAAGTTAATTGATACAGGGTTTGATTATCTGGATTCCCCTTAGGTAACTGCTGATAGTCTATTAGAAATCTACTAGGAGGATGGAAGCAAATAGGGCAAATAGGAGAAACTGAGGACAATAGAACAAAATAAAACTTTAAGATGTAACAGGTAGGGGGAGAAAAACAAGAGGAGAAATAAAATCAGCAACTGTAATTCAATCTACAGACATTCGCTATGGGGAACAAAGAGTTCCTTTCTGTTTAATAACTTCACGGCCCATTATTGAATTTCAGCCTAGTGAAGCAAAAATCATTAAAATAATGATCCCGGTTCATCATAAAGAAGGCAGAGTGTATTAAATAAATCTGGTGAAAAAATAAAATTTTAATGTAAGGTTTAAAGTCCTCTCTCAAAATTGTGTGTGCGTGTGCTAATAACTGATGTCAAAAAAGGTAAAATAGTCACTTTAAAAATTATCTCATAATACCATCTCATTGCATTATGATAACTTATGTTATGAAACATAGCTATCTCTCTATTTTGAGTATTATCTTAACAAAATCTTAGGAATTGTGTGTATCTCCTGGAGGCAATAATAAAAATAATTTCTTTTCCTCTGTCTGTCTAAGAAGACAGAGTGGTTATAGAAGAAAAAAAGGCTACACTTGGTATTAGAAGTCCTTGATATGAGACTCTGCTCCATAATTTACTTACGCTGTAATCATGAATAGAAGCCATTTAAACTTTTAAACTTACATCTATTGAGGAAAATGATGTCTGTCCTGTCAACTTTGATAGGGTGTGGATCACATTGGATAATGAACCTGTAAAAACCTGTAGTTCTCCTGGATAATACACGGAAGAGTGTTTTCCAACTTGGTTCCATTCTCCCCATGACTTTCAGGTACACAAATCAAACATATGTTTGGTCTTTTCACACAGTCCCATATTTCTTGGAGGCTTTGCTTGTTCCTTTTCATTCTTTTTTCTCTAATCTTGTCTTCATGCTTCATTTCATTAAGCTGATCTTCAATCTCTGATATCCTTTCTTCCACTTGATAGATTTGGCTATTGATACCTATGTATGCTTCACAAAGTTCTCATGCTCTATTTTTCAGCTCCATCAGGTCATTTCTGTTCTTCTCTAAACTGGTTATTCTAGTTAGCAATTCCTCTAACCTTTTTTTTCAAGGTTCTTAGCTTCCTTGCATTGGGTTAGAACATGCTCCTTTAGCTCAGAAGTGTTTGTTATTACCCACCTTCTGAAGCCTACTTCTGTCAAATCGTCAAACTCATTCTCTGTCTAGTTTTGCTCCCTTGCTGGTGATGAGTTGTGACCCTTTGGAGGAGAAGAGGTAGTTTGGTTTTTGGAATTTTCAACCTTTTTGCACTGGTTTTTCCTTATCTTTGTGGATTTATCTACCTTAGGTCTTTGATGTTGGTGACCTGTGGATGGGGTTTTGGTGTGGATATCCTTTTTGTTAATATTGATGCTATTCCTTTCTGTTTGTTAGTTTTCCATCTAACAGTTAGGCCCTTCCACTGCAGGTCTGCTGGAGTTTGCTAGGGGTCTGCTCCAGATCCTGTTTGCCTGGGTATCGCCAGTGGACGCTGCAGAACAGCAAAAATTTCTGCCTGTTCCTTTCTCTGGAAGCTTTGTCACAGAGGAGCACCTGCCAGATGCCAGCCGGAGCTCTGCTGCGTGAGTGTTGACCCTTGCTGGGAGGTGTCTCCCAGTCAGGAGGCACAGGGATCAGGGATCCTCTTGAGGAGGCAGCTGTCCCTTAGCAGTGCTCAAGCACTGTGCTGGGAGATCTGTTGCTCTCATCAGAGCCAGCAGGCGGGAACATTTAATTCTCCTGAAGCTGCACCCACAGCCGCACCTTCCCCCAGGTGCTCTGATGGGAGTTTTATCTATAAGCCCCTGATTGGGGCTGCTGCCTTTCTTTCAGAGATGCCCTGCCCAGAGAGGAGGAATCTAGAGACAAAGTGTGGCTCCAGCGGCTTTACCAAGTTGCAGTGTTCGAACTTCCTGGAGGCTTTGTTTACACTGTGAGGGGAAAATCTCAGTAATGGCAGATGCCCCTCTCCCCACCAAGCTCAAGCATCCCAGGTCGACTTCAGACTGCTGTGCTGGCAGCGAGAACTTCAACCCAGTGGATCTTGGCTTGCTGGGCTCTGTGGGGGTGGGATCCACTGAGTAAGACCACTTGGTTCCCTGGCTTCAGCTCCTTTTCCAGGGGAGAGAACAGTTCTGTCTTGCTGGCATTCCAGGCGCCACTGAGGTACGAAAAAAAACTCCTGCAGCTACCTCAGTGTCTGCCCAAATGGCTGCCCAGTTTTGTGCTTGAAACCCAGGGCCCTGGTGACCCGAGGGAATCTCCTGGTCTGTGGGTTGTGAAGACCATGGTAAAAGCGTAGTATCTGGGCTGGAATGCACCATTACTCATGACAGTGTCCCTCACGACTTCCCTTGGCTAGGGGAGGGAGTTCCCTGACCCCTCATGCTTCCCGGATGAGGGGATACCCACCCTGCTTCAGTTCACCCTCTGTGGGATGCACCCACTGTTTAACCAGTCCCAGTGAGATGAGCTATGTGCCTCAGTTGGCAATGCAGAAATGACCCACCTTCTGTGTTGATCTCCCTAGGAGCTGCAGACCAGAGCTGTTCCTATTCAACCATCTTGCCCACCTAGCAAGACAGGTCAAGATTCAAATTCCAAAAATACAGAGAACACCACAAAGATAATCATTGAGAAGAGCAACCCCAAGACACATAATTGTCTGATTCACAAAGATTGAAATGAAGGAAAAAATGTTAAGGGCAGCCAGAGAGAAAGGTTGAGTTACCCATAAAGGGAAGCCCATCAGACTGACAGCAGATCCCTCTACAGAAACCCTACAAGCCAGAAGAGACTGGGGGCCAATATTCAATATTCTTAAAGAAAAGAATTTTCAACCCAACATTTCATATCCATCCAAACTAAGCTTCCTAAGCAAAGGAGAAATAAAATCCTTTACAGACATGCAAATGCTAAGAGATTTTGTCAGCACCAGGCCTGCCTTACAAGGGCTCCTAAAGGAAGCACTAAATATGGAAAGGAAAAACTGGTACCAGCCACTGCAAAAACATACCAAATTGTAAAGACCATCGACACTATGAAGAAACTGCATCAACTAACGGGCAAAATAACCAGCTAGCATTATAACGACAGGATCAATTTCACACATAACAATATTAACCTTAAATGTAAACAGGCTAAATGCCTCAATTAAAAGACACAGACTGGCAAATTGGAAAAAGAGTCAAAAACCATTGGTGTGCTGTATTCAGGAGACCCATCTCAGGTGCAAAGACACACATAGGCTCAAAATAAAGGGATAGTGAAAAATTTAATAAACAAATGGAAAGCAAAAAAAAAAAAAAAAGCAGGGGTTGCAATCCTAGTCTGTGATAGAACAGACTTTAAACCAACAAAGATCAAAAAAGACAGAGAGGGGCATTACCTAATGGTAAAGGGATCAATGTAACAAGAAGAGCTAACTATCCTAAATATATATGCACCCAATACAGGAGTACCCAGGTTTATAAAGCAAGTTCTTAGAGACCTACAAAGAGACTTAGACTCCCACACGATAACAGTGAAAGACTTTATCACCCCACTGTCAATATAAGACAGATCAATGAGACAGAAAATTAACAAGGATATTCAGGACTTGAACTCATCTCTGGACCAAGCAAACCTAATAGACATCTACAGAACTCTCTACCCCAAATCAACAGAATATACATTCTTCTCAGCCCCACATAGCACTTACTCTAAAATTGACCACATAATTGGAAGTAAAACACTCCTCAGCAAATGCCAAAGAATGGAAATCATAACAAACAGTCTGTCAGACCACAGTGCAATCAAATTAGAACTCAGGATTAAGAAACTCACTCCAAACTGCACAACTATGTGGAAACTGGACAACCTGCTCCTGAGTGACTACCGGGTAAATAACGGGATTAAGGCAGAAATAAATAAGTTCTTTTGAAACCAGTGGGAACAAAGACACAACGTACCAGAAACTCTGGGACACAACTAAAGCAGTGTCTACAGGGAAATTTATAGCACTAAATAACCACAGAAGAAAGTGGGAAAGATCTAAAATCGACATCCTAGCATCACAAAAGAACTGGAGAAGCAAGAGCAAACAAATTCAAAAGCTAGCAGAGGACAAGAAATAACTAAGATTGGAGCAGAACTGAAGGTGATACAGACACGAAAAACACTTCAAAAAAAATCCATGAATCCAGGGGATAGTTTTTTGAAAAAAATAACAAAATAGATAGACTGATAGCCAGACTAATAAAGAAGAAAAGAGAGAAGAATCAAATAGATTCAATAAAAAATAATAAAGGGGAGATCACGACAGATTCCACACAAATACAAACTACCTTCAGAAAATATAATACCTCTATGCAAATAAACTAGAAAATCTAGAAGAAATAGATAAATCCCTGGACACATAGACCCTCCCAAGACTAAACTGGGAAGAAGTCGAATCCCTCAATATACCAATAACAAGTTCTGAAATTAAGGCAGTAATTAATAGCCTACCAACTGAAAAAGCCCAGGACCAGATGGATTCATAGCCAAATTCTATCAGAGGTACAAAGAGGAGCTGGTACCATTCCTTCTGAAACTATTCCAAACAATAGAAAAAGAGGGAATCCTCCCTAACTCATTTTATGAGGCCAGCATCATCCTGACACAAAAACCTAGCATAGACACACACACAAAAATAAAATTTTAGGCCCATATCCCTGATGAACATCGATGAGAAAATTCTCCCCAAAAATACTGGCAAACTGAATCCAGCAGCACATCAAAAGCTTATCCACCACGAACAAGTTGGCTTCATCCCTGGGACGCAAGGCTGGTTCAACCTATGCAAATCAATCAATGTAATCCATTACATAAACAGAACCAATGACAAAAACCACATAATTATCTCAATAGATGCAGAAAAGGCCTTTGATAAAATTCAACACCCCTTCATGCTAAACTCTTAATAAACTAGGTATTGATGGAACGTATCTCAAAATAATAGCTACTTATGACAAACCCATAGCCAATATCATACTGAATGGACAAAAATTGGAAGCATTCCCTTTGAAAACCGGCAGAAGACAAGGATGACCTCTCTCACTACTCCTATTCAACATAGTATTGGAAGTTTTGGCCAGGGCAATCAGGCAAGAGAAAGAAATGAAGGGTATTCAGTTAAAAAGAGAGGAAGTCAAATTGCCTGTGTTTGCAGATGACATGATTGTATATTTAGAAAACCCCATTGTCTCAGCCCCAAATCTCCTTAAGCTGATAATCAACTTCAGCAATCTCAGGATACAAAATAATGTGCAAAATCGCAAGCATTCCTATACACCAATAATAGACAACAGAGAACCAAATCATGAGTGAACTCCCATTAACAATTGCTACAAAGAGAATAAAATACCTAGGAATACAACTTACAAGGGATGTGAAGGACCTCTTCAAGGAGAACTACAAACTACTGCTCAAGGAAATAAGAGACACAAACAAATGGAAAAACATTCCATGCTCATGGATAGCAAGAATCAATATCATGAAAATGGCCATACTGCTCAAAGTAATTTATAGATTCAATGCTATTTCCATCAAGCTACCATTGACTTTCTTCACAAAATTAGAAAAAACTACTTTAAATTTCATATGGCACCAAAAGAGAACCCGTATAGCCAAGACAATCCTAAGCAAAAAGAACAAAGCTGGAGGCATCATGCTACCTGACTTCAAACTATATTACAAGGCTATAGTAACCAAAACAGCATGGTACTGGTACCAAAACAGACATATAGACCAATGGAACAGATCAGAGGCCTCAGAAATAATGCCACACATATACAACCATTCTGATCTTTGACAAACCTGACAAAAACAAGTAATGGGGAAAGGATTCCCTATTTAGTAAATGTTGTTGGGAAAACTGGTTAACCATATGCAGAAAACTGAAACTGGACCCCTTCCCTACACCTTACACAAAAATTAACTCAAGATGGATCAAAGACTTAAATGTAAGATCTAAAACCATAAAAGTCCTAGAAGAAAACCTAGGCAATACCATTCTGGACATAAGCATGGGCAAAGACTTCATGACTAAAACACCAAAAGCAATGGCAACGAAAGCCAACATTGGCAAATGGGATATAATTAAACTAAAGAGCCTGTGCACAGCAAAAGAAACTATCATCAGAGTGAACAGGCAACCTACAGAATGGGAGAAAATTTTTGCAATCTATCCATCTGACAAAGGGCTAATATCCAGAATCTACAAGGAACTTAAATTTACAAGAAAAAAAAAAAAACCTTCAAAAAGTGGGCAAAGACACTTCTCAAAAGACGACATTTATGCATCCAGCAAACATATGAAAAAAGCTCATCATCACTGATCATTAGAGAAATGAAAATCAAGACCACAGTGAGATACCATCTCAGGGCAGTTGGAATGGTAATTTTTAAAGAGTCAGGAAACAACAGATGCTGGAGAGGATGTGGAGAATTAGGAATACTTTTACACTGTTGGTGGCAGTGTAAATTAGTTCACTTATTATTGAAATCAGTGTGGTGATTCCTCAAGGATCTAGAACCAGAAATACCATTTGACCCAGCAATTCCATTACTGGGTATATACCCAAAAGATTATAAATCATTGTACTATAAAGTCACATGCACACATATGTTTATTGCAGCACTGTTCACAATAGCAAAGACTTGGAACCAACCCAAATGCCCATCAGTGATAGGCTGGATAAAGAAAACGTGGCACAGATTCACCATGGAACACTATGCAGCCACAATGAAGGATGAGTTCATATTCTTTGCAGGGACAGGGATGAAGCTGGAAACATCAGTCTCAGCAAACTAACACAGGAACAGAAAACCAAATACCAAATATTCTCCCTCATAAGTGGGAGTTGAACAATGAGAACACATGGACACAGGGAGGGGAACATCACACACCGAGGCCTGTTGGGGGATGGGGGTCTAGGGGAGGGATAGCATTAGGAGAAATACCTAATATAGATGATGGGTTGATGGGTGCAGCAAATCACCATGGCACATGTATGCCTATGTAACAAACATGCACGTTCTGCACATGTATCCCGGAACTTAAAGTATTAAAAAAAACTTATAAATGTATAAACTAATATATGCCACTTAAAATATATATCACTTAAAAAAACTTGAAAAAGGATTAACAATTCACAACGAAAAACATCAGAATCTTACAGGGACATTAGATTTTCAACAAGCAGCTTTACAACTTTTTAAAGACACAATTTTTATAACAGTTTCCTCAGCATGGGTTAGTTTAAACAATGAATCTGTCTAAATCCATTTAGACTTTGATATGGAAATTTTAATGTCATTTTTCAGTACTATCTTAAAAAGAGGCTTTTTTGGTACATGTTAATATTCTCATAGAAAACACACTATAAGCCCAAACTAAGAAGGATATTTATGTTTGTCTAACACAATCCTAACTACTTTGTCCAAGTAATATTTGTAATAGAGAGTCCAGTGGTAATTATTCTTTTTAATGAACACATTTGAGAATTCTTTGAAATATATGTGCCATCATTCTAAGGTAAACATTTACATATGAATAGTCACCTTTTCTCATGTAATTTTCAAGAATTCATAGACATCCTGAAGTCAATCCATGAATTCAAAGGACACTGCTCTATTTCTTCCCAGGCAATGTGCCCAGCTGAATTAATGGTAGACTTGAGTTTTCCCTGAAATTGACCAATAGCAAACAGTGAAATACTAAGAATTTAGAGGTAAGAATAATACTCCGAGATATTCTGTTTTTCAATTTAGGTTGTTTTTAAGATTTTCCTTTATTTAAGAAAATAGAATGTTACCTAATAATACAATAAAACCATATCTAAAGTGCAGCAAATAATTATAGAAAATGAAATTAAATTGAGAGTGGGCCACATCATTCATAAAAAAAAATATAATAGTCATTTGTTTGCTTATAAACTTTGAAAAGCTTTCTTTGGGGGTAAACTTTATAATAGTTGATATAATTCTAAGAATAGGTGGCATTATTAATCGAAATTTGAACAGAAAATGATGCAAGCGAACGCTTTGCAAGGGTTAAAAGCAACGTCTGATTTCATGTCAAAAATCCAATTATCATAAAAAGGAAAGCCACTATTGGGTGGATGAGCCATTAACAGAAAGAAAATAAAGAGAAGAGATGCCTAGAACCTGGACAGAATGAGAACAATGTAGCTATGGTGAAAGAAAATAAATGAAGTTAACATAGAAGTAGCAATAATTTATTGCTAGGTTATCATAAGTCAGTGTATGTCAAGAGTAAAGCCCTAAGCAGAGTGTCACAATTCATGTAAAAGAAATGTCTGTTTTAAAAAAAAAGATAGAACTATTTTAGATTGATGATTTTAATTCATTTGGTAAATCCAAGAAATCTGTGAATATTCCACAAGCAGTTGTTCCGTAGATGTAGTCACCTACAGTAATAGGAGTTAAACTATGTGGAATTTATGGTTATATGACTGAAAACCTTCTGTATTGAAATCCTGAGTTAGTACTGGGGCTGTTTACAGAAACAGATATTCTAGGTTCAGAAAATAAGTTTTGCAGTATCTTTTTATATGGAGAGTGGAGAATCGAGTGGAGGGGCAGTGAGTTCCCCCTCACTGTTGTAGAGAGTAGCTTGAAATACACCTGAGAGATACAAACCTCTGGAGTGGCTTATAAGAAGTAACATCTAGAATGAATTTCGTCTTTTTTTCTCAGATGAAGAAACAGCAACAATCCCAGTCTGGGCTTTCAACACCTACTCTCTTTGCTTATGAGCACATGCAGCCTTGGCATGAGCATGAGCCAGCATATCAGGAAGCACAAAGGAAGCCTGACAGTAGAAGTGCAAGCATACAGGGTTCAACATTATTCACATTGCTGACCTCAGTCACTTTCGGGTATGGTTTTTTTTTTTTCCACAATGAGAAACAAGTTGTCTAGTGTGATGGTTAGTATTGAGTGTCAACTTGATTGGATTGAAGGATGCAAAGTATTTTTCCTTGGTATGTCTGTGAGGGTGTCACCAAAGGAGATTAACATTTGGGTCAGTGGACTGGGAGATGCAGACCCACCCTCAAACTGGGTGGGCACCATCTAATCCACTGCCAGCACAGCTAGGATAAAAACAGGCAGAGGAACGTGGAAAGCCTAGACTGGCTAAGTCTTCTGGTCTCCATCTTTCTCCCATGCTGGATGCTTCCTGTCCTCAACCACTGGGCTCCAATTTCTTCAGCTTTTGGACTCTTGGACTTACCCCAGTGGTTTGTTAGGGGCTCCTGGGCCTTTGGCCATAGACTGAAGGATGCACTGTCAGCTTCCTTACTTTTGAGGTTTTGAGACTTGGACTGGCTTCCTCACTCCTCAGCTTGCAAATGGCCTGTTGTGGAACTTCACCACATGATTGTGTGAGTCAATACTCCTTAACAAACTCCCCTTCGTATATACATCTATCCCATTAGTGCTGTCCCTCTAGAGAACCTTGACTAACACACCTAGGCAAATGTAAAGTGGCGTTCATGTGTTGACACCTTGTATTGCCTCACCTATGTCAGCCTAAGTTGAGATAATGCTTTGGAATTTGAGTCATAGCTGAAACCGAGAGTTATTTTTTCCTTAGTGTCTTCAAAGACTTTTAAGCGGGAGAGTTGTAATGATAAGGTTTTCATTGCAGAAAGCTCACTCTAACAGCACCACATGGCTGAGCAAGACCAGAAGCAGTCTGGAGGCCTAAGAATTCAGCTAGGAAACTGACGTGGCCTGAGCCAAGACATTAGCCGTGAGACTAGAGAGGATTTAATAGATTTGTGTGAGATTTACAAGATGGTATTGAACTAGAATTTGGCAACAGATTGTACATAGTGGTTGGTGGAAAGAGGGAAGCTAAACAAGGATTGTCAAGATTCTTAGTGGAGTGACTAGTTAAATTATGGTTTTGTTGACTAAGACAGTACTTCAAGGAAAAGCAGGAAGTTTTCAAAAGAAGTTTTGAACATGTTGGGTTGGAAAAGCATGGTAATCTAACTGGAGAAAGTCAGCCTGGTTTTGTATATATGTCTCAAGTTTAAAAGAACTATTATGGAAATAATCACTTAGAGTTCAATAATTTTTAATAAATACTTATTGTCGCAGATTCAAAAGAAAGCTTTTGGTGGTATGTTTAGAAAAGTGACTGTCATCTGGAATATGTTATGGAGGCATACTAGAATCATCTGGAGGGGGTAACTTTCAAAGTGTACATTTACCTTTACTTCTTTTTCAAGATTATGATGTAGCCTTGAATAGATTGCCCTCTTACTACTCTCCTGAACTGAGATTCTTGCATAGTAAGTTGGTATTTATAATAGAAGTGGGAAGCACTTTTCAAGTAGTTTGAAGCATATAAAGAAAGATTAATAAACGATAGTACCAGAAACTGAAGAATTTGGCTTAGTAAGTATGTACTGAATCATTTCTGAAAATTCTCCATCATTCTCTATAATAATAAAAAGTTGAAGGACACTTGACTGTACTGTTTAGTAGTGACAATTTATTTGGAAAATCAGACAAGTGCTTAATACCTCTAACATCGTGAAGAGACAGCATTGATATATTCCTGTGGTGGTATGTGAAAATACAAACCGTGTGTGTGTGTGTGTGTGTGTGTCTGTGTGTGTGTCCGTGTGTGTGTCTGTGTGTGTGTTTAGGGTAATAGTGGTGACAGCATAGACTTCACAGGAAGAGGGAACCGGAAAGCCAAATTTTGAAGGAAGGTGCTAGGTAGGAGAAGGAATTTCCCAAATAGTGTTGTTGTCATGTGTCATTTTAGATTGCTTTTGGCTGCAAGTAACAGAAAACCCAACCAATAATGGTACTAGCCATAAAACCATTTACATTTTTTAAAATAATATTTAGGGTGAATATAAGTTATAAATAATTTGGAATAATAACACATGACAAAATTGAAAATACCAGACATAGCTGTATAAGCATATTTTATGAAAATATGGAGGCAAATAATAAAAATAGCTAAAAAATGAAAAACAATATACTGTGGAATAGGACTTAGGGATATTGAATGGTGATGTAAAAAATTGCTACTTTTGGAGAGGCCAGGATGGCCAACTAGACTCAGCAGCAATTGCAGGCTCCCATAGAAAAGAACAATAACAGTGTGCAAATCCTGCACCAGTAACTGAGGTATCTAGATTCTGTCATCAGAACTGACTAGGTGGCTGGTGTGACCCATGGATAGGAAGGAAGAGCAGTGTAGTGCGGCGGCCCACCTGAGGGCAACACAGGTCAGGGGAGCCCCCACCTGCCAGCCAAGGGAAGCAGTGGTTGAGCCTGCTACCCAGCCTGGGAAATCGTGTTTTTTCCACGGAACTGTGCAACCCATGGATCAGAAGATCCAACTCATGAGCCCAACCAAGCCACCGAGGCCTGGGGTCCCAACCACCAAGCGGTGCAGATTCTCAATAGCTACTAAGCTAGAATCTGCTTAAGCCTGCCCAGCTCCCAGTGGGAAGGACGACAACACCACAGCTGTGGCTGCCTGCTGTCTAAGCACTTTGTGCTCTTTGCAGGAGGGGCAGCAGCCAACACTGGGACTGATAACTGCTTAACATACTAAGCTCCCACGGGAGGGGAAGGGTGGTAGCCATCTCTACAGCTCCACGCTGTGCTTTTGCTCTGCTGGAGCCAGGGAGGCTAGATAGCTTGGTCCCAAGAGGTATCCCCCACAGCCCAACAAACTGGTTGTGGGAGACTGCGGCCAGAGTGCCTCTTCAAGCCTGACCCTCCTCACTGTGCGGGGCCTCCCTGCAGAAACTCCAACAACTCCAGCCAGTGTCTCAGGGACAGAACTCTCATCTCCCTGGGCCTGAGCCCCTAGATGGAGGGGTGGCCGCAGTCTCCATGGACTAGCAGACTTAGTCTTTCCTCCTGCTAGTTCCGAGGAATTTGCGCAGCCCAGATGAGTGGGTTTCCCTCCAACGAAGCACACCCCATCCACCAAGGAACAGTCAAAGTGCTCTGTTAAATGGATCCTGCTCCCTGTTCCACCCAACCGGGTGAGACCCTCCAAAAGGGGTTGTCAGACACCCTATAAAGAAGTGTTCCTACTGGCATCAGGTAGATGCCCCTCAAGGTCAGAGATATCAAAGGAAGGAGCAGGCACCCATCTGTGCTGTTCTCCAGCCTCCTCAAGTCACATCTCCAGGCACCTGAGTGAACCAGATGAATATGGCCTGAAGGGAACTCCCAGGAAACTGCAGCAGCCCTACAGAAGAGGGACCTGACCATCGAAAGAAAAACAAACAAACAAACAGAAAGCAACAACAACAGCATCAACAACAAAATAATCCCAACAAAAAGCCCATCCAAGGGTCAGCAGCCTCAAAAACTGAAACTAGAAAAACTCATGAAGATGAGAAAGAACAAACGAAAAAATGCTGAAAACCCAAAAGGCCAGAGTGCCTCTTATCCTACAAATGATTGCAACACCTCTCCAGCAAGGGTGCAGAAGTGGACAGAGGATGAGATCGATGAATTGACAGAAGTAGGCTTCAGAACGTGAGTAATAACAAACTCCACTGAACTAAAGGAGCACGTTCTAACCCGATGCAAAGAAGCTAAGAACCTTGATAAAAAGTTACAGGAGATGCTAACTAGAATAACCAGTTTAGGGAGGAACATAAATGACCTGATGGAGCTGAAAAACACAGCACAAGAACTTCATGAAACATACACAAGTGTCAATAGCCAAATCGACCGAGCAGAAGAAAGAATATGTGAGTTTGAAGACCATCTTGCTGAAATAAGGCATGCAGACAAGATTAGAGAAAAAAGAATAAAAAGAAATAAACAAAACCGCTGAGAAATATGGGACTATGTAAAAAGGCCAAACCTATGATTGGAGTACCCGAAAGAGACAGGGAAAATGGAAATAAGTTGGAAAACACACTTCAGGATATTATCCAGGAGAACTTCCCCAACCTAGCAAGACAGGCCAACATTCAAATTCAGGAAATACAAAAAAAAAAAAAAAAAAAAAAACTAAGACACTCCATGAGAAGATCAACCCCATGACACATAATCATTAGACTCTCCAAGGTGAAAAAGAGGAAAAAATGTTAAGGGCAGCCAGAGAGAAAAATCAGGTCACCTACAAAGGGAAGCCCATCAGACTAACAGCAGACCTCTCAGCAGAAACCCTACAAGCCAGAAGAGAGTGGGCACCAATATTCAACATTCTTCAAGAAAATAATTTTCAAACCAGAATTTCATATCCAACCAAACTAAGCTTCATAAGCAAAGGAGAAATAAAATCCTTTACAGACAAGCAAATGCTGAGGGATTTCATCACCACCAGGCCTGCCTTACAAGAGTTCCTGAAGGAAGCACTAGCTATGGAAAGGAAAAATTAGTATCAGCCACTGCAAAAAACACACCAAAATACAAAAACCAACGATACCCTGGGGAAACTGCATTAACTAGTGTGCAAAATAAGCAGATAGCATCATGATGACAGGATCAAATTCACACATAACAATATTAACCTTAAATGTAAATGGGCTAAATGCTCCAATTAAAAGACACAGACTGCCAATTGGATACAGTCAAGAACCATTGGTGTGCGGTATTCAGGAGACCCATCTCATGTGCAAAGACACACATAGGTTCAACATAAAGGGTTGGAGGAAAATGGAAAGTGAAACAAAGCAGGGGTTGCAATCCTACTCTCTAACAAAACAGACCTTAAACCAACAAAGATAAAAAAAGACAAAGAAGGGCATTACCTAATGGTAAAGGGATCAATTGAACAAGAAGAGCTATTTTAAATATATATGCACCCAATACAGCAGCACTGAGATTCATAAAACAAGTTCTTAGAGACCTACAAAGAGATTTACACTCCCACACAATAATAGTGAGAGCCTTTAACACCCCACTGTCAATATTAGACAGATCAATGAGACAGAAAATTAAAAAGGATATTCAGGACTTGAATTCAACTCTGGATCAAGTGCACATAATAGGCATCTACAGAACTCTCCACCCCAAATCAACAGAATATTCAATCTTCTCAGTGCCACATGGCACTTATTCTAAAATTGACCACATAATTGGAAGTAAAACACTCCTCAGCAAATGCAAAAGAAGGGAAATCATAACAAATTGTCTCTCAGAACACAGTGCAATCAAATTAGAACTCAGGATTAAGAAACTCACTCAAAACCGCACAACTACATGGAAATTGAACAACCTGCTCCTGAATGGCTACTGGGTAAATAATGAAATTAAGGTAGAAATCAAGAAGTTCTTTGAAACCAATGAGAACAAAGAGACAATGTACCAGAATCTGTGTGACACAGCTAAAGCAGTGTTAAGGGGGAAATTTATAGCACTAAATGCCCACATCAGAAAGCTAGGAAGATCTCAAATCAATGCCATAACATCACAATTAAAAGAACTAGAGAAGCAAGAGCAAACAAATCCAAAAGCTAGCAGAAGACAAGAAATAACTAAGATTGGAGCAGAACTGAAGGAGATAGAGACACGAAAAACCTTCAAAAAATCAATTAATCCAGGAGGTGGTTTTTTGAAAAGATTAACAAAATAGATAGACTGCTAACTAGACTAATAAAGAAGAAAAGAAAGAAGAATCAAATAGACACAATAAAAATCATAAAGGGGATACTACCACTGACCCTACAGAAATATAAACTATCATCAGAGAACACTATAAACATGTCTACATAAATAAACTAGAAAATCTAGAAGAAATAGATAAATTCCTGGACACATACATCCTCCCTGGATTTGACTAAACCAGGAAGAAGTCAAATCCCTGAATAGACCAATAACAAGTTCTGAAATTGAGGCAGTAATTAATAGCTTACCAACCAACACAAGCCCACGACCAGATGGATTCACAGTCAAATTCTACCAGAGGTACAAAGAGAAGCTGGTAACATTCCTTGTGAAACTATTCCAAACAATTGAAAAGGAGGGACTCCTCTCCGACTCATTTTATGAGGCCAGCATCATCCTGATACCAAAACCTACCAGAGACACAACAAAGAAAGAAAACTTCAGGCCAATATCCCTGATGAACACTGATGCAAAAAACCTCAATAAAATACTGGTAAACCAAATCCAGCAGCACATCAAAGGCTTATCCACTACGATCAAGTCAGCTTAATCCTTGGGAAAAAAGGCTGGTTCAACATATGCAAATCAATCAACTTAATCCATCACATAAACAGAACCAATGATAAAAACCACATGATTATCTCAATAGGTGCAGAAAAGGCCTTCAATAAAATTTAACATCTTTTCGTGTTAAAAACTCTCAATAAACTAGATATTGATGGAAAGTATCTCAAAATAATGCTATTTATGACAGACCCACAGCCAATAACATACTGAATGGGCAAAAGCTGGAAGCATTCCCTTTGAAAATTGGTACAAGACAAGGATGCCCTCTCTCACCACTCCTATTCAACATAGTATTGCAAGTTCTTGCCAGGGCAATCAGACAAGAGAAAGAAGTAAAGGATATTCAAATAGGATAAGAGGGAGTCAAATTGTCTGTTTGCAGATGACATGATTCTATATTTTGAAAACCCCGTCATTGCAGCCCCCAAACTCCTTAAGCTGATAAGCAACTTCAGCAAAATCTCAGGATACAAAATCTCAGGATGCAAAAGTCACAAGCATTCCTATACAACAACAATAGATGGGTAGAGAGCCAAATCATGAGTGAACTCCCATTAACAATTGCTACAAAGAGAATAAAATACCTAGGAATACAACTTACAAGGGATGTGAAGGACCTCTTCAAGGAAAACTACAAACCACTGCTCAAGGAAATAAGAGACACAAACAAATGGAAAAACATTCCATGCTCATGGATAGCAAGAATCAATATCATGAAAATGGCCATACTGCCCAAAGTAGTTTACAGATTCAGTGCTATTCCCATCAAACTACCATTCGACACTCTTCACATAATTAGAAAAAAACTATTTTAAATTTTATATGGAACCAAAAAAGAACCCATATAGCCAAGACAATTCTAAGCAAAAAAAACAAAGCTGGAGGCATCACGTTACCTGACTTCAAATTATGCTACAAGGCTACAGTAACCAAAACAGCATGGTACTGGTACCAAAATAGATATATAGAACAATGGAACAGAACGGAGACTCAGAAATAACATCACACACCTACAACCTTCTGATATTTGATAAACTGGTAAAAAAAAAAAAAAAAAAACAAGGAATAGAGAAAGTATTCCCTATTTAATAAATGGTTCTGGGAAAACTGGCTAGCCATATGCAGAAAAGTGAAACTGGACCCCTTCCTTACACTTTATACAAAAATTAACTCAAGATGGATCAAAGACTTAAATGTAAAACCCAAAACCATAAAAACTCTAGAAGAAAACCCAGGCAATATCATTCAAAACATAGGCATGGTCAGAGGCTTCATGATGAAAATGCCAAAAGCAATTGCAACAAAGCCAAAATTGACAAATGGGATCTAATTAAACTAAAGAGCTTGTGCACAGCAAAAGAAATTACCATCGGAGTGAACAGGCAACCTACAGAATGGAAGAAAATTTTTGCAATCTATCCATCTGACAAAGGTCTACTATCCAGAATATACAAGGAACTTAAACAAATTTACAAAAAAAAAAATCAAAAAGTGGGCAAAGGATATAAACAGATACTTCTCAAAAGAATACATTTATGTGGCCAATAAACATATGAAAAAAGCTCAACATCACTGATCTTTAGAGACATACCAATCAAAACCACAATGAGATACCATCTCCCACCAGTCAGAATGATGATTATTAAAACTCAAGAAACAATAGATGCTGATGAGGCTGTGGAGAAATAGGAACACTTTTACACTGCTGGTGGGAGTGTGAATTAGATCAACCATTGTAGAAGAGAGTGTGGCGAATCCTCAAGGATCTAGAACCAGAAATACCATTTGAACCAGCAATCCCATTGCTGGGTATATACCCAACAGAACAAAAATCATTCTACTATAAAGATACATGCACATGCATGTTTATTGCAGCACTATTTACAATAGCAAAAACAAAAACAGGGAACCAACCAAAATGCCCATCAATGATGGACTGGATAAATAAAATGTGCTATACATATACCATGGGATACTATGCAGTCATAAAAAGGAATGAGATCATGTCCTTTGCAGGGACATGGATGAAGCTGGAAGCCATCATCCTCAGCAAACTAACACAGGAACAGAAAACCAAACACCATAAATGGGAGTTGAACAATGAGAACAATGGACACAGGGAGGGGAAATACACACACTGGGGCCAGTCGGGGGATGGGGGGTGAGGGGTGGGAGACTATTAGGACAAATAGCTAATGCATGCTGGGCCTAAGACCTAGATGATGGGTTGATAGGTGCAGCAAACCACCATGGCTCATGTATACCTATGCAACAAACATACACATTCTGCACTTGTATCCCAGAACTTAAAGTAAATTAAAAAAAATTTAAAAATTGCTACTTTTCTGTATAAGACTTGCAATACAATTTTTAAAAACTAGCTACAGATAATTACATGATAAAAATTAAGTTTGAATTTAAAGAATTTTTTTGAGTATGTTGATAAATTTATTCTGGTTATTGCTTATTAAGTTTGAAGTTTCAGTTGTATAACATAAGGGCAATACATACATAATTTTGAAACTCAGACCTTGAGATGTATTGGTTGAGAATTAAAAGCCCCACAGAAGGACAGGAGAATAAAAAATTAGAAAAATAAAGTGAAATGAAACTTAGTAATAAAGGAATTTACTATAAGAGAAAGTAATTTGTCCAAATAAGTGCTTAAAATTATACTGTGTATTTGTCAAACATTTAGTCATTGGTGAATTTGATAATAGGAGTTGTAACCTGAGTTCATCTGACTACGCAAGAATGTTATAAATGCACATAATAAATCAAATGCAGATATCTTTGAAATATATGAATCCTCTCTCTTTTTCTCTCTCTCACTCTCTTTCTTAGGTTTTTCAAAGACTCTTAAGCAAGGAAGTTGATGATGAGGTTTTGAATGTAGAAAGCTCACTCTGACAGTACCGCACAGCTAAGCAAAGGCAGAAGCAGTCAAGAGGCTTAAGAATTCAACTAGGAAACTGACACGGCTTGAACCAGGTTTTCTCTCTGGTTCTAGTACACTCTTGCTGTCTGTCTTTCTTGCCTTCTTTCTACACATTTTCCTCTTAGGAAATCAAGACATATTTCACTACCTTGACGGGGTTTGAGATTGATAAAAAGAAATGTGAAGAGAAAGAAGATAATTTTTTTTCTTTTTCCAGTCCATGTAAAGATGATGCTCTAACCCTCCTCCCTTACAAGCATGTGTACCTATCAAAAGAAAACTTAGAAATTTGAACCTTGAGTTTACATTTAAGTCATAGCATGGAGAGGATTGAGAATGTGGCACAATGGAATTCTCATCCCTACTATCTCTAAATCTCTCAGCAAACTGAAGCTAGGTCTCTTTGCATGGTTTCCAGAGGAGTCATGATGGAATGGAGACAGAAGAAGGACAAAATACTCAAAATGTATGTCTTGGTTGTCACCACTCACTCATGGTTGAGACTCATATTGTCTACCTGTGCAGATATATTATGGCATTGATGGAGGCTGGTGTGTAAGTGAAAAAGCCACAAATAACCATACTTCCCTGTTGACTTCTATTAATACACAGTTAATCTGTAAGTTATTCAGTAACACCACTGAGGGAGCAAAAATGTAGCCGAGACAAGAGCTTTTACGCCTCCCACTAAGCTGCACTTTCAAGGGGGCAAAGTAACCCTGAAGGTGGAGTTGGAAATTAGACATTTTAACTGAGGAACCATGCAGATTGTACCCAAGAATCAGAGAAGTACATTTTCTGCTAATAAAGAAATGGAGACAATGAATCAGGGAAAATAACTATGATCCTGGGAGCTAATAAAATCACAGACTGCCAGTGCTAAGACAACATCCCACATCTTTCAACAGCCTCTAAATTCATCAGCAGGAGGCCATACCAGGTACACAGGATGAGCAAAACCAGAGACTTACACTCAGAAAATGAACTGTGATCACGTTTTCTTCTTGAAATTAGATGCCATATTAGGGAGTAAGAAAAGTTAGGGAGAAACAACCATGATAGGAACTTGAATTTTCAATGGTTTAAATACTAATATAAAAGAGATTAAGTTAAACATTTTTTTAAACAATGATTTTCACTTTGTCTTATCTTTCTTATAGGTTGGTGGCCTCTGATGAAGGTATTCCAAATATAGACATTAAAAAAAAAAACTTTTGTGTTAGTTATTTTAGTTGCTCGATCCTGCTATAATATGTTAGGTAGGAACTCAACAAATATAGGAAAAACTGAAGAAATAACGTGTGTCCTCATTTATATATTATTCCTCACTTTCTCGAGTACCTCTTTCAGGATTCAATTTCCTTTTTAAATTTTAAGATTTCTCTAGGTCCATGACTTCTAGAGATCAGCTGTGACATTAAGTTGTAATACTGTTAATATTAACTAAACATGCCTGTGAAAAGTCTAGCCAAGCAAAACTCACTTACCTAAGAGCTGGAGTAAGTTCCAAGTTTATACTTGTTAAAGTCAAGTGGCTATTAAGAAATCAGGAGTGAATCCAAATGACCATGTCATCATTTTAGGACCTACTGGCTCCTCAGTTGCCAAATATATTCATGTTCTTTCTATTGAGAGACACATTACTTCATCAACATAATTCCCATGTCTTGTTCCAGGCTTAGGACCAAGCCTGACTTTAGTTAAGAGGGATTTAAGATGCTCCAACAATCAGGAGACTCAGGAGCAAATTAGTCTTTCTACTACACTAATTCCAATTCTGTCTCCAGTTTTACATCTCTCGTGACCTTTACTCAGACCAGGTTCTCCTTCCACATCCGCTTTCGGTTATTTTGAGTGTCCAAACTCCTGCTTTTGCTATCTGATTAGTACCAGAGTCTTCTAAGGCTAGATTTCTGTTTTGCTCTTATTTGTCTCTCTTTCTAAGAATTGGCTAATTCTTCCTAAATACTGGCTCTGTAACTGGGATGGAAAACTGTGACAGATTTATCATTTGCTCCACTGAGTTTCAGAGTACTGCCTGTAGAGGCACCTTCACTACATTGTGTTGGGCAGTCAGGAGGCCAAATGTTTTCCTGCATTACCATCTGTTGTCTGTATTCTTCCTACTGAGTTTTACTTCAACTCATCAGGTGTCATTGACTCTTTATACCTAGAGCCAGTTCACAGTTCCAGGTACTTGCCTCTTCCTGTCTAGCCTGCACCACATGCTTTGGGACATAATGATTATTCATTTGGGAAAAAACTGTAGACCAATTAGGCTATATGCAGCTTTATATAATGGAAAATCTGCCTCAAGCTGGCACATACAGTGAGAAATGTATCAGTTTTCAAATTTTGAAGTGCAGGGATACATCGACTTCAAGGTTGAGATCAACGAATGATTCCTTATTTATCCATGTAGTTATGGAGACATGCAGTGCCAAGGTACAATTTTAAGACATCATTCAAGAATAAAAACTAGGTTCTAAAAATAAACTATATCAAGATTACCTACTTTTTAGAGAATATGGTGTCGTTTCTTCTTGTCATTAGTATACACATAAATAGTTGGAGACAGTCATGTCTATAACTCACATTTAGATTTACTGAATGAAATAAAGGTTTTAAAATACAAGAAGCCAAACTAATAGTAATGTAAGCACAGTTTTTATTTATTACCTTGACTTGGGAAAGGGTGCTTTAAAGATAGCCAATAGAAAAGGATAGACTCAAGTATCTTTTCTTGGGAATATTTATTCAGAAGGTTTTCTGAAAGAAGATAGTGCATTTTCCTTAGTTCTCAATCTACACAATTCTGTATTCAGGTACAATTCTTTGGATTCAGCATTTATTAGATTAATCCAGATCAACTGGCTCTTTCTAAACAGGACTTTCCAGGATAAGCTTATTTTTGATATAATTTATTTTTGCCTTATTCAATTTTACCTTTAAATGTACTGGTCTTAAACCAAAATTAATATTTATTATATCATCATTATCTTGTTTTCCTGTTTTCTTCAATTATATGTACTTCTCTCAAAACACCCATTGCCCAGGTCCCACCACATACATATATATTTTTATTTTATTTATTTATTTATTTATTTATTGAGACAGAGTCTCACTCTATCACCCAGGTTGGAGTGCAGTGGTGCAATCTCGGCTCACTGCAACCTCTGCCTCCCAGGTTGAAGTGATTCTCCAGCCTCAGCCTCCCAAGTAGCTACTACTACAGGCACATACCACCATGCCTGGCTTTTTTGTGTTTTCAGTAGAGTCAGGGTTTTGCCATGTTAGCTAGGCCTGTCTCAAACTCCTGACCTCAAGTAATCCACCTGCCTCGGCCTCCCAAAGTGTTAGAATTACAGGCATGAGCCACTGTACCTGGCCACACCAAATAATTATTTAGATTAAAGGTCATTGTCATATTTTAATTTCAATATTTTGAAAATAATAACGTTGACCTTAATAGGAAGTTTTTTTTTTAAATTTTATCACAAAACTATTTATTAGGGGCTGGAGGCAAGGGCAAGAGACTTTCTATGAACCAAACAGTCTTGAATAGTCTTATGTGCAAAAACCACTTTCATGTGTATCATTACTTGTGATCTTTACAACAATGCCATAGACTAAGTTCTAAGTTTGGAAGTTATGTTGTATGACAATGAGATATAATAAAAAATGTACTGGAGTTGAATTATAACACATTCCTTTACATCTCTAATCTGTCTCTTACCTGCATGGAGACTTCAGATAATTTTCTTAATCATCTATGGCAGAGTTTCCTCAATCTAAAATGGGAATCAAAACAGATATTTTGTTCCATTTCTAGGAGTTGAGTGAATCAACTGAAATAATAAGAGATCTTAGTATCAAGGTATTCTACTAATGTAAATAAGAGCTTTACACTGAAGGAGAACAGACATGCATGACTGAGGTAAATCAAGTGTGTTTGCTTATTTAAAGGATGCAAGAAGAAGCCAGCTAGTTGGGTTATAAAGCAGGGAAATCCACACTATTTTAAGTGATAGACAGAGGATTAAATTCATAGACACCCTATAAAGCCCTCAGAAGTAAACACCAATTGCAAATGATAAGTCTGAGTGAACGACAACCATATCAGATCTTTTGAGAAAGCTCAAAGGCTTCCTTTTGTGGCCAGGCTTATACACAGATGGCTGCAGATATTCATTGCATCTACTGGGAGCCATCTTATTTTAGGCAGGTACACCTTATGGGTCTTGGTGTAATATAATAAACATTGTGAACACAGACTGGTTGACCACAGGGCAGTGCTCTCAGGAACAAGTGGTCCTCATTTATCCCCCAGTATTCCCAGTACTTGCTTAAACTTAGAACTGCCAAATTAGAATAGACTTAGTTACCGAGATGTCTTTACTCCATAGTCTCTTAGCTCAGCCCCAGAATATATTTTTCAGTTCACTACATTACTTAATACTTTCTGTGTATGTGATCTTAACCAATCTAAAGAATTTGATATTTAAACTTTCTTCTCTGTGTCAGGGAGTCAGATATCTAAATTAGGCCTCAAGGGTTTCAAGAAGCAGTAAGGGACAACTGTATCTAATATCCTGTTACCTAACGTACAGGATGACAGTTGCTGCTGAATTCTTGCCTATTATGACAATTAAAATACAGAACTTCTGGAATCTCCGTAATTAGGTAGGCAGCCATTTTATCCTATTCAGTTTATAATCAATTCCTGTTGTGCCAAATCACCAGAAATTGGAAGTCCATTGAAAATGCAAAGGGTTGCATATCCATCCAGATAAGGCTGCAAGATGAAAGATATTATAGTGATTAACAATATCTGAGTAACTCTACCAGAATTCTTGCTTCACATGTAAGATACTTACATGTCTTGAAATCCCAGACAGGAACCTCAGCTACGGTTCAAGTGAATGATCCCAATAACCAACGCTAGTTCATTTGGGAGAGAGGGAGAACTGTGTTTCTGGACGTTGTGAAGGACAGTACTTTTATTCCTCCAAGTGAAGTCATTCTCCCTCCTCCTCCATTCCCCAGTATAATGAAATTTCACCATATCTGTCAAAAATATTTTCACTAATTGATTTGAGTAGTAATTTTTGGTCAGGTCAGCTATAATGAGGAAATAATACTCTAACTCCAGATTTAAGAGGGATCAGGGTCTTTAAAAAATTCTATATTGCTGATCAGATTAAGCCTATTGTGTATCAGTTGAGATCTAACCTCTTTCTCCAGGCTCTTTCCTTGAATAACTATGCACTGTAAAGTAATTATCATCATTGGTCAAACTAACCATGGTCAGTCAGGTCCTTCCACAAATAGGTATTTTACTTGAGTTGCTTTTTTTGAGACAAAAAAATAAAATAAAATTTTATAAATGTCTATATTATTTCCTATGTTTTATTTCATCTTAATAATCTAACCAAAGCTTTACATTTTTCTGATTTTTTTCAGGTAGTTCTAGAATACTGCTAAGGAAAGTACATGTTTGCACTGATTTGGAATGATCTATTTACTAGTAAACAAGGGTTGGAATATTATAAGGCAAGCCAGGCCACAGGACATCAATAGCAGAATTTTAGAGCTTCACACTGCATTTCAAACACTTTTGCCAGTGCATTTTTAATAGTAATGGTAGAGGTGTGTATTACTTATTGAGTTCCTACTATATCAGGTACTTAAATGTGCATAGTTGTTCAAGGAAACAGCCTTGTAGGAAGAGGTTAGATCTTAACTGATACATAACAGGCTTAATCCTATAAACAATAAAAGCATTTTAAAATAAATGATTCTTTGTATTTTCTTTTAAATTATCATGAAAACCCTATGAGTTATGTGTAAAATTATCCCCCCTTCCTATTTCCATCCCTTCTCTCTTATCCTTCCTTCCTTCCTTCCCTTACTCTTTTTCCATCTTTCTATCTATCTCTCTCTCTCTTTTACATTTTAGTTGAGGAAATTTGGCCAATCTAGACAGCGTGTAAATAGATCTGATCTCTTTATACAACTATGCTTTATGGAAACTGAGAGGCTTAAATATTACTATGTGAAGGACTATGGTAAAAGTGAAGTGGATATCATTGAAAGGGTTCAAGATCTCCTTCGTGGGGGTGACTCTAGGAGCTAAAGCTAAAAATGTTAGATTCATTAATAATCAAGGTGTATGTATAGATGATATGTATAATGATTGATATATATAGTTGTAAAGGAAAAATTCAGAGAAAATGTATTTATATTGCTTTTTCACATTTTATTTTCAAGGGCATAAATTCTAATTAAACTAAAATAAAATGAGTATTATCATTTCCACTTATAGCAATTATATCTTTGAGATTATTGTATTAATTCTAACAAAATGATTTATTTTTATTTATGATCAAGTTTAATGTTCTATTAATGGCTAGTAAAGCAAGAAATCTAGCTTGTTCTTTCCTCTTTGAAAAATCAAATATAAGGGGCATGAACTAAGTTACACTCATGAAATTATGTAATGCAGTAATAGTAATAAAAACGATATATTTTCAGTAGAGAAAACCTTACTAAAATATTATAGGAAAAGAAATTAGTAAACAGAATGTAATTCCCTCCTGATACTGAATGCTTTACCTAGTAAAATGCCTAAAACATTGCCACAGAACGTTAATACCCAGTTTTGACTGTTCCAAAAATTCTAAAAAATTACGGATCAAAACACTGCAGTCAGCCATCTGTAGCAGAGCCTTTAAAAGCCTCTTAAACTGGCAAGAGACCACATTAATCAATTTGTGATTTATATTGGACTTATAATTGATTTCATTTGAAATCATAAATATAAAATAGTTTCCATTAAAATAGACATACACTCCTAACACTGCAATAATGCACTATTCTGACAATATGGAATTGAAGTTCAAGTTCATAAATGAGAGAGCTGGGTTCAAGTAGCTGACAAAATGCAGAATGAGATTTGTAACTAGCCCTTGAAGGTAGGACCGCAAAGATGAATAGAGACAATTGAAAGTACTTTTGCATCCCAAATAAATTATTTTAAGTACAGTTCTGGAGGAGACTCTTTCTTAAATGATGGCTTTTATTATTTAAGCATGATTTGTAATATAATTCTCTTCTGTTAAACGTACCATTCCTCTTTTGGGGCCAGTACAGAGATGATAAATTTGAAATAGTATTTTTATCGTCCTACATTCCAGCATTTTCTTCTGCTTCTACGTCTTAAATATTATCTGTAAACAGTCCCAATGAACAGGTAATGAGTGAGCAAGTGGTGATATTAAATAACCAAACAGAACTGTATTACATTAGGGTAGAAAAAGTTAGATAGATAATCCAAAAAAATAGTAAATTTCACATATTATCACATTACTATTCAATAGTATGATTGAATTGTACAAAACAGAATGTTGAAAAGGCTCACAGTAACGAATATAGTCAAGAATATTTTTTAAAGAAGGATGATAAATCTAGGTAAAAAATGTGTACGGTTTCACTTCAAATTTTATTTCTAATCATCTTCTGACAGCATAAATGAAAAGACATTTTGAATACAGATGTGATGATGGGGTCTCTTAATATTCAGAAAATTTCATATTTCTTCAGAATGTCTAGCAATGAAAATGTCTGAGCTGCTATTTCCATGTTAGATCAAGCAGCTGCTACAAGTTGGTTCCGGTGTTTTGAGAGCCCCGTTTCCCTATCTTTAGTGAACATCCTCCATGCTAGAGTCCTGGGAGCTGAAGGCCCTCTCTCTCATCCATCTCATGGAATTCTTAGCCCTTCTCCCTTTCTCCCTTGAGCCCACGAGAAGCCCTTCTGACAAGGCACTGAGTCTCAGCTCTTCAGAGAGCACCCGGATCCCCTCTTACTTCGGCGGAATCCTCATTTCCTGTGCCAGTCCAAGCCTAACTCTCCTCTCATGTCCTGTTCCAAATCCAGCATAAGAGGACGTCTGTAATGGCCACTACCAACGGAAGCCGTTGGTGAGTTCATTCAGCATTAAGGGGAGTGAGAGATGCTTATTCCACAGGTGTGTGTGTGTGCTCATGTGTGTGTGTGTGTGCTTGAATGTGAGAGAGTTCCTCAGCATACCTCTTCTGAACTCCTGAGTAAGTAAATGAATTAATAGCATTTTTTTTTTGTCTGAAATCAGTTAGTAACTACTGTTTAAACATTTCTGTGGGGACATGTACCTTGTATTCCAAGAAAATAAAAAAGTATAAAAGTTAAATTGTGATGTTTTACTGCCTTGGTACATCAGTCTATAGATACTACAAATAGATTATCAATTACAAAAGAATTACAACATTTTAAACATACTTAATATGTAAGTGGATATTATAAATTTAATTTTCACTGATGCTCTTTAGGGTTATCACTAAATGTATCATTTTTCAAGGAGGGGAGATATGTTATAACTCCTACTACTACTACTATTATTATTATTATTATAGCAGTGTCATCTAGTGAAATGAGCATGAATGACAAAAATAACCTACATTACTGGTTTTCTGGGAGGAATAACTGAGTGAATGCACCTAAATTTCCTCTCACAGTTCCTGGTATATTTGTCAATGCTCATGATAGATTTTTCTTTTTTTCTCTATGTGGACAATTATGGGTACTTTGGATTGTGCCATTCACTTACTTGCATATATTTTACGTTTTCCAAAATAAATTATTTCTTTTGGTAATCAGAGAAAAATAGTACAATGTCTGGCATGTAGTAAGCACTCCACAAACGTCAGATATTGGTATTTATATTAATTATACATGTTATTTTCAATTTGCCTTCCTATCCAAGTATAGGTTGTGAGCATTTTCTCACTTTACTAAATATTCCTCAAAAATAATTTTACAGGTATATTAGAGATTTAATATTTCTTATTTATTTCAATTTTTAAAATGCCACAATGAATGTTCTCATACATAAATCATTTTGTAGTGTTCTGAATTTTATCCCTGAGGATAAAATTCCAAAAGTCAAATGGCTTTTTTAAAAATCATTATTCTCAGCATGAGAAATTCAGAAAGAATAGGAAATTTCTTCAATAAATTTTTATTTTCTGATAGTTGCTGAATATTGTATGTTTAAATTACATTTATACTCTAACTTCTTTCATTCTAATTTATCTATTTCAAAATAGACCTCACAGTTTTCTTAGCAGTCTATATATTTTAATTTTGGATAAACATGATTTGAGTAACTTGTTAAAAAACAAACAAACAAAATTCCCTCAAAATCGTGCACCCAAAATACAGTGTTTCAATTGAATATAAAATCTATCTCTAAGCTCCTTGTCGGACTAAGAGAAGAAGGAAATGTTATACTAAAATTTGATAAAGTGTTCAATAACAAAATAATATTAGGGTATTAGAGGAGACAATATTTTTATTGGGTTCAAGCTGCAGAGAATATTCTCAGGTGGACAGTGCCATAGGCCATGCCCAGACTGGCTGTGATCACTTCTCTCTAGACCTTCACACTATTGCTCGTGTGGCTGTATGGGCCCACAGGCTGGTCCTCCACACACAAGGTAGTTGCACTGTGATTGGCCACGCATGACTCCTAGTCATAGTTACATAATTTGTGGTCCATGAAGCATGAAATAACTGGAAGTAAAGTTAAAAGTTGTACCTGATATCTAAATCCTTTGATCCCAGTTGCAGTGGCTTGCTAGAGGCTGGAGTTTCAAGTGACACGGTTGAAAGAAGCAAGGCAAGCTCCTTCTTGGGAGGGGGATGTGGCAGAACTCCTTGGACAGGAGGAATGCCATTGCCACCAGCAAAGCATGTGTGCCCAGGAGGACCTGGGAGTCCTGAGAAGCCACACACAACCCACATTGCTGAGCCTCCTAGACTTTGTTGAGAATACACTCTTTTAGCTCATCCCAATAAACTGGAAGTTTACATGTGAGACTGCCGATTTTCTCCAGGCCTCCAACCAGGTCCACTGTGAATTAGTTCAGATGTGCTGCAGGATATAGTAAATGGTATAACACACGAAGTCAAAGGCAACAATTTTATATAACTGAAGCAAGAGTATACGTGTAGCTTTTTCTTATAAGGATCTTAGTAGTGTTAGATGACAAAAATAAATTTATGGACAAGTCCTTTTAGGATATACTAGATTTACAAGTTTAAACATATTTATTTATGAAGCATACAGGACTCTTGATATATGCTATTATATATTGTGATTGTACACTTCCAAAACTTTTAAAGAAAGTTCCTTCATCCCCACCCTCTGTTTCCACACCTCCACACCAAGGAATTTACTGGGATTAATATTCTATAGTTTATCATTTTGGGATTAATGCCACCTTAGGAAACATATTTTTCATATTTTGTACATTGTTACAGATAGTTGAAAAAAGCCTCATTGTTAAATAAGATGCAGTGTGTGTGTGTGTGTGTGTGTGTGTGTGTGTGTTTATATACACATGAAATGAAAGTGGGGTGATTGTATATACATATATACATGACATGTATATATATACATATATGTATATATGTGTATACACATATATACATGTATACACATATATATACACATATATACGTGTATACACTATATATACACATATATACGTGTATACACTATATATACACGTATATAGTGTATACACGTATATACACATATACGTATATACACTACACGTATATACACATATACGTATATACACTACACGTATATACACACATATACGTATATACACTACACGTATATACACACATATACGTATATACACTACACGTATATACACACATATACGTATATACACTACACGTATATACACACATATACGTATATACACTACACGTATATACACACATATACGTATATACACTACACGTATATACACACATATACGTATATACACGTATATACGTATACGTGTATATATATGTATACGTGTCGTATACGTGTCGTAGACGTGTATATACGTATATATACACATATATATAGAGAGAGAGTAGACATAGATACTACTGTAGTCCTACATTTATATATTTTCACTTGTTTTTAAAGAGATGGCTTTAAGTTCTATTAGTATAAATAATATATAAATTTGATATAAGATAAAGATTATATTCTTATTTCTGGCTGAAATCCCATTTATATTTGACTTACATATAAAAACTTAAAGAACGTGAACTATTGGTAAACACAATGACTTCTTATTTAGCAGTTATACAAAATATTTTTCTCTTAGGATAAGAGGCTGTTAGGATAGACAAGGGCTGATTTTGATCATTCAGCCCAAGATGGGAAGAGAAGATTTTGTGCAGGTGAATAGACAGACGGACTTATCTATCTGTTCTCTCAAGTGCACCCATGTAATGGTTTTCAACCATGGTTCAACACTTAAATCAGAATATTTGGGAGCATAACCAACTTTGGTATTTTTAAGCACTTCTTAAATGGTAGCAGTTATGTGCAGACAGAGGTGAGACGCTCTGAAAACAGAAGCTCCTTCTCACCAGCACCCTGTAATTCTGAAGGGAGGGAATGCTTACTTTACAGGCAAAGATGGAAATCTCGAGGTAGAATAGTTTTTCCTATTACACAGACTGGATCATCACATTTTTGTTGTTTGGGCATGAATCTATTTGACAGAGAAGCCCTGAAATTTTTTTTCTGCTAAAATTCAAAGCTTTATAACAATATTGACCTGAAACAAGCCCAGGGGGTCAGGGGAGAGAGAGTTCATGTATTTCAAGAAAAAGTATTTTATATACAGGAAAGGCGGCAACAAGGAGTAGAAAAGACCTTTGAATTTGGATGGAGAAGGCTGTAAGTCCGAGTCCCACCGCTGATTCCGACTAATTGTACTAATTGTGTAGAAAATCCCTAATGTTTTTTCTACTTCTAAAACTTCACAACTCTCATTTGGTTTTAGAACCCTCTTAATTCGGTTTTAATTTCCTTTTCTTTTTTAGCCTCACCTTTCTCTCTGCTCTCAAGGTGTTCCCTGCAATTATTTATTGTTTATTTTAATAGCCCTCTCTAACCTTTCCCTTTGTGCATTTAAACTTAGCTCTTGAATGTGTAACCCATAAAGTGACCTACTTGCTTTTAGTTGTAATTTTATACATAATCAGTTAATAATAGGGTTTTAGTATCTAACACACTTCCTTTTTTTGACATTTTATTCAACTGAATTTGGAAAGTTATTTCATCCAAATGAATGAATGGTAAATTTTCAGTTCTCAATGCTAGGTCAGGAAAGAATAAAAATTGAGAAAACATACCCTTTCCAAACGTTAATAAGTATATACTTAATTTATGTATCAAAGTAGGTATGGCTTTAGATAATGGGTATTTTAAATAATACCCTCCCATAATTAAGCTAGCGCTGGAACTTTCTCTCCATATAATTCCCAAACCCTTTCAATATACCATAATTCAACAATATCAACATGTTCATGTTCCATCTAAATAGATATCCTTCTTGCTGCTTGTGATTTAAAAAATATATTTCCTGTGGTTAGTTAATAAACATATGAACAGTTTCAAAAGAATGAAAATATAATTTTATATATTGTGTGGAAATCTAAGTACATAAAACTTAATGAATATGTAGCATCTAATGTTCAACAGGAAACACACATGTATCTATATCTAGGAACTAAAATTCACGGTGTATCATAGTGGGTTGAGACCTTAGAAGTCACATAATTCCAAACACAAATAAACTGTCTTCTCTGACATGTGAGCAATTCAATTTATCCAGTCAATAAAGAATAACGCAGAAATGGAGTGGGAGGTATATTTCCTCTCAATTAACTGTTTTCTGCTTGTTGGTTTTAGATTGTTTTCTAACAACTTGATGTTTCTAATAAATTGTATTCTGCTGTGTTCAATTGTGCCCCTTCTAATCTACACTGCTGACAGATATTTCTAAAAAGGCAAATCACATCATGTTACTTCCTAATTATTATCTTTATGCAGCATCTCGTTGCCTGAAGCATTGATTTTCAACACTGGCTACATATTAGACATGGAAAACAAAACAAATTTAAGAAAAAACTATTGATGACCAACGTGCTTCCTAAGCCTATTCAACATGAATCTTTACTGTTAGAGCCTGGCCATAGTCATTTTAAAATTAGAATCCCCTGATGATTCCAAATACAGTTATTCTTGGGAACAAGAGGCTACATCCTCAAACTGATTTCTTCTGTGTGGCATGTAAGTAGGATGCTGTGTGGCATGTAAGTACATGGACACACACAGGCACACACAAATACATGCGTGCATGTGCCAACATCCTATATTCAGTTGCTTTTAAACTCCTTCATGTTTCACAAATGAGCCTCAGATGAGATTTAAAATCTGGGTAAATATGGTCAACAGAAGTTCTGGATCATCCAGCCACTCAGTCAGAGGCAAGTCCAAGAGGACTCTGCTTTGTTCAAATGGCTTGTTCTGGTAGAAAAGAACTCTGCCCCACCTACCCCTCCCCTTCCTGCATTGGAACCCACCTGGAGCCTCGATTGCACCAGAAGAGGTAGTGGGCTGACCAGACCATCCTGTGCACACTCAAGACAGCAAGTTGACTGGACTTGTAGAGTAAAGCTGCCTCCACACCCCAGAGAAGGACCATGTTATGTTTCCTTACTCTGAGCTGCAATCACCTGAGGACCAGATATGAAACAAAGCCCAGATGTTTGTTTCCAGCATCCAACATTTCACATGCTGCTAGAATTCTGCTAGTCCTGCTTATCTGCCCTCCTCCACAGATCAGTTGGAAAAAATATCCTCCAAGATTCATGTCCTGCTTTACTCTAGAACTAGCGAAGTGCTTTGTTAATAGTAGGCTATAAAATTTGTGGAAAATGAATGATAATAACAGTAATAATAGCTTCTTATGTATCAGAGAGTGAACTACATACACACTTTTAATATGCCATCTTCTATATTGTAATTTATTATAATTTTTATTTTTAAAAAGTCTATATGTGAGTAGTAGTATCTCCATTATGCTAATGAGAAAATGGAAAAATTTAGGAAAACGAGGTTAATTGTCCATGAAAATTATCATCATTATCATTGCAAACTAATATTGACTGAGTTTTCCCTCTGCTAGTCACTATACTAAGCGTCTTACATAACATAACTCATTTAATTCTTATTACTCCCATATAAGTTATGTAGTAATATTATCCCAGTTTTGTAAGTGCGGAAACTGGGACAGATAGAAGAAAACCTGCCCAAACTCACTCAGCTATTAACAGTCAGAGTTTGGGTTTAAGCACAGCCAGTTTGGTCTCTGACCAGTTCTTAATTATAATGTAGTGCACTGTTATTTACACATAGTACTCTGACTTTAACTCTCTTATTTTATCCACTATTTAATGAAATAGAATCATTATCTGACTCACAAAAATTATTCCTCTTCTGAAAATTGGAAGTAATCTTTCTTAGTCTTTCATGTAACACACAAAATCTAGATTTCAGAAATGAATATATGGAGAAAGAAATATATCTAGGGTATATTGAATTAAAAAAAAAAGAACATGAGTTTTACTATGACCTGAGAATTGTAAATACATTTAATTAATAAAACCAATTGAATTAACAAAAGGATTTAAAAAGACTACATTGTATTAGATCCTTAGAGAACTTTATTCATTTGCACATTGGCATAAGCCCATTGCCCTATATTTGGGGGGATATTTTAAGGAACGATCTCCGTGAGTCTCTGTGCTTTGCTTGTGCATTTTTGCTGTTAAGGTGGTTGTTTACGATATTAGAGAGTGTTTTCTTAATTGGAACCATTGGGGAAACATCTTTCTCGTCTCATTTTCACTGAAGATTGTGCCTCCCCTGAGAAAATGAGTTGCTTTAATCTTATGAACCTGTGAATCATGTAGCATATTTTGGTTACCCCTTTATTCTGGCTGGTAAAAATCACACAGGCAAATTTATGACATAGTTTAAACAAATATTTAGGGAGTTATAGCTCAAATTTGGTATATTAACTTCAAAGCAATCTGTATTTTGCATTCCTACATTTATTTCACTATGGATGTTAAAATTTCTTGTAAGCTAAGGCTATGTAAATGTAATTATTAGTGTCTATATTGGCAGATAAATTTGCCTCACTCTAGTTTTCTTTGATTCTTTTACACTGGAAATAGCACAGTTTATTTTTTGGAGATTGAAAGCACTGAGTATCTAAAATGGAAATAATCAAAATATGAGGATTCTTAAATTTGCAGGATATAGGAAAAGGAAATGTTATTTTGCCTGGAGGGACTAAGTATGCAAGTATGACAACTATATTCAAATAGTAATAGCTGTGACCATCAACTGGATGTTAACGTCTAAGTGCACAAACTCTGGGGCCAGATCCTTGGGTTCAAATCCTGCCTTTTCTTGTTATTGAAGGAACCAAATGAGTTGCTGAATGTCTCTGTGTCCCAGTTCTTTTGTTTGTATAATGGAGATAATAGCTCCTCCTGTATAGGGTTTTTGTATCAATCAAATGAGTTTACCTATATAAACTCCTTAGAACTGTGTCTATAAGCACTATAAAAGTGTTGGATATTATTATTTTTTGAATTTTTCCCACCTGTTGATATTATCAGGAATGATGATATGAGTATGGGTAGAAAGGAATGAAGAGGAGTTAATGTTTTCAACAAATAGAGAAGAATTACTGGGAGGTCTGTTAATTATTGCTTCAGGGAGCTATAGCCAAAGTAAGTCCTTTAAGACAATTTGTAATTTAAAGCATGGGTCCCCATCACTGGGCCTGTTAGGAACAGGGCCACATAGCAGAAAGGAAGCAGCCTGACAGACAGCATTCCCACCTGAGCTTGGCCTACTGTCAGATCAGCGGTACCATTAGATTCTCATAGGGGCTCGAACCCTGTTATGAACTGCACGTGTGAGGGATGTAGGTTGAGCAGTCCCGATACGAATTTTACTAATGATGATCTGAAGTGGAATAGTTTCATCCCAAAACCATTCCTCACCAAATCTCCCCTACTGGTCTGTGGAAAGTTGTCTTCCATGAAATTGGTCCCTGGTGCCTAAAAGGTTGGGGTCTGCTGATTTAAAGGACAAAGAAAAAGATTGGAAGTCACAGTAGGACCAAGCACGACAATATTTCCACCCTCAAGTTCTGACATACAGAGGTAAGAAGAAAGTCTAGCGTCTACCTAAGGGGGCTACAGGGAAACAGTATTCTCTCAGAAACCAGTTTTCAATTAAGAACTGGTGATGCAAAATTAAACAAATTTGAAGATTGTAGGTATTTAATATTACCTAACTACCTACTCAAAGTTACAGTTTTCAAACTAACTTTCATGCTAACCTGTCATTCTCTGTGTTGACAGCTGCTATAGGTGTGTTTCTTAATTATTTCATTTCTTTAATAATCCCTCTTTGGTTTTCATGTACATTTCAATCTTCTTCTGAATAATGGCTAGCTGCTTAAGTTTTTCAGGTGTTAACTCTTCTGACCTTTTGCTATTGTTGTGTTTGGTGCGCCATATAAGTGGAAACCACTGCTTATCTTGTATAGTCAGTGCCAATGTGAAGGAAGCTGTTCTTTCCTAGTCTGTATTGGGATGCCAAAAGGGGAATTATTGAGGTTATTGCTTGAATTTTATCCACTTGAGGAGAAAAACATATTACTCTAAGAATTCATCATCTTCTAGATGCCAGACCTCATCAAAAACACTACTCAATTTAGAAATAATTGTGGAGTAGAAGAGAAACTAAGAAATTGCATTATTGATTGGGAGGCATTTAACATCTTCTTCCCTTTTCACACCATAGGAAGCTGAGGGTAAAAAAAAAAGCAACTATGGGTCCACATTGATTTTATTTGGTGTTTGGGGCATTAAAAAATCAGAGATGCTGAAAATATTTAAGAGACCTGGAGGCTATACTAATCAATATCTTCCATTTCATTGTAATGCTTACTAAATATATCCTTAAAGCCATAACTCAATTTTAGGTATAAGCATGAACACAGCTCCACCCAAGAGGGCTGCAAGGAAAAGGTATTCTCATGGGAGCTAGGTTTCAGTTAAGGTGAAAAGGTGGTAGAAAAACTAAAACGTATTGGAAGGAAAATTATAGGGACTTGTTGGTGATTCCACAAGAGTTTCAGAGGGAAGAGTGGAAAAGTTTTACAGAGCTCAGGTTAGAAATACACAGAAGAGTAAAGTGGTAAAATACAACAGATGCTCTGGGAATTTTGGGCTTCTGGAAGTCAGATATGCATGGCAAAAAGGCATGATGGAATTAGTCTTGAAAATTGTTTAAAGGGAGGCAATCTATCAATTCAAGGTAGATTGAATTGGCTTCATGAAATGGGGCTTCTGAACAAACTACTGCCTCCTGGGACCCTGGATCATGGATAGAGAGGAGGAAAGACAATTTCACAAGGAACACTTGGTAAGGTGAAGACATCTGTGATATTGTTTTCCTAGGCAGATATAGAAGGTGTGGCAGCACCAGAGAAACCTGCTAAGTGATAGTCCTTCGGAAGATTTATTTTTTTTCTCTTCTGTTCATGTTGTTAAAATTAGAGAGACAGCTGGACATCGTGGCTCACATCTGTAATACCAGCGCTTTGGGAGGCTGAGGTGGGAGGATTACTTGAGCCCAGAAGTTGAAGACCAGCTTGTGTAAAATAGAGAGACTCCAGTCTCTACAAAAAGTCAGAAAAAAAAAAATAGATGGTGTGATGGCTTGAGCCCACGAGTTCAAGGCTGCAGTGAGCCATGATCATACCACTGTATTCCAGTCTTGGTGACAGAGCGAGATTCTGTCAAAAAAAAAAAAAAAAAAAGAATAGAAAAGAAAATGAGAGAGAGCATACATGAAATGAATTTATCCTTTAACAGGCCAGAGACACATGGAATAAATGGATCTATTACTGAAAACTTGCCCAATTATGAAACACATGCCTTGCTCTTAGTAAGTTTCCCGTCATTTGGAAAGAAAGCTGAGATGTGTAAGGAAAAGATTTAAAAGCATCAGATAACAAAAGCTGATAGTATTCGAATAATAGCACAGACCATGGTTCTGAGGTGTGAAGGAATTTGCACAACAGAGAGCCTGAGAGGTTAAAGTGACTAGACTACAGAGACACAGTTGTGAAGGAGCTAGAGGTGTAGTCAGAGGCTTTATCTCAAGAGTGATTTTAAGCCACTGACACATTTTAAGTTAGTGGGTTAAAATAATGTTTGCTTGGTAACGAGAGAGAAGTGTAGGTAAAGAAATTATAAGGCTGTGGCAAGTCTAGCATATAGGAATTTGCAATAATTGTGGAGTGCAACTACCATCTCGGATTATCCTGTCCAAGTATCCATGTCTTATAGGAAGTCAGTATATCCTCCACAATTTCTTTGAACGCTTATGTTCTGATAGTCATATTTGGATTGGATTTCTGACTGCTTTTGGATTTTTGGTCTGTCGCATTGGATTTCCCATTGCTGAGTCCTTTTCTGCCCTGAACTATATGTATAACAGCTCATTTTCCATGCTTTCTTCAATACAACATTCCCACAAAACGTTTTTGATTTGGTAACTTTTGCAGGGGTTTCTTTAGTGGTAGGAAAAGTGGCCCATCACACAATAAAAATAACTAATTAAAATTAGACACCATTGTGTGTAAGAGTATTGGGCCATCCATCCCCATAGCCAGGAATTTTATATTAAGAGGTATTTCCCCTATCTGCTACAGATTGATTGCATCTACTTCCTAGCCCTCAGTACTCTGCTCATATCTCCCAGTTCCTCAGAGCGCTTTCAAACTTCTGAATTTAGATTAATTGCATATGCAGAACAGTTTAGCTGTCACTCTGTCACTACTATATTATCTCCTTCCCCTCATGGAAATATTTTTCTGAAAGAAGAAATCAATCCACAACAGAAATAAATTATAACAATATTGTAGTGCACAGAGGATTTGTGTGGCTTTAAACAGCACATTTTTGTACCTGTAAAAAACCACAGGCAACTATTGTCCATTTTAAAACAGGGTTCTTAGTTGTTCTGCTGTTATGTTGTTTGAGTTCCTTATATGTTTTGGATATTAAACCCTTATCAGATGCAGTTTGCAAAAAATATTCTCCTATTCTGCAGATTGTCTGTTTGCTCTGTTGTTTCCTTTACCATTTAAAAGCTTTTTTGTTTGATGTAATGTCATTTATCTATATTTATTTTGGTTGCCTGTGCTTTTAAGGTTTCATCTAAAAAAAAAAATCCTTATCTAGACCAATGTCATGAAGCTTTTCCCTATGTTTTCTTCTAGTAATTTCATAGTTTGGGGTCTCACATTTAAGTCTTCAATCCATTATGAGTTGCTTTTTGCATACGGTAGGAGATAGGATAGGGTCTAGTTTTCTTGTTCTGCCTGTGTATATCTAGTTTTCTCAGCACCATTTTTTGAAGAGGTTGCCCTTTCTGCATTGTGTGTACCTGGCACACTTGTCAAATATCCACTGGTTGTAGATGTATTTGTTTATTTCTGGATTTCCTATTTCATTCCACTGGCCTATGTGTCTACTTTTTGTGCCAGTAGCATGCTGTTTTGGTTACTAAAACTTTGTAGTATGTTTTGAAGTCAGAAGAATGATTCCTCCACCTTTCTTCTTTTGCTCAGGATTTCTTTGTCTATTCATGGGCTTTGTGGTTCCATATGAGTTTTAGGATTTTTTTTATGTCTATCAAGAATGCCATTGGTATTTAGATAGGAATTGCATTGAATCTGTAGCTTGCTTTGTATAGTATGAATATTTTAAGCAATATTAATTCTTCCAAAAAAAGAAGACATACAAATGGCCAAGAAGCATATGAAAAAGTTCTCAACATCACTAATTATTAGCAAAATGCAAATCAAAACTACCATGAGATATCTCCTCACTACAGTCAGAATGGCTACTATCAAAAAATCAAACGGTACACAAACAAGCACTAACAGGGCTCTGGAGAAAAGGGAACCCTTACGCACTGCTGGTAGGAATGTAAATTAGTACAGCCATTATCAAAAACTCAGAAAAAAAACAGAACTACTATATGATCCAGCAACTCCACTACTGGCTATTCATCTAAATTAAATAAAATCAGTTTGTCAGTGGGATATCTATATTCATGTTTATTACAGTACTATTCATAATAGCCATGATATGAAATCAACCTAAATGTCCATCAATGAATAAATGGATACAGAAAATATGGTATATATACACAGTGGAGTACTATTCATCCATACAAAAAATGAAATCTTGTTATTTGCAGCAACATGCAAAAACTTGGGAGACATCACGTTAAGTGAAATAAGCCAGGCACAGAGGACAAATACTGCATGATCTCATTCATATATGGAATCTAAAAAGTTGTTCTCATAGAAGTAGAGAGTAGAATCGTGGTTAACAGAAGAAGGGGAAAGACAAGCGAAGGTGGGATGGTGAAAGATTGGTAAATGGGTACAAAGTTACAGTTAGTTAAGAAAAATAACTTCCGGTGTTCTATTGCATAGGAAAATAACTGGCATTAACAACAATGTATTGTACATTTCAAAATAGCTAGAAGAGAGGTTACTGAATATTCTCATCACAAATAAATTATAAATGTTTAAGGGAATTGATATGCTAGTTACACTGACTTGATAATTATATAATTTATACTTGTATCAAAACATCATGTTATACCCCATAAATATGTACAATTATTATATGTCAATCACAAGTTTCAAATAAAACCCCACAGAAAACTAGTGCAGTTTCCTGAGAAAATAAAACATCAAAGGAGGTTTGTAATAGAGATTGGGAGTTGCATTCAAATGGAATAAATCATATATTCTATTTCTACCCACAAACATCTGGGCAATTTTCCAATGCAATAAGAATTCAATAAATTTATAAACTATTACTAGAGCATGCAGGCCTCTTGTTTTTAAGTGTGTATAAAGATTGTTTACTAGCTGGAAGAGGTAACTCATTCCTGTAATCCTAGAATTTTGGAAGGGTGAGGTGGGCAGATTGCTTGAGCCCAGAAGTTCAAGATCAGCCTGGGTAACATGGCGAAACTTGGTCTCTACAAAAAATGCAAAAACTAGCTGAGCATGGTGGCAGACACCTGTGGTCCCAGCTACTCACGAGGCTGAGGTGGGAGGACTGCTTGAGCTTCAGGAGGTGGAGGATGCAGTGAGCCAAGATTGTGCCACTGCACTCCAGACTGGGTGACAGAGCAAACCCTGTCACAAAAAATTAAAAAAAGTTGAAAAATGATTTTTTACTGGTACTTAAAATGTAAAAAATTAATAACTACAATTTTTGTAACTATTTATTTACTGATTTTTATTCTCCAGTCCAAATATAGCACATGGGGAAAAAAAGATAGATGAAGAAATATAAAACCAGACTTTTAAAAGAAGTTTGCTTTTAAGATCTGCAGCTGAGATGTGAGATAGAGGAGCTTAGCCTAAAGGAAATGCATTTGTTTCTATGTCACTGCTCATAAATCTAGTTATACTTTTCTTTTCTTTCATTCTCAACTTTCCAGATGAGAAAAGTTTTACTAAGATAAGAGAATATATTTTTTATGTATCCTTTAGAGCAGCTTTCTGGATAGAAATATAAGCAGTTGCATTTTTAAATCACTGGTTTTGTTAAACAAACTATAGTCATCAATAAATTCACCTACCTTTGCTTAAACTCAGCATCGTGCAAAGAAACATATTTGGTTTCCAATGCCAACTATGCTTTTGAGTTCTTGAACGAGCAGCCATTGATTCTAGAATCAATCCTTTGGGCTGCTTTATTGGAGTAGTCACTTAAGGCTCAGACACTTTGTTTTTTCCAAGTTCAGGATTCATCCAGGCAGGTTTTAGGAATTACTTTGCATTATATTGAGTATACTCACATAAATATGTGGCAAATAAAATATAATTTGTAATTCATTTCTGATAAAGTTCATCTGAAAATAAATTACCCTTGAACAACATGGGTTTGATCAGCATGGGTCCACATATATACAGTTTTTTCAATAAATATATTGGAAATTTTTTGGAGATTTGTGACAATTTGAGAAAACTCACAGATGAACTGCATAACCTAAAAAGTCAGAAAATTAAGACAAAGTTAGGTATGTCATTAATGCATAAAATATATGTAGATACTAGTTTATTTGTTAAATTGACTATGTATTTGTTAAATTGACCAGTAAATCTTCTGGTCAACAGTGGGCTATTAGTTCTAAGTTTTGGAGAACTCAAACCCACTACTGGCTATTTGTCTAAATTAAATAAAATCAGTTTGTCAATGAGATATCTATATTCATGTTTATTACAGTACTATAATAAACTCAAAAGATATACACAGATTTTTTACTGCATAAGAGTGGCGCCCCAATCCCTGCATTGTTCAATGGTCAACTGTATTGCTATTTTACTCACTATTAAAATTATCTCATAAATATTGATGAAATCATTGATTTAACTGATAATTTATTACACATGACATCAGAGTCAGTCCACAAGGGGGCTCCCTTGCTCTAATTTTCAGAATTTTCCCTTAAAATGGATTATGACACTTTGGAAGATTTTTTATTTTTGCAAAAGAATTTAATAAACCAATTTTAAATGCACCAGAAACTCTGAAATATATTAATGGGTCACATTAACCTGAAAGAAAGAAGTACAGCCTCCACACTCTCTGGGGCATGTCATTTTCCTTAGTGAAAAACTTTCTTCACTGAATGTCATCTTGGTCGTCAACTACGACAAAGTTGTGCTTCTTCTCTAAGTTGTGCAAAACCAATTATATCATTGATTGCCTAAACACTGCAAGACAAATAACATAAATGCAATGCTTAAGATCTGTAAGACCGTCAGGATTTCCAAATGACAAATGCTATTTCAAATGGGCAGCCACATAGCACGCAAAACTAGACTTTTGGTTTTTAAAAACATTTTTATAAAATCTTTCTTAAAAAAGAAAAAAAATCCTATTTATTCCTTCAATAAAATAAGATTTGAAAGCATTTGAAAATATCTAGTCAACTAAGCATCTATTAGTTACTTTTTCAGGAATGCCACTGTTTATTCCATTTAGTTCAAAAAAATATTTGAGTGCTGGTTTCATCACAAATATTGCTTTGAAAACCAGAGAAGTTTTTAAACTTCTCTGATACCCCAAGCAGCTCACAGTTTCCAAGTGGAGAGTGAAACAGAAACAATCATACAGCAAAATGATGGGGGTGCTGAATAATACAGGAGGTTTTGCATCTTGATAAGCCAGAAAAGAAGACTGAATTTATCTTAGGTTTAAATATATCTGAATATAATGCATTATTTGATCTTTTTTAAGGGAAATACTTGCTGCTTCTTTTGCCTTGTACCAGTTGATGTGCTTCATAATATTTGCACATCCTCTTATATCATCCTCATACCGTGCAGTGGGTATGACCATTAGCTTCCATTTCAGGTCTTCGAGCACTATTATTTCCCCTGTCAACAATGGAGGACTGACTAATCTCGACGCCCAATTTGGCCTCTAGGTGGTGCACAAGTCTTTTTTGTTGTAAAGCTGACATCACACCTCTAATTAGTCTCCCTTTTCTTAACAAAGAAATTTCTCAGAAAACACTACTATAGGCTTTCAAGTCTCACAAGATTCCAGGAGTAGCAACCAATTCACAGGAGGAATAAAACACATGATGGGAAGGTTTTTGTTTTTGTTTTGAGATGGAGTCTAGCCCTGTCACCCAGGTTGGAGTGCAGTGGCGCCGTCTTGGCTCACTGCAACCTCTGCCTCCCGGTCCCTGTTCAAGCAATTCTCCTGTCTCCCGAGTAGCTGGGATTACAGGGGCCGGCCACCATGCCCAGCTAATTTTTGTATCTTTAGTAGAGATGTGGTTTCGCCATGCTGGCCAGGGTGGTCTCAAACTGACCTCAGGTGATCCACCTGCCTCGGCCTCCCAAAGTTCTGGGATTACAGGCGTGAGCCACCGCGTCCAGCCTGATGGGAAGTTTTGTGTTACCAAGAGCAACACTAAAATCACTGAAATGTTTTTAAAAGGGGGGAAGGATAGAAACAGGGTAGAAGAATGTGTGCTAAGACTGGCGGAAAGGGAAGTGGGGAGCTGTTTGTCAAAGAGCACAAAGTTTCAGTTGTGCAAGATGAATCAGCTCTGGAGATCTAATGTACACAGAGTGGTGACTATAGCTAACAATACAGTATTGTGTACTTGACATATGCTTAGATCTGAAGTGTTCTCACCACACACACACACACACACAGACACACACACACACACACACACAGAGTAACCATGCAAGTGATAGATATGTTAATTTGCTCGATTGTGGGATCATTTCACAATGTATATGTTTATCAAAAGGTCAAGTTGTAGATCTTAGATATACACAATTACTACTTGTGAATTATACCTCTGTAAAGCTGAACAAAAAGAGGGGTGTTGGGGGATATTGAACTTTGGGAATGATAGATATGAGCTGACCACGGAAGGTAAGCTCTAAAACGTCAAGGATCTTTGTCTTTTTCATTCCCCATTTTTGTATCTCTAGCACCTAGTTTATAGTAAACATTCAAAAAATTACTTGTTTAATAATTTGCATCCCTAACACATTTCCTTTTAAGACTCAGAGAGTGAATATGTTTGAGTTTGTTGGCCATACAGATTGTATAACAGCTATCCAACTGCAGTTTTCATGAGAAAGTAGCATAGCCAATATAAGAAAACGCACGGTTCTGTTCCAGTAAAACTTCTTTTACAAAAACAGCTGGCTAGCCTACTAGCGGTGGCTTGCCAAACCCTGGTCTGGACTCTTCTACTCCTGCTCACACAGTTCCTTGGGTGTTCAACATTTTAGAAATTGATACTTCAAGCTTGTGAAAAAGAGATACTAAGGCTGTGTGGAACCATGCCTTGAAAATTACATTGGAACCTTTTGACTTATATGGGAGATCAACAGAAATGATGACTTCATGATTCTTATCTATGTTTCTCTCTTTTGGAGGTTGCGATTCTTTTGTGAACACCACTAATTATATTGGAAGAGTCTCTCCAATCCCATATTTCATGTTGATCATAGCTTTGGGAATAAGTAGTAATCTCTCATGGGGTAGAATAAGTAGAGGTCTTTCCCATCTGCTTGTTTTCAGTTTAAATGTTTATTTGCCCTATAACTGTAATATTTTCATTACCAGAATCACTTAGAGAAAAACATACAATAAAAAAACTGCCTCAAAACCTTGCTCTATTTATTTAATTCAGCAAGAAAGACTGAGCCTGAGGATACGTAAGTTTTACTGTACTTCTTAAAGAACTAAACTTTAGTTCTTTGAAGTTTAGTGGCAAACCCTGCTTTTGTGATTCCATGTTCTCTCAGCCCCTGCATCCACACCTTCAATCCCTGCATGTCACTGTGGTAAGTGTTGATGAAGAAAAGGTGCAACGACCACAACAACAACCCTCCACAGACAGAGATACCCTCAAAAAGAGAACAAGGATGCACTAAGATCCTCTGCTTCTAATTTATTAATGTTTCTTACATTGTATCGGTTAAGTTTTCTGTGTCAACTTGTCTGGGCCATGGGATGTCCAGGTATTTATTTGAATATAATTCTGAGTGTTTAATATTTGAATTGGCAGACTAAGTAGAGGAGATTGCCCTTTCTAATGTGGGTGGACCTCATTCAATCAGTCGAAGGCCTAAATAGAAGAACATGGCATAAGTTCTACCTAGTAACAGAGACTTCTTCACACCTGAAGACCTTCAAAGTGGGATATCAGGTTATTTCCTGCTTTGGACTGAAACTAAGCCATAGGCACTTGTGGGTTTCCAGCTTTCCAACTCACCCAGCAGATCTTGGGACTTGCCAGCCTCCATAATCATATGAGTCAGTTCCTTATAATAAATTTCTTTCTACATCTTATTGATTGTTTCTCTGAACAACTCTGACACATTATCTCTCTTTAAATATATGTATGTTAAATATACATATAATATATATATTAAATATGTATATATATACACGTGTGTGTGTATATATATATATATAGTAGCACGTTCCCTTATATATATGAAGAGAACGTGCTACTCCCATAGCTGAGGATACACAACGAGAGGAAAATGTGGTTGGCATCCCAAATTGGAACATCAATGTTTTCCTAGTATATTCTGATAAAGCCAAATTATAAATTATAAATATGTTTATTTAACATATTTTTATGTGTTTATAGAAAATATAACACATAGAAAATATATATGTTTATAGAAAATAAACATTATAAAAACATTTTCAAAATAGAAGAACATTCAACCTTCCACACGATTTGCTAACAACTCTTGGGAGACCATACGGAAGCAGTTTATACATCATGATCTCCCTCTTTCTTTTTAGCTTGTTGCCCAACTTCTTAAGGTTTAGACTGATTTTTTTTTAAAGTCTCTGGCTTGTGGATATACGCTGATTTGTTTAATTTATTTAATGGAAATTAAACAAATCAAATAAACAGAAAGACATTGAAAAGCACCGACATCAGTGATGAGCTTAAAGAAACCAAGACATTTGGTTGACATAAGGTGCTATTGAAATATCTGGAACGAGAAAGCACTTTGTATTTCAAGGCTGTTTAGAAAACAAGGCATAAATCTTTTCTTGATAAGAGGAACAAATCAATAGAAAACAAAACACATTTATATGTTTCTGATAGCATTACAAATGGGGACTAGAACACATAGGTCAATCTGTTGTTCAGGAAAAGCCATTCAGCTCTGTTGTGTACAAAGAATATAATTCAGGAATTTTGATAATTTTTTAAGTACTTCTTTTTTTTAAGTATCTCTAACCCCTCCTCTATGAGTTGAAAATTTGATAGATTTTCTTACTTTTAACAGTTAGATTTCCCTGCAAAGTGCTGAAACAAACAGAAAAAGAACACAGTGTCTCTACTTATAATTGAGGAAAAACTATGTTGACATTCATTGTCACTAGACAAAGTCATTTTTTTAAGAGCAGGTAAACAACTAGAAAATATGGAACTGTAGCAACGAGGGAAGAAAATAACTGTGATCCCACATATTGAATATTAAACCAATAGGTAATGATAAAAGAGTTATGAGCCTATAGATTATGCAGTGAAGCAAATTTCTATCAGATCTTGACTTGGTTTATACCTTTGTTAGTAAGAAAAATAACAAAAAATTATCTTTACATTATACTCTCTTCTTCTATTACAATGGAGAGTTTCTTTTCTTCTTGTATAGTTCTACTGAAAAATCATAGTGATTTGCTACTTGAAACAGAATTAACATTGTGAAAGAATGAATTCCTCACTAAAACTTTTTTAGCTCCATACTGTTGATAGACATAATGTGTGTGATTCTGAAAGCAATTGCACATAAAAGCAGAGAAAGGCGTGTGTCCTACTTTCCCTCTTCTGAGGCCCAGTAGAGCTCAGCCTTGCAAAGCCAGCCTCCATCACTTCACTTCATGTATTTACTTGTTTTTAAATCTATACATAATAATTTTACATACCTATAGGGTGGAATGTGATATTTCCATACATCTGTAGATGGTATAATGATTAAATCAGGGTAATTAACATATTCTTTACCTAAAACATTTATTAATTCTTTGTTCTCCATAACCTCCTTTTAAAGTGGATTTCGGGAGGCTGGGCGAGGTGGCTCACACCTGTAATTTATGAAGGTAATTTTTATAAAGGTAAAATTTATAAAGGTAATCAGAAGAGTGGGTTTGCAAAACCATGACCAATTCTTAAGAAGTTCTCTTCAGAAATCAGAAAGGTGACTGAAAGAAGGTCTATATGGAGCAGTTTCAATATGCTAGAGGAACATCTGAATGATCTCTAACTTACTGATTTTGTAATATTATTCACAGAAAGGATATTATTTATGTAATGGCTTTTTTCCCCAAAAGGGTGAAACTTTCCACCTATCTTTACAATGTGGCTTTAGTAATAATAACTAAATTCCCACATTTAATAGAAGTGGAGGGAAACATACAGGCCCAGGATCCATCTTCAGGTGGTAACACATCTACATTCATCAGTCCTCTGCTATATATAACGGCTACCTTATTATACCAGAGTTTGTGTAGACACCTATAGGATGCTGTGGGAAAGGGGATGTTAGACTGAGCACAAGGAAACCTGAATTCTAGTACTGTATTCACCTATTTTTGGACTGTGGATGACCAAAGGTAACTGAAACCATGGAAAGCAAAACCCGTGGATAAGTGGGGAACTACAGTACAGGTTCTTCTAACTTGTTCTGTGACGCTTGGCAAGTTTACTAATTTCTATGAGACGATCAATTTTTTTTTTTCTTATTTTAATAAAGGGCTTGGTCTTGTCTTCGGTAATGGTTTTCAATCTTTGATGTTCAAGGTCCCTGAAAGTTCTTCAGAAGTGTCTCGAAGATGAGCCATTCTGGGGGAAAATACATCTGGTCCGCTTGAGCCAGAGCGATTCTACTTGTAGTTATTTTTCATATTGGCATCTATAAAATATATAATTGGAATAAGCAATTCACTAGTAAAACCTTCTATAGTCACTTTTTCCATAGTCTCTGAAGTCTCTTTAGCTGTATGAATGTGTTAATTATTTCCTATATTGATGAATTTAGAAATAAAGTAAAACAATAATAAAAAACCAGTCCACATAGTACTTACCAAATGCAAAGACTCTTTTTAAGAGCTTTAAATAAGGTAACACATTTATATTTCACAGAAAACCTATAAGAATAGGCTTTGAATCTATAAATTACCTTGGACAGTATGGCCATTTTCATGATATTGCTTCTTCCTACCCTTGAGCATGGAATGTTCTTCCATTTGTTTGTATCCTCTTTTATTTCATTGAGCAGTGATTTGTTGTTCTCCTTGAAGAGGTCCTTCATGTCCCTTGTAAGTTGGATTCCTAGGTATTTTATTCTCTTTGAAGCAATTGTGAATGGGATTTCACACATGATTTGGCTCTCTGTTTGTCTGTTATTGGTGTATAAGAATGCTTGTGATTTTTGCCATTGATTTTGTATCCTGAGACTTTGCTGAAGTTGCCTATCAGCTTAAGGAGATTTTGGGCTGAGACGATGGGGTTTTCTAGATATACAATCATGTCATCTGCAAACAGGGACAATTTGACTTCCTCTTTTCCTAATTGAATACCCTTTATTTCCTTCTCCTGCCTGATTGCCCTGGCCAGAACTTCCAACACTATGTTGAATAGGAGTGGTGAAAGAGGGCATCCCTGTCTTGGGCCAGTTTTCAAAGGGAATGTCCATTAGTATGATATTGGCTGTGGGTTTGTCATTGATAGCTCTTATTGTTTTGAGATACTTCCCATCAATACCTAATTTATTGAGAGTTTTTAGCAACAAGGTTGTTGAATTTTGTCAAAGGCCTTTTCTGCATCTACTGAGATAATCATATGGTTTTTTTGTCATTGGTTCTGTTTATATGCTGGATTACGTTTATTGATTTGCGTATGTTGAACCAGCCTTGCATCCCAGGGATGAAGCCCACTTGATCATGGTGGATAAGCTTTTTGATATGCTGCTGGATTCGGTTTGCCAGTATTTTATTGAGGATTTTTGCATCGATGTTCATCAGGGATATTGGTCTAAAATTCTCTTTTTTTGTTGTGTCTCTGCCGGGCTTTGGTATCAGGATGATGCTGGCCTCATAAAATGAGTTAGGGAGGATTCCCTCTTTTTCTACTGCTCATCATCACTGGCCATCAGAGAAATGCAAATCAAAACCATGATGAGATACCACCTCACACCAGTTAGAATAGCGATCATTAAAAAGTCAGGAAACAACAGGTGCTGGAGAGGATGTGGAGAAATAGGGACACTTTTACACTGTTGGTGGGACTGTAAACGAATTCAACCATTGTGGAAGTCAGTGTGGCGATTCCTCGGGGATCTAGAACTAGAAATACCATTTGATCCAGCCATCCCATTACTGGGTATATACCCAAAGGTTTATAAATCATGCTGCTATAAGGACACATGTACACATATGTTTATTGTGACACTATTCACAATAGCAAAGACTTGGAACCAACCCAAATGTCCAACAATGATAGACTGGATTAAGAAAATGTGCCACATATACACCATGGAATACTATGCAGCCATAAAAAAGGATGAGTTCATGTCCTTTGTAGGGACATGGATGAAGCTGGAAACCGTCATTCTCGGCAAACTATCACAAGGACAAAAAACCAAACACTGCATTTTCTCACTCATAGGTGGGAATTGAACAATGAGAACACATGGACACAGGAAGGGGAACATCACACACCAGGGCCTGTTGTAGGGTGGGGGGATGGGGGAAGGATAGCATTAGGAGATATACCTAATGTTAAATGACGAGTTAATGGGTGCAGCACACCAACATGGCACATGTATACATATGTAACTAACCTGCATGTTGTGCACATGTACCCTAAAACTTAGAGTATAATTTTAAAAAGGCATTTAAAAAAAAAGAAAAAGAATAGTCTTATACATATTCCCACTTGCAGATAAGAAAATGGAGCGTTTAATTTACTTGCTTAAGTTCAAACCCAGGCCTGCTGGGCCTATATTCTATCTCTTAACCCTACCCTGTTGCCAGGACCCGGCTGCATTGCAGCAGGACACATATAGAATGGTGGGCACTGGAGAGTACATTTCCAACCATACAGGTTTATTTAACTCAAGATTTTGTTTTTGTGTTCTTAGGGTTTGTGTACATTATTTACATTAGAGAAAACAAAAATGGAAAGATTTGTGTGTGGAGCCATTTCTCTATGACATAAACATTTGACACCATTTGTCTCATCTTTGCTGCAGCTGAAGGAACAAATGTTTGTGAAGAAGCAGCTTTGAAAATCGAAGATAATTCGGTTGAGATTTTCATAGATGTCTTATTTCAGACACTTTAAAAAATCTGTGTGACCTTGGACGAATTATTTAACATGTCTGAACTTATATTTCCTCATCAATTCTATCTTGGGATTATATTTGAAAAGTCCACCTACTGAATTTTCTATAATAAAATGAGATATAAAAATATACACTATAAATTGTAAAATTTTAATATTTCTTATTCCTTTTCCTCCTCTCCTCTTCCTGTTTCTATTCTTTTCTCATTTTGATTATGATGGTGACATGGCTAAAAGTACTTTTCCTACTTACCAGATATTTATCTTGAATGGATCTTGTTTAAAAGCACTTAATTTATCTTTCAAAGCTTTTCTTGCTGAAGATACTAATGCAAAGTTTGTGTGTTAGAGATAATTTGGATATCCTTCTAGCAAACTAGTCAGCTTCATGTCCTCTTCCAAGTCACTGGAGAAAACATCTGAAGAGTTGTATTAAGGCCATGGGCTATGAATCTACTCTTTTGAGCCTATTTCCTCCTCTTTTGTTATTCAGAGATACTTGACAGCCATTTAATAATCTCAAAAGAAAAACAAAGTTGGTGGATTGATAATAGGTCCACAGAGAACTTTTGACATCTTCCTAGGATTCCTAATATCCCTCTATTGTTGAAGAGTGCCCATGGTGTGAGGGCTTAGCAATAATTCATGCCATGCCTTACCCTTTTTCCTTTGATTATGCTTTCATTTATTTTTGTGATGTGCTCCTCTTTCTCTTATTCCTACTAATTCTTCAAGGCGAATGTTTTCCTTTCTGACCATCCTTAGATTCTCACAATTCAGGCATGGTCTCAAGATTGAGGCCTCAAGATTCCTGGATGGCCTCACAATCTTTTTGTCACATTTCCTTTATTGAACTTGTCACATAGTATTATAATTACCTTATATTGAATATTTCTCCTGAAACTGGCCATTTGCTTCTCAAGAGAAATGACTATGTCATAAATATATTTGTGTATTCTCTTTGCATCACATAGTGCCTGATACCTAATGGAAGATCAGACAATGTGTGAATTAGTTAATGGTTATGTCAAAACCCAAACCTGTTACTGGCACCAATTCTGCTTGCTTATTCCATTGCTCACTCTAGAGCAAGCATAAATGCTCTGGAGTTGTTTTATTTTTAGACTACATTCTACTTTACAATGTTGGCACTGATGGATGCCAGACTATTTAAGAAAATAATGTTTTTTGTGCCTGCTCTGATGGCACTTGAACTTTTTATTAATGATTTTAATAAAATTGAAACAAACAACCAGTAAATAATTGGTGATTTGAGAAATTCCTGACTTCCCATTTTTTTCAGTAATTTAAATTATTGATATTATTTGCTATAGTGCTGGCAATTTAACCAAGTGTCCTGCCAAGTTAGTAATTAAAATATAAATTGGTTTTATGAATCAAAGTACTTCCTTTCTGGATAAATAAATCCTCAGAAACACTGGCAGTTGGCATCAACTGTATTTGTAAAGTCAAATGAGAAAACATTAGTTGCAATTGTAGAAAGACCAACGATTAGAGGTGTTCAGGTTTGTATTGACAGAATTACTCTAAACAGAGATAGTCTAGTCTAAACACTATCATCTATTGTGATAAAATTTGCCGGAAACTCTGCACTATCAAGCATTGTTTTCTTCATATTCATCCATTTTAAAAACCAGACAATCCAGCATCCAAATGCTTGTGTTTATTTATAAATCTATTATTTCAAACTCAGGGAAATAAGCATGTCTCCTACTGGTCATGTTATCTTTCTATCTGTGTCACGCTTACTTTACATAGATGACAGGTGGTGGATGTACTACACTAAAAACATTGGATGACCTCAGCATCAGATGTAGGATGATACTGCCTCAAAACGTTAACTTTAAACACTCAACATTCGTGTTCCACAGGGAACTAGGTAGAGTTTCCTTTCCTCCTACCTGTTAGATAATGGGAGTGGGGACAACTTTGAGGCATTAATTCCTTAGAAAGAAAACCAGTTTCTAAAAGGAGGAGTACTAGAGAGTGAGTAGAGAGTGAGACTTTTCAGAGGGGCTTAGGGTAGGGATTCCTAGTGAGAATCTGGAGATGTGAAAAGGGAATGAAAGCTGTAAGTATCAGAACACGAGACACGATTCACCACCATATGAATATAGCTGCTTTTTAAATTTTCCTAACATTTCTATACACCCTTACTAAGAATAGAAAGGGGGAGAGATAAGTGACAGAACGGGGGATCTTTCTCTCCTTTTCAGTCATATCCTTGTTGAGGTTGATTTGACTGAATATGACTCTTGTAAGAATGGTTCTAGTTCATGGTGTATGGATACTTTCCTTCCCAAAATATCATTTAGGTCTTACCTTTTCCTTCTAGTTTTGCTGAAAGTCAATTAGAACATTCCAACTACCTCTCCTTTTAAATAAAATGAGATTCAGACCCTTTCTTCTAGTCATTAATGTGCTATCTCTGGTGGTCTGGTGTCTCTTCTGCAAATTGCAGCCTAAATATGGAGTGAAGAAGCTGGCACTCTTATGGTGAGATTGTATGCAGGGCTTTTATACCCAGACCAGAGGTTCTCTATCCGTACTCCTTTATTTAATCTTTTATAGTTTAGGACTAGTAACCCGTGCACATAGTATATGATTTGGTCCACGTGTGTTTAAAAAAATGTTTCTCAAATTGGTTAGGCTAGGAAAAGTGATGAAATTAAAAATTAAGTTCACTTCAGAAAACAGAAAGGGAGGATCCCGACTGGACTATTGTCATGGGCCCATTATCTGGCAACCCAAGTAGACATAGGTGATTAGATTCTAAGAGTGAAGTATGAATCCCAGAATAAAAGTGTTAAGGAAAATAGTCCATCTCTGTTATTTATCAAATGTTGACATCTTGGTGCAATAGCTCTGGATGTAGAACCAGCTATGTTCACCTGGCTACAGAGACTAACACCCTAGAATAATGTGCTACATGGCTAGGCCACCCGAAGCCTTCAAAATGCCAGAGGCAGTGTTTGTATGTAGGGAGGGGTGCGTGTGTGTGTGCACGCATATGCGTGTGTGTGTGCATGCATGTGCACACATTATATCGTTTTAGGTAGGTGTTGTGCTCTTACAGGAAGAGAGAGAAAAACAGAGGGATAGAAGACAATGGCAGAGAGAACAGGGAGCAGCAGATTCCATTGTGAGGTCATCATAGCTGGGTGCTAAAGGGATCTAAATATTGAAGTGAGGAAGACAAATGATAGAAGGATGAAGGTGCTTTTCTTTTCTGCTAGTTTAAATTTATCATTATAGCTACGCAAATGCTATCATTCATTCTGGATCTTAATTAAAGAGAGAGAGAGAAAGAGACAGTGACTGGTTGTGGGGTATAGCAAAGAGAGCTCAGTAATTTGAACTCGAATTGCAATGTTGGTGGATAGAGGGTAAGAATTCACTCTCTCATATACCCAGAGATACAGAACTGTTCATGCAGCCGCAGGATAGAGATGTCATTTTTAGGTAACATAAATCTAGACAAATGGGAGAGATGGCTTGCAGTATCGAAATCAGAAGTAGTTTCAATAGGAGGAAGCAATATTACATTTTTCCTTTAAAATAGGCTGTATTTACTATTTAAAGAAAAATGTTTATTACTATTAATAATAAACTAGGTGAAGAAACGCATATTCTTCGGGAAACCGGTCAAGTTTCCTATCCTAAACTATTATATTTGTCCCCCAAAATTTCTTAACAAACTCCCTTAAGGTCAAATGGAAACCTCCTGAGGTCTCAAGCCATCAGAAGCAACATATATGTGAAGGGTTATTTCAGAAAGGGGGTTTTGGAAGGAGTTTTGGAAGAGGTAAGAAATATAGAAGGGGAAAGGGTAAAATCTATGCACGATATGAAATGACTCCACGCCAGTCTTTCAAAATGTTAGTGAAGGTAATACACTCACAGAATGTTATAAGCAAGTTTTTTGAGGGAAGGAAAGTGTTGAGCTTCATTTTTAACTTGATGCAGGTGAAATCGTGTCAGCATATTTGGAGCAGAAGTACACAAAAAGGGTGAGAGAAGGAAGTGTACAAAATTTGAAAAAGAAGCTGGGTGGAGATGGATAGCGAGTTCGAGTAGGACACGACATTGGATGTTCAATCCAAATTTAATCTTATCTCCAGTGGGCTCTCAGCTGACAGGTGGTTGACAGTAAATTTGGAGTCACATACTTATTTTTGTTTCAAATGTATGTGTATGGATGTACACTTATATGTAGCTGAGGCCTTCTTACTAAATACAAAATATCTCCTCATTTTCATGACACTTATATTTTATTCTAAAAAACCTAAAAACATAGAAGCAAACTTAATTTTAATTTACTATTTTATAAAATAAATGAGGCATGTTTTATCTTTCAATTTCCCTATTTAGATTTGTTTTCAAATTAGTTTGGGATTACATTTCACATTGTAATAAACAACCATGCATTTACATAGTTATAAATCTGATTATCTCCTTTGCAGAAATTCCTGGAAGTGTTACAATACATAACATTTTTTAAGTTCTTGATGTTTATTGACAAATTACTTTCTAGAAACTTACTGCTTTCTACTCTCACCAGAAACTGGAAACTATTTTTATCCACTTGTCATTGAAATGGGACACTATCTCATTCTGATATTTGCTAATTTGGTAAATTAATATGTTTAAATTTAAATTTAAATTTAATTAGTGTATTAATAAGCTCATGTAGTTTGAGTGAGTTTGTTAGTTTTTCAAATGGTCTTGGAAGGTTTCTAACAGATTTGTGTGAGCTTTTGTATATTAATGGATAATGAATATCATGAAAGGTTTCAGATATATTAAATAGGGATATCTTCATATAATTGTCTTTGAAAGGGTTTCTGTCAGTCTTAAATGAATTAACTTCTTTATAACCCCTGGAAGAGTTCCTTGCATTTAGAAGTATTATATGTGTTAGCTTTTTATTGCTGTTAGTACTTCACTTACAAATTCATCAACTATAAAAAATAATTCGCAGATTCTTACAGCTAAAAAGAGCTTAGCAATTATGAAGAAAAGTGGTAATAGAAATTTTTACTGGTGGATCGCTTATTCTAATGATATAAAATGCATTTTTTAAAAAGAACTACAAGTATAACCCTTCTGGCTCAGGTGGGCAGGGGTTCCAGGGTACCACCAACTTGACTTGGCTTTTCCTTTGTTCCAAGAGTGACCCATCTTCAAAGCATCTCTGAAGGGACTTTAGCGCCATTGAACATCAAAGACTGAATACTGTTACCACAGACCAAGTCCCCTATTTTTTTAAAATGACACAACCATCCCAGAGAGGCAAATTAGCCCTTGGTTATACAAGAAGTTGTAAAAAGCAGCATATCTCTTATGTCTTTTCTTTGCAGTTGCTACAGAGTAAAAGAAAATCAATTCGGTGTATTCTCCAGGAGTATGAAGCAAAACAGCCCTTATTTCAAAAAAATTTTGGAAGGAAGAAAATCAAAATGATTTGTGTGGTTATTGTTTTGTAATACTGATGGTGAAATGCATGTGAATTATCCAGACACATCTTTATTTCAGCCATCCTAAAATTTTTACTAGAATTACACATTAAACTCTAATTGCATAAATGTAATTAAAATACCAGCTCATCAATGATTCATATTTAAAACACACAAATCTTTCAAAGAAGCATCAATTATATGAACTTACATGACAAGAATAAAAAAATGACAATTAGATATCAGAAGAAATCTCAAAGTCACATGAATAGTAACATTTTTCTTTTCCTAAGGAAGCTAAGAACATTTATTATTACCTGATTACTAACCTTTTATTTTCATGACTTAGAAGAAAACTAGTTAAGAAATCATAGTATTTTTGCTTACTCTTCCCAAACACAGTGTGTCAATAAACATTTATTGCTATATTTCTTACATAAAAGGCATATTTTAGGTGACAAGTGTTTGTTTTAATGTTGCATACATACACAACAAACAAAATGCTAATTTTCAGCAAGTTTGATATGCTTTATTTTTGCTTCCTCCCCTGAATTTGCTTTGTGAGACTATTATACAGGTTATGATTTTTGGGGCCTTGGAAACCTAAGTAGGACTTTATTCTTTTCTTTGAATTTGAGAGTTTAACTACATGTACATAACAATGTGCAGTCCATCTTTATGCAAATAGTCTAAAAAGGCAATGTGCCTGAAGGGCTGTTTTATGGCATTATTTGGTTTTATATCTTTGCAATCAACACTATGCAGCTAACATGGCCATGTAAATTCATGAGAGATTTTTCTATTGAAACCCAAACAAGGTCACCTGCTTTTGAAGATCAGAGTGAGATATAAGTGACACTGTTTCTACAATGGTACTAAAAAACAATGTGTAAAGCCTCTTTTTAAAAAAAAAATACTATTGATTTCGTCTGTGAAAATATGTCATTGATTTTTGTTTTGTTTTTTTTGCAAGTTTGGATTTTCATTGCTAATTCTAATGAGGGAATTTGGGATGAGTTCTGCAATGAGGTATTTATATTTATTTCCTTTTACATAATATTCCCTAAAACATTTAAAAAGTTTCAAAACCTGTTTTCTTTTCAATGGCCACAAATTTTTCAGGTACCACATTTATGCATGAAGGTGAGTTTGCATCTTATATGACTTTATGTGTCTTTAGGATACATTCTATGATATATGCTACAGGATAGATTTGTAACATTTACAAAAATCAACTGGCCAATATACTTAATGAGATTTCTTTTCTTTTGTCTTTTGTTTAGAGGTGGAGTGACTTCTTTTGTCTCTCCTCTTCTTTCCTCTTTTCATAGTGTCATTTTTTTCTTAAATGTATACAAAATGAAGTTCACATTCACTTACATGTATGCTTTGTATTGCACCAGCATATGGGTTTCTGCTAATCTATCTACTGAATGTGTGTTTTGCCCCATCTTATGTGGGTAGCTTTTAACAGACAGCATAAACTAGCTTACCCAGCGATTAAGCTCAAGACTTTCTCCTTATTATCCTGGTGTACTTATACACTAGAATGCTCATCTATTATCCCACAATTGTAATACTGATATTTCTAATAGGACCTATGCTAAGCACTTCATGGATTATCTAGTTTATTCTCAATAATCTTATGCCAAGGTACTATTATTTTATAATCTTCTCTACAAAAAAACTGAGGCAGAGCATATATAAGTAGCTTGTCAATGTCCAGGATGCTAGAATGTGGCAGAGCTGACATTATCAATCACGGCTTTTACCCTCATCTACTGCATCATAAAACATCACCTAAATTCATGAGCCCCAGGCCCTCAATTACACTTAGAACAAAACAAATTGTAGAGATGGGAAAAGAGAAGGGCCACATTGAAATTTAAGTGTTTTTTGCCAATTCTGGTGAGTTCCATAGAAGTTCTCACAGTGCTGACAGAGCCCTTACAGGAGAATGAGAAGCACTTGCCTGAGTGTCAGAAATGCTAGGATTGAACTTTCAACTCATTTTTTAATAATTATAAGGAAATGTTGGGGTAAGGCACTTCACCTTTTTGAGACTTAGTTGAGAATAAAGACCTTTACTTTTTCCCATCTAAATCATAAGGAGGTTATGAGGCAATAAATATATTAAGTGCAGGGCAAAGTATAAAGTATAATATAATTATAAGGGATTACAGGTGAGAAAAAAAGTCTCTTTAAAAGATGATTTGAAAAAGTGCAATTTTAGAAAAGTACAGAGATTTACAGAAGTGCATACTCACGACCAAGGATTAACTATATTTATATTTTGTCATTTTTGCAATAGTTTAGAAATAAAATAGGATCCCTTTTTTTCCTATCTCAAAGTTCATTTCCCTACCTTCCCACTCTGAGTGAACCAATGTGATGAATTTGATGAGTGTTCCATTAGACTATGTTTGTACTGAAATTCTGTTTCTATAAGTAATGTGTTTCATTATGTTTTTACAAAGTTATATAAATGCTGTCAGTCTGTACAAAGCAACTTATTCTTGCAACTTAATTTTTTATTCCATGCTGTGTTTTTAGCTCTTCTCTGTACATTTCTATACCTCTGATTCAAGTGTATGAACATTTCACAAATATTTATCCATTCTCCTACTGATGAACAATTGATTAATCCCAAATTTTGTTATGCTTTAACATGCGTACATCTCCAGATACACCCACGGAAAAATCTCTCTTCATTTACCCTAGATTGGAGGCACACCAAGGTTTAAGGCCCAGTGCCCTAATGTGATAAGCACACCTCATTTGAACTAATGTTTCATGTTTATTTTCTTGTTTTCTGCACTGAATCTTTTGTAAGTGTCACATTTCTAAAAGGCACAATGAAACAAATATTCTGAGTTTTAGTACTTTGGTTTAATGGGATCTTGAAAGATCTCTGGGTAGCAAAGAAGTAAGCACTTAAAGTCATCTGTCATTTGGTCACTGGAATTCATTTTTAAAAACACGCATTTAATCATCAAATTCTTTAGTGTAAAGCATTTCAATTAAATTGACATTCTATGACTACCAAGTAGAAAACAAATTCTTAGTAAGCCTGAAAGAACCTTCAATGGTCTCAACACCTATTTTCCTCCTTAATCTCTTGATTTGTGCCCCTGACTATGTTTTATCTACACTAAAACCCTTGCAGTTCCCAATCTGCTCATTGTAGTTTAATATTTTCATGCTTCGTTAATGTCACTGCCTCTGTCATCTTTGAAAAGATGATAGTTTTGTGCCTGCTGAACATATATGAAATGCATGCAAAAAGAGTTTGTTGAAACTCTTTGCTATGACTTGCTTTTCCCGCTTCACATTCTACCTGGCCTCTAATTTAACATTAATTGTTTTGGAAATCAGAGTCAACAAAAAGACCCACAAGACTTAATGGGGTCCCATCAGTCATCGTAATTAGATTTGAAAGGCTGAAAGCGGGCGGCATTGTCATTCATAGCCAAACAGTCCTATTGAGAGGTCTTGGACTATCTCAGGCCAGCTGCCAGACCACTCCATGCACTGGGTGTGCTCTGTTGGGCAGGGACTGGGAGGGAAACTTCCTCTCCTTCCCTTAACCAAGCATGTATTTGTTAGCAAACCTCGCTGGGAATATGTCAAGCCACATCCCTCCTGGGGCAGCTGCAACTTCAGGGCTTCACAATAAACAGTTCTGAAAACCAGATATTATCTGCAATTTAGCGTACAGCGTGGAATTGTGATACATAATTCACTATGCTTCAGAGTAGTGCTGCAAGAAGATAAAATCAGGGTGTTAATTCCCAGCTATCTCTCTCAAATTTTAAGAGAGATGCTATTGACTGTGCTCTCTCCCCAACCCCGCCCATAAGTCGCATGTTGAGGTTCTTACCTCTAGTACCTCGGACAGTGGTTATATTTGGAAACAGGGCCTTTAAAGAGACAGTTAAATGAAAAAGAGGCCTTTAGTATGGGCCTAGTGTAATCTGACCAGACCTTATCAGATTAATAAAGTTAAATACACAGAGAGATACCAGGGATGCCTTAGCGCAAAGGAAAGACCATGTGAGCACACGAAGAGAAGGCAGCCATAGGCAAGCCAAAGAGAGAGGCCTTAGAAGAAATCAACCTTGTCAGCACCTTGATCTTGGACTTCCAGCTTCCAAAATTGTAAGAAAAGAAATTCCTGATGTTTAAGTCATCCCATCGGTGATATTTTGTTATGGAAGCCTGTGTTAGGCATTGCTGTAAAGAAATACCTGGGAGTGCATCATTTATAAAGAAAAGAGGTTTCATTGGCTCACGTTCTGCAGGCTTTACAGGAGGCATGGCGCTAGCATCTGCTCAGCTTCTGGCGAAGGCTCTGAGAGCTTTCATTCATGGCAGAAGGCAAAGGGGGAACAGGCACATCACATGTGGAAAGCGGAAGGGGAGAGAGTGAAGAGAAAGGAGCCACACACTTTTAAATTACCAAATCTCATGAGAACTCACTATCAGGAAGGCAGCACCAAGCCATGAGGGATCTGCCTCCATGAGCCAAACACTTCCCACTAAGCTCCATCTCCAGCACTGGAGATTACAATTCAACATGAGATTTGGGCAGGGACAAATACCCAAACTACATCACAGCCCTAGCAAGCTAATACAAGGTAACTGGGATGTCATCCTGCACTTTTGAAAACTTATTGCACTTATTCTTTTAGAAGTCTGTTTCGAAAAAAAGAAAAAAAAATTCTGTTTCATTCATTAGACGGTGAACCTCACTGACACTTTCCTGACTATTCATTGTAAAATTGCATCTATCTTTCCAATGTTCCCTACCACTGATCATACTCTTGCAAACTACATGTTTTTCATGTATTTCTTTATTATTTGAGACCCTTACTGTGCTTTCCCCTGCTCTATATTCCATCACTTCACTAGAATTTAAACTGCTGGAGAGCAGACATTTGCATTTGTTTTGTGCATTGCCCAGTGGCCAGTACCTAGAACACTACTCAGCTCAAAAAGGCTGTAAATAACTATTTACATAACAGCAAGAACAGTTTAAGAATTAGGTAATCTTCAGATTTCTATGCAGAGCAAATACATGGTGTGACATAGGTATATAATTTGTAGATATTTAACAAATGTTTCTTGAGCAAACACCAGCAGATTTCAAATATTTTCTTCAGAAAACTTAATAATTGCAGAATTTTCATTCTTTCCAAATTCTGTTTTTACTTTAAAAAATTTTACATGCTTCATTTTAAATTTAACAAGCCATATATATGTGTGTGTGTGTGTGTGTGTGTGTGTGCAATGCTCTAGACATAGTGCTTAAAGTTTTACTAAATTTGACACATTTAACTCATAACAATTCTTTTTTGGATTTTTAAAAGCAAATTGTAAAAGGTAGAGTTGGTGGGAGAATCTGGGAAGAAAGGATCCTAGTTTGAGCTCTGGCCTGCTAAGAAAGAATTCTAGTATGAATGTGAAGATCAATAGAGCCTTTGAAACTCAGATTAGAGCAGACCATAGGAGAAGCGGGGGTCATTGTTGCTGACTGGATTTAGTACACAGGGAATGTGTAACCCAGGGTTATGTTTTAAAAACCATTCAATCAGTGGCATTATTAATGGTAATTTTCATGTGCGTCCATGTGAAGAAACCACCAAACAGGCTTTGTGTGAGCAACGTGGCTGTTTATTTCACCTGGGTGCAGGTGGGCTGAGTCCAAAAAGAGAGTCAGCAAAGGGAGATGGGGTGGGGCCATTTTATAGGATTTGGGAAGGTAATGGAAAATTACAGTCAAAGGGGTTGTTCTCTGGTGGGCAGGGGTGGGGGGTCACCAGGTGCTCAGCGGGGGAGCTTCTGAGCCAAGAGAAGGAAATTCACAGGGTTAATCACTCAGTTAGAGTGGGGCAGGAACAAATCACAATGGTGGAATGTCATCAGTTAAGGCGGGGCAAGGGCATTTTCACTTCTTTTGTGATTCTTCAGTTACTTCAGGCCATCTGGGCATATACCTGCAAGTCACAGGGGATGCGATGGCTTGGCTTGGGCTCAGAGGCCTGACATTCCTGCCTTCTTATATTAATAAGAAAAATAAAACAAAATAGTGTTGAAGTGTTGGGGTGGTGAAAATTGTGGGGGGATAGTATGGAGAGAGAATGGACGATGTTTCTCAGGGCTGCTTCAAGCGGGATTAGGGGCAGCATGGGAACCTAGAGTGGGAGAGATTAAGCTGAAGGGAGATCTTGTGGTAAGGGGTGATATTGTGGGGTTGTTAGAAGAAACATTTGTCATTTAGAATTATTGGTGATGGCCTGGATACGGTTTTGTATGAATTGAAAAACTAAATGGAATAAGAGAAGGAGAAAAACAGGTATAAAAGGTCTAAGAATTGGGAGGACCTAGGACATCTGATTAGAGAGTGCCTAAGGAGATTCAGCATAGTCCTGTCAGCAAAGATTATTTACTTACTTCAAGAGTTAAGAGTGGCAGTTTGGGGATAGCACGAGGAGATATCAGCTGTGATGGCTTGGAGAAACAGTGTAAACTGGCAGTGTAAATAAGAGCAGAGCATGTATGAGTAGTTGAGAACGGAGAATAGGAGTATGAATAGACAGAAAATAGTAGGGATGACAAGTTTTTTTGGGGGGCACAGTCTAAGTTGGTCTGGTGTCTGGAATGAGACTGGGGCCTAATAAAAAGGAGCTCAAATGGGCTGTACCCTGTAGCATTCTGAGGACAGGTCTGACTTCTGAGACGGGAAAGTGGTAAAAGTATTGTCCAGTCCTGTTTAAGTTGGTGGCTGAGCTTGGTGAGGTATGTTTTTAAAAGACCTTTAGTCTGTTCTACTTTTCCTGAAGACGGAGGACCATAAGGGATATAAAGGTTTCACTGAATGCTAAGAGCCTGAAAAACTGCTTGGCTGATTTGACTAATAAAGGCTGGTCTGTTATCAGACTGTATAGAGGTGGGAAGGCTAAACTGAGGAATTATGTCTGACAGAAGAGAAGAAATGACTGCGGCGGCCTTCTCAGACCCTGTAGGAAAGCCCTTTACTTATTCAGTGAAAGTGTCTATTTAGACTAAGAGATATTTTAGTTTCCTGACTCGGGGCATGTTGAGTAAAGCTAATTTGCCAGTCCTGGGTGGGGGCAAATCCTCGAGCTTGATGTGTAGGGAAGGGAGGGGGCCTGAATAATCTCTGAGGAGTAGTAGAATAGCAGATAGAATAGCAGATGGAACACTGAGAAGTTATTTCCTTGAGGATAGATTTCTACGTTGGAAAGGAAATGAAAGGTTCTAAGAGGCGGGCTAGTGGCTTGTACTATAGCATAGCCTGCCTTTGCTGGTGTGTGGCGATCAGGCCTGGTGGAACTGCCATCAATAGATCAAGCATGATCAGGGTGAGGAACAGGAAAGAAGGAAATATGGGGAAATGGGGTGAATATCAGGTGGATCAGAGAGATACAGTCATGGGGGTCAGGTGTGGTATCAGGAATAATGTGGGAGGCTGGATTGAAGTCCGGGCCAGGAACAATGGTAATTGTGGGACTTAACAAAGAGTGAGTACAGCTGAAGGAGCCAGGGAGCAGAAAGTATATGCATCAGGTATGAGGAAGAAAATAGATTTTGGAAGTTATGAGAAATGTAGAGAGTGAGTTGAGCATAGTTTGTGATTTTTAGGGCCTCTAAAAGTATTAAAGCAGCGGCAGCTGCTGCACGCAGACATGAGGGCTAGGCTAAAACAGTAAGGTCAAGTTGTTTGGACAGAAAGGCTACAGGGTGCGGTCGTGGCTCTTGTGTAAGAATTCTGACCGCACTAACTACGCCTAGGAAGGAAAGGAGTTGTTGTTTTGTAAGGGATTGAGGTTTGGGAGATTAATCAGACATGATCAGCAGGGAGAGCACGTGTGTTTTTATGAGAATTATGCCTAGATAGGTAACAGATGAGGATGAAATTTGGGCTTGACTGAAGTAATGGGGGCTGTCTGTGAAGCTTTGCGGCAGTACAACCCAGGTAATTTGCTGAGCCTAGTGGGTGTCAGGGTCAGTCCAAGTGAAAGCGAAGAGAGGCTGGGATGACGGGTGCAAAGGAATAGTAAAGAAAGCATGTTTGAGATCTAGAACAGAATAATGGGTTGTGGAGGGAGGTACTGAGGATAGGAGAGTATATGGGTGTGGCACCATGGGGTGGATAGGCAAAACAATTTGGTTGATAAGGCCCAGATCCTGAACTAACTTGTAAGGCTTGTCTGGTTTTAGGACAGGTAAAATGGGGGAATTGTAAGGAGAGTTTATAGACTTTAAAAGGCCATGCTGTAGCAGGCGAGTGATAACAGGCTTTAATCCTTTCAAAGCATGCTGCGGGATGGGATATTGGCATTGATCGGGGTAAGGGTGATTAGGTTTTAATGAGATGGTAAGGGGTGCATGATCGGTCGCCAAGGAGGGAGTAGAGATATCTTATACTTGTGGGTTAAGGTGGGGGAATACAAGAGGAGGACCCAAAGGAGGCTTTGGATTGGGAAGAAGGGCAGCAATGAGATGCGGTTGTAGTCCAGTAATAGTCAGGGAAGCAGACAATTTGGTTAAAATATCTCAGCCTAATAAGGGAACTGGGCAAGTGGGGATAACTAAAAAAGAGTCCATAAAAGAGTATTGTCTAAGTTGGCACCAGAGTTGGGAAGTTTTAAGAGGTTTAGAAGCCTGGCCGTCAATACCCACAACAGTTATGAAGGCAAGGGAAACAGGCCCTTGAAAATAAGGTAATGTGGAGTGGGTAGCCTCCGTATTGATTAAGAAGAGGACGGACTTACCCTCCACTGTGAGAGTTACCTAAAGCTCAGCATCTGTGATGGTCTACAGGGCTTCCGAGGTGATCAGGCAGCATCAGACTTCAGCCATTAAGCTGAGAAGATCTGGGAAGGAGTCAGTCAGAGAGCCTTGGGCCAGAGTTCCAGGGGCTCTGGGCGTGGCTGTCAGGTGAGTTGAACAGTCCGATTTTCAATGGGGTCCCACACAGATGGGATGTGGCTTAGGAGGAATCCCGGGCTGTGGGCATTCCTTGGCCCAGTGGCCAGATTTCTGGCATGTGTAGCAAGCTTCTGGGGGAGGAGGTTCTGGAGGAACGCCTGGTTGCTGTGGTTCAGGCATTTGGAAGTTCTTGTGTGCTGGAGATGTGGCTGGGGTTTGTCTCACAGTGGAGGCAAGGAATTGCAACTTTTTTTTATTATTGTACACCTTGAAGGTGAGGTTAATTAAGCCCTGTTGTGGGGTTTGAGGGCCAGATTCCAATTTTTGGAGTTTTATTTAATGTTGGGAGCAGATAGGGTAATAAAATATATATTGAGAATAAGATGGCCTTTTGACCTCTTAGGGTCTAGGGCTGTAAAGCATCTCAGGGTTGCTGCCGAACGAGCCATGAACTGGGCTGGGTTTTTATATTTGATGAAAAAGAGCCTAAATGCTTCTGATTTGGGATAAAGAAAAAGGAGGATTAACCTTGACTATGCCTTTGGCTCCAGCCACCTTTTTAAGAGTAAATTGCTGGGCAGGTGGGGGAGGTTAGTCATGGAATGAAACTGTAAGCTGGACCAGGTGTGAGGAGGGGAGGCAATAAAAAGATTATAGGGTGGAGGAGCGGAGGCTGAGGAACAATTGGGACCTAGCTTGGCCTGGCAAGGAGGGGAGAGTTGAGATGTGTCTGTAGAAAAGGAAGATTAGAAAGACTCAGCGACGCTTGGGGTTGGGACTGAGGGAACAGGTGGGAGGGAAAGAAGGAAGATTTGGGATGAGTTACATTGGGAACAGAGACTAGGAAGGGACTGATACGTAAAAGAATGCCTGGACGTCAGGCACTTCAGGCCATTTGCCTATTTTATGACAAGAATTATTTAAGTCTATTTGGAACTGCTGTCGAGTTTGTATTGGGGTCAAGCGTCATTGCAGAAGAAAATAAGGTGCTTAGATTTTAAGTAAGGTGAGAGTTGAAGAGGTTTTAAGTTCTTGAGAATACAGGCTAAGGGAGAAGAAGGAGGAATGGAAGGTGGAAGCTTGCCCATAGTGAAGGAGGCAAGTCCAGAGAAAAGAGTAGAGACACGGAGAAGGGGTGGGGGTTTCTTGCCCTCCAGAAAAGCAGAGAAAGGGTTGGGGCACAGAAATAAGAGATTGGGGGTTCTTGCCACCTAGAAAAGCGGGACTTGCCGCTAACGGTGAAGGAGAAGGGGTTGAGGGGTTCTTGCCCCTGCCCCAGAACATCAGAGAAGGGATAGAGACACAGAGAGAAAGGGTTGGTGTACTTGCCCCTCCCCCAGAAAAGCGGGACTTGCCGCTAAGGGTGAAGGAGAAGGGGTTGAGGGGTACTTGCCCCTCCCCTAGAAAAGCAGACAAGGGGTAGAGACACGGAGAGAAGGGGTTGGGGTACTTACCCCTCCCCCAGAAAAGCAGGACTTGCCGCTAAGGGTGAAGGACCAAGGCAGGAGTCCCTGCGTGGTCTGACAACTTTGAAACGTGGGTGAATAATCAGAGAGGCGTCCCTGCAATGATTAAACACCAAGGGAAGGCTGCCTTCCCAGTCCGTGACCGGCACCAGAGTTTTGGGTCCATGAATAAATGTGTCTCTTTTGTCTCAACCAGAAAATGAAAGGAATCGAAATTAAGAGAAGGGAGAGATTGAAGTGTGGCGCCAAGATTGAAAGGAGAAAGAGGTTGAAGAATAGTGAGGGAGGTTGGAGAAGAGAGTAAAAAGAGGCCACTTACCGGATTTGAAATTGGTGAGATGTTTCTTGGGCTGGTCGGTCTGAGGACCTGAGGTCGTAGGTGGATCTTTCTCATGGAGCAAAGAGCAGGAGGACATGGGATTGATCTCCCAAGGGAGGTCCCCTGATCTGAGTCACGGCACCAAATTTCATGCGCGTCCATGTGAAGAGACCACCAAACAGGCGTTGTGTGAGCAACATGGCTGTTTATTTCACCTGGGTGCAGGCGGGCTGAGTCTGAAAAGAGAGTCAGCAAAGGCAGATAGGGGTGGGGCCATTTTATAGGATTTGGGAAGGTAATGGAAAATTACAGTCAAAGGGGTTGTTCTCTGGTGGGCAGGGGTGGGGGTCACAAGGTGCTCAGTGGGGGAGCTTCTGAGCCAGGAGAAGGAAATTCACAGGGTTAATCACTCAGTTAAGGTGGGGCAGGAAAAAATCACAATGGTGGAATGTCATCAGTTAAGGTGGGGCAGGGCCTTTTCACTTCTTTTGTGATTCTTCTGTTACTTCAGGCCATCTGGGCGTGTACGTGCAAGTCACAGGGGATGCGAAGGCTTGGCTTGGGCTCAGAGGCCTGACAGTAATTTCCATTAGATTTATAACTATATGGTCACTTTTAATTTTTTTTGGGACATCAGCTTAGTGCATCCATGTGTTAAGAACTGTGAAAATTCTGAAAACTTACTCAGTTTGCAAGTGAACAGGTTAGACTGCCACAGTTTTATACATACTGGCAGGAGACACAAGATTCCTGTGTCAGAGATACTGAACTTTATTACTCATGGCCCTGAAGTCAGCATGAGCTCAGGTTTGCATCATTCTCCTTCCTCTGCAAGCCCATGGGGTCAATGTGGAGGCCCAGGTGGATGTTGCATATACACATTTGTGCCACAGATGAGGAATTCCAAGGTTAGGAGGTGTCCATTCTTATAAAGGGAACTTCTAGCAAACCTGCCCAGCCCTTTCCTTGGAGGGAAACATTATCTGTATTATCCTAAAGAGCAAACAAATCTGCTCTTGGTTCCAAATAGAGACACTATCTCTTTCAAGACAATGCCTATGCAAATATCGTAGAAAAGATAGTCTAGGAGAAACAAGCTGCCACAAGAACTGCAAAAATGCAAACAGCGTATAAAGAATTGTCTCCCAACATATTGATCTTTTATATTATTCTCTTTATGTGTTGTCATAAAAAGTTGAGAGACTGCAATCCTGCACCTAAAATCCTCATTTCCCTTCTTTTCAGTGTTCTTCATCTGGTTTTTCAAAATTCATATACTATTTGTACAGTTTCTATTGAACCTCACCTGAATTCCAGTTTTATTTACTATGTTAAATGATTCATTCAACAACTATTTACTGAGTATATATTGAAGAGATAGCTGAACTCCCATGTTTGTTGCAGCACAGGTCATGATAGCCAAGATTTGGAAGCAACCTATGTGTGTATCAGCAGATGAATGGATAAAAAAAATGTTGTACATATACACACAAAGTACGATTCAGTGATCAAATGAATGAGATCTTGTCATTTGCAACAACATAGATGGAATGGAAGTCATTATGTTAAGTGAAATAAGCCAGGCACAGAAAGACAAACATTGCACATTCTCACTTATTCATGGGATGTAAAAATCAAAACCGTTGCACATCATGGAGCTAGAGAGTAGAAGGCTGGTTACCAGAGGCTGGTAAAGGTGTTGAGGGCATGGGGGAAGGTGGGATAATTAATGGGCACAAAAATATAGTTAGAAAAAAATTAATAATACCTAGTGTTAGATAGCACAACATGGTAACTATTAGTCAATAATATTTTGTACATTTTAAAATAACTGCAAGTATAATTGGATTGTTTGTAACACAAAGGATAAATGCTTCTGGGGATGAATACTCTCATTCTCCACGGTATGATTATTATGCATTGCATGCCTGTACCAAAACATCTCATGTACCCCACAAATATACGCACCTACAATGTACCCACAAAAATTAAAAATTAAAAAATATATGCCAGGCACTGTACTAGCAATGAGGAATACAATAGTGAACAAGACAGATGAAACCTTTTTTATCTTGGGGGTGGGGAGGTCTGGAAAATTTAACAAAGAAATAAATTAACACTGTTATAATTTTAGAGACTGTTAAATAATAGTAAGAAATAACAAAGAGTTATATAATAGAGAATGACTTGGCAAATGGTAGCATTAGATGAGAGATATTGGCAAAATGTCCTCTGAGAATATGATTTTGAAGCTGAGATTGGAAAGATGACAAGAGGGTGGCAGAGATTAGGGGTAAAGGACATTTCAAGAAGAAAGAAGAGCTAGTACAAAGATTCTGTTTTGGAAAAAGTAGGGTGTTTGATGAGCAGAAGGAGGGCATCTGTCGCTGGAACATGCTAGGAGAGGTAAAAATGATCACAAATGCAGTCCACAGTAGACAGAACCAAAAACAGGTAGGGTTCTCTTGTAAGCCATAGGGAATAGTTTAGATTTTATTATAAGTGTTATGGAAATAACTTTTCTAGGTACATTTTATACATTTCATCTTGAGCTGGCTTAGTCTAGGGTAATGGGTTTGAAAATGGAGGAGGGTAGACAACTTTGAGAGTTTTGAAACTAGAGGCAATATAATGATTTTATGTGTCTCTGCTACTTCATATACTCAAGTTCAATTTTACCAAGATTATTTTGTTTTATAAAACGTAATTTGTCATATTATCTCAAGTACATCAGCATAAAGAAGGAAACCAGAGATAATAGAATAGTCTTGATAAGAAAAGAATATTTTTGATATAATTAAATGATTAACAGTCTCTAACAGTAGTAAGGAGATTGAAAGTGTAATAACTCAGCAATTTCTGTTTAGTAGCTCTTATTTGGTAATGACTGATATGGTTTGATTTAATGGTTTGATACAGATATAATGATATAATGATATGATTTGATACTGATATAATGACTGATTTGTAGCTCCCATAATTCCCACTTGTTCTGAGAGGGACCCAGTGGGAGATGAATCATGGGGGCGAGTTTTTCTCATGGTATTCTTATGATAGTTAATGGGTCTTATGAGATCTGATCATTTTAAAAATGGGAGTTTCCGGCCGAGTGTGGTGGCTCGTGCCTGTAATCCCAGGACTTTGGGAGGCCGAGGTGGGTGGATCACCTGAGGTCAGGAGTTCGAGACCAGCCTGACCAACATGGTGAAACCCTGTCTTTACTAAAAATACAAAAATTAGCCAGGCATGGTGGCGCATGCCTATAATCCAAACTACTTGGGAGGCTGAGGCAGGAGAATTGCTTGAACCTGGCAGGGGCGGAGGTTGCAGTGAGCCAAGATCGTGCCATTACACTCCAGACTGGACAACAAGACCAAAACTCTGTCTCAAAAATAAATAAATAAATAAATAAATAAATAAATAAATAACATAAAATAAAATAAAAATGGGAGTTTCCCTGCACAAGCTCTCTTTTTGCCTGCCGCCATCCATGTAAGATATGACTTGCTCCTTCTTGCCTTCTGCCGTGATTGTGAGGCCTCCCCAGCCACTGGAACTGTAAGTTCAATGAACCCCTTTTCCTGTATAAATTATCCAGTCTCAGGTATGTCTTTATCAGCAGCATGAAAACAGACTAATACAATGACTATCATATACATTTAGGACAAAGCAACAATTCTTCTTAATATATATGTCACTACAGCCATGAAATTTTAAATATTTCTTAAATCTTCTTGGGTAGTCGTCTCTCAACTGAGGAAATAAATCTTGTTTTCTAAGATTGTTGCAATATGCACAGGCTAAAATATGGGAACAAGATTAGTAGCAATGAAGAAATAAAGGTGCTATCTAAAAATATATTTACCCCAAATATGGAATTGACAAGGAAACCTTAGATTCTCATTAATATAGTCTTAAAATATTTAATGTTGAATATATTCTGTAACAATTTATGTTTTTTTCTTCATCTTGATTTGAAAACATAGATATGTGTCCAGAGAAACAGAAAGCTAAAAACTTTTAAGTGAAAAGAATTTGTTTCATTATCTAATTTGGTTTAGTCTCTATAAGTGGTGACTTTATCCAGAAGCAAGATGATTGCATGAATTTAAGGATTAATTATTCTAAATATGGTCCTAAGTGGCAGAAACATGTAAGATAAATGTTTTAAGGTCATCATTGTTATATACCATCCAACAGATTTTATCTGTTAACACACTGATAACCTATTTAGGATTTAAGTATAATTTTCAAAATTTAATGTGGACCTATATGATTCAATTTGTTTTCAGTTTGACATATTCTTTTAAAACATGATATGAGGGCATAGATACAGAATAGGCAGATATTTATAAATGTTGTGCCAGGATCTTGAGAAATTTTTAGTTCCTTTATATAGGAAGTTCCTTTATATAGTTCCTTTATTTAAATAGCAAGAGTTGGTTTGATAAACTGTGTCCATCAGCTACAATTAATGAAAAACATATTCAGTCATCTTAATGTTAAAAAAAAAGGAAAAAAAGAAGCTACTTGTTAATATCTTGAAATGCTCCTGAGAAGTATGAGAGAAAACAATGATACAATTTATTTAAAAAGTATTTTAGCTACATCTATTATATTTAACAGAATTAACCATATAAACATATAAGAAGAAATCCACTTCTATACTTCTATAGTTTATTGCTAATATTGGGCCCAACCAAATAACTCTTTGGGCATTAGAGAAACTGACTTTACATACTTTTTTCTTTTTCCTTTGCTTTGCTTTTAAGGAATTAGATCTTTCGCAGTAAGAAATACCCTAAATACAATTTGTTAACTGATTTCAAAAAAGGCTACAGTGGTGACATTTTTACATACACTACAGTGTCTGAGAAACCTGATAAGCCAACTGTCCATCCACACCATATAGGTACAAGGCCACTGATTCTTGGTACATTAGGGTTTACTGTCCACTGGGCTTTGATTTATGCACCTTTGCCTAATAGTACCTTCTGTATTATCTACGTATCTGTTGGGTAGCTAGTCTCTCTCTCATACTCTGTTTTTCTCTTTTATTTTAAGATGCTTATTATTGTATCCTCAAGGTTTTTTTTCAGCATTCAGTTTGTAGTTCATTATCCAAAGTGTTTTATAACATAAAAGTTAGTACCAGCCGCCACGTACATTCTGTCCTACAGATTTACATTGGATTACAAGTCATACTTTGTTTGTAAATGGGCTGAATTTTATTAGCTTGTTTCAATGATTTTGTCCCCTTATTCAGTATGAAGTATGACTCACAAGTGACATTACTGAACCTTCTTATAAGACTTTTCATTGCAATGTGTTCTGGGGAACATAATGTGAATACTACAGAAACTGCCTTATTTACATCTTCAGCCTTGTTCTTTTTTATTGTTCTATGTTCTATTTTTTTGGTACAGGTATCAAAGTATTTTTTTTTGGTACTGGTATCAAAGTATTTTCACTACCTACATAGTTTTAAGAGCACTACCTCTCTCTTTCAAATTTTTTCTGCCTGCAATTGTAGGTCAAAAAATTTTGACCTACAATAGCTTCTGACAAATTCCATTCTATTTTCTCTTTTATCTAAAATGAAAATTATTTTGCACCCAGTTCAACAGAATTGCATTTTCTTGGCTTAGTCTGTAGAAATCCAACTTGCTAATGGTTTTATATATCTTTCTAAAAACAATTTCGAGGAACAGATGGCTACAACTGCCCAGGTTCAGCAGCCAAAACCACTACTCAACCAGCAACAATCTTTGGCACTTATACTAGTTCCTTGTTATGAGATCCCTGGGAACAGGTTGATAGAATTAGGACAATTCCTGTATATTATAGTCTTTTAATTCTGGTGTTTTCTAAAATAAAACACACCTACACTGTCCATAGTAACATTTATAATTTGAACACCATCATGGCCATTCCCAATGGGAGAACTGTCAACATGAATCTTTGATAAGAACATGAGGACTTTTATTGTTGCTTTCCTAATCGGAGATAATTACTGCAGCAAATAAATGTTCACAGGGAATTACAACCTAGGTTATTCCAGACTTCCTTTGGTTTAATGTGATATGCTTCCAGCAGAATAAATTACATTTCACACTAGTGAAATGTAGCAGAATTTCTACAGACATACCTGCCACCCATTTCATTATCAGATTCTATTTTTCAATTGCTCTGTCTATATTGAGAGCCAAATTAAATAAATTCTCCTTACAAAACACATTTATTGAGTGCCTGTTTTAAGAAATATAATGACACGTGATCTACTACATAAAAAAAAAAAAAAAAAAGCCCACAGTGCTGTTAAAGCGTTTTTTGGGCATTATTTCCTTTATATTGATGCAATATCTGTTGGATATCCTCCTTCTTTGTGTGACATGTTTTAACACTGGCTAGGATGTTCCTCTTTCAATATTCTCCAATTTGGGGGAATATTATCCGTGTGAATTTTCTTCTAGACAGACAAATGTGATTATGATCAAATTTAACAGAAATATTAAAACAATGTGGAGCTGCAGGTATATACTTGTGTTTCACCAGAATGAGGCAAACACAACTGGCAAGTGATCAAATTCAGAAGCCTTCAGTGAGTTTCCTTACACGTTTCCTTGTCCTGTTATAATACCACCATCAGTTCTGTTGCCAAGTGGCTCCTCCTTGGCATAACACCCATCACAGTATGCTCTCAGAAATTTCTTTATTTGAACCCTATACCAATATCTGTTGATCAATGACCATTTTCGCTCAGCACAGAGGAACAGTGCCCTGCATGAAGGGTAGTGAGAATAAAAAGGATCTTACCACCTTTATCATGAGGGTGGCTTTGCTCTCTCCATTCCAAGTTGTTCTCTGTTCTAGAAAGCAGACGTAGTAGACATCTATTGTTTTTGCCTAAACAGAATCCCTTTTTCCTTTTTTTGTTAAAAGTACTCATCCCTAATATTACATCATTCTGGAAGGACTGAAAATAACAGAACTCAGCACCATGATCAGACCTGGACGATCAGATTATTTCATTCCTCAGCAAACGGAGATCGGTCTGAAAAGTGGAAATATGAGCTCTTCTTTGGTGTTGGCATATGGACCCTGAGAGAAAGAACTTTAATTTTTTTTTCTTGGACTGCAATAAAGTATAGCTGCCTAAAATATGTTTCCTGACACTTGGAGGTTTGTCCACAATCGGTGAAATAAAGGCAAGATGTAACACTGGATGACAAAAGAAAATGAACAAAAAAGAAGCAAGTATATTGAAAATGGTGCACATTGTATCATGGTGGTGTTGAATCCGAGTAGAATTAGCAGAGGCCCTTCCACCCTCTGATCACCCCCACTGTCTTTCCCAAGCCCAGGAATCCCTCTTCCCTTTTTTTCATTCCACTAAGTTATTTTCAGTTACTGTTTTGTAAAATTGCATATAAAAAGTGTTGATTAATACAGAATAGTTAATAAGGTGATATTATTTTTAAGTAATTAATAAGAACAATAATAGCTAGTATTTCACAATTACTGTACATTAGGGGATTTTCCAGAGGTTTTATAAATGTTAACTTAATCTTCACAATAAACTTATCAAAAGTTTAAGGCATAGAGAAGTTAAATAAATTGCCTGAGTTTTCAAAGGCAGAGCTGTGATCTGCCCCCAGGTATTCTGACCCCCAAACTGGCTCTCAACCATGTTTACATGATGAAAAGAAGAGGCGACAGTTGTATCAGCTCTAAAGGCCTCACTTTTGGTGAAATGGGACCTAAAATTGATTGCATACTTGATTACTTGCTGTCAATACTGAAATTGGCACTTCATAATTTTAATACTACTGAACTTTCACCATAACCCTGTCCTATGAAGATGACTTGCAAATGAAGAAACTAACTCTTCAATACTATAAAATATATCCAAGAGTCACAACTAGTGAGAAAAGGACAGGATCTAACTAACAATGTGAGGCTGTGTCTTCACATTGATTCAACAGAGTATCTTATAAATGTTGAGAGGAGAGGTACTTTAGGTCATGGGTGTCTTTCAATAAGTGCTTTAGAAAACAGGTGACAACTGATTGGGCCTTGAGGTATGAATGGATTTGGCCAGGCAATTAAACAGGAAAGCAGATACTCAAGACGGATTAAGACAGCTTGAGAGAAGCGAAGTGAGAAAGTGTAAGACAATTGATACTGTCCATGGATTTTAGAAAGTGTGAACTGGAGTGATTGTGATGAAGCTTGAAAGATTGCCTGGGGCCAGGCTGTTGAAGGCTTGGTTTGCTTAGATAAGTCAAATGCAGTAGACAATGGATAGTCATCACAGATTTTTGTACATGGGACTTCACATACATTAATTGAATATCCATCATGTACAAAATATTGCTCAAGCAATGTAGGGATCAAGGGAATAAAAGCTTATTCTTATATTATAGAGCATACAACAGCCGTGTAAATACGCATGGTATAGAGAAATCAGTTCTATGATGGATGTACCAGCAAAGTTGCAGAGCATTATATAGAGTTGCTTTTGATATGAGCCCTAGAATAAATTGGGATAGAGAGGGAGTTGGGGGGAATTTGAGATAGTTTTTCAAAGAAAATAAAATATGGGGACAAAAACACAATAGATAACAATCAGTGATAAGCTATATTTTCAGTTTTAAAATTATTTTTACAATTACCCCTGTTTTGAGTATATATTTTGTCAAATCATTCTAATAAATATTTGCTGATAACTGTGTGGAATACATAAATAAATGTTAGGTAGAAATTTGGAAGAATCACTACATATTTTCAGTTATCATTCTCTGTGTAAAGGCATGCTTTAAAAATATGAGAAGTTACAGTGCCTTGGATATTATTTTATTTTCTATATTTTGTCCCATATTGTATTGTCTAATTTTCATTGAAACCACATAACATGCTTCAGTAGGCACGTGGTAACTTCTCAATAAATATTTGTGGAGTGAATGGATTTTATACATCTTTTTTCTCTAAACAAAAATGCGTTTAGAATCATTAATGCACACACCACCATAAATGTTTACTATAAATATTTTAATTTATTTTCTTTTCTCTTATTCTATACCCAGAATTGATTGCTTTTCAGCTCATAAGTGAAAGGTCACCACTTAGAAGTAGAGGAAAATGAAATTGGTGACTCATAAACACATTTATTTAAATGGAATTGGGGCAGCAAAATGTAATTCCATATATAGCATTGTGAATTATTCATGTTTTTATAGAAGTGGGCCATGAGCATTTGATGACATTTTGTAAATTCTAACATTTTTATTATGCAGAATCCCATTGTGCTGCAGATTTCCAGTGACTTCACAGGTGTCCTAAAACCCGTAAACATCATGACATTACCCTCTCAGTACATATTGTTTTAATTACAATTGTATTTTCAAATAGCCTAATTAGTTGACACATCTTTGAATTACTCAGAAAACCAAATAGCTGAAGTATTTTTGGTTATTGGCTTAGTAGGAACAAACAATGATTATAATGACAAAAATGCTAAGAGAAAATGGAACAGAGCTGACTTATTTATAAGACTGTTGATTTGAATTCAGACTGATTCCAAATTGTTAAAGTTACTAAAAGCAATGTCAAGGTTCTGTAATCCTCAGTGGTTCTTAATTATATAATTGACCTTATTCTCCTAACATGTGTAGAAATGCTATTTTATATACTTACTAAATTTAATTGGAAAGAGGAATTAAATAAAAAGAAAACAGGGTCGCCAAAGCTCAGCTACTTAAAGGAAAGCCTCTGTTTACACAGATCTGATTTACATATTCATCCTAGTGGTTCTATCACCATCACATTTATTTTTGGTGACTTTCATTCTTTCCATCAACAATGGTTATAGTTGGAAGAGTGAAGACACAGAATAAAATGAGATGCTCACTAAGAGTAAATAGAAACTAGAAGAAATAACTATTTGAACTTATCTTCATATATCTGTTCAATCATAATGACCCAGATATCATATATTACTTATGCTAGTTTAATAACTGGGACAAGTTAATGTTAAGAAACTTGGAATTCAGTAAGTAACTCTTTCAGTAAGTTGAACTTTTTCTTTGTTTATAAGGCTGAATCTATAATGAATAAATGTATTTTCTGTTTCCTAAGGATGGCAAATGCATATATCTATTTAGTTTGTGACCATTATTTTGTTACTCAGTATACATACATACAGGTATTTTCTAAGAGCATAGTTTAGGAAAAGAGCACAGTACTAGAAGTTTTGGTTCATCAAGTCACGTTTCTATCAGACCAAACTTCTCTGGACGTCAAAAATGCAATCCATAAAAAAGCAAGCATAATTGCCATGCTCGTGGGGTGGCTGTGAATTAATAGATGGCAAATCACTTTTAAAAACAGTTTTATAAGTTATGCAAATTCAAGGTGTTAAGAGATTGTTGTATAAAAGTGAAAGATTGGCCTACCATACCGCAGAAATGATAAATTTTAATGTAAGTTTTATGTTAATGATCTTTAGATGTTTAGCAGGCAAAGGCCTAATCTTTTTGACCTATTAATACCTCCCTTCATGCCAGCTTAAAATAAATTTAAGAAGGCTTATGAATTAAAAAAAAAAAAGTAAACCTAACCTTGCCTTACCTTGCTTTCTTGAACTTTAATGTTATCACACTACATGCCTTTCTAGAGCACAGCCAATTGATGTTTTTTTGAAATAATCAGAACATAGACCATATTTTCTAAGAAATGGCAATATTGGCATCTCTCATTTCAATAGTTTAAGCCACTTGTTAAAGAAGAAACAGCCATATGAATCTTGCCTTTATAGAAAAATGAAGCTGTTTAAATTCAGGCAGAAAGTCCAGTGAATAAAGCTTTATGTCACTAAAAACAAAAGAAAAAGAATGGGGGCTAGAGAACAGCCTTAGTTGCAAATTATTTAAAATAAGCGTAGCTACAAAAAAGTATTTTTATATCATGTTTTTCCATGAATGTTTGAAATGGTAAAGTGATCCAAAAGCAATTGAAAATACTTTCAGAAGTAGGGTTGCTAGCGAGTTTTCTTGCAGCTTTAGTTAATAATGTAAAATGTCAATATTTGCAGACAAATTTTCAAAGGCGTCAAACGGCTCTATGAAGTCCAAGTTCTCGCATGACATTCTAACTCAATTTTTTTTTGATAATAGATTACTTTTATGGCACTAATCTGCATGACACCAAAACAGTTTCTTGATTAGTTCACACGCCAGTTGTCTTTTTCTGGCTATATCAGCATGTTCTTACAAGTAAGTGAATCTCTTATCCAGTATTCCCTCAAGGTTTATAGGGGTTTTACAAACTTTTTCAGTGATCAGCAGGTCACATATAATTTGAGAACTTGATAAAAAATTTTGACCACACTGTACAATAAATACACACACAAATCTCATTCTGTGCCATCTCCTGAGATTCACAAACCTGTAAAGTATACTTTAGGGTAGGAGTAGAAAAATATTTCTTTAAAGGGCTAGACAAATTTTGGCTTTATGGGCCAAAGCATCTCAGTTGCACTATTCAACACTGATGCTGTAGTACACAAGAAGCCACAGGCAATAAGAAAACAAATGAGCATGACTATGTTCCATTAAAACTTCATTTACAAAAGTAAACAATGTGCCATATCTGGTCATGGGCAACAGTTTCCTGATCATTGTGTTTGGGGACCACTGACATCAGATCAAAGACTCATTGGAAGGGCATAGTTTTAACTGTTAGGATTTCAGCCATCTTGTAGTTCATTTTTTAGCCAGTACTTCCAGAACCAGTGTAGTTCATTTTTTAGCTCCTGAGATTGTAGGATGTCCCCTAAAATTTTATTCTGTATATTTTTTCTTTGACTGTGAGTGCATTCACCCAAATCAGAAATTGCATTCTTGCTAGAGACTGAATTGTGCCTCACCCACTCCCAACCCCACAAATTAATATGTTGAAGCCCTAACCATCAATTTTATGATATTTAGACATGAGGCCTTTAAGAGGTAATTAGGTCTAGAGGAGCTCCTAAGTGTAGGGCTCTCATGATGCTGTTAGGCTCTTGTAAGAGGAGACGCAAGAGAGCTTGCTCTCTTCTCATCCCCCGGCTTCACCATGCATTTAGAAGGCAGCCTTCTACAAGTTACGAAGAGAGCTCTCATCAGAACCTGACCATACTGACACCCTTATCTCAGAATTTTGGTCTCTGTAACAGTGAAAACATAAATTTCTGTTATTTAAACCAGTCAGTCTATGGTGCTTTGTATGGTAGCCCAAGCAAACTAAGACAATTCTCCAGCCGTTGTTGTTACTGGTCATGGTCTTGGACCATGAAGATGAGGGCTATAGCATTTTGGATAGCAGAGCAGAGAGCTGGAAGGAGACATAGGTTTCCTGATGATTTTGTAGAGTGGATATCGTATCATTCCTGGACCAGAAAAGCTATGGATTTTATGTTACAGAAATAATCCTCTATCTTGTTAAATTACCAGATGATTTAGTAGTTATTTCAGTTTTTCTCTTAGGTACAATGAAATCCAATTTTAACTAGTAAAGGAAATATGAGTGGGTTCCTCCCACATTCTTCAGTGTATGCGCTTGTGGTTATTTGACCTAATCTCTTCAAGCAAGTTCCTCAGAATTTTGTCAAGATTCACTTGTTGGGGCCCAACATCATAGATGCATTTAAAGTTGTCATGCATCTTGGGATGGTGATGAAAACCAGGCAATCTGACCTGTGTAACTTTTAATCCATATCCTGACAGTATCTTACAATATGTGTAATATATGATGGATATTAGTAGGACTACACACATTGATACAGTTTGGCTCTGCGTCCCCACCCAAATCTCATCTCAAATTGTAATCTCCACATGTCAAGGGAGGGACCCGGTGGAAGGTGACTACTAGATCATGGGGCAAGATCCCCCATGCTGTTCTCATGATAGTGAGGGAGTTCTCATGAGATATGATGGTTTTAAAAGTGTCACTTTCCCCTGCACTCTCTCTTTCTCCTGCCACCTTGTGAAAAAGGTGTTTGTTTTTCCTTTGCCTTCTATTATGATTGTAAGTTTCCTGAGGCCTCCTCAGCCATGCAGAACTGTGATCGATTAAATGTCTTTCCTTTATAAATTACCCAGTCTCAGGTAGTATCTTTTTAGCACAGGCCCAGAGGACTAGGAGGGGAAAAATTGTTTCCTGGGACAGGCCCAGGGACCTGCTGCTCTGTGCAGCCTCAGGACTTGATGACCTGCATCCCAGTTTCTCCAGCTCCAGCCATGGCTAAAACAGGCCAAGGTACAGATTGGGCCATTGCTTCAGAGGGTGCAAGCCCCAAGCCTTGGCAAATTCCATGTGCTGTTGGGCCTGCAGTTGCACGGAAGACAAGAGTTGACCTTTAGGAAATTCTGCCTAGATTTTAGAGGATGTATAAAAATGCCTGGATTTCCAGGCAGGAGTCTGCTTCAGGGGTGGAGCCCTCATGGAGAACCTCTGCTAGGGCAGGGCAGAGGGGAAATGTGGGGTTGGAGCCCCCACACAGAATCCCCACTAGGACACTGACTAGTGGTGCTGTGAGATGAGGGCCATCATCCCCCAGACCCCAGAAAGGTAGATCCACTGACAGCATGCACCATGTGCCTAGAAAAAACTGCAGGCACTCAACACAGCCCATGAAAACAGCCTTAGGAGATATCCCTTTCAGAGCCACAGGGATGGAGCTGCCCACAGCTGTGGGAGTACACCCCTTGCATCAGTGTGCCCTGAATGTTAGCTATGGAGTCAAAGGAGATTTTGGAGGTTTAAGATTTAATGACTGCCTGGCTGAGTTTTGGACTTCGATGGGGTCTATAGCCCCTTTGTTTTGGCAAATTTCTCCCATTTGGAATGGGGACATTTACCCAATTCCTGTACCTGCATTGTATCTTGGAAGTCACTAAATTGCTTTTGAATTTACAGGCTCATAAGTGGAAGGGACTCACCTTGTCTCGGATGAGACTTTAGACTTGGACATTTGGGTTAATGCTGAAATGAGTTAAAATTTTGGGGGACTGTTGGGAAGGCGTGATTGGTTTTGAAATGTGAAAAGGACATGAGATTTGGGAGGGGCCATGGGTGGAATGATATGGTTTAGCTCTGGGTCCCCATCCAAATTTCATCTCAATTGCAATTTCTATGTGTTGAGAGAGGGACCAGGTGGGAGATGATTGGATCATGGAGGCGGTTTCTCCCATGCTGTTCTAGGGATAGTAAGTGAGTTCTCATGAGATCTGATGATTTTAAAAGTGGCAGTTTCCCCTGTGTCTCTCTTTCTCCAGCTACCTTGCGAAGAAGGTGCTTGCTTCTCTTTCGCCTTCTGCCATGATTTTAAGCTTCCTGAGACCTCCATAGCCATGTGGGACCGTGAGTCAATTAAACTTCTTTCCTTTATAAATTACCCATTCTCAGGTAGTATCTTTATAGCAGTGTGAAAACTAACTAATGCACATCTCTTGTGATAAGCTTGTCCATGAATGTAACTGATGTGGTCCTCACCCTTTTTGTTAACTATGCTTCCCCATGACTTTTGCAATCCCCTCTGACCACCTTTCTGGTACGATATATGGTCTCGTGCCAGAAATAGCAACCTGGGACCTCACAAGATTTATTTTTATCTAGACACTATAGAAAAAGACCAATTGAGCTATTGTACCACTTAGAAAGTTTCCGTTCTTTTTATACCACTGCCTTCTCCCGTTAGTCTACATTAATTTGTCTGCATTTCTCCCCGGTACAATGTCTTGTTAAAGCCAGAAAGGAAAAGCTTTACATGAGGCATCGTAGAAATAGATGACTTTGCAGTTAAGGAGACTGTTTGCAGCTGCTCTTGAATCTACCATTCTCCTAGGTGGGGCAGAGTGGTACAACCTTATGATGTCCATAGTAGCAACCATTGGAATAAGAAGCTAGAATTGATGGCAGTTAGAAGAATGTTGTTCAAAACCCCTCATTTTCATTCCTTCATATTAGTATCTGTCATTAAGTCCCAGCAAAATTAGAGTCCTTTTCTTTCAGTTTTTGCCAATTGTTAACTGAGCTACTGTTTTGGATGCGAAGAATATCAAGGGGTAAAGATCAGAACGCCTTTGTGTAATTGCTCTTTTAAAAGTCCGTCAACCACTCAATTACTTCCTCTGCCTAAAGGTCAGGTAAGAGGTGAATTCCAGTTATGAGGTCACATTCTGAACATTCATGGTGGTGAAATGGGTTTCTTAATCAGCAGCAATGGAAACATGTATCCCCAATGCCAAGAATAGACCATGAGTACCCCTAAAACTCATTGCATACAAAATTTTTCTTGACAATCTACTATTCTTTATTTCCCATTGATAATGTCCAGGAATTGGTACAAGTTCAGTATTTCCCTATAAGACTGTTCATCAGAGGCTCTTGTCCTTACTAGGCTGGAATATTCGTTTCCTATATGTCTCTCATCTTCTTGAACTTCCTCCTATTAGTTTGTACTTCCTTATCATCAGTACTACTGCAGGCAGAGTCCAAGCAAGGGCTGGGAATGACCTAAGAGAATTATCCCTGGTGCTGTTGCTCACAAGAGTCCTTTTAAATTAAAATGTATTTACTTCAAACATGAAATTCACTTTTATAGACCATTTCTATGGAAGTCTTCAGCCTCCAGAGTAATAAAGAGTGACAAGAAACTAAAACCCAAACCACACTTTAACCTTTCATGTTTATTTCCTTAAACACTTACAGGTCATCAAATGCCAAAAATTCTTACAGGCAATTCCTGTTCCAGAAGGTTTTATCCCTGACACTGTCTCCAGTCACTCTCAGATTAAATCACAAAATCAATGAGACAGATTCTTAGGAGTATGCCAAAGGAGTTAGACCAGGCTCACAGGGTTGATCCAGGCTTAGGACAAAAAGGAATTCTTGAATCCAGCTGCAGTTACTTTCACTTAGTTTGACTACCCAACCAGGAAATAAGCAATAAAAAAATATACAGGTGGTAAATCCTACCCCTTCCTATACTTCCCCTGTTCCTCCTCACGGCACACCTAAAGTTTGGAGGTCTTAGTAGTCTTAGTGGTCTCAGAGGGAGATGTAGGTGATTAGAGAAGCCCAGAGACTAGGTCTAATTTTATTTTATTTTTTTCTAGAGTGTGTTTTTGCCCTAGGGTCCAGCATATTACAATAGAACTATTTCTTGCTGTGCTACAGGTATATGCATGTTTTATTTCTTGATCTTCCATCAAAACCACACAAGCTATCAGTTTGGCAACACTGGTATTACCGCAGCTCAGAGACTACCTGAAATTGTACATAAAATTTTCTGTATATCATTACATATTTATTTTTTCTGAAGAGAAATGTCATCCCTTTCATCAGACTCTAAAAGTGGTTTGTGATCTAAAATTATGAAAAGAAAGCAAACAAAACCCCACTATTACAGAAAATGCCATTCAAATGAGGAAATAAGTGATATAGTAGCTACAGCATTTATTACAAAACAATTGAGATAAGATAACAAATTATTAATATTAGGAACATTTCTAATCAAATTCTTATTGATGAAAATGTAAATTTACCCATATTAGTGAATACCAAGGACAATTCTATTTTTAAAAACTTATTTATCCAATTTAATATTTAAACAAGTATTTCTGTGAGGCTTTCTACATGAAGAGAACTAAATCTGGTTAAATGTAAGATGCAAAAAACAAATCCCAATTTGACTTTTCTTTCATGAATGCAATTTTAAAGTTTACTTGATATTATAACCAAATATTGTAGTTTTATAATCATCATTCATAAATTCCAAAATGAATTATTGAGAATCTAGTAGTTATTCATTAAACAAGTATATATCGAGCACCTGCTGAGGGCCAGGTCCACTTCTCTGTCCGGGAAATTCAATGTGGAGAAAGACAAGTTCCTTCTCTTATGGGAGGTTAGAAGGAGGAGGTGATAGATTGGATATAGAAAATTTTAAGAGACAAAAAAAAATTAAAAGGTAATTTTGGTCTATTAAGAGAATACAGCAGAGTAATTTGCAGGAAAAGAGTGATATAGGGGAGAAGGCTTTATTAGGTTAGATCATCGGCAAACGTCATGCTATGGAGATGGAGAGTAGAAGGATGGTTACCAGAGTCTGCAAAATCATGTGGGCAGGTACTGTGGGTGGAAGGAGTGAAAATGGTTAATGGGTACAAAAATATAGTAAGAATAAGTAAGATCTAGTATTCGATAGCACAACAGGGTGACTACAGTCAACAGTAATTTATTGTATATTTTAAAATAACTAAGAGTATAATTGGAATTTTGTAATACAAAGAAATGGTAAGAGAGGTGATAGAAACCCCATTTACCCTGATAAGATTATTACACATTGTATGCCTGTATAAAAATTCTCATGTGCCCCATAAATATATACATCTGTTATATACCCAATAAAATAAAAAAAGAAAATTAAAAAAAGAAAATGCCATGCTAGGTCAATATCTGTATTTAAAAGAGCTGCTGTCCTCAAGAAACCCACAGACTGGAGAAAGACATAAACATGAAATGAAAAATAGTATAATAAAATTTGGTAAGTGGGGTGATTGAAATATGAGCTATAGAAACCTAGATGAGGAAACCAGGAATTCTCCAAGTGTAAGAGTCCTATGTGTCTGTTTATCTATATGTATTAGCTTCTTGAAATAGAGTTTTGAAAATAGTGAGATAAAATGTGCAATATAATTTTAAAAATACTATTGTAATATAATTAAACTTTCTATTTGTTATTTCAACTTGTTTATAACACACTCATCCTACAAATTAGTTTCTTATGAATGTACTTATCTAAAGTTAGTTGCAGACAGAAGAGTTATACATTTCAGAAAGATTAAAGGTCAGGAGGAAAACGATAATTATTCAGAAACGGGAAGCAAGATTGGTCTAATGGCATCATACAATTAAATATATTTTGGGCTTGAATAACATGATAAATGTTGGAAAAACCAAGAGATAGTTACTTGGTTTGGAACAGTATTGACGGGCCATACATAAGAAGCACACAGGTTAAGTTCAAATCATACATGCGGTTCAATTCTATTTAAAGATCCTTTGTGGGTATATATACATATATATTCACATATATATGTGTGGGTATATATATATATATATATATATACACACACACACACACATATATGTGTATATATATATATACACACACACACACATACATACATATATGTATGTATATAAAACATAGAAATAAATTTTATATATAAAGAGAATTAATCATAATACTATATCTTTACGTTCAGCATAATGTGATAGCATAGGATGTGGATCAAGCTTTTTGGGTTCCAATCCAAATTCAACTCCCCATGAATACTCTCTGCCCCAGTTTCCTCAGCTTTATATCTTTCTCTCTCTTTTTTAATTTGTAAGGGTTACATGAGATTGAAAACAATGAATAAACAACTATGTATGGAAACTAGTAAGCACTAGATAATCACCAACTAGCTTTACTATAGTTGTAATGCCACCTCTTAGGGAAATGCAGGGTCTATGGAATTCAGGAAATGGGGATATTGCTTTTAAGATACATCAGGAAAGGCATTTGAGCTGTACCTGGAAGATAACTGGAAGTCTATCATGTAGAGGTAGGGACTGTGGGATGCAGGGAAGTGGAAAAGGAGGACTTCTTTAGAAAATGTCAGATGAACTCATTTTTCTAGAATGTTGATATTGACCTGACAAAGTGTGAGTGTTATTTACTCATTCCTGAAAGGATTCATTAATTCATTTATTAAACTAATTTATTTTGCTAACTCTGTGTAAGGAATGATGAAATATACAAAGAGAAACTAAAAAACAAAATCAGGATGAAAAGATGGTTTGGATACAGGTTGCAGGTTGTTTTCAGTGACTGAGAATTTAGTATTATTTATTCTCTAGGTGAAGAGGAACTGTAACCCACATAAAAGCAAGGATAAGAATATTAAACAGTAGCATAATGAGAGAAATTTGTCTAAAAATGTTTAATTCCATGCATGCCAGGAGGACATGAAAAGAGACTCTCCTAGCCAAAAAGAATTAAACACATTCTCATTCTCATGGTGTATGTAACATGTTAGAATGATTACATTAAAAAAGATCATTGATTAGATATTTAATAAAATTTAGTAGAAAACTCACAATCACCAACCAATATGACTATTTATTTTCCATTTTCCTAGATATGATTTATGGGAGATGAAATACTTCCTGGTAAGAAGAAAATCTAGAAGTGAGGTTATTACCTACAAAGAGATTTACAAAAGCTTGCAGAAAAATTACTCTAAAGAAGAAAGGTTAGCTAAACATCCACAAATCTAGAAAGACTATAATTATAACATAATGCTGAGCAAAACTAAAATGTCAACAAATGTTATTACCTAATATGACCTTTGTGTATTCATAAAGGATTCTCCACAACTGTAAGGCATTTAAGTTTTGGTAAAAATGGGTAATACGTAATATATTTCCCAGGTAAATCAATGCCATGCTTATCTCAGAGGAAACTGCAACTATTTTCAAATATTCAGGAATATAGAAGTATAATTACATGCATAATATCATAAAAAGATTTAATTTAGAATATGGTAAAAAATCAGATTAACTGCAGGGATATAAAAATCCAGTTTTCATGTGAAATGAAATAAAATGTCTGGAAAGACTTTTTTAAATACAAATATTTAAGGATGATTGTTTCCAAATAGTATGTTTTCTAGAGATTTCTTTGAAGCATCAGATTCATGCTGAGAAACACTTCTAAGGCCTCCAATTTATTCCCCAAAAGCTGATGTGCTAAGAGGACAACTGAGGCCAATTTACTTCCACAGGGATATAAAGGTACCTTTCTGAAAAAGCCAAGTATTTCTAACAAAGTATAAAGGATCTGCTAAGAGGAAAGATTAGAGAGACAATAAAAATAAGAGAAGACAAGCTATAAATACATAATTGCAAAAGAAGAAATAAATGTCAACATATAAAAAATACTCTCCCTCAAGCATTAACGTATTTTCAAATATATTCAAGGAAACAACACATGTACTTGTTTTTCCCTTTAAAACGATAACGAACCAGGGAGAGTGGTTTAGAAACTCATGGATTTAGCAACTATTTGGCAACCATACATAAAAATACACTGTTTGGTTTCTGACAGGGAGCTTGTTTTGGGTTTTGATTCATAGCTTATGAGAACATGGAGAATTTTAGTTTGGTTAATATTAGGAAAAGAATGAAACAACCATTTATCCTACATTTAGCTCTTATAAGAACTCAGTCCTTACCAGGGCAATAAAAATAAGCAAATACACATGTAAAAGCAGGAAACAAATCACCAAACAGATATTTAAGGCATTCAAACACAGAGGGTCTGCATTTCTTATTTACCATTGCCTTCCAAAATTCACTTTAAAACAAGTTTATTCAGAGCAGAAGAAATCTATCAAAATATTAAAATGACTAGAGATTCAATTTTATAAAGTGAGAAAAGCAGACATAAATTTTGCCATTAAAATACTATACAGAGAGTCATTGCGCATAATGGTTAGTTTTCTTGCCTAAGACAACTGAAGTACTAAAACAACGGTCCATCAATTTAGATGACAGTGCTGAGAAAGGGATGTCTGCACACCACTCCAGTGATCAAGTGAGGCAGGTGAATGATCTTGACTACAAATGTAATGCCCTGATTCACTAACCAGTTCACAGATTATAATTTAGAAAAAAAAAAAACAGGAGCACATTCATCAATAAACATTTTTTTTTAAATTTTAAATAGTTGCTTTATTAGCATATCTTTTTATTTAATACTTTGAGTTCTGGGATACATGTGCAGAATATGCAGGTTTGTTACATAGGTATACATGTGCCACGGTGGCTTGCTGCACCCATAAACCCGAGTCATCTACATTAGGTATTTCTCCTAATGTTATCTCTCCCCATTTCCCCCATCCCGTGACAGGCCCTGGTGTGTGATGTTCCTCCCCCTGTGTCCATGTGTTCTCATTGTTCAACTCTCACTTAGGAATAAGAACATGTGATATTTGGTTTTCTGTTCTTGTGTTAGTTTGCTGAGAATGATGGTTTCCAGCTTCATCCATGTCCCTGCAAAGGACATGAACTCATTCTTTTTTTATGGCTGCATAGTATTCCATGTCGTATATGTGCCACATTTTCTTTATCCAGTCTAACATTGATAAGCATTTGGGTTGGTTCTAAGTCTTTGTTATTGTGAATAGTGCTGCAATAAACATACGTGTGCGTGTGTCTTTATAGTAGAATGATTTATAAGCCTTTGGGTATATACCCAGTAATGGGATTGCTGGGTCAAATGATATTTCTGGTTCTAGATCCTTGAGGAATCACCACACTGTCTTCCACAATGGTTGAACTAATTTACACTTTCACCAGCAGTGTAAAAGTGTTCCTATTTCTCCACATGCCCTGCAGCATCTGTTTTTTCCTGACTTTTTAGTGATTGCCACTCTAACCGGCATGAGATGCTATCTCATTGTGGTTTTGAGTTGCATTTATCTAATGACCAGTGATGATGAGCTTTTTTTCATATGTTTGTTGGCTGCATAAATGTCTTCTTTTGAAAAGTGTCTGTTCATATCCTTTGCCCGCTTTCTGATGTGGTTGTTTGTTTTTTTTATTGTAAATGTGTTTAAGTTCCTCGTAGATTCTGGTTATTAGCCCTTTGTCAGATGGATAGATTGCAAAAATTTTCTCCCATTCTGTATGTTGCCTGTTCTCTCTGATGATAGTTTCTTTTGCTGTGCAGAAGCTCTTTGATTTAATTAGATCTTATTTGTCAATTTTGGCTTCTGTTGCCATTACTTTTGGTGTTTCAGTCATGAAGGCTTTGCCCATGCCTATGTCCTGAATGGTATTGCCTGTGTTTTCTTCTAGGGTTTTTATGGTTTTAGGTCTTACGTTTAAGTCTTTGATCCATCTTGAGTTAATTTTTGTATAAGGTGTAAGGAAGGGGTCCAGTTTCAGTTTTCGGTATATGCCTAGCTTGTTCTCTCAACACCATTTATTAAATAGGGAATTCTTTCCCCATTGCTTGTTTTTGTCAGGTTTGTCAAAGAACAGATGGTTTTAGATGTGTGGTGTTATTTCTGAGGCCTCTGATCTGTTCCAGTGGTCTATATATCTGTTTTGGTACCAGTACCAAGCTGTTTTGGTTACTGTAGCCTTGTAGTGTAGTTTGAAGTCAGGTAGCATGATGCTGCCAGCTTTGTTCTTTTTGCTTAGGATTGTCTTGGCTATACAGGCTCTTTTTTGGTTCCATATGAAATTTGAAGTTGATTTTTCTAATTCAGTGAAGAAATTCAATGGTAGCTAGATGGAAATAACATTGAATCTATAAATTACTTTGGGCAGTATGGCCATTTTCACGTTATTAATTCTTTGTATTCATGAGCATAGAATGTTTTTCCATTTGTTTGTGTCCTCTCTTATTTCCTTGAGCAGTGGTTTGTAGTTCTCCTTAAAGAAGTCCTTCACATCCCTTGCAAGTTGTATTCCTAGGTATTTTACTCTCTTTGTAGTAATTGTGAATGAGAGTTGGCTCATGATTTGGCTCTCTGTTTGTCTGTTACTGGTGTATAGGAATGCTTGTGATTTTTGCACATTGATTTTGTATCCTGAGACTTAAGCTTAAGGAGTTTTTGGGCTGAGACGATGGGGTTTTCTAAATACACAATCATGTCATATGCAAGAGATAATTTGACCTCCTCTCTTCCTGTTTGAATATCCTTCTCTTGCCTGATAGCCCTGGCCAGAACTTCCAATATTATGTTGAATAGGAGTGGTGAGAGAGGTCATCCTTGTCTTGTGCTGGTTTTCAAAGGGAATGCTTCCAGCTTTTGCCCATTCGGTATGATATTGTCTGTGGGTTTGTCATAAATTGCTCTTATTATGTTGAGATACATTCCATCAATACCTAGTTTATTGAGTGTTTTTAGCATGAAGGGGTGTTGAATTTTATCAAAGGCTTTTTCTGCATCTATTGAGATAATCATGTGCTTTTTGTCATTGGTTCCATTTATGTGATGGATTATGTTTATTGATTTGCATTTGTTGAATCAGCCTTGCATCCCAGGGATGAAGCCGATCTTTATCATGATGGATAAGCTTTTTGATGTGCTGGTGGGTTCAGTTTGCCAGTATTTTGTTGAGGATTTTCTCATTGATGTTCATCAGGGATGTTGGCCTGAAGTTTTTTTGTTGTTGTTGTGTTTCTGCCAGGTGTTAGTATCAGGATGATGCTGGCCTCATAAAATGAGTTAGGGAGGAGTCCCTCTTTTTCTATTTTTTTTGAACAGTTTCAGAAAATATTGTATCAGCTTTTCTTTGTACCTCTGGTAGAATTCAGCTGTGAATCTATCTGGTCCTGGGCTTTTTTTTGTTGATAGGCTATTAATTATTCCCTCAAATTCAGAACTTGTTATTGGTCTAATCAGGGATTCAACTTCTTCCTGGTTTAGTCTTGGGAGGATGTATGTGTCCAGGAATTTATGCATTTCTTCAAGATTTTCTAGTTTATTTGTGTAGAGGTGTTTATAGTATTCTCTGATGGTAGTTTGTATTTGTGTGGGATCAGTGGTGATCTCCTCTTTATCATTTTTTATTGTGTCTATTTGATTCTTCTCTCTTTTCTTCTTAATCAGTCTGGCTCTGGCTAGTGGTCTATCTATTTTGTTTGTCTTTTCATAAAACCACCTCCTCGATTCATTGATTTTTTGAAGGGCTTTTTTGTGCCTCTATTTCCTTCCATTCTCCTTTGATCTTAGTTACTTCTTGTCTTTTGCTAGCTTTTGAATTTGTTTGCTCTTGCTTCTCTAGTTCTTTTAATTGTAATGTTAGGGTATCGATTTGAGATCTTTCTAGCTTTCTGATGTGGGCATTTAATGCTATAAATTTCCCTCTTAAGACTGCTTTAGCTGTGTCACAGAGATTCTGGTACATTGCGTCCTTGTCCTCATTGGTTTCAAAGAACTCATTTTTTTCTGCCTTAATTTTATTATTTACCAAGTAGTCATTCAGGAGCAGGTTGTTCAGTTTCCATGTAGTTGTGTGGTTTTGAGTGAGTTCCTTAATCCTGAGTTCTAATTTGATTGCACTGTGGTCTGAGAGACTGCTTGTTATGATTTCCATTCTTTTGCATTTGCTGAGGAGTGTTTTACTTCCAATTACACGGTCAATTTTAGAATAGGTGAGATGTGGTGCTTTGAAGAATGTATAATCTGTTGATTTTGGGTGGAGAGTTCTGTAAATGTCTATTAGGCCTGCTTGGTACAGAGTTGAGTTGAAGTCCTTAATATCCTTGTTAATTTTCTGCTTCATTGATCTGTCTAATATAGATAGTGGTTTGTTAAAGTCTCCCACTATTATTGTGTGGGAGCCTCAGTCTCTTTTTGGTCTCCAAGAACTTGCTTTATGTATCTTGGTGCTCCCGTTTTGGGGGGGATATATATTTTGGAGAGTTAGCTCTTCTTGTTGCATTGATCCCTTTACCATTATGCAATGCCCTTCATGTCTATTTTGATCTTTGTTGGTTTAAAGTCTGTTTTATCAGAGACTAGGATTGCAACCCCTGCTTTATTTTGCTTTCCATTTGCTTGGTAAATTTTCCTCTATCCCTTTGTTTTGAGCCTATGTATGTCTTTGCAAGTGAGATGGGTCTCCTGAATGCAGCACACTGATGGGTTTTGACTCTTTATCCAATTTCTCAGTCTGTGTCTTTTAATTGGGGCATTTAGCCCATTTACATATAAGGTTAATATTGTGATGTGTAAATTTGATCCTGTCATTATGATGCTAGCTGGTTATTTTGCCCATTACTTGGTGCAGCTTTTTCATAGTGTCTATGATCTTTACGTTTTGGTTTGTTTCTATGGTGGCTCATACCAGATTTTTCTTTCCCAATTTAGTGCTTCCTTCAGGAGCTCTTGTAAGGCAGGCCTGGTGGTAACAAAATGACTCAGCATTTGCTTGCCTGTAAAGGTTTTATTTCTTCTTCACTTATGAAGGTTAGTGTGGCCTGATATGGAATTCTGGATTGAAAATTATTGTCTTTAAGAATGTTGAGTATTGGGCTACACTCTGTTCTGGCTTCTAGGGTTTCAGTAGAGAGATCCACTGTTAGTCTGATAGGCTTCCCTTTGTGGGTAACCCGACCTTTCTCTCTGGCTGCCTGTAACATTTTTTCCTTCATTTCAACCTTGGTGAATCGACAATTATGTGTCTTGGGGTTACTTTTCTCCAGGAGTATCTTTGTGGTGTTCTCTTTATTTCTGGAATTTAAATGTTGCTTGTCTTGCTAGGTTGGGGAAGTTCTCCTGGATAATATCCTGAAGTGTATTTTCCAACTTGGTTCTATTCTCCTCATCACTTTCAGGTATACCAATCAAATGTAGGTTTGGTCTTTTCACATAGTTCCATATTTCTTGGAGGCTTTGTTCATTTGTTTTCATTCTTTTTTTCTCCAATCTTGTCTTCACGGTTTATTTCATTAAGTTGACCTTCAATCTATGATATCTTTTCTTCTGCTTGATTGATTCAGCTATTGGTACTTGTGTATGCTTCACGAAGTTCTTGTGCTGTGTTTTGCAGCTCCATCAGGTCATTTATGTTCTCCTCTAAACAGGTTATTTTTGTTAGCAATTCCTCTAACCTTTTATCAAGGTTCTTATCTTCCTTGTATTGAGTTAGAACATGCTCCTTTAGCTTGGAGGAGTTTGTTATTATCCACCTTGTGAAGCCTACTTGTGTCAATTTGTCAAACTCATTTTCCTTTCAGTTTTGTTCCTTTGCTGGTGAGGAGTTGTGATCCTTTGGAGGAGAAGAGGTACTCTGGTTTTTGGAATTTTCAGCCTTTTTGTGTTGGTTTTTCCTCTTCTTTGTAGATTTATCTACCTTTGGTCTTTGCTGTTGGTGACCTTCGGATGGAGTTTTTGCGTGGTCATCCTTTTTGTTGATGTTGATTCTATTGCTTTCTGTTTGTTAGTTTTCCTTCTAAGAGTCAGGACCCTCTTCTGCAGGTCTGCTGGAGTTTATTGGAGGGCCTCTCCAGACCCTGTTTTCCTGGATATCACCAGTGGAGGCTTCAGAACAGCAAAGATTGTTGCCTGCTCCTTCCTCTGAAGGCTTCATCCCAAGGGGGAACTCTCCAGATGCCAGCTGGAGCTCCCCTGTATTAGGTGTCTGTTGACCTCTGCTGGGAGGTTTCTCCCCATCAGGAGGCATGGGGGTCAGGGACCCACTAGAGGAAGCCGTATGTCCCTTTGCAGAGCTCAAGCACTGTGCTGAGGGATCCGCTGCTGTCTTCAGAGCCAGCAGGCAGGAACGTTTAAGTCTGCTGAGGCTGCCCCCACAGCTGCCCCTTCCCCTAGTTGCTCTGTCCCAGGGAGATGGGGCTACTGCCTTTCTTTCAGAGTGGCTTTGCCAGTGCTGTGGTGGGCTCTGCCCAGTCCAAACTTCCTGGCTGCTTTGTTTATACTGTGAGGGGAAAACCACCTACTCAAGCCTCAGTTATGGCAGATGCCCCTTCCCACACCAAGCTCCAGTGTCCCAGGTCAACTTCAGACTGCTGTGCTGGCAGTGAGAATTTCAAGCCAGTGGATCTTAGTTTGCTGGGCTCTGTGGGGGTGGGATCCACTGAACAAGACCACTTGGCTTCCTGGCTTCAGCCCCTTTTCCAGGGGAGTAAACTGTTTTGTCTTGCTGGTGTTCTAGTGCCACTGGGGTACAAAAAAATCTCCTGCAGCTAGCTTGGTGTCTGCCCAAACAGCTGCCCAGTTTTGTGCTTGAAACCCAGGGCCCTGGTGGTGTAAAGGCAATCTCCTGGTATGTGGGATGCGAAGATCATTGGAAAAGCATAATATCTGGGCTGGATAGCAACCTCCCTCAAGGCACAGTCCCTCACAGCTTCCCTTGGCTAGGGGAGGGAATTCCTTCTCCCCTTGCATTTCCAGGTGAGGCGACACCCCACCCTGCTTCTGCTCATCCTCCGTGGGCTGCAGCCACTGTCTAACCAGTCCCAATGAGATGAGCCGGGTACTTCAGTTGGAAATGCAGCAATTATCCGTATTGTGAGTAGTTCTCACTGGGAGCTGCAGACTTGAGCTGTTCTTATTCGGCCATCTTGCCCTGGAATAATAAACATAATTAAAATTGCTACAGCAAAACACTATTCTCTTGTGCGGTTTTTGTCAAGATATTGATCAAGTCTGTTCAAGACATGTCTTGTACTTACTTCTTGTCTATTTTGATTAAGAGGCATTTGATCTTGTCACAAACATGGGACCATATTCCTTTCATTACTCCATTCAGCTCAGGTCCTTCTTTAAAACTGACATAAAATGATTAGAAGGTGTGTATATGCAGTATATCTCAATCCCAAAGAAGTAAAATGGTGAGGTTATGTTTCTTACACATTTCTTTGCATGAAATGCAAAGCAGCAGAGGTGAAAGACCATCCTAAACTAGTTGGTGATTCTGGCTGAAAATTCTGAGATCTCTGAAATTAAATTATATTTCTAATTTTATTCTTTCATCACCAAATGGGGAGCATTTTTCAATGAATTAGCCAAAACCTATAAAACATTTTATCTGACAGTGCACAGTGTAACAAAACAAAAGGACTCATGTGTCTATCCATTTTTCTTTCTCTTGCTCTTGGTCATTCTCTCCCTTTTTTTCTTATTCTGATCATCCCTTTATCTACTATGTATTTATCAACACTTGTTCATTTATACTAAGCGTGTTTATAATATGAAATGTGACTTAAGGTCCATTCGACATAGAATTCCATGATTCCACAATAGACTCTACAAATACATCCCAAAACTACACAAGTACATATTTTTGCATTTACATTTTTGGAGTCATTCATTACATTTTAGGTTAAAAATAAAACTTATTTCAAGCAAATGGTGCTCGAATTCATTTTCCTATTGGTGCTCCAAATTTGCATCTGCTTAGGAAAATGTAGATGATGGCAATACTCTCTGGAAACATGAATTTCTTTTTTAAAATAGAAATCTAAGCTATTTTTTAAGATATGGATAATTATGATGCTCATGACAAGGTTACATATGAAGAGCTAACCTAATGCACCATGATATATATAGTTCTTACTGTTCCTTATGTTTCAAAATCAAGCATTTCCAAGTTTGACTTGGGAGGCGGTGTGATCAGTGGAAGATCTGTAGTATTGAGAAGCCATAAACTTGGGTGGCTGTCATAATAAGTAATTTAATAATTGTGTGCTTGTGGGCACTCACTGAACTTTCTGAGCCTTTGCTTCGTATCTGCAACATGATGATATTAAAACTTATCTTAAAGAACCATTACTGAGGAGCAAGATGATAATGCATTCAGGAATGCTATGTAATTTATTATGCATTGCATCAATGCTAGCTTGAATTATTTATTAAATGTATTAATTAGTTTAACGGAACTGAATTGAAAAGACAGAGTGGAGAAAGGCAGTTTATTCATGCATGTTTGAAAAATTACTTTTTGTTCTTCACTTTCTTTGTGTTTTTTCTTTTTTTTCTTTCTTTTTTTTCTTTTTTGAGACAGAGCCTCACTCTGTCTCCCAGGCTGAAGTGCAGTGGCACAATCTTGGCTCACTGCAACTTCTGCCTCCTAGGTTCAAGTGATTCTCCTGCCTCAGCCTCCCTAGTAGCTGCGATTACAAGCATGTACCACCACACCCACCTAATATTTTGTATTTTTAGTAAAGACAGGGTTTCATCATGTTGTCCAGGCTGGTCTTGAACTCCTGATATCAGGTGATCTGCCCACTTTGGCCTCCCAAAGTGCTGGGATTACAGGTATGAGCCATGATGCCAGGCCCCTCACTTTCTTTTATTACCCACAACTAATCTACCACAGAGTTCTATTGTTTGTAGATATAAGATACCTTCCAGCCTGGGCGATGTAGTGAGACCCTTTTTCTACAAAATATTTTTAAAAATTAGCTGGGAATGATGGCATGCATATGCAGTGCTAGCTACTCAGAAAGCTGAGGTGGGTGGCTTGCTCAAGCCTAAGAGTTTGAGGCTGCAGTGAGCCATGTTCACACCACTGCACTCCAGCCTGGGCAACAGAGTGAGACCCTGTCTCAGAACAACGTAAAAAAAAAAAAAGCAAGATATATCTTGACTTCATTCAGATTCTTCTGTCTTTACTATTTGTCACTCCTCATTCCCTGCCTCTATCCAAGCTAAAATCATTTTTGATGGACTATTGCAAAATCTTTATAAATAATCTTTCCATCTTTACTATTAGTCCCCTGCAAAACTTATTCTTTCTTCAGAAGCCAAAGTTATTTCTCTGACATATAATACAAAACATTTTACTTCCTGGCTTAAAACCACTCAATGATTTCTCTTCATCTTAGAATAAAATCTAAACTATAATAGTGGCCTCTACCTTCCTATCCAGTGTTAATCCATGTGCTATCCTCCCCTTTCAATATATTTTAGTCATATTGTTTGTGTATATTGGGATGGTGGTAGTGGTGGTGGATGGAGATAGGCTATTATATGATCCTAAACTGCTGATCAAAGGATTTAAGAATACATAAAAGAGTCCAGTTATGCTAAGTGAAATAAGCCAGGCACAGGAAACAAATAGTGCACGTTTTCACTTGTTTGTGGAATCTAAAACAATCAAACTTACAGAAGATGAAGTAGAATGATGACTACAAGAGGCTGGGGAGTGGGAGGAGTGGGGAGTACAGTGCCGAGTGTACAACATTCCAGTTAAACAGGAGGAATAAATGATAAATATTTGAGATGATGACTACATTAACTGGCTTGATTCAATCATTCCACATTGTGTGTATAGATATCATGGCATCACTTTGTGCCCTGTAAGTATATGCAATTATAATTTGTCCAAATTCAATAAAATAAAATTTAAAAAAAGAATGAAGAGTCTGCATATCCTTTGATGCTTAGCAAACCTCATATCTCTCAAATAAACCCTAGCAAGTTTGAGCTGAGTAGTACAGGATTACGGTTTTCTCCTCAGCTGATGGCTTATAATGCAAATAATCTGAATTGGCAATTGTAGTTGGATCTATTTGCTTTGGAAAATTCATAAACATAACTCTTGTCTGAATGGAGAAGCAGTCTATATCCCTGTAGAGGAGAACCTGGTGAACATGGGGAACAATGCATAAAGATACACAAATGTATCATTAACATATTCTATGTCTACCTGTTCAAGTTTTCTATCTTTTGTTCCAGAAAAGCAGAAACTAGTTCTGGGTAACTTGAACTGGTAAATAAATGCAAGAAGTCCTGACACTTGGGACAGATGATAGGTGGCAAGTTTGGAAATCAAGATCTTTTTTTTTTTGAGACGGAGTTTTGCTCTGTCACCCAGGCTGGAGTGCAGTGGCACGATCTTGGCTCACTGCAGCCTCTGCCTCCTGGGTTCAAGCCATTCTCCCACCTCAGCCTCCTGAGTAGCTGGGATTACAGGCGCCCACCACCATGCCCAGCAAATCTTTGTATTTTTAGTAGAGAAAGGGGGTTTTGCCATATTGGCCAGGCTAGTCTTGAACTCCTGACCTCAGGTGATCCTCCTGTCTCGGCCTCCCAAAGTGTTGGGATTACAGGCGTGAGCTACTGTGCCTGGCTGTCTCCTCTACTTTTAAAATTCAAAGCACACATATGTAAAATGGTTAGTATTGTTCATATTTCATGGCTTTTTTCAATTTTTCTCATGTTCTTTAGATTTATCAATTTCTTTTTATCTATTTTTAGCTTGAGCTTCAGATTTAATACGTTTTTTGATCGATCTGTAGTTAACTAATTTTTTTCTCTGCCATCTCCTGTCACCTCCAACCTGATGTTAAGGGTATCTACTAATTTTTTGAGATATTTTATTATTGATTTGTAATATAGAAGATGTACTTTAATATTTTATAGATGATTTCTATTATTGCATTACAATTTATTAGAACACATTTCTGTTAAATCATATAATACAAGTTAGTTTAATAATCCTGATAGTTGATTTTAAATATAGCAGTATCACTTAAATACATTTGCTGATTTATTTAATGGTGATGCTGAAAAAATAACACATATAGGACTTTCAGCTGATTTTTTTTGATGACGAGAGGGAGATTTAATTTGAAATAAAATAATTAGAAGTAATAATATTTAATGGAATAAGTGTGCTAATAAAGAGCTGATGAAAAATTATGTCTCATTCTAATACTTTTTAATAGGCATTATTCAGCATTGATAATTTAACCTTAGATCCTATTTAATTTCTTATTCTTTACCATATAGTAACAGTATGATATTTGGTACAAATATAACCAACAATCAGTGATCAATTTTAAATGTTATGTTGGTTTCTCAAGAATGGGCAGCTGTTTTTCTGATTATATATTTCCTTTGGTAAGTCAGACGTTGAATGTGGGTTCCTGTTTAATGACATTCTCCTATCACAAGTAACATAATTATTGAATGCTAGTAACTTCATTGTTGTTGTAGACAAGCAGTTTATTAGGTTAAACAATAAATATTACCATAATATTTTAAAACTGGAGCAAGAAAATATGGCTTCTGTATAAATACAGCACATGTTATGAATTTGAAAATCAGGTAAAATATGATATGCCTTTAATAAAAATCTGATTTTAATAGTAATTTATAGTTATTTTAAAAATAGACATGATTGTTATGGTTTGGCTGTGTCCCCACCCAAATCTCATCTTGAATTGTAATTCCCATAATCCCCACATATCATGAGAGGGACCTGGTGGGAGGTAATCGAATCCTGGAGGTGGTTCCTCCATGCTGTTCTCTTGATAGTGAGTGAGTTCTCATGAGATCTGATGGTTCCATAATGGGTTTTCCCTCACTTTTCTCCCTTTTGCTCTGCACTTCTCTCATTCTTGTCTTTCCTGCCACCATGTGAAGAAGGCATGTTTGCTTCCCCTTCTGTCATAATTGTAAGTTTCCTGAGACCTTCCCATGCTAAACTATGAGTCATTTAAACTTCTTTATAAATTACCCAGTCTCAGTTATGTATTTATTAGCATGAGAATAGACTACTACAATGATGCGTAATAAAATTTTTAAAAATAACAAAACAGTAAAGAAATTTGATAATAAAAGTGACCATATACATCTTTTTATATGCATGGAGAAATATTTTTTAATATTTACTACTTTCAAAAAACTGAAATGCAGTAAAAGTGATACTACTTAACATTAGTGGTATGCATTGCAAACACTTTCCCTAAACTAATAGCTATTGTGTTAAAATTATTAAAGTTTAAAAATTAAAATTCTGAAAATGCTTACATAGGAAATAATATTATTTTCTTCATTACCTTTTCTCTTACCTTTGGGTATATTTTGCTGCAAAATTACAGCATTTTACAAGGGAAAAGAAAGTTAAAAATTACTAGTCTAAGCCATTCTTTTTAGAAATGAGGGCACTAACTTAATGTTCTGCAACTTGCTGGCAGTCAGATGTAGGAAGTGGCAGATAAGAAGTCTCTCCAGAACTATTTCCAGAACAACACATCTTTGTAATTTACATTTACCTTTTTAAAGAGGCTTATTGCCTTTTCCTAGTCATGCATATTATTTTAAATTTGCACCACAATGCTGACAATAGTTGTACAAATGGAAGCAACCGCCAGTGTTTTCACAGAATCTAGCCTAGAACCAGCAACAGCGTAGTTAGAATAAACAAACTTCAGTTACCTTCTAAGCTTCAGATAAAACCTGTACGAGTTACTTGTATGTGAACATGTATTATTTCCTTGAAAGAGTTATTATTTATATCTGCAAGGAAGAAGTATAACTTGGACATTTTCTATACAGTAGTAAAATGAAAGTTTTTAAAGATTGCTTTAACATTTTATTCCATGTGCCCTTAAATATAAGAATATCATATTCATGATGTGTTACTTTTAGAAAGATGTTTCTTCACCTGTCATTAGATAGAAGAATAATTTATTTTTTTTTTAAATTTTTTGAGATAGAGTTTTGCTCTTGTTGCCCAGGCTGGACTGCAATGACGTGAACTCGGTTCACTGCAACCTCCGCCTCCCAGTTTCATGTGATTTTCCTGCCTCAGCCTCCCGAGTAGCTGGGATTACAGTCATGCACCACCACGCCTGGCTAATATTGTATTTTTAGTAGAGATGAGGTTTCTTCATGTTGGTCAGGCTGGTCTTGAACTCCTGACCTCAGGCGATCTACCTGCCTCAGCCTCCCAAAGGGCTGGGATTACAGGCCTGTGCCACTGCCCCTGGCCGCACTTGATTCTTCTTAAGCCAAAAGAAGTAAACAAAGAAACATAGACATTGTAAGAAGTCTCAAAGATGGCCTCCGATGATCTTGGCCTCCAGATATTCTTTCCTTTATGTAATTGTTTCCTGTTGAATGTGGTCTAGACTTACTTTTGAAAAATGAAGTATGGAAGAAGTGATGGGATGTCATTTCTAAGCACAGGTTCCAAAAAGACTGTGGCTGCTGTGGAGGGTGTTTCTTGGAGCTCTCTCTCTCATCACCAGCTGCCATGTTGTGAGGTCACTCAGGCAGCCTACAGAGAATTCTATGTGGTGAGAAACCAGGGCCTACCATTGTTCATGTGCCTGAGCTTAGAAGAAGAGTATTATTCAGCTGCACACTAGCCTGGAGATGCCTGCAGTCCTGCCTAACAGCTGAACTAAAACCTCATGAGGAACTCAGAGCCAGCTAAGCGTGGCCATATAGCTCTTACACAAACACGATGAGGTTATAAAAGTTTGCTGTTTTAAACCTCTAAATTTGGTGGTAATTTTTTCTACATGCAATAGATAACTGTTATGGTAGAGTTGAACAGAGCAGAAACTAAAACTCAGGAGTATCATTATTATTTTCTTTTCCATTCCAAAAGTATTGCTTTGGGGAAATAGCTTTCAGCTAAAGGTCAAAATAAATCTTGGCATTCCTTTTAAAGATTTTCTTCTATTTGCTTCCCAGAAGAGCATTTAAATATTTCCATAAACTTTAAGGACACACTAAGTTTCATGTATGTTTTAAACAACAAAATCCCTGTGAAAACTGCATCACTTTTTATTTCTTCTAATCACTTGGGAAAATGGAAGAGAAATTGTTTGCCAGTTAAGTTTCCCTCATAGTAACACTCCACAGCTAATCAGTGTTCTCACTCTGTAGTTACAGAGAGATTGTTAGCATGGGGTTCCGCTTTATGATGCTGCAGGGCAACTGTTATTCACCCCTGGTTTAACACCATGTAGAGGTGGTGATAGGAACCTAATGAACAAAACATCAAGCCTGGTAGTAATTTCAGGAGAAATCATGCGTGGTTGTTTGAATAGGGTTGAGTAAGAATTGACATTTTATGTTATTGACTATTATATAGGTGCTTTACCCTCTCATCTTTTGAACATTTATGCCACTGTGATACCTTCTGTTTTAGAAAGCAATAGAGCATATCTTAACCAGAGCCCTATCTTTGTGCCAGATTTTCCTGCAGCTGTTCCAGCTATAATTCTTTTACTAAGCAACAATCTTAAAAAAAAAAGACTCTGAGAATCTTTGTTACTGTTAAACTGTTTTATTATTATTATTATTATTGTTTTCCTATAAAAATCAGACACCCTAACTTAGAATTCATGGACACATAGAGGGCTTTTTTTCCTACTAAACTTATATGTCTGTTTTTTCCCCCTTAATTGAAACAAAGTAGAAACTGTTATATACTTTATGGAGTTGTGATAAATGCATACAGTCATTCTCCCCTTTTATGAAAGGTGAGCACAGACCTGTCAACAAGATAGAAATAATGCCATTATAAGCACATACAATCTCAGGGTAATTTATCATATCTTTCCTATTAAAAAGTCTATAATATATACCTGAACTTCAAAGGTAATCTAAGTATAGAGGTTATGGAACTCAAAACACAAAATTTAAGTTTTAAATGTTTTGGCCTGGTTATCCGTTTCTATGTTTATAGGAAGAGAAACTATCACGTGTTTAGAAAACAAAGTAATTTATCACACCTTTGCCTGTCTAATACAAATGGTAATATCCTTATTATTTTCATATATCCTTTCTTAAAAAACATATTTATAGAAATATAGATGTATTCTGTTTTATCAAGCTAAAGAGGATATTTCTATTTTAGGGATTTAAAATGGTGTATCATTGGCATAATATAATTGCCTGAAGAGTAATACTTCATCACCAACTGAAATTAAACTTTACAATCTTTAAAACTGTGTGATTCATCATCCTTGGTTTAAAATCTATAGCCGAGGTAACTATTGTTTATTATTTTCCTCCCTAATTGAGCACTCCTGTTGAATGCTAAAATAGACTTTTTAAAAATGAGCAGTAATATTCTGGAGAGAATTTAACCACAAATCACATACAATCAAATGAAATTTTTCAAATACTTGAGAGCAAAATTATTCCAATTCTTTAGGATTTTGTATACATCTGAAGCCTAACTTCTATAATTATGTTTAAACTTTAGTTGCCCCATGGCAAGGACACTAAGACACTTCATTTAGCTGATAGGTCTCTGAGAGACCAATTGAAGCTATTCCTCTCAAATGATATAAAAGAATTCAATCCATGTGCCTCACTGAGTTATATCTTGGCTTAATCAAGAGGACTGGAAAATGAGCCTGGTGACATATCATCTGGGATATAATTGTTGAGGAAATAGACTCGTGGGTGAAGATGAAAGAGGCACTGATAGAATACTCTAATTCCTTTGGTCTCCCATTTAAATATATTTCTCATTGTGACCTATTTCTATCAATAGCTGGAAAGAAGTAAATATTCCCAGATTGCTCTTTACAGTAACATTAAATTTAGAATATTGCTTAATAAATCTGTCCCCAAATTTCACTAGCCTTTTGACTACAGAAATAAACATTTTATTTAAATTATAAACACTTTCAGAGTTTCCACTTTCTAAACCATGTGAAGTCTGAAGTTTGTTCTATTAGGTTTCCCTTCTTAAAAAATGTCAGCATGTTATTAAACAATGCTTATGTGCTCCACAAAACTGTCCTGGTAATTGCACTCATTCACCTGTTTGGGACCTGCTACTGCTTCTGCCGCAGAACTCACCAAGCCTTTGAAACCCATTGTCTTTCTTCCCTGTGGGTGTTTTCTCCAAGCCCTAGGCAGATTCTTCCCTCAACTCACCTGACTACACTCAATCTGGTCTTGGCTATGTATGTGACCATAAGATAAAGGAAATGCATGGAAATAAGAGAGAAACAATGACAGCATGGTACACACTGGTCTTACATGTAATTACTTGTTCCAGGCTGTTCCCGTTTGCAACCTCAGATTTTATTCCAAGTCCCAGAAAGGTAAGTAAGCCTCCTTCTACTCAATATAATGTAGTCGTTCAGGAAGAAAATGATGGTGGCTGAAATGCAAGTAATTTCTGTAATGGGTAACTGGAATGACTTGGAATGTGTTTAGGAATAAGATGACTGGATTTATTGATGGATTGTATATGGAAGGTAGTGAGAGATGATCAAGTTAGGGGAAAATTTTATGATGAAATGGTTGTGGGAAATAAGCAAGAAAAGTCTTTCTCATGGTTTTGAAAATGTGGAAGTCCTCTTTCTCTCATAGCGAATGAAATGCATTGCTATTCCAGTTTTTACCTAATATTGCACAGGCTCATTAAGGGCTGAGAGGAAATCAGCATTCATTACCCATCGCTTCATAGTAATTTGGTTTCCTTAAAAGCTAAAATGGTCACATCATAATAATTCTTGTTTAAATAGACAGCTTATAATTTGCTTCCTTAGATTAACAAAGTTGCCTAAGTACAGAAATTCTAACATAAAAAGTCGATAGCTTGATGCTTATTTAAATGGATTATATAAAGCACAATATATGAAACATAGTGCCTAAGCCACAAACACCCGAATCTGTCTACATTTTGTGAAACAGCCAGACAGATTTTCATTGTATTTAGAGGGTAGTTAAATAAAATCTCTTTGGGGGCCCTCAGGGTCTCCTTCAAAAAAGAGGCAGACATTCTTTAGCAAAGTTATAACTGTGATACGGGAGAGACCTATATGACTAAGTCCTCATCTTCTCTGTGATCATTTCCTCAGAGACCTTCCTGACCATGATTTCTGAAACAACACCTCTCATTCTAGTCTCTCAGCCCACTTGACTTTTCTTCACACTTATTTGACCATGTTAGGTATTTAATTCTTTACTTCTTATTGTTTGCCTCTTCTTCCCCAGATGCAGAATGAAGGATGTGTTTTTCTCTGTTTTGTTTATTACTGTAACTCCTGCATATAGACTAACACGTTACACACAGAAAGCCAGCACTTATGATCATTTGTGGAAGGTGTATATGGATAACAAAATGTGCCATGTATGCCGCTGGCCATGGTAATCACCTGAAATCTGCCATTTAGCTTCTATTTCAGCCCTAGCCTTTTGAAGACAAAATAGGGAAATGTCAACTTCCTTGTCATTTCTGACATTCCTGAGCTGGTGTGTGATCAATGATCATGTTAGCACACAGGCTACCATCATATCTCATCAGTAAAATGTCAGTAATAAAAACAAGGCCTGAATACAAAATATTCACCTTTTTAAAGTAAGAATTATAGATGTGCCCTGCAGTAAAAAATTCACTTTATGTGCTTTATGTTTTGAAATTCTATTAGTCTGTTAAAGTAATAACAACTATTTTGAATAAAATAATATAATATTTAATTATGGTTCTGTTCATAATTAACTGTAATAAAATATCTATTAAAAACTTTAGAATATTTTAATAATTAGAATAATAGATTGCCAGTTATTATAAATAATTAAAAGATAATGTCTGCTAAATTTATTCTGAACATATTTTTATATGAAAAATTGTTTATAAAAATTAAGCAAAATATGAATAATTATAGTGCTTATGTATTATATTCTAATTCCTAACATTTTAAAAATAACTTTAAAATTATAATGATCTTAAGTAGACAAGGGAGTGTTTCAAGGAAAGTCCTACTAAAAATTCTTCACCTATTTGAGGAAGAAATAAAATTAAAACAATAACTGGATCCAAAGTTTTTTGAAGAGAAAGATCTTAAAAATCGCCTAATATGTACAGTAAATCATTTTCCATGCAGTCTAAAGAAGAACATGGAAAGTATAAAAAAAAGAAGTGTTAAAGTATACGGGATGCCAACAACATATTTTGTTTTTGCAAATCAAACTTCATAACAACAGATTTCTCAAAAAGACATTAAGTGTAAAATATATTTTTTTTAAAACAAGAGTAAACTTGTTCTAAAACAATTCCTTACAGTTTTAAGTATATGGAAGATAAAGACTAAATCAAGTTTGTTGAAAATGAGTGCTGAAACACCAAATGTTTCTAGTAGTTGAAGACAAAGTGCTTTTGAGAGCTCACAAAGGCATAACTGAGAGAAGCACCTGGTTTTATAAAACGGAAACAAAAAAGAAAACAAACAATGAACAAGAAAACATGCTACTGAAAAAACTTTCACTTGAATTATGTTCTTTTATAAAAAATTAGAGATAAATATTACTAAATCAAGAGCCAATTGCAAATCAGCTTCTATTTGGATGTGCAAGTATAAAAGCCATACTAGAGAGTAGATAGCAGAGTCAGAACCTGGCAGCATAAATAACTTAATTTTTCATGACATATTGTCAAGATTTTTGTAATTTGACTAACATTTTAAATATTAAAAGTAGAATTAAAATTTTTGACAAAATGTTATGTATTCTTTATCTTAGGTTTTAGAAAATGGGTATATTAAACAATATATTGATTTTGACATGCAAACATTCATCTTTCAGCAAAATGTCTATTGGGTAAACCACTGTTTTGTGAAGATGTCTTAGATACTTAACACAAAGAGTAGTTTCGTGTTTGTGCCCTTAGATCCTTAGCACAAGGGGGATGCTCTGAATTTAATATACTGAACTTTGATAATGTGCTCTCCCATCAGGAGAACTCTATTTAGTTTGCTTCACGGTCAATAGCAGCACGTGGGATTTATTTATTTAACAATGCTTCAAGATTCTTTATTGCAACAAAAGAAGGCCAGCTTTAATACAACACTGACTGCCCTTTTTGAAGCTCAATTTGACCCACAGTTTGCCACAATAGGAAAATCCTTGATACCTGGTAGTTTCCGATAAATGTATTATAAAACGGTCTTTGCAAATGGCACTGTTTCTTTGGAAAGGGCACAGGTTTCCAAAATGCAGTTCTTAATTTGTCTTGTCTTCATGTACACTGTGATACAAGATAAAAGGTGGTAAGCATAAAATACTTAAGAAAATCTGTGTAAGAAAGCTTCTAAATTAATATTTTATGAAGTAAATAAAGTTTGCTTCATTTTCTCTTACTCACACTTCAACTTAACCAGTGATGACAGTCTTAATCAACAACTTAATAATTCTTTATGTATCCTTTCCTTCCAGCAAAATGAAAAGAGGACATGTTAGGTAAAATTAGAATTCTTGTTTGAAAGCACTTAGTGAGGTAATAACATTTTTGTTGGCTTTGGCTTAATAAGAAATAGATGATATTGATATATCCAGTATTTTTTACATATATATATATAATATACATAGGAATACATTAGAAAAAAATCTAGAAACTAAGTATAATATATTCTGTAAATTCCATGTAATTATATTTTTAAAAATCTACAAATTATGTAAGAAAATAAAACATTTTTATGTGAAGGTTTTATAGAACTAATAAAATTTTGAAATCTAAAACTATCTGTATACATTGCATAAAAAAGAAAGCTTATAGTATTTTCTGTCTTTTAACATATTTATACCCTTTCATTTTTATATGTTTATGGGAAAGAAAATTAAACATCTAAATAAAAGAGTTTTTAGTTTTGCTCCTTATTACACATCAAAATCGTGGAAAGCTAAACATACTTTTGAAAATTACTTATATTTTCTACAGAATGTGTCTCAGTCATTATTATCACCTAGAAATATGAAACCAGTATTCTTTTAATGCAAAGAATGTTAGAATTTTTCTCTGAAAGCTGTTGCAGGCTGGATTTGACTAGAAAAGCAAAACCACTACAACTATTATGGAAATAAGGAGTTTTGTGTAGAATTAGGCTTTCCACCAGTGTGAGGGAGCTGAAATTCTAAAGAACCAGGAAGACTTCAGCCAGAATCAGACGCTGTAACAGCATGCTTAGTCCAATAGCAGGACATCATGCAGTGGAGGAAGGAAATGATACAGCTTGGGGAAGGCTGCAAACCCCATGGCCAGAAGTCCCTGGCAGCATGCCACATCCCTCTGCCCTGACACTGAACATCCTGGCATCTGTTTCACTTCCATCTTGCAAATCTCTCATGGGCCCCTTTTATCAGCAAATTACCATTAGTAGTACAAGGGAGGAATTCTAAGAAAAGCAGTTAGATTTTGAAAAGTCTATCAATGGTGCCAAGTCGACCACAACCAACCAAGTCATTTGACACTATATCAAAGCTTGAAGTGAAAACTTTTAATTTCCAACATTATCTAATCTTTTCGCAGAACATGAAGGGGTGGACATTTTGGCCTGCAGGACAGGCAAATATTGGACCTTAATCCTTTCAATTTAAAGCTTTTTATAGCTTTTTATCCCTCCTTCAAAATAAAAACTTCCTGTGATGCATATTCTTGAAGTATGAGTTGGCTATAACGTATTCAATTAGGAAACTTAGAGGAGGTTTCAATTTAGGAAATGAAAAATATGAATGGAAGAGCATGGGCCCATTGAATAAAGAGCAGGGAGGAACTGAGACAAAGATCCTTGAAAACCGATTTCATCTACTTTACAATAATGTTTGAAACGAGTCCCAGGGGTTCTTTCAAATGTTCTTTCAGAAGAGTATTTCTATTCTTTTAAAATATAAACTATGTACTTCAAAAATAACCATATAGTGGCATTACTGTTCTGCCTTATCATATGTATATGATATATATCTATATCATACATATGAGGTAGAGATGTGATATATATCTAGATATGATAAAGATTTATGATATATATCAATATCTAGATATGATATAGTTATATATACACAAGTGTATCCTGATTTAAAAAATGATACTTCAAACAGTGGTATTAATTTACCAACAGCGCAGCACATTTGGTTTTTTGTTTTTGTTTTTGTTTTGCTTTGTTTTTTTGAGATGGAGTTTCACTCTTGTTGCCCAGGCTGGAGTGCAATGGTGCGATCTCAGCTCAACGCAACCTCTGCCTCCCAGGTTCAAGCGATTCTCCTGCCTCAGCCTCCTGAGTAGCTGGGATTACAGGTATGTGCTACCACGCCCGGCTAATTTATTTTTAGTAGAGACAGGGTTTCTCCATGTTCGTCAGACTAGTCTCGAACTCCCAACCTCAGGTGATCTACCCGCCTTGGTCTCCCAAAGTGCTGGGATTACAGGCATGAGCCACCGCGCCCAGCCAGCACATTTGGTTTTTAAGGAACAGTGATGGTCATGATCCTGTAGAGGAAGAATATCAGCTTTTAAACTTCCTCTAGCATAAACTTAAACCTAATAATCTACTTACGAGCCTATAATAGTGTAGTGTTTTCAAATTAGGTGGAAGGTCTGTGGAAACTTTCAGTAATGCATCTCACTGATACTAAAATTATATTACCTATTATGAAATAACCATACATAGAAGAGCTATCGAGGACACAGTTAATGGAACTGTATTTCTAAATGTTGCACATATGTAGAACATTCACCCCCTTGGAACCCTGGACAACACATACATCTAAAAACACTTCTTCTAGTTAGAAGGAGAAGAAGAAAAAAGAAAACATATGAAATAGGATCTGTTCCATATATATAATTAGTGCATTTACATAATTGAGTCATCCAGTCCCAAAATTTCATTTCTCCTTAAAACTCATTTCCAGAGGAAAAAAAAAAGCCTCAAGGGAAATAAACATAAATAGGACTTCTTCCTGGGACTTTTTCCTTTTACTAAAGAGAGAGTATTTGTTTCTGTAATTGCTTTACTAGATCCAGAAAATGTTTCTTGTCTTGGTGAGTAATTTGAGTACAGTTAAAACTTAGAGATATTTAAAAATCCATTAATTAGATCTGGGCTTTTATATTCTTAGTCCTTAGATTAAAAAAAAAATCTATCAAGTTCTAATTTTTTTCTTGGGTTGCTCCTTAGTGCTTAACAAGACTTGTGATATGGTTTTTCAAACAGTTCAGGGACAGAAAACAGCATAAGATGTAGAAGTCTGAGGCTCATTTTCACCGTATGGTGGAAAGCACACAGAACTAAAGTTAAAAAGCAGAAGTTCTCTTATGCTGATTTTGTTCCTTACTAAATGTATGGCTGTGAGCATTTCATTCAACTGCTTTAGGCCTTAGGTTGTTCACTTGTTAATTTATAAGGACAGCCAGTGACCCCTTTTAGTACAAGATTTTATGAGTCTGTTGCTTTGTGTTATTTGCAGAATCAACACTATTTGTGTGAAAAATAGTTTTGTGAAGACTGTGCTCCTAGGTAGAGAAGAAGATAAGTCTGATGCAGCCCTATCTGTTGGGATTTTGATTAATAAAAGAGAAAATCTCCTAGATGTATTTAGGCGACAGATTCCTACTGATTTACAAGGAGGCTTAGGATATCTCCCTTGGGAACCCTTTACTCCAACCCCCTCCCCAGAAAAGCCCTTTAGTACCTGACACCTAACAGAAAGTCAAGTTCATTAATCAGTTCAGCCTTCAGTGATGCACCTACTCACACTTGGAGAGGTACTACAAAGAAGGAGGAGTAGTGCTTAAGAATATGGGCTCTGGAGCCTGCCTTTCCAGGTTTGTAATCCCAGTTCTACCACTTACTAATGGAGGCATCACACCATGGAAAACTTACCTAACTTCTGTTTCCTCATCTGTATGTTAAGGGACAATTCTTCATGGCACCCTCACACGTCTAGTGACAGATTTTGTCTTGGTAACTTTTCAAGGATATTTAGAAAGCAAACAGTCTTGCAAAATAGCGACAGGGTCTCCCTGTGGGTCATAAGGCAGATTTGTTTCCTGATTAGAACAATATAGATTAATGACTCCCTCCCTCCCAAACCTTTGGGCAGGTTTGATTGCAGTCACAAAAGTCATTGTGGTTTTTGCCATTACTTTTGATGTAACTTTTGCACCAATCTAGTAAGACAGGTTTTATGGAGCTTGGTGCTACTTATTTTTGATCCAAACCCACTCTGTACAGTGTTTGCCTGGCCCCTGCCTAACCATCTCCCTCATGGGACTTGGGTTGGGGAGAGGAAGTGAAACTGAGGTGAACATGAAGTTCTTGCAGCTGCCGTACCATTAGTAATGAAGTCTTCTGTCTCTGACCCTTCACGTTTGTGTTTTCTGTCAGCATCTATGAAACTGGGCAGGCTAACTAGAAAGCAAGGTAAAATCTCCAATGCTTCATAGTTCCTGACACTGCAAAAGAAAATAAAACAACAATACCTTTCTCATCAAATTGTTACAAAGATTATATTACTAACATTTCTAAAAAACTCATAAAGGTCGCTTGTATATCATATAAATATTTGCTATATAAAACAAAAAATAAAGAATATAATTTCATTTCTCAAATGTATCTTCTCTCACAAGACTATGAATTTTCACATGTATATATTCTTATGTTCAAAAGAACTTCAGGAATACACATAGATGGCAAATGTAGTTGGCACAACATCTATATTTTTATTATTCCCATATTAAAGACTCTGTGAAATTCAAAGACTTAAATGTGAAACTCGGCTCCACTATTGACTAGTTTTGTGGACATTAAGCCTCTGTAATGAGTACTTATCTCAGGTCCAAAAGCAAGTATAAGTTTACTTTTTTATAATTAAATTTAATTTCTTTTATGATAAATATTCCATGGGATGTTAAAAACCAAACTCTGTTAATGCAGGGTTTTTTGTTTGTTTTTTTCTTGAGACAGAGTCTTGCTCTGTCACCCACACTGCAGGGTAGTGGTCTGATCACAACTCACTGTAGTCTGGAACTCCTGGGTTCAAAGGATCCTCCCATCTCTGCCCCCCTAGCAGCAGGGACTATAGACACATGCGACTATGCCCAGCTAATTTTTTTTTTCTTTTGTAGAGATAGGTTGCTCTATATTGTCCAGGCTGGTCTTGTACTCCTGGCCTCAAGCAATCAATTCTCCTACCTTTGCCTCCCAATGTGCTGGGATTACAGGTATAAGTCACTGTGCCTGGCAATGCAGGTTTTTCATGGTTATTTCTGAGCACTGAAGATCTATGTGGTATCAAGGTAAGAGGCTTGGGGGAGAGAGGATCTTCAGCTGTCATATCATATCAACTGCATACGCAGACAGACTGAAATTTATGTCATCCAGGAGTGAATCCAGGTTTTGTAACTACTGATTACTGCACATTCAGTGGAGGGTTTAATTAAAATAAGACAGAATTATGAACATAAAATTAGATATAAAGGAAAATATATATTTAGAATGCAGAAATATACCATTACAGTTTACAACTGTCAAAAAGCTGATCAACATCAGCTTGAATACCATAAATTCCAGAGAAATAACAACTCATTCTGTGAAACTTCTTGTTATTTACAATTTTGACTCAGTTTTAATGGAACCCATTATCTTTTTAAAGCAAGTATTTTTAAAATATAATTATTGCAGAGGAAATAGGTAACTTGTGTTTCCCTCTTGAATTTTAATATTTTTTATTGATAATTGTGATCACAAAATATGATTTCACATGAAGAAAAATTCACCGTTCATTATAGTTCTAAAGGTTTGTCACCTACAGATAAAGGGGTTCTGGTAAATTCTGTATGATGATTCTTATAGATCTATCTTTATGTTTGACATTAATAAGTATATATACTGCACCATCAAGTACAACTAGAAGAGAAAATCTGACAGAGATGATATCTCATGGAATATCTTATGGTTCTGCACATTTCAAATCTTATTTCCACTACCCATATACTTCCATTGCTAGGTAATCTCTGGCACTATACACTCAGGTTATTATACCAGCTAAGAAAGTGAAGTGGGTAGTAAAATTATTCCTGAAAGTCCTTCACTCACAGGAGGCTAGCAAGAATATAGTATACTTAAGAATCACCTAAATATATGCCAGTGAATTCTAACTATTGCCAATTTCACTCCCTTTGCCAGGTCTCTAAAATGCCTGCAACCACTCTAATACCACCCTACTCAAGTGGAGGTGTGGTAGAGAGGAAGTCAGTGTGGAAAAAGACAGTGTTCTTAACAGATTGCAGCTAAAATATTTCTGTGAATTTGTAAAAAGTAGATGACAGGTCTAGCTTCTGGAAATATTTGGATATCATATAGAAAATTAAAGCTTCTTCCAAAGACAATTATGCTTTTCAGACATATTTTTTTTTTAAAAAAAGTAACTGTTCGAAGACACTGTAGGGTGACCCAAACCAGGCAGAAACCAAAAGATATATGATGCTTGAAAGAAGAAAAAGACTGGGTGAAGTGGTGGACCAGCCTCCTTAGGAGGCTGAGGTGGGAAGATTGCTTGAGGCCAGACGTTTGAGGCCAGTCTGGGCAACATAGTGAGACCCTTTTCCTCTCCAAGAAAAAAAAAAGAATGAAACAGGAAAGAAAGAAAGAAGAAAAAGAAAAGAAAGAAAGAAAGAAAGAAAGGGAGGGAGGGAGAGAGAGAGAGAAAGAAAGAGAGAAAGAAAGAAAGAAAGAGAAAGAAAGAAAGAAAGAGAGATTGTATGAAACCTAGATCTACCCACCTTTTTTCCTTCCAGACAGTGCCCATAAAATAGCGCTCAAGCAAATCGTGGAGTCATAATGGAATAAGAAGCCGGAGGCCAGAGTTCAAGGTCAACAGCAACTAGAAATTGAGAAAAAAAAAATTAGAGAAGAGGGAGTTACAAATGAGGGAGTCAAAAATCTGCACACAAACTCTTCTCAGACTCTTGGCTGTTTTTTTAACTGTCCATACATGGAGCTAGGCTTTCAAGCTTCTCAGAAAAAGCAAGAGCTTGAAGGCTGACAGAGCCAAGTAGAAATATCGGCAGGCACTGGCTACTAAGGAGACAAAATGTAGAGTTTCATTCCTGCCAAGTAAAAGTCTTTTTGAAGAAATTATCAAGGTGATACTAAAATTTATATGGAAATGCATACATATAGCATAGTCAAAACAATCTAGAAAAAACAAGAACCAATAGGAAAGGTATCTGCCTCTGAGTGTAGGAGGTACTAGATGAGGTCACCATGGAACTAACTGGGGTGATGGGCATGATCTATAGCTTCATAGGATTGGATTGGCGATTATCGGAAGATACACATTTGCCAAGATTCACTGAACTTGATGTGCACTTTAAACACGTGCATTATATTTTTGCCACATATTCTTCAGTTATAGGATATTGGAAAATAATGGGCTAATTTCAACACATCTCATGTGCTTGGAGGAATTTAGACAAGTTAGGAGCCCTGAAACTAGCTTCAATAGCATCATGAAAACCCTGTCTGGCCAGGCATGGTGGCTCATGCCCATAATCTCAGCACTTTGGGAGGCTGATGCGGGTGGATCATTTGAGGTCAGGAGTTCAAGATCAGCCTGGCCAACGTGGTGAAACCCCATTTCTACTAAAAATACAAAAATTAGCCAAGTATGGTGGCTTGTGCTTGCAATCCCAGCTACTAGGGAGGCTGAGGCAGGAGAATTGCTTGAGCCTGGGAGGCGGAGGTTGTGATGAGCTGAGATCGCGCCACTGCACTCCAGTAGGGGCTACAGAGTGAGACCCTGTCTCAAAACAAACAAAACAAAACAACAAAAAGAAACTCTGTCTTCGGAGTTGTTGTATTGTGTTTTCTGATTTCTGTACATTCAGGTCACTGCTGCGGGAATCTCAGATTGGTTCTGCCCCTCCCACACCTCTTATTTGTTCTGCCATTCCCACCTTTGCCTCTCCCCACCTTAGAGGTACTATGAAGTTTTGGTAAATCCTGTTCTCTCCCGGAGCTCAGAAACTTAGCAGAATTGTGGCATGTTATACCAGCTCTACATTTTCCTTTGGATCAGCAAAAATCATACTGTTTTTTACTTGAAATGCTAGAGCAAATGGATGATGTCAACAAGTTAAATTTTGGCCATCTGCCTAGAAGTACCAAATTAACATTTTTTCTCCTCCGCTTGATAGCATGCTTAGGGAACTCTGGGCTCTTGCAATTTCTCCAGGGTCTAACCACATTACAAGTGCACAAGTTCACCACTGGATCTCCAAGTATGCTGAGTTTTTTCATCTTTAACCCTTAATTATGTTCATTTAAAAGGCTTGATTATAGAGGAGAAGACTCCCTCTAGTCTCCAATGTCATTTGTTGTGAGGCTGGTTAGAAAGGTTTGAAACCTTACTCTATTTCTTAATATCCAAGTGACCTGAGAGAGATATGGATTTCAGGTCTTTGTAAGATTTTTATAAAATGTCACAGGGAAGATATCTATAGAATATGTATAATTACAGCATATAGCTCCCAGTGTTTTTCAGAGGATTAAATAAAATAATGTAAGATATTTGTAAAAGTTTCTTATGTTGTAAGAGTTCAACATAATATTTAGTACAGTTTATAGTTAGACTACAGTTTGAGAAACAAATGGAAATTTTTTTTATCAGAAATTACAAAATTCTATGGTGTCTTAAATCCCTGAGGCGTTGGGCATAAAATATACTAACTGTGGATGAATAGGGAAAAAGTTACTGAGCAACAAGAAATATATGAGGGGAAAACACACCATTTTAATATATAAAAATAGTACCCTGAGCTTCACTGCTCCAAGCCACAGTTTCTTATGTGTAAAATAGAGAAAAAGATTAGAATTATTGTATTACCTAGAAAAATTCTTTTTTCTTTTTTTTTTTTTAGTGAAATGCCTGACATACAGTAAGCAGTCAACAATGTTAAGTGAATTGACTTGTACAATCAATCATTTCCTATGAACTCAGAGGAGAGGAACACATACAGGAATATATTTATCAAAAATAAAATGTAATAATAGGCAATTTCAAGTTATCTCCAAAGTATTACCTAAGCAAATAAGCCATCCACTATGAATATTGAGCCATAACTTTTCTAACTTAATGACGACTTACACTAATGTACTACATCCTATTTCATAAAATCCTGTTATGCTAATCGTCTGAGGGAATCCTGAAAACTTGTGAGTCAGATATCTCTATTAATGAGAGGTTACAAGTCATGCCAGAGACGACACACCTCTCAGTGTCAGCACTGGAATAAAACCCTGTGTATTCTGATTCAAAGTCCCTAGGCTCTTCCTAATCCAGAACTTTTTCATATGTAAAAACAGAGCAAGCTATTTCTTACCCATCCCAACTTTCCTAATTAGGACCCCCTGAGACTTCTCTCTTATCCAAGTTCTTTCTGGCTTATTCCTCAGTGAAAGTTTTTGAGTCTCATCTTTTCTAATTAATTTTGAGACAGAACAATCTCGTGCATTCTTTATACTGGGTCTGAGCTACTGCACAGACTGAAAGAAAGATGGCAATATGTTGTGGGCATGGTAGGTCTGAGAACTTACATAAGATAAGTAAATGGAATTTAGATGTGTATGTCTGTTTAGAAATGGGCAGGAAAGAAAAAAGAACATAGTTTTCATTTATCTTCCTTTTAATCAGAGCGTGAATTTGAGGAGATGAGGTCCATCCCTCAAGGCAGAAGGCTAAGGGCTCTGTAATCATCAGGTATTAATCTATGTTTGGACAGACTCTACTGTCCACCTCTTTCCTGAAATGGGGCAAATTCATCATTTAAAGACACATCTTTGGTTTACCGTATGAATAGATGAAAACTTACATCTAGTAACCCTAATAATAATTAGTGGTATCAAATTTTATATTTTGCCAGTGTTTGTTTCTTTATATATAAATATTATCAAATAACAAAGACATTAACAGATACAAAGATTTTTATAAAAATAGAGAGCCTGTGCACCATGATGATAAGTATAGTACTTACTAGCATAAGAAATACTCTCTAAAGTAGTGTTGGCATATCAGAAGTTAAAATGGGCTTTTCCATCATTATCCCTTTATGAAATTTTAACATTTTGGTCAATTTATTATGATACTGCAATTTTGGGTGAACTTGAATGAGTTCATGTGTTTTTAGGATACAATATACTTATGTGGAAGCATATGTTCTGCTTGAGTAATATAATTGTGAAATCAAATGCAGATTTGAACATTATTATCTAACAGCAATATACACATTCATGATTGAAGAGTCTTGTAGCATCATACACTAAAATACTGGTATTTAAATTCCAAATTAAGTATTACTAACATCTTTGTTGGAGAGGACAATGTAAAGTGTCTGAATCATGTCTTGCTGTTATAGGAAAAAAATGCATCCAAAGTAAGTATTCAAGTATATCATACCTGAATGTTAACAATGACATAAAATAAAGAGCATGGTGAGGTTGCCTGCATTTTACTGTGAAACAAAATATTGGTTGGTACAGCTTACAAAAAGAAAAAAAGGTAAAAAGGAAACCTGCTCAATATTGCCTTAAATAAAAAGTTAATTCTCTAGATGAAGATCTAATCCCTAAAAGGTCTAAATACAATCAAGAATTATCCCCAAACCAATAATAGGAGTGGCCTAAAATAGTGATAGAAAATATTGTTGATTGTGGTATCACTCCCTGGAAACAAATATAAATGTTACTGATGAGTGTCAATTTCAAGGCCTTCCAATGGCCTAAGAATTTGTAATCAGGGCTTACTGTTTTTCACTGAATTGTGAAATAATTCTTCGAATCTGCATGGTATCTTTTGGGTCGTCCCTAGTTTCTTTAGTGAAATAACAGAATTGGTCTAGGATGTGATTCGTGATTACTAAAGAATGACAGGGTCTCTTGGCAGTTTGGGGTAAAGCTCTAGTACATGTCGTTGGAAACCACATACCAGACACTTGTGTCTTCTTCCTCCTTCTAGACTTCAGCTGCTGGTAATTAATTCTGTGTGACCTCACAGGGCACAGGGGAGATTCTGGGTTTCTCAAGGTCTGTATGGGGCCATAAGGTGTGACCAGCATCACTTCTGGACCTTGTCATTTGTCTCCTGTTGCCTCATGGCTAAGTCATGGGCTGAAGAGAGCTCTTCTCTGGTCTGTAGCAAAATGTCCCTTTGTTCCCATGAGGCTTGACTTTTGATATGTCCTAAGGAATTTAGAAAACTATATTTTCCTTCACAAAGCCTGGCATGCAAAGATTTTTCTGCTGCACCTTCAAAAATTCTGTTTTGGATACCGGAAGTTAAATAATAAACTCTGCTCTAACAATCCTTATGCCCTGTCCTTCAAAGCCTCCTCCCCTGTACCCTCCTCATCCCTACAGATAAATGCCTCTGGAAAACGTGGAGAAGATTAGTATACGAAACTGTATAGGAAAAGAGTATACTAATTTTAAAAATAATATTACCTGTGTTATATATGTGTAAATAATTATTAATGTCTTGGCTTGAATATATTGGTTTGAATTTCTGACTACTTTTACTTGGTCATTAGAAAAATTATTTTATTATAGTGAAATTTTAATATATTTTAAAAATTATAAAATTGCTATCTGGAAAGCTTGTGTGAGGGAACCAGCATGGCCTTGTCAACCTTATCTTGACCAGTGAGTGAAAAAGAGGGCAAGAAAAAGACAGAGAGAGAAAGAAGATGAGAAAGACACACACAGAGAGAGATTTGTGCTTCATTGTAGTCACATAAAATAAAGTTAAATATTGGCATCTTTTTTCACATTCATTACTTACATTTCTGTCTATTCCTGAATCTGGCCATTTTTAGACTGAAATTTCTGTGATTTTGTTATCAATGTTTATGAACTCTTTATACATGGAGAGTATCAAATATCTGTCATATTTATTATAGCTCATTATTTTCCTTTAGTTTTAGATTTTATCTTTCTGATTGTATTGTTTGTTGCAATTGTAATTTCCATAATCCTTTTAGGCTTTAAATTCTGCAAGTAAATGAACGACAATTATTGCATTCTTGAATTAATCCCAAATACTCCATAGCTTCAGATATTTGTTTCTCAATAAATATTCTTCAATAAATAAATATTTGAATATTTTCTAGTCTTAGCTTGGATTGTATTAGTATAAGTCCTTACAGCTATCTAAAGAAAGATAAAATAATCAAAATGGGGAAAAGATTCAGCTTTTGCTGTGTAGAGTGCTTTGGCTTACTTAAAATTTTTCTTTTTAGTTAAAACAGCAACTTTTTTTTAATATAAATCATTGGAAACTCTAAAAGGAAACTGAAAAAGAACATAGTTTGCCATCCAAAACATTATTGATATTGGTATTTTAAATATTTTAAAATATTGTCCCATTTATGTATAGATGTATTTACATTTAGTTTACATTTTTTATGTATCTGTGAACATAGTGAATATGTAAATGATTATTCCTTTTAAAACTAAATACATAAAACACTGATTTGGAGACTGAAGGGAATAATCTTCCTAATGTGTTTCAAGAATGATAATTTCATCTTTGTTTACAAATTGATATTGACAACGCCTTTCTCAAGTATTGCATCCTCTCAGTTGTTAACATCAGCATTAGTTTTTCATTAAACTTAAAGTAGGCCTTCAGCTGCTGTTAGTGATTTTAGTAGCCACAGATTAAGAAAACCAGTAATGACAAATGCCAAATGAATTTGTATTTCATATATATTTTATAGAATACAAATTAATATATATTTAAAGTAACATATATACATACATATCAGCACGAACTTGAAAAACGAACTATTCTGCATGTTGGCATGTATATGGATTTTCAGACCATTTCCGACACCTGTCTTCATCACAATATCTACCTCCCACTTGAACTCCTCTAAGGCTTACACCGTAGGAAACACTGTGTGAGGATGATAAATATATCTGTCAGTCACCCCCAAAATTTATAATCCCATTAAAGTGAATTAACTCCACTTTAAAAAGGTTGATTCATCTACATTTTTCCTCAAAGCAGCTTAATTTCCTCATTCTCAAAGCAGACCATTTTGAAAATTACTTCCTACTTGTCTATCCCTCAAGATAAATAATGGCTTGAGTTCACAGCAAAATCCATTGATAATCTGCAGAATTATGGGCTACTTTACCCTAATCTGTGTAGGATATGTTGACATATGTTGACATATGGAGAGGAATGTGGGCTTTTTCAAAAGACAAAAGAAGAACATTTTGTTTTTTATCAAGGAGACATTTCAATATTTTAAGTGCTCCTCTGAAATCCCATAAAATGTTTTCTTTCTCTTTAAATGTCAAGGTAATTTTCTTATGATTAATGTAAGATCAAACTCACAGCTCATTCTTTGCACCTTGAATGACATTAGCAGGTCGAGACAAACAATTATAAATAGGTTTTCCTGAGGTTAAAGTTAAAACATTACCTTCAGAACTTAAATTCTTAAATAATGAATAATAATTTTTAAAATAGTTTCTGCTCTAAATATTTTTAAGATATGAAATAAATTTCAAAGTACCAAAAGGGCAAAAACCCTCTCAGATGCTCACAACAAATTTAATTGCATATCCAGCAGAGAGGCAGCTATATTTGTTTTTCTGTTATTATTCAAATAATCAAATTTATTTAACTATTAAAATTATGCCAGCAATAATGTATGTTACATTTTATCATTTGCCACATTTCCAAATTACGCTACCAGGGTTATTTTGTTCACAACACTCCTAGGAAGCATATAGATTAAGTATTATTATCCTCATGAAAAACCCAAGACAGAGATCACAGAGCCCAACTGAAGATCACATAGAAAATTAATGCTAAGGATAGGACTGAAAAGAAGATGGTTTCATTGTGCCAAATTTTTGTTCAACTAGATTGCCTGTCTCTACTGATAATAATATAAAGTGCTTTATAATAGTTAATATTTATAAGGTGAGCCTTAATTATTAATTCTGTAGTCAATGGTTGGTATGGTTTGGCTGTGTCCCCACCCAAATCTCACCTTGAATTGTAATAATCCCCACATGTCAACGGTGAGGTCAGGTGGAGATAATTGAATCATGGGGGCAGTTTCCCCCATACTGGTCTGGTGGTAATGTGTAAGTCTCATGAGATGTGATGGTTTTAAAAATGGGAGTTCCCTGCACAAGCTCTCTTGTCTGCTGCCATGTAAGATGTGCCTTTGCTTCTCCTTTGCCTTCCACTATGATTGTGAGGCCTCCCCAGCCATGTGGAACTGTGCATCTGTTAAACCTCTTTTCTTTATAAATTACCCTGTGCTGAATATGTCTTTATCAGCAGTGTGAGAACAGACTAATACAATGGTCTATATAAAAATGTGAAGAAAAAAGACTGTGAGCACTGTAGCCAGGAAAATATAATATTGGTATAGAATACCAACATTAATATAAATAATAATTATGTGCCAGGCAGGAGACATACACAGTCAACTCCACATGGCCCCATTCCTATGGTTCTGATTGGAGGCTGTCCAGCATGTTGCAACTGAGATGGTGGCCTTGATAATTCATGAATCATCATGAGAGCCATTCTTCCCTTTTCTTGAAGAATATCACAAGTTTACAGATAAATGGCTTTATAGCCCTGTCCTGTAGGATCTAAGTAGTTTGACAGCCCTCCTTTATTTATAATAAAAATTGCTTTTTCTCTATTGTCTAATAAAATGTTTCCCATTTCTACATGAGGCTTCATCAGAATACCCTTTAGTGCCTACATTTCTTCCAACAGACTATATACATAACTATTTATGTATTATTTAAGAAGATGGAATCATTCTCTATGGCCCTGCTTTTTTTCTTTGTGAGTCCTGACCAGAATCACCTTTAAAGCTGCTTCCACATTATTTCGTATTGGTTATAGCAGCAACCTATTTGTCAGTATCAAAAACTTTCTTCATCAATTCCGGCTGCCATAACAAAATTCTGTAGATTGGATGGCTTAAACAACAAATATTTCTCATGTAAATATCAATATAAATAATTATCACGTCAATATTTATATAAATGATAGTATTATTATCTATGAAACTATATATATATCCCATTATAAAATTATCTAATGAAGAGATGTAATAAATGAACAACAAGACTCAGCTATATGCTGCCTACAAGAAATTCATCTCACTTTTAAGGACACACAGAGACTGAAAGCGAAGGGATGGAAAAGATACTCCATGCAAATGTAAACCAAAAGAGAGCAGAAGTAGCTATACTTATTCAGACGAAATAGTCATTAAGTCAAAAATTGTAAAAAGAGACAAGAACACTATAGGCTGGGAGCGGTGGCTCACACCTGTAATCCCAGCACTTTGGGAGGTCAAGGCAAGGGGGATCACGAGGTCAGGAGATCGAGACCATCCTGGCTAACATGGTGAAACCCCATTTCTACTAAAAATACAAAAAGTTAGCCGGGCATGGTGGCAAGTGCCTCTAGTCTCAGCTACTCAGCAGGCTGAGGCAGGAGAACGGCATGAACCCAGGAGGCAGAGCTTGCAGAGAGCTGAGATCATGCCACTGCACTCCAGCCTGGGCAACAGAGTGAGACTCGGTCTCAAAAAAAAAACAAAAAAGCAAAAAAAAAGAGACAAGAACACTATATAATGATAAAGCAGTAAATATATATGCACTCAACATTGGGGGCAGCTAAATATATGAAATAAACATTAAAGGATCTGAAGGGAGAAATAGATTGCAATATAATCGTAGTAGGTTACTTCAATACTCCATTTTTAATAATGGATAGATCATCAAGACAAAAAACTAATAAGAAAACACTGGACTTGAACACTTTTCATCAAGTGATAATGGACATATACAGAACATTTTATTCAATAGCAACAGAATACACAGTCTTCTCCAACATACATGAAACATTCTCCAGGACAGATTATATGTTAGAGCACAAAACAACTATTAGCAAATTTTAAAAGGCTGAAATTGTATCAAGTATTTTTTCTGACCACAATGGTAGAAAACTGGAAATCAATAACAGAAGGAATTTTGGAAAATTCACAAACACATGGAAATTAGACAATATATTCCTGAACAACAAATGGGTCAATGAAGAAATTAAAGGGGAAATTTACATATATTTTAAGACAAATGAAAATAAAAACACATTATACCCAAACTTATGGGACACAGCAAAAGTGGGTCTGAGAGGGAAGTTTTTAGCAGTTAATACCTACATCAAAAGGGAATAAAAATCTCAAACAACTTACAGTTACTCCTTGAGGAACTAGAAAAAGAACAAACTAAGCCCAAAGTTAGCAGAAGGAAGTTACAAAGATCAGATCATAAATAAGTAAAATAGAGACAAGAAAAAAAGTGAAAAGATCAATGAAACTGAATTGAATTTTTCAAAAGATAAAGTTGACAAACCATTGGCTAGATTAGGGAAAAAAGGGAGAAGAAAAGAAAATTAGAAATGAAAGAGTAGACATTACAATTGATACTATAGAAATACAAAGGGTAATAGAATATTACTCTGAATAATCACATGTCAGTAAATTAGATAACCTAGAAGAAATGGATGAATTCCTAAACAGGGAAAACCTACCAAGACTGAAGCATGAAGAAAGAGAACATTTGAACAGACCAATAATGAATGTGGAAATTCAATCAGTAATAAACAGTTTCCAATTAAAGAAAAGCCCAGGACCATATGGTTTCACTGCTGAATTCTACCAAACATTTAAGGAAACATTAATACTAATTCTCCTCAAACTATGCCAAAAAATACAAGAGGAGGGACTAATTCTACACAATTTTTAGGAAGCCAACATTACTTGTATATCAAAGCCAGACAAGGACACTACAAGAAAAGAAAATTACAGGCCAATAGCCTTGACGAACTTCAACAAAGCACTAACAAAGCAAATCCAACAACATTTTAAAAGGATTTATGCACCATAATCAAGTTTGATTTATCCCTGGGATGCAAAAATCATTCAACATACAAAAATCAATAAATATGATACATCATATTAACAGAATGAAGAACAAAAGCCACATGATAATTTCATTAGATACAGAAAAGCATTTGACAAAATTCAACATCCTTTTATAATAAAAACTCTCATCAAATTAGCTAGAAAAGGAATATACTTCAACACAGTAAATACCATACATGAAAAGCCCACAGCTAATATTATACTGAATGATGAAAAATTAAAATCCTTTTCTCTAAGTTCTGAATTAAGAAACAGGTACTTATTTTCCTTTTCTTAATTCAAAAAGGATGCCTATTGCTTCTCTTCAATGTAGTGGTGAAAGTTCTTGCCAGAGTAATTAGCAAGAGAAATAAATAAAAAGCATTCAACTAGGAAAAAAAAAGAAGTGAAATTGTTGTTGTTTACTGTCAACATTGTCATATATATAGAAAATCCTAGACTTTACCAAAAAACCCTGTTAGAACTAATAAATGAATGCAATGAAGTTACAAGATACAAATTGGCACTCCGAAATCAGTCGTGTTTCTATACTCTAATAATGAACAATTCAAAAAATTCCACATGTAAAAATTACAAAAAATTAAACATTTAGGAATAGATTTAACCAAGGAGGTAAAAAAAACAAGTAAACTTAAACCTATAAAAATTAATAGAATAAATTGAAAAGAGCATAAATAAAAGAAAAAATAACCTGTGTTCATGTACCGGGAGAATTAATATTGTGAAAATTTCCGTACTACTCAAAGCAGTCCATAGAGCATAGTGTCAATGCAATCCCTAAATTTCATTTTTCTTAATAGAAATAGAAAAAGGCATCCTAAAATATGTATAGAACCACAAAATCCATGAATAGCCAAGGTAGTCGTGAACAAAAAGAACAAAGCTAAAGGTGTCACACTATCTGATTTCGAGCTACAGACATAACTTGTTTGTTTTTTATACTTCACTTTATTGCAATTTGTGGATATTGCATTTTTTTACAAATTGAAGGTTTGTGGCAACATTGCATTGATCAAGTCTATCAACACCATTTTTCCAACAACATGTGCTCATTTCAAGTGTCTGTGTCTGCATTTTTTAGCAATAAAGTATTTTTATATTGTACTTTTTTAAAGACATAATGCTGTTGCATGCTTGAGAGATTATAGTTTAAATATAACTTTTATAGGCACTCAGAAACCAACAAATGCATTTGCCTTTCCTACTGTGATATCTGCTTTGATGCTGTGATCTGGATCCAAACCTGCAATATGTCCAAGGTATGTCTGTGTACTACAAAACGAATGTAATTAAAACTGCATGGTACTGTAATAAAAATAGACACATAAACCAACAGAATAGAGAGCCCAGAAATGATTTTTGACAAAGGAGCCAACAACATACAATAAGAACAGGACAGTCTTTTCAAAAAGTGTTGTTGGGATAATTGGATATCTACATTTAGAAGAATGAAATTGGACCTTTATCTCATACTATACACAAAAATCTGCTCAAAATTTAATAAAGACTTACATGTAAGAGCAAAAACTGTAAAACTACTAGAAGAAAACACACATGACATTTTAGCAAAACTATATGACATTGGCCTGAGCAATGATTTTTTTGGATTTGACCCCAAAAGCACAGGCAACAAAATAAAAATAGACAAATAGGATTACATCAAACTAAAAACTTCTGCACAGCAAAGGAATGAATTAACAGTTGTGCAGAGACAACCTGTGGATTGAGAGAAAATATTTATAAGCCCCACATCTGATAAAGAGTTTATATCCAAAATATATAAGGAACTCAAGCAACTCAAAAGCAAGAAAACAAATAACTTGATTTAAAAAATGGGCAAGGGACCTGAATAGACTTTTTTTTAAAAGATATACAAATGGCCAACAGATGTATGAAAAATGCTCAACATTACTAATCATTACAGATAATCATTAGGAAAATCCAAGTTAAAACCATAATATCACCTCACACCTGTCAAAATGGTCCTTATCAAAAAGAGGAAACTTAACTAGTGTTGGAGGATGTAGAGAACAGGGTACACTTGTATATTGTTGATGAGAATATTAATTAGTACAGCCATATGGAAAACTATACAGAGGCTCCTCAAAAAACTTAAAATAGAGCTACCATGTGACTTAGCAATCCCACTTCTGGATATTTACATAAGAGATTTGAAACTAGTTTGTTGAAGAGATGTCTGAGCTCCCATGTTCTTTGCAGCAATATTCACAATAGCCAACCTCAGTGTCCATTAACAGATAAGTAGGTAAAGAAAACCTGGTATATACACATAATAGAATACTCTTCAGCCTTAAAAAATGAAGGAAATGTTATCATTTGCAACATGGATGGAATTGGAGAACATTATGCTAAGTGAAATAATCCAGGTACAGAAAAATAAATATCGCAATGTGAAATCTAAAACAATTGAACTCATAAAAGCTGAGAGTAAAGTATTAATTACAGAAGCTAGAGGTGGAGAAATAAGGAGATGATGGTCAAAGGGTACAAAAGCTTAGAAAGGAAGAATGAGGGTTTTTTTCTTCAGATCAATTTCATAGCATGGTGAATATAGTTAATTACAGTGTATTGTCCATTTAAAAATAGCTAAAATAATAAATTTCAAATGTTCTCAACACAAAAATAGTAAGCATTTGACATTATGGGTATACTAATTAGTTTGATTTAATTATTTCACATATTTATAAATCATAGCGTCACATTATACCCCATAAATATATATACTTACACATTTTCAATTTATAAGAAAATTTTTAAATATTTAAAAATTTGTCTAATGATCATTGAGACTAATAAGACCAAAAAAAAAAAAAGATCTTAAAATCATGTTTGCTTTGGTGGCACATATGCTAAAATTGCAATGACTCAGAGAAGATGATCAGGGTCCTTGCAAAGGATGACATACAACTTCAGGAAGCACTCTATGCATTTTGTGAAACATGATCTTGGGAATAATTGCTGAATTATAAATTTGAAAGGGATTCTGCAAGACTTTCAATGGTGGATAACTACCTTTACTGGAAGTAGGTTAGCAATTTTTAAAGTTAGAATTTTCATATATTAAAGTAATTTTTAAATTTCAAATTACAGATCTTATTTGTGAAAGTAGTCTATTTTACTTCCTTAACACTACCCTCCCCAATATTCTACATTATTCTCATCCAGTGAATTTGGGAATGAATAATAATTATATTTTAAAATGACATCATTAAATGAAATATTGAGATATTATTTATAATCCACCAATTTATTTGTACTTTACTTGAAATATCCAGAGAGAATTAAAAAATAACTTAAAGATAAGAAAAGGCATATTAATATTGCAGAAGTACCATACATTTTTAAATTAAATTGTAATAAACTACAGTGTAAAATAATTTAAAAATGTTTTGATAAGAACAATTTACTTTCTTCTTCAAATTTTTTAGCTGCTAAATTCATTTTTCCTCTCTCTATATATGTTCACATTTAGAGATGCAAACTTTTAAGTACCACTTTATGGTTAATTAAAAACATCTTTCCTACCTTTATAGTTATTTGAGCTTGAAAGTTCCTTTTTGAGAAAACATTACTGAAAAGTGTTAAGGTGAAAGGAAAGAGTGAGAAGGAAAATGGTAATTTCAGGAATATCAGTTTTTAAAAAAGTAAAGCATATTGAAATGCTAGTTTGGAAAAATATGTGCAGCATAGTAATTAGAGTAATAGACGACAGTATGTGAAATGATATGTCTAAATTCAGACCTGACAAATTGAATGCATATGCAAGTTGATTTAGGAAAAAGCAATTGTTATTTGTTCTCATCAAATGGAGAACTATCACATAAAATTAAAATAGAACAAACAAATGAAGGGTAGAAAGGCAACAGTTTAACAGGTGTACATTTGATTTCAAAATTGAGCATCCTAGCAAGAAATAAAGGAGTAACTTTATGAGAACAAAATGCAAATTGAAATTCATATTGGAGTGATCTGCAATTAAAAGATACGTTGAAAGAAAGGCATTCTAGAATTAGTACAGTTTTGGTTGACAATATGCTCTGTTATAGAAAAGTCACAACTACATATGGATTATAGACGTGCATAGCATAATGACTTTTCAATCAATGACAGAGCATATATATACATAGGTGGTCCCATAAGATTATACTTTTTCTATGTTTAGAAAAAGCCCATATATAGGTTAGGAACAATAGAGTATACCACATAGCCTAGGTGTGTAGTAGGCTATCCCATCAAGGTTTGTGTAAGTAAACTCTATGATGTTCACACAAAAATGAAATATCTAAGAACACATTTCTTGGACTTCATTCCTATTGTTAAGCACTGCATGATTGTATATTTCTTAAGTATCATGTGAGAAATTTTTTTAAAAATTTAAATGCTTGTGCCTAATTTGATCTGCATCCAAAATAATCTTAGCATACATGATTATAAAGTATTGAAAACACGTTAGTAACATTAATGTTACTTTGTAATAATGGAGGGAAATGGACTTACTCCATTTATGCCTCAAAATTTCACACGTAAAAATATTCCATTTTTAATGCAATTTTTTACAGCGTTTAAGTTGATTTTAGTTTTTAAAAAGCCCTATTATAATAGAAACTGTTCAGTCATTCAAAATTATTTTGTGTTTTCCCTTCACTATTGTCATTTGTTTCATTCAAATAAAAATGTTAGCAATTTAACTTCTTAATTGATAGTATCTGATAAGTCCATGTGTTCTTCTTATGATAGATATGTTTACTCATATTCCTACCATAAATAATTCTAACTTTCTCATGCATAATTCTCTTGGTGGCCATATTTTTTATTATAGATTGCCCTACATCCTCTTGGTTAATACTGAAGAATCCAGAACAAGTGCTTGACTCAGAGGCAATGAATCCAGAGCCAGGCCAGGTGTTTTTGAAATAAAAGATAAACAAAAACATTACTCTTAGGAAATTTAAACTAATTAAACCCGAAACCTGAAAGAATATGTTAATTATATAAAAATATCAGATGAAGAAGACTTAGAACAAAAATTTACTCAACGGAACATGTTTAAAGTCAAAATTAATCAGAAAAGGAATTAATTTTAAGCAGGGGGATGGTAGTAGAGAAAGGTGTAAAGTCACAAACAGATACCCCTTGAGAGGGAGAAGACTGCACAGTCTTATTGGTTCTGGATGACTTTCACGTCTATTTTACATTTATGTTCAAAATAAAATTTTTCCCTTGGATGGGTCTATCTTCTTTAACAGAACTGTGCTGTCCCAGATCTAAAGAACACAGAGAGTAACTTTTAAAATCGTATAGGGGAGAAAGTTTTATTCCAACAAAAATTTTCTAAATAATTTTTCTAAGATCTCCTTTTATCCACAAGTCAGCAAATTGGGCTCCAGAATTATTTGATGCAATAGATGTGCAAATAGAATCATGTAGCGCCTGTTTCTTAGGCTGAGAATTCTTACAGTCAGCAGAATTATCCTCATAATTTCCACCAAACTAACCCAATTTTTTATGGCTGAATCCTCTAAATAATCTAGGATGTCAGTCTCCATAAATATATACTCAGGAAAAATAAGTAGTAATTTGTGATCATGTGTTAAAATAAAAACATCTTAATGAGACAAATTATAAAGATAATTGGTAACACAAAAAGACAAACTTGAATATTGACTGCCCTAGTCATCAGAACAGTACCCACTTTAAATTCACTTCAAGGGCCTCTCCTCCCCTACTCCCCAGATTTCAATGGTTAGAAATAGAAACTGGAAACCTCATTGTGACATTTATGTATTATTAAATGATAATACTTAATTCATTTCTTTTTCACCAGCTTAATTGTTAAAGATATTCATTATGCAGAAATCTTAGCCCCATTGACTCTTTAGTGGGTAAAGCTATTATGCTTATTCCAATATGCTTAGCAATCTGTTGCATTTTAATTCTTTCTTCATGATAGCGAATGTTGAATAAAATTGAAATGCTTCAATATATTATTTCAATCTAGAATTCAAAAATATTTTTAATAGAGTAAAAGGGCACCCATATGACAAGATCCACTTATTACAAGGGAGTACCTATCTAGTCCAGGTCCCCAGAGGGACAAAAATTCAAAATGAGTTCACATTTTATTTTTTTCAATTACCCTCTTCTGTTTAGATTTTAAATTTCTGAGTGGCTTTTACTAATCTATATTCAACACTATTTTGTCGGAGTATCAGGGCAATGGTTGTGTGTTAAAATTCACTTGGAAAAGAACAAGATCTACAAAGACACTTTTAAAAAAATAAAGGAAAACAATATTTATTGTAAGAGCTACTTTTTAGGCCTCTTTTCTTTGTCCTTGAAAGAATTTTAACTGAAAAGAAAGATCAATTATACCTTTTTGCTATTCTCTTGAGTCCTGTGACAAGATTAGCTCTGGGAAGTCTGGGGGCCGAGTTGAATATGAGGCTCTAATGGGGAAAGCAGGTCAAATTCAACCTCCAGAAGCTTCTCTGCTGCATTGGCTACCTGTGAGACTGTCAAGATTGTTTTGTGTCTTCTTGGGGTTAAAAGCCCTGCCACCTTTGCCCTTGAATATGGCTGTCCTATGTCTGTGTTTGACCCTTAGGATTTCATTGTGCTTTCTGGACTATAGAAAATCAATTCAGAATTCTCAAGTGAATTATGATTATAAGTAATAATTTTACAAAATTATTATTTTGCTACAATTGAGAATAAAAAAATCTGTGATGCATATTTGGCATTTTCAAAGACATTTAATAAAGTATTACTGCAGTACTTCTTGTTGATACTATTGATAACAAGGTTGCAAGCATGCCAGCTCTCAATTATTTAAGTCAGTGGGTAACTGTCAATGAGCAAAGGGTATTTTCATTTTAACCAATTGTGACAGTTTCCTCTTTTAACTCAACTAATGGCAGAAGCAAGTCCTGGAAATAAATTTGAACTATTGCATTTATTTTTCTTGTATTTACTCCTAGTACATCCTGATATAGCTGCCACAGTGAACTCGGACTTGCAAAAATCATCAGTGATTTTTATGTTATGAAAGCCAATGGGTATTTTTGGTGTTGTTATCTTGCTAACGTCTCTGCTTTCATTCACTTAATGAATTATTGAACTCTTGCCAGGCACTTGGAAAACAGAGTTGCAGAAGACAGAGACAGATCACGTTTTTATGATACTTACAATTGACAATGAACAAATTATACAGATGCTAAATGTTAGAAGGTGTCAAGTGATTGAGCAGCAATCTCTAGTTTTGTTGTTGTTGTTGTTGTTGTTGTTGTTGTTGTTGTTTGAGATAGAGTTTTGCTCTTGTTGCCCAGGCTGGAGTGCAATGGCACGATCTTGGCTCACTGCAACTTCTGCCTCCCGGGTTCAAGCAATTCTCCTGCCTCAGCCTCCCAAGTAGCTGGGATTACAGGCATGCACCACCACACCCAGCTAATTTTGTATTTTTAGTAGAGATGGGGTTTCTCCATGTTGGTCAGGCTGGTCTTGAACTCTCGACCTCAGGTGATCCGCCTGCCTTGGCCCCCCAAAGTGTTGGATTACAGGTGTGAGCCACGGTACCTGGCCATGATTGCTCTAATTTTGAAGTTAGAAAGGGTGTCCCAGTGGGAGCAATTTTTAGTTGGGCTCTAAGTGTAAGTAAAGATTTGATTTGTGAAGTGGGGATAAGCAAGGATTTTTTTTTAACACAGGAGAAAAGCAAGTTCCACCTCCTCACCTTTCTTTCAGTTAACACCTACTCATCTAGCAATAGCACTAAATCTAGTGAGAAATAATAAGGCTTTAGAATTGGGGGTTGAAAAGAATGAATGTATTCCATTGTATTAAGAATGAAGATTCAGAAGGACTTAGTGATTGGGTGGATGTGAAATGAGGGAGAGGATGAAGTTAAGAAAGTCTCAACATTCTGGTTGGGTCACTAACTGGTTGATGGTGCCCTTTACTAAATCTGGGAGCACTGGAAGAGGAGTAGGTTTGGAGAGAGCTCAGGAAGCCAGTTTTGCATGTGTTAAGATTGAGAGGCGTGAGACGTAAACTAGTGGCAGTGATAGGGAGGCAAATATATGCTGTTCCAGAAAAGAAGCTGGAGTTACAGATATCTTACCCTAAAAACATCCCAAAGTCAACTCATCATCACACAAAACAGTATGTGATCTGGATTGTCCTACAGCTTTGTGATCGTGGGCCCTGCATCCACTTTGCCATCAAAGCCAGAAGCCTGAGATTTATACTTACGCCTCATATTTTATCATTCTCCAAGTCTTATCCATCACTGTGCCCCTCCAATTCTAGTTTTTAAATTTCTTTTGAAGCTACCCACTCAGCCTCATCCTTTTATTTCATTCTTTACTTCCTCAAGCTCTCTCCCAGGGAATGGAAATATCCTGCTAATTAAGGTTGTTTCCTCAGCAGCACCATGTCCTTAAAATGAACATTTATATTGCTGCCAGCATGAGCTATTTAAAATAGAAACATTTTTGTTTCCCTTTTTCTCTTCTTCCCAGTGTCAACTTCTAATAGGTTTCTGTATGCATTTTGATTTTACCATTTCAGTTCTTTATCTCTCATTTTCCCTTTTTCCAGAATATACATGGGCATAATTTCCTTCAATTCTTTTTTCATTTGCCAATTGTTTTGCTTACAGGCTAGCCAAAATACACGTAAATGCATTATTTTCATTATGGAGGCAACAGAGAAGAACAAGAAAATGGGTAACAGCATGGCCTATAGAGAGTGAGTGCTTAGATTCAGACACCAGCCCCAATATCAACCCAAGAATTGCTCAAGCCTGGTGACCTTGGGCAATTTACTTAACCTGCCCAGTGCCTCTTTGTCTTCACATATAGGATATGGGTAATGATAGTAAGTATTTCCTAGAGTTGTTTCAAGGATTTGATTATCTAATACATTAAAGTGTTTTAGTATATTTTAATGGTAACTGAAACAAAGAAAGCGTTGTATGTTCCTATTTCTATTAACTATATGAAGCATTATTTTGGAATACTAATAAACAGAGGGGTACATATAATATTAATTTACTAAATTAACTCAGTTTTTACTGTAGTCAAGATTTGTCAAATACCCGGTGTGTTTCTGGCATTGTCCTAATACTGGTTATGTGGTAACAAACATAAAAATCATGGTTCCTTTCCTCAGGAAACTAATCACCTAAAGGAAGAAATACACATTACACATTAGTGAGGAGTGATATGTTTATCAACACCTAACCATTATGCGACTACCACATATTTAATATTTTAATATTTTTAAAATAAGATTTCTGTTTTTTCCCTAAACCTACTTTCCTTTGCTTCTTGTTTTTAATAATGGAAATATGTATTCATTTGGTTTATTTAGAAAGAGTACTGTCCTCCACTCCTTGCCCTAACTTTCATTCAACAAGTACTTATCAGGTGCATTGTATGATGATATAACATTGAATGTGATGGACACAACCCTCCCCTAGCTAGATCCTACGTTATCCTGTTGTGAATATCTTACAATTCATGGGCAACTTCCTCAAGGAGGTAGTGGTCTTGTTGGTGGAAATGGTCATACATTTCTAAAATATTTCATGAAATAGTCAAATCATGCTATGAAACAATTTAAGAGTTGCTGTGAGGCAGCATGTGCCTCTAAAGTGAAGAAAACAGGGATGCAGAGATAAAGGAGGCCATCTTAGCAAGGAATGGTCATTGAAGCGTTTTCTGTTAGAGATGAGATTTGAGAGGGTAGGTATTTCTTCCTTACCTTAATTATTACAGAGAGGCCATTAAATCAAATTCATTATTTTCTCATTGCAGCTGATTATTTTCCTTTATTATCTGGCCAAATGCCTGAATGTTGGGACTGTCTCAGCCCCATTGTGAAGGGTGAGGTCCTGGAAGTAGAAAATAACAAGAAAGAAGACACCCAGTTTATAAAATAATTAGCATCTACCTAGTCACTTCACAGGGGATTCTAACTCACCCTAACCTATGCTAACCCCTAAACCAGTTTTCATTATGTATTTATAATTTGTCCATTTTATTTAGACTGTGTCTGTATATAATTATGAAAAATGACTAAGATGGCTGGTGGATTTTTTAGGACTTTCACATTCCTGGAAAAAATAAAGCATAAGCTAGTTTGGTTTGGAAGTGGAATTGATGGTGGAAAATCTGGGTGACCCATTAGAAAAGTAGGATTAGACTCACAATCGCCTCTTCCCCAAACCTAAGTTGGCTTTACCTGTTGACTCCATGTTTACCTCCACTAATTCTTGTTCCCATTAGCCATATCCATATATTTATCTAATCCCTTGCCCAACTGACAAACGCTTTAGCTCAAGCTCTGCTGGCAAACTTGTTTTACAGGAGATCTTAGTCATTTGTCTAAGTTCTGCCTGCTGCATGACCCTGGCTTTCCAGACAAAATTTGGTTCCCTATTAACATAATTCCCTAATCTGACACACAGTCATTTAATGAAAGGAAAATATCTTAATTAAAACGTATGATTAGCTTTGTCAATTCAAATGAAAATGACTCTCTAATTTAGATGTAGGCATAGAATTTTAAAGTTAGAAGAGGCCTTAAAGATCACCTAGTAAATGAATGGTTTTGGTAATTATTCTCCCCTGCTGTGTGCATTAGCATCTGCCCTGCGTTCTGGGCTGTCAAATAGACACTTTAAAAAGAGAACATATGGCCTTAGAAATATGGAAAGTTTCTGATAGTTGGACTTTTTAACAATCTTGCTAAAGTCCTCTGACCCTACGGTTCATGATATAATTATTTATTAGGCTTGGGATAGAATCATTTATGGCTTAGAGTAGATAATAAAAGGGATTACTACACAGGCAGTTTCTCCCTTAAACTCACAGTTTTTGTAATCTCTTTCCCTATGGCAACAGAGCAATTACTTTTCAGCATGTTGATTCTTTTGTACTTTAAATATAGATAAATGTAATCATGCTGAAAACCTGGGGGTTAGCTAGTGCTCCTGAATTGAAATCCCAAACTGCAGAAAAGCATTGCTTTATGGCTTAGTTTTCTATAAGTGGGTTACAATGGTAACCAGTTCTCAGGCAAATCCATAACTACCACAGTTATGAAGAATGAAGTTTCATATGCCTGAATCTTAATTAAAAAACAATTTCCAGAAAATGGAAAAACTTTGGCTTGTTTATGTATGTTATGTTTTAGAATTTACAGCTTGATTGACATACAAATAAAGTTAATGAAAAAATGTACTGGCTTGAGATGGGGAAGGAGGAAATCAGTACGATGGAAAAGAATCTCTGGAATTTTGTAAAAGAACAAATCAACTAAACATATCATAGATAGAAACAAAATTACAGCAGAGAGAATGTGTTTTAAAACTAATATTGCCCAAGTACCCAATGGGCTTAGGGAATTTAAATTTGGGGTTTCATGTGAAACAAGTCTACCTTAATGATTAGAACAACTGACTGAAGAAATTTCTAGAAGAATGGGGTATAAACGTGTCCTAAATGATAGTCAATCCCATCAAAAATGGAAAGTTTATTGAAAACACCATGAGAATTGGTGTGCTTTAGATGAATTACTTTATTTTTATTAGTTCCCAAATAGCTCACAAAACATTCTGAGTATGTAGTAACTGGCATAATTTATGGCAAAAATAATTTGTGTCAGGAGTGTATGTTTAGTATCATTATTGAAATAAACCCTGGATTTATTATCACTTAGGAAGACTGGAGAGCAAATAGCTAAAATACTTGAAGATTTTTCTTCCCATCTTTTTAAGAATAATTTTAAACATATCATTTGCAGTTGTTATCATCTTTAATTCTCTCATCTGAATGGTAGAATGCAGTTCATAAGTATCCTTTCATAATTAAAGGGAATAAAGCAAGAAAATGTCTTTCCTAAAACAGGAAGTATGAAGCATTGTGAACACTGCTCTTCAGGAATGGCAGATATGACATTTTGAGACATTCTAATTTCTGCTGCTCAGCTCTAAAATTAAAAAGTAGTTATTGATGATGGAGTAGGTGGTTAACTTGGTAACATACATTATTATCTATTTTTAAAATTTGTGAATGCCGTTTCTTGTAATAGACTAATACCACCTTTCATCCAATAGTTAAAGTAGTATTTCCAAACTGAATGTTCAATCATTAACTGCATAGTCACCTTCATCCTTACATTTTGAGGCCCTTGATATACATTGATACAGATATTAATTTGAGTCCTATTGTGCAGAGAAGTAGAAATAAGACTAAAAAATATGTTTAAGACATCTTTAAAAGCCTTGACTGTGTGAACCCCAATTATCTGAAACAGGCCTTGGTTAATTTAGAAAGTTTATTTTGCCAAGATTGAGGATGCACACCCATGACACAACCTCAGGAGATCCTGATGACATGTGCCCAAGGTGGTCAGGGCACAGCTTAGTTTTATACATTTTAGGGAGATATTAGTTATCAATCAATATATGTAAGACATACATTGTTTCCATCCAGAAAGGCAGGACGACTCAGAGTAGGGAGGGGCTTCCAGGTCACAGATAGGTGAGAGACAAAAGGTTGCATTCTTTTGAGTATCTGATTAGTCTTTCCAAAGGAGGCAATCAGATATTCATCTATCTGATGAGTAGAGGGATGACTAAAAAGAATGGGAGGCAGGTTTGCCCTAAGCAGTTCCTAGCTTGACATTTCCCTTTACCTTAGTGATTTGGGAGCCCCAGGATTTATTTTCCTTTCACATTTTTTACCTTTTCTTTTTTCTTTCTTTCTTTTTTTTTTTTTTTTTGATATGGAGTCTCACTTTGTTGCCCAGACTGGAGTACAGTGGCACAATCTTGGCTGGCTCACTGCAACCTCTGCCTCCCAGGTTCCAGTGATTCTCCTGCCTCAGCTTCCTGAGTAACTGGGACTACAGGCACGTGCCACCATGCCCAGCTAATATTTTTTTTAAATTATTTTTATTAGTGTTAGTAGAGATGGGGTTTCACCATGTTGGCCAGGCTGTTCTCGAACAGCTGACCTCAGGTGATCCGCGAGCCTCTGCCTCCCTAACACAATTGTGAAAGGAAAATAAATCTTAGGGTCCCAAAATCACTAAGCTGAAGGGAAAAGCCATGCTGCGAACTGCTTAGGGCAAACCTGCCTCCCACTCTATTCAAACTCATCCCTTTGCTTACTGAGATAGATGAATATCTGATTGCCTCCTTTGAAAAGGCTAATCAGATAAAATAAAGACGGATGTTCAGGTAGCAGACTTTCAATAGTAGTCTTTAAAAAAATAAAATGGTGAATAGCATCAAATCCAAAGCAAAGAGGAAACTGAGGATGAACAGATGATACTTCATTTGTGAATTAAGATACCATTAGTATTCTTAATCCATAATATTATTAGGGAAGAGATAAACAAGCTTAGAAATATTTTAATATTAAAAGTTAATTTCTAGAACTAGAGTTGTATAGAACAGAGGGCTTCAAATTTTGACCACAAACAAATGAGTCAACAACAATAAAAGAGTCCACTACTCATATAAGTGAAACTATCTATTTATAAATTATATACATTTACTACTCAACTAACATATCAACTACTTTATAAACAATGTAACATGATTAGGCATTTTGAAACTCATTGAATAAACAGAGATAAAAAAATTTTGAAAATAATTATATCTCAGCTGATACAATGATGTTGTAAACATGTTGTTCTCAGTAAACAAAAAAAAAATGGAAGAGGGAATAAAAACGCAATCTTTAACAGTCCTCGCTGATAAGAGAAAAATACTAATTGGTAAGAAGACCTTGCCAAAAAGTCAACCAGGAAGTTTTGTCTCCTTCAAGATTAACTCAAAGTTTATGAGCATCCTTCTCTAATGAGAAGCTGCTAGTCTGAATAACAAAAGAAGGCAGTAGTTTATTTTAAAAGGGAGGAGGATTCCTGCTGTGGTTTATTATTCATATTATTTTGATCAACACAGCTACTGTTTATCACTGAAGGGGAAGGAGATTTCTAAAGTGAATTCTCATCCTAGGAGGGGAAAAAAAATCCCATTACAATTATCTCACTACTTCCCAGCACTTCCTCATGTCCAGAGGATAAAGAAAGGAAAACAATTTCAAAAGCTTTCAAAGCCAAGCAGATCATCCTGATAATACAGTAGATAGGAGTACTGTAAATTCTCTGAACATCCACCACTTCCAGATAACATTACAGTAGTTTCATTTGAGCAATTTGCCCTTAGGATTAGTTTATTTTTGCATAGATTATTTGAAAATATTTTCAAGAAATATGCCTCCTTTTAAAAATAGAGATTGATTTGCATTTGCCATACGCACATAGACATTCCGGTGGGAAGGGTACTATGTCACTAAAAAAATGTTTTTCACTGGACAAAGTTGCTGTTCACATTATTCTTTATTGTTATTTAATTATAAGGCTACTACATCACATTTTTCTTCCGTGTCAAGTAATACATAGTTCTAAGGAAATGTATTTCCTCCTCCTATATTGCGTGTCTATATTTTATTTTTCAGTATGTTTATCTGGTGTTTATTTCATCATTAGCAGATTCTTAGTTGGATAATGGATCTGACATGTAATTTTAAGTCTGAAAATTAGATAAATTTTAAACATCAGATTTAGGTGGAATATTGAGGTCTTGATTCACAGATACAAACATGTAATTCACTGTGAGAGGTAAAAGATAGAAAAATAAACTGAGAAGTGGAATCTACCTAGTGATAATCCTTAATTCAAGGGTCTCTACCGTGGCCTTGACTTGTCAATTTTGTTAATCAGCCTCATCTCGAAAAGAGATGCAAACTTAGCTATATCCCATTGGAATTTCAGGATTTAATGTTAATTAATGTCTGACTACAACATATCCAGAAGAAATAAACACTTGTTAAAAATCAAGCTGTAGGCAAGGTTGCATCTACTCCCCTCACTAGCCAATGCTGTGACCTTAAACAAGTCACATAAACTCTGGGAGCTTCAGTTTCTTCATCACAGCAGGAGAAATTCTAAACTGCCTTAGATGGCATGGTAGGTCCTCATGGACTTTCCCTGGCTAATTTGCTCAGCCTTATCTTTTTTCTTCTCCTTCTACTCACGTCCGCACTCCACACATTCACATCTGATACTCCAAGAATACTCAACTACTAGTAGTTCCCAGAAAATGCTCTATTTTCCCATACCTCCTGCCTTCACATGTGCTTCTCTTTGTGCTCAAAATGCTTCCATCTCAGCAGTCATTTTAAATTAGTTCTCTTCACTTTCAGCTTCCCCTGACATGCCCCCTCCTCTGAGAAGATGCAGTGTTCTCTTAGGTGTGGGGTTTCTGCTGGCGATGTGGATACTATACCTTTTTCCTCTGCTTTTCACGACTTTAATGACTTGAACTTTATCAAGGATCTGATTAAGGATGTGCTCTCAAGGGAATGAGCTTTTTCTCCCTCTTCATACATAGAAGATGCTTAACACTTTTATTGAATATGCCTACAAAATGGATGTATTGAATGTATTTGTCCAAAAAAGTAATAAAATTTATTTACCATTGTATATTAAATATTGAATATCAAAGAACATTCTAGAAATGTTTACTGAGAAACCACTATGCACTCGAGCAATTAATAAGTACTAAAAACATAAAGCTGAATAATGCAGAATCCTTGTTCTAGTTGTGCTCATCACCAGAGGTTGAGGCAGGACTGTAAACAGACAAATAAGAGAACAATCCCATGAGTCCTTCTCAGGGATAAGCAGAGTTTCTTGTACTATTCACGGCCAGATGTTAGACAGACTAACACTGCCTAGAAGACATAGGCAGGTTTCAAGAAGCTGGTGAAATTGATCTTGAAGTTTTGGTGAGAGAAAGGAAGAAAGGCCATTTTAGAAGTGAGTGGAATGTGCAAAGGTAAGGAGGCTGGAACTTTCTTTTTTTTTTTTTGCGGGGGGAAGACAGCGAGATCAGTGGAGTGGGGCATAACTTGCATGCATGGGGTGAGTTGAGTGGTCAGCGAGTCTACAAATATACATTTGAGACTTGGTTCTACGACTTTGTTGATCACTAGGTGATCTTAAATAAGCTACTTAAATTTTCTAAGCCTCTCTCTTGTTTCTGCAAGACAATACTAAGAACGAATCCGTCAGTGATAGTGATAAGAATAAGTCAACCCTTTTTTCTGGTTTTTCCTCCTTCTAGGAACAAAGATAGTTCTTCCTAGTGACCTTATGGTTGAATCAATTCTGACCAATGATTTGTCAGCAGAAGTCATGAATGTTATGGATAATCCGCAATGTTTAATGGTGGGTGTGAGACAACCTTCTCTCACTTCTCTTTTCCCTCTGACATGTCAAAAACTGAGATGTTGTTTGCTTCCTGAGACTGACCTCTGAGGGGCTACAATTAACAGAGCTTCCCTACCTCCCCGAAGATTTTCTAATTTGAGGAAGAAATAAGCCTTTGTTCTTCTGAGTCAGTAAGGTTTGTGTGGTATTAGTTACCTGAGGATAACCTTGTCTATCCTAGTCTATCCTGTATTCAATTGCGAAAGTTAAATGAAATAAAATATAAGAAAACATTTTATTTGCCAGAAATCACTACATAAATATTTATTGTTATACTCTTAATTATAGTAATTGTCAAAATATTGAAAATTACAATACATTAAAAGGAATATCAGGAATGTTTTCTAATGGGAAAAATTGGAAAGATAATTTAAACATTATTTTTATATAATGTATGTATCAAAAATTCTTTTTGGATAGTTCTTTAAAGATTATTGTCCTCACAGTTGTAAATTATTGTAACATTTGCAGTATTACCACCTTTATTTAAGCTCTGGATCACACCAATTTCATTCCAAAATTAAAACTTTTCATTATCTTATACATGTACTTATAACTCTATTTTTGCATTAATAAGGGAAACAGTATCAAAATCTCTTGTTAACCAAATATATTCAAAAGTGACTCTGACTTCTGGGTATATTTGTGGTTTTAGTGGTTGACAATTTATTAAAATGAAATGAATTTTATTGATGTCTAGTTTACCAGTTTATTGTGAACTTTAAAAAGCAAAAATAAAGTAAGTAGTGTGCTGGCACACGATAGGACTTAAATGTGTTCCACTCTATTAAACTAATTATAATTATATTTGATATAAAATGGTCTTTTAAAAATAAGCTAGAAACTAACTTTTGACTAGGAGCTTATAAAAGGGTTATCATTTGTCAAGAAGTCATCAGAGTAAGTTTTGAGTCAGATAAGAAATAGATTTTTAAAATAGCAGGATCTCATAAACTGCTCTATGAGCAGATCAATTATTCTCCAATATGGAATAACTTCTAGAGCTGTAGGAGAAGGTTTGGATATAATGAGGCTTCAGGAGGGAGAAATTATTGAGTTAGTGCTACACCATTCAGGGGACTTGTCTGCAAAGATTTGACTTTCATACCTCAAGCAGCCAAACAAAGTGTGAGTAGTCATTGCCACTGCATAGTGATTTTTGTGCTGTATGTGTGGATCTCTTTATTTTCATTAACTTTTAGGGTCACTACATTTTGAAATTCGGTGGGAGTGAAAGGATCCACTCCCTTTGCCAAGTAACAAATTAGCATCTTACATTGTTTAATAACTGCATCCAATTGCAAATGTCACCAAACAGTTATTAAATAGCAAGTCCGATGCACAGGAACTTAATGGTGCATGACACAGCTGATTAGATGCTGTTTTTTTTCTGAAAGGGTGATTATTCTTAGAAGGAATATTTCATTACCCTTAATCTGGGTCCAGTTTATGCACCAATAACCTGAAGCCTAATAAGGTGTGTAACCAAACAAACCTCAATATAAATCTATCAGTGTTTGTGTATTATCTTGGCGAACCATCTGTATGATGGAAATGCACTATTCTAAGTTATGTGTCAGAGCTTATTAAAACTCTCATCAATTGCATTGTTGAAATTTTAAAAAGGTTCTACTATTTTAAAGCATAATTTGTATTACCCTTCACTTGAAACAGAGATCTCTGCAGTTTCCAAGCAACACATCTTTTTCAATTACTATTTAGCACTGAATTCTGTCTCTAGATTTTAAATGCACTTCCTTTGTTCAGTATGTGTATATTTAGAATCTTGCCAAAGAGTAAAACTATTGCGTTACTTTGACCGAATCTGATGCATGTCATGTGTTAACCATCTGTAAGCAAGATAAATACATTAGGACATTCAAAACTGAATTACATCAGTTGAACTTACTTTCAGTGAAGGAAGAATTCAATTTAGTTAAACTTCTATTCAAAAAGGATTTATACTGGTTGGAGTTTTCATTTTGTTGAAGAAGAAAATAGAGTAAAATTTCAGAACCCAAATACCATGTTCACCCTTTTAAATTTTCTAAGATAATAACAACTACATAACAAAAATAAAGTTTGCTTTGATTAAGGCAGCTCATAGATATGATGATGACAACAATTATGATAGATATATGTGCTTATCATGTGATTGGTAAGTTTTTGACATATATTAGCTTTGTTAATGCACAAATTAATGCCTAGATTGATAGGCAAGTTGGTTACTAGCATAAGTTGTTTACTAGCATAAGCCTCACTTTAGAGATAGGAAACAGAGAGAGTTTATATGATATTCCCAAGGTCAATAACTTAGTGAGTGTCAGACCCAGTATTTAAACCAAGATAGTCTGATTTGGAACAATGAAATAATAAATTTATATGCCAAAATTAATTGTCATAATTTGTAGCCCTAAAGTTAAATCTAATAATCTCTCAAAATAAATTACCAAATAGTTTCAGCATATCCAAAATTAGTTCTGAGATTTGGAGCAAAAATTGTACAATAATTGCTTTGTTTAAAAAGCAGCTATGATTTCCTAATACACCTTATTGTGGAAGATATTACCAGAAGAAAAATAATATGAGACATATTTTCTTCCACATGAAATGGAATTTCACACCTACTTTCCATATACTCTCAATGTTCCAAGGGCCACTCTTAACCTCTTTCTACAGAAGATACACTGCTGTTTTCATGTTACAGAGTGAATTTTCCCTGGAAAAATAACAGAAGCAAGGCACAGAAAAGGCTCTACAACCTGGCCATTGTGGCAAACAAGAGATTCTCTATCAACTGGTCCTGGAAAAAACATTGTGGATGGAGTCTCTTTCTCATTGTGGATTTCTCTGTAGGTTTGTATGCTATTGGTATCTGTGAGGCTAGATGAAAAATCAGCTTAATCAAAATCCATCAGTTCATCCTGTATTATACCTTCTATTCATTTGCTTTAACAGATATGAGTTGGCTTTTCCATACACAGACAGTAATTTATAAACTTTTTAGCTTCTGTAATAAGTGTGCTGTAACACATTTTGATAAAAATGACACCATCCAGAAGACAAAAATTAGCTTCTGAAAAAATAAGTTTAATGCTTTTGGTGAGTTTCTTTGAGTAAGTAGACAGAATTTGTATATAATAAAATGAGAATCTGCAAGAAATGTAACAGTTTTGATATAATTACCCAGTACAGCAATGTAAACTGCTTAGCAACATCCACTTAGCAGCCAAAAAAAAAAAAAAAAAAAAGAAGAAGAAGAAGAAGAAACAAAGAAAGAAAGAAAAATAGGTTACCATGGATATATAAAAATAGAGCTGCATGGCTAGAAATTTTTTGTGTATTGGTGTTGGGAATAGGTATTCTATGCTCCACTTCGCCGAAGTCCAAAATAAATGGGATAATTCTGAAGTTTTACTTTTGATGCCTTAAAGCCAAGGATGTGGAGGGGCTCATGCCCACCCATAATATAAATATATGTATGCTACTCCATTTCTTGCACTCTTAAAAAGTCATGGATTTTCTACTATATGTTTATAACCTCATGTACATGGAATGAAATTCAAAAGGAATAATTTAAATGATTAGGAATGGTATTCCATGTGTTTTGAGGTAGGACCATGTCTATTTCTTGAAGGCAGAATGGTTTAAATAATCTTTTCATTTTTGGCTACCGCTTTGTGCCCATGGTTAATCTCAGTGTCTGGTACAGAGCAAATAGGGCATCTAATAAAATACTGTTAAATGTGCTGAGCATGGTGGCTCGTGCTTGTAATACTAGCACTTTGGGAGGCCAAGGTGGGTGGATCACTTGAGGTCAGGAATACAAAACCAGCCTGGCCAACATGGTGAAACCCCATCCCCAACTCTACTAAAAAAAAAAAAAAAATTAGCTGGGCGTCGTGGCGCATGCCTGTGATCCCAGCTACCCAGGAGGCTGAGGCAGGAGAATTGCCTGAACCTTGGAGGTAGAGGTTGCAGTGAGCTGAGATCGTGCCACTGCTCTCCAGCCTGGGCAACAAGAGTGAGGTTCTGTCTCATAAACAAACAAACAAACAAAAAAAAAAATTGTCAAATGAAGAAAATAATTCTTAAGGGTCCAGCCAACCAGCATGGTCTGCCTTCATGGTAGCAAGAAGAGACATTAGGAAAACCATTATTAATATGACTATCACTCAGACAATGAAACAATGCTTTATCCTAGCCAAAGCAGGCATACTTCTTCTTGGCAAATGAGAAGGGGTGGCAGATGGCTCTGTGGTGTGTATGTGTGGGTATGTGTTTGGGGAGAGGGCAGTTTGTGGGGAAGGGTGAGCAAAAATAAGGACATCAGCAAAAATCTCCATGAAAAACAATTTTTTGAGTTTGCTTTACTTCCAGATTTACCATCTGTAATCCATTTCCTCTGTCACAGCCAGAGTTAACATAAAATTTATGTTCTGAAACATAAATTTTATCAGTATTCTCTCCTCACATAAGTTTCTTTAATTTGCACTCCGTATTCCTACATTATAAGCATCATCTTTCCCTTTACCACCACCCATGTTACTTATGGTCCAATCATCCTAAAAATGATTATGCTTGTATTGAGAAAAATACATTATTAGAAAACTCTGAAATGTTAAGTATCTAAATCTGTCATCATCAGTATATCTATTTTTAGCAAATTCCCCTCCTATTTACCCAGCGGAAGTGTCTTTTTCAGAAAACATACTCAGTCCCAAAGTACTTTTCTATTCATCCATATGCAATTTCATCTCTTCTTTGCTCCCTTCTCAAGAACTGTATATGCTATCAAATGTGCCCTGTGCTTCCTTGTATCTTCAAACTTTCCCACTTTGGTGCATCCTTCTAGTTATCATTTAAACATAATTTAGTACTTTTCGTAAAAAATTCCTTCCACAGTCCATGTTCTCCTTTTAGCTATGCTTCTCCACTTCTTCTCCTTCCATATACTCCACAACTCAACTTATTCCTGAGTCAATAAGATCGATGTGAATTCTTTTGCTTCAGTCATCAATGTCTTTAATCATGCTGAGGAAAGAACTAGATTCTGTTGACTGCTTCCTCCACCATGAAACAGTTTACTCTCTGGGTTACTGTAATTTTCATTGTTTATTTATACCCCTCTCATCCTTGTTGGTTACCCTTCCTGGATTCTCCATTTCTGTTGAAACTTTAAATACAAAATTTCCTCAGGGTTTTGTCCTGTACACTTTTTGATTTTCAAACTATACCATTCTTGTAGAAAGTCTCACAATATCCCATGGAATAAAAAAAATCATATATATGTTGACAAGCTCCAAATTTATAACTCCAGCTGGGACCACATTACCAAGTTCCATTCACATATATCTGACTGCCTATCCAGCATCTGCACTTGTGCAATACTTAAGCATCTCACACACAATCCATCAAATTTGAAAACTTGGTCATACTTTTCCTCCCCTTTCCCTCCTCAACCATCCTTTCTCCAATGTTTCCTTTCTCCATTGATAGCCTCATTGCTCAAGAGTTGTCCTCCATAACTGATTCCTTCCTATATCTAATAAATCACTGAATCTCACTCTTTCTATATGTGATTATTTATCAATTCTGTCTCCTTCTCTCCCTTTCCACTGTAATCACTCCAGGCCAAGCCAATGACAATACTGTACATATGAGTACAGTGGCCTCTAAGTTTGTCTCCAAACATCTTCTCTGACTTTCTTCTAACCTACTGTTCATAGAGATGCTAGAACGATCTTCAGGAAAGAAAAACCCTGCCAATGTAATTGTGCCAGTTCTCCCTTTAATATGCTTTCAGTTCCCACTGGTTTTAAGATGGGATTCAAAGTCTTTCACCTGGCTGAAAAAGGCCATAGCATTTATCACTGCCTAGCTCATAAACTTTATCTTAATCAACTCTTACAAATCTAATTGTTGCCATTTTGGTCTCCATTTCTTTGCTTAAATGAGCATTCACCTTCTCTCCTAAGAATATAGCCATACATATCATTTTGTCAAAAGGCTTTCCCTATCCCTTTCAACATTGAAAGTTTCTATGCACCTTGCAGGTCTGAGATTAAGTCCTTCCATTCTGGAAATCTATCCATGACTCCCAAGGCTATTTTGGGATATTCTCCATTATAATCTCTTACTGTATTTTACTTTTTCTTCATGTTCATCAGATCAATTGTAATGAAATATAAATTTATGAAATTATCTGTTGAATATGTGTATACCCTTACCAGCTATGAATTCCATGTAACTAGCAACCTTGACTTTATTTTCATCATTCCTTCCCCAGCATCATTTCTGCCATATAATACACACCAAGGAAAAATCTATGAAATGGATGTTGAATAAATTATGCAAGTATTTTACTGAAGCATTTTTTTCCCTTGGCAGGATCTAAAGAATTTAGCAGAAATCAGAAGAACAAGTCAACTGCAGCATTTAGCGGAGTTTTCTTCTGATTTTCAATTTTCTAGCGTTTGGCGTCCCACAGGTTTATAAAGACTTAATATTAGTGAGTTACTAGATTGGTGGCTCTTCCTATTATTTAGTGCACCAAATATCCTATGAGATATTACTTTTGACTTTGAAAATTAGATAAGATAGCAATACCTCATAATACCTACTTTATATCATGATGAACTAGAAGGTGAGGGTAATGTAAATGTTCTTAGTGTGTGTATATATTTAATCTCTTCATTCAAAATTTCAGTGAAATAAGTTAAAGGCTATTGGTGTCGTTTAAAACATAAAAACAATAACAAAAGCCTGAACAGATGGAACACACAGCAGGGGACAGGAAGACCTACAGTATAATGGTGTTTTACTGTTGCAAAATCATTCAGATGACAATGTTCACAAATGTACAACATTCAGGTACAGAGACTCAAATGCATCAGAATCACTTACCTTGAAAAACCGTACTCTTGACATACATAGCAATATGCCTGTGTGAAGATATTTATCAACCACAGTTTTCTGAAAATTGTGGACCGAATAGTAACTTGTACGGAAAGTATATGTTTATACTCAGAGAGACATGATTTAATAGAGCTAGAATGGAGTGGAGTAGAGATTAGGAGGCAATCTTTAAAAAGGTCTTTACTCCTGTAATGTATTTGCCTAAATCAATCTATTCCTCCAAAGAGAGTGTGGAGGAGACAAATACAATGTTCTCCTGGGAGGAGTTGAAGCATTTTGCTCCATTCGTACAGCAATTATAATAACATCATTTGGTTTCAGTTAGAGACTGTTTAAGCACTGCTTAAACATTTGCAATACCAAAAAGCAATTTAAAATGGAAAGACTCTGTTGTATTCAAAATCATTTTTAAAACATAAAGTTTTATCAATTTGTAGAATATTTAAATAAATGACTGCATTCTTCCTGATTCCATTAGTGTTTCTTCTCATAAGCTCTGAAACTTAATACACCATCATACACACAGAAGCAGCAGAGCATAGAAGAATGACAAGTACCTACATGCAAATCCTACTTTTAAGAGTGTGAGCAGTCTCCACCGGACACGTCACTTAACATCTCTGAGATAATTATATATACCTTGCAGCAAGGTTATGAAAATTTGAAATAATAAATCTAAATTGACCAATCATGCTTGGCTCATATTGACACAGAATAAATGGTAGATATATTAACTAGAAGGTCAAAAATAATTCTTGTCTATATTTCTGCATATTATTTGTTTTCTGGGGGGCTTTATACACAAATGTGATCTTGCTCACATGGCTTTCAGGGATATCATAGAGTTAGTGCAGTGTCCTTTCCAAGATTTTGAATGAAGGGTGGCTGGGGAATACTCTTGAGAAAGAGCTTTTTCCAAGAAAAGAGAAAATTAAATGTCTAGCACAGGGCAATGAATCATTGATTTTAACAATAGCTATTTTTAAATAGTGCTCTGCCATTCATAAGCATGTGGCTAGGCAGCAGCTGCAATAAAATTCAAGTACAAACTAAAACAGTTGCATTCGTTTACCAAAATTTCACATATCAATAAGGGTATTAATTGGTCTGTCTTGTTCACTTTGCATTTATAAACAGTACCACGGTCCTTACCATAAAGTTGGCACCTCTCAGTTTGTTTACTAAATGAATATGGGTGTTGAGTAAAATGAAGTTTGGGTACGTAATAATGAATCCAAGATTAAAATGCCATAACAGCAGGATCAAGTTAGTCATTTTCAGCAGTGTTTCCTGGCCTTTGATAAATATTTGTTAAATGGAAATCATAAATACTTATTGTTATCGATTAGACCTAGAGAGACACAGAAGACAACATGCTTCAGTGTGTTTAGAGCCTTCTCAGGACACCTTACCACATGGAGATAGACCATGATAAAACAATAATACTGACCAAGCATGCTCTTTTATCATGCCACGTTGGCTACTGGTATGAGAAATCATAAGCATACTTTAGAGCAATGAAGGTTGGCATTTTCATAGATCAGATGACTTAGGAACTACAGAGATGTCTATTCTTACTATTATTATTAATATGATTCAATTTTCTGCTCAAAATTTGTTGCATAAAACAACATAAGTAACATCTAGGTAACCAATAAAATTGTTCATTTATGTGATGAATTAGAAATTCTGGACCAAGCGTGTTGGCTCATGCCTGTGATCCCAGCACTTTGAGAGGCCGAGACAAGAGGATCACTTGAGCCTAGGAGTTTAAAACCAACCTGGGCAACATAGTGAGAACGCATCTCTACAAAAAAATAAAACAAATTGTCTGGTGTGGTGACATGTGCCTGTAGTCTCAGCTACTCAGAAGGGTGAGGTGAGAGGATCCCTTGAGTCTAGGAGTTTGAGACTGTAGTGAGCTGTGATCATGCCACTGCCCTCCAGCCTGGATGACAGAGTGAGACTCTGTCTGTAAATATATGTATATGTAAATAAATAAATTCTGGATCAAAAAATTTCAAAGAAGAAGAGATCTGTGTCTATACACTCATTCTTTCACAAAACAACACCATATTATGCTTTTCACTGGTACTCAAAATATATAGAAACAAATTTGTCATCAACTTCTATGTGATTTGGCAAGGGGCGGGATGGCACTAGAGACAGGTGATGTTGGATGGGTAATGAATAAGAGGCATATGAGCATCAACCATCTTAAGAAAATATTTTCTACCTCTATAAAATAATGGAGAATTATAGAAAAAGAACAGAAATACTTGAGAGAATTGTGGAAGAACAGAGAACACTCCTCAGACAGGAAAATAAAGTAGCAGAAAGAGAGAAGATTAATATTTAAATAGTGCCAGTTTTGTGCTGGGCACTTTACATAGTCTGTAACATATAACTCTCATAAAACTCTCATGAATATTTTAATCCCCAGATCTCTCAAATACAAAAGCTTAATGTCACTGTCTTGTTAACTTCAGAGCTCATGTTCATGCAGCCTCAGCCTGGGCTCTAGAATCTCTGCAGAATTCAAGAAAGGGGCTCACTAAGAAAAGCTGAGATGTGCCTTCTAGTGAAGGGCAGAAGGTAGATTGCAGGCAGAGGAAATCTGGGTCTAAAGTACATAGCAGAGCTTGTCTGCAGGTACATGGAACTGGACACTGAGACTTCTCGTCCAAATCTTAAATGGGACACAAGACGGCTGATGGAGATGATGCCTGGCAAAATAGAATCAGGATATATTCTGATTCTAGGTCTGGGTGTTTGCTGGTATACGAGCATGGTAACTTTCTGAAGATATACTTATTTGCATACCTTGAATTTATGTGTTTGTCTATGCATACATAAACAGACATCCATACATACAGATACAAAAAATATCTTATTGCAATGTTTACAAAACAAAAAAATCAGTGTCCAGTGTGCACTTTTATAACAAAAGAATCTGGACGTAGCCCAAAGGGAGTCAGAGAGAGCTTTCCCAATGAAATGGCATTTATTAGGCTGTCTTTTGAAAAACAGAATAATCCAGCCATATTTACACGCAACAGGTAAATAGAAATGAGTACAAAATTGTATAGAGGTCAACGAAGTGTTCACAAATAGACAAGGACATTGAGAGACCAGTTAGATGGTAGTTTCTCTTGCGAGCATAGTTTGTGAGTGCAATAGAGACATTTATTAAAAATATACAAAGTCAATAACTTCTACAAGGCAGCAAATGGTAAAATCTCTCATCTTAAGTTAATATTAGTCATAATGCAACTTTTCACAGAAATACAAGATATTCTTTATGATTAGATTACTTAAAGGGAGGTCCTGCTGTGAGAAAAGTTTTTTTAATTGGCTGTTTTCCTATACTTTGTGAAATGCACTTTTTAAGAACTTGCTCTTTAGCAGTAAAATTGACATTTTTCTATGCTTGTGGAGCATCTATTATAATAAGACACAAGGACTTTGTCAGAGATAGAGCAGATAGCCTGTTGGAGATTTATGTTCAATTTTCTAAACAATTAAATAAGAACAGAATTTTTCAAGCTGGCTCAAGATCTTGTTTCCTCTGATTAAGAACTGGTTGGGAGAGAGAACAAGAATGTGACTAAAGTCTGGACTATTCAATTATTTACAAAATTTACTCCTTTATGGCAATTGTTCTCAAGGCGCCATCTACCAACCGGCAGCTTCAGAATCACCCTGGAACTTATTAGAAATGAAAATTCTTGGGTCTCACCCAGACCTCCTAAATCAGAAACTCTTGGAATGGACTCAGTACTCTGTGTTTTCTAAGCCCTCCAGGTGATTCTAGGGATGCTGTTTTGACAACAAATGCAACTGTTCTCTTTAACCTCCCTGTTAATTGGAAATTGCACAAAAGGAGACCATAAGTATCTGTATTAGTCAGGGTTCTCTGGGGAAACAAAATACACACACACATCCACAGAACTCAGAAGAGTACCTGGCACAGAATATTGGCTCTTGTGATTATGGAGGTTGAGAAGTCCCGTGATCTGCCATCTGCAAGCTGCATGGGAAGCCAGGAAGGCAAGTGGAGTAGTCTGAGCCCTGAGAACCAAAAGTGACAGAAGAAGATGGATGTCGCATCTCAAACAGGTAGAGGGAGTGTGGATTTAAACTTTCTCCACATTTGTATTCTATTTAGGCTTTCAAGGGATAGGATGTTGCCTATCCACGTTGGGTAGGGCCATCTGCTTTACTCAGTCCATCAATTCAACTGTTAATCTTTCCAGAAACACCCTTACAGACACATCCAGAAATAATGTTTAATCACATGTCTGGGCACCCCGTGGCTCAGTCATGTTAACACATAAAATTAACCATCACAGTACCTAAGGACCCTTTAATGCATCTACTCATATCTTAGCATAGCTTTTGTACCTGCTGTCAGCATTCCTCAGCAACCTGTATATTATATCCTTTCTGTAAACACACAAGGTGCAACAATTGCGCAGGTTCACTTTACCTCACTCCAGCATTGCCTCCTCTTTATTCTTCGATTGAGGGCCATCTGGCTTCTAACCCAGAGAATTTGCTTCACTTAGGTAACCCCAGGGAGTTCCTCATTGGTAAGTGTCAATTTATGGTCTTGAGTTACATGATAGTTTGTTTACTGGCTGTCTCCTATTAGAATTTTATCTCATTAGGAATGTGATTTTTCTCTGTCTTGTTCACTATTGTATTTCCAGCAAATAGAAGAGTAGTTGGCTCAGATTTGTTGCTAAATTCATTTTCTGAATGACTGAATGAAATAACTTTTTCTCCTTACTCCTCTGACTCAACACCTTTGAAGCACTTTGCAAGATTAACAAACTTCAATAAAACTAACATTCAAAACTATCAAATCCCCACATTTGATTTTGAAGGTATTTCAGTCCCTGGCTTTTTGCATATGCTTCTCTGTCTTGTTTTTCATTCCCTTGTGCTGGAGATTCTTTTTCTATTTGTTTCTGGGTAAACTCTTTCATTCTTAGTGCACCCTAACATCATAGAGAGGCAGCAAAAGATGGTAATTTAGGAAGACAAACCCTGAAATTGGACCCCTGGCAAATTAACTTTTATAAGCTTTACTTTTCTCATCTGCAAATTGGTATCTTTATATTGTTCATCCTGCAGTATTATTTTGAGAACAAAATGGAATAACATTTGTAAATTACGGCACCTGGCTCTCACTACATTTTTTGTTATTTATTATTGTTTCTCTACAAATGATTGAAATCACTAACCTCCAACTTTTTTTTTTTTTTGGTTTATTTATTTAAGCTTTTTATTTCCATAGTTTCTGGGAAACAGGTGGTATTTGGTTACGTGCATAAGTTCTTTAGTTGTGATTTGTGAGATTTTGGTGCACCCATCACCTGAGTAATATACACTGAACCCAATTTGTAGTCTTTTATCCCTCACCCCTTCCCACCCTTGCCCCCGAGTCCCCAAAGTCCATTTTATCATTCTTATGCCTTTGTATCCTCATAGCTTATCTTCCATTTATGAGTGAGAACATATGATGTTTGGTTTTCCATTCCTGAGTTACTTCACTTAGAATAACAGTCTTGAATTCCATCCAGGTTGCTGCCAATGCTATTAATTTGTTCCTTTTTATGACTGAGTAGTATTTCATCATATATATACCACAGTTTGTTTATCCACTAGTTGATTGATGGACATTTGGGCTTTCTCCACATTTTTGCAATTGCGAGTAGTGCTGGTATAAACATGCTTGTGCAAGTATCTTTTTTGTATAAGGACTTCTTTTCCTCTGGGCAGATACCCAGTAGTGGGACTGCTGGATCAAATGGTTGTTCTACTTTAGTTTTTTAAGGAATCTTCACACTGTTTTCCATAGTGGTTGTAGTAGTTTACATTCCCACCAGCAGTATAGAAGTGTTCCCTTTTCACCGCATCCACCCCAACGTCTATTATTTTTTGAATTTTTTATGATGGCCATGGTTGCAGGAGTAAGGTGGCATGGCATTGTGGTTTTGATTTGCATTTCCCTGATCATTAGTGATTTTGAGCATGTTTTCATGTTTGTTGGCCACTTGTATATATTCTTTTGAGAATTGTCTATTCATGTCCATAGCCCACTTTTTGATGATATTTTTTGTTTTTTTCTTGCTACTTGTGATGGTTAATACTGAGTGTCAACTTGATTGGATTGAAGGATACAAAGTATTGATCCTGGGTGTGTCTGTGAGGGTGTTGTCAAAGGAGATTAACATTTGAGTCAGTGGGCTGGGAAAGGCAGACCCACCTCTAATCTGGGTGGGTACAATCTAATCAGCTCCAGCCTGGTTAAAAGATAAAGCAGGCAGAAAAATGTGAAAAGAGAGACTGGCTTAGCCCCCTAGCCTACATCTTTCTCCCATGCTGGATGCTTCCTGCCCTCAAACATTGGACTCCAAATTCTTCAGTTTTGGAACTCAGACTGAGTCTCCTTGCTCCTCAGCCTGAAGATGGCCTATTGTGCGACCTTGCGATCATGTTAGTTAATACTTAACAAACTCCCCTTTATATATATTTCATTAGTTCTGTCCTTCTAAAGAACCCTGACTAACACACTACTTATTTGAGAACCTTGTAGATTCTGGATATTAGTTGTTTGTCAGATGTATAGATTGTGAAGATTTTCTCCCACTCTGCATGTTGTCTATTTACTTGGCTGACTGTTCCTTTTGCCGTGCAAAAGTTCTTTTGTTTCATTAAGTCTCACCTATTTATCTTTGTTTTCATTGCATTTGCTTTTGGTTCTTGGTCATGAAATCTTTGCCTAAGCCATTGTCTAGAAGGGTTTTTCCAATGTTCTAGAATTTTTATAGTTTCAGGTCTTAGATTTAAGTCCTTGATCCATCTTGATTTGATTTTTGTATAAGGTGAGAGATGAAGACCCAATTTCATTCTCCTATATGTGGCTGGCCAATTATCCCAGCACCATTTGTTGAATAGGCTGTTCTTTCCCCACTTTATGTTTTTGTTTGCTTTATCAAAGATCAGTTGGCTTTAAATATTTGGGTTTGTTTATGTGTTCTCTATTCTGTTCCATTGGTTTATGTGCCTATTTTTATACCAGCACCATGCTGTTTTGGTGACTATGGCCTTATAGTATAGTTTGAAATCAAGTAATGTGATGCCTCCAGATTTGTTCTTTTGCTTACTCTTGCTTTGACTATGAAGGCTCTTTTTTGGTTCCATATGAATTTTAGGATTGTTTTTTCTAGTTCCATAAAGAACGATGGAGCCTCCAACTTTTAACTGCATTTCAGATCTACATTTGCCATTTCCAATTTGACATCAGCTCAGAGATATTACTTGAAAACTTTCTACTTAACTCATCTAACATCAAGCTCATCAGTTTTTCTCCTAACTCCCCAAGACAGATTACTTACCATCTTTGACTCAATGTTATTTTCCCATCTTTAATGTCTGATCAATAATCCATTAGTAATTCATTTTAAATTAGCTGCTCATTATCTTTTTTACACCCAAAATATTTTTCCATTTCCACTGCTACCTCACTATTAAAAATATTTAGATGTGCCTATTACAATAGGCTGAAAATGCTGCATGTGATCTCTCCTTTCTTAAGAGATACTTCAGGATTTTCAGCCAGAGAGCTTCTTTTGAAATACAGATATGATATTATGATTATTTGTTTCCTTCTCATTTCTCATAGCAAAAGTGGAATGTCATGTCAATGATCACTTTTCTAGTCGAGGAGTTTTAAGCTTGTTTAGTATAGTCCCAATCTTATACTGTATAGGGAACTTTTCTCTCTGAATCATGCTGGAGATACTGGGTACAAGTGCTCTAGGATGGCCATCAAGGGTAGTGATGATGCTCATGCAAATCCCATGGCCTGGAGGAAGGTCAGGTGACCCCACATTTTGTCCTCATAGGAGATCCTAGGTGTTTGAAGAGGACTGCACTCAAATATATTTGATGAGTTCAACTCAATTATTTCCTTCTAGATTCCCTCTGTTTTTTTGTTTTGTTTTATTCTTTTCCTATTATGTTTTCAAGTTTCCCCAGTTCCCATAATGTAACATCCTCTCCTCCAGGCAATTTAGGGTTCCCAGGTCCCCATCTTCTTTATCTTTCCAATTGGTTGTTGGTGGTGGTGGTGATGCGGTGACGTGGAGCCAGGGACAAACAAATAAAAAACCTTATCATTTTTTGTCATTTCATTAATATCAGAGTATGAATTTGTTCTTTTTCACTAAATGACAGAAAGAGCTTTAACTTTAAATATTCCCAGAATGCGAGAAAAAATATTTGCCCTATAACTTTCTGATGCATTCATGAAAGGAAAACAAAAATATTGCAAGTGTGGTTGCATGTGCAAATTCTACTGTATTAAGAGACAGAGTAATTCTTAACATAGTGTACAATATCATTCCTCGTCCAGCCCTCCTTGTTATTATCTTCTGAAGTCACTACTGAACTTATCCAAGTGTTTCTTAAACTTTCTATGCGCTGTTCTGCCACTGAAATTGTATGCATTCTACCTTGAAATATGCTTCCCTTTCTTCTTCACTTAGTAGTTAACCACTGTTCTTCCTTCTTAACTATAGTTGCTTCTTCTTGACTAGGTTAATAAAAACCTCTATTTTATATGTTAATAGCATTTCATTCTTATGTGTAAGACTTAATAAACACTCAATACATGTGAATAAATCCACGATTAATAAATACTAACTTATTTTTGTGGAATCTGTGGTCTAAGTTTGAAATCTTTAATATTATTGCATTTTCTTTTTTCCTCCACCATTACTGCTCTGCTGCTAAAAATGAGGCTTTTGTTCTCTATTTTGCTAATAAACTTCTTGACTCAAATTTCTTCCCTAGGCAGTTTGTATTTCTGGCTGACTATAGGAATATATGCCCAAACCTCAAATAAGGGTTAGTTAGTTTCCTGCTCAAAATATTCTTCATGTGCATAAGGAAAACACACCAATATCTAAGCATGAAATAGCAAGTATTCTTTAATGTGAATTCTGTCCTTGTCATATTTACCCTACTTACAGCATCTGCACAAAGTATCTTCAGTGACAACTATGTCAAAATATCTGCTATTCCATTGACATATACTGCAACTTCCTAAGGATTGAAAATTAAATAAATATGCACAATTGAAACTGAAAACCTACTGGACTTAGCGTGGGATGGAATCAAAGAATTAAAGGGACTGAGGGGACATAGTTTCCCTTCATGTCACAATGTGAACTACCCTCCCAACCACACATATTTTACTTCTCTGTCTTCCTCTTTATGTATTATTTTTTATTCCTCTTAATAATCATTCTCTATTTACATTTTTAAGTAATGTGGATTTATTTGAAAATATGTTGTAAATAACTGTTATTAATTATATTGCTGATCTTTATAGTAAAACTTCAGCCAGTCAAAAGAGAAATCTGAGTTTATAACTTTATGCATCAAAACAATAACATTAACTGTTATCCCAGCACTTTGGGAGACGGAGGCAGAAGGATTGCTTGAGGTCAGGAGTTCAAGACCAGCCTAGGTAGCATATTGAGACCCTTTTTCTACAAAATAATAATAATAATTAATAATAATAAATTAGCTGGGCATAGTTTCACATACCTGTAGTCCTACCTACTTGGGAGACTGAGGTGGGAGGATGGCTTAAACCCAAGAATTTGAAGCTGCAGTGAGCAGTAATCATGCCACTGCACTCCAGCCTGGGAAATAGAGTGAAAATCTGTCTAAAAAACAAAACAAAACAAACAAATTCCAATAACTTTAAAAGTGAAAAATAATTGGATATTTTTCTTATTAGGACAATTGGATATGACTGTAGAGTTAAAAGAATTCTTTGTCTATTTACATACTAACTGTATATGAAACACTGTAATGATCAAAGAAAAAAATGCAAAAGTGATTAGAAAGAAACCACTGTCCTCAAGAAGCTTAGTTTCTCTTGAGGGACATGAGCAGGAACGTTATTACAGTTAATACCAGGCACATTACATAAACCACCAAAAGTTAAATGAAAAGGAAATGCTTTGGCAGTGCCTGGAGGAAAAGAGATTAATTTTTACTGAGATGACTGGAGCTGACTTAATGGTGTAAGTGACATTTGACCTAAGTAAAGCAAGAGGAAGATTTCATTAGCCAGAGATGGGGAAAGAGGTCACTCCAGGCTAAGGGAGAAGGATGAGGCAAAGCACAGAGGTGAACAAGGGCAAGACTTTGAAGGGAAACAGCTAGAAAAACAGGAGTGGGTTTAGATACGGCTTCTGTAAGAAGACTGATTCATATGTGAGATGAGGCTCAAAAGGCAGATTGGGGTCAGATGGTGAACCCATGAATATCATGCAAAGTAACTGTGATTTTATGAATGTGGCAGAGGGCAATGAAAAATATCACTTTTTTTGTTTTGTTTTGTTACATTTTGTTATTATTTTTAAATTGGCCAGGATTTAATTTCTAGATATTCTACTTACTATCTCAGTTACATTGGGGAACACATAAAACTATCTTACTTTCATCTCCTAATCTGTATAAGGAGATCATACCTATTCAATTACATTTTGGATTTTGAACATTTACTCTGTGCTGGGCTCTGTTCCGGAGCTGGTAATATAGCAGTGAAGAAAAGAGAAGTATTCTATGTCTAAATCAAGATTAAAATCTTGAGGAGGAAAAGCAATGAAAAAATAAAGACATGCATCTATAGTATATGAGGCGGAGATAAATTTGATTAATGGAACTAAAGCACAGTTAGGGGATAGAAAGTGATGGCAGCATCTATTTTCAATAAAGTGTTTAGTGCAGGCTTCATTGAGGAGAAAACTGTTGGTCAGGTTCCCACATGTCTTTGCAGTGTTAAATGTGTAGGCAGGGAGGACAGCAGGCACAAACTACCTGAGCTGGGAGTGTGCTAGGCATGTTCATAGAGTAGCCAAGAGTGCAGTGTAGCCAGAACAGAAAGAGGAAAAGCAGGAGTGGTCAGAGGCGAGATGCCATTGAGCCCTGCAGACGGTGGAAAGAACTTGAATTTTATTGTGGGTAATAAAACAACACATTAGGGGTTCTGGATATACATGTGATACACTCTTATGTCCATGTTAATAGGATTACTCTGGCTGTTTTATGGAGAATAAATGAGCATTATATAAGTGAAAGTGAGCATAAGGATGCGATTGAGACAATTTATGAGAAGGATGGCATGCATGGCCAGAACTAAGGTGGTAGAAGCACAGTGGGAAAGTGCTTGGATTCCATATATTTGGAAGGTACAGGTGACAATTATTTTCATCTAAATTAAATGGGAGATATGTGAAGAAGACAGTAGCCAGGGATGGGTAATATTTTTTAAAAAATTTTTTATTATTTGTATTATTGTTATTATTTTTGTCTGAGCATCTAAAGAAATGGAGGTGCTCTTTTCTAAGAGGGGAATGTAGCAGGAGAAACAGGTAAGGGAAAGAATTTAGACTTTTATTTGAGCTACTCTTTAGATGTGCAAGCAGAAATTTTGAATAGCCAGTTGTTGTACAAGTCTTTAGTTCAAGGGAAAGTTGAGTCTGAGTCTACAAATATGCAATTAGGGATCATCAGTGCATAGAGGGTATTTGGAACACAAGACTATGAGATCACCCAGAGAAATAATGTAGAGATCTGGGACTGACTGAGTACAGAGACTTGCAGGTTTCTCACACTTTAGTGTGAAGAAAATGAGGAGGGTACAGTTAGCACCTAAGGAGGAATGTCCAGTGATGAAGAAAAGAAAATCAAGAGAGGGTATTCTGGAAGAAAAAATAGAGAAAGTGCTTCAAGAAGGAAAAAGTGCTTGGGTATATCCTGTGCTATGATTATGCAAATAAGGTGAAGAGTCAGTCAGAATTTATCATTAGATTCAGCAACATAGAATTACTAGTGAAAAGTAACAGGACAGTTTGAGTTGAAAGTGGCTTTTTAAATAAAAATCTGGAAGTCTAAAAATCTTTTTCATGAAAAGTTCCCAGTACACTAAAAACTTTTACTACCAAAAGATCCAAAATATTTAGCGAAACGTTTATTTAAACTGAATATTTAAATGTTTAAAAACTTCCTAAATATAACTGAATTAAGTGTGTAAGAGAAGTCTTTGAAGGCAAAAGCAACAACAACAAAAAATACACAAAAAATCAAGATGGGAAACAATTTCAAAAGAGGTAAGAAAGTCACATAGTTTGACTTCTCAGAGCACTACAGCTCTGCTGAAGATGTGGTTTGTCAGCTGACTAATTATTCTTTGCTGTTCTGGATAGTCTTCTATGTACAAAACTGGAGGTACCGTCACTCAAGGGGAGGGTAATATAGTTAGGAAAATGTAAGAAATTATGGGATAATGATTATAATAATTTATTTTTATTTTACCTGACATTGAAATTTATTATCAACTATCAATACTAATATTTTTCTAAAGGGGAGAAAACTTTATGATAAAAACGTTTTTAAGAAAAATTGCCTTACTATAAAATGTGCCATATCCAATTTGTGGTTCACTGTATGCTCAAGCTATCAGTCTTATGAAGCAATAAATTTATGTTGTATACTCCATAAGCTCCTGTGATAAGATTTTATATTGCTTGTCTGCTGCCTGAAGGAGGAAGGCAAAATACTATTTCAATGTGCATTTTGCATCCGAGGAGACTAGACTTGTTTATTGCAATAGTCCCATTTCTTACTCTAGGGCAATGGTTATCTGATATGAAACAGAAAATTAGAAGGGATTTGTTTCTCTTCCCCAGGGAAAAGGGGAGAGGAAAGATAGGAGAGGAGAGGAAAAAGGGAGGGGAAGACACACCATTGACATCCTGGAAGATGAGTACTAAGTGGGTGATCATCTAGTGAGTAGTGATTGGTAGTGATTGGCTGAAATACCTTTTAAGAATAAGAAGTGCAAGTAAGCAATGTCAAATGTTAGCTCTGTCATAAATGTTATGATTCTAGCCATGTCACCCTCACATCCTCACTATTGCTTTATGGGGACTATTTTTGTGCACGTAGTCCCTGAGGAAGAGGTTAGATGTCAAGTCTGGTGTTTGGGTTGAATTCTACCCCTGCCCCCGCCGCCAAATTCATTTGTTGAAATCCTAACCACCAGTACCTCAGAATGTGCTCATTTGGAAATAGGATTATTGCAGTTGAGGTCACAGTAGAGTCAGGTGGGCTTCTAATCCAATGTGACTGATGCTCTTAGAAAAAGAACACCACCTGAAGAGAGTGTCATGTACAGAGGGAAGATGATGGGAAGACAGCTAGAACACCATCCGCAAGAGCAAGTCACTGGAGCTGAGCAGGTTTTCCCCCATATCCCTCTGAAGGCACCAATCCTACAGACAGCTCACTCTTGGGCTTTCACCCTCCAGAACTGTGATACAAAAAGTTTCTGTGGTTGAAGCCACCCAGTTTATGGTACTTTGTTACAGCAGCCACAGCAGACTAATACATTTGAACCTGGTGAAGAAGAAAATCAGCATGAAGAAAATCTGTTTCTTAGAGGCAGAATGTGTTAATTTGGGTTAACTGATGAGTTAATTTGGGTTCTCTGAGAAATAGACACTGGGTGGAATTCGATGTGGAGGAAATCCCTGTGAAGAATAAAAGGGGGGAAGAGGGAGAGTCTCTAGACTACAGTGCAAATCTGACATCTGTGAAATAGAAGGGCAAGAAAGAAGGACTGAGTAGCAAGAGTTTCAAAGTGCAGCACAGGACTATGAACATTTGACAGGTATATGGGGAATTCTCAGCCCCAGAGGAGTTGTGTCTCCTGTAGTAATGAGTTCATAGAATATCCCTGCCATGTTCCTCCATTGGTTGAGAGCAGCTTGAGGGAAGCGTGGCCTCAGCACAAATACAGAGGGGTGGCAACTGGGGTCTGAACTCTGCTCTCCAAAGCATGAGATTTGACCTGTGCATTTCCATGGCTGCCATACATGGGAGTCTAAAGATGCCTTAGGAGGGGGAATAATCTATTTCTTGAGAGTTGGATGAAATATGTTATCTGTTTAAAGTACCATCTGGTATTCTTATGGTGACAACAGAAGAAAATTTTGATTAATAAAAATGTAAAGAAAGATATCTGCCTTTAGATCAGGGATTGGAAAAGTATGACCCGTGGACCAAATCCAGCCTCTTCCCTGTTTTTGTATGGCATGTGGGCTAAGAGTGGTTTTTACATGTTTAAAGAGTAAACATGAAGAAGAGTAGAAGAGGGAAGAGGAGAGCAAAGAGGAGGAAGAGGAGAAGAAGGAGGAAGGAGGAGGGGAAGGAGAATCAACAGAGACTGTATATTGTCTGTAAAGTCTATATTTATTATCTGATCCTTTATAAAAAAGTTTCCAGACCACTGCTTCAGAAGAGCAGTCATCGTCATTGTGATGCCAGGAAAGCTGGCTTGAGAGGATTTACGGATCAGCAGGTTATTCCTTGACCTGTGCCTGTAGAACTAAGCCAAGTTAGGCATGATGAAGAAAGGTGGGAGTGGGTACGTAGTGCTTGCTCCCTGTAAAAAGAAGGAATGTGGAATAATTAAGCACAAAAGATCTGACTTCTTTTGTTAGTCATATGACCATATTAGTTCAGGCTTCCCTTCTCTTGTTTTATCCTTTTCAGATGAGTGAACTTTTCATGTGCTGTGTGGTGGATGTGACTCAGGTCATAGTCACTGCTCTGAAAAGTGATGAAGTCACAGATCCATCATCCAGCCTAACCTCCTGGGTTGTCAACCTGCATTTTTGAAGCCAGCTTATTCTTTGAGGTTTCTCTAAGTCCTCATGTAAGTTTAATTGATCTATTTGATGAAGATCTAATTAAAATTTAAAAGTAGGTTGAGAAAATAATCCTTGAAAATAGATAAAAAAGCAATAAGACATAAAGGAGATTTAAACATTTATTATAAAATTAAATATTTTAGAGATAAGTTATTCACAAAAGAGTAGGCAGATAGATATATGGCTTTTATTGGGAGTAAAATATTAGAGCAACGGTTTGAGCAAAGGAATGACACGATGTCACAGAGTATCACTCAAGCTTCTGGGATAGAAATAAACTGTATAGGATGAAGAAACAATATCAAAAGTTCAGAAATAGAGTCAAGTGCATATATGCAGCCCCTATATAATAAATTATTAAGCCCAGTTATTAATTATCAGTTCCTACTTTCTTACTCTATCAGCTTTAGGCTCAGCTAGTCTTTGCTTTTTCCTTATATATTTTTTTACTTGGCTTCCAGAAGGAGAAAAGAATGGATTATTTAATAAACAATATAAAAACAGGTGGTCAAGCCGGGCGCAGTGGCTCAAACCTGTAATCCCAGCACTTTGGGAGGCCGAGGCAGGCGGATCAGGAGGTCAGGAGATCGAGACCATGGTGAAACCCTGTCTCTACTAAAAATACAAAAAATTAGCTGGGAGTGGTGGCCGGCGCCTGTAGTCCCAGCTACTCAGGAGGCTGAGGCAGGAGAATGACGTCAATCCAGGAGGCGGAGCTTGCAGTGAGCCAAGATTGTGCCACTGCACTCCAGTCTGGGCGACAGAGCGAGACTCCATCTCAAACAAAAACAAAAACAAAAACAAAAACAGGTGGTCAGCTATTATAAAATATCTTGCTCAATTTCTTGTATCAAAATAAATTATAGAACATAATTAATATGTAAAAGAATACCCTTAAAAATCAAGAACATTTTAAAGGCAATACATATTAGTGAGAATGAAAAAAATACAAAGAAAATAGAACATATGGTTCACAAATTAAAAAATACAGAGAGATAGATGCTCATTGTTAATGTTCAATCATTCATCAAATATTTATTTTGTGATTCTTATGTTGCACTTGGGATATATTAGTTAATACAGTAGACCACAAAATAGACCAAGTGCCAAGTTTATTTCTCAAGAGATGCCATAAGAGATGAAGCGTAATTACAATCAAGTAAAATACTTACTATTTTAGACATTAAGTATACAGGGATCATGAATGCTGAGGTGGGGATAGGGACTTGCTTGCAGTATTAAGAAGACTGGTGAAGATAAACCTCATAGAAAGGGTTAAGTATGAGCGGATATTGAAATAGAGATTTAGTCCGGCAGACACTTGGAGAGGCGTTCTAGGTAGAGGGAATAGCAGAGCAAAAGTCCTGTGATAGGTCATATGTGAAGTCTCTAGATAAAGAAATGTAGCCTATGTGCCTGGAGCATCATGGTGGAGAGAGAGTCCTTGGAGAGAAGGTCAGAGTAGTACGTGGGTCAGATAATGATGGGCATTGGAGGCCTTGAAGAGGACTGTGGCTTTTTACTGTGACTGAAACATTCAGCAGGTTTTTGGCTCTGAGAGATATTATCCAATGTGTATTTTTACAGAATTACTTAGCTACTGGCATGGAAATAAACTGTATAGTACAAGGGCAGAAGCAGGCATATTTTTAAGGAGACTATAGTATTGCAGCAATCCAAGTGACAAACGGATACTTTGAACGAGGATAATTTGACAAACGGATAATTTGAACGAGGCACATAACAATGGTGATAGACCGTTTTTAATTCTAGATATGTTTTGGAGGTAATGACAATAGGATTTGATGACATATTGAATTTAGATAAGAGAGAAAACTAGGAGTAAAAGATGATTCCAAGATTTTTGACCTATGCAGCTGGAAATGTGTATTTGCCATCAATAGAAATGGGGAACGAAAAAGTAAGGGGTGAGTGGGTGTGGAGGGAAGGAGTATGTCACAGGGATCAGTTTCAGATGTGCCAAATTTGAGATGTTCACTAGGCATTTGGAAATGTGAAGTAGGCAATCCTGTATTTAATCCAGACATTAGGGGAAAGTTAGAGGTAAAAATTTGGAAGACAAGGTATGGATGGTATTTAAAACTCTAAAAATATATATGATCCCCCCAAAAGACAGAGTAAATATCAGACAGGAAAACGTGGACAGGGCTTTTGAAAGATTATAAAATTAAGAGCTAGAAGATTATGGAACCAGCAAAGAAGACTGTGAAGGAACAACCACTGAGACAGAAAAAACACCACCAGGAAATTGTGGTGTCTTACAAGATAAATTAAGAAAATAGACAGAAGGGGAAAGGAAGAGAGAGGGGAGAGAAAGAGAGAATCAACTGGGTGTAATTCTGTAATTATTATGTATCAAATGAGATAAGGATTGAAAATGGACTATTAGGTGAGCAATAGGGGGTCACTGGCAATTTTGATGGGAGCAATCTTAGCAGCTTCTTGGCCTAATTAGAATAAGGTAGGAGAGCCTGAGAGATGAATCAGAAAGAATAAGGATTAGAAATCTTTTAAAGAGTTTTTCTGCAAAGAGAAGCAAAATAATGAGGAGGCAGGGAAAGTGGGGTCCGCATAAAGCTCAAAGCTCATTTGAGATGGGTCAAATAACAGCCCATCCAATGAGAATGATCCAGTAGAGAGTAAATATATACATATTTATAAGATACATGATATACGTATTATATAGATGTGTGTGTGTGTGTGTGTATATATATGATATACGATGATATATGAGAGAGAGAGAGAAGGGCATTGATAAAGTGATGCATTTTTGAGTGGGTGACACATGATGGCTCCTGGTGCTCCTGTCAAGGTGCTGCATTTCCACAGAAGTTGGCTAAAATCATATCTGGTAACAGGTGGGAAGAAAAGAGAATGAGAAACAGGTATGCTGGTGGATGGGGCTGTTCTGTTGGTGGAGTCGGTGACATTCTCTGCTAAGGGCTTCAATTTTCTCAGTGAAGTGGGAAGCAAGGGTATTGCTGTGAAAATTGTATTAGGGTATATGTGTAAAGCTCATAGAACAGTTCCTAATACTTGTAGTAATAAACCTATTGGCACAGAAAGTATTCATAATATATTAGTAATTTTAAAATATGGTTACAAATGGTATGTAGGGTCTAGCCACATTTTCTGCATATAAAAATTTTTGAGGATGAACACTAAAATTTTAACAGCAGAAAGTATCTTGTATTGTCTTTGACCAAGAGTTAAAGCTGAAGAAAGCAAAGGACACTGTGAACCTCAAATACAGGATTAATTAAGGTGCAAATCAAAGGTAGGATATATGCCAAACTGGAGCACACCAGACAAATTTAGAAGCAATGTTAGGAGATACTTGGAGGAACGCAAAGAGGTGTATCTATGCTTATTTACCTTTATGCTGTCTTTAATATGGAGTTTGGGAGTGAGGTATTATAGGGGAGAAACTTTAAAGGGCAGACAGATATTATTTTTTCCCTACATAGCTTTGTATTGACTATTGTGTTGGTTGTTAGAAACTAGAATACTCAACTCCAGACTTCATGGGTATTTATTTTATTTATTTTTTTTTTCCTTTTTATTATTATTTTTATTATTATTATTATTATTATTATTATACTTTAGGCTCTATGGTACATGTGCGCAACGTGCAGGTAAGTTACATATGTATACATGTGCCATGCTGGTGCACTGCACCCACCAACTCGTCATCTAGCATTAGGTATATCTCCCAATGCTATCCCTCCCCACTCCTCCCACCACACAACAGTCCCCGAAGTGTGATGTTCCCCTTCCTGTGTCCATGTGTTCTCATTGTTCAATTCCCACCTATGAGTGAGAATATGCGGTGTTTGGTTTTTTGTTCTTGCGATAGTTTACTGAGAATGATGATTTCCAATTTCATCCATGTCCCTACAAAGGACGTGAACTCATCATTTTTTATGGCTGCATAGTATTCCATGGTGTATATGTGCCACATTTTCTTAATCCAGTCTATCATTGTTGGACATTTGGGTTGGTTCCAAGTCTTTGCTATTGTGAATAATGCCGCAATAAACATACGTGTGCATGTGTCTTTATAGCAGCATGATTTATAGTCCTTTGGGTATATACCCAGTAATGGGATGGCTGGGTCAAATGGAATTTCTAGTTCTAGATCCCTGAGGAATCGCCACACTGACTTCCACAAGGGTTGAACTAGTTTACAGTCCCACCAACAGTGTAAAAGTGTTCCTATTTCTCCACATCCTCTCCAGCACCTGTTGTTTCCTGACTTTTTAATGATTGCCATTCTAACTGGTGTGAGATGGTATCTCATTGTGGTTTTGATTTGCATTTCTCTGATGGCCAGTGATGGTGAGCATTTTTTCATGTGTTTTTTGGCTGCATAAATGTCTTCTTTTGAGAAGTGTCTGTTCATGTCCTTCGCCCACTTTTTGATGGGGTTGTTTGTTTTTTTCTTGTAAATTTGTTGGAGTTCATTGTAGATTCTGGATATTAGCCCTTTGTCAGATGAGTAGGTTGTGAAAATTTTCTCCCATTTTGTAGGTTGCCTGTTCACTCTGATGGTAGTTTCCTTTGCTGTGCAGAAGCTCTTTAGTTTAATTAGATCCCATTTGTCAATTTTGGCTTTTGTTGCCATTGCTTTTGGTGTTTTAGACATGAAGTCCTTGCCCATGCCTATGTCCTGAATGGTATTGCCTAGGTTTTCTTCTAGGGTTTTTATGGTTTTAGGTCTAACATTTAAGTCTTTAATCCATCTTGAATTGATTTTTGTATAAGGTGTAAGGAAGGGATCCAGTTTCAGCTTTCTACATATGGCTAGCCAGTTTTCCCAGCACCATTTATTAAATAGGGAATCCTTTCCCCATTTCTTGTTTTTGTCAGGTTTGTCAAAGATCAGATAGTTGTAGATATGTGGCATTATTTCTGAGGGCTCTGTTCTGTTCCATTGATCTATATCTCTGTTTTGGTACCACTACCATGCTGTTTTGGTTACTGTAGCCTTGTAGTATAGTCTAAAGTCAGGTAGTGTGATGCCTCCAGCTTTGTTCTTTTGGCTTAGGATTGACTTGGCGATGCGGGCTCTTTTTTGGTTCCATATGAACTTTAAAGTAGTTTTTTCCAATTCTGTGAAGAAAGTCATTGGTAACTTGATGGGGATGGCATTGAATCTGTAAATTACCTTGGGAAGGATGGCCATTTTCATGATATTGATTCTTCCTACCCATGAGCATGGAATGTTCTTCCATTTGTTTGTATCCTCTTTTATTTCCTTGAGCAGTGGTTTGTAGTTCTCCTTGAAGAGGTCCTTCACATCCCTTGTAAGTTGGATTCCTAGGTATTTTATTCTCTTTGAAGCAATTGTGAATGGGAGTTCACTCATGATTTGGCTCTCTGTTTGTCTGTTATTGATGTATAAGAATGCCTGTGATTTTTGTACATTGATTTTGTATCCTGAGACTTTGCTGAAGTTGCTTATTAGCTTAAGGAGATTTTGGGCTGAGACAATGGGGTTTTCTAGATATACTATCATGTCATCTGCAAACAGGGACAATTTGACTTCCTCTTTTCCTAATTGAATACCCTTGATTTCCTTCTCTTGCCTAATTGCCCTGGCCAGAACTTCCAACACTATGTTGAATAGAAGTGGTGAGAGAGGGCATCCCTGTCTTGTGCCAGTTTTCAAAGGGAATGCTTCCAGTTTTTGCCCATTCAGTATGATATTGGCTGTGGGTTTGTCATAAATAGCTCTTATTATTTTGAGATACGTCCCATCAATACCTAATTTATTGAGAGTTTTTAGCATGAAGGGTTGTTGAATTTTGTCAAAGGCCTTTTCTGCATCTATTGAGATAATCATGTGGTTTTTGACTTTGGTTCTGTTTATATGCTGGATTACATTTATTGATTTGCGTATATTGAACCAGCCTTGCATCCCAGGGATGAAGCCCACTTGATCATGGTGGATAAGCTTTTTGATGTGCTGCTGGATTCTGTTTGCCAGTATTTTATTGAGGATTTTTGCATCAATGTTCATCAAGGATATTGGTCTAAAATTCTCTTTTTTTGTAGTGTCTCTGCCAGGCTTTGGTATCAGGATGATGCTGGCCTCATAAAATGAGTTAGGGAGGATTCCCTCTTTTTCTATTGATTGGAATAGTTTCAGAAGGAATGGTACCAGCTCCTCCTTGTACCTCTGGTAGAATTCGGCTGTGAACCCATCTGGTCCTGGACTTTTTTTGGTTGGTAAGCTATTGATTATTGCCACAATTTCAGCTCCTGTTATTGGTCTATTCAGAGATTCAACTTCTTCCTGGTTTAGTCTTGGGAGGGTGTATGTGTTGAGGAATTTATCCATTTCTTCTAGATTTTCTAGTTTATTTGCATAGAGGTGTTTGTAATATTCTCTGATTGTAGTTTGTATTTCTGTGGGATCGGTGGTGATATCCCCTTTATCATTTTTTATTGCATCTATTTGATTCTTCTCTCTTTTTTTCTTTATTAATCTTGCTAGCGGTCTATCAATTTTGTTGATCCTTTCAAAAAACCAGCTCCTGGATTCATTTATTTTTTGAAGGGTTTTTTGTGTCTCTATTTCCCTCAGTTCTGCTCTGATTTTAGTTATTTCTTGCCTTCTGCTAGCTTTTGAATGTGTTTGCTCTTGCTTTTCTAGTTCTTTTAATTGTGATGTTAGGGTGTCAATTTTGGATCTTTCCTGCTTTCTCTTGTGGGCATTTAGTGCTATAAATTTCCCTCTACACACTGCTTTGAATGCATCCCACAGATTCTGGTATGTTGTGTCTTGGTTCTCGTTGGTTTCAAAGAACATCTTTATTTCTGCCTTCATTTCGTTATGTACCCAGTAGTCATTCAGGAGCAGGTTGTTCAGTTTCCACGTAGTTGAGCGGTTTTGAGTGAGATTCTTAATCCTGAGTTCTAGCTTGATTGCACTGTGATCTGAGAGATAGTTTGTTATAATTTCTGTTCTTTTACATTTATTAAGGAGAGCTTTACTTCCAAGTATATGGTCAATTTTGGAATAGGTGTGGTGTGGTGCTGAAAAAAATGTATATTCTGTTGATTTGGGGTGGAGAGTTCTGTAGATGTCTATTAGGTCCGCTTGGTGCAGAGCTGAGTTCAATTCTTGGGTATCCTTGTTGATTTTCTGTTTCGTTGATCTGTCTAATGTTGACAGTGGGGTGTTAAAGTCTCCCATTATTAATGTGTGGGAGTCTAAGTCTCTTTGTAGGTCACTCAGGACTTGCTTTATGAATCTGGGTGCTCCTGTATTGGGTGCATATATATTTAGGATAGTTAGCTCTTCTTGTTGAATTAATCCCTTTACCATTATGTAATGGCCTTCTTTGTCTCTTGATCTTTGTTGGCTTAAAGTCTGTTTTATCAGAGACTAGGATTGCAACCCCTGCCTTTTTTTGTTTTCCATTTGCTTGGTAGATCTTCCTCCATCCTTTTATTTTGAGCCTATGTGTGTCTCTGCACGTGAGATGGGTTTCCTGAATACAGCACACTGATGGGTCTTGAGTCTTTATCCAATTTGCCAGTCTGTGTCTTTTAATTGGAGCATTTAGTCCATTTACATTTAAAGTTAATATTGTTATGTGTGAATCTGATCCTGTCATTATGATGTTAGCTGGTTATTTTGCTCGTTAGTTGATGCAGTCTCTTCCTAGTCTCGATGGTCTTTACATTTTGGTATGATTTTGCAGTGGCTGGTACCGGTTGTGACTTTCCATGTTTAGTGCTTCCTTCAGGAGCTCTTTTAGGGCAGGCCTGGTGGTGACAAAATCTCTCAGCATTTGCTTGTCTGTAAAGTATTTTATTTCTCCTTCACTTATGAAGCTTAGTTTGGCAGGATATGAAATTCTGGGTTGAAAATTCTTTTCTTTAAAATGTTGAATATTGGCCCCCACTCTCTTCTGGCTTGTAGGGTTTCTGCCGAGAGATCCGCTGTTAGTCTGATGGGCTTCCCTTTGATGGTAACCCGACCTTTCTCTCTGGCTGCCCTTAACATTTTTTCCTTCATTTCAACTTTGGTGAATCTGACAATTATGTGTCTTGGAGTTGCTCTTCTCAAGGAGTATCTTTGTGGCGTTCTCTGTATTTCCTGAATCTGAATGTTGGCCTGCCTTGCTAGATTGGGGAAGTTCTCCTGGATAATATCCTGCAGAGTGTTTTCCAACTTGGTTCCATTCTCCCCATCACTTTCAGGTACACCAATCAGACGTAGATTTGGTCTTTTCACATAGTCCCACATTTCTTGGAGGCTTTGCTCGTTTCTTTTTATTCTTTTTTCTCTAAACTTCCCTTCTCGTTTCATTTCATTCATTTCATCTTCCAGGGCTGATACCCTTTCTTCCATTTGATCGCATCGGCTCCTGAGGCTTCTGCATTCTTCACGTAGTTCTCGAGCCTTGGTTTTCAGCTCCATCAGCTCCTTTAAGCACTTCTCTGTATTGGTTATTCTAGTTATACATTCTTCTAAATTTTTTTCAAAGTTTTCAACTTCTTTGCCTTTGGTTTGAATATCCTCCCGTAGCTCGGAGTAATTTGATCGTCTGAAGCCTTCTTCTCTCAGCTCGTCAAAGTCATTCTCCGTCCAGCTTTGTTCCGTTGCTGGTGAGGAACTGCGTTCCTTTGGAGGAGGAGAGGTACTCTGCTTCTTAGAGTTTCCAGTTTTTCTGCTCTGTTTTTTCGCCATCTTTGTGGTTTTATCTACTTTTGGTCTTTGATGATGGTGATGTACAGATGGGTTTTTGGTGTGGATGTCCTTTCTGTTAGTTTTCCTTCTAACAGACAGAACCCTCAGCTGCAGGTCTGTTGGAGTACCTGGCCGGCCGTGTGAAGTGTCAGTCTGCCCCTGCTGGGGGTTGCCTCCCAGTTAGGCTGCTCAGGGGTCAGGGGTCAGGGACCCACTTGAGGAGGCAGTCAGCCCGTTCTCAGATCTCCAGCTGCGTGCTGGGAGAACCACTGCTCTCCTCAAAGCTGTCAGACAGGGACATTTAAGTCTGCAGAGGTTACTGCTGTCTTTTTGTTTGTCTGTGCCCTGCCCCCAGAGGTGGAGCCTACAGAGGCAGGCAGGCCTCCTTGAGCTGTGGTGGGCTCCACCCAGTTCAAGCTTCCCGGCTGCTTTGTTTACCTAAGTGAGCCTGGGCAATGGCGGGCGCCCCTCCCCCAGCCTCGCTGCCGACTTGCTGTTTGATCTCAGACTGCTGTGCTAGCAATCAGTGAGACTCCGTGGGCATAGGACCCTCTGAGCCAGGTGCGGGCTATACTCTCCTGGGGCACCGTTTCCTAAGCCCGTCGGAAAAGCACAGTATTCGGGTGGGAGTGGCCCGATTTTCCAGGTGCCGTTTGTCACCCCTGGAAAGGGAACTCCCTGACCCCTTGCGCTTCCCGAGTGAGGCAATGCCTCGCCCCTGCTTCGGCTGGCGCACGGTGCGCTCACCCACTGACCTGCGCCCACTGTCTGGCACTCCCTAGTGAGATGAACACGGTACCTCAGATGGAAATGCAGAAATCACCCGTCTTCTGCGTCGCTGGCGCTGGGAGCTGTAGACCGGAGCTGTTCCTATTCGGCCATCTTGGCTCCTCCCCCCGGGTATTTATTTTATTACGTATGCTGAAGAACAGCTGCAGTCTGGTGATTATTTGCAATGATCTAGAGAGCTCCTATTTAATGGTCTTCAGTAAATCTTTACAAATTCCTAATTGAGTTCATGACTTGTCCAGAAACTAAGTACATGAGTGTTTTTGAAAGTTTAAAATAATTTCATAACTTGAAAGATGTAGTTCATATGAGAAAATTGTTTTATAATTATAGTGAATTGGAATCAAAAGTATTTTATAAGTCAGAACAATTACTTTTTAAAATAGTTGAAATGTAGTTTAAGTTAAAAAGAATGTTTTTAAAACGTTTATTCTTTATTCTTTGTAATATGCATTGCTCTGCCAACATTTTATCACTATTTTCTATTTTGGCAGGATCATGACCCCCACATCTATTTAAAAATAATTTGCTTTTTAAAGTTTAAATTCTCCTTTATGACTGCATTTGAATATTTCATTCTATATGTTGTTTTGTTTCAATTAGCTGCTGAGCATTCCTAATTGTTTCTTTTTAATATTCTAGCTACAATTCAATGTGCCTTTGACAAATAGTGACTAATATAAAGAGTTTTACTTTTAAATATGCCTTTCAAGCTTCCTTGGCATTTATTTTTTATGTGCACATTATGACCACAGCAAGTCACTTTTCATCTCAGAGATTTCAATTTCTCATTTGGAAAAAGTGCACATCAGATTACAAAATAGAAACCTTTTCATTGTAAAAGAGAATTCTTATTATTTTCATGAGTATTTCTAATCTTTCTCAAACTTTTAAAATTTAGGAATAGCAAAGATTAGATATTTTCCAGTTCATGGTAAGTTCAGGTTTTGCCAGGTAATGTTTAAAAAATTAGGTAATAACTCAGGCTCAATGATGGGCTTCTAACTGATGGTCAAGTATTAGTTTTTTATGGCTACATATCAGCAACAAGGTATGGTAAATATGGGCAGAATTTTCCCTCTTGCTGAGGGGAGGTCAGTCTTTTGCTTTATCCAAACTGATTGGATGAGACCCATCTATATTATAGAGGACAATATGCTTAATTAAAGTCCACAGATTTAAATGTTAATCTCACCTAAAAACATCCTCATGACTGAGCGCAGTGGCTCACGTCTGTAATCCCAGCACTTTGGAAGGCTGAGGCAGGTGGATCACCTGAGGTCAGGAGTTCAAGACCAGCCTCACCAACATGGGGAAACCCCGTCTCTACTAAAAATACAAAAATTAGCCAGGTGTGGTGGCAGATGCCTGTAATCCCAACTACTTGGGAGGCTGAGTCAGGAGAATCTCGGCTGGACCTGGGAGGCGGAGGTTGCAGTGAGCCGAGATTGCACCACTACACTCCTGCCTGGTCAGCAGAGCGAGACTCCATCTCAGAAAACAAACAAACAAAAAAACCAGAAAAACATCCTCATAGGAACATCCAGAACAATGTTTGACCACATATCTAGGCACCATGGCCCAGTCAAGTCGGCATATAAAATTAACTATCACACGCTAACTTGCTATTTTTTTCAGAGAACTTCAACAACCCTGAACTCACTTTGTAGGAGGTAAGACACCAAAACATATGAGAAGGAACCCCACTATTCGTGATGACTATCAGATATGTTTAAAAGTAACATAAAGATAAGGGAACAGACAGGCACAGTGGCTCATGCCTGTAATCCCAGCACTTTGGGAAGCCGAGGCGGGTGGATCACTTGAGGTCAGAAGTTTGAAACCAGCCTGGCCAGCATGGCAAAACCCCATCTCCACTAAAAATACAAAATTTAGCTGGGTCTGGTGGTGCGTGTCTGCAATCCTGGCTACTCTGGAGGCTGAGGCCGGAGAATTGATTAAACATGGGAGGTGGAGGTTGCAGTGAGCTGAGATCTGACCACTGCTCTCCAGCCTGGGTGACAAAGGAAGACTCTGTCTCAAAAAAAAAAAAAAAAAGAAAAGAAAAAAGAAAAGAAAAAAAGAAAAAGAAAAAGATAAGGGGTTAATCTTTTCTGACTTTCGAGATTCATGGAGTTATGAAGATCCAGGTTACTAGCTTATCACAATAATATTTTAGAATGGTAGTGTGATACTAAATTTGTGATAGAATAAATTACAGATTCCCACATCACAGAGAATATTTGTTGAAATATATGAAATTGTCACCTATTTTTTCATTACATTTCATTATTTTTAAATCAACTTAAATGTGGCCTGAGGAATTGCAATCTAGCTTAAAACCAAAAACCTAACTTAGAAGTTTGCCTATGTCACAAATAGCTGTCTCAGCCAATCACAGAAGTTGAGCTTCTGTCCATAGCAGGAGGCCAACTGTTCAAAACAGGTTCAATTAAGGCAAAAGCCCAGGTTTAACCAATCAGGCTGTCTCTGTACCTCACTTCCATTTTCTGTACATTGCTCTATTTTCTCTGGCTATAAATATAGCCTGCACATGTGGTGGGGTGGAGCATTCTGAACCATTTTTGGTCCGGACTGCTGCTCGATTCTAGAATCACAAATAAAAGCCAGTAAGATCTGCAAAACTGGAATTGATGTAATTTTGCTTTTTAACATTATAAAATGATTAACAACTGTAAATGATAATATAAACCAAACATTGAAAAATGCATTTTTATTTACTTTTATTATCCTTCTTTTATAACCTAGAATTACTAGGCACAAGATTAGTCCCATATTTTAAGGTAGTAAACACTAGTAATTTGCATGATTAATTTTGTGGCTAGATAGCCCCTTGATAACTGAAATTCAATTTGATATAACAGCATTTCAAAAGAAATGCCTTCACACCCTCCTGACACATAGAAATATGATTACTTTGTTAAAGAAAAGAAAAACACTTTGAAGAAAATATTGTTTAAGTATTTAGCTCTAGAAATTATAAAAAGTGATTTATTTTTCAGGTTGGAATTTCACATTATACTCTATTCACATACTAACTCTGTGGGCTTGCATGATCACGCATTGCATCTAACACACAGTCACTGTGCTAAGTAGTTACTGAGGCTACAGGTGTGGTAGAAGATGGCTTTGCTCCAATTATATGGGAGAGCAGATTCCAGTTTCCAGGTCTAGTTTAAATGAAGCTAAAACAGGAATGAACTTTAAAATTGCTCCCATCAATTCAGGCTGCAGAAAACACTGATGCTGATGAAGAAAATGGTGGCTCACACCTGTAATCCTAGCACTTTGGGAAGCTGAAGTGGGCGGATCACTTGAGGCCAGCAGTTCAAGACCAGCCTGGTGAACATGGTGAAACACCATCTCTTCAAAAATATAAAAAAAATTAGCCGGGCTTGGTGGAGAGTACCTGTAATCCCATCTACTGGGGAGGTTGAGACAGGAGAATCGCTTGAACCTGGAAGGCAGTTGCAGTGAGCCAAGATCACACCATTTCACTCTAGCCTGGGCAACCAAGCAAGATTCCATCTCAAAAGAAAAAAAAAAAAAAAAGAAAGGAAAGAAGAAGGAAGGAAGGCAGGGAAGCAGCAAAACCACATTGCACAGCCTAGAGAAATAATGGGCTACCTCACCATCCCTGCATCTAGCAAAAAAGATGAAGTCTCTCCAAACAATTTAGAGAACGTGGGAAAACAGAAGTGATCATTCCAGGACAGACCACAGGAGAGAGACAAGAGCAATGTGGGTTCCAGTGAAGAGGGTAAAGAACAGTTTTTAAGATGCAGATATGTGGATACATGTAGAAAAGGCCATGTGAAGACACAGTGAGAAGGCACAATCTGCAAAACAAGGACAGGTTTTAGATGAAATAAAACCTGCCAACACCTGGATCTCAGGCTTCTAGCCTCCAGAAGGGAAAAAAATAATTATCTATTGTTTAAGTCACTCAATTTGTGAAAGTTTGTTATGGCAGCCTAAGTAAGCTAGTACAGTTATTATTAGTTGTTTGGTGAGAGCAACTTGCCAGAGACACGGCTCAAGAATGAAATGCTTTAAGACACGTACTCAACCGCACTGGCTTACTAAAGATACTTTCCCTTAAAACATGTAGGTTTCCATATTTTTAAAAAATCAAATTTTTCAAATTTTAAAACTAGAATTTAAACATTTAGTTTTAAAAAATCATTTTAATTATTTGACAAATAAAATATTTATTTATGGTGTACACCATAATGTTTTGAAATATGCGTACATTGTGAAATGGCTAAATTGAGCTAGTTTACGTATCTATCACCTTACACCCTTATGATTTTTGGCTATAAGAGCTTTTAAAATTTATTCTCTTTGTGGTTTTCAAGTATATAACACATTGTTATTATCTATAGTTACCATGCTGAACAACAGATCTCATGAACTTATTCCTCCTATTGATCTGAAATTTAAAATCAATTTTATTTATAATAGCCACCAAAAAACACTTAGAAATAAATTTAACCGTGGAGGTGAAAGATCAGTACACTGAAAGCTACAAAACATTGATGAAAGAAACTGGAGAAGATACAAATAAATAAAAAGATATATCATGTTCACACATTGGGAGAACTTACACTGTTAAAATGTTCATACTAGCCAATGCTATCTATAGATTCCATGCAATTCCTACCAAAATTTCAATGACATTTTTTTCACAGAAAAAAAAATATACTAAAATTTATGTGGAGCCACCAAAGATCTTGCATAGCCAAAGCAATGATAATCAAAAATAACAGAGCTGAAGGCATCATACTACCTGACCTCAAAACCTCATACAACTATATAGCAATCCAAAAAGCATGGCACAGAAGCTCTTTAGTTAAATTAGATTCCATTTGTCAGTTTTGGCTTTTGTTGAAATTGCTTTTTGTGTTTCAGTCATGAAGTCTTCGCCCATGCCAATGTCCTGAATGGTATTGCCTACGTTTTCTTCTCTGGTTCTTATGGTTTTAGGTCTTATGTTTAAGTCTTTAATTCATCTCGAGTTAATTTTGGTATAAGGTGTAAGGAAGGGGTCTAGTTTCAATTTTCTGCATATGGCTAGCCAGTTTTCCCAATACCGTTTATTAAATAGGGAATCCTTTCCCCATTACTTGTTTTTGTCAGTTTTGTCAAACATCAGATGTTTGTAGATGTGTGGTGTTATTTCTGAGGCCTCTGTTCTGTTCCATTGGTCTATATATCTGTTTTGGTACCAGTATCATGGTGTTTTGGTTACTGTAGCCTTACAGTATACTTTGAAATCAGGTAGCATGATTGAAGCCACCAGCTTTGTTCTTTTTCTTAGGGTTGTCTTAGCTAAACGGGCTCTTTTCTGGTTCCGTATGAAATTTAAAGTAGTTTTTTCTAACTCTGAAGAAAGCCAATGGTAGCTTGATGGGAATAGCATTGAATCTATAAATTACTTTGGGCAGTATGGCCATTTTCACGATATTGAATCTTCCTATCCATGAGCATGCAATGTTTTTCCATTTGTTTGTGTCCTCTCTTATTTCCTTAAGCAGTAGTTTGTAGTTCTCCTTGAAAAGATCCTTCACATCCCTTGTAACTTGTGTTCCTAGGTATTTTATTTTCTTTCTAGCAATTGTGAATAGGAGTTCACTCATGATTTGGTTCTCTGTTTGTCTATTATTGGTGTATAGGAATGCTTGTGATTTTTACACATTGATTTTGTATCCTGAGAGTTTACTGAAGTTGCTTATCAGCTTAAGGAGATTTTGGGCTGAGACAATCGGCTTTTCTAGATATACAATCATGTCATCTGCAAGCAGAGACAATTTGACTTCCTCTCTTCCTATTTGAATGCCCTTTATTTCTTTCTCTTGCCTAATTGCCCTGGCCAGAACTTCCAATACAATGTTGAAAAGAAGTGGTTAGAGAGGGCAACCTTGTCTCGTGCTTGTTTTCAAAGAGAATTCTTCCAGCTTTTGCCCATTCAGTATGATCCTGCCTGTGGGTTTGTCATAAATAGTTCTTATTTTGAGATATGTTTCATCAGTACCTAGTTTATTGAGAGTTTTTATCATGAAGGGGTGTTGAATTTTATCAAAGGCCTTTTCTGGATCTATTGAGATAATTATGTGGTTTTTGCCATTGGTTCTGTTTATGTGATGGATTATGTTTATTGATTTGTGTATGTTGAACAAGCCTTGCATCCCAGGATGAAGCCAACTTGATGGTGGTGGATAGGTTTTTTGATGTGCTGCTGGATTCAGTTTGCCAGTACTTTACTGAGGATTTTCTCATCGATGTTCATTAGGGATATTGGCCTGAAATTTTCTTTTTTTGTTGTGAATCTGCTAAGTTTCGGTATCAGGATGATGCTGGCCTCATAAAATGAATTAGGGAGAAGTCCCTCTTTTTGTATTGTTTGAAATAGTTTTAGAGGGAATAGTACCAGCTCCTCTTTGTACCTCTGGTGGGATTTGGCTGTGCATCCAGCTGGTCCTGGGTCTTTTTAGTTGGTATGCTATTAATTACTGCTTCAATCTCTCACCACTACTATTCAACATGGTATTGGAAGTTCTGGCCAAGGCAATCAGGCAAGAGAAAGAAATAAAGGGTATTCACATAGGAAGAGAGGAAGTAAAATTGTCTGTTTCCAGATAACATGATTGTATATTTCAAAAAGCTCAGTGTCTCAGCCGAAAATCTCGTTAAACTGATAAGAAACTTCAGCGAAGTGTCAGGATACAAAATCAATGTGCAAAAATCACAAGCATTCCTATACATCAATAATAGACAAAGAAAGAGGAATTACAAGCCACTGCTAAAAAAAATAAGAGAGGACACAAACAAATGGAAAAACATTCCATGTGCATAGATAGGAAGAATCAATATCATGAAAATGGACATACTGCCCAAAGTAATTTATAGATTCAATGCTATTCCCATCAAGCCACCATTGGCTTTCTTCACAGAGGTAGAGAAAACTACTTTAAATTTCATATGGAACCAAAAAAGAGCCTATATAGCCAAGACAGTCCTAAGAAAAAGAACAAATCTGGAGGCATCAATCACGCTACCTGATTTCAAACTATACTTCAAGGCTACGGTAATCAAAGCAGTATGGTACTGGTGCCAAAACAGATATATAGACCAATGGATTCGAACAGAAGCCTCAGAAATGACGCCACACATCTACAACCATCTGATGTTTGACAAACCTGACAAAAACAAGTAATGGGGAAAGGATTCTCTATTTAATAAATGGTCTTGGGAAAACTGGCTAGCCATATGCAGAAAACTGAAAGTGGACCCCTTTCTTACACTTTATACAAAAATTAACTCAAGATGGATTAGAGATTTAAACATAAGATCGAAAACTATAGAAACCCTAGACAAAAACCTAGGCAATACCATTCAGGACATAGGCATGGACAAAGTCTTCATGACTAAAACACCAAAAGCAATGGCAACAAAAGCCAAAATTGACAAATGGGATCTAATTAAACTGAAGAGCTTGTGCACAGCAAAAGAAACTATCATCAGAGTGAACAGGCAACCTACAGAATGGGAGAAAATTTTTGCAATCTATCCATCTGACAAAAGGCTAATATCCAGAATCTACAAAAGAACTGAAACAAATTTACAAAGAAAAAAAAACCATCAAAAAGTGTGCAAATTATATGAACAAATACTTCTCAATAGAAGACATTTATGCAGCAACAAACATATGAAAACAAGCTCATCATCACTGGTCATTAGAGAAATGCAAATCAAAACCACAATTGGAAACCATCTCATGCCAGTTAAAATGGAGATCATTAAAATGTGAGGAAACAGCAGATGCTGGAGAGGATGTGGAGAAATATGCATGCTTTTACACTGTGGGAGTGTAAATTAGTTCTACCTTTGTGGAAGACAGTGTGGTGATTCCTCAAAGATCTAGAACTAGAAATACCATTTGACCCAGCAATCCCATTACCAGGTATATACCCAAAGGATTATAAATCATTCTACTATAAAGACATATGCACATCTATGCTTAATGCAGCACTGTTCACAATAGTAAAGACTTGGAACCAACCCAAATGCCCATCAATGATAGACTAGATAAAGAAAATGTGGCACATATATACCATGGAATACTATGCAGCCATAAAAAAAGGATGAGTTCATGTCCTTTGCAGGGACATGGATGTAGCTGGAAACCATCATTCTCAGCAAACTAACATAGGAACAGAAAAGCAAACACCACATTTTCTCACTCATAAGTCGGAGCTGAACAATGATAACACGTGTACACAGGGAGGAGAATATCACACACCAGGCCTGTTGGGGGTGGGGGGCAAGGGGAGGGATAGCATTAGGAGAAATACCTAATGTAGATGATGGGTTGATGGGTGCAGCAAACTGCCGTGGAACTTGTATACCTATGTAACAAACCGGCATGTTCTGCACATGTATCCCAGAATTTAAAGTATAATTTTTTTAAAAAAAGAAATTGAAATGGGCAAATTAAAAATATTTTAATAAATTGATTTTAAAAAAAGATGGTACTGGGATAAAACAGACACATAGACCAGTTGAACAGAATAGGGAACCCAGAAATAGATTCACACATTTGTGCCCAGTTGATTTTTGACAAAGGTGCCAAGAACACACAATGGGAAAGGACTGTTTCTTCAAAAAAATGGTTTTAGGAAAACTAGATATTTACATGCAGAAGAATAAAATTAGGTCCTTATGTTATTTTAAAGATGCTTCTTTACTAGCAACTGGGCTACTTCCCAATAAACCCACAAGAAAATCAAAATACTGTAAATCAAAAATTCACTTAATACACCTAAGCTATAGAACATCATAGCTAAGCCTAGCCTATGTTAAATGTGTTCAGAGTACTTATTAATATATTAGCCTACAGTTGAGCAAAATCATCTAAGTCTATTATAATAAACTGTTAATATCTCATGTAATTTATAGAATAATATACTGAAAGTGAAAAACAGAGTGGTTGTATGGGTATTTGAAATACAGTTTTTGAAGAATGCGTACTGTTTTTGAGCCATTGTGAAGTTGAAAAATTGTTAAGTCAAGGACCATCTGCATTTTTGTTAAGTATCAAGTTAAATAACAAGAGTTATACATATTTATACATTCCTGGGTTGCTTGGTCAATCGTAAATATTTGCTTCAAGACTTTGGTGTTCAAAATAAAGTAAAGCAGGTGTAACACATCTTTGGAGGTTCCTTTTTGGTTATAATATTCGTTGTTCTTACACATGTAATTTTATAACTTAAAAATTACTCATATTAAATAAGAAAACTTGCATTGGAGTACACATTAGTCAAATATTCTTGAAATTTAATTTCATTGATAAAATAATGTATTTATCAGTAAAATAAAATTTGTTACCAATTGAAACCTTGTTTTAGATAAAATAGGCATAATATTTATAATCATTATACTGTAATAAATTTTTTAGGCATTTGAATCAGAGCCTGAGTTTGGAATACATCTGTCCACTTGATCTACCTGTATATTCCAAACCTATCATTTATGATTAAGTTATAAATAATAGGCAAAGGGCTTAGTTTTAATATGACAGTTTTGATATTTTGTTACAGACAGAACATAAGGTAATATACATAGGGTAAAGCATAGTCTTGAACACTTCAGTTTTTCAACTGGGAATATATTTGGAGGAGCTCAAAAACATACATCTGCAAACACTGCACTATTATTTGATCATTTTATATTCATTCAACATGTATTACTCCGCTTTCACACTGCTGATAAAGACATACCTGAGACTGGGAAGAAAAAGAGGTTTAATTGGACTTACAGTTCCACATGGCTGGGGAAGGCCCAGAATCATGGTGGGAGGCAAAAGGCACTTCTTACAAGGCAGTGGCAAGAGAAAATGAGGAAGATGCAAAAGCTGAAACCCCTGATAAAATCATCAGATCTTGTGAGACTTATTCACTACCACAAGAACAGCATGTGGGAACCGCTCCCATGATTCAAGTTATCTCACACCGGGTCCCTCCCACAACATGTGGAAATTATAGGAACTACAATTTAAGATGAGATTTGAGTGGGGACACAGAGTGAAACCATATCATCCCACCCCTGCCCCTCCAAATCTCATGTACTCATATTTCAAAACCAATCATGCCTTCCCAGCAGTCCCCCAAAGTCTTACCTCATTTTAGTATTTACCCAAAAGTCCACAGTGTAAAGTCTCATCTGAGACAAGGCAATTCCCTTCCACGTATGAGCCTGTAAAATCAAAAGCAAGCTAATTTCTTTCTAGATACAATGGGGACACAGGTATTGGATAAATACAGCCATTCCAAATGGGAGAAACTGGCAAAACAAAGTGGTTACAGGGCCCATGCAAGTCCAAAATTTTAAATTTCCAAAATTATCTCCTTTGACTCCAGGTCTCACATCCAGGTCACACTGATGCAAGAGGTTGTCTCCCATGGTCTTGGGCAGCTCCACCCTGTGGCTTTGCAGGGTACAGCCTCCCTTCTGGCTTCTTTTGCAGGTTGGCATTGAGAGTCTGTGGCTTTTCCAGGTGAACAGTGCAAGCTGTCTGTGGATCTACCATTCTGGGTTCTGGAGGACGGTGGCCCTCTTCTCACAGCTCCACTAGGCAGGGCCCCAGTAGGGTCTCTTTGTGGGGCCTCCAACCCCACATTTCCCTTCATCACTGCCCTAGCAAATGTTATCCATGAGCACCCCACCCCCGCAGCAAACTTCTGCCTGGGCATCCAGGCATTTCCATACGTGTTCTGAAATCTAGGCAGTGGTTCCTAAACCCCAATTCTTGACGTCTGTGCACCCGCAGGCTCAACACCATGTCAAATCTGCCAAAGCTTGAGTCTTATACCCTCTGAAGCCACAGCCAGACCTCTATGTTGGCCCCTTTCAGCCACAGCTGGAGCAGCTGGGACCCAGGGCACCAAGTCCCTATGCTACACACAGTACGTGGACCCTAGGCCCGGTCCATGAAACCATTTTCTCCTAGGTCTCCGGGCTTGTGATGGGAAGGGCTGCCTTGAAGACCTCTGACATGCCCTGGAGACATTTTCCCCATTGTCTGGGGGACTAACATTTGGCTCTTTGTTACTTATGCCAATTTCTGCAGCAGGCTTGAATTTCTCCTCAGAAAATGGGTTTTTCTTTTCTTTTCTTTTCTTTTCTTCTCTTTTCTTTTCTTTTTTTTGAGATGGAGTCTTGCTCTGTCACCCAGGCTGGAGTGCAGTGGCACGATCTCGGCTCATGGCAAGCTCCGCCTCTCGAGTTAACCCCATTCTCCTGCCTCAGCCTCCCAAGTAGCTGGGACTACAGGCGCCCGCCACCACACCCGGCTAATTTTTTGTATTTTTAGTAGAGACAGGGTTTCACTGTGTTAGCCAGGATGGACTCTATCTCCTGACCTTGTGATCCACCAGCCTTGGCCTCCCAAAGTTCTGGGATTACAGGCGTGAGCCAAAGCACCCGGCCCTGGGTTTTTCTTTTCTATCATAGAGTCAGGCTGCAAATTTTCCAAACTTATATGCTCTGCTTCCCTCATAAAACTGAATGCTTTTAACAGCACCAGAAGTCGCCCCTTGAATGCTTTGCTGCTTAGAAATTTCTTCCTCCAGGTACCATAAATAATTTCTCTCAAGTTCAAAGTTCTACAAATCTCTAGGGCAGGGGCAAAATGCCACCAGTTTCTTTGCTGAAACGTAACAAGAGTCACCTTTCCTCCAGTTCCCAACTATTTCCTCATTTCTATCTGAGACCACCTCAGCCTGGACCTTATTGTCCATATCACTATCAGCATTTTGGGCAAAGCCACTCAACAAGTCTCTAATAAGTTCCAAACTTTCGTACATTTTCCTGTCTTCTTTTGAGCCCTCCAAACTGTTCCAACCTCTGCCTGTTACCCAGTTCCAAAGTCACTTTCACATTTTCGGGTATCTTTTCAGCAATGCCCCACTCTACTGGTACCAATTTAATGTATTAGTTTGTTTTCATGCTGCTCATACCCGAGACTGGGAAGAAAGAGAGGTTTAATTGGACTTACAGTTCCACATGGCTAAGGAGGCCTCAGAATTGTGGCGGGAGATGAAAGGCACTTCTTACATGGCAGCGGCAAGAGAAAATGAGGAAGATGCAAAAGCAGAAACCCCTGATAAAACCATCAGATCTCGTGAGACTTATTTACTACCATAAGAATGGTAATGAATTGGGGGAAGTATTGGTGATACTGCCCTCATGATTCAAATTAGCTCCCACTGGGACCCTCCCACAACACAAGGGAATTATGCGAGCTACAATTCAAGATGAGATTTGGATGGGGCCAAACCATAGAACCACACATATTTTATTTGAGCAGCAAAGTACATGCAGTCAAAGTAAATGAGCAGCAAAGTAAATGCTTTTACATTGACTATTTTACAGGTCAAGAGAAAGTTAAACAGATCTTGACTTACATAAGTCATATGAATTTATTGAACATGTACTATGCAACAGTTCTGACTCTAGATTACATTAAGAAGTGGGGAGTACTTGGAGTCATTGTGTAGCTTCTAACTTATACAGGGAGAATTTACTAATGCAGAAATTGTGTGATTAACAGAAATTTTAAAAGAAACCTTTGCTATAGGCAAGATAGAGGCATAACTCTTGTGAATTACTCACAGTGTAGAAAGACAGATTAGATTAACACGTCTGTACAATGAACCCTGTGAGATCAGGAAACAAAAATATATACCTAAGAAAGCTTCACTACTGATCCTGCCTTAAATGTTTTACTTGCAAAAGAAAACAATTACCATTTTGTTCCCAAGCATACATTTTCAAAGGCTTGGTTCTTGTAAATGTGTATTTTTCTTCTATTTTCAAAATTTTTCACTTTGCATGTATCATTATAGTTTTTAAAATGATCATGTGTAGATCCAGTGTTCTTTACAAAACATTTTTGAGAGTGTTAATAAATTTCCATCTCACATACATTGCTGATTGTTTCAGCATCATCATTATCTCTTGTATTTTGAACCTACAGGGGAGCTTTATTGAAAAATTTAAGAGTTCTGGGTCTTTGAAAGCATAGAAGATATGGTGTAGTGAAGTTGATCTCATTGCCTAGGAAACAGAAATATGCCAAAGGAATTATTTCAGGGTAATTTACTATTCTGGAGAGAGTTTCTGAGCTACTGAACTGTCTATATATAAATCAAATTTTATTTTATTTTCAAGTTTGTAGAAATATATTTCAAGCTATATATATGTATAGAGAAATATGGGAATTTTAGTTTCTATTCTGCATCTAGAATACTTATAAAATATTGTAAAATTATCAAAATTAAGTATAAATATTATTTCCTTGTATCAGTATAGTACATTGAGGAGATTCACAAATTTAGTATTTTTAGTTTCAAAAATATTTTGTCAGAAAAATTCAAACACAATGTGCCATAAAGCTTTTTGTTATACATTGCTTGTATAACAAAGCTTTTTGTTATACATTGCTTGCATTTATAATAACGTAATTGTGTTACTTCAAACACAACTATAAACAATAGCATTTCTGTTATTGGTATCATATATCCTCAAAAGTCTTGTCATTTGTAAAAGCCATTGGTAATTTCATATTGCAGAATTCCATCCTTATAAAGATTTGACAATATTATTTGGCTACAATTTTGATCACAAATTTAAATTCACATAAAATTGTTATTGAGCATTTTAGACTATAAAAGTATCATGTATGTACTAAGCTTAATATTATAAACTGAAAGATCTGGGTCAAGAATTATGCATGTCTCTCTTCTTCCAAAATCATTAAAATAAAATTATAAAAAAGCATAAAAGGAAATAAACACATCATGAAATAAAAAAAGAGGCAATTTCTAGTGACAAGAGACCTTGAAAAATTTCTGGAACAGAAAGTGTCTGGAAGTATTTGAAAGATGAAGTGTTTTGTTAGTTAGTTTTTTTTTGAGACAGGGTCTTACTCTCTCCCAGGCTGGAGTGCAGTGGTATTATCATGGCTCACTGTAGCCTCTACCATTTAGGCTTAAATGATCTTCCTGCCTCAGCCTTCCAAGTAACTGGGACTACAGGAGTGTGCCACCACACCCAGCTAATTTTTTATTTCATTTTAATCTTTTTTGTAGTGATGGGCCCTCACTTTGTTGCCCAGGCTGGTTTCAAACTCCTGGACTCAAGCGATCCTCCTGCCTCAGCCTCCCGAAGTGCTGGGATTACACATGTCAGCTACGGCACCAGGTGAGGGATGAAATTGACTGTAGTGATGAGCAATTATGGTCTGAATTTTCCAGGAAGTAGACAGACCAAGATTAGGCATGCTGGAAGTTTATTAGAGAATGTGCTTAACATTGACACCTGAGAGGGGAAGAAAAGAAAGCAAGTTTGGGCACACAGAGAAACTCGAGTTGCAATACAAACACAGCAAAGTCTTCAGCTGGCCCCAGACAAAAGTCTGAAGCTGTCATGGACCTTCAGATTTGTCTCGTTTTAGGGCTAGAGGATGGGCTTTTATACATATCAACCAGTTATTGGCGTGGGCTGCCTGGGAAGGACCCTGATCTTAGACAAGACAGCTTAGAGTAGCCAGGTGCAGGATAAAGTTTAAGGGAATTGCTGAGTCTCCCAGTAGAGGTGCTTCCCTTTGAGAGACCAGGATCTCTAACACTTCAGAGTACAGAGTTGTGGGAAAAAGAAACATATTCTCCAAGAAGGTTACTAGGAGTGATAGTAGATGAAGAATTCCCTACTTTGACTCCTGAGTTCATAGACCTATGTAGTCTATCTACTGGGTACAACTCCATATAATAATTGCAGATATGGGAAGTGTACTGTTTCCTGGCAGAAAGTGAATCTCTTCAAAGGGAATTATCTCCAAGGTGGCACCCCAGCTGTGCCATCAATGGCTCCATCTTTCCCACAGGCCAGCAGCTTCTGATAGGTGTGGTTTAGGATAGGACCAGTGAATGCCTTGGTCATGGGGCAATTTATGCTTCTGTTCTTGTCAAGTGGTTTCTTTGACATGATTCGATATTATATGTGATGCATTGGCTATGAATCAATCTATAAGCCCTTTAATAGTGACACTTATTGAGGGTTTGTAGGTGAGAAAAGCAAAATGTAAAAATGATAGAAATGTTTACAATCAAAAGTAATTCTTGGTCAAAAGAAGTCCACTGTGTTGATTTGCCACCATGTGGCCCGTTGACCTATTCAAAGGATGATGCTGTAATAAGGGCTCAGTGCCTGTCCCTCTTCCTGGCAGGTTGGATGTTTAGTAGAAGCAGCAGACAGATCAAACTTGAGTGGGAGCCACCTTCATGCTTCCATTCACAACTGGGTCGCACAGAGACAGAGACTGTCTGATAACAGTGGGCCAAGTCAATGTGTCTACTTGTTATTCAGTGCCTCTTTCAGAATAAATGCCATCTGGTAGGCATTAGCATGAAATACAGTGATCTTCACATTACCTTCTACCTCCCATAGGTCCATCCAGACTCTTCTACCCAAGCCTACATCTCCAATCTTCTAACCTTCCCGGGCCCTGACAAAGCCTTTGGTTTCTCCCTCTTAGTTTGTGTAAATTCTCACTTTAGGTAGCTTCTATTTCCACACAAAATGAGAGATCAGGTAAAAAAGTTCTGCCGAAAAGTTCTGCCCATTGGGAAGATTTTCCATTTGTACTGTTTTTCAAGGCTGTCCCTGAGTGGGCCTGTATGACAGCTATATTTTATTCCAGTTTACTCTGATATATGGAGCCAAATCATATTTGTTTCAATTTGCATTTGAACCAAGATGGACCGTTTTCCTCTATCTTCTCCACAAAAGGAACCCTCCCCTATATGGAAAATATTGCATTAGCTATTGTTTAGGGTCATATGAAGAAGAATGACTTCCGTTACTATCTTCTTGCTTAGTCATTATCCAGGGGTCATTCTGAAAAGTATGACCTCAGACCAAACACTGAGGCATATCCAGAGAGAATTAAAATAGAAAATATCAGCCAATCAATGTTTGCATCTGGGAAGCAAGGCTTTTCTTGAAGGATTATCTAACCTGCATATATTCATTCAACATCAATACATAAAATTTAATTTTGTTTTTATATATCACCAATAAGCTACTAAAAATAAAATGTATATCTTTTTCCTTCTAACCCTGTTAACGATTTCCTCTATCTTCTTGAACATATGGTGTATTTTTACAACAGCTACTAATTCCATCATTTGTGTCATGTCTGGCTTTGTTTATATTGATTTATTTTTTTCTCTGTAGTTATGGGCCATATTTTTCCTATTCTTTGCATGCCTGGTAAATTTTTTTTGGCTGTTGTATACTCTGAATTTTATATTGCTTGGTGTTGGACTTTGCTCAATTAAGTTACTTGAAATTAGATTGGTCTTTTTGCATTCTAACTCAATTCTCAGTTATCTGGGTGTTATGGAATTCTTTAGTATATGGCTAATTTAGCTCTACTGAGATGATATCCCTTTTTAGGATTCTATCCAATATTCTGTGTTTGTAAGATCTTTCTGCTCTGGCTCACAGGACACAAATCGTTTGCATCATGCTTTCTCTAGTCCCAGGTAATTTCTTCTTATGCACATACAGATAAGTATTTAACCAAGACTTCCAGGGGTTCCCTCTACAAGTCTCTAGATTCTCTCTCTCTACCACCACTTTCTCTCTAGTATTCTGCCCTACAAACTCTAGCTACCTTGCCCTCCCGCAACTGAGCTACATCGCATGACTCTGGCAGGGTACTGTCTCCCCGCACCTCTCAATAGAGCAATTGCCTCTAAGTAATAAACTGAGGCAGTTGTAGGGTTCACCCCTCTGCATTCTTTTTCTAAGGTATCATAGTCCTTGAATTAAAAGTACTTGAATTAATACAAAATAAAATTAGCACAAAGGATACTAAAGAGATTAATAGAACAAAATAGACCCATACATATGTGAACACTTGACTTATAGTAAGAATTATATTAAATAGGCCAGGCACCCGGTGGCTCACACCTGTAATCCCAGCACTTTGGGAGGCCGAGGCGGGCGGATCACAAGGTCAGGAGATAGAGACCATCCTAGGTAACATGGCGAAACCCCATCTCTACTAAAAAATACAAAAAATTAGCCGGGCGTGGTGGCGGGCACCTGTAGTCCCAGCTACTCAGGAGGCTGAGGCAGGAGAATGGCGTGAACCCGGGAGGTGGAGCTTGCAGTGAGCCGAGATAGCACCACTGCACACCTGCCTGGGTGACGGAGCGAGACTCCATCAAAAAAAAAAAAAAAAAAGAATTATATTAAATAATATTGGGGGGAAGATATTCTTTTCAATAAAAGGTTCTGGATGAATTGGATCCTCTCATGAAAAGAAATAAAACTTGACCTTTATCTCACATCATACATAAAGATCAATTTCATGTTGATTGTAGATCCAAAATATGAAAGGCATAACGTTAAAACTTTTAGAATATATTTTAAAATAGCTTCATGAATTTGGGGTGGGCAAATGGGACGCAAAAGCCCTGAATTAAAGGAAGATAAAAATAAGTTGGGTAATATTAAAATTATGAATTCTGTTTATGAACTATACGCATTAAAAGAATAAAACATAAGCTACAGAGAAGAAAATATTTTCAACTTATATAATTTACAAATGGCCCATATCCAGAATATATAAGAAAATCCTACATATCAGAATAGAAAAAGCAGAGCGAGGACTTACCAATAGCGGACATCCAAATATTCAATGAGCATGAAAAGCTATCAAGCATTAATAATAGTAAAATGCAAATTAATATGACAATGAGATATTCTAATGCCTATCAGTATAACATAAATGAAACAATCAATAAAAGAACTATGACTACACTCAATAATAATCTCATAAAACCGATGTTGGGTGTAAGAAGTCAGACATGTAGGTATAAATACTGCATGACTCCTTTTACAAAAGTTAAAAAACAAAACAGGCAAAACTAGTCTATAGTTTTAGAAATTGGGTTAAGGGTTATATTGTGTAGGATGAAAAAGTATAGGAATTGGGAATCAACATAAGGGAATTATCCTTTTTTTTTTGGTAATCTTTTTTATTTTGACTTGGATAGTCAAGATATCAGAGACTTGTTCCCTTTGAGACCATTCATGAATGCTCTAGTTATTATTTATATGCTTCTCCATGTTGTTATGCTTCAATTAATTAGGAAAAAAATTAAAAGAGAAAGAAAAAAAACAAGGAAGACACTAAAGGAAAACAAGAAAATTTGCCAGGCTTAATAAATGATACAAGAATTTAAATCAAAGATATTCACAAATTGGGATGCAGAAGAAATTTTAGAAGCCCCACGTGATTCACAAATTGGGATGCAGAAGGAATTTTAAAAGCCCCACATGTAAGTTTACTTTCTGAATTTTCAATGTTATAGGAATGAGGAGAATTATTAAAAACTTCAAGATTGTAAAAATAAAAGCAGGTTACCACCAAAGAAGCAAGGCTAAGACCTATATATTGATCAAAAGCTTTGGGGCATGGAAGATAAAGATAAAACAACCTCAGATTTTTAAGGGAAGTGCTATTCAACCTGGTATTTGACTCTGAGACAAACTGTCCATCAATTATAAATGAAAATAAATGCATTTTCTTAAACGATAGCATTTTAAACAACTCTCCTCTATGTACTATTTCAGAAGCAGTTACTCAATCCAGAGGTAAATAAAGAGAGAACGGAGGCTGTGGAATTGCAGAAACAGTGGCCCTGACAGAAGAGCTCAAGAAAATGAAATCCTAAAAGGACAAGTCTGAACAGGCATTGAAAGTAGTTATAAGACTGAACATCAGTGGCTCTAAAATGCATATCTAAAAGAGACATTGGCTAGTGAACAGTCGAGTAATTATATGAAAAGCTGGAATATACTAGTGATGTGTATATATATTATATACACATAAATATGTCTCTTTTTCTCACAAGAAAAAATAGTTGAAAATTAGAAAAGTAGGGAAAAACAAACACACAAAACAAAACGACAACAAAACATGAGTAACAGAAAGTCAAGGTCTACATAATGAGGCAAGGCAAAATGTGTTATTCTTGAGAACAATTAATGAAACATAAGAAAATAAAATTTTGTTTGTCCTTGGTATTAGGAACATTCCACTATGAGCAACACTCTTGTCCTGATCTTGGACCTTCTAGAGGCTAGTAAATTGAAGAAGGAAATGCTTCTTAGCTTTCCTGTGGGTTTTGCAATGAGAAATATTTATATACACAGATTTATGTAAATGTTTATTGGTTTTTAACCTTCAGAAATCATCTGTGGACAAAAGACTAAGTGCCTAATTATTTTTAAAGGACAAATTACTAATCCTGATAAGATAAGGGTATAGGGAGCTGTAACTATTGAAAAATGGAGTGGGTGGTAGAAAAGTGCTAATATTCATACCTAGTAGGGAAAATAAGAGAGAATGTCTAAAGGAGATTCAATAAGAAATAGAGAACATGTATCACTAACAGTAACAAAATAATCAGTTGAAACACTAAAAATAATTAAAAATTTTGATATAGTGGGTATGAAGAACGATAGAGGAAGCGGCAAGTAAGTTAAATTTATTGTGCCCCCATCTTTCATTGCAAGAGGCAAAGATAATAGAAAAGCTCATATATTGTGAAAGAGTTCTATATGCATATTTTTAAAATTATAGCCATTACTATCAGATAACCAGTAACTGATATGATTAAATGAAAACTTGAAAAGGTTGTGAAGGGAATGGGAACTACTGATTTAGGGTATAAATTCTGGGGTATTACTTTTCTTCTGTGTTTAAAAATAATAGGAGTTTATAATTTTGAATTCTGTGCTTTCCCTTAATATGAAACATTTAATAATACTTCCTCAGATCCTCCCTTTTCTGTGTCTTGTCATTGAAATGACCAATCTTCAGAGTAATAACAAGGTCATTTTCCTATCTGACCATAACAAGATAAACTTCTTAAATTCCCTTTCCAAATTAGTTGGTTGATCTTCTTCATGCTTTAGAAAAATTTTGCCATACTTTGCCCTGGTAGTATTCACACTCTTTTGGGTCAATTAGTGCCTCTCTCCTCACTCATTCCCAAAAGGTAGGGAAGAGAATTAAGCAAAGTCAAAAACAAGAACCTGTGAGTTTGCTAGGTCTTGTTGCAACCAAATTTTTATGATTTCTGTTTCTGGCTGCTATGATGGCCCTTTCTACCATTATTTAATCAATGAGTCTTATTAATGAACCAGGTCAATGTGAAAAGGGAAAGCTAAAGGGGAATATGTGGAACACACTAAGAGTAAACTTCTATTCATTATGCTGCATTCTCCTTTCAGTCTGGGACTACATTCCCTAAAACATTAAATGACCTCCATTTCTCCCTTACATTTCACCAGTCAAGTCATGCAGAAATAATTTCTCAATAATTGTCCATTAAATAAGTTGCAATTTAGAAGAAACCAGATATAATTTATAGCTATGAGAGTAAAACAATATATGCAGCAGTTTACCAAATGAGTGCCTGGCAAAAGATAAGACAACATAATTTGCCAAAAGGGTTACTTTCCTTTATGTGACAGGAGACATTTCATTGGCATAGTGCTTCAAAAAGACACTGACATTTTCTTTATGAAAAAATGTTTTTTTTTTCTTAAACATGGATTTTACCTGAAACTTTCTTTTACATGTCATTTGTCCTGAACAATGCAGAAGTAGTTGCTGGGGCCAAACACCGTATGATACTGATCAATCAATGGCATTTTCAACTAATGTTGTAAAGTGCATTTCTGACACACTTCCAGTTGTTTCCATTTTATATAATAGCATCATGTGCATTCAGCATAAGAACAGCTTGCTCATTAAATTTGCTATCAATCTTTGTTTAGGTACACTTAAAGATGTTGAGGAAATTACATCTGTAATGATGTAATCTCCCAATTGTTGGTTTTTATCTTCCCTGTGGTGCTACTAGTATTGACATCAGCAAGCTGACTTTAATTTGCATTGTCCAGGTAGTATATCATAAGATCCCTAAAACTGAGGAAATCACATACACTGTGTTGTTTTCATAAATTGATACAATACTTGTATTAGTCCATTCTCACGCTCCTATGAAGCAATACTTGAGACGGGGTAATTTATAAAGGAAGGAGGTTTAATTGGCTCACAGTTTTGCAGGGCTGGGGAGGCCTCAGAAAACTTACAATCATGGCAGCAATCACGTCCTTCTTTACAAGGCAACAGGAAGGAGAAGTGCAGAGCAAAAGGAAGGGGAAAATCCCTTATAAAACCATCAGATCTCTTGAGAACTCACTATCATGAGAACAGTATGGCGGAAACCACACTACTCATTCAATTATCTCCACCTGGTCCTGCCCTTGAAATGTGGGGATTATTACAACTCAGGATGAGATTTGAGTGGGGAAACAGCCAAACCATATCAGGACTCAATGAGAAATTTCAACAATTATTATAAATGTGTATTTTATCAAAATTCCATTAAGGAATCACAATGTGACATATAACAATAAAATTGATTATAGCTAAAGATTTTATTAAAAAATGAGTGAGAGACATCTTAAGAAACTAGGTAGTTCCAATTATTCATTTATTGAACTTAATTCATTCACAGCAGAATAGTTAATAGAAATGACTTGTGTCGGGGTGCCTGGGTTTAAGTATTTGGTTGGTAATTTACTAACAATGTAGTACTCAATTTTTAAAATCTGTAATAGGGGAATAATAATTTACCTTTAATAATAAGATTGTTATAAATATTAAATAATATGTAAAATTTGTAAACCATGTAAAGTAGCATATAATATGGATTATATAAATGTGTGCCCTTAGTCTTTCTTTAATCATCCATGTATTTTATTTATTCAACAAATAGTTATCAAGCATCTGCTATATGCTGATAGGTACTTAATAATTCCTAATCATTTCAGATATTACAAGAATCTCAGATACATTACTTGAGGACAGTATAGATTCCAGAACTACTATTTGCTAACTATTTTGTATAAAAAAATTAAGTGATTGTGAAAGGCAAAGATGTTCAAGATGCATTGCTGCCAAAGAGAAAACAGTGTTATTTATCATATATATATATGTATGTATATCTCTCATACCAAATGCAGAAAAAGAGGTTTAGGGGGCAAAAGCAACAGAGTGCTGGAGTGCTTTTATTAAGGTAACAATGACTTTGACAATATATTATTAGCTGTTTCTGCATCTCATTTCATTCTTTCTCATAACAATTTATCCATTATGTCTACAGTTAGGATTCCCATGAGATAAAACTACATGGGTACTTTGTGATGGTCTGAGATATCAACAATGGAAAATATTGGCATTTAGTAAATAATTTCAGCAATTTTCTATCACACAACATGAAGATACTGTTTAATCTTTAATATTGTGAAGAATAGATTTGTTCCCAAGTAATAGTCTTTCTCCAAATGTAGGAACTACTCAGATGAATCTGGAGAACTCCCAGGAATCAGTAATAACCATACTTGTTGACCTTCATGTTATAGTGTATGTGAAATATTTCCATTCAGCCAGCCCTCACTAAAACCACCTTGTGTGTCATCAGTACATATCATTTTAGGGGACTTCTCCATCTTTTCTCCCTTCACTGCCCACCTACCCCTGACTCATTTTCCATAGGCAATATCTCATGCTTATTGACCCTTTCACAAGCCTCAGAATTAAAGTAACTATTTGGGGTCTTACATCCATGACAATCTGGAAACAAACATGTTGGTGACAGCATAAGGGTTAATGTATGAAGAACTTCAAGAAAATGTTGACTTTCATCAAGAGATGCCAGAGTGACTATGTAAAGCGAAAACATTAAATTGAAAGAAAGCTTATATTCATGAGAATTTCGAGTAATCATGTAGCCATTAAGGCAGAGATTTTTGAATAGGCAAGCCACTGAGCGTGACTTACACCGTACCTATCCAGTGTCTACCATATTTCAGCTAGTTAAATTTTTGAGATTGAAGAGGGCATTTAAATCAAGCCCTGCATCCTATTGAAATACTTGGGCACATTGCTTTAAACATTCGTTGAGTTTTTTGCTCATACTGTTCCCCTATGGCACAATACCGAGCTCATTATTCTCATCTCATTCAAATTCTCTCATTCTTTAAGAAGTAGTTTAATTCTCTTAACTCCCCCAAAGGCCTTCTTAAACATCTTCACCTGAAATAATTTCCAGGATCACTATGCTCCTAGAGTATTGTTACCACAGTAACTAGTATCTTTATGACTACTAAGAAATGGCCTTCTATATCTCATTTGCATTGTAATTGTGTGACACATCACTTCGGTGTCTTATTTCTCCATGAGACAACAGGATCTGTTTTGGGAGACTGTAATGTGTTGCACAAAACACTGGAAAATTTTTGGAACCAGAGATGTGCTATGCATTCTCCGAGTGACCTTTAGCAAATGATTCAATCTCTGTAAGTCCCAGTCCTTTTATTTACAAGAATGAGTTGGACATCCATCTTTACATTTAAAAGACTTGGCATAGCCCAGATGGTAAGGGCTCAAAATTTGTCAATCTCACTTTTTTTTTTTTTTTTTAAATCAGAGGCCAAAACTTGTATTGCTTTTTTCTCTGCAGTACTTATATTAGTGTCTTGCCATTTACTCTGAAACACAAGTGTATGGAATTGATTTTGCTTAATAAAGAAAAAGAAAATGTGCCTTGCTAAAGTATGGCAAAGGAACTATGTGAATATTCTTATATATAACATGAAGAATTGTCCCACTGCTATTGATTGCAGGGAAGCTGTATCGGCAGCTAGATTCTGATGGTGCCCATCAATCAGAAATGGTCTGAATTGAATAGATTAAAAACATTAGGCAGCCAATGAGGAAAGAGGCAGAACATTAAACAAATTTAGGTTTTTCCAGCAGTATTCTAAGTCTCCAACTGGAGAACAAATTACACATATTCTTACTAGTGAAAGAACTTTAAGTCATGTGGTTGTCTTTTAAGCCTCATTTATTTATACAAATCACACAATCAATGATAATACCCTTGTAGGATAAGAATTGCATATCTTCAAACGCTGAAATAGATTCAAATGCAAACTGCAGTGCAGTTTTGCCTCATGCAAAACAGCTCTCTCGATTCACATCATGTTTCTTTTTGCTCCCACTTGTGATTATATTTTCTTGTGCTTGACATACTGAACTGGAAGAAACGGGATATTTTTGATGCTAGAGATGTTGAGAACTGATATAATTAGGATGTGGAGTGAAATTATTTTGATTTGGGGTTCAGTTGTTCCAAGCAGGAGGGTCGTGGATGGAAATACAGGAGCTTTTCTTGTCCACTTCATTCACATCGCCTGGAAAAATCAATTGTTTGACAATTAAAAGTGGAGCCCACTCCTGTTCAACAGCAGGTATTGACAGGTTGTGATTAGACACCCAACTGCAACTGTTTTTCTCCAGCCTGACTGCAGGCATTGATTGCTGTGGAATTCTAGCTCTGATTGCAATGGAATTTGATTTAGATATTTGGAATATAGCAAATTACAAGTTAGGTCGGAAAATAAACATCAACTATCCTTTTGTATTTTTAAGGTGGTATTTTAAGGCCTATAGCCTGAGGTCATAATAGACATTGTAATTACCTCATATTCTTCTCATGCTTCCTCTCCATCAAGGTAAAGCAGTTGGAATATGTTCTTTAGCAAGGATTCCATTTTTCTAAGTAAAGCTAAGTAATTCTATGCATCATACATACATGTCTATGAAGTGTATGTTTGGCCTTAAGATGAATAGAAGTAAACATTTTGGTAGTGATACAAAAAGGTTAATTTGATCTTGGGCTGGTGAACGTTGTGTGATGGTGGATGAACCCAGTGACCTCTGAGGTCATATGATTTCATAGCTGGAGAGGGGTGAAATTGACATCATTGTTATTAATAGGAAGAGGCTGGATAAAAACGCCAGAGTTCTCTAAGCTGTACATAAGTGAAGAATTTCTTTGTTCAGCAAAACTGCTGTGTGCAGCCAGGCGTGGTTAAAATACATTACACTGAGATTCTGGAAACCTAGGTTCTCTTCCTTGCTGGTTCTCTAACTAGCAATGTGACCTGGCCAGTCAATTAACCTCTCTGCATTCCTTTCCTTGCATACAAAACAGGGAGAACAATACCTGCCTTTTCTAACTTTCAGGATTGTTTTCCAATTCGACTAAGATAAAACATGTGGAAGTGTTTTGGAATGTGTTGTGCAGCATACAAATGGAAGTTAATAATCATTGCCAACTCTGTTTATGACTCCTTTTCTTTCAAAGGCTGTCCTTGCTCAAAATGAGTCATTCCTCTTACTGCAATTACTTCAAACTGATTATGTGTTCGTTTTTTTCCCCCAAGCATTCCAAAGCCACACCACATCCACTGTAGGTCTCTTGCTTGTGTCCTTACAATTTTTCTTTCGTGTACTGCTTTATGTCTTTCCAATCAAGCTTGCCTGTCATTCAGTAGTTGTTTTTGGATATAGATATTGCCCATTAAATATGTTTTCTCAGCACGGTAGAATTAACTTTTAGTAAATGATGTGTCTGTATATGTTCCCAGACCTTGTTCTTAGCCATATGGTTTTATAAATGTGCTGAATGATACATGGCTCATAGGTGATATTAAGAGACCAGATATGGCTGTTCTAAGAATTCCGTGTCTAAGAAACCTTCACCTTACTGTAGCTGGTAAGTCAATATTTTATGATAAGAAGTTTGATATTCTGTACATCCCCCCCGATGGTTACTTTATCCTACTTGGTCCCTAGAAAATCAGGCCAAGAAACATACCAAATTGTTTGTTTTATGTACTTGCAGGGCCTCAAACCCTCTCTCCAGATCTATTTCCATTATCTGACTCCTGCTTTTAAATCAGTTATATTTACTATGGAACAGCAGTGTTGTCAGAACTTACCTATATATGCCTTAGAACGCTAAACATTTACAACATTAACAGGATTGATAGAATACTGTTAATGACAGGTAAGTTTAGCAGGATATGCAAATGAAAGATTTGGGGACAAGATCTCCTCCCCTTCTAGAGTCCATTCATAAACCTTTGGGAATTTCATTTACCTAAATAGGTCCTTCTTCACCATGTCAAAATATCTGGTGTCAGCCTGCGTGGCAGGGCATGAATGATGGAAAGCAGCCCCTGAGTGGGTCTACCTAACATAACAGATCCCATGAATGGAAATCAGCTGAGGGAAGCACAGAACTTGCTGCTGCTGCCATTGCTCATTCACTACTTCATTTCTTACTCAAACTCTAAACTTCACTCCAGATTATCATAACCAATTCCACCTAAAAGCTTACCACACGGGTGGTCTGGGAAATTATTAGAAACAAGAGGCTGTGAGTCCACTGTATACCAGGGCTGTGACTGTGCAACTGATTTCATACTAGGCTCTTTGTGTCTGTACTTGGGATGTAGTTGTTTTTAGAGCCACGAACTCATGTTCTCTGGTAAGGGGTTTTCATGACCAAGCCCATCTGCCAGGCCCTGGAAAATATAAGAACAGAGACCTTACCATGTGCTAAGATAATCATGGTCCAAACTGCTAACTTTTGGGGATAACTGCTAGCTCAGGATTCATAGCCTATGATCTCATATAGGCTGGGGGTGGCTGGCTGGAGAAAAAGAGATAGTTACACAAAAAGTAGATTTGAAGATGGGAAGATAATTACTCGGATATACCTTATGACTGATGTAACATCTGACTGAGAAATGATCCTTGGACTATAAAATATTTGAGCTCTTTCAAAATATAGTAAGTCATATTTTCTCTGACTGACTGAGTACATCATCTTAAAACTACACTCCCTGAGATTGGTTTCACATAAGCCAAATTTGGATGGCTTTAGAACTAACTGTAGGGACAGCATTTCTAGACATAACAGAATACTATGTTTATAAATCCAAAGGTCAACTTCCAAGGTTATATTCTTGAAGACCAGATATGAATGAGATTAGCAAAGAGATACATTTTCTTAGAAGTCACAAATCTGGGTTACATGGGCATGTAAAGATTTTTGATATTTCATTGATAGCTACCATAGATCCAGACACTACTTATTTAGTCTTTATTACTATCCTAAAGACAGGGAGAGAGTTGGAATCTTAGATATATTTCAAGTACTTTTAGAGGCGAAAGGCCTTTTTTTCAGTATTAGCTAGAAGATGAGAGACTCCTGCTGCCCCATAACTCATAGGGAAATTAGAAAACTTGTTTTCCTAATCTCTGGCATGTGGGCAGCCTGCATTATCTTTCCCTCCCTCCCTCTCTTCTGCTGGCCCCATTTGGCACTATTATCTGCTAGACTTGCTCCGTATATCAGTAGGAGTCTAGAAGAAACTGTGGCAAAGCACATGTGCTTTACCTTGGGCATTCGCCTCTTGTGCCCAATATCAAAGGCCAGTTTATTAAACTGAGACATAAATTCACAAGTTTTGGAAAAAATATTAGTGTGGTGTTTGATTTTATGTGCACCTTGGCTAGGTCATGGCACCCAGATATTTGGTCAAATATTATTCTAGATGTTTCTGTGAAGGGGTTGTTAGATGAGATTAATATTGAAATCAGTAGACTTTGAGTCAAGCAAATTGCACTCCGTAATGTGGGTAGGCTTCATCCAATCAGTTGAAGGCCTTAAGAGAAAAAAAGACTATACTCCCAGGAAAAGAAGATTCTGTTGGAAGATTAACTTCATACTTGAACTGCAACAAAATCAGCTCTTCCCTGGGTCTCCAGTCTGCCACCGACCCTGCAGAATCTGGAATTGCCAGCTTCCATTATAATGTATACCAATTCCTTAAAATTTCCAGATAGATAGATAGATAGATAAAGACATGCATCTAGCTATACACATTCTATTGGTTCTGTTTCTTAGGCAAACCCTGACTAATACAGTCAGGTAATTTCAGAATTATCCACATATAAGGAAGAATATTTATAGTTTTAGTGAACTTAGGTTTTCTCCTTTCCTGCATAGGGGAAGTGAAGATTTGGTCCTTCATAAAGAGCATGTCCTCCCAGAAGCTTCTCCACTCTTGACTTGGCTCCACCACTGCAGTTTGCCTACCTTACAACATGCAGGACTTCAATTATTATTCATTATCATCATCATTTTGGCTATGAAAGCCAAAGTGTAAAAATCTCATGCCTTCTGCAGAAGCGGATTTTGTTTCTTAGGTTCCTCCTAGGCTCATGTTTTCAAAGGTCATCTTCTCAACTTTTTCACAAGCCTTCAGAATGATATTGGATTCCTAGCCATGAGAGCAAGTTTGAAAGTAGGTCATTGAATTCTAATTCATTCTCTTCAGTGGTAAGAGCTCTGCACATGCCAATTCTTTTACTAAATGACCTTTTCTAAAATCACATTTACCCAAATGCAATTTTTTCTTGATAAATAAAAACCTAATTTTTATTAAGAAAATGATGTTTATGGAATTAGGCTCTCAACAGTAAATAGATACCCAGTGCTCAGTTAAGAACACACACACACACACACAGACACACACAGACACACACACACAAACCAAACAGAAGTAACACACATAGCATAGTAGTTTTCAGTAACCATCCTTTTGTTGCCATAGCGATGGAGCAGACTTTTTTCATTTTATTTTAATTCAATTTCTTTCTGATAAAAAGCAGGGTAATTTTTATCAGTTATTTTCCCTATAAATCTTTTCCTCCACCTTGGCTTACTCTTACTGTTTTGTTATAAGGGTTCTACTAATAAGCCTGCCTTGTTAGAGGTGGCCATCTACTGAATCTGGGGAGCACATGCGACATTGCAGCAGAGATGGCTGGAAAGTGGTGGTATAAAGAGGCAGAGACCCTATTGATGAACTTTTCTGACATCCAGATGACCTAAAGTAGGTGGAAGCATGAGATAATATCTACTACCGATATCACTGTCATAGCATAAAGCTTGTGTTACGTGACTAGCCTGTGTAATGCTAAGTCCAGACACTGTGAAAGTGCCTAATTGTTGGAGCTTGCTTTCCTGGGGCCATGGCCTCAGGTTAGTGGTCTCTGCCTCTGTCTATCTCTTTCCAGCAATCTATACTGCAGTGTCAAATGAGTTCCCTAGATTCAGTAGGGTCATAAATGATCATTGCTCACACACCTCCCACCCTCGCTTGGTTCTCCTCTAGTCCATGTACTATTAAATGTTACCACACTTTACTTCCTACCCTTAAGTTAGAAACCAGGGTGGTACTTTCACTTCCTCTTCTCCTGTGTTCTCCTGTATCTAACCCTTCTACAATTTCTGTTCATTCCTCATTCTTACTGACTCTCAAATATGTCCTCTTTTTATTACACGTCTACTGAATCCATGTTTTATTTTTTTAATTATTTAACTTTATTTTCAGAGCAGTTTAGGTTCACGACAAAATTGAGTAGAAAGTACAGAGAGTTCCCATATACTCCCAGGCTTCCTTCTGTATGACCTCCCCCATTGCCAACATCCCCCACCTGAGTGGCACATTCGTTACAACTGATGATCCTGTATTGATATATCACTATCACCCAAAGTCCATAGTTTACATTAGTGTTCACTCTTGGTGTTGTACATGTAATGGGTTTTAACAAATGTATAATGATGTGTATTCATCTCTATAGTATCATACATCATACGAAATAATTTTACTGCCCTAAAAATATTCTGTGCCCCACGTATTCATGCCTCCTTCCCCCTTAACTCTTGGCAAACCCCTATCTTTTTTCTTTCCCCATAGTTTTTTCTTCTAATGTTCATTTGTTTTTACATAGGATATGCATGCTTGTTTTAACAGATTTTCATAACTCCTAACAAATCTCTCTTCCTATTAAGTTTTCATATAGAAAGTTTATCTTTTTGATGCACAATTTAATCATGCCAGGGTCATACTTAAGTGATTTTCATTGTCTCTAGTGTAAAGCCCTCATTACGTAGTGATTTAAAACCCTTTAAAAGGGTTCTGCTTACCTCTTTTCCTTCATTTCATGCAAATTACAAGTCTGAATACTATATCCCTGCCATACTAAAGTATTTAGTATGTGTACATACTTGCCTGTGTACATTTACTGATTATTTTATTTTCCCTTTTTTTAGGAATAAGTTTGTTCCTTTCATCATCTGACAAAACTAAACTGATTCCTCAGGTTTTAGCATAGTGTCTCTTTCTCTCAAAGAAAGCCAGGGTAATCTGAGACCTTGAGTTTTTAGATAGAGTCCTGCATTTTGCCTCCTTATGGTACAGGAACACTATGTTGAAAATAACTGCTCTCTAATTGGTCTTCTTCATTAAGCCATACGGTCCTGGAAGGTAGGGGTTTTATTTTGTTGTTACTGTTGCTCCAGTACCTACCACAAGGCCTGGCTTTCAGAATTCCATATACACCAATTCTTCTTTGGTCTTAGTGAAATTCAAAGCAGTACTAATACAGAAACAATTAGTTTGAGTAATTTGCTTACAGAACTGATGTAAATAGTCAAGTTGCCTTCATATCTTAACATTGCTAGGTTTGGCCCTGAAATAAAAATATTCCAGACTAGAACACTATTTCCTTTCTAGCAAATTACTTCTTTGCTTAGAAAACAAGGGAGATTTTTAGAAAATAGATAGAAATAAAGATTGTAGTTGTTTTATAGTGGATCTGATCGTAAAAGTTATTTTTTACATGTTCTCAGTCAGTCTAAGAATATTCAATGTGCTTAAATCCTAGGGTTACTAATCTTTATATTTTATTTTTTGGAACTAAACATAGCAATTTTTGATGTGGGTTATAAAGAAATGTAATAATATATTAAATGTCTAATAAACTTTGCTAAGAAAATTGCTAAAATCTAACAGCTAGGTTTCTTAGTTAATAAGATTACTTGAAGGTTAAATCAATTCTTCTAATTCAGATATTGAAATCTCCTTGGTGCTATTGGAATGATTCTTTATAATAGTTGAGTTTAAAAAATTGAAGGCATACATGGTATATTTATCAATATTACTGGTTCTTTTTTCTTTTAACTCCATTGAAAATATCTAGACAGTTGACTGGATTAGTCTCCTTTTTCATGGTTCAACATCATTATACATTTAAGGTGTCTCTGTTCCTTGTATCCCCACTTATCTTTTCCTCATCTCCTTTCCCACCAAGGCTACCTTTAGAAAAAGTTTTATAAGTGCCCTTAGATATGTGTACATGTGTATTTATTTTATACGAAGTATCATATCATAGAAACTTTCATTTTCTTAACTTATACTCAAAATTATTCACAAAAGTAAATATGCATCTTCTTACCTACCAAACTGCTGAAGAGTATACCATAAAATTGTATTTGACTTATCTACTTACCTGAAATAGAGGACACTGTTCCAACTTCCCATTACCGTGAACAGTGCTGCATTCATATCTTCTTTCAAATGTGAATTGCTGGGTCATAGGGAATGTGCATTCTCAATTTCTTTGAGCAATGTCAGATTATACTCTGGATTGGCTACTTTGGTTCATACTCCTGCCAGAAGAGAATGCTGGTTCCTATTGTCCACATATTCTCCAGCACTTTATACAGACACTGTTTGTAATAACACATTTAAAAATATTTTTTGAATGCTCTGTGGCACATGACTGAGGTGTGTCTACCTAACTTATTAAAGCTCCCTTTTAGCTCTTCTCTTGTACATTTTCTCATCTACTCATACCTTAATATCTAATATATCATGTAAGTTCATTTTAATTCTTCAAATACAAATGCATGATAATCTTCCTTAGGGTAGAAACTATATTATGTATATATATATATATATATATATATTTGCCAACAGTACTTGAGACATTCACAAACTTTTTCTATTTGTTTTATGATCATTTCTTTTCCCTTTCTACAATTGCTGATCACCTTTGAAATAACAATTAGTGGGAATTTATTATTATCCTAATAGTAGAATAGAAAAACAAATTTTAACCTTTTATTCAGGTTAGTACTGTAGAAGATCACCCTTAAAACTCATTACTGTTTTATTAAACTATAATTTTAAAACACACACATACACATGCACACAGGTAGAGCTTGCTTTTGCCCTTGAAGAGGATAATTATTTACTTTTGTGCTCAAAAATTTCTGTACACATTTTTTCTCTTTTGTTGTTTCATTTTATTTGTTCATGTTTGACTTTAACTTCCTACTCTATTTTTTGTTTCTCTAATCTTGTGCTGACTTAGGTTACAAATAATAGAAATGCATGTGTGGTTTCTTCCCCTATTTGGTCATTCTTGAAATAGTGGGTTTGTGTATAATAACATGCATTCTTCTTTTTCAAGGTAACCATAGAAACAAGATCTGTAGCGTACAGTGAGCTTTAGAATTTAGATGATTTGAAACAAGAACAAATATACCCCCCAACATGGAAGGGAATACTCTTGACTTTATCCTTCCTCCAGTGAGTTAGGGAAGTAGGCTTTATGTACATGATATAAAAAAAAAAAAACATACTTCTCTAAATTATGTGAAAATGTTTTAAACCCAACAAGTATGGAAAACTTCATTGGGTGTTTTGTTCATACAAAGTGATATAGAATCAGTGACTTCAGGTCAGTGATGATAAAATGTGATGTTTTAGGAAATAGAATAAATATAATACCTAAACTAAGTAATGGATCATCTTCCTAAAAGCAGTTGCCAGAAATAATTATTATATGAAACAGGTTAATTTTTATCTGCAGCTAATTGGTCCAAAAGTAATTAGGAATACATACGAAGCTTAGCCCTATATGGTCAGCCTGCCCTGCCCTTGATCTAACCAAACATTTACATTGCTACAATGGATCTATTCCAAATTAACAAAAGGAGGCTCCATTATAACTTTTACTAATCATTAACATTAGTATTGTATTTTTTGTTCTTAAAAATCTTAAATTCTGTTCAATTGGAATCCAACTGAAGTCAGTCTCCCCCTTCCTTGTGTTATATTAGTCACACTGATCTTTTTTCCCCTAGAATGTATCGTACTCATTTCTGGCTCAAAAATCTTCACTCTTCGCTTTGCACAGTCCACCCTCTAATTCTCTGTAAGACCTGTCTCTTCTCAGTTTTCAGCTGCTGGTTGAAATTAAGCCTAGCTACCAGAAGTTACCCCATCACCGTATCTAAATAACCTCATGACCCTCATCTACACAATTATTAATTTTCTATTACATCAACTTGCTTTCATTTCATAACATTGATCACTCTCTGCTAGAATCACTTTTATGTATGCACTTACTGTCTACGTCCATCTACTAGAATGTAAGCTCCACTAGCACAGGTTTTCTCTCTATTGACTCAAGTGTCCCATCTGCTGTTCCCACTCATAACTGCCAATTTACTCAGCTCATGGGATGGTGCCACCATCTGCAGACAGAAAGATGAAAAATAAGAGGAATTTTCCTGTGAAGAAACTCACAGACTTCACAGACTGAAGACGAAGGTAGTCAAATAAATTAATGATTATGGGATATTATTTATCCTGGGCTTACAATGGTGTTGCCAATAAAAGAAATGTATCTAAATGGAACTAGCTTGTCAAGGGAGATAGTTTGGAGCCAACTTGCATTAAATCATACTGATAAAAGGTAGAACCTCAAACTCGAAATCTTGCAAAGATGGAAGCCACAGGCAAAAGTAGTCATAGAAGGCGTATTATGTTATAATACCTATTTGTTCTTACACATAGTTATACTGTCAAAGCATTCACTTCTGAAATTGAAAGATTTTCCATAGGCATATGTAGATTAAATACTATACAAAAGAGGAGATTAAATTTATATAGATATATAACCATCATACCTTAAGCTAATGTATGCATATATAAATACATAAATATAACGATTCAGGAATGTATATACAATTATATATACATACATAAAAGTGTCCAAATAAATCACACTTAAAATTTAGTCTCTTTTGTATATTTACATACATCCAGGTCTGTAAAATTAACTCTTTTATTTTCTTAGTAAACACACAAAAATTATGGTTCTTTTGATTAAGAAAGTAATATCCTGGAACAGCATAGTATAGATTATCTAAAAATCAATAGTGCCTTTATTTAAGGTAGCATTTCCTAGTGCTGAGATCGTAGTGATATTTTGCTGTCTGTATCTTCAAAGTTAAATTTGCAGGTTGTTCCATATGATTTCTTATTGAGTGGATTCACACTGCAAAGACATTTAGAATTTCCTTGAATCAGAACATGAAGTGTGCTTTAACTAGAAAACATTCAGGATACAGGTTTATTTTTGCTAGTGACCAAAGTTTATATTTAGGTATTTGTGATCAAGAGCTCAAAGCAGTTTGTGTGCTGGTGTTACAAAGCCCTGCCACTTATCGTTCAAGGTAATGGCAGAAAAAGTCACACCTGCTCAGAATCAGAAATACCTGTGTGTGTTGTAGAAGGAGGGAAGAATGTAAGGTGTCATTCTTTTCTCTGAATGGAAGTGTAATGTGTGGCTCATCTATTCCATGAACATGCCTTGTCTAGGCAACATTGCAGCCAATACAGCATATATATACACATAAAGAAAGAGAAGGAAGATACTAAATACTGTCTTCAACCACAGAGAGCCACTGATGTCATTCTCTGTCTTGGCATCCGCATAGAAAGAGATGAGATAGAGCAATACGTACTTACAGACATGGATAATATTCACATTTAAATCAATGTAATCCACAAGGTATATATAGTTTTTTTGTTTGTGTAGATTTAGTTTTTTACTTTTCACATATTGTCGGTAGATTTAAATGTAGTTTCACTAAAAGTATTTTATCTTGTAGATTTAACCCGATGTATTAAATACTGACTTACTTTTGGAAATTTAATGCTTCCAACTTTTAGTATAAGTAATGTTGTCATGAATGGTTTGGGACATACGTTTTTGAGATACATGTAATTATTCTTTTAAATACAATCACAGGAAGGAGGTTACTGGGAGAACTACTTACATTTTTAAAACTGGTAAGTACAAATAACACAATTTTGACTGATTTAGTTTATTGGGCATATCTGGCTCAGGTATCTCACTAGCTGTCATTAGAGAAAATTTAAACTTAGAGCACTGTAGCAACCAAAAAAAGTAAATAATGATCAAGTGAGAATAGGAGCCTTTAGAGTGCAGAAGAGAGACAAATAAAAATTATCTTCAGGTTATTCTCACTAGAAGAAAATGATAAATGTTTGAGGTGATGGATTTGCTAAATACCCTGAGTTGAGAATTACACACTGTATATATGTAAGGAAACATTACACTTTACTACATAAACATATTTTTCACTTATGTGTCAATTAAAAGTAAAATAAAACTTTAAACAACCTGCAGACAAATGAAAAGTAAACTACAACACACATAACTTATGGGATGTGGCAAAAGCAGTACTAAGAGGAAAACTTATAGTGATAAATGCCTACATTAAGAAAGATAAAAGATCTTAAATAAACAAGCTAACTTTACACCTCAAGGAAATAAAAAAAGAAAAAAGCCTGAAGGTAGCAGAAAGAAGGAAAATATAGCAATTAGGGCAGAAATAAACAAAATAGAGACTAGAAGAAAAAATGCAATAGATCAATGAAATATTTGGTTTTTTTTTGAAAGATTAACAGAATTGACAAGTCTTTAGCTAAACTAGTGTATTAGGGTTCTCTTAGAGGGACAGAACTAATAGGAGATAGATATAAATATAGGATATACATATATAATAGGATATATATATCCTATTATACTTGAGATATATATTATATATATATTATATATATATAAGTTTATCAAGTATTAATAGTCCCACAAGGTCCCACAAGGTCCCACAATAGTCTGTCTGCAAGCTGAGGAGCAAGGAGAGCCAGTCCAAGTCCCAGAACTGAAGAATTTGGAATCTGATGTTCCAGGGCAGGAAGCATCCAACATGGGAGAAAGATGTAGGCTGGGAGGCTGGACCTGTCTCTCTTTTTCATGTTTTCTGCCTCCTTTATATTTGCTGAAAGCCAATTAGATTGTGCTCACTGGATTAAGAGTAGATCTGCCCTCCACAGCCCATTGACTCAAATGTTAATCTCTTTTGGCAACACCCATACTGACACACCCAGGATTAATACTTTGTATCCCTCAATCCAACCAAGTTGACACTCAGTATTGATAGCTAAGAAAAAGAGAAGACAAATAAAATTAGAAGTGAAAAAGGAAGACATTATAACTGATGCCACAGAAATACAAAGGATCATACTAGAAAACTATGAACAATTATAAACCAACAAATTTGTTAACCTAGAGGAAATAAATAAATTACTAGAAATGTACAACATACAAAGACTAAAACTGGAGGGAAGAGAAAATCTGATCAGGCCAATTACAAATAAGAACATTGAATAAGTAATAAATAGTCTCCCATCAAAGGAAAGCCCAGGACTGAGTGGCTTTACTGCTGAGTTGTTCCAAACATTTAGAGAGGACCCAATATTAACCCTTCTCAAACTTTTCTAAAAAAGTGAAGAGAACATATTCAAACTCTTGATGAGACCAGCATTACCCTAATACCAAAGCCAGGCAAGGGTGCTACAATACAAGAAAATTATTATTACCAACAAACATAGTTGCAAAAATTGTTTAAAAATACTAGCAAACTGAATTCAACAGCACAGTAAAAACTATCATTCAGGATGAAGTGGGATTTATCCCTGGGATACAAGGATGATTTGACACACACATATCAATAGATGTCACAATTTCCTAATGCCTTTATTTTGTTGAGACAAATTCCTTCAATACTTAGTTTGTTACGGTTTTTGTTTGTTTGTTTGTTTGTTTTTTGAAGGAGGCTTGCTCTGTTGCCCAGGCTGGAGTGCAGTGGCACGATCTCGGTTCACTGCAACCTCCACCTCCTGGGTTCACACAATTCTCCTGCCTCAGCCTCCCCAGTAGCTGGGACTACAGGCACCCACCACCACACCCGGCTAAGTTTTTGTATTTTTAGTAGAGATGGGGTTTCACTGCATTAGCCAAGATGGTCTTGATCTCCTGACCTCATGATCTGCCTGCCTCGGCCTCCCAAAGTGCTGGGATTACAGGTGTGAGATACCGCGCCCAGACTGTTAAGTGTTTTTATCACGAAAGAGTAATAAATTTTGTCAAGTGCTTTTTTTACACCTATTGAAATGACTATAGGATTTTTATCCTTCTGTGAAGGATATACATACCTTTCCCTAACTCTAACCCTAACCCTATGCTTCCCTAACCCTAACCCTCACAGAATGAAGGAAAAAATCCTATAGTCATCTTGATAGGTGTAGAAAAAGCATTTGACAAAATTTAATACATTTTCACAATAAAAAACATTTAACAAAATAAGTATAGAAGGAATGTGTCTCAACATAATAAAGGCCATATATGACAGACCCACAGCTAACATCATACTCAACAGTGAAAAGTTAGAGCTTTTCCCCTAAGATCAGGAACAAGACAAGGTTGTCCACTCTCTCCACTTCTACTCAACATAGTACTGGAAGTCTTAACCAGAGAAATTAGGAACAAAAAAAAAAAAAAGGCATTTAAGTCAGAATGGAAGGACTGTCTTTGTTTGCAGATGATATGATCTTATATATAGAAAACCCTGAAGACACCATTAAAAAAAATTGTTAGATCTAATAAACAAATTCAGTAAAATTGAAGAATTCAAAATAAGCATACAAAATAATGTTGTGTGTTTTTTAACTAACAATGGACAATTCAAAATAAATAAAGAACATAATCCCATTTACAATAGCATAAAAATACAGTACTTAACAATATGCTTATCCAAGGACATGAAAAAATTATCCACTGAAAACTACAAAACATTGATAAAAGAAATTTTAAAAGATACAAATAAATGGAAAGACCACCCATGTTCATGGATTGGAAGATATAATATTGTCAAAATGCCCATACTACCCACAGCAATCTACAGATTCAGCACTGTCCCCACTAAATTCCAATGTTATTATTTTTTGGAAAGAAATAGCAAAACAAATTCTAAAGTTTATATGGAACTACAAAAGACACAAAATAGCCAATGATCTTGAGAAAGAAGAACAAACCCGGAAGCATCACACTTCCTAATTTTAAACTATATTACAAAGCTACAGTAATTTAAAGTTTGCTGTTGACATAAAGTTGGACATATAGATTAATACAGCTGAATAGAGAACACAGAAAAAAAACCCACTGACATACAGGCAACTGATTATTGACAAGTGTGCCAAGAAATACACAATGGGGAAAGGACAACCTCATCATCAAATGATGTTGGGAAAACTGGATAATCATATGCAAAGGGATGAAATTTGGCCCCTATTTTCCACCATCTCCAGAAGTCAACTGAAAACAGACTAAAATATAAGACATTAAATTGCATAAATTCTTTTTTTTAATTTTTATTTTTAGAGGGAGTTTTGTTCTTGTTTCCCAGGCTGGAGTGCAATGGTGCAATCTCCGCTCTCTGCAACTTACACCTCCTGGGTTCAAGCGATTCTCCTGTCTCAGCCTCGTGAGTAGCTGGGATTACAGGAGCATGTCACCACCCCTGGCTAATTTTTGTATCTTTAGTAGAGATGGTGTTTCATCATATTGGTCAGACTGGTCCCAAACTCCTGACCTCAGGTGATTCACCCACCTTGGCCTCCCAAAGTGCTGGGATTACAGGCATGAGCCACCATGCCCAGCCATATAAATTCTTAAATATATGACATCAAACTGTATAAATTCTAGAAGAAAAGAATGAGGAAAAGCTTATTGGTCTTGGCAATGATTTCTTAAATATGATCCCAAAAGCAAAGGCAACAAAAGCAAAACTACACAAGTGGGACTATGTCAAACTAAAAAACTTCTGCACCTCAAAGGATACAATCAACAGAGTGAAAAGGCAATCTGAAGAATGGGAGTAAATATTTGTAAACCATATGTATTTGATAAGGTTTTAATCTCCAAAATATTTAAGAAACTCCTCCAACTCAATAGTAAACAAGCACACAAGTAAACAAAACAAAAATCAATGCAATTAAAAAATGAACAAAGGACTTCAGTAGATATTTCTCCACAGAAATCATAGAAGTGCTCATCAGGTATATAAAAAAATACTCAATGATATGGTTCAGCTGTGTCCCCACCCAAATCTCACCTTGGATTGTAGTTCTCATAATTCCCACATGTCGTGAGAGGGACCCAGTGGGAGGTAATTGAATCATGGTGGTGGTTACCCCCATGCTGCTTTTCTCATGACAGTGAGTGAGTTCTCATGAGATCTGATGGTTTTATAAGGGACTTTTCCCCCTTTTGATCAGCACGTCTCCTTGTTGCCACCATGTCAGGAAGGATGTATTTGCTTCTCTTTCTGCCATGATTGTAAGTTTCCTGAGGCCTCCCCAGCCCTGTGAAACTGTGAATCAATTAAACCTCTTTCCTTTATAAATTACCGCGTCTTGGGTATGTATTTATTAGCAGTGTGAGAATAGGCTAATACACTCAACATTACTAATCATCAGAGAATTTCAGATTAAAACGACTAGATATCACTGCATCTCTGTTAGGATGACTATAATAAAAGTAAAAATAAAAAGTGTTGCCAAGGATGCTGAAAAATTGGGACATTTGAGCACTGTTGATGTAAATGTAAAATGATTCAGCCATTATGAGTAGCATAAAGATTTATCAAAAAAAAAGTATCCTATGATCTAGCAATCCCAATTCTGGGTATATATTCAAAAGGATTGAAATCAGGATCTCAAAGACACATTTGCACTCTCATGTTCAGTACAACATTATTCACAATAGCCAAGGTAGGAAAAAAAAAACAGAAGTCCATTGACAGATTAATGGAAAAAGGAAATGTGGTATCTACATACAATGCAATATTGTTCAGCATTGAAAAAACAACGAAATCCTATTTGTGACAACATGGATAAACTTAGAGGACAGTATGCTAAATGAAAGAAGCCATTCACAAAAGGACAAATACTGCATGAATCCACTTATATGAGGTGTCTAAAATGCTCAGACTCATAGAAGCAGAGAATAGAATGGTGATTGCCAGCGGTCGGAAGGGGAATGGGGAGTTGTTGGTCAATGGTGTAAAGTTTCAGCTATGCAAGATGAATAAACTCTAGAGATTTGTGTACCACATAGCACCTATAGTTAACAACATAGTATCGTGCACTTAAGGAATAGGGTAGATTGCATGTTAAGTGTTCTTACAAACGAAACAACACACACACAAAGGGGCAGAAGGACACCTTTGGAGGTAGAGGACATGTTTATTACCTCTATTGTGGTGATAGTATCATGGGTGTATGCATATGTCCAAACTCAACACATTTTCTATTCACCTGCAGATGTTTTTATGTATCAATTATATTTCCATAAAGTTTATTTTTTTAAAAAATAGTTCTCTGAAGGTTTTCTCATTTTAAGTATTGAAATGATGTTGTTTCTTTGGAGCTTTGAGTCCAGACACAGAAGTCAACAGTTGAGAGGCACATTCTGTCTTCTCTCACCTTGTGAATTCTCTGTGAAAACAACATGAGATTGCTTGCAGCTTTTATTGATCTTTCCCTAGTCTTTGACCCTGAGAGACCACCTATTGCTAAGTTGTTTGGTGTCAATGGAGACCAGGCAGAAAATGATGCCTATAAAGACCTTAATACCCCCTGAGGTTTCACAATCAATAGTGACAATTTCCCGACAGATCACAGAACAAATTTTAGAGACAAAAAAAAAATTAAAAAGAAAACTTGGATTTTATGACTTGATAATTTTAGGTAATCTTGACATGAAAAAAATATGGGCATATCCCCTTCAAATCTGTCAAAAATAGAAAGTTGTATTTATTTTTATGCTTTTGTCACTTTTTAAACCATCCTTTAATATTTATATGAATAGCAGTTCATGATCAAATATTTTTAAATTAAAAGTTTTGAATATAGTCCCTAAAAAATTAATTGGCATTTAATAAAAATTATATCACATCAACCGATTTAGTTCAAAATGGGTATGTGTACACAGACACACACATTATGATTGCTCTTCATTTGTGGAGTCTATTGAATATTTGTCATTCTCTTTCTCTGTTTTATACTTAATGGTTATTTTAAGCAATTAATATCATAAGTTTCTCCAAACTATTGTGTCCAGACTTTATGGTACAAAATCATAGTATCTTTGACCCATGCTTTTGTAAATTGGTAAAGATCAAATGTGTTTTCTAAAGAAAGTCTTAACTTGAAAGTGTTTAGTTATTCAGGCCAATATTCTTGTTAGCTCCACAGTATTTCTAAAAATTGTCAACTCCAACCTCAGCTTTAATGTCAAAACATACACATTTACTCTTAATCAGCAAAATGACATGCCTGCACTCCTGTCTATTGCCATTGAACATGATTTCAAGATGCCTTATGGGCATTTATTCTCAAAAGCTGACGTGAGAAATAAGGATACACAGTCATTTCATTCCTACATATCAGTGTTTATCAAGTGTTAACAGGAACAATTTGCATCAGTCTTTCAAGAAAAGATAATTCGATGTAGGGGCCCAACTCAAATTCACTAAATCAGAATCTCTGGAATCAAAGCCTTAGAAATATCACTTTTCATAATCACTTCATGTAATCCTTATGCATTCTAAATTTTGGAAATTCTTGCTCTTGATAATCCCAGTTCGGTCTTTAGATGACATTAGATGATGAGAAAGCTGTGGGCTAGGATTGCACTCCATAGAGTCCATGTACTTTTTCTGGTGCTAAATACAGAAAATTGATAAGACATCATTTGTTTCCATTAAGAGGTGGTAGAAAAATTCATTTATAAACTTATTACATTTAATCTATTACCATATATATTAAAGATATTATAATCATAGGCCTGTTATATCCCAAACATAATCTTGGATATTGTCTTAGTCTGTTCAGGCTGCTATAATACAACATCATACACTGGGTAATTTATACACAATAGAAATGTATTGCTTACAGTTCTGGGGACTGAGAAGTCAAAAATTAAGGCATCAGCAGAGTCAGTGTCTGATGAGGGCTTCATAGATGGCACCTTGTCCTTGCATCCTCACATGTCAGAAAGAGTCTCAGGGCCACTGCCACCCCAATAGCTTCAATAGGCATTTCCTGTGTGGGATTCTTTGCAGTAACCCCAACCTAATGGCTCCACTTAACATTGCCCTGGTGCAGACTTTCTTTGTTTGCCCTGTGACAGCACTCTGCCTGGGCCCTGATGCTCTCGAGGGCATCTTTTGAAATCTAGGTGGAGGCAACCATGCCCTTAGAGTTTGTGTACTCCGTGCCATGGTGGTATCATGTGAATTCCACCATGGTTTACCATCTGGTCCCTCTGGAGAGGTGGCCACAGCAGCCTGCCCTGCACCTGGGCCTACTTGAGCCACACCTGGGATAAATGAGGAGCTCTGTGCCAGAATGCAGGGAGAAGAGGCTTGAATGAGGCTCTGTGGGTGTCTGAGGGTCCTCTTCGACATCAGTACATCCCCTGGGAGTTGACCTGTAACTATGGCCTGTGATGGGAGGGTCAGTCAGCACCTAAAATATCTGAAATGCCTTCGGGGTCACTCTTTCACTGTTTTGATGAATAGCATCTGGCTTCCTTGTGTTCATGCTAATCTCCTTATCAAATATTTGCTTCACTGTACTCTTGGTATTTTCTCCTGAGCATGCTTTTTCTTTCTTAAAAGATGGTCAGCCTGATAATTTTTCAAGTCTTTACATTGTAGTCCCATTTTGTATATAAATTTCATCTTTAATTTGTTTTTCCTTGCATTTTACTGTAAGCAGTCAAGAGAGGCCATGCTGCATTCTCAACACTTTGCTTATTGATTTCTTCCACCACATATCCTATTTCACCGCTTACAAGTTCCACCTTCCACAAAGCAGTAGGACAGGAACACAACATCTGTAAAAAAATTAAAGCCTTCTCTACAGATCTCGTCTCCTTCTGGGTCCTCACCAGAATCACCCTTCATAGCAAATACCCCCAAAACTCTTCCAGCCTCTACCTGGTACCCAGTTCCAAAGCTGCTTCCACATATTTAAAAATTTGTTATAGCAGCACCTCATTCCCGGTACCAATTTCTTTCTCAGTCCTTACAGGTTGGTATAACAAAATGCTATAGCCTAGGCAATTTATAAGCAACTGAAATTTACTGCTTATAGTTCTAGAGGCAGGGAATTCCAAGATCAAGGAAGTAGCAGACTCAGTATCTGGCAAGGGCTTCATAGATGGCACTTTGTTGTTGAATCTTCACGTGGTGGAAGGGGCAAACAGCTCCCACATGCCTCTTTTATCAGGTCACTAACCCTATTAGTGAGGGCTCTACCCTCATAATTTAAACACCTCCTAAAGGCCTCACTTCTTAATACTATCACATTGAAAATTAAGTTTTAACATATAAATTTTGGAGGCCACATTCAGACCATAGCAGATAATATGGATGGCTTTTGTTCTTTATGAGTTAGTGAGAAAATATTTATCTTAAGTATCATATGTTTCAAGAGGACTTATATACTTTTTCTACATAATTTTCCACACATCTTCTGTACATTTCTACACACTTAGATTTAGCACATAATAGTAATCGTTCATTCCATGAAAACGTTTTAAAGTATATATTGCGACCTGGTGTTATGGTAAGTGAAATTTAAAATACTGAACATTTTATAAACTATTATTAAAATGAACAATAATAGATTCCATCAGTTAGGGAAAAAAGAAACGTCCTGACACATCACAAATTCTGGAATAAGTTATTATTTTTTCTCAATACAGAAGGGAAGCAAATTTTTAGAAGGCCACATCTTATTTCACCCTACATTGAAACAATGTGAAGTTGAAAATAGGGACAGGACATTTTCTTATAACATTTTCACAGCACTATATGGTTCTCTGCATTTTCAAACAGCTGTGCAGATGAATGTTACAATGTCTTCTTTTACTTTAACCACTGCTGGTGTGGTTACCGCAGAAGTTTGGATTTCCAGTGACCATTGATGGGCTGCACATGTGCCTCCAAACTTAAAATAAAAGTTAAAAAACAAGAAGTTTGTTTTTCAAGGAGATACAGATTATGTCTGGTGGAAATTGTTTATGTCTTTCTATAAATATCTAGACGTACATCAGGGCATATGCATATTCATGCATGCATACATAATTATACATACATGTTGCATATGCTCATTTTGAAGACATGCAATGCATATTTTTAAGGTAAAGGAAAAACTAGATCTCATCCTGTATGAGAAGACAATACTAATTATGGACAATGACTTTATGATTAAATTTAAGACTTGCCAAACATAAAAAGCACATATACCTAAAATTTTATCAGCTGAAACCTAGAAAATCTCCCTTCAGAAAAGGCTAGGTCTTCCACATTTTATCAAAAAATATATTGTGGTTAAGAACTAATACATATTATTTCTAGAATTCTTTTCTGGTACTTAGAATTAAATTTCCTTAAATTTTTCTTAAATATATTGTGGTTACGAACTAATATATATTTTTTATAGAATTCTTTTCTGGTACTTAGAATTACATTTTTCTTAGTATACTTCTGGATCATCCATATAGGCTAACCTCTGTTTACTTTCTGCAAATCTATTATTTTCTTATTTTTATTATTATTATTTTTTTGAGACAGGGTCTCACTCTGTCACCTAGGCTGGAGTGCAGTATGATTATGGCTCACTGCAGCCTCCATCACCCTGGGCTCAGGCGATTTTCCCATCTCAGCCTCCCGAGTAGCTGGGACTACAGGCATGCACCACCATGCCTGGCTAGCTTTTATTTATTATTATTATTATTATTATTATTATTATTATTATTTGTAGAGATAGGAGTTCGCGATGTTGACCAGGCTGGTCCCAAACTCCTGGGCTCAAGTGTTACCCTGCCCCTTGGCCTTCCAAACTGCCAAGATTACAGGCGTGAGACACTGCACCTAAGCTATTATTTTTCACTTGATAAGAATTTTTAATGCTTTTCTTTAGAACTGAAAAAAAAGTATGAAACAAATCCAGACAAATCTAGAACGTGACCGCTCCATTAGTCCATGGAAACTGAGTGTCAGGAAAGAAAATTCTTCAGTTTCTGTGTATTTTTCTGTGTGTCTTTGTTATTTTTCACATGTACACATTTTTGTGTGTGTGTGTGTGTGTGTACAATTTATTTTAATCATTGAGGATGATTATCACATTGTGGTGATCCAAAAGATCCCATGGCATCACCAAGAAGAATATTCTCAGCTGATTTAATTTCTCCTTTTTCTGGGAAACTTAGCCAAAAGAATGAACCCCAAGACTTACTCAGATCTTAAATACAGAACATAAATCCTGCTTTTCTGTAGACATTTTGTTCAATACTGATACCCAGGGAAAATAGAATGTGTTTGAAATGTTGGCTTCACATGCAAAAATACCATTGATCTTATGAACTTTGATCCTGTAAGGACATCATTTGAATTTCTCTCAAATTATGTACAACTCGTGCAGATGGTAGCATTTTATGCTCTAAAATTGAAATAATATATGATACAAACTTAACACTTAAGTGTCCAATACCTGAAAGAATGTCATTTTCACTTCAACATGTCACCTGTGGCCCATCCTTTCTTTATAAATACTCCCAGAACATTCTTTATAAATTGCTCCCAGAGCAATTCATTTATAACTGTCATATGATACAACATTCTAGGCTGGATTGAATGTATATTAGTCGAGAGATCATAATATATTATAAAGTCCTTGTAAAAAGCGTTGCTTTATGTATCTTTGAGGAAACCATAATGGCTACAGACTGTAGCATTATTTAACTTAGACTATTTAATGGGTTATTTACCTTAGGGTCATTTCCTGTTTCAGGCGCCAAGGAAGTAACAACTGCCTTAATCAAGGACTCCACTCATTCATTTACTCAGGGCTTCTTCTACCAGTTACTGAGTATCTTTAACATGCTATACCTTACCCTGGGTACTGAGATGAGAGAGAAGGAATCCCTACTGTGTTAAAGAAGTCTGAAGTCTAGGAGGCTGTGGCCTGGACTGCTGGGAACTTCCCAAATATTCATTATCTCTGCTTCCTTAGTAACAGAACCCTGATTTTCTTCATGATGATATTTTCAGGTAAAATACTATGTTTCCCATCCTTGTTTACAGCTGGGAATGGCCATTTGATGTAAGCAGAAGGCACAGGATCAAGATTCCAGGAAATGTTTTTAAGGGGTCTGTCTTGCACAGCACCTAGTGACTTTCAGGATGAAAACCACAGCTTTGAGAATAACTGAGTAGAAAGAAAGAAAACAGCCTAATGACTCATGGATGCATTGTATCAGCACTGGGCAGGCTACCTTTGGACTACTACTGTGTGAGAAAATAAACCTTTGATTCATTTGAGACACTATACCAAGACTTTGTTAATCACTCCCAAATGCAACTCCTAAGAAATACAGTGGTCAAAACTGTAATCAGGTACATTAAAATAGAGCACATATATTCCTACTTTAGAAGTACACACAAAGTGTGTTTGTTGCAGTTATCATCTCCACTATAATAATACATATATTCCATATAATCAATTGTTTTTGATTATTTGCTTAAATTGTACTGTATCTCCCTCTGTGTTTGCCTCTTCCTGCTAGAAAATAAACTTCATAAGGGAGAGGACACTTCGCTTTTTTTTACTAACACATCTCTAGTGCCTAAAACAATGCCTGGCACAAAGCCAACATTCAGTAAATATTTCTTGAATGAATGAACAGATGACTTAATGGATGGTGAGGAAATGGATGGATAAATATATGGCGCTTTCTCAGAAGACGTAGCAGTTCATTTTATCTGTCAGGAGAGTATAAATGATAGCAGAGCAAAGTCTCTCTGCTTAGGCAGATAAATTTTGGTAAGATAAGCTTTCTGGGTTCTGAACAAATGTTTCTCTGGTTTACAAACTGAGAGTAATATTTTACTGCATTATTTTATAAATCAAATACAGTATTAATTGAAAATAACCACTACCCTGACATTGTTGCATTCTGTGGGAGTCATTTAGCAGTTGAGATTGGCAATATAATAACAAAGTGGTGTTATAGAAAAAGCAGGCTTATGTATGTGCCTCATAACTTTCATATAAGCATACTTATAACCCTATAAAACATTTGTCAATTTTTATTTCATATGTATCTGGGCATAATTTGCACTTGTCATTGATTTTTCTTTATTGAACTGATGTCTTCTAGCCCTGGAGCAGTTACAAGTAGTGTCACTCGTGGTCTGCAACTTTTTTATTTTATCAGGTATTGGATTCTGTGTAATGCTACTGGTCAGATATTTTTGGCAAGTTTATGTCTCAAACAATGTTACTTATAGAGATTCATCAAAATCTCCACACATTTACTGGAGCCTAGTTTCTGAAGAACCATAATTGTAACTACTGCCTTTCCTGTGATTCCCATTGTAGCTGGTAGAATACTTCTGCCATGGTTGTTACATGTAGCCCTGTCTCTTCATGTCTTTTATGATCCTGCTCTTCGAATTAGGGGGAATCTGTTTCATTCTTATTAGAACACAATGACTCCTTTTAAAAACTGGTTACACTTTACCATAGTATGACATATTCTTGAGGGTCTAGGAAACAAGAGAGCCTCAAGGAAAAAGTTATTTTTACTAGAGTGTAACCTCATTTTGGTCTTCATTCTAGGAGCTGCTATTTATGTTGACCAACAGCCTTAAGCAGAAAGAAATAGCTTCTGGAAAAATAACCGTAAGTGTAACTAAATTCTATGGAGAAACCTATTTCTTTCTTTGTGGTCTTTTTGCATCTTCTTAATTTTTGTTTGCATGTATACATTTTTGATATGGTTTTGGACATTTGTCCCTCAAATCTCATGTTGAAATGTGATCTCCAGTGTGGAAGGTGGGCCTGGTGGGAAGTATCTGGGACATGGGAGTGGATACCTCATGAATGGCTTGGTGCCCTCCCCGTGGTAATGAGTTACCCAAGATCTGCATGTTAATAAGACTCTGAGACCTCCCTCAACCCACTGCAACCTCTCTCATCATGTGACACACCTGCCACCCCTTCTTTTGCCATGATTGGGAGCTTCCTGAGGCCTCACCAGAAGCAGCTGCTGGCACCATGCTTCTTGTATAGTCTACAGAATCCTGAGCCACATAAACCTCTTTTTAAAATATAAACTACCCAGTCTCAGGTATTCCTTTATATCATTGTAAAATAGACTAACACAATTTTGTTTTACACCTTTCTTTCTTTTCCAATAACAATGTAACAGACGGCACAATACCTGGTAAGAAGCCATGGCTAGTATTTTAAAATTTTGTTTTCTTGGAAGGTGCATATGGATAGTTCTTCTGGTATATACGTGGGAGAAAATTTTATATTAATTTGCTTTATTGCAATTTAACCTAAATTCAGTGTGGACCCTTGAGGACCTACTACTCCTCCAAGATATTCTGAAATAAAATTTATTTATAGGAAATTTAACTAATAATTTTCTATTTGTAAAACAATTACCCTATCTCGTAATCAACTCTCATAATATATTTACAAGTTATTTTCTATTTTGCAAAGAATAAAGATGTATTTGTTAAAATATGGACTCTTGAACATTCAAAATAGTCCAAATAAATGAAGCTTACTACTTGTAGCCTAAAGGACAATCTTTTATCAAGTATGTATTAGAGTACTGGTTTTCAGCCAGGGGCACTTTTGCTCACTAGGAGACATTTAGCAAGGTCTGGACACATCTTTGATTGCATTACTGTGATGGTATGTGTATGCTACCAACGTCTAGTGTGTAGGGCCCAGTGATGCTGGCAAACTTCCTAATAATTTAATTATAACTCATAATCAAATTATAACTAGGAGAATTGTGCCCCAAATATCAATAATGCCTGGCTTGGGAAAGCCTGTATTTGCATAATTAGATGCCAAATAAAACTTGATTATGAGTTATAATTAAATATTTTAATCAACTTTTACATAAGATAAAATATTCTTAAAATGATTTTGTTCTGTGTATCATTAAAATATTTTCATCAGTCAAGATGATGTGAGGATTCAAATTTTTTACTAATGAAATGTTATGGAATTTATACCAAAAAATACAACATAAGAAGAGATCACTTCTATAAGATATTCCATAATAATCATATAACTGACTTGGGAACTTGGTTGGTTTAAATAAAAGAGCCAATCTTTCCTCTATGTAATGCATGGAGAAGACCTTTTTATTTCTCCCAGATTATCAAAATCAAAGGACACTAATTATTTCTTTTTGTGGCTCAGTGAATTTTTCCATAGCTGTTATTTGTTAAAATTTATAATTCAAATTAAACGTAACTTGACATAATATTATGAAGTAGTTTAAAAAACAGATGTCCTGGCCAGGCGCGGTGGCTCACGCCTGTAATACCAGCACTTTGGGAGGCCGAGGCGGGCGGATCACTAGGTCAGGAGATCTAGACCATCCTGGCTAACACGGTGAAACCCGGTCGCTACTAAAAATACAAAAAATTAGCCGGGCATGATGGCGGGTGCCTGTAGTCCCAGCTACTCGGGAGGCTGAGGCAGGAGAATGGCTGAACCAGGGAGACGGAGCTTACAGTGAGCGAGCCGAGGTCGAGCCACTGAACTCCAGCCTGGGCGACAGAGCGAGACTCTGTCTCAAAAAAACGAAAACAAAAACAAAAAACAAATGTCTTAAAATAACGTTTTAGAAAGACGTGTTTAAATCATCTAATTTGGCAATAACCCTGACAATGAGACAAAGAAAGCACTAGTTTAGCTAATTTCATCAGACAAGGAATTTGTGAATTAATTGATCATTGCTTTATAGAAAATCTTAAACCTGGAGAGAAAAGGGAGGAAGATAAAATTGATCATCTTCTTTTCTGTTAGTGATTTTGAATACTTTTTATAAGTTTTGATACTATGAATTTCAAGATGCTATGTTTTGAATCACTAAATATCAAATAAACAACTTTAGCCTGTATGTTCTTTTAAAACTAATAACTCAAAAATAATTACTATGGGAGTAATGAGTTGCAACTGGGTCATATGTAACGCAGCAAATAATAGGTTAATCTCCAAGAACTTCTAAGGTTCATTTGATCTTTATTATCTACATTTTTCCAAAACTTAATCAAGTACTATTATGGCAGTCACGTTATATTAATTGTCACTGTATGAACTATAACATTTATAGCTTTATCACATTTATATAGCCAGCTTCACAGTATTATAAACTTCAGTTATTTCAGAAGGAATAATGCATCTTATCAGCTAATATTCATGAGAAAGTTAAAAAGAACTTTCATGGTGGTTTAAATATGTCTTGTCTCTAAGAGAATTCAAAATTCAAATGTACCATTTTTTTCTAAAGATATAAGCAGAATTTTCTAGTGCTGGTATGAGAATTCATTAAGTAATCATTTATTTTAATTAATTGGACTAATATGCTTCCTTCAAAGGAAGAAATGCAGTTATATCTACACCATAATAGGATATCTTATTCTCTTTTTTGTTCTATTTTGTTCAGTTTAACAACAGACAAAAATGTAAGAGTATTGCATTGCAATGTAACAGTCAGTCTGTGTATCTCCAATGCTGTACCGTATTAATGGAGCAAGCTATGCTGTAATGATATTTGTCTCAACAACATCATCGAAAACTGTAAATCTCTATTGAAAACCAACACTATAACCATATGTAGTTGACAGAAAGTGATCTGAATGTGTAGCAAAGCTAAGTTTGAAATTATAACTAATAGTTAAGAAATGCTGCTTCCCCTTGTCATGTTAATCTGCTTGCCCAGCAGTTTTTTTTGTTTGTTTGTTTTGTTTTTGTTGGAAAGCAGAGGAATACTTTAATCAAATGCAATCTTCTTGAACTATACATTCAGTGATCAAAGATGCTGTGGTTAAAATAGCGTTCTAAAGACCCAGCATATCAATCTTCCCCAGTGCTTCCTTCCACCAATCAGAGCCTGTGGGGCTCCTGCACAGGTATGCAAAGAATGATTTGAAAGTCACTGCTCTAACGATTTTCAGAGAACTGATACAAAGGGAATTGTCTCATAAAAATTTTTAAGACAATTCAGAGAGATATACAGTATATCCAGAGAGCAGGTGTTTCTGGTCTATTTCTTATATTTTCCTTTTATCTCCTTGTCTAATTTTCGAGCTAATGTAATTATGTTATATGAAATTGTTTCTAAAAGGTTTCTAGTAGAATAAAGCAATTTAATTTTCAGGCAAGGCTGCCAATACATAATATTTGGGATCCCTTTATTACTTACATCCTTACTTGACTGTATTTCCATTTTTTCTGCCAATTTTTCCTATTCATTTTAGGAAGCTCACCTCAAACTCTATGTAATTCCTTTGAGGAAACTGAAATGATCTCAGAGAGCTTTGGTAAAAATACACATTTTAACGCACAAATCTTGCTTGAGTTATATTTCACTGTAACTCTGTAAGTGCAAGGAATTAACTTTCAGCCATGGGTGCTGCAGAATATCTGGCAAGGAAAAGCTTAGTGTGTGGAGCTTCTTGAATTTTCCTCATTCCTCACTAGACACTTGCTTAGTTAGTTGGCCACAGAATTCTGCCTTCCCTAGATAAGGCTCTGCCAACTGAAAAAATACCTCTGAGTGGGCACATACCAAACTCGTAATGCATTTCTGAAATATGTACTTTATCAAAAACAAAAACAAAAACGACTTACCAAGGCACATTCCCTAGACCAAACATAGAATTCTGGGTTCAGTTCCTACCCCATCATCAGTGGCTGATCTTCCAATGGTTATATAATAATATGATAGAGCAGCCTTATGTACTATAGGATGGGTATTTGGCTGCAAAAATGAGGGACTGAAAACAACAGGCCTCAAATCATACGCATATTGCCGGCTATTATACTAAACAGCTTAGAGAAAGCTTTGCTTTTCACGAATGTATTAGAAAATGTATTTCTAAAGAAATATTCATTTTTCTGAATTCTAGACTAACAAGTAAATAATCAATTACTGGCAATAATTAAGCATCTATTTCACAAATTTTAGTTTCTAGATGGCAGCTCCTCCAACTGATCCAGGTATTGAATCCACGGGAACAACGTCCAGTAGTGAATTAGCGGGTCTCCCTCCTTTAGCAAGTTGATGTCAAGTCAGGAACCTTGCAAAGTCTGAGACATTATTCTACTTGAACAGTTAGAGGGATAAGTCAATAGATCGATCCTAGCAGAAGCACCATGCCTCTGAATCAAATATCAGACATTTATTTGCTTACAGCAAAAACAGTGACCAGAGTAAACGTGTAGCGTTGTTTTCCAATACCAAGCAGCCCCAGGCAACACTATGAGAGCCAGATGGATTCTGCACATGCAGCGGGTTTGTACTACAGGAGGGGCATCATTTCACGGGTTGAATTGTGTCCCCCATGAAGATATATTGTAATGCAACCCGCAGTACTTCCAAGTGTGACCTTAGTTGAAATGGGGTCACTGCAGATGCAATTAAATTAGACAAGGTCATACTAGAGGAAAGTATGTTCTTAATCCAATATGACTTGCATTCTTACAAGAGGGAGAAAATAGAAAAAGAGAATGTCATGCACTGGCATAGACATGGAGGAAAGACAAGTGTTTAAAGACCAAAACAGAAATTGGAGTTATGCTGCCGCAAGCCAAGGACTATTCAGGGCTACTGGAAGCTGGAAGAGGCAAGGAAGGATCATTCCTTAAGGGCTTTAGAGTGAGCATGGCCCCGACAACACCTTTATCTGAGACTTCTAGCCTGCAGAACTATAGGACAATAAATTTATGTTTTTCTAAGCTACCCCAGTTTGTGGTATTTTGATACAGAATGCCTAGGAAATTAATATAGACCCCAAAATTATAAATGTGAGTACCTACACATTTATAGATATAAAGAGACAGGATATCCACCCTTCTCATCTTCTTCAGAAGTTGAGACTTTATTTTTTCCTATTTGAAGAAAGGAAGATCTCTAGGTCAAAATGTAAGTTTCGTGGGAGGTAAGAAACATTTCATTACCCTTTGAAAGGGACCACATAGCCCCACCATAAAGGAATCCTAGCTATAGGCTCTAGAGCTAGGCTGTGTCTCCCAGTTCCTGACTGTCTTATTTTCCTTATCTTATCAGGCCACTCACTTGCAGCATCTTTTTACCTAAGAATCTTAGTGTTTGTTTCACGGCACATTAACAGTGGATAAAGGGACTAGTTCTACTATGTCTTCAAGGGAATTGCTAGTACCTTAATTTTCATAAGAACTTGGTAAACATTTGTTGGTTGTATGAATAACATCAGTTACGTTTGCAATGGCAGACCAGAAGATGTAATATAGTCCCTCTTACACTTCCATTTTCTCTCAATCACACAATCTATCTCAAATAACACTTATTTATTCAGTATGTCTTCAGACAAAATGTCCTCATAGTCAGAGCAAATCTGATAATTATTCAGGTTGTTGATGTCGAAGTCGAAGTAAGGGTACATTATGGGTTGATGAGAACACAATTCTTTCTTGTTTTCTAGCCTTAAATTAGAGTTAGGTTAGCTCTCTATGCTTAAAAAGAAACGTATGTTTCAATAACACAATTCTCTTTCTACTTTTCTTACTGATTCTATGTCTAAGATTATCATTAACATTTAATAATATGTAGTATTAATAGTATATTCTATAAAACAGAATTAGACATCAATTTTAAAATCTGAAAAACAATGGGAAAATGTGGAAAATTTATTTCGTATTTTAAGATGTTTCCTTTAGACTAATCTGTCCTAGGAAATTAGTAAATCATATATGGTACAGCAGCTGATACCAAAAAGACCATTTTCAGATAACAGGGAAAGTTATTCAATTATTCTTATTAAACCAAGACTGTTTTATGCTTATAGGTTTGAATGCTGTGAAATTGGTAATATTTTAATATTCACCAGAATATTGTCTCTACATAATCACAGGCATTTTATTTTTGGTATAGGTCATTTTCTAGTCATTCATATCTCTAATGAATTACTGCTATTTATTTTTCTGAATAGATATAGCTCTGAGTTTCTAGAAACAATCAAACAACCAAACAACAAAAAAAGAAACCTAAACGATTTTATATTCTCCAAGAGCAAAATAAAGGCGCACTTTGAAAACAACATTCTAACTTGGAAAAGGTCATATTTGATTAGTGAAAAGATTGAATTACGGAGTAAATGCGAATGCTTGCAGTTTCCCTACAGTAAATCAAACTAGACTAACAAAAAGATTGATAAGTAAAGCTGAGGGGAAACCAACTTAATGAGAAAATAAGAAAGATTTATAATGAGCATATCATTGTTTATATGTAAATGGAATCATAAAGTGCGTAAATCCATTTATTCTCTTGAGTAGGTATAAGTGTATTCAGTAGTAGTATTTGCACTCAATATATTCAGCAGATTTTCTTTTGAACCTCAGGTGCAGAGAATTTAGTTAATAATAACCTTCAGTTCATGTCAATTATTATTCATTATAACATCAATCCATGAAAGTCCGCTCCTGTATTCCAACTCTATTCTCGTTATAACTCGTAGGCATCATAAAATTCACATAGATATAGTTTGTCTTGTGTATAATTTACATAAATTGATTTAGGCTATAAATCACACAGAGTTTTCTTTCTCTTTTTTATTTTTACTCAGTAATATGTTTTTAAGATGTAGTCACATTTCTTTATGCATATATGGGATATTCATTATAATCACTTCATAATATTTTGCCATTTACATCTACCCTGTCCAATCCCTGGTGAGAGAAACTTAAATGACCCCAGGCCCCTTCTCCCACAAGCGCTACTGCAATGAAGATGCTTATATGTGATCTTTACACTCCTTATTAGAGATCATCTCTGTAGTTACAACAAGGAGAGGGATGCCATGTGTCACATGATGTGTATGTTTCCTATTTCACTAAATACTGCCAGATCGCTCTGCTGAAAGGGTGCTACTATGGAAACGCCTAACATCAGTCACACATGTCATATTTCTTCACACTTTTTTTCCATCACTCGGTATTATCTGATTTATTTTATGTCTATTTGACCAATGTAACATGGTGAATGACGATGTTGACTGACTGCATTTTCCTGAATTTTAGTTGGTTTGAGATTCTTTTCATGTAATTTTAGCTTTTTGGATTTCCTCATGTGCATATTGTCTGTGGATGACTTGCCCTCATTTTTCTTTGGACTTCCTGTTTCTTTTTCTTACACAAATGCAATAATTCTTCATGTATTTCCCGATTTTAAATAACTATTACTTCAGAATATCATAAATATTATATTTCCCAGACATATGGATATAAGAGTGTCACATGTACAAGTCAGCTCTGATTAACCTTTCCTTCCACATGCCACTCAGCCCAGGGAAATGGTTAGATATCCTTACATAAAAACTAGGAACCACTGATTTAGCAGTAACACTTTGACATATTTTTTGGATATATGGAAATATGTAAAATATGTTTTCCAGATATATGGAAATATGGAAAATATGTTTTTCAGGTATATGGAACATATACCTGAAAAATATGTCATAGTGTTATCACTAAATCAGTAGTTCTTAGTTTTTATGTAATGATATTGAACCATTTCCCTTGGCTGGGCAACATGTGGAAGGAAAGATTGATCCTAGCTGACTTGTATGTGTGACACTCTTGTCATCTGCTTTCCTCTTGGGACATGTTTCAGCATTGCTTAACATTATTTCCTAGATTCCACCCAGAACCACATTAATACTGTCTTTTTTTTAAATCCCACAGAAGTGACACATTGGCCCATGATCTATCAGGGAAATGTGTGTGGGAGTGAAGTGGGGTGGGGATAAAGCAAAAGCATCTGTGCTTTCACAACGTATTTTGCACTTATGTTTTATCTGGAATCTGCAAACCTAGCTTTGCCTGCTGTGCCGTCCCCAGGGTTGGCTTTTAGGGATGGAGCCAGCAGTAGGTGAGCACCTTACTGTGAACCACCATAGACTGGCTTATTTTTTAAACCCTCCACTACCAAAGTTCAAGGGATAAGTCCAAATAATGTAATTTTACTATAAAACTCTAGTAATAAGAACCCCTTTATTCTTTTATATTATCTCAGTAGAGTGTGGTGAAATGGAAAGCTTTGAGATCTAACTTACCAATCAGTGGTCCTTAGTTAAATGTTGAACTTGATTCATGTGAATTTGTCAAAAGCACTTACAATATGAAATGATCTTTTCCCAAAGATATTTTCCATAATGTGACAATTTTAGCACACTATGTTCTGAGTGAAAAATAGGTGCATATATATGACTTAAAAGCATAGCATGGAGAAACATTATTTGAAATCATAAAAAAGGCAAAGCTTCATTTTTATCAGATAAGATATAATTGATATACAATAAGTTGGAAAATTTATTTGGCCATTATAGTTTTCCATTGGCACCTAAATAAAGAAAAAAACATAATATGTATGGTAATTTAAATCATACCTAACTTGTCTTTAAAGGAAGTAGGCACTAATCTCTTTTCACAGATTATTTTTCTGCCTTTTTACTTAAATCAGTTACTTAGAGATGTTCAATTTATGCTTATTACATGTTTAAGAAATTGTTCGTATTTCTAAAGGGATGCATTTTAATGAAAAATGCATTTGCTAAATAAATCACATAGAAAATCTGAAGGATTTTAAAAAATACTTAAAAAGTTAGAAATTGCCTTTTAAAGTAGGGCGAAAAGCTATTTAAACAGGATGGGAGGCCTTAGGGTGCAGTCAACATTTTTAATTGCATATTTAATTAGATATATACTGAAGAGGTAGTGTTTGGTTTAGCTAAAGCTCATGGGCTTTGAAAAAAAACATTTTTTCTAACTTTTTTAATCTTTTCAAAAATTGGATTGAGCTGAATAGAATTTAATTTTGTTGCTATTCATTATGAAAAGATTAGAATCTTTTATTTTCCTATGGAAAATAAGTTGACAAGTTTATTTTAAAGTATTTCTTTTCTCTTTTAATTATCCTTGAAACTTATTTAGCACCTGAACATTTGCTTGCTTGACAGTTCAGAAAAAATTAACATAGCATCTAAACTGTGTAAAATCTAACATCTTTTACATGTTTTACCACTTAACCCAGGGCTTCAATGTATGGGTGGCTATTGACATTAAGAGTCTAGGAACAGGCCTGTAGAAGAGTCTAGGAACGCTGTTGCTCACGCCTGTAATCCCAGCACTTTGGGAGGCCGAGGTGGGCGGATCACGAGGTCAGGAGATCGAGACCATCCTGGCTAACACGGTGAAACCCCGTCTCTACTAAAAATATAAAAAAATTAGCCGGGCGTGGTGGCGGGTGCCTGTAGTCCCAGCTACTTGGGAGGCTGAGGCAGGAGAATGGCTTGAACCCGGGAGGCGGAGCTTGCAGTGAGCCGAGATGGCGCCACTGCACTCCAGCGTGGGTGACAGAGCGAGACTCCTTCTCAAAAAAAAAAAAAAAAGTCTAGGAATAACGGCAGTATTATTCTTGTTCCATATTAATTTTAATATTGCTTCAGGGCAGTATTAAATATGCATGACATGAGTTACAAGAATCTTTTCTTCAATTTCAAGAAACGATTAAACTTGTTTTAGTATATTTAGTTTAAAACTTGAGATTCCTCTGTATGTTTTAAAAGGATTTCCATTTAAAACACTTACTCTTGTTGTTTTGTTGTTTTTTGAGCTTCAACCATTTGTAAAACTTAACTTCAGTAATTTCACATTTCTTAAGAATACTTGATTTGCGTTTTCACTGTATTTGAGATTAGGATAGCAGTTACATTCAAATGAGCTACCACATTTACTCCCTAAAAAGATGAGCGTACCCATGGAGAAAGTAGCTATAATTTAATCTATAGAGAGTATATAAATATAATTTATTTCTAGAGCAAGAAATAAGTCATTGGTTGTGATTCCCTTATGTAATTCCCTCCATCCTCAAGTAAATAAACAAACTATTCAGTAGAAAAAAAAAAGAATTTAGAAATGAGAAAGGCATGAAGCCTATAAGAAATAAGATGAGCTGGATTATAATGTTTTAAGTAAGAGAGCTGTACTTGGTTTATTAACAAGAGCTTAGAAAAAAGATTCCTACATATATATGAATATATATTTTATATTATATATATACTTTATATTATATATATATTTGGTTTGTTAGCAAGAGCTTATAAAAAAGATTCCTACATATATATGAATATATATTTTATATTATATATACTATATATTTTATATTATATATATACATTATATTATATATATTATATATATATATTTGGTTTATTAGCAAGAGCTTAGAAAAAAGATTCCTACATACATATGAATATATATATTCACATATATGAAGAAAAATATATAAATAAATATATATTTATATATAACACACTGTAATTAGAGAAAAGTTGTGTCTTATGATATTATATGCTTAAGGGATGGGTTGTATAAATAGTGCAGAAAAGAGGAGTTGGTTTTTGCTGCTTTTATGATACATGTGTCACACTCAAAGTCAGGAAATGTAAACTATTTGAATGAGGAACAAGAAGAGCTGAAGTAGCAACCATCTCCAGACTAGAGTTTTTACCATCACAGCATTTTTTATTCTGGACAGAATAGGATTAGAACATAAAATTACTCATGGGCTTGAGATTATACCCTTCTGTGTATTCCTTATGGCATCCTGAGACTTAAGCATTCACTAAGGCATCTGTGAGTATCAGCTCCTACCATGATGGTCTTTCAGGAGGTGCTTATCTCTTCAAATGCATTTCTCATTGTCATCAGATACTAAGAGGAAGCTGAGTGAAAGAGAGGATACAATTTGTTTCCATCATTATTGGCATTCCCCTGTCTCTAGAAATGATAAATGTGCTCCTAGAGGGTAATGTAAACTACATGGAATTGGGAGACATCCAAAAGGAAATCTAAGAGGTAGTATGCATAGCTATGGCATAGTTGAAAAATGTGGCTCATTTTCATGGATTAAAATAACAGGGGGGCTTCCGGGTTGCTTAGAATGTGTTATTTTTGGTGGGGGGAGGTTGTTGCTTATAAAAAATAGTATATTAATTTTCCATTGACACAAACTTACCATGAACATAGCAGTTTAAAACGCACATGTTTATTAGCTCATGCTTTTGTAAGTCAGAAATATAGGTATGGCATGTGTATCAGTCCATTTTCACACTGCTGATTATAAAGACATACCCAAAACTGGGAACAAAAAGAGGTTTAATTGGACTTACAGTTCCATATGGCTGGGGAGGCTTCAGAATCATGGCAGGAGGCAAAAGGCACTTCTTACATGGTGGCAGCAAGAGGAAATGAGGAAAAAGTAAAAAGAGAAACCCCTGATAAACCTATCAGATCTTGTAAGATTTATTCACTATCATGAGAATAGCAGGGGAAAGAACAGCTCCCATGATTCAATTACCTCCCCCTGGGTCTGTCCCACAATATGTGGGAATTCTGAGAGATACAATTCAAGTTGAGATTTGAATGGGGTCACAGCCAAACCATATCAGCATGTGTCTGGCTTCCTTGAATAGGATCTCCTAAGGCTAAAATCAGAGTGTCTACCTACAGGGCAACCTTGCCTTCTAGAGCTTGGGATCCTCTTCCAAGCTCATACTGTTGTGGCAGAATTTTATTCCTCGAATATGTGGGACTGATGTCACCTTCCTTGCCCTGTGTCCCTCCCCATCTTATAGACAGCAATAGAAGTTTTCCTTTGCATGTTTAAAATCTCTGTCCTCAGTATGAGCCCAGTCCCTGTGAAGCACTCACTTAATTAAGTCAGGCCTATCTAAGATACCTCTTTTTCATAAAGTCAACTGGGACATGTAACATGTCCTAACTACAGAAATGAAACTTATCACATTCACAGTCCTAAGAATTAAAAAAATAGCATGAACAACAGGGACAAGACATTTTAGAATTATTCCTACCATCATGGGTTAATTGTGTGAAGTTTTATTGACCTATATACTTTTACTAACTGTATACTCTGTGTTCAATTTAAAAATTTATTTACAATGCATATGTAAGTGTAAAGAAAGGAGAATAGCTGAAGAACTACAAAAGAAGACATAATATAAGTTCAAATTCAAAAAGAATGTTTTGCCAAAGTTTATGAGCTTTAGTTAAACTAAACACTACTAGTCTAGCTTATTGCTAAGTACATGTACAGTAAAAATACCCAACGCTTTGCCCTGGATTAGACTTTGGTTTACAATTTCAATATTGATGTATCTTAGGGACTAGGGAGGGCCCTTCTTAGGGCCCTAAGATACATCAATATTGAAATCAGGCCATAACTCTACATTGGCCTCTAAGTATTCAAATTAAAGAAAAAGTTGCTCATCTATCACTTTAAATAATTTTGAATGTGTGTTACTGAACAATAAGACTTTGTAGAGAATCTATAATTAGGTGCATGAAAATAAGAAATTTTGGTGTATGTTACAGGTGGTAATATAGATCAGTGAGGAAAAAGAAACTTTCAGTACACAGTCCTATGACAATTACTTATATATTTAAAACCAAATTTAAAAAGAACTTACTGAGCTGCTCCAGATAACCTAAAACTTTGCTAATACTGTGAGGACACAGAGAAAGCCTAGGGCTTGACTTTTTAAGAAATTTAAAATTTGACTGGGATAACCAATCATACAATGAAACTCACATGTGCCTAACAATGCAGCACTCACTCTAAATACAGTGTAAAAACAGAAACAGGAAAGGAGAGATAAGAGTTGAAACAGCTTTATTTCAGAGTCTTTATAGAAAATGAAAACTGTGATCTAGGTTTTGAAGGATGGCTGGTACCTGAATAAGAGCAGTGGTGGAAGATCGCCCACCTGTTGTGGGTTTGAACAAGGCATGAAGTAGTAGCTTCACAAACAGTGACTGGGGAAAGGGTGTATGCTGTGAAGAAGTGTTCAGGCGTATCTTATTTTACTGTGCTTTGCTTTATCCCATTTTGCAGGTACTGGAGTTTTTACAAACTGAAAATTTGTGACAAGCCTTCATTAAGCCAATCTACTGGCAGCATTTTCCAACATTATGTGTTCACTTTGTGCATCTATGTCCCATTTTGGTAACTCTTGCAATGTTTCAAACTTCAATTACTGTTACTAGATCTGTGATCGTGATCTGTGATCTTTTGGGATACTGATGTAATTGTTTAGGGTGCTCCAAACTGTGCCAGTATAAGACAAAAAAATTAGTCAATACATGTTGTGTGTGTTCTGACTGCCCCACGACCAGTAGTTCCCCTATCTCCCTTCCTCTCCTCAGGCCTCCCTAGTCCCTAAGATACACCAGTATTAAAATTAGGCCAATTCAAAACTACACATTGTCCTCTAAGTGTTCAAATTAAAGGAAGAGTTGCCCATCTATCACTTTAAATCAAAAGCTAGAAATGATTAAGTTCAGCCAGGAAAGCATGCTAAAAGCTGAGAAAGCTAGGCCTCTTGCACCAAAAAGTTAGTCAAATTGTGAACATACTAAGGAAAAAGAAAAATAGCCTTATTGCTGGTATGCAGAAAGTTACTAGTGGTCTGGATAGAAGATCAAACCAGCCATGACATTCCTTTAAAACAAAGCCCAATCCAGAACAAAACCCTAATTCTCTTCAATTCTGTGAACGCTAAGAGAGGTGAGAAAGCTGCAGAAAAACATTTGGAAGACAGTAGAGTGTGGTTCATGAGGTTTAAGAAAAGAAACCAACTCCATAAAAGTGCAAAGTAAAGCAGCAAGTGCTGATGTAGAAGAAGCAACAAGTAATCCAGATAATCTAAGATAATTGATGAAGGTGGGTACATTAAATAATGGATTTTTAATTTAGATGAAACAACCTTCTATTGGAAGAAGATGCCATCTAGGACTTTCATAACTGGAGAGCAGAAATCAATGACTGACTTCAAAGCTTCACAGAACAGGCTGAGTCTCTTGTTAGGGGTTAATGCAGTTGGTGACTTTAAGTTGAAGCCAATGTTCATTTCATTTACCACTCCAAAAATCCTAGGGCTATTAAGAATAACGCTAAATCTACTCTTCCTGTGCTCTATAACTGAAACAACAAAGCTTGGATGATAGCACATCTATCTGTTTATAGCATGATTTACTGACTGTTTTAAGCCCACTATTGAGACCCACTGCTCAGGAAATAAAGTTTTTTTTAAAAATATTACTGCTCATTCACAATTTACCTAGCTACCCAAGTGCTCCAATATGGATGTTCGTGGAGATTAATGTTGTCATGTCTGCTAACGTAACATCCACTCTGCAGCCCATGGATCAAGGAGTAACTATAACTTTCAAATCTTATATTTAAGAAATACATTTTGTAAGGCTATAGTTGCCACAGATAGTAATTCTGATGGATCTGGGCAAAGTAAATTGAAAACCTTCTGGAAAAAAGTTCTCCATTCTAGATGCCCTTAAGAACATTCATGATTCATGGGAGGATGTAAAAATATCAATATTAATGGGAGTTTGGAAGAAGTTGATTCCAACTCTCATGGCAGACTTTGAGGGGTTCAAAGTTTCAGTAGAGGGAGTCACTGCAGATGTGGTAGAAATAGCATGAGAACTATAGTTAAAGGTAGAGCCTGATTATGTGACTGAATTGCTGCTAGCTCTTGATAAAACTTGGATGCATGAGGAGCTGCTTCTTATGGATGAACAAAAGAAGTGGTTTCTTGAGATGGAATCTATTCCTGGTGAAGATGCTGTGAGCATTGTTGGAATTACAACAAAGGACTTAGAATATTACACAAACTTAGTTGAAAAGGTGACAGCAAGGTTTGAATGGATTAACTCCAGTTTTAAAAAAAGCTCTGTGGGTAAAATACTACCAAATTGCTTCACATGCTACAGAGTACTTACTCTTTCGTGAAGGCAAAGGTAAAATGGATGCAGTAAACTTCCCTGTTGTTTTATTTCAAGAAATTGCCATAGCCATTCCAACCTTCGGCAACCACCACCCTGATCAATCAATAGCCTCAACATTGAGGCAAGATCTTTGACCAGCATATAGATTAAAACTCTCTGAAAGTGCAGATAAAAGTATTTTATTCTTAAAAATAATGATTAATTTAAGGTAGGTACTTTTTTTAGACATAATGCTATTGCATTTATTAGACTACAGTATAGTATAAACATAACTTTTATATGTACTAGAAAACCAAAAACATTGTGTGACTTGTTGTATTGTAATACTGCCTTTATTGTGGTGGTCTGGAACCACACCCACAATATCTCTGAGATATGCCTGTATTTGATCAGAATGACTGGGGATAATTTGTGGAGTGTTGAAAATTCAAAGAGCCACTGTGTACCATAGAGAAAAGCTGGAAAGCAACATGATGAAAGTGGCACTTCATAAAGATTAACTTGGGGGTGGTGTATAGGTAATAAAAGATCTTGAAAATGCAAAGGCAGGGAAACCAGAAGGTAATTTCCATAATGCAAGTTGGAAGTTTGGTACGCAGGTGGTGACTTTGGAACCAGAGGAGAGAGGGCAAGTCTTCGTGATGCTTCATAGAAACAATTAGAACTGGTGACACAGCTCGTTTTTAACCGAGTAAGGTTAGAACTTGTTATCAATTTCTCTGTCTCCCTGATTTTCAACCTTGTTGGCCAGAAGATGGTGAGCATTGTAACAGAACTGAGGAATATCCACTGAGATCCAGTTTTAAAGATAAAGAGACCAGCCATAAGCAGGCATTTTCAATTTGAAAGGATAGCTCTACATCCAAATATCCATGCTCTTTGAAGATTGAAGCAGTCCTGGAAACAGCTCAGTTCATAATTAGATAAAGATTAAAATAGTGAGAATACTATTTTAGATATCACACTATTTTAGATATATTTATATGATTTATACTATTTTAGATATCATAATTAGATAAAGATTAAAATTGTGAGAATACTATTTTACTCCTGTGGAAGCCACAGGAGTAAAAGATTTCACAGTGAACATAAACGAGAAGAGGGACCATCAAACGCTTAAGAAAAGTGTTTTGGGAAGCCATATCTGTTGTGAAAGTAAAGAAGAGCCTATCGAAGAACCAGAAAGAAAATAACCACAATTGAAATTAAGGGAACAGCCTAACAGAAGTGAAGAGGTAAGACCACAGGACAAGAAGTACTCACTAATATCAAGTATGAGAAAAAAGAGAAACTGAGCACAGTAGGGTGACTACATTTAACAGTAATTTATTATATATTTCAAAATAGCTAGAAAAAGAGATTTGCAATGTTCCCAAGACAAAGAAATGCTATGATAAATATTTGAGGTGATAGTCTAATTATCCTGATTCAATTGTTACATATTTTGTGCATGTATCAAAATATCACATGTACCCCATAAATATGTACAAAGAAAAAATCAGATGTGTACAACCAAGAAAAACCATGTGTTTCAATTAGAAAAAGTGGAAACCTTCATCAATTCATTCCGTAAATGTTTATTAGCTCCTTGCTATCTACTGTGTATGTTTCTTCCTCATTGGCCCTACGGATTGTCAAGGAACACACAAAATTTAGAAATGATTTTTCAGGGTTCCCTGAAGTGGTGGGTATTTGAAGTAGAAGCAAAGATATTTACCTCACATATGGTTGCTTTTGATTTACTGTTACCGAATTTTCCAAAGTAAGGAGCATATTGCTAGATCAATGTGTTTATGAAGTTATTAGCCTTCTAAGATTTTTGGTCCATTTTTCATCATGAAGTGATATCACCCTAAACTTGTAAACCAATGTTAGGCTTTTAGTGACTATGAGTAACTTTGAACAAACAGAAGTTTTTATGAATCCTCTATATATTTCCTTTTACTTTTTTAATGCTAGAAATTTTATTTACATGCAATAGGCTACATATTTCATTAGGTAATGTTAAGAACGATTTTATGGGAACTAAGACCATAGATTATCTAATGTCATATCAAGAAACCAAATCTTAAGGCTGTTCACTCACACCCATACACACACACACATGCACACACACACAAACACAAAGTCAATGTCAAATTTTGGTTATAATTATGTGTGTAAATACATAGGTGGCATAATAGTAATTATAGTAATTAAAATTATGTAATGATATTTAGAGAGCAATTATAAGCAATTCACTGTTGAAAGTATTTTTACATGTATTATTTTATTGAATACTATAGTTACATTTGGAACAAGCAACTATTATTATCATTTTTATTATACAGATAAAGAAATTGAGGCTCAGAGAGGCTAAGCAAATTAGTGAAGTTCACACAGCAATTAATCAGAAAAGCCAAGTTTTAAACTATATTTTATTAAGCGCTTTTTTAGTAATGGATGATTATTATTTGAAAGAAATTAGGTATTTTTGTTTTCAAATACCTCTTTTGATATTTACAAAGTCATCTTTATAGACCGAACTCAAAGATACCCCTGGTTTATTATAGTAATTCAATCTTTCCTTTTGCTTAGACCCAGGGAGAATTTTTCTAGTCAAAGGCAGACAAGAGGCAGACAGATTTGACATAATCAGTTACCCATGGTCACTGCTATACTCTTTGCTTTTTATTTTTTTTGCTAAAGGACTGGCCTGAGAATTATCAAGGCATGATTGAGGAAGACCTATCTGCCAGCATCAGAATACACTACTTACAGAAGTCTATCAGAGAATAACTTGCTTCCTGGTCTGTATTAAAAATACATACATAGATAGTAATGTACTCACTACCATTTTCCATCTCTCAAAATAGCTGTCCAGCCCAAGGGAAACTTTAACTTACTAAAAACACAACTTCTGCACAGAAAGCCTATCTACATCTGAAAAGCAAAGAAAGCTACCATTTTTAAGTTTTCACTTTAAAGCGAGAGAAACGAAGCATATGGATCTGTGTGTGTTAGCTTTGGCAGTTTATTTTGGAGGTTTTGTTGTCACACATAATAAGAAGTGTTGACTGCACCATATTTTAAAAAAATAGGATCTACCCCTGTCTACCTAATACGGTTAGATAGAATTTTCCCTAAAAATTTAAGAGCCTTATTGTTACCACTTTCCCTGAGGGTATCAGATCAGATAAAGAACTAAAAGACAAAACAAACCTTACAATAGTCCTACTACCACCTAGAGTTGTAAAGAGAGGGTATATACAATATTTACACATTTGGGTAAAAATGCTTGTAAAATTCTGAAAATACAAAGAATGCAGCTGCAAATGATGACTATAACAAGAAATTTCCTAAAAGATTAACACCGTTCTTATTTTTATGCTTTGTATTATCATTGCTAAGTGTTTTTCATTGTCTTTTAATTTTTTTCTAGTCGAAGCTAACTGTGCAGCTTTCCATTTTCATTTGAAAGTTTAAAGCCTCAAAACTGCCCAATTTCTTGTTTGAAGGCAAGACAGTTTTATACTCAAAATCTATAATTTAAGCTTCCAACAGACTGCAGGCAATAAACATGCTATTCTCTTCCCTGAAGTCTCTGCCCTGAATTTGGCTTCAGAAAATTAAGTTTGTCAGTGATGGAGACTGCCCAATGAACTTTAAAGTAGTATTTCTTTCAGGCAACTTTGAGTGCCTAAGAGAAAATCAGACCCCTGCTTCCTCCCCTACCCTCTTGCTGGGTTTCCTAAAAGTCCCACTGTGTCATTCTGAATCGAAACCATTGCTATCCTTCTAATAGGCTCTTGTCCTTTGGCCCACTCTAGTTAGTTACACAGTGAGAAGCATTATGAGGTACTATCTTAGAATTTCAAATACAAGCATGAACTTGCTAAATGCCTATGTGCCTTTAAGTACACATGAAAGCCCTTGGGCTATGCTCATTTCCAAAACTACACATCGAGTTTGCTAGCTCAAATTAAGCCTAAAATGGTGATTTCCTTCAGGCAATTATTCGAGTATTCCGTATCCTGAATAAAAAATGACAAATTGCAGCACTTTCAAAATTAGAATTGAGTTTATTTTACAGGGACATCGTTAAAGCCAATCATGGGTTGGTATTAAATGATACTTTACGAAAGCCACCAAGCATGTCTGTTGAAAGGATTATGACTTATATTGTTTGCATTTGCTCATCATATTCTTTCAGTATCTACTGTGATAATAAATTTCTAAAACTAAAATGTTATTGTTTCATTATAGAAAGTCAAAATATATGTTATTATTTAACTTAGTAGTATTTACTTAATAGGTGAGTATTATTGAAAAACTCTTACATCAAGCAGCCTGCAAATGTAAGCAGAGTGCAGTTTTTCTCAGGTCCTTTAACTTGGCATTCTAGTTGCCATGTGACTGTCATAATATTCACACAGTTATCAGACAACGGTTGTGCTGGTATATTCTCCATGTCTAGAGAGCTAAGAGAAATTTCTTGCTACTAAACCAGCAGAAACTACAGCCACTGTAATCTGAGATTCAATTAGTCTGCTGCCACATCTTTCTATGGCAAGACAGGCACACAGATCTCTAAATAGCATACGCTACTGCACGGAAGGTAGTGTATAGCATTTAAATGTCCTCTACTATATGGACAGAAAAATTATGGCCAAGAGAGTGTTAGATTAAGCTGTTTCTCAGGTTTAGAATAGTAAGAGAGTAAGCATTTTCTCTATTCAGAATTTGAAGATAGGATGTAAAATAAACCTTTAGCAATCTTTTCATCAATCTGTTCTTCAGAGACAACAAAATGTCTGTTTCTAAAATAAGAGGCATTGGGGCCAGGAGTAGTGGCTCATGCCTGTAATCCCAGCACTTCTGGGAGGCCGAGGCGAGTGGATCACCTGAGGTCAGGAGTTAGAGACCATGCTGGCCAACATGGTAAAACCTTGTCTCTACCAAAAATACAAAAATTAGCCAGGCGTGGTGCCAGGTGCCTGTAATCCCAGCTACTTGGGAGGCTGTGGCAAGAGAATCGCCTGGACCCGGGAGGCGGACATTGCAGTGAGCTGAGACTGCACCATTGCACTCCAGCCTGGGCAGCAACAGCAAAACTCCATCTCAAAAAACATAAAATAAAATAGACATTGGAAACAGTATTGACTATTTTACGTTTAAGGTGTATTTTTGAAGAGCATTGCAGTAGTTGAGGAAAAAGAGAGAGAAACATAAAAGTAGTTTTCATACTTAAATTTCTGTTTCTGTTACCTACTCATTAAAAGCTCTCCTGAAAGAACACCCTCCTATAAAATTTTAGTTCCAGAATCTATGAGGCACTTTATAAAAACAGCCAACTAGATTTCTGACATCAAAGCTTTTATCCTGCCTTTTTAGTTTTGTTAAAATGCTAAAAATTAAAAAGACTGGCATTTATCACTTTTATGCTTTAAAAAGAAATGAAATACTTGAAATTCTGGATGCTAATACTTTTGAAACTTTTCATGCTTTGCCCTGGCAATGTTCATGTATTCCTAATGATGGTGAAGCATTGCCGGTCAGTTACATATGGAGGAAGAAAGTCTTTGTCTGGAAGATTTTTCCAGCAGATGAGATTTAGCATCATTATTTCTGAAATATGACCTTCCCCAGAAGCATCTCTAATTATACTCCCAAATTAGAATGAATACAGTCTGAAGACTAGACTTATCATTATGACTTACAGTGTTCAGTTTTATAGAAAAGTGAGCATTCATTGCAGCAAAAAAAAAAAAGCATTAAAATTGTGGTATTGGAAAAGGAAGTCTTTTTAATGTAGTCATTCCTCTTGTTAGTAAATAATAGTGGCAGTAATTATGGACCATATGCTGGCCAAGCTCTTAAACAGACTTGGAAAAAAATCTGTCACTGTCAGCACTGTGGGCCTTGGTTACTTGGTTATGTCCTCCCTAGTATCAAGAGAGTGAGTGTGAATAAGTCATCTGTAGAAGCAGAACATGTGCTTAATAAATTTCAAGCTGCTGAATAGCCTCTCCAAGCAGCTCTTTCTAAAAAGTAAATGAAGGACACTGTCACCAAATTAATTATTTACGTGTATCTATCTTATTTTATAAATTGGCAGTCCTTGGCAGCATACATTTGAAAGGAAATGAATATTAATACCAGATGACATCACACAAACTGGCTCTTTACAAACTCTTTCCATATTAGCCCACAGAATTTTGTGGTCTTTTTTATTCTGGATGCTTTTATATATTTTTTCCTTTCTTTAAACCTTGCCTACTTTTTAAACCTCCATAATTCCAAATGTTCTTTTTAAATACATCAATTTACTATTATTTTCTATTATTTAAATAATTTGTATATCATATATATATGAATTTCTCTTCATATATAAATTTATATGAATTGATCCAGATTATTTACATTTTAGGGAAAAATCTGTTTCTGAAAAATAGTCTCCTCCTCTTTGGAGGAGACTGGCCTTCTGATTGCTACTGGCGCAGAACCATGACCTTCTTGGACTGGGGCAGTGTTCAGAGTATTTCATTCATCATTTTGATACATATCACTCATTTTTCAGAGGCAGATAGGCAATTTCCCTTATGGCACTCTCTTTGGGTTTTTTGTGTAGTGGTTTTCAAAATAAAATAAATGTGCTCAGCTACTAATAATGACACCTGATAAGAATTACTTACAACTTACTGTATTCTAGCAGATTTATTCATTAAATCTTCACAACAACCCTATGAGGTAGATATTACAGCTATCATCATTTTTCATATGGGGGAACTGAGAAACAAGAAAGGTAAACATTTGTCAAAGGTCGGGCAGCCTGTAAGAGACTGGCTCCTAAACCACCTGTGCTGATATCCCTCATACCACCCAAGTCACATCTTGCGTGTCTCTCTTACTCCCTCCTTATTTTAGGCTAAAATGTCTTCCTGCCCTTACTTTATGACAATGTCCCATGAGTCTTTTACTCATAATTAGCAAACAAGCTCATGCGGGCTGTTGTTCTTGAGCCACTCAATGTTAGAGCCCTTATTAATGGCTCTGCTGTGTGGCAGAGACTCTGCTGGACACAGAGCGTATGGGCGTAAGTTAAAGACACATGGTCCTTGCACTCCTAGGACCTTGTCTAAAAGCTGTGCGTCACAGCTTGTCAGCTTTATCTACCACATAGCAGAATCATTTGGGAAGCTTTTAGGTATTTCTAAGCCCCAGACCACAACTGAGAATAATGAAGTCTGAATATCTAGGGGTGGGATCTTGACAGCAGAATTTTTATAAAGATCTCTGATCATTTCATGGGCAACCAAGGGTGAGAAACACTAGCTTCCAGTCTATCAGTAAGGCAGATAATAAAATATAATCACAGGAAAACTATATAAGTACAAAATGTGATATGAGCTATGAAAGGTAGGAACGAGTGTGAGAAGAGAGTCTATAATAGTTTTGAGATGGATGTCAAAGAAAGATTTCTCCGGAGAAGCATCAATTAAGCTAATGCCAAAATAATGAACGAATCGAGTAAGATGAAGTCACTCTCATGACCATTCTCGGAATTAGGAAACATGTGGAGGCCCTGCTGTGTTCCGAGAACAGACAAGGGCATCACTGCTGGAATACAAAGTGCAAAGTGTCAGGTCATGTGAAACACATCTGGATGAGGATTGACGGTGCTTATTATAGTCTCTGGCATAGAGTGGGTGCACAAGGCATTTTTTGTTGTTGTTGTTGGTAAAATGAGGTAAAGGATATCCTGTAGTGTCTCTCCTCTGACACTTTTAAATAATTCTTTGCTTTCCTATAAACTCTGTGAATAAGTCCTTCTGCACGCTAAAGGAAGACATAAGCTCAGCTGGGTTTACTCAGTTTTCCTAGGGCAATAGTCCCTTTGATTGTGGCATTTCACTGGCTCCACTTTCCAGTGAGCACCGAAGAGGTATCACAATGGGTCCAGGAAAGACAGAGATGTTACAGCAGCTTGGGGCAACCTGAGAGGCCATATGGGAAACGGTGGGGGCTTGGAATCAGAACCTCCTGTGGACTCCTGACTCTGTTCTACGTTGAGTCTTCTTAAGCATCATCTCTATTTATAATTCCTTTCTTCTTGGCAATAGCCATCAGTCTTATTGCTTGGTTCTGATATTGCAGTCACTGCCCTCTATCCTTACAAAAATGTCATTTTCTACTAAAATCTTAAATTCTCACTCCAGAGTTTACCCCAACTAGCTGACTTGGGCAGCCTTGAGTTACTTTTGATCACCTAGTCATGTACTTAGATATTCTCAGCCTCTACCTCACCTTGTTACCTTGTGGCAGCAGGGTCATATTGCAGAAAATACTGGCATCTTAAAATGGTCTACATCTTAGACTCTAAGGTATGACAGACAATTACAAGTCGCCTTAATGTAGTATCTCCTTAAATTCATTGGTATACATAAAGTGGAAGGATCATTTAAAAATTAAGTACTATAATTTTTATTTTAAATTATAAGTTTATCTATTTCTTGCTATCACATAAATATACGTGTATATAAATATACATAATACAGGTAACTATGTGTGTATATGGATATATAATATATAAATATGTACATCCATACAGTAGGGAGAAGAATTCAGCATTTATGAAGAAATATGTTTTTTGATTAATTTACTTTGACACAATTGTACATATTTATGGGGTACAGTGTGATGTTTCAATGCATGTACGCACTGTATAATGATCAAATCAGGGAAATTATCATATCTATCCCTTTAAACATTGATTTTTTTTTCTTTGTGGTGATAATATTAACCATCTTCTCTTCTAGCTCCCTTGTAATAAAACCTACATTGTTATTAGCTGTAGTCACCTGACTACACAATAGATCACCAGAACTGCCGGGCACCGTGGCTTACACCAACAATCCCAGCACTTTTGGGGGCAGAGGTGGGAGGATCACTTGAGCCCAGGAGTTTGAGACCAACCTGTACAACATAGTAAGAACTCGTCTACAAAAAAGTCAAAGAATCAAAACCTGAGCAAGGTGGCACATACCTGTGGTCCCAGCTACTTGGGAGGCTAAGGTGGGAGGATCTCTTGAGCTCAGGAAGCCAAGGCTGCAGTGGGCTATAACTGCGCCACTGCACTCCAGCCTGGGTGGCAGAGCAAGACCCTCAAAAAAAAAAATAAAAAAAATAAAAATATATAGAACACTAGAACTTATTCCTTCTACTAACTGTAACTATGTAGCTGTTGAGCAACCTCTCTTCATTGGCCCTGCTCCCTTCCCCTGCCTAGCCCATGATAACCACGATTCTGCTATTTCTATGAAATGGACTTTTAAAAATTCTTTGTGTTTTTCTTTTTGCCTGGCTTATGTCACTTAACATAATATTTTTGATGATATGACCAATTAAGTTTTGATTTTCAAATTATTAAACAGAAAGGAATCAAGCATCATGTCCAGAAAACAAATGTGGAACTGACACAAAGTTCAGTGAACTTCCAGAGATTTTTTTTTTTTTTTGCACCAATGTATTCAGAAACCTGGAGCCCAGTGAGCAGTATCCACCCTCTTTTGTACTCTCACCTGCTTTGCTCCTTTCTAGACAGAATGTCTTGTTAGCCAAACATTACTGTATCTGGGGGTGGAACTTCCTGGGCATGAACTTTACAAACACTAGAAAGATACATAATGACCGGGTTTTGAACATTTAGAAAAGACTTTTCAGAACTCTGGTGAGAAGGTTTGAGAGGGCCATCCTTTATGTCCTGCAGGCTTTTGCATGGAAAACATGTTCTCTAACCTTCTCCCTCCTTTCTTGCTCATTTAAATCCATGGTGTCTTGTGTTGGGAAAGTGCTTTAGATCATGGCCAGTGACATCTTTCAGGGCTTTCAAAGGTCCTAAGCAAAAAGACACAGGATGATTCTTTTATTAGATTGAATATAAGAAATTGCCATTTATTTTTGGCCAAAAGGGTCAGATAACAGTTTCATAAATTTCAATCTACTGATAGCAAATTAAGGAAATATGGAGTTCTTAAAATTTTCTCCTGGGTTTTGTAATCCCAGTCACCAACACTCAAAACAAGTAGAATTCAGAACATAATTTCTACGTATAATGATGGTGCATTTGACCAGGACCTCTCAGATTCTAGTGTGCATCTTAAGATCTTGAGGATGCTAAAAAGTCAGGATAAAATTATTGATCCCCAATCACACTGTTGCCTTTTTTATTCATATATCGGCATTCATAAGTTAGTTGATGAGTTCTGGTCTAATTAAGGCAAGAACCTGAAAAAAAGCAATGAAGTAACTGAAGCAGGAAGGCAAAGGGCTAAAAATTCACAAAGGTGGCCAGGTGCAGTGGCTCACGCCTGTAATCCCAGCACTTTGGAAGGCCAAGGCGGGTGGATCAATAGGTCAGGAGATCAAGACCATCCTGGCTAACACAGTGAAACCCTATCTCTACTAAAAATACAAAAAATTAGCCGGGCATGGTGGCACGCACCTGTAATCCCAGCTAGTCGGGAGGCTGAGGTAGGAGAATCGCTTGAACGCAGGAGGCAGAGATTGCAGTGAGCCAAGATCATGCCACTGCACTCCAGCCTGGGTGACAGAGTGATACTCCATCTAAAAAAAAAAAAAAATCACAAAGGGGCAGGTGCGATGACAGCTGTGCTTCTTCAATGCCCTTATAATGGTGCCATGAAATTTACTAAGGTCACCTGAGCAAAGATGAGGACGCTTTGCAAAGATCTTTTATATTTTTATTTTTTCCCAGAAAAAGTAAAGATCTATCTTCTGTACTCATGTAGTAAATAACAGTTCAAGAAAAAATGTGGGTTTTGTTAAGTGTTTACAATGTAAGTTTTCTTAGGGGTGTTACTTGTTTAGAATTAAGGTTAACATGTACTTATTCAATTCTCATGCTGGCCCTTTGAAATTGGTATCATTGTCTTTATATTAGCAATAACATAATAAGACACAGACACAGATTAAGTTAGCTAAAACTTGCAGAGATAAGCCATTATTTTTTTCTGATTCCAACTGTATGATCTTTCTATTTTTACCAGTCTAATATTTCTAGAACAGTGCCTGGAACTAAGAGCCATTTGACATACATTTATTAGTGTTAGTCTGCTATCCAGAATTATTTTAAAGATAATTTGTTTGAACATTATGCAAGTGATTCAGAAGTACTGAACTTAATGTATCTCACATTTACACTCCCATTTATTTTAGCAGATATTACAACTTTTTCTTAATTTTTGAAAATCTTTCCTTTAAAAACGAGACATTAGTCTATTATTTAAAAAATCTTTTAACTGGCCGGCACGGCGGTTCACACCTATAATCCCAGCACTTTGGGAGGCCGAGGCAGGCGGATCGCCTGAGGTCAGGAGTTCAAGAACAGCCTGGCCAACACGGACAAACCCTGTCCCTACTAAAAATACAAAAACTAGCCAGCATGGTGGTGTATGCCTGTAATCCCCGCTACCCAGGAGGCTAAGGCAGGAGAATCGCTTGAACCTGGGAGGCGGAGGTTGCAGTGAGCCGAGATCGCGCTGCTACACTCAAGCCTGGGCAACAGAGCGAGACTCTGTCTCATAAAATTAAAAAAATAAAATAAAATAAAATAAAAATATTTTAACTATAATGAAAGAGTTGGGCTTTATTTTGTCATATTTCATCAATATTACTCATGTCTGTTTTGCTTTCAATTTTAAACCTTTTAAAGTTAGAATCCATGTGCAGAGTATTTCAATATTCAGCAAATATAAAAGTTAGTTTAGAGAGTAACATTTTAGATAATCCAAAAATAGTCTGTGATGTCCCAATACAGAAAATATACATAAGTTCATCTTTAACATAATGTGAGTTTCCTGTTTTAACATTTAATGCCACTCTTAAGTTGGAAATAAACAGATACTTTTTACAATCCTTAGAAAAACGTTTATCCCAATGATCATCCGTGTTATATGAGTTGCATTAATGTGAGTATTCTGCCAAACTATTGTCAAAAAATTAAGAATTTGGTTAAATTTTGAGATTTGATATTTCTTTCTAGAAATTTTAGCTAAAATTTTGTTTATTTATTATTATATTTTTTATTTTTTTGAGACACAGTCTCGCTCTGTCACCCAGGTGGGAGTGCAGTGGTGCAAACAAAGCTCACTGCAGCCTTGGCCTCAGGTTGGTCTCAAACTCCTGGACTCAAGCAATCTTCCCACCTCAGCCCCCCAAAGGATTGGGATTACAAGTGTGAGACACTGTGCCTGGCCAAACTTTTTTTAATCTTTTTTTTTCCCCTTCAACTTTTAAGTTCAGGGGTGCATGTGGAGGATGTGCAGGTTTGTTACATAGGTAAATGTGTGTCATGGTGGTTTGCTGCACAGATTATTCCATCACCCAAGTATTAAGCCCAGAATCCATCAGCTATTCTTTCTGATGCTCTCCCTCCCCCAACACCCCTCACAACAGGCCCCAGTGTGCATTGTTACCCACCATGTATCCATGTGTTCTCTTCATTCAGCTCTCACTTATAAGTGAGAACATGCAGGGTTTGGTTTGCTGTTTCTGTGTTAGTTTGCTGAGGATAATGGCTTCCCACTGCATCCATGTCCCTGCAAAGGACTGATCTCATTCCTTTTTATGGCTGCATAGTAATCTATGGTGTATGTGTACCATATTTTCTTTATACAGTCTATCATTGATGGGCATTTAGGTTGATTCCATAACTTTACTGTTGTGAATAGTGCTGCAATGAAGATACATGTCCATGTATCTTCAGAACAGAATGGTTTATATTCCTTTGGGTATATATGGGATTACTGCATCAAATGGCATTTCTGCCTCTAGGTCTTTGAGGAATCGCCACACTGTCTTCCACACTGGTTGAACTAATTAACACTCCCACCAACAGTGTAAAAGTGTTCCTTTTTCTCCACAACCTTGACAGCATCTGTTGTTTTTTTTACCTTTTAGTAATAGCCATTCTGACTGATGTGAGATGGCGTCTCATTGTGGTTTTGATTTGTATTTCTCTAATTATCAGTGATGTTGAAATTTTTTTCTATCGTTGTTGACCATATGTACGTCTTCTGCCCTTTTCCCACTTTTTGATGAGGCTATGTATTTTCTTGTACATTTGTTTAAGTTCCTTGTAGACTCTGGATATTAGACCTTTGTCAGATAAGTAGATTGCAAAAATGTTCTTCCATTCTGTAGGTTCTCTATTCACTCTGATGATAGTTTATTTTGCCATGCAGAAGCTTTTTAGTTTAACGAGATCTCATTTGTCAATTTTTGCTTTTGTTGCAATTGTATTTGGCATTTTTGCCATAAAATATTTTGCCCGTGCCTATGTCCTAAATGGTATTGCCTAGATTTTCTTCTAGGGTTTTTATAGCTTTGAGTTTTAAATTTAAGTCTTTAATCCATCTTGAGTTAATTTTTGTATATGGTGTAAGAAAGGGGTCCAATTTTAATTTTCTACATATGGCTAGCCAGTTCTCTCATGATCATTTATTAAATAGGGAATCCTTTCCCCATTGCCTGTTTTTTTCAGGTTTGTCAAAGATCAGATGGTTATAAGTGTATGTCCTTATTTCTGAGATCTCTAGTCTGTTCCATTGGTCTATGTGTCTGTTTTGTACTGGTACCATGCTGTTTTGGTTACTGTGTCCTTGTAGTATAGTTTGAAGTTGGGTAGCATGATGCCTCCAGCTTTGTGGTTTTTTTTGCTTAGGTTTCTCTTGGCTATTTGGACTCTTTTTTGATTCCACATACATTTTAAAATAGTTTTTTCTAATTCTGTAAGGAATATCAATCGTAGTTTAATGGGGATAGCATTGAATATATAAATTACTTTGGGCAGTATGGCCATTGTCATGATATTGATTCTTTCCAGCCATGAGCATGGAATGTTTTTTGATTTGCTTGTGTCCTCTCTGATTTCTTTCAGTACTGGCTTGTAGTTCTCCTGAAAGAGGTCCTTCACTTCCCTTTGTAGCTACATTCCTAGGTATTTTATTTTATTACAGAAATTATGAATGGGAGTTCATTCATGATTTGGCTCTCTGCTTGCCTTTTGTTAGTGTATAGAAATGCTAGCAATTTTTGCACATTGATCACTGTTTTTCAATTGATTTTTTCTCATCTTTGTGGTTTTATCTACCTTCTTTGAGGTTGCTCATCTTTGAATGAGGTTTTATGGAGTCTTTTTTGTTGTGTTATTGTTATTGTTTTATGTGTGTTTGCTTTTTTTTTAACAGTCAGGACACTCCACTGGAGGGATGCTGTGGTTTGCTGGGAGTCTGTTCCAGACCCTAGTTGCCTTGGTTTTCCCTGTACCTGGAGGTATCACCAGTGAAGTCTGTCAAACAGCAAAGATGGCAGCCAGCTCTCTTTCCTCTGAAAGCTCCTTCCCAGGGGCATACTGACATGTTTTTGGCCTGAACGCACCTATGGGAGGTGGCTGGAGACCCCTGTTGACAGATCTCACCCAGTCAGGAGGAACAGGATTAGGGACTCAAAGAAGCAGAAAGGCTATTTTTTGGTAGAGTAGGTGTGCTGTGTTGGGAGGCACTCTTTTGCATCCAGACCATTTGTATTCCTCAAAGCCAACAGGCTGGAACAGCTGAGTGCACCAAACCTCAGAGACTGTGGCCACCCCCTAGCCCCGCCCCTGGGAGCTTCCTTCTAGGGAGAGATCAGAGTTCTACCTGTAGAACCCTGGCTGGAGTGGCCAAAGCCCCCGGCAGGGAGGGACGTCCTACCCAGTGAGGAGGAATGGATTGAGGTCCCACTTAAGGAAGCAGTCTGGCCACGATCTGGCAAAGCAACTGTGCTGCATTCTGGGAGACCCTGCCTTATTTGGACCATTTGTATTCCCCAAAGCTGGCAAGCTGGAACAGCTGGATCTACCAAACTGCAGAGATGGTGGCCGCCCCTCCCGCCAGGAACTTGGACCCATCTCAGGCAGATTCCAGCCTGTTGCTGTTGGCTGGCTGAAATTCCAAGCCAGTGGGTCTTAACTTGTGAGATGCCGTAGAAGTGAGGCCCACAGAACAATGCTAACTGGCTCCCTGGATTCAGCTCCCTTCCAAGGGATATGTAGAGACAGATTTCCCACCTGGCTAGGGATCCCAGGGCTAGAGTATGTAAAACTCTTAGGTCTCTGTGTGCCGAGTGGCTGCTCTGCTGAGACTCCACGTAGCTCTGTGTATGGGACCCAAGGTCCTGGTGGCATGGGCTCACGAGGGGATCTCCTGAGCCACCGGTTGCAAAGATGTGTGAGAGAAGCGTGGCTTCCTGGATGTATCTACACAATCACTCACCACTTCCCTTGGCTGAGGGTGGGGATTCCTTTGGCGCTATGCCCCTACCCCCCGCTTTTCTTCATTCTCCGTGAGTCAATTTGTTTGCCTAGTCAGTCCCAGTGCCAGAACTTGGATATTTCAGTTGATGGTGCTGAATTCACTTGCCCCTTTTCATTCCTCTCCATGAGTGTTGCCGACACAGCTGCTTCTAATCAGTCATCTTGGATTGACAATTGATATTTGATATTTCAATAGAGTAAAAAGTAAGTATTCTGAGGATGTAGAGCAAAACGTGTTTTATAAAACCAGAAATGAGATGCACTATTTTGATTGTGGATGCATGTGATGTTTTATTATTTCTTTACTGTTATGATACCATTTCATTTCCTAAATAACTGTTTTTGAGTTAATATAGATGAAATATAACACACTGGAGATTTGATTACTATTAATTTCAGTCTTAAAGACAGAGATAATCAACACTTTATTTAGCCTATTTGTGTTGTCATAATTTTTAAAACAGTGCTTCTCCAATTATGAAAATTATTGCCAGCTTTTTGTGTTTCCTTAGCTCTGAAAGGGTTTTCTTTCACCCATCAGTAAAATTTATAACTGTCATGGAAGGCATGCATCAAAATACGTCAGGAAAATGTTGGATGGCAGTAAAAAACTTCATAGTGCAAACACTGAAAAAATTTATTTGCCGGGTGGATTGCTTCAGCCCAGGAATTCGACACCAGGCTGGGCAACGTGGTTAAACCCATCTCTACCAAAAAATATAAAAAAAATTAGCTGGGCTTCGTGGTGTTTGCCTATAGTCCCATCCCAGCTACTCAGGAGACTGAGGCAGGAGAATTGTTTGAGCCTGGGAAGTCAAGGTTGCAGTAAGTCACGGTCGTGCCACTGCACTCCAGCTTGGGTGAGAGAGCAAGACTCTCTCTCAAAAATAACAATAATCATTATTATTTACTGTTATGTTAACAACATAAATTCTCTTAATAACTGTTTGTCAGTTATATACACAGATAAACAAAAATACAAGTAAATTGGCCAGGGAAGAAAGCACGTGGTAACAAATGCAAACATATAATTTTATGTTTTTGTTATAAAATTGCTTGTATTTTATTCTGATAGAAAAAGAGCATACAATGTTTTTTAAAAATCTTCAATATATAAAAAGTTTCTATGCAAAGATCTCCAAGCTTTTATAGGTTATTTATGATACCAATAAGAGAGTGTGCATGTACATAATGTTTGACATTGAAATCAATGTTAATGATATGGGCTATGGATATTGCCCAAACCTAAATTACATTATTGAATAGTCTGGTTGTTGATGATAGTCTGGTTGATTCTACTTAAATTTGACTGAGATTTTCTTGATATACTTGTGTTTTCAATTACATTTCTTATAAATAAGTTTTATGGAATAGAAGCATACTCACACAACTCACACATGCATACCTGTCATAAAACCCTTGGATGCAGTATAGTTTGGTGATTTAGAACCTTACTTCTTGAAGTATGGTCAACAACCAGCAGTAGCAGTGTCACCTCTGAGATTGATGAAATCTCAAATGTCAGGCTGACTCCCAGACCCAGATCTTTCAAAACCTTAGGTGATTTCTACACAAAAGATTATGGAGTACTGCGATAGAACCTGGGTTCTGGGGGAAGAAAAACCTGAATTTCTGAACCCTGGTTTCCTCATGTATAAAATGAGATTAATAATACTTTCCATATTGTTCTATTTTGAAGAGTAAATAAAATTATACATGCAAATTAACTAGCATGATGCCTGGCTTAAATATTGCATTTACTAAAAACCAGTATTTCTAGGGGTCATTAGTAGGCCACGTGGCATGACACAATCACAAGCCTGGAGCCTAAGTACAGATTAATTTGTTGAGGAGTCCATAAGTAGTCGAGAACAACTTGGTAGATAAAATATATCTTCTATTCATTAGTTAAATAATGACCAATCACAGCTGAAATAAATTTTCTTCTGTACATCTTGAAAATGAAAAAAAATTTGAGTATATTCCTCTTTATTTTCATAAATTTAGGATTGTCTTATCTAATAAACTCACAGCCTTTGCTCTCTTTATATTAATGGTCTACACTCTAAATATAGTTTGTCTCATTTTTCATGGTTTCAGTAAATCAATGCAGTGCTGTGTAAAATGCACTGTTTTAGCTACTATATGACAGCACTGTGCATAATCATATTCTGTGGGATTATACAGAAAATGCTAGAGAAAAAAATAATGGTTACTTCACCTACATCAAACTCATTTGTTTCAACACTTTTTGAATATTTGCTAAGTTCCAAGCACCTGTCTAGGCAATGAAGCCACAACACTGAACAGATGAAAATACCTTTCCTCATGAGTTCTACATTCTAATAAGTCGGCTAACATGTTATGCTGTGACTATAACAAATAAACTATACAGTGACACTTATAACCTCATATATAGTCTTGCATGTGTGATTGTATGTACACACCCACACGTCCCAAACCCATTCCTTCTTAGATATTTTGTTTTTCTTTGTTAAATTTTATAATAATTTTTGGTGTTGAGAGTAGAAGTGAACCATGCCCCTTGGCTAAACTGATAGTGTAAAATATAGCACACAGGTAAGCCATGCCGTATTTTTTTGCCATTTTCTTTTCTTATGCCATTATTTATGAACCATAACCTAAAGTATTATGAGGCAGTATAGGTTGAGATTTACCAGTTTTGAATACCTATAAACCAAATTCATTTTTAATATTGTAATTCTTGACTCTACCACTTTGTAGTTTTTTAACCTCAAGCAATTTAGTTAATATTTGTCTTAGTTTTCATGCCAGATAAATTAAGATAATATCAGTATTTATTATCAGTGACTTTTGAGTCTGAAGTGATATAACAGAGGTACGGTACTTAGCAGAGAGCTTGTAATACTTAGACACAAGGATAAACAATTCTACTTATAATTATTAATTTGAATACATATTAGTAGTAATAATAATGATTAATCTATTCACCTTCATTCTTATATTTTCACCATAATTTAACCATACATTGACCTAAACCTTATTATTAATTCTACCAAATGATCCTACATTAGCTATGACCTCAATCTGATAAATGATGCTGCTTTATGTACAGTTTATTTGTCATTTCCCACATGTGCATATTCAATCAACTTCCCATTTTTTCACAACCCCTCTTTCAGGGCACTTGTTTTCAGCTATATGAATACAAGGGGTTACTTAATCTTTCTGAATCTCAGTTACCTCAAATTTAAACATGGACTCAATGCCAAACTCATGAGGTGGTTGTTTGGATTAAATAACAAAAAGATAATTAACATAGTCTCTGGAAAATGGTGAGTGGTCAATAATTTCTTCCTACAAAAACACCTTTAAAATTTCTATTTATTTAAAGGCAAGATTTATAATATAGCAAAATAATAGGCCAAATGAACCATCTCCTCTCTATGTTTTCAATATGTTATTTTATTGTTAGTATTCTTAAAAAATTCCCACACTCCATATCTCCTGTCCTCATTTTAAAAATTAAATTATGAATAAAAAATTGAAAATTTAGATAGTAGAATAGAAATGAAAATGTAAAGTAAAAAGAAAAATATGGAAAATCATTGCATAACTATCTTGTAAGCAGTTTAGGTAGAAAACACTGCAATGGTTCATAAGTAGGATAGACACACTATGCAATGAAGTGGTTTCCAGAGTGCTTTGGGGAATGGATTAATTATCTTTGAAATAGGTACCCTAACCATGGAAGTACACTTGCATTCAGGAATGCTGCTTGGACACAATTTCTGGGAAGGGACCAGAAAAAGACTGTGATGCTCCTGCAACAGCTCCTGTACACAATAGTGTTAGTCCATTTTCACACTGCTGATAAAGACACACCCAAGATTGGGCAATTTACAAAAGAAGAGATTTAGTGGACTTACAGCTCCATATGTCTGGGAAGGTCTCATAATCATGGCAGAAGGTGAAAAGCATGTCTCACATGGCAGAAAACAAGAGAAGAGACTTGTGCTGGGAAACTCCCATTTTTAAAACCATCAGATCTCCTGAGACTTCTTCACTATCATAAGAATACCATGGGAAAGACCTGCCCCCATGATTCAGTTGCCTCCCACCAGGCCCCTACCATATTATTCCACTCCTGGCCCCTCCCAAATCTCATGTTCTCACATTTCAAAACCAATAATGCCTTCCCAATAGTGCCTCAAAGTCTGAATTCATTTTAGCATTACCTCAAAAGCCCACAATCTAAAGTCTCATCTGAGACAAGGCAAGTACCTTCCACCTATGAGCCTGTAAAATCAAAAGCAAGCTAGTTACTTCCTACATACAATGGGGATACAAACTGGGCAAATACCGCCATTCAAAATGGGAGAAATTGGCCAAAACAAAGGGGATACAGGCTCCATGCAAGTCTGAAATTCACTGGGGCAATGAAATTTTAAAGCCCCAAAATGATCTCCTTTGACTCCATGTCTCACATCCAGGTCACACTGATGTAAAAGATGTGCTCCCGCAGACTTGGGCAGCTCTGTCCCTGTGGCTTTGTAGGGTATAGCCCCCCACCTCCTTGTTGCTTTCACTGGTGTTGAGTGTCTACGGCTTTTCCAGGCACATGGTGCAAGCTGTTGGTGAGTCTACCATTCTGGGGTCTGGAGGATGGTGGCCCTCTTCTCACAGCTCTAGTAGGTGGTACTCCAGTAGAAACTCTGTCTGGGGGCTTTGACTCCACATTTCCTTTCCACATTGCCCTAGCAGAAGTTTTCCATGAGGGCCCTGCTCCTGCAGCAAACTTCTTCCTGGACATCCAGGCATTTCCACACATCCTTTGTAAGACTGGCAGAGGTTCCAAAATCTCAATTCTTGACTTCACTGCACCCACAGGCTCAACACCACATGGAAGCTGCCAAGGTTTAGAGTTTCACCCTCTGAAGCAACAGCTTGAGCTGTACCTTGGCCCCGTTTATTCGTAGCTGGAGTGGCTGGGATGTAGGGTACCAAGTCCCTAGACAGCACACAGCAGAGGGACCTGAAACCTGGCCCACAAAATCATTTTTTCCTCCTAAACCCCCCAGGCCTGTGATGGGAGGGGCTGTCACAAAGGTCTCTGACATGCCCTGGAGACATTTTTCCCATTGTCTTAGTGATTACCATTCAGTTCCTTGTTACTTATGCAAATTTCTGCATCCAGCTTGAATTTCTCCACAGAAAATGGGACTTTCTTTTCTGTTGGATTGTCAGGCTGCACATTTTTCAAACGTTTATACTCTGTTTCCGTTTTAGAACTAAATGCCTTTAAGAGCACCCATGTCACCTCTTGAATGCTTTGCTGCTTAGAAATTTCTTCCACCAGATACCCTAATTCATCTTTTTCATGTTCAAAATTCCACTGATCTCTAGGGCAGGGGCAAAATGCTGTCAGTCTCTTTCCTAAAACATAATGAGAGTCACCTTTGCTCCAATTCCCAACAAGTTCCTCATCTCCAACTGAGACCACCTCAGCCTGAATGTCACTGTCCACATCATTATCAGCATTTTGGTCAAAGCCATTCAACAAGTCTGTAGGGAGTTTCCAACTTTGCCACATTTTCCTGTCTTCTTCTGAGCCCTCCAAATTGTTCCAACCTCTGCCTATTACCCAGTTCCAAAGTCACTTCCACATTTTCAGGCATCTTTTCAGTAGCGTCCCACTCTACTGGTACTAATTTACTCTACTAGTTCATTTTCACGCTGCTGATAAAGACATACCTGCAACTGGGCAATTTATAAAAGAAAGAGGTTTAATGGACTTACAGTTCCATGTGGCTGGGTAGGCCTCACAATCATGGTGGAAAGTAAAAGGCATATCTCACATGGCAGCAGACAAGAGAAGAGAGCTTGTGTAGGGAAACTCCTATTTTTAAAACCACCAGATCTCCTGAGAGTTATTCCTATCATGAAAACAGCATGGGAAAGACCTGCCCCCATGATTCAATTACCTCCCACCAGGTTCCTCCCACAACACGTGGGTATTCAAGATGAGATTTGGGTGTGGAGACACAGCAAAACCATATTAACAATCTTCCCAAACTCCCAAGACATAGTAAAAAACACTTCTTTTTAAAGATGAGAATGTTGTGATAAGAAACCTTTAAGCAGGATGATCAGTGTAACAATTTAGCCACAATTTATCTTCGATCAGTCTGAAGTCAAAGTCTGTGCTTCTTCATTTTACTTTGCATTCCTCTAGCAACAAAGACAGCTTTGGCATATTACCTAGAGATAATTCTGAGAAAGTTGAATGGGGTTGTATTATAGGTCATTTTGAATGTCCTGTTATGAATTTGGATTTTAAACTGAAGGTAATGTGAAGTCACTGAAGCTGTATGAATTTGGAAGTGGCATTATTAAATAAATTGCTTTTATTAAGCACCATCAAAGGTCAAGAGAGAAATGTCTCTTAATTATTTTCTAAGCCTTCTATTCTTGCTTCATTCTGGGGTGCAATAATAACTTTATTCCTTACTCTCTCTTCAACTAAATATACAACTTAATTATTAGAGGCATTTACTATCCTCTTGAGGCAAAATGCCTTTTTTTGAATCTTGATGAAGCCACCAACTAGTTGTGTAACTTTGGGTAAGGTGCCCAGTCCTCATCTTACAGTGTGGATTATATCTATTTTAGAGTGTTGTGTGAAGTTAAATGAGTTGGTGCATATAAAGTGCTAACAATATGCCTTGGCATATATTGTATTATTTTGTAATATATAACATATAATATTTTGCTGTGTTTGTTTTGTTATGTTGTTTTAATTATCCCATTACATTCTAAAAAAGGATAAAAGACACCTAAAAATAATAGCGGAAGGAGGAATTCTGGTATATAGGGTAAGGAATTCTAGTAATAGCCAGTAACTAACATATACTTAAGAAAACTTGCCTGTAGCATTAAGATTGCAATAACCTGGCATAACTACTGTAGAAATAATGAATTTAATTAATGTTCTTAATGGGTGGGAAAGATGAATAATTAAACAGTTATTTTCAAATCACTATTTTTAGCATTGGCAAGCACTGGTATTATAATGTTTGTGTTTAGATATTACATACCACCTTTTAAAAGTTACAAGAAAAAGTGACATATTTTCTGTTACATTATATAGCCTAGAGAGTTTGGGGGCTAATAGGCATTTTACATAAATGTCTCAAACTCCATACATTAATTGCACTTCAAAATTAATCATAGAGGTACATCATAAACTCTTGAGATTTTTTTTTCTGTGAATAAGATTACTGAAGTAGATCCATTACACCCATTCATCCATTCATTCAATCCACAAATGTTTATTGTTATAAAGTAAGAAAGACATAATCCATGTCCTTAAGTATCATTTAGTCTGTTAGATAAAACCCCAAATAATATAATTTTAAAAGCACATGACAACAATGACAAAAATATTTGCAATGTATCTGGGAAGCATTGAATAGGAAGACAAAATACAAGAAAAATCAGGGAAGCCTTGTTAGAAGAGATGGTCTGGAAGCTGCCGGTGGAGAGGTAGAAGTGGGATAGAGGAAAGACATACAGGCATAGCAAGATAAGCAACTGAAGCCTGATATAAAAATGGGTGGTTCTGGGAGCAACCTTAAAGAAGTCTAAGGATTTAGACAATTAATGTGGCCGAGACAAAACATTAAATTCATAATTACCTGTCAGTTCACCAAAAAGATTTGGTACCTTAAATACACTTGTTCCAAATTGTGTAGACATATGTAATTGAATCTCTCAATATTTGATTTGCATATGAAAATGCATAAAACAATAGAAAGAATAAAATAAGACACCAGATATTTGAAGTGAAGAAGTGGCAGATAGAAATAAACCCAGCAAAGAGAGGAGTTTTGTGGGCAGATAAACCTGTTGCCAAACTTTTAGAAATTTGATAATAGGATTTGAGAAACCTTATTATTTCTGTACTCAACAGCCATTCCTTCATTATTATTGTCAAATGAATCTGACCCTAATTTTGTTCAGGTGGCAATATATTCCAGACAGGTAGTTTTCTCCACTGCATCAGAGAATGAATAACAATTATATTAAAACTGATTGAAGCACTGTACTAGCATTTGTTTCAACTAGTGAGTAGTTTAGGAATGGGCATGTAACCCTGGCTGGCCAATGAAACTTAAGGACAATTCTTCTGAAAGCATAAAAGGTATGACTTCTATGAAAAGGCTTCTTCTGGTAAGGAGACAAATGCAAAGAAAAATCATATCTTCTTTCTTTGGATGATGTTATGAAAGGACACAATGCATAGAAACTCTGCTGCCCTAGTGTGACCAAAAGCTGAACACCCAGAAATGTATCCATACATCTGGTTAAAATGGAGCCTCAGAATTCACCAGTGCTGAGCTATCCCACTTTCAAAGTTGTGTAAAGTTCCCAGAAAGCTGCATGGAAACGTAGTGAGAAACAAGTTTATGAAGGACTTTTTATGCCATATTAAAAAGTCTGAACTTCCTGTTGTAGCCAAATGGAAACCACACTAATTTAAATATACAAAGTGATATGATCCGGGTTTTGTTTGAGAGAAGACAAATAGTGCCTAGAGGGATTTGAAAGAAACAAGATGCTATAGTTGGAGATCTGATTCTCTGAACCTCATGTTGAAATTTAATTTAATTGGGGACAATGTTGGAGGTGGGGCCTAATGGGAGATGTTTGGGTCATGGGGGTGACTCTCTCATGAATGGCTTGCTGCTGCCCTCCTGGTAATGAGTAAGTTCTCTGTTAGTTTCTGTGATTGTTCCCCCATGAGCTGGTTATTGAAAAGAACCTAGTACCTTTTCCCTCTCTCTTGCTTTCTCTCACCATGTGATCTCTGGACTCCCTTCCCCTTTTGCCATGAGGCCTCACCAGAAACAGATGCTGGCACCATACTTCTAGTACAGCCTGCAGAACTGTGAGCCAGAAAAAAACCTTTTTTCTTTACACATTATATACCAGCCTCAAGTATTACTTTATAGCAACAAAAATCAATGAAGACACAAAATTAGTGGCAGGGACAACAAAAAAGAAATTATTGTCAAGTCATCATGACATGATGAGAGATGGAATAGGAAAGGCAAAAGAAATTCTCCAGAATGTTTTAATCATTGCATTCAAAAACTATGTTTCTCTATTACAAATGGAGACTTTTTCAGAGTTAAGAATAACACTCTTCCATGAATATTTAAATACTTTGAATTATTTTCAAGAAGTTTTGAAGAATGTTATTTAGCAACAACAAAATTGTGACTAATTTTAATCTTTGATGTACCTAAAATATACTATAAATTTTGACAAAACATAAAAATCATTGTTTAAAATTTATTGCTTTCAGAAATCAAAGCATACTATATTGAATGCACAGAGAGACAGAACAAATCAAATTTAGCAGGATGTATTTGTCATTTTGTTATTTTATGTAGATTGAAGGGAAAGTTACTCTCGATATCATCTGTATTGAAACAGGATTTTGAAATATTGACTTTCAATCAGATAAACTATCTGGATTAATGCTCTGATTATAATATTTAGAATATGCCAGTGTAATCCCATTAAAATGTTTAGCAACAAAACTGAGATAATTATGTTTACTTCAAAATGTTCTCATTTTGAACATGTGAATATTGAGCTTTTTAATACATTTGTTATACTTTAGCATGCAATAAACAATTCCACTTAGATTCTATGAGGGTGAAATAATACTTCTTAATGTTAAATGAAAAGATAAGAACTGTCTCACATGTCTGCCTAATCCAGCAGAATTTTTCTTAATTATTAATGTTTAAAATTAATGAAATGCAGCTTATTTAAGAAAAGCTGCTTTATATTATTTAAAATATAGCACCGGAAGTTTAGTATAACGTATTTATTTTAGTACATATCAACATAGGGGAATTTATGAGAGGCAGGGAGAACAAACTCAATGCTATGTTTGCAATTAGAGGGATCCTGAATAAATATAGAGAAACAACATTCAGGCAATAAGATGTTAAACAGTTTTTGACAAATCAGACGCAATCTTTATTAAGCTCACTTTCTCATGTCAGTGTAAGGAAATGTCTTATTTATTGGTGATAGCCAAATAAGATTTGTACCTGTTTGTCTACCAGTGGAATATTTGATCTAACTAATAACCATATTCTGGAAGAACAATATAAATTTATTGGATGGTGCCAGCCCCCCTGTGTTAGTGCTTATGCATACATGTGCATGTATTTGTGTATATGTATATATATTTGTGTATGCTTGCATCTGTGTGCATGTGTGCATGTGAGAGAGAGAGAGGGAGAGAGACATTTTGTATCCTGTTCAGTGCTAGCACTGAAAAAAGAGTAATTAGCAAGGTATTACATGGTTGCTGCCCTCAGGGTGCTTAGCATCTAATAAAGAATTCAGAGTCACTAATGATATAATGGGGATATGTGGAGCTAGTGCATCTTATAAAGCAGGAGAATACTTATTCTGGGATCGGTAAAGTGTTTCATATAAAGTTTAAGCCAGAAAATTAAGTATCATTGGAAAAGACAGAAAAACAAAGTGTGTAGGAGAGTGTTGAGGGTAGGATTAGGGGCTGTGATCATTAATACTGAGTGTCAACTTGATTGGGTTGAAAGATACAAAGTATTGATCCTGGGTGTGTCTGTGAGGGTGTTGCCAAAAGAGATTAACATTTGAGTCCCTGGGCTGCGAAGGCAGATCCACCATTAATCTGGTGGGCACAATCTAATCAGCTGACAGCGGATATAAAGCAGGCAGAAGAACCTGAAAAAGAGAGACTGGCCTAGCCTCCCAGCCTACATCTTCCTCCAGTGCTGGATCCTTCCTGCCCTTGAACCTTGGACTCCAAGTTCTTCAGTTTTGGGGCTCGGACTGGCTCTTCTTGCTCCTCAGCTTGCAGACAGCCTATTGTGGGACCTTGTGATCATGTAAGTTAACACTTAATAAACTCTCCTTATCATATATATATATATATATACACACACACACACACACACACACATATATAAAATCCTATATATATAAGGATGATACATATATGTATCATATATGTATATGTGTATATACATATACAAATATGTATCTTATATGTGCGTGTATACGTATATGCATCACGTGTATGCACACATATATACATATATGCATCACATGTGTACGTACACATATATACATATATGCATCACACATTTGTACGTACACATATATACAGGCATGCATCACACGTGTATGTACACATATATACATATATGCATCACACATGTGTATGTACACATATATACATACATGCATCACACATGTGTATGTACACATATATAGATACATGCATCACACATGTGTATGTACACATATATACGTACATGCATCACACATGTGTATGTACACATATATACATATATACATATATATATTTATCAACGTGAGAGGGAGAATTTTTTTGTATCCTGTTCAGTGCTATCATCCTAATAGGATTATAGATAGATAGATAGATAGATAGATAGATAGATAGATAGATAGAAAATATATATATGTATATATAATGCTAATAGGATACAACACTCCCCCTGTATTAGGATTCTCTAGAGGGACAGAACTAATAGGATATATATTTCCCACTAGATCTTATATATATCCCAATACAATATCCTATTGTATTAGGGTTCTCTGTAGGGACAGAACTAATTGGATATAGATATAAATGTAGATATAGATATAGATATAGATATAGATATAGATATTGACATAGATATAGATATGTATATCCTATATATGTAGGATATATATAACTAATAGGATATATCCCTCATATATCCTATGTATATATCCTATTAGTTCTGTCCCTCTAGAGAACCCAAACAGAGGGGGCATGTTGGGGGGTAGGGAGGTTGCATGTAGAGGGCATGCTCTTGTCATGAGAGAGGACATGGTGTGTTTGAGGAATAAAAACTACTTGGAAGTACCTGTCACTTAGATTGAAGAAGATTCTGGAGATATGATGGTGGAGAAGTAGGCATGAGCCAAATTCAGAATGTGAACTCTCTTGTGAGCCATATTGAAGGGGTTCAGTCTTGTTTTAAGGGCAACAGAAGGTTCTGAGAAGATTTTATGTAGGGAGGGACATAATCACATTCATATTTTAAACAATATTGATTGAGATGGAGGGATGAAATAGAAAGGGGCAAGATCAGACAATGAGGCATTAGTTAGGAGTTGCTGAGGAAGTTCAGAAAGATGGTGACTTGGACTAAGTTGTTAACAGTGGGCATGAATTAAAGAAGATGGAGTCAAGATATATTTAATAGAGTCAAAGGATCTTTTCAGTAACAGTGACTAGCCTCTAAGAAGTAGACTCCTAGTGCCCTTGGTGTTAGACTCTGGGCCTTACCTTTTCCTTCATAGCTGGAAAATGGTAAGTTGCTAATACAGTTTGGCTGTGTCCCCACTCAAATATCACCCTGAATTGTAAATCCCCATGTGTCAAGGGCAGGGGCTGGTAGGGTTAATTGTATCATGGGGGCAGTTTTCCACATGCTTTTCTTGTGGTAGTGTGTAAGTCTCAGGAGGTCTGATGGTTTTATATGTGGGAGGTCCCCTATACAAGCTCGCTTGCCTGCTGCCTTGTAAGACATGACTTTGCTCCTCATTTGCCTTCTTCAATGATTGTGAGGCCTCCACAGCCATGTGAAACTGTGAGTCAATTGAACAAACCTCTTTCCTTTATAAATTAGCAAGTCTTGGGTATGTCTTAATTAGCAGTGTGGGAAGAGACTAATACAGTAAATTGGTACCAGTTGAGTCGGGTGCTGCTGTAAAGATACCTGAAAATGCGGAATCAACTTTGGAACTGGGTAACAGGCAGAGGTTGGAGCAGTTTTGAGGGCTCAGAAGAAGGGAAGATGTGGGAAAGTTTGGAACTTCCTAGAGACTTGTTGAACGGCTTTAACCAAAATGCTGATGGAGTTATGGATAATAAAGTCCAGGCTGAGGTTTTCTCAGATGGAGATAAGGAACTAGTTGCAAACTGGAGTGAAGGTCACTCTTGCTATGCAAAGAGACTGGTGACATTTTACCCCTGCTCTAGAGATCTGTGGAATTTTGAACTTGAGAGAGATGATTTAGAGTATCTAAAGGAAGAAATTTCTAAAAGGCAAAGTGTTCAAGAGGAAGCAGAGCATAAAAGTTTGAAAAATTTGCAGGCTGATGAAAGAAAAACCCATTTTCTGGGGAGAAATTCAAGTTGGCTGCAGAAATTTGCATACGTAATTAGGAGCCAAATGCTAAACACCAAGACAATGGGGAAAATGTCTCCAGGGGATGTCAAAGACTTCAAGACAGCCCCGCTCATCACAGGCCCAGAGGTCTAAAAGGAAAAAATGTTTTCCTGGGCCTGGTTCAGGGCCCCACTGCTGTGTGTAGCCTCAGGATTTGGGGGCCTGCATCCCAGTTGCTCCAGCCATAGCCAAAAGGGGCCAATGTACAGCTTGGGCAGTGGCTTCAGAGACTGCAAGGCTCAAGCCTTGGCAGTTTCCACATGGTGTTGAGCCTGCAGGTGCACAGAAGTCAAGAATTGAGGTTTGGAAACTCTGGCCTCAATTTTGAATTATGTATGAATATGCCTGGATGTCCAGGTAGAAGACTTTGTTGCAAGGGTGGGACCCTCATGGAGAACCTCTGCTAGGGCAGTGGAGAGGGGATATGTGAGGTTGGAGCCCCACACAGAGTCCCCACTGGGGCACTGTCTAGGGGAGCTATGAGAATAAGCCACCCTCCTCCAGACCCCAGAATGGTAGATCCATGACAGCTTGCCCAGTGCACCAGGAAAAGCCACAGACACTCCACATTAGCCCATAAAAGCAACTGAAAAGGGGTTGTAAGCTGCAAAGCCACAGGGCCAAAGCTGCCCAAGGCTGTAGGAGCCCACCTCTTTCATCAGTGTGACCTGGATGTGAGATGTGGAGTCAAAGGAGATAATTTTGAAACTTAAAGCTTTAATGACTGCACTATTGGAATTCGGACTTTGGGCCTGTAGTCCTTTCGTTTTGTCCAATTGCTCCCATTTGAAATGGGTATATTTGCCCAAGGCCTGAACCTGCATTGTATCTAGGAAGTAACTAATTTTCTTTTGACTTTACGGGATCATAGGTGGAAGGGATTTGCCTTGTCTCAGATAAGACTTTGGACTTTGACTTTTGGGTTAAAGATGGAAAGAGGTAAGACTTTGGGGGACTGTTGGGAAGGCATTAATCATTTTGAAATATGAGCACATAAGATTTGGGAGGGGCCAGGGATGGAATGATATGATTTGGCTGTGTCCCTATCCAAATCTCAACTTGAATTGTAATAACCTTCATGTGTAAAGGGCGGGGCCAGGTGAAGATAATTGAAGCTTAGGGGTGGTTTTGCCCATACTGTTCTTGTGGTAGTGAATAAGTCTTACAAGATCTGATGATTTTATCAATGGGAGTTCCCCTTCACAAGCTCCCTTGCCTTCTGCCATGTAAGACATGACTTTACTTCTCATTCACCTTCCACCATGATTGTGAGGCCTCCCCAGCCGTGTGGAACTGTGAGTCAATTAAACCTCTTTCCTTTATGAATTGCCCAGTCCTGGGTATGTCTTTATTTGCAGCATGAGAACAGACTAATACGGCTGCCTTGTTTCCTTATTAGAATAATGGGAATATCAATAGTGCCTACTTTATTTGCTGTGAAAGTTAAAGGTGATAGATGTAAACAATTTAGAGCAGTCCCAGACATGTAGTATGTGCATTTAAATATTAGATTTATCTATTCATCATGGATTAGATTTGGGGATGTGAGAGGCATCATATATAGGACTTAGGTTTCCTGAATGGGCACTGGGTGGAAGGTACTAGTGAAGAGAAACTTTGGGAGAAATGCTAACAGTGGCACTCTGAGCGTGTGAACTTTGAGATATCAGACACACATTCAGTGGAAATGTCAACCAGTCTGATGGATATATGAGTCTATAACTTGGAATAAATCAGCAATAGAGATATATATTAGGCATTCATCAGCATATATTTTCTATAAAGGGTGAAGGGCTAGCACTCACAGTAGAATAAGACAGACCTGGATATAAATTACAGCTCTGTTACTTCCTAGCTGTCCTTGGGAAACTCTTTTAACCTGTCTTTTTATTTCCAAAGTGTGAATAGGATAGTTTCAAATGGGATAAAGTATTTGAAATCGTATGCAGCAATTAATATTATCAGAGTAATCTGTTTCCAGGGATATTGCCTGTTTATCTTTGACACGGAAGCTTCTGTCACCACTAACACTGCATAGACACCAGCTAATTACTCACAGGCAGAGCCCAACAATGCTTCACTAACTAGCCCAGTCACTGAATTTTGGAGGCATAGCAAGATTTGCCTGCATACACAACTGGGAAATACAGGAAAATTGCATTTATGTTCCATCCTTTTCTAGACAAACTGTCCTTAGAAGTAATTGATGGTCTGGTAATATTAAGCAATCCATTTTTCTTGATACCAAACAGTGACCTGTTAAGTAACACACCATTAACTCAGCATCCCTTCCTGCCCAGGCTTACTTTTTCTCAGCCTTGTGGAAAATTTTGGCATGACAGGTTTTTCCTAAATATCCCCAGTACAGGGTTTTGTCACAAGATAATACAATAATCCAATGGCAATAGGGATATGGTTGCCTGTGTTAAGTGGGGTGGTCATAACTGTAGTGATGTCATAATCACTAAGAATTTTACCAATGGCTAACTGTGAAAGGTGCATCTATGATCATGGGTGGTAATAAAGATCAAAATGGAATGGGTCAATAATAACAATGGTTTTGTTGGGAGGCAGAGGTGGGTGGATCACTGGAGGATCACTTCGAGACCAGCCTGAGCAACATAATTAGACCCCATCGCTACTAAAAATACAAAAAAAAAAAAAATAGGTAGTGGTTCATGCCTACAGTCCCAGCTACTCGGGAGGCTGAGGTAGGAGCATCTCTTGAAACTGAGAGGCGGAGGATGCAGTAAGCCAAGATTGTACCACTGCCCTACAGCCTAGACAACAGCGCAAGACTTAGTCTCAGAAATAATAATAATAATAGTGATACTGATTTTGAAATGCACTGATCTCCATTAATGCCATGTTAAAAAGAAAATGGGAGCCAAGTGCTAACTCACAGCACACTGTGCATGCCAGAGGGCTGCTATGGCAATGCTAAAAGAGACTCTAAAGTCCTTCAGTTGCATTTGAGCAGTGCTCAAAATAAGGCTCAGGATCTAACTATAACAGAAGCAGAACTGCAAAGATGTTTGAAGGAACAATCTCAAAACATCTCCTACACCAAGATTAGAACCTTTAAAGGAAATGAGTCAGACCCAGGGACTTGGAATGTCTGATGTTCTATTGCTTTAAAAAAAATGCCTTGGAACATAAGTTGCTACACAGACTTCTCCAGTGAAATGTGGGCTTCTTTGTACAGATAGAATTTAGGATCAGTCTTTGAGGCTTTTCCAACTCCAGGAGGGATAGCTCTTTCCCTGTTTCTCCTTTTTTTTTTTTTTTTTTTTTTTTCCAGAATTTCGCTCTTGTTGCCCAGGCTGGAGTGCAATGGCATGATCTCGGCTCACTGCAAATTCTGCCTCCCTGATTGAAGCAATTCTCCTGCCTCAGCCTCCCGAGTACCTGGGATTACAGGCATGTGCCACCATGCCCAGCTAATTTTGTATTTTTAGTAGAGATGGGATTTCTCCAGGTTGGTCAGGCTGGTCTCGAACTCCCAACCTCAGGTGATCAGCCTGCATCGGCCTCCCAAAGTGCTGGGATTACAGGCATGAACCCCATCTTAAACTTTAAGTTTTAAGTGGCCCTCTGTTTCTCCATCTTAAACTTTAAGCTCTCTAAACCTTTTAGGCTAGGCACGGTTGCTCACACCCGTAATTCTAGCACTTTGGGAGGCCAAGTTGGGAGTATCATCTGAGGTCGGGAGTTCGAGACCAGCCTGGCCAGCCTGGAGAAACCCCACCCCTACTAAAAATAGAAAAAATAGCCTGGCATGATGGCATGAGCCTGTAGTCCCAGCTACCCAGGTGACTTGCAGGAGAATTGCTTGAACTGGCGGGTAGAGGTTGCAGTGAGCCAAGAATGTGCCATTGCACTCCAGTCTGGGTGACAGAGTGAGACTTCATGAATGAAAAGAAAGAAAAAGAAAGAAGAGAAAAGAAAGAAAAAAGAAAGAGAAAAAATAAGAAAGAAAGAGACAGAAGAAAGGAAGGAAGGAAGGAAGAAAGGAAGGGAGGGAGGGAGGGAGGGATGGAAGGAAGGGGAAAGAAAGAAAGAGAGGGAAAGAGACAGAGGAAAGGAAGGAAGGAAGGAGAAAAAGAAAGAGAGAAAAAAAAACAGAGAAAGGAAGGAAGGAAGGAAGGAAGGAGAAAGAAAGAAACAGAGAAAGAAAAAGACGAAGGAAGGAAAGAAGGAAGGAAGGAAAGAGAAAGAAAGAAAGAAAGAAAGAAAGAAAGAAAGAGAAAGAAAGAAAGAAAGAAAGAAGCTGTCTAAAGATTAATCTATTGCCCTCATGAAGTTACCAGATCCCTAATTGCTTGCCGCCAATGTTTTCATATTTTCAACAGCAGTCTTCGGTTTAAACTTCCTCAAACTCTATGTAGAGTAACGTCAATCCCTTTGAGGAGAGCTTTGGTGTTCTTTTACAGGTTGCCTCTCTCCCTGGGAAGAACATTGTGCCACTCTTCTGGAGTAGGGATAGGAGACAGTGGCCTGCTTCCCTCAGAATCATGTCTTTACCAGCAGAGGCCTGGATGGGGTTTGCAGACTCTGGTCTTGGCTTGCCCTTGCCAGTGTGAATCTTTACCTTACACATGAGCAGGACACAGCTGACTGAGGATAGCATGTTGACGAGAGCCCCAGACTCAAGACTCCTCAGCTTTGGCCTGGAATAGAACTTCTGCAACACAAATGTGGGGAGAAAAATGTGGGAAGGTTGTAAAATATTGGTGGACTGACTTTCCCAGGGACATAGCCCTTGACCAGGAGCTGCAGAAAGAGAGAGCCTCATGTCCATGTTGGTTCTTGCTTGGAATGGAGTTTCCATTTTTCTGAGATGAAAGGGGAGGGGGGAGGAGTGGATTGTGATTAAAATGCTACGGACTCCCTATTCTTATGAAAATTTAGATCTTTTTGAATAACATTTTCTTCTTCTTTCGCTGTATCCTTTTAGGACAATTTCCAGAAACTTTATTTAATTTTTATTTTATTCTTTAAAAAAACAATTATGGTGGTTGTTTCATTGGGGAGTGTACCACTGGAGCTCTTCATATGGCATTAGGAAAGTCATCTTGCACCTTGCATTTTCTGGATGTGTGATGGTGGCATCAACATTAATTTGAACTAAAACTTCTGTATCACTTTGTCTTTTTTTTTTTTTTGAAAAGGAGTCTCATTCGGTCGCCCATGCGGGAGTGCAGTGGCATGATCTCTGCTCACTGCAACCTCTGCCTCCCAGGTTCAGGTGATTCTCCTGCCTCAGCCTCCTGAGTAGCAGGGATTACGGGCATGCGCCACCATGCCCAGCTAATTTTTGTACTTTTAGTAGAGATGAGGCTTCATCATGTTGGCCAGGCTGGTCTCAAACTCCTGACCTCAGAAGATCCACCCTAGTCAGCCTCCCAAAGTGCTGGAATTACAGGCGTGAACCACGGCACCTGGCCCACTTTGTCTTATTAGTGCGCCTATTGCTGCTTTTGATGCTTCAATAATTTTCCTAAGTAATTACATTTCTTACTTTGTTTCTTTTTTTCTGTTACCTCTACATTTACTCTGAAGGCTCTAACTGCACCATGTGTACCTCCGAGGGGCCGGAATAGGTCCGGCTGACTGCTGACCCAATAACAACTTCATTCTGACCATTATGACTTTTCAATGAGGTTGACTCCTCAGAGTGTATTCTGCCTGCATCGTAATCAGTCTATTTTAATGTTAGTTTGCTCTCTTAGAGCTCTTAGAGGCCCTATTATCCTTGGCCATTACTCAGGGAAATAGTAAACAGTTTCAGGCAGAGGGCCATTCCGAAGTTTGTCCCTTTAGAGAGCATGTTCTTCATTTGTCTAAGGTCTCTTCGTGACCACTTCTTTTAAACTTTCCCCTTTAAGTTTTGTCTGATGGAGTTCAGATACGTATCTGCATACATCAAAGGCTGAGTATATCATAATAAACCACACTTTCAATTATTAATCCCATCATCTTGCTATTATGAGTCATATAGTATACTTTTTATTTAAAGTTAATGTATCATTATTCATAGCAATTAATGCTACATTAAATGGTATGATAATTGCTATGACTAATTAGTTGGTAACTTAATGGTTTAGAACAGTCACCAACTGGATAAACATACCATTTTGCCAAATTTTGCCATTTTGTGATACCACATGGGGTTCCTGGAAAGTCAATAGCTCTAGAGATTGTATAGCTCAGAGTGCAAAGGTAATGCCTGCCGAATTTGAATACGCTCGACATTGAGACTAATCAATATTTGGAATGATTGCATCTTTTGTCAGACTCTCTTTTATTATTTTTGTATTTCTTAGTTAAATTGTCTCATACATTTACATTATCTTCAATGTAGAGTTTGTTTCTCCTAACATGGAGCCACCCAAATATTTTCCTTTCCTCATGCTTTTATGACCATCAACTGAAAAGACTTAACTTACACTTTTTGTCAGCTTATCCAAAAAAGTTCTTTAATGAAAGGTTTATGAATTTAAACTGGTTAGTAGGGAATTTTAAAAATGAGTTTAGAACTTTAGCAAGGACTTTCTCTAAAATGTCTTGGAATAGTAGCTAGGATCATTATATTCTTTATTTTAATCACTCATATTTGCTAAAATATATAGGTTAGTCCTTTTTAAGAATAAGCATACACTTTAAAAAGATGACAGAATGGCATTCTCTGATTCTGGTTCCCAGAGGGCATTGTCTAGGAGTTGAACACTGGGACAGAGTATGGCCAAAACAGGTGTTTCAGTCATCTCTCGCTGACTTATGGTTTGCATTTACTGACACTCCACTTTTTTTGGACTGGTTTTACTCTTAGGGTATTTCTCCTTCTTTTTCATCTCTGAAGAACTCTACTATTGTATACACAGTCTCAGGTTCAGAGGCACCACTGACTATGCTCCTCATGTTCTGATGACAAGTTGTCTGAACTGTTCCAAATAGACATGTTAATCAGACTGGCCTCATCATCTGTACTGGCCCATTCCAGACCCCTACTTATTCTTTTTTTTTTTTTTTTTTTTTTTTTGAGATGGAGTTTCACTCTTGTCACCCAGGCTGGAGTGCAATGGCACGTTCTCAGCTCACTGCAACCTCTGCCTCCTGGGTTCAAGCGATTCTCCTGTCTCAGCCTCCTGAGTAGCTGAGATAACAGGCACCTGCCACCATGCCTGGCTAATTTTTGTATTTTTAGTAGAGACGAGGTTTCACCATGTTGGCCAGGCTGGTCCTGAACTCTTGACCTCAGATGATCCACCCGTCTCAGCCTTCCAAAGTGCTGGGATTACAGGCGTGAGCCACGGTGACCGGCCAACCCTACTTATTCTAAATAAAATGTGGGCTGTTATAAATTGTAATTTCTAGCTTAAATGTCCTTTGTACCATCTTCAGAAATATCCTGCATCAATGACTGTAGAGAGAAAAGAGACAAAGTGGAATGAAAAAAATGATTGTTATGACTTCTGAATTCTAATACTAGCTTGGCCACTTTGATGTCAATGTGGGAGAACTTTGTATCTCATATTATCCTTTCAACATCTGTGAGGATCTCAGAGAGGAGTTGGAAAAATTAAATCTGAAAGTGCATGTGTGCATGACACACTTATTAGGACATTTTTATTATATATTGTTTTCTAGTACATTTTTATCTTATAGAGGTGGGCTCTTACTGTGTTGGCCAGGCTGGTCTCAAATGCCTGACCTCAAGCCCTTCTCTTGCTTCCGCCTCCCGAAATGTTGGAATTACAGGCACGAGCCAGTAAAATTTTTTGATGGAATGAAGTTTAGTTAGTCTGCACAGTGAAAACTGTAGTGTTAATAATGAGCCAAACCAATTTCTTAGTAAGGCAACAGGTCTTTTTAGCTATGCAAATTAATAAGCAGGTAAAATGCACAATAAACATCAATAGCCCAAGACAAGTTATAGAAAAATCATATTTAGAAACTAAGAACTAGAATAATAATAATTGAAAAAAAAGTTCTAGAATGAAAGCATAAGCACAAAAAAATTGGAGAAAAATTAAAAACATGATAACAATTAAGTGGAGACAAGCAACTGATGAACTTAACTCGTCCTTCCCCCACTAGCAGTGATTTACTAAAAATTCCATGGTCAAAAAAAAAAAAAAAACAAAAATTAAGAATTAACCACAGTGCCCGTGTGCTGAATCATGCACAAAAACAAATCAAAACTCAAACAGACAGCTATGCTTAGGTTCTGGCATGCTGATTGTATCCAAAGGACAAGGTGGAGTGTATATATTTTGTTGGTTAGATTTTGACCTAGACTCCTTCAGAGGAAGGAGAACAGAAACAGAAACACAAGTATGAAACGAATTCCAAACTCAACACAGTAGAAGGCCTCTTATCAAGAGCAGGGTCTTTTTGTGCTGTTGTTATTGCTAAGATGGCTTTTAAAAATTACTTTTCCTTCTTAAGATTTTTGTAATTCTGAGTATTGTTTTCAGTCAAAGTTAATATAACAGACAAAACTCCAAACTAATTAAGAATCCTTAATTTTGGTAATTCAATGTTATTATTGATAATAGGCATATATTTCTCCTTCCCAGAAAAAGGCTAAATATTCCTTTGTGGATGTTACCCTAGTCTGCCATTACACTGGGCTTCCAGAAAGCTTTCTGACATGTCTTTAATTTTCATAATAAGCTTATGTTTTGAGAAAGAAAACTAAATGTATCAAAATCCTTTTATTTCACATTTATGTCCTGTCAACTAAAAGAGAAAAATAGTTCAGTGTTTCCAACTAGTTTTCCAGTGAAAACATTGGGAGAAAAATGCAATAAAATATATTAATTTAATTTTAACATAAAATTATGTAAACATTTCCAAATAATGTGGTATTCCTCAAAAGCTTTTAACACTGTTATTTTATGTAACCATTTTGTATTTCCTTTGCTGTTTCCTTTTAAATATCCTTTTACGCTTTATTCTTTACTTTTTATTTATTCATAAGCTCAATACTTTGTTTGTCTGGTATCTTTACTCAGAAATATTCAAAATGTATTTAAAGACACACTGTTTGTAATTATAGACATTCACAGACAAATATCAAAATATCAGATCACACACAACTGTCACAAGTGCATTATATTACTACTAAGCTGTGTTAGTTTTTGCATTTATAGGGATTAAATAGTATTTCACAAGAAGATAAAAGGTAAAATAGGATAATTGATGTTTTGAAATACTAAATCCAAAAAAAAAGAAAAGGAATTCTAACTTACGTATTATACTGTTAAACACACAATTTGTTACCAGTTAATAGTCAAGGCAGTGCTATAATAACTGTGCTAAATTTATGTGAGTTTCTATTTGAGTATGCTCATGATACTTACATTCCAAGAGAGTATGGCATATTCTTGGCCATCCAAAAAGGTGATTTTCCATGTGGTTTTGTGGCATTGTGGAAACAAGCACAATAGAATGTTCTTCTTCAATCAAAACAACTTTATTCGGGCAGAAGCCCAGTCACAAAGACCCAAAAGGGTCTTGTTCAAGTCTAAGAGTATACATTTAATACAAGTTTTAGCAGCGTTTCTGCTACTCAATGTTATGAGTGTGTACTCAATGCTATGAGCGTGTACTCAATGCTATTAGTGTCTTTTTTTTTTTTTTTTGAGACGGAGTCTCGCTGTTTCCCAAGCTGGAGTGCAGTGGCGCGATCTCAGCTCACTGCAACCTCTGCCTCCTGGGTTCAAACGATTCTCCTGCCTCAGCCTCGTGAGTAGCTGGGATTACAGGTGCATGCTACCACGCCCAGCTAATTTTTGTATTTTTAGTAGAGACGAGAATGAGATCCCATCTTATGTGGAAATAAGATTACTATCTCCTTACAAGATATCTGGGGGGATCAGTCACTCAAGAGCCATTCTTTTTGATGCTCTTAGCTAGAATTCATACTATTTGAATATATTCTAACGCCTTGCATGTTATTCTGACTTACAGTATTGGTGCTATACTGAGAATTAGAAAAAGTTCCACCTCACTCCTTGGATGTTGACTTTGACATAAAGATTAGTAAAAGACACCAGTGTCAATTAATTATAGCTGTGAAACAAACCACCTGAGAGTTTAGGGCTTAAAAATACACCCAATATCCCATGATTCTGTGGATTGGCTGGGAAATTCCTCAGCTGGTTTACCTGGCTTTCTTCTTGAGAAGGTATTTAACTGGCCTTCAACTGGGCTGATGTTCAAGCTGGAACTTGAAAGCTCCAGGTGGAACTTCTGGGAAGTTCAAGATGGTCTTTTTCACCTCTCACAATTGGTGCTGGCTGTTGCCCAAGACAGCTGGCTTCACCTTCACATAGCCTCTCTTCTCCAACTGCCTAAACTGGCTTCCATATATGGTGATTTTCCATATAAGGTAATTCAGGAGGCCAAGGTGAAAAGTTGCAAAATCTCTGTGGCCTAAGTCCTTAAACTCACAAAATGTCACCTTTGCCACGTTCTAAATTGGCCAAAGCAATATACAAGCCAGCCAAGATTCAAGGTCAGAGAAATGGACTTTACCTTTTAATTTGAAGAACAGTAAAATTGTGTTGCCACATTTTAAAATGTTTAACAAACCCCTCTGGGATGACACAGCATTGTGGGCTATAGCTCATTTCCAAAAAGATTTTCCTCCCTACAATGCACCCATCTGTACAGCAGAATAAAAAATGAAAAGTGGAGTGAGGATGAGCTTCAGTCCTGACTGCCCTCTGGGCTAGACATCTTTGTTCAAATGTACAACCTACACAATTGTAAGTAATGGCTCAGCTTGCCTTTTAAATTAGTTCATGAGTCTTGATGGATAGCGTTAAAGGAAGACATTTTCATCTGGGGCACAGCTAGAGAACAAGGTAACTCTAATACAAAGCATCTGGGTACAAGAGAAATGATAAATTAGCCTTATTTTGTGCTAATCAAATAATATTTGAAATAATATTGTATATATTTATAGGTGTCAAATTTTCTTTACATGTTCAAAGTAGAGAATGAAAGGGCATTCAAGCTATGATATATATTAAACAATTTAAAGAATCGAGGCTGTTTATTCTCATAAAAAGAAGCTGAAATCGTATGTAATATATGACTCCACCTACATCAAATATTGTCCTTAGGAAAAGTGATTAGACTAATCTGTGTAGGACCACAGTTTACTAGGAAATGCAAGGTGACCATATGTACAGTATTCCTTAGGAAACCTGATTTTTAAAATTTATTTTAATTTAAAAATTTTTATTATATACCAACAAATTATAGTTCGGTATATTTTTGGGGTACGAAGTAATATTATAATTTTTGAATACAATGTGGAAGGATTGTCACATGGCATAAGATTTATAAAATTATTTGACAATTATTTGGGGAAGGTGGAAGTTTCCCAACACTGTCACATCAATAACTCAAAAAATAAAATCATTTTTTATGAAAGAGGGAGGAATAATAAATGTATAATACTATATATTTGTACATGCAACAGATTTCTCTAGAAAAGTTAGTAAGCATCTGTTATTGTTAAATTTACAGAGAAAAAAGTGTGTCTTGGAGAGAAGGAAGAGAGGAAGAGGTAGTTTTCACATATACTCTTTAGAAACTTGAATTTTTATATTTTGTTAATGCCTAAACATGTATTATCTAAGCCCACACATGTATTAACATGGTGCTGAGATTCTATGGTAGGGAGCAAAGAGCACTTGCAATGCATTTTGCAAAGTATTTTATCTCTTCCATTTCCCAATTTATACCTATCCAACTCACAAGCAAACCAATTTCATGTTTCTTTTATTTAAGAAAAAAAGAGATATTTGCCAGCACGCAAAAGAACATGAACTGAAATCCCCCAGCATCAGCGAATGGTGTAAAGTTTCTGCTGAGTCACTGCATTCTCTAATTCCATCTTAAGAATTCTGGCCCAGGTGGAAACCCAGTGGGCATTCATGGGATAATATTTTTCTGCACCTAAAGCTAATTGGAATGTATGCAGCTTTACTTTGACCCTGGCCTCATTAGAACCAATCTCTAACCACTTTCGTGGGTTGGGTAGTGCTTAGTAAGTGGAACTCTCACTTTTAATGCAGAGTTAAGGTAAAGCAATAACAAATTCTTGACTTTAAAATGGAAAAAAATGGTAAAACCTCAGGATAGGATAGGTTTTCCCAATTTAAAATTATTTCCATTATTAGTTCAGTTAGACATTGAAAGAAGAAAAAAGTCAAATCTCAAAGGCTGCCCTGAAAAAAGATAGGAGAAAATCGAAATTCTCTACTTAGCATCCACCCCAAGGATATATTAGAATTCATTTTGAAAAGTTTGAATTTCAACTTTCTTTTCTAGAATGCTTAATAATCCAGATTTACTTTTTGTTTTTAATCGACTAACTCAGTATCTGCTTACTGATCAAATGGATGTTATAAATAAACTGACAACAATAGAGATAAAATGCCATTCATGCTAACAAATTACATGCTCTACTGTGAATGTTGATGACCACATATCATCACACTTTCTAAATATACAAATTATTTCTGCAAAGGATGAAGCTGCTTACACATGCATGCCACAAATTCAACAGAATATCTCAGTTGCCATGATTACCACAGTCAGTACATACAGCTTTGTGAAGATTGAGAAACACCATTTTTATAATGTTCACCCATTAGAGTTCAGAATCTGTGGTGAATCAAACCCACTGACTCTTTAGGAAAGGCTGAGAACTGTAAAGTAGAACATTAAAACAATAATCACAGGGATAGAATTTGGGCACATTTTATCTAAGTCTTTTTCCTGTGTGTACATGTATATATGTAAGATGGTAATAGTGGGTAGTGGCAGCAGTAGTGGCCTCATACTTTCACTCAGTTGTATTAAGTAGTAGTAGCTTCATACTTTCACTCAATTGTATTAAGTATCTTATACTTGCCACTCACAGTACTAAGCAGGTAGGGAAATAGCAGCAGATACTTCAGCCATGTTATTTGCCCTTGCAGAGCTTACAATGTAAACACTTATTATGATAGAAGATCCTTAAAAGAGTTATATATCTCTAGATTCAAACATTAAAACTATGCCCAATGGCAATGAATACGGACATCAGAAGGACAGACATCAGCCTGGAGCTTTACGTTATACAGTACCAATTCCACAACAGTCCTGGTTTTGAGTCCTAGCAGTGCTATTTAGCATCTCCATGAAATTGAAGCTCTTTCCTCTCTAAGACTTGGTTATGTTATATAAATAATAATAGAATTGATTTGAAAGAAATGTCGTGATTAAATGAGATAAAATATGTAAAATACTTATATTAGTATATGGTTGAATAAATATTAGTATTTTCTATCATATTGCACAATAATCACAAACATCATTTTAAAGGTTTTATATCATTACCTTAAGTGAACACACCATAAATTGCTCAACTATCCCTTTATTATTAATTTCCCAAATGCTTGCAATTCTATGTGACTCTTTGATGAAAATTTGTCTACCATTTGAGTATTTCTATGAACGTACAGAATCTCTTAAGATTGCATATTGCCCTGTAGAAAGTGTAGGCGAGTACACATGCCTTATTTTCACCAGTTTTGATGATTCCTGTTGTTAACCTCTTCTTTCCCACATCTCATCCTTAGGTTGACAAAATTACGTTCCCCATAATCAAACAACGGCATACCAATCAACATCAGTTAGTGCACTGCTCTGCTCATTTTATTTAATTACTGTATTTATTTACTCTCATCTGCCTCTCCTCCCTAGAAACCAGTCATTTAGTATGTACTAGATAAATACATCCCCTTAAAAAATTCTCTGAAAACATATAGTATGTACTGTTTTGTGCTTTGTTATTTTGTCATGCAATATCTTTTGAGATTTAGGTATATTGCAGTATTTCCAACTAGTTCATAGCTTCTGACTGATTCATATTCGATTATGGAGATCTACCATGTTGGACCTGGCAGTTCCTCTGGCTGAAGACACTGAGGTTGCCCCCACTCTCTCTCTCCACTATGCTTTGACAAAAGACTCATGGAAAATATTTTTCTGGTGTAAATACCTAGTATCGGGATTGCTAAATTCTAGGGTTTTACATCTAATCTCATTAAGTTCTCAAGAGTGGATACACTATTATGTATCATGACCAACAGGATTCTTGTTTGTCCATATTCTTAGCAACACGCTGTTTCTAAATATTGAAAAATAGAAAAATGTAAAGTGGGTGGACTTAATTTTCAAATTTCTTCATTACTTGTGAAGTTAGGCATCATTTTTCTTCCTTTCCACTTAGGTTTCTGTTACTGTAATCAACTTCTCATCCATTATCTGTTTTGCTATTGGGTTTCCTGACTTCTTACTGTTGATTCAGGATTTTTTGGTATATTTTAACTATTACATCCTTACTACTTTCAGATGTCACAATCATTTCTCTTATTCTCATTCTTTTAACATTTTATAGCATACTGGGTTGAAAATAAAACCCTAATCAAAATATTTTCTACCTCTCCAGTTGTGTATATGTTTATTTGCTTTATAGTTTCAGCTTTTCATTTCAGGTCATAAATCTTTTTCTTGTGTCTGTGTTAGAAGTCAGACTTTTTCCTCCCCTTATATGAAGCCAGTTTTCTCATCATTACCATTAATTTGTCCTTGCTCCACCCTGATCAGTGATCTTATACAAATCTCCATGCATACCATTCTGCTCTAGGCTTTCTCTTCAGCTCCATTATCTGTACGTTTCTTCCTTTGTCTATCTAACACTGTTTTTATTCCACAGCTATGCATCATGTCTCCTATCTGGAGGGAAAGTTCTTCCTATTTGTTCTTATTTCCTGGTTATTTGTCTGTTATTTTTTAATAAATCTTCAGATTCAGTTTGCTAAGATCTCTAAAATACCTTGCTAGATTTGGAATAGATTTGATCGACTATTTAAATTAAAATAGACAAAATTAACAATTTAAAATTAATACCATCTGTTAACATTTGTTTTTTATAAGAGTTTTAAATGTTTCTCAATAAAGGTCTTGTGTCTTCCTTTTTAATTCATAAATATAACCTACAGTAGGAATCCAAACTGTTAAATTATATTTTCTAATGTTCATGGTATGTAAAACTGTGCCAACATAATTTAATCTTCTGTCCAGCAAGTTTCCTGTACTGGCTTATTTGAAACATTTTTTGCATCAAGTCTCTTAGAGGCGTGAGTGGTTATAACACTTAAAAGAATAACTCTTTAATCTTTGTCTTTATATTTTGGTATCTCTTTATTCCTGGAATAACTCCAGGACAATGATCATCAGATCATTTTAAATCTAATTTTTTAGTACTTTATTTAGAATTTTCACATCTATTATAGTAAATGGAACCATAACCTTATACTATCCTTATCCAATATTTGAATTAAGGTCATAAAACCACATATAATGTATATGACATTATCTTAGCTTGGGTTCCCCCACAAGCAGAGCTTGAGACAAGGAGGGGATTTAGGTGGTATGCTGAAGTGACCTCAGGGTGGGGAGAGTGAGATAAGAGGAAGAAAACCCAAAGGAAAAGGGTTTGTTTCAAAGATGCTGCTGTAGGAAATGTGGACTAATTCTATTGTAGGCCCCCTGAGAGTTATACAGAATACCTTCCAGAAATATCTGACTGTAGGGTCGTCAGGTGAGTTTCCTCTCTGCCAGATCCTTTCTTTCATGGATTTAGGTTTGGTTCTGGGGGCTGCAACTTTCCAACGCTTCTGGGCTGCATTTGTGTGTAGATCCCCACATCAGAAAGCAAAAATATGGGGTGAGTCCCTGAGTTGGGAGGTAAGAGTTGAGTCTGAGCTTGAATAAAACTATCCAACATCTGCCACTGATATCAGAGATCAGCTAAGGGAATGTGATATGAGACCAGACATGTTTGCTAGAGTCTACTCCTTGTACCAAGACCTGCTTGTGTCCATTCTCATTTGCTGTGTTACTGAGTCTTCAAACTTGAAATCAGCCTTAACACCTATTAAGGACAAAATGAAGGCCAATTTGTAACAAGCTGCAATCTACACTTCTGCAATGGACTTTGGGCCCTAATTTACACAGGTCATCTTTCTCTTCTATTATTCATTCTAGACCTCCACTACCTTTCACTAGCATTTCTGCTGACCTAGGTGGCTTTCCAGGTTGGGACTGCCATGACCTTCCACCTGAGAAGTCTGAATTCTTGCTCTTGTTAGCGGGTATTGCTGCAGTTGCTGACTCATCATTATGAAAGACATCTGTATCACCAACAGAGAATCAGTGTTACAACTATGTACACTTCGTATGCTATTTTCCAACATGATTTCCACTTAAAGTGTGAGAATTTTCCTGTTATAAAATTTGTTTAGAAAATAGTATACTTAATACCAGCTTATAACATTTACATGAGCCATAATTTAATGAATTTTTTTGATATTTCAAATTTAAAATTTTATTACTATAATAAATATTTTGATAAATAAACATTTGTATATATTTTCTTAGTACAAAAATGAATATTTTATTGTGGAAGTACTGGGTCAAAGAAAATGGACATTTTTATAGTTTTTAATATATATTGCAAATATATATGTTTCCAGATAGTAAAGAAGATCCCTTGAAATGTGAGTCTTTTAAATAAATAAATTTGACAAGCCAGAACAAAGGAAAGTGGTATACATTGTAAAACTGATTTTAATAAGCTAATTTATTCCTAGAAGTAGATAGATAGATAGATAGATAGATAGATAGATAGATAGCCATAAACTTATTTTTTTCTTTTGGCAACAGGAGATGCACACAGAACTTACTAGTTCTGAAATCCAGTAAGATCTAAAGTCCAATGAAGCCTTAACTTGACACAAATATGAATCTGTATTGATGACTATCAGTGCATTGACTTGGCATTAAAGGTTAAATTTACTCCTTTACCACTTCTCATGGATTTTCATGAAAAAGAATACAAGCTAGGAGGACCAGAAGAGGAATTTCAGTTTGCCTTATTAAATTTCCAAGTCTAAAAGTTATTTCCTACTGTCTCTTAATTTTATATCAATTTTATAGGTGAAACAAAATGTTATTTTAAAAAGCAACAATAAAGCAGAAATCTTGCACAACAGTGAAAGCTGCAGTTGCATCCTCCTCAACTTAGTCCCCAAGGTCATGCCTATTACATATTCATATAAAAAGTGAAAAAATATCAATTACAAATGTTTCCAAGTATTTATTTTCACTTACTGATTTTTTTCCCATTTTCATTGGAACAGTTTGGAATTTTACAGGCACAAAGACCCAGAATTAATTCGACAGATCTAACTTCAGTCTAAATGTCAATGCTAATTTGAAAAATGCTCCCTTTATATATGTTTTGAAACAATAGTAATTTAAGATCAATCCTTCTTGGTCTTTTCAAAAAACCTCTAAGTGTTCCTCTCTCTGTCACTTGGTTAATCAATACATATTGTCATTTGTAAAATATAAAGCTTTTTAAAAAGCACCTTCCAATACTTCTTGATAATTGTTACAGACAAGAAAAACAAATATTAAGTGACATGGGTATTTTCATAAAGCTGGGTAGATACTAAAAAAAGACTAAAGTATGATCTTCTAGTATCTTTCTATATTTCCCAGGCTATTTTTAAATTTCAATTGGAACACTGCTATTACAATACATTTGACAAAAACAATTGCTGCTCAAGACATTCTAAAGAGGCATAAAAAATTACTTCCACTGAATTTTCTAAATATCATACTTCATTATCATCAGAAAAGATATTTTCTACCTCAGTTTAAAATCAGTGGCAATAAACTTCTGTTTAATGGTTTATATTGTAAGCTTGATTTTAATGGTCTATAAAAGAAGGAAACATGTCAATAATGCTTAACATTCTCAAATGTACTTTTGACAATAGTATATTCAATATCTACTTTAATATCCTTAAAATAGAATAAAATATTCTATTTTAAGGATCAAAATGACAAATTTCATAAATAATTTAATGAATGAAGAATGATTAGTCTTCAAAATACTTTTAGTCTTCTAATTAACAATTTTCTAAATGACCCATTGTCTTGATGTCTGAGAAGAAATAATATTTTTCTAAGTGTCCAAGTAGAATTTTGTCCTTAGGCACAGGTTCAGTTAGCTATGACTATAGGTGAAATCCACCTGTCTGTTTTTGTAAATAAAGTTTTATAAACACAGCCATGTCCTTTTGTTTATGCATGACCTGTGGCTGCTTTAGTGCTACCACTACTGAGTAGTGAAGACAGAGAACATATAGCTGGAAAAGTAGAACACATTTACTATCTATCTTTTTACAAAGTTTGCCAATCACAGCTCTATTTTTTTTCCGTAAAATTTGTCTGGTAGTTGATTTCATTTTATACTGGCATATGCTTATGAAAGTAGTCTTAAATTAAGGTCAGCCTAAAACATTTTTATATAATAGAGACAAATTTTAAGTAAACAGAAATGCTAAATTTTATTTCTTGTTTAAAAGCTGTTCAGATACTCTCTAATTATGTTCCCCATAATACTGAGAGGATATTTGCTTCATGAAGATATTGAACAATACATTAATAATGGGAGCATCAGCATACTTGGAAGACCCAGGAGTAGATACCTTCCCCTGGCCAAGGATGACTGCTGGTGAAGTTGACTTTTAAAAAGCCTTCCTGAATTTAAAAGTGGTGATGGGTTCCTAGAGCTGGAAGATAAGGAGTAAGTGACACTTAACTGCCAGAGACAAGATGGTCAAGATTACTGAAGTGGACCACGGGACTGCAGCAGTAATCACAAAAATTTGACCACAGAGCTCGTTGGTAACTAAAATTCATCATGATATCCCTGAGCTAAAATTAATGAGCAGTGTATAAAATTTCTAATTGATCAATCTAAGTAAAAAAAAAAAAAAGACGCTGTTAAATTGCAAAATCTAATTTTCCTAATACATAAAGAGATCCTGAATAAGGAAAAGTCATTAAAAATAGCAAAATATACTTTCAAACAGTTCACAACAAAGGAAATGCAAATAGCTGGCTATTTATAAAGCTCCTTGTCAATTATTACAAGTTGTTCTTAGAGCTGTAAGGGCTTCACAGTGTTTTATTAATATTTCAGCTTTAATTAGGTTGATATTCACTTGCTTTTGTGCTATTCACTGATTGATCGAGAAAGTTTGATGGAGGATAAATTCAATTAAAAAAATCAAAGTATAGTGGACTATGTATTCACAAAGCAAATAATTATGCTTACACTCCTTTAGCTGTATGAAAACCTTTGTTCTGATAATGAGCTCTACCTAAAAGCTGAAATAATGCTTTTGTTATTAGGGATAACGGAAAAATCTATCAAAAAGAATCAGGGCATACAAAGAAGTATACAGTGATTAGTAAATCATTGCTTCCTAATACATACTTTTCAGTTAATTATGTTGAAATTTTACCAAAAAAAATCAATAATCACACCTTCTCCCAGGTTTCTAACTAATAATGCAAAAGGAGTGGTATAGAGAGACCCCAAAATACTGTCAATACTCTTAAGACTAGAACAGAGAATGTAGTCATATCTGTGTGCAAGAGTGATCAAACTTGGGCATTAGAGAAACTTCACTACCCAGTCCTAAGGTAGTTGTAGAATAAGACACCTCTCTACCCTGGGGAAAATCTTATTCTAGACCTACAGAAAGGAAGATACTTGGCTGGAAGAGAATCCAAGAAGAACTAAAAATGCCCAGTTAATTCTGCCTTCCAAATTAGTCAGTCAGACAAGTCACTCTTCTTCCCCCTCAAAGCCACTCCTGAAATACCAAACATGGCTCCTCAGAAAATGGTGAGCAGCTTACATTTTGTTCCTGGAACTATCTGATATGGGTCAATAAAGTGAATAAATTAAATCTACTCAAAGGCACTATGTAACCAAATTTAATGCTTATTTTCTCATTTTATTATCTATCCCAAATAATATTGGCACATTTCAGCATCTCAAAGCAGATTTTTGCAAGACGTTAAATGACAACTCAAGATATTTTGATAAAATGCCTACATGTTGAAAGACCCTCCAACGGAAAATATACCAAGAACAGAGCTACCTGAAATATAATCTTATTTCATTGACATACTCCCCGGGAGAAAGTAAAGTCCAAATTTTATGTTTCTTGAAATTAGACTTAAGCATTAGATCACAATATTTTTTCACCTTTAGAATTATAAATCCAAAGAAAAGTCCTCCCTCCCACCTTATTTTCTGTCAGTCTCAGCTGGAGGTATGCTTGGGGTTTGGACAGTTTCAAGAATTTGTAATAACTGCAGAACCGCCTGTCTCTTGCACTAAAAGGACTAGCTCCCTTAATATCAGAAGGTAAATTTATAACAGGTAGCCTCTTTTTAGAGAGTTCAAATGGTAAACAGGAAACAAGATTATTACCACACTGGTCTCATATTCATCCAACTTAGAAAAGTCACCAGCTGCCTGAAGTTGATATTTGAGGCTAAAGTGTGTTTCCATAATACCCAGTACACCGTCCCATCCAAACTCACGGTAAACATTCAACAGAGAAAGAGAAAACCATCTTTTGGACCTTATAGGTTGCTAATACATCTGTGCCTGTACCTGGAATCAACCCAAATAGGAGAATCCTTCTTCACAAGGAGGTTCTTCAGCATCACTTTGGCATCACTCATGTATCCTATATCAGGGGTGGGGAGTTTGGAGGTGGAGTAAGCAGTACACTCCACATACAATCTCCTCCTTTAGAAAGTGGCTTTTCAAATATTGTTTTCTTCTTGCCATGATTATAAATTGGCAAAGGGCAGCCCCGGTCTCCAGGAGTTATTTGAGATAAATTTATTTCCTATCCGTGATATCCAAAAAATCGGTTTTTTGTTTGAGGTGTTTTTTCTGGCCCTTAAAATAGTGATCTGTCTAGTAACACTCCCTCTACAATATCTTGGGATCAAACATTACTAGTTCTTTGCCATAGATGCTATTGCCACCCCCTCTTTCTATGGCAAAGTCCAGGCCAGTGGATCTTTACCTGAACTGTGCATTAAGACCATCTTAAAGTCTTTAAGAGTCAGTTTTTAAGAGGCAGACACTTTTTAAGCAACACCAAGCTTACAGTTCTCTGGGTGATTCTATATTCAGACCGGTTTAAAAACTACCTGCTTATCATTATGGTTTAGGGTATGAGATATAGTGTCCAATGCGGTATTATTAGTTTAATATATATCTACTTGTGGCAATAGTGAACAGTTTCAAGAGATGAATACATAATTTAAATGGGAGAATGACATAACTGCACTTTCATTTCAATGTCTGAGTTTGATAACCAAAAAAGACTTGCATTTTTAGATAAACATTTTCTATTTCCCAAATCTCAAGACCTGGATACAAAATGTAGAGCTGCAGATTTAGGGCCCGAATGGCTGGAGTAGCAGCAGGTGTTACCTGCACATTTGTGAACATTTTACCAAGAGAAAAAAGGGGAAAGTGGAGATTCTCATGTCTGCATGTGTACTCAATGAACACGTTACTCTGATTAGGTTTGTGGGCCCCATGGTCTCTGAATCAGTTTCAGGTCTGAAGATAACAAGAGTCATTGAGATAAAATGATTGATTGTTGCCCAGTGAAGTTGGTAGAAATTTGGTCTAGTCTCTCTAGAAGTGACTATAGAGGACTATAGATACCAAATAGGCAGAAACAGTTCTGCCTGCATATTTAGGGGACAGCATGCACTTTGTTGCCCAAGTGTGAGCTGACTGGAAGTCTGAGAGGGAAAGTCCCCTTTAGAGTAAATTCCGGTTGGCACCTTATGTGTTTATATCATGTCTGGTAATTATAGACAGTGTTTGGAAAAAATAATTAAAAGAATTTTCTCCAGCCCCAGAAAAACTCCACAATAGAACAGAAAGAAAACTGTTTTATGTGACATGCATCATAGTCAATCTGCTTAAGAGACTGCAGAGACAGAATGATGGTCACCAAAATTAGTCCACAAGTAGAAGAATTTCCAGCACCATGTCATACATAGTTCATCCTAAATTCACATGGAGATAGAAGAGGCCATCTGTATATGCTAATTGTTTATATTCAATAACAAACTTTTCACATCTTCATAACAGGAGGTAGTTTAGCAGCTTGAAGCCAGGTACTTGCTGAAGGTAGGCTTTCACTCTGCTACAAAAATGTCTAATCAATAACCAATGTTACTTTAAATAAATAAAAATTTCTGACAACTATCAAAAAAATAAAAATAAAAATAAATAAAAACTACCTGCTTAGTCTTATGACTCTTGCCCCTTAGCTGAGTTGTTCATTTCAAATACACATTTGTTTCAATTGGAAAAATCATTCTGAACAGATGCCTGAGAAAGTTGCTGTTGATACTTTTGAAGTCTGTATTTCTCAGAGCAGTGATGATCAATACTCCTGCTCCCCAAGGCACTCTGTCTTTCCTTTTTGAATTCCACATCGTTTCAGGCATGTTTGCTCAAGAAAAAGGAAATGCTTATACACTCACTTATAAAACCTGCATCACATTAACTTCCACAAAATTAGTCACTGCTTTTCATTCTTAGATGTAACCCCTGGCTATGTAAATTCAAAGTTTATTACTGACCAGTTTCTTTTTCAGCTCTAAATCTGAAGTTGAGGGGCAGCTGATCTAGTGTTTCTCTTTCAGTCTTAAACTAATCATTTATAACTAGAACTCCCTAGTATTGTATGTGAGACATCTTTTTTTGGGGTCTGTAGCAACAAGTAGCAAATATTTTTCTATTTATCTTTCCTAAAAGGACTCCCGACTATCACCTTTGTCCTCTGACTTAGTGGTTGTTGATTTAGTTTGCACACTAGTATCATCTGGAGTGCTTTAAAAATCTGCATGCCCAGGTGACACCTGATCCATTTAAATCAGAATCTCGGGATGTGCACATGTGGGGGAAGAAGCAATATGTTTAATGATTTCCGCCCCCCCATAAAAACACTTCCTGAATACAGTCCTAAAGTTATTTAATAGAATTTATTCATATATGGGTACATGGTATGTTTTATAAAGCAAAGTATTACTGGTATGGTGTTACTGGTCTCATCTATGCCGGCTTACTAAAGCCTCCAGCTGCTCTCCTGGTCTTAAGCTGAAACCCTCCTGCAGCCTACATAAGCTTACTAGACCACATGCAGCCAGTGCAGCCAGTATAAAAGCAATCCTATGGGCAAGAGCCCACACCAGATAAGCTTCAGTCATCTAAAAAGTTAAACTATCTCACATGGCAGGCTTAAAGCCTTGGCTTTTATTACTTTTTCTATTGCTGCTATAACAAGTTACTTTTAAAAAGCCAATGGCTTTAAGCAAGAAAATTTATTTTCTTACAGTTATGCCGGTCTGGAGTCCAAAGTGGGTCTTCATGGGCTAAAATTAAGGTATCAGTGGTTCCGCATTCATTCTAGAGGTTCTAGTGGAGAATCCCTTTCCTTGCCTTTTCCAGGCTCCAGAGACCACTGGCATTCTTTGGCTTATGGTCCCCTTTCATCTTCAAAACCAACCATCACAGCACCCTGATTCCATGTCCATTATTCCATCATTACATTTCCTTTTCTGACTCCTCAGCAACCCTCTTTAATTTCTAAGGACCTCGTTGTTACTTACATTAAACCCACCTGTGTAACACAGGATACTCTCCTGTTATCCCCATATAAAGGGGGTTAGATTATTAGCAGCTTTAATTCCCCCTTGCATGTAACAAAATATTTCATTAAGTTAAACATGTGCTTCAGCACGTTGGAAAGTTTTAATATTTTAAACCCCCATTTCAGAGTTTTTGTTTATTATCTTATAAGAATATTGGATTGCTGCCAAATAGTGTAACTTCTTGCTTCAAATCAATATGAGACTCATTCTATTTTTCAGGATAAACAAGGCTAACTATTCCAATACACAAGTGACACAAGTCTCCATGGCACAATGCTGCAAAGGTGTATATTATATATATAGAGAGAGAGAGAGAGAGAGAGAGAGAAAGAGAGAGAGACAGTCTTGCTCTGTTGGCCAGGCTCGAGTGCAGTGGCATGATCTTGGCTCACTGCAACCTCTGCCTCCCGCGCTCAAGCAATTCTCCTGCCTCAGCCTCCCGAGTAGGTGGGATTACAGGTGTGTGCCACCACGCCCAGCTAATTTTTGTATTTTTAGTGGTGACGGGGTTTCACCATGTTCGCCAGGCTGGTCTCAAACTCCTGACCTCAGGTGATCCACCTGCCTCGGCCTCCCAAAGTGCTGGGTACAAAGGTATGTTTTTTATTCATTTTACAGGTGCAACCCTTGTCAGAGTGGGCTCTGCTTTTCATAGTTATTCGGGATCCCCTAGCGGATGAAAGCCTGGTTATCAGTCACACCATCTGGAATATGTAATTACTGTAGAAGAGGAAAAGACACACTACAGTGCATCTTAAATGCCTGGAAGCTGAAAGTGACATCACTCATTTCCGACCACATCCCATTGGCCAATCCTAATAGCATGGCCCCAGCATAACTGCAAGGGAAGCACACGTATTTGGTTAGCCCTCTGTACACATGGTAATTCTAAAATTTAATGTCCAAAATTTTCCTTCTGTTCTACGTGAGCAAATCCCCAATTACATAAATAAAAAACAAAACCCTCCAAACAATGGGTCATCTTTCGTTTCCCACATTATTTTGTAACTGATATTCAAAAATTCATCAGAAATCCTGTTAGCTTGATATAAAGAATATACTGAATTTGATCACATCTCACAACATCTACTAATACCAACCTCCTTCCTACTAGCTTTACATACATAGCAAAATTCTTTTTTGTGTTAAAGTAAATTTAATTTAAAATTACTTTTAAATTAAATGTTTTTATGTAACATTCATGTCTGCCTTGTGTGTATATGTATAAACACACAGAAAAACATTTCGTGAATGCAGTCCTAAAGTTATTTAATAGAATTTATTTATATAGAATTTAATACAATTAATTTATATATAATACATATAAATATAAAATTTATATATAATACGTATAAATATAAAATTTATATATATTACGTATGAATATAAAATTTATATATATTACGTATGAATATAAAATTTATATATATTACGTATGAATATAAAATTTATATATATTACGTATGAATATAAAATTTATATATATTACGTATGAATATAAAATTTATATATATTACGTATGAATATAAAATTTATATATATTACGTATGAATATAAAATTTATATATATTACGTATGAATATAAAATTTATATATATTACGTATGAATATAAAATTTATATATATTACGTATGAATATAAAATTTATATATATTACGTATGAATATAAAATTTATATATATTACGTATGAATATAAAATTTATATATATTACGTATGAATATAAAATTTATATATATTACGTATGAATATAAATTTATATATATTACGTATGAATATAAAATTTATATATATTACGTATGAATATAAAATTTATATATATTACGTATGAATATAAAATTTATATATAATATATGAATATAAAATTTATATATATTATATATGAATATAAAATTTATATATATTATATATGAATATAAAATTTATATATATTATATATGAATATAAAATTTATATATATTATATATGAATATAAAATTTATATAAATAAATAGAATTTATTTATATATGGGTACATGGTATGCTTTATAAACCAAAGTACTACTGGTATAGAAATACCACATAAAATACAATATATTACATATTTTAAATCTACCCGAATGTTGAGAACATTTAGACAAATTATTCATTAAATAAGGATAATTTTTTAATTTTTGAGACAAAGTCTTCCTCTGTCACCCAGGCTGGAGTGCAGTGGCATTATCTTGGCTCACTGCAACCTCCGCCTCACAGGTTCAAGTGAGTCTCATGCCTCAGCCTCCTGAGTAGCTGAGATTACAGGTGTGTGCCACCACATCTGGCTAATTTTTGTATTCTCAGTGAAGGCAGGGTTTCACCATGTTGGCCAGGCTGGTCTCGAACTCCTGACCTCAAGTGATCTGCCCACTTTGGCCTCCCAAAGTGCTGGGATTACAGTGTGAGGCACCACACCCAGCCTAAATAGGGACAATTGAACAAAAATTACGTTTACTGTCTTAGTTGATAGGAAATACTGCATTTCTGTAAGATCAACAGGCAGTGGAGTCAATTTCGTTATATTAAATAATGAACAGCTAGAAGTGGTTTCAAAAATTAAAGCCATTTTTAATTTATAATCTTATTTTTAAAAGAGACATATGTCTAATACAATTCCTCCTAAGTATATTTTCCAGAATGCATTAAATGGGAGTTAAAGTGAATTTTATAATATGTAAATGACAACTACCTACTCAAAAGTTTTTGGAGGATTAGATTAACCAATAAATTAAAATGCTCCAGGAACAATGCATATATGTAATAAGTACTCAAAACCTGCTATTATCTAATTATTGATATTATAGTAGTTTTCACGGTGTAGTAGTTGGAGAAGAGTTAGTTACTGTATGTTGATAGGAATGGATAGAAATAAAAATTCTTACAACACATGCGACTCGATAATTAACCACATTTTCAAGAACTTAATAATGTTAATGAGACCTGAATAGCTAGGATACTCTTTTGCTAATAATTTATTTCAGCTATAGAGACATGTAAAAGCACGGCCAACCTCTCTTGCAACCCCAATTTGGAACAGGGGATGAGCAAAGCCTCACTAACGGTACTGGAAAACAACAAAATTAATATCAAATCCTGAGATTTTTAAAAGGAATGCTGAAGCTTATTTTCCAACAACTTGCTTCTTTCAAATATCTGCAATCATTGTTCTTTCAAAGGAGTAATAATGGAGGTTATGATGACTAAAATCAGAGTGATTAGTAGGTAAAATTCACTTATGCTACATTGCATTCCATTTACACTAATTCAGTCCTTGTTTACTGCTACTTATAACAGTCTGATAAAGACAGTTATAAAGACAAATGTACTACCTGCTCTTGAAAATCCTGTAGTGAGAAAAAGAGATGCACTTGTTAGGAAATTAGCACACTACATTGTCGTAACTGCCATGATAGTGGCATGAAAGGGAAATTTGTCAGGGAACTATTAACAGGATAAGTAACCTTTGAGTTAGCCCTACAGAGTAAATAAAATATACACAATAGGAAACACAAAAAAATACAGAACAGAAGAAAATTTTCCAAGGAAAAAAAAACACAAAGAAAGACATTAAGTTCAAATGAGGTTGTAGTTAAGTAACAGGATTCCTCTCTATGTCAGTTTAAAGCAACAACTTTTGTCTAATTTAAGATTGAAAAGAGATATTAAGATTGTAAGGAAAATGGCTGCACTTAAGTCAGCAGTAGGCCAAGGTGGCCTTCCGATGCAGCATGACTCAGCATGTTTGGAGTGCAGGCACAGGCTACTTGCTGCAGCCAGGTGGAAATGTAGAATCTTTTCTGTTTGATTAGGGAACTGGCCGAGGTGCACAGCTTGGGGGGACATGAGATGCCTGGAGGCCACATGTGGAATTAGTGATCCACTGGTCCCCCACCAATGTACAGTGGGTGCTGGCACTGATGGATACTGGCACAGATTGCAGACTTGTTTATGAGAACCTGGATAAGTTTCCAGGCAAACCTGCTTACATTAACAGTTATGGAGGCCAGTCAGTGAAAGTGAATCCTGTATCTCTGCACCTTGGCACTGGCTGTTTGTCTCCCCATTTTTATACTGTTTATGTCTCTCCCATGCTGGAATACATTCTGAGGGTGGACATTTTACATGGCCTGGCATTACCAATCATGACCAGGGAATTCAGACTCTGAGTGTGTATGGTAAGTCTGGTGCTCTGCAGACATACGCATCACCAGCCTCAGGACCTGCCACAACCCCGATGGGTTATTTCCACCTGTCAATACCATTTGCCAGGGGCACATATGGAGATAACTGAGACAATTAAAAAGGTGGAGGAGATGCAGAGAGTGAGTGGCACCCACAGTCCCTACAATTCTCCATTGTGGCCAGTTAGGAAGCCTGATGGAACTTGGTGGATGATGGTGGACTAACAGGAACTGAATAAAGTAACACCCAGCTGTACTGTCAATGTCAGTTATGGATTTGATGGACCATTTGATGATGGAACTGGGATAGTACCACTATGTAGTGGACTTGGCCAATGCATGTTTCTTCATAGACATTCTCTAGAGAACAGGAACAGTTCACCTTCATGTGAGATGGGTGACAGTGGACTTTTACAGTGTTGCCACAGGGTTATGTGCATAGGCCCACATTCGTCATGGTCTGGTTGCCACAGATTTAGCCACCTGGCAATGTCCAGAAGGGGTCTGCCTATTCCATTATGTTGATAATATTATGTTAACCACTGGTTCTCTTGCAGATTTAGAAGCGGCAGTGCCCCTCTTGCGGCAACATTTGGCAGCATGTGGTTGGGCCATCAATGAATCCAAGCTCCAAGGGTCTGTATTATCTGCCAAATTCTTGGGAGTTATCTGGTCAGGTAAAATAAAGGCCATCCCAGAGGCTATTAATGATGAGATTAAGGCATATCCCCAGCCCACCACGCTGAAGCAGCTGCAAACTTTTGTGGGTCTCCTGGGACATTGGCAGACATTTGTGCCTCATTTAGCTCAAATGATAAAATCTTTGCATTGGTTAACAAAGAAGGGAGCTACCTGGGATTGGGATGATGTGGCTGAGACCTCCTTCCTGGCAGCCGAGCGATTCAACTCAGCAGGCACAAGTCCTATGGGTAGTTGACCAGGGGCACCTGTTTGAGCTGGATGTGCATTTGACCACCAGTGGTTTCATCTGGGGTCGGTGGCAGCACAAGGAGTGCTTGAGAACACCAGTAGGCTTTAGTTCCCCACTATAGATGGAAGCTGAGCTCTGGTATTCCTTGACAGAGAAACAGCTAGCAGCTGTCTATGCTGCCCTTCAGGCTTGTGAGAGTGCGACAGGATGGGCTGCAGTTGTCGTGCAGATGACTTACCCAATAGCAGGATGGGTGCATTCATGGGTAACAACCCCTTAGACTGGGATGACACAGACATCCACTTTGGCAAAGTGGGGCACCTGCTTGGACCAGTGGAGTACACTGAGTACAAGCCCCTTAGCAGCAGAGTTGCAAGAGATCTTGAAACCTGTAGTCCTAATACAAGATAAGGCCATGAGGTCTGAGGCACCCCTAGACCCTGAGCCTTGTTTAAGGAAGGGCATCCCCCCATTCTCAATGGTGCATGGTATACAGATGGGTCTAGCTGAGGTGCTACTGCTGCCTGGACCACTGTTGCAGTCTAACATAGTACTGACACTATATCGTTTGAAACTGGGTGTGGACAAAGTAGCCAATGGGCTGAACTTAGAGCAGTATGGATGGTAATCATTACAGAGGTGACACCTATGGTAATCTGTACCAATAGATAGGTGGTTTATCAAGGCTTAATTTTCTGGTTAACTACCTGGAAAACACAGAAGTGGCTAGTTAGCCACTGACCCATTTGGGGCCAAGACATATGGCAAGACCTCTGGGAAATGCGTCTTCAGAAATAGGTAACTATTCATCATGGGTCAGGCCATATGACTTTGGTCACCCCCAGCAATGATAATGGCCAAGGTCCAATGGTTAGAGTCAGCACCTACATGAGATGTGGCCTTGTGGCTACACTAGAAACTGGCACATGCAGGAGGTAAACTGATGCAACAGGTCAATAAGCATTGGGGGTCTGTCCCTGCACATGGAAGACACTTAGAGGCTTGTCAGAAATGCCTGGCATGTGCTCAGGCATACTGTAAATGAAGACAGATGCACAGTGTTGTACATCAAGTAACGATAGGGTGATTGCCCTTGACCAGGAGGCAGGTAGATCACATAGGGACCCTGCCAAAGTCACAAGGTTATATGCATGTGCTAACAGCTGCGGACATGACCACAGGCCTGTTGTTTGCCCACGCTTTAAGGGTGGCTGACCAACACAACACCATCTGGGCCCTGCAACACTTATGTGCCCTCTGTGGTTGCCCTCTGGCCATTAAGAGTGATAGTGGAGCACATTTCAGTGGACAAAAGGTACAACAATGGGTGCAACAAATAGACATAAAGGGGGGATTCCATGTGCCGTATAATCCACAAGCTATGGGTATGATTGAGCAATATAACAGGCTCTGGAAGAATAGGTTACACTTGCATGTCACACCCATGTCTTTGCAGGGCTGGAGTTCCAGGCTGGACCTGGTTCTCCAAACTTTGAGTGAACAGCCACAGAAAAGTGGCCCGGCCCCGGTGGAGGCGTTGTTACACCCAGCTGCTGCCCCCATTCAGTTGCAGATACATACCAAGGATGACCTCCCCTGACCAGGTATGGGAATGAATGGTAACTTGTTGCCGCCTGCTCCAACACCCCTGAAAGAAGGGGAATAGAAAACCTGGCTGTGGCCATGGACCCTCCAAACCCTCTACTGCTGGCAGTTGGCCACTGTAGCTCCCTGCGGGGAGGAACTACAGTATGACTTGCATGTCACTCCTTGGGCATTCAATACATGGCCCCTGTGGTTGGCTGTTTATAGAGGAACAGTCAGGGAGGGAGCCCTTCTCCATAGGACATATGTACTATCTGTGTGGCCTATTATGAGCTCCCCTGTGACACTGGCATGGATATAGGACCCAAAAGAACCATGGGGAGCTGAGAAGGTGTGGTGCCATCACCCAGGGCAGAAGCCCTTGGTGAATGCATTGTTATCCAGGGCTGGAAGGTTAGCCTGTATTTTGCCTGAGGGATGTGATTTACCTCTGTTAGTACCTGGACCTGCTCTGTCATTTTGACTGTAGGTTAACATGCTCCTACTGCATTGTGGACTGGTGACTTAGTATAGGTGACTTAGTACAGGTGACTTAGTATAGGGTCACCTATACCAAGGTGACCCATGTTTCCAACTGTTGGATCTGCACTGCTGTTCCAGCAGTGGCTGTGGATGGCTTGCCTTAGCACATACCTTCCGCGTCTGCAGAGAACTAGACATAGCTGGAGACTTGGGGTCCCATGGCCGACACCTGGAATGCAATGCGGCAAGCTTTGGACAAAGGACACCACATGACCCATGGCATGCCTGCCCCCTGGCTGGCCTGTAGCATTTTTGATGGGTGGGGCTGGCTAGTGGGGGAACATGTAATACCCCTAACCCAGGCACCGTGGTGCATAGAGCAACATTGGGGTGACACCACTGTGGGATGGGTATCCATCAAAACACATGTCACCACCCCAAAGGATGGTGGAATAAGTGGCCCAACCAAGGTCAGGCCCCAATGGATTTTGTGTCCCTTGGGAGTTTATGGGTCTATGGGGACACAGGGTGGCCTTACCTACTAATGTGCTAGACTGGATGTTGTACCTGTGGGGCTGGCCTTATGTACCTGCCATTGTTCTCCCCATGTTGCCCAGACACTCACATAACTGGGAGGCACTACACTCTCAGTGACGAGGCGATGGTTCTACCCTTTGGCAATGACTATTCCTGGAGTGAATGTCATATCTGTAGAAGCACAAATTACTGCTCTTGCAGAGCACACTGCTCAGGCTCTGAATTACACCCCAGTGGCACCCCTCTTGTTAACAGATGAGGTTGATCAGATCAGAAATGTGGTGTTGCAAAACTGAATGGCCTTAGACATAATAACTGCTGCCCAAGGAGACACCTGTGCCCTTCTAGGAACACAATATTGTACCTTTATCCCTGATAATCAGCAGAATGTAACAGCAGCCCTGCAAGTGTTCTCACGGGAGATTAAGGTGGTTGAGAGCCTTACTGAAGACCCCCTGCAGAGATGGTGGACATCTCTAGGCTCTGGTCTTTGCTGGGCCCTAATAGTCATAAGTAGCGTAGCTGAGATCCTAGTAGTGAGCTGTTGCTCTCTGTAATGTCGTTGTGGGTTATGGATTCAGGGCTCCACCCTGTGAGCACGTGTCCCTGCCCGGAGAATACCCTCAGTCTAGGGCATGGATTGTAAGGGAAATGGCTGTGCTTTAGTCAGGAGTAGGCCAAGGTGGCCTTCTGGCACAGCATGACTCAGTGGGTTTGGAGTGCAGGCACACACCCTGCACATTATGTGATCATGCTACGTGAGGCGCATTAGGTGATCACCCGCGTGAGCTCGTGCTTGGCTCGGAGTCACTATTGTCCGTAAAAGGTACAATTACCCTGCTAACGCTGACATATGGCTCACTTGCACCCAGTCTTGCTGGCGCCCAGAGAGAGAGTGAAGCCATGTGGAAGCTGTCTACGATTCCTCTAGTGTTATTCCAGCTACCCGCCACTTGTGCATCCATTCCCCTTGGACCTCAGTTAGAACCTGACAAGGATGGATTCCTCTTCAGCTATATTTTATCTCCTATAATATGTTTATTATCTAATTCTGAGACAGAGTAGGAATAGGACTCAGGCTCCCCCAGCCACCAGCAATGCATTTTTTTAATCTTTCTTTTATACTTTCCTACCTGCTGACCATGGCACCTTGAAGAAACTAAGCTAAGCAGCTTTACCTTAAATCTTACTCAAAGGAGTTAATCCTATCACCCATATGCACACAAGACGAGAATGACCAACTGTTACCCCTTGCCTCATTATAATACTAAAATCTCTGCTCAAGGAGGAGCTTACCCACCAGTTTTTGATCCTATGATGTATGTACTAACATGATTTGTCACTGTACCTCCACACCCTGAGCTCCACTCTGCACATGTAATGATGTTCATATACCTCATGCTTATTCATATCTTTCTTCTTAAAACATCGCAAAGACCCACCCTTGGGAGTCAGCTAGAGAACTCTCGCTCCAGTGCTGTCTCCCTTGGGTTCCAATATAAGCCCTTAATAATGCCTTGTCTAAGAAACTTGCCTGTCTTCCCTCTGAACTTCTATTGCATGGGAGCCTAAGAATCTATGGTGGTAACACTTCTATAGAATAACGGTTATGATTTGGCTTGTTATGACAACTTTTCTTCCATTTATGCATTGTCGCATCCCTGAAAGTTCAATTGTGTGGATGCCTTTATAGCACTAGTGGATCAAAGACTGTTGCTCAAGTGGTGTTGGCCTCTTCAACCATAATGTTGGTTCTTCCATTTGTTTTTTTTTGGGTCAAAGACAGAAAAGCTTACTTGTTTTCGTGTCTGTATGTAGAGCACAGACTGCCTGACTCAAATATTTGTTTAAATATGATAAATTATTTGAAGCAACTTGTTTGGTTTATTTTCAGCTATGCGTTTTTATGTTTATTTATACTCATTAGTTGGCAGCACTTAGGTTTCAATTACTCTTTATGATAACACTAAATATGATTGCCATTTTATGCATGTTTTTCCTTCTACTTGAATTTTTTCTTAGAAAATTTCCTTAGGAGAGAAATAGAATTGAGTCAAATTGTGTGAATATTTTTAATATCCATGGTACATGGTGCCAAATTGCTTTCCAAAAAAGCTGTTCTAATTTCCATTCCCAGTACAGAGGTAATTACGCCTCTTTCTCTGTCCTCTTGTCTCAATAAGAAGTGCTTTTCATGGTCAAATAATCTTTTCCAAGCTCTGAGATTCAGAACAAAGTGTCAGAAAGCTTTTATGTAAAGCAAATAGTTTTTACACTAGTTTACAAATATCTTGAACTATACAGGACAAATATAATGGCGTCATCAAGAGGAATTACGAATAAAATTAAATAGAAAAACTTTCCTTGTAGTTTGAACAGTACAGCAGGATGGGAAAATAAGAACTACCACTCCTATTTCAAACAGCTAGGACTGCCGGATAAAATGTAACAACAACAACATCAACATTTACATTTATACTTCTGCTTGAAATAAAGAGAAATTCCATTTTGCAGAAGCTCCTGAGCTGTTACCCTGGCAGCTTTGGATGGGGAAAGGCAGTCAGAATTTTACCTGGAAATGAGCCTGTGTTTGGTTCTGGAGGAACAAGAGCTGGAGACAGGACTCGTGCAGATGATTTATTCAAGGCTTTTCTTTAGGAAAAGCCTGCAAAGATGCATATAAAGCAGGACAGCAAAGAGGAAAGGCTTGGCATGACACACAGGGAGACTTTGGCATATAAAGCATACAGCAGAATAATCCACACCTCGAGGCTAGGGCCTTTTATACTCTGATGTCGGTGGGGCATTGACTGTGGCCTGGGGTGCAGGTAGATAACTTCTTAGGTTAGATAACTTTGCTCAATCAAAAGGCAACTTGTTGGAGAAAAGCGTAGCTGCAAGTCATCAGCAGCCTGCAATCATAGCATCTCAGGGATTGATATCCTGTTGAGGCAAAGATATCTTTGTAGGGTACCTGCACTGTCCACTACAAGAACCTAAAGTTGGTGCTGTCAGTTTGGAAAGCATGTTGTCTTATAAAAGAAAACTAAAATACTCTACTTATTAATGCAAACAAAACAATGAAGCTTGTTGCTCTTATCTGATTGAAAAGTAAAGAAAAATCTTCCATGAGACAGATAAACCTGAAGCTGCCTTTCTTGCATGGATGTAGATGACAAATTTAAGTTACTCACATGTTAAGTAAATGCTACACCCAGAAATTCATATAAAAACTGACCCTGCTTTAGTTATACGATTGGAAAACTTAGTAGAAAAAAATGCAAAATGTAAATGCAAAATGTAAATGCAAAATGGAAAATGACTTTTCCAGTGCCCAAAATACATGAATGTCCTTTGGTTGTCTGATGATCTGTAGGTAGAACACTGAAGATGAGCTTACTTTAAAAGATAAAATCCACATCAGGGAACATCTACCAAGAGATTAGTCAATAGAAACCACACTCAGTAGAAATAGTATGCTAAGGATGAAAAAAAAAATGAACAATTTGAAGAATATGGTAACAGTGATATTTTAATGACTAAAGCAATCAAAGTTATAGCCTTTAAGTATGAAGCCTTCTTCCTAAGCCAAAAGAGAGAATTATGAGTAAAATATTAGCTCAAATAGTAAATTATATGCCCCTGTCATGAGAAATTTCTGAAATATTTTATTTCACGTGCCTCTCTACCATCGTTCTTTCTTTTTTAACAAAAAGAACTGAGTTATATGATTATTGGATTTCCCATATAGAAAGTGGTATATATGTCTATTTGTATATATATTTATATAGGTGTGTGCATATATTTTTATATATTCATATTGGTATCTATAGATACATCTTTGTTTTTTACACCTGAGCTAATCCTAACTTAATTGAATACAACTGCTTTCCAACTTTTAGAAATAAATGCACAATTATGATTTTAAATATATTCATTTTCATTTTACATTTTTTAAATACACCTTAGCCATTTCATTGCCATTTACTTTCCACTTTCACCATCCAGAGAAATCCAACAGGTAAAGAGGCTCTGTTATTCAGTTTTTTCTCTTTTTATTCATTGATTTCATGCTGAATTGGGTAATGCTTATTTTAAAAAACTGTTAGAGAGTCATACCAAATTATAGAATATATACCTTTAATATCTTGAGTAATGTCATATATATACACATATACATCATATATATATACACACATATATATGTGTATATGTACCTCTCTCCAAAAGAATTCCTGGAAACTAATACATAGCATACTCCTGAAGACTGAAGAAGGACTTATTTTGTAAGTAGGAAAGGAATAAGTACCAATGACATGTATGAGATAACAAGGGTATTTAAAGGTTGTCACTGTTTAGGATTGTTCAATATGCATATACAATGCATGCATTAATAATTAACATTTGCTCAGTGCCTTTTAAATATTAAGAATACCTCTGCGAATATGCAAATTCCCAGCCAATATAAAGTTTAAATTCTGAGGAAAAAAGACAAATAAATTAACAAAAATAAAATATTTCAGGTGATGATCACTGCTACTGTGAAACTCAAAGCAAGGTAAGTGCCAGCACAGGGTGCAGTAGGGCAATAGTGTTTCATAGAGGGTGGTCAGAAAAGGCATTCATTTAAAAAATGGTATTTAATAAGAATAAAGGAAATGAGGGAAAGAATTATTCAGGAGAAGGAAGTTTTGGGCAGAAAAAGTATTTGGTATTTCCAGTATTACAAATGTCAAAGACAGGGAGTATTTGGTATTTCTAGAAACATCAAGTAGGACAATGTGTAAACTAAAGCAAGAAGAGGGACAGGTGATCCTACTCAGAATGGTCAAGATGCCAATCAGTACAGACCTTGAATTTATCACCTTGTGTCAACTGTACCTGCTTTCCCAGAGTGCGGAGCTCCATTGCAACCTTTTCAGAGTCTAGACTTGTCTGAGTGGGGACAAGTATGCCTGACTTCAAGGGAGGAGGAGTAATCTCTTTTCAGCCTCATCCTGCAACAAAGAATCTGAAGCCTCCAATTCTGGGGTCTTCCCAGGGTTCCGGACTGTAAATTAGCCAACTCACATTGGTTTCATCCTTAGCTGAAGTTCCGTATTTCCTTTTTTCTCCTGTTTCAATTACTTTTTGTTCATCTATTCAGTGTGTTTAAAATTGTATGAACATCTCTTGTCTACTGTCTTTTTGCTTGTTCATTCTCTTTGTGTGTGAGTGCATATGTGCTTATTCCTTTATTGCAATTTTAGTAGACTTTCAAGAGAAATTAGAGATTAAAACTTGTTTAGTGAGTCAAGGTTAAATAGAGTTCAGTATCTTGACTTTTCTTGGCCAATATCACCAGAGGTTTGGTATTTTATTAATCTTAACAAATAACTAGATTTTGTTTGTGTGGGCTCTCCCCCTGTTTGCAGGTGTTTTCTAATTCATTAATTTGTGATTTTGTCTTTATTTCTGTCCTTCTACTTCATTGTCTATACTCTATTTTTGTTCCCCTAAGTTCTTATATTGAAATATTAGGGCATTAGATTTTAGACTTTCTTCTATTTATAAAAGTAATTATTTAAGATGAAAATTTTCTAAACTCTCCTTATGTATCCCTTGGTTTTCTCCATAAATATTTCAACTAGTATTCAGTTCTAAAATGTTCTTATTTCCATACGAATTCTTCTATAGTTTAATAAAATGTTTTAATTCATTCATGTAGTTATATATGAATATATGCTATTTAAAACACTAATCTCTAATTGGTTTGCATCGTGGTTAGAGGTTTATGGATTGTATGAAACTAATGTTCACATTTGTTAAATTTTATTTTGTGCTTTGGCATGTGGTAAAATTTGAATATTTTCCAGTTGTATTTAAATAAATGCATACTTTTTCATTGGTAACTGCTAAATTTTGTGTTTTTCACTAAGAAAGTGCTTTAATTGTATTTTTCAAAATTGCTGAATCATTACTCCTTTTAAGCTGTTTGATCTATCAACTATCACTAAAAGCATGTAAATATCTTCCTCTCTGAATAAAGATTTGTAAGATTGTTTTTGTAATTCTGACAATTGCTTGTAATTTATTTTAAAGGTATTTTACTAAACCATATATTATCATATTTTTCCATCTTCTTTCAGAATTATTATTGTTTTTAACAGTGCTTTTTGCATTATTTCATCCTTTTGTAAGCTATGCTAACATTTAAAATGAAAAATCTATGATTTTGTAAAACTTACTATATGTAAATGTATATGTATATTTAATTATTCTATGCTCTTCTTTCGGGTGTGTCTTTGTAAAAACTAGGTACTCGGATTTTTGTTAGATTCTCTCTGACTTACAAATAGGTCAGGTTAGTCAATTTGAACAAGTCATTGCTGTGCTATTTGAATATTTTCTACTACATTATTCTGCTTTTTGTTTATTACGACTTTTTTGTTTTCTTCTCTTTTTTCTTATATTGTAATTCTATATTTATTCAATATTCACTATTTCCTTTAATTCTTTCTACTTTCATGTGATTACATTATTTCCTTCCTTCCTTCCTTCCCTCCCTCCTTTCTATTCTATTTCCTTCTTACCTTTTTTTCGGTCATTACCCACTACATTTTTTAACACACCTACTTGACATTGACTTCTAAACATACCAGCTTTTCTTTCCACCTCCTAAAATGTCTTTCCACCTCTTAGAAAGTTTTAAATTCTACCATTCTTGTTTCATTTCATATGTTACGTCTATCCAATATATTCATTTTTTCTTATTTTTTTTAACTCTGGCATTCAGATTTGAACATTTTTTGTTAGATTTAAATTTCAGCATTTTGTTTTTTAATGCTATTGCAAATTGTACTGTGTAATTTAAATTCTAATTGTTCAATTATAATTTTTATATTAAGCTTGTATTTTGTAAACTTGTGAAACTCATTTATTAGATCTAATGGTTCTTTTTTTTTTCAAATTATTATTATATAATTGTAGATTTAAATGAAGTTATAATAATGGTTCTTTTTTTAAATAGTTTGGGATTCTTCACATAAACAGTCATGCCATTTGAAAATAAGAGCAGTTTTTTTTTAAATTTCTAATAGCTTTACCTGTTAAAACTTTTTATTTCTTTTTCTACCATTATTGCAGTGGCTAGGTATTCCAGATAGTTTTTGTTATTATTTTATTATTATTATTATTTTAGATGGAGTCGTGACGTAGTGCCCAGGCTGGAGTGCAGTGGTGCAATCTCAGCTCACTGCAACCTCTGCCTCCTAGGTTCAAGCGATTCTCTCACCTCAGTCTCCCAAGTAGCTGGGATTACAAGTGCCCCCAACCATGCCTGGCTAATTTTTTGTATTTTTAGTAGAGACAGGGTTTCACCATGTTGGACAGGCTGGTCTCACACTCCCGACCTCAGGAGGTCTGCCTTGGCCTCCCAAAGTACTGGGATTACAGGTGTGAGCCACCATTCCCGGCCCCAGCTAGATGTTTCATACGAATGGTGACAGTGGATATCTTTGTCTTGGTTATAACATTTTGAGGAAAGCATTCATTCTTTTGCCATTAAATTGCAACTGAGCAATTTTAGCATGAGTAGATGTTAAATTTTATAAAATGTGTCCTACTCATATGATGACACTGCCAATTTTTTTCTTTTAGTTACTTAATGAGTTGAATTACATTTCTAGGTTTTCAAATATTGACCCAGACTTACCTTTTTTTGGATAAACCTACTTGATATTGATGTATTATCACTTTCATATATTGTTGGATCAAATTTGTTAATATGTTGAAGAATTTTGCATCTTTATTCATAAAAGATAGTATAGTTTTCCTTTTAATAATATTTTACCACTTTTGGTATCAGAATAATGCTAGCCTCATAAGGTGAGTTGGAAAGTACCCCCTATTTTCCCATATGATTGAACATTTCATATAAAATTGTTATTTCTTTCTATGCTTTTGTTGAACTCACCAGTAGAGTTCTCTGGATTTGGAGTTTAATTGCAGATTTTTAATTATGAACTGAATTTTTTTAATAGCTACAGTATTACTCAGGGTGTGGTTTCTTGAGTAGGATTTAATTTGTATTTTTTGTTTGTATCTTCTCATTTTATCTTTTAAAGTACTTGTCCTTTTTACCTATGTTGCCAGACTTATGGGCATAAAATAGTTTGTAATATTCCCCTATCATTCTTTTTAAAATGTCCTCACATCTGCAGTGATAACATTACTTTCATTTCAGATACTTATTATCAATGTCTTTTCACTTTTTTGAAATCAAATCAATTATATTCAGCTGCATTCTCACCAAATTTCAAATGAAATAAAGTCTCTAATCATGTGTTTTAAATAATAAGGCCAGATTGGCAGGTGGTTTTGACTCTTAGGTTGTTTTCTTGGTTTTTAATTATGAATCAGACACTTGAAAGTGTTAATATGCTACAGTGGATAATTACACCTTAAAAGAGCACTGTTTTTCCATTTTAATGCCCAATGATTTCAGCTTGTAAAAGTGTGGAGTAATACTTGAAAATACTAATGGCAGTAGAGAACCTGCATTAATTCCAATGAGATCATTTACATCCTCTAATCATTTCTGATGAGCCCAGAGGAAATGTAAAATATCTAAATTTATTACAAACAATTTAGCTTACTGATTATTGTGATTTGCATTGTATTTACATATTTGCTTTTCAGAGCTAAATTGATGCCAACAAAAACTGTACAAGAATTTCTAGTAATTAAGTTAGAAATAATTAGTCCATCTTCTATTATCCATTGCATTAGTATGGATTCTCCCCTGTAGGCTGTGTGGGGAGATGGTATTTTACAGTTTAAAACAGCACATCCTCATCAGGATCCAATGCAGCTGAGGATATGGGGGAAAAAATAAAAACAAAAACACACCATGTTCTTGCTCCTCAGCAGAGGTCAAACAGATCTGTTCAGAAAATGGCTTCACATACTATGACAGTTCCTCTGTCCTGTACTATGTATTTTATAATCAAACTTATTCTGTATTTAAGTTAAAAAGCCAGCACTATGTAAAACCGATCTTTGAAGGTTTATGAGCATATTAAAGCCATAATTCTAGACAAAAGGGTACTCTACAGGGGACCATGTTCAGCTCAGTCCAGCCACTTATCCACTCAAAACTCACATCCTTGGGTTAGTGTTGGTCACAACCCCAGACTTGGTTACATAGCTTGTGCTTATTAAATATTTTTGAACCTAATGGAAGAAGTGATCCTTCTCTGAACACTTCTAAAATGAAGATTACTGTCATACGTATTTGATTTCAAGCCTGGATATCATAAAATACAACATTTCTTTACACTGAACTTAAATTTGCCTTCTCATACCTTTGACCTCTGTGTTATTAATATTTCTATATCCTAAAGATGAGCAAAGTCCTTCTAATCTCTTTCCAAATCACACACAAAAAATTATATCCAAAGACAGTTAGCAAATAATATTTGTCATGTCTCTGATTGCTTAGGTTTTTCTCGAGATACAGTGCTTTCAAGAGCCCTCATTTTCTTGACTTATTTTTAAGTTACAGCAGGATTTGTCATTATCCTTCTTAAATTGTGGTACCAAAAATATATACATAATACAGTAGCCTCCCTCAAGCATAAGAGTTAAGAAATTCCTGAAAACTGTGAAAGCACAGATCAAACATATATGACTATGCTATAAAATGAAAAGGCTAGATAGGACTTAAATGACCAAAAATGACTTTTTATTCAAGTTATTTTCTCAGTGGTTATATTGTGTAACTCACTGCCTAGAATCATTTATCTGTAAAGACTACAAAGGATGTTTCCCTCAAGCTGCTTTTCCAAAACTGGGACCTGTTATGGGTTAAGTTGTGTTCCCCCAAAATAGATATGTCGAATCTGAACCCTGGTACCTGCGCATTTGGCTTTATTTGGAAAAGGGGATCTTAGAAATGGAATAGAGTTATTAATAATAGGAGCTCACTGGAAGTAGGAAGGGCTAACCTAATATGACTTCTTATCCTCTAATAAGAGCAAAACTCAGTCACAGATACACAGGAGAATAGCATGTGAAGACAGAGGCAGAGACTGGAATGATGCATTTCTAAGTTAAGAAACCCTAGGGCTACCAGAAGATGAAAGAAACAAGGAAGGATACTCCCCTGAAGGCCTCAGAGGGAGCACGGTCCTGCTGACTCCTTGGTTTCAGGCATCTGGTCTCCACAACTGTGAGAGTATACCTTTCTGTAGTCATAACCCTCCTGGTTTGTGGGAATTTGTGATGGCAGCCCTAGCAAAATAATACAGGGTGAAAAGAATTATAAGCAAAACAACTCAATCGCTACAGTAACTTAGTTAAGAAACCAAAAAGGTGTCTTCCAAAATTAAGTTTATGATATCGTACTCTGATTCTATTTCCTGATAGCATTGGCTAGGGACATATTTCAACTAGGGGCTTTCATTTTTCCTGAAGGTGGCAATAAATTGTGTCAAACACCAGGGGCAAGAGAAGTCTTCACAAAAGAAAGCTGGATGGCAGAAGGTAGAACTGAGACAGAAGAGACATTGCCTTTCTAGGCCTTGACCTCTGGGATCTAATGTACCAGAAATATAACTCATACAGACAAAAAGCAGGGAAATACTGGGTAAAAGAGGGTGTTCCCCAGCAAAGTCCCCACCCTCAAGCCTGGAAACTTGTGGTTCTAAATGGGAACAGGCATTCCTGTTTTCACACCCAAAGGTGGCCTTTTGGCCCACCACACCCCCCTATCCTGTACTCATATAAACCCAAAGCCCCAGGCTCCACAGCAGAAGAGCGGAGGAACAGAACAGTGCGGCAGATAAGGAGAGAAGAGAAAGGGTGTCCGAACATTTAGAGGTGTTCAGCTGGGGATGGTCAGAGAGGAGATTGCCATGGGACGGCCAAATTCCAGGGGAAGATCATCTTCCCACTCCTTCCCATTTCCAGCTCCTCATTCAACCTGCTGGGAGCCAAGTCCATTTGGCAATAAAATCTCCTGCATTTACTGTCCATCAATTTGTCTGTGTGACCTGATTCTTCCTGGATGCCGAATAAGAACCCAGATACCATAAGGGCACTGAGCTGGTTAACACTTAAGCCATCTGCAAATGGCAGAGCTAAAAAAGCACTACAATATGCCCATGGGAGCTTTGGAAGTCACAGGAACCCACCCCTAGATGCTACTGTGGGGCTGGATCCCAAAAGCACTCACCCTCACCCTGGTTCCTGCACCTGCCCATCTGCATGCTCCCCTCCCATAAGGGGTTTGAGCACCTGGCAGCCAAACAGATGAGCCACATCCTTGTCGCATGTCCTGCAAGGAGGTTCAGGGAACTCTCCTGTTGCGTAACTGTAGTTGAAGGTAACTTTCCATTGTTTGGGATTAACAATATCCTTGCAGTTTTCTAGCTTTTATTCATTTGTTTATTGGTGATACTGAATAGTTAGAAAAAGTAGGGGGGCATGGCATTACATAATATTTTTTTAATGCAAAAATGGTAAGTGTTAATTGTTCTCACAACAAAAATGACAGTTGTATGAGGTAATTACTTAGACTTAGCCACTTCATAATGTATATATACTTCAAAACATCATGTTGTACATAATAAATACATATAATCATATCTTTCAATTAAAAATATTAATAAAATACATAAATAATTAAGAAATGTTGCTCTGGCCATAGACTATGGGATAAATGAGAATAAAGAGACACTGAGATCTGGGAAATGAACTGTATGGTTGCTGTTGCAAAGCTCTAACTGAATGAAGTGCGAACTATAATCTATACAAGATAAGCTACAGGCTACTTGAATTTTAGAGAACACAAACATAGTACTGAAGGATGCATGAAGTATTTTTAATGTTTTAAGAAAATAAAAGAGAAAGAAAGAGGGAGAAGCTTAACATTTACTTATAAGACTGTTAACACTGTTTTAAAACTTTCAGGTTTATTTGGTTTTGTCTTAAGTGAAATGAACTTAGTTTTTAAACCTTGAATAACTAATTGGAAACATAAAATGTTTTACCGCCCATTCATTTTTAATGAGTAAAACAGGGTGTTAGGGGAAAACAACAGAAGGGATTTTGATGGTAGCAGCTCAGGGTCATTGCCTTAGGTCTGGTTGTTTCTCCACCGTGCTTACTCATAGATGGCCTGCTCCCCACAGCCTGCTCAATCAGCAATCTCAATTATAGGGAGAAAGAGAACCAAGGTTATTTCTTCTTGCTTCAGAACTGAGAACAATTTTAATTTCAGAGAAATATGTAACTGCCACTCTGATTTATATAAAGATATGTGCACATAAGAGTTAAAAGAATTCCAAAAGTGATGTACTTTATTTATTGCCAAAATATGAAGCTAATTTATATTCATTTATACTGAAAGTAGGACACACTTGACAGCTATTAATCCATACAGTAATTAACATTAGCTTTGCAAGCTGAAGATAATATAAAAAGCTAATGCTGCGATATAAAATGTTTCAATGGATCATAATTAACACAAACTTTAGTTTCTGATGAATCATTTTTTTCTTAGATTATTTTATAGGTTATGCCTAAATAACAGAAAGGAATATAAAATTTTGGTACTAAATGCCGGGAGTCCAAAAATGAAGTATAATTTTACTTTGCTATTATTTTTCATATATTTATTAGAGTTTGGATGGCTTCATGTGAGATTATTATTACCACAAGGTCTTATCCATTTAAAAAAAGTAAAAATTAAAACAGCACTTTTGCTATCTTTCTAGAACTCCAAGCAACATATTAAGAGTGGTATAGGAAATTTTAATTCTTTATATATATATATTATACTTTAAGTTCTAGGGTACATGTGCACAACGAGCAGGTTTGTTACATATGTATAATGTGCCATGTTGGTGTGCTGCACCCATTAACTCGTCATTTACATTAGGTATATCTCCTAATGCTATCCCTCCCCCCTCCCCCCCACCCCACAAAAGGCCCCAGTGTGTGACGTTCCCCTTCCTGTGTCCAAGTGTTCTTATTGTTCAATTCCCACCTATGAGTGAGAAAATGCGGTGTTTAGTTTTTTGTCCTTGTGATAGTTTGCTGAGAATGACGGTTTCCAGCTTCATCCATGTCCCTACAAAGGACATGAACTCATCATTTTTTATGGCTGCATAGTATTCCATGGTGTATGTGTGCCACATTTTCTTAATCCAGTCTATCATTGTTGGACATTTGGGTTGGTTCCAAGTCTTTGCTATTGTGAATAGTGCCGCAATAAACATACATGTGCATGAGGAAATTTTAATTCTTAAATTATATTTAATACTGACTAAATATGTGCATACCTATTATACTCTGATTACTGTTTTTCTAAAAAAATTTGAATTTTTTATATTTTCTTTCAAAATCTGTCAATAGTTTAAGAAAACTTAAAAAATGTAGTGATACTGAAAATAATGTCATAATATATAAAACTGAAATAATTAAATCAGTAATTTTTTCTAAATAAGATATATTTCCTAATTACTACAATTGATAAAATATTCAGAATTCCCTTTTATAATACTAAATATCACCTAGTTACTTTCATTTAAAATATTATAAATACCAACTAAATTTCTTTGAATGTTAACATGATTTTTAAAATGGCTGAAATAAAGATTCTGTTGTCTATGAAAAGATGACATCAACTTTTTTTACCTGTGTTTCCAGAGATACTAATAAGCCAAGTTCTGGCTTCCTTTCTTAGCTAGGACGGAAGATACTGTCCTATTTCATGTGGACAGATTATATTCCTAGTCTATTTAGCCACATTAAATTAATATCATTCTTCCAAAAAAGAATTTACATGTCATAAATTATTACTGCAAAACAACTCAAAACCCTACTGAATTGGCACTGAATTGGCAATGAATTTGAGGGATTATATATTTTCTTCTTTTTATCTTTTCCATAAAATTCATTTTCAAAGTTCTCAATTATTGATTCATAGCTCTCCAACTGCTATCCAACTTAGATACTGATTTACATTCCTGAATAAACCTCTTAGCAACTCACATGAAAATATTTAGTTTAGAAGTTCATTTAATGCATTTAAGCTTGGAGTCAAGGACCACTGCTAAAAGAACATAATGCAATATAACTGGAGTTTATAACTGGATTTTAAACAACAAACTATAAAACCTAATTATTTAAGAAATAATACTGCTGGAGCAAAAAAAAATCATATATATCAATTTATTGGTGATATTTTTGTCATGGCATGATTGATATTATTTCAGTAAGTACTAGGATTTATTGACTATTTTAGTGGGAAATGGAAACCATAAAAGTACAAAGGACTACAGCATTCCTTTACTATTAGTAAGGATTCTGCTTCTAGAAAGTGTAACAGAATTCATAGTTGGAACGTGAAGATGAGCTACCTCAATCCAATGGACTGTGTATGAATATGGGCCTTATTATCTAGAATTTGGGGATATCAAAACTGGTCATGACCCCAGCCAGCAATATGTGCCCTCAAGAACGCTCTCTTCCTTTCTCACATCACAAGCTGGGGTCCCTTCATTTGGTTCTTTAGTATTTTTAACTGCCCTATTCTACCTGAAATTAATGCCTCTTCTCATTCTCACCACCTCTTGCATCTTGACAATCCTTGCAGTTGCAATTTGGGAGATAAAGCTAAACCTGTTCTTTTTCCCATTGGTCTTGACCTTGGCATACACCTACACCTGGGAGGTTAAGATTTCCCAAAGGGTACATGTGCATGGCTGTTTAGATCCTCAACTTCCATGCAAACTCCTTCCCATAAATCCTTCTTTGATCTCATTCTTCCCAATTCCCCATCTCTAGCCTTGCAAAAGAAGTATATGCCTCTTAGGCATCCTGAGTCTTCTTACCTTGCATTGTCATTAATACTAAAAACCCTGAGCCACCTAATAAAGGGACAATTCCAAATCTTTTTAATTTTAGGAAGACCCACTTTCCATCTTTTGAGAGAGGTGAGCTCTAGACTGAATGAGAATGAGAACTAGAAGAGAGATTGCGGTCATAGGAATCTATATTAATACAAATATTTAGATTAAAGAATAAATTTGGCCTTTTTATAACAAAAAGCAAATCTCATTTGGCTGATTGCTTAGACAATGAAGACTGGGTTTGCCAATTCATTTATATGAAAGATGATTTTGATATTCATTGAACTAAACCTGTAGCTCTAAAATTTTCCAGAAAATATATTTAAGCATGTGATAAAATGTATATTTTAGTTAAAAGTATATAATTGAAAAGTGTGTATTGAGATTGAAAATAATTTAACTTTCCCAAATTATTCAAGTATTTCAGTTTATAAAGGAGCTTCTCTAAATGGGAAATTAACAGGTACAGTATACTTCCAAGAAACTAAAAATGTGATTGACTCTAATTACATTTAAAAAAATCTTTTTGCATTTTTTCTTCAACAAAATTGAAAAGATCAGTAAATTAAATTATCAAGTAATAAATCTATAAATATTAACTGTAATATTCAACCAGTGTATCATTCCTAGCCTGTAATTCTAATGGAATTCAAATCGAGTAAAATGTTATAACAAAACACTTTCCATTATCATTTACATAAACAATTTTTTCCCAATTATAGCACCTGAAAAATACATAACTATAAAATTTATTATGTACTTGGTTGGCATTCTAGCAATAAGTATTATGTTTCCTCTCTCATTAAGAAAGCATTTTAAATAATTGTCCATTAGCGAAATTTATAGTATTCTGTATTGGTTTTATTAATACTCTATTATTAGCAATTGAAATGAAAACTCAATCTGAATAGCTTATTTTAAAATTTGGAAACATCTAATCATAGAAATAAAAACTGAATCTCAAGTGCATGTGGAGTATGTATGAAGAATTGTTCATTTCAGGGTGTATGATATGGAGATTAATAAAAGATGATGGGATTACTTTCTGCTGGGGAACAGGAGTGGTAGTAGAAGTTTTAAAACAAAAGGAGACATCATAATATTGACACCTATTAGAGTAGTGCTTGCTTATGTATTTGTAAGTGAATGATTATTATTATCAAATATTATGGTGTTAGAGTACATTTATACATGTAAATGCTAAATATAATTCTAAATTTAACTACAGGTAACATATTGGGAATTATATCCTTTGCAAGTATTTAAACTCATGGTTCAAATTTTTAGATGTCACTCTAAATTGTACAACAGTATGCAGAAGTTTTCCAAAATATGTAATCACTACCAAGCCAAATTGTTTGGAAAACATTGTGGTATACACACCTTTTTATATTTACTGTTATTTGTTACAATTCAAGGCAAGTTGATTAGTCATTTAGTCTAAATTTCTTTAATTACACTACCAAAATTTAAATGTACAGTAGATAATTATTTCCTGGGGTTCCACTTTATATGGAAATGTGGGCTTTGTGTGCCGTTTGTTGGATAAAATTGAATTATGATGCTGGATTCTGTCCCATGGAATTCTCTACACTCTTCAGAAGAAAAGTTTAATGTTAAAATAAAGGCAAAAAAAGCATCAATTATTTGTTCTAAATGCAGAGTTGTGTCTGTACCTTTGTACTTTACTAGAAGATATTAGCTTGACAAAGAGACAATTTCTATGATTATTATATTTTAAATATGCCCTCCTTACCTCAATAACTAAATGCAAAGAAGATTCTGTTAATAAAACAGTAGATATGACCCTTAATATTCATAATTATTGCTTTTTATGTAAATTTTGAGCTAATTTAAGAGCCGTATTAGGATAATTTATCTTAATGGAACTACTTGATAAGTACATCCTAATTGCCCATTGGCCAGGTTTATAATTAACATTTATGCTTTAAATTCTGTGTGATAATTTCTACTTTGATTTTATTCCGTGTTATGAATACATAAATAGAATAATGTTTTAGTTTATATTGAATTTTTTTAAATTACATTTTAATTAAAAAAAATTTAAAAGTAAGAGTAGGTCACTTTTTTTGCAAATAATTATTCTCAACATACTAAATGGAACATTTATTTTTTGGAGGCTATTTTATTTTGTGATTATACTGTCAGTTAATGTTATTCAATTAAAAACAAACAAAATGCCTAAGAGGTAGTATAGGCTACTTTAGATCTCTCCTGTTTCAAAGGAAACGAAATATGAGTTCAGCCTTTTCAGTTAAATTACACAATGGTTTTATCTTATTCTCAGAGCTTCTAGAAAATATATTGGTCTATAATTATAAATAATAACAACTTCCAGATGCATACCTGAGTGCTTTTTGCCATTCAATCCAAACAACATTCCATGAGTTTGATTCTTTCATCTCAAATTTAAGTACACTGTACGATGTTACACCACAATCAAGAGGCAGATCCAAAATATAAACAAATGCTCAAATGCTCCAAAGAATAGCGATACTCATCAGTTTCCAGTACGATCCACAGATTCTATTTCAAAAGTCAGATCTTAAGGTCATTTATTCATAAATTTCACATTTTGAAGATGGATGAGGTTTTTAGACTCCTGATACATTTCAACAAAATGTAACGGATTTAGATATTCAGTTTCCTAAAACAGACATTCTTCTCTTGCATGATATTCTAAAGGGCATTTAAAAATAATATGATGACTGCAATATATAGATAAATTTTTAATAAAGTTGGTAATAATTGCCTTATCACTCAACTTCTTTTGCTTGGCAATTAGAAATAGCTTTGAAGATTATTTTTTTCTTCAGATCAGACAACAAAAGCAAAGGGGACACGTTTACATTTCCCACCCCATCATACCCAATGATAACCATTGTTGCAGTTTATGTATAGTAGACTCAAATCAATTCAAGTCAATATAATTTATTTAATGAATAGTCTGTAATAGAATAGAGATTTTTTGAAATTCAGAATGTCCCTCTCCAGGCCAAATAATATTTTTTTATATACTCACAATGTGATACAAAATTTAATCACGGAAGGAAAAGCCAGCAAAAAGCTTCACTTTCTCTTTATTTTCCTTCAGAGCACTGATAAGCAAAATTCAACTATCACCTGTACTATGACATTCAATCCGGTTTCTACTAGCAACGTCTTTTTCAAAGAGTTAGGGTTGACACTTAGTGACTGACAGCAGATCACAAATTGTTATTGTAGGCTATTGAGGTTAACATGTCAGAAAGTGTGAGTTTTCCAATTCTGTTTAATTATGTTATCCATGGCAGAATTTGGGCCTAAGTTAAACTCCAATTACAACTTTGTGTTTTGGAGTAAACAAAAATCTGTTTTCCTTTTTTTTTTTTTTTTTTAACAGAATGCCGGGGAACAAGATTCCTTTATGAAAGAATAATTATCTGAAGGTTTAATATGGTGGATTAATAGATATTATTAATTTTTATGTAATGTAGGCTAACAGAAAATAAACCGAAGGTCTTGACCAAACCTATTTAATAAAAACAGTAGTAGATAATCTTTTCAAAAGAATAATATCACAGTGAATTTCATGAATGATTTCATTTTCCCATCTCACAAATCTACCAAACCATCTGTTGAAGGTTTGGGGAGGTTTTATTTACTTATTTATTTATTTATTTATTTATTTATTTATTTTTAATTAATTGCTTAGCTGTTTGTTTATTATGAAGCAGAGATTGTAAAGAATCTCAAGTACTATTTTGAAATTAGCTTGTGAAAGTGGGGCAAAAAAAAAAAACTGCTGATGACACAGAAATGAGACAGAAAAAATAAAATAATTTCAGACATAAAATCCTTGAGGAAGTCAGAGTAGGCAAAACCCAGTAGTGCAGAAAATGGGTTGGTTAGCCTATAGGTAGGGCTAGGAGGTAGAGAATTTAAGGTTAAGGGTGATATTTGAACATGGCCTCATAAATTTGTGTCACTCATCAGACCATATTGTAAATCAATAAGAAAATGATATTATAATTATACAATGTTTGATTTTTCAGTAAAGGCACATATGTTTTAATATATTAGCCTGAAAGATTTTCTGATTAGTACTCTTCACTATATTGCAAAGTAAAATCAGAGACAAAAATACATCTTTATTACTGTTAATATAAAATATTTCCCACTAGGTGAATATTCACTTTGAAAGCTAAATTTCTTAATTGTAAAGTCTATATTGTAGGATTTTTATATATTATTTTAAAATTATTGAGTTATGAGTTTTCATTAAAATATATATTATTTAACATATTTGAAAGTTATTAAGTATATTCAGAGACCACAAAGATAAAGCCCTTTACATATTCCTCAAATACATTACTCTGGAAATTGCAATTTCTTTTTGTGCCTTTGTTGTACATTTGTAAATGTATTTCTTCTATTTCAGGTGTAATGTCTTTTAACAGTACTACTATGCATTTCTTTTTGTGGTTTCTTTTCTTTTGTGAATTTTCTTGGCGATTGATTAACCTAGTAGTAACAGTCTAGTTGTATCTAAAAAATGACCATCAAAACATGTATTGACTGTATAACAGCAGAGCTGTTATGACTCTGAGCTTTCAAGCTTTCAGTCATTCTAATCAAGTTCTGCTCATGTTGATTCATCGTATCATTGCATCATTGTAGAGACAAATTACAATTGACTGCTGAATTCTAAACCCAAACAACGCTAGTGCAATGAGTCATGCCTATAATCCCAGCACTTTGGGAATTCAAGGCAGATGATCACTTGAGGCCAAGAGTTTGACACCAGCCAAGGCTTTGTGTTTATAATATGACCCTCATCTCCACAAATTTTTTTTAAAGAAAAGATATTAATAGCTGGACATTGTAGCTCCTACCTGTTAGCCCTAACTACTCAGGATATTGAGGCGGGAGGGTACCTTGAACCCAGGAGTTCAAGGCTGTAGTGAGCTGTGATCACACCACTGCATTCTAGCCTGGGCAACAGAGCAAGACTGCCTCTAAAAACAACATAAAAAGTGAACAAACAAACAAACAAAAGCAAAGCTAATTGTGATACAGAACTTTCCATCGGAATGATTTTGTAACATTTCTTAGGGAAGAATAAGCAGAGACTTGATGACTTCATTCATAAAATCTGAAATCTCCAAGAACTTTTACCATCATAATTTTGTGTTTAAGTTAATACTAGAACATGTGTAGCTCAACCCATCTTCCTCAGCGGAAACACCTAGAATGTTTCCCTGGGAGAGAGATTTGGTGTCTAGTAATACTCAAGTAGCTATAAAGCACAGCTATAAACAACATTGCTATAAAAACAGCTATAAACAACTATATATAAAATAATTTAAACACAGAACTGCCTGCTTGATTATGCTTGGAACTGAGGAGTTTCAGTGATAAAATTGGATAATTCTGAGCAGACTGAGATTGGTGGTCAGTGGGTGAGACAATTGGTGGTTAGTGTTTTAAAGGTTAGAGCTAATGATTATAATAATTAAATCTTTGAATTTAATAAATAAATAAATTCAATGAATAAATTTAAAATGTGGAAAAGTTACTGCTTTCTTTTGTACTACTAGAGGCAACACCTGGTATAGTTCTAGCATTTTGGTTAATAAACCAAAATCTCCATCTAATTGAAGAGAGTTGGTTCTTGCCAACTTGGGCAGTCACCCAACAGAACTTAAGTAAAATCCCCTACTCAGCTCTGAAGCCAGTTCTCCAGAGTATAGTGAATAGTGACCATGTGCATTCTAATGCCTTACAGGTAACACCACAAAGAAATGGTTATAGAATATTGCCATGCCCTTTCTTCCATTCCCAAGTGTTGATTTTTGTCACTCAATACTAAAATAAAGAAGTCAAGTTGGGTTTATTATGATAACATGTTTGAATTTTTAATTACAATAAATAATTATATAAGCACGGAAATAAATTGAATTTGTAAATATTTTCTATTCTTACTTGTTTAAACAAACCTGAGAAATAACTGGAACACTGAAGTATTTTTAAATCTTCGTATTTGTAGAACATGAATATAAAACAGAAATTAAAATTTATATTATTTTTGATATCCATGATATTCCATGATAGAAAATGTTTTTCTATTTCTTGTGCATTGAAAGATTTTTGCAGTTATCATAAGGAGTTATTGAATAAATGATGTTTCAGACTGAACGTACTCAGTGTAGTTTATTTCTCGATTCACTGGTTATTGATAAACTGTTAAATTTTAACAATCATATATAAAGATTTTTAAACGTTTATCACAGAGAGAAACTTAATTAAACACATTAGGGTATTTGAAACATCATTTGCCATACTAAATTTTCCTTTCCAATATTCGAATGCTGAATTCAGACAATAGCAGTTTCTTGAATACCAACATAATTTTTATCAATTTAATAAATTAAATATCTTTTAGATATTTCAACAATAAATACAACTTACTAAGATTTCAGCTAAAAATTATTAAACTAATTATAACTAGTTGTAAAACTAAAATATTTTGCAACTATTTATTAAGCTAAAATATATTTTCAAATTAATGTTATAATACTACCATTTGAATAAGCTAAAACATTTTATGCACTACAAGCTCATACATTGCTAAATATGCAAAACCTCCTTAACACAAAAATATTAATAATATGGGCTTGGTTCTCAGAAACATTTGTCTATTTAGTCCTAAATCTGAGATTTAAAAAAAAAAATGCTTATCCTGGATAAGTGCAGTGGCTCACGCCTGTAATCCCAGCACTTTAGGAGGCTGAGGCTAGTGGATCACTTGAGGTCAGGAGTTTGAGACCAACCTGACCAACATGGTGAAAGCTCATCTCTACTAAAAACACAAAAATTAGCTAGGTGTGGTGGCACGTGCCTGTGGTTCCAGCTACTCAGGAGGCTGAGGCAGGAGGATCACTTGAACCCAGAGGCAGAGGTTGCAGTGAACTGAGATCATGCCACTGCACTCCAGCCTGGGTGACAGAGTGAGACTCCATCTCAAAAAAAAACACAAAAAAAAACCTTATCTACTAAGGAAGAAAAAAAATTACTATCTTCGTTAATTGAGATTACTATCAGAGATTTAGCCTACATGTGGTAACTGTGAAGCAGCATCGTTATCTGGGGTGACACTCGAGGTTCTTGGTCTCATGGCCAAGTAAATCAAGGACTCAGACACGACAAGGGTGAGGTTTAGAGCAGAAATTTAACAGGCAAAAGAAAGAGAACAGCTTTCCGTTGCAGAGTGGGGTCCCAGAAAAAGGGTTGCCATTTTTACAGTGGAATACAAAGGGTTTTAAAAGAAACTGATGAGGGTAGGGCATCTCATTTGCATAAAGCGTGAATTCTTGTGGCTCCACCCTGTCCTCCTAATGTGTATGCAGGGCCCTTAGCTTGAGTTTCTCCATATTGCTTTGCTCATGGAATTTTCCATTGCGGGCATGTCTGGGCAAGTCACTTGTGTAGTTTTTCTTATCTGTGCTGTTGTGGTCATGTCTTAGGCAAGCCCCATCCCCGCCAACCCCGCCCCACGTGCAAATTCCTTTATCTGTTTCTACAAGCTGTTCTTTTGTTTGAAAGAATTCAACCAAAGACCCACCCTAACTGCCTGCCTGCCTGGGTTTTTTCCATTTGCCTCTCTCAACTGCATAGGACATGTTAAACTTTTTCAGTAGTTTACTTCAGAAGGTATACGATCACTTAGCGTATGTTGTTGGATTTCAGTTGAAAACAATACATGATTCATATTTCTACTTATAGAATTATGCAGCTCCCTCTATGGTTGATAAACTGAGTTACATAAACATCTTTCCCCTAACTCTAAAGACTTTAGAACTTAATAGGGTGCTCTGCTATACAAATTTTAGTTAAAGACTTTTAGACTTTTAGATGAATGCTTGCATCCTTTTATATTTTTTAGGTGTGTAGAACACTGATCAATAATTGAAATGATAATTAATTTTCAGATATTTCACATGGTTTTCTTTAACTTCATATTACAATGTATGTTATTATTTAACTGATCCCCTTCCTTGAGTCAGTGAAAGTCTCCTAACATTTTTGTCATGTTAGCTAATTTTCATATACATTCTCTATAAAAGTATTAATAATATTGCATATCTAAGAAGGCTCAAAAGAATTTTTTTATACTCATCTTCTTATAAAACCATCTTATGTTGATTTGCCATTTGGTTGACTTCTATGGACTTTTCATAGATTCAATGTATTTTAAGTAATTACAGTCATCATTCTCCTTTTGGTGCTCAAGTATTCACAACTTCTTTTGTGTGTCCTCTATGTGCTTAGCATGACCATATTACTATTTCAAAGCTTCATTTCTTTCTGACTCAGCCAAGTGTTCCAGAATCTGTTTGTACATTGCTGCTCCTGACAAGGGATCAACTAACCCTCCCAAAGATTCCTAGTTACTTTCAGTGGAAACATACTAACAGACAAGAAGACAAAATACAAATAGACTAATAGACATCTGGTATAGGCTGAACTGATCTTAGTCCATTTCAATCAATAGATCTAGAGAGGACTGTACAGATCAACAGATAGATTAAGAATTTTGATGAAATATTTACAGTTCAATTTTTACATTAAAATGCTTGTACCGTTTTTCATTCAATATATTTTCTACCTTCTCTGTTATGCTAGATACTTTGCTTCCTTTTTTTAATTAATTAATTTTTTTTTTTTTTTGAGACAGAGTCTCACTTTGTTGCCCAGGCTGGAGTGCAGTGGCACAATATCAGCTCACTGCAACCTCCGCCTCCCGGGTTCAAGCGATTCTCCTGCCTCAGCCTCCTGAGTAGCTAGGATTACAGGCATGCGCCACCATCCCCGGCTAATTTTTGCATTTCTAGTAGAGATGTGTTTTTGCCATGTTGGTCAAACTGGTCTCGAATTCCTGACCTCATGATCCACCTGCCTCTGCCTCCCAAAGTACTGGGATTACAGGAGTGAGCCACCACGCCTGGCCTAATGGATAATCTGCTTCCTAATGAAAATGGCATGCTTACTTATTTGCTCCATGTGAGAAACAAATAGAAGAAAATAATACAATATTAATGTAAGCAATAAAACTACTGAATAAAGCTTAAGATTCTCTGGATTTCTTCTCATTGTTTAAATCTGACGATGTATGCATAGTAAATTTTTCTTTAATAGATGTCTCATCAACTGTTATTTGTGTGACTACATAGTTGCTTATCTGATGGGCCATTTAGTCAATCATTTTCATTTTCTTTCCATTGGAGTGCACTCTTATTACAATTCTTTATAGTTCTCTGTCATAAGTTGGTAGAGTCTTTAAGACAGGGCTCTTGGTGATTTATCAACAGCTGTTAGGGAAAGAAGTGTCCACCCACTGGTACAATTAGGGTTGATAAGGACATTCCAGCATGTTAATTCCCAAAGTTTGCTATAAACATTTCATTTTGTCATTATTTGATGTATCTACATAATGACATTACAAAGTTACAAATGCATATATTTTAGTCAGCCAAACTTATATATATCTTCTAAGTAGACAATTTCTTCATATTACTATGATATTTAGTAATGTTATGACACTCATTTTCATAGTTTTAATTACATTTTAATTTGATTATATTATTTTTGAAATTAAACATTTTAATTTATCTTGCCTCCTTTTCTGTTCCGTAAATTTTTCTTCTTTTAAAAAATGTACTGTGTCCTTTTAACAGTAAATATATTATACTCAGTATTGTTATATAATACCAAGGTTTATTCTGTACTAGCCCAAATGATTCTTCTGATAATATTGGCTTATTTGGTAGCAGCTTAAATGTTAATTTTACTATGTAAGTAAGAGGAACAAGGACCTTACTAGTATTTTGCTGCTCTATATTAACATCTGGGAAAAATCTAAATGTAGGATTTTCTGTTTTTACATTAAGTCCCTTTTTGGCTCATAATCAAAAACAGAATTTATTTTATACAATTTTTTGTAATATCTTTACTTTGTACATAAAGATGACCTTATTGTAGAACTCTCAATTTCTGAGAGGTATTTAAATATACAAGTCTATTCCATCAATCCAATGGGATTTCAAATCACCAAATTCAATTGAGGATGTTTAAGGTAACAAGACTGTATAAAAATAAAGCACTATTACAATCACAATAATTATCAGAAAACAATTATATATTTCATATTATTTTATCAAAACGTTTAAGGTGAAAATTTTTTATTTATATAATTTTATGGTTATCTAGGTGTTTTTAAAACATTAGTACCCAAAATGGTTTTAAGAATGCTAGCATATTTCAGTTCAATATAATTTTTTGAAATTCAGTGATTTACAGTGCATTCACATTAAGCTACAGTTATTTAGTTTTGGTATAGAATTTCAATGCCTTGCATGAACTTAAATACACCATTTATCAAACTCTTTACATTACTTGGCTCCACGTAAAACCTTAACATCGTTACACACTTTAAAATGAAAGTAAAACATTAAATTTCTCAGTTTTATGCTACATTATTTTTATTGAACTTTGAAAATATAAAAGTGTCTTGATAAGAAATTCCTCACTTTATAATAAATGTTTCAGGAATAAAAGAGCAAAACTACCATACGAATCTGGGTAGCACAGCCACCCAGAACCAGGAATTTTAGACCCTAACATTAAGGACAATTCTATTTGCTATCCCAAGGCCAGTGGCCTGTTTTAATCAGTGTAATTTTAAGTTTCACTCTTTGAAGATAAGACTCCCCCTTTATAGTTTAATTCACAAAGTGTTTTTGACTTTGTAAATTCTGCATTTCCACTAAAAATTTCACAACATATTCAAATTATTTTTACGAAGCTATTCTAACAGATTTTTTCACGATTTGCCTGTGTTATGCTTTGTTAATTTTTATTGTTGTTGGTGGTGGAGGGGACTGGCCTGTATTACTTTTTTAACTTCTCTTAGAGTATTTTCTTGGAAAAACTTAAGGAGATTTTGCAGCTTCTCTGGGGTTTCTCTGAGGGAGGTAATTATGGGCTTTTTCATTTTTTTTAAACAAATCTCATAAAATAAACCTCATCTTTCCAAAGATATTATGACTCCATCTGGAATTCTAAGTCTGTTTATCAGATATTCCAGGATATTAAGATCTGATAATTCATTCAGGAAAATCATCAGTTTGGGGTCATCCATGGTATGGAAAGATATTCTACTTCATTTGCAGTTAGAGAAGGGTAAACTAAGACCACAGGGAGGTACTGATCACAATTCAGAAATCAGATAATAGCAAGGATCAGAGAAGGAATCAATAGAAACTCTGCTTATACACTGCTATTAGAAATTTAAATGGCTCCACTGCTTTGAAAAATGTATTTTCTTGTATTTTGGACCATGTTCACACCTTTTGCACTCCTAGATTCATAGCTACATGGCACAAATGAAAAAAATGAGCAGATATATGTATGGCTGGAGCTTATAGAGGGAGGATAGCTTGGGATCCTGTCACAAGGAAAGCCTCTATCCTTAAAACACCAACACATAAGGTTGCTTTTGAACCAGCAGCATGTCTGAGCTGTCATTGAACAAGAAGTCAATGATACGTGTCTCCCAGTTTTTTGATAGTATAACTAACAAACTGGAGCAGGAGACAATGAGAACTGGAAAGCTCCCAAGGGACACAAGTAGCCAGATAGTTCATAGTGCACAGGTTTAGAAATAGTGATACAAAGGATCTCAGGACTCCGATTTCACAGGAACTGGGCAGTAGGAAGGCATAATCTTGATTGAAAACTTTCGAAGATATTAAACTAGATCCTCATAAATACATAGAATCTTAGAACAGGGAGGGAGAAGAAATGGTGGCTCTTCATACCAATAGAAATCCTATTTATGTATGGAGGGAAAATAAAGTGAGGATTGACTCAAAATAGAACATAAGGAGCAAAGAAGCCACTTTGACAGTGCCTGACAAATAGAGAAATTCTCCTTCAGCTGAACATTATCAACTTTTTGCTTACCTACACAGAGAGACAAACAGTTGCTTGCAATCAATATTTTAAAATTATTTACTTACAGAAAACATCAAGTTGTATTCCAAAAGTCAAGCGGGGTTGAGGGTAAAGTACTGTACCAGGGAATCTATTTGAACAAATTGAATTAAATTGAAGTAATCTGAGCCCAGAAATTGATATCAGGATATCACCAATGAATGACTAAACATTAAACTGCCCAGCATCATAAATCAGTTTTTGGGCTGTCTCATTCAGGTTTGTTTATTTATTTGTTTATTTATTTATTTATTTATTTATTTTTGATAGAGTCTCACTCTGTTGCTCAGGCTGGAGTGCAGTGGTGCAATCTCGGCTTACTGCAAGCTCTGCCTCCCGGGTTCACGCCATTCTCCTGCCTCAGCCTCCCAGGTAACTGGGACTACAGGTGCCTGCCACCATGCCCGGCTAATTTTTTTGTATTTTTAGTAGGGACGGGGTTTCACTGTTTTAGCCAGGATGGTCTTGATCTCCTGACCTCATGATCCACCTGCCTCAGCCTCTCAAAGTGCTGGGATTACAGGTGTGAGCCACCATGCCCAGCCTCAGGTGTGTTTTTAATCTAAATTAAGAGACCGAGATTAATAGTGACTGAAGAAAAGCAAAGACAAACACTTTTTCACAGAGGCATATTATATTTCCTTTGTATGATATAAAAATGATGCTTTTACTTTCTACTTCAAGAATGTGGTTTTTCTAAAACATTAAAGTTAATATTAAAAGGTAAATTTATTCCCTTCATTCAACTAACACCAAGAAAAGTAATATCTGTAGAAATTTTAGGGAAACAATGCACAAACTTCTTAATTAGCTACTTAGTATTTCTTTATAGTCTCAAAATTGACATAAAAGATTCAACACTCACGATTTTGTTAAAAATCACTAAAACAATATGTTTTCAAAGCATAATAATACTAATACTGGATATCAGAAGTAAATGGAACAATATCAAACCTTTAAGAGAAACTAAATTATATGTCTAGCATTTTATTCATACCTAATCAAGCAATCAGGTGGAATTAACATATCATACACTTTTTAAATAAGTAAAAATATATTTGCTTATTATAAGTATATTTATAATAATATAAGCTTATTGTTCTTATGCTTATTTTATACACATACATGCACACACTTGAGAAAGGACCATAACAAACAAAAGAAACAAATAAATTCGAAAATATGGACTAAGTGATACTGGAGCAGCTGAGTATAAACTAGAAGATTTGAAACAAAATAGAGAAAAGTGAAATAGCATCATAAAGTCCAGTTGCTTTTCACCATGGCTGTGCATTAGAACTACATGCAGAGCTTTGGAGGGAAAACACAACACCTAGACATCTGTATTTAAAATAAAACTTCCAAGATAATGCTCATGTGCACTTGGATTTTAAAAGTGATTATAAGTTTCTGTTACACCTGACAGTTTTTGTAATATAGAATTCCAATTAATTGTGCTTGGACCAATAATGATACATGGTATCAGAGTGAATAATATTGACATAAAGACAGTAGTAAAAGATATTTATCAGTTTCATGATCAATACATATACAAAAAAACCTAATATATTTGCAAATTATATTATAATCATTATATTGCACAGCATGTACACTGGTGATCTAAAGCTATTCTCCTTGAGCCTTAAGCTGAGCACTGATCAGTGAATATACATGAGAAAACAATCCAAGATCCACATACAAACGGCTTGAAAGAATTTGAGGTAAAAAACAAACAAAAACCAAAAAAATGCAGAATCAATATAAGACCATGAATAGTTTTTTATCTCACTAGCCAAAGTACACACACACAAAATAAAACCTTAGAATATATTAGCTAGAATACTAAGAAGAGCATTGACTCAATAATTGAGAAAAATTAGACTTGGGCTAAAGGCTGCTCTTATACTGCCTAACCAAGCTTGAAAGCAGGCCTTGAAAGAATCACACTGTTACCAAGTTACCTAGATATGCCCCAGAGCAACTCTCAGGAATATTTATAGGTGTATGAAAATATCTAACAGCAACAAGTTAAAATCACAAGGTTGAGTATCATAAATTATCAGTCATTCAAAAGAGCAAAACTATGTGTATGTACATATACATACACATACATACGTACGTATCAAACTTTTAGACATAAAAGGCACATTATCTAAAATAAAACATACATATAAATGTGATGAAAAATACATTGCATAGTACAAGAGAAAACCTTAATAAACTTGAATGCGAAGCCATAGAAATTATCCAACATAAAACACAGAGAAAATGATAGAAATAAAAAGTGGAAAAACCAATGAGCTGGAGAATAAATTCAAGTGGCTTTATTTACATGTAATTGAGGCTGCTGAAGGGAAGAAGGGTGGGATAGAAAAAATATTTGAAGAATTTCTGCTCCCAAATTTTCAAAATTTTATAAAAGCTACAACTGCAAATATTAATACAAAGAACTCAACAATCCCTAAGCACAAGAAACACGAACAAACTACACTGAAGCACATAGTGATTCAATCATTTAAAATCAATAAGACAAAAATTATAGCACTCGTGGAGAACCTCTGCTAGGGCAGTGTGGAAGGGAAATGTGGGGTGGGCAACCCCACACAGAGTCCCTACAGGGGTGCTGCCTCGTGGAGCTGTGAGAAGGCCACCATCCTCCAGACCCCAGAATGGCAGATTGACCGATAGCTTGCACTGATCGCCTGGAAAAGCCACAGACACTCTACACCAGCCCGTGAAAGCAGTGGGGAGGGAGGCTGGACCCTGTAAAGCCACAGAGGCAGAGCTGCCCAAGACCACGGGAAACCACCTCTTTCATCAGCGTGACCTGGATGTGTGACATGGAGTCAATGGAGATAATTTTGGAGCTTTAAAATTCGACTGCCCCGCTGGATTCTGTACTTGCATATGGCCTGTAGCCCCTTCGTTTCGGACAATTTCTCGCATTAGGAATGGCTGTATTTACCCAATGCTTGTATCCCCATTGTATCTAGGAAGTAACTAACCTGCTTTTGTTTTACAGGCTCATAGGTGGAAGGGACTTACCTGTCTCAGATGGGACTTTGGACTGTGGACTTTTGAATTAATGCTGAAATGAATCAAGATGGGACTGTTGGGAAGGCATGATTGTTTTGGAAATGTGAAGATACAAGATTTGAGAAGAGCCAACTGTGGAATGATATGGTTTGGCTTTCTGTCCTCACTGAAGTCTCATCTTGAATTATACTCTCATAATTTACACATGTTGTAGGAGGGACCTGGTGGGAGATAATTGAGTCATGAGGTGGCTTCCCTCATACTGTTCTCCATACTGTTCTCATGGTAGTGAAATAAGTCTCATGAGATCTGATGGTTTATAAGGGGTTTCTGCTTTCACTTGGGTCTCATTCTCTCTTGCCACTGCCTTGTAAGAAGTGGCTTTGGCCTTTTGCCTTGATTGTGAGGCCTCCCCAGCCACATGGAATTGTAAGTCCATTAAGCCTATTTTTCTTCCCAATCTCAGGTATGTCTTTATCAACAGCGTGAAAGTGGACTAATACAGTAGTGAACCCAAAATTAACTACACTGAGACATTATCCAGCCATAGTAAAATTTGGTAGGTTATTGCAAAAATAATTAAATTATTATCTCCATGCTTTATGCAACCTCTGAGAAAATTTCTTTTAAAAAGGTATGCCAATATGATTTGAATATAATTTTATAAAGTCTCTTGCTATAGTTTAGAGACAAGTCTGTCATCCTTATGCACGTCTCATTTCATTTACTAAGTGTTGCATCTATTATGGTGAAGCTCGCTTTCTTTCTTTCTTTCTCTTTCTTTCCTTCTCTTTTTTGCTGAACATTCCTTTTTTTCCCCTTCTAATGTATTATATGTTATAATTATCTCTCATGAGCAGGGGTCACAAACTTTGTCTTTAAAGGGCCTGTCTTAATCTCCTCAGGCTGCCATAACAAAATACCATAGACTGAGTGGGTTAAACAGTGGAAACTTTTTTTCTCACAATTATGAAGGCCAGAAGTCCAAGATCAAGGTGCTGGCCTGGTTGATTTCTGGTGAGGGCTCTCTTCCTTGCTTGTAGATAGCCATCTTCTTGCTATGTCCTAACATGGCAGGGAAAAAGAAATAGAACAAGTTCTCTGGTGTCTCTTTGAATAAGGGCACTAATATCCTCATGAGGGCCCCACCCTCAGGACTTCATCCAATCTTAATTACCTCCCAAAGGCCCCATCTCCAAATCACATTGGTGGTTAGGGCTTTAAAATATAAGTTGCCAATAAACACAATGTCGTCTATAGCATGGCCAGATAAAATATTTCAGGTTTTGTAGACCACATACATCTTTGATATATAGTTTTTTGGTTTTTGTTTGTTTTACAAATCCTTTAACCTTTCTTAAATCCCCAATGGTACAAAAACAGGCCCAGAGGTTGAATTTGAACTGTGGACTAATGGTTTGCCAGTCTCTGCTCTGTAGAGTTCTACTAAGAAGATAGCTATGTCCCAATAGTTAGCATTTAGTAAGTGTATTAACTGTTCCAGAAAGTCTTTTACATGCTGGAAATTAATTATAGTTAATTAGTTACACTTCATTAAATATGCACTATTATTTTTTCCCACTTATAGATAAAGCTGGCCCTGAAATGTTCAGAGATCTGCTCAAGTTTATTATAATGAATTCATACATGGAAATGACAAAATTTACAAACAAAATGATTTGAGCTCACATCTTACACTTGAAATCATTATGCTAAGTGGCCTCATATTTTATGTAAATTTGATTTAAAATTATCATGATGCATTCCATGGGAACATTGTGATTGCAATTAGCATGTGAACTGGATAGCCATTGATTTAAACTTTGAATGGAAGCAAATAATGAGGTGAGTCTTTCACTTATGACCTTACTCTTCTTCGTGAACTTCCTGGTGTTACACAGGGCAGAGTTCCAAAGTAGAATTATTAACAGCATTTTCTAAACACTAACCTCCTGCTTTTCTTACTCCTCATCCCCTCTTTCCTTGGAACTGCCAAAGCATCACATAAAATGTAAAATAGAGAAAGCCTTCGAGAGGACTAAATTGTATTGCAAAATAAAGGGAAAGACAAAGATAGCAGGTACTATAAATAGAATCAGGGTTGGAAAAATTTTTAGAGAAATTTCAGAAAGAGTAAAGCTTTGGGGGCAGCTGTCAGGTGAGAAAACATGTATGGAAACTTTCATTGAATGAACTGTGCCCCTCTCCTCAGTGTTCTCAAGATACACTTTTAACGAAATATCTACACATTTTAAAAATTTTTGGGAGCTAGGTTTTTGGAAATGTTATAATGCATGGGGTAGGACTTGAAGTCAAGCAGAAAAATAGGTCAGTTTTCTCTGGGTTATTCATACCAGTGGCATATATTCCATGCTATGATGTTTTAACCTCCTTGGATCATTAAACATGGAAAGCATATCCAATGCTAGTAGCCTTTCTGAGAGACAACAGAAGACTTGATTTTATTCCTCATTTTACCACACCAAATTTCTATTTTTCACATTGACTTCTTTTGCACTTTTATAAAAACTTTTCTACAAAGTTCTTTTAATTTTTTTTTCCCAAGAGAACTTTTATACTTTTTTAGAAACCATCTTTATGGACAAGCTCCACATCCTGATATTACCTACATAATCCATTTTTAGTGACAATTTTGCAGGTAGGCCGACAGCTTCTATTATTGTATCAATTTACAAGGATGGTAAACAAATTTAGACCTGTCCATTAGTAGCCAATCTTCACATTTTCTCCAAGATAGGGTTATCTTACAAGATTAGTAAGTTATCAGTTTTTGGAAGGGAAAAAAAACCTTCCATTTTTCTATTTTTAAATAATCACCTTTTTTGAATTTATTTTCTGTACTTTTGTCCATTCAGATGATAACAGCACTGTACAGCAATGATTTTTACATTTAATAGCCACAGAAATCCTCTGGTGATTCTTAATATCACCCCACTATATAATGCTACTTTTGGACTCTGGTCTGTGTAACAGTAATAACAAAGCAATACCAGGAAGTTCACTAAGAAGAGTGAGGTCATAAGTGACAGACTGACATAGCTGGTGAATGAGATTCTTATTCTGTAGATCTGGAGTGGGGCCTTATATTCTACATTAAATTTCTATCAAGCTCCCAAGTGATATCAATGGGGCTGACCTGTAGTACTTTGAGTAGCTAGAGGGTAGTAGAAGAAATGATGGCAGGAATTTTGGTCTCAATACACCCACATAGAGCAAAACTGTTTCACTGCCCTTGACCACTCATCTGAGGATTTTTAAGTGAAAGGGAAATAAATTTAGTGTCTTTAAGCTACTGTGTCTTAAGATTCTTCTTTTTATAGACACTAGAGTTCACCTTAACTAAAACACAAGGTTTTATCATGTTTTGTCATCTTCAGTTTTCCTCATGATCCAAAATGGCAGCTGAAGCTCTCACCATAATATCTACATTCTACATTGATAGCAGGAGACACAAAATGCAAAGTGGGTATCTTTATGTTTCTAAGGACATTTCCTGGAAGTCACACACAATACCCCTGCTTGCATTTTATTGACTAGAACTTGTGATATGTACATAATTATCTGAAAGAGAGACTGAGAAATTTAGTTTTGATTCTATTGAATTATGGTTCTTTATAAGTAGAATGAGCACAGAATTTATTGTACAGACACTATTTCTGATAGTGAAATGGAGTGCTATTAAGAATTATTCTGGAAGAAGATATTTAACCTAGCTCTACTGAGGCAAAATGAAATATATGTATATTCTTGTTTTAAAGCAGAAAAGAAAGAAAGAATGTTGGAATGAAAACTTGTAGTTGCTGTCATATAATGTTCCCCAAGAATCATTTGGACAGAGAGTATGAAATGAGATATGGAAGACAAATCACACACTTTGACACAGCTTTCTTTAAAATGTTGGCTTAATTCCTAAAGGATTTTATTATAAATTTTATTTATAAAGTTGCTTTTTGAGTGAGAAACTTCTTTTGAATTATCAAAGATTAAACATATAGTAGGTCAAACCCTCAGAGAAATTATGCTTTTTATACCTGAGAGATGATATTATGGAAAGCTGGGGCTATTTCCAAAAAGTGCTACTTATTCGTAGATACAGAACATTACTGAGATGCCGCCAGAATGGCAAGTATCAGAGTCTGATATATGATAGATGCTAATGATATATTAAAAGCCCAGACTGTGAGATCATCTGAGTCATTGAGGGAAATAGCCCTATGATTACTGAGTTGAAATGCCCAAATATTTATGAGCAGGGAGGATCCAGGGAGCTTCAAGTAGTAAGACATAAATACCTACCAGAAAGCTTAGATATTAATGTCTATATATATTATGTGGCTGGAGATTTTGGTTCAGGAATTCTGACTACAGGCCTTTGGATTCACAAGTATGCCAGCTTCCAATAGTTTCAGGCTGATGTTAAGTGAAATCTCAATTTTTAACTTAACCTGACACAATGTGACCATTATCCTTTTTTTTTTCTTTTTTTGAGATGGAGTTTTACTCTTGTTACCCAGGCTGGAGTGCAATGGCCCAATCTCAGCTCACTGCAACCTCCGCCTCCCTGGTTCAAGTGATTCTTCTGCCTCAGCCTCCCAAGTAACTGGGATTACATGTGCCCACCACCACACCCAGCTAATTTATGTATTTTTAGTAAACACGGGATTTCACCATGCTGACCAGGGTGGTCTCGAACTCCTGGCCTCAAGTAATCTGCCCGCCTCTGCCTCCAAAAGTGCTGGGATTACAGACATGAGAGACGGAGCCTGGCCCATTTATGCAATTCTAAGAGATAAAGACCAAGCAAAAGCAGAAGCTATTTGTTCCTGTTTCTATTCTAGGGTTGTGTATAGCCCCTGGGTCCTACCTCCAACTATTCCCAAATAAAAATTTGAAACTTTATTTTTTGTAGCACAAAGATAAATGAAGAAGAAAGCCCAAGTCAGAAATTCAATTTATCTTTTCTATGAAAGGGATACAGCCTGAGTTTAGAATACGCTCAAGATAAAATTCAAATAATACATAACATTTTTATAGAGGTCAAATGTGGTCACAATTGGAAGTCATAAACATATGAATATAGGAAATATTTGATAATTAATGGTGTAATATCTCTATCCTATAGATCTGTGTCTGTCACCCACCCCATCTCCATGGAGGTTTTTAACAAATAAGACAAAATGAAAGTAGATATTTGATGGGATACATAGAAAATAAATGTGGATAGTTATACCTGATTTTGGATTGCCCTGCCTAATTTGCTAGGGAACTAGTAATGTTTAGTATTGCTATAGTCTGAATGGTTGTGTCTCTCCAAAATTCATATCTTAAAATCCTAACCCCCAAGGTAATAGTACTAAGAGATGGGGCATTTGGGAGGTGCTTAAGCCATAAGGGTGGAGACTTCATGATTAGGACTAATGGACTTACAGAAGAGATCCCAGAGAGCTTAGCTAGCACCCTCCACCATGTGAGGACACAGCAAGAAATCAATGTCTATGAGAAAGTAGGCCCTCATCAGACACTGAATCTGCTAGCAGTTTGATTTCGACTCACCAGCCTCCAGAACTGTGAGAAATAAATGTCTGTCATTTATAAACAACCTAGTTTATGGCATTTTGTTATAGCTGCCTGAAACTAAGACAGAAAGTTGCTATCTCGAGGGAATGAAGACGTGACTAATAGCCAAAATGTGGAAGAAGCTTTGGAATGGAATAATGGGTAGAAGCTGGAAGGGTTTTGAGATGCGTATTAGAAAAAGCCTACATTGCCATGAATAGACTGTTAGAGGTGATTCTGTTGAGATCCCAAAAAGAAAAAAGCAGTGATATAGAGGAAGCCTCAGCTTAGGTATTTCTTAGAAAATACTTAGTGATTCTGAACAGAATGTTAGTAAAAATATGTATGGACACTTTCTTCATTCTTTTTGCTCCTCTGACTGAATGATTTCCAATGACTTGTCTTTGAGTTCACTGATCTTTTCTTTGGCTTCATCCAGTCTCTTATGAACCTTTCTAGTGAATTCTGTGTTTGTCGGCTCCATGATTTCTGTTTGGTACATTTGAATATTTTCTGTTGAAATCCTCACATTGTTCATTCATTGTTCTTTTGATCTTAGTGAGCATGTTTGTTTTGAATTCCCTGTCAAGTTAATTAGCTATCTTCCTTTCATTAGGGTTAGTTTCTGTAGATTATTGTGTTCTCAGGTTTAGAATATTGTTGCCTGATATTTATTTTCCTTAATTCTTTGTGTTGGTATCTGTGCATTAGACAAAGCAAGCACCTTTCTCAGTCTTCACAGACTGGTCTTGTATAGAAGACCCCCACCAATCAGCCTCACACATGATTCTGGTGGGCTTACCAGCTCTTTGCTTCTACACAGAGAAGCAGGCAGCTGTGTTTTTTTGTCCTCTGCTCTATGCTAAGCTGAACATAGGATCTACAGCATCTAACAGTCCAAAGTGCCATCTCAGTTCTCTACAGGTGGCTAGACAGTGCCAGACTCATCAGAGTCCCAAAACTAGCAAGTCAGATCCCTGTCCTTTGACACATGTATTAACTCCTCCCCTCCTCTGGGAGAATCCGGGAGCTAGGACTGTGTCTAGTCCACATTTTATAGCACTATATCAGAGAGGAAGTAAAGTTTCTAGGAAGTGGGTATCCTGAATCTCTGTACCAGCTTCTGTAAGTGTGGTTTTGTGTTTCCCTGAGGTGCAGGAGTCTTTCAATTAGTTTTTAGATTTATCACAAAAGAAATTTGTCAGTGAATTTCTGCATAATCAGTGTTTCTGGGAGTAAGGAGAGTTTAGGACTTTCAGGTCTATTCTCTTGCTTTTATTATAATTTTTTTTTCAGCTCTTCCCTTTGGAAAGTATACCCCAAGTTATTTGAGGGCTTTTGCTACATTTTACCATTTATTACACAAATCTATTTACAGATATAAGTAATCAAGATCTGTTTCTTTATTTAAAATACATAAATGTCCTAGTAAGAACTCAGGAACAACATGGGCAAAGCACATGGTGAAATAGTCTTGGATCAAGTAGGCCTGACATTACTGTTTGATTTCAGAGCTACACAAAATACTCTGGGCACATAATGTCTTCATACAGGTAAATCCTAGAACTGAAAATTTTTAGCCATAATTAATTGATTTTTCCATAGCAATTACAGAGAATTTTAAATCTTCTTGGTGTTAGTGATGTCCACAATATTTTTGCCAAGGATTATTCCCTAATGGAAAATTACTAAAATACTCCTCTTGAAGACACAATGTTTTTAAGTGAGTAACCCCTAGAAAAATGTAAAAATAACACAGGGTTACAAAAACTCATGAATGCCCTGGTGCAACAACCTTATGGGAAATATTAGAGAAGACCTAAGAAATCTAGCAGAATGAGTAGCACTCCTGACTAGCCATCTTTGTCCCTCGTAAACTTTTTTATTCATATAGTTTTTTCTCTTTTTTTGAGATGGATCTTACTCTGTCACCCAGGCTGGAGTGTGGTGGCACGATCTCGGCTCACTGCAACCTCCACCTCCAAGGCTCAAGCAATTTTCTTGCCTCAGCCTCCCAAGTAGCTGGGATTATAAGCACTTGCCATCATACCTGGCTAATTTTTTTATTTTTACTATAGACGGGGTTTCACGGTGTTGGCCAACCTGGTCTCAAAATCCTGACCTCAAATGATCCGCTCACCTTGGCCCCCCAAAGTGCTGGGATTATAGGTGTAAGCCATCACGCCTGGACTTTTTTATCCACATAGTTTTCTGGTCTAGATGTTGTGCTAAATGTATTCAGACAAAGAGGCTGTAACAGAGGCTGATAGATATTAATGGTTAGTAGCTATCCAACAGTGAGTTCTGAAAAATACTCTAACCTCAAATTAGAATTCACAAAAAACTACTGACATGATATTGATGCAGGATATCTCAGTTCCTTTGCTGGACTTGCATCAGGGCACCCTGTTTGCTTGGCCTGCCATGTCCAACCCCTTGGAGGGAGCATGTAAGCCAGCAGGTGTAGGATCCAGCCAGCCGCTCCATGCACCGGCAGGTTCAAGCTCCATGTGGGGCTCACAGTGGTGTCCAGGTGGGGGTGCCTATAACCCCAAAGCCCCAAAGGGGATGTTACAGTCCTCTCTTAGTTCTGCCATCTGTGAATGGCAGTGTGTTAGCAGCTCAGTTGGCCCCTTGCCTCATCATGTGGGGCAGACACTCTTTGCTGGTGAGGACAAAGGGCCGGTGGGACAGCCTTTCTGGGTACCTGCACTTGGTGAGTCTCGAGATCTTTTCAGGTGTTCAAGAAGAATGAGGTTGCACAGACAATGGAAGGATGGTGAAGGGAGAGAATTTTATTAAGCGATGAAAAGAGCTGTCAGCAGAGAGGGGAGCTTGAGAAGAAATGGGAAGGGCAGGTAATCTTCCCCAAAGTCAGGTCAGGTTGTATCTTCCGAAGTTTGGCCTTCTCTTCTCCAAATTCTGGCCATCTCTTCCCCAAAGTCCAGCTATCTCCACCTCTACCGACTGAGTCTGTGGTCTTTACAGGCACAGGATGGGAAGTGCGTGCTGATTAGTTTGTGGGTAGACAAAATAGGTTAAAGTGAAGACACCACTCAAATGTCGGCACATTAGTGTAGAAAACCAATTAGGAAAGAGTAGGTATATGTGAAATAGGTGAAGGTGAAATATGTGAAATATGTGATTATCCTGTGGGGTCAATCACAGGAAAGTGCGTCAAATGGGAAGACAAGTTCTCAATCCAGTCTGACTATTTAAATTGTAGCTTGGCTCTCAGGCTTTAAACTATCTTCAGCTTGGAGGCAGGGTTTCACCAGGTACCTGTCCCTATCTGCCTAGGCATTTGGCTGTCTCCTGTCACTATCGGTATGAGCAAACATGTTCTAAAGCTGTTCAGAGTAGCCTAAGAGTAATTCAATAATAAAAGTTCTGTAGGCCAATTTAGTAGTGCTCCATTATTGTGCAAGTGTTTCAGATTTATTAAAGAACATGTTTCAGCAATAAGAATGCAGATTGCCTGTTCATAAATTAATCAGTTTGCATGCCATGGAAATGAATTCTAATAAAAGGATCAGAGTACTTTGGTACCACAAAGAAGAGTAGGATATGATACTAAGTGGGGCAGGTAATAGCTAAAAGGTTGACTTTCCTCAATTCAGACTGGAGTAAGTTATCTCAGTTAAGATGGAAAAAAGTGAATATAAGCATAATGGATTGATCTTGAGTTGGGGTAAAGATTAAAGGAAAAAGAAAACAACAGAATAGTCTGGGCCAAAGATTTAAGACATTCTTCCAACAATTAAATTTTGCCAAATTACATAAATAAAACTCACTAATGGGGTGCTATACCAATTAGTAACCTGCAGTTCATCTCACTAATGGAGTGCTGTACTAATTTGTAACTTCAAAAACAGAGCAAATAATTGATGTTTTCCACTGAATAGCGAGGTCTGGTTTTGAGAACATTACATAATCAATTTAATTTCATTAGAACAAAAATGGTAATAAAACTGATCTGGATCCAGTTTGTCTGGTATCAGATGGCATAAGAACTCAAACCTCAATTGAAGATGTATTTCAAGTGTCAGATTACCCAGCTGAATTTAGAAGTTCTTCAAATTAGAATATATAGATGACTTGTCCTTGGAACGCTATTGTCAGAATACAGGAAGTAGTATAACATTATTTAATCATTTCCTCTTATATTAAGGCTTAAGTAATCCGGAACAAAATGCAGTTGCTAATTTGCAACTTGTAGCTAATTTGCTAATAGAGAATGTATATCACATTTTTGTATACCTCTAATGACACTAGAAATAATGCCACTCACATTTTAACTTGTTCTTTGAAATTTGAAACGGAAAGCAGAGAGGAAATAAAATAAAGAATCTTCACTGCCCATTGATTGCTTGAGGATATGTATAGGAGATTTGTGAGGCACTGAAGAAATTGTAGGGGAAAATTCTAGGAATTCAACCAGTGAAGGATGCTGAGTCAAACAACCTCTGGAGCTCTTAACTAGGAAAATGCTTAGTAACACCTCATTCTTTAGAAGTTAGATATTTTTCTTTTTTTTTTTTTTTTTTTCTTTTATTATTATTATTATTATTATACTTTAGGTTTTATGGTACATGTGCGCAATGTGCAGGTAAGTTACATATGTATACATGTGCCATGCTGGTGCGCTGCACCCACCAACTCGTCATCTAGCATTAGGTATATCTCCCAATGCTATCCCACCCCCCTCCCCCTACCCCACAACAGTCCCCAGAGTGTGATGTTCCCCTTCCTGTGTCCATGTGTTCTCATTGTTCAATTCCCACCTATGAGTGAGAATATGCGGTGTTTGGTTTTTTGTTCTTGCGATAGTTTACTGAGAATGATGATTTCCAATTTCATCCATGTCCCTACAAAGGACGTGAACTCATCATTTTTTATGGCTGCATAGTATTCCATGGTGTATATGTGCCACATTTTCTTAATCCAGTCTATCATTGTTGGATGGGATCTAATTAAACTAAAGAGCTTCTGCACAGCAAAAGAAACTACCATCAGAGTGAACAGGCAGCCTACAAAATGGGAGAAAATTTTCGCAACCTACTCATCTGACAAAGGGCTAATATCCAGAATCTACAATGAACTCCAACAAATTTACAAGAAAAAAACAAACAACCCCATCAAAAAGTGGGCGAAGGACATGAACAGACACTTCTCAAAAGAAGACATTTATGCAGCCAAAAAACACATGAAAAAATGCTCACCATCACTGGCCATCAGAGAAATGCAAATCAAAACCACAATGAGATACCATCTCACACCAGTTAGAATGGCAATCATTAAAAAGTCAGGAAACAACAGGTGCTGGAGAGGATGTGGAGAAATAGGAACACTTTTACACTGTTGGTGGGACTGTAAACTAGTTCAACCCTTGTGGAAGTCAGTGTGGCGATTCCTCAGGGATCTAGAACTAGAAATTCCATTCGACCCAGCCATCCCATTACTGGGTATATACCCAAAGGACTATAAATCATGCTGCTATAAAGACACATGCACACGTATGTTTATTGCGGCATTATTCACAATAGCAAAGACTTGGAACCAACCCAAATGTCCAACAATGATAGAAGTTAGATATTTTTCTAAATGTTTTCAAGTAACTCTAGGGAACAAATTGTATAATAAATAGCACTAGCCATAGATGTACTGGTTTTTGATTACTGAACATTTTAATTACTTATATTAAAAGGTTTATCAGGAATTCTTCTCATGCAGATACTGATGAACTGTTTTTTTGTTCAATATTTAATAAATGTTTTTATTTAAAAGCAATTGCAGGGAAAAATACATGTAAATGTGCATGGTGTGTGTGTTTGTTTACATATATATGTACATACATAGCAAATTCCATCTTGCTAGCTGTGAAAATCATAATTCTCTAACTTTTAAAATAGTATATGTTTCTGAGTTTTCTAAAATATAAACTTTTTTTCCACAGGGCATAGTTATTGTAAACATGCTTTGTTATTTCTTGTTGTAATTGAAAAATACACAACAGAGACTTGCACTTTATTTACATAGTAACCATACAGAACAATGTTTCAAATTCATAGGGAAATGGTAAATGGTATGCATAATAAAGTAGTTTAAGGTTAAAAGTATCTATGTTTAATACTTATGTGATTATGACAGAATTTTTGTGTTCAAATTTCTTTTTGCAGAATAATCTTATTTCATATTAAAACTTTGGATAACTGGCACAGCAAGGTAAGTAAAATCTGACAAGTCCAAGACTTTCAAACTGGATTACTAATAGTTAGATTCTAAAGAAAGAAGGTGGCAGACAAAATAATAAATTAATAATCCAAATTTTAAAGATGCTTTATCCTTAAAAATAGTGTGAACCACATTTTTATTCAATATAGTAATGGAATCACTAGCCGGAGAGATTTGACAAGATCAAGAAATAAAGGGCATCCAAATTGGAAAGCAAGATATCTGATTGTCCTTGTTTATGAATGACATCACCTTATATTTACAAAAAGACCTAAATATTCCACCAAAAAGTGTTAGAATCAATAAACAAATTCAGTAAACTTTCATGATACAAAGTCAACATACCAAAACTAATTTGAAGAGCAAATTTCTGTTTGCCAATAGAAAACAATTTGAAAAAGAATTCAAGAAACAATTCCATTTACAATAATTACAAAAAAATACTTAGGATTTATGTAACTAAAAAAGTAAAAAATCTTTACAATGAAAATAATAAAACACTGATCAAAGTTATTGAAAAGGGCTCAGAGAAATAGAAAGATATTCTATGTTTATGGTACAGAAGAATTAATATTGGTAAAATATTAATACTACCTAAAGCAATCTACAGATTCAATGCAATCCCTATTAAAATGCCAGTGACATTCTTCACAGAAACTTTCATAGGTTATCCATGATCATTTTTGATTCATATGGAATCACAAAAGTCTTCACATAATCAAAGCTATCTTGAACATAAAGAAGAAAGCTAGAGGAATCACACTCCAGGACTTCCAAGGAAACCTTTTACTTGTTGGTAATGTAAATTAATACAGTAACTATGGAGAACAGTATGGAGGTTCTTCAAAAAACTAAAAATAGAACTATCATATGATCCAGCAAGCCCACTGCTGAATATACATGCAGAAGGACAGAAATCAGCATATCAAAGAGAGATATGTACTCCATGTTTTCTGCAGCACCATTCATAGTAGCCAAGATAGAGAACCAACATGTCTGTTGATAAATGAATGCATAAAGAAAATGTAAGATAGCTATATATGTGTATCTTTCTCAATTTTTTATATCTGAATAATATTCCATTGTGTATGTATCATATATTATATATTATATTCCATTGTGTGGTGTGTATATATGGTGTGTGTATTATATATTATTATGATATATAATGTATAACATGTAATATATATCACATACATAATATATAATATATGGCTATAGTATACATTATAATATATGTATAATACATACACACAATAGAATATAATTACAATGGAATATTATTCAACTCTATAAAAGAATGAAAATCCGTCATTTGCACCAACACGGCTGGAACTGGAGGACGCTGTGTTAAGCAAAATAAGCCAGACACAGAAAAATAAATATTGCATGTTCTCACAAATATGTGGGAGTTTAAAAAATTTATCTCATGGAAGTAGTGACTACAATGGCAGTTACCAGATGCTGGGAACAGTAGGAGTGAAGGAGAGATGATGACAGATTGGTTAATCGGTACAAAAATACAATTAGCTAGAAGGGATAAGTTCTAACATTTCATAGAACAGAAGAGTGACTATAGTTAAACAGAATTTATAATAGATTTCAAAATAGCTAGAAAAGAAGATTTGGAATGTTCCCAACAAAAATAAATAATAAATGTTTGACATGATGAACAACCCAATTATCCTGATTTGATCATTGTATATTAAATCCATGTACAAAATATTACATGTAGCTCATAAATATGTACAGCTATTATGTATTAATAAAACAATAAACATAATGTGAACCAACATCATCAATAATTCTGTTCAGGTAGGAAGAAATGTATATTACATTGGTCCGTGCTGCCATAAAACTTAGAACTGTGCCTACCCAGTGAATTTTCTCATAATTGACTGAGAGTCCTGTTCCATCCTATTTCTCACTTATCTGCCAGCAGTCAACCTAAAAAGATACCTTTCAGCTTCCAAACTTGAGCAGTTATCTTAAGCTACTACAATCTACATTAAAAACCAAACCAAACAGACAATCTTTTTCAATCTTTTTTTCAGAAAGAGCTCATTCAGGGAGTTCTGGAATAAATTTGGAGTGATCCTCCCACATTCATTGGAGAAAAATCTGTTTATGCTGACTGCTTCATTTTTCATCTAAAAAAGATGTTAGTCGGGCACAGTGGCTTACGACTGTAATCCCAGCATTTTGAGAGACCAAGGCGGGTGCATCATTTTAGGTCAGGAGTTCGAGACCAGCCTGGACAACACGGCGAAGCCCCGTCTCTAATAAAAAATACAGAAATTAGCCCAGCGTCGTGGCAGGCGCCTGTAATCCCAGCTACTCAGGAGGCTGAGGCATGAGAATTGCTTGAACCCAGGAGGCAGAGGTTGCAGTGAGCCGAGATCACACCATTGCACTCCAGCCTGAGGGACACAGGGAGACTCTGTCTCAAAAAAACAAAAAACAAACAAACAAAAAACTATTGAATCACAGTATAAAGTTTAGGTGATTATAGGATATTTTGGGAATAAGGTGGAAAAACAACTATCTTTTATAATTATAGAAGCTTTTGTATAAGTGATACAAATTGTTGTAACAGAATTTACATTCAATTTGAATTATTTCATGCAAATAAATAACAGTTTTATGAAAATGGTGAGTCAATGGGAATTTGATGCAAGACAAACAACAACAAAAGATGGGTAGTTATTAGATAAGTATGTATTTAATGTTTTGTCATAATCTGTCAACAGTGAGTGGAGTGAAAATAGCATAGATCTTGAGATAAGTTATCTCTTCTGCTAAAATGAGGGCCAATTGACTATAGTCAATTAATTTAACAGCCTAAATATCTGGCTAAAATATAGTGTACAGAAGTTTCATCTGCCTAATTCCTAACAAAAATATACAATTCAGTATGTATATGTATTTGTATATATATATGTATATGTATATATATGTATACCTATATACCTAATTTCTAACAAGAAGAAATTAGAAATTTATTGGCATATATAAAAATATATATATATATGTCTATCTTAGCTGAGGTGTTTAATTTTGTTTATATTCTTTGCATGAATTTTTAGGTTATTTTTAATTAGTATTGAAAGGACTGTTAAAAGTGTCATTCATTTTAGTCACACAGATCAGCACCAGTTGCAAAGCACATGTCAAATGATCATGAAATTACAAAGATTTAAATTTAGTGTATCTGCTAACAAACAATCTAATTTTACCCAACTTACACTTGTGTAAAGAATTTCAGGTCCAGAACGATGAGAAATACAAAGCCCCGTTTCTTAAGAACAGCAAAATGCTATGACTTTCTCATGTAATTTGAAATTAGCTTATGGGAAAAAATTAACAATCCTGATTTTCTGGGTCCAGGAATACATGTTCAAGAAAACTGGTTTTACACAGATAACACCCTATGTAAGCATAACCAGAGAATTTTACTTTCTTTCCTGTAAGTTGAGATAATTTTAAAAAATCTTTGACTACCAATTCATAGTAGGGTTTTTTTTTTTTTGTAGAAAACAAGATTATGCTTTCGGATAGTTTTCAATATTTAAATATTTGTTACAGTGCAGTGACATGATACTGGATGAGCCACAGAAGCTGCCTTTTCTATAACTAAGTTGCACAATTTTTTTGTGAAAATAAGGGGTAAAAAGCATTTTAACTTCTTAAATCATTTTGAGAAGGCAAAAATAGATTTTAAAGAGACCATGATTATTTATGTGCTGCTTTCCCCAAACTACTAAAATATGGTAGCAACACTGACATATTATTGGCCATATTATTGGGAGTAGTAATAAGTAATATTTAATGAAACATACATACTGTGCAATATTTGTTCTTGGACTAGATACTATTAAGCAGTCGCTCTCTGTTTTATTTGGTTTCCTTAATATTTTTTGGTTATTAAAATAACTTCCCTGATAAAATTCATGCAAGTCTTTTGTTTTATAAGTTTTGATATGTTAAAAATACTATTTTGAAATAGTTTATTTTAATATTTACATATTATCGGCATTGTGTAGAAATGAAATTGAGTTCTCTATGCCATTTTAAAAATCAAACAATCTTGCTGTACTTATTAATTAGATTCCTTGGTGTTTTCCATGTTGACAGGCATATCAGCTGCATAGTATTTTTGAGTCTTTCTTTCTAACTTAGGTCTTTGATTTCCTTATTCAGCTGCCAAGGCTGGAAGGAGTATAGGAGACATTGTCTTATACCTTATTTTAAGGAAGGATACTTTCAAACTTTAACCATTAATAGTATTTGTTGAACATTTTTTCACAGATGCAACTTAATGACGTTAAAGAACTTACCTTCTCTCCTGATTATGCTAACAGATATTTTTAAAATATAAATCAACATTTAATTTTATCATTTTTCTATATAATTTTAAATTATTAACTACCACTTTTTAATTAATCTTTTAATATGGTGTATTAGCCCACTTTCACAGTGCCATAAAGTAACACCTGAGACTTAGAGGTTTAATTGACGGACAGTTCCGTATGATTGGTGAGGCCTCAGGAAACTTACAGTCATGGTGGAAGGGGAAGCAGGAACATCTTACATGGTGGCAGGCAAGAGAGTGTGTAAAAGAGGAACTGTCAAACACTTATAAAACCATTAGCTCTCATGAGAACTCACTCACTGTCATAAGAACACCATGGGGGAAACCACCCCCATGGTCCAATCACATCCCATCAGGTCCCTCTCTCAACACGTGGTGATTTTGGGGATTACAATTTGAGATGAGATTTGGGTGGTGACACAGAGCCAAACCATATCACATGGTGAGCTACATTCATTAATTTTTTCATATAAAATCAAAATTTTATTTCTGGAATAAATATAATTGGTAAACACAAAACAGTACAATTTACAATAGCTCCAAAACATGAAATACTTAGGGATAAATCTAACATGTGCAGGATCTGTATGCTGAAATCACTGTTGGAAGAAATCAAAAGGGTCATAAATTGGGAGACTCAGTACAGTTCATATGCTAATTCTCCCCAAATTGATCTACAGATTTAACAAAACCTAATCAAAACACAAGCAGTAAGTTTTGTAGATATAGATAAGCTGACTTTAAGATTTATATGAAAAGGTAAAAGCATTAGAATAATCAGGAGTTTTGAAAAAGAAAAATGAAGCTGAAAGAATTACACTAACCAATTTTGAGATTTGCTATAAAGATACATTAATCAAGACAATATGGTGTTAGTGAAAGGATAGACCCATAAATCAATGGAACGTAATAGAGGGTCCAGAAATAAATCCACACAAATATGGTTGATTGATTTTTAAAAGTTGCAAGTATTCTGAAAGGTGAAAGACAGCCATTGCTACAAATATGCCAGAACAAGCAAAAAAGCCATTCTTGACTTATACAATACTCTACGATGTTAATCAAAGGGTTGGGGATCTAATGTACAGAATGGAGATTATAGTTAATAGTACTGTATTGTTTACTTGAAATTTGATAAAAGCAGATTTTAAGTGTTCTCACTACACACACACACACACACATACACAAACACACATACACACACAAATGGTAACTGGGTGTTGATCAATGTATTAATCAATTTGATTGTGATAATCATTACATGACATATACATTTATCAAAATCATCACATTGTATGCCTTGTATAGGTACCATGGTAATTGGCCAATTAAATATTTCTAATAAAAGGAGAAAATTAATTCAGGTGGACAATAACAAAAATAAGTAGGCCAGGAGTGGTGGCTCACACCTGTAATTCCAGCACTTTGGCAGGCCGAGGCAGGCAGATCTCTTGAGGCCAGTAGTTTGAGACCCGCCTGGCCAATATGGCAAAACCCTCTCTCTACTAAGAATACAAAAATTAGCCAAGTATGGTGGTGTGTGCCTGTACATGCCTGTAATCCCAGCTACTCAGGAGGCTGAGGCAGGAGAATTGCTTGAACCCAGGAAGTGGAGGTTGCAAGATCACACCACTGCACTCCAGCATGAGTGACAGAGCAAGACTCTGTCTCAAAAAAAAAAAAAAAAGAGAAGAGAAAGGTGCTATTTACTTAGGAAAATTAAATGATCAGCCACAAACTGCATGAAGGCGTTTTCAATTTAAGCATCTAAAAATTGTCTTGGTTTTTAGATATATAAAGAACTATCTAAACGTAACAATAAAAACTATATTGATGCTAAGCCCTTTTATAATTGCATATATTAGCATTATTCATCATTGCCAAATATCAGGGACAACATAAATGTTCCTCAAAACATCAACTGATAGAGCGAGGTAATTTCATACAATGGAACAAATCACTATTCAGCAATAAAAAAGTAACAATTAATACATTTGAAAGCATAGCGGAATCCTAAATACTAAGTAAAAGACGCTAGTTTCAAAAGGTTATATATGATATGATTCTGTTTATATAACATTTTGGAAAAGGCACAATTACAGAGACAGGAAACAGATTAAGAATTTCCAGGAACTAAGAGTATGGAAAGGGACTAAATACAAAATGCATTACAAAAGGGTTCTCTGTGGGGTCGAAATATCCTATATGTGGTAGTGGTTATAAGAATCTATGCATGCTCTAAAGTTCATGGATATAAACACCAAGAAAAGATGCATTTTACTATATGAACATTAAAAGAAAAGTGAAAAGAATATATTGGTATAATTAAATCATCAAATTAGTTACATTGATCATTTGTTATATTCACCCAGTTGCATTTTTTCATAGCTTTTAATTTTTTAAATTTTATTATTGTAGTGTATATTATGGGAGCATAAAATATAAGTTGCATCACATCATTTCACTTGTGACCTGTTCAATTTACTTTTATAAACAGAGGATTCTTATGCCACACGTAAACTTAATATTTATTTGTACTCCTCCCCCAATTTGTTTATTTGCTTTGGTTTGTTTGCTTAACATTTTACTCTCAATGTTTTTGAATTCATTTTTTTGTGTGAAATAAGTGAAGTTTACAATAACTCAAAGTTTTTTAAATACCTAATTTTTCTTATAGAATGTTTCAAAAATTCCATTTCCCCTAATTGCTTTTCATTTGGTGCTTTTATCAGATGGTAAGTTTTTGTATGAACTACTATGTTTCTAGATTTTTCCTTAACTTTGATTGACCTGCATCTGTCGTACTCTAGCCTAATGATTCTGTTAAGGCTCAGAAACTAATAGCCCAAAACATGGTGTTTTATACATGCTGAACTGAAAAGGAGCCCCAAGATCTCTCTGACCTCTTGTTACACCACACAGAAACCCAATCATTGAGACAAAAAGTTTTGCCAAGAAAGAATGCTTTAATTGGGTGTTGCAGCCAAGGATATGGGAACCAATCTCGATCCCATCTTCTTGAAAAGCTAAAATCAGGGATTCATATAGAAGGGAAGAAATATAACCACATGCAGGAAAACAGGAATTAGGGAGGGGTAAGTAAAAGGATTTTGTTAACAGGAAGCAGGTGGTTGGTTTGGCAATCATGATGGGTGAGAAATCTGAAGTGTCATTGTACAGATGTGATGATCTGGTAAGTTTCAGTTCCTTGATACTATCTGGGAGCCTTCATGGTGGTTTCCTGAGAAGGCAACTCCAATAAGACATATGTAACTTTCTTTAAAACTGTGAGAATAAATTTATATGTTTACACAAAAGAAACCATTAGCATCAGTTCCATGGGACAACTGGGCCAGTTCCACTTTCCTGTTCCCTTCACTGTTTCTCCCAAAGTATAGAATTCTCTGAAGATCCCTTATCTACCTAAAATCTGGACCTACAAAAGAAGACAATTACCTCTTGCCTCTTCTCTGCATTTTTATTAACTGAACCCATATTACAAAAAGGAAGACTAAGGTCTGTCAACACACCTGGACAGACATTTGTCACAAACCATTGTCTACTCTGTGGGATCAATACACTTTGTCCCAGATCATTCTATGTTCTTCAAGCCCATTGAACTCTCTTCAGTAATCATTTATTGCCTTCGACAGAAGTCCTCTTTTCTCCACTTTAATAACCTAATTTCCTGGAACCAAGCAGTCATTCTTTCTGTCACTTCAAGATGGTATCTATGCTTCTATAGCTCAATGAAGACTTAGATCTTCATTCTGAAGCGTCCCTTGTATGCATGTTAAATAAATTTGTATGCCTTTTCCCCAAGAAATCTGCCTTTTGTGAGTTGATTTTCCTGTGAACCTTCAGAGGGCCAAGGGAAACTTTCCTCTCTACAAGATTTTTTTTGTCTTCTTATTTAAATACACATTTATCCTCATCTTTAAGAGTAGAATGTTACCAACCTATTACATAGAAGTTAATGAAATGAAATGAGATAGTGACCTTGAAGCTTATGGAAGAATACCTGAACTATAATAGGTTCTCAAAAAATATTGTTTAAGATTATTAACATTTTTAGTCTTAACTATTGAGTAGTTTTGCTTTTTGAAATACAACTACATTATTACTATCTATCTCATTCAATCTATTTCTGATTAGTAATTAAAGTTGCTAAATTACATAATAATTACAATAAAATTAATAACTGCTGTTTGTTGATGCTACCAAGAAACCAATACTTCCACCATTCACTTTACTTTTGCTTGTATAATGTCAATAATATGAAGCTAGTTTGAGACATTTAAGTAAACTGATAAGAATTTTTATAACAACTCTGATGTTACAGAATAACTAGACTCTATTTTATTCAATTACTTAACAGTGTTCAATCTTCCATCATTACTTTCATCTTTATAACACTTACTATGACATATTTATTGAACATATAATCATGTAGTTCTTAAAGTAATACTCACATAGATTCCATACTACTCAATTACAAAATTCATGTGAAAATGTGCTTGGGAAGATTTTCTTAAGCTGAATGATTGCAGAAAAATTGGTTCCACTTTTATCAAGATGCAATCATGTGACTTTAACAGAAGAGAGTGGGAAGCAAGTCTATCATTAGCTAAACACAACAGAAGTGTTGCTTTATTTTATAAGGGACCAAGATGGCATTAATATTCCCCTTATATTGACCAAATTTTAGACAGATTTCTTCCTGACTAGAGGTTCTTGATCTATAATCACGTATTTTTATCCACCAATGTAAAATATGTATTTATCTTTTTAAAAACGTCTTGCCAGTTTTATAGCCCAGTGATGCAGGAGTTTTCTTGATTCCTTCATTAGACATACGATGGGTGGGGGGTACCCTGTTTACTTGGCCCACTGTCATCAACTTCTTTTGGGAGGGAGCATGTGAGCAAGCGGGTGCAGGATCCAGCTGGCCACTTAGGGCGCCAGCAGGGGCAGTCTCCATGCGGGCCCCAAGGCCAGACCAGGTGTGGGCAAACGAGTGCAGGATCTGGCTGGCCACTTTGGGTGCTGGCAAGAGCAGGCTCTGGTGGGCCCCACAGCAGCACTGAGGTGGGGGTGCCTGCAACCCTTAAAGCCCCAGAGGGCACATTCCCATGCTCTTTTAGCTCCGCTGTTCATGTATAGAGGTTTGTTGTCAGTTCAGTGGGCCCCTTGCCTCATCACGTGGAGTGGCTGCCACTCTACGAGGGCAAAGGGCCACTGTGACAGCCTTTTTTAGGTACCTGCACTCAGGGGTTCCTGAGCTCTTGTCTGGTGTCCAAGAAGAATTAGGTTGCATGGACATTTGAATGATGATGGAGGCAGAGAATTTTATTTAGTAATGGAAGTGGCTCTCAGCAGGGAGGGGAGCTGAAGAGGGAATGGGATAGGCAGATAATCTTTCCTGAAGTCCGATAGTTTACAGCCGGCTCTTCTCCAAAATTAAGCCATCTCTCCTCTTAAGTCCACTTGTCCATCTGAAGTCAAGTCGCCTCTCTTCAGTCAAGCCACTTATCCTTCTCTACTGATGGAGTCTGAGTCCTTTACAGGCACCGGCTGGGGGATAGGGTGGGCCATAGGTAGTTTGGGAAAAGACAACATTCGACTGGTAAAAAGACATTATTCAGAAAGAACCAATAGGGAAAGAGCAGGCAAATAGGGATAGAAGTTCACACTTTGGGCCATGGGGTTCAGGCTTTTGAGGTTTTGCCGGGAACTCACCCCTGTTTGCCTAGAATTTCTGTGCCTCCTGCCTCTATCATCAGGAAATATCTTTCTCAATGATCCACAAAACTATCTCTTGGAAATGTAAACATGGAAGGAAAATAGGGCCTCTATCTCCAAGTTTCTGTGGAAATGTTAGGAGTCTAACATCCCTGGGTGCTCCAAGTTATAAAATTACTTTGGTCCTGAAGACAGGACAAACTTTTCTTTTCTTTTGGGCAAAGCCATTTAGCAAACACAGATTGCCTGCAAGCCAATTCCCCCACACCAGCTCTTAAAATCTCTTCCACCCTTCCTTAAGCAGAGTTGAGTATCCTGCGTTAATCTGTACTCTCTTCCCTAGTAACGGTAACAGCATTGGAAAAAAATCAACCTCTGAATGTTCATCTTATCTGGTGAATTTTTTTTTTGTAATAAACACTCGAAGTTACAACAATTTAGATAAGTGCTGAATAAATTGAAGTCATTTACATGAAATGAAAAACAAAGACAATTTTCTTTAATATGATAAGTTGTATTAGTACTATGTAAGTCTTTTCATGAAAGTGAATTTCAATATAAGAAAATCTCATTTTGGATTTAGGTAATATTAATTGAAATGCAGAAATGTCAACAATGTAAAATATTATAGGTACTACCAAAAATGGGAAACTAATCTTTCCAAAATATCTTTTGGAAAAATTGTAAACAACCATGGATATAATAAGAGTAACAGTGCTAAGAAATGGCTACAGTAGGACCAAAAATCTAATAAGAAAACCTCTGGGGAAGTATTTAACCTACTAAAGAGGTCTGTGACAACAAAATAAAAATGATGAATAGGATGTGTGTAGTTGCTTTCTGAGGAGCTGTCCTTTAGTTTGGATGAGTGTAAACAAAGAAGTATCTGAGACAGGTCTCAATTAATGTGCCAAGGTTAAGCACAATGCCTGGAAGCAAAGAACACAGAATCATAGAAACGGTCTGTGGTTTCTGGGAATAAGTGGGCTGGAGGAGAAAGAGGAAGGGTGTGGTTGCAAGAGCAAAGGAGCATGTACAGGACTTTACATAGGATGAGGTGAACATAGAGTAGCTACCTGTGGAGATGTTTAACCCTTTATTTGTAGCTACCTGCTTAGGAACAAAAGGAAGGGCAGTTTGTTCAATGAGTTGCCTTCCAGCTTAATTTTTTCCTTTTGGCATAGTGAACTAGGGTCCTGAGTTTGTATTTTCCTCTCACACGGGGATAGTGTAATTATTTTCTTTCTTTATATTACAGTACCCCAGGAAAGATCTTCTTAATTATTCACTCAGAGATGTGAAATCATACCCAAGGCAGAAAGTATAAGATAAAATAAAATAAAAAAGGGATTATGTTTCATCAAACATGTTACAGAGGAACAGCTAAATAACAGATTGATTCTATCCAGAGAGAAATCTAATGCAGATATTGTCAAATATGTACACTTTTTTTCTACTTAGGTATATAACTACATACCTAAGGGTACAGTTTTGACACTACTTATCTTGTTGAAGACATTAACATTATACCATTTATCCACTTTTATGTGGGGCAAGAAAACACCAAGATCCTTAGGTAATAAGATGCTAAGCGAGTGGCCTAGTAAGAAAAATAAGAAAACGAGGACTGAGAGACACAGACTCAGAGCCTATACTTAGGTTTCTTTATAGTGGGGACATTTGCTATCACTCAAAGAGTAATGAAATGTCTTCTGCCCCCGTGACACTTGAGGTTGGATGTAGAGACCTTCCCCTTCTTCCCAAGAGATGAAAAAATAAGCTCTCTACTTCTGAATGGGAAGAGAAGTGAATATTGCTGTTTATATACAACTGCTGAAATTCATAACTTGGGGGTCTGTAATAGTTTCCAAAGCCTGATAATACAAGACCAAAACCTGGATGGCTTAAAACAACTGAAATGTATTCTCTCACAGTTTTGGAGACTACAAGTCTGAAATCAAGGTGTCCAAGGGCCTGCTCTCTTGGAAGCCTATAAGAGAGAATCCTTCCTTGCCTCTCTAACTTCTAACAGTCTTTGGTATTTACTTGGCTTGTTGTAGCTGAACTCCAGTCTCTGCCTCTGTCTTCAGATTGCTGTCCTCTCACTTGGTGTCTCTGAATGACCTCCCTTTTCTGTGTGTCTGTCTCTAACATTGTAACCACTCAAGGGGTTCACCTTGCTCACTGCCTAGACAGAGCCCATTTATCAAGACAGGGGAATTGAAATAGAGAAAGAGCAATTCACACAGAGCTGGCTGTGGAAGAGACTGGAGTTTTATTATTACTCAAATCAGCCTACCTGAGAACTTTGGGATCAGAGTTTTTAAGGATAACTTGGTGGGTAGGGGGGGCCAGTGAATTGGGAGTGCTGATTGGTTGGTTTCGGGATGAAATCATAGGGAGTCGAAGTTGTTCCCTTATGCTAAGTCAGTTCCTGGGTGGGGCCATCAAACTGGTTGGCAGGTCCAGGTGGGGCCATCTGATTGTTAGAAATGCAAAAACCTGAAAAGACATCTCAAAAGGCCAATCTTAGGTTCACAATAGTGATGTTACCTTTAAGAGTAATTGGGGAAGTTGCGAATCTTATGACCTCCCGAATAATAGCTGGTAATATTTAGAATTCCAGCCCCTCTCATTCTAACTTGGTGGCTGGTGGCCTTTCATTCATTTTACAAGAACAGTTTAGCTTTAGAGAAGGGCTATTCTTTAAAGTATAAAATAAATTCCTTCCCGATGCTAGTATGGCCTACGCCCATGAATGGATAAGGGCAGTTTAGAGTTAGAAGCAAGATGGAATTGTCATAATTTCCTTAGTTATAATTTGCAAATTTTGCAAATTTTCCTTAGTCTAATTTTGCAAAAGTTATAAATTTTGCAAAGCCACTTTCAACATGTGTCCAAATTTCCCCTTCTTATGAGGATATCCATCATAATAGATTACGCCTACTGTAATGGCCTTATCTTAATTTGATTACATGTACAAAGACTCTCTTTCCAAGGAAGGTGACATTCATGGACAGCAGAGGAAAGGACTTCAATTTCTTTTTTTGCAGGACAGGATTCGATTCAACAAATAATATTCCCTTCTGTCTTCCTTTCTTCCTCTCTCTTTTGCTCCCTCTCTCATTTCATTTTCTCTCTTTCCTTCTTTTATTCTCAGTATACAATTGGCATTGTTGCCCTAATATTTCCTGACAGAAAAATGATTTAGCAAGTTCTGAATTAATTAAAATTACTTCAATAGGAATATCTATGTAAGTAATAAATTTATAAGAGTGATACATATGCAAATGAAAGAACTACATCTCTTTCTGAGTCCATGAGTTATCTGAAAACTGACAAAAAATGAGTGACCGTCACTGATCTTTTCTTCTCCTTTGACATTTTGCTTTGAATATTCCTTGTCTCTCACTTCATCTCATGTTATGAAAAGTCATATCATCTATTTATATTGGCTTATCTTCTACCCCTCCTCAATAAGCTTTCTTTACTAGGCATCCTACCTGTCCCAAATGTACTAAAAGTTGTCCATTCTTAATGCAAAAATTATAAAATACAAAAAAAAACAAATTTTATTCTGATTCTTCATAAGCTACAGTATTATCTCACTCCTTTTTCACAAATGTTTTCAAAGAAATTTAAATTGTTTTAACCACCACCTTACCACCCTTTTAATCCTCAATTATCTGGCATTCAGCCTCCATCAACTGGCCAGGCAGTGATGGCTCACTCCTGTAATCCCCCAGGTGGGTAGATTGCTTGAGCTCAGGAGTTTGAGATCAGCCTGGGAAACATGGTGAAACCCTGTCTCTAAAAAAATACAAAAATTAGCTGAGTATGGTGGCACATGCCTATAGTCGTAGCTACTCAGGAGGCTGAGGTAGGAGCATTGCTTGAGCCTAGGAGGTCGCACTGAGCCGAGGTTGCAGTGAACTTAGATTGCACCACTGCAGTCCACACTCCAGCCTGGTTGACAGAGTGAGACTGTCTCAAAACAAACAAACAAACAAACAAACAAACCCTCTGTTCTCCCCAACTTTATCCCTACTCCAGAGGCAGTTTTCCAATAAGATAGACTTAGCTTTTATCCAAGCACATCCTCTTTCCAGGTGTGTAATCTTCAATAAGTTACTTACATGCTAACTCTTGATTTCTTCATCTATAAATAGTCATAATACTTTCTTAAAATGAAGTTGATTGAACTAAAGCATATGCATATTTAGTTACACAGTACAAGTCTGACAATGGTTAATCACTCAATCCAAGTTATTTCAATAATAGTAAATATTAATGTTATAATATGTACTTTTAAGTAATATTTAGTTAAATCATATTCAAAGTGATTTTGAACACACAGCTTTTTGCACTCTTTTAACTGTTTAGGGCTGCCACTAGACTCTACCCTCAAGCAAAACTATCATCTGATTTGAAATTCATTTTATTTGAGTATATCCTCTGCATTTGTTCGTATTTACTACTAATGTTTAGATCACTCCTCTACATTAATCAAGGACATTCTACATCATGGTCTCTTTCTTCTTCAAATCTTTCCAGAATTCCTGACATCTCCAGAATGCACATAGCCTCTTTCTTAGATTTTTCTTTCGACCAGTGTGGCAAATTATCATCTTCAGCCAACCTCGGCAACCCATCAACATACTCTTACAGTGTACCTTGGCTTCAAATTAGTGGGTCCTACACTGTAATTGGATTCCCCATTAGCCAATTAGCTCATCAAATCTTTTAGATTTTAATGATTCTTAAATTTTTCTCAAAATTAGTTGAGAAAATTCTCAACAAACAAGAAAGGCAAGAGCAAAAATCTACTGGAAAATTATTTTGAGTTTGAGTTTTCAATGCAGTTTGAGAACCACTCCCAGCAAGCTTTCATTTTTTATTCATGACAGGTGTTAATCCTTTACTGTATCTCTTCCCATTTTAAACATTCTTTGAGATGACCTTGCCTCCTGCTATGAAGAAGTAATTCAGGCTATCAATTATGAATTCCCATAACTACTTACTTTCTCTACCAATAAATGTATTGATACTCACTGCAGTCTTTCCTCTTTCTCTTCAGGACAAGTAGGATGGATATATGTCTTCTAAGCCACACAATTATTTTACCTGTGCTCATGGCTCCATACTGACTTGTGATTTCTCAAGGGGTCTTGCTCTATCAGCTCTGTCTTTAGTGGCTGTCTTAGTTAACTTGGGCTGCTGAAACAAAATGCCAGACTGGTTGACTTAAGCAACCGACATTCATCATTTATTCCTCACAGTTCTGGAGGGTGAAGAAGTCCAAGATCAAGGTTCTGAGAGATTCAGTTTCTGGTGAGGATCCCTTCTTGGTTTGCACACCTCCAAATTCATTGGGAGTTACAGTGTTCAAATACAAATTTTGAAGCGATATAAACACTTAGTACATAGCAGTGACATGAACTGTTTCTCTCCTGAAACTTTATCATAAATACATAATAATACTTAAGACTCTTTCATCTAAAAACTATACAAGTTAACAAAACTACCACATTCTTCTTTGAGAGTTAAATTCTAGACAACAATGAATCTCTCTTTTAACTTTATAAGTAAAATTTCTAGAAATAATTCTTTATGCTCACCGACTTTACTTTCACTCTCTGTGTATTCATCCATCTGGCTTCAACATTTATTTCCCTCTGAAACTGCTCTTATGTAGTCCAACAGGCCAGATGGTTCTGAGAACATATACTATGAGCTGATGATGCTGAGAAAAATCTAACTAAGACTTTTTACATTTTTAAGAGAGGCGTGAAGACGATCAGAATCAGAAACATTATATAAGATCACATTCTATGTTACAGACAAGACTCTGGCAAAATTCAAACTCTCCAAAGTGTGTCAATCTCATGTACACAATGACCACCCTATGCATTTTTAAAATGTTTGTGCATCTGGCTATATTAGTGAAAGCTTGCTTACTTTATCTCATATCAGTAAATGACAAATACAGACAGAACAACACTATAGCATCAGTTAAAAAAAACTACCAAATATATAGAATGGTCATAATTCCATGATCTAAAGCTTTAAGAGTTTTATGATAAAAAATCTTATAAGACAGGGAGATAGGCAATTCTATGAAAATCATGTTGGTATCATGTCAAGACCACTTAGACGCAGGTCCAGTTTTGATGATAAGATATAAATATATGTATTTGCATGTAAGTCTTTTTACACGTATGTTTGGAAAATAGTTCTTAAGGTTAATTATAAGAGTATGTAGAAACAGGGTATTCATAAATTTCTAGGGGCAGAATATTTTGGTACTTCATTTCTTGAAGAAAATTAGAAAATTTGTCAAGTATCAAATATCTTACTGTTTAGATTTGCTTTTAATAGAACAATATTAATTTTGAAATGTATTTGTTTACAACGATGAAAATGGGAAACAATATAAAATCCATTAATACGTAGTGTGTTAAGTAAATACATATACATATAGAGGCATACTTGGAAGCCACTAAGGAATCTATAGCACCAAAATATATAGTTCTTGGAAAATATCTCACCTTATAAAGAGTTAAATGATATGTAGGTTACCAAACGGTATGTAAATAGAATATCAATTTTATAATTCATGCATAATATGTCAATCTATATATACAGAAAGGAGTCTGGAAGAATTTGCAATTCTTGATCTTGCTTAATTTTTAGGGATCAGATTATGAATAAGTTTTGCTTTTTGTGTAGCTATTCTAATTTTAAAATAAAATACATTGTATTAATATAAGGCAATTACGTGAGGAAATACTAGAATTGTAACTTCTGCTCAATCTCCTTCACTTACGCAAGTGACAGGCATTGGCTCTGCATCTCCACTCAAATCTCATCTCGAATTGTAATCTCCACGCGTCAGAGGAGGGGCCTTGTGGGAGGTGATTAAATCATGGAGGTGGATTTCCTCCTTGCTGTTCTCGTGATAGTGAGTGAGTTCTCACGAGATCTTATGGTTAAAAAGTATGGCACTTCCACCTTCAGTCTCTGTCTCTCCTGCTCTGCTACAGTAAGACGTGCTTGCTTCCCCTTCACCTTCTGCCATGATTGTAAGTTTCCTGAGGCCTCCCAGTCATGCTTCCTGTACGGCCTGCAGATCTGTGAGTCAATTAAACCTCTTTTCTTCATAAATTACCCAGTCTCAGGTAGTTCTTTATAGCCATGTGAAAATGGACTAACACTCTAAGTGAATGACTGAAGAGGGTTTTTATTTGTTTGTTTATGATAGTCTTGCTTTGTCACCCAGGCTGGAGTGCAGTGGCTTGATCACAGCTCACGGCAACCTCGACTTCCTGGGCTCAAGCTATCTTCCTACCTCAGCTTCCTGAGTAGCTGGGACTGCAGGCACATGCCACCACACTTGGCTAATTTTTAAATTTTTTTTGTAGAGAGAGATTCTCGCTAAGTTGCCCAGGCTGGTCTTAAACTCCTGGCCTCAAACAATCTTCCTTCCTTGGCCTCCCAAGTGCTGGGATTACAGGCATGAGTTACTGCATCCAGCATAAGTGAAGAATTTAATTAAGGGGTGGCTTCTATATATAACCATTACTCAATAGAAAATATGTCAAATATCCTATTCAATTTCACAAGAACTTATGTTTACAGTATGCTAGATGCTATAACAAATTTTTAGTCCAGATATGGTTAAACATTGTGATTGGCTCTATGGTTTTAAAGTTACTCTGTCAAAAATTCTGGGCATTAGGTTGAGACTGGTGTCTATTACTCACAGAGTTACTCAGGTAATAAAGATAAATGCTAGTACCCGAATAGGGCCTCTCTAACATCTTAAAACTGCTCTGAATATTCATTCCTTTTGTGTATTTATATAGAGAGTCTCATTACACTCAATCTTTACCTTTAGCTCAAACAAACAAAGTGTCCTGAACTCTCACCTTGACCCACTCATATTTTCCTAAAGTCTACAATGAATTGCTGGCTATTGAATGACTTCATCTCTAGCAATGAAGTTTTTAACTACAGTGTGTGCCTGGATTGCATTTACACAGTTTAAAAATGTCTTACTGAATTTGGAACACAATGAGGGCCAATGTTTTAGTTTTTGACATGAATAATTAATATGGAAGAAAAGCATCATTAGAGAAATATTTACTGAACTTTTATACAAGTTTCTTGCTTTTGAACCTTAATTCATAATAAAATACATTTCAGCACATATATCTATTTAAAGTAATTAGACCTCTGAATTATTTAGTCTCATACTTGGCATATTTTCTGTACTGTTATGTAGGGATTTGGTGTATTTGTTACTACTGTGGAAACATATGCATTTTCATAAGTTTTTTCATCTAGATATAATTTAAGCAATGTATAAAAATTGTCATATTAAAATATTATTTCTATTTCCAAAGGTCATAATAAGATCATTGAATTTCAATTGTACCAGTATTAAATGAAACTCCTTGGAGTTTAGGAAAAATAAAAGGACATTATCACGTGCAGACTTCATTACTCAAATGGCATTATATACACTTCAAAGTATGCATGCTTTGTTTAGGAAAAAAATGTTGGCTGCAATGCATTGTAATTTGTTTACCTGTAGCCAGTTTTTATCCTTTCCCATAAACCTTCCCTATTACATGATAGAGCCACAAAGTACCATCTTATATAGGACAAATACAAAAATATATTCTTTTCTTCAACTACAAATTATATTTAGCTTTCTTCAGAAATGTATAGCTATTTTTTCCTCATACTATGCCTATAGAAGTTGCTTCTTTTTACATAGTATATGTAATATTTATTGCTTTAATTTCATCATGATAAACACAAAGGAAGGAAGGCTACATTTAAGTGTGTAATTTGCTTAAAATAACCAGAGTCCATTAAGGTCCATTGACACATGCCCTTGTATAAGCACACTATGTTACATATTTACCTCCAACTCAGTGAAGCTACTTCTGGTATCTGTTACAATATACATCTCTCTTACACAGAATTGGGAAGATGGGCTTTAGATAGTTCAGAGTAAGGAAAATTCAACCAAGATCATACCTTTCTCTATATAAATGTATATGATAAGTGAGCCAATTTAGTCAATTTCACAAAAATAGATTCATCTTTACATTTTGAAAAAATGACAGTGTATCACGTTGCTTTTTACTTAACCATTTTAACTCATTAACTGTGCTGATATATGACTTAATATAGCAATGGTAACTGTAAATGTTGGGAATAGTATTTACAATTGTCCTCACACTTCAACTAATACATTGATGCTGATATTTATAAGCTCAATAGCATAATGAAGTGTCTGTAATGTGTGATGTATATAATTTTAATGTTTCTAAAGCTTTGTTGTAGCTGTAGTTCAGATGGAAACATTGCTCTATTTTGTTTATCCTTTATCATGAAATTCTTTAAAATAGCATTTCCTAAAATACCATGTCATTATAAACTTTGACCAATCTCATTTAGTTCTAAGATGTCAGGCTTGTAGATATATAACTAAATAAAGAAAAACAAAAAACCCTTCAAAACTGGGGGAATTTAATTAACATAAGTGGAGTTTGAATAATATACTTTATTGATTTTATGACACATTTTTTTCTTAGCATGTATATTATAAAAAGGAAAATTCAGTTCCATAGAATTCTACATTTTTAAATAATACAGAAACATTAACCTATTCAATTTAAATAGATTTTTCCTTTAATCTAAATGATATAAAACTGCTTTGTACACTTAATATTAACAAGTTTTTCTGTCATCTTAGTGGATTATTTGCTATAATATTAACAGTATATTTATAATATTGGCAGAGATCTGAATTTTGGGTATTCAAAGAAATTGTCTGTCTCTAAATAGGAAACTAAATCTAACAGTTTAAAAAACTGATTTTAAAAAAATTAAAACAGCCTATTCAGGATCCCAATCGCCAAGCATTAAAAGAAAGTGAGCTATAGAATGCTATCAAGGCTGCCAAGCAACTCAAGACACTTAGTACTTTTACATTTGACCTCTCCCGTTTAAACTCCAGGATGACATCGAATTTGGAAAGATAAGAGGACAGAACAGAGCAAGTACACATTTAAATACTCTGCTAATTTAGAATTGAAAGAAAATTAATTGAAATGATCCAACACTTTACAATAAAGTACAGTGTCTTCAGTGTATCATATTGTGTTACAGGAAGGCTTGCAAACTGTTCTGTGTTAACAGCTTGTCTCCTTTCTAAAATTAATTGCCTTCAGCCGTATGAACAGCAGAGCATGAACAAGTAACATGAAAGTTTTGGACAGATCAATAATAAAGGCATCCTAATTTATTCTTTGTTCACCACCAACACCACAAGATTCATACGTTTCAAAAGGGCTAACTGAATGAAGTCTTTAGCCTACAATTGCTATGAAAACATCATCTAAATAGAAAGCACAACACAGCTCCTCAGAGTTGCTAAAACAATCAGGCAAAAGTAACACAGAAATCAACAGCAGGGAAAAGAGGTATTTGAAGATGCTGAAATATTTCTTCTGCATCTGTTATAAAATGTTATACTCTATAGGAGGCTGAGCTATCTTTTCCATGTGCAAGATTAAAGGGAGAAAAAAAGGAGAGAAATGCTGGTCAAGAGAAGATTTTGTTTCATAACGAGCCAAACTGGTCTAACTTCATTTTTTTGTCTCTTTCTTATATAGTCCCTGTTGCCTGTGCCAATAAGGACTAGAGTTACTTCTTTTAATGATACAAATGCTACATTAGGAAAACTATTCAACTAAATATGTAGTGAGCCTGCTAAACAAAGTATTTGATAAACATGTGCCGATAAATATGCATAGGTGTATGAAAAGCTGTGTCAATAAAATACTTTTGGTAAGTAGTCATTTATGTATGTTCACTTTTTAAAAATCACTGCAGTAGACATCAGAAAAACTTTGTTCTAGTCTTGGCTTTGCCTAAAAACAATTCTGTAATAAGGAGTAAATAGTTTGTGCAAAATATTCCTCGTGGTTATTTATAAAATTTTATTATATGATTCTACTTATAATCTGGTCAGAGAACAGGAAGAATAGCAGACCAGTGACAAGTAGATCATTATTTCATCATATTCAAAAAGAGTCCAAGACAAGATCAACTGTTAGTCTCCCCTGCAAATATGTGGATGAGTACAATATATATTCATGCAATATATATGCATATATTTGTATGTCACAGAAATATATTTTTAAAATTTTTAATATGAATATGCTTGATTTTATACAGTATAAATCTCCTATGTTCCTTTATTTCTTCAGACTAGAGAAATCACACATATGAACAGAATGGACAATATTTCTGAAAACATTAGAATGTATTACTAAACATAGTCTTGCTTTGTTATCAGAACACTTTTGATGTGTTTTTAATCATTGTGAAAGCCAAATTTCCTTACATGTAAAATGACTCTGTATTAAACATAATATTCAGAACTTGGGTTTAGAATGCAAAGATTCTAAAAGTAGTATATGCTCTAAAAGTAGTTAACTATCAGAAGGTAGAATTTGAAATCCAATGTTTTGAAAAACAAAAATAGAGATTTTAATTTTTTCTAATAATGCTTAGCTTCCTTGCATTTACTATAATTATTTTATAAAATTTAGCAGATTAAATTCTAAATTTATATAATTTAAAAAATTGTCTATAAATAGAATCTCCTTAAATAATTACTCATAAACTGGTAAACAACTGAACATGAGTGAAATAATAGAGAAAAACTGAACTTATATTTTAGAGTGAAATTATTCACTGGAGTATTGATAAAGGTAAATATATTGATGTATTTAATGCAAGTTAAGATCTCTCAACTGACAAAGAAAATTTCATAGAAGTTTGGAAAAAACTGATATAATATTAAGATGTGCTAAAATGTTACTATAATTATCATATTAATGGTATTACTAGAGACAAATTCAGGTTAAAATATGTAAAAGTTCTTTTATACTTCCCATTTGCTCACATAGTACACAAAACCCCTAATTGTGAATACTTTGAAATTGCCACCACTGTGTGTTAAATGACCTTTTAAAATGTCAAAGCTAGGCAAAATGATCAAATAAGAAAAGCTTTGCTTTGACACTCGTGTATTTCTCCTTACAGCATCACATAATGCTAGATGACTGGGAAGAGACCTACAGGTGAGGCTGCTGATGAGAAAAACAATGTCTTTCTTTGTGCCTGAAATAACAGGACTATTCTTTCAACCAAAAATTCAATGGATTCCCCTTGGGGCAATTCCCTTACTTCACTTTCTTATGGTTTATACTTTGTAATCATGCCTATCATGCTTTGTCCAATCAGATGCTATTTCTCCCCATCTTTGTATTGCTCTCTGCCACTGATCACCTTTCCTTCTGTCCACTGAAACACTGACTAGGAATCTCATTCCCCGATAGGCAGTGCTGATCCTGAGGTTTTTAGTATTTACTCTGAAAGCAGTAACACACATAATACTTCTTCAAATCAGTTTGAGAAAAGCTTTCTACCTATTTTTTGTCTCTATGGGTCATTATTTAATAATGCAAAATGAAGAAAATAAATTAGTTAAACAACCATTTGATTTAGTTTCAAAATAGATAATGTAAGATAAAACCTATAAACGCCATCCCAGTTATTCAATCAGTTTAATTTATAAGAATGAAATCAATTTCCTACTGATATAAACAATAATTATTTTGATCTTTTAAATCTAAATGAGGTGAAGAGGGTAATATTGATACAAAAACACTTTGATATTCAATTAAGGTAAGTATTATGAAATAAAATCATTATAAAATGAACATTATGTAAATAGTAAAAAAACTACTTGATCTTAATTAGCTGTACTGTAAGATAATGATGAACAGACTATGACACAAGAAATGAATTCAATAAATTCATCATGTCTTTCAAAGTGTGCAGTCAAATTATTTTACCAGAAAAATCATAAATTACTTTTTAAAAATATTAAGATTTATTTCATAAGTCATTTATTACAGTAATGCATAGCTTAACAATGGGAAAATATTCTGGGAAATGTGTCTTTAGGGGATTTTGTCATTGTGCAAATGTCATAGGATATACTTACACAAACTTCAGATAGTAGAGCCTACTACACACCTAGACTATATAATATAGCGTATTACTCTTAGGCTACATGTTACTGTACTGCATACTGTACTGAATACTGTAGGCAATTGTAACACAATGGTATTTGTATATGTAAACATATATAAACATACAAAAGGTACAATAAAATCAGTATTGTAATCTTATGGGACCACCCTTATATGTGGTTCATTGTTTTTTGGGTTTTTTTGTTGTTGTTGTTGTTGTTTTGAGATGGAGTCTCGCTCTGTCACCAGGCTGGAGTTCAGTGGCCTGATCTTGGCTCACTGCAACCTCCAACTCCCAGGTTCAATCGATTCTCCTGCCTAAGCCTCCTGAGTAGCTGGGATTATAGGAGCATGCTACCACACCAGGCTAATTTTTGTATTTTTAGTAGAGATGGGGTTTCTCCATGTTGGCCAGCGTGTTCTTGATCTCCTGACCTTGTGCTCCACCCACCTCAGCCTCCTAAAGTGCTGGGATTACAGGAGTGAGCCATCGTGCCCAGCCTGTGGTTCATTGTTAATGGAAATGCTATTACGTAGCTCATGACTTTATATTTCTCAATGTATGGCTAGCCCCCAAATGCACAGCAGTGAAGTCTCAATCTATATTGTTACTTATGTAAGTGATATCTAAGCTATCTCTAGGTACTAAAGTAAGGTGCCAGTCCAGCTTATTGAAAGTCTAATTTAATTAATTCAGGCAGGACTTGGAAATTGGTTTATCAAGAACACAATTAACTGTGGTACAGCACAGAGTGTAGAGGCATTTCTAAGAACCACCTCTTTTTGAAAAGAAAACAGCAGCTTTTTGGCATGAAACACTTTTGCTGAAAGGTAATTTTAACTGTGTAGATACATAGTGGGAATTATGCTGGAAATGAGAAAATATTCAGGAGAAAAAAATTGAACAAATGAAAGTTACCTATTCTTCATTAGGCCACTGGCCGATTTGATCAGTTGATTAGCCCCTATATCTAGATACTACTAGCCCTTGCCTTAATTTGGGAGACTATGACTATTTCAGTTTCTCTTGCTGGTTTTCAGTCTGTTACTTAGTCTGTTTCACCCTCTGCAGCCATTCTTAGAGCCAAAGTATCTTTTAATTTCAAAGTATGTTTCTAGATAAGCACAGATTTTATGTCTGTGACTATCAACTCTATTGCCTCAATAGTCCCCTTTCCTTCTTTATTTCTTTTATGTTTTAAAGGTGGGCAATTAGACGCTTTCACTCCTTTCCCACCGCCCCATCCCAACCTACATAGACAGAAGATCCATGAGTGTTGAATTTGTCTGCAAAACCTTTTTAAAAGAAATTTTGAATTTGAAAAGAAAGTTTAACATCAGAGATTCTCTCATAAAAGTCTTCACTACCAACATCTCTTTAAATATCTGTGGGCCAGTTACTCTAGGTTTGTCTCCAGGTGAGCTGGTAAAATCTGCTGCTGTTTTGCTGGGACACGTGCTTGTTTGTTGCCTCAGTCTCCATCACTTCCTATACTTGCCTGCTCTACCCATTTTCTTTGTTAGATTCTCCATGGAGGCATTTGAGGTTGTATTCTTGTAATGAACACTGTTTTAAATAAGCTGTAAATGGACATATGACTTACTATTCAATGAATAAATACTCTGTATGGGTGATTGGGGCAGAAATCTAATTGTTTACAAATACCTGTGAGTTGTCTGCTTTGACAATGATATGGTTTGGCTGTGTCCCCACCCAAATCTCAACTTTAATTGTAATCATTTGCATGTGTTGAGGATGGGGCCAGCTGGAAATAATTGAATCATGGTGGTGGTTCCCCCATACTATTCTTGTGGTAGCAAATAAGTTTCATGAGATCTGAGAGTTTTATATTTAAGCTTCTTCCCCTCCAAAACTCTCTCTCTTGCTTGTTGCCATGTAAAACATGACTTTGCTCCTCATTCACCTTCTGCCATGATTATGAGGCTTCCTGAGCCATGTGAAACTTTGACTCAATTAACTATCTTTCCTTTATAAACTACCCAGTCTTGGGTATGTTTTTATCAGCAGTATGAGAACAGACAGTCAATTGCGGTAGAGTGAGGTGTTGCTCTAAAAATTCCCAAAAATGTGGAAGTGACTTTGGAACCGTGTAACAGGCAGAGATTGGAAGAGTTTGGAGGGCTCAGAAGAAGATAGGAAAATTTGGGAAATTTTGGAACTTCCTAGAGACTTGGAGGGCTCAGAGGACAAGAAGATGTGGGAAGGTTTGGAACTTCCTAGAAACTTGTTGAGTGGCTTTGACCAACATGCTGATAGTGATATGGAAAATAAAGTCCAGGCTAAGGTAGTCTCAGATGAAGATGAGAAACTGGTTGGGAACTGGAGTTAAGGTCACTCTTGCTATACAGAGACTGGTGGAATTTTGCCCCTGACATAGAAATCTATAGAACTTTGAACTTGAGAGAGATGATTAGGCCTATCTGGTGGAAGAAATTTCTAAGTGGCAGAGTTGCAGAGGAAGCAGAGCATAAAAGTTTGAAAAATTTTCAGGCTAATGATGCAGTAGAAAAGCAAAACTCATTTTCTGGGGATAAATTCAAGCCAACTGCAGAAATTTGTTTAAGTAATGAGGAGCCAAATGCTAATTACTGAGACAATGGAGAAAATGTCTCCAGGGAATGACAGAGACCTTTGTGGCAGCCCCTCCCAGCACAAGCCCAAAGGCCCAGGAGGGAAAAATGGTTTTCTGGGCTGGATCCAGGGCCCCACTGCTGTGTGCAGCCTCAGGACGTGATGCCCTGCATCCCAGCAGCTCCAGCTGTGGCTAAATGGGGCCAATGTACAGCTTGAGCTATTGTTTCAGAGGGTGCAAGCCCCAAGCTTTGGCAGCTTCCATGTGGTGTTGAGCCTGAAGGTGCACAGAAGTCAAGAATTGAGGTTTGGGAACCTCTGCCTAGATGTCAGAAGATGTATGGAAATGCCTGGATATTCAGGCAGAAGTCTGCTGCAGGGGTGGAGCCTTCATGGAGAAGCTCTGCTAGGGCAGTGCAGAAGGGAAATGTGGGGTTGAAGCCCCCACATGAGTCCCCACTAGGGCACTGCCTAGTGGAGCTGTGAAAAAAGGGCTATTGTCCTCCAGACTACAGAATGATAGATCCAATCCACCCATAGCTTCCACCATGCACCTGGAAGAGCTGCAGACACTCAATGCCAGTCATGGAAGCAGCTGGGGCAGGAGGCTGTACCTGGCAAAGTCACAGGGCAGAGCTGCCTAAGACTATGGGAACCCACCTCTTGCATCAGCATGACCCAGATATGAGACATGGAGTCAAAGGAGATCCTTTTGGAGCTTTAAGATTTGACTGCCCCACTGGATTTCAGACTTACATGTGGCCTGTAGTCCCTTTGTTTTGTCCAATTTCTCCCATTTGAAATAAATGTATTTACCAAATGCCTGTAATCCCATTGTATCTAGGAAGTAATTAACTTGCTTTTGATTTTACAGGCTCATAGGTGGAAAGGACTTGCCTTGTCTCAGATGAGACTTTGGACTGTGAACTTTTCAGTTAATGCTGAAATGATTTAAGACTTGGGGGGACTGTTGGGAAGGCATGACTGTTTTTGAAATGTGAGGGCATGAGATGTGCAGGGGAGGTCGGGTTGAAATGATATAGTTTGGCTGTATCCCCACCCAAATCTCAACTTGAAATGAATAATACACACATGTCAAGGGTGGGAACAGGTATAGATAATTCAGTCATGGGGGTGGTTTTTCCCATACTGTTCTCATGGTAGTGAATAAGTCTCAAAAGATCTGATGGTTTTATAAATTGGAGTTCTCCTGCACAAGCTCTCCCTCTTGCCTGTCACCATGTAAGATGTGACTTTCTTCTTCATTCACCTTCTACCATGTTTGTGAGGCCTCCTCAGCCATGTTGAACTTTGAGTCAATTAAACCTTGTTTCTTTATAAACTACCCAGTCTCAGGTATGTCTTTATTAGCAGCATGAGAACAGACTATACAGACAATTTCTAGTCTACATTTCCAAGTCCCTTTGTAGTTAGGCAGAGCCATGCCTTCAGTTCTGGTCAGTGTTTTCAATGGAAATTATGGACTTTTTCCTGGCTTGACCCCTATAAAATCTCCCCAAGCTCCTTCAAGCTCTTTTTCTTATCTAAATGCCTACAATTAAGTGGAGGATTCTGAGACCCTAAATATTGCAGACGTAGAAGATGGAGTTGGCTTGTCTCCCTGACAGCATGAAACACAGGCCACTGGTTACCTGTATTGTAACATGACACAAGAGACACACAAACTTTATTGTGTTAAGCCATGAATATTTGCCTAATATTTGTAAGAGAAGTTAGATTATCCTGATTAGTTCAACAGATGGGGACAAGAAGCAGCGAAATTCTAGGCAGAAAAGGGCAGGTCCCTGGTGAAACCCCACCCTCAAGCTGAAAAGCCTGAGACAGCAGCCCAAAGTGAGAATTTATATCTCTGTTTTTCTGCTCAAATGTTGCCTTTTCCTAAAATATCTATGGCCCCACCCCATCCCATCCTATGCCTATAAAGACCCCAGACTTAGCTGACAGAGAGGAGAAGCAGCTGGACATGAGGGACTATGACTGGATATCATAGAGATGGAGCTTGACTTCAGAGGGACAGCTTGACTGCATAACTTCAGAGAAGTATCTGTCCAGAGACAACTGGACTTCAGGGGAAGATTACCTTCCCACCCAGTTCCCTTTTCAGCTGCCCTTCCTGCTGAGACCCACTTTCATTGGCAATAAAATCCCCCACATTTATCGTCCTTCAATTTTCTGCATGACTTCATTTTTCCTGGATGCTGGCCAAGAGCTCAGGAGCTATGCGTGCGGATGCAAAAGGCTGCCACACTAGCTCTTTGCCCTTGTTGGTGGAAGGCAGGTGCCTTATCAAAAAGGCAGAGGGCCCACTTATCTGTTAACACTTCAGCCATCTACAGATGGCAGAGCTAAAAGACCACTGTAACATGCTCTCTGGGGCTTCAGGGATTGCAGACACCCCCAAACACTGCTGCAGGGCCTGCACGGAGTTTGCTCCTTCCAGTGCCCAAAAGCAATCACCTCAGCTCTTGGACCCACTCACCTGTGTGCTCCCTCCCACAAGGGGTGGAGCACAGCAGGTCTGAGTGAGTGCAGTTCACTCCTGCTGGCGCTGAAATAGCCAGCTGGTTTCCAGTACCTTGTGTACTCCAGGTCCTCCCTTGTTCACTCACGTACTTCCTCCTATGAGGAGTTGAGCACTGCAGGCTGAGTAAACAAGTCGCAAGTCCTGCAAAGGGGTTAGGGGAATATTGTGCTTCACAACCCCACTATCTGCAAATTGTTACTTGTAACAATTGCCATAGTGTTAGATAAATAATACTTTATTATAATTACTGTTTTCTTTTATCGAAAATTACCGGCATGTGTATCTTTAAGAAGATTCTTTGAGGTCTTTTGGAGACCACATTCTCTCTGATTTCTCTTTTTTCTGAATCTTTTCCAATTAAAAAATGGGATTTTTATGTGTTTTTATAGCATTTGCTAAATTAAAATGAAAGAGACTTTTATGTGTTAGCAATAAGTTGACTATATAATTTATTGTCTAGACCAGGACACTTTTGAAAGTAAAAGATTTTGCTGAAAATAATTGAAATTATATAATTTCTGAAATATTTTATTGAATGACAAGTTTGTTTAGTAAGTTGAGACATAAAAAATTCTCAAAATAAATTTGTTTTTTAAAATAAAAATTTTCAAAATGTTTTTAAAAAGAAAATTATTTTCAAAAATACACCTTAAAATATATTACAGCAAAATTTTAAAAACACTGTTTTTATTTAAACATTAAAATATAAGCATTAAATTATTTTTGTGACTTTATATATTTTAATCAATTTCTCACTGTATGTATCACTAATACCAAGTCATTTGTGCATTTATAAAGAAAAATTGTTTTCAATATTCAATATTCAATTTTTATATTTTATCATAAATATGTTCATAATCTTCATCACAGTCTAATTGTGTGCTTAATTAAAATGTTTGATGCTTTCAATTGACTCAATCTTACAGCAGATTTTTAGTTGGGGAATGTTCAGAAAAATACACTAGTAGAGAAAGAATAGTATCAATCCTGCTTGTTTACTATTTAAATGTAAAAATATTACAGCCCAAATATATTCAGAGCTACTGTCGTTTTACCTGTGGATTCCAGAATATCTTTCTCTGATAAATATTCATATGAGAAAAACAAAAAAATTAGTTTTTACATTTTAAACTTATTATTTTTTAATTTTTTTAACATTTATTTTAGGTTCAGGGGTACATGCAGGTTTGTTACACAGGCAATTTGCATGTCACAGAGATTTGGTGTACAGTTTATTTTAGCACTTGGTTAATAAGCATAGTACCCAAAAGTCAGTTTTTCTATCTTCACCATCCTCCTACCATCCAACCTCAAATAGGCCCCAGTGGTTATAGGATTTTTGAGTCCAAGCTCAATGTTTAGTTCCCACTTAAAGTGAGAATGTCTGAAATTTGGTTTTCTGTTCTTGTGTTAGTCTGCTTAGGATAATGGCTTCCAACTCCACCCATATTGGTGCAAAGGCCATTATCTCACTTTTTAAAAAATGGCTGTATAGCATTCCATTGTATACATTTACCACATTTTTTTTTTAATCCAGTCTACCATTGACAGGCATTTAACTTGATTCCATGTCTTTGCTATTGTGAACAGTGTTGCCATGAACATACATGTGCGTGTGTGTTTAGGGTAGAATGACTTATGTTCCTTTGGTTATATACCCAACAGTGGGATTGCTGGGTCAAATGGTAACTCTGTTTTGAGCTCCTTGAGAGATCACCAGCTGCTTTCCACAATAGCTGAACTAATTTACTTCCTCACCAGCAGTGTGTAAGTGTTCCCTTTTCTCCACAAACTTGCCAGCATCTGTTATTTTTTGACATTTTGATAATAGCCATTCTGACCTGTGTGAGATGGTATCTCATTGTGATTTTGATTTGCATTTCTCTAATAATTACAGATGTTAAGCATTTTTTCACACGCTTTTTGACTGCGTATATGTCTTCTTTTAAATAGTGTCTGTTTTTGTCATTTGCCCACTTTTTTAGCTTTTTTGCTGTTTAGGAAAAAAAAATACAGCTCGCTGCCAGCACTCATCTAATTTTACATAAACATGCTCTTTGAGGCTGAAGCAAATCTGACTGATTTTCAACGTGAAAAGAAAACATAAAAGTTCTTGGAATTATTTCTAAACAGAAGTAACAACAGAATTGTCTGAATCATCAGAATCATCGATTTTGGAAAAACTGAATTTATCAAATGAATCTTAGGCCAAAAATTGTTCAAGAACAATGTTAACATCACACGCAGGAATGCTACATTTTCTCAGATTGGACATTTTCAGTGATCAAGAATACTATATTTGGTAAATGGAAATACAACTACTAAAACCAGAATGCTATAAATACAATAATGTCTTTTGTTTCCAAAGCTGATACACTAGAGTGATGCAAGAATAATAATAAAAGTGAGATATTTTGTGGCAAATTTATTTAGGGTAAATGTCGCAGCCACAAGCACCACTGACAAGTATTCTTGGGTAAAACAGGAAAAGGGTTAATGGGGTTGTTTGTTTTGTGCTTGCAAATTTGTTCAAGTTCCTAATAGATTTTGGATATTTAATATTTGTTGGATGCATTGTTTGCAAATATTTCTCCCATTCTGTGGGTTATCTGTTTACTCTGTTGATAGTTTATTTTGTTACGTAGAAGCTCCTTAGTTTAATTAGGTCCCATTTGTCAAGTTTGTTTTTGTTGCAATTGCTTTTGGCATCTTTATCATGAAATCTTTGCCAGGTCCCATGTACAGAATGGTATTTCCTAGGTTATCTTACAGAGTTTTTATAGTTTTAGGCTTTACATTTAAGTCTTTAACACATCTTGAGTTAATTTTTTATATGGTGTAAGAAAGGGGTTTAGGCTCAATCTTCAGCATATGGTCAGCCAGTTTTCCCAGCACCATATATTGAATAGGGAGTTCTTTTCCTATTGCTTATGGGAAATTTGTCATTTTCTCTGAAGATAAGATGGTTATAGGTGTACAGCACTATTTCTGGGCTTTCTATTCTGTTCCATTGGTCTATGTGACTGTTTTTGCACCATTACCATGCTATTTGAGTTACTGTAGCCTCATAGCACAGTTTGAAGTAGGATAATGTGATGCCTCCAGCTTTATTCTTTTTGCTTTGTATTGCCTTGGCAATTCAGTCACTTTTTTGGTTCCATATAAATTTTAAAATAGTTTTTCCTAATTCTGTGAAGAACGTCATTGGTACTTTGATAGGAATAGCATTAAATCAGTAATTGTTTTGGGCAGTTTGGCCATTTTCGCAATATTGATTCATCTTATCCATGAACATGGAACATTTTTCCATTTGTTGGTGTCATCTCTGATTTTTTGAGCAGTGTTTTGTAATTCTTATTGTAAAGGTCTTTCACCTCCTTAGTTAGCTATATTCCTGGTTATTTTATTCTTTTTGTGGCTATTGTGAATGAAATTGCATTCTTGATTTGGCTCTCAGCTTGGATGCTGTTGGTGTATAGGAGTGCTACTAATTTTTTACTTTGATTTTGTGTTATAAAACTTTGCTGAAGTTGTTTATCAGCTCAAAGAGTTTTTGTGGAGAGACTGTGGAGTTTTCTAGCTATATAATCATATAATCTGCAAACAGGGATAGTTTGACTTCCTGTCTTTCTATTTGTATACCTTTTAATTTTTTCCCGTTGCCTGATTGCTCTCACTAGGACTTTCAGTATTGTGATGAACAGGAGAGGTAAGAGAGGGTATCCTTGTCTTGTTCCAGTTTTATAGGGGAAAGCTTCCAGCTTTTGCCCATTCAGCATTATGTTGGCTATGGGATTTTCATAGATGGCTCTTAATATTTTGAGGTATGTTTCTTCCATGCCTATTTTGTTGAGGGTTTTAACATGAAGGGAAGTTGAATTTTATGACAGTCTCTTCTGCATCTATTGATATGATCCTGTGGTTTTTGTTTTTCATTCTGTTTATATGGTGAATCACATTTATTGATTTACGTTTGGTGAACCAACCTTGCATCTGAAGTTTTCTTTTTGTTTGTTGTGTCTCTGCCAGGTTTTAGTATTAGGATGATACTGATCTCATGGAATGAGCTAAAAAGGAGTCCATCCTACTCAAGTTTTGGAAATAGTTTCAGTAAGAATGGTACCAGCTCTTCTTTATGCATCTGGTAGAATTTGTAAATATATCTGGTCCTAGGCTTTTTCTGGTTTGTAGCCTTTTTATTACTGATTAGATTTTGGGACTAATTATTGATTTGTTCAGGGATTCAATTTCTTCCTGGTTCAATCTTGGGAGGTTGTGTTTGTTTCCAGGAATTTACCCATTTTTTTCTAGGTTTTCTATAGCTTGTATGCATAGAGGTTTTCCTAGTAGTCAGTGAAGATTTATGTGCTTCTACAGGGTCAGTGGTAATGTCCGCTTTCTCACTTCTGATTGTGTTTATTTGGATATTCTCTATTTTTTTGTTAGTCTACCAAATGTTTTATCTATCTTATTCATTCTTTCAAATAACCAGCTCCTGGATTAATTGATCTTTTGTAGGTTTCTTTCATGTCTCAATTTTCTTCAGTTTACCTCTGATTTTGGTTATTTCTTAACTTCTGCTAGCCTTGGACTTGGTTTGCTCTTGTTTCTCTAGTTCTTAGAATTGTGATGTCAGGTTGTTAATTTGAGAGCTTTCTAACTTTTTGATATGGGTATTTAGTGCTATAAACTTTCCTCTTTACACGGCTCTGAATGTGTCCTAGAGATCTGTTATGTTGTATCTTTGTTCTCATTAGGTTCAAAGAATTTCTTGATCTTTCTCTTAGTTTCATTATTTGCCCAGACCTCATTCAGGAAGAGATTGTTTAACTTCCATATAATCGTATGGTTTTGAGTAATTTTCTTAGTATTGTTTTTTTATTGCACTGTGGTCTGAGCAAGGTTGGTCTGATTTCAGGTTTTTTTTTTTCTAATTTGCTGAAGATTGTTTTATGCCTGATTGTATGGTTGATTTTATAGTATGTGCCATATGCAGATAAGAAGACTTCATATTCTGTTGTTTTAGTGCAGAAAGTTCTATAGATGTTTATTAGATCTATTTGTTCAACTATTCAGTTCAGTTCCTGAGTATCTTTGTTTAGTTTTCTGCCTCGATGATCAGTCTATTTCTCTCAGTGTGGTGTTAAAGTCTCCCTCTATCATTGGGTGGTTATCTAAGTCCCCTTGTCGGTATCTAAGAGCTTGCTTTATAAATCTGGGTGCTTGTGTTGGGTGCATATGTATTTACGACAATTAGGTCCTCTTGTTTAAAATAACTCTTTGCTATTATGTGACATTATGTGATGTTCCACTTTGTCTTTTTTGATCTTTTGGTTTTGTTTTATTTAAAGTTTGTTTTGTCTGAAATTAGAATAGCCACCTCTGCCTTTTTTATAATTTCCACTTGCTTGGCAGATTTTTCTCCATCCCTTTACTTTGAGCCTGTGGGTGTCATTGCATGTGAGATAGGTCTCTTGAATACAGCATACCATTGGGTTTTGCTTCTTTATTCAACTTGCCACTCTGTGACCTTTATTTGGGGAGTTTAGCCCGTTTATATTCAAAATTACTATTGATATGTCTGGATTTGATCCTGTCATCACTTTGTTAACTGGTTATTATGCAGACTTCTTTGTGTGGCTGCTTTATATTGTCATTGTCCTATGTTATTGTGTTTTTGTGGTGGCCAGTAATGGCCTTTACTTTCCATATTTAGCACTCCTTTTAGGACTGCTTGTAAGGCAGGTCTGGTGTTAACAATCCTCCTTAGCATTTGTTTGTCTGAGAAGAATCTGATTTCTCATTTGCTTATGAAGCTTAGTTTGGCTGGATATGAAATTCTTGGTTGAAAATTATTTCCCTTAGGAATTCTGAATATAGGCCCCCAGTCTCTTCTGGATTGCAGTTTCTGCCATTAGTCTGCTGTTAGCCTGATGGGGTTTTGTTTGTAAGTGATCTGCCTCTTCTCTCTAGTTGCCTTTAACATTTTTTTTCTGTCATTTCAACATTAAGTATTTGATTATTATGTGTCTTGAGGGTAGTCTTCTTGTGTAGTATCTGACAAAGTTTCTCTGCATTTTGTGAATTTGAATGTTGGCCCCTCTACCCAAGTTGGGGAAATTTTCATGGCTAATATCTTGAAATATATTTTCCAAGATGCTTGGTTTTTCTCCCTCTCTTTCAGGGACACCAGTGAGTTATAGATTTACATGAGTACGTATTTCTCAGGGGTTTTGTTCATTCTTCCTTATTGATTTAAAAAAATTTTTTCCTGACAAAGTTATTTCACACAGCCACTCTTCAAGTTCTGAAATTCTTTCCTCAGCTTGGTCAATTCTACTGTCAATACTTGCAATTGGATTATGATACTCTTCTAGTTTGTTTTTCAGCTCTGCCTGGTCATTTTGCTTCTTTCTTATAATGGCCATTTTGTCTATCAGCTTCTGTATTTTTAAATTTTAATCCTTACATAACATGGAGAGGGTCCGATTATCTCTTGCATCTCAATGATCTTCATTCCTATCTATATTCTGCATTCTATTTCTGTCATATCAGCCATTTCAGCCTGGGTAAGAAACATTTCCGGTGAAATCATGCAATTATTTGGAGGTAAGGAGATACTCTGGCTTTTTGAGTTGTCAGAGTTCTTTCACTGGTTCTTTCTCATTTGTGTGGGCTGCTGTTCCTTCAATCTTTGAAGTTGCTATCCTTTGGAAATATTATGCTTTTTTCTTTCTTCATGCCCTTGGGAATTTGATTATGGTATAAGGTGGGTGTGGTTCACTGACTTCTATTCTAGTCTGCTCCTGGGTCTTAGAGAAGCCCCCTCTGATTACTGTCTCCATGCTTGTGTTTCTATTGTAGGGTATTCTGGTCAATGAGGCTCCCTCAGGCAGTGGCTGCAGTTGGCATACATATGGCATCCTTTCCAGGTCAGCCCCAATGTGCTGTGTGCTTCACAGGGAAACCAGGTCTGTGCATGCCTGCACAGTTCAGGTTGAAGCAGGACTACTGACGTAGAAGCCATGGCAGGTATGGCCCATCTGGGTACAAGAGGTGGGATGGCTGGAGTTGTCCCCACACCATCTGGGTATTTTTAGGGAAACAGGAGGTTTCACCCCTTGGCAAATGTAGGCAGAAGTAGTACCACTGGGTTAGAAACTCCAGCAGGTGTGGCTTGCCTGGCTACCAGTGGTGGGATGGGTGGGGAGACCCACGTTGCCATCTGGGCGCTTCCTGAGAAAACAGGAAGCTCTAAGTCTTGTTTTAAATAACTACACATACTAAAAGCTACTAAGGATTAAATTTTAGCTTCCTATTTAGTGAATATTTTGAATAAAATTTTCAACTTTGAAAAAATTTCAACTGAAATATAGGTGTTGCCTTACATAATGTTAAATACCACACGTGGTTCTTTAGGTTGATTTATAAAATAGTTTTTCCAAGGGCAGACATTTCTAAAATATAACTGATAATAGGCATCAGAGTGCGAAAGAACATAATATGCAGAATTTTGTTTTGTTTTGTACAAGAGCTACATAACTAAAATTTTGTATTTTAATTACATTCTGTTTGTATGTATATGTATGAGTAAACTCAGATCACTGCAAGTTGTATTTCAATTGGCAAAATATGACAGCTAATAATAACCTTACAGTAGTAGCATTCAGAGTAGTGTCTGATGTTTAACCTTTGACAGAATGAATTTTTAATGACTTCACTTTGATTTCACAAATTAGATTTTAAAAATTAACCTATATCAGGAATCAACAGACTTTGTATCTGAAGTTATCTGATGGCACTGATATATACTGGGATCATTTTATTATCTATGGTGTTCCATTAGCATAGCCACATATTGATGGTTATTTCATTTTTCATAGTGCATAAGAAAACTTGCAGAGGAATATAGTGAAAAAATTTTTGGAAAGAAATCTTTGAATGCAAATTTGGTTTTCATAGGGAGGTGTGTAAACACACTTTCAGCAGTTACTCTTGCTAAATTATTATATTTGGGTGCACAGTTCTTCACATGTCAACTAGCTTTATACTGATTGTTCAACAAATTCAAGTCGCAGAGTTCTCTTGTGCTTCATTGTGTCACCAATGTGGATGGTAAATGTGCATGAACATTTTGTGAGATTACATTTTCGATATCAACTGTCCTAAACAATAGAAACTCAGAACTTATTTTTCCGTTGCACATGTACTTGTTTGGGCTTATTGCTGCTGATTTTTTTTTTAAATAATACAGAACAACAAAGACAAAAGCATGACCATATAACAAATAAAGAATTGTAGTTTTGAATCACAAATGACAAAAAAAATCATTATAACAAAACATCTGGAATACTAAGTGTTCTACTGCAGGATTACTCTGTCTTTGTATAATACATATATTTAAAATATAGCCAATAAAAATTGACAGAATTTCTCATTAACCCTGGTAGCTTTTGGTATCTTCTAAGCTTCAGCAAGGGTCATGGCACACTAGTTATTTTAAAGTGGTCAGCAAGGGTAGCTACATAGAAGAGTGCACCTCATTTTATTAGTTAGTATGATGTCTTTAAATATGTTGGGTCTTTTGCTTCTGGAAAAGGTCCAGAAATTAAAACTGGGTTTTTGGTTGTCTTTCAGACTGAAATGTGTTAGAATTCAATTCTCTACCCATGAGTGTCTCACACAATACAACAGAGAGAATACCAGAAGATGAAAATAAAAATTAGAGATATGCCAAACCCATCCTAAATTAATGCAACTATTGATAATGATTTTAAACAACAAAAAATCAGGAACAACTGCTAAATGCACCATAAGGATCTCGGGGACAATAAATATAATCTGGATATCTCCCAGGGAAACCAACATTTGTTTACACACAATATTGGGAAGTTCTTTACCATAGAACCACAACTAAAATGGTCACCTATTTAGAGTTCTGTTGATTATTCCCATTAGTTTGGGCAAGTTCCTTTATTTCTATAAACTCATAAAGTTGGTATGAAGATTGAGTTCTAGGAAAGAGAAAAGCTCAAAGTCTGACAGCTAGAAATATTAAGAGTAAGTATCTAGATGGATTTTCAGTGACCATAATAGTTAAATAATCTAATTTTTAGTCCAGTTACACTAGGTACTTTGAGTCTATTTAATAAACTTAATCAGAAATCACAACTAAAATTCTTATATCACAATGAATATGCTTAAAAATGCTGAATGTATTTAAAAATAGAAAACACATTGGATTAAAGATTACTTGGATATTCAGTTGCTTGCTTAGTGATGGAGGTGTGAAAATGGAAAACTATGAGCAGTAACAGAGAGGTCCCTTTGCCATTAACATCCATTACAGGCACAATTATTAATATTGTTACCATTTTTCAGAGCAGGAATGATTTCCATCTCCATTTTATATTACAACAAATAATTTGGGAAATGATTAATGAGATTTTTAGTTATAGATTGAGTTTATCTTAAAACAATCTGTGCCACTACAGCTGGAAAGGATCAGGCTTTAATTACAACCAGGAAAAACTCCACAAGCATGTCCATTTAGGGTGCACAGACCTTCTCCATGCCTGCTTCACCTTCACACTTGGCTGCTTAGCTCCATTTTTTAACACATGGTGCTAATGAGGCCATGGCCATGTTTTCACTGCCCATATGTGCCAGTTAGCTTCACTGTTCCAGTGCTACAGATTGTTTTCGTAAACTTGGGCTGCCAACTCAACAATTTCTCCACTCATTCACCAGGGGGATCTGGCAAAAAAAAAAATATGGACTATCTGCTGTAAAGTTAAAACAAGGGCTGATTGCTTGGGGATAAGGGTAAGAAGGTTTATCTCGAAAATCATAGTCTTCAAAACGGCATGTTAATTCAGAGGCTTCCTCTGACTTGATTACTTTTAGTTTAACTTTAAGAAATAACTATTTAAGGAAGGCAGCATAAAAAGAACACTAGACCAGGAATTTGAAATCTGGATTTTATTCTGATCTCTTTTTCAAATAGATGCATGACCTTGAAATACCATCAAATTAGCCTACGCTCATTATCCTCTGGAAAGTTTGAGGGTTGCCTCACATAATTGCCCACCAAGCAAGCTCTAATAGTTTATAATTCTATAATTCAAGATGCCAAGCATTGGAAGCATTGTTTGATGATGAGGCTTCAGGCTGGAAAGGGGAACTGATGCATCTTAAAAACTAGAACTGTGTCTCAGGCAGATGGTTGTTAGTTGTTAGTTGTCAGGATCTCTTGTTGAGCAAAGATGTGCTCCCACGGACTTACAGGTGCTTCTGTTTTGTAGCACTGGTTTTGCAGTTTTGTTGCTTACAGGAGGAGAGCAAATCAGCCATCAGGCCAAGGGGAGAAATACCTGATATTGGTCTTGATGAATTTGCTCACTAACTATCTTTCTTCAGTCTCAGCAGACTTCTGCCTGGGGCATGGAATGAGTACATTCTTTCCTGTCAAGTCCTGGGAATTATTTTCCACCATGAGCACAGTGCTCTTTTTAGCATTGCATCACTGAGTAACTGTCAGGAGACAAGCACTATGACAAGAAATATCCATCCTTAAACCCGTCCATTTATTTGTACCCAAAGACATGTTGTTGAGGTTAGAGGTTGGTGTAAAATCTTCTGATATATATGTGCATATACATACATACATACACATACACACAGACACACACACAAGCTAGAAAAGTTCTTCCGTGCTAATTTAAAGAGGACTATAACTATATTTACATTAGGCTCTAACATAGGGACTTACTTCTTTTAACAAATGTAGGCTGGATAAGAATTATAACTAAGTTGGTAATGCAACTTTTCTTGAGGGAATTAAATTATTATACCTAATAAAAAGCACAGTACCCATTTTTACTTTATCCATAGTAACTACAATGGGAGGGATAGAGTGGGAATTTTTTTATTTATGAATGAATATATTTGCATGGATTACAAGTTGAGAAATAACTCAAACTTGATGTTAAATATCAATGAAAACAACCACAAAGGTTTCAAAAAAGTGTGCTAGAATTAATGAACTTGAAAAATAATTCAGCTAATCAGTTTGATGGGTTTAGAGCAAAAATTAGAGAAATGGAAGAAAGGGTAAAACTATTGGAAAAACACAGTAGGAATATAAGTAGAGTGTGAAAACTGCTGTGGAACAGATTGCTGTTATAATTAGAGACAACATTTCACTCTCCTTTAAATACAAGTCCCTGGAAATTGCTCTGAGTGAAAGAAGGGGAGGCACAGCTGTTTGAGTGTACAGCTGGTGGCAATGACAAAGACTATAGTCAGTTAGATGTAAACCAGTTAAAAAAATAGACTAGCTAAGTAACAGTAACACCTGGCTTGAGCATAACGACAAATATGCATTATTCTTAAAGAAATAAAACATAGAGAGTTTTTATGGAGAATACGAAAATTTCTACCTGGTAATAAATACGTTTCATGCATATAAGAGTCTCTCCAACTAGTGGCTCACGCCTATAATCCCAGCACTTTGGGAGGCCAAGGCGGGTGGATCACCTGAGGTCAGCAGTTTGAGACCATCCTGGCTAACATGGTGAAAGCCTGTCTCTACTAAAAATACAAAAAATTAGCCGGGCATGGTGGCACGTGCCTGTAATTCCAGCTACTCAGAAGGCTGAGGCAGGAGAATCTCTTGAACCCGGGAGGTGGAGGTTGCAGTGAGCAGAGATTGCACCATTGCACTCCAGCCTGGGCAACAAGAGCGAGACACATTCTCCAAAAATATATATATATATAAAGAATCTCTCCAACTATTCATTGTACAAAGAGGTAAAAAACCTAAACCTAAAAGAACAATATATGTTGAAATATTATGAGACTAATAGCATTAATTGTAGCGCTCATATTTAATTGTGACCTTTGTTATACATAAATCTTGAGAATAAGTGATCAAATACTTGGTGATTAATAAAAAATCTCCTCCCTGTAATAGTCAAAAGAATATTCAGTAGGTGTCCTGGAAGGATATTCCACACACCCAGTTACTGGTCTCACCCTTCTTCTGTGCATTCTTTGGAAACGTGCACAGACACAACCTGCTCACTTATTTTGTCTTGCCATAAAAGTGCTAGACAAATAAGAAAAATGAGTATATACACTTTTGGCTTACAGCTGACCAAAATCTCAGAAATACCAGGATTGTACAGCTTGTTCTCTCATCTTTTAATGTTATCAAATATTAACATCTACATGAGATTTCTTTTCATAGCACACAGCAAACAATTCCTACCAGTGCCTTAGCTTTACAATTGTACAAGCAGATCCATCCTGTAGATATTCTTAAAGAGGCTGTTATGATATTTGCCAAGAACAAATTATCCTGTGAGTGAGGGCGTTGTCTGAGATGAGACAGCGACTTTGTGAACTGACCCATAAGAATTCACAGACCATCTCTGTTTCACCTTCTCCTGATTATATTCACATGCAACCCAAGACGTTTGATGATTCTTACCTCTTCAACAAAGACAATTTTCCCTTTTTTAGTCTTCACCTCATTCTGCCAGGAAAAAAAAAAGGGGGATGTACAGAGGGGCAAGTTGTCTGATGAGAATCCAAATAGCCAATATATCTTTCTTGTGGACCCCTTCCTCTCTAGTTAGTGCTCCATGCAATATTTATACCTCATCACCATGAGGAAAGGGGCCAAACCTTTTCTGGTAAGTTAGAGATATTTTTAGTCAGAGTTTACACTGTGTTTTACTAGCTCTGGTTTAATCAGTAGTTGTTGATAAATTTAGTGTATAAAAGTAAGAGATGTAACAATCCTCACTGCATCTCCCCTTTGCTTGTATATAAAACTAGTATTTGTCATATAAATATAAATATTTTAATAGTCAATCATTTGTAAGGGTGTCTTGACTACCTATGCCGATCAATAAAGTGATTCCATTTTTATTTTGGAGGATATGGGTCACATGAGAAAGAATGAGGCCAAATTTCTGATAACAAAGATTAAGTATAGTCTGAAAGCTGTTATTAGGTCAACAAACAAGGTGACTCAAACAATGTTTGCAAACAAAAAGCTTTTTGCTCATACTTCTTAGAAATGTTTTTACTCATTTGTCAGAACAAAATTTTAGCTCAATTTCTTAGTGGAACTTCTCTGAAGCCCTGGATCTGATATCATTATCTTCTATAATTTCCCATCATAGTTCATATTTATTGATCACATTTTTAAGCATTTATTTAATAGCTATATTTCACATTAGAAAATTTCTGTATAAACACAGAGAAAATATCTACAGTGTCTGAAAGGACATGGCACATATTAAAAGCAAATAAATATTACAAATTATTATTTATTTATTTATCCACCCATCATCTCCACAGATATTGTCTGAGCATCTGCCCTTGCACAACTTTCATTCTACAAGAAGGGGTCTGACAATAAAACGTTTAAGTAAAATGTCCAGTTTGTAAGAAGAAAATAAATGTTAAAGAAAAAAGAAAAAATAGAACAGGGTGAGAAGGATTAGGAGTGCTGGCATGGCGGGTGGGGTGGCCTAAGATAGGCTTATTGAGAGCATGTGATTAGAGTAAGTCCGAAGGAGGTAAAGGAAATTTCCCTTGAATTTCTAACTGAGAACTGTTCCATGCAGAGAAGAGTCAGGAAAATGCCTAGTATGTTCAAGAGATAGAAATTACTTTTGTTGAAATAGTACCAAGAATCCAGGTGCATTCTTATTTTATTTTCCCTTCCTAAGGAGTCTTTGTATTTTTATTTTTATTTTTCAGAATGGCTTTACTGATTACCCATGAATTATTTTCACTGTTATGAAGACAAGAATCCAAATACTGTCTTTTGACACCACAGATCTGTTTTCCAACAGAGACATCCCTTCCTTCCATCTGAAATAACCATGGAGAAAATAGAGTTGAGATGTAATAGAGCTTAAAATCAACTTTATTAAATTGAATTTCTCCAGAATTGAGAAGATATCTCACTTTTCCTATAGCCTTCAGGTAAACACTTACAAAGAGGTATTTTAATAACCACTTAGGCATACAAGGACAGCTCTTCATGTGGTCTCAGAGAGGATAAAAAATTGCATATGTCATCTGCCAGAACAAATACTAAATTACCTTGGCCTACAGAAACTTCCTATTTGCCTAGAAGGTATTTATTTTCCCACTTGAGGTGTTGGGAAAACAATAGCCTAAACTTCCTATGACAGAAAATACATCGATGAAAACTCAGTATCTCTTTAATCTTTTATTATATACTCTGTTACTAGTGGCCTAAACTTTCTGTGACAGAACATACATCAGTGAAAACTCAGCATCACTTTAATCTTCTACTGTGTCCTCTGCTACTATATCTCTGTGATTACTGTTAGCATATGATGATAATTTGTTCGTTTTTCTTTGTATGCATGTTTTTTACATTTTACACAGTATATTCAATCAAAATAATACATAGATCACGTAGGTTTAAATTGAATGCTTTCTGAAGTTTGTTTAATCTGTACATTGAATGCTACCTTTATAAGTGCCTTATTTTTGGAAACATGTCAATATAATCAATCCATCAATATTTGTTAATATACTAGAAACTATTTGATTAACTGTAAGTATTATTTCACTACTATATCTCCCTTTGACTGTGTTTTTACCTTAGAAAATTTGTGGTAATTTATGCTAAAATAGGAAAAAATGAGCACAACAGTATAAGCATTATCAAATTACTTTTGAAATTTAATTCTTATGTACAATTTTGTGTAAATGTTTATTTTACATAAAAATGTTATCTCCTGTAGTGACTTCTTGAATTAAGAGTGAATACAAAGGATTTAATGTGCTTCTAAATATTTATATAAATTTTTACTGAATTGTGAATGCATTGAGCAATATTTACCATATCAATGTTGGAAATATCTTAACATTATGTTGAGGAATTGATATTCATACATAAAAATAAAAATGAGAATATGTATAAATACATTGTGTATATGTGTTTGCATATGTCTAAATTTGACCAAATATATTGTGAAATTAAAAATTATGAATACATTTGAGAAACAATCTGATAAAGAGAAAAAATACAGTCATAAGACCCTGAACAATTTCAAATATTATGTCAAAATTTTCCTTTTCATCTAGCATGATGAAAAGGAAAATTTTGACATAAGTTGGTGGGTGCAGCGCACCAGCATGGCACATGTATACATATGTAACTTACCTGCACATTGCGCACATGTACCATAAAACCTAAAGTATAATAATGATAATAATAATAATAATAATAAAAGAAAAAAAAAAAAAAATTTTCCTTTTCAGTGGTTATAAAAGAGGCATTAAACAAAATGTCTACTCCTAAATTGTGTCAAATAAACCAAAGTTCACTTTGGGAGGAAAGGCAAGTGTGGCCAATATCTTACTTAGTATTTAAACTGTGCATTAAACTGTGGTTTATGAACTTGTTTCATATGATGACTTTTTTTTTTTCTTGAAACTCAGTCTCACTCTGTCTCCCAAGATGGAGTGCAGCGGTGTGACTTTGGCTCACTGCAACCTCTTCCTCCCAGGTTCAAGCAATGCTCCTACCTCAGTCTCCTGAGTAGCTGGGACTACAGGCGCCCACCACCACGCCCTGCTAATTTTTGTATTTTTAGTAGAGATGGGGTTTCACCATGTTGGTCAGGCTGGTCTCAAACTCCTGACCCCAAATGATCCACCCACCTCAGCCTCCCAAACTACTGGGATTACAGACGTGAGCCATCGCACCCAGCCTCATATATGACTTCTAATTAATTAATATGAATGAAATCTTTGTCTACAATTCTTACATAAACATATAATTTATAAATGGAAAAACTTATAAGGGTGTAGCTATTTAAATGGTTTTTAAATAGGTTCTTTTTGTTTATCAATTTATGTTTCAAAATCTAGGAACTGACAAATTGTATACTTCAGCCCTACAAATCCTGTTTGACTTCTGTCTTCAGCAAAAGTATGTGACTGCTTTGTGTTTCTGTCTTCCTACAGGGATTATGTTATAATAATTTAGGAGAGTTTTGTGCAGATCTCATCTGAGCACCATGTATAGGTCCATTTCTTCTATAACACTTGAATTTAAATTAGAAAATCTTCATAATTAATCAGGTAATATTTATATAAATATCAGTATAAAACCTCATGCAAACATTTATTATATAAAATTTTTTTTCTAAAAAGAATAAATAAACAAACTGAATCATGATCAATAATCCAGGTGAGTGGCTTTAAGTTGAATATGAACTGAATAAATACATAAAAGTAATTTTTCATATTTTAGCTTCATTGAATTAATGATATTTCTTATTTGTTCTTGGAAAAATACATGTGTTTATAAAATTTATATAATTAAAAATCCATCAATATTTGTTAATGTATGGAAGATTATTTTATTAAATAAAAATATTATTTCATGAATACATCTAACATTGAATATCTATGTGCTTTTAATTTGGGACATTTATAGTCATGTGTGGCAACATAGAAAAAAGTAGAACATGTATAACTTATACCTCCTTTCACCTATGTGTTTTGTCATTTCAGTTGCTAATTTCCATAATAAATCAATAAATATTTGCAGTTGTCATATCAATTAGAATTACTTTCAGTTGAATGAATCAGTAATTTGGCTACATCGGATAGGGATTTTTTTTCCTGTTCCGTACGTAGTATTGGAGAATATTCAGAGGAGGTATGGCAGTTCCATTATGTCCTCAGTTATCTTAACTGTTCTTAACCTTCCATTCCACCTTCCTTAAAATGTAGCACTCATTCTCATTCTTGTAAAATGGCTTTTACATCTCTAGGCATCATACCTGTGCTCCAATGTGGAAGATGAAGGAAAGAAGAAAGGCAATAGTCAAAAGATACAAATTCATTTAATAGCTCTGTCAATTCTAACAAGCTAGAAGTAAGAGACAAAGCAAACTTTATCATATGAAAAGCATATACAAATATATATTTTAAAGTTTTCTCTCTATATATAGGAAGATATTCTTTATACTATATATACCTTCTAGTTTCCTTTTGTGATTAGAAACTGGAGATTAAATGTGGGTGATTAACAGCTGTTTAAGAGGAAGTTATAATTTTTGCCAATAAGAGGATTACTGTAAAAATTTATTTTCCTCTTGGCTGGAGCATTTTAGATTTACAATATTTTCAGATACTATGCAGCATTCAAGTATAGTCAAGTGCATTTTTTAATTTTAGTACTGGATGTTTTTAGAGCAGTTTTAGATTCACAGCAAAAATAAGAGGGAGGCACAGAGATTTCTTATTTCTTCTCTGTTGTTACACATGTATACCCTCCCCCATTATCAACATTCTGCAACAGAGTGGTACACATGTTGCAACTGATAAACCTACATTGACATATGATAATCACCCAAAGTTCATCATTTGCATTAGGGTTCACCTTAGGTATTGTACAGTCTATGCAAGTGCACATTTGAAGAAAGCATAGGCTTGCTCACAGGATTCTATTAATATAATGAAGAGATTCCACTTGTGTAAATACAGTAGAGGGATATTACATTAGTCTCATTAACCCATTAAACCTCTTGGTGTTTCAACCCAACTGTTAACAAGGCTTATATGCAGTAGGGTAGACCAGAATGTTTGACTGAGTGAAAATTAATTGGCAACACCAAAACATGCCGAGAGATTCTAAGTACATAAAACTAAATGTGCTCTGAAATGATTGTACACATGTCTAACTTTTTTTTGTTTATATCCAATGGCAAACCTGTGAAGATATTTAACTTTTAATTTTATTGTTAATTTTTAGGAACACATAGTAGTTGTAAATGTTTATAAGGTACATATGATATTTTTATACAAGCCTATAAAGTATAACGATCAAATCTGGGTATTTGGAAGATTCATTATCTCAAACGTTGATCATTTATTTATGATGGGGCATTTGAAATCTTTTCTAGCTATTTTGAAATATAAAATACATTATTGTTAACTATATTTCCCCAATTGTGCTACCAAACACTAGATCCCTATCCTTCTATAAAACTTATTTAAATTCAATAGCTTATTGAAAATTCTAGAAAAGTATCTGCTTTGTAGTAAACACTTGATAAAACATAGTTCACTTGTGAAACAAATAAATCATTTTCTTTAAACAACAAATTCATTTATATACAGAATTGTTCCTTTATAGTGTGAGTAGAAGCTGCCATTTTATAATTCACTGGTTTTCAAATTTTGGGAGCTCTAAACCCTTTCAAAATACTTTTATTCAGACCTCCAATGTAGCAAATGTTTTAAAACTGCTGTAATTAAAACAGAATTCTCCAGAGCTCTGCTTCCTCTGCCTCCCAAGCCATCCCTTGAGGCTTCTTAGGCAACTCCAAATTGCCCTAGAATTCTTAAAAATGTATTGAATCTAGTAAAACAAGCCATGCAGATAATTATACTTCTAGCTTAATATCATCTTTTCAATTTGGAATAAACTAATTTATCTATATTGTTGATTGTCGAATGATAATGAATTATGAACAACAGTTACTTCTTGTTCTTTTTAAAAAGTAATTTTATTAAAGTTGCTCATTGTGATATGTTAAAACTTAAGAAAACTTTAACCTTGTGAGAAATAAGCTACTGAATGAGGCTGTTAGTTTGCACCCCTCTGTCTTCTAATCTGTTGTGATGTGCCACTCCCTCCATTCTTTCTTTTGTAGAGTTACCTCTGTTTTCCTCATATACTAATCTAGGAATCAAAATGTCTTTATTTAATTATTTTAATTTGGATTTTTGGTCAACATTTTAAATCTTGATTAAGTGATAGAAGCACATAAAGTTGGATAATTTGCAATTTATGTGTGTGACAATTTCAGCTACCAGAGTGCCAAGATAGCAGTAGTGACATCATTTGATCATAGTTCCTCTGGTATGACCTTAGTTCTTATACACTGTCCAAGCTTGGCTTAATATTCTTCCCATTCTGTAGGATCCCATCCTATTTTATCCCATTCTATAGGTTGTCTGTTGACTCTGTTGATAGTTTATTTTGTTGTGCAGAAGCTCTTTAGTTTAATTAGGCCCTATTTGTCAATGTTGTTTTTGTTGCAATTGCTTTGGGCATCTTTGTCATGAAATCTTTGTTAGGTCCTATGTCCAGGATTATATTTCTTAGGTTATTTTTCAGGGTTTTTACACTTAATGTTAGCCAAAAGGCCAAGAAGAAATCTCCAGGGTTTTTGTAGTTTTAGGTTTTACATTAGTCTTTAATCTATCTTGAGTTGACTTCTTTAATATGGTATAAGGAGGTATATAGTCCAGTTGCAGTCTTCTGCATATGGCTAGTCAGTTATCCCAGTACCATTTATTAAATAGAGAATCCTTTCCTCATGGCTTGTTTTTCTTGACTTTGTTGAATATTAGATGATTGTAGGAGTACAGAATTATTTTTGGGCTCTGTATTCTATTCCAGTGGTCTATGTGTCTTTTTTTTTTTTTTTTAACCACTACCATGCTGTTTTGGTTACTATAACCTTGTAACATAGCTTTGTTGGTTTTGCTTAGAATTCTCTTGGCTATTTATGCTCTTTGTTGGTTCCAAGTGAAGTTTAAAATAGTTTGTTTTCTAATTCTGTGAAGAATGTCATTGGTAGTTTGATAAGAGTAGCACTGAATTTGTACGTTGCTTTGGGCATCATGGCCATTTTAACAATATTGATTCTTCCTATTATTGAGCATGAAATGGTTTACCATTTGTTTGTGTCATCTCTGATTTCTTTGAATAGTGTTTCATAATTCTCAATGTAGAGGACTTTCACCTCTTTGGGTTAGTTGTATTCCTAGGTATTTTATTCTTATTATGGCTATTGTGAATGGCATTGCATTCTTGATTTGGCTGTCAGCTTGTATGTTGTTGGTGTATAAAGGTGTTACTAATTTTTGTACATTGATTTTGTGTCCTGAAACTTTGCTAAAGTTGTTTATCTGCTTAAGGAACTTTTGGGCAGACTATGGGTTTTTCTAGGTATAGAATCATATTGTCTGAAAACAGAGATATTTTGACTTCCTCTCTTCCTATCTGGATGCCTTTCATTTCTTTCCTTTGCCAGATAGATCTCTCAAGAACTTCCAGTACCATGGTGAATAGGAATGGTGAGAGGTGGCATTCTTGTCTTGATCTGGTTTTTAACGAGAATGCTTCCTGCTTTTGCCTATTAAGTATGATGGCTATGGGCTTGTCATAGATGGTTCCTATTATTTTGAAATATGTTTCTTCCATGCCTATTTTGTTGAGGGTTTTTAACATGAAGGATGTTGAATTTTATCAAAAGCGTTTTCTTCATCTATTGAAATAATTATATGGCTCTTGTTTTTAGTTCTGTTTATGTGATGAATCACATTTATTGATTTGTTTTTTTTTACATTTATTGATTTGTATATGTTGAATCAACTTTGCATCCCAGGGATAAAGCATGCTTGATCATAAGGGATTATATTTTTGATGTGCAGGTAGATTCAGCTTACTAGTATTCTATTGAGGATTTTGCATCTATGTTCATCAAGGATATTGGTCTGACATTTTCTTTTTCTGCCATGTCTTTCCCAGGTTTTGGTATCAGTATGATGGTGATCTCATAGAATGAGCTAAGGAGGAATTCATATTCTTTAGTTTTTTCGAGATACTTTCAGAATGGTACCAGCTCTTCTTCATACATCTGGTAGAATTCAGCTATCTGGTCCTGGGCTTTTTCTGGTTGGTAGGCTTATTATTACTGATTCAATTTCAGGACTCATTATTAATTTGTTCAGGGATTTAATTTCTTCCTGTTTAATCTTGGTGGTTGTATGTTTCCAGGAATTTATCCATTTCTTCTAGGTTTTCTAACTTGTATGCCCTGAAGTGTTCCTAGTAATCTCTAAGGGCTTTTTGTATTTCTGTATGGTCAGTGTTAATATCCCCTTTGTCATTTCCGATTGTGTTTATTTGAATATTATCTCTTTTTTTCTTTATTAGTCTATTTAGTTGTCTATTCATCTTATTGATTCTTTCAATGAACCAGCTCCTGGATTTTTAATCTTTTGTATGGTTTTTCATGTCTCGATTTCCTCCAATTCAGCTCTGATTCTGTTTTTTGTTTTTGTTTTTATTTTCCTTGTCTTCTCCTAGCTTTGGGATTGATTTGCTCTTGTATCTCCAGTTCCTCTCAGTATGATGTTAGTTTGTTGATTTGAGATCTATCTTACTTTTCAATGTGGGTGTTTAGCACTATAAATTTTCCTCTTAACACTGTTTTTGCTGTGTCCCAGAGATTCTAGTATGCTCTGTCTTTGTTCTCATTAATTTCAATACATTTCTTGATTTCTGCCTTAATTTGATTGCTTACCCAAAGGTCATTCAGGAGCAGGTTGGTTAATTTCTATGTAATTGTATGGTTTTGTGTGGTTTTCTTAGTATTGATTAGTATTTTTATTATGCTATGCTCTGAGAGTGTGTTTGGTAAACAAAACTCTGGCAGTTATTTTACTTTTGCTGAGGATTGTTTTATGTATGCTTATGTGATCAATTTTAGAGTATGTGTCATGTGCAGATGGGAAGAATGTATATTTTGTTGTTTTGGGGTGGAGAGTTGTGTAGATGTCTACTAGGTGCATTTGGTCAAATGTCAAGTTTGGATTCTGAATGTCTTTGTTTAATTTTCTGCCTCAGTGGTCTGTCTAATACTGTCAGTGGGGTGTTGAAGTTTCCTACTATTATTATGTGGAAATCTAAGCCTCTTCATAGGTCTCTAAGAGCTTGTTTTATGAATTGAATGCTCCTGTGTTGTGTGTATATATATATTCCAGTTTGTTGTCTTCTTGTTGAGTTGAACTCTACCATTATGTAATGCTCAACTTTTTTTTTTTAATCTTTGTTCATTTAAAGTTTGTTGTGTCTGAAATTAGAATAGTAACCACTGCTTTTTTATATTTCCCATTTGGTTGGTAGATTTTTCTCCATTCCTTTACTTTGAGTCTATGGGTATCATTGCATGTGAGATGGGTCTCCTGAAGACAGCATACCATCAGGTCTTGCTTCTTTATCCAGCCTGCCACTGTTTGCCTTTTAATTGGGGCATTAATTTTGTTTACAGTCAAGGCTAATGTTGATATGTGCAGATTTGATCCTGTCATTATATTATCAGCTGGTTATTATGCACACGTTTGTGTGGTTGTTTTATAGTATCAATGATCTATGTACTTAAGTTTGTTTTTGTAGTGGTTGGTTATAGTCTTTCCATATTTAGCACTTCTTTCAGGGCCTTTCTTATGACAGGTCTGGTAATAACAAATTCCTCTAACATTTGCTTGTCTAAAATAATCTTATTTCTCCTTTGCTTATGAAACTTAGTTTAGCTGGATATGAAATTCTTGCTTGGAGATTCTTTTCTTTAAGAATGCTGAATATAGGCCTTCAATCTCTTCTGGCTTGTAGGGTTTCTGCTGAAATATTTCTTACATGCCCTTTCTCTCTAGCTGTCTTTAACATTTTTTCTTTCACTTCAAGCTTGGAGAATCAGATGATCATGTATCTTGGGGATGGTCTTCTTGTGTAGTATCTCATAGGGATTCTCTGCTTTTCCTGAACTTGAATGTTGGCCTCTCTAGTGAGGTTAGGGAAACTTTCATGAACCATATCCTAAAATGTGTTTTCCAAATTGCTTTCTTTCTCCCCATGTCTTTCAGGGATGCCGATGAGTTGTAGACATCGTCTCTGTACATAATTCCATGTTTCTTGGAGGTTTTGTTCTATTCTTTTTTTAAAAATTTTTGCCTTACTGAGTTAGTTTAGGTAGCCAGTCTTCAAATTCTGGCTGAGATTCTTTCCTCAGCTTGGCCTATTCTGCTGTTAATATTTGTGATTGCATTATGAAATTCGTGTAGTGGGTTTTTCAGCACTATCAGATCAGTTTGGTTCTCTTTATAATGGCCATCTTGTTTACCAGCTCCCATATTGTTTTGTTGTAAACCTTAATTTCCTTGAATTGGGCTTCAATTTACTCCTGAATCTAGATTATCTTCATTCTTATCCATATTCTGAATTCGATTTCTGTCATTTTAACTACTTCGTTCTGGTTAAGAACTCTTGCTGGTGAAGTAGTGTGGTCATTTGGAGGTAAGAAGAAACTCTGGCTTTTTGAGTTACCAGAGTTCTTGTGCTGGTTCTTTCTCATCTGTATGGGTTGGTGCTCCTTTAACTGTGGTGTAATTTGAGTACCGCCAGTTGACTTCTTTTCTATATGTTTCCAGAAGGCCAAGGCTTTGTGCAAGTCTTTATCTGTAGCTGAATTCTCATCCATGGTTTCACAGGAGCGTATGTTAGTATTTTCAGTATTGAAGTTTGGGCTTTGATCCAACAGATGGCATGTAAGCAAAGGATGTGTAGACAGGCTTTTGCTCAGCCACATGACTCCTCTGTATTTCCTCATGATTGCTGCCATGCTACCGCTCAATGCTCTGAAAGTGTGTGCTCCTCTCCCAATTGAGTGCTGGCTGCAGTTCTCAACTTGGCACTCCTGGGCTTCACACTGCAGCACTGGGGCAAGCTCAGGCTTTATGTTCCCTTCCCAGCTAGGAGGCAGTAGGAGGAGGAACCATGACAGTGCCTTAGGCAGAGGATCTTTTACTTGTCTCCTGGGGCTCCACCCCAGAGAGAGATGCAAAGTGGCTTTCCATTAGTGTGATTGGCCTGTGGTAGGGCAGCTGTGTTCTGGACCAAAACCAGGTCACCTTACCTGGTGATGAGCAGTGGCAATAGTAGACAGACTTTCAGTAGCCTCTGGGATCTCCACCTCAGAAAAACACAGAGCCACTCCTACTGGAAATGGTCAGCAAGAGTCTGGGGCTGCTGCACTGCTGGCCCAGCTGTTGGTCCCACTTGATGAAAAGGCCCCACTTGGCCTCAACTTGTGGTTGAGGGCTCACAGTTAGGAGAGAGTGGGCAACTTTCCAGATGGTGACTGTGTTGTGTTGGAAATGAGTAAAGCCCACAGGCTCTTTGTTTCTTCTCCAGTCTGTGGGCAGCAGGGACAGAACTGCTGCAGGGACATAGAGCCTTTTGTTGCTTCTGGGAGCCACTCTCAGGGAAACATGGAGCCACTGGCAGTGGAAATGCTTGGCTGTGGGTAGAAGACAGCTGCTCTGTGTTCCCAAGCTGGGGGCCCTGACTGGTGAAGAGTGAGGGGTGGGTGCTCACAGGGAAGAGAGACTGGACTCCTTTCTGTATAGTGGCTGTGGTGTCCTGGTGGTCCAGTGTACTGATCTGGCCCTTTGTTCCTTTCCCAGAATGAGGGCAGTAAGGTCATTACCACTGCAGTTACAATGGGAGAGGGGCTGTAGGCTGTTTCTAGGATTCCCTCCTCAGAAAAATGCAGACTTGCCACTGATTGAAGTGTCCAGATGGGGAAAATGTCATTGTACTGGGGGTCAAGGGGGAAAAACACTGCCCAGTGAAGAGTAGTGGAGGTCTGGACCTGTGTGGAAAACAGTCTAGCCACTTTTCCATAAGACTGCTGCACTGTGCCCAGGATCTTCATCAGTTGCCAATCACTGTGCTCCCTCCCATATCTGAGGGCAACAGGAGCAAGGGCTGCAAAGCAACAAAAATAGTGGCCTACCTACTTCGTTTGGGAGCTCCATCCTAGGGAAATGCAGGGCTGCTGCTGGCCCGAGAGCCAAGGCAGGAGATGGCTGGAGTCCTGGGTCTGGAGGCCGTGCCTAGAGTGGAGTAGCGGGGGTGTGGGCCCACATGGCAAACAGCTGCACTGTGCTTGGAATCTGGATTAGTTCCTGATCACAGCACACCCTCTTATCCTGATGGCAACAGTAGTGACAGCTGTGGAGCAGCAAAAATGGCCACCTGCCTCTCCTTCTGGGAGCCTCATCCCAGCGAAGTGCAGAGCTGCTACTGGCTTGAGAACTTAGGCAGGTGATAGTGATTCACTTTTTACAAATAATGAACTAGCATCGAGACATCATTATCACTAAAAGTCCATCGTTTACATTAGAGTCACTCTCGGTGTTGCATGTTTTATGGCTTTTGAGAAATGTATAAGGATATGTATCTACTATTGTAATACCATACAGAATACCTTCACTGCCCTAAAAATTATCTGTTCCCCACCTATTTATTCTTCCCTCCTCCCTTATCCCCTGTTAACCACTGATCTTTTTACTGTTTCCATAGTTATGCCTTTTCCAGAATGCCAGAGTTGGAATCATACAGTGTTTCTATTCAGATTTACTTTGTTCATTTAGTAACATTCATTTAAGGTTTTCCCATATCTTTTCTTGGCATGAGAGCTCATTTTTCTTTGCAGTGAATAATAATTAAATCATTGTATGGATGGACCATTGTTTACTTATTCATTAACCTATTGAAAGACATCTTGGTTGCTTCCAGGTTTTGGCAATTTTGAATAAAACTGTAAACATCAATGTGCAGGTATTTGTATGAACATACATTTTTAGCAGATTTGGGTAGATACCAATAAGATCAAGATAAGATTGCTGAGTCATATGGTAAGAGTATATTTGGTTTTGTAAGAAACCGAAAATATCTTCCAAATTAGCTGTTCTGTTTTGCATTCTCAGCAGTAATGAATGAGAGATGCTGATGCAGCATTTGGTATTATTAGTGCTTTGGATTTTAGCCATTCTACTCTATTTAATTATGTTGTTTTTCAGATGTCTTGCTGTTATTTTTCTTGATATTTTCATTTGTCCTTCATAAATGTGTGTCCATAGATAGTATCTAATCATAAAATAAGTGATATTTTATGAACACATCAAATATTACAGTGATTTGCCCGAAGAATTTCACAGTGGTTTATTTTCTTTGGATGTTCTTAATCTCCTTATTGCTCCTTCCCCTGAACAGAGCAATAATTGTGCTTTTCCTCACATTGTGTTCAATTAAATTATCCTCTTTATTGAAAATACACTCCCATTCCTTCTTTGGGTAATTAGATTTTATCTTCTTCTAAACACTTTAACAATTTCCTTCTTAGCATATATATTTCCCTTATTGTGGCAGACACTGTTTGTCACTTTCCTGTCATTCTCATTTCTTCACCAACGGATTCCTGATTTTTCTTAGATGTAAAAGTGGTCCCAGAGTAAGAATTTATGTAATTGCAACAATCTGTCTCCATTTTTCCCTCTGACAGGCATAGTAGAACTTGGGATACTCCATTTTACTCAATTAGAGAGAAAAGATGTCACCTGCAATGTCATGGAACAATATTTAGTTTCTTGACAATAACAGAGAGAAGTGAAAGGAAATCTCCTTGGCTTTCTTCTTCCCTTCTTAATAAATGTGGGAAGATATAATCACTGCAGTTATGGCAGTTATCTTATGATTATAAAGGAAGAAGTACCATGATAAGAATGCAGATGGAAAAATAAAAAGAGTCAAGGATTGGGTCTGTGTGATAATTTTGACTCATAAAACCACCTACAGTACCACCTCCCTCAATAAGACACTGAGTTGATATTTCCTTACTTGAGCCAAATGTATCCTGGTACCCTCCTAGAAATAGATTTAGTGTCAATGGCCATGCCCACATCTTTGAAACATTATCAGTAGTATTTATATCAGAAAAAGGTGTCAGCTATTTGTTTTTCAGCGTAATTTAGGCCTAAAGATCTCAGGTGCAGGGTATTAGTTAATTAGACATTTTGCCTCTTCTTAAAATTCATATTTGAAATATAAGAGATTTAAGGCAATGTTTTAATTGCTTACGTGTGTCTTCACCATATTTCATGACACTTTGGAAAGAAAATCAATATATGAGTTGTATTACATATGCCATCTGTCAATATGTAGAAAATTTGACCACAAACCTTCATAACAGTTCTGGGTAAAATTTTTAGTATCTATTTTTTTTTTCCTTTTTCTTTGCCTTACCATTTTTTTTTTCTTTTGAGATTGGAGTGGAGCTAAATGGGCTGCACAACCCCTTCTTGATGACAAGCAATTTTCTTCCCACTCTACCAAATAACTCACACTAAACTTACATTTTATATAATAAAGTTTTTCTATATTTTGTGTTTCTTTGTTTTTTAATCTGTTTTTTGGAGATTTGAGAGCATTAACTAATAGTTAAGCCACTCTTTTGATTAAAATGATCATTTCCTTCCATTAGTACTTGAAATAAAATCCAAACTTATCACTGGAAATGCTGTTAACTCTCTCTCTAGCTATATCTTTATAAATCTCCCCACAAACAGTGACACAGTTGCTAAAGTTTGCCAAAATTTTTCCAAATACAGACCTTAGACCTTTCCAAACAAGGGCCTGGGGTCCTCTTCTCCTAGAGAGATTTACTTCCCATCATTTAGCCTTCACTGCAAATATTACCAACTCAGACAGGCTAGCTCTGTTCACTCCTCTGAAGATTCTGCATTTCAGCTGCCCAACTCATGGTTACCTTTATTGATTATTTTATATTGCCTTTCTCATCCTGAGTATATATTTTAATATATTTTTCTACTTCTTAAGTACTGTCAAGCCTTCTCCCCTACCACCATCACAAGTTACAATCATGACAGTGTGGATTTTTAAAATTTCACCTTTATGCATCATCATGTTTGGCAAACAATTACTTTGAAACATAATTTGAAATAAATAGGTAGATAAATAAATAAATAATTATCTGTAATAATGATAAATAAAAAATGTTTTTAAGACTCATTTTCCTTCCTTCACTCCCTTCCAATAAATTGAGCTTTAGTCCACTCAACAAGTGGGTTCACCTTTTCTCTTCTCTCTCTACTGCCCCTTCTCTAACTTCCTTTGCATTTCTTATTATTCTGCTGAGAAATTAACTTAGGACATGAGTATCTTCTTCCATCCATGGCATTGACATGAAAACTTCTATCCTCTAAAAAGCCTATTTGATTATTTTTCTAAACAAATACAAACTTTCTTGAAAGCCTACTGGTTAAAATAATATTTTCATGCCACACCAAATCAGGTAACCAGTGTCTTTACTTCATTTAAACACAGACAAAAGCATTTTTTGCCATTCATCCCATTGAGTTATTGTCGAATTATTTTTGTGACATTTTAAAAATTAAAAGTCTAGACATTTTATATTCTTGCATCAAATATTATATTTTTCATATTCTTAATAAATTACCTATAACACTGATTGTACTTTTTCTAAAAAAAATCTATTCATTCTTCTTTCATGACCATGAAATTAACAAATAAAATTTGGTTACTAGATTCCATTTTTCAGAAAGTTTGTAAGTATCATTGAGCACAATTGATTTTAAGAAATATGACAAATACAGAAGCAATACTGTAATAATGTAGAGTCACCCTTTAGTTTTAGAAAAAAATAGTGAACATTTTTTCATATTCACATATTTTCTTGTTTACATAAATCTATTATAGATATGGACACACATACAATCTCATATATGCATTTAAGATAACTCTACATACTTTTTAATATTATGTTCTAAATATTTAAACTATTTTGGATACTTAACTAAAATAACTGATTAATTTTATTGATTGAACTGATCTACATGGCTAATTAAAATAATTAATTTCCCAGTATAGGAATTAGACCTATATATAAAAACATCATTTCTGCAGAATACTAATGTGATTTTGGAATAGCTATTTGTTTCTTAGGGCTTCAAATTTCCCATTTGTAAACAGAGAAAATGTCTAAATTTAGGGAAGTCACAGAGATGAAATTAGATAAGCAATATATTATATATACTATATATCTTATATATGTAATTATTTGTGATGATATGTATTATATATTAGCACAATGTAGTTGTCGTTTTCAGCAGTTTTTCACCTTGCCTATTACAAAGTAACTACCCAATTTATATTCCTGACTGAATTTTATTTAATCATTTTAATGTATTTTATTTAATCATTTTAATGTATTTTATTAAACTATTTTCATATTTTAGGCTACTTACCTTTTTCTCATTACAAATGATAAATGCTTTAGAACCTACTTCTATTAATATATAGTTGTAATATTAAAATCGATTTATAAATGAATGGAGATTAGGACAGAAACTTTCTTCTTAGTTCTCTAATATTAGCCCTGCTTATACTGAGGCACTTTTACATAATGGCTCCCCTTTCTAAGACAGAAAATAGCTTTAGAATGCATGTACTTTAAACTCCTGACCTCGTGATCCACTTGCCTCCGCTTCCCAAAGTGCTGGGATTACAGGCGTCAGCCCGGCCCAAGACCAGCCTGGCCAAGAGGGTGAAACCCCGTCTCTACTAAAAATACAAAACTTAGCCGGGCGTGGGGGCGGGCGCTTGCAATCCCAGCTACTCAGGAGGCTGAGGCTGAGAATTGCTCGAACCCGGGAGGCGGAGGTTGCAGGGAGCCGAGATCGCGACACTGCACTCCACTCCAGCCTGGGCGACAGAGCGAGACTCCTTCTCAAAACAAACAAAAACAAACAAACAAAAAGAATGCATGTACTTTGGAAAGCATTTATTGGAGCCACTTAAAACTTTTTGTGGATACAAGATGCATATTATATATTAAAAAAAATTATATCATAAAGACGTATGCTCCCTCTGGATCACTGTTGATCAACAAGAGCACGGTAGATCTCTTTTCCTGCCCTCCCGCTCCCCACTCTGCACAGAAGGTTTGGAAATAGGAAGCAGCTTTCTTGAAAGTCTCAATGATTGAGGTTGGCACGTGCACTTAATTTTGAGCACAGCAGAACTGGTAAACATCCTGAAGTGTTCATGATGTTCTACACAAAAGGATTATCCTTTTAAAAATACCAAAAACAACCTTATTTTAAATACTGGAAGACAAATTCATGATATCTACATGGCATTAATATTTATGAATTTGGAGTGGTAAATGCTACCAGATGCCTTAAAAACAATAGTATCACCATCCTCTACTTTTAATTAAAAGAAAATTTATCTAACAGGTATATTTAATTTGTTTTCTTAGATTTTCTTGTTATGTCATATTGTCTTATGTAACCATATATAAGTCACAAGACATGATAAATTTATCTAAACCTTTCCAAAAATTTTTTTTACCTATTTCTAATTTTCACATGGTTTGGCTTTAGCCAGAAATTTCAAAACAAAATGACAAACAGAAAATTTTATAGTGATCATTCTCATTTGTCACTTCTGGTAATACTTGTAAAAATTAGAAGTTCTTTGTAATAATTTCTGACATTTTTATAAGATTTTAAATTTGTCATGATTTTATTATTTAAGACTTTATCTTAAGGTCTTTTCAAATTGTCAGCTATAATCTGATTTTTTTTCATAGTTTTAACTGATTTTTATGGTAATTAAAGTAGAATACCTCCAGTGTTATATTCCTCAGTTTTGTAAAAATTCAAATAATACATATGACTACATAGATATTATTTTTCAGATTTTTTAAAGGGAATTATGCTTCTCTTAAAAATTTAGCTGGGAATACAAACCCATTTCTTTAAATTATGGCAAACTATCATGATATATATATATATATATACACTTATGTTTTATCATTTTTATACATCTTTAATTCAATTAAATTGGTGCTGACAGATTCTTTAATTATCTAATCCTCCAATAAGAGAAATCCCTGCTGTTCTTATAGATCTTTTGCCTCTTATGTTTAGTTATATCTGCCTTGGTGATCTCTGGTAACTTGTTGGTCTATGTCCTCAAATCTATATTACCTTTTTTTTCAAACTATTTCTAGTTTGTTATCCAATTCCATCTGGTCAATTTAATCAAGTTGAACATTTACCATCTGCTTATGCTCTGTTTAATACAATTGAAAGAAGACAATGACCCTCATTAGACAACCCAAACCTCTGACTTCAACCACCACTATACCATACAAGTCAAACTCCATATTATAGAAACACTCACTGGCCTCAAGTTTACTTTCAGTTTCAAGGTAGTAATCTTTCTCCATAAACATCAATTCTTCATCTTTGTATTTATTCTTTTTAACATCTAAATTTGGATGACTGCATTTCCAGCCTTGGTGCTGTATTACCTAATTCTCTCAACCTCTGGTCAAATGAGGAAAACTACTTACCCGATGTGATTTAGGAGGATATTAAATAAAGCCATTTAAATAAAACCCATAGCACTGTGCCTGATAAACAAAGCGTGATGAGTAAATGTTAGCAATTCTTATTGTTTAATTATTATAATTACCAAACTTTCTCAAAATGATTTTTCTGTTTCATTAATGACCACTAGCTGTATTGGAAAATCATTTTTATCAAAATATTATTGATACATGAATATTAGAAATTACAAAGATTTTTTAGGAAATACATTCTAATTCCTTAAAACTAAGCTCGTAAATCAAATATTTATTACATGTTAAAATCAAAATCATAGCAGTCAAGATTTGGAAAAGATTTAAGATTTTCTTCATTTTAAGGTCATCATTTAATCGTGAAGCCAGAAAATATATGACTTGCCCAACGGACTCTCATCAATAGCTTCTCAGAAATAATTAATCTCAGAGGAAATAGATTTTGGTACTTGTTAAAAATCTGTTTTCTTAATTTTCAAATTGTAATTATTAATCATTAGATTATCAGAAACAAGACTATCAGTCTTTTACTACTTTCAGTTATCATTTTTAATATTGTTTTAGTATATATTTTAAGCTGTAACTTCAATTCTGGATTCACCATCACTAGTTTATTAATTTTATTTATATATAAAAAGAGTATCTAATGTATACTATCACCATGCTGTTTTACAAATAATATGTAATGTAAGCCTCATATAACTATTTTAAAAGGTGCTTCTATTATTCTCATTGCATATAGAAAGATTTGACAGAGTAAACTGGTTCTTTCAGACAAACATTGGACCTATCATCCGGAATGCTGAGTTTGTTCCTGTCTTACAGATTCCCAGTCAGAGGGTGTATATCGGCTTGATCAGACCCTCTCCTTCTAAGAGTAATCTGGTGCAATGCGATCAAATGATGTACATAAGTTGAAAGCTAGTTTCCTAGCATTTGTCTTTAGGTCTTCCAAAATGATTATCTAAATGTATATATACAAGGTATCTGTCAAGTAATTCTTTTCAAAGTTCCACATCTCTTTTATTTCCAGGTGACATCCTTGAAGGAAACCTCATATACGTCTAATAATTGTAAAAATACATTCAAGAATTGATGAGTCATAGTACATTAAAGAGTGATTTCTTGATTAGTCTGTTTTCTTAACATAATGGATGCATTATTGTATCTGCAAACATACTATAATCCTTTCAGCCTCCTGCTAAACTTTTAAGTATTTAAAACTGCCTAATAGCATAGCAGAGTTGAGGTATTAATCACATATGTTTCTAATTCAGACTTGTAGTTCTCTTTCTTAAAATTTTGTCTCCCTTTCTATTGATTTTCTTTACTAGAAAGTGTGTGTTCAGCTTTTAAAATAGGCAACAGATTAAGGTGGCTCATTCACTGATTCCCATTTTATTGCAGGATATATGAAACATGTATCTTCTTGTTATATACATCCCATATTATAGCTCTGTGAAATACCTAAGTTTTAGATTTGCATTTCAAAAGAGAATTACAAGCCTTCTTAAGAGTAATGTTACCTATCTGATGCTTTCATTGAAAACAAAGTTTAAATTTCATCTCATTGGCAAGGTCAACTCTAAATCTTACTACACAAATTTAGAATTTAGAGTGGTTGTATTCAGAGGCTTTTATTTTGTGATTGAGTTTATGCTTATCTCTTTTTATCTTACTGATATGATAGAAGTAATAGGAGTAGTTAAAATGGGTGTATTCAGTAAAGGATTTGGAAATAGATATCATGAAAAGTACTGTTCCTATCTGGGTACACGAATCACATTAGAATTAGTGCAGAACCAAGACATTTAGACAAGGTTGTAAGTAGCCACAAGTCTTTTCTTCCTAGGAATGCCTGTCATTTTCTTTATTGAATTTAGATCATTTAAACCTCTTTTGTATCCTCAGATCTATGATAAGTTCTAAAAATCTGATTTCCAGCTTATTCAGCTTGTTCTAATTTTAGGATAGATCTGTAAGAATATAATGACCAGCTTAACCATAGTGATATATTCATTTCCAAATAATTCTTTATAATATCAATACTTCTAAATTTTGGAATGTAAATATAAATAACATTTTCTGTTCCTATTTAGAGGGAGGGCTATACACATATTTGTAATTTAATGTAAGGATCATAGTGGATATTCCTCATGCAGTAGAAATATAGTCGATAAGAGGGAATCTATCCTATTTAGAAGAAAAAAATAGCTTTCATAGGAAGTAATGAGCAAGCTGAGAGATAATGAGGAGATCAAGAGTTCCTTACTGGGGCTGGGGCTGGTGAAGAGTGCCTTCCATTGTATGGACATACCACAGTGTGCTCATCTATTTACTAATTAATGGACATTTGAGTTATTTCTAGTTTTGGGTAATAACAAAGCTATTATGAACATTCATGTACAAGTCATTGTAGAGACATAAATTTCATTTCTCTTAAATACATAATAGTGTATCCACTCAGTATAGTCCATGTATGTTTAAATTTTTCGGAAACCACCAACCTGTGGTCCAAAATGGTTATATCATTTTACATTCCCACCATTAGTGTATGAGAATTCCTGTTCTTCCACATGCTTACCAAAATTTGGTATGGTCAGTCTTTTTGCTTTTAGCCATTCTAATATGTATGCAGTAGCATTGAGCTGTGCTTTTAACTTGCATTTTATGAATGACTAATCATACTGAGCATCTTTTCATGTGCATATTTCACATGCTTATTGGCTATGTCATCCTTGATGAATTATCTGTTCCAATCACCTGCTCATTTTGTAAATTGGATTGCTGGTTTCTAAATTATGGGCCTTGAAAGTTATTTTATATTTTGGATTATAGTATTTCATCATGTATATGATTTGTAAGTGTTTATTTCATACAGTACATATTTTGCATTTGGTCTTAGCAATATATGTCAAAGACTAGAAGCTTTCATTTTGATGAAAGAAGTTTATCATTTTTTTCTTTGATAGATTTTGGTTTTAGTGTTGTATCTAAGAAATTGTTTCATTTGAAGTGATGAAGGTTTTATCTTATGTTTTCTTCTAGGAGTTTTGTAGTTTTATGTTTCACATTTGTGCCTATGATCAATGTTGGGTTAATATTTTAATATGGTATGAAGTATAAAAAATATTCTTAAAAAAATAAAAATGGAAAACAACATATGGATATACAATTGTTCCAACGTAACTTATGAAAAGACTATACTTTCTCCCTTGAATTGCTTTTGGCCCTTTGTCAAAAATCTATTGTTTATATAGGTCAACTCTAGTTTCTAATCTAAAGTCTATTTTGTTCCATGGACCTATTTATGTATTTTTATGCCAAAACTTGAAATCAAGTATTGTTAGTTCTTCAACTACAATCATTTTCAAGATTGTTTTGAATGTCCTAGGTCTTTTGCATTTCCATATGAATTTTATGATCATCTTACAAGTTTCTGAAACATGCTAAGTGGGATTTTGATAGGAATTGTATGAATCTGTAGATAAATTTGAGGTTTATTGCCATTTTAACAGTATTACTTCTCTGATTAATGCTCATTGGATGCTTTTCATTTGGATTGACCTCCTTTAATTTCTCTCATCAAAGTACAGGTCTTTCACATGTTTGTCAGATTTATCCTTAAGTATTTCATATTTTGATCCAGTGGTAAACATTTACATCTCAATTTTTAATTGCTCATTGCTAATGTTCAAAATGCAATTGATTTTGTCTATTGCTCTTCTATTCCGCAAACTTGCCAAACTCATTAGTTCTAGTAGCTCTTTTTATGTATTTCATTAGAATTTCTTTATGAATCATCATGCCATCTGCACATAATGACAGTTTTACTTCCTTGCTTTTCATTCTAGATGTCTTTTATTTCTCATGTTTTAGTTTGTTGATATGGCGAATTACACTGACTGCATTTCAAATGTTTAACCAAACTTGTATTTGTAGGATAAGCTGCATTTAGTACATGAATTATTAATGTAGATAGATCGATTGGACAGATATATTCAATTTCTATTTAAAACAAATGTCATCTAGATTTATGAGGAATACTTGTCTGTATTTTTTTTTTTTTTTTTTTTTTGCAGTGTCTTTGTCTTGCGTTGATAGTGCAGTAATGCTAACCTAACAGGATAGGTTACAAAATATTCACTCTGGTTTTGTTTTGTTTTGTTTTCTATTGAGTTTGTGTAGAATTAGTGTTGTTTCTTCCATAAATATTTGGTTGATTCTAGCAATAAAGCCATCAGAACTGGGAAAATTCCTTAGGGTAACTGTTTTAACTAGTAACTAGTAACTCAATTTCCTTACTATCCTCTCTTTTTCCTGATGCTTATATCTTTTGTTCTCCCTTTTTTCTTTCTGATGTATCTGGATAGAGGTTTATCAATTTTATTGATCTTTTCAAGGAACTAGCTCTTGGCTCCATTGATTTTTCTATTGTTTTCCAGTTTACTGATTTCCACTCTAATTCTTATTTTTTTTCTTCTCCTTACATTGAATTTTGTTTTTCCTTCTTTCTTTAAGGTTTTCTTTTTTTCTGGTGGTTGCTGAAGTGAAGACCTTAACAAGACACTTCTGCTTTTGTAATGTAGAAATTCACCACTATAAGTTAATTACTCCCTAATATCCTTACTGCTTCTGCAGTATCCTACATATTTTGAAGTGTTTTCACTTCAAAATATTCCAGTTAAAACTGCTTAACTTATATTTATATTTTCCCTTTTTATTTCTTCTTTGGATAATGGGTTATTTAGAAGTGTGTTATTTAGCTGCTAGATGTTTTGTGATTTGGTAGGTTGTTATTGATGCCATTATTAGTAGAAAAGATATTTTTAAATTCACTGATATTTATTTTATGGCTCAGATTAACTTCTATGCCCAAAAGTACTCGATGTATACCTAAACAGTATGTGTTTTCTATTTTTGTTGGATGCAGCCTTCTATAGATATTACTGTAGTCAAGTTGGTCAGTGTATTCTTACTGATCTTTGTATACTTGTTCTATCAATTATTGTGAGCTCCTTTGAAATCTCAAACTGCAATTATGGCATTATCTATATCTCATTGCAGTTTTATTAGTGGCTGGTTCATTTATTTTAAATGTGCAAATATAATTGTTTACATTGTAAGCATGATTGTAACCATGTGTTGCTCTTATGATAAATTAACCCTTTTATCATTTTGATAATATTGGAGTTTTTTGTTTTAAAATTTACTTTGTCTAATTGTAATGTACTCATATCAGCTTTTTTTGGTTAGCATGATATATTTTTCATTTATTCACTTTTAACTGATTTGTTTCTTTATTCAAAAGACAGCATATAGTCGGATCTTTTCAAAATCTGTCTTTTAATTTGAGTGTGTAAACTATTTACATTTTATGTGACAATTGCTATAACAAAGTTTAGCTCCATTATATTCCTGTTTGCTTTTTTATATATCCTATTTATGTCTTTTTCCTTTCTTTTTTATTTTAGAGTAGTTACATAGTTTTATGATTTCATTTTCTCTTCTTAAGTTGCTTATGATGTATAATGCTATGACATGATTTCAGTGGCTGCATTAGGTTTAATAGTGTACATATTTAATGTACATAATTGTGTTCCTTATCTTTTACTAAGACTTTCTTCTTATGGTAAATAAGAATAAAACTTCACAGAAAAATTGAGTAAAACATATGAAGTTCTCACATACTTCTTCCCCCTACACATGCACAGCCTCCATCATTGATGTTGCCTTCTATAATAGTACATTTGTTACGATCAATGGACAAACATTAACCCATCATTATCAACCAAAGTCCGTAGTTACTACAGGGTTGACTCTTTATTCTTGGTGCTGTATATTTTGTGGGTTTGGGCAAATGTATAATGACATGTATAATGACTATTCATATACATATTATATGTCTACTATGATTGTATCACATGGAAGCGTTTCCTTGTCCTAAAAATACTCTGTGCTTCACCTATTCATCATCCTCTCCCTCATTACCCCAGCAATCACTAATCATTTTCTTTTATTCATTGTTTTGACTTCTCTAGGATGTCATATACTTGGAATCATATAGTATGTATTTTATTTTAGATTGACTTATTTCACCTAGTAGTATGCATTTAAGTTTTCTCCATATGTTTTCATTGCTTGGTAGCTCAGTTCTCTTTAGTAGTGAATAATATTCCATTTTCAGAATGTACCACAGTTTACTTATCAGTTCAAGTAGTGAAGGGCATCATGGTTTTGTCAATTATGAAGAAAACTGTTGTAAACATCCATGTGCATTTTTTTGTGTGTGGACATAAGTTTTCAATGAACTTAGGTAAATGGCAAGAAGATTAATTTGTAGGTCATATAGTTAGAGAATGTTTGGTTTTGTAAGAAACTGCTAGAATGTTTTCCAAAGTGGCAGTGCCATTTTGCATTTTTATCAAAATCTTACTGCCTCAAAATCCTCATCACAGTTTGTTGTTGCCAGTGTTTGAGACTTTAGTCATTCTATTAAATAGCTAGTGGTATCTTATTGTTTCAATTTGCAATTCCTAAATGACATATGATATTGATCATCTTTGTATATGCTATTTACCATATGCATATCTTCTTTGGTGAAGTGTCTGTTCAGATATTTTGCCCATTTTTAAATAAGTTTTTATTTTCTTGTTTTATTTACCTTATTTTATTTATTTATTTAATTTTGGAGGTAGAGTCACCCAGGCTGGACTTGAATCCCTGAGCTTAAGCAATCCTCCTATCTCAGCTTGCCAAGTAGCTGGGACTACAGCCACAGCTTGTTTGTTCATTTTCTTATTGTTGAGTTTTAAGAGTTGTTTGAATATTAAAGACAACAATATTTTATTAAATATTTCTTTCCAAATATTATTTCTCCATTTGTGGCTTGTCTTCTTATTCTCTAGACAGTGTATTTCACAGAGCAAATATTTTTAATTTGAATAGAATCCAACTTATCAGGCCCATATCCCAATATACTCCTGAGAAAAACATCAAATTCCTATAAAGCACATCCTACAGTAGTACTTCTCAAAATGTCAAGATCATCAAAAACAAGGTAAGTCTTAATGACTATCATTGCCAAGAGGAACCTAAAAGGCATGGCAACTAATGTGATTGCATCCTGGGACAGGAAAGGAATGTTAGATTAAAACCAAGAGGATCTGAATATTCTATGGACTTTAATAAAATGAAAGGTATTGGTACGGTCCGAATGTTTGTGTCCCCCAACAATTCACAAATTGAAACCTAACCAACAGAGTAAAGGTATTAGGGGAGTTGATTAGCTCATAGGGCTCAAGCCTCATAAATGCAACAAATGCCCTTAGAAACGAGGCCCCAGAAACATACTTTCCCCTTCTGCTATACGAAAATGCAGCAAGAAGGCACCATCTATGAGGAAGGGCCCTCCCCAAACACCAAATCTGCTGGTGCCTTGATCTTGGACTTTGCAGTTTCCAGAACTGTGAATAATAAATTTCTGTTGTTTATGAATTATCCAGTCTATGGTATTTTGTTATAGAAACCCAAACGAACTAAGATAGGTATCAGTATTCTTTCATTCACTGCAACAATGGGTCATGCAAATGTAAAATAATAATAAGGGAAGGTGGGTGCAGAGTGTACGGAGATTTTCTGTACTATCTCAGCAAATTTTCTGCTAAATCTAAACTATTTACAATTTGTCTATTGTAAAAATGAGGTTTGACCCAAACAGAAAATATCAGGCGGCCTCCAAGTTTTCTGTATTAGTGAGAGTTCAGACTTAATTGTGCATACAAAGAAATTCCTATATTATGTGGTTTATTTTTCTCTTATGTAAATTAGAGTCCCACAGATAGGCAGCCAGTCAGATAAATCTGGCAGCCCTTCTTGGGGCTCTCAAGGAACCTAGTCAGATGCTCATTACTAATAGTAATCTAGAAAATACAAGTTAAAACTCCAGGGTAGAACCACATTTCAAACACAGTATGTTGGCAAAATGTTTAAATGTTTGACAACATGAAAGTGGCAAAATTTGTAGCAAAGGGGACTATAATGTCCCCTTGTAGTAAAGGGGACATTACTACTGAGTATAATATTTGGTACAACTACTATATTCTACTAGATCACATCAGATACAATTTTACTAAAATTGTGTATTCTACTAGATCATATCAAATATAATTTTACTAAAATTGATAATAAATACTAAATACTAAACATTAAACACTAAAATTGAACATATATGGATACAAAGACCAAATCTTAGCCATTGGCATATCTGTTTAAAAAAATCATAAATATATGTACCAGGAAAAAATGGTCACACTAACATTATTTGTAATAATCTAAATCCCTAAACAATCAAAATGTCAATAATAGCATGGAAGATTTTACCTATGAAATTAAATGCAATGATAATTTTTTAAAAACCCAAAATGAGTTGTGGAGTAATAGTCATCATATTATCAGGCTTTACAATTTAAAGAGTCTTGAAACCTTTTAAAATTAAAAATGAAGGACCATACAGAACTAAATTAACTTTGAAAAAATCAGGGTCACAATGAAGTCCTTTCCTTGTTAGGCTTTAGCATGTGTGTTATAAAGACATTATGATAAGGGCAGTATGATAATGGATTAGGAACAGACAATCAGACAAAGACATAGACAATTTGGAGACATTTATAAGTGTTTTATATAGGAAATATATGGTCTCACAAGTCAAAGGGTGAAGAGTTTAACTATGTATAATGTAGTGTTACGAAAATGGGTTTGTTACATGAAAGAGTAAAACTAAAATTATACTGTTTAAAATGTCTGACCTAGCATTAATGTAAAACTTGTATAAAAGCAAATTAAAAAACATAATATATAGAAATATGCAAAATATTTTTATGTCTTAGGAATGATTAAGCACTACACTAAACATGCCAAAATAAATCACAAATCATATGGGAATAAATAAATTTGAGTTAATCATACTAAGGTTTCACTGTCTAAGTCTAGAGTTTCTGTTCAATAAAAACCAACTTGTGCAAATTTAACAGAGATGTAACATATTACAATATATTTGCAAAACATAAAATCAATGGTGAAAGAGTATCTATGATACAAAAGAAGACCTAATTAAAATTGACAAAAAAGCAAAAGAAACAATAGAAAAATGGGCAAAGTCAATTTATATAAAGGCAAAAGTAAATCATTAACAATTAAAGGGACAGTCAACTTCTTTAGTGTGTAGAATAAGTGAAACATTAGTAAGGTACTACTCTACATATATCAATGTGGCAAAAAGTTAGTAAAGTTGAAATTGACAAGTTTTCTGAAAACAGAAAACCATCTTGCCCTTCCTGCAGGAATTTATACAGGTGCAACCCTACTGGCAGTATTAGATAGTTTAAGTATTATCATTCATGGCTCAAAAATCCTAGAAAGAGTCTTATAAATTTCCCAGACAAGCCAAGAGTGAGATTTTAATTGCAATGGTACTTGGTGGTAAGGAGTAGAAGGCAGTGTAGGGCACATTATTGAGGGATGGATGAAATACTAACAGTGAAATACTCTCAGGAGTCAAAAGCCAAAAATGCTACTTGTATGGTAAGCAGTGTGAATAGGTCTTTAAACAATGCTGAGTAAAAAATTATGACAGGAAATATCTATAGCAAAATGCCATTTATGTTAGTCAAACACACACACAATCTACATATTTTAAAAGAATAAATAGAATTTAAAGATACATTCTATTGGGTACAAGGCTTAAAACCTGGCTAAAAAAATAATCTGTACAAAAAGCCCCTATGACACAAAGTTTACCTATACAATAAACCTGCACATATAACCCTGAACTTAAAACAAAAAATATATACATTCTAAGCACTCAGGATAGCGGGGAACATAACTAGGGAATAGGCATAAGAGAAAATGAATAGATGCATAAATAATTTAATCTTAAAAGTGAAATTAAATCATTTACTCCTATAATGCAAAATTAAAATAATACAAAAGTTAAAATTAAAATTTATCATAAAATCTAAAATTGCACAGAACCAAGCATACATAATATTTTTCAAAAATTTACTGCATTCCATCCAGGAAACAAACCTTTCTTGAACCAGGTATTTGTAAGCCAAGATGTGTACCTGTGAGGTTATTGTTTATTGCCCTCTAGAGTACACTCATATTAATTAGCACAAAAATCAGCTCAGTAAAAATTAATAAAGAAATATGTTTAAGTGCCATATGTTTCTATTAATTCATGCATGCCATAACAATTATCCATAATTGCTAAGCAAAGATCAGACAATTACTGACGCTAATCAATATCACAAAGTTAGACTTTACAATTAATTGAAGTTTATGAGGATTTTGAGCTTGGATTCCAGTCATGTCCAGAGAGTTTGTAAAATAACCTATGCTATTCATTCACACTCAATACCTCTGAGAAGAAATAAAACTCTGGTAGTAAAACCAAGACTCAAATGCAATGTTCCCTGAACTTGAATTGAACTCTGATAACTATTTGTTGGGTGGATTTAGACATTAAAAAATCAACCAAAGCTTTGTTTGAGGAGCCAAGCAGCCGGAGCCACTGACTGCACCTTGGGGATGCCATTCCCATCACAGTCTCATAGACTTGAGTATTTATTATGACAGTTCTTGGCTAATGGTAGTAAACTATTCATAAAATGGGGTGACATTCTAATTATTTTAGAGGTGACATTCGGGTAAGCTGAGGTTTTAAGAGCAACATCACTAGTTTCAAAGAGGTGTGAAGGTGATTTCCTCTTTTGCTACTATATTCCTCGATTCACCTCATCCTCCTCTATTATTTTATTCGTGAAAAAAGAGAGACCTTTTGCCCTGTCTCCTGCTAATCCAATACCTATGTCATACAGGTTATCTATTACTACTCTTTAAAAGATAGACTCTACCTCCTCATGCTTAGCTTTTTCTTCATATAACAAAATATTTCCAGTGGGAGTCACCTACAACCAAATATAAAAACAAGCCCATAAGTCATAAATACCAAAAATATAGAAACAATTACGTAAATAAAATAATTTGTATGCAGTTTACATTGAATTTTAGGAATTTTATCTCTTGTTTACCTCAAGTCCTCCAGTACAGTGGCCTGGTTTGGTCTGTGTGTGTGCGTGTGCATATGTAGTATATTATCGTATTTTGAATACACTGAGTTATCTCATTGCTTTTGCCAAAAACACTCATGATACATATTTCCGTCACTATGCAGGAACAGTTAGCTTTTTGAGTAATTGTGTCAGGGATGCCCAGGACCATTGTCAGGTTCAAAGATTCACCAGAGCGACTCACGGAAATCAGCAAAGCTGTCGCACTCATGGTAGTAGTTTATTACAGGTAAAGGATACAGCTTAAAATTAGCAAGATAAAAGACACTTACGGCAGATGGTCCAAGAGAGACCAGGAACAAGCTTCTAGTTGTCCTCTCTCACTGGAAGCACTGAAATAGTGCTTAATTCTCCAAGCAACAATGTGTGACAGCACATCTAAAATGGTACCAATCAGAGAAGTTCACCTGAACCATGGTTCCCAGAGTTTTTGACTTATATGACTTATAGGTTTTTTACCTATATGACTTAAAGGTAAATCATATAGGCATGTGGCTCTCATTTGATTCACCTGAGCTACTCAGACCCAGAACCCCCAGAATTCAAACTGGTACAGTGTGACCCAAAGCTCCAGGAATAGAAAACAAGCATCTACCATTAATCACATTGTTAGCATAAACTGTCTGGCATTCCCAAGGTCTCCAATCTACAAAAGCACTCTTTGTATTCCAAAAGACTCCAAGAGTTCAGAGGTTATCTCCCAGGAGCTGATCAAGGGCTGGTCCTGAAGACTTTTGGAATTTGCAGTTTGGGCAAGCTAGACCTGCTGAGTTAACCCTTTGCTGCACAATAATATTGAAGAGTACAGGCATATGGAATACATACTTTTTCTCCCTTATTCTCAGTGGCACCTGTATGAAAGGGTAAGGCAGTGGCAATTGGTAAAAAGGGCAAGGAAGCTTTCTTTAAAACTACTATTTTTCTTAAGTTGAACATATACTTAGGAAGATGACAACTGCAATCATTCACACTCTATCCAGCTGCCCTTTAGCTACCTCTCTTGCCTTAACAACTTCTGAAGAAAAATTCAGTGGAAACTTCCAGAAGAACAGACACTCTAGAGTATGCTCCTTGCTTTCTCATTGGCCCACTTAGTCTTGAATCTCACATTACCCAGTGGTCCACATGGCATCATTTTCTCACTGAATGCCTACTCTTGGCACCATAACTGTGTTTGCTGAATCTGCTTTCACTCCCTGGCACCCCTCCACTAACAATTTGGATGTAATGGTGTAGTGTGCTTTGCTCAATCTGATGGCAAGCTTACAAGTGAGGCTGTTGATTATTGCATCACAGTTCAACAACTCTGGGTGATAGTGCACAAAAGCATAGCCTTTCCATCATGGCCATGGCATCTGGCAGGGCACACAGGCACAGACAAGCCATTGGCGGGAAGACTTATGATTATTCATGGCTGATCCTGATAATCTAGAGCCCAGAGTGTGGGCAAAGCATTTCTTTCCTTTGCCCTCCGGTCACCTTTAAGTCTACACACAGCCTCATTTTAGTGGATTCTTTAAATCCCCTTATTCTTGGACCTTCCCTCCATTCTTTTACCCTTCTGGGCTCTGCAGAGATCCCAGGCTTCACCCTTATAACTATTTTAGTTGAGATTATTGAGCTAGGTTTGCTCCTTATATCTGAGACCAGGGATATCAAGTGATTGTTCATTGGCTAGATTAGAGACCTATTTCTGACTTTATTGTTATTTTTTAACCTAAAAGCACTATAAAAGATCTTTACCTTCAAGAAATTACAAGGAAAGAAACATCTTCAGCTAATGTTGATGATCTCTTAGTGAAGAAGATAATAAGTGCTCTGTTTTATATGTTTTTACTGTTATGTTTCTACTCTTTTATTTGTAAGCAGGTATCATGCCTGTGTGTACATATGCACATATGTGTATGGCTGTATATTGTACACATAAATTAGAAACTTTGGAGGTGTCTCCCAACAATTTGTGTTTTGACATGTCCTTCAGGTGCTTCTGAAGCACACTCAAATTTAAGAACCACTATCTTAGACAATGGAGCAATGGAAAACACATATGAGTTTAAAAATTAGGCATTATAGATTAATATTATTGTGATGTTTTATGCTTGATACACAAGTAATAGAGATAACTTGTGATTCTGACAGTGAATATCTAGAAATCAATGAATGATAGCTACAGATAATATTGTCCCTGTCTTTCAGTTTAAGCAGAGGAATGTTTCCTGCTTTCACCAAAATTTCTTCCTTGTGTCAAATAAAGCAGTTGATCCATGAATAGTTGGTTTTGACTGGGGAGGGTGACGTTTTCCTTTAGCAGATCTGACGACAGAGCAGCTCTGTCCCTACATTTTTTCTAGATGCAAATTATGTGTAAAAATATCAATGAAAACATGTTTCTACTTCAGATATAACAGATTCAACACTCTAGATAGATGGAAACTAGTCAAGATCAATGTATCTACTGTTTTATCCCTGCAGCAAGTACTAAAAATAACTGGACTCAATATCAAGAGAACATGTAGGAACACAACAGAATATTTTTCAATAAATATCTTTCTAGTCTTAACAAGTATCAGACAGTAAGCTAAAATTGCTCTTAATATATATTATATCTGATCTGCACATATCCAGTCTATTAACTTGCCTATCTCATCGTTAGTTTATGGGATTGAATGAAAAATATGAGCCCTAAGGAAATCCAGGTCTTAATCCTCAAAACCTGCAAATATGTTATCTTACGCCGAAAAGAGGAGAGAAGACTTGGCAAATGTGATTAAGGTTATGAACCTTGAGAGTGGGAGATTATTTTGGATTATCTGTGTGAACCCAGTCTGATCACATGGGTCCTTTAAAGTGGAATAACTTTCCTGGCTGTGGTCAGAGAGATATGTGACTGTGGAAGCGGCCCCAAGAAGTGTGATATGAGAACCACATGATGCCAGTTTCTGGTTCTGAGATGTGGGGGCTATGCTCAAGGGCTAGAGAAAGTCTTCTAGAAGCTAAGAGTGTCTCCGAACTGATAACTAGAGCCAACAAGAAAATACAGGCCTCAGTCTCTGCATTTGTGTTATTGGACAGTTTTCACCAGTGTTACAATATATAATTTTATAGTAAGCCATGGGATTTATTATGTGGAATTTTCATTTCTTTCTGCTTCAAAATTGACACCTCTGTTCTTGGCTTTTCATTTTAATATACAATCTAATATTGTTTACTCATACCAGATGGGTTAAAAATAAAACATTGACATTTTTATTGAAAATGCATTGCCTTGGCAGTGAGCAGTGGCTCACACCTGTAATCCCAGCACTTTGGAAGGCCGAGACAGATGGATCACGAGGTCAGGAAATCAAGACCATCCTGGCCAACATGGTGAAACCCCATCTCTACTAAAAATACGAAAATTAGCTGGGCATGGCGGTGCGTGCCTATAGTCCCAGCTACTCGGGAGGCTGAAGCAGGAGAATCTGCTGAATCCGGGAGGCGGAGGTTGCAGTGAGCCAAGCTTGTGCCACCCCACTCCGGCCCGGCGACAGAGGAAGACTCCGTCTCAAACAAAAAGAAAAAAACAGAAAAGAAAAAAAAGAGAATGCATTGCCTTTATAGGTTGATGTAGGCATAACTGGCATGCACCTTTTCACAGTGTATCATCCTAAAGAGAAACATGGTGAACCTATTCATTAACTTAGGCCTTTCAAAGATCTTTCAATCAATTTTATATTTTTCTTCATGAATTTTTTAATACATTATTTTTGTTGGATCATGCATTTCTTGAACATTGTTTTTGTGAAATATGAAATTATTATTCATTTTGTTTTATAAAAGCAAGTAAAGCATAAATTTCCTTCTGAATGCCATTAAGCTTCCATCTGAATTCAGTATCTGCACTCATTAATTAACTTGCTTCCCTCTATGGTTGAACATTATCAAAATATTTAAAAAACAATTTTAAAAATTATGCAGAAAATGATGTGAAATTTGTATTGCAGAGAATTCTTGACTTGTGATTGTTTGGCTTGCAGGTTTCTGACTTTATAACTTTTTCTGACTTTATGATAGTTTTATCAAGGTGTTAAATGCATTTTCAGCTTATATTTTTGACTTAGAATGGGTTTATCAGGTCATAACCCCATCATAAGTTGAGGAGCATCTGTATTTTATTATTTTAACTTAACTTCCTTTTTAAATGTGTATTTATAAATTTTAAGTGTATTGAATCTTTTGATATTTAAAGCAATTTAATTTAAATTTTAAATTAAAAACCGTAAATAGCATAAATGGGAAAATATTCCAACACAACTTATCATTGACATGTAAGAAACATAAGACATCTGAATTTCATAAAAAGTGGCAAAGATATGGATGATTACCTATCATGAGAGCAATTAGTGATCCATATTATTCAATTGGTAATATCAATGCCAAATGAGTACGTATTATTTTGGTCCATTAGAAAGTTTCAGGGAGATACTGGCCAAACAACTTGAAAATCTAATGTTAAATTTTCATTTCAAGTACAAGGAAAACTCCTAAAATACTCCATAGAAATATTCTACTATAGTAAATCAGATGATCTGAATTGATGGAAATGGCAAACTATTGACTAAAATCTATTTCAGGAAAAAACAGCTGTTGAAGTCAGCTGCTCTGGTAAAAATAAAACAAGTTAAACCATAAGGGCAGAATCTTAGAAATTTGGAAACATAATTATGCCATCTGGAAATAAATAGACTAATCAGAGAATAGAGATTTGGAGAAAATAAAATTATAAATAACTTGAAAAACAATAACAAATATGTGTTATCTATACTCGAAGTCCAATTTGCTTACCACTTATAAGATTACTATGTTTCTGTAACTGTATTGTACTGTATCCCCTGTTATCTGTATTCGTCAATTTATTTTTAGCATACAGATGGTGATTTTCTAAGCTATATTTTCCATGCATAAACTAAGTTACATTTTATTACATGACTGAAGTTTATTGTCCATAAATCAAGTCATAGAAACGAAAGGTCTCAGAAATTTTTTATGTGGCATTCAGAATGTTGATGTGTGTGTGTGTGTGTGTGTGTGTGTAGAGATAGAGAGTGAGAGTGTGTGTGTGAGAGAGAGAGAGGGAGAGAGAGAGAAAAAAGAGAGAAAGAAAGACAGGGAGAGAGAGAACAAATTGTTCTCTTACTCCATGCTAAAGCATTTTTGAAAATATACTTCATCTTCAGGATCAACATTACTAAGCAAAAAAATGACCAAGAAATGATGAAGACAATTATTCCTACTGTGACAAACAAGCATGTCATACAAAAATAAGACTGTGCCTTTAAATTATTTATATATTTCTGTGTGTGTATATTATGCAATCTTCTCAGAATGGACTGCCCTGATTATCTTACCTAGAGCAGCTGCTGCTGTGCTGTCCAAACTCCTCAACACCGAATACATTCTATACCTAGGGCACAATTGTGTGTTGTAAGATAAATAATCATAGAATCATATTAGAAGTTGTATAATTGCCTATTTTATAAAATTAATTTGAACATCAATTATATTTCAGTAACCTATTATTTTTCATTACAAGGTCAGAAAAACATTTCATTTGTAAAAAACATAAGAAATATGAGTATAAGTCTAAAATTTCTCTGTGTCTTACATTTCCTTTAATGAATAATCGGCATTTCTGTTATATTAATAAGGACAATATTATATACAACACACTACAAAATGTGTGGCAATAGACATTCTTATGAATATTGATTACACACATATATGACTAGAAATGGGCATGATTTTCTGATCACATAAAAACTTTGAAGCTTCAAACTATATTGTGTGTATACATAATGATGTTTTCCATTTGCAAGACAGAGAAAGCCAAAGAGAGAAGAAAAAAGAGAAGCAGAAGACAGATAATTTGGTTCAAGTCTCTAACTCATTGATCAAAAATAGGACTGCCATAAACATTCAGAGAGAATTTCTAGTCAGAATTAACCCAGTAATGACAGTATTTTATAGTCATTTCAGCTCATAATAAATCCCTTCTCCATGAATTCTCATAATTCAAGTCTGTTGTATTAAAATACAGAACTAAATTTTTTCAAAGAATATTACCATTATTTTTATAGTGTTTTAATACATTAGAAAAAATGCTTTATTTCAATTTGAAGAATGTAGAAAATAAAGCTCTTAAACGTTGTCTTTCAGATATGCATCAGATCTGAAGCACAGTCCAGCATTACTAACACTGCTTCACAACTAACTATATTTTAATAATTTCTAAAAGCAATAATTATAAAGACATTTTCCCCCAGAAAGAATCTATGTCTGAACATTTTACCCATCTTATAACATTGAAATACTTTGCTAAATCTAATTCAAGTAAATATTGCTTTAGTAGGCATCAAATTGATATATTTCCTTCTTCTAGCCTAAGTAAATCATACATATTTAAGCAACGGCATCCAAAATAAGTTGAGAAGAAAAATCTTTGATTAAGATTATGAAAGCACTGTTTGTTGTCTAGTGAAGTTATGGAGATTAGCCCACAATTTTACTTTCTATTCTTTAACCATTTTTTTTTTGCCCTTATTGTTCTAGGATAATTTATGTCCAGCTGTTGGGTTAAATTATATACAATTTTTTCTTTTAAATTTATGGTCTGAGATCCATTGTGCTGTGTTGTCTAGGTTTTTATTGCAATTATCAATATACAGTTCAGAAAGGTGATTCCAAAAATAGCAAAATGATGGTATAACAATGTAAGTACTTAAGTTACTTCATGCCATGAGAGTAAAAGCTGAGATGTTAACAGAGGCCTGATATGTGAAGACGTTTGCTTAATTACTAGTAGAAAATGTCAGGATTTTATTTATAAAAGTGAGCTGCACAAAAATTTAAATTCTAATTAATTATTTATTGAACATTTAGTAAGTATTATGTGTTGTGTAAAATGCTTTTCATGCTTACTTTAATTTCATTCTCACAATGACCAGCAAAATATGGTGGAATGACATGGAACAGAAAACTGTAGTTTTACAGAATAAGAAGCCCGACAAAGATGGCTGGACTTTGGCCCAAGTATTCCAGGCAAGGTATTAACTATAACCCTAGAATTTATGCTAAGAAAGTAACTTTGCATCAGTCTGAATGGTTGATATTGTTTTCTTTATAAGAAAATAGACCTTAGTCTTCAGAGATTTACTTGGTCCTTTGTATCAAAAATAAACACTAGTGAAATAACCATCGATTTCTTCCCAAAAAGTACATATAGAACATACCTTTAGTACAGCAGTGATATGATCAGAGAAGTGCCTCATGCCACAACATTTTCTTCTAGGAAGTGACAGTAAGCTCCTCTCGCCTATAGGAAGGCTTGGAGGCAAAATGATCCTTATAAAGTGCTTTCAGTGGAGGGACTACTTGAGGTTTTCTGTCCGGAATTGGTGGGTTCTTGGTCTCGCTGACTTCAAGAATGAAGCCGCCCACCCTCGCGGTGAGTGTTACAGCTCTTAAGGTGGCGCGTCTGGAGTTTGTTCCTTCTGATGTTCGGGTATGTTCGGAGTTTCTTCCTTCTGGTAGGTTCGCGGTCTCGCTGCCTCAGGACTGAAGCTGCAGACCTTCGCAGTGAGTGTTACAGCTCTTAAGGGGGCGTCTGGAGTTGTTCCTTCCTCCCAGTGGGCTTGGGCTCGTGGTCTCGCTGGCTTCAAGAGTGAAGCTGCAGACTTCACTTTTGCGGTGAGTGTTACAGCTCATAAAAGCAGTGTGGACCCAAAGAGTGAGCAGCACCAAGATTTATTGCAAAGAGTGAAAGAACAAACCTTCCACAGTGTGGAAGGGGATCCAAGGGGGTTGCCACTGCTGGCTTGGGCAGCCTGCTTTTATTCTCGTATCCGGCCCCACCCACATCCTGCTGATTGGTAGACCCGAGTGGTCTGTTTTGACAGGGCGCTGATTGGTGCGTTTACAATCCCTAAGCTAGACTCAAAGGTTCTCCATCCATGTCCCCACTAGATTAACTAGATACAGAGTGTCCACACAAAGGTTCTCCAAGGCCCCACCAGAGTAGCCAGATACAGAGTGTGGATTGGTGCATTCACAAACTCTGAGCTAGACACAGGGTGCTGACTGGTGTGTTTACAAACCTTGAGCTAGACACAGAGTGCTGATTGGTGTATTTACAATCCCTGAGCTAGACATGAAGGTTCTCCAAGGCCCCACCAGAGTAGCTAGATACAGAGTGTCGATTGCTGCATTCACAGACCCTGAGCTAGACACAGGGTGCTGATTGGTGTATTTACAATCCCTGAGCTAGACATAAAGGTTCTCCACGTCTCCACCAAACTCAGGAGCCCAGCTGGCTTCACCCAGTGGATCCCGCACGGGGGCTGCAGGTGGCGCTGCCTGCCAGTCCCGCACCGTGCGCCCGCACTGCTCAGCCCTTGGGTGGTCGATGGGACTGGGCGCCGTGGAGCAGGGGGTGGCGCTCGTCGGGGAGGCTCGGGCCGCACAGGAGCCCATGGCGCGGGTGGGAGGCTCAGGCATGGCGGGCTGCAGGTCCCAAGCCCTGCCCCGCGGGAAGGCAGCTAAGGCCCGGTGAGAAATCGAGTGCAGCGCCGGCGGGCTGGCACTGCTGGGGGACCCAGTACACCCTCCGCAGCCGCTGGCCCGGGTGCTAAGTCCCTCATTGCCCGGGGCCGCCCATGCCCACCAGGAACTCCAGCTGGCCTGCAAGCGCGGCGTGCAGCCCCGGTTCCCGCTCGCGCCTCTCCCTCCACACCTCCCTGCAAGCTGAGGGAGCCGGCTCCGGCCTTGGCAGCACACAATGGGGCTCTCACAGTGCAGCGGTGGGCTGAAGGGCTCCTCAAGTGCCGCCAAAGTGGGAGCCCAGGCAGAGGAGGCGCGGAGAGCGAGCGAGGGCTGTGAGGACTGCCAGCACGCTGTCACCTCTCGGTTTTACTTCTGATCCCACAGAGCTTCTTATGAAATACTTATACAAAGATAGATGTTTTAGGATAAATAAAACCTTTATCTCTTCTACATAACTAGCATTCTATTAAAAAAATCCTTTATCACTTCAACGATTGCAAAGACTAACAAAGTCATTGTTATATTTTGAAGAGTGGCTGTGCATTATAATTCAGTATTGTTTCTTAGTTTAACATCAACAAAATAATTTAAAATGAAAATTTAGAAGATGAACACAGTTCGGCAGTCTAAACTATCAAAAAGTAGATCTTAGTAGTGATGTCAGAAAGATAGCCAAACAGGAAATCTCAGGCTCTACTTGGCCCACAGAAAGTTTAACTGGCAAATATCCACAAACTGGAACATCCTTTGAAAACCCCTACACCCGGAAACCAGCCTGAGATACCAGCAAGGGATGTATAATTGAATGAAATCTGAATCAGAAGGGTAAGAAGAATGGGCTCACTCCACCTGGGCTTCTCCCTTCCCTTTCCCCAAGGTGGCACAGCAGATGGAGATGGTTTCCCTGAACTCACAGTTTCTACCAGGAAAAAAGAGAATAAGAGGCAGTCATTCAGTTTCCCTAATGTTCTAAGATGCTACTCAGGAAATCCACTCTGGTTTCACCTCATGGGGAATACTAGGGGAAATGGCATGGCTTGACTGCCCTAGGGTCAGGCAGAAACAAAGAAAATTACTGGTGCACAGATCTTGGTGGTACCTCTGTTTTCCTGACAGCTGTGCTGCTCAATCAGGGATATCAGCCAACCTCATAGCACAACCACAAAGTTAAGCTGGTTCCCTTCAGAAGCACAGTGGGAAGTAAAATTTAACTTGAGCCCCTAGACTGCTAGTCTCTGGGCTCAGCCTTAGAACCCACATCAGCAACCCTGCCTAGTCAGGGAAGCACAGCTTCACCTATTTGTGAGAAGAGAAGAGGTAGGCTGGGCCCGACCAGGGAAAACAAGTAGCAGCTCCACACAGCCAAAAAGCCCACACAATGACTCCAACCACGAAGGAATATTTCCACCTTTCTATATTTTGGAGAAACACAACAAGGGCTAGTCTTACTTTATCCGGGAAGTCAATAAGACACTAAACTCAGTTGGAAGCCCACTTCATGGCTCCACCCAGATAGGGAGAAAAATCTTCAGTTTTATGTAAGTAGTGTATTGCAGCCTCAGGTCTTACCTGTCCAGGGTTGTGACCCTGCCTAACTTCAGAGTCTAACTTGCAGTCTTGTATAACTGTAGATTTCAAATAGCAGAATTTTCCAGCCAGGAATACATCTTATGACTGAATTGACCAGAAGCCATTGTATTATCCAGCCAGTAGTTGCATCTGACAGAAAAGCCCAGACAGTTGTCTCATTGGTCAGTAAAACCAATCAATAGCCCATTCTGACATCAGAGCAAAGGCAGTGGATCAGCTAACTAGAGAACTCACAGTGATTTCTACCTGCCTGGGGTTTTCACTATCTAGCCCTTCCAGAATCACAGGCTAGACTAAATATGTGAAGCTCTGGGCTGGGTGTGGTGGATCATGCCTATAATCCTTGCCCTTTTGGAGGCAGAGGTGGGATAATTGCTTGAAGCCAGGAGTTTAAGACAAGCCTGGGTAATAAGATAAGACTCTGTCTCTACAAAAAAGAAAAATAAAAAAAATTAGCCAGACACGGTGGTGTGCACTTGTAGTCCCAGCTATTCAGGAGGCTTAGGGGAGTAGATTGCTTGAGTCCCAGAAGTTTGAGGCTTCAATGAGATATGATTGACAGTGTACTTCAGCCTGGATGTCATAGCAAGATTCTGTCTCAAAAACAAAAATAACAAAATAGTGATGCTTTGTTCCTGCCAAAGAACTCCTGTAAAGGCCAAAAACAAAGCTATATCCTAAAATGTGCAGACAACAACATAAAAACACACGGATTACAAAGAATCAGGGAATCATGACACTTCAATAAAAAATAAATAGACTCCAATCATGAACCCCAAAGAAATGAAGATTTGTGAAATAACTGAAAAGAATCAGAATAATACTCATAAAGTAGTTCAGTGAATGACAAGAATATGCAGATATAAAATTTAATAAAATTTGGCAAACAATAAAAGAAAAGATAGAAAACCAACAAAAAATAGAAACAATAAAAAGAGCAAAGTAGGAATTCTAGAGACAAAAACCACAATGACTGAACTAAAAATTTCAACAGAAAACTTCAAGAGAAGACTGGGTTGATCAGTCAGAAGAAACAGTGAGCTGGACAGAACATCCAGTCACTGGAGAAAAAAGACAAAATAAAGAAAAAGAATGAAGAAAGCCTATGGGAATTATGGGACACAATCAAGAGACTAAACTTCTGCATAATAGAATTTGTAGAATGAGAACAAAGAGGAAAAGGGCCAGAAAGCACATGTGAAGGAATAATGGCCAGATACTTCTTTAATCTGAGAGTAGGTGCCAACATTAAGTTATAGGAAGCACAGTGATCTGCAATAAAATTCACCCAAAAGAGAAGTACACCAAGACATAATAATCAAACTATTAAAAATCCAGGACAAATAAAAAATTCTGAATGCAGCAAGAGATAAGAAACATATCATATACAAGAAGGTCCCAACATGAGTATCAGCAGAATTCTCAGCAGAAATCCTATAGGCTAGGAGAGAGTGGGATGATATATTCAAAGTGCTGAAGGAAACCTCTGAACTAAGAATACTTTATCCAACAATTTTTTTTTTTAGAAATAAAGCAAAGGTAAAGATTTTTATAGAAAAACAAAATCTAACAGAGTTTAGTTTATCGTCATTAGACCTGTGTTACAAGAACTGATAAAGATAGTTCTTCAAGCTGAAATAAAAGAATTCTATTGATTTTAAAAAATTAAAATGTATAAAATGTACTTGTAACAGTAAGTACTCAGTCAGATTCAGAATAATACTGTAACAATTATGTGTTAATTACGTATATCTTTAGCCATTTTGGAAAACAGTAGGGAGGCACCTCAAAAAACTAAAAATAGAATTACCATATGTTCCAGCAATGTCACTATTGGGTATATATTCAAAGGAGTTAAAATCAATATGGCCAAGAGATGTCTGTGCTTTCATCTTCCTTGCAGCATTATTCACAATTGCTGATATATGGAAATAATCTAAGTGTCTATCCATGGATGAATATATTTTTAAAATGTATATAGACACAATAAAATATTATATAGTCTTACAAAAACAGGAAATTCTGTCATTTGTGACAACAACAATAAACCTGGAGAAGATTGTGTTAAATGAAACAAGCTAGGCACAGAAAGACAAATATCGTATGATCTCGCTCATATGAGAAATCTAAACAACACTGAACTCATAGTAGTAGAGAGTGGAATGGTAGTTACCAGAAGCTGGGAAGCTGGGTGGAAGGGCAAAGGGGAGATGATAGTTAATGAGTACAAAGTTACAATTAAATAGGAGGAATAAATCTGGAGTTCCATGGCAAAGAAGAGTGACAAGTAAAAATCATGAATTGTGTATTTCAGAACAGCTATAGGAGAGGATTTTGAATGTTCTCACCACAAAGAAATGATAAATGTTTGAAGTGACAAATATGCTAATTGCCATGATTTGATCATTACAAAATATATACATGTATGAAAACATCATATTGTATTCCAAATACGTACAATTAGTATTTTTCCATCAAAAATAAAATAAAACCAAAAAGTTTGAAGTGAACATTAAGATTTGATTTATTATTAATTTTAAATTTTATATTTCATGGATGAATACTAATTGTATATATTATACTCTACATCTAAGGACATGCAGAGGGCAGAAAAACTATGCCAGAGAGCAATTTTCTATAAATTAGAACACAGTAATAACTTGCATACGTTTGTATATTTTGTTACATGCATTCTCCACATAGCTGAAGCAACAGACTGAAATGCAGTTTTTGAATAATACATGCCCTTTAAAGAACTTCCAAACAATGCAGCAAAAAGGCATGAAATTAAAGTTGCTTACCAAATGAGAGCATACAGTTTGCATCTGTTTTATATTCTTTGAGCATTTTAATTTTGAAGCTATACATATACAATAGTTAATTACAGATGGCAAAACCTAATCAATCAGCCAGCTGTTTTGATTGTACTGTGTCAGGTAGCTGCTTTCACGGATTTGTGTTCCACTTAATTTAAAAGGCTTATGTAAACAGATATAAATATATGCTTTGTGAATGTATGTGTGTGTATATGTGTTTTAACTTCACAAGTTGCTAAAGGTGTTATCACAGCCTTAGACTAAACAATGTGTTTCAAAAATGAAAAATTTAGAAATGTTTCTCAATTTGTATAATTAAAAATAACCACTCTGATTGAATTATTTTGATTCTCCTAGTATTGTTGATTAATTGAGCTATTGTTTGATAATATTGCTAAATACAGTTCAGATGACTGGGTCTGAAGTTGTGTTGATGACGTAAGTTAAGAAGTGGGAAGAAACAACCTGTTTTCATTTTCATTTCATTTTACAAAGGATTTTTAGGTATTATACATTAAGCATATTAGCTGAAGCAATAAATTATTATAAAGATATATATGTATTATATATTTTTGCATAAATATAAACTATATAAAACAGTTTTATGAAATATATTAAACAAAATTATGAATCACGACAGAAAAATCTAATGGGAATTATAGAGTTGTAAGAGGGGTGAATATGTGATTAAATCACATTGGCTTCTAAATATTTTATTCAAAACCTTTCACTGTTCCATGGTTTTATTTTAAAAACTGTAGCCATGTTTTCTTGTGCATGTTACAAAAAACATATTTTTTGGAGGGCTCTATATTCTGCAAGAAATTTTTCACATAGCACTTTATACAGAGGCATGAGCAATCTATTTCATGGGATCCTTTCTAGATCCATTACATGACAAAAATCTGATTGGAAAATGTTGGAATTGATTATTTTAATTGACCAGTCCAGTCCTTCTTAAAAATTAAAGCAAACACAAGCACTTCAAGGAATTAGTGGAGTCCTGCACCTGTTCAGTGGTTTACTTGAAACAGCAAGGTACCTAGTGGATGAACAATAAATAGAACCTAGATTTGGTAATCCACATTCTGTGCTTTCCCTTGATTGAGTGTGTGAGACAGTGTAGAATCTTAGAACAAACATAGACTCTGGATGCACAGGCAAGAAATAAAACCCTTTGCTTGCCCTATTTTTTTTTTTTTTTTTTTTTTTGTGATGGAGTTTCACTCTTGTTGCCCAGGCTGGAGTACAATGGCACGATCTCAGCTTACCACAACCTCTGCCTCCTGGGTTCAAGCGATTCTCCTGCCTCAACCTCCCAAGTAGCTAGGACTATAGGCATGTGCCACCATGCCCAGCTAATTTTGTAATTTTAGTAGAGAAGGGTTTCTCCATGTTGGTCAGGCTGGTCTCAAACTCCTGACCTCAGGTGATCTGCCCACCATGGCCTTCCAAAGTGTTGGGATTACAGGCGTGAGCCACCACGCCTGGCCCCATCTTGCCTGATTTTTTAAGTTTTGGGTGTTTCTTTAAAAAGTTTTTATAATTTCTATTTCTGAATCAGTCTATTTTCACACCACTACAAATATACCACCTGAGACTGGGTAAGTTATAGACAAAGGAAGTTTAATTGACTCACAGTTCCACATGCCTGGGGAGGCCTCAGGAAACTTATAATCATGGTGGAAGGGGAAGCAGGCACCTTCTTCACAAGGCAGCAGGAGAGCAAGAGCCAGTGAAGGAAGAATGTCAAACGCTTATAAAACCATTAGATCTTGTGAGAACTCACTCACTATCACAAGAACAGCATGGAGAAACCACTCCCATGATCCAGTCACCTCCCTCCATCAACACATGGGGATTACAGGTCCTTTCCTACACAAGTGGGGATTACCATTTGAGATGAGATTTGGGTGGGGACACAGAGCCAAACCATATCAATCTCATAGGAGTTTTTGTAATGAGTAAATAATATAGTTTGCACTAAAGAACTAACATGTGCCTGACAAGAGGAGCTGCTATTATTTTTTTAAAAGAATGTGAATATTTAATAGATTGAGAGAGATGGATAGGTTATAAAAGAATTTTCTAAAACTTAATATTATGTTTTGAAACTCAATATCATAGATGGTTGTTGTACATGGTGTTCATCCTAGCAAATGCCTCTACTACTAGAAATGATTACTTCAATCACATGCTTGACTTTTGTTTCTATTCAGTCAAAAGTGTCCTGTCTGTGTCACAGAAATAAATGGAGGTCTCCTCTCCAAGATGTGATTGTGGTCACTTTATGTGACAGGCTTCTGGAAGAAAATGAAGGAAGAAAATGGCAGAAGCAAGGAGAGAAGCTTCTTCAGTCTCTGCTTTCTGTCTTCTTCTTTCTCCCCAGATTGCTCAGCAGGCCAGTGCCTAGATTTCCAGTGATATATTCATGCAATTAAAATTGTTTATCTTGGTATGGGTCATTAATGATCTTGTATAGCTCTGTAAAAAATTAGTGAAGTAAAGGTAAAAAATAATTTGAAATGAAGTATACGCATTGAGAGCAGTCATGTAAAACCACGTTTTTAAATATGTTTAGATCGACTTTTTTCCTTTGTTTTGCTCTTGTTATTGAAACTTTGCTTTTAACCCTGATGGCCTAGTTAAATATGTGCAAAAAAATAAAAAATAAAAAAGAGACTAAAGCAAACTATTCACTTTACTGGCTACCACTCTGATATCATTCTCCTACTTAAAATTGAATCAGCCTTCAGTGTCCAGCAAGTTAAAATAACCCTTTAAAATCCAAAGCCTCATTAATTTTCTTAAATCAGGTAAACTCTTCCTTTGCTTAATGTGAAAATTAAGAATATTTTATCATTGTCTTTGTTTTTTTTGTTTTAGTTTTTGTTTTTGAGACGGAGTCTTGCTCTGTCGCCAGGCTGAAGTTCAGTGGTGTGATCTCAGCTCACTGCAACCTCTGCCTCCCGGGTTCAAATGATTCTCCTGCCTCAGCCTCCCAAGTTGCTGGGATTACAGGTACACGCCACCACGCCCAGCTAATTTTTGTATTTTTAGTAGAGACGAGGTTTCACCATGTTGGCCAGGATTGTCTCGATCTCCTGACCTTGTGATTCACCTACCTCAGCCTCTCAAAAGTGCTGGGATTACAGGCGTGAGACACTGCACCTGGCCTTATCACCGTCTTTGAATATTTTTCCTCCTTATTCACATGGGTACAGTCTTTGGAAATGATAAAAGTATGCATACATAAGCAGTATTAGTTTTAACCTAATTGCATTTTGTATACACATAAATTACCTATTCCTGCATAGCAAATTACTTGAAATCAGTGACGTAAAATAGCACGTGTTTATTGTCTCATAGTTTCTGGGGATCAGGAATTCAAGACCAATTAAATTGGGAAGTTCTTGCTCATGGGCTCTCATGAACTTGAAATCAAGCTGTTGGTCAGAACTGCAATCTTTTCACGGCTTGTCTGGGGAAAGACCTGCTTCCAAGGTCACACAAATCCTGACAAGCCCCAGTTCCTTACCTTGCCTCTCTGTAAGCTGCCTGAGGATCTTCACAGGATGGCAGCTGGCTTCCCCCAGAGCCAGACATTGAGACAGAAAGAGAGATAGAAATCATCATAGGAAGCTATGGTATTTTTAGGATCCCATCATTAGAATATGACGATATTCTCTTCTTTAGAGCAAGTCACTGAAACCAGCCTACCCTCAAGTGGAAGCGAGTTAAGTTCCATGTCTTGAGGAAAGAAGTATCTGACAGTCTGTGGACATATCTTTAAAACCACCATGATGTATTGAGCTGAAGAATTTATTCACCTGTATATTCTATATATTCATAAAAAATAATAAAATTATGTAAGCACGGTTACTAAAACCTACAAAATGAGAGATTTGTTATAGAATGCAAAGTTAAAGCTAGACTGAAGGAATAAGTTTCAGTGTTCTATAGTACTGTAAGATGACTACAGTTAATAGTAATATATAGTTTCCAATAGCTATAGGATGACAATGAACATTCCCAAAACAAACAAGTAATATAAGTTTGAGATGACTGATATGCTAATTACTCTGATCTGATCACTATACATTATACGTTTGGAAATATCACTATGTACTCCATGAATATGTACAATTATAATTTGTGTCCATTTAAAAATATAGTTTAAAAAAATTCAATAGAAAATGAAACAAAACAAGTACATTGCTTTCACATATAGTACTCCAATGAATTAAAACAACCTGAATTCAGCAATGTCCTGATTATCTAATTAACTTTGTGCTAGCTCATTTATTAGCACTATCTGTCCAATGACCCATAGATATAAAGAACTCAGATGTTATGTTAACTATATTCATATGTGCATCGAATAAAGAAGTATCTGAGACAAGACTTCTCCCTTCCCACCTCAATTTTTGAGAACATTGTTCTTTAAAGTAATAGATAATTTCCCCTAGTTTTCTGGTACCAACGTTTTCATTAATTATCTGTATAATTGGATAACTCATTTACTATCCATCCCTGCCTTAAGTATCTGTGAAACATTCATTTTAGAAGTACAAATAGTGGAAGTGTGAGAGGTCACTTCTCCTTATCTTCCATATTGGAGCAAATATTCAGGACTGATAGGGATACAGACACTCATAGTAGCCAAATGCACCAACACCCTTCTGCCTTTTGTTCTCAACTTTTTTTCATTCTATGTGAAGCAGCCTGATGTTTACATTTTTGTGTTACATTCAAATGTTTATGGGGAAAAAAGCTTTAATATTCTTGGATCTCTTCTATTTGCTACTCTTTGAGTAGCTATACTGTGTTTGACACAAAAGCCTGGCTAATGCTCTTTTTAATGGTTGAGTAAGGCTAAAAGCATTCACATCAATTTCCTGTTGCCGCAGAGTGATCCAGGTCATGACAAACCACAAGCCAAGTTACTAGACCATTACTAAACTAACATCACATAAGGATAAGTTAGTAAGTTTGACCTTTTAAACCAAACTGCAAAATGTTCTTTTGATTAAAGTCTACAACAGTCCCCTGAGATCTCCAGTGCTGAATGTTAGGGATTTAACACAACACTGAGATTTTGGCAGATAAATGTACCTTTTCCTCATAAGCTTTCCAATTCACACACAGTTTTAAATTCCCTTGTTCTATAGAATTACCATTCTATGCTTAGTTTTATTTTGAAGACAGTTGAATTTCTTTCCAAGGTGCAGACTCATGAACAGGAAGCCAATTTAACAGGAGAAGTAAAAGTTTCATTCTTTCTGAGAAAATTAGCTATTTAAGGATAAATACTCTAATTTGTCCTTTCAACCTAGGTTTATGGGTAATTCTCAGCTTCTTTTAAATACCTTTCTAATTTCTCCCTTAAATAATCCTCTTTTTATTTCAGTTGGGTTTTTGTTCCTATTCAATAGTTCAGTAAACCTGTCATCATTCTAATTTTTTGTACACTGCTGTACCCAGTATTTACTTCTAATTTGGTCCATGTATTTTTGCCCATTTTTTCTACAGTGCTGGCTTTAACGCAAATCTAAATCACACACTGCAAATTATAAGTTTGTTGTACATACATGTGAATATTTTTGTTCACATTTTTATTTCTGGCCTGAAAAATAAATTATAGCACTAGAAAGTACACATGAGTAGCCTTTTAATTATTTTATACTCATTGAAAACAGTATAAAAGTGCAAATAAATTCCTTAACTCTTCCTAACTTGAGAGACTCAGTCCTCTCAGTTCCTTTTCAGACTTTAATAGCACTAGTTCTTCAGAAATCATGAAAAATTTCAGGGAACCTTGGTTGATATGCAGGCAAAATCACGTTATAGATTTTACCCCTGGGATTTTTTCCCCATGTGACATTTGCTTTAATGCATTTATATCAGAGAAAATTATTTAAATACAAGAGACATAATTTTATTGATATGTGAAACACAAATTAGGAGATATTTATTGAATTTTCATTTAACTTTTACTGATAATATTTTAGTTTTCTTTCAAATTCTAGTAGTCTTTTGTGATTCATGTTTCTGCCAAAATTACCTATATTATTTTTTATAACAGTTTATTTTATCTCAGGAGTCTCCCTGCTTCACTGGAATTTACACACTTTGCAAACTGCGCTATTCCATGTGTCAGGAGATCCTCAGAAGTTCTTAGGAGGTACTTTAATGAAGAGAAGAAGCAAGTGGGTAATTAAACATACAAATTCTAGGATCATAGCCTAACATTAGGCTTAATATTTCTTCTTTTATCAGCTTTGTGTGTGTGTCATCAGTATAGGTTATCATTTGAAAGAGTTACGTCCAAACATATTTTATAACCATTGCCCTAATGCATCAGGGAAAGTTTCTCTTGGACATTAAATATTCAATATGTAAATATCTGGTTCTCCTTTTTCCCACTGCTCATTTCAGATTTTCTCTAAAACTAACCATGTTCCTCTTGGTTCTCCATCTTCCCATAGTTCACAAAATTTTCTCATCTGTGTTCCCAGCACTTTGGGAGGCTGAGGCGGATGGATCACTTGAGGTCAGGAGTTCTAGACCAGCCTGACCAAAATGGCAAAAATATCATCTCTACTAAAAAAGCAATAATTAGCCGGGAATGGTGGTGGGTACCTGTAATCACGGTTACTTGGGAGGTTGAGGCGAGAGAGTTGCTTGAACCCAGGAGGCAGAGGCTGCAGTGAGCCAAAATCACACCAAAGCTTTGTATTTTGATTTAGTTGGTCAATTTATTCCTGATTACCTTGGCAGGTATATTCACTAGAGAAAAGTGAATAAGAAAAGTTTTGCTAGTTCTGAAATTATTTTTAAAAAGGTGAAAAATATATGTATTTTTGCAAAGGCAGCATTTAGAAGATCACCTAAAGGGATTATTACAAGCTGCGATGGTTCTAATTCTTTGGTTGCTCTCCTGAAAGCATCACAGAAAAAACATCACTGTTAATTGTGTTTTAAAATTTGAGTGGGTTTCTATAATTATTAAATAATATGATTTGACAAATCTTGGAGCAGCTGGTTGTGTTAATTAGTAACATATTGCAGAACTATCTATGAATAAATATTTCCTATTGTACATTTCTTTGATGTTCCTATATTTAAAATAAACTTTTTTTTTTTTTCCTAGAGTAGTATGACTTTTAGATAGCTTCTTCTCAGGCATCCATTTATCCTTTTCAATTAAGTTTACTTTTGTTCATGCTAAAAGCTTAAGCTCCTGAAATGTCAGTGAAATATGGAAAAGTAATTTTAAAACATAAAATAAATGTAAATAAAACACCTCTTAAATTCAATCAATTAATTAGTGCATTTGCTTTTTAATTTTTCTGTGTGGAATATTATCTTAGGTTGAAAGAGAATTAGTAAGAAAAAACATTCTTGTCTTCAGAGAGCTCATATCTATTTTGAGAAACAGTAGGTGCCTATTAAATTAAAACTAAAAATACAATGCAAATGCATGATAAATTAACCTTCATATAAGTAGTATAGATTATTACTTTTCAGAATTCTCAGGTAGAGAGGTTTTCATACATCCATGTGTGTTTGTTTGAAATAAAATTTTGATTAATGGAAAGGAGAGTGAGGCATTGTTGGTCAGCTCAATGTCCATCCTCCCCAACCTTTTCTCCAAAACAAACCCCAATGCTGTCCAAGTGTCCACTCTCATCCAAGGAAACCCACTACAAACCAAAAGATATGAGTCTTGGCTATTCTAAGCCAATCAAAGTGTTCCATTTCTTTTGCTATAACTTGATTTAATGATGGCCATGTGATGTAATCTGACCAGTGACATGCTAGAAGAATATACATAATCTTTGAGGCCTCTTAACGTTTAATTAAGAAAAAGGAGTGCTATTGTTTGGCCCCACTAAAATCTCATCTTGAGCTGTAGTTCCCATAATCCCCAAGTGTTATGGGAGGGACCCAGTGCATGGTAATTGAATCATAGGAGTGGTTACTTCCATGTTGTTCTCATCATAGTGAGTGAGTTCTCACAAGATCTGTTGGTTTTATAAGAGGACTCCCCACCCCCTGACCACTTTGCTCTGCATTTCTCTCTCCTGCCACCATGAGAAGAAGGATGTGTTTGCTTCCCTTTCTGTCGTAATTGTAAGTTTCCTGAGACCTCCCCAGCCCTGTGCAACCATGAGTTAATTAAACCTCTTTCTTTTTAAAATCACCCAGTCTCAAGTATGTCTTTATTAGCAGCATGAGAATGAACTAATACAGTATATTGGTACCAGGAATGTGGCATTGCTGTAAAGATGCCTGAAAATGTGGAAGCAACTTTGGAACTGGATAACAGACAGAGGTTGGAGGGCTCAGAAGAAGAAAAAAAAATGTTGAAAAGCTTGGAACTTCCTAGAGACTTGGAGGGCTCAGAAGACAGGAAGATGTGGAAAAGTTTGGAACTTCCTAGAGTCTTGTTGAATGACTTTGACCAAAATGCTGATAGTTATATGGACAATAAAATCCAGGCTGAGGTGGTCTCAGATAGAGATGAGGAATTTGTTGGGAACTAGAACAAAGGTGACTCTTGTTATGCTCTAATAAAGAGACTGGAAGCATTTTGCCCCTATCTAGAGATCTGTGGAACTTTGAACTTGTGAGAGATGATTTAGGGTATCAGGTGGAAGAAATTTCTAAGCAGCAAACTGTTCAAGAGGAAGCAGAGCATAAAAGTTTAAAAATTTGCAGCCTGACAATGTGATAGAAAAGAAACCCCCATTTTCTGGGGAGAGATTCAAGCCTGCTACAGAAATTTGCTTAAGTAACAAGGCAGCAAATGTTAATCACAAAGACAATGGGGAAAATGTTTCCAGAACTTGTCAGAGACCTTCACAGCAGCCCTTCCCATCACAGACATGGAGGCCTAGGAGGTAAAAATGGTTTCCTGGTCTGGGTCCCGCCTTGGGACTTGGTGCCCTGAGTCTCAGCCACTTTGGCCATGGTTAACAGGGTCCGAGGTACAGCTCACGCTATTGCTTTGGAGGGTGCAAGCCCCAAGCCTTGGCAGCTTCCAAGTGGTGTTGGTCCTGCAGGTGCACAGAAGGCAAGAATTTAGGTTTGGGAACCTCCACCTGGATTTCAAAGGATTTAGGGAAATGACTGAATGTCCAGGCAGAAGTATGCTGCAGGGAGGATCCTTAATGGAAAACCTCTGCTATGGCAGTGAGGAAGGAAAATGTGGTGTTGGAGCCCACACACAGAGTCCCCACTGGGGCACTGCCTAGTGTAGCTGTGAGAAAAGGGCCACCATCCCCCAGACCCCAGAGTGTTAGATCCACCTACTGCTTGCAGCATGCACCTGGAAAAGCCACAGACACTCAATGCCAGTCATGAAAGCAGCCAGGAGAGGGGCTGTACCCTGCAAAGATACAAGGGTGGAACTGCCCAAGGCCATAGGAGCCCACTTCTTGCAACAGTGAGGCCTGAGTGTGAGACATGGAGTCAAAGGAGATCATTTTGGAGGTTTGAGATTTGACTGCCGCTGGATTGGACTTGGATGGAGCCTATATCCCCTTTGTTGTGGCCAATTTCTCCCATTTGGAATGGGTGTATAGACTTTGGATTTGGACTTGGACTTTTGAGTTAATGCTGAAATGAGTTAAGACTTTCCAGGACATTTGGGAAGGCATCAGTGTGCTTTAAAGTGTGAGGACATGAGATTTGGGAGGGGCCAAGATGAAATGATATGGTTTGCCTGTGTTCCTGTTCCTACCCAAATTTCATTTTGAATGGTAGTTTCCGTAATCCCCATGTGTCATGGGAGGGACCCAGTGGGTCCCTCCATGAGGGCAGTTACTTCCATACTGTCTTCTTGATGGTGAGTTAGTTCTCATAAGATCTGATAGTTTTATAAGGCGTTCTCCCAGCCTACACTCTGTATTTCTCTCTCCTGCCACCGTGTGAATAAGGATATGTTTGCTTCCCTTTTGCCATAATTGTAAGCTTCCTGAGGCCTCCCCAGCCCTGTGGAACTGTGAGTCAATTCAACCTCTTTCCATTATAAATTCTCAGTCTCAGGTATGTCTTCATTGGTAGCATGAGAATGGACTAATACAGGGAGATATAAGCAATAGGTGAAATCATTTACTGTGTTAATCTCCTGGAACTGTTGTAGGCATTTTGTGAACCTAATATATCACTGGAGGAAAAAGGTCTTATACCAAGTATAGTATAGTAAAAACATAAGAAGGAAAACCTTGAGATTGCAAATATTTTGAGCAACTGAATGTCTCTTCTAAAGAGCTCCTATATTTGTACTAGTGATTAAGAAAGCCAACAATGGCCGAGCGTGGTGGCTCACGCCTCTAATCCCAGCACTTTGGGAGCCTGAGGTGGGTGGATCACCTGAGGTCAGGAGTTCAAGACCAGCCTAACATGGAGAAATCCCATCTCTACTAAATACAAAATATTAGCCAGAAATGTTGGCATATGCCTGTAATCCCAGCTACTTGGAAGGCTGAGGCAGGATAACTGCTTGAACCTGGGAGGTGGAGATTACAGTGAGCCGAGATTACACCATTGCACTCCAGGCTGGGCAAAAAGAGTAAAACTCAGTCTCAAAAAAGAAAAGAAAAAGAAAGCCAACAATTACCCTCGTTGTCATAACTATTGAGCCAGGCTTTTCCACTACCTGCATTTCCTAATATGAAGTATATTTTACACTAAGAAGAATGGGAAGCATGAATCATGCTAGAGAGACAGAGAAGGTCGTGTTGGCTCATTTATAAGCAACAGCTTTTAACTTAGCTTAGGCAAAATACATTCAAGAGGTGTAGGCTAGTATAAGTTTTAAATTTTATGCAAGAGGTAAACACCTTAAAATCAGCAAGAGCCAATGGAGATGGATGGAATTTACATATTTTTAATGACTACTATTTTTAAAGTATTGTTTTAGAGATGCTTGGCATATTGCTAGCTTTCTATATTTTCAGAGGTAAAATAGAAGACAACACAGGTGTTTGGATAAGGGGGAGGGGCTAAAATTTAGGAAGTAACACAACTAAGGGCCTATGGACTGTGGTTGTGTTACTTGAAGAGGCCTGTGGCCAAAGCACATTACATGTTAAATTAAAAAAACTGACAGTCGGGAAAAGGCATGATAAATGTGATATGTTGGGGATTTAATTCTTGCTTGTGCTTTGTTATTGGTCCTGTTTGATACATACTTTGGTGTTGGTAGGAAATCAGATTTTCAAATTTCAGAAAGGTTAGTGACCTAATTTCATCTTCCAGCAGGCAATCACTGTAGCTAGGCCTGGATGTTTTCTTGCAGAGTTAAGGCTAATTTTCTGTAATTCTGACCAAATGTCCAGAAAATACAAACACACACTAACACACTGTGACAGGTTAAAATGCCCACTGTGCGCATAGCCGAAGGTTTCTTTTCATTTCTAGTTAATATCCTCTGGGCCTCTCAAATAGAGGCAGGGAAAACAAGGGTCGTGTGTTATCTCTCCACCTTCTTGCAAATTAGCAGAATTTTTCTGTTTCGGCAGTTGAAGTATACACTAGCCATCAAAACTGATACTTGACTGAGCTTCATCTCTCACATTTTCAGTGGAAATATTTCCATATTTCAGAAATGGCTTGACCATCAGACTTAGTTTCCAAAGGTATTGCAGTTTTCTATTTTTGTTTTCTGTAAAAAAGGATAGATCTAAAACTTATTCAGAGGCTGCTTTAAATTAGAAGCTCTAGGGCCTTTTTCCTTAAGTTGAGGTGATGCAAATCTCACTTTATGTAAGAGTAAAACAGCTAAGGGAGAAAGAGTTGTGGTGGATATTGGAAAAAGTGAGGTCAAAAGAGGAAAAATTAGGCTTGAATAGTAACAATGACATTTCATATGAGACACAAATAATATAGGAGTTGATAAGTTTAAAGAGATAGACTTACAGTTAGAAAATATGGCAGATTGGATAGTTCTTGCTTAAGGTCCTTACTCTCAAAAGTGAAAATTAAGGTACTCTTTCTTCATCGAAAGGAGAATAGAATGTTGAGCTTGCAGAAAATGTAAAAATTTGTTCTATGTGAAGTTATTCATGAAATCAGCAGGATGGAAACACAAAGTTTATAAAAGATTAATGAAAAGGCAGATGAAGTTAGTCAGGAAAAGCCTGTTTGGAGTCAGGTAAAAAAATGCTTACTACTCATTTTTAGTAAATTAAAATATAGAGTGGGGATGTGAGAGGATTTGATGCTGTGTATTGTCAAGACAAGGGAGAGGAAAGGTGATTTGTGTTTGGAAAAAAGTACATTGGTTATTGTCTTTACTGTCTGGTGTATCATTGGTTCTATTTTAATGACTTTAATAATGAGTGGATAGTGATTTTTCTATTTAGCTTTTCGAGAATGTAATGTGGACGCAATAGCAGACTAGCAGTAGATCTCACAGGGAATAATGACAAAAGCAAAAAAGGCTTTTATAGTTGTAACATTTTATCGCTTGCCATTGCTAATTCTCTTTTATCATATTATTATGATGCCCATTTTTAGATCCTTACTTATTTCATCTACTTAGTTCCTCAGGAATCATAACCTTTAAAAGGATTGGTCACTTTTTTATTGAACTTTCAGAACATAAAATTTTTAGTACTTTAGTTTTCTATGATTTCAAATGGGAAATAACAACTACATATATTTAAGTATCATACAGGCAATTATATGCTACAGTGTAAATTGTACTTTTATGAATTTTCAGATTTTAGTGACAGTGTAGCTTCCAGAAGGGGCTTTAGCCATAATGTACTATAGAGAGCTACTGAAAGCAAAAAATTATGGTTACAATTCCAATTAAAGGAAATAAGTGATTTATATAATTCTGAATCTATCTGGGGGGAAGAAAACACCAGTATGCTGAAGGTCTAATTTGATGATAATAATTTCTTGCACTTATATAGTGCTTTATACTGCTTAAAATGCTTTACTTTACACAATATTATTTCAACATCACTAAATTCATAGACAGTAGTAAAGGTAGTTCATATAAATCCAACTTGGTCACTATTTTATCCCGGCACCATTTGACTAACAAAATCCAAGATCAAATGTATGTGTTTATTGCCTTGAATCCATTTAGTAACAATGCCTCTACCTCAATTGAGTTCCTTTTCTTCTATGATGATTTCCACAGAATGAATCACAATACGTTCAGGATATATTATGCTGCCATGACACACCTCATATTCCTGTTTCAGTTTTTAAGAGTTATGCTACTTGAATAGTGATTTGCAAACTCAAAAAACTGATGAGAAATAAACTGTTTTCTATTTTTTACCTTACATAATTCTAACTTACCTCTCGTTCATCTCTTTAAGGAGAGAGCTATGCTAGAATAAAGCAAGAAACATTAATCACAGTAGCACAGTTAAGGCGTAGACCTTTTCTCACATAACTTATTTGGGTCATCCCACCTGATTTTTTTTATCATTTGAAATAGTGATTTTGCTTGTGATAACTAATGGAATATTTCTTCTGCACTGTATTCTAAGCAGTGTCCCAGTTTTGCCCTATTTTTAGCAATTTAGACTCTGAAAGCATACTGCCAGCTCAAATGCAAACATTCTTGCCTGATAAACTGGACCTGCAACAATATTTGTCTTATTCTGTCCCCAAAATGTTTAGATAAGTAACATTTTGTCCTTATGCATTTATTTTCTTCCATTCTAAATAAACCTAGAATTTTCCTTTTGAAATGCACAATGTTTCTAGAATCCAAAGCAGAAGACAAAGCAAAATAAATACATTTACCAGATTTTCCTTAACTGTGTAATTAATTTTCTCTCCAGATGCACTAGCATTGTGTTCCCTATAACAGTCATTGAATGAACAGCAGTGGAAGACAATATGCAAGAAATAGGCTTGAAAATAAGACAGACCTGGGTCCTAATCCTGGATCAGCCACTACCTCTGAAGCTATGTGTCTAAACTCAGTAAATGTCAGTTACCTCAAATAAAGGAGCAAAGAGCAAAATGTACTAATATGTGTACCCAACAGGATTGTTGTAAGAATTAAATATATTGAATGTATACAAAATGCCTTTATAATATTTGTGGAATAAAAATATTAGTGTAGCTTTCAAACCATTAACTAAAATTAGTTTTGTATATAATTAATTTTAATATATAATTTAATATATTATTAAAATTTAATAGAATTGATAACTAATTCATCCTTGCATTAGTGTTCTTTGCTGTGTAACAAATCACCAAACTTAGTGATTTGAAACTGACTCATTTATTATCACATACTTTCTATAGGCTAAGGGTCTGGCCATGGCTAAACTGAGTAACATATGCCTAAAAACATACAGGATATTTATCATAGATTAATTAATTAATACTCTCTTATGTTAGAAATGTTAGCTATTATAATTATTTTTCTATACTGGATTGCTGAATAATGAATACATCAAATTTTATGTAAATGATTATTTCAGAATTAGGATTATTACACAGGAGATATAATTGCTTGACCAATGTTATGCTGGAATTTATTTATGTCTCTGTTTTGCTTCACAAATATTTCTGAAGACATGCCCAAGATGCTCAATTGACCATACTCTCACTAGCTCTCAAGAGCCACCCAAGAATATCTACTACTTTGATATTAATAATAGTTCTTTACATTTCTCTTTTCTTATTCTTTTCCCGTAGTCAAGCTGTTCTCCATTTTCTGAACCCCAAAGTTGCTCAGAGCTTCCACTCAGAATTTGTTTCTTACTGTGTTACCTGACACTGTCAAAGGTGATATGATTAGCTTGCATAGGTCATCTCTTAGCTTCCTGAAATCTTCTTAGTCTCCTCCTAAGTATATTGACCTTACTCTGAGGATGTTAAAAAAATAAACATAATATCAAAATAATTTTTATGATATGTCTAAAAATAGATTTAGGACTTAAATAATTATACCTTGATTACTCAGTATGTAAAACTAAGGAATATACTTCATACACTTAGGCATATAATTTTCCCTTTAACAGGCATGATTTTGTTTTTCTTCTAGGACTCTGTAACCCTGGCTTATCTTCCTAGATTGTTAAGATTATTTTTTGTGTATGTGTAGGTAACACATACTTACTCCTCAAAGTTTTCTTTATTGCTTGGCATTTTCCCACTCCGATATAGTTCCTTGAGCTGTTGATAATTTAAATAATCTTTTTTAAATAGTGATGTAAGTATTCCTTCAGCTAGTAATTAAAAGCCTTCTATATAACTAACACCATTCTGATACATAATTTCCCCATGATTCTGTTCTCAAGGAGGTTATAGTACAGCGTAAAAGAATCTGTAATAAGTTATCCGTTATAATAGATACCTGGAAAAAGTGTGGTGGGAACACAGAGGAAGAAAAACTCAGTAGTGAATGCTCTTCAGAAAACATGGACTTTTGCCGAACCTTCATCTCAACATTTTAAGATCCCATCCAGAGAATTAAGAAATTAAACAATAGTGGAGGTTGCCGTGAGCTGAGATCACGTTATTGCAGTCCAGCCTGGGCAACAAGAGCAAAACTCTGTCTCAAAAAAAAAAAAAAAAAAAAAAAAAAAAAAGAAATTAAACAATGAAAAGGCATTTCTGTTAGTCCAGGAAAAGACTTAGAAGAGATTACATTAAAGAGGTAGCAATTAGCGGGAAGGGAACTAACAGTTTAAGAGCTATTGAATATGTAGAATCAAAATAAAATAAAAAACAAATAGATCAGGTCTATACCGAGATAGGAAATAAAGAATATCTTGAGAATAACATAATTATTTGTGGCATTTAAACTGGAACCATTATAAGCAAGTTGGAGAAGAGTTTACAAAGGGCGGTTGGAAAGTATCAGTGACTATTTAAAACGCTACCATTGTGGAAGACAGCGTGGCGATTCCTCACGGATCTAGAACTAGAAATACCATTTGACCCAGCCATCCTATTAGTGGGTACATACCCAAAGGAATATAAATCATGCTGCTGTAAAGACACATGCACACGTATGTTTATTGCAGTACTACTCATAATAGCAAAGACTTGGAACCAACCCAAATGCCCAACAATGATAGATTGGATTAAGAAAATGTGGCACATACACACCATGGAATACTATGCAGCCATAAAAAATGATGAGTTCATGTCCTTGTAGGGACATGGATGAAGCTGGAAACCATCATTCTCAGCAAACTATTACAAGGACAAAAAACCAAACACTGCATGTTCTCACTCATAGGTGGGAATTGAACAATGAGAACACTTGGACACAGGAAGGGGAACATCACACACCGAGAGCTGTTGTGGGGTGGGGGGAGGAGAGAGGGATAGCATTAGGAGATATACTTAATGTAAATGACGAGTTAATGGGTGCAGCACACCAACATGGCACATGTATACATATGTAACAAACCTGCACATTGTGCACATGTACCCTAGAACTTAAAGTATAATTTTTAAAAAAAAGTATATTTATATATATATATATATATATATATAAAACCCTAGAGTAGATGAGACCCTTCTAAGTGAGAGAAGAGTCGAGAACTGTGCTGTCTAATGCAACACCCACTGACCGTCTAGTTATATAGTAGAATTTAAAATAAAGATCCTCAATTATATCAGTTGCAATTAAAGTGCTTAATAGAAACATGCGGCCAGTGACTATGTGCTGGAGGGCACAGAAAAACATTTCTATCATTACAGAAAATTCTGTTGAACAACGCTGGTCTAGAAACTATAGATTATCAATGCTACAGAGCAACCTAGAATGGTTAGAGAGATAAGAAGATATAATTATTAAAGTCTGGCATTATAAAATCAAAGAGAAGAAATTTCATCTTTTAAGTGATGCTCATCCACATACCTCAATGATATAAAACAATAATTTCTCAGGATATTTGAGGGGCCCCAGGTACCTCTTGAGCTTAAGTTGGAGAAAAACTCTTCAAAAAATCAATGAATCCAGGAGCTGGTTTTTTAAAAATATATATAAAAAAAGGTAGACCACTAGCCAAACTAATAAAGAAGAAAAGAGAGAAGAATCAAATAAATGCAATAAAAAAGGATAAAGGGAAAATCACCAGTGATCCAACAGAAATACAAACTACCATCAGAGATACTATAAACACCTCTACACAAATAAATTAGAAAATCTAGAAGAAATGGATAAATTCCTGGACACATACACCCTCCCAAGACTAAACCAGGAAGAAGTCAAATCCTTGAATAGACCAATAACAAGTTCTGGAATTGCAGTAATTAACAGCCCACCAACCAAAAGAAGACCAAGACCAGATGGATTCGCAGCCAAATTCTACCAGAGATACAAAGAAGAGCTGGTACCATTCCTTCTGAAACTATTTGAAACAATAGAAAAAGAGGGAATCCTCCCTAACTCATTTTATGAGGCCAGCGTTATCCTGATACCAAAACCTGGCAGAGATACAACAAAAAAAGAAAATTTCAGACCAATATCCCTGATGAATATCGATGCAAAAATCCTCAGTAAACTACTGGCAAACCGAATCCAGCAGTACATCAAAAAGCTTATCCACCACAATCAAGTTGGCTTCATCCCTGGGATGCAAGGCTGGTTCAACATATGCAAATCAATAAACATAACCCATCACATAAACAGAACCAATGACAAAAACCACATGATTATTTCAATAGATGCAGAAAAAGGCCTTTGACAAAGGCAGCAGCCCTTCATGGGAAAAACTCCATAAACTAGGTATTGATGGAAAGTATCTCAAAATAATAAGAGTTATTTATGACAAACCCACATCCAATATCATACTGAATGGGCAGAAACTGGAAACATTCCCTTTGAAAACTTGTACAAGACAAGGATACCCTCTCTCACCACTCCTATTCAACATAGTATTGGAAGTTCTGGCCAGGGCAACCAGGCAAGAGAAAGAAATAGAGGGTGTTCCATTAGGAAAAGAAGAAGTCAAATTGTCTCTGTTTGCAGATGACATTATTGTATATTTAGAAAATGCTATCATCTCAGTCCAAAATCTCCGTCAGCTGATAAGCAACTTCAGCAAAGTCTCAGGATACAAAATCAATGTGCAAAAATCACAAGCATTCCTATATACCAGTAACAGAAAAATGGAGAGCCAAATCGTGAGTGAATTCCCATTTACAATTGCTTCAAAGACAACAAAATACCTAGGAATACAACTTACAAGGAGTGTGAAGGACCTCTTCAAGGAGAACTACAAACCACTGCTCAACGAAATAAGCAAGGACACAAACAAATGGAAAAACATTCCATGCTCATGGATATGAAGAGTCGATATTGTGAAAATGGCCATACTGCCCAAAGTAATTTATAGATTCAATGCTATCCCCATCAAGCTACCATTGACTTTCTTTACAGAATTGGAAAAAACTACTTTAAAGTTCATATGGAACCAAAAAAAGAGCCCGCATAGCCAAGACAATCCTAAACAAAAAGAACAAAACTGGAGGCATCACGCTACCTGACTTCAAACTATAGTACAAGGCTACAGTAACAAAAACAGCATGGTACTGGTACTAAAACAGATATATAGACCAATGGAACAGAACAGAGGCCTCAGAAATAACACCAGACATCTACAACCATCTGATTTTTGACAACCCTGACAAAAACAAGAAATGGGGAAAGGACTCCCTATTTAATAAATGGTTTTGGGAAAACTGGCTAGCCATATGCAGAAAGCTGAAACTGGATCCTTTCTTTCACCTTATACAAAAATTAACTTAAGATGGATTAAAGACTTAAATGTAAGACCTAAAATCATAAAATCCCTAGAAGAAAACCTAGACAATACCTCAGGACATAGGCATAGGCTAAGACTTCATGTCTAAAACACCAAAAGCAATCGCAACAAAAGCCAAAATAGACAAATGGGATCTAATTAAACTAAAGAGCTTCTGCACAGCAAAAGAAACTATCATCAGAGTGAACAGGCAGCCTACAGAATGAAACAAAATTTTTGCAATCTACCCACCCGACAAAGGGCTAATATCCAGAATCTACAAAAAACTTAAACAAATTTACAAGAAAAAAACAACCCCATCAAAAAGTGGGCAAAGGATATGAACAGACACATCTCAAAAGAAGATATTTATATGAGATGTCAACAGACATATGAAGACATGCTCATGATCACTGGTCATTAGAGAAATGCAAATCAAAACCACAATAAGATACCATCTCAAGCCAGTTAGAATGGCAATCTCTAAAAAGTCAGGAAACAGATGCTAGAGAGGATGTGGAGAAACAAGAATGCTTTTACACTGCTGGTGGGAGTGTATATTAGTTCAACCATGGTGGAAGACAGTGTGGCGAATCCTTAAGCATCTAGAACTAAAAATACCATTTGACCCAGCAATCCCATTACTGGATATATACCCAAAGGATTATACATCATTTTACTATAAAGACACATGCACATGTATGTTTATTGCAGCACTGTTCACAATAGCAAAGACTTGGAACCAACCCAAATGCCCATTAATGATAGACTGGATAAAGAAAATGTGGCACATATACACTAAGGAATACTATGCAGCCATAAAGAAGGATGAGTTCATGTCCTTTGCAGGGGCGTGGATGAGGCTGGAAACCATCATTCTCAGCAAACTAACACAAGAACAGAAAACCAAACACCACAGGTTCTCATTCATAAGTGGGAGCTGAACAATGAGAACACATGGACACAAGGAGGGGAACATGACACACCCGGGCCTATCAGGGGGTGGGGGGACTAGGGGAGGGATAGCATTAGGAGAAATACCTAATGTAGATGACGGATTGATGGGTGCAGCAAACCACCATGGTATGTGTATACCTATGTAACAAACCTGCACATTCTGCACATATACCCCAGTACTTAAAGTATAATAATACAAAAATTTAAAAAATTTAAAAGTGTAGTGGATAATATCAGTCTTCTGCATGCTTTAATGGTATGTCATTACACTTTTAACATGAACTCATTATGGTAGAATGAATGTTTATTATTTTGGCTGTTTAGAATCTATATCAATGTACCTATACTTTTTTCTAGTATCAACCATTCAGTATTTTCAGTTGTCCATTTGTCTACTGTAGGGTTCATGAGAAGAACTTCTGACCAAATGCTGGCAGACCAGCATTCCTCAAATCCTCACAAAAAGGGCAATGATACAACTTTGTTTAGTCAGAGTAAAACCTAGGAGTTTTGCAAGAAATATAAAGAGATGTTCTTTATTGTACTTGAACTAGGATGAGTGTAGATCCAGATCTGCTGAAACTCCAGGTACAATTACTTTAAGATGAAACAAGCGTCAATATTAACAGATCTCAAGTTTAAGAAAAATACCTGGGTTTCTCTGTAAAACTAGGCTTTAATCGAGCTCTATTTCTGGACTTGTGAGTTATATGAGTTAATATACTCTTTTCATCTTAAACCAATTTTTATTGAACATTTCTTCCACTAATAATCTAAGTCTCTAGCAATACACAAGGTCTTTAAACTCCTTAAGGCTATTCTAGAGTCATTGCTGATTTTTTTGTTTGTCGTTTGTTTCTTTTTGTTTTTGCTATTTTCAAGGTACGCTGATCTTTAAAGATTTCCAATCCAGAAGAAGGTGACTGTGTTCCGTGAGCCTGAGCCTCTAAAACAAAGGCTCTGAGGCCTGGCGTGGTGGCTCAAGCCTGTAATCCCAGCACTTGGGGAAGCCAGGGTGGGCAGATCACTGTAGGTCAGGAGTTTGAGACTAGTCTAGCCAACATGGCACAACGCTGTCTCTACTAAAAATACAAAAATTATCTGGGCATGGTGGTACATGTCTCTAATCCCATCTACTCAGGAGGCTGAGGCAGGAGAATCGCTTGAACCCAGGAGGCAGAAGTTACAGTGAGCCAAGATCGTGCCACTGCACTCCAGCCTGGGAGACAGAGTGAGACTCCATCTCAAAACAAACAAATAAACAAACATAAAACAAACAAAAAATAAAATAAAAGGATCTGAGATGCTTTTAGAGAAAGAATATGGATCTTCACTTTCTGTGGATGAAATAATAGAATAGGCTTTCGAATCTGAAGAGGTCTTTATGAGATAGAGTGGCTGGCTAGACTGAAGTTTAAAACCCAGGCTGTTCACACGACATTTAAGTCTCAGAGAGCCAGTGATGTATAATTCTCCAATTTTCCAACTCTACTCCTTACTAGGTATTGGAGTAAGTATCACAATTACTGCACATTCCCAGTCAGATATGAGGAGATGGTAGCACATTGAAAACCTGCATTGTGAATTCAGTAATTCAGCAATAACAAGGGACAAAGATACAAAAAATATAATAAAACTTATAGTCCAGAAGTTGCAAAGTTTATACAGTGCTTTCGGCAAGGGGTGAACTACACACTTCTTTAAATTAGAAGCCTCAAATCACCCTTTATACCAAGAAGCAGAATCAGAAAAACATTTCTTTATTCCTGCCGAATCCTATAAGGTAACTGCTGTCCAACAGCAGAGAAAACTGACTCAGGGCTCTTGATATTAATTTGCCTTCCATATTAAGAACTGAGAGAAAGGTTCACAGAAAAACCTTGACAAGAGGGACTAGGACAATTTCTGGCTACCAATGGATCTGAATACATGGGAGCAGGGAACAGTCAAAATAATTAAAGAAGAAAAATAAAGTGGAATGATGGTAGATTTTGTAATGAGATTGCTACCAGACCATTTGCAATTGAGAGGACATAAGTGCTTTGGAAGAATAAACTTAGGAACCTATTTTAAGTCATCTGCTTTTTGTTCTCAACCAAAAATTAATAAAATATGAAACAGGAAATAAATATATTATGAAAAGTTTACAGATAGAAATTGAACTGAGTAAGACCAAGTAAGATGACATAAAAACTAGAAATCTGATAGAGAATTTTAAAGCATGGTTTATAGAAAGAAGAACAGAAATGACAATGAACAACATATAATGAGTAATGAGAAGAATAATCTTAAAATGCTCTATCGGAATACAGAAGATTTTTAAAATATTAGATTTAACATTACAGAGAGCATAGAACTGTAAGTGTCCATTTTCTAACAACAGAAATACTTTTAAGAAGTCATAAGCAAAAGAGATACTTAAGAAGTACCTGAAATATAAGTGGAAAGTACTTTAGGGAAATACACTGAGAAATACTAAAAAATAATGGAGGAGGATAAAGATATAAAAGTAGTTTTTATTTTCTTTTTGAGATTAAAGAAAAATAAAAAAAATCTCTATTGGTCCAGACTTCACAATAATAAGAAGAACATAATGTCATATCATTTACTGAGTACTGAGGAAACTGTTCATGATTTAATAATTGTATTTCCTACCAAGTTGTTCATTTCCAAAGACAACTGGAGAAATAATCAGATAACAAGTTTCCGAAATTTTCACCAAATTCTTGTGTTTTCTGAAAAAATATTCAAATGTGTGACAAATTATCTGATATAAACATAAAAAATCTATAATTCACAGTAGTGCCTTTATAGGCTTTTAATTCTATGTAGAAAATAAGCATAAAGTTTAATTATTTTTTAAATTAAACATGGTTTCATGACTCAATGCAATCTTAGAATATCATTCCAAAGAAATATATATAATATTTTATCATTTTGAAATACAAACTAAATTTATATTTTAATTTTAATACTTCCTTTTCACATCGATGAGTTTTCACCTCCCATTTTCTGCCCCACATGTTGTCTTTTTTTATGACTAATTTCCCTAGGAAATTAAAAGTAAATGTTCTAAATTTGTGGATATGTAATTGTGATAACATTGGTATCATGTAAGGCAATTACTTATTATTGAAATATAAACCAATTGTTAATTTGACTTGGAATTTCTTAATGAAATTGAAATTTAACATAGAAGTCATTAATAAATGGATAGGTGGTTGCAAAAATTAAATTGTTAAACTTTGTCAAAGATTTAATGAAAATAAGTGGCTGGTTTAAGGGCTTTGTTCTCATTTGTAAAGTTGAGATCAGTACTTTTAGATTGCGTGTTTAATCAATCCCTTAATCAACTTTATCCTCTATAGCACATGTTACGTAGCTAACTCTTCGTTCATTTTACTAGGTTGTCTGCCAGGTGACCTGATTGTTGTGATTTATTCATTAATTGCAACAAAACACTGGTAATTATATTATATTCATTATCTTTTGACTTTCAGTATTACATGCATAACTAACTTATGATTACTTTTCTTGTACAAGTGAACTAAGATTTCAGTTTAATTTCAGTAGGCATCATGAAGTCTTGTAAAGAGAATATCTGTGTGGCAGGAAAAGTGCTACTAATAATTACCAGACTTACAACCCTGGGCCAATTATTTAACCTCTTTGAGACTAATTTTCTTTCCACCTATAAAATTGGCTTATAGAGATAGTTCTGTTTAACTCATGGTTTTTTTTCAGTAATGATATTAGAATATGTATGAAATTGCTTTATTAACTTAATATGCTGTTATTGTTATTACACTGATATAAAATTTCTTGCTATGCTATAGCAAATTTCAAAGTGAGATGAAAGGCTAGCTCTGTGATTATTGAAAAATTGGGAGGTGAAGCTCTCTTATTATTTTTAGAAAAAGAAGAAATTGAGGTTAGATATGTTGATATCCTTAATAACTCAGTCAATAATATATAAGGCATTTATAGAATAAATGTCGACATAATTTATCTAAAAAGGGCAAGATAGTAGCACTATAGACTTTACAGGCCTAGATAACAAATTTTAGATTTTTATGTACGTACTTCTTTAACCATTTTTTAAATGTAACCATTTAAATTGAAAAAAAAAGTATATTTTTGGCTCAAAGACCACACAAAACCAAGCAGAAGTGAGAGTAGGATGGTGCAGATTTAGTCCACAGAGAACAGTTTGCCAACCTTTGGAATACAGCAATATGTTCTATATTTTTTAAAGTTGCCCCTATAAATCTTTTGAAAAATCATGGTATCAAACCATATTTCTTTATAAATGATACTCCTAATTTACTCAACTAACATGTGGGAAAAAAATCAGTAGTTTTGTGTAATGAATACAGGTGGAGATAAGGGAGATTGGAATTTTGCTCACTTTATAATCCAAAATTTTAATAAAGAAAAAAGTTGTATTCAATAACCTGAATTTCGCTTTGTGAAGAAATTCCAATTAAGGAGATCCTAGTGGATACAGAGCCTCTCGCCTATAATCCCAGCCCTTTAGGAGGCTGAGGAGGGAGGATGGCTAGAAGAGAGGAGTATGAGACCAGCCTGTGCAACAAAGCAAGACCCTGTCTCTACAAAAATTAAATACTGTGGGCATGGTGGCGCATGCTTGCAGTCCTAGCTACTTAGGCTGAGTGAAAGGATCTATTGAGCCTCCTCACTCAGAACACCATATTTTTTGTCTGGGGCTCAAGAGATTTCTGTGAATTAAGCAGACATACTTTGAGGCTGCAGTGAGCTATGATTGGGCCACCACACCCCAGCCTGGGTGAGAGAGCAAGAACCTGCCTCTAAAAATTTTTTTAAAATAAATTAAAAACAAGAAGATACTTATTGTATATTTATATATAGAAAAATCTTTCACCTCTAGAACTCCTTTCAAAAGTTATTAAGTAAAAGAGGTAACGAACATTTGATTCAACTGGAAAATAAATATGAAACTAAGAAGATATTTACTTAACAGTAATATTTTACCCCTCTCTAATGTGAAAAACAATTATATCACTGTATCTTTAATGACCAAACATTTTTGTCACTCCAAATTCAGAGTTATGACTCACACATTTATTGTAATTAAGTTCATTAGATACAATAACTGCTCCTGACATTCTCAAGAAGAATCTTACAAAGCAGTTCTCTGATGAACCAATTTGTTGAGCAGATAATTCTTTAAAGAAATTTTGATCTGATTGACTGAAGATTTAAGTTTCTGTCTTTACAGGTACTGTTAAGGTTGACAAAACAATCTTGTTTGGTATAAAAATATCTCTCATGCAAATACATCTGGATTTAGGTATTTTGTGTATTGGCAAAAGCCAATGCAATATTGTCTACATAATGGTTATAATACAGCTTGTCTTAGCATAAAACTCCTCACTCAGGGCACAAGGCATAAAAAAAAATGAAGGCATTGTTCTTGCTTATAGGGATGATAGCTGCAGGGGATGAGAATCTGACCCAAGGAATTATTTCTATTGATTGGACAATAATGTGGCCTAAGTTGAAAACTTTGAAACATTAGGGTAATGGTAGTTATCTAAACTGATATAACCTGGTTCTAAGTCCTTTAGACTATGAAATATGACAGTAATTGATCTGTGGTCTAGGCACCATATGAGACACTATAGATTGCAAGACTGGGTATAATCCCTAGTTAACAAATTAAAAATAATTATCAAGTGCCTACTGTGTTTCGGATACTGTACTGGATGTATAGGATATTTCTGTGAATTAAGCAGACATATAGAAGCTGAAAGTCTAAAAGTTGGTGGAGCTTTTGGTCTCTTAGCATGCATAGCCTAATTGTGTCCTAAATAGATATGCAGATTAAGAGAAATTGGCATACTATGCCTTGTCTTTTAGCTATTCCAATCTCTGTTTTCCAATCAATTTGTGGCTTTGATAACTTTTCCTACTTTTAGATTTTTTCTCATGTTTTTTCTTAACAGCTAATCTCTCCTACATTAGAAAAACCATAAAGCATAATTTGCTACCTCCACTCTAATTTTAGTAGTCATCATTGTTTACTATTAGTGGTAAAAGGTATATTCATTCCATAGTACAAAAATAATTTTCTAACCAGTTTTCCTGATGTATTTCTTTTAGAACTGAGCTAAAGAGAACAAGTGAAAAATTTGTCTTTGAATGGCATATATTACAAAACACAAAAAACACAAATGTAACCATTAGGATGTCTGGTAGTCAACATATGAACACACACAAAGTGTGTATTTTTATTACTGAAAGTATAATCTCAAGAAAGGAGAAACAGTTCAGCAAAAATAATTAGCTTCTTCATCACTCAAATGGAATTTAGAAGCAAGTAAGTCAAAGAGCCAAAAGTCTCTTGTTCCAAGCACTTTGATACTCATGAAGCAGTGGAAGGAGACTTCTGATAAGAGAAGGCAGCCTGGAGGATAAGGTCCTATTTCTGTTTGGAGACTACATTGGTGCACATTTTGTTTATTTGAACAGAGTGTGAGGTACAACTTTTCTTTGTGAAATATTAGCTATGTGGATTTGGATGCATTCATAGTGTGATTCAAAATGCTTTATTCCTTCATATTTTTGCCAACAATAAATACACCAATGGAGAACACTAGGACTGTGAATATTTTCTCATATATGACCAGGGATGAAAAAAGGTAATATGCAAAAAATATAAATTCAAATAAAAAATTGCACTTTTTCTTTAGAGTGTGGTGAAAATGGAATCTAGGATTACAGATGGCTTCAGGAAAGAACCCACTGCTTGGAAACATCAGGACATTGATGCTGCCATTTCACTGTTGGTGAAAATAGGAAAACTGAATTTGGTTACAAAACCAGGACAGGCAATATCGGTAAAAGTGGCCTTATATAACAATTTCAGATTTATTAATGTAAATTAAACCTGAATTAAGATAAATTTTGTAAGTCAATTAAGGTTTTATGTTTGTTTTCTTAGGTCTAGGAGGTTCCCAACTTTGCAGACTGATTATCCTGTGGTTAATTAAAATTGGTGAAACTCCTTTTCCACTCTTTCTATTGAAAAGTGATATCTGTCTCCTCTCTCCTCAAATTTGGGATTACCCTTAGACTTGTTGAATAAGTAAAATAGCATAATTTACACTCTCTAATTTCAGACATTATGTCTTGAGAGATCTACAGGTTAAGTCTTCACTGCATGGTACTAGTTCCTAAAAATAGCCACCATGCTGTGAAGAAGCAGAAGCACCACAGGGAGAGACCCACATTAACGACAACCAAGACATCCTCCCCACAGACGGATTTGCACTCAAAACTTTGGCCCTCTTACTAAGGCCATTTGGGACCTTCCAGGCATCTATGTATCCCAGCTAACACCAAACGAAGGAGGAAAGCCACCCAAGCTTCCCATAGAATCATGAAATTCCATGAATTATTCTTGCTTTAAGTAGATAAGCTGGCAGGGGGCATCGTTATATAATTGATAACTGAACCAGAAATTTGCATTTGGGTGTAGGATGCTGCTGCAACGAAAATTAAAACAAACAGACAACCAAACAGAAAAAGACATTGAGTTTGGATCTGAGAGGCCTGAATGGCAGAGAGAAGGCTGGAAAGGGAATGCAGGAGTATATATTGGAGGCTTGATAAAATATAAATAATGTTATTTACTACCATGAAAAAAAAAGATTGAAAAAGTTACAAATGGACCTTTGGATCTAAATGTGTTTCCAGGCAGAAAGTTGCCATTTGGCTTATGTTCACTGTCTGTAATAAAACACATGTAAAGAAGAATGACCTAAAACAGGAACAGTTCAGTTTTCAGGTGAATCTTCTGGAAATTTCTCCAACATGACTTTTATGGTTGAAAAATAAAACTGTTTCTTGTTACCAGGCTTTTTATCTGGCAGCCTTGAGAAAGAAATGAAATCTAGGGTGCTGCCAGTTAAAAAAAGTGCTTAGGATCAAGATGAAGTCAAGTGTGTGCCTATTTGACTCTTTATAACAAATTCTGAAATATTAATGGCCCTACCTCCTAGAACCTGTGCTAAAGTTCATAAGGATACACTTCATAGAGTGATTCAGAGAGACAAAAAACCTCTATAAATTGTAACAACTTTAATCCAAAGCTACTAACTCTCAGGCGAATGTAGAGAAAGATCTGCCTCACAGTATAATATAGAGATTCTAGGATGCAACATTACAGACATTTCTAAAGCAATAATAGTATGGCCATTAAAAGATTCAAAAATTCATATTTAGAACTCAGAAGGGGTCTTTAAAATCAGCCAGTGAGGAAGTATATGCAGCCACATGAAGGGATTTACCTAAAGAAACGCTGAGGAAACTGTCCCTCAGTCAGAACTGAGTTCTGATGGGCAGCCTGTGCCACACTGTCAGGCATGCCAGCCATAATGCCAGCCTACCCAACAGCAAGCAAAACAGACAAAACAGAAGAATATCAGACCAAACCAAAGAATCATAAAAAATAGTTAGCAATCAGAATTTCCTTACTAGGTGTATGGATAAATAAACTTTGGTATATCCAGACAATGAAATACTATTCAGTGCTAAAAAGAAATGAGTTGTAAAGTCTGAGAAGACATAGAGGTAGCTGAGATGTAATATTACTAAGTGAAAGAAACCAGTCTGAAAAGCCCACATGCTGTATGATTCCAACTACTGAATACGCTGTTCTGAAAAAGGTAAAACTACGGAGAGAGTAAGAAGGTCTGTGGTTGCCAGAGGTTAAGAGGGAGGGAGGGATGAACAAGCAGAGCACAGAGGATTTTTAGGGCAGTGCAATTACTCTGCATGATACTACAATGGTGGATACATGCTATATAGAATTGTTCAAACTCATAGTATGTGCAACACCAAGAGTGAACCTTAAGGTGAACTATTGACTTTGGGTAATAATGATGTGTTCATCATTGTATCAACTGTACCACTCTGGTGGGGGATGCTGATAATGGGGGAGGCTGTACATGGATGGTCACAGAAGGTATACGGCAACTCTACTTTCTGCTCAGTTGTGCTATAAGCATAAATTGCTCCAAAAATAAAGTATTTCAATACATAATTATTTTGAACTTCAATGTTTGGACTGTTTTTTTCTCCAAGTAATAGATAATTGAAATAAGGACCAAAGTAATCTTCATAAAAATACAATAATAATTTTAGGTATTTAATTTATACTTAAATTATTACCCACCAAATATGCTGCATCTCCTCCTGTTCATAGGGCTCATCACTATTTTTGATAATGTTGACCAAAAAAAATCAGTAAACTAATATGGGTGTGTTCGTGTGTGTGCACATGTGTGTTCACTCCTTGCTGATTTATAGCCCCCATTAGAAGATGTAACATGTGCTCATATCAACCCGTCCATGTGTGAGTGTGGCAGATTATTAGAATAAATGATATGTGATGGTCTAGGGATAATTTTCCTCTCCTAATCTCTTTTATGCTATTCCTAACTACAATATCTCTTCTAGGAAAAAAAAATATCATTTTCGGTCACTTCTTCGCAATCACAGATCTCTTAATGGACTTTAGATGATGTATCCTTTTTTATACTTGTATGCTATGAAAGTGATACACAATAGCACTTTGATGTATTTAAACTTTATAAAGGATATTATATTAAATTCTGTATGATTGCATTTTGTTCAATACTATATTTGTGAGATTCATACACATTCAAAGCAGTGAAAATGAACAAAATAGAGCTATCTGCATTTGTGTATCAGTTTTTATCCGTTATTATTTATTCATTGTTCATCTGAAAGATTGAAAACTGTTTCCAAATGGTTCTATAATAAGCAATACTGTGAGGATTATTACTGTTCTTCCTCCTGTTGCTCATATGGGAAATTTTTCTAGTGCCTCTACCGGAACTGGAATTGCAGGATTTGATTTATGTGTATCTTCAATTAATTGATAGTGTCGAATTTTCTCCAAAATGAATTTATTATTTATACCCCCAACAGAAGCATGTGAGTGTTTTTGTTTCTGCATAGATTAATCAACCACTGGTATTATCAGATTCTATAGCATTTGCCCAACTGGTATCTAGTAAATTTATCTTACTGTTATTTTTTCTTGATATATAGATATACATTTGTTTGAATTTTAACATACACAGTATATGGATAAGCACTGTGTGTGTTTGTATGTGCAGTGTATTCAATAAAAATAAAAACAAGTGAATTGGAATAATAAACACCCAATTCAAGTGAGTGTTTACCTGTGATGGGGAGGAAGGGGAGTGAATCTAGAGAGATGGTGCTTGAAACACACACATATATCAGTAATATTGTTTTCTATTTACGTTTATTACCTAAGGGTGCATTAATGCAATGTGTTAGATTAATTTTTTGTGTCTTAATAGTCTGAAGTATTTCAAATTTTATTTTCATAAACATAATAGAGGATCATTGTGGCAGACACTCTCACTTAACTATGCTTGCCTATTCTCATCACGAAAACTGTCAAAGCCAGATTATTTCTTTTCCAGCCTCCCTTTCTGTTATTGATGGTCACATAGCCAATGTTGTCAGAGTAGTGATATGAGAAGTCTTCTGGGTATTCACGCCACATCTTCTTTATCTATTCATTTGTTGATGAACACTTAGTTTGCTTCCATATCTTGGCTATTGTGAATAATGCCACAATGAACATGGGAGTGTAGATATCTCTTTGACATACAGATTTTAATTTTGGGGATATATACCCAGGAGTGAGGTTGCTGAATAATATAGCTTTTATTTTTAGTTTATTGAGGAACTTCATATTATTTGCCAAAATGGCTGTACTTATTTACATCCCCACCAACAGTGTAGTATGCAGCCTCAAAAAAAAAAAAAAAAAAGGAAATTCCGTCATTCCTGACAACATGGATGAAACTGAAGGACACTGTGCTAATTGAAATAACTGGAAGATGAATACTGTACAATCTCACTTATATGTGGAGTCTAAAAAAAAGTTGACTTCATAGAAACAGAAAGTAGAAATGTGGTTACTGGAGGCTGAGAGAAAGGCACAGGGAAGCGAACAGAGAAAATGTTGATTAAATAGTACAAAGTCTCAGAGTGGAGAAATGTTGCTTCACTGATACCTTACACTACATCATGACCACAGTTAAAAATAATGTGTTATAAATTTCAAAAGTGCTAAAATAATAGGTTTTAACATTCTTATATCACTAAAAAATAGTATTTGTGAAGTGATGAGTATGTTAATAAGCTTGATTGAATCTTTCTACAATGTATACATAGATCAACTTATCTTCCAACATTTCTTATCTAAGGTCTAGCAAGTTGCCAGATTTCTGGTATCAGCCCCAATTTGTAACTTAATTTGAGAATACTTGTTAAAGTTTTTCTTTTACATGTTCTTTTGGTCAGCAACCGTAATACATAATCTAACAGTTAAGTGGGAAAAACACATGCTACTATCACAATCATATTGAAACCAAATCGTTGGTATATTGTTGCTCAGTCAGTTTTACTGACATCCTGGTATTCAGTCATGATTTGAATGGATAATCATATATATGGCAGAATTTCAAGATCATCCAGCACACCAGTGGTCAGTACAGCTATCCGCTGTTTGTCACTGCCCTGATGGAAGATATCATGTAGCTCTCTCCCTGCTACAGTTAGAGGCTTGGCTAGTTGAACAAAACCTATCTTCTTGCTTTTTTTTGTTTTTATTTTTACTTATTTATTTATTTATTTTGAGATGGAGTCTCGCTCTGTCGCCCAGGCTGGAGTGCAGTGGCACGATCTTGGCTCACTGCAAGCTCCGCCTACCAGGTTCATGCCATTCTCCTGCCTCAGCCTCCCGAGTAGCTGGGACTATAGGTGCCCGCTACCACGCCAGGCTAATTTTTTGTATTTTTTTTTTTTTAGTAGAGACGAGGTTTCACCATGTTGGCCAGGATGGTCTCGATCTCTTGACCTTGTGATCCACCAGCCTCGGCCTCCCAAAGTGCTGGGATTACAGGCATGAGCCACCGCACCTGGCCTATTTTTTTATTATACTTTAAGTTCTGGGGTACATGTACACAACTTTCAGTTTTGTTACATAGGTATACATGTGCCATGTTTGTTTGCTGCAACCGTCAACTCAACATTTACATTGGGTATTTGTCCTAATGCTATCCTTCCCCCAGCACCCGACACCCCAAGAGGCCCTGGTGTGTTATGTTCCCTGCCCTGTGTCCATGTGTTCTTGTTGTTCCACTCCCACCTATGAGTGAGAACATGCGGTGTTTGGTTTTTTGTCTTTGCAATAGTTTGCTGAGAATGATGGTTTCCAGCTTCATCCATGTCCCTGCAAAAGACATGAATTCATCCTTTTTTATGGCTGCATAGTATTCTATGGTGTATATGTGCCACATTTTCTTAATCCAGTCTGTCATTGATGGACATTAGGGTTGGTTCCAAGTCTTTGCTATCATGAATGGTGCCACAATAAACATAAGTGTGCATGTGTCTTTATAGTAGCATGATTTATAATCCTTTGGGTATATACCGGGTAATGGAATCACTGGGTCAGGTGGTATTTCTAGTTCTAGATCCTTGAGGAATTCCCAGACTGTCCTCCACAATGGTTGAACTAGTTTACACTCCCACCAACAGTGTAAAGGCACTCCTATTTCTCCACATCTTCTCCAGCATCTGTTGTTTCCTGACTTTTTAATGATTGCCATTCTAACTGGCATGAGATGGTATCTCATTGTGGTTTCTCTAATGACCAGTGATCATGAGCATTTTTTCATGTCTGTTGGCTGCATAAATGTCTTCTTTTCAGAAGTGTCTGTTCATATCCTTTGCCCACTTTTTGATGGGGTTGTTTGTTATTTTCTTGTAAATTTGTTTAAGTTGTTTGTAGAATCTGGATATTAGCCCTTTGTCAGATGGGTAGATTGCAAAGATTTTCTCCCATTCTGTAGGTTGCCTGTTCACTCTGATGATAGTTTCTTTTGCTGTGCAGAAGCTCTTTGGTTTAATTAGATCCCATTTGTCTATTTTGGCTTTTGCTTCCAGTGTTTTAGTCACAAAGTCTTTGGACATGCCTATGTCCTGACAAAATCTATCTTCTTTCAAAGCAGTGAGAATTACTATTCCTGTGGACTTCTATTCCTGTTGATCTGTCCTGCATTTAAACTCTTTGTTCTACTTGAGATCGTTGATAATTTTGTTTAGGTACTACTGCCATCTCTAGGTTATGTGCTGCAGGATCACTTGTCAAGGACTGTCCACTTTGTTATGGCTCTGAACATGTACTTTTTTTTCTGACTGGTGAGCTCAGGGAAACACTGCCCCTCCTCCATCAGGGGAGCGTTTTGAAGACGGATTGGTTTCTGTCCTGAGAGATGACTTGTAGGCATGGCTGTGGGTGTGCCATAAAATCCACCTTTTCTTTGTTTACTGTTATTTCCAGAGACTTTATTTTATATTTGACTTCCTAAATCTAATTATTTTATGGCCTCTTCTTTACTATATAAACTTAATATTTCATACTACAGGCATTATCATTATTATTTTGATATTGCTTGCAACTTTTCTCTTCAGTAACTCCGACCATGTTTCTGTAGGTGTCATATCTTTTCTAATTTCAGGAAGGCCTTTTTAATTTTAGACCGGAATTCTTTTTTTATGTCAGATAGTCATGAATTAGTTCTGATATTTTCCAATGCATGTTCCAACTGGATTGAATAGATTGCTTTGATCACCTAGTTAGATGTGATAGAATATTTTTAGACATTCGTAGTTTGCTCATTTTCACATTTAAATGATTTAATTAACAAAATTTATTTGATTTCAGTTGTTCCATTCAATATAAAATGCTGGAACTATTGCAGCTGCCTTTTGGCACAAAAAACAGGAGAATGGACATGACATAAGAATGCTGCCACAGGAAATCTTTGTCTCTTCAAGAATGGATAGCGGCCATAGAGGGAGACGATTTCAAATGTCTCAAGGCTGCTTCTAACTGGCAGGACTTAATTTACTTCAGCAACTGTGGTTGCAGAGGGCAATACAGTGTTAGCAATCATTCAAAGAGGCAAAATCAAAGAATCTCATCTGATGCACCCGATCGAAAGTGTCTACTGCAGATATTTATGCTCATAATGTTTTTTTTTGTTTGTTTGTTTGTTTTTTTCTTACTATTTATAAGTTATAAATAGCAACTCTAAAAGAGTCATTCTTCATGAGGTCATTGCTAGCCACTTTCAATTGTCACATGCACCACATTTCCCTGAATTTACACTTTTGGTTTCAGAAAAGAGTCTACTGGCTGCTGGGGTCACCAATGGGCTCAAATTGTGATGGAATATGTATAATTAATTACCCAGTATGTAGGGTGTTGAAAAAAATATACTGGATAAAATAAAAATGGATGGCAGGAATTTGTAGATAGCCAATATTTTTTATATTAACTTCATTATCTTTTCTCAAATTGTCAAACTGCATAAATGGCAATGGACACACTTGGGTTTCTGAATGGATTCTGCATCCCACAGCAGAGACAACCAATTTAAAATTCAACATGTTATTGATTTGCAAAATAGTGCTCATTTTGTTGTACCAGTTTTATGTCTTAATTCTATAAATATTTAAATAGTTCTTTGAAAAGAGTGGTAAAATAACTTGTACACTATGGCCTTAGATGCTTTCAAATTTAACTGATTTATCAACAGTGAGTTTTTAAGTCATTCAGCAAAACGGTTGTCTTTTTAATCATTGCAAAGCTGTAGCTAAAGGCAAGTGATCAAGATGATAAAAGTATTTCCAAGCATGTTTTATTCATTTTGACTAAAATGTTTTATTGCTTAAAATATTAGGTCTGTCTGTTATTTGTAAAATAAACAAATGATCTAATTGGGATTTAATTACATATTGCTTTTATACATACTACTTCATTTCTTGTCTTGCTCTGAGTAGTGTATTTATATACACATCCCTAAAATTACAACCAAGACAAAAATTAGACAATAAAAATAAAAAGATGGTAGTAGCAACAGATTTGCACAAGTGATTGAGGGTTTAATGATTCATAATGACTTGGCAAATTCATGAGTAGTAATTTAATCAAAATGTTATCGCTGACATAATTGTGTGCTCAATTAACTTTCATAATATGAATAAAATCTGTTTGCTTTGTACATTTCTGATTTGTTATCTTAACTGACACATGGTTCTGACTGAACTTTTCTGTAATAAGAAAAAAAAAGTCTCTCCAGTGATCAATTGAAAATAAGTTCAATGTTATACAGTGTTGAACAATGTCTATGTCATTCCCAAAACCTACGTATAATTACTTTTGTCTATGAGGTTTAGCCATGTTAGACATTTGAAAGTTTTGAAAAAATAGACATTTATTAAATTAAATGTTAATTTAATAAATTAGTGTGGTGATTGCTCAAAGACCTAAAGTCAGAAATATCATTAGTCTGGAATTCCATTACTGGGTATATACCAACAAAAATATAAATGATTCTGTTTTAAAGACACATGCATGGTGTGTCTAAAATAATTCTACTTTAAAGACATATGCATAGCAAAGACATGGATCTAATAAATAACAAAGACCTGAATGCCCATCAGTGATAGACTGGATAAAGAAAATGTGGTATATATACACCATGGAATACTATGCAGCCCATAAAAACAAATGAGATTTTTGTTCTTTGCAGGGACATGGATGGACCTGGAGGCCCTGATGCTTAGCAAACTACCGCAGGGATAGAACACCAAATACCACATATTCTCAATTATACGTGGGAGCTAAATGATGAGAATACATGAACACATAGAGGGAACAACACATACTGGGGCCTGTTGGAGCATGGAGGGTGGGAGGAGGGAGAGGGTCAGGAGAAATAACCAATGGGTACTAGGCTTAATACCTGGGTGATGAAATAATCTGTAAAACGAATTCCCATGACACAGGTTTACCTATGTAACAAACCTACATATGTACCCCTGAACTTAAAATAAAAGTTAAAAATAAATAAATTCCTTATCTCTAATAATATAATCGTTGTCCCTGTTAATGATGGCTGAATAAATTTGGTCTTCCTTCATACATTTACTGGTGGACATGTGCTATTTGTTAGCTACTTGTTCAACCATGAGTTTTAGGGTGAAAGTAGAAGAGTGCGCTCATCTTCCTATGTTGACACTCAGTTTTCAAGAGATCATGCCAAATAACCTTAGGTTATCATTATTGCATTTTTTTTTTTAAGACAGAGTCTTGCTCTGTCACCCAGGCTGGAGTGCAGAGGCATGATCTCGGCTCACTGCAAGCTCCGCCTCCTGGGTTCATGCCATTCTCCTGCCTCAGCCTCCCGCGTAGCTGGGACTACAGGTGTGTGCCACCATGCCCGGTTAATTTTTTGTATTTTTAGTAGAGACGGGCTTTCACCGTGTTAGCCAGGATGGTCTCGATCTCCTGACCACGTGATCCGCCCGCCTTGGCCTCCCAAAGTGCTGGGATTATAGGCGTAAGCCACCGCACCCGGCCCATTATTGCATTTCTTAAGGAAACAAGTTGATGCCACTGAAAACTAGAAAGACTCTACAAAATAGTTGTGGCTAAAATAAGCAATTAATCAAATAATGTATAGATAGTGAGAAAAGTAAGTTACCATATAAAAGCAAGAAAAAAATAACCAAATAAAATATTCCATGTAATTATGATAAAAATAAATTGTATAAGTGATAGGAACAGTTAAACTTTATGAATATGATGCAGATGTAAAGAAACTGCCCAGAATTTAGCAGAAAATTGTAAAGAGATAGAAAACCTGAAATATATTCAGTGGTTAAGAAGAAAAAAAAATTCTATTTCTGTATAGAATTTTTGTGGATCAAGGCAACGCAATAGTACAGTTGTAACATCTAGATAAAGATGTTATTATGTTTATTATGTTATCATTATGCGTATATAAACATAAAATGATATGTATATGTGTGTATATATGTATACGTGTATATAACCATTATGTTGTATGTATATAAACATAATAATTTTATGTTAATATACATATATACATACACACATACACACACATACATATACAGATGTACACACAAAGAGATGTACATACTCACATACATGACCTTTGAACAAAGCAGAGTTAGGGGCCCTGACACCCTGCACAGTTAAAAAATCTGCGTATACCTTTTGACTCTGCAGAAACTTAACTATTGGTAGCCCATTTTTGCCTGGAAGCCTAACGAATGACAAATAGTCAATTAACATATATTTTGAGTGTTACACGCACTATGTACTCTATTCTCACAATAAAGTAAGGTAGACAAAAGAAAATATTATTATGAAAATCATGAGAAAGAGAACATATATATATTATTCATTAGCTGGAAGTGAATCATTACTGAAGGCCTTCATCCTTGTCATCTTTATGTTGAGTAGGCTCAGGGGGAGGAGGAAGAAGAGGGGTTGGTGTTGTTATCTCAGGAAAGGCAGAGGTGGGAAGAAAATCTGCATCCAAAATCTGCATCCAAGTGGAGCCTTGCAGGTCAAACCTGTGTTGTTTAAGGATCAACTGTATACATTTAAAGATACCTCCAAGCTGTGGAAGCCAAGAGGAAAAATGGCTCAACTCCTGATTTAGACCAAGCCCATATTTAGAGTTCAGATACAGAAGAAGGATCTAGAAAAGAAGACTGGAAATGCATAACAAGAACTAGGGAAGCTGAATTCCAAGGAGGTAATAACCCTTCTGAGGCTAATGGACTCTTGCCAGCCATTTTCATCAATGGGGGCATTGGCCAGTGCTGGATATGACCTAAGAATAATGCTTGTCTCAAGCAGAGGGTCTGCTGGGGGACGGAAACTACAGGTGTTTTGAGGGGCTATTACATAAGGCTATTTGACCACTTAGGAGATAAAGGCTACACAACTGTACAAATGGTTGTTGCAAGCAGGCACGAGTTGAGACAAGGAGTTACGCAGGAGCCTACTGACCTCTGCAAGAATCTTTTAAAAGGCAAAGAGAAATCTGCAGTTATTCACTATCAAACATACAAAATCCTACTAGAGGGAGGGGCCTGACAAATACAAAGCTGTTTAGCCCCCTAAAATGTTGGCCAATTTGGATTCTGTCTGAGGAGGGAGGCTAAATAACTGAGCTTGAAAGCTTCAGAAGTCTTAAAACGAATCTCTTTCAGTACGTCAGAGTCAAAAGACAAAGACTTATAAGGTTTGATAAAGAAATTCAAGTCCAAGAAAAAGGGGAGAGATAGAAATATATATTTTTAAGGTGTAAACAAACACCAGCCAAGCTCGTATACAAATTAGATGGAAGTGGTCAGTCTCTTATCTGCTTAACAGAAGAAAATGCGAAAACTCTCTTGTGAAAGGGATCATCTGGCTACTCTACATTACCCAATATGCCAAGACACAGTTGTACAAAATGCACCCACATTCAAAATATTACCATTATATATATACACAACTATATATATAGTATATACAGTTGTACAATGTGCACCCACATTCAAAATAATACTACATATATGTATATATGTGAGATATTGTTATTGATAAGCAAAAAAATAAGAACAATATAGAGTTAGCAGCCAAGGACTTTGAAATAGCCATATTTTATATTAAAGAAAATAGAAAAATGTGGACAAAAGAGACAAATAATTAAAACATTCCAAAGTGAATTCAAATCTGTAAATTATAATGACTTTTGGTAAGGGCTTGACTAATACTTAATAAAATGATATTACATAAACTTCAAATATAATAATAATCTTCTTTGTAGCCAAAGAAGAAAGCAACTTCAAGCTGAGAAACATGGAAAAACAAAGTTAATTTCCATTCTCTAAATGAACTTTTTACTAGTATCTTATCCAAAAAGTCCAGCCAATTTACACATGAACAAAATTAACTACAAAACCAACAATATAAAATCTCCAATAAGTTACTACAAAGAAAAAAGTTTAAAAATAGGAATCAAACAATCTTGGTAGGGAAAAAAAATGTCAGAATAAAAACACTTCCAGATGTAAAAGAACATCACAACACATGAGCAGTGAGAAAAGAGAAGACCAAACAATATGACTAAAATGATTTAAGTCAAAAATTAAAGAAAAAGGTAAAAGTGGAACCAAAGTGGAAGGTATATTACAGGGGGAATAGATTTGATCATAGATATGTTAAATAATATAGAGGATGAACATTACAGAAGTTATGAAAGTAAAAAGGAAATAAAACAGTTAAAATACATCAGAATGAATTTCAAAGTTATAGATAGCCAAAGACAAGCTACCATGTATATAAATGAGTTCTTAAGGATAAAAAATAGTATGAAGTTAATAACTTAAATGATACTAAAAATATTGGGAAAAACAGTACCTACATCTATATTTTGGCAGTACACACCATGTACAAGAGAAAATACACCTATAACAGTCAACTTGAGAAATATCCTAATAGGATTATTATAGAATATACGAAACAAAAAAGTATTAGTAGATGCTAGGTATAAGAGTATGTCATTAATTTTAGGACAGAATAACAGACAAGTTTGAGATAACCCCTAAAATGGCTACTAATCTTTGTGAAAATATATTCCGAATTTTTCAAGTGATCAAGTAACAAATTGATTTGTTCAATTTTATTTATATTGTTATATTTTCGTTATTTTAACCTAAAAATACTACAGTATACACAGTTCTCTGCAATAGTTTCTCTTTTTCCTTCTGTTTTACTATTTTACCATGAACAATACACTTATCCAGAAATGATGCTTTAAAAAAAAAATAGTTGAGTATATGTTGCTATCATATAGATCTAACACTGACTAGCCATTTTAACTCTTTTATCTATAATTAATGTATTTAATGCTATTGAGAAACATGTACTGAGTACTTATTATGTTGGGGGCACCCTGTTGTAGTTCTTGGTGATATAGAAATGGACAAGAAAACCATGTGTCCTTTTATTGTTAATCCTTCCAGCTGGAAAGACAGAAAACAAGTTTTTGTTTGTTTGTTTGTTTGAGACAGGGTCTTGCTCTGTTACACAGGCTGGAGTGCAGTGGCGCAATCTCTGCTCACTGGAATATCCGCCTTCTGGGTTCAAGTGATTCTCCTGCCTCAGCCTCCTGAGTAGCTGGGACTACAGGCATGTGCTTCCATGCCCGGCAATTTTTCTTTGTCTTTTTTTTTCTTTTTGGTAGAGACAGGTGTCCCCATGTCAGCCAGGCTGGTCTGGAACTCCTGGCTCAAGAATCTGCCCACTTCGGCCTCCCAAAGTGCTGGGAATACAGTCATGAACTACCATGCTGAGCCAATTAAAAAAAAAATCCTTGATGAGTGCTATAAGGAAATAAAACCACATAATGAGATAGTAAGTGACTGAGGGTCAGGTTGAAATAGGTCCCTTAAGGCAGGCTTGCATTTTGAGGAGATGATATTGAAATTGAGACCTGAATGATGAAAAACAGTCAAGCAGGAAACAATCTGGGAAGAGAATTCCAGGTAGAGAGAAACAATCACAATTATTCTCAATAGAAAAATGTTTGACATGTTTGAGGAAAACAGGAAATGATGGTATTTCCAGCAAATGCTGAACAAACTATCTGTAGTCCGGAGAGAGAAGCAAGGGTAGATTATAGGGCTATAGAGAACCATTAGTCTGTGGTAAGGAATTTGGATTTTATTCAAATTTTCTGTGGAAGTTATTTCAAGACATTTTAAAAAATTGATATTTACATATTTAACTGATTCTCATGTGGAAATTATATTTAGAAGACGTTCCTCTGAAAACCAGGAAACCAGGTAGGATTAAATTGCCCAGTTGAGTGTTGACTAAGATGGCAGTAATAGAAAAGAGGAAAAATCATCACATTATCTATAAGTTGTATGGCGAGTTAATAGAACTTGCTAATAAATCAGATATAGATTAAGAAGGAAAGAGGAATTAAGCATGATTGACACATTTCGGGTCTGTACAAATGTATAAATAATATTAAGTAAAAAATGGAAGCTCTGAGAATGAGTGTGGGGATGTGTTCTGGATGTAAGAAGTTTGAGATACCAATTAGACATTCATGTAGAAAGGTCAAGTCAACAGCTTGATGGAAGTTTGGTGGAATTTGAATATAAATTGGAGAATCAATCCACATACAGATGGTATTTGATAGTATGAGACTTGGTGAGATCAATTTGGAAAACTGGTGTCAACAGGAAAAAAAAATAATAATGAAAAGGAAGCTTGAATCTTAAGCTTAGGTCAAAACAGTATTAAGTAGTTCATGCAGAAGAGGTGACATCAGAGAGACCACAAACAGGAGGAAATCTAAAGGAGGAAAGAATTCAAGAATGTAGGAGTGGTCAACTACGACAAATCTTGCTGTGAGGCTGAGTTAGAAGACAGAAGATGATTTACCCCTGGGCTTGACAAAGTGTGAAAAACAGTGATTTTTAAAGAGTCCTTTTCACTAAGGGCCAGATAAATGATTTGGAGGACCCAGTGAAAAATAAAAATGTAGTACTCTTATTCGAACAACATGAATAGTTTTTTCTTAAGGGTATCAAAATACAAGACATTTTTTCTTTCTGTCACAGTTTCCCTCTTAGCCTGCCATGATGTTTTTCGCTACTTAATGTTGCATTACCTCGGCAAGGAGATGATTGCCAGGAGAGTGCAAACACTCACAAGTGGCCAGGGGCCCATCCTGTGGCCAGGCACGTGTATACCTAAGTGCACAGCCACCAAACCAGATCAACATGTTCACACAGAGGGAAGTGGAAGTTGAGCCAGGTAACTATCTGTCCCCAACAAGCTTTCTGAACCAGCTCTTGGTGGATGAGTGACCCTAGAACATTGTAACTTCTGCATTAGGATGTGCTTGGTATCTAGATTAGAGATGGGTGAGAGGCTTGATCACACAAGCCACCCACTGAATATGCCATCGTGCTGAATGGCTGCTGCCCTGCTCTGCCCTCAGACAAGGTGGTGTATGCTTGCCTGACCTCCACTCTTTCTTCACCCAGGCCCCTGCTGAGGAATGGCCACAGAGCAGAAGTAACTGGCTGGAGTGGAGAAAGAGGATGGATAGGAATCAGGGTGCCAGGGGCAGGGGAAATGGTGGAGAACACATCCCAGGGAAGCAGGAGGGTAAGGGAGGGATACTGTGTGTTAGTATGCTCGAAGATAAGCTTATAAAAAATTGGGTCTCTCCGAGCAGAGAGTCTTACATGTTTATACTGTCCCTCATCCATGAAGCTCGATCTGTGTTCAGTGAGTTAGAAACTAACTTCTTAATTGAGTAGACTGGGGCATGCTTGTTATTCTTGTGATGTGACCATTTTATGTTTTCAATAGGTTTTTGTTTTTTGAGACAGAGTCTCATGTTGTTGCCTAGGCTGGAGTTCAGTGGCGTGATCTCTGCTCACTGCAACCTCGCCTCCCGGGTTCCCGCAATTCTCCTGCCTCAGCCTCCCAAGTAGCTGGGATTACAGTGCCCACCACCACATTGGCTGATTTTTGTATTTATAGTAGAGATGAGTTTTTGTCCTGTTATACAGGCTGATCTCGAACTCCTGACCTCAGGTGATCTGCCCGCACTGCCCTCCCAAAATGCTGGGATTACAGGTGTGAGCCACTGCACCTGGCCTTCAATAGGTTTTTAATTTATTTTCTTTAATTTGGCCCCTCAGAATGAAACTCCAAGTTCCATTGTTCCTTTTGTCAGCAGCAGCTGAGACATACACTGAGCTTCTTGAGTTTTTCAGGTATTGTTTTCTTCTGAGCTTCTTGTACTCTCACCTGCATTTGTGTAATTTAGCGGTCATAAAAAAATTGAAGGATATTTATTAGAATAATTTGGAATATTTCTCCACTGTAAGAATTTGGCTCTCAACTCACAGGGGCATCGACGAGCTTGGATTCCATATCTTTTTTTTTTTTTTTCATGCTGAGTTTGTGCCTTTCTGTTCACCTCCAGTTGCCCCATGATTCCAGCACCACAGTTCTTTCTAGGACTAAATCATCTGCAGGAAGAAACTACTTTTGGTAAAAATCTAGTGCCTTCAGATAGTTGGGCTTTATCGGTTTGGTGTATAATATTTTACATCTGTAGGAAGGTTAGTCCTATATAAATTATTCTGCCCTTAATAGAGCTAAGACTTCATTGGATTCTTTGTTCAAAGAAATTGAAGAAGAAACCTGGGAGATACTTTATATGTACATACAGACATACACACATGACATTTTCCTGTGCATGTACATGTGTATATATATACATATACGTATACACATGTGTTTATGTATATATGTGTGTATACATATACACACACACAGGGACAAATAATGTTACTGACCTTTCTTTTTGCCTAAATTTTAGACAATGTTTCCGGAGGTAGGGAGATCATTTTGTGACCATAGAGCTCCAAGCATGAAGAGTTCAAAAAGCCAATATGCTAAGGATGGCAGGGAAGAATGTCAAAAATAGCTTAGGTTTTTGGGAGCTTTCTTGACACTCCAACCTTTAAATACTCAACTGCAGACTCCTTGTTAGATGTTAAAAATGTACTAATATGTTTTCAGCCACAATTTTTTACTTTTATGTCACTTGTAGCCAAACAATTCTTAATGGATTCAACTATTCTCTGACAAAATGTCACAGGATGTCAATAGAAGAATATGCCGATAATTATACTTTCAGTGGTAATTGTCTCATATTTCTTGGTAATGATTCTCTTTTCCTCTGCCTCCATTTCATTATCCTTGTAAACACATGTTCTGGGTGCCTATGATATATCAAAAGAGAGGGAGAGAGAGAGAGAGAGATTTAAAGAAGTTGGCTCAAATGCTTGTAGGGCAGCCAAGTATGAAATCTGCAGGGCAGGCCAACAGGCTGGGAATTCCAAGAATTAATGTTGCATTCCTGAGTCAGAAGTCAGCTTGGAGGCAGAACTCTTTCCTTTTCATGGAACCTCCGTCTTTTCCCTTAAGGCCTTCAACCGGGTGTGGCCTCCCACATTATGGAGGGTAATCTGCTTTATTCAAAGTTACTCATTTAAGTATTAATCTTATTTTAAAGAGACCTAAACAGCAACATCTAATCTATTGTTTGACTAGACAGTGGGTACTATATATATGTGTGTGTGTATATATATATGTGTGTGTGTGTGTGTGTGTGTATATATCTATGTGTGTGTGTGTGTATTTTGTTGAATCTATGGTGCTTATTGATTTCACAAATCTAATATAATTTCATAAATTAATATAAGCCAGGCTAATTTTGATCTTCACTTAACATCTAGTTACTTTCATATGGAAACAATAATCAAATAACATATGAATATGAGATGCAGTGCAATGCATTTGTGATGGTTGTTTTTATGTGCTGACTTCGCTGGGTCACAGTGTTGGGATATGTGGCCAAACAGTAGTCTCCATATTCCTGTGAGGGTAGTTTTGGATGCAACTAATGTTTAAATAGGTGGACTCTGAATAAAGCAGATTGCCTTCCACAATGTGGCTAGGCCTCATCCAATCAGCTGAAGACATGAAGAGAACAAAAGCCTGGCTTCCTAGACATCCTCTGCATTTTAACTACAGCATCCTTCCCTTACTCTTACTTGGTCCTCTGTCTGCTGGTCCACCCTGTAGATTTTGGACTTGCCAGCCTTTATAATCACGTGAGCCAATTTCTTAAAATAAACATCTTTCTGTAAATAAAAACATCTTGTTTGTTCCTTCTCACTGGAGAACCCTGGTAATATAACATTTCTTCCAGTTTTGAGATTATTGATCCACTAATATCTGCTATTTGATGTAGAAAAGTTAGAAAACAAAAAACATATTATTCATGTAGATTCAAATGTGCTGTTTTTGTTATTATGGTTATTAGTTTATATGATGACATATCATTATCATTGAATTTCGGAAGTTCTGATTATCCTTTATTGTTAAAATCTTTTTGTCTTTTTAAAAAAGGTTCCTTTAATTTTCATACTTTTTAAAAAATGTATTAGTTTACTCAATTATGTTCTCTTTTTTCATTTTATTTTGATTTATTTCTTAAATTTGAGTTATTCTCATTCTAACATTGGAAGCATTACTCTGCCTTTTCTAAACAAACTTTTTTATTTTTTTTAATTTATGTCATTAAACACAAAGAAGAAGGTCCTCTTCTGGATTCCAACATATAAACTGTGACACAACACACAAATACTGTTCAGGGTTCTAACATATAAACTGTTACACATCACACAAATCACATGTTCAGGCCCCAGAGGAAGGCTTCTCCAATATCCCTCACAGCAGTCAATTGGATAGTGGTATCTTGAAGGCTTCTGTAATGTGCTACTCTCGGTATAAGAGTAGACATTTTCTGCCGGGCATGGTGGCTCATGCCTGTAATCCTGGCACTTTGAGAGGCTGAGGCAGGTGGATCATGAGGTCAGGAGTTCGAGACCAGCCTGGCCAACATGGTGAAACTGCCTGTACTAAAAATACAAAAAAAGCTTAGCTGGGCGTGGTGGCAGGCGCTTGCAATCACAGCTAATCGGGAGGCTGAGGCAGGAGAATCTCTTGAACCCAGAAGGCTGAAACTGCGGTGAGCCAAGATTGCGCCATTACACTCCAGCTTGGGTGACAGAGCAAGACTCCGTCTCACAAAAAAAAGAGTAGACATTGTCTAGGAGAGTGGTGTATGTTTGAGCAGTGGAAGCCCTTAGGTAAACACATGACATACTATTAAAATGACAAATCTTTACTTTTAGATAACAGGAATGCAAAAGATTCTTGCATAACCTGGAATTGTTTGCAAGTTTTGCTAGTCATTCATTTGATTGCTCCTTTTTGTGTCTCGATAGATGGTTCTGGAACGCTTTCTGATGAAAATACTATTTACAACTTTTTCAAATATTTCACAAAACAATTGATGCATCTAATTGAAAGTCATGTGGTTAATTATTGTACTAATGTTTCACATTTCTTTAGTTTGGGAATGTTTCAAAACAAAGAAGGTGCTGAACATTATATATAATACCTTTTTTGTAAGAAAGGTAAAATATGTTTTTATTTTCTTGTATTTGCATATAAAATTAGAAGGGAACACACAAATAAAATTCAAGATAATATTGAAAGAAATGTGAGAAACAAGTTAGAGGGGATGAAACAAGAAGGAAACTTTTTTCTAGAAGTCTTTTAATATGTACTTACTTTGAAAACATATGAATACATTTCTTATTAAGTGAAAAATAATAAGTTTATCAAACAATGAATGGCTAAAAAGAAGCCTGGAAAATATGTATGGCTATAACGGGGTGAGAAAAAAGGAAAATTTGCATGATTTGGGGATGACCTGTCATTGGTCATAAGTCTGTGGGTTAAATCCACATTTTCTTTTTTTTTTTTTTTTTTTAATTTGAGATGGAGTCTCACTCTTTTGCCCAGGCTGGTGTGCAGTGGTGCGATCTCAGCTCACTGCAACCTCCACCTCCTGGGTTCAAGTGATTCTCCTGCCTCAGCCTCCCGAGTAGCTGGGACTACAGGCATGTGCCACCATGCCCGGCTAATTTTTTGTATTTTTAGTAGAGACAGAGTTTCACGATGTTAGCCAGGATGGTCTCAATCTCCTGAACTCCTGATCCACCCACTGCAGCCTCCCAAAGTGCTGGGATTACAGGCATAAGCCACCGTGCCTGGCCTAAATTCACATATTCTTAATTTCAAACTATTGATGTGCAGCTATTTAGCTGGATGACGTTTGGTTAATTATTTCACTTCTGAACTTCAATGTCTTCATCTATGCAATGGAGAAATAACCCATAGGATAACTGAGAGGAAAAATTAAGTGATCAAAGTAAAATATTTAGAATGATGACTATTACTTATTCAGTGAAACATCCAATAAACAATAACTGTTACCATGATTACTATAATTGTATTAGATGTTACAGGAAATATGCTAAGATTCATTAAAGATTTATGAGAAGACCTATTTTAATATCACATCTTTAATTGAAAAGCCTACAGCTCTGTTAGATATATGAAGCATATTTTGGTTCAAAAAGAAAACATGGAGATTTTTCAGGGCACCATTGCATTAATCTAGGTGAATGAAAAAGAGAACCTGGCTGTCAGAAATGCACATGGGAATGAAAAAGCAAACAAACTGAATAAATTTATAAAATATGTATGACTAAATGTAAGTGTGTAAGGGACGGAGAAAGACGAACTAAAACCTTGAAATCAGGTGTAGGAAGATGCAACTAGAATAGTGAGAAGTATTAAAGGAGAAGGAGGAGGGCTTCGGCATTCATGTTCTGTCACTGTGTTTGGGTGAATTACTAATCATATTTTGGATATTGTATTAGTTACCTGTTACTGCTGTAACAAATTTTCAAGCTTGAGGGCCTAAAACAGCACAAGCCTGTAACTTTACAGTTCTGGATATCAGAAGTCTTAACTAGATCTCACTGTGCTAAAAACAAAGTGTTGTCAAGGCTATGATCCTTCTGGATTCCCTGCGGGATAATTCAATTACTTGCTTATCCTTGTTTGTAGAGTCTGTAAACATTCCTAGGCTCATGACTTCCTCCATATTCAAAGACAGGAGTTGGAAGTTGAGCTTTTTCATGGAGCATCTCTGGGACACTGATCCTTTTGCCTCCCTCTTTAACTTATAAAATCCCATGTAATCACATGGACCCACCCAATAATTATAGAATAATCTTATTTTAAAGTCAACTGATTAGAAAACTTGGTTTTATTTTCAACTTTAATTCCCTCTTCTGTGTACCATAACGTATTCACACACTCCAGGGTTACAATGTGAATATCCCTGCTTTTTTTTTTTTTTTTTTTTTTTTTGAGACAGAGTCTTGCTCTATCAACAGGCTGGAGTGCTGGAGTGTAGTGGTGCTATCTCAGCTCACCGCAATCTCTGTCTCCCTGGTTCAAGTGATAAGGGATTCTCCTGCCTCAGCCTCCTGAGTAGCTGAGATTACAGGCACATACCACCACATCCAGCTAATTTTTGTATTTGTAGTGAGACAGGATTTCACCATGTTGGCCGGGATGGTCTCCATCTCCTGACTTCGTGATCTGCCCACCTCGGCCTCCCAAAGTGCTGGGATTACATACAGGCTTGAGCCACCATTCCCAGCCCCTGCAGGGTTACAATGTAAACATCTTTAGGGGACCATTATTCTGTTTAAAACAGATATGCTGTATATGAAGCTATTATATTAAGTTTGTCATTAATTTAAAGATTCTCATGGTTAAAATGACAGCTATAGAGGGAAATAAAGAAATATATAGCAGGTATTCATGGATGAAAGCAATAAGTGCTGGAAGACCCAGACCTCTCCAATAAGCCTCATTATTTTATATATATATATTTTTAAATGAAAGCATCAATTGATATTTTATATACAAATGTATTCAATAATTTCCACATAATTATAACATGAATCTTTGTAGAGACTTAAAAATCAATTAAACCTAAGAACATGGCACTCTAACATCTAAAAATCTACCTATGACATGGTAATAATAACCAATAAATAAAATGTTTTAATGAAATATAAATCATTTAAAATGCATCTGATGCATACAATTCTTATAAAATTTTTGCACAATAATTCTACAGAACAAGTTCAAATAATTTCATACTTTTAATGACAGACACTTAATTTTAAGATGTTTCATGGATCTATGAATGTTGAAAGTTATAAAGATTCTTTTTCTATTCATTAATAATTTATCTATTTTAATTTCTAGCTCTACATAAAGCGTAATTTTAAATTCCAAGGCTTACAGCTCTGGGATGGGAAGTGTATTATGTTTACTGTTTTGTAGTATGTGTTTTCATGGTATCATTTAAACTCTAATTATGCATGAAATTATATTGGATTTCTCTCTAAATGCAAAGGAAGAAATGTTTTTATGATTCATTCTTTCCTTAGCAAACATTTCTAAAACTGTATTGCTGATACAGCTCATCAACTAAACCTTTTGAGAAATGAAATGTATGGGAGGAAAACACTAATTAGGGAGGGTTTTTTTTCCCCTAAATACACATGTGAAACTCCCATTAATGTCAATCACAAGAAGATGTCTTTCTGCCAAATATCCCTAGGTAAGAACGCACAATTTCCCTTGCCTTTCAAATTAGAAATACAATACTTTCTTTTTTCATTTAAATTGTTAACAAGCTGCACTACATTCTTTATCCAGAACTTTGGTTTCCATAATACTGTATACAAGTTGAGCAGTTCAGATGATATTTACAAATAAAATGTGTTTTTTTAAAGTGATATTTTGAAATAATTTCCTTTATATTAGTTTTGTATTTGCCAAACTGCATCTTCTCTATAACTGAATTTTTCATTGAATTTTAGCGAAGATTTATCATTAATTTTGTGTAACTATTGCTTGACTGTATTATATTTAAATGATTATGTTTGAATGAGTATTACAATATAGACTACATGGGTGTTCTCAGTAATGTATAAACACTGCAGTGCACTAATATATGATTTATTAAATATTTAGGGATTTTTACCATGCTGTAGTAAAGTATAAAGTCATTCTCAAAGCTGTAAAATATATTAATGGATGCTATTATTCTTGCTCTCAGGACAAAAAAAAAAAAGAGAGAACAAAGCTAGTCAGGAGTTTGTGGCAGGAGGATTGCTTGAGCCCAGGAGTTTGAATCCAGCTTAGGCAACATAGCAAGTCTCCATCTCTAAATACATAATTATTTTTCAAAGGTTTTTTAAAGCAGTGTATTGTACTGCAAATACATGTAACTTAACTATGCTTACTAGCTAGGCCTTAAAATGTATGCAAAAAAGAAAAGAAAACATTAAAAAACATTAACAAAGAATAATTTCTCTTGGGAACAGGCAGTAAAACTTACTTTCAATAATATACATAGACAGTTTGTGTACCACATGGACTGCTAAATATTGCATACTCAAAAATACAATGGAATATGCTGTAATTATAATATTACAGCTTATATCGTTTATGTTGCTGACATCTTCAAATTTATTTGGAAGATGGACTGATTATCACTGAAGGACATGAGGTCTAAAGTAAAACTGTTTTTGAATTAATACTACCCAATGTGTTCTAAGCATAAGCAATGTTACACCATTTTACCTGATTTTAGTAAACCGCTCAGTTATTTAACATAGTACATAAGAGCACTGTAGATATATTTTACCCCAATCCTCCCTAACACAGCAACATGTACTTACCAAATTGGGTAACTTCACGGCAGATTTTTCAAAAATAAAAGAAAAAAAGAGGTTTAAAAAGTGACGTTATGGACTTTTGTTTTCAGCTCCAACATGTAAAGAGCTTGCGAAACTGTCAGTCCTATCCTTACCAGAACAAAAACGAAAAGCTAGAAAACTGAAAATCAATGAGAATGAAATTGCAGGGAACACTACCACACCAAAACCTGGAGACAGGAGAATCCAGAGCGTCACAGCCAAGATCTATTTCACTGGAGCACAAACTGCTGGAACTTAGGGGAATACTTAAAAGAAATTTTGACAAATTGCTGGAGGCCGAGTGCGGAGTGGCTTGAGAATGAGAAACTCTGGAAGCTGCAATCTTAGGAAGTGTCCTATACTTTCACGAGATCCAGGAACCCCACCAAAATCTCATGATTAGGAGTTGACAAAGTCCCCCTGTGACTCTGGCAGTGGTCGGGAAGGAGTCTTCTTTAGGACAGAGTCCTAGAATCTAGTCCACAACACAGACCTACTCCCCAGGAGGGGAGGCTTCACTAGAACCTTGTTGCCGAGCCGTGAGGAAAGAATATTCTCCTCTTCCTCACCCTGTCTAAGCTTCCTGTCACACCTAAGGATGAGAAAAGCTATACTAAAAGAAAATCTTGTAGATGTCACAGGGTAGAGACACAGGCCAATTAAAAGACTGGTATTTAGTTGGAAGATTACAGAACACGTCCCCTCTCAACAGGGCTCCTGTATAATAACGGTGGATTGTAGCTAAAACAGCTGCAAAACAGAGGCTCTATGAAGAGTATTTTAGGAAACTCATAGTCAAGAGGGAAGACAAAGTAAAAAGACACTAGAAGAACTTCAAGTCATTGGAACCTCTTACTACAGCATCCACTAAACAACACTCAACTCCTAGCTGATTAACATCAATTCTCATACTATCAGTATATTTACTTCCGTTCCTATTATCCAAAACACGTCTAGTTTTCAACAAAAATCTAAAATATCTGTGACAATGAAGAAAAAGTGAAAACAAAAACAAGATAACACAGTCTGAAGAGGCAGAATGAGCATCAGAACCCAACTTATATATGATACACTTGGTGAGACTATCAGGCAGGGAATTGAAAACAATTATGATTAATATGTTTAGGGATCCAGGGGAGAAAGCAGAACATGCACGAACAAATATATAATGTGAGCAGAAAGATAATAATTCTAAGAAATAATCAAATGAAAATGCTAAAAATGAAAGCACTGTCACAGAAGTGCTTTGATGGACGAGGAGTGTCTTTGATGGACACATTGGTAGACTTCAAACAGCTGAGGAAATACTCAGTGAGCTTTAGGACAGTTCCATAGAAAATTCCAAAACTGAAATGAAAAATCAGTAAGAATATAAAAACCAGAAAAGAATATTCAGAAACTTTGGGGACAATTTTAAAGATGTAATATATACATAATTTTCAAGAGAAAGGGGAGGCAAAGAAATATTTGAATTAACAATAACTAAGAACTAAAGACAAATCGAGAAAACTCAGATGATACCAAGAAGAATACATACAAGAAAAAAAAAAAAGAAAAGAAAAAAGTTACTTTAAATCATATTGTATTTAAACTGTAGAAAATTAAAAGCAAAGGGAAAACCTTGAAGGAATATAAAGGTAGTGAGAAGAAGGAGGAAACAATCTCGTCTATAAAGAAACAAGAATAATACTTAGAGCAGACATCTTCTCAGAAGTTTTTCAAGCAAGAACAGAGTGAAGTGAATTATTTAAGTGTAGCAAAGAAAAAAATCCTATGTATAATTCTATATCCAGTGAAATTATACTTTTAAAGTTATAAAACATAAGCACTTAAAAAGAGGCACAACATCACTAGCCACCAGAGATATACAATTTAAAATCACAGTGACATAGTACTTTACACTCTCTAGCATGGCTATAATCAAAAAGACATAAGAACCAGTGGCAAAGGAGTTGTAGAGAAATTGTTCTCACACGCTTCTAGTGGGAATGTGAAATGGTGCAGCCACCTTTCAAAACAGTCCTTGTAAGCTAAACGGAGAGTTACCATATGACGCAGCAATTCCTCTCCTAGGTATGTACTCAAGGGAATTGAAAGTGTATATCCTCACACAAATTTGAACATGAATGTTCATGACAGTATTATTCATCATAACTACAAAGTACAAGCCAAGAAGCCACCCAAATGTCCGTCAAATGATGAATAGTAATAAGATATGATGTAGTCATATAATGGAATATTATTCAGTGATAAAAATAAATAAAATACTTTTTTTAGGCTACAGCATGGTTGAACTTTAATAACATGCTAAGTTGAAAAAGCCATTTTAAAGGTCATATATTGAATACTTCAATCTATATAAAACCTATATAAAATTGTTCAGAATAGGCAAATCTAGGCAGAAAAAAAGTAGATTAGTGGTTACAAAATGTGAAGGAAAAATAAATCTTGGGATCCCCAACTCACAAAGACTAAGCCAAAGGGAAAACTAATGCTCGGAACTGGGGTCACACAAACCTGTCTTCCATTTTGGTTCCCAAATAAAATGGCTACGAAGATGAAAAGCTACATACCTCCCTCACATTTTGCCCACAGGAAAATTGTTGTGGGTCTCACTATCTTTACCCTAAAACATTTCTGTTAAAGTTTACCATGGCAATGTAAATTAATAGCTTATCTCCACAAGTGTGGGGACATAGGACAAAACTCAGTCATACCTCTGCCCACCTGAGACAAATGCATATCTGTTTCCTCTGCCCTACTGTCTATGGTATCTTATGTAAAAACGCAGATTCACTGAGCTAGACAAAGACATGAATGACTATTTTCCCCCACCCTCCTTTCACATGAAAATTGTGTCTCTCATTATCCCACCCCTTCCCCTTTAAATTTGAAGCCTTCAAAATCATCTTCAGAGAAAGGCCTGAAGAGAAAGACCCATCTCCCAGGCACATGTCCTTAACTTTGGCAAATAAACCTCCTAAAATAATTGAGACTTGCCTTGGTCACTTTCCTTGATTAACATCTCATAACCAAAGAGGGATCCTGAGTGAAGGTGGCCCAGGCGTGCAGGAGCTTCTCCTATGGGTGCTTGGTACTAGCTTGGGCTCTTTATAGCCCAAACCGATAAGCCCAATTTTGGTTTGGAAACTCTTTCCTCCAGGGATCCTTAGCTGGGGATCTGAAGTTTTATTGCTGTTAAAAACTTCCTTTTTCCTGGGAGTTTCCACTTGCTTGCATCAGGGAAGGTGAGCTTGTCTGCTTCTTCATTGGCAGAGAGCCATCATCAGCTTGAGCCCCATCTGTAGGTAAGGAGCTGAATTGGGATTCTGTTATGATTCTCTTTAATAACTAAAGTTAGTGTTAACAACTAGCTGGTCTTAATTTCTCCTTACATTTAGAATGCTTCGAAATGTATAATTTGTGTGATTGTTGTTCCTTTAGCTTAGGTGTTTTGTTTGTTTCTGTGCTGTTTTCTTTCTTGTGTGTGTGTGTGTGTGTGTGTGTGTGCATGTGTGTGTTTTTTATGTTTCGGTTCTTCTCTTATTAGATCTGACCAACTCTAAACCTCCTAGCTTATAAATCTGAAGTTTTCCACTCTGAAGAGATAAGAACACCTTGCTCCCCTCAGCCTTTTAGGGCATTCACAGGTGATGAAGAATCATATGAGGGTATCTGGGAGGAATGCTCTCTAAGGTGTGCAGCGGATCTAAGTGGGTTTCCCCCTCAGAAGAACACTCTTAGGGTCTAATCTCACCCAGGGGGTGCATATAAGGAGCTGACCCCTCCCGTGTCTTGAGCCCCTGACACTTTGTACCAGGTAGCCATGACACAGGTGGAGCAGACCAGTTCAGGGAGTAGTGGCCCGGAAAAGATAGGTCTGCAAGCAGCACACATTGGGTCTGACACATTTCCCAACTTAGTAAAATCTGAAAGAGGACACTAAAGTATGGGGAAGGAAGCCTCTAAGTTGGCTAAAACTCCCACAGCTGCAGAACACAAAGTTCCACCCTTAGAAACTCTGGCTGGGTATATGCAAAATACTTATGGAAAATTGTCATGTGAATATTTAATCAAGTTGACCGCTATAACCAAAGCAGATTCTAAGTTATATTGGCCTATAATGGGGATCTTTTGAGATGTCCAAATTAGTGTATATATTAGTCTGTTTTAATGTTGCTGATAAAAACACACCCAAGACTGGATAATTTATAAAGAAAAAGAGGTTTAACAGACTCACAGTTCCACATGTCTGGGGAGGCCTCATAATCATGGTGGAAGACAAAAGTCATGTCTTATATGGTAGCAGGCAAAAAACGAATGAGAGTCAAGCAAAGGAAAAAACCCTTATAAAGCATCAGATCTTGGGAGATTTATTCACTATCGTGGGAACAGTATAGGGGAAACTGCCCCCATGTTTCTTTGTTAAATATCATTCCTTCAGTGTTCCAAAGGGTTGTGGGTTGTAATAAAATCCAGCAATGCTTCCAAAACCCAAATGAATCAGTTTTTGATTATTTTACTCACTTTAATAAAACTTTGAGGCAATATTGCAGGATGTCAGCTGACTGCTTTGAAAACAATACAAATGATACATTATTAAATACAAATTTCTTAAACATACTAGATGAAGATTTAACCACCCTTCTAAAATGCCACATGACAAATTGGGCCATGGCCAGAACTAATAAACTAGTTAACTTAGCTGACCAATTACCCCCACACTATGATAAAAAAGTAAAGCAAAAGACTGCCCTAGCTATGCATTAACAGTTAAAGCAATTGACTTTTCAAATCTTTCAGCCTCAGAAAAATTTTAAGAATTCTAAGCCCCTTCAGTCTGAGGACTCTTCCCTTGCAGTCTGTTACTACTTTAAAAGACCAGAAAACCTTAAAAGGGTCAGCCTTAGGCTGAAATGGAAGCAGGAACAGGAAGGAGGAATTCAGGAAGTCTAAGGATGCTCTGAGGAAGTTAAGGGTTTTTCCCTTTCCAAATATTCTACCCTGACAAACAAATTGGAAGAGATTAATATAATAATAAACCATAAACTCTCAACTGCCTTATTGATATGGGAGCAACTCTATATGTTATAAATCCCACCTTATTTAGAAACCCCATTCTTTGGAGTAATGAAAGGATGAACATGGTGGGTGTGTCTAATAAAACTATCTCATGTTTTGAATCTAAACCTATACCTTGCTGTTTCATCAGATTTAGCTTTCCCCCACCGAGGGCTCTACATGTGACATGCTCAGTTTGCCCCCTGTGTTCCTAATATGCCTGGGGAGCTCCATCAATCTTTTAAGCTGTGATCACCTCAACATCCATAAGGCCCATATCTCTTTTTCATCAAATAGTGAACTTTTTTTTAGAATTGTAGATAGGAGACTAAATCTAACAAATTTTAAAAAGTACTGATAATGTACCTTGATTTAGTACTGGTAATTTTGAAATTTCATCTTGCAGCTGGGAAAGTGAAATGGAGACAAAAAAGAAAAAAATAGAGGAGAGAACATTGGAATAAAGGGAAGGAAATGGTAAAACTCTTTTTAGCCTCCCCAATCTTTCTGTTAACCCCAGAAGTGGAGCATTTGCTTAAGGGTGTCCCCTCCCACTTAGAGTCCCATCAAATACAGACATGGGAAAAATATTATCGGCCACTTCAATAAAGGTTGAGATAAATTCAAAAATACCCATACCCTACCTTAAACAATATCCTTTACAGCAGAGAGCCATAGATGGAATTGCCCCTATCATACAAGATTATCTTGAAAAGGGCTCATTATTTCCTGTTCTAGCCCCTGCAAGAGTCTTATATTACCTTTAAAAAAAAAAATGGGAGAGGGTTGAGATTTTTACAAGATTTGAGAGGGCACTAAACAATATTGTAATACCCAGACACCCAACAGTCCTCAACACACATACTGTACTATCAGCTATAGCCACTTCCAGCCAGTATTTCTCAATTGTAGATCTCTGCAGTGCCTTATTTGGTATTCTTGTAGATCCAGACAGCCAATATTTGTTTTCCTTTACTTGGAAAATACAATATACATGTACTATAACGCCCCAAGGGTACACAGAAAGTCACACTTATTTTCCCAAATATTAAAAGCTGACTTAGAGGGTTTAATTATTCCCAAGCGCTTAACACTCATCTAATATGTAGATGACCTTCTCCTCTGTTCAGACACACTCTCTTCCTCTCAGGAAAAGAGTCTATATTTACTCAGTTACCAAGGGACACAAAGTATCCAAAAACAAACTTCAGCTATGTTTATACCAAGTTAAGTATTTGGGACATATTATCTCAGTCAAATGACTGAGTATTAACTCTGATAGAGTGAGAGGAGTTTTAGCTTTCTTAATGCCCATCACTAAGAAACAACTTAGATAATTTGGGGGGCTGGCTGGCTATTGTGGGAACTGGGTACCAAATTTCTCCCTTATGGCTCAACCTCTGTATGCACACCTAAAAAATGAATAAATAATCTGATCCCATCATGGAGACTCCAGACAGACAGCCAGCTGTACAACAAATAAAGGAAACCCTAACTAATAACCCAGGCTTAGGGCATCCTAACTACAAATTGCCTTTCTTCTTTCTGGTACATGAAATTGGAGCTGTTGCATCCTGGGCACTGACCCAGAAACATGGTGATCATCGGAGACCTACAGGCTACTATGGCCAATGGCTTGACCCCATGGCTTGAGGGCTGCCTCCCTCTCTGAGAGCAATATCAGCCATTTCCCTTCTGTACAAGTCTGTTGAAAAAATAATTATGGGTTTCCACCTTACAATTTTAGTACTGCATTCTTTTGAGACCCTTCTAAACTTTTATCATACTCAACATCTCTCTGTCAATCAGTTAACCTCTTATGACATTTTGCTTTATCATCTCCAAATATTATCATTTCCCACTGTAATAATCTTAATCTCGTCACTCTCTTGCTGGGCCCTTTTGAGGAAATCCTTCTTGACTGTGTTCTGATGACAAACCAACTTCTCACTCCCAGGACAGCCCTACAAGAGACACCACTGTACAATGCTGAGATAGAATGGTATGCCAATGGGCCTTATTTAAGAGGAGAGGATGGAAATTTTAGAGCAGGATATGCTGTGGTTCCCTTACCAGAGGTAATTGAAGCTGATCCTCTTTCCCAACCAGATCAGCTCAAGTAGCCGAATTGATTGCCCTGATGGAAGCTTGTCAATCAGCAAAACACAGGGTTGAGAGCATTTACACTGACAGCCGAGCAAAGGTGGAAAAAAGCAGGAAGACTTGGAAATGGGTTTCTTTTTGGAGTGATGGAAATGTTTTGAAATTACATAATGTTAATGGTTGCACAATTAAATTGTACAGTTTAAATGGATAAATGTATGGTATATCTATGATATTTCCATCAAGCTATTATTAAAAAAAACAAAAAGTAAAGGAGAAATAAAGACCTATTGACAAACAAAAATTGAGGGAATCTATTACCAGCAGATCTGACCACAAGAAATATTAAAGGATTTTTGTTAGGCAGAAAGTAAATGTTATAGGTCAAAAATTTGAACCTAGAATTTTTTAAAAAAAGACAAAAACATCAGAAAAGGAATAAGTGAATATAACATAATTCCATTTTAACTTAATTGGTCTAAAATATAACTATTAATTTAAAGTAATAAAAAAGCAATATATTGGATCATTATAGCATATTAATTAGTGAAATGAATTAGAGCCATTTCACAAAGGATAGAAAAAATTGGGAATACTGTCTTAAAAGATATGTGTACTACACATGAAGCAAAAAAGTGTTATTTCAAGATAGATTAGTTAAAAATGCATATTGTAAACTCTAAGGAAACCACTAAACAATGGTTAAAAGAAATATTATTAATACACTAACGGAGGAAATAAAATGCAATCACATAAAATGCCCAATTAAAATGAGAAAAGAAAGAAACAGAAGCCCCTGTTAATGATTGATATTAATATAAATACACAAATATTCATTTTGAATGTGAAGGGTATAAATATACCAATTAAAAGACACAAGTTATAAGAGTGGTTTAAAACAAAATCCAAGTATGTACTTTTTTGAAAGAACCCACAATAAATATACAAACCCTAATGGGTTGAAAGTAAATGGATGAAGAAAGAGTTGACATGTTAATACTAATCAGAATAAAGGTGGTGTAGCTGTATTAAAGTCAGAAAAGATAGAGTTTAGAAAAGGGAAAATTATCAGAGATAAATAGATGTTACATAACACTAAGACTGTCAATTCTCCAAGAAGTTATAGGAATCCTAAATCTGTATGCACCTAACAACAGAGCATCAAAATGCATGAGGCAAAAACTAATCAAACTACAAGAAAGACAAATACAGAACTATAGTTGGAAAGTTTAACATCTTTTGTAATTGATAAACTAAGCAGGCACAAAATCAATAAGGATATAGTTGAAACGAACAGTATCATCAATCAATTTGATTTAATTGAAATGTATATATTATATCTAATAAAAATAAAATCCATATTCCTCTAAAGCTTGCATGAAACGTTCACCAAAATAGGATATCTTTTGGCCACAATGTTGTAACAAATTTAAAAGAACAGAGATTGTGCAATATATATTCTCTGACAAAAATAGAATTAACCAGAAGCTAAAAACAGAAGCATAGCTGGAAAATTCCCAAATATCTGGGAATTAAACAATGCACTTCAAAATAACACAGGGGGCAAAGAAAAGGTCTCAAGAGAAATTTATAATATTTTATAATAAATTAGAAGAAAACAATTTACAAAGACTATATGATGCAGCAAAAATAGTGCTTAGTGTAAAATGCATGACATTAAATACATACTTTAGAAATTTAAAAAATCTAATATCAATAGTGTAAACTTTTATGCTAGTAAATTAGAGAAAGAAGAGAAATTCAAGCCAAAAACAAGTAGAAGAAAAGAAATATTGCACTTAAAGCAGAAGTAAATAAAATTGTTAGCAGGAAAACAATAGAGAAAATCATTATCATCAAAAGCTGCTTGTTTGAGAAGATCAATAAAATGGATAATTTTCTAGGCAAAGCTATCCAACAGAAAAAGATTGAAGATAAAATTGAGAATATCAGAAAATAATGATCTGTATTGATCCCCTGAACAGTAAAAAAGAAAAATGAAGAAATGCTATGAAAAATTATATGCCAAAAAATTGGTAAATAAAATGAAACAATCCCTTGAAGAACACAAACTGCCAAAATTCATACAAGAATAAAAAAGTTACCTCAATAGTCCTATATTTCTTAAAGAAATTGGACCAATATTTAATTACCTTCTGAAAACACAATCAACAGACCCATATAATTTCACTGAATTCATTTAGAGAAGAAATACTACCAATTCTTCATAATATCTTTCATAACATAAAAGCAGAGGGAACTCTTTCTAATTAATTTCTTGTCAGTATTATGCTAGTATCAAAACTAGACAAAGATGTTGCAAAAGCAGAAAGCCATGGAGCAATCTATCTCATGATTATAGACTCGAGATCCTACATACACACACACACAGTTATAATTTAAAATCATATAATCTTGGCCGGGCGCAGTGGCTCACGCCTGTAATCCCAGCACTCTGGGAGGCCGAGGCGGGCGGATCACGAGGTCAGGAGATCGAGACCATCCTGGCTAACATGGTGAAACCCCGTCTCTATTAAAAATACAAAAAATTAGCCAGGCGTGGTGGCCGGGGCCTGTAGTCCCAGCTACTCGGGAGGCTGAGGCAGGAGAATGGTGTGAACCCTGGAGACAGAGCTTGTAGTGAGCCAAGATCACGCCACTGCACTCCAGCCTGGGTGACAGAGTGAGACTCCATCTCAAAAAAAAAAAAAAATTAAATTATATAATCTTAATTATATAATTATATAATTTATATTTATATCATTATAAATTATAATCATATAACATAATTATATAATTAAGATTATATAATTTTAAATTATATTTATATTTATATTGAATCTAAAATGTAGAAAAATAATAATATGCAACAAAAAGAGGGATTTATTCCAAGTATGCATGGTTGGTCCAGCATTCAAAAATCAATTATCGTAACTGTCATGGGATCCTTGGGGTGTCCCTTCACCAGCCAGAAAACTGTCGTCGGCGGCACCTTCTGTCTGACTATTGTTTGTGTACACTGGGCTCGTTCTGCCCACTCACCCAGCAGGCTGTGTTTGGCTCACACTGCTGGACTGGATCTCATACCTGCTGAGGGCCAGCCAGGCAGGGGGCAGCAAGGGGTATATGGGAGAGCAAGTGTAGAGTCTGGCCACTGTGCGCAGCCAGGCACACTGGCTGCTGAGATGGGATGGGCAGCTCCAGGCACTGACATAGTTCCTGGCTCCATGGAAAGCTGCAGCTGGACCAGATGTACCACGTGTGGCTTCTGCTGTGGGTATCCGCATCTGGACATGGGGAATGCAGTGGTGCCCAGAAGCTTGGAGATGCCAGGGACCACAGAGCCACAAAGAGGGTTTCCCAGCCCTGGCTGGGGAGCCCCTAGGTCTGGGCTCCCCGGTAGACCACAGCTCTTCTTTCCTGTCTCCTTCAACGTGGCCAGCAAAGGGTGTGTTTCACCCCTGTTTGTGTTACAGCTCTTTCAGTTCCATAATTTGCTGGGTCCCAAGTTTCTGTCTTACATCAAGGAATAATGAGGTACACAGGCATCTGGAGGGTGAGCTAGGCAGACAGGAGCTTCATTGAGCAACAGAAGAGCTCTCAGGAGACCCAAAGTGGTGGCTCCTATCCTGTAGGCAGGTCATCCTAAAGTCTGTGCAGTTCTCAGCAGAGAGAAGACACAGAGTGGGTAGCTCCTATCTGCAGGCAGATCGTCCCAATGTCTGTGAGTCTGGCTGAGTCTGGGATTTCCATGGGTTTCAGAAGGGAGAAAGTGCCTGCTGATTGGTCCATGGGTGTCCATTGGCAGGCTGGAAACAGCACCACTCTAGGCTGCGGACTCCACTGGGAACTGGCAGCCTAGCCCCCAGGCACTAGGCTATCCCTGGCTTGAAGGTGGAGTTACATAGGGTACCCGCCCCTTTCAGCCCAGGAACCTGTTTGTCTCCTGCCATCGACATACCCTCCACGGTTGCTCATGCTGAGGGCACCTGCAAGCCTGCATTGAGCCACCGTCATCAAACCCCAACCCTCCCTCCCTGAGCTTGTGGGTGCCCAAAGCTTCAGAGGTGTCTGAGGCAATGGTTGGGGGAGGAGAGAGGTGTGCTGGCATGTCAGCACCGCCCCAAGTGTGCACACACTTGGCCAGGTCATAACAGCATCCAGGCTCAGCTTCAACTTGGCTCTGAAATCAGAGCAGGTGCTGGGAGTGGGGAGAGACCTGGGAGCAGAAGCAGGCACTTCCAAACCTGCAGGAGCAGGGGGGCTTCCTGGTCCCCCAGGGCACAGGGATGCCTGCATCAGAGGCAGCTGCATGATGCCTGCATCAGAGGCATGGCCCGACAGCTGCAGCTGTGCCGGAGAGCACAGGCTCCCGCCCCCTTAACTCAGTAGTGGATGCAGTTCCTGCCTGTTCCTGACCCCCACGGGCTCCATGCAGCAAGCAGCCCTGGCTGTCCCTCCCACTCTGTAGCCAGTGTCTTTGCAGCAGCCACTCCAGATGGGCTGCCACTGCTATCACAACCAAACACATGAACAGACTAAAGAAGAATCTACTGATCATACCAGTAAACAAAGTAAAAAGCATTTGAGAAAACCCAGCACTTGTTAATAATTAAAAAAAAAAAACTCTCTAAAACTAGGAAGAGAAGGGAACTTTCTTTTCCTAACTGTGAGAGAATGGAGATATTCCATCAAATCAGGAATAAGTCAAGGCTGCCCAATCTCATCATTCCCACTTAATATCCTACTGGAATTCTTAGTAGTATGGTAGGATAAGAAAAGGAAATAAAAGGAATATAGATTAGAAAAGAAGAAATATAACTATCTCTGTTTGCAGAAGGCATAATTATCTAGGCAGAAAATCCAAAAGAATAAACAACAAAAACAATAAAAATCTCTTGGAAATACTAAAGAGGTTGCATAATACAAAGTTATATACAAAATCAAATGCTTTTCTATATATCAGCAATAAACAATTGGAATAGTTAATAATTACTTAAGATAGCAACACAAAAACTCAAATACTTACGTATTAATCTAACAAAATATGTGCAGGATCTGTATGTGAAATGTTACAAAACATCAATTTTAAAAAAATCAAAGAAAATCTATAGCAACAAAGATACATTCTGTGTCCATTGATTTGAAGACTCGATATTGTTAAGATGTCAATTCTGCCAGGTGTGATGGCTCACGCCTTTAATTCCAGCACTTTGAGAGGTTGAGGTGGGAAGATTACTGGAGTCCAGGAGTTCAAGACGAATCTGGGAAACATGGTGAGGCTCTGACTTTACAACAAATACAAAAATTAGCTAGGTGTGGTGGCATGGGCCTGTAGTCCCAGCTACTTGAGAAGCTGAGGTGGGAGGATCGACTGAGTCTGAATGGTGGAGTTTGCGGTAAGCTGCCCTAAAAAGATGTCAATTCTTCCCAAGTGGTGCTGGAACAAATTAGCATCTATTGAGAAAACAAAAAGATACAAAAGAACCTTGACACAGACTTTACAGCTTTCATAAATATTAACTCAAAATAGGTCACAAATCTAAATGTCAAATGCACAACTATAAAAATTATTTAAAAGATTGGGCCAAAAATCCCTTTACCTTGAGTTTGGCCGTAAGTTTATAAATACAAGAGCAATAACAAAATCCATGAAGAAAAAATAGACAGGCTGGATTTTAAAAGACGCCATTAAGAAAATGTAAAAACAAACCAGAAACTGAGACAAAATATTACAAAACACATATCTAATAGATAACTTGTATTCATAACATTCAAAGAATGCACACGAAATCCCCCAAATGATACAACAAACATGCAAATGAAACATACCATATTCATATAAAGATATTATTAATAGGGCATATTAAATGTGTGATATGAAGACTCTCTATAGCATCATCACAATAATTCTGTAAACCTAAAACTTTTCTAACATTTTTAAAATGTTTGTTACAAAAAAACATAATTGGAGAGGTTAAAGAAAGACAAATTAAGATCTATTGACTCCTGCTAAATTTTCATTCTTTTTCATGGCAGAATTGGAGCCCGCCAAAATAGTATGGATGAATCAGATTTTTGAAGATGGCATTACCAAAGCAAATGAAAGAGGACAGGGCAAATAGCTGTGTCACCACTGAGCCATAGTTTAACTTTAAACATTGACATGGATCTGTGCAATGACATGTAGCCATAAAAATATCCATAGCATTTGACATACACATTGGTGAATGTTATGGGTCTCTTAATATAAATAAAGATTCCGAAATGCAGAGTGAGGTGATCAGGACTAGGTCAGATTAAAATCTAACCACTGAATAAAGCATGTTTGTTTTTAAAAGCCCACGTGTTAATCGTAATGTGTAAACACAACAATTAATCGTGGATTAAATTTACAGAGAAAATTAGCCCAGAAGGGTGCTTAATAAATATTGTTTGAATGAATAAATAAATATCCTGACTTGTGAGTGCAGTAGTTTGGTAATACTATCCAGGAACTACTGGGAAAATTTTAATGAGAAGATATTTAAGGTCATAAAGTTTATGTTTTATTTAGCACAATCTGTAACTGGATAGAGAAAGACTGAGCATATGGAAAAAAATTAGGAGTCTTTTTTTACTCTAGAGAAGATGATGGCATGAGAGATGTGCTAACAGCAGGAATGGGGAAGACAGGAAAGAAAAAAATAATAGGCAGAGCCTGGTAACTTATTGAATATAGAGAAGGAGAAAGTGAGTGTGATAGTTTAAGAAATCTGTTTTCTTTTCTTAACTGTTTCTTGACAGGCCTTCTATCTAGAAAGTTTACTGGTAGATCATAACTTGGATATTTAACTTATGTTATGCTTCGGACTTAATGAGATTAGTCTAGAGGGAAATTCAGGGGATCTTCATGTTGTGACAAAGTGTTCATTAGCCATGGTAATAGCTGATTTTAAAGATCATTTGTTTTCTGTGAAAAGGAAAAAAATACAATGTGTTTAAGTTGTTGTGCTGATGTTCCATTTTGACAATAATTACTACACAATTGTGAAGGGAAATTGGTCATTTACAAACTGTAATGACAAATCTTAATCTGGTAATAACCACAAATGTACTCCATTACATGTATAATTGGCAGTAATCTGTATCCAAGCACTGGCCCAGACAGGCAACAGCTGAAGGACAAAATTCTCATTTCCTAGATATATAATGTTCCTTGAAATACATAAGCAGATAACCCTAATTATTGAACTGTACATTATTTATGACAATATTAAGATGCTTTTCTTTACAAGGTTCACATTTGTATTCATCTATCTGAAAAGACTAGATGGTTAGTTTAAGTAAATTCTTGAGGTGATGAATACCTCAGTTACCCTGATATGATTATTACACATTGTATGCCTATATCAAATCATCACTTGTACCTCAGAAATACATACACCTATTATGTACCCATAATAATCATACAAATAGAATTATATAAATGAAATGAAAAGGAGTAGAAGATCTGAGTGATTAAAATAAACAAGGAGAAGACATCACTTACTCATTGCTAAGTTCCAGCTAGGAACTGACTTGGCATTTTAATTACTTACCTGAGATTTTTATCAACATTTAATTATTGACATGAGCTATTCTTATCATAAAAGTGAATGGAAGAGTCTTGACTTTTTGTTATGGACTGAATCATGTGCACCCAAAATTCATATTGTGAAGCTCAAACCCCCAATTGACTGCATTTGGAGATGGGCTCTTAAGGGGATAATTAAACTGAAATGAGGTTATAAGGCTAACATCCTAAACCAATAGGACTGCTGCCTTTGTAAGAAGAGGAAAAGACATTAGGGGCATACACGCACAGAACACAGGCCAAGTGAGGACATAGGGAGAAGGCTGCTGTCTGAAATCCAGAAAGTGAGCCCTCACCAAAACCGAATCTGCTCCCACCTTCATCTTGAACGTCCAGCCTCCGGAAGTATAAGAAAATACATTTTTGCTGTTTAAGTACCCAGTCTATGGTATGTTGTCATGGCAGCTTGAGCAGACTAGTAAACTCACTAATAGTGACCATGAAATCAATTGGACGTGTCCTCAATTTCATCTAACGGGCAGGGAAAAACTAACTGCAAAGAACAATCTAAATGAACAGTAGAAAATTCCTACCTGATGTGTGTCATTTATTTAACATACTAGCTATGCAGAATATTTATATCCAAAGTAATTTAATTATTTAAAACACTGATTAAAATTCTATTGATTTTGTGGGGGGGAATCTTTTTTTATTTATTTTTATTTTTTTATTTTATTATTATTATACTTTAAGTTTTAGGGTACATGTGCACAATGTGCAGGTTAGTTACATATGTATACATGTGGCATGCTGGTGTGCTGCACCCATTAACTCGTCATTTAGCATTAGGTATATCTCCTAATGCTATCCCTCCCCCCTCCCCCCTCCCCCCACCCCACAACAGTCCCCAGAGTGTGATGTTCCCCTTCCTGTGTGGCAATTCCTCAGGGATCTAGAACTAGAAATTCCACTTGACCCAGCCATCCCATTACTGGGTATATACCTAAAGGACTATAAATCATGCTGCTATAAAGACACATGCACACGTGTGTTTATTGGGGGAATCTTTTAAAAAATTTAATGAGATATGCCATTTTTCTCAGTCACCTTCACATTTTGCTGATTTATTTTCCTTAGAGACATATTAGGCCAGAAGGAAATTTGACCAGAAACCTACCTGCATTTTACAGGTGAAGTTTCTGACAATAGTGGTATTTCAAATTCTTTGGGATAGTTTTTTAAAAATTATCTTATTTACATTTTGATAATTTTAAATTCAAAAGGTATAAATTTTGTTGCAAAACATTTCCTTAAAGTTTCTGGCTCATGTGGTTAAATTTCTTTCCTGTAGTCCACACTACTTTCCTATTTTCACTTTCCATTAGTCATCACCATTGACTTTATCAAGTATGTTTGGCCAGAATTTTATATATGCACAGTTACACTATATATATTGGTAGTTTAAAAAAATGAGTTTATATTATACATAATTTTCTATAACTTCCTTTTTTTTTTAACTCAACAACACATCAAAGCATCCTTCTACATCGGAATTTATAATTTTCTCATGTTTTTTATTATATATTTGTTTACTTCACTCTTTCTTAATTAATTTAAAACTATTTTATCAATATAATACAAGTAAATGTTATGACTATCCATAATAATCTATAGACTCACCTTCCTCAAAATTATCATTATTCGGAGTAGATTTTTACCTCCTATCACTGAGATAACTCCAAATAATCATTTATTTTATTTTTATTTTTCATTGATTTCATTTATTCATTGATTTTTCCAAATGTAGATGAATTATCTTCCTTAAAATGTTTCCATATTCAATTTTTCATTCATATAGCTGTTTGTTACATGGGTTTTTTACATTTTTTTTCTTGTCTTTTTCTGTCTTCTAACTCACCATTATGTAAGTATTCACATTCCAATCCCCTCTTCCACTTGTACTTTTTGGTGCCTCTTCACTTTGTCAGCTACACCGTTACTTTTATATGATCAAGATATATCAGGTTGATATTCTCATTAATAATTCTAGTTACATTTGTATTGTCACCATTAGATTCTAAAAATTAAAAATACTTAAGAGTTAAGACTGTAATTTTTAATTATTTAATTATTGCTGAGAAATCAAATAACATTTTAAGATTACATTTCCTTCTCTGGTTTACTTGGATTGGAAATAAAAGGTATCTGAGCATGTCAGTGGAAATTGTCCTTACCGTTAAAGTCACACGAATTCATTTGATCTCCAGTTGCTCAAATTTGTCCTATAATAATTTGCTTCATATTTGAAACTTAATTTTTATAGAATTTTTTCCCCTCATTAAATAATTTTTATCATAAAAGAATAGTGAATGTTCACATTCTTTATTACTCCTCAGATTTCCAATAATAGCATCAATTATGGCAATTAATTAATTATTTTTTTGCCAAAGTATATTTCTCCTAGAATTCTTTGAACTCTTGCTCCCAATTTGTTGTTCTCAGGCTTCTTTTTCTGCTGTCATTCTGGGATGTACTCTGGGTTTAGAATCTCTGGTTCCTGAGCCTTATGGCTTCCACATTCTTAGAGTTCACCCTTGACTTACTTATGCATTTATTATTTAAAAAAAAATAGATATAGATGAAGTCTCACAATGTTGCCCAACTGGTCTTGAACTCCTGAGCCCAAGCAATCCTCCTAACTCAGCCTCCCAAAATGCTAGGATTACATAGGATTACAGGCGTGGGCCACTACACCCAGCCTCTCCATTGTTTCTTTCTTTTTTTTTTTTTTTTTTGAGACAGAGTCTCGCTCTGTCACCCAGGCTGGAGGGCAGTGGCGAGATCTCCGCTCACTGCAAGCTCCGCCTCCCAGGTTCACGCCATTCTCCTGCCTCAGCCTCCCGAGTAGCTGGGACTACAGGTGCCCGCCACCACGCCCACCTAATTTTTTGTATTTTTAGTAAAGACGGGGTTTCACAGTTTTAGCCAGGATGGTCTCGATCTCCTGACCTCGTGATCAGCCCACCTCGGCCTCCCAAAGTGCGGGGATTGCAGGCATGAGCCACCGTGCCCGGCCCTCTCCATTGTTTCACTGCAGGTGTTTCTTAAGTAGTTTCCATGGCAGTTTTATGGGAGGAAAAATATCTTAGTAATTGAACATTTTGATAATGCATTTGTTTTGCTTTCACTGATTAAAAATACCTCTGAATATGCAATTTTAAAACATTCCCCCAGCAATTTAAAGCACTGATCCAACATCCTCTTTTATGGCGCTAATTAGAAAGTTATACCTTCTCTATTTTCAGTCTCTTTGTTGGTGATCTTTTATTTCTTTCTCCCTCTATGCTTTTATGATTTTATCTTCTTTTTGAGGCATAGAAATTGCACAAGTGTGTGTTAGAGAGGTTTTTTTTGTTATTTATCATTTTTATTAATTCAGCAGACTTTTCAGTGTGAAAACCTATGCTTTCCTTAAGCTCATTTAGTATTTTGTAGAGTTGTAAAAATTGTTCTCTTTACATCCTCTTCTCAAAACACATCCATCCAGTATTTGTTACCCACAGTTTGTATAAATTCTATTAGAATAATATTATACTTTCAAAATTGATCTACTATACCTCTTCTATGTTTCTGGTGCTGTTCATGCCTAAATTCTAAATCAACTCACCATCCTACTGCCAGTTGATGACCTTGTTTGTTATTTTACTGAATACATGAAGTAATCAGAAAAAAAAAGTATCTTCCACAAACTGCATCCTCCAGCTCCACCTATCTGCAGGCATATATCATTGACTTCTCCCTGTTACAATGTGGAACTCTTGTAGTCAAGGCCATGACCTTGTGTACCATATTTGTGCACTGTCTTCTACTCAAGGATTGTAATCCACTGATGCTACCTTCATCCTCCTCCAAGACTGAAGCACTCTTCCCCAGTGACTGGTAGTCTTATGGCTAACATCCCTTATCTGTGTCTCTGTCCAGGATTTTCCCTCTTCTAAAGAGAGGTGTCTTGCCCAAGGCTGTGCACCCTTTTCTGGGCAGCCAGCTTACAAAGATTGGCTAATGGAGGGAATACAAGTCTGGATCCCTCACTCCAATGCTAGACAAATGTGAACAGTAACCAGAAATTTAGAGAGTTCCTTGTTTGACTGGCTTTGGATCTATGGCTCCCCCATAGATAGGATTGACTACGTAAATTTTAGATTTCAGTGAAAATTGAAACTGGGGGACCCGTTGGTCAAAAATAATTTTAAAAAATCAACATTCTGAAAACAGAGCATTAAACCAAAAGTGAAACCCTTCTAAACACGGAGACCTGTGCCCTATAGCATAGGTCACACACTCATGACGCCTGCCCTGCCCACAGGCTTCATCCTGAGAATGCTCCCCAGTACGCTTCCTGTATGAAAATACATAGTTCAGTGTCTGCTTCTCAGGGACACTAATCTACAACAAGGATGTAACTCCACTCTTCCTGTTTAATACCTCTTGCATATAAAAATTCCCTTTTCCTATTTACCATGTTGTGCTCATCAGTCAATAAATAAGCTGGCCTTTATCTAATTATAGAAAAAAACAAATGAGCAAACCAGACTTATCAAAGCAGTCGAGTATACTTATGTGGGTAATTCTTCTTTTCCCCATTATTTCTTCAATTTGATTTTTATTTCACCGTCAACAAAAATGGCTATTGTTGGCTGGGCGTGGTGGCTCACATCTGTAATCCCAGCACTTTGGGAGGCCGAGGTGGGTGGATCACGAGGTCAAGAGATGGAGACCATCCTGGCCAACACAGTGAAATCCCGTCTCCACTAAAAATACAAAAATTAGATGGGCGTGGTGGCGCATGCCTGTAGCCCCAGCTACTCAGGAGGCTGGGGCAGGAGAATCGCTTGAACCCAGGAAGCGGAGATTGCAGTGAGCCTAGATTGCACCACTGCACTCTAGCCTGGGTGACAGAGCGAGACTCCATCTAAAAAAAAAAAAAAAAATGCTATCGTTAAAGTCACCAATGTTATCAAGGGTAACAAATCCAAAGTCAATCCTCAGTCTTCATTTTCTCAGACTCAGCAGTAACATATGATGTATTTTATCACTCTCTTATCCATAAAATACTTTGGAGTTGGGTGAGGCGGCTCATGTCTGTAATCCTAGCACCTTGGGAGGCCAAGGTTAGCAGATCGCTTGAGTTCAGGAGTTAGAGACCAGTTTGGGCAACATGGCAAATCCCCATCTGTACAAAAAATACAAAAATTAGCTGAGCACGGTGGCAGCTGCCTCTAATCCCAGCTACTCTGGACGCTGAGGTGGGAGGAGCGCTTGTGCTCAAGAGGTCAAGGCTGCAATGAGCTGTGATTATGCCTCTGCTCTCTAGCCTAGGTGACAGATGAAGAGCCTGTCTCAAAAAACAAACAAACAAACAAGCAAACAAAAAAACCAGACACAAAAACAAAAAACCACACACACACAAAAACAACAGTAACAACAACAACAACAAACTCACAAAAGAAATATTTTATCTTTTTCTTGTTTCTAGGAACACATTCATGTGATTTTCTTTTAAATTTTGGGGTACTTGATTTTAGAAAATTTTGGTTTTGGTTTTGTATAATACTCACTGCTTCTAAATGTTTGAATGCCTTAGGGCACAACTTTTGATTTCTTCATTTGTATTTACTTCTTTCCCTCAATGGACATCCAATTCCATAAATAAACTAACTTTAATTTTAAGAAAAGCTCCCTAATTTAAAAAGATTAGCCAGTGGAGAGGATACACATCTGGATCCCTCACAATTGGGATCCTCAGGTATCCAACTGTCTAGCATTGAGAAGCTCCAGAAAGATTCTTTTCTCTGAATTTTACTAATTAGTCTATAGAATCTGCTGTTTTTTCTAATTAGGTGATAATACATACAAGTAATGATAAATTTTTCTTTCAAGATTTATAGCCATTATTATTACTATTATTATTTTATTTCCTCACATTTATCAAAACCACAGATAAAATATTAAATCATTGTGTTAATAGTTAATATCTTTGTCTTTCTCTTGATTTTAAAGAGAATACATTTGAACTTTCTTAAGTATAAACAATTATCTTCTGTTTAGAATTGAATAGCAAAGACTTAATCAACAAAAATAAAATAAAATACTAGAACAATTATGTGTCAATTTTCACAAAGCTAAAATGTAAGAGATCAACTGAACATGGTCACCATGGATTATTGGGATTTGGTTGTATACCTGGGAGAGCATGAAACTAATGGGATTGCTGATGAAACAATTGCGTGTTGTGAGAGAGAGAGGGAAGCCAAGGATAACTTCGAAGATTTGCCTTGGGAACCATAAGGGTAGAATTTTCATTTACTAATATAAAGACTGAGGATTGGTCATGTTTAAGATGGGGAATAACAGGAGAATCATAATCGACTTTGTATTTTGAGATTGTAAATATTTACCTTCATGTCGATTATGAGAAAGATGCTGAACACGTGAGTTGGACATCTGTCTCGTTTGTCCTTGAACAGATTTGCATCACCTAGGGAGTGACGGGTTAGAGGTAGAACCTGATGAAACTATTTTTCAAGAGAAAATTCGACCTTACAAAAGAGGAGAAAAAAAGGGAACCTGATATTATTGGAAGACAAAGCCACAGGAAATAATGTGTGATATTGGCACAGAAAATTATAACTCAATGGAATAAAATGGGGCTCTTGGAGACAGACAGGATAATAGGCATTTAAAGAGACATACAAAGTCATTAGTAATTAACGATGATGCAAATTATCACTTTACACCTGTAAAACTGGTAAAAATTAGGTATCCATACAATGCTAAGTGTAGGCAGGAGTGTGGCAGAGACATAGAACTTTTATATAGTGATGCTGAGCAGGTAAATTGCTACAGCCATTCTGCAAAGCAATATATATATGTATTAATTAATGTATATATGTAGAGAACACACACATACACACAAACAAACACACATATGTATTTGCCTTCTCCCAAGAAGAATCTCAAATGGCAATGAGAAGAGACATGAGCAGAAATGTGATGAGCTCTAGGCAGGTTGGGCATCTATCAGTGGGAGGGTATAGGTGAACAGCTCTGCCATATCAACCTATTGAGCTTGCATTTCTCCCCATAAGTGGTGTTAACAAGGCTCAACCGTAGTCTAACTCACACCTTAGCAGAATGCCCTTTGGTGTTCTCCAGAACATAGAAAGATAGGCAGTGATAGGCAGTGTTGTGAGAAGTTGCCTTCAAGGCCCTTTATTTTATTTACTTGTGTGTGTATGTGTGTGTGTGTGATGGAGTCTCACTCTGTCACCCAGGCTGGAGTGCAATGGCACAATCTCGTCTCACTGCAATCTCTGCCTCCCATGTTCAAGACATTCTCCTGCCTCAGCCTCCCGAGTGGCTGGGACCACAGGCGTGCACCACCACAGCCAGCTAATTTCTGTATTTTTAGTAGAGACGGGGCTTCACCATGTTTGTCAGGCTGGTCTTGAACTTCTGACCTTAAGTGATCCACCCACCTCGGCCTCCCAAAGTGCTGGGATAACAGGCATGAGCCACCGTGCCCGGCTCTCCAAGGCCCTTTCTTATCCACCTCTCTATCTTAATGGAAACGTATCCTATTTTGCAGGAAACTCAGTTTCTTACCCACCTTCCTGGTTCTAGTGAGGCATGTGGTTTGCCACTTTGCCATTGGCCTTTAGATACATCTGGAGGCTGTAAAGCCACCTAATTATAGCCTAGAATTTGATCCTCCATGACAAAGTGGCCCACTGCTTATATTATCTGTCATCTGGCTTCTGCGCTTCAGTGAGAACTGTGGGTCACAGTAACTGGCACCATGCTGATCTTGCTTAAGCTGTGTGTGTGTATAAATATATATAAAAGAGTATCAATCCATTTGGGCTTATTGTGTCCTCTCTTTACTGGACAAATCTATGGAAGGATGGTAGACCCACCAAACAGCGGCAGTAATCACTGTTTAGGAATGTTTGATTCCTTGACAGTTTGTGCACAGGTGAAAAATGGTGGCTATGTATCAAAAAATGATACAAAGCACTTAAAGGCAATGTTGAAGATACACATGAAACAATAGGAGTGAATCTTACACATGAAACAATAGCCACTCTGCAATGTTTAAGATACACATGAAACAATAGGAGTGAATCTTGAAATACACAGTTGCAGGTAAAATTAAGCAAAAACAAGAATAAAATCAATAACAGAAAAATGTTTTCTTAATATACATACACACAAATGGGAGTAAAAATAAGAAGACACAGTAGTAATTAAAACAATAGGAGACTGACATGGATTCCAATGATAATGTGCACAGCTTTGAAATTTGATTAACTCTAGGCTCTGCACCTGAGATTTATAAAATCAAAACAAAGAACAAACAAAAACACAGTGGTTAAGCAATTGATGTCCCTAAGGTCAGGGCCTAGAGAATGAAACAAATACTGTTGCTAGAAAGAATCATTGCTGTAGTGCTTTCTGTGGAGAAAACAAAATCAATTTCTAGTATTACTGTCTTATAACCAGGCCTTCATGTTTCATTTATACATGCCCAAAGGGTTAAAGTTCTTAGAAATTGGATATTTTAGTTTACAAGTCTGCTTACCTCCTAGGTTAATTGACTAGTTTAGTTGACCACTGGAGTCTCTGGTGACCAATTATTCTATAGAGGGTAAGTTTCTTCTCTTTTGGAAACTTTCAAATACAATAAATCATGCTGTTCCCATCTTCTTTACTGCCTAGTTATTTATTTAAAAGCCTTACCAACAGAGCCTACACGGAGAGATTCTAATGAGATTAATCCTTCTTAAGAAAGCTATCCTTGGTTAAGTCCAGGCTAAATTCCTATTTTGGACTATGCTGTGAATTAGCTGGTACTTAACTGCTCTAAGAGATTAAAAAACTACAAATTTAATCACTATAAGCAAACCCATTGGTAGCATAACCAGCTACACATTCAAGGATCAGAGAAGATTTCATTCCTTTACACTTTATCTAGGGAAAAATTGACCTAAAAAGACTTTAAACAACTTAAGCAATAAAGGTGCTGCATTTTAGTGCACAAGATGAAGACTGGCTCTTAAAAGACTAAGTTTAAGTTCAGAGGCTTGCATTTGGTAGTGGTTTTCACTGGTTTAAATTTGAGCAAGTAATTTAACCTCTCAGAGTGTTTATCCTCAACTTTGAGAGAGATTAATGTATGCTTCGCTGGTGACTTTGTAAATGCAACTCTCCCGGATTAAAAACTTGCACTCCTCAAATGTATCTCTCATGGGAACAAAACTAACCTCAACACTTGCCCAACTGCTAAGAGTATAGTTCTGTCTTAGAGTTTTCTTTTCTCATTTAATCTGTTTATTTTTTTTCTTCTATATAGATTCATGGAAAACAAGAATATATCCCTACTCACCTGTCCTTTGAACAGATTAGTGAAAGACTGCAGTATATATGCCATATAAGGCACTTAAAATGATAAAACCAATATTTAGTGGCTTGGGATGCGTGTGTGTGTGTGTATTGACTGTGTACTTGTGTTATTTGGGCTGTGTTTGAAGCACATCTTGTTCTTTCCCAATCTCACATTAACACTTGAGAAATTCCTGGCCCATTTCTAAGGTCGGAAATGCCAAAAATGTGTGTGGGCAGAAGCTTCTGCAAAGAAGAGAGAGGATGAGATCCCAAATGAGATAAAGTTTTACTTAGCAAAAGCTACAGAGAGCCATAGGGAGGGAAATGGTTTTCAAGTACATGAAATAAGAGTGACTTGTAGCTTAAGGAATACAGGCTAGGAATTCCAATTCAGACTATTCAAAATTATATTGGTTTAACCACAGTTGGAATTTGATTTTTTTTTATGTTTAGACTTTGGCTTTCTTTTTATTCGCATGCTGTTCTACCATAGTTATTAGTATTATAGAAATACTTAATAAATTCATAAATTACTTAAAGATTGGCTTATATTATCAGAAATATTTTAGTTCAGGTGTGCTATCCTTCAGAAGAAGGAAAGGAGTAGAATAACATGTGTTTACATTTATTCTCTGGAATGTTTTTCATTCCTTGTGGAGTTCTCACTGATTTAGAGGCAAAATCTGATTGAATCGTTGTTCATGAGGCACTTCCAATGACTCTGGACCAGAATGAATCTTCTTATGAGGATCTTGGTGACAATGAGTATCGTAACCATGGGAAGACAGCTTCTGCCTCTCCACACAATCTCTGTTGTCCTAGTATTTTGAACACTTGTGTCTGGGATTGGGGAATCTTATGATGGATTCCAGCAGAAGTGAACCTTCTCTAGGGAGTTTTGTTGCCTGCAAATATGCAGAAATGAGAAAGTGTGTAGGTAACAGCCTGGCTTAGAAGAACATGTGAGCATCTGCTTGAGAACTCTGGGATTAATCTGAGGTGAAAAGAAGGAAGTTCAAGTGCATTGAGCTCAGCAGTCCTGTGAGGGGAAGATGTATTATCTGTATTTCCAGTTGCCCAGATGAAAAAGAACACCTTATTCTCAATTTTATGTTCTTGCAAATTTTGCACTGGTACACATTTATTATAATGAACTTAATTTTGTTCTTTCTCCAAAATACAATTTTTCTAGTTTTAGTAGAACAGAGTATAGTAAAAGTACAAAAGTATAGTAAAAGAACAAAATAATTTATAACACAATGTTATAGTAAACAAGTATAGTAAAGGAACAAAATAATTTATAACACGTTATAGTAAACAAGTATAGTAAAAGAACAAAATAATTTATAACACAATGAAAGGTATGAAATTGCAAATTGTATTCCCATTCACGATAATGCAAACTTTTAGGCATTCTTTCCATGTCCTTTAAAAATATATATCATGCCTGGACATATGGAAAATTCTCTTGTCTGTGAGTGCCTGTTGCTGTAGGAAAAACCCCAAATGCTTATACTGTTACATGAGTCATATCCTGCTGGCCCTGCTGTTAGCCTGCTGGTCACACCACCACTCCACAGCCAAGGTGTTACTCCCAAACTCTTCTCCAGTTTTGAGTTGGAAGTCTCCTTTTTGATTTATCTTATGTAATACCTTTTATCCTATTCAAATGTCAATAGTCACTTCATTTATCACCAGAATGTTGCCTTCAGTTCCCTCACTGTGTTATTCATTTAGATCTCAGTTGCTTGTCCAACCACCCTCTCCATTTTTGTGTTCTCTATGAAAGCCAAGTTCAATATAATTTACATTAGCCTTTAACACAGTATACTGCAAGAAGAATTCAGATAAAATTATAATACAGTTCTGGAGTCCAGGGTAGGTTTCTCACCAAATACTGCATAATCCTTATATGCAGAGTGGCTAGGATACTGTTTGGTGTCCATTCAGTTTGGGCTTTTATTTTATTTACCTTAATGATTCCGACTCTGAATGTTAGGACAGCACTGTTTCTGGATCCCATGATTGTATAAATTTGAGAGGTTATTTCCTGTTATCAGAAATGGATTTGCCATTGTGCACTGTCAGTGTAAACTTAGGGAAACTTTTGATCCAGTCACAGAGACCAGATATATGAAAAATTCTAAGGAATGTGAAGTTTCTTTTCTCAATTCTATTTACCCAAGTTTCACCAAATTGATTCTTACCTTGTAAATTACCCCCAAGGTGACATTGTACTTTCTTCTAATTTTTTCTGTCCCTTATCTCCAATTCTTCTTTTACCCCATCTTTCACCCTCTTGAATATCGTCTGTCATATGTGCCATCGCCGATCTTGTTCCTTATCAATCTTATGACTGGAATTGGACTTAAAGAGGTTACCACGTCCAGGGTAATATACTTCATTTTTAAAGGTGCTTTGAGTTAAAGAAATGAAGTGACATCAAGCCTGTGGACACAATTTCTTGGGCAAATGGTCTTTTAATGTGCGGTTTATATAAAAGTGCCTGCGATAGAAACACTGTGTGTCAAAAAGGATAGGGAGTGATGAGCTAGTAATGTGGATATTGTGGAAAGTAAGGAAGGGAGGATGCAGGAGTCCTCCTCTGTTTCTGCCAGGCTTAAAGGTGACCTGTTAAGGTAGCTGCAGTTTATTTGCATAGAAATAGGGAGGGAGGAGAAAGGGCTATACAGACGTTAACTTTGTCTTTCTTTGGCTTTCTTCTTTTTTAATCATATTTTATTCAGCTTTTCTAAAAATTTGGACTAACTGCCTATTATACACTAAAAAACAAAACCATAGAACATAAAATGTCGAGTTAATTAAGTTCCTGGATAAGTCTAAATAATTAACAATTATTATAACTCTGTTTCTTCTCAAACTCACTCTTAAAAACTGTGCATAAAATTTTTAGATATTTTACATTGCATGATAAAGGTTGTAATCATATATTTATTTATATATATTAGTCAATATAGATATTGTTCATATTATATGCTATTACCTTTCACTCTTATTATTATGCTGAACAGGATTTAAGATTTCACTTATGAAGATTAAGTTGGGAGTGTTTATTAATTAATTTAAAAATCTATAAGCTAGATTGGTGTGGCATCTTTGTTCACTTTTAAAAGATTCTGATATAATTAAATTATTGATTTTTAAGACATCAGTCAGCCTGCATGTATTGTGATGAGCTCTATTATGATGTTTTTTCCCCCTAGACATGATCATCTTAAACATTGTATATTTTAATATTATCTACTCAGAGACTTTTCTTTGCATGCAGATGTTAATTTCAAAACATGAACACAAAAATACGTAGAGTTTTATTCATGAATGTTGTCAATCCTATAGCATCAACATTATAATATGAAGATCATTAAGCAAATCAAAAGGCAAGCAGCTGAAAATGTAGAAATGAAACTTGCTATTGAACTTGCTAAAGTACAGTATATAAATAATAATCATCCAAATATTATTTTAGCATTTTTCCTATTATCTCCTGAGCTTCATGTAATAAACATACTTTTTGTTTATGTAAATCAATGTTTTAACATCTACAAAATATTCACTGCATGTTCCCAAGTAAACTCTGGCTCACCTAAACGCATCCAGAGACTTAGATAATCCCAAATCATATGCTCTAACAGTCACAGTGAACATGAATTTTGCAGGGGAGACACTTTCACACATAGCTTGCCAATCCTAAACTCCTTCTTTTCCTGGCCCATTCCTTCTTGAGAGACACATAATGAAGGCATTTGCCCACAGTTCCTCTTTCTCCTTCTGCCTTCTGGTGGACCGTGGTGCTCCCTGAGTTACCCTCTCCTGCCTGGTGTGCTGTGTTTTTCCAGGAAACTGAGCTTGATAAAACCGCAAAACTCTCTCTCTCTTCAACTGCTTCTGGCCTCACCATGTCTCACCTAAGATAATATGGCTCAAACACTTAAATGAGTTTATTATTCTATATGTGGCCATTTAAACACATATATTTTCAAATAATAAACATAGGTTGAAACTCTATAATGAAACTCTAACTTAATAGTTAGATTGAAACTCTACTATTTGAAATATATGTTCTTAAATAGCCACATACAGAATAAAATTATTGAATAATAAATGAAATTGCATTATTTCCTGTAAAGATAATAATTAAAAAATGCTTGTTCTCTCTTGGGAATAAATTAGAAGAATCTGATAAAAGCAAGTGGAGTGCAACATAATTATTTCTAATGACAATGACCTCTGTTTGTACTATTTCCTGTAGGAGAGATGAGGTGTAGTAAGTAAAAGGAAGAAGTTTGTTTGTAATAATTTATAAGATTTATTTCTCCACAATTTGAACAGTTGGAACAAATTGCACTGGCTGAATTCCAGAAAGGAACAGTTTAAGTAGGGGTGTAATGAGAAAAGTCACAAGGACATTTTGGATATCAGTGCAGTGCCATTAATTTCACCAAACTGACTTTGTAAGCTTGGTCTGTCTCCACTGGTAATGTATAACTGTCTATGCTGATCGTTACATTATAATACATCTTTTGATATTAAAAATTATTGATAAAATAATTAAAATGAGAAATCTACATCTATTCTTATAACAAAGCTTAGAAAGTTGTGAAAGTATACGATGTTAAATTGAATAATAGTGACACAATGGATAATGTCTAGGGCACTTTTTAATGTGGAATTCTAGTTGTACCCAAACAATTTGTTAAAAAAAAAAAAAAAACTCTCTTTCCATTGAGTTTTCTTTTCACTTTCATAATTAATTAATTGCCCTTATATGTCTGGTTCTATTTTGGACTCTCCAGTCTGTTCCATTTATTAATATGCCTATCTTTTTACACATACCATGCTGTCTTAACTATGAATTTATAGTGTGAGCTTTTCAACCTTATTTTTCTCTTTCAAAATTGTTTTGACTAATTTAATTTAGTTGCTTTTCATGTAAATCATAGAATCAAATTCTTAATTTATACTAAAATTATGCTGTTATTTCTTTTGAGTTTCACTGACAACATATAACATTTTTTGAAAAATTTACATATTTGTACAGTGAGTGAATCTTCCAATCCATAGTATGACATATCTTTCTATTTCTTTTTTTAGACGGAGTCTCACTCTTGTCGCAGAGGCTGAAGGGCAGTGGCACGATCTCCGCTCACTGCAACCTCCGCCTCCCAGGTTCAAGTGATTCTCCTGCTTCAGCCTCCTGAGTAGCTGGGATTACAGGTGCCCACCACCATGCCCAGCTAATTTTTGTACTTTTAGTAGAGATGGGATTTCTCCATGCTGGCCAGGCTGGCCTCGAACTCCTGACCTCAGTTGATCCGCCCTCCTGGGCCTCCCAATGTGCTGGGATTACAGGTGTGAGCCACCGTGCCCGGCCATCTTTCTATTTCTTTAGGTCTGCTTTGTTTTCTTTCATCAGTGTTTTGTAGTTGTCAACATACAGTTCATGTACACATTTCTTTGATGTATACCCAGCATTTCGTGTTTCCTGGTGCTATTGCAAATAGTTTTATTTTTAAAGTTTTAACTTCTGATTGTTCATTGCTAGTATTTAAAAATACAATGGATTTTTGTATATTGACCTTGTATCCTCCAACTTTCCTAAATTCACTTATTAGTTGTGTTTCCTTGTACTCATATATTGTTTGTGGGTTCATAGAGATTCTCTGTGTAGACAATCATGTCACTTTTAAGTAGTGTCAGTCTTATTTTTTCTTTCTAATATTATTTCATTTATTTCTCCTCCTTACATTATTGCCCCATCTCAGTTAGTTTCTTCACATCCATGTGCTGATAATCACTCTGCTGGAAAGGATACTTTGAAGATCTGTGGTGGTCCCTCTCTCTGTGCAAGTCTCTCCTTTTTTGTACTCTACCATGTGAATTGCAGTTATTTTGGCCTCCTTTAACCTCCAACTCCATCTCCCCAGCTCAAATTCTACTGGCTCTGCCCAGTCAACCCTCTCTCCAGGCATTAAGCTAGGGACAATCATAGGACTTTCATACTTCTTTGCCTCAAGGATCATTACTCGACACTGCCTGTTATCAAATATCTAAAAACATCACTCTATATCTTTTTTCAGGTTTTTGGTTATTTAAGGATGGTGGGTAAATATGTATTTGTTACTCCATCTTGGGTGGAAGCAGAATTTTCCACCATTTATATTTTTATATTGAATATGACCACATTGAAAGTAAGAATGATTTTTTTAAATGTGCCTTCATTTCCATTGCATGACAGAAACATCAGTGAATTTCTGCTAGGTAGAGTACATTCAGTACTGTAATGAAGGAAGATGATAAAGCCTAACTCAAAACTCTCTTCTACAAGAACATAGCATGACATTACAGAGATTAAAATAAAAAACTGGAAGGACATGTTTTAATGTCCGTTCTTTCAAAAGCAGTGCCTGACACTTAAACCTGAGAACTAGCAATTTATTTGGGAGTAAATCTCATAGAATGGAAGGAAAAAATGACATTAGTGAGACAGAGAAGGAAGAAAACCCAAAATGTAAGAAAACCTTCCAGAATGACCATAAAAATCATCTCTACAAGGGATTGGAAGCTGGGCATTTATCTTTCAACCTCCTTTACTATTTGTTGATAATTTTCCCCCACGAGTGTGAATGTTGTGTTTTGACATCTCAATGTCCTTCCTTAAGCTTTAGAGAAAAACCTGAGACAGAAAAGTTTAGAGACTCTGTAGCGGGTGCCTGAGCTGGGATGTGGGGCATAATGTTCAAAACTTTATACTATAGCTGTGCTGAAATTTTAGTGACATCAGGAGTTGTGACAAAGGATAAAAAGGTGTTTGCCAGAAATCTAAATATTCTCCTGCTGCAAAAAGTCCATGGTAGACAAAAAGTCAATCAGGAAATAGGTCACTTGAAACTGCCTTTGGTACTACAGATTCATTACAGTCACCCAACAGTGTGTTCGAAGACCTAAGGAGAAAGGTGGGAAAACCAACAGAAAACCAGGTTAATGGACTTTTCTAGAAGCTTTTCAATGACAAGGAAAGTTATAGTACCAGGGAATGTACCAGACACAGCTACACTTTTTTCATAGAATAAAACTGAGGTCAAACACAAAGCAAGAAAAAGAATGCATCCCTGGTGCTCAGCCACTTCGCCCAACACAGTCAGAGAAATATCAAATAACCTGTAACTGAACAAAGATCATGTTCTCTTTCAACTTTACTTTTGCATCAATAAATGACCTAAGACAACAGTGCTAGCAATAGAACATTTCAAATAGTAAGTTTTCTTTCAACAATTCTATATGACAATTTTTTTATGTGTTAGGAAAAATCACACAAATGGTGAGTTTGTACTAAAAACACACTAACATATGGACAAGACAAGCTGTGCCTATAAAAATAGCTGTTTTAATCTAATTATAAATAATAAATTTCAACATGGAAATTTAAAAAATACCATAAAACACAATACAAAATATATTTATGGGAAACATAATATGGTTCTTAACTTCCAGATTATATTAACAAATTAAAAATTGAGAAAGAAAAATAATGAAGAATAATATAGTGAGTTCAAGGTACATGAAAGAAATGAATTATTAACAATTATTAACATGAATTATGAAAGTACATATGAAAGTGTTAAAATTCTAAAATTGGAAATTAAAGGATGATGAAATATATACTAAGCAATTCATGCCTTAAAAACTGCAGGAATGGCACCATTAGCATATACAAGGAGCAGCAAATTAAATTAAATATTAGTTGAACATATAGGGAACTTTTTGTTAATATTAAGTTTTAGCATGAAAATTTGGTAGTTAAGTCACTTTCTGAATAAGGAATTTAGTATCAGTGCATGTACATAATAATTGTCAAAGTAAAGGAGAAAATGAAAGAACCAAACATAATTATAGACTTTAGCATGCCCATCTAAGACTGCAACATGGCAAGTAGCTAAACATTGGTTATATAATAATAAGTAAAATTATGAACAATTATGATCAAATGATAATGATAATCACCTATTTTAAATACTTTCCATGTGTCAAAGTTTTTAGGCAGAAAAAACATCTGCCAGTTTGCCAGATTATATTGCTTTTCTTTTATCATTATATTTTTATCAAATAGGGAGTTCGTATCTTTCTTTTGAATTCTATGTGACACAGTCAACTTTCTTGGGAAGTATTCATGAGCTTAAAAATATAAATAAATAGATGAAAATACTAAACAAAGCTCAGGACATTTATCTGAAGCATGGGAAACAATGAAGATAAATGTTATGATTTTTAAAAATCAGTATTTTGGTGGCTTTTATTAAAAAAATAGGCAATAATAAATGCTGGCAAGGATATCGAGAAAAGGGAACCATTTTACACTGTTGATGGGAATGTAAGGCAGTACAACTCTTATGGTGAAAAGTTTAGAGGTTCCTCAAACTAAAAATAGAGCTACCATATGATCCAGCAATCTCACTGCTGGGTATCTACCCAAAAGAAATCAGTGTTTTGAAGAGATATTTGTACCCTCATGTTTACTGCAACACTATGCACAATAGCCAAGATTTAGAAGCAACTCAAGTATCCATCAAAAGATGAATGGATAAAGAAAATGTGCTCCATATACACAATGAAATATTATTCAGCTATAAAAAAGAATGAGTTCTGTCATTTGCAACAACATGGATAGAACTGGAGGTCATTATGTTAAATGAAATAAGCTAGGCACAGAAAGCCAAACTTCACATGTTCTCACTTATTTGTGGGATTTAAAAATCAAAACAATTGAACTCAGAGAGATAGAAGGTAGAATGACAGTTACCAGAAATTGAGAAGGGCAGTGCAAGTTGTGGGGGAGATGGCTAATTGTACATTTAAAAATAGCTAATTGTACATTACAATGTACAATTGTACATTACAATGGCATAACATTTTGACTCATGGTTCCACAGGCCTAACATAACAAATCCACTGAAATTAATGCTTTTCATGTGAAATAGTACCATGAAATTTAATAAACACTGCTAGCTTAAGAAAGTAAACGTATATAAATATCAAGTCCTTATTAGCCAATTGAAATTCAGAAACTTAATTTGTCTATTATAGTTTTTGAAAATGGTATGACTTTGACTTATAATTGTAAAAGCTATGGTTGATTTTCAAAGTGTTTTTTTATCATTAAATCCATAATAAAATATGTTGATTTGTTTCTGCCTTCCAAATAATGTCTGTGCTAAGCAGACATTTTTTGTTTGTTTAATGCTCTTAACCAAAACAAGATATCTTGAGTCTTACCTCCTCTTTTAAGTATGGCTGATGCTCTAGATTCCAAATATCTCCGTCTCTTTACAAATGAAAGTGTTTTTGAATCATTAACCATCTGTGAACACGCATACCCATAAGTAGTTGGTCTGAATTAACACTCCATCTCTCTTTATGGAACAATCCAGTTATTACAAACTCATTTAACTTGAAGATTCTAAAAACAAAAGGTATATTTTTAAAAATCAGATGGGAGATAAATGTTTACACTCAACAAAATTTTCCAGAATGGTGTTAACTCTGTCTCTTTGATGTTTTCTGTCTGGGTAAGAACGGCAATTTCAGGAAAATTTAAAGCAATATGGCCTATTGAAGAATGTCAATACTCATAGGTCCCTTCTCTCAGATGATGCAAAAGCCTTTGTATCCCTATATAAAAGGTCTAGTGATCATATTGGCAACAGATTTTTTTTGTTTCTCTAAGATTATTTGCCTATCTCCATAAGGAGAAATACCATCAAATATTATAAGTTTTTAGTTGTGAGTTCATGAAAGATGACATTATCAAGAATCAGCTGTTATGATAATTACATCAATTCATGATGGCTTCTCCAAAAATATTTTCACTGGTCCTTTTGGAGTTTTTGAAACAAAACTGCCTTGATTTTTCAAAGCTTGGTCAAGTCAATTTTCCGTTAACTTCTATACCATGACTGCACCTTTAGCTTCTTTACCAGTGTATTTCAACTGTTATAATAGTTTATTTCATTGCTAAGCACTTCCCTTTCTAATCATGGTCCTAATTTTGACCCAGTCCTGCAAATAAGAAACCTACAATCCAGAGCCAATCTTTTGTTTTGAAACGGTTATCTCTCTGGTTTCAAACAACTTTAGCAAATGTTATATTCTGAGGAGAGCTCAGGTTGCTAGTCTGAGCAGACAGCTTTTCTTTCAGCTACAATGAATTTATCTAAAAAGTTAATAGTTGTATGCATTTTGAGTAGGTTGATTACATGTATTGTGGCCCCTAATAAGAAAGGCTTCTTTTCTCCCAGAAAATGGTTGAAGTATCCAAGGTCAAAATTTCTGTAATTTTTAAATGTATTTTAGTATCACACATCAGCGTGAAACTATAGTTAGCATTCCTTCACATTTGAAGCTTTAGAAAGATTGCTCTTCAGAACACAGACTTTGGATTTATTTTGATTTTGACTGTGGACACTTTTTAAGCCTCACTACTCTCCTATCTCCTTCTGCCCCACAGCTGTTTACTTCTGGGCATAAGAGAGCCTGGACAGTCTTTCCTTTGGCACAAGCAGAAAGTTTGAACCATGAAATTTATAGGGGAATGTGGGAAGAAAGCCCAGATTCTACACTCACCCCAAAATAAAAGCCAGCTTCAATTATCCTTTCTTTTTTATCTCAAGCCATTTATAGACCTGTTGAGAGACTTTCTTGCGCTCTTCAGAAATCCTTCTTCAGTGAATAATAAAATATTTTATTCTCTCACAGTACATGGTAGTAGCATTTTCAGGCTTGACAAGCAAAATTTTTGATTGACTTCCATCCATCTTTCTCTGAGTTTTTCCCAAAATTTCTTCATCTAGAAAAAAAGCACTTTGGCAAAAAGGTCTGCTACCTAATCTGTGTGGCTCTCTCCTAAGGTCAAAGAATCTTTTGGCTGTCATTTAATCAGTTGGAAACCTCTGGCTGGTGGCACTTTTGACCAAGTTTTGCTTGGACCTGCTAGTCTTGTTCCACCCACTCAGCCCAGCAGGCTGCACTCAGCTCATGCTACTGGTCCAGATCCCACACCTGCCAAGGACATGCTAGGCATGGAGCAGCAAGGGGTGTGTAAGAAAGCAAGTGCCAGGTTTGGCCAGTGTGCATAGCCAGGCATGCCAGCTGCAGTGGGGAGGGCAGTTCTAGGCACCAGCCCTGGCACTGGCTCCCTGTAAGGCTGTCCCTGGACCAAGCATACCACAAGTGGCTTTCACCACAGGCACTGGGGAACATGATGGTACCCAGAAGCTTGGAGGTGCCAGAAATCACAGAGCCCCAGAGAGGATGTCACAGCCCTGGTTCAGGGAACTCCTAGGTCTGGGCTAACCAAAGGGATGCAGCTCTTCTCTCCTTCTCATTGCCTGTAACATGGCAATTTGGTGGTGGTGGTTGGGGGGAGTTTCAGCCCCATTTGGATTACAGCTCTTTCACTCCTGCCATCTGGTAGGTCTGAGTTCTTGTCCCATGTCCAGGAATAATGAGGTACATGGACAACTGGAGAGTGAGCAAGGGGAAGAGGAGCTTCATTGAGCAACAGAACAGCTCTCAGGAGACCTGAAGTGGCTGGCTCCTTTCCACAGGAAGGCTGTCTGAGCATCTGTGCAGCCCTCAGTGGAGAGGAGACCCAAAATGATTTTGGGTCCAATCTGAGCATCTGTGCAGCCCTCAGTAAAGAGAAGATCCGGAGTGGGTTGCTGCTATCTGCAGACAGGTTGTTCCAAAGTCTGTGCAGCCCTCAGCAGAGAAGAGACCTGGAATGGGTAGCTCCCATCTGCAGGCAGGTTGTCCTGATGACTGTACAGCTCTGAGTAGAGAGGAGACCCAGACCCACAGTGGGTAGCTCCTCTCTGCCAGCAGGTTGTCCCATCATCTGCCTGAGTCTGGCTAAGTCAGTTTTTAATGGGCTTCAGAGGGGAGAAAGTGCGTGCTGATTGGTTCATGGGCAGCCATGGGCAGGCCCAGGAAAGGCAGCGTAAGTTCTCACTCTGGACTATGGAACAGGCAGCCTGTTGCTTCAAGCTGTTCCTGGCCTGAAGGTGGGGCTTCACTGGGTACCAGTCTCTTTTTGCCAAGGAGCCTGTGCCTCCTGTCTCCATCAACCTGCCATCCATAGTGACCATGGTGTTCAGGCTGCTCATGCTGAGAGGAACCTGCAGGCCTGTGCTGAGCCACCGTCCAATGCTCGTTGATGGCCAAAGTCTGGAGGGGGATGAGGAGGCAGGAGGCTGGCATGTCAGTGCTATCCCAAGCGCATGCACACCCAGCCAGCTCTCAACAGCGTCCAGGCTTGGCCTCAACTTTGCTCCAGAATCGGAGTGGGCACCAGGAGCAGGGAGAGGCCAGGCAGTGGGAGCAGCCACTTCCACGTCTGTAGGAGGAGGGGGCTTCCTGGACCCCTGAGAGTACAGGGATGCCCAGGTCCACAGCCATAGCTAGGGAGCTGCAGTTGCATCCGGGAGCACGGGGCTCTCACCTCACCGACTCGGAAGGTGTGGGGCTTCCAACTGTTCCTGGCTTTAGCTGGCTGTGTAGAGTGCACAGCCGCAGCTGTGCCTTCCCAGCTGCGGTGTCTTTGTAGCTGCCACTCCAGATGGGCTGCTGCTGCCATCACTAAAACATGTCTGCTTACACAGCAGAAATTGACTTTTAGTGTCTCTAATTCAATTGACTAAATAATATGATATCCCTAGACTCTTTTTCTTTCTCTTTTTAGGGAATACACAATGTAATTCCCCATTACATTTCGATAAGTGTTTAACTTTTAATGTGTATGTAACTTCTAAGCCCTGAATGTGTAGATCATTAATCAGAATAAAGAGGCTTACGGAGGACTAGGATAATTTGTTTACTTTGAGATATTATCTAATTCCAATGAGTTTCTTTCCTTCCCATCACTAACTCATCAAGTAATACCTTGAATTCACTATTATTATATTCTCACCTTTTAATCACTAAGTCTAGCTTTTCCGCACACTGCTTTCTGATTTTATTCTTACCATCTGTACTTAACTATGGTAAGTTCCTTATAAGTGTATGTGGTTTCTTTTCTGTTAAATACTAATATTCAACCCACCCACTTTGTCCTGTCAATAACTGATTATCTTATCTCAGCTTTCTACAACCTTATTCCCCAAATTGGAAGCAGATGCCCTTCCTGTTGCTTCTATAGTATTTTGTACTTTATCTCCTGAATAACTTACTACATTTTATTGCTATGACTTATTTACTTTTTTGAGCCTCATCCAACTTAAGCACTATGAAGCTTCAGTTTGTGTATGATTTCTTCAATAATATATTTTCAGAAGTACTAGCATAGTGCTGGTCAATAAATATACACACAAGAAAGTCAATAAATATATATTGAATTAGTGAAGCATTAAACTTATAAAACAGTCATCAAATTAATTGTTAGCAGAGTAGGCAATAATTTTCCTTCAAATTGGAGAATAAAATTTTTGGAATTGGTAGCTTGTCAGAAAGACTAGGGGTTGACTTCTAAGACTGAGTTTCCCTAGAATAAGCCTTTCTCTTTTCTGCGTTGAGTGAATAACAATTTGTTTGCCAGTTTCTTAGCCATATCCTAAAAGTAAGCATCAATTATTTCTCTCTGCTAATTTAAGACAACTACTTCTTTCTTGCATGGGAAAAGCTGATAAAAGCACAGGAAATACATTTCTGCAAAGTTAATCAATTGATTTGTTTTTTGTTCCAAATAAATTAACAAACATTCTTGTATTACCAGACTTTAAAAGGACAATAGCAGGAAAAAAAGCACATAAATGAACATTAGGGATCACTGAGGAATGATAATTGAAAGATAATTTCAGGAAGAAAATAATTTAATGATATCAGGAAGAAAAAAATTATCCCCAGTAGACCTGTCTTAAAAAAAATTATTCAAGTGAAATGAAAGAATGCTCATTAGTAACATCAAAACATAACAGAAATGACATTAGCAAGATGGCAAAATAGCAGTCTCCTCCAGTTCTACTCCCTTCCATAGAAATCCAACTAGTTAACTATACACAGGCAAAAATACCTTTGTGAATATCCCAGAACTTGAGAATGAGGCTAAGACCCTCACGTGGACTTGGAGTTCTTAGACTATAGAACTGAAAAAAGCTACATTTGAAGGCAAAGAGTAACAGTAGCAGCACACACAGAGGATTTTCCTGTACCTACAGTTTCTACAGTGGCAAAAGTTAGTTGGAGGTAGTCATTCAGCTTCTCCAGTTTTCTAGGACTCTCACAGGAGGCTCACTCCTGTCTCATCTCATGGGAAACACTGAAAGAACCAGAAGAGCTAGACCACCTGGGTCTCTAATAGACAAACCATGGAGGTGGAGCTCACAACAGCTAGAAGGCAGATCTTTGCTCTTCCTTTGCATTTTGAAAAACAGAGGTGTCATACCTGAGAGATTAGCTAACAGCACTGTATTGCAGAAAGCATGGTCCACAAGTCTACCTGGCTCAATTCCCTAGCCAGCTTCCTGTCATAGCCCTGGTGTCCTCTTTAAGTTTTCCTCAGGCTAGGAGGCAACTGTAAGTCCACAATTACCCATCTAACCCTATATCTGAGCAGCCACTCCACCAAACCTCAGTGCTCTGCTTAAGCTTACCCTCATCCTTGAAGCAAGCCCAACTTCATGCATATATGTCAAGCATAAGCTCTGCCCCTGCCCTTATCATGTGACTAAGCATCAACTCCAGAGACTTCTCCCAGACTCAGAGCTCAGCACATGGCCCTACCCTACAACAGTATTGTTCAGCCAGGGAAGACAATTCTGCCTTATCAGAGACAATTTCAGAGCTCAGCCAGAAGCTCAACCTGATGGCAGAGTTTAACCAGTGGTCTCACTGGACAATGGAGCACAGCCAGCAGTACCATATGACTGTAGTGCATAGGAAGTAGCCCAGCTATAGAACCTGGCACCAAGAACTGCCTGTCTGTGGCTCCTACTAGCCAGCCCACTCAGAATCCTGGGCTAGACTAAATAGTAAAGGTCTATCACTACCAAAGAACACCTGCAAGGGCTGGAAAATGTGGCCATCTCCTGAAGTGTTCAGACTTAACTGTAAGGGTACTAAAATTATGAAATTCTAGGGAAATAGGACACCACTAAAAGAAACTAATGAAGCCCCAAAAATGGACTTAGAGGAAATGCAGATCTATGAAATGGTTATCAAAAAATACAGAATTATCCTCTTAAGGAAGTTCTGGAAACTCCATGAAATTTCCAAAAAAAAAAAAAAAGAAAAACAATTTATGAGCAAAATGAGAATATTGACCAAAAAATCAAAACAATAAAAAAGTAGATATTTTGGAGATAAGAATAAATAACAGAACTGAAAAATGTAATAGAAGGTTTCAACAGCAGACTAAATGAAGCAAAAGAAAGAATAATTGTGCTTGAAGATAGCATATTGAAAATTATTCAGAGGAGGAAAAAGCAAATGAAAAAGAATACAGAAAGCTTATGGGAATTATGAAATGATGTGAAATGAACTAACTTTTGCATAATAGGGATTAAGGAAGAAGAAGGGGGGAAAGATGTAGAAAGCCTAAAGATATAATAGCAGAAAATTTTCAATGTCTGGAAAAGACAGCAACATTTAGGTATAGGAAACATGCAGGTTCCCAGTTAAATTCAACCTGAAGAGGAGACAAATTATAATCAAATTATCAAAAATCAAAGATAAGAAAAAAATACTGAAAGCAGCAAGAGATAAGAAACATATCACATTCAAGGGAGCCTCAATACAGATTTCATCATATTTCTCGGCAGAAACCCTACAGGCTAGAAGAGAATGAGATATTATATTCAAAATAGTTCAGAAAAAAATACTTCCATCAAAGAATAGTTTACTCAGCAATGTCCTTTAGAAATAACAGAGAAACAAAAATTTCCTAGACGAACAAAAGCTAAAGAAGTCAAGCGCCATCAGGCCTCCCTTTCAGAAATTCCTAAAGGGAATTGTTTAAACAGAAACAAAATGATTTTGGCGTAAAAGTATAGGATATCTTGAACCAAGGACTTAACATGTAGGACACAGGTAGATTCAAGGATTTTCTGATTTGCAATTGGTGAAGGAAGAACAGCTTTGTTTAAAAATTTGGGTTCAGCAGAAAAGAATGTTAGCCCTGGCTCATGGGTGTGACTTTCTTCAAGCACCTCAGGAAAATTAGAAAAAAGTATGGTGGTCATAGTTCAGTCTCAGTTTCTCCTTATCTGAGGTTTACCTACCAGCAGATCTGTTTGGTGAAGGTCTGGGTTTCTGAAAAACAACTCAGAGATTCTATCTGTTTCAATGGGGGAACAAAACATCCCATGATTCTAGTTTCCTTGGCTATTATTTTAGGCTACTACTGCCCTTCTTGCTTATCAAGTTGCTTATCTACTTCTCAGGGATAGCTAGGTGCCTGTAATTTCTCTTGAAGAAGCACAGAAGATTTTCCTTTATTTCCATGCATGGGGAGTCTGTCAGGCCCCTCATAGAAGGTCCTAGCTCTGTCTTGGTAATTAATAATGTTGAACATCTTTTCATATACCTGTTGGTCATTTGCAATTTTTTTATAAATAGAAATGTCTGTTCACATCTTTTGCCCATCATTTTGTGGATATTTTGCTTTGTTTGTTTGTTGTTTGTGCTATTAATTTGTAGTAGTTTCTTATAGTGTATGCATATTTTGGAAATTAACTCCTTATCAGATATATGGTTTGCAAATATTTTCCCCCATTTTGTAGTTGCCTTTTAATTCTGTTGGTTGTTTCATTTGTGTGTAGAAGGTTTTTAGTTTGATGTAGTCTCAGTTGTCAATTTTGGCTTTTGTTGTCTATGCTTTTGGTGTCATATCCAAGAAATTCCTAAAGCCATACGTAAAGAAGCTTTCTTCTTATGTTTTCTTTTTCTTTTTTTTTTTCAGACGGAGTCTCGCTTTGTTGCCCAGGCTGGAGTGCAGTGGCGCGATCTCGGTTCATTGCAAGCTCTGCCTCCTGGGTTCACACCTTTCTCCTGCCTCGGCCTCCCAAGTAGCTGGGACTACAGGCTCCCACCACCATGGCCGGCTAATTTTTTTTGTATTTTTAGTAGAGACGGGGTTTCACTGTGTTAGCCAGGATGGTCTCAAGTTCCTGACCTTGTGAGCTGCCTGCCTTGGCCTCCCAAAGTGATGGGATTAGAGGCCTGAGCCACCACACCCGGCCCTTATGTTTTCTTTTACGAGTTTCACAGTGTCAGATCTTTAATTCATTTAGGATAACTTTTTTGGTATTGTATAAGATTGGAGTTTTATTTTATTTTATTGCATATGACTATGCAGTTTTCTCAACACCATTTGTTGAAAAAACTATCTTTTTTACATTGTGTGTTCTTGGCACTCCTGTCAAAGATCAGTTGACCATATATAGACATCCTTTCTTTATATGAGTGTCCAGAATGAAGACTTGTTAATTCATTTGGACCTTGCAAATAGCTAGACAAGATATTACTAACCATCTTTTAAATTTACCAAGCTACTGAAAATTTATCACAAAACATCAGAAAGAAAAACATTGTTTTAAAATAATTACATTAGAATGTTAACTTTTAATATTTTAAGTGTATCTGGCTGCCTTATGAGTGAATGTAATAATCTGATCACTATTGAGAAGGTAAGTGGCAGACATAAATTAAACAGAAAAAGAACACTTAAAAAGAGAAAATACCATAAATAGTAAGAGAAAATATTAATTTTCTTAAAATCTGAAAATAGTTAACCTTTCTTATAATGATTTTTCTGATGTAATTAAGTCATACTTTTGAAGAAGCTTAAAAGCATGAAGACCAAATAAAATAAGCCTATTTTACATTAAAAAGTGTTAGATGTGAAGAACAATTCAAAGTGATGAATCCAGCCTATGTATTTCTAAATAACTGAATGTTGATTATCTGAGGCATTGTCTCTTTCTATTTCTTCAAAGTAGATGGAATAATTAAATCGTTTAGAAAATTTGCTCTTTGGTATGCTTGATATTTGCAAGTTTGGAATTCTTTAAGAAGGAAAAGATGAATAAAAATACATACATTTGCAAATGTACATACTTTCTGAGGATACTTACTGACTTAACTGGTAATATTATACTTTAGAACATTTAAGCAGCAAATGTCAGTTCCAATTAGAGAATAATGTGCATTGATAGAAACATCATAGCATCAGTAGGAAGTGTGGAGGTACACTGACTTGCTGATGAAGCACTCAGTCTCCAACTGCCTGGGTAGATAATGCAGTATTATTTAAGAAGGAAGGATGCATCTTGCAATATGGGTCACTAGGACTCCAATGACTATGAAGCTGTGCTCATAAAGAAATAAGCAGTACATGTAGCTTGTGAGTACAGCCTTATTAACTGTCAGACACACCTGTTTATACAATTCCTCAAACAGAACCTGTCGGCGTCTTGAACGAGAAGATAGCATATGATATGAATGAAAATGAGACTGTCATTTAAGAATTGCTTATTCTAAGACAAATTTTGACTCCCTTAAAATAATGTGCCTCTTCCGTAGCTGACTACCCCCAAACCAATTTGTCACACCATTTCTGTAAGGACATCTATATGTGTTTTAAGCAACACTGCTTAAGAAATTTCCCTATACCTAATGAAAGCAAGCTAGAACTTTCTGAGCATAAAAGCAAATCAGGTAAAGTACAACTCTCTGGAAGAATGCAAGGAATATAAGTGGTTGCTAAAGTAAAAATTTTACTTTATAAAAGTTAAACAGGCAAAAAAGACTATTGAAAACTATTGGGATAAAGGGGATATTGAAAACAACTCCCTGAGAAAAAGGGCTGGAGAGCTGGAGTGATGTTGTTATCGGTTGAGGGTGTCCAGGTTCTCGGCATCTTGAACAAAGAATTGGACAAAATGCACAAAGCAAGGAAATAATTAAGAAATTTATTGAAAATGAAAGTACACTCCACAGTGTGGGAGTGGGCCCAAGCACAGGGGCTCAAGGGCCCCATTACAGAATTTTTGGGAGATAAATACCCTTTAAGGGATCCCATTGGTTACTTGGTGTACACCCTATGTAAAGGAAGAGGATGAAGTAAAATTACAAAGTCATTTACTCAGCGTACGCCCTATGGAGAGGATGTTTCCTGTCATAGCTGAAGTGTGAATTGGCCTTATGTTCCCTGCCTCCAGACCCTACTTTCCTGCCTCATTTCCCCACTGAGAGATGTGATCCCTGTAAATCTTTATGGGAGGCAGAGGGACCAATGGACTTTTTTCTGTAAATGCTTCATGCTGCTTTGGGGCATAGTTTTACTAACTGGGGACCATGGAACCCTTACCCTGCTCTGTCTAGTGGAGGCAGGGTAGCTTCTTGATGGCCAGAGGTGGTGTCTTCACCTGGAATTGGCTGGAACCTTTGTTGCATGATCATCTGAAGCTTGATGGTCTCTAGGTGAGAGGAAATGAATTTGGTTAAAAGATTTAATGAGCACTTCAGGGGATGAATACCTATGCTGTCAGGAATGTTTGTTATAGAGATTTGCAAGAGACAAAACCAAAACCTGTTCAAGAGCCTGTGTTTCCTTAAAGTCTTAGCACAAATAACTCCATTTTGGTTTTAGTTTGGTTTGGTCTGTTTGGGCCTAGTTTATGAGCTTAGTTCAATGCAGTGGCCTCCCAGAATTTTGTTTAAAAAACTCTATCTTTTTGCTCAGGTTCTCACTTAGGTGAGAGTGTGACCAAAGCTTAGGGCCTTATTACCACTCTCGGTTACCATCATTTTGGGTTTCTGGTCTCAGCAGGTCATTTATAGGTTATGGTGTCCACATGGTTGCATATTTCTCTCAGCTCCTGTTACCCCAGTCAAAGAGAGACCATATGACATTCTAGAGATGGTTGCATGCAAGCATTTAAAACCTTTGAGAGAATACAGCACACCAGGGGACTATGATTATGACTACTGGAAGAATAATACCAAGAGTTCAGAGTATGCTTCTTACCCAAGGTTCCCATAAACCAAACCTCCTAAAATCAAATAGCTCAAAGGATGAGCTAGATAAAGAGTCTATTTACTTAACTAAGCCATTTATTCATTAATCTACCACAAATGAATTCCTATAATACCCAATGTTTTCTCCATAGGCCATGAGTGTCAGCAGCTGCAAAGATACTTCTCTGTTCAGCCAATTTCATTATGACTTTCACAAAAGAATTTAAAATTTGTTGTATCTTTTACAGTAGAATTTATCATAGATTCTATCATGAGGGATATATTTCTAATCATTGCTTCTTTTACTTTAAACCATGGAAAAAGACCTAACAAATGATGCCCTTCTATAACAGTGATGGCCTCCTGGCAGTGTTCTCTTTAACCCATGAAGTGGGTTAACAGGAGTGAACCAATGTTTTGTTTCTGACTGATGATGATGCAACATATGTACCATTAAAGTTTCTTACCTACAATGGGCTTTTATTTTTTATTAATCAAAGTATAAGGTTATCCATGCATAAGGCTGGCTGTAAACTCCTTCACAAAAGTATACCCATAAGTGCACATCACAGACCCCTTTTCCACTTCTATTGTTCACAGAGGCATAAGCAAGGGAAAATATTCAAAGATAAGAGTTTCAGGATAGAAGTCTTAATCTGTGAACTTGGGAAAAGCTGTTCACATCAAGGATGCCATCCTCCTCTGGGGAGAAACCTCCCTGGTTAGTTTTATTCTAAGGGTTGCAATGGGTGTGGGTGTACAGTTCCAAGAGTGTGGAAGGACCCTTCTCAGTTGTGAGATTATGAACCCAAGTTCAAGGTCCCGAGGTTTTGTTGTATTGTGGATGGTAAGGACAGTCTTTCTCCGACGTTCCCAAAAGATCCAAACCATAACAAGCTCTCTTCACCTGGTGAACATACACCGTAGCATAATAATCTACTGTTATAACATCAGGCCTCTTGCATGGAAAAGATTTTATACAACCAGAAAACATGCATTGAAAATAACAATTGAATGAAATCCCTTTATAAAATATTTAAATGACCCACCAGGTGACCAAATGTACCTGAAGCATTAATTGTTTTCCCAGGAATATGGGGCCAAACATTGATCATAAACTATTTTAATAATTTGTAAGTCACCACACCAATATATTTAATTTGGATGATTTTATTTTTTCCATGATGAGTCATGGAATTTGGAACTTTTAATAATAAAAGATTTTAGGACTCAGGAAGGGCAAGGTGGCCATGCTGGTTCTCCATGACTCCATGCTTAATTAACATTAGACTTACATCCACTTGAATACCAGTTGTTTTTCCAAGTTAGGTGCATAGCATTGATAACTGATGGGTTATGAAAGATAATTTGACTTAGACCATGGAGTTTATTTAAATTGTATATTTAAACAATTTCAGTAACAGCTGGTTTAACATGAAAATCTGAGAAAGTATTTTCTTGGTATTTAATTTTTTTTGTTCTACTTGGGTTAATAGCTTTTTACAGGGAAATTTGATTATTTCTGTGGTTTACAATAGTTTAACATAATAATCATAATTATAATTGATAGCATATACTTAGACATTAGAATTTTATTATTTATTGTAATTTTTTTGTTGTTGTTTTTAAGACACAGTCTCACTCTGTCGCCCAGGCTGGAGTGCAGTGGTGCCATCTCGGCTCACTGCAAGCTCCGCCTCCCGGGTTCAAATGATTCTCCTGCCTCAGCCTCCCGAGTAGCTGGGATTATAGGCGCAAACCACCAAGCTTAGCTAATTTTTGTATTTTTAGTAGAGACAGGGTTTCACCGTGTTAGCCAGGGTAGTCTCCATCCCCTGAACTCGTGATCTGCCTGCCTGGGCCTCCCAAAGTGCTGGGATTACAGGCGTGAGCCACCGCCCCTGGCCGAATTTTGTGTAATTTTCTAGATTTCCTGTGTTAGCTCTGACCTCCAGTATAATATTGAATGTAAATAGTGGTGAAAAACATCCATACTGTGATTCAACATTAAGAAACTTTCTCATTACTATTGTGTGACATTATCTATTTTTCATAAATTTTCTTTCTCAAAAGGGAAAATTTTCTATCTTAATTTTCAGAATTTCTTTTATTTCTTGTATCATGAATGGTACCTACATCTGATGCAAAAGTTACATTATTTTTCTGCTTTTTATAATTAATGTAGTGAATTAAATTAATTGATTTGCAAATGTTAAACTAACCTTGCCATTCTCACATCAAGTATACTTGTGCAAGATATCTTATTATAGTATTATTTGATGGATTTAGTTTGCCAATATTTTCTCAAGTGTTTTTTGCATCAATGTTTATAAAAAAAATTTGTCTATAAACTTTACTTCCAATTTCCTTGTCTAATTTGTAATCAGGCTTACAAAGTTCTCACGAAATGAACTAATTTTTTCTTCTTCCTCTTTCTTGTAAAAGCTACTGCAACAGACTGATATAATTCCCATAAAAGTTTGATAAAAATACTACCTGGATATATATGTTTTGGATTACAAATTCAATTTCTTTAAGAGATATAGGTATATTTAGATTTACTATAACTTATTTGTTAATTTTGGTAATTTGCATCTTTCAAGGGATTTGGCCATTTTATTAAGTTGTCAGATTTGCATCTATAAAATTGTTAATAACATACATTTCATTTTTTTAAATGTATAAGATCTAAAGTAATGTCTCATGTTTCATTCTCAAAGATTTGTGATTTTTGCTTTCTCTGTGTCTTGATTAGATTAGCTTGAAGTTTAATAACTATTTGGACTTTAAAAAAATGCCAACTTGTTTCTTTTACTTTTTTATGTTGCTTTTCTGCTATTAGTTTACTTAATTTCTATTCTTATCATTATTCTTTTATTTTTTCTATTTTCTTTAAGTTTAATTTGCTTCAATTTTTCTGGCTACTTAATTAAGGCATTATCTTTGATCATTAGTTTTCAATGATAAATATTTACAATTTTTACTATAAGCATTATAAATACTTTAACTGCATTGTGACAATTCATATGTCACCTTTGTATTATTATTCAGTTCAAATATTTTATTTTTCAATTAAAAATTTTTGACATGTTGTATTTATAAGTAGAATTATTGGTTTTTCCAAGTATTTGTAGATATTTTAGATCTTGTTTTGTCTTGTTTTTGATTTCTAATTTAATTCAGCCTTGGTTAGAGAATATTCTATAAATGATTTCAATATTGTGAAATCTCTTGAGAATTGCTTTGTAATTGGGCATCTTGATGAATGTTACACATACACTTGAAAGAGTCCATATTTTGCAATTGCTGATTTTGGAGTATTCTAAATATCAATTAACTTAAGGTTTTTATTTTATTTTTCAGTGATTACATATCCTTATTGATTTATCAACTACTTCTTTTACCAGCTATTCATCATTATTAATATATCCAACTATGATTGTCAACTTATCTATTTCCTCCTTTAATTCTGTGAAACTTATCTTCAAGTATTTCTAAGCTGCCATTAAATATTTAGTATTGCTTTCTTAATTAATCAATTATTTTTATTAATAGAAAGTGTCTTTTTTGTTTTTATTTCTGTATCTGTGTAGTACTTATTTATTTATTTATTCTCCTAGTTTTGAAGTATGTATATTTTGATATAGCTGTTCCAGCTTTATGTTTTGTTTACTAATTGCAATTTTTGCCTCATAATATTTACTTAGCATATCTGTTTCTTTAAAGCAAATGCTCACTTTACACCATATTAGATGTGTGACTTTTTTTATTTTTTAGCCTGACAGTTCCCAAATTTTAATTGAGATATTTTGTCCATTCAAAATTAATTTAATATTTGAAATATTAGATTGTATCTTCACATAGTTTTATGTTTCCTATTTGCACCATTGGTTCTTTTGGTTCTTTTACTCATTCTCTGCCTATTAATACAAATAATTGTTTTTATTAATCCACTTTGTTGTTTCAATTGAAATTTTAATGACATACTTTTGTATTATATTTTCAGTTATTAATTTTGCTTTACATTTACCATTTTTATCATTCTTCATGAGGTTATGCATACTATTTTTTTAAATTGAGCATTATTTCCTTTCAATTTGAAGTTTTATTCATTTATCCTCATAGGTTTTATATATCAGGCTATGATTTTATTTGCTACTCATTTTAAAACATTTTCCCTGACCTTATATTTATATGTTACATGTGTTTACTTTTATATTTTGCCTCACTAAACATGTTGCATTTATTTATTTATTTATTTATTTATTTATTTATTTCTTTATTTATTTTTGGCTGGCACTGTTTCTCATCAGAAGTCTGCAGTCATTTTTTTTTTAGACGCCCGAATTAAATCTTTTCCTCTGCCCATTGTTTTTTGTTCTCCTTTTTCAATTCCATTTTTATCAACTTAATTATAGTGTGCCTACAGTGATGGTCTTCTGTTTATACTGGTTGGTGTTTTTTAAGCTTTATGATTATATTGACTAATATTTTCATCAAACTGACAAAACTACACCCATGATTTATTCATGTTAAGTTAATTTATTGTCAATATTCTCTACTTGAGAGATTTTAATGAAATATATGTTATACTGTTTTATATAATTAATCCAGTCTCTAAAGACTGTGAATTTTTTTTATTACTTTATCTAAATGTGCTTTGGTTTAGATAATTTCTCTTTAAAGTGTTGTCATTGTCACTGATCTTTCATCTTTAATGTCCAATAATCTATTAAATATTCTATGAACTTTTTTATTTCTAATAATCTATTTTTATTTCTAGAATTTTCATTTTGTTTATTTTCTTAAATAGATTGACTTTTTGGAGAAAATTTAAGTTCTTAGCAAAATTGAAAAGGAAAGTACAGATTTCCCCTCTACCCTCATTCCCCCACATTCATAGCCGCCCACATTATCAACATTCCACTCCACAGCAGTACATTTGTTAAAACTGATGAATGTGCATTGATACATCATTACCCAGGGTCCATAGTTTACATTAGGGTCATCCTGGGTGTTGTATGATCCTTGGTTTTCGACAAATGTATCATGCCATCTGTCTACCATAATAGTATCATACAGAGTAGTTTCACTGCCTATGTATCTTTCCCTGCCTTCTTAGCCCTAGCTACCACTGATCTATTTACTTTCTCCATAGTTTTGCCTTTTCCAAAATGTATAGTTGAAATTATATTGCAGGTAGTGTTTTCAGATTGGCGTCTTTCATTTAGTTGTATGCATTTATGTTTCCTTCATGTCTTTTCATGGCTTGATAACTTATTTCCTTTTAGCACGGGGTAATATTCCATTATCTGAAAGTACCAGAGTTTATTCAATCACCTACTAAAGGATTACGTCACATTACGTTTTGGTAATTATGAATAATACTGCTATAAACAACTATATGCACGTTTTTGTGGTGATATAAGCTTTCACCTCTTCTGGGTAAACACCAAGGAGCATAATTTTTGAATCATGTGATAAGAATATGTTTAGTTTTGTAAGAAACTGGCAAACTGTCATCCAAGTGACTGCCATTTTGGATTCTCACCAGCAATGAATAAGAGTTCCTGTTGCTCTACATCCTTGCAAGTATTTAGTGCTGTCAGTGTCCTGGATTCTGGCCATTCTAATGGCTGTGTACTGCTATCTGATTGTCATTTTAATTTCCATTTCCCTGATGACATGTGAATTGGAAGATCTTTTCATATGTTTATTTCCCATCCATGTGTCTTTTTTGGTGAGGTGTAAGTGTTTGGACCATTTTTGAAGTGAGTTGTTGTATTAGTCCATTTTCACACTGCTAATAAAGACATACCCTAGACTGGGTAATTTATAAAGAAAAAGAGGTTTAATAGACTCACAATTCCACATGGCTGGGGTGGCCTCACAATTATGGTGGAAGGTGAAAAGCATGTCTTACATGATGGCAGAAAAGAGAGAATTTGTGCAATGAAACTGGCATCTATAAAACCATCAGATTTCATGAGACTTACTACCACCAGAACAGCATGGGAAAGACCTGCCACCATGATGCAATTACCTCCCACGGAGTTCCTCCCACAACTTGTGGGAATTATGGAAGACAGAATTCAACATGAGATTTCCGTGAGGACACAGAGCCAAACCGTATCATTCCACCCCTGGCCCCTCCCAAATCTCATGTCCTCACATTTCAAAACAAAATATGCCTTCCCAACAGTCCCCCAAAGTCTTAACTCATTTCAGCATTAACTGAAAAGTCCATATCCAAGGTCTCATCTGAGACAAGACAAGTCCCTTCCACCTATGAGCCTGTAAAATAAAAAGCAAGTTAGTTACTTCTCAGATATAATGAAGGTACAGGCATTGGGTAAATATATCCATTCCAAATGGGAGAAATTGGCCAAAACAAAGGGGCTGTGGGCCCTATGCAAGTCCAAAACCCAGTGGGGCAGTCACATCCTAAAGCTCCAAAAGGATCTCCTTTGACTCCATGTTTCACATCCAGCTCATGCTGATGCAAGAGGTGGGTTCCCATGGTCTTGGGAAGCTCCACCCCTGTGGCTTTGCAGGATACATCGCCTCTCCTGACTGCTTTCCTGAGCTGGCATTGAGTGTGTCTGCAGGTTTTCTAGGTGCATTGTGCAAGCTGTCAGTGGATCTACCATTCTGGTGTCTGGAGGATGGTAGCCTTTTTCTCACAGTTCTACTAGGCAGTGCCCCAGTGGGGACTCTGTGTGGAGGATTCAACCCCACATTTCCCTTCTCCACTACCCCAGCAGAGGTTTTCTATAAAGGCCCTGCCCCTGTAGCAAACTCCTGCCTGGACATCCAGGCATTTCCATACATCCTCTGTAATCTAAGTGGAGGTTCCCAAACCTTAATTTTTTACTTCTGTGCACCTGCAGGCTCAACACCATGTGGAAGCTGCTAGAGCTTGGGGCTTGCACCATCTGAATCCATAGCCCAAACTGTACCTTGACCCTTTTAGCCATAGCTGAAGTGACTGGGAAACAGGGTAGTAAATCCCTAGGCTGCCCACAGCAGGGTACCCAGCCCAGGAAATCACTTTTTCCTCTTAGGCCTCCGGGCATGTGATGGGAGGGGCTGCCACAAAGTCTCTGACACACCCAGGAGACAGTTTCTCTAATGTCTTGGCGATTAACATTTGGTTCCTCGTTACTTATGCAGGCTTGAATTTCTCCTCAGAAAATGGGTTTTTCTTTTCTATTGCATCATCAGGGTGCAAATTTTTTGAACTTTTGTGCTCTGTTTCCCTTTTAAAACTGAATCTTTTTAACAGCAACCAAGTCATCTTTTGAATGCTTTGCTGCTTAATTTCTTCTTCCAGTTACCCTAAATCATCTCCCTCAAGTTCAAAGTTCCACAAATCTCTAGGGCGGGGGCAAAATGCCACCAGTCTGTTTGCTAAAACATAGCAAGAGTAACCTTTACCCCAGTTCTCAACAAGTTTCTCATCTCCATCTGAGACCACCTCAGCCTGGACTTCATTGTCAATATCACTATCAGCATTTTGGTCAAAGCCATTCAACAACTCTCTAGGAAGTTCCAAACTTTCTCACATTTTCCTGCCTTTTTCTCAACCCTCCAAACTCTTCCAATCCCTGCCTGTTACCCAATTCCAAAGTTGCTTCCACATTTTTGGATATCTTTATAGCACTGCCCTTTCAATATCAATTTACTGTATTAGTCTGTTTTCACACTGCTGATAAATATATACCCAAGACTGGGTAATTTATAAAGAAAAAGAGGTTTAGTGGACTCACAGTTCCACATGGTTGGGTAGGCCTCACAATTGTGATGGAAGGTGAAAGGCATGTCTTACATGGCAGCAGACAAGAGAGAATTCGTGCTGGGAAAATCCCATTTATAAAACCATCAGATCTCATGAGACTTACTATGAGGAGAATAGCATGGGAAAGACCCGCCCCCATGGTTAAATTACCTCCCACTAGATCCCTCACACAAAACATGGAAATTATGGTAGCCACAATTCAACATGAGATTTGGATGTGGACACAGAGTTAAACTATATCAGTTGTTCATCTTCTTATTGCTGCCTTTTAAGCATTCCTGATATATTTTGGATAACAGTCTTTTAGCAAATATGACTTTTGCAAGTATTTTCTCTCAATCTTTGATTTTTCTATTCTCTTGGGTGTGTCTTTCACAGAACAGGCATTTTTAACTTTAACAAAGTCCAGTTTATGAATTCTTTCTTTCCTTCTTTCTTTCTTTTTTTTGGAACCAGGTGTCACACTATTGCCCAGGCAGGAGTGCTATGGCACAGTCATGGCTCACTGTAGCCTCAACCTCCTGGGCTCAAGCAGTCCTCTCCCTCAGTCTCCCAAGTAGCTGGGACTACAGTCACATGTCACAATGCCTGGCTATTTTTTTGTTTGTTTGTTGTATTTTTTGTAGATACATGGTCTTGTTATGTTGCCCAGGTGGGTCTTGAACCTCTGGGCTCAAATGATCCTCCCGCCTTGACCTCTCACAGTATTAGGGTTACAGGTGTGAGCCACCATGCCTGACCAATTTCTTTCTTTCATCGTATCTTTGGTGTTGTATCTAAAAAGTCATTGCCAAATTCAAGATTATCTACATTTTCTTTTATGTTATCATCTAGTTGTTAAATAGTTTTTTATTTTACATTTAGGTCTGAGATTCATTTCGAGCTAATTTTTCTGAAAGGTGTAAGGTCTATGTGTGAAGTTTGTTTGTGTTTTGGCATATGGATGTCCAATTGTTCTAGTATCATGTGCTGACAAGTCTGTCTTTACTCCATTGTGTTGCCTTTGTTCCTCTGTCAAAGATTAGTTCACTATATTTGTGTGGGCCTATTTCTGGGCTCTATATTTTGTTCCATTGATCTGTTTGTCTATTCTCTTCCCAACAGTATACTGGCTTGATTACCATTGCTTTCTTGTTTTTTTTTAGTTGTTTCCTTTTTTCATCATATTTTTACTCATTATATGCATAAATTCTTTTATGTTTTATTTTAAATTATTGAGCACAATCATAACTACTGTATTGTTTTAAAGTACTTATTTTATCACTCACTATCCAGTTTATCTTTTGGTCTTTCTCTACTGACTGATTTTTCTTTGCATTATGTTTTAAGTTTTTGTAATTTTTGCATATCCAGTAATTTTTAAAAGGATGGATTATGTGGAGTTTTCTTGCTGTTATCATTCTTTAAAGTGTTTAACTTTGTTATGGAAGGCAGTTAATCTATTGACTCATGAATTTGATCTTGTTGAGGTATGATTTTAGGCTTTGTTAGTTCATACCTCCTGTAGTTGTTACCCTGTGGATAGATTAATTTCTCTGAGGTTTCTTTCTAATACCCAGCTATTCAACAAGTTCTATCAGTGGGATGGCTGGAACTACACTAACACCCAGAACTGAGAGTTCTGACCTCTGATTAAATTAAATTATCCCAATAGTTCCTTAAACCCTTCAGGCCACAGAGTCTTATCACATGCATTTACAGCTTTTCATTTAGTCACAAACTCAAAGAAACCCCTCTTCAGCTTTCTGAAGCTTCCATTTGCAGAGATTTTTCTGCTCTAGAAACCAACGTAAATTCTAGCCACCGGCAGGCCACACCCTGGTCTCCAGTTCCTCTGTCTAATGAGAGCAATGCTTTTTGTTAGAGCTCAATGACTTTGTGTTGTGGTTTGTGAAGTGCACCCAGTTAGAATACTGGGATGAATTCTGAGTTTGTCTCATTTGTTTTTCTTATATAAAAGATCAGATCCCTGAATTGCTCTATGCTTTAAAATGTTAGTTTATATCTATTTTCCTATTTTATATCTATTTTCCTATTTTATAATAATTTCTGGTAGTAGGGTAAGTCGGATACATATAAGTCATGACAAAAACTCAGTATGTTCTCTTTTATTTAGTCTTTGAAGTACATCCCATTTTTATGGAAGATTAAGAAAGAGATTAAGAGAGAATTTATGTATGAGGGTAGGTGAGCGAAAAGGACAAAGATCTGTCTGATTCCAAAGCCCATAAAAGCCTAGCTTTTTATGACACTGATTTTATATTCCTTTTTTTAAATGGTAGTTATGACTCGAGATCTGTTTCTCATGTTTTAAAAAGATTCTGCTAAGAATGAAGTTGTTAATGTGTTCAGATTCAGCATAAAAGGGGCTAATTAAATAGTAGTGTGTTTTATGGTAATTATCTGCATTACTTTTATAAAAACATTTCTCGGAACCAAGAACTAAATAAAAGTGCCCCATAAACATAGGCTTGTGTTTACTTGCTGTGCGCTTGGTCTTGCTGTGGGATTAACCTTTAATTACAAGTTTAGCCTTGGCAGCCTAGATGAATAGGAAATCATGTTAAAACTCCAATCTGCCATTTCTGTTATTCTTCTGCCAGTCAGGGAGCTCTACTTGAGAAATAAATTGAAAATGCCTACATGCAGATACCTTGAAGGAATAATTGCTGTAAATGCAAAATTTACAAAAAAGATGAGTGACGCCAAAGAGCTAAGAAAAATATCAAGCAATTCATGTTATGGGATTTCAGAATTAAAATGAGATGACTTTTTAAAACATTAATTATGCTTTTGTCAAAACAGTACACAGATGGCAGTGGGAATTTGACAAATACCAATAGTTAAATAATGATCAAAGGGTGCATAGAACATATTCACTTTTGAACATACACAAAAGGTGATGATAACTTTTATAACTTTAAGTATGCAAATATTTTATATCTGCACTTTACCATTTTTCAGTGAAAGCCTGTACTTTCTATTAACTCACTTCCCCAAAGAATTAGATATATCTAACATGACAGTGAAAATGCTGATGCTATCTGTACTAGTCATTGAGTGTTACACTTGATTAGTTGAAATTCAACGTATGAATAATGAGGCTGAAAGCATAAAATAGAAGCACTAATTTAATGTTATACATAATTCTATTATTAAAATAATAGGATCATTTTACACATAATCTTATATTCAAAACACTTACCTCTACAATGACCTTATGTGAATGTTACTTCAAAGTGGTCATATTTTAAATTGTGAGGCTCGTGTTTCTGATCTGGTAATTTCCATCTATTTAGCAAAGCTCTGTGAATCACCACTGGAAGATTAAACAAACTGGCAGCAAATGAAATATGAAGACATTATATGTGACTCTAAATTATTCAATTTTGGCAGAGAGAAAAGTTGCATATTTGTGACATATAAGGAAGACTTAGAATGACTAAGGGGTGTGTGTGTGTGTGTATGTGTGTGTGTGTATTTATTTACATGAATGCATGAACACGAGTTTTTTGCAAACATACTTTTTGGTCTAGTAACACGAAAGTATTTTATATAATTTCTTCAAAAATAATAATATTTAGATATAGTGATTTTTACAGTAGTCAGAAGGCTCCAATGAGCACTCTGATGGAAGTCTTTAATAACAGAATAGAACATGGTGAACTAAAAGAAAGAATCATAGCTGAACATGAGAGAATAGAGGTTCTTTCAACTACCCACTAAGTAAGCTAGTGAAGACTAAGCAAAGATTCATAATAATACTGGGCATTGCCATTAATACAACCCTTAAGCCCTAAATAGTCTTTCTTATATGGAGAAAACATTATATAAATGTTCTTTTCTCAGGCTATCTAACATTTTAGTTTGGTTTTCAGAACATCTCACGTTGTCTTGTGTTTAGTCCCCTAAGGTAGTTGCGTGTTTCTGGTGTGTTTATGACAGTTAAGCTGAGGTAGTAGAAATTCATAGCCATTTCTTATGAAAAAAAATGTTGACATTGCCTAGAACTGAATAAAACTCTATCACATGCTTTCTTCTACTAGCTAAATAATATTTATTTGTGCACACTATTTTTCCACTAAAATTTTATATACCTATTTAATAATTTTTTAAGAGCAGTGAAGTTATCCTATGACATATTTAAATCGGTATTTATTTTAGAGAGTTTTGGTGGATAGTAATTTATTTTAGCAGACCCTATATTATTCTAATATTCTTATTTAAACTAGACATACCATGAAATTAATTTAAATTAAAAGATACTGCAGTGCTTGTATGATTGATTGTGAACCCCCTCCTGCTATTCACATAGACCATAATTTAGTTCCCTCCCACACAGTAGCTTAATTTTGGTGTGGATGTCCAACTGAATATGGCAAAAGTGAAGATGTATCTCTTCCAAAATTAGATTACAAGAGACTCTCTTAAATTTTCAGAGTTGCTCTGGGAAAAGCCAGCTGTCATTTTGTGAGGACAGTCAGGCAGCCTGCAGAGAGGCCTATATGGCAAAGAAGAAACATCTTCTGCCAGCAACCAGAAAGGACTGATGATTTCTAACAACCATATGAGTTTGCCTGGAGGAGAATTCTCTAGTTCCAGTCCAGGCCTAGAAAGACTGCTGCCTGGATGGCAGGTGGAATACAACCTGGTGACTGAGCACAGGCCAGAGCACCTAGAAGTTTCTTCCTGGGTCGCTGACCCTGAGAAACTGTATTGTATAACACATTTTTTTACGCTGCTAAATTTTAGGATAATTTGTTACACAGAAATAATTTATTAATATAAGTTATTTAGAAGAAAGCTATAGTATTAATTTTTTATTTAGCTAATGGGTTGTAAAATAAAATTATTGGTAGTATAAACATAAATATTAAATTTATATATTCCTTTTGGCAAATTCATTCAGAAAAACTTGGAACATGAAGTTATAAAATTCTAGCTTATTGATTTAATTATTATAGTCTTATTACAGGGGAAAATGCAGAACATTTTTTGTTCTCATAAGGTAAAGTTATCTAGGATTTAAGAAAATATTTGATATAGAAAAATATGTCTACTTTAGTTGACAATTAGGAAAGGATTTTAGATACATTACTTTTTTAAAGTTTTCATGTCTCTTTGATAGATTGCCAGGTAATCCCTGAGTTTTCTGGAATTACATTCTTATGAGTAATAGGAACAAATCTGAAAGTTCTGGGCACAAAAGTAAAGGTAATAACAATGTACAGCAATAGCAACAGTAAGATTGAAATGTGTGATATCCACTGAGAAAACAAAACAAAATAAACATAGATATTTTAAAACATTATGCAACTATTTATCCTATATATTATCTAATTTAATTTCTTATTACTGTTCTTGTTGGTGTTTTAGTAAAAGTAAATCTTGTTTTTTAATTTAACTTTATGTATTTCATAAGTAAATGTTACTATTTTTTACTTAAATGACAAAAATAGGAATATAGAGTTGGGCAGAAAGTAAGTAACTAGGATATTTGAAGATCTAAAATAATAATCACTTTTATTAAATAATGAATTGGAAAGCCACATACTACATTTTCTAGTTTCCTGACAGTTTTCTAATAGTTTTCACTTGGGGAAAAAGTTTTAAAAACTTTATGTTACTAGATCTATAGAAAAGTCCAAGCAAAATTAGGTTGAGCTAAAATGAAGTTCATGGTAAATTACAACTAGAGAAAGACCAGTTTTTCCCCTGTGTTAATAAATGTGGGACAGTCTGGATTATACACATGCAAAAAAAACAAAAACCAAAAAGCCAGAAACAAAACATGAAAAACTTAAATCATTACCTCACACCATATAATAACAACAACAAAAAACTAACAACAACAGCAAAGAACAAAACTAGTAACAACAACAACATAAACACTAATGCAAATCAATCCCCAGCCTAAGTTTAAGAGATAAAACTGTAAGATGACTATAATGAAACACAATAGAAGGTCTTCATGATCTTAAGGTGGGCAAACAGTTCATTAAGTATGATACAAAACTTATTTTGATAATACTATTGATGACTCATATACCAAGCATTCCCATATTGCATATTTTATCATAACTATACCTTTGAAAAAAGAAATATTTTTGTTATTATTTTTCACATGATCATCTTGAGACAGATATTAAATAACTTGTACAGTTTCACACTTAGCGTAATGTAAACATGAGATTTAAAAATATGTAGCTTTAAACATCATGGTCTTTGGGATCACAGTACTTTGTCTCTCACTTATTTTTGAAGTTCTTTAAAAGAAAATCAAACAATTGAAACAAGTTAAAAGACTAGTAGGCAATTTAAATAAGTGCACAATATTGTAAGAGAGAATTGCAAATTAATGCAATGCTCTAATAATTGCAATATGATCATTACAAGAAAAATGCACATTTGATGGCAATAGTCCCTTGGTACAATCATTTGGCTGAAAATGAATTTAAGAAGTTTAAAATTAGAAATAAACATATGAAAAAAAGTATTGTGGAAAAATTATTTTAAAATTAACTAAATACTATCAAATTACCCAAGAGTGTTCAATGGTTATGAATGAGACAACAATTTTGGAACCATTAATGCTTGCATTTATTTTCTGATATGATTTCAAAATTTGAACTGGAGCCAGAAATTATTAAAAACAACTTGTAAAACTGTGCCAACCTTGCTAAATAAGCATATTTTGTGGAATATAATTTGCAGAAACATTTTGAAGTCAAACACATTGACAAAAATAATGAATAATTAAATCTATTTAAATGGCATTAAGTAACTAGTGTGTGAAAAGCCAATACTCAAGAAATAATCATTTTCAAACACTTTCTTCTGTCAAAAAGTTTTGGTGTAATCCATTGGTTTTAATTAATTTATTTACTTTAATCATTTTTTCAAGACAGAGTCACACCCCGTCACCCAGGCTAGAGTGCAGTGGCATCATTTAGGCTCACTGCAACCTCCGCCTCCTGGGTTCAAGTGATTCTCCTGCCTCAGCCTCCTGAATAGCTGGAATTACAGGCCATGCCACCATGCCCAGCTAATTTTTGTATTTTTAGTAGAGACAGGGTTCCGCCATGTTGGTCAGGCTGGTCTTGAACTGCTGACCTCAAGTTATCTGCTCTCCCGGGCCTCTCAAAGTGCTGGGATTACAGGTGTGAACCACTGTGCCTGGCCAATCCATTGATTTTTAATAAACTTCTTCTTTTGAGAAAATCTAGTAGAATCTTTGGGAAAATCAGATGGACCTGGGCATGCATATTCAAAACTAAATTTTAACAGCAGCAGTTTTATTTTAGTGAGTTTGTTTTCTGGCTGCAAGAAAAGAAATTATAAGAATATTCATCATTTATTTTAATTTGTAAATTTATAAATTTATAAGTAAACAAAGCACAAGCAACACTTTAACAGATTTTTGATTCCATATAAATGTTTGGACATCTGTGGCTATTTTTGAAAACATCATATTGGAGAAAGTGAAAGTAAAATGCCTACTGTCTCTATTTCAAGTTAGGGTATCAAATTCTAAAATTGCACAGTTTTTATATTAACATTTGTTAAGGAGACCTTTAAAATGGATGTCTATAGAATAAAAATAAGGACTATTCTCATATAGATATATTGTCATTCAACAACAAAATACGACACTTGCTTATATCTTCTGATGTGCTTTTCTATTTTTAGTTACATGAAGATAGATAGAAATAGAGGAAGTCACAAAGAAGTCAGATAGAGAGTGAGAAAGATAATGAGAGAGAATGTTTGCTAGTTTGATTTTCCATTAGAGTTGTAATCCATATATGGCATTTCATTTCAGAATATATAATACTGGAAATAAGTTCTGATTTTGTCTTTTTGAAGACCACTTTTTTCTTGGAGGAATTATCATTTCATGTACCCAGTTTCTAAAACTCTTTAGCAATTAAGACACCAATACTACCATATTTAAAAGATCTAAAATGAAATATGGCATAAGCTCTGCCATATTTAACTATATTTAAATCATTTCAAAATGACACTACTATGTATAATACGTTATTTTCAATTTATTGCTTTCAATATTTCACTCATTTTAGGACATATATTACTTTATTCAAAATAAACCATCTGGATATGTTGAGAAATGATATTTTCATGCAAAGTAAAAGAGGTATAAAACGTTTATCTCTATACTGAACTTGAAATACATGAACTTGCACTAATTGATTTGGTACTAAGTTATTTCCAATATCATTAAAATAGAATAGATTTTATTCACTAAGTTGATCTTATAAGGCAAAGCTCTGTTATATTGTATTAATTATGTTAGCTGAGCAGAGGAAAATAAATAAATATTTTCATACCAATGGATATTTGGCTAGTTAATACCTTCCATCACTTTTACTTAGCAGGTCTTGCCTTAGCACAAAATTATCCCTCGTTCTAATAGGTCGAACACATCTATCATTAGTCTACTTCTTTGCTTTTGAAGGTAGTTTTTTATTCATGCTTATAACATTTAGAAACAGAGAGATTTGTATGTGTATTAGTTTTCTATTGCTGCCATAAAATAATTACAGTTGGCTTAAAACATTATAAATCTAATATCTTGGCTGGGTGCGGTGGCTCATGCCTATAATCCCAGCACTTTGGGAGGCCAAGGCGGTCAGATCATGAGGTCAAGAGATCAAGACCATCCTGGCCAACATGGTGAAACCCCGTCTCTACTAAAAATACAAAAATTAGCTGGACATGGTGATGCATGCCTGCAGTCCCAGCTACCCGGGAGGCTGAGGCAGGAGAATCCCTTGAACCAGGGAGAAGGAGGTTGCAGTGAGCCGAGATCGTGCCACTGCACTCCAGCCTGGTGACAGAGCGAGACTCTGTCTCAAAAAAAAAAAAAAAAGGAAAAAATCTATTATCTCACACTTTTGTAGTTAAGATTAAAACATGGATTGTACATGAGATCATGCAGTGTTTGTTCTTTGCCTGGCTTAATTCACTTAGCGTAATCTCCCCCAGTTTAATTTACGTTTTTGCAAATGGCAGAATTTCCTTCTTTTTAAAGTTTCCATTGTGTTTATATACTGTATTTTCTTTATCCATTCATCCAATGATAGACACCTAGATTGTTTCCATATCTTGACTTTTGTGAATAATGCTGCAATGAACACAGAAATAGAGCTATCTCTTTGGCATGCTGATTTCAGTTCCTTTGGATATACACCCAGAAGTAAGATTGCTGTAATCTATAAAAGTCAAACTCATAAATGTAGCAAGTAGAATTGTGTCCGGAATTGGTGGGTTCTTGGTCTCACTGACTTCAAGAATGAAGCCGCGGACCCTCGCGGTGAGTATTAACAGCTCTTAAGGTGGCGCGTCTGCAGTTTGTTCCTTCTGATGTTCGGATGTGTTCGGAGTTTCTTCCTTCTGGTGGGTTCGTAGTCTCGCTGACTCAGGAGTGAAGCTGCAGACCTCTGCTGTGAGTGTTACAGCTCTTAAGGCAGCGCGTCTGGAGTTGTTCGTTCCTCCTGGTGGGCTTGTAGTCTCGCTGGGTTCAGGAGTGAAGCTGCAGATCTTTGCGGTGAGTGTTGCAGCTCATAAAAGCAGCGTGGACCCAAAGAGTGAGCAGTAGCAAGATTTATTGCAAAGAGCGAAAGAACAAAGCTTCCTCAGTGTGGAAGGAGACCGGAGCGGGTTGCTAATGCTGGCTGGGGCAGCCTGCTTTTATTCTATCTGGCCCCACCCACATCCTGCTGATTGGGAGAGCCAAGTGGCCTGTTTTGACAGGCCGCTGATGGGTGCGTTTACAATCCCTGAGCTAGATACAAAGGTTCTCCATGTCCCCATCAGATTAGTTAGATACAGAGTTTCCACACACAGGTTCTCTAAGGCCCCACCAGAGCAGCTAGATACAGAGTATCGATTGGTGCACTCACAAACCTTGAGCTAAACACAGGGTGCTGATTGGTGTGTTTACAAACCTTGAGCTAGATACAGAGTGCCGATTGGTGTGTTTACAATCCCTGAGCTAGACATAAAGGTTCTCCAAGGCCCCACCAGAGCAGCTAGCTACAGAGTGTCGATTGGTGCATTCACAAACCCTGAGCTAAACACAGGGTGCTGATTGGTGTGTTTACAATCCCGAGCTAGACATAAGGGTTCTCCAAGGCCCCACCAGAGCAGCTAGCTACAGAGTGTCCATTGGTGCATTCACCAACCCTGAGCTAAACACAGGGTGCTGATTGGTGTGTTTACAAATCTTGAGCTAGATACAGAGTGCGACTGGTGTGTTTACAATCCCTGAGCTAGATATAAAGACTCTCCACATCCTCACCAGACTCAGGAGCCCAGCTGGCTTCACCTAGTGGATCCCGCACCGGGGCTGCAGGTGGAGCTCCCTGCCAGTCCCACGCCCTGCGCTCGCACTCCTCAGCCCTTGGGTGGTCAATGGGACTGGGCACCATGGAGCAGGGGGCGGCGCTCGTCAGGGAGGCTCGGGCTGCACAGGAACCCACGGAGGCGGGGGAAGGCTCAGGCATGGCAGGCTGCAGTCCCGAAGCCTGCCCCGCGGGAAGGCAGCTAAGGCCCGGCGAGAAATCGAGTGCAGCGCCGGTGGGCTGGCACTGCTGGGGGACCCAGTACACCCTCCACAGCCGCTGGCCCGGGTGCTAAGTCCCTCATTGCCCGGGGCCGGCAGGGCCGGCCGGCCGGCTGCTCTGAGTGCCGGGCCTGCCAAGCTCATGCCCACCCGGAACTCCAGCTGGCCTGCAAGCGCCGCAAGCAACCCCGGTTCCCACTCGTGTCTCTCCCTCCACACCTGCCTGCAAGCTGAGGGAGTGGGCTCCGGCCTTGGCCAGCCCAGAAAGGGGCTCCCACAGTGCAGCAGTGGGCTGAAGGGCTTCTCAAGTGCCACCAAAATGGTAGCCCAGGCAGAGGAGGCACCGAGAGCGAGCGAGGGCTGTGAGGACTGCCAGCACGCTGTCACCTCTCAGAATGATGATTATCAGATGTTGGAGAAAGTGAGGGGGAAGAGGGAGAATGGTGACTATAATAAATTGTAAAGCATTAGTATATAAGTAAATATATATAAATATTGTTAAAAAGTAGATTTTAAATGTTTTGCTACAAAATAATAATAATTATGTGAGGTGATGAATTTATTATTTGATTTGATTATTCCACAATGTAAACATATCAAAACATCACATTACAACCCATTAATACATACAATTACTACTTGTTCATTAAGATACCCCAAAGTGTCAGCAAGGCAGAATCCTCTGCTGGAGGCTCTGGGGGAGAATCCACTTCCAAGCTTTTGCAGATTGTTTGCAAATTTCAGCTCCTTGTGGTTTTCTGACTGAGGTTCCCATTTTCCTGCTGGCTATCAGCTGCAGGCTGTTGCTTGCTCTTATTGGCCACTATCCTAGACACCTACTTCTACCTTGAAAGCCAGAACGGTGGACTGTCTCCCTGGCATGTCTCAAATCTTTTCTGCTTTTTCTTCAACTACTCCTCTCTGGTTCTTCCACTGTTTTCTTGCCCTTTGAAAGGTCCATATGATTATATTTAGCCCATCTGGATAATATAAAATAATTTTCTTGTTTTATGGTTGAAAACTTAAATCCATCTGCAAAATCTCATTCTGCCATCTACTGTATCTTATTCCTGGGTTCCAGGAATTAGAGTGTGGACATCTTTGGAGGGCCATTATTCTGCCTACCACAGTAAATATAGACATTTATGTATGTTTTGTAGACACAAGGAGGAAGAGTAGGACTATTAAAACTCTTGTACATCATATCCTAAAAACAAATAAATATTTTCTCAAAATAATTTCTTTTTGGCTTCATGCAACACTAGCCTCTCTATATAATGGAATTCTATTATAGTAACAAACATTCTGTTACATTATTTAGGGCTAAACTGCAGAATGTTTAATTTTTTTTCTTTCTTTACCATTAGGCCCCCTTTTCAGTGTTCTGGAACAAACTAGCCATTAATTATCTATATGGGCAAAACAGATGATATTTATTTTATTGTATTGCTATATAGACTTGCTTTCATAGCTGATGGCATTACTATATGCTACAATCTTCATCATGATTACTGCCTTGTCCTTTAAAGTTCAGCATAGTTCAAAACCGGTGTTAATGGGATTTGTTTTTTGATGAGCTAGGCTATAACATATACTGAGACATTACTAACTTGTATATTAATCTAGTCCTTGAAATTACATAATCAACACCTAAACATTTTCTAAAATGAGTGAATACTGGCTCTCATTCTCCATATAACCTGCTGCCTTTCTTGAATATTTTCATACTATGTTAATTTTTCCCTAGTCCTTCTCCCTAATTAGTGGCATTTATTGGTCTTCTTCTCTCTCTCCCTCCCTCCCTTTTCACCTCTTCCTCTTACCCCTTTTTTCTTTTCTCTCTTCCTGTCTGTCCTTTTAGTTTCCAAGCTTTGTTTAGATTGTTAAATTGATACCGTTATGAGATCTCATGAGAGCAGTGCGCCAACATACACACTTTGGAATTTCTTCCCAAATCACACTATCCACTCACTCAGTTAAATGTTATTTCAGATCTATGTACAGCAGTTAATGGCTACTTTTTAATATATGGCCTAGAAGATACAACTGGAACATCTCATGGTTTCTCACCACTTGATGGGTTAGAGTGTTAGAAAATGCCATAGAGTGAATTGGGAAACTCAAAATTCTTGTGTTTAATTCCTAATCCTCAATGTGACTGTGTTTGTAGACAGGGCCTTTAAAGGGGTAATTAGGGTTAAATGATGTCATAAGGGTGAAACTCCAATGCAATAGAACTTGTATCCTTATAAGAAGAGGGAGAAACCAGGAGTGTGTAGGTAGAGAGGGTACAGAAGAAAGGCCATCTGAGGACACAATGAGAAGGCAGTGGCCCTCTGCGAGCTACAGAGAGGCCTCACCAGAAACCAACCCTGCTGGCACCTTGATCTTGAACTTCCAGCCTAGGTAACTGTGAGAAAATAACTTTCTGTTGTTTAAGCACCCCCATCTGTGGTATTCTGTTATACTGTCTCTAGCAGACTAAAATACAGGGAATATGTAATTAATGGCATTCCTCGATCAGTTAAGTTTCCTCTACTTTCAAAATATCTTTGAAGGTAGCAGTAAACCTGGGTGCCTTAACTTTGTATACAAAATATATTTTAATTAATTTATTTTTAATGTGTGATACATATATATTTAATGTTATATAATTATCAAATCAGAGTAGTTAACATACTTCAGTCATTTATCATCTAATGCATTTATCATTTCTTTGTGGTAAGAACACTGAAAAGCCTGTCTTCTAGCTATTTTGTAATGTACAATATATATAAGTTGCTTCAAAAATTCTTGATTAAAGTAACAACAATCTGAACATGCCCTATAACTGTGAAGAAAGCAACGCGTGGAACATACTTCAATTTTTACAGACATCAGATGAAGGCATATTTAACTTTATTTTAAAAATGTCCCTCTAAGGAGATTGTACTAAATTATTTAATAATTTCATGTAAGACATTGAAATGATATATGGAATAGAAATAAGTTTGCTGGATTTTCCTTAAGTTGAAAGAAAAATTAAAAGTTAGAAGACAAGATTAAAAGATTCATTGGCTATTTTAGAATTTCATAAGTGATTTGACTTGTTTTAAAGAAATAATACCACAGTGTGGAGTGACCAAATGTCTTATGAAGTGATAATCATAGTGTTACTTCTCAATATTATTTCTTACACTATGTTGTAGTTTATTATTGCTGTCATAACAAATTACCGTAAACTTAATGCCTTAAAACAGCATAAATTTATTATCTTAATAAATAATAAGAAATCCAAATAAAACACAGAGATTAAATTTTTTTTTGTTTAAATAAAAAATCTGAGCGGAAAAAAAATTCATAAAAGTAGAGTTTTCTTTCTCCTACTTCTGGATTTTATATATATATGGGGGCATAATCCAAATTTTCTCTCTTGAGGATTATAAACTGTGATCCCTAGGTCCATAGAATTCACACTTCTATTTCACAGGGTGTTTCTTGAGGAAATAAGGAGGAATATGAGTCAGCAGAGATTCCAGATTTTGCCCTGTTATCGCCAACCAACAATCCAACTTAAGGCCCAGTTATTGGGCTTCTTGTAATAGCTGCACTGCAGCATGATGACTAATGTTTAAAACGTTAAAGAAAATGATAAAACCACTGAATTTTAAATGTCCTTTTGTTATAGATTTGATCAAGGAAACCCCAAAAAGTTAAATTCTTTGCCCGTGCTTGTATATTGAATTTGTGTAAGTCAGTTGTGCTTGAGCCAGATCTTTTTTTTTTAATTTTATTATTATTATACTTTAAGTTTTAGGGTACATGTGCACAACATGCATGTTTGTTACATATGTATACATGTGCCATGTTGGTGTGCTGCACCCATTAACTCGTCATTTAGCATTAGGTATATCTCCTAATGCTATCGCTCCCCCCTCCCCCCACCCCACAACAGTCCCCAGAGTGTGATGTTCCCCTTCCTGTGTCCATGTGTTCTCATTGTTCAATTCCCACCTATGAGTGAGAACATGCGGTGTTTGGTTTTTTGTCCTTGCGATAGTTTGCTGAGAATGATGGTTTCCAGTTTCATCCATGTCCCTACAAAGGACATGAACTCATCACTTTTTATGGCTGCATAGTATTCCATGGTGTATATATGCCACATTTTCTTAATCCAGTCTATCGTTTTTGGACATTTAGGTTGGTTCCAAGTCTTTGCTACTGTGAATAGTGCCGCTATAAACATACGTGTGCATGTGTCTTTATAGCAGCATGATTTATAATCCTTTGGGTATATACCCAGTAATGGGATGAGCCAGATCTTTTGACTATTAATTTGGCATGCTTTTCACACAAGCAATTGCTTCATTTGCACCTGCAATTCTCAGGAGTATTTCTTTTCTTTCCATAAGTGATTCCATTAATCCTCAGTGATTGACCGTGTGTTCTTAGGGATTTCCAGATTGACTTTCTACCTTTGAAGCATGTTAGTTCAGAGGAATAATGCAGTTGATTGATTTTCTCCTACTAAATTTACTAGATGATTCATTGAATTGATCATACTGATTTCTATTTCTATATAATATACTAAAAATTATAATATCCAACTTTATAACTTGACCTGATATTTCCTGTAATTTAAATACAGTATGGACAATTGCAAAAGCTTTGCCTGTATGTAACTGAAATCATGTCATTATTTTACTGAGATGAACTTCATGGAATACATCATTCATTTAATTTTTTTAGGGTCATAGGAAAATATTGAGATGTGAAGTTATATGGATACACTTGCATAGTTATTGGTGGTATCGAGTTATTCAGTGTTTCTAATTTTTAACCATTTTGCATCATTTTTTGTTCCACAATTGTATTCTATTCAAATGGTTCTTGAAATTTCCATTATGCTAATACCAATGCAGCCAAAGTTATGTTCACAAAAAGGTTTGGTGAGTGTTGTATATAATCTCTCTTCATTCAGGTTTTCGCAGCATATTTCATCATAATTAATAGTTCTCAAAACTGCTTCAGTAAAGTTATTCTTAGTAAACATTCATCCCATTGTGTATATGGATTTAATGTGATAAAATGGTTTCTTCCACAGGCTTTGCTGATGATCATATCATCTCAAACAGCTTCTCTAGCCACTGATGGCCTTTAAAAAACTGGAAAATTTGGATATATCTTCTGCTTTTGAGCTGCTGGTCTATTGTGCAATCTTCTGATCGTTGTACTTTGCCTCACATTGCATCCTGGCAAGGCCAAAATTTTGAATATTCAGTACTTTTTGAGGGTTCACTGTGGGTTCTGAGAGGATGAACTGTTTTCTACACATCACAGAAACTAGATAAAAAAGAAGATGGTCCCGGTCCCTTTCTACCTGTCCAGTCCACTTAGTTGTCTCCTCTCAATATTTTTTCTGTATCCATGGTCAGGTCAGCAAGCCTTCCTCTTTACAGCTACCCAGATTTGAATGATTATTTTAGGGTTTCTTCCTTGGTTTAAGGAATGGAGCCTGCTACTTCATTAATTATTACTAGAAAGGAAGAGGGGAGAGAGTAGCTTCTATTAAAAAATATGCCCTGCTTTCCAAAAAAAAAAGGCATATTTCTTATATAAACACAGCAGTGAGATGGAAGTACTTTGTTCTTTAGGATCTGTTAAAATGACAGCTCTCAGTAGGTATAGGGAGGTGGTTGCCCTCAGGATAGGTGATTCTCTGAACTCAGAATGTGGGATATATACTGTCTGGCCTTAGTTGTGATTCTTGACTATCAGTTCTGCAAAAGTAAGAAAAAAAGCCCCCTAGCACCTAATGCCCTGTTGTTTGTGTCCATGTTTTCATTGATTTTTTTTCTTGACTTTCTAGTGTTTTATCATTCTAATAGAATGCCACATTCAAAGATCCTCTTATATATCTCAAATAATTTTTTCTTCATGAAATTTACATGTTAGGTATTTTCAGTGCCCAATATTGCTTTGTATTTTGCACATTAGGAAAATGATTAATCTACATTTGCAAATTAGTTAATTACCCAAAGACTGCACAGTTATGAATATAGAGTAAATCTAATAAATCTAAGTAGATTAGAAAATACACATTTTCTACTTGAACAATACAGGTTTGAACTGCCTGGGTTCACTCATATGCAGATATTTCTCTGCCTCTGCCACCCCAGGAAAAGCAAGACCAACCTCTCCTCTTCCTCTTCCTCCTCACCCCACTCAATATGAAGACAACCAACATGAAGCCCTTTATGATGATTCACTCCCATGTAATGAATAGTACATATATTTTCTCTTCCTTATGATTTCTCTTAATAATATTTTCTTTTCCTTGGCTTACATTATTGTAAAAACATAGTGTATAATACATATAGCATACAAACTACGTGTTAATTGACCATTTGTGTTATTGTTAAGGCTTCTGATCAAGAACAGGCTTTTAGTAGTTAAGTATTTTGGAAGCCAATAGTTGTATGTAGATATTTGACTATGTGAAGAGTTGGCACAACTGTTAAAGGGCCAATTGTATACAGTCTGAATTTTTAAACCTAACATTTACATGGGTTCCAAATCAACTGCATGTAATATTTTCCATAATCAATAAACAATTATTTTAAAACATTTTCTAGCTAAAAATATAGGCAACTTATATAGTCAAATATAAATAAACCCAATATTTCAGTGCTAATTCAAATTCATTTTAACAATGTAAAATGTAAATATAATCCAGGTTAACTTTATTCTATAAAACAAGTTCTTTAATACATTCAGAATATTTGATCTTTATTTCAAGAATTTTTAGAAACACACAGGGCATTGGATTTCCTTTAACAAACAAGGCAGAAATGTTTTATTATTGTTCATTCCGTTAATTGATGCATATCCTCCAAATTTATTCCACATTTTGAAATAAAAAGAACAAACTTTTTAATCACAAAATTTGTAAATTCTTTGGGTTTTAGGAAATTGCTATTAGTACGTTTTTACTGATTGTTTGCTGTTTGGCTTTTACATAAAAGGTTGGTTTAAGAATTTGCATTTAACATATTTGAATAGGAATATAAGGAAAAGGACATTAAATGATGACTTTATGAGGGAGGCAGGCCCTCAGCTGTTTTTGTACATGTTTATTAAAACATAGTCTGACCCATTCATGACATATTGTTTATGGCTATATATATATATATATATATATTTTTTTTTTTTTTTTTTTTTGACAGAGTCTCACACTGTTCACCTGGGCTGGAGTGCAATGGCACCATCTCAGCTCACTGCAACCTCCACCTTCCCAGGTTCAAGCAATTCTTTCTCCTGCCTCAGCCTCCTGAGTACCTGGGATTACAAGTGCCCACCACCACGCCTGGCTAATTTTTGTATTTTTAGTAGAGACGGGGTTTCACTATGTTGGCCTGGCTGGTCTCAAACTCCTGACCTTGTGATCTGCCTGCCTCAGCCTCCCAAGTGCTAGGATTACAGGCATGAGCCGTTGTGCCGGGCCATTTATGGCTATTTTTATACTACAACAGCAGAACCAATTGTGACTAAGACTGTATGGTGTACAGAATGTCCCTTTATAGGAAAACTTTGCTAACTCTTTTTTTTCTATGACACCATTTTTAATTATCCTCATCTTACACAGGCAATAACTTAATCTCAGAAAGATGAACGTCTTCTTGAACACAAAACTGGTAAATTAAAAACTATGTTTTTGTTATCTAGGTGAATTTGACTATAAAAGGTATGTATGGATTAGCTACCAAAACAAAAACAAAAAAAAGGAGCTGGGCATTCTAAGCAGAGAAAACATCATTTTGGTGGAATTGAAGAACACTGAGAATTGAGAAACTCTAGATAGTTTATTTTGGCTTCTATGTCTTAGAAATAAGAGACGCCCAGCATATGTGACTGGAACAGAAGGCAGGAGTGAGCTATAAATAAAGGGCTCTATTACTACGTTAATGTGTTTGGCCTACATGCTTTATATAGGCAAGCAACATGGTCAGATTTGTACATTAGGAGTACCAGTCTAGTAACGTTATGGGAGATGAACTGGAATCAGGCTACTCTAGAAGCAGTCTGGTTATGAAAAGCAGGGTTCCCCAACCCCCGAGCTGTGGACCGGTACTGGATGGTGACCTGTGAGGAACTGGACCACACAGCACAAGGTCAGTGGGGACCAAGAGAGGATTACCACCTGAGCTCTGCCTCCTGTCAGATCTCATAGGATCTCATAGATTCTCATAGGATCGTGAACCCTATTGTGAACTGAGCAGGCGAGGGATCTAGGTTGCACATGTCTTATGAAAATATAACTAATGCCTGATGTTCTGAGGTGGAATTGTTTCATCCTGAAACTACTCCACCCCTCACCCATCTGTACAAAAATTGTCTTCCATGACACCTGTCCCTGCTACCAAAAGGGTTGGAGACCACTTATCCAAAAGATATTAGCAAGAAATAATTAGATAGCAGTGGTTGTGGTAAGAAAAAGCAAGAGACTGGATGAATTGAAAGGAAGGGAACAGCAGGTTGATTTAGGATGGGCTAAGGATGAGCATAACTGAAGAGGACGGAAATGATCATACAGAATTTGCCCACTATCATGTCACTGGGGATTGGAATGAGTTTTCTTTTTTCTACTGGGTCCTGTCATGGCGTCTGCAAGTGTGGCTGCTACATCACTAGGGATCCTGCACTTGCATTAGCAAGTCCTTACATGCAGACAAATGCAACTCTCTTCTAGCTAAGTACTTATCTGTCTCCATCCACTAAGAATCTAGATGAATCTTGATTTTCTGTCATTAGATTTACTTATGTCTTAAGATCAGTGCCCAAGATAACAAAACACTGTCACTCTTTAATGGACAGCCCACATCAGTCCACAGGATACATCCTCTGTCCAGCTAGGCCATTTCTTTTTAAGAAGCTAGCCAGTCCATAATTCATCCTTTAATTTCTCAGATTAAAGTCAGAAACCTTTTATAGGTTTAATACAGGTGTGGGTCATAAAAAACTAGTAACCAGTTACCAATTTGATAATTTAATAAATTTCCTCTTAGTGTAGAAACACACTTTGGAACATAACTTCTATTGCACTTTGATACATTAGTGAAACTTAACATTTTAATACTTTATCACAGCCACTAAAAACAGGGGTCCCCAACCCCTGGGCCATAGACCTGTATGGGTCTGTGGCCTGTTAGGAACCAGGACACACAGCAGAAGGTAAGCAGCAGGTGAGTGAGTGAAGCTTCCTCTATATTCACAGCTGGTCCCCATGGCTGGCATTACTGGTACGCTCTACCTCCTTTCAGATCAGTGACAGCATTAGATTCTCAGAGGATCACAAACCTATTGTGACCTGTGCATGCCAGGGATCTAGTCAGCCTGCTCCTTATGAGAATCTAATGCCTGATGATCTGTCACGTCTTCCATCACCCCCAGATGGGACCTTCTAGTTGCAGAAAAACAAGCTCAGTACTCCCACTGATTCTACATTATGATGAGTTGTATAATTATTTCATTATATATGTCAATGTAATAATAATAATAATAATAATGAAGTACATAATAAATGTAATGTGCTTGAATCATCCTGAAACCATCTCTCCCGCAATCTCAGTCTGTGGAAAAATTGTCTTCCATGAAACTGATCCCCAGTGTCAAAAAGGCTGGGGACTGCTGACTTAAAGCAATAATAGGTAGAGTTTCAGCCAGAAGAATATGAAAGTAAATACATTACAGAAATATATTGGAGGGTTATCTAACCCCCCAAATTACAAGTTAATTTAATCCACAATAACTAATTTTGATACTCATGTTTCATGGGTTAAACTTATTATATTAAAATAATGTTTGATAAGAATGTGAGAATAAGAAATGTTCAATATGTTCTTCTTCAAAATTAGGATAAATATCAACAAAAACCTAATTAAACAGCCTTTTTACATTTAAGGATGTCTAGGTTTCTTGCTAAAAACCAAGTCCTTGGGGCTGGCCACAGTGGCTGATGCCTATAATCCCTGCACTTTGGGAGGATGAGGCAGGTGGATCACGAGGTCAGAAATTTGAGATCAGCATGACCAACATGGTGAAACCCCATCTCTACTAAAAACACAAAAATTAGCCAGGCATGGTGGCATGTGCCTGTAATTCCAGCTACTCAGGAGACTGAGGCAGGAGAATCGTTTGGACTCGGGAGGTGGAGGTTGCAGTGAGCTGAGATCGCACCACTGCACTCCAGCCTGGGCGACAGTGAGACTATGTCTCAGAAAATAAAAAACAAAAAATAAAAAACAAAAAAACAAGTATTTGTTATGTGATTTGATATGAAATATATTCTCAATAAAAACCAATATTAACCAGATAAAATACACGTCAATTTTTGGAAGTTCTCCTGGCTTGATAATTTTTGTCTTATCTGTTTTATAGAACAAAAAGAAATCTTTTTTTAGGAATGAAAAACTTGCTAAAGTTTGCAATGAGGCTACATTCTGAATCATCTTACACAATTCCATTTCTAAAATTTAATTGGAAGTTATTGATCTTCCCTTTCAGGCGGTGCCATGTTAAAACAAGAAAGAAGATAGAAAGCTAAGTTTAACACTCAACTCTTTCAATGATTGCAAATGCTGCTATTATGCCCTTCAGTGATCTAGAGGAAAATATATTACCTAAATCTCATTTGGGGAGTGTTCGTGGTATATTCTGATGTAATTAGAGTATACTACTGTAATAATACATAATTTTAATGCAAATTTCTAATGCATGACAATTTTAATGCAATCTTCTGATTTTCTGCATTATTATAATATTTCTGTCAATAAGAGATTCTGATTATAATTTTGAAGACAGATTCTCCATGGCTAAATTTTTTTTGTTTATTGAAAACTTTCACTGATGTAATCTAATTGCCAAATGTTACACTTGTTCTTAAAATCATACATACATAATTGTATTCTATGTTGCAGTCTGGGGAATAAAAGAAAAAGTATTCTATATGTGTGTATATGTATATAAAAGAAACATAGTGCAGGAGAGTTTCATAAAGTTTTTTCAAAATTTTTCAAAGGTAAGCCAACATCGTGCCAGTCATTATTTTGTAAAAACATTTTAAAACATATAATTCTTCAGACATTTACATCTGGTATGATGCTGGTTCAAGCTCAGGTATAGCTCCTGATGGCATGGGGGGATAATCTGATTGATTTTCCATACTCATCATCCTTTCTGGCTGGGCACGGTGGCTCACGCCTGTAATCCCAGCATTTTGGGGGGCCGAGGCAGGCGTATCACGAGGTTAGGAGTTTGAGACCAGCCTGGCCAACATGGTGAAACCCCGTCTCTACTAAAAATACAAAAAGTTAGCTGAGCGTGGTGGCATGTGCCTGTGATCCCAGATACTCGGGAGGCTGAGGCAGAAGAATCATTTGAACCCGGAAAGCGAGGTTGCAGTGAGCGGAGATTGCGGCATTGCACTCCAGCCTGGGTGACAAGAGCAAGACTCCGTCTCAAAAAAAGAAAAAAAAAAATCCTTTCTTTCTAACGTAATCGTTATTGGCCATGTGTACTTGTTCACAAAAAGACACAAGCACACACATACATATACACAACAGAGGAAATAAGACAAAATTACATAAAATTATGAATAGACATAGCTGCCCTTAACAGTATAATTTTTATTTTTTCCTTTCTTCTTCTTTTCCTCAGCCTCCTTCTCCTCTTCCTCATCCTCTTCTTTGTCCTTCTGTTACTGAAACACCAAGGGTTCAGTCTAGGTCCTGCTGCTTGCAACACAGAAAGCTAACCACTGAGACACCTAATTGGGTTCTGCAGCTGAGGAGATGGGAGATTATTCTCAAATCCATCTCTCTGACTAAACCTAGGGGTTTATACAGCAGAGAAGAAATGGGACAATGTATAAGAAAATGGGAACCAGGGAGTGGCAGGGAAGAAATCATGATGAATATGGGGTCCAGCATCTCCATGTCTAGATGCTGTGATCTGGTGAGTTTCAGTTCTTTGATACTTCCTTTGAGAAGCCTAAAAGTCATTTCCTGAGAAAGGAACTCAAACAAAACAAACATAAATTTCAAGAGGGTCAATTTCCTTCTTTACTTAAAAAAAAAAACTGTCTATGGGACTATTGGGTCATTTTCACTTCTCTCCTCCTCTCTTCCTTCTTGAACTCCTTTATTATTATTTTATTCATTTATTACTGGAAGGGGCAAAGAACGGAAGTCTAGGTAATTAGTAAGTGAAAGTTTAGATATTTAAGTATCAAAACACAAAGCTCAAGTGATAGGGACTTCCTATAGACATACAATATTCTCTAATGGATCACAGAGGTTCTATTGTGTTCTTGAATTATTAAATATCTCCAAATTCCCCTCCTCTCTTCTCTGAGACTCTTAAGCTCTTACTGCTCCTGTTTGGGCCACGTCTGTGTGCATAACCCTAAAGTAAAGCAACTTTTGGAATGCAAATGCCACTTCCCTCACATCAAACCATAGGTGAGAATAAACTGAAGTCTGATTTTTGAACACACAGAATCACAGACCTTGAGGAAGTATAATTTTATTTTGCATTATTCATAACTATAAATATATTATAAACTCCCCTATTATTTTTGTTTATTGTTGTTTGTTCATTTTGGCCTAATTTGCTCACCAAAGTAACAATATTATGAGTGTAATTCTTCAAAGAGATATTATGATTTCTGAAAGGCAGTGAAGGTGAATTCTCAATGATTTTTTTAACACATTGACAGATACCAAATCATATTTGAATACTGATATTATTATCTCAATAATTTTGCAATGATATTGCAGAAAATATTAAAATATCATTTTGCCTTTATGAAAATCTTTAAATATTTTAATTATATTTATAGAATTTCATTTGTGAGTGCATTGAGAAAAACTATACAAAACTATAGCCTTGAGGAACACGCGTTTGTATTATGACCATTATAAGGGTGGGGATTTGATACATGAAATATGGCATAGTGCTTAGAAATACTGATCTTTGGGCCCTAACCAGACATACTATAACATAATTTAGAGTTGTTCCAATATATCATATCTATTTTATTACATTATAATTTATTATAATATAGAATAGAATATTTTAATAAGTATTGAATATAAACAAAAATATTTCTCATTTCCCACATGATCTTCCAATCACTCCATTTCAGAAGAAACTAGTTTCTTCTGAGCACCTTGTTTCAAAACTTCCATAGGTGACCACCCTAAAACAATAGAAGATATAGTTCACCGATTCCATTATGGTGAAATTTTGCTTACTATGTTGACATACCAGGAGCTCAAAAAGTTTGATCAATGATTTTTAAAAATGATTATTCTCTGTTTGTACTTTTTATTAAGAGATTTGCTTGCTTTCAATATTCTATTACTCAAGACAATGCCTCAAGCTTTAATATATTATTCAGCTCTATATTTTCAAGTATTAAATATTGCTACCACCATTTCTCTAAATATATAGTTAACTCTCAAGTATTCACTCAAATGTAGAGAGCAGTGGGGCATGCAGTGCAATATTGTAGATCATATTAAAAGCCTGACAGAGGAAAATTTTCCATTTATATTTAAATATGTGTATTTTTTTGTGTCTGTACATTCATGCCAAACAAACAAGCAAATAACATGTAAAGTAATCCACCCTACAGGGAGGGTAGAAAATTTACTGGACTCTGTTAAGTTTCCCATTGTGATCTTTTACTCAGCTCATACCTGAATCTGACTTTAAATAGGAAACGAGCAATTTTCTCTCAGTTTTTAATCCCTATTTTTTCCCTTTTAAAATGTTCCCTAGAGGTAGAAATAAAGAGCTTTTAAATACAAGAAGTAAACAGAGAAAATCAAGAAATCAAGATGTGTTAACTGCATTTAGTGACTAGGATAGATATTAATAAATTCAATACTGCAATAGAATTGCTTTATCATACTTGAACATAGACCATGTGTCCTGTTTTCCTAAGTGTATAAAATTCACAGAGAAAGTTAACTGTACATTTCTGGATTATTCCAACAGGAAAATTGCATGAAAGGTGCTATATAGCTTCAAAAGCACAGTGCACATTAAGTTAAAAGTTAATGAGACTCAATTCTAGAATATAGAATATACAGAGCCAAAAAACATTCATATGTATTACACTTCCCTATTGCTTTTCCTAAGATAGTTTACTTCAATTATGAGTCTACTTGCTGCATCTGTGAAAGTCTGCCAGCAGGGCTCTCCCTTGCATTATAATTTAGAAACAAATGACCTAATTTATTTATTTCTTTAGAAGAAAATGTTAACCCTGAAATCCATACCAAAATTAGATATGTTGAATTTCCAAAGCAAATGACTAATACAACTGTACACTGGTTAGTGTTTTTTTAAATGATCAATTCATTATTAATCTATTAGCTTATAAATAATTGTGTTATTTAATACTGTATCCTACCTTCTGTCAGTTTAAAAAAAATTAAAATAGAAAATTAGGCTATACACCAAAAACGTTTATAAGTTTGATTAAATGAACACTGAAGAAACTCCTCATTTTATGTATTGTCTTTTAGGCAAATTCTTATCTTTATCAGAAAATTGATTACTACACTAAATTGTTGTTTTTATTTTAATCAAGTAATGAGCTCAATAGTTTTGCTTATGGCAAAATGATTAGTCATGGGTATAGGTCATTCTGTGATACATGACTAATAAAAGTATATAATAAATTACCCGAGTTGCACACAAGATTAAGCTGGAAAAATTATAAGAGATTGAGTAAAACTGATATTCATCCAGAGATTGTGAACTTTTTAATAAAAAATAAACAGCCATGTAAGAAGAAATAATTAAATAGTAAAGAAGGAAGAAGGAAATAGTATCACAATGAGAGCTCTGGGTGGAATTTTTTTTTTTTTTTTTTTTTGAGATGGAGTCTCCCTCTGTCACCCAGGCTGGAGTGCAGTAGCGCTGTCTCAGCTCACTGCAACCTCTGCCTCTTGGGTTAAAGCAATTCTCCTGCCTCAGACTCCCAAGTAGCTGGACTACAGGCACATGCCACCACGCCCTGCTAATTTCTGTATTTTTAGTAGAGATGGGGTTTTGCCATGTTGGGTAGGCTGGTCTCAAACTCCTGACCTCAGGTGATCCACCCACCTCGGCCTCCCAATGTGCTAGGATTACAGGCATGAGCCACTGCGCCCGTCCCTGGGTAGATTTCTAAATCATAGGTTTTAATGTCAGTTCAGGCTTGCCAACCTGCCACTAAGTAGCTGCGTGTCTTTGGAGCATTCCCTTAAGCGGTTAAATGCATGGTTATATTTCCTCATTATAAAGCTTGGCAGCAAATAACATCTAACTGAGAATGACAGTGATAAAGTAGACGTGGGTCATGTGTCAGATTCCCACTCAGTAGTCAGTTTGCTATAGCCTCTGCTTTCCATGTGAACTAATTTTGATATACTTTAATGAAGCACATACTGGGTTCCGTTAATATCAAAGAAGGGGTCTAGATCTTGAATTTTCAAGTGTAAAAACAACTCTGACATTGCTTCGCAAATTTTAAAATCTGAATTCTGCCTTCAATGTTCATATATCAACTGCCTAGTGAAGATTTACACTTGGACAACAAACGAGTCTTCATTTTGATTTTTTCAGAACAGTGGAAGTCTACTTTAGTGTGACTTGCTGAAATCAGCCATTGAAGAAGAAATTTCCAGCAGTTACAAATCATAGTTTAAAAAAAGACCAGAAAAAAAGAGGCAAAAAAAAAGGAAAAGGAAAGAAAATAGCAGAAAAATGAAGAATTAAATTGTACATTTAATTTACACCACACTAGCATCATGATCTATATAGGTATAGTCATTCTAGTTCTTGGAATATAAGAAAGCAATCAATGATATGTTAATATACTTGATCATATTGTTGGTTATATTATCATCATAGATTTAGTCTTGAATTATTATTATCACACGTTACTAATTGAATTTTCACATATGTCATTTCAAAAAATGTGAAAGAAATTCTATAAGCAAGACAATTATGAAAACGCACATAGAATTAGAGACAAGAAAGGACAGATAATTTTACACAGGTACATATAGACAAGCAAGAATCATGCAAATTTGTCATGTTGTTGGTTTGTGATTCTCAATCATGATTCAACAAAAGAGGATATAATGTGTTTTTCAGTTTAGATTGTTCTCTAGAGATGTAGAAAATGATATCCTTGGCAAACAAAAAAGAGCTATACTTAACAAATAATAGAATACATAATTACAGGAAATGGTAAACATACAAAATGTACTATGGTACAGTATGATTTTTAATAGGAAGAATAAAAATGTTTTGGGGAAATATCTTGAACTCTTAGGTTATGATTGTGGAGAATAATATTTTAATGACATAAAATGGCCTTTGGTAAAATTGTCTTACTTTTGTTAAATTGAGTTACTTGGCCTAAACCTGTCTCTGTACTTGTGGGATAAAGATTGTTCCTAATGGCCTCTGTATACAGTGAACTGTACCCTAACTTGATGTGTAAATAAGTTGTGACCAAACTTATGACTATACCCCAGTAATCAAGCAACAGCACCACAGCCAATCACAGCAGCTAAACCCTCAGCCAACCCCAAGCTGAAAGTTGCCAAATTCTGTCCAAATAAGGTCAGCCATGAACTGCAGCAATCAGGTAATCTGTGTATGTAATTTCCTGTTTTCTGGCTATAAATATGGTTTACCACATTGGGTAGGGAGTCATTTTGAACTGTCTTAGTTCAAAATCTATTTCTTGCTCAATAAACTTTGTTAAATTTAACTGGTCTTATTTTTTAACACTTTAAATACTTGACAGGATTTATTATGTATTGAATCAATTTTGTGATTCTTATATTCTTATGAACTTTTGCTATGTGAAAAATAATGTAATTAAATGATACTAATCAATGATATAAATAAATTATACATAAAATATACTAGTAAGAAATGTTAATGCTGTCTTAAAATTACATAGATATTTATATTTAAATTTTAACATTTCTCATGGGCATAATTAAATACATTATGCTAAGAAAACTTCAAAATGAATATTAAAGTGTGAAGTATTACAGTTTGCATAAGTAACAAAATAAATATTCTTTAAGCATTTAAACCTTATTATTGTAAAATAAAACAATTTCTTATTTTAAAATGGGAGATATAGAATGAGAGCTTATACTTTTTCTGATAATAATTTAACTCTAGTAATTTCTCATAAAAAATAATATATTAATTTTTAATATTTACTATATTTTTTATTTAAAAGCTGAACATCCAATTTAGTGTCTCTATGCATAGCCATCCAATAGAAACTACAGCATTAATTATTTTCAAGTATATATTTTTTAAATAGATTTTACTTTTTAGGGGAGTTGTACATTCACAGCAAAACTGAAGCAAGGTACGGAGATTTCCATGACTCCCTTCCCCTGCACATACATAGCATCCCCCATTATCCACATACCCTCTATCATGTATTACAACTAATGAACCTACTTTGATACATCATTATTCACTGAAGTCTACCATTCAAATTCTGTTTCATTTTTGGTGTAGAATATTCTATGGATTTGCACAAATACATAATGCAATGTGTCCAGTATTGTAGTATCATACAGAGTAGTTTTACTTCCCTAAAGATCCTCTGTTCTCTCCCTATGTATCTCTCTGTCTCTCCTTAAGTTCTAGCAACCACTGATATTTTTACTGTCTCAACAGTTGCCTTTACTAGAGCATCATACAACATGTTGGAATCATACTACATGTAACCTTTTCAACTTGAAGTCTTCCACTTAGTCATATACATTTCAGATTCCTCCATGAGATTTTCAGGACTTGATAGCTCAATTCTCTTTAGCAATAAATAATATTCCAATTATTTATTGCTAAACTGTCTGGTCCACAGTTTATACATTCACCTACTGAAGAACATGTTGGTTGCATCAGTTGTGAAGTTTTGACAATTATGAACAAAAGTATTATAAGCTGCCCTGTGAAGGTTTTTTTGTGGATAAAAGTTTTACTTCCTTTGAGTAAATATTAAGGAGTATAATTGATGGATTGTATGGTAAGGACATATTTCATTTTGTAAGAAACTGCCAAATTGTCTTCCACTGTAGCTATACAATTTTGCATCTCCACTAACAGTAAATGACAGCTTCTGTTTCTCCACATCCTTACCATCATTTGATGTTGTCAGTGTTCTGAATTTTGCCCATTCGAACGAGTATGTAGTAGTTTCTCATTGCTGTTGTAATTTGCATTTCCCTAATGACATATAATGTGGAACATCTTTTTATGTGCTGATTTTCCATCTCCATATCTTCTTTGGTGTCATGCATGTTAATAATTTTATTAGTCTGTTTTCATGTTGATGAAGAAACACCCAAGACTGGGTAATTTGTAGAGAAAAAGAGGTTTAATGAATTTACAGTTCTACATGGCTGTGGAAGCCTCACAATCATGATGCACGGCAAAGAGGAGCAAGTCACATCTTATATGGATGGCAGCAGACAAAGAAAGAGAACTTGTTCAGGGAAAATCCTCTTTAAAAAAACATCAGATCTCATGAGACTTATCCACTATCATGAGAACAGCATGAGAAAGACCCACAGCCATGATGCAATTACCTCCCACTTGGTCCCTCCGACAACATGCGGGAATTCAAGACTAGATTTGGGTAGGGACACAGCCAAACCATATCAAGAATTTTGGGCTATTTTTTAAATTAGGTTTTTCATTTTCTTCTTGCTGCATTTTACAGTGTGTGTGTGTGTGTGCATGCATGCATGTGTGTGTGTGGGTGGGTATGTGTATTTTGGAGTACTGTCCTTTATCAGATGAGTTTTGCAAAAATTTTCACCAAGGCTGTATTGTGTCTTTTCATTCTCTTTACAATGACTTGGACAAAGCTGAAATTTTTAATTTTATTAAAGTCCACCTTATCAATTATTTCTTTCATGGGTCGTGCCTTTGGTGTTATATTTTAAAAAGTTGTCACTGTACCCAAGGTCATCTAGATTTTATAATATGCTGTTTGGTAGGAGTTTCAGAGTTTTGGATTTTACATTTAGGTCTGTGGTTTATTTTGAGTTAACTTTTACGATGGTATAAGATATGTTTATATATTCCTATTTTCACATGTGGATGTCCAGTTGTTCCAGCACCATCTGTTTGTAAAGACCATCTTTCTTCCCTTGTGTTGCCTTTGCTTCTTTGTCAAAGAATAGTTCACTATACTGAGGTGAGTCTACTTCTGAGTTCTCTATTCTGTTCCATTGATCTATTTGTCTATTTTCTTCCACCAATACCGCACTGTATTACTGTAGCTTTATGGTAAGTCTCGAAGTTAGGTAGGTGCAAACCTCACTCTTTGTTCTTCTACTTCAGTATTAATTTGGCCATTCAGGGTCTTTTTTCTCTCCACATAAATTTTAGAATCAGTTGATTGGTATTCATAAAATAACATTGAGATTTTGAGTAAAATTGCATTGAAATTATAAATCAAATTAGAAAATATTGAGTGTTTCTATGCACAAACATGGAATATTTTTCCATTTACTTGTTCTTTGATATTTTTCCTCAGAGTTTTGTTTTCTTCATATTGATTTTGTGTGTATTTTATTAGATTTATACCTAAGTACAGTCAGGTGTCACAACAATAGGGAAACATTTTGTGAAATGCATCTTTATGCAATTTTATTATCATAGTAGCATTATAGAGTGTACTTATACAAATTAGATGATACAGCCTGTTACACATCTAGGCTATGTGATATAGCTTATTGCTTCCAGGATATAAGCATACACAGTATGTTAGTATACTGAATGCTGACACGATTCTAATATAATGGTAAGTACTTGTGTATCAAAATATAACTGAGCATAGAAAAGGTACACTACAAATACAGTATAAAAAATAAAAAATAGTACATCTGTATAGGGCACTTACCATTAATGGAGATTGCAGGACCGTAAGTTGCTCTGGGAGAATCAGTTAGTGGTGAGTGATGTGAAGTATTCACTACTGTAAATTTCAGAAACACTATACACTTTGGCTATAATAAATTTATAAAAATATTTTTGGCTGGACGCAGTGTCTCATACCTGTAATCCCAGCACTTTGGGAGGTCAAGGCGTGCAGATCATGAAGTCAGGAGATCGAGACCATCCTGGCTAACACAGTTGAAACCCTGTCTCTAATAAAAATACAAAAAATTAGCTGGGTGTGGTGGCACACCTCTGTAGTCCCAGCTATTCAGGAGGCTGAGGCAGGAGAATCGCTTGAACCTGGGAGGTGGAGGTTGCTGTGAGCCGAGATTGAGCCACTGTTCTCAGTCAAGTCTGGGTGACTACTGAGCAAGACTCCATCTCAAAAAAAAAAATATATATATATGTATATATGTGCGTGTGTTTAGTAAATTAAACAGCTTACTGTAATGTTTTTACTTTACAGAACTTTTTTTAAAAAAACCCTTTTAACCTCTTTTTCAATAACACTTAGCATCAAAACACAAACACATTGCACAGTTGAACAAAAATATCCTTTCTATATATCCTTATTCTATAAGTTTTTTCTAATCTTTTATTTTTTTCTTTTTAAACATTTTTGTAAAAAACTAAGACACAAACGTACACATTAGTCTAGGTCTATACAAGATCAAAGTCATCAATATCATTGTTTTCTACCTCCACATTTTGTCCCATTGGAAGGTCTTCAGGGGAAATAACACACATAGCGCTGTCATCTCCTATGATAACAATGCCTTCTTCTGAAATACCTCCTGAAACAATTGCCTAAGGCTGTTTTACAGTTAACATTTTTTAATGAGTAGGAGTATACTCTAAAATAACAATTAGAAGTATAGTATCCTACATACATAAACAAGTAACATAGTTTATTACTGTTGTTTATTATCATTATCAAGTATTATGTACTGTACATAATTGCCTGTGCTATACTTTTATATGAGTGGCAGCACAGTAGCTTTGTTTACACCAGCATCAACACAAACACATGAATAATGAGTTGCACTTGCCTGTTACAAAAGCTACGGAGTCATGAGGCATTGGGAAATTTTCAGCTCCAGTATAATCTTATGGGACCACAAACATATATGCAGACTGTCATTGACCAAAACTTTGTTATGTGGTCCACGACTATTTCAATTTTGAGGACTGCTAATGGGAATGGTAATGCGTTTTTAATTTCCAATTCCACTTGTTCATTGCTGATGTAAAGGAAGGCAATTGACTTTTGTATATTAACCTTGTAACCTGCAGTCTCATTATAATTCCTTGTTAGATCAAGAATTTTTATTTTTGGTCAATTTTTCTGGATTTTCTATGTAGACAATCATGCCATCTGCAAAACCAGTTTTATTTATTCCCTCTGAGTCAGTACAGTTTTACTTCCTTTTCTTGTCTTATTAAATGAGGCAGGACTTTTAGTATGATGTTGGAAAGCAATGGTGAGAAGGAACATTCTAGCCTTGTTTCTGGTTTCAGCTGGACGACTTTTAGTCTTTCACAATTAAATAGAAGGTTAGCTGTAGTTTTCTGTGGATGTTCTTTATAAGCTAAAAGAGTTCCCCTCTAGTACTAGTTCACTGAGAGATTTTATCATAGATGAGTGATAAATTTTGCCTAATAATCTTTCTGCACTTATTGACATAACCATGTGATTTTTCTTCTGTAGCCTGTTGATGTGGTGGATTACATTAATTTTTGAATGTTGAACTTGCCTTGCATACTTGGGATAAATCCGAGTTGGTCAAAATTTATGTTTTTTAGTACATTGTGATTTTGATTTGCTTATATTTTTGACAAGTTTTGCATCTATCTTCATGTGAAATATTAGTCCATAGATATTTTTGTTTTTTGCAGGATCTTTGTCTAGTTTTGATATTAGCGTAATGCTGGACACATAGAATAAGTTAGGTGGAAATATTTCCTGTGCATCTGCCTTCTGAAAGACATGGTAGAGAAAAATTGGCTTATTTTCTTCCTTTAATGTTTGGTATAGTTTACCAATGAACTGGTATATTTTGGAATGCTATTAATTATTGATTCAATTTCATTAATAGATATAGGCCTACTTGGATAGTGTATTTTGCCTCATGTGAGTTTTGCAGTTTGTATATTTTACGAAACTGGTGCATTTCCTCTAGGTTGTTAAATTTGTGATCGTAGATTTCGTTATACTATTCTTTTATTATCCTTTAAAGTCCATGTGATCTGTAGGGATCATCTGAAATTTCTGATATTAGAAATATGTGTCCAGTCTTTTTTTTTTTTCTTAATTAGCTTGCCTAAAGGCTAGTGGTCTTTATAAAGAAGAAACTTTGGTTTTTCTTATTTTCTCTACTTTTTTCTCTCTTTTCTATTTTATTAGTTTTGGCTTGAATTTTCATTAATATTTTTTTCTTCTTACATTAGATGTAACTTAATTTTTTTTTTTGAGATGGAGTCTCCCTCTGTTGCCCAGGCTAGAGTGCAGTGGTATGATCTTAGCTCACTGCAACATTTATCTCACAGGTTCAAGCGATTCTCTTTCCTCAGGCTCCAGAGTAGCTGGGATTACAGGTGCAAGCCACCATGCCCAGCTAATTTTTGTATTTTTAGTAGAGACGGGGTTTCACCATGTTGGCCAGGCTGGTCTTGAACTCCTGACCTCTGGTGATCCACCCGCCTTGGCCTCCTAAAATGCTGGGATTACAGACGTGAGCCACCACACTTGGCCCTTTAGTTTTCTAAGGTGGAACTTAGATGATAGATGGCACACTTATCTTTTTGAATATACACATTTAATTCTATGACATTGCCTTTAAGAATTGTTTTTGTTGCATCCCATAAATTTTGATGTTTGATTTTTATTATTGTTAGATCAAAATACTTCTTAATTTTTCCTTCAGAGTTCTTCTTTGACCTATGTGTTATTTAGAGGTGTTTGCTTAATCTCCAAATATTTCAGAATTTTCCAGCTATTTTTCTGTTATTGATCTATTTTAGTTCCATTGAAGTATGAGAGCACACATTATATAATTTCTATTCTTAAAATTTTTAAGCCACATATTATGGCACAGATGTGGTCTATCTTAGTAAATGTTTCATGTAGTCCTAAGAAAATAAAAGTCCTTTCTTGTTTGATGAAGTAATTGATAGATTTTTATTATGTCCTGTTGATTCATGGTGCTATTGAGTTCAACTATGTCCTTATTAAATTTCCACCTGCTGGATTAATCTACTTGTGCTAGAGGGGTGTTGAAATCTTCAACTGAAACAGACTCATCTTTTTCTTTTTTGCAGTTCCATTAGTTTTTGCCTCATGTGTTTTGGTGGTCTGTTGTTAGGTGCATGCAGGTTAAGGATTGTTATGTCTTTTTGGTGTATTGACCCCTTCATCATCATGTAATGCCCCTATTTATCTCTGATAATTTTCCTTATTCTGATGTTTGCTTTGTCTGAAGTTAATATAGGTACTTGTGTTTTATTTTTGATTTGTATTAGCATAACGTATTTTGTATGTATCTTTTTTTTTTTTCAAAGAAAAGGTCTTTGTCACCCAGGCTGGAATGCAGTGGCATAATCATAGCTCACTGCAACCTCAAACTCCTGGGGTCAAGTAGTTCTCCCATCTCAGATCCCTAAGTAGCTGGAGCTACAGGTACACAGTACCATACCTGGACATTTTTTTTATTTTTTTTGTTTTGTAGAGACAGGTTCTCACTATGTTGCCCAGGCTAGCCTTGAACTGCTGGACCCAAATGATCCTCCCACCTTAGCCTCCCAGTACTGGGATTACAGGTAGGAGTCACCACGACTAGCCTATCTCTTTATTTTCAATGTGTAGGTGTCTTTATATTTGAATTGGGTTTCTTGTTAGACAACAAGTATTTGGGTCTTGTTTTTTTTATCTGCTTTGGCAGTTCTGAGTTTTAATTGATGCGTCTGAATGATTGATATTCAAAGTAATTACTAATATAGTTGGATGAATATCTACCATACTTGTTACTCTTTTTTGTTTGTTGCCCTTGTTCTTTGTTCCTATATGTCTTATACTTTTTCCTGCCATTGTGGTTTTAATTTAATATTATTAATTTAATTTAATTTAATACTACATTAATTTAATTTAATTTAATTTTACATGATCTTATATTTTTTCTTTAATTTTCACTGTTTTAAAAAACTTTTAAGTTTTTGCTTTAATGTTTGCTATACAAATTCAAGTCCACTTTCAAATATCATATCACTTCATAGGTCATGCAAGTACGTTATAATAACAAAATATTCCTTATTCCTCTCTGTGCCACTTATTTCACTTATACATAAGCGCATATATATATCATTATATATGCATATATACACACATACACATGCAAACATAAGCATACATAATTGAATACATTATTGCTATTGTAATTTTGAACAAACTTATTTTTTGATCAATTAAAAATAAGAAAGTAAATTATTTTTATCTTACCCTCACTTATTCACTCTCTGATACTCTTGACTTCTTTATGTAGATTTGAGTTTCTGGCCTGTATTATTTGCCTTCTCTCCAAAGAAGTTATTTTAACATTTCTTATTGTCTACTGGAAAAATGCCCTCAATTTTTGTTTGGCTGAGAAATTATTTCTTTTTTACCTTTAAAAGATAATTTTGCAGGGTACAGAGTTCTAGGTTGGTTTTTATCTCTCAACATTTCAAATACTTTCTCTTCTTGTTAGCACAGTTTTCAAGAATTAGATTGGTGTAAGTGTGTTATCTTTGTTCCACTATAGGTAAGGTATATTTTTTCCTCTGGCTTTTTCATTTTTTGCTTTGTTTTCTGAAATTGGGATATGATATGCCTAGGTGAGGCTGGCATGTGTGTGCGTATGGCATTTATCATGCTTGGTGGCTTTTTTGTTTATTTTGTTTGTTTTATTTTGTTTTTTGTTTTTTTGGGAGGCGGGGACTGAGTCTTGCTCTGTCCCCCAGGCTGGAGTGCAATGGTGTGATCTTGGCTCACTGCAACCTCCGCCTCCTGGTTTCAAGTGATTCTCCTGCCTCAGCCTCCCCAGTAGCTGGGACTACAGGCGCCCACCACCACACCTGGCTAATTTTTGTATGTTTGTAGTAGAAACGAGGTTTCACCATATTGGCCAGGCTGGTGTCAGACTCCTGACCTTGTAGTCCACCCACCTCAGCCTCCCAAAGTGCCGGGATTACAGGCGTGAGCCACCACACCTGGCCCATGCTTGGGGTTTTTATGGATTCCTGGATCTGTGGCATTAGGTCTAACAGAATTTGGGAAAATTCTTAGTCATTATTGCTTCAACTATTTCTTGTGTTCCTTTCTCTCTTTCATCTCCTTTGGGTATCACTATTAAACATACTGTATACTTTCTGTAGTTTCCCTATGGCTATTAGGGTTATAATAACAGAAACTATAATCTTCTGCTATTTTTTAAATTCTCTTTTTTTTTTTTTTTTGACAGACTCTCATTCTGTTGCCAGGCTGGAATGCAGTGGTGCAATCTCGGCTCACTGCAACTTCCACCTCCTGAGTTCAAGTGATTCTCCTGCCTCAGCCTCCTGAGTAGCTGGGACTACAGTCGTGTGCCACCATGCCCAGCTAATTTTGTATTTTTAGTAGAGACAGGATTTCACCATGTTGGCCAGGATGGTCTCGATCTCTTGACATCCTGATTTGCCTGCCTTGGCCTCCCAAAGTGCTGGGATTACGGGCATGAGCCACCGCGCCTGGCCTACATTCTTTTTTATTTGTTTCCACTGTCATATCTTCACGCTCAGAGATTCTTTCCTCAGCAGTTTGCAGTCTACTAGTTAGCTTATCAAAGACATTCTTTGTTTCTTATAGTATTTTTGACCTCTAGCATTTTTTTATTGTTTCTTGGAGTTTTCATCTTTCCGCTTACATTATCCATTGCATGCTGTCTGCTTTTTCCATTAGAGCTCTTAGCATGCTAATTATAGTTGTTTTAAATTGCTGGTCTGATAATTCCAATATTCCTAAAATATCTGACTCTGGTTCTGATGCTTGTTCAGTACTTTCAAGTGGCGTTTTTTGGTTTTTCTTGTTTCTTCTTTTTTTTTTTTTAGCCTCTTTGTATACATGTATGCATGTAATTTTTAAATTTTTTTTTCTTTGAAATCCTGACATGATGTATTAAGTAAAAGAAACTTCAGTAAATAGGTCTTTAGTGGTGTGGTGTTAAGTTGTGGGGGAAGGGAAGCATTCTATGGGTCTATGGTTGTCAGTAGTTCATAAACCTTTGCTACTGGACTGTGAACTTCACCAGTGCTCCTCAGTTTTTCTCCCCTTAGTAAGTCAGAATGGCTAGAGGGGACCGGAGTTGGATATTTTTATTTCCCCAGGTAGTTTGGGCTCTAATAAGACCTTAGATTATTAAGCTTTAGTAAATAGTTTCTCCTGAGGTCAGACCTTGTTAAAAATAGAATGCTCTAGCGTATTTGCAATTGGTAATTTTCCCCTCCCCCTGCTGGAAGTAGAAGGATATTTTTCTCCTGTGTTCTCTGTGAGTCCCTGGTAGAGCTCTTGGAGGTAATGCTCACAAAATATAAGGGCATCATCTCTATGACTGGGTCCTCTGGAGTTTTAACTTTCAGATTTGCCCACACTGAGCCTCCAGCAATTCATCAATTAAAATTTAGGTTTTTCTACCCTAGCACTGGGTCCCATGGAGGTTTACGTTTGTAGGTTACTGTTTCAGTAAGTTGTGATTCTCTGTATCCACCTATCTTTTCAATATTCAGGATAGCAGTTTACCCTGTGACTTTACTTCTTTGGTCTAAGAAAAGTTGTTGATTTTTCAGTTCATTTAGGTTTTACTTGCTGTTAGGATGAAGTGGCAACTTCTAAGCTCCTTAAGTGTCAGACTAAAACCTGGTATCTTCCTTGGTTCTCTTTGTAGATATTGTTAAGTCCATTCTTTCCTAAAATGGAAAATGTTTAAATGTCAGCATCATATAAACTCATTTTAACATTTTTAACTGCTAGTAAATCATCAATTGGTCTACAAAGAGCCCTAGTTGAATATACTATTAAGTTTGGATGTTGCCATGAATGAACTGGTTTACCTGAAATTTATGCCAGTGCTTGAGTCTCTAAGGGGTATAAACGTATCGTGATAAGGGAGCTTAAGAGGTTGAGAACTTGTGACTAGACATTTATATGGCATCAATATATTCTGGTTAATGAAAGATGCTATCAACAGAGCGGGGTCTGGGAAGACAAGTAGTGGTGTGTCAGGGCAGATTGATACTGCTATTCAGGCTACACATAATTAAGAATGGTCATAGAGGAGAAATTTTTATGTGATAGATATTTTAGCTATGGCCACATGGACAATATGTGGTGACAAATAAACATGTCTTTGTTTCCATCTGTGTTGTCTCGAAGCCATTTATCAATTTTGCCACTGAAAACCTGATTACATCCAGGAAAATGAGCCTATAGGAGAAAAATGTCTTTTTTTATGTGGATAATGCTTTTGCACCACAGATTCAGTGTAGTGCTAAGAATTTGATTGTCAAAAACAGCTTACTCTCAACTATGACAAAATTTAGACAATTATATACCTTCTTTTAATTAAAATAGGCAATAAATAGAAGTTTAAACAAATGTACTCAATAGATAATAAATGGGCAATAAACATTTAAACAAACTTAAAATGATTATATGTGGACCTTTTTTTGAGATTCCGTTTTTAAACTTTGGTTAAGGAAAATGAGTAATTTTAGTTTGTTTTACGTGTAATTTGCCTTGGAGTGCTTAGGGTAGGCTTCCACAGACCAAGGATGCATTTTCATTTATTTCGCGATGCTACCTTCTAGTGCCTACTGCAGACCCAGGTACTAAAGAATAGGATGAAAGGCCAAATTCCACTGGGCCTTGTAATAGATATTATAGCCCCCTAGCTTTCCTCCCATCACAATCATTTTAATGTATGTACTACAACAATAATATATATATATCATTATTTCCTAAAGCAGAAAATGTTTAAGTTTTAGCACCATATAAACTCATTTTAATATTTTCAACTGCTAGTAAATCATCAATTGGTCTACAAAGAGCCCTACTTGAACATACTATTAAGTTTGGATGTTGCCATGAACAAGCTGACAGACTGTTTACCTGAAATTTATGCCAGTGCGTATTAGTTACCCAACTCTGAGTCCTTTGGCTGATGAATTTCATTTTGGTTTGTTTAATGACTATTAGAAGATAAACAGATGATAAAAGTGGTAGCAATTCCATAAGAGGCCAATATCAGTTACAAAATTTAGAATCTTCACTGTCATTCTTAATTGCTTACCCTCCCTCATGTTGACAAGTCCTAACATGTCTAGTTTCAAAATAATGTAAAGGGCCATATTTCCTTTTCTCTACACCTCCATGAACCCCATTCTAGTTTAAGTCACCATCATCTCTAGGTCTGAGTGAATGTAACAGGTTTTTTTTTTTTTTTTTTTTTTTTAATCCCCCTTCTTGTCCTCTAAACCATTCTTGTCATCTAAACCATTTTTAAAATATTAGCTGTGGTAAACATTGACAATAAAAGAGTCACAATCCACATCATCTCTGTGTCCAATTTCAGGCCACTGTTGATAATTGAAGCACAACACATTGTTTCTCTAATACAACATACGAATTTATTGGCTGCAGGAAGCACACTATAGTTGTGTAAAAAGAAGACTCTACATAATCCTGCTTAGTTTAGAATCATGACTCAGAGACTTACTGGTGATGTGGTTTTGAAGAACTTATTTAAACTATTTGTTTCAGTACCTTATTGTCAAATATTGTAATAGTACCCTCTTAAAAGGTTGTTGTTAGAGTTAAGTGGGTTAATCATAAAGCAACTTAAAATAGTACCTGGCATACAGTAAGTAATTGCTCAGTAAATATTTAGTTTATTCTTGCCAGAGCCAAGAAAGCACACAATGATCTAGGCACTACGTACTTTGCTTCCTCTTATTCTCCTGCTCATTCATTGTCTTCTAGACTCAATGGCAGCCCTCTGATCAGTTCCTCTATCCTGCTAAGTTCTTTTATTTGGGACGGAGTTTTGCTCCTTTTGCCCAGGCTGGAGTGCAATGGCGCAATCTCGGCTCACTGCAACCTCCGCCTCAGCAGAGCAGGTTCAAGTGATTCTCCTGCCTCAGCCTCCTGAGTAGCTGGAATTACAGGTACCCACCACTACGCCCAGCTAATTTTATATTCTTAGTAGAGACAGGGTTTCACCATGTTGGCCAGGCTGGTCTCGAACTCCTGACCTCAGGTGATCCATCCACCTTGGCCTCCCAAGCTAAGTCCTTTTTTTAGCTACAAGTTTTCACTCAGAACCTGAAATGCTCTCTCCTGTTTTTCCCCTACTGGCTGATTCTTAACCTTATTTGATTTATTGTGACTTTCTCAGTAGACTCTCTCCCAATCATCTAGGTTTCCATGTATCAGGCCTGGTAATTTCATTTCAGTTGAGTTCTTCCTAATCATTATTATAAATATTTCATAATTCTATTTCAATTGACTGCTTCCTAATCATTATTGTCTGTTTTCTTGTTAATTGTCTACTTGTCTCTGTTGTTCACATCAAATTCTCAATGTCTTCTAGATAAAAGACCTGAATAAAAGGTGCTCAATGCCTGCATGAATTAATTGGTTGTGTTTACTAACCCAATACCTTAGGTGTGTCATGCTGGAACACAAGAGCCTTGTGCCAAAAATTCCACTGATTCTACCACTGTTTTTGTACGATAGTACTAAGATAGCACTTTTTGGCTGGGCGCGGTGGCTCACTCCTGTAATCCCAGCACTTTGGGGGGCCAAGGCAGGCAGATCACGAGGTCAAGAGATCGAGTCCAACATCCTGGCCAACATGGTGAAACCCTGTCTCTACTAAAAATACAAAAATTAGCTGGCATGGTGGTGCGTGCCTGTAGTCCCAGCTACTAGGGAGGCTGAGGCAGGAGAATCACTTGAACCTGGGAGGCAAAGGTTGCCGCGAGCTGAGAACGTGCCACTGCACTCCAGTCTGGCAACAGAGTGAGACTCCATCTCGAAAAAAAAAAAAAGTCACTTTTTGAGTTTTTGTCCATAGTGAATTTATGCTGAATCAAAATTTCTGTGTATTATTATTATTATTATTATCATTATTTTTAACAAATATGCAGTCAATTTCTGGATAAAAGGCTTGGTGTCTTTTTTTCTTTTCTTCTTCTTCTTCTTCTTCTTTTTTTTTTTGAGACAGAGATCCGCTCTTGTTCCCCAGGTTGGAGTGCAATGGTGCGATCTCAGCTCACTGCAACCTCCGCCTCCCAGGTTCAAGTGATTCTCCCGCCTCAGACTCCCGAGTAGCTGGTATTACAGGCGCCCGCCACACCACCTGGCTAATTTTTGTATTTTTAGTAGAGACGTGGTTTCACCATGTTGGCCAGGCTAGTCTCCAATTCCTGACCTTGTGATCCCCCTGCCTCAGACTCCCAAAGTGCTGGGATTACAGGCATGAGCCACCTCGCCCAGCCCAGAGAATGCAATCGAAGTTTCCTCCTACTTAGATATAAGAAAATGGAAAATTTAAGCTTCCTTCCTTACAACATTCAAAGTTCCTATTAAATATCTTACCTAATTCAACAAAAATGGTGTTTCTTCTTTCACTAAAGTTTATCTTAACATTTTTTTCTCTGAAATACAGTCTTTCAGATATGCACAATGTCTTTACTTGAGATAATTTTTAAAAGAAAGGATTTATGTATAGAGAACAGTTAAAGATAATAAAGTCTTAGGAAAAATAGAAAGCCCTTGAGTTGCACAGTGAAAAAGTTACTAAATAGAGACATAGAAGTTGAAGGAGATTGATAGATGAGGCTTCAGACTGCAGGTGATTAAGCTTGCTGGTGAAGAAGAGACCACACAGGGTAATGAACTGAGTGACCCAGATGTAGCAAGCTACTTTCAACTGAACTACTCCACTAATGAAAATGTACCTGGCTTCGGTTGTTGTTTTCTTTTAGAAAATAAAGATAATAATTAGCGGTGGAATTATTTTGATCCTCTATTTCCTTATGAGCAGTGAAGTAAACTTAGAACACTTTTTTGGTTCAGTTGTTGATTCTTTTAATTGCACCAAAAACCAAACACCAATTTGTAACTAAAATAATGTACTGTAAAACATGAAAAAAGTAAAATACATAAAATTTTAGGAAAAGTGACACATCAAAAATGACAAGTCAAATAATTTTTATTTAAGACCCACTTTAAATATAAGCAGTTAAAATGGAGTTATGGAAGTAAATTAATCATTTTGGACATCAAGACTTCATATAATCTTTAAATATATTTATGTGCTATGGCTATCAAATTAAGTTGTACATTAGAATCTACTGCTGTAGAGGTTATAAATAAGCCTTTGTAAAATCTTATTGTAGTTCTTATGATGGTATCTCGTATTGCGGACAGCATTTAGGTATCAAACTGTGAGCAAAATTATTAAATAGAGAATATCTAAGAATTGATAAAATTAATATCAGATAAGAATAAAATGAAGTTCATCATAAGACACTATTAAAAATAGCCATAAAAAAGTATTACAGAGTGCTTTTAAAATTCCCATATAGAGATAAAATTAATAATGCTACCTAGTATATTATTGTTTTGTAACTCAAAGAAGAGATGTTTTATTTGTTCAGATGAAGTAACTAGTAAACTTACTTTCGGATAAATCTTTATTGAAAAATATTTATGAATCATTGTACTATAAAACTGTGATGGAGAAGAACATGAATATGCTCCCAACTTCAATAAACTAAGTACAGTAGGAAAGTACAGAAAGGAAAACAACACCTGTGTCTTACTTTGTGTCCTCATTTGATGCCAAACGTGTTATTTATTATTGTTCAAATCCTAGATTCAAAACGTGAGCCTCAGATAAAGTACTTGACTTATTCAAAAATCCAAGTTGGAGTGAAATTGTGGAACCAAAACTTGAATTCATATCTGCTTGGCTTGAAGGCATATGTTCTTTACACTCTATGACATGACCATCCCTAAAAGCAAGGTCCATATACACACCAGGTAAAGGCAGAAGACTTATAAACACGTAGTTAGAAAGCAATGAAATAAAGGATGTAAGGAAACAGCTACCTATCTTCAAAGACAGCAGAGAAAACTTGGTGTTGCCATGACTAAAGAAACTAAGGAAGTAACTGATTGTCAAAATGAGCAATGATATTTGGAATTTTATTAAGTAGAACTGGTATAAAAACAAAACCAAAACACACAATTTCAAAGGGAAAATGTACATAGGGAAAAAAGTATGCCTTTCTTAAATATATTCTAGGCATTTTCTGCAAGGAGGGTGTGAAAACAGATTCTTATGTGAAATGGTGCTTTTACATTTATGTGAACGTCACTTGTCCTCTTTATGGAGGCATTGCTTGAGAAATAAATAAATAGTACAATAATCAATGGCTGAATTTTGTACAACATATATTTATTATAATTACTCATCAGAGAGACAACTAATACCTTGCCTGATAGACTTACTTTGTAATATCTGGTGTATTCCATATTCTTTGAATGAAAATTGTTTGACTAATTCTGTACAGTAATTCTTACAGTAATAGATGTCTGCAATATTAATAGAGGTAGGTCATCTACTTTCCAGGCTTTGGATTTTAATATCTATAAGAGGGGAGAAATCAGATTAAGTATATATTGGGATGTTAGTTCATCTGAGGTAAAGGACTAAGCTTATAATAAAATTTTCAGATACTAAATTCTAACTACTCTATAACTTGCTTTTCTCATTTGATAAAGTATCACGGTTATTCCTTCAAGTTAATTCATATAGATCTAACTCATTTTTATAGTAGGTGGTGTAAGCTTCTATATTATAAACAAATGACAATTTATTCATTCTTCAACTGATGGGTGTTGAGATTTGTGTCTTTTTTAAAAATCCAAAACAATTGTGGAAGAAATATCATTATGCCTATATCCTTATATACTGGGATTTTGTTGTGATCAGATAAATTTCCAAAAGCATAATTCTGACTGAACGTCTTCCTTATGCCATGGGTTTTAAAAGATCTTATTAGATTTCTTTTTAAACTGAAGAAACATTTTAAGCTCTTGACATTAATATATATATTTATTTCCCTGATTTAAAAAATAGTGGATATTATCATTGTTTAAAAAATATTTACAGTTTTTATGAAGGAATGATGTGATACTTTTTCTTTTTATATTAATAATATGCACATTTTAACATCTAGAAAAATTAGGTATTTTTTTTCATGAGGTCAGGATTAGCATTTGTTTTCCTCTATAAATTGTTTCCACATATGTATTAAGCGTTATTTATTGAGTTGCTTCTATTTTTGTATTAATATGATTTTGATTTTTAGTCTTATTTACTCTTTATTGACATATAGGGTTATATATTGATACATATATACATATATATATATATATATATATGGTTACTTAAGTACGTTTTTCTTTTAAATTTAGTTGTGATTTATCTTGCCACAAACGTTTGGTTTTTAATGTTGACTATATATGCATATGTTTTTTCAGGGTTTCTGTAGTTTTACTGTTGTTTATGAGGTAAGTTCATCTCAACACTATTAAATATCCTTATAGTTTTCCCTCTAATTTTCTGTTTTATATTTTCTATTTAAAACTTTAATTCACCAGGTTTCAATTTATGTATATAGTAAAGCAGAGATTTAGCTGTGGTTTTATCCAGATATAGAGACAGTTTTGCATAGATCCTTACAAAGTTGAATTTTTTTTCTCATTGCAAGAATTAACCCTTTTGCCTTTTTTATTTTTTAATTTTTATTTCTTTATTTTTTTTGAGACAGAGTCTCTCTCTGTCACCCAGGCTGGAGTGCAGTGGCACAATCTCGACTCACCACAACCTCCACCTCCTGGGTTGAAGCAATTCTCCTGATTCAGCCTCCTGAGTAGTTGAGACTACAGGCATGTGCCACCATGCCCAGCTATTTTTTTTTTTTTTTTTGTATTTTTAGTAGAGACGGGGTTTCACTATGTTGGCCAGGCTGGTCTTGAACTCCTGACCTCATAACCCACCCACCTCAGCCTCCCAAAGTGCTGGAATTACAGACATGAGCCACCGCGCCCAGCCTACTTTTTGCCTTTCAGTCATATCATCTGAAAATTTCCATAGCTACTTTCATCTAGAACTGTGTTTTGTTCCACTTTCTCTTTGTGTGCAATGCCAACAACTTTAATGGCATTTAAAAATGTTTAAATATTAGTGAGTCAAGAACACCCTTACTATTATTATTCTAAAATTTCCAAGAATATTCAGATACTTTCTACTCCATAATAATTTTCTGTAACTTAATTTTAATTTTATATGTATATACACCTAATTAGGTGTATATGTATGTGTCTATACATATATATGTATATGTAAGACATACAATATATATACATACACATACATACAATATACACCTAATTAGGCGTGTATATACATATACACTTAATAATTGTATATGTTCATATGGTATAGAGTAATATTTTGATACATTTATACAATACATAATCATCAAATCAGGGTAATAAACATATCCATCACTTCATACCTCTATCGCACCTTTGTATTTAAAACATTCAATATCTTCTCTTCTAGCTATTTGAAAATATATAATCAGTTACTGCAACCGTAATCACTCGAGTGCTATAATACACTAGAAATTATTCTACTTATCTAGCTATAATTTCGTGTTCATTAATGAATCTTTCATTATTATCTCTTCCCATGTTACTTTTCCCAAGCCTCGAATAATCACAGTTCTACGCTCTATTTCTATGCAATCAATGTTTTTAGCACCCACATATCAGTGAGAGCATGTAGTACTTCTCATTGTGTGTCTAACATTTAACCTAACACAATGTCCTTCAGACTCATCCATGTTGCTGTTAAAGACAGGATTTCATTCTTTTTTATGGCTGAATAAGATTTAATTGTGTATATGTACCACATTTTCTTTATCCATTCATCTTTTAATAAAACGTTGATTCCATATTTTGGCTATTGTGACCAGTGCCGCAATAAACATGGAGGTGTAGATATCTCTTCCATATACTGATTTTCTTTCCTTTGCGTTAATACCAAGTACTGGCATTTCTGGATCAGATGGTGGTTTCATTTTGTTTTTTTAGGAACTTCCATACTGTTTTTATAATTACTATACAAATTTATATTCCCATCAACAGTGTGTAAGAGTTCCCTTTTCTCTGCATCCTCACCATTGTTAATTTTTCTCTTTTGATAATAGCCATTTTTTTATATACATAATAGTCATACCTATTTGGGAAGTATATATGATATTTTGATATATAACATGTAAAGATCAAATCAGAATAATTGGAATATTCATCACTTTATATATTTATCCTTTTTATGCAAGTAACATTCAAATCGCTTTTTCTGGCTATTTTTACAAGTAAAATAAATAATTACTAATGATAGTTACCCTACAGATCGATCTAACACTGTCTTATATTTTTCTAATTGTGTATTTGTATAAATTAATCAACTTATCTTCATCCCTCTCTTCCCCCTCAGCTACCTAGCTTTTGGTAACTACCAATATACTCTATCTTCATGAGACCTAATTTTTTAGCTCCCATATATGAGTGAGACCATGCAGTATTTGTTTTTCTGTGCTTGTCATAGTTTACTTAATATAATGACTGCCAATTTCATCCATGTTGCTGCAAATGACAAAATTTTACTACTATTTTTATGACAGAATAATATTCCATTGTGTATATAGACCACTGATATGGTTTTGATCTCTGTCCTTGCCCAAATCTTTTATACATTTGTAATCCCCAATGTTGGAGGTGGAGCCTGGTGGGAAGTGATTGGATCCTGAAGGCAGTTTATCATGAAATGTTTATCACCATTGCCCTTGCTGCTGTGCTGTTCTCATGATAGTGAGTGAGTTCTCGTGAGATCTGGTTAAAGCAAGTGCTTAGAGACCTACAAAGAGACTTAGACTCCCACACAATAATAGTGGGAGACTTTAACACCCCACTGTCAAAGATCAACGAGACAGGAAATTAACAAGGATATTCAGGACTTGAACTCAGCTCTGGACCAAGTGGACCTAATAGACATCTACAAAACTCTCCACCCCAAATCAACAGAATATACATTCTTCTCAGCAACTCATCGCACTTATTCTAAAATTGATCACATAATTGGAAGTAAAACACTCCTCAGCAAATGCAAAATACGGAAATCATAACAGTTTCAGACCACAGTGCAATCAAATCAGAACCCAAGATTAAGAAACTCACTCAAAACTGGACAACTACATGGGAACTGAACAACCTATTTATTGTGGCAGTATTCACAATAGCAAAGACTTGGAACCAACCCAAATGTCCATCAATGATAGACCAGATAAAGAAAATGTGGCACATATACACCATGGAATACTATGCAGTCATAAAAAAGGATGAGTTCATATTCTTTGCAGGGACATGGATGAAACTGCTGGAAACCATCATTCTCATCAAACTAACACAAGAACAGAAAACCAAACGCCACATTTTCTCACTGATAACTGGGAGTTGAATAATGAGAACACGTGGACACAGGGTGGGGAACGTCACACATCAGGGCTTGTTAGGGGGTGGGGGACTAGGGGAGGGATAGCATTAGGAGAAATACCTAATGTAGGTGACCGGTTTATGGGTGCAGCAAACCACCATGGCACGTGTATACCTAGATAACAAACCTGCAGATTCTGCACATGGACCCCAGAACTTAAAGTATAATAAAAAAAAAAAAAAAAAAAAGTATGTAGTACCACTCTTCCTCTTTCTTGCTCTTGCTCCTGCCATATAAGACATCTTGCTCCCCCTTTGTTTTCCCCTATGGTTGTAAGCTTCCTGAGGCCTCCCCAGCAGCTGAACAGATGTCAGCATTATGCTTCCTGTACAGCCTGTGGAACCGTGAGCCAATTAAACTTCTTTTCTTTATAAATTACCCGGTCTCAGGGAATTTTTTTGTGTAATGTGAGAATGGACTAATACAACCATATTTTGTCTCTTCTTTCATCAACTGATGGACACTTTAATTGATTCTGTACCTTGGCTATTGTGAACAGGGCTGCAATAAACACGAGACTGCAGATAACTCTTGAATACGTTGATTTTCTTTTTTTATAATAAATCCAGTAGTGGAAATCCTATATCATATCAGTGCTTTTTGTAATTTTTAGAGGAACCTCATTTTCCATAGTGGTTGTATTAATTTATATCTCCCCAAACAGTGTACAAGTGTTACTTTTTCTCCATCTCCTTGCCAGCATCTATTATTCCTTGCGTTTTCAAAAAAAAGCAATTTTTAACTAGGGTAGGATGATATTTCATTGTATGAATTCATTTGATGACTAGCGATGTTGAGAATTTTTCATTTCTTATTTTGAGAAATTTCTGGTCAGATCTTTTGCCAATTTTTAACTCAGATTATTTGTTTGTTTTTGCTATTGAGTTGTTTGAGTTTCATATATATTCTGGTTATTAATCTCTTGTCAGATGGATAGTCTGCAAATATTTACTCTTACTGTGTGGGTTCTCTCTTGGCTTTGTTTACTTTTTCTTTGCTGTGCAGAAGCTCTGTATCTTGATATAATCCCAATTGTCCATTTCTACTTTTGTTGTCTGTGCTTTGAGGTCTTACACAAAAAATCTTTGCTCAGACCAGTGTTCTGCTGTGTTTCCTCAATGTTTTATTCTAGCTATTTTGTAGTTTCAGGTAAGAGATTTAAGTCTTTGACATATTTTAATTTGATTTTTCTATATAATGAGAGATAGGGGTCTAGTTTCATTCTTCTGCATATGGTTACTTGGTTTTTCCATTCTTTGATAAATAGTTGTTTATTAAAGACACTTCCCTTTCACCATTGTCTGCTCTTGCCGCCTTTGTCAACAATGATTTGTCTATAAATGCATAGATTTATATCTGGCCATTCTCTTCTGTTCCATTAGTCCATGTGTCTGTTTTTACGTCTCTACAATGCTTATTTGGTTATTATAGCTTTGTAGAATAATTGGAAGTCAGGTAGTGTGATGCCTCCAGGTTTGTATTTTTCTGCTCAGGGTTGCTTTGACTATTTAGGGTCTGTTGTGGTTCCATATGATTTATAACATTGTTTTCCCATTTTGTGAAGAATGCCATTGGTGTTTTCATAGAAATTGCACAGAATCTACAAATTGCTTTAGTTAGTATGATAATTTGAACCATATTAATGCTTTCAATCCATGAAAATGAATGTCTTTCCATTTTGTGTGTCCTCAATTTTTTTTTCCACAGTGTTTTGTAGTTTTTATTGTAGATATATATCACCTCCTCATTTAAATTTATTCCTGGGTGTTTTTTGTAACTTATTATAAATAGAATTGCTTGTTTGATTTATTTTCATGATTGGTGTATAGAAATGCTACTGATTTTTGTGTGCTGATTTTGTATCCTGAAACTTTGCTAAATATACTTTACCAGTTCTGAAAGTTTTTTCAGTAGAGTTTATAGGGATTTTTAAAAATATGTAAGATGATAACTTCCACAAAGGAGGAACAATTTGACTTTCTCTTTTCTAATTTGTATGCTCCATATTTCTTTCTCTTGCCTGGCTTCTCTGATTAGGATTTCTCATACTATGTTAAATAAAAGTGATGAGAGTGAGCATCCTTGTCCTTTTCCAGTTCTTAGAGAAAAATCTTTCCACTTAATTAAATTAGCTCTTTTTAACTATAAATAACAACATGCATTGCAATAAACTGTAAAAGTCTGACTCATTTCTCTATTAAAATAAGAAAGGAGTCAGAGGTATATTATAATCACTATTATCCAAAATGTTTTTTTATTTTGTTATGTTTAATGTAATTATAAAAATAAAATATAGCCAAGATAAACATTAAAGGAAGAGCAAACTTTATTTGAAAACAATAATTTTGAATATGTAAAATCTAAAAGAAAAAATCACAATTTCTTAAGTTTTTTACTTAAAGTCTACTTTGTTTGAAATGATTGTAGTTACCCCGCTCTCTTCTGGTTTCCATTGACTTTGAATATCTTTTTCTGTCTCCTCACTTTTAATCTATCTGTGCCCTTAAAACTGAAGTGAATCTCTTGTAAGCAGCATATGCTAGTTGCATTTTGTTTTTCATTCAGCTAGTATATGTCTTTTGACTAGAGAATTTCATCAGTTTACACTTAAAGTAATTATTATTTGGTCAGAACTAAATATTGTCATTATTTTGGCTTTAAAATATATATTTTGTTTCTTTATTCCTAAATTTGAGTCTTCCTTTATGACTCGATGATTTTCTGTAGTGGTGTGATTTGATTCCTTTCTCTTTATGCTATGTGTATCTACTTATGTTCTCTTTTTGTTGTTACCATGAGGATTACATAAAACAATTTGTTATAACAGATTATTTTATGTTAATAACAACTTAGCTTTTATGGAATACAAAATCTCTACACTTTTACTTTCCTCTTTGACATTTTATGTTTTTCTTATCACAATTTACATCTTTTTATATTGTGTACTCATACAAATTGTTATAATTTTAGTTATTTTTCCTAGTTTTGTCTTTTGAGCTTTATGCTACAATAATAAGTGATTTACACACTACCATTGCAGTATTAGAGTATTCTAAATTTAACTATGTAATTACATTTTCTAGCATGTTTTACAGCATATTTTATTCCAGCATATGTTTTTCTGTTACTAGTGTCCTTTAATTTTAGGTTAATAAACTCTCTAACATTTCCTGTGTGTCAGATCAAGTGGTAACGAGCTCTCAGCTTTTGTTTGTAAAAAAGTGTTTAATCTTCCCTTCTTTTTGCAAGAAAATATTTGCCAGGTAGAATTTTTGTTGGTAGTTTGCTAGAGGTTTTTGTTTTTGTTTTTCCATTCTGTAGTTTGAATATATCATCCTGCTGTCTCCCAGGCTAGTGAAGATTTAGCAGAGACTTCTCCTACTTAACAGTCTCCTATATATAGTAATCTCTTTTTTTTGCTACTTGAGAAATTCTCTCTTTGTCTTAAATTTTTGATAGTTTGATTATTGTCTTCATGAAATCTTTGGGTTGAAACTGCTTAAAGAACTTTATTCTTTATATACCTGTATACTCATATCCAACTCAGAATGGGGAGTTTTCAGCCATTATTTATTTGAATAAGCTTTCCGTACCTTTCTCTCTTCTCCTTCAGGGACTGTCCTAATGTGTAAGGTAGTTGTCTTGATGGTTCCCTGTAAATCTCACAGGCTTCCTTTATTCCTTTCTATTATTTGATATTTTTTATCTCCTGACAAAATATTTTCAATTGACTTTTCTTCAAGTTCACAGACTTTTACATCTGCTTTGTATGTCCTCTGTTGGCACTCACTATTGTCTATAATTTTATTAATTTTGTTTTCCAGCTTCAGAATTTCTCTTTGGTTCTTTTTTATGATTTCTATATCCTCATTAAACTTCTTATTTTGTTTATCTATTATTTTTCTGGCATCATTGAGTCATCTGTGTTCTCTTGTAGTTTACCGTACTCTGTTAAAATACCTATTTTGAATTCTTTTTCAAGCAATTCATATGTCTCCATTTTGTTGAGTCAGTTACTAAAATATTGTGCTCCTTTGGTGTGTCATATTTTATTCATTTTTTTATGTTCTTGAAGTCTTACATTTGGCATTTGAAGAAGTCATCTTCTCCAGTTTTTGCTAACTGGCTTCAGGAGGAAAATGCTTTCACCAGTTAGTCTGCCTAAGAGTTCCAAGTCTCCCTCAGACATTTTTTATATTTGTGTTTACTTCACAATTTTTGTTCCTTTTTGGGGAAAACTTTTAAGATTGAATGACTTCTATCAATCACACAAAGCCAAGCCAGGTGCTGAGAACCTCTTGTTTGCTTTCCTTAGGGTAATACCATGAAATGCTCAAGTTTGTGTGCCTTCTCCCCATCGTGCTGACTGAAACTAGTCTGTGCAAGATACTTGCACCATCCACTGGGATAACCCCTGAGAGCTGCGCTGGGGAGGAAGGGTTGAGGCATATGGAGCACTTGGGTACCCGTCAGCCAGTTGAGGGGAGGGTCCACAGGAAAAGCATTCAAAACAGCCCATGGCAGTCTTCCTAATGGAAACTTCACAGCAATTGTTAGAGTCGACTCTTCTCTGTTCTCATCCTTTCTTAATCCCTCAACTGTCCTGATCACCTCAGTATTCTGTGTGGAGCAAGAAAGAAGTCAGCATCTCTTCGGGCTTTGTCCAGTATGGCTGGGAAAACAGGGCACTTCCTACACTCTCGCTTTCCCCTGTGGGAGAAAATAGTAACCAAACAGGTTTATCTTGGCACTAAGCTGTGCTGCCTTGGGAGGAGGGGAAATTCAAAAGTGAAACGGTTCTTACCTTCTTCAGTGCATCTATTCTCAGACTTTTTTCTCCAATGGTGTGCTGAAACTTCACTGCTGGGCTCACAGACTCTCACAAAGGTACTCTTGCCTGTGGGTCTGTGGGTAGTTATCAAAATTGATGCTTCTGTGGAAGGATTATCCTAGAAAGTGCCTATTCTACTAGCTTGCAGACATCTCTTGCAATATTGATTTTTATTTTCTTTTTGATTTTTTAAAGTTATAAAGTAATAAATCACTCCTTTTAGTAATATATACATTTAAAATATATTCCTTTTGATCAGACATATTTTTTTGTCAATTATTTTTGTTTTTCACTTTTTCAAATATACACATGTACACATGTATTCATATGCATATACACACATAAATATATGTATATATAAACATATTTCAATTAATATTTTTCAATCTGGTCTTTTAAACATGAATAAAGTAAAATCACGCTTTACAACTGTGCTTTTGTTAATTTTGTTTATTTTTCTAAGTTTTTTGCTTTTTTGTAAGAGAAAAGTGTTACATATTTATGGGCATATAGAATTTTATAAGTTTTTTCCTTTTTTGTGCACGGTAATTATCTTTATTATGTAATGTCTTTTTTTTACCCAGCTTATTAAAATAGGCCTGTGGTACCACTTGGTCAGATATTAACATGTTTTCTGTTATCTCATTTTGACTGTTTTTTTTTTAAATACTATTTGTCTTTTAATTTTTATTTTTACTATTTTTTAAATCTATGCCTATTTTATTTAGATGGCTTCCTTCTGGCTAGTATTGTAAAGCCCATAGTCAGATGGGTCAAATGTAATGATTTGTCATTTCTGTCTTCCTCAAAACATGTAATTACAAAGAAAAGTACATTTATATTCATGTGTGTAACAGAGGGAATACCCAAGAACAATAAACAGATTGTCAAATAGCATAGCCAATGTTGAAAAACAAATATTTCACCATTTGGAAATTAAATTGAGAGACAGTATTATTGAGCGCGGATGAATCTACAAGCATGCCACAGCATGTTGGAATCCAGATCTGGAAGCAGAAATAAAGCGTCCAAACAGTAACAGGGAATATGACAGCTCCACGCAAAAAGTAGTCTAGAGACAAACTCTGCTTGTATTCAGGGATTTTGAAGAGGAGTTTCCACTTGTGGAAAAAAAGTCCCAGTGAAATGCTATGCACCAAGCTCTTAGTTTCAGGCTTATAATAGCTTGTAGGTCTTGGGAATTAGGAGTCCATAGATATTGTCAGGTGACTAGGAACTAAAGAATGTTACCATTGACTAGATAATGAAATATCCCATACTGCTACAATATTAGAATTACAAATCATTATTGTAGTTGTGATGAGTCAAATCCCTTCAAAGATGCTAGATTTTGAGGTATGCACATAGAGAAAAGTCATTTTTTTTAAATCTAAGGCATAAATAAAAATAAAACAACTACTCCAATAACAACAAAATTATCTACTTAAGCTAAGAAACTCCAATTGCAAAACACATATTTGGAACATTCTTTATTATTATCATAATCATTTTTAAGAGATGGGGTCTCATTCTGTTGGCCAGGCTGGAGTGCAGTAGTATGATCATAGCTCACTGCAGCATTGAACTCTTAGGGTCAAGTTATCCTCTTGCCTTGTACTCTAGAATAGCTAGGATCAAAGGCACGCACCACCATGACTTGCTAATATTTTTTATTTTTATTATTATTTAGACACCACATCTCACTATGTTCTCGAGGGTGGTCGCAATGTCCTGGGCTCAAGCGATACTCCAACCTCAGCCTCCTAAGTAGCTGGAATCACAGGCACGAGACACTGCTCCCAGCATATTTGGAGCATTAAACTAATAAATGTAGAACTTATAATATAAAAGTTTATTTTAAAAAATAATATAAGAAGTATGTTTAGGCTTAAGAAAAATCGGTAAACTAATAAAAATATACTAAGTAAAACATGGAAATAGGCAGCCATTAGAAAAAGAAATATTGAGGTGGGGCACGGTGGCTCATGCCTATAATTCCAGCACTTTGGGAGGCCAAGATGGGCAGATCACGAGGTCAGGAGATCGAGATCATCCTGGCCAACAGGGTGAAACCCCGTCTCTACTAAAATACAAAAAAAATTAGCCAGACATGGTGGTGCGCGCCTGTAGTCCCGGCTACTCGGGAGGCTGAGGCAGGGGAATAGCTTGAACCCTGGAGGCGGAGGTTACAGTGAGCCGAGATCGTGCCACTGCACTCCAGTCTGGCAACAGAGCAAGACTCCGTCTCGAAAAAAAAAAAAAAAAAAGGAAAGAAATATTGGAAATGAAAAATACAGTTACTGATAAAAAACAAAACTGATGGTATAATACTACCTATCATTCATTATGTACTTTTCCGTATATGAAGCATCACACTCACTTAAAAGCACCTTGTATTAGATCCTATCATTCCTGTATTTCATACACCTTACAAGGCAGACCTGGAGCTTCATGCAGCCATAAAATCTGGTTCCAGATTAGATATTTTTAACCACTCTGCTACTGCCTCTCAACCAAGCCAGGACTGATCTGAGTTAATCAAAAGACAGGACTGAAGAATGCAATGAGCTGTGAGAGAATTTGATTAAGATAGGAAACAGAATGGATACATATGCAAAAGTAATATTTAAAGTAAAACGGATGAAATTTTTTTCAGAAAAAAGGACACGGATTAGAAGTAAAGGCATTCTGCATTCCAGGTAGGATGAATTATTATATTAAATACATATTTTGTGAAATTCCAGAGCATAAAAATAAAGACACTATTTTAAAACCTACTCAGCAGAAAGATAAATCCCAAAGAGGAAAAATTTGGGGAAGATTTTTTCACCACCAAAATAGATAATAGAATAAAATTGAAATATCTCCCAAATATTGAGGGAAATCTTATTAATCTAAATTTTTATACCAGTTAAGGTACATTTTTATGATTCATAATATAATATCATATATTTATACAGAGAAAGACTAAGATTGTATCACTCACAGATTCCTACTATAAGAAAAATTAGAAATGAGAAAAGGGATCCCCCATGGCAAGTGTGAGATATAAAAACATTTTTTTAAATGATAAAATATGTAGGTTAATTTCATTTAACCACTGATAGCAAAATAAAATTAATGTTTTCTTATTTTAAAAGGTAAAATTTGAAAGCTAAACCACAGTAAAAATACATGGCAAATTTCATTTATATTTAAGTTTATCTGAGGAAAAAAGTAAATAAGAAAGTCAAACTAATGTGACTATTACATCATTTAAGTGCTCAGTACTGACCTCATGTAAAGGAATCTAATGTGAGGGCTTAATAATTATACGTGAATATGACATAAATATCAATATAACTTTAAAAAATACATAAGATCATTTTTACCAACAAATTTACATCATGGATTAAATATTTTTGGAAAAATATATATTTTCAAAATTAATTGAAGAGCAATTGTCTATTTGCTATAAACAATAAACTTTACAATGATTGAAGATTTGAGTTAGAACAACTCTATAACCACCAAATTTTATATTAGGTTATTCCAAAATGCAAAAAATAGAAAATCTTTATTTTATATAAAGACTTTCTAAGGCTATTATCACTCTATTATTGGAATATTCTTAATACCAATTTATCTTTGAAAGAGGCATAGGGTTCTATAGTACATTATTTTAAAATGTCTGTCTTTTTGAAATAATCACATTTCCATCTTGGACTTCAAAGCAGTTAATTATACTTGAGAACAACGATAATAAGATTAATTTGATGCTCATAATGTAGATATACTCACATTAAAATATAATCATAATGGTAAATCATGTTTATTCTAAATTCTATTTTCTATTTTTTAATCTTTTTTTTTTAGTAAGAATACATATCTAAAAACAGATGAAGCAAATTTCTTTAACAAATAGGCTTTGGAATCCTCAAATGTCAAGAGCTGGAATGATCAAATGCACTTTTACTAAACCTCTAGAGTGTACTTCAATATGTAACTCTTTTTATTATTATTATTATTAGTAGTATACTTTAAGTTTTAGGGTACATGTGCACAATGTGCAGGTTAGTTGCATATGTCTACATGTGCCATGCTGGTGTGCTGCACCCATTAACTCTTAATGAGTCTGTATTTCCTATTTGTGACTTTTCTCTCCTCAATGAGACTGTCAACTCCTTAAAAAGATAAATCATGCAAGATATTACCTTGATTGTACGAGAAACGCAAATAGAAAATGTCCTACCTAACAAACAATATAGTTTTCAAAGTGTAGGATCAGATCATTAGAAAACATTTCTCAGTGTAATGACCTGGATATTTGTAATCACCTTCAAATAGTTTAAACTTGTTATGCAATTTCAAAGTTTGAACTTTAAAATGTTTTTGACCCAAACTATCTTCATACAAATATAATCCCTATGAAATTGTTTTCTATTGCTACCTTTGGATATTGTCTTTATTATAAACAATTTCGGTTTTCTTATATAATAAGACATTATATATAAATATTGTGAAATATTTCATATTTATTTTTCAACCTTTGTCATTAAGATGTTTATCTTTTAACTTCCATTAGTACATTCTATCCAGTTTAAAACAAACAATGAATTACTGATTGTTTTATTGCCTCTCTAACCTTGAACTCAATTATCAGTAAAGAAAAAAATTGCAATGAGGAAAAAACACTGGAAGATTACTGGATAAATAGATAGATAGATACATAGATAGATAATAGATGATAAATAGAAGTGTTATGAATTTGGAAATCAATCACTATTACCATGTATTTAACAAAACATGAACTTTTTTTGTTCAAGAACAAATTTTTTTTGTCAAGAAAAATTACTTTTATTGAAAATATTCTTCTTTGATGTGCATCCAAATAATCAGGAGACCTTATTAAAAATGCTTTGGATGCTTTTTTTTTTTCTAAGTAAGTGGAACACATAATACTTTCACATGGTACAAGTTCCTTACTTTGAAGACATGCTAATCAAACTGGTCTCTGAACTAATTGTATCATCCTCACCTGGGGACTTTGAAAGCACAGAATCTCATTTACAGAGAAAAAATACAAATTATAAATATTAAGCGAATGCCACTGGAGTCATCATCAATCTGCACACACACAAAAAATCTCTCTTCTCTTTTCCGTGTTATTATTCTTAATTGTATCAACTTTATAGGCTTTTCATCTCATTTCAGTATTACTAAAAGTGAATTCCAACTTGCCTGCTTTTGACTCTCAATCATTTGTGTCATATTCAACTTCTATAATCACAACAACTTTTGTCCAGCAAATTTTCAGTGATCCTTTGTTATTGAATCAAACCAAATTCATTTGGTTTATAGTTAAGATTTGCCATAATATGCCCCTCAACTTTCCCTCTTAACAACATGCATCATTATTTCTTCATGGAAATTCTATATTCCTGGCAATCTGGCTGGTCTTTGGCTATCAAATATACATTATTGTTTTCTAGCCTTAATTTTACTTTTTATTCCAGAAAAGAATAGAAGGTAAAATCCAATGTTGCAAAAATTTTCTGAGGACAAAGAAATGATTTCTATGTTTTTCGTGAAGTTTACCTTATACCTAGAAAAGTTATATGCAAAAATACTAGGATACCTCCTAAGTAAAAGTTATTTTCATATATTACAAAGAACTGTGAAAAATCAGACAAATGTAAAACCATGGTAATAGGTAGGAAAGTATTTTATTCTTAGATAGAGTTCCACAAACCACAGCTCACTTGTACAAAAAATTATAGCAAGGGTATTGACAGATGAGGAATATTTCCGAGTCAAATATTAAGTCATAGAAATTTCTAAATAGTAAACTCACTTGTACAAAAAATTATAGCAAGGGTGTTGACAGGTGTGGTGTATCTCAGAGTTAAGTATTAAGTCATAAAAATTTCTAAATAGTAAACATATATGACAAACACCAAGGACAAAAAGTATGGAGAGAAAGGTGAGTTTTAAATGATTCAGAGCTTTTTGTGATATATTCCGTTCCTGCATCTAGTAATTCTGCTTAACATTTTTTCCTTCATTTACAAGTGTGAATACGATTTTCTTTAGTTCTTCAAGAGATGGGACGAGCTTGTCTTGTAAAATATCCTTCACTTTCTTTCAATGTTCACACAACTGTCATGCATTGCACATTCACATCCTTATTTTCTTTTGCATGCCAGATTCAGATTTTTATACCTCAACTGGTGAAAGAACATTTTGAGGTATTATACGATGCTGCTGCTTGCTATTATATTTTGGCAATGTCTCCAACTTCATACACTGGCATTTTTGTACTTCTGAGTAATTTATTTCACTCTTCTGATATAAATTTATAAAAAGAATATAAAACGAAAAGACAAATTCTTAAATCAGTTTTAAAAGCGTGATAAAAGTGGGGCAACATTGAAATTCCTGAGGCATATCTAAAATAGCCTCAAGTGGACAATTTTTAGACTTATGCTAGTCATCTATTGATTCAGTTGTGCAGCAAGATGAAGAAATGAATGAAACTGTATGTCATTCTATAAAGACAGCATTTAAATATTTTCTAAAGCAGTTGGTACAACAATGAAGTTTACTGTCTATTTTTATGTTGTGAACTCTGGAAATAGCATTTATAATATCACTTTAATATCTTGATTTCTTCAGTTTTTCTGGAATTTCAGATGAAACAAAATAGGGAACTTTGAAAGTCTTGTCACTGGGGTAGAATCATTCTCTGTCATGAGCTCAGGCAGCTCTATTGGCATTAGTCCCTCTCTTCCAAGTCCTGGAAAAGGATTGACAGCGCTTTTCTGCAGTCATTGGAGTTCACTGTAAGTTTATTCTTATGCCAAATAGAACCTCCCAGGGCCATTCGAGTTTATCCTCTGCTCTAGATAAGAAGCAGCCATATCCTTTTATGTCTACAGCATGCAAACTTTAGGATAACTGTTCTTAAGCTTCACTTCAGCACAGAAATGAAAATGACAGTGAGTATTATACTCTCTAAATTCCAGCAAAAAGAAATATTAAGTCCAGGAGTTTGTATTTAAAGTACTATTTTGTTTTCAATGGTATATTAAACAAAAAATACAGAGTGTATACTTAAGAAAATATGTGACACATACATAAAAATATGCAAGAAAATAAAAATATATATTATTGAAGGGACTAAATAGTTTCAACAGGACTTTGTTCAGAGGCATAGTAACTGACAACCGTTTCCAGAGTATACTAAGTTTTTCCTTCCTTTTCTACTGAGCAATGCCAAAGCAATTTCCTGTGTACTTCGGATACATACGTGAAAAAACATATAATTATTGAAAAAACATATAATTATTGACATTTGGAGCTCTGTAGTATTCTAAAAGCTTAAATTATATCATTAGCTTTAAACATTTGTGGAAAACATAAATAACGTAGAGATTAATGGATTATTTAGAAAATGTATTATTCCAGATACTAAAGGAAATGCCAGGAAGGATCTTTTTTTTTTTTTTTTTTTTTTTTTGAGACACAGTCTCGCTCTTTTGCCCAGGCTGGAGTGCAGTGGCGCGGTCTCGGCTCACTGCAAGCTCCGCCTCCCGGGTTCACACCATTCTCCTGCCTCAGCCTCCCGAGTAGCTGGGACTACAGGCGCCCGCCACCACGCCCAGCTAATTTTTTGTATTTTTAGTAGAGACGGGGTTTCACCATGTTAACCAGGATGGTCTCATCTCCTGACCTCGTGATCCGCCCTCCTCAGCCTCCCAAAGTGCTGGGATTACAGCCACCGCGCCCGGCATAGGATTCTTAATTATTGATTATTTACATTCATCTACGAATTGTTCATGTTTCACTATATGCTATTGTGGTTCATGAAGTTACTTTTAAAATAATTGCTTATAAATATTTTAGGACGTGTAAAAATTGATTCCTTTTAACAACCTATTTGTGATTGTCTAAAAGCAGTTTCATTACAAAATATTTTTTCATATGACATAGCATTTTTCTTACATTTATTTTTACCTTTGAATCTGGGGAAATCTAATTTACTTGTCTTTTTATTGAAGTGTTTTCTAATTGACTAAACTCCAATACAGCCAAACTTCCAATCATATTATGCTTTATGCTTTCAAGGTTCTTTATATAACCTAGTCAGTCATCTGAACGTTTGCTAATATGTAGTCAATGGCATTTTAATATTGCTGGGTTCCCATAACTGTATATTTGCAAATACTGAAAGTTCCTTATGACCTTTGTGAAAATTATAAAAATGATTATAAATGTCTGAACAGCTAGACAAAACAAACAGCACTGGGTATTCCAGGAGTGTGATGTATTACCCACAGAACATCTGTGCTACGAATGTTTAAATCTACATGAAATCTGCCTTCATACAGTGAGCACCTAGGAAGACCAAACATCCTGGTGATTTTGTATAACACACTGGTCCAAAAGTAAGGAAATTCTGTCTAAGTATAATAAAAATCATAAAACATCTGCAAAGTCCTGATCTGGGTAAGATGACATTCTGGTCAGAGTTGCACACTTTGCCCTGTTAAGGTCTCTGTGAGGAGGTGATGTTGTGTAAAACAAACAAAAACATGATTAATGTGTTTTTAAGTTGTTCCTCAAATAGAGTATGTTTACCTCATATTAAAGAATCTTCAGTATATATAATTTTAATGAACCTGAGGTCTCACCATATCAGCTATTCGTTTGTTGTTGTTGTTGTTTTCCATTGCCCTTAATGTAAACTACTGATATGTATGCTTCAGCATGTTTATAAATTAAGGAGTAAACACCTAGAAAGTAGAAAGTTTTTCCATGCCTATTTTTCAATTTTTTACATAATTTTTTACTTCTCACACATTAAACAGGTAGGTAGCATGACTCAGAAACATAATGGGCCTTAAAGTTAGTAAATAATTTTCTCTAATGACAGTATTGTTAATGAAGAAGAGTGATTTTACTGCTGGAATTACAGTATTTTTCAACTTTCTGAGTAAAAACTTGTGCTGGATTTCCTAAAGGTGCCTGACTTTCTTGGGAGAAAAATTAGGGTTATCTGTATTGACAACAATCATCTTTTGTAAGAACTATTGGATATAGATATTCTTAAACATAATTCATAGAAGCATTCAAGAAAAATTATATAAGAAATAGCCATACATAACAACGAACACTGCTAAATAAAAACACATAAATGTTCTATCTTCTAATTTTATGTGACCAAGTTAAAAGCACTATTTGCCAAGTGTTGTGCTAAGTCTATTATATCATTTATTTCTACAACAAATTTCTAAGAAGCAATTTTTAATTCATTTGTATACATCATAAAACTTAGCCTTAAACAGGTAGGTAACTGGCTTGAGGTGTGAAAGGCAGAAAAGGATGGGGCTGTGGGTGGAACTCAGGTAATCTTACTGCAAACTTTATGCTCTTAACCGCTCAATCTACTGGACATTAGACAGCTAATAATACTGATTCTCAGGGACTACATCCCCCTTTACATTTCAATGCATTTTCCTGCATAGAAAATGCTGTTCCATTGTTCTCTGATTTTGAATTGAAACAGAAATAGCTTAGGAGAAAATGTTCACACCATTTCCGATTGTACCTCTCACATAGAGACTGACAGAAGGAAGCCATTTTATCACATTATGATCAGTCACACTTGCAAATGCCATAAGTGTCAACGTGAAAAAGTCTGCTCTTTCTGTTGCTTTCTTGGATGAGTTATTTCTGTCATTTAATTTTAAAAAGCAAATATATTGACCTATACTGACATTTCTCTTTTATATAAGCATAATAAAAAATACCACGAATAGACATTTTTATCTCATGATTCAATTCATACTATCCTCAATTAAAATTTCAAAAGCTGTCATACTGTAGTGAACTTGTATAATTTAGAACCGTTAATTAACTTTAAGTATAATTTTCTCTCTTGTCTACATAGTAAAACAAAGGGCAGATCTGGAGTTTGGGGAGTTGGAAACAGATTAAAAGAAAAGCTTAACTATATTTTTATTTGATTTTCTTATAAAATATTTGGTATTTTTTTCCACAGAAAAGAATTAAAAATGTGTACACTCGAAGTATTATGATTATTTTAAGAGAAGTGAGATTTCTGATGGGAAGAAAAACATTTCAATTATTACACGTTCATAATCTTCAGCAACCTTATTAGTCTCTGTAGAAGGTTTAGGAGCAAAGGGTATGCAACTAGGATTATATGCCAAATTTTACAATTCACCTTATATGTGCATGTGCCTGTGTGTTATCCTTTGGGAAGAGAGCCTCTTTAATGAACTGTATTTCTCTGATGCAGCCCTTCTTAGTCTGAGGCATACATTCATTTGGACTCCTTAATGGTTGCAATGATATCCTTGTGATGACAGGAAGTTTGCATCTGTTTTCATTTCTTAACGAAAAGGAGAAAATGGTAGATAATACAGGACTAGAGGATTGTTGTAAATGAAACTTCCTCCAAAATTGTTTTATCACTAACAAGGCACTCTTCTTTTTACTCAAAACATCCATTAGTTCAATATAATTCAATTTAGCAAATCTGCAAAGTGTTTCCCATGTGCAAAGACTGTGTTTTATTAAAGGCGGATTTTCTTCCACATTAACAAATGGACTCTCAGAAACATATCTAATTGTCATCTTGATATTCTGGAAATGATTATTTAAATGCAATATATTACATTAGAGAGTTTTTGGAATAGAAAGTGTGCTTGTACAGGATTACAATTCTATGTTCTTTTCTAGAACTAATGCTCATTTTCTCCAAATTCTCAATTGTATGAAATCAGCTCTTTTTACACATTTTATTGTTGCTTACCTAAAGAAGAAAACACAAACCGGATATTGGACCAATATGATTTTCCCAACTTTAGGGAATCTCAATTCCTATTTCGTATTTTTTTAAAATTTCCTAATCATGGATGGTTTTAGACTTAGATCAAATAGGCAACTACCTGTTTTGTATGACTGGAGAGGTATCTCGGAAAAGCATCATTGAATCTGCTTTACACCTACCATATACACACATTTCTTAATATTTCTCTCTCAGACTGAAACAACTGTCTTCATCTGCTATCGTTTTATTTCTAGACACCCAAGACTATTGTTTTACGTAAATGACAAGTGCCAGATCATTGAGGTAATTTCATTTCGATGTGCACAGGTACCTAAGGTAATTTTTGAGAAACTAACTAACAGTAGGGAAAGTTTTCTTTAATAACTGTCTTTTAAGCTAGGCCTCCCCGGGGAAGTTGGTCAGGCTACTGCAAGAAGTCAGAGTACTCAGGGAGAGAGGCAGTTACTGGAAAGATTAATAAGGAAATAAAAATATAACAGAAAAAGTCAAGACACCTGTATTTGGTAGAGGACTGAAGCCCACTAACCAAGAAATATATAGGTAATAATTTAGCCCTGGCTCCCAATAGCTGTCACTGTGGACAATCTACAAAGTTCTCCTGAGGATATTACACAGGGTGCTTGTGTATATAAGCTTTAATGTTCCTCCTAGTTTAGCAATTTATCTTATCACTTTATTTTCTAAAGACATCTCTGCCCCTGTTCCCTTCTAAGAAATAACAGCAAGGAAGGCAGAGAAGGGAGGTAATTATCCATCATTGATCCTGATTATACTGTAACTACCACCGTTGAATTTTAATAATAAAGAGTAAAAAAAGATCACAACATATGCTGTAGCAGAAATAAAGGAGAAAAAAAAAGGAAAATTCCATAACACTCAACCATAAACTTACTGCTTTATCTCAAGGCACCACCAATAGCATCTTTCTTTTCAATGTCATCATGGGGAGACTCTCACAGGTTTCTACTTTTCCACACAGCTGGGGATTGTAGAGAAAGTATTTATTTGGACAAAGTTAATTTGACAGATGTGATACCACCTGCTGTCTCTACTGCATATTTCTTTGCTCCTTCTGAAATGGCTCTGATGTATCTTTCTGTCTTCAGGTACCGAAAGAAACAAACCACCCCCGCCCCTACCCCTGTCCCGCATTTTCCCTCCTTTTTGAAAAACACAGGGCCATAAAAAGATGATTTGCAGAACTAGAATGAAAATCAGAATTTTATTTTTTATTAGGATGTCAACACGTGCCTGCAAGGCGCACACTGCCTGCTACTATCATTCTTTGTTGTGTAGACTCCAGCGCTGAACAGAAGAATTGGAGCTTTGTCCTTCTGGCTGGCACTAGTCTAATCATTCATTCCTGCCTCCTGCCTCCCACTCCTCAGACCCGTAGGCATATCATAATCTGGCTATTAAGAAGCTCACATTTAAAAATCACCTAACCTGCTGCTTGATAATGGGATGTTGAAAATGGATGGTCTGTTCCCTGGGAGGGCATTATCAGCTATGAACATGAGCCCGACAGTACTTCATTATATCATCTATGCTCCGTCCTCGGAGCCCATACAGAAGCTCTCAGAGGCTCACTTTCTATCAAGCTCTGGATTGACATTGGCTGTTGTGAGAGTATTATACATTCTTCTGTTTGTTGCAATTCCATGGTTTAAGCCTTGCAAAGGATCACGCATAAGAAACAAAAAGAAGGTGTCCAGGTGAACAGCCAGGGACTCTGTGACTGGCTATCTAGTGCTACCTCCAGGGTGAGAGGAGACTTCTCCAAATCAGAGCAGGGAGGGCCACTCTTCACTTTTGCTTTCTCTGAGGTTCCCAGGTGCTAGAAACCCACTTTAATAGCTGGAACATAGACTTGGATCTTTTGCCACCTGTTGGCTAGGCGGGAGCCCAGCCCCACTGAGGTCTTAGCTCTGTTCCTATGAAAGCACCATCCTCTGCCTCTGCTCATCCCTCTGTAGGATTCCTAGCTGGTCCTCCGAGGCAAGGATGCATTGACATTTACCTTTGCCCTTTGCTTGATGACATTTAATGATATTAAATTTGGAGTCTATATATTACTTGTTTATAATTCTTGTCCCTCCTGGAGACAGCTATAAAAATGTGCTACTCAGATCTCATGGGGGATGGAGCTTGGTTGACTGACAGCTCCAGCTGCTGTCCCTGGAGATCAGCACTTCCCCAAATTATTCCCACCCAGTGCCTGGGTGTGTCTGTGGTGCTAGTGCTGTCCTGTTCCTAGAGCTCATCTATGCTAAGAGGCAACACTGGCTATGCACTCCCCATCACCTGGACAGGGACTTTCTTAAAACTGTGGTGAGACCATCTAAGCAATCCTCCTTGCTTGCCCTGTGCTATAACAGGCCAGTCTTGCCTTGCAGTCTGAAGGCTCTTTCTGTCAATTCCTGTTTCCTCCCCTCTTTCTTTCATAGGCATTTTCCTTCCCAGGTCCCTTGCCAATCTTATGGTGTCATGGTGTCTTGGTGTCTGCTTCTTGAAGAAACTAAACATAGATTTACTAATTCTAAAAATTAGCCGAAATGGCTTATTAAAAAAATAACATAAATACTTACAAAATCAGGTTTAAAAAAGTCTGAGAGACAGATTGGAAAGTGTAAAGACTAGGGAGACTCTAGCTAATAAGCATTACCAACCAGGTAACATTTTGAAAAGGAAGCATAAATATAAAACCTATAGGAAAGCCAAGTGTAATTTTCAAATTCTACCCTGAACTTTCTGGCATTTGGGGAAAAATGATACATATAGTAAATTATACAAAATTCCTAGTATAAATGTTACTTATTTTGGCTCTCTTGTTAAACGTTTTTGCCTCTGTTATAGCCATTTATCTGTGCGGCCACCAGCTTCCTTAGGAAAACCATCCCTCTGGGTCTTTCTCCCTCCACTATTGTCATGTTGTCTGAATAGAAGCTGCTTGACCTTTCATGACTTTGCTTCCCCAGCTGCAGTGACAGACTGATGTGTAGACACAGGTTCACCACTCTGGACACAGTGAGTGGCTCTGCTGGACTTATTACCCAAGACTTACCAGTCAGAGTTCTTGCCTAAAAGCTTTGAACTTTTAGGCAAATCAGCCCTGCAAATAAAAGTTCTTCTTTTTTGTTTTTTTTTTTTTTTTCTGGAGCTCTGTTGCTTTGTGCAGGAACATACCAACAACAGTCAAAGAAAATGATTAACTAAAATTGTAAGGTTTGTATGTTTAAAACAACAGAAGTGAGAGATTAAGTGTAGATGCTATTCAAATGACTGATTGTAAAAATTCCTAAGGCCAGTCCATTCTTGTTCTTGCTGTGGTTTGATTATTCCATCCAATTCATTCGACATTTTTCTTAAGGTATCTTGAATCAATGTTCTGTTGTTTATGAGCCAAAAGACTTACCTTGTGTAGCTGACATTCTAATTCTGATATTATTTTCTTCAAGACATCTCTTTAACTCACATTGTGTGTATTATATGAGAATGAGCACCACAGACATTTGCAGAATGTGGCCTTTGCTCTTTATCTAATGGAATATAAGGATTTATTTCTTTAATTTTAACCATTTTTTTCTTGTATTTTATGTAACTTTTAAAGAACAGTTTTAATTTTACAAGGGTATTGCAATAATTTTAGAGTTCCTACATTTGCCACACCATGGTTACCCTATTGTTAACATTCTTGTGGTTCATGTCTCACAATTAATGAACTGATATTTATATATTTTTATTAAATAAAGTCAATACATTATATTTTCCCATTTTTCTCCTCATTTCTTCCTCTGTTCCAAAATCCCATCTAGGCTATTACATTACATTTACACATCTCCTTAGATTCCTCTTTGTTGAGATAGTTCCTGAAATTTTTCTTATTTTTGATGACCTTGACAATTTTCAGGAGTTCTGGTTCAGTATATTGCAGCATGTCTTCGATTGGGAATTGTTTGATGTTTTTCTCATGGTTAGATAGTGGGGATGGTTTTTTTAGGAGAAAGTCCACAGAGATAAAGTGCCCTTCTCCGGACATCATATTAGGGTATATGCTATCAACATGCTTTATCGCTGTTGATGTTAACTTTGACCCCCTCATTAGGGAATGTTTGTCAGGTTTCTCCACTATGAGGTTACTTTCTCTCCTCATCCCCTTTTACATAGCGTACTCCTTAATAGGAAGTCACTACGTACAGTCACGCTTGAGGACGCAAGAAAAATGCTCTACTTCAATGGAGTGGAATCTTCCTGCATTGGAAATTTTTCTATCCTGCCCCATTTATTTTTTAATTTATTTATATAAGCATAAACTCATAAATGTTTATTTTATTCATTGGATCATAATTTAATACCATGTTGTTTTGTTTCTCAAATTGTTCCAGGTTTTGGTCATTGGAAGTTGCTTCAGACTGACACCTTTGTCACTTTTACATGCCCCTAGAGTTTGTTTTCTGAACATTTTTTTCCTTTCTGGCACTCCAGGATGCTGCAGGATCATTTTGCATGCTTCTTTGTCTTAGCTCTAAAATCACTCATTTTTTTTCCCGTTGACTCTAGATTCCTTTTATTGGAAAATGCTATTAGAACCCAAGATCTGGGTGCGGGGGTATAACCATTTATTATTTTGAATTCAAAGTTCAAAAAGTTAGCATAGATATATAGAGAGAGCTAAGTATACTAACAAATATGTACACATGTATACATCTAATAAGTGAGGGATTATGAGACAGAAAGTAACGGTTAGTATATTTGTTTTTCAATATTAGAACTCTTGGTCTACTTTCTGATTTTCTGTTTTCACTGTTAAATCTTTTTTTCCTTACGCTTTTGTCATTTTTGTTTTGTCTAAATAGCCTCCAATAGCCTTTATTTCCCTCTTAGTTTGCAGTGACTCACCTGTAATAGGTTAATAAATAAGTGTTTTTAAATTGCATCTAGTCCTCTACAAATACAAGAACCTTTCATAGAGTTCAACATGAATGGTATTAAAGCTGACATTCTGGCAGTCATTTACTCTGTTCAGAGTTCTTACTTTTTTACTTTTTCCTCCTTTTTTATTACATTCATGTCTTGGTTTTTGCAGTCTTATCTTGGTTTTATTTCATAACCCAGAGCTGCACTTTATAGTATAACTTCTAGATAAATTTGATGTTACTACGTTGTTAATACAAATAGAGGACTAAACTAACAATTTGTTCTTTCTCTATTTTAAATTATTACAATATCTCATAGCAGCTCCAAACTTGGGCTTTGCCATTGTAATCATGATCCCTATGTATTTAAAAAAACTTATTTAGATATTAAGCATCATGAAAACACATACAATTCAATTTTAATTTTTCCCTCTATTTTAAAGAAAACCGTATTCTCACAAGATAGTGAAAATCCTACTTACTCTTATTACTTATATGACAAAATGGCTTTACTGTACATTTATTGCCTTAGCTGACTTTTGTTTATAACCCTCTCTTCCTGCCTTTTCAGTTTGTTATTTATTTTCTGACCAGCTATGTCATGATTATATTTTTGTTTTTAATTCTAAAATTCATATTATATGTCCTCTGAATATCATTTCCTGATATTTAATTTTAATGTTTTTAACTTTGACATAGTCTACTTAGCTTCACAGTTGTATCTAAATTTTTATTGATAGCTATTATATGTTATTTTTATGTCCAATTTTATCTTTCATGCCTCAGTTGTCAAAAGATAATTTGGAGCTCTTCTGTGATAGTTCCATTGTCTCCTTATGTAGAGTAGGGTAAATGGCCTCTGCTGAGATAAGAGGAAGGTCTAGGGGTGTCCAATCTTTTGGCTTCCCTGGGCCACACTAGAAGAAGTGTTTCAGGCCACACATGAAATAAGATAAAACTAATGATAGCTGATGAGGTAAAAATACATATATATTGCAAAAAAAAAAACCTCATGTTTTAAGAAAGTTTACGAATTTGTGTTGGGCCACATTCAAAGCCATCATGGGCTGCATGTGGCCCAGAGGCCGTGTGTTGGACAAGCTTGGTTTAGACAATGGTATTTAAGGAAGAGAAGTCTTGACAAACGGACTTTCTCTCAGTCCTGGCTGAAACTGGCCTTCAATCCTACCTGCCCTTTCTTTTCATCATGCCTATAGAGCTCTTATTCCTATGAATCTCCTGCCACTAGTTATCCTGCATCATCTTATTCTTACAGGTTTTATAGTCTCTTACCACTATCTCAGGAATTGTGGGCTAACAAGAACACAGAAATCTTCTCTCTTTGGTTTTGGTCAGACGAGTACAGGAAGAAAGTAAGACAATCTGGTCCAATGGGAGAAGAAATTTACCTTTCTCCATTTTATTCCAGATATATAAAACATTATGAAGATTCAAAATGGAGAACTGACACTTGTTCCATGATATCTGAGTTCTCGTACATTTTATCCTCTGCCTGCTGAATTTGCTTAAGTCAGGGAAAGACAAATAAAGCACTAAATTTTAGAATTATTTATTGGCTTTCTGGAAAGGAAACTCTCATGCCCTCTGTCATCTCACTTTTACACATTCAGACATTTGGCTTTCAAACATATACTCAGGGGCATTTTCATTAAGAATGAGGAAGAATCTGCCTCTGATGGAGAGTATTTTGTTTGTTTGCACTGTATTCAGCATCAACCTTGCTGAAACATGTTTGCCAGTGAAGAAGGATAGCAGCTTATCTCTCTTTTTTATTGGTATCTTCCTATTCAGACTTTCTCCTGTTACCTTAGTCAAACTAATTCATTATCCAACTTTTCTTTGATGCTTCAGAGAGTCATATCTCTTTATATAAGAATTATATCTTTTCTGATTCATTTTTTCCTATGTTTCAGTATAAGTATTAGAACTTCTGTTGGTTTTGATCTAGTTAAATTCAATGCCTTGAATTGAATTTTCAGTTATTTCTAGGAGAATTGAGATTTCAAACTGATCAGCACTGCAGAAAATGAAATCAAAGTAATGAAAGTTCCTAAAAAATTATTATAATGTAATATAGTCATAGACTTTATTGAGTACTGTAAAAGGTATTAAATTTATTATTGTGACTTACAGACTGACTAGCACATTTAATGAAGTGTAGCCATAACTCAGTATGTATCAGTTATATATGGCAGTTAATCTATATACGGGATAGGTGGTTAATAGTGTCCTAACATGTATTGAGATAATCTGCCAAAAAAAGCAGGGAAAATTCTAGTGAAACTATTTAGATTTCAGGAGGCAAAGGTAAGTTATGTTTGGTAAGCAAATTACAACAGAGAACCCAAAGTTTTGTAGTCATAATACATGAAAATGTTCAATATTAAGGAACCTGAAACAAAATAATGGTGTTCCATTAGGAAAGTAGAACATAAAAAGATATAATTATCAGTGCAGGAAAGCTGTCTTTGTTGCAAATTAGTATTTAGGGAATGAACTTCAATTTCCAGAGAATGAACTAGAAAAAACCAATATAGGAAGCCAGTCCTGTGAAAAGACTATGGAGCTTTACAGGCTACTGTAACCAGAATTCAGATTCAGAACACCACATTCTGCAGACTGGGGTATGTAGAGCAGACTTATGCATTGAAACCTAAGTGCCAATACATGGTCGTTATAATGCATGTAATAGATTAATAGGGAAACCAATAGTTAGAATTGGCCACTTTCATGCTCCTTCAGAGTTTTGACAAGATCATGATTGGGTTCAACTACAGAATGCTGTAGTTAGCCTCAGGATGTGGCTTTGCTAATAAGCGGAATAAGGAATTTTGTTTAAAAGCAATCCCCATTCACAGCACTAATATTCAGTAGCCATTGTAAACTGGATGATCTAATTTCTCTCTATTCTGATGAGCAGGACTAATAAAGATGAGTCGTTGATTTTTAAAGTCTGAGAGAGGAGCAGTCTATACTATGTTGTAATGGAATTGAGATCTGTCCTGTTACTAGAAAAAAAAATTTAAAAAAATTTCCAATTAGTAATGAACAAAACATCAAGGGAAGACTGTAGTAGTAAATTAACACCTACAAACAGGCTATATAATCTGGGTGAAATTTTGTAAAAGTGCTTGAAGATAAATGATTTTCTGATTCAGAAAAAGAGATTTTTTTTTTTTTTTTTTGAGACTGAGTGTCCCTCTGTCACCGAAGCTGAAGTGCAGTGGTGCGATCTCCGCTAGCTGCAGCATCCATCCACCTTGCGGGTTCAAGTGATTCTCCTGACTCAGCTTCCTGAGTAGTTGGGATTACAGGTTATTTTTTATACTTTTTAATAGAGACAGGGTTTTGCTATCTTGGCCAGGCTGTTCTCCAACTCCTAACCTCAAGTGCCTACCTCCCTTTGCCTCCCAAAGTGCTGGGATTGCAGGCGTGAGCTGCTGCGCCTGGCCTTAGGAAAAGAAATTCTTAATATGAAATGGATACTTCTACATGAAGAACAAATTAAACATTCCTAAGTGCTTTTGAGTTATTTAATGTTATATAGGCAACTACCAATTTCTTTCCACAATTTTATAATAATCAGTCATTTCTACTTAATGTTTTTCTACATAGTTTGATATGATTTAAAAAGACAAATTTATAGAATAAAGGCGCTGGAATAAAAATGTCCCTGAAGAAAATAGTTCCTCACTTCTTACATTGTTGCATACCCACTCTCTCCTCAAAAATTAGAAGAGGGGAAAAAAGCTTAAGTGATATGCTGAAGGCCTTGTGAATTCGTGTGTAGAAGAGTTAGGTCTAACATTCACATATCATGATTTTCAGTGCAATGACTTATATTCTCATTTATTTCATCTTTGATTTTGTACCTTTGATTCGCAATATTAGAAATATTAACTGTCTGGAAAAATTTTGGAGGATGTGTCAATAGTAATCATTTTTTAGAGTTACAGTTCAATAATTCAAAAAGAAAAATAAAATTTGAAATTACATCAATAAGATATACATAATATCCTCCTTAATTCCTTTGTAATTATCAAGATTAAAATACTGCCACTCTAAAATACGACTATCTTCAATGATTTTTTCTGTGTTTAAAAGTATTTGCAATTTTTTTTTAATCTGCTGAGGGTGAATTAGGAAACAGTCACCAAGATGGTTCCTTTTCTGACACCCTAGCAAGTTTGAGAAGTTCCCACTCCACCTCAGTTTTGGTAATTTTCTAGAAAGACTCATAGAATTCACTAAAAGTTGTTATATTCACAGTTACAGTTTGTTACAGTGGAAGTAGACAGATCAAAATCAGCCAAAGACAAGGTAATGTGGGGCAGAATCCAAGAGAATTTCAAAAATGAAACATCCAAGTTTGCTTTTCCTTATAGTCATGGACACTATTAACTTCTCCTAGCAATGAACATTTATAGGGCATTGTCAACCAAAGACACCCTCTCAAGCCTTGGTGTCCAGGGTCTTTACGGGGCTCTGTCGCAAAGACATGATCCCCTGCCCACATGATCCACCCTAGTCCCCAGATCCTCTGAAGGTATTAAGCTGATACGCAGCCACTCAAAGCCCTAGATTATATGGCATGGCCCAAGAACAAAGACACTCTTACCAGGCAGAACATTTCCAGAGCTTAGCAATCACTTCCCAGGAGCTGAGGGCAAAGGCCAGACCACCCTCTGGGCAAGGTTAAATTCTTTACTATATGCTGAGAAATGTATTTGCCATTTTCTCTTACAGGAAAAAAATACTTATAAGATTATTTCTAAATTAGAGGAACATAGAAACCTGAAAATGCTAAAATAGATGTATGATCAGAAATAAACAGAGAGGTTACTAAAATGAATTGTGTATCTTTAATTAGTTGACCAGATACAATAGATTTTTGTGTCTTCTTGGAATGTTGTAACAAAACCAAGGATGATCAAAGTAAGGAATAAAATACATCAAGGGAAGGTATAAAATTGAAAAACAAGAACAACAACAACAAAAATCACTGAAACTAAGCTCCTAAACAATCAGAGTGTATACAGACAATTGAAAAATAGTGAAACTTTAGTCTGAATATTGGTAAATTTATTTAATTAAGTCAATTGTTTTCCTCCCCAATCAAGAATAAGATGTTACATTACCAAAATAGAACACATTTCTTAAGTACCTGATGTCTAAAACTAGACATATATGTGTATATACATACATGTCTAGACATATTTCTATTTGTGTTCATGTGTATGTGTGTGTGTGTAGTGTGTGTGTGTAGTGTGTGTGTGTAGTGTGTATGTGTGTGTATTGTGTGTGTGTAATGTGTGTGTGTAGTGTGTGTGTGTAGTGTGTGTGTGTAGTGTGTGTGTAGTGTGTGTGTGTAGTGTGTGTATTGTGTGTGTGTGTAGTGTGTGTGTATTGTGTGTGTGGTGTGTGTGTGTATATTGTGTGTGTGTATTGTGTGTGTAGTGTGTGTGTGTGTATTGTGTGTGTGTGTGTGTGTGTGTGTAGTCAGCCCTTGATGTCCCTGGGTTCTATATTTACGGATTCAACAAACTATTTATTAATAATATTTTTTAAAAATTGATAGTTGTGCCTGTACTGAACACATACAGGTTTTTTCCTTGTCATAGTTATTCCCTAAACAATACGGTATAACAACTATTTATATAGCATTTAAATTGTATTAGGTATTAACAGTAACCTATATGTGATTTAAAGTATATGGGAAGATGTGTATAGATGTGTATATAAAATATAATATCATTTCACATAAGGGACCTGAGCATCTATGGATTCTTGTATCTGAGGGGGGTTCTGAAACCAATCCCCCACCGTATATATGTATGTACACATGTTTATTTGTATATGTGTATGTATATACGTCTGTAAGTGTGTATGTGGTATGCTGTAGAAAGAACATTATACTGTACTCTTCCATATTATACTATAGAGACAACAGAGAGATAATAAAATAATTTTGTGGAAGTTATCACTTGTATACATTTATCACCTCTGTTAACTTTCTTTCTGTTCCTCAAAGTAAGTTCCTTCCTACTTAATGCCTTTCTCAGTGTTTCTCCCATTTTCTTGGGAACTTCCTAATTCCATATACTGTTTTACCGAGTTAGCTCTTGAAGTTAGAAATAAAATTGCTTCAGGAAAGCCCTGCCTATTCCTCAAATGTAAGTCAGATAATTTTGTTACAACCTGCTCCTATGCACATTCACAGAGGCTGTCTTGAAATATATGTAAATAAACATCTATTTGTAAATACATACATACTTATATATGTCTGTATAGACACATGTAGAAATATGTCTATATAGACATGCATATTTATATGTGTGTGTCTACCATTTCTCAATTGGCACTATGCTTTAGCTTTTCAGTCTCATTGAACATCATCATTGAAAAATGATTGATATATTTTTTTCAGATACAACCCGCAACGACAGAACTATATTAATCTTGATCATTTTCTATTTGTCAAATAGCACAGCGGCTAGTCCATGATAGACTTGGAATTAATGTTTGTTAATATTAATATTTGTTGAAAGAATAAGTATATATTACACATTAAAGTTGTAAAAGACAATGGTAAATCAATTATGAACCTAGAGAGCTAATACCTAGGTATATACTAGAAAAACCAAGAGTCAAGTATCAGAGAGGACAATTATGGACTCATTCAATATCAGTAGTCACATAAGAAAAAAATTTAGGTAAGATGTCATTGGTTTTAGACAATGTGAGTTTATGCTATCTCTTAAAATAATAAACATAATTAAAAAGGTATTGTTACAGAAGTATAAGCACCAAAGCTAAAATGCAATAGCTTTAAGCTATTGTCGTTCAGCACCCAACTCGGCCTTCTAGATTGGCTTTGTGATGGTGGAACTGGGATCCTGAACACCACAAATTTGCACATGCGGGGCCTTGAAAGGAGACTGTGTGGCTGGGAGAGGAAAGGGAGCTTGCTTCTTCCTGTCTGCTCACTGGGGGCTTCTCCTGGTCTTGTAATTCCTGTGAGCCTCACTCCAACAGCGTCTTCTCACACCTTCAGCAGGTGACTCATTTTGTGGCAGAAGCTGAATCCATTTACCAGTTTTTCCCAAATGTGCCCCACCAGCTTCATGGCAGCTGCCTCTCAGGAGCCATCTAAGCAGTGCTGCCTTCCTCAGGACCCTTCCCAAACTCAGTTACACCAGTACCAACTGAACTGGCGTTCCTTCCTCAGGGGTCTTACTTTAGTCTCTGCAGAGATCTGAGTAACTTCCTACGTTTTTAAGATTTGATATTTCCAGAATCTTCCTTCAGCCCTAGGAATGACAGTTGCTTCCCACATCAATTATTTCCAAGCTACATCAGTTTTTTGTTTATCCTTTAGTAACACTTTTATACATCGGGGTAAGATTTTTTTACATCAAATTCTCTCCTTCCAATAACTTGATAGATACAGTTGCCTGACTGGACTCTAATTGATACAGAGAGGAATACGCATTGAGAAAATAAGTAGTGAGAGAAGATAATTTGATAGAAGTGACTGCAATAAAGAGAAGAGAGACAGATGTGGCTTTAAAGAATTGATGCAAGGCGTACAAAAGATCTGAGGATATTCTGGGATAGAAAGGAAATGCGAGTGGAATGAGAAAGCTTGAGAACGGGTGAAATAGAGGGAGTGAATGAGACTGGCGGCCCCAGAGGCAATAGAAGTCATTTATTCTAATGGATAACGGCGATGTGATTAGTCTGAAAACAGTCTTCACTAGAACACTGGAATCTTCCCTAGAAGCAGAAGAATAAAAGGGCAGGTAAAAGACAGTTTAATGATACAGGAAGATTTTTCAGGGAAGAAAACAACTGAGGTATAAAAGATAAGGAGATTGAAGGATTAAATTCTTATTGAAGAAGAAGGTTTTGAACATCTGGCAAATAAATAAATGTAAGAAATTTTTAAAACGGTAAACATTGAGACCACTTGCTGTGTAGGTTTTCATGTCATTAATAAACAATTTGTATAATATTTAGTTTGAGTTGTATGAGTGAGAGCACTTTTGGTTTCAAGTAACAGAGGCCCAATTTGAATTTAATGGACATATACCAGGGTAGATTTCATGAGAACTTACGATTCAGAGAAACTCACATTTTCTCTGTGGTGAAACGTGGAGTTTGAACAGCAACACAGACACCATTGGCCTTCATACTCACTATGATCATTTATTTATGCTTCCCCGTAGCCACTGATGCCGTTTATTCTTCCTCTGTGAGACTTTTGTTCACCCAGCAGGAAACATGGCCAAAGGAAGTTTCAGGGTCGTATGATTGATCCAGATAGAAAAGACACATGTATTTCAAGCTGAGTGCAGTGGCTTACACCTGTAATCCCAGCACTTTGGGAGGCCGAGGCGGGTGGAACTCCTGAGGTCAGGAGTTCAAGACCAGCCTGGCCAACATGGCAAAACCCTGTCTCTACTAAAAATACAAAAATTAGCCGAGTGTGGTGGTGCACGCCAGTAATCCCAGCTACTCAGGGGGCTGAGGCAGGAAAATTGCTTGAACTCAGGAGGCAGAGGTTGCAGTGAGCCGAGATCGTGCCATTGCACTCCAGCCTGGGCAACCGAGCAAGACTCTGTCTCAGAAAAAAAAAAAAAAAAAAAAAAAAAAAGACACTTGAATTTCAATACAAGAAATCTAAGTAAAAAGTGCCATGCAGCCTGATGATTGCCATCAGAAATCACAATGACTCAGGGAGAAGTCTAGTGACGGCCCAGTGTGGGTCAATAGCCCACAGTGTGGACACTCGGGAAACTGGCAATTCCCATTCAAAACGTGCATTAGTGTTGTATTAGTTTTCAATTGCTGTGTAACAGATGAGTATGAACTTAGTGCTTAAAACAACACAAATTCACTATCTCACACTCTCTTTAGGTCTGAAGTCCAAAATTGGCATAACTAGGAATTAGGTTCTCTGCTCAGGGTCTCACAAAACTGAAAGCAAAATACCAGCTATGGCTGAGTTCAAGTGGAGCTCAGCGTACTCTCCCAATCCACAAGTCCACTGGCCCCATCCCCAGCACCCAGTTCTTTTTAGGTGTAGGAATGAAATTCCTGTCTTCTTTCTGGCTGTCAGCAAAGAATTTCTTCCCACTTGTAGAGGCTGGCACTAGGCCCTGGCTATGTATCTCCTCCATGGGCAGTTTATAACATGGCTATTTGTTTATGTTCAGGCTAGCAGAAGAGCATCTCAATGATGCTTCACCTTCTTTTCAGGAGCTCACTTGATTCTTTTAATGGAGCTCAGATCCATTCAGGACAATCTCCCTTTTGAGTAACTCAAAGTCAACTGTTTAGGGACCTTACTTATGTCTCTAAAAAAATCCTTTTCACATATTATATAATATACAAATAGGGGTGTTATTTCTTCATTTTCACTGGTGCTCCTCACACTCAGGAGAGGACATACAGACCTTGTCCATGAGAGATGGGGACACAGGGGGATGTCTTAGTTTATTCACGTTGATATAAGAAAATACCATAAATTGAGTAACTTATAAACAACAGAAATCTATTTCTTGCAGTTCTCAAGGCTGGGAAGTCCAAGATCAAGACACCAGCAGACGTGGTATCTCATAGGTGACACCTTTTTACTGTGTCCACACATGGTGGAGCAGGCAAGGCAGTTTTTTGGACTTTTTTTTTTTTTGAGATGGAGTCTCACTCTATTGCCAGGCTGGAGTGCAATGGCATGATCTCGGCTCACTGCAACCTCCACCTCCCAGGTTCAAGTGATTCTCCTGCCTCAGCTCCCCGAATAGCTAGGACTACAGGCGCATGCCACCTCACCCAGCTAAATTTTGTATTTTTAGTAGAGATGGCGTTTCACCATGTTGGCCAGGATGGTCTCGATCTCTTGACCTCATGATCCGCCCGCCTCGGCCTCCTAAAGTGTTGGGATGGTACTAATCCCATTCATGAGGGCTGCCCTCATGACCTAATAAACCCCTAACAAAACCCACCTTGTAATATCATAAAATTAGTAATTAAGTTTTCAACATATAAATTTGTGAGGGGCACAATTGTTCAACTATAGCAGAGAGGAGTCATCTTAGTATTCTGCCTGCCACAGTCTACTTCCTGGACCCTGAAGATTCATATCCCTCACACAAGCAAATGTTATTCACCCTCTCCACGCATTACAAAGAGTCTCATTCTATTATATTATTAGCTGAAAGTCTAAATTTCTCATTATCTAAAGTAGGTGTGAATGAGGCTATTGTGTGTAATTCATTAAATACAACTCTTGGGCACAATTCCTCCCCACTTGTGGACATGTGAACCTAAAGACATAAGGTATCTCCCCGCAACACTCCTGACATACAGTAGAGGAGTAGGCATTGCATAATAGTTAAACACATTTGGGCTTGAAAAAGCAGGCAAAGGGGCCGGGCGTGGTGGCTCATGCCTGTAATCCCAGCACTTTGGGAGGCCGAGGTGGGTGGATCAGCTGAGGTCAGGAATTCGAGACCAGCCTGGCCAACATAGTGAAACCCTATCTCTACTAAAAATACAAAAAATTAGCAGGGCATGGTGGCAGGTGCCTGTAATCCCAGCTACTCAGGAGGCCGAGGCTGGAGAATCACTTGTACCCGGGAGGCGGAGGTTGCGGTGAGCAGAGATCACTCCACTGCACTCCAGCATGGGTGACAATAGCAAAACTGTGCACATGTACCCTAGAACTTAAAGTATTATATATATATATAACAAAAACAAAAACAAAAAAAGAAAGAAAAAGAAAAAGCAGGCAAAGGAAGATGAGAAAGAGTGATTAGTCCAAGCTAGTTCTGAAATCCACACAGGAAAACAGCTTTAGAATTTTTTATTAGGTTTCAAGGACTGGGAGTAACAACCCATAGCTTCTGACTTCGTCCTTTAGGCTCTTGGCTCCATTCTTCCTTTCTTTATTAAAGAAGCAGCATGTGTTTGCTGCTGAAGAGTTTCATTAGCCTTCTGTTGTTAGAATTTGGGGATCCAAGAGCCTACTTTAACTTCATCTTCTCTTAGTCTTTTCAGTCTAAGCCAAGATTATTTCTGCAAAAACAATGTTCTCAAAAACTTTGTAGATCTTGTGTGAATTTCACTGGTTTCACTTCAGTAGTCAAAGGCATATCCCATAAAATTTTTGAGATAATTTATTCTCCATCTTTGGCTTCCACTGAGATGACTGAGGGACAATACACTAAAGCCTCACAAAGGGCCACTTGTTTGTTTGAGAGGATCTGTGAGGGATAGCTTTAGTACCTTCCAAAGACCCTTTGTGTTATTGATTGTTTTGACCTTTGATCTGTTTGATGTTTTAGCAAAGGTCATACAGTGACACATCAGCTTCTTCTCCATGCCAAGTTTCTGGCAGCCATATGATAATTTTAGAAGCTTTCACCATCCAGAGAGCTTGAAAGTTTCAAAATCATCTATTCCTTGTCCCTCTTTGTTTAACATTTCTTCCCTCAATTTCTCTCTCTTCATGATTTTATTATAAGTAGCAAGAGGAAACCAGGCAGCACCCTTAACACTATGATTGGAAATGTCCCTACCTAAGTTCATCACTTCAAAATTCTGCTGTCAACATCGTATAGTTTCACCAGGGCTTCTGCCACTGTATGAGAAGGACGTCCTTTCCTTTGGGTTGCAGATTCTGTTTTTAGCTCTCGTAAGCATCATCCTTAAACTCCTAATTTCTATTAGCAGTTTGTTCAAGACAATTTAGATTTTCTCTTAGTATGCTACTCAAAATTATTCCAGCTGTCACTCACCGCCCGATTTAAAAGCTGTTCCCAAATTTTAAGTGATCCCAAATTTTGGTATCAGCCCCACTCCACTTCTAAGTACCAAAACACACATTGTTGTTCTTTTGATTTTCTAATGAATTACTGAAAATGTAACAGTTTAAAATAACACAAAATTATTATCTCATGGCTTCTGTAGATCCGAAAGTTCAGGGGTAGCATAATTGGGTTGTCTTTCTAGGACCTCATAAAATTGAAATTAAAGTGTCAGCTGAGGCTCCTTTCTCATCTGGAGATCAGAGTTCTCATCTGATTTCATTTAGGTGGTTGGCAGAATTCAGTGTCTTGTGTTTGTAGGACTAAGATCTCTATTTTATTGCTGAGTTTTGGCCAGTGGTCCCCTCAGAGGCTTCTAGATGCTTCCTCCAGGTCATAGTCATGTGGACTCCTGTGTAGACAGTTTACAAAGTACATGGCTGGTTGGTTTAGGCCTGCCAGAAAGAATCTCAATGATACTTCACCATCTGTATTAGCCCATTCTCACACTGCTCTAGTATTCATACTACCTGAAATATGATAGTTTATAAAGAAAGGAGGTTTAATGGACTCAGAGTCCTGCCTCGCTGGGAAGGCCTCAGGAAACAATCATAGTGGAAGGCAAAGGGGGAGCAAGGCATGTGTCGCATGGCAGCAGGAGAGAGTGTGAGCAAGGAAGTGTCACACTTTAAAACCATCAGATCTCATTAGAACTCGCTCCCTATCACAAAAACAGCATGAGAAAAACTGCCCGCATGATCCAATTACCTCCTACCAGGTCCTACCCTCAACATGGGGATTACAATTCAAGATGAGATTTGGGTGGGGACACAGAGCTAAACCATATCACCGTGTTCTGAATATCTCACATGGTTACGTCAGTGCCACCCTCAAAGTTAACTGGTTAGCAACCTATTATGGAAGTGATATCCCATCATACTCAATGGTCTCAGCCACACTGAAGAGGAGGGAATTATATAGGGTGTGTGTGCTGTGGATGGGAGTCATGGGGACCATCTCAGATTTCTTCTTACTGCAGGTGGAGACAGTAGCACTTATTAACATTCTCCCTTTGCAGTGCATCCCTCTGCCTTAGGTGGGAATTTTGCTTTAAAGCCAGTACTGTGGATATCTTTTAAGTGTCTGTTTCCAAACACAGTAAATTTCAAATAACCAAATGGCACTATCCAGCTTATTAGTCAAGGCTAAAAAAAGTCATTCCTAATTTGTCTCTTTTTCTCACACCTACTGTGTAATCCATTAGCAGGTACTATCTTCATCTTTTAACCTAACCAGCATCATCTGTCCTGACCCCTGCAATAGCAGGGAAGGTCCTCCACTTCTGTTCTGGACTCCGTATGATCTACTACTCTCCATATTGCGTCTTCCAAAAATGTCAGATATATCTTCCAATATAATCAGATCATGTAAATAAAATACATATAAAAAAAAAAAAAACATTTCCAGCCAGGCTCAGTGGCTCATGCTTGTAATCCCAGCACTTTGGGAGGCCGAGGTGGGTGGATCACTTAAGGTCAGGAGTTTGAGACCAGCCTGGCTAACATGGTGAAACCCTGTTTCTACTGAAAATACAAAAATTGGATGGGCATGGTGGCAAGTGACTGTAATTTCAACTACTTGGGAGGCTGAGGCAGGAGAATCCTTCGAACCCAGGAGGCAGAGTTTGCAGTGAGCTGAGATCGCTCCACTGCACTCCAGGTTGGGTGACAGACAGAGACTCTGTGTCAAAACACAAACAAACAAAAAACTTTTCTGATAACTGCCTATCAAGTTCAGAATAAAATCCAAACTGTTTACCATGGTTCACAAGTTTCTACTGTCTGGTCTTTGCCTACATCGTCCCTAACATCAACTTTTTGTTACTCTCCCTACTTAACTCACTTACTCACTTCCAGCCACATTTTCCATTTACGCATTAGGATGATTACATATCTTTATCTTTATATATGAGACTTACAACCTTGCTCTTGACATCACTATTTCTTCACCATTCTAGTGCATTCTCTGAGTACTCTACCTAAATTGCAATATCTCGTTCACACTCTTTCCTATCAAACTGATTAGCATTTATTTATCTTGTCCTTTTTAAAAAATAATTATTTACTACATCTTCCTAACCTATGTCCTCATTTTTGGAAGTCATCTCTGTTCCCAGAGAAGAACACAGTTCACTCCTGCACTGTGATGTTTCACTCTACATCAAGAAGTAAGTGTTTGCTTCCAATCTGGTTCTCAAGACTTCACTACATGGACCGTCCTGCTAGCATAAGTCATACCATAGTTTCCTTTGAGGGGAAGTGGGCAATGATGGAAGTGATGCTGTATAATAGGAATATTGTATTGGTCCATTCTCACACTGCTATAAAAATACTACCCAAGACTGGGTAATTTATAAAAGAAAGAGTTTTAATTGACTCATAGTTCCACATGGGTGAGGAGGCCTCAGGAAACTCACAATCATGGCACAGGGCAAAGGGGAAGCAAGCTTACACCTTCTCACATGGCGGCAGGAGAGAGAAAAGTAGTGAAGGAAGAACTTGCCAAACACTTATAAAACCATCAGATCTTGTGATAACTCACTGTCATGAGAACAGCATGAGGGAAACCATCCCCATGATCCAGTTATCTCCCACCAGCTTCCTTCCTCAACTTCTGAAGATTACAGGGATTATAATTCAAGATGAGATTTGGGTGGGGTCACAAATCCTAACCATATCAAATATAAACTTAAAAAAATTAGATAACAAATATTAATGCAACATTTGTTTAAGATGCAAACTAAGTGTATGTGCATGTGAAGTTTGTTTAATTCCCTCTGTTATTTGTATGATTTTTTTGATCCATAAACACTTTTATTCACAGTTTATTACTGAATGTCAAACTTCATTTAATTTCAAGTCATGTTACATATAATCAAATGCACCTATCATATTTACACACTAAAATTACTTTGAATTTGAGATAGCTTTAAATTTTATATGGTAAATATTTAACCTTCTAAGCTCAGTAAAAATGTTTACTAATTTTTAAGGGCAAATATTTTTAAAGGAATAAGCAAGGACATTTGTATTTCTTTAAACATTTATTGCAAGGTAAATTTCTATGCAAATAGATAATAAAATAGCTGATCCATGTTCCATGAAGCATTATGTTATTTACTTAGACATTTTAAAATGCATTTATGGAGATGCAGTAGGTATATGTAGGTGTGTGTGGGCATATATGCAAATAAATATATAAATATGTCACAGTGATTTCAAACAATCTGATTTCAAGCCCTATTTTTGAGTAACAGTCATAGAGTTCACTAGTTGTGTTGCTTTTAGAAAGTTACTTTTCCTCTCTAGATTTGTTTTCTTATCTGTAAAATGGACATAATAACATCCAAACACAGAATTTTGTAAAGATACAACTTATATGGAAGTCTCTTGCTGGCGCTGCTCACATAGTAAGCCTAGAGTAAGCAAATAATAAGGAATGTAATTATAGTAAATTAATGGTTTAAGATTATTAGTTTTCTATTAATGTCATAAGAAATTATCACAAATTTTAAACACCTTAACATGACACAAATTCGTTATCTTATAGTTCTGTATTTCAGAATCCCAGCACAGGTATTACTGGGCTAACATTTAGGTACTGGCAAGGTAAAGTTACTTTCTGGTTGCTGTAGGGGAGAATCTGTTTTCTGTTTTTGTTTTCTTATCTGCATTTTTGGCAGAATTCAGTTCCTTACAACTACAGGACTGAAGTCTCTGTTTCCTTGTTCACTGTGAGCTGAGGTTTGCTCTCAAATTTTAGATGCTGTCCACCCTTTTCAGCTCATGGCGCTTTGCTCCATCTTCGGACCCAGCCCCAGAAGGCTGGATCTCTCTCATGCTTTGAATCTTTCCTGTCTCTTCTCTCACATCCTCTGCCCCACGCTACTGTCTTCCTCTTCTACTTGGAAAAGCCTGAATTGGACCTCATTAGGTCCATCTGGATAACCCAGAATATTTTGCCTATTTTAAGGTATGCTACCTCAATTTTATGTGCACGATTCCTTTTGTTATTTGAGGTAACATATTCTCAGGTTTGGGGGATTAAATGTTGACATCGTTAGAGCATATTATTCTACCTGTCACAGACACCATTATGAAAAAGCTGCTGCTCTTCTCAAAAGAAGACATTGGTGCAGACAGGAAACATATGAAAAAAAGTTCATCATCACTGGTCATTAGAGAAATGCAAATCAAAACCACAATAAGATACCATCTCACGCAAGTTAGAATGATGATCATTAAAAAGTCAGGAAACAATGGATACTGGAGAGAATGTGGAGAAATAGGAACACTTTTACACTGTTGGTGGGAGTGTAAATTAGTTCAACCATTGTGGAAGACAGTGTGGCAATTCCTCAAGGATCTAGAACCAGAAATACCATTTGATCCAGCAATCCCATTACTTGGTGTATACCCAAATGATTATACATCATTCTATTATAAAAACACATGCACATGTATGTTTATTACAGCACTGTTCACAATGATAGACTGGATAAACAAAATGTGGCATGTATACATGATGGAATACTATGCATCCATAAAAAAGGATGAGTTCATGTCCTTTGCAGGGACATGGACGGAGCTGGAAACCATCATTCTCAGCAAACTGACACAGGAACAGAAAACCAAACACCACATGTTTTCACTGATAAGTGGGAGTTGAACAACAAGAACACAGGTACACAGAGGAGAACATCATGCACCGGGGCCTGTCAGGGGATGGGGGGCTAGGGGAGGGATAGCATTAGAAGAAATACATAATGTAGATGACGGGTTGATAAGTGCAGCAAACCACCATGGCACGTGAATACCTATGTAACAAACCTGCAGGTTCTGCACATGTATCCCAGAACTTAAAGTATAATAATAATAAAGAAGCTGCTGCACACCTTCATATATAGAATCCAGTTAAAATATCAATTTAAACTATTTTCTTACTCTCTATACCCATAAACATATATATTTCACTAACTTGAAATTCACTTTCATAAAATCAAATATGTATGTAGAAATCACTTAAGAGTGACGGCATCAACACTAAGCAATGAAAAAGATATAATTTAGTATCAGAATACATACACAGGCAGACTCTCTCACACACACATATATATGCATATATTTATAAACTTCCATTTATGCCTAAAATTAACATCCAGTTCTAATTGCAATGTGATTCTTATGTTAACTTTTTGGGCCTCCCTTGGGAATTCTGAATATGATCAAAGGACACATCACAGTTCTATTTGCAGCTGATGTTTATATTTCTCTTTTGTTTCCTAATTCTAAATTTTGAAGCATGTATTTGTCTCAAAACAATGTCTTTATCAGAAATCACTTCCTTTTCAAAGTTAATTATTTTTTACCAAGATTTCTCAATTTATTTGCCTATAGTTATAAGAATCTCTGGTGCTATATATGGGTTCTTCATTATCTGAATTTCTAGAGTTCTGTTTATATACTTTTTTCCCCTCTATTATCTGCTCCACAGTCTCATCCCATCTGGAAATTTAAAGAGGAATGTTTTTCTCTTCCAAATTGGATAAAATTATTCCTGTCACAACTGCCTTTGACCACAAAGGAACAATTTCATCTTTGTGCTCCAAAGCTAGGAGCACAGTTATAAAGATTGACCTAGTTTTGTCAGAGAGAAAGCAACTTCTAGACTGACTCATACCTCGAAAGTATTTCCCAAGATACAGCAAACATTTATTCCATGTATAATTGCTCTGTCCCAGAATCAAACACCCCTGCTGACTGTAGCCACCTCGGTATTGCTGTTTAACTCTCCCATGCACATTTCTGTGGACCTTTGCCCAACATGGTTCTGTATTTTCACAAATGTAATTCTAGTCTAAAGAAGTACGCAATTTTCCATTTAACCCTATATGGCAACTTTCAGCAGCTAGTGATTAGCTAGTGATTTAGTTAGATATCAATGACAAAATAACATTATAGGTTTTTAAAAATGACTATTCACTATGTATAAAATAGATTTCATTGCTTAAAGGATAGAGTGCCTAAATTCTCTTAAAGTATCAATATAGTATTTATTCATTTTAGTTACTTATGGATATATTATTAGATTCATACTTGTCTTTCCCGTTTTCATTTGTAAGTTCCGCAATTGATATAAGCATTAAAAAATACTGAAAAAACCTCTCCTAATCTCCTATTCTATTCCTTGGATTTGACAATTTCTATTCTCACTTCTTCTAATGGTCACCTCTGTAATTGTAAGTAGTATGTTTGTATACATTTATCATTTATGTATTCTGTTTATCAACATAAACCCTATTGTTTTACTCTCTGCTGTGAGAGAGAAGATAGGTGTGTAACTTACACAATCTTGTCTTTCTACCTTCCCATTCCCTTCTTTTTTTTTTTAGATTTATCTTTGGTTTTTGTTTACTTTTTTCACCCTTATAAATCTGAATACTATGTTCAAATGTAATCTTGATCCACCAGATTTAGGTAATATATCTTTGCTCATTAGATGAAATTCTAAAACGTGTACAAATATTTCTCTGGACATTTCCTCCCCTCTTCCTCTCAGCTTGACAACTACATTGTTTCTTTTACCATGTCAACATTTGTAACTTTTACCTTTCTTTATATAGCTATAATTATTTCATGCTATTTTTGATTGACTCTGAAAAATAAAATGTCATAAATACTTTCTATTATAATACAGTGATGTAAATATAAACTTTTGAAGAAGAATATTATTGAATTTGTACAAGATATGAAATCTACTTTCTCTAAAACTTACTCCTTTGAAGGAAGTTGGTCCAACACCCAAGACTAATTGGAATCACTTTTTGAATACTACATTAACTGAATAAAGTCATGTTACCTTCTAGTTTAATTCATATTTGGACCATAAGTTACATGACTATATTTTTTTCTAAAATTTTTTATTTCTATTGTCAATCAAAAAGTGTAAGTCTTTCTTTACTACATCTCTTATGTCATAAAATCTCTTAATTCTGCTAATTATTAAACAGTGATTATTAGATTGATTTTACCAGTCTGTTGTAAAATGTGATCTCAACATTTATTATCAAAGTCCTGCTGGGTGAGAACCATTGTTTCTTCAATCTCATAGCACATAATTTCCTTCATTTTGGGCCTTTTTCCAGTAAGCTTGCATTCCCCCCCACCATGAATGCAGATTTTACATTTATAAAACTAGCTTTTTTGCATGATATTTAAATGAACACTGGACAGAATTGGCTGAACAGAATTTTTGAAATGCTCATCTAGGTTTTTGAAATTCCTCTAGGTTTTTAGAACTGATTTGAAAATTTTGACAACAGTAAAATTTAGCTTTGAGACTAGTATCCTTATTTTTAACGGTCTGATGTGTGATTGAGCTGGATGGGTGACAGGCACCTGTAGTCGTAGCTACTTGAGATGCTGAGGCAGGAGGATCCCTTGAGCCCAGACATTTGAGTCAATGAGTCCAGCCTGGGCAACATAATGAGACCCCTTCCCTGAAAAAATGAAAACGAAAGGGTGTGAATTAATGTGCTGATGTGTGCCACCTCTATTTGAAATGCATTTTAAATGTAAATTAATCTGTATTGATCCTTCGTATTTTATAGTATTCTAACATATTTTATATTTTTGCCTATTATTCCATGATATGCAGATTTCAATTCTATCTCTACATTATTCTATTTAGTAATAACAATAACAATATTATTATTAGTTATTATTTAATAATTATTATTAATTATTAATTAATAATAATTGATTAGAGAAAATATGGTATCTATTTACAAGTCTTATTTCTTATTCTCTAACTCATCTTCTTAAAAATGGAGTATCTCTGGGGATACTTGTATATAGAACTTTGCATTTGCATATTTTCATATTTCCTCTGAGATTCAATTTCTAGTACGGCCATTTTTTTTCCTTTTGTGCTTTACGTTTTCCTTGGCATCTGATTGGGTCCTTCCTGTACTCATCACTATTGAGAAAGGAAGACTGTTAATTGAAAAGATGGTTGTAATCATGGAAACTATAGTTAATAGCAATATATTGTATACTTCAAAATGCTAACAAAGTAAATAAGTGTTCTCACCACAAACAAGGTACGTGAAATTATGCACATGTTACATATTTCAAAACATCATGTTGTACAATTGTATAACTATATACAGTTTTTATTTGTCAATTAAAAATGTTTAAATGAAGTTGGCTGCTTGGCCTTCCCCTGTTGTGACCACACTTCTCTCTGTATTGTGGTGATGTTAGCAGTATGCTCTATCTATGGAGGACTTGTGTGTGGACATGTAGTTTCACCTGATCTTGTGTAGGCTGTGATCAGGCTAATGAGTCCCTTCTCTAGGGGACTGGCTCTGGTGTTCTCACCTCCACCTGGAAGGTGATCACTCATCCTCTTCAGACAATTCTTCCATCTGGGAACAAAAACCACTGAAGCCAGGGTGAGGGATGAGAGCGGCCAATCATGTATTTTTATGCAAATGGAGATTCCATGGATTGCCCTTGTGTCCGCCAGATCTCCCACACCTGTAGGAGACTGAGCAACTTGACCCCAGGACTACCCTTTGGTTCCTCAGAGCTGAAGCCCCTTGCATAGACATTCGCCCTAGTAATGCCCCAACTGCATTGAGTCTAGCCCTGCCTAATGGTCACTGTTGTTCCTCTGACTCATAGAGTAGCACATGGAAATTTAGAGTACATGGATGACCAGCATGAAGATTTATGGTCTTTTTGAAATTATATTTTAAAATTTGTTTAAATATTTTTATTCAGAAAAATTTCACACTTAAAATATGCGAAATTCTCTCCTTTTCCCAGTAGTTGGAAATATAATTGCATCAAATCTCCCCTCTCCCAGCTATAGACCCTGGACCTAGACTGTGCTGCAACATTGGATGGTCAGGTAACTCATTTAAACAGAGTAACGGGCCTGAACAGTATCAGTCTTTTGAGAGTGTTAGTATAGCAACCAAAAGCAAGTTATAAATTTGATAATTTACAGCAATTACTTGTGAAGTTATTTTACCCACCTTCCCAAATCGTTTAACCCTTAATAGCTAGCTCTTCAAACCTCACTCTCATATAAAGTCTTGAAACTTGTTTGCATATCTTGCTAGGGCTTCTCTTAGTTCCTCTCACTCAAAGGCTTCCCCTTATTTTCTTTGTTTTAAAGCTAGCCCCACCTATACCCTCCTCACTTCCCCAAACTCAGATTTTGTCTCCATCTTTTCGGTCTCATAAATTTTTATCACAAAATGTTGAACATCTTTCTCGACCTCAAAGCAAGCAAAGTAAAAGCTCCTCTTAGATATCAAGGAAGGAGGGGGAAGGAAGTCAATTCACACATTAATATACTATACAAGAAGCACATAGACAAGCTGCAATGATGAAGACAGCCATCACCACATGGCACTCTTTTTCCTCTAAGTCTTTATTCATTAGTTATATTCAATAAATCAAATTCATAGCCAAGGTGTATTTGCTCATCAACTGAATCAGCCTCTGGAAATTATGCAGAAAAGAGCCATCTGTCTCTCTCTCTCTCGGATTAATGTATAATGTGGCAATGTTCAGCTGCACACACTAGGACCTCTGTGTTCTTAAATTTATATTTCTACCAATAGCATATTTTCCTGCTTCACCAGCACAATAGGTTGAAAGAAAAGAGAAGGATAGCTCACATAAAGGATGGTGAATGGTATTTCTCAGTCTCTTTTTTCTACTCACTATTTTAAAATACTCAGGACCATTCAACTACTTTCCCCAAAAATCTCCTAAGCAGATTCCTAAAACAGTACGTTCAGCTCTACTTGTACTGATTGTCCAGTTCTTGCTGCCCATAGAACACCATGAAAGTGCATTACAACCCTTATGTGTGTGTTTCATCAAGCCACTATGATAACTGTGGTCATATTTTGTTGAGAATTGCTGTGAACATACCACTAAGATTGGTGTCACTCATCAGCACTAAAAGGCCAGTGGGATGCTATTACCATTGTGATGTGCACATCGATGGTGTTGTTGCTATTTTCTTTTGACACATGTGCTCCCTGGATGCCACATTACTGTCCAGTGCATTCACTGCAATGTAATAGAGAACATCCATTCACCAAATGAGCAGTTCCAAAATTGCGATATTTTTGTGTCTGTAAAGAGCAGTTCTTTGCTTGGTTCTGTGTTGTGCATATATATATGTATATCAAATTATATATATATTTATAATGAATTATATATATATTTACAACAAATTATATATATATATATAACAAATTTGTTGTTAATGTTTCTTTTTTTCTTCTGGAGAATTAGGCATGAGATCATGAAAGACCAAAGGATGGACTGAATGTTAATGTTACAAAGCTAAGTAACAGACACTATTGTATATTCTAGAATTGGTGCTCAAACAAAAAGCTCAGTTTTCTAAGGAGAGCTATTGAGGGAGAGGTGAACCAGGCTACTGAACAGATAGCATGGTTTTAAGAAAGAACTGCCTTTCGAGTTCCCTTACAGGCATAGGAACTGAGCCCCTTACTGGTGTTGAAATTTCTTTATAATGAACTTTCTGGATAGAAAGTAGCTAATGTTTCAAATGCCAAAATTTTGTGAGCTAATACTTTAAATTTTCATAATAGCTCAAGCCTTTCTGATTATACCTCAGGAAGCCCTTAGATTATGGCAATAGTTATATTTATTGTTAGTCTCACTCTCTCTCTCACTCTCCCTCTTTTTTTTTTTTTTTTAGACAGAGTCTTGCTCTGTCGCCCAGGCTGGAGTGCAGTGGCACAATCTGCATTCACTGCAACCTCCACCTTATGGGTTCAAGCAATTCTCCTGCCTCAGCCCACTGAGGAGCTGGGATTACAGGCGAGCCCTACTATGTCCAGCTACTTTTTGTATTTTTAGTAGAGACAGTTTCATCATGTTGGCCAGGCTGGTTTTGAAGCCCTGACCACAAGTGATCAGCCCGCCTTGGGCTCCCAAAGTGCTGGGATTACAGGCATGAACCAATGTGCCTGCCTAGTCTCATTCTTTAATGTGTTTCATGAGAGAGCATTTCTCTGAGTTGTCCTAACTATATTAGTAAAAATTTGGTAGAAATTTGTGGGCTGCTGATTACATACTATGTCTCTATTTTTAATATCCTCATTTAAAAAAGAAAAAAAAAAGAAGTTCTTGGCTTACATCAAAGGGGACACTTATCTTTAAATTCTGTGGGAGCTATTCTTCTCTTCAAGTGAAGTTCATATCTCTAGATGAGATCCTTTATAGTGAAGACTTTGCAAGGCCAGTCATGGCTTTTTCTTCTGATGATAATGTACAACTAAAATAAAGCAGCAGAGTATTTTCTACAAAGAAGGATTTCATGCTTTTATCGTTATATTTAAATTAAAAGTAGGAATATAACTAGGGCTAGAATCTATTATTCAAAAAGATTTTAAAAAGCAATGCCAGGTGTTAAAAATGACTTCCTGTGAGCAAAGTAAAGCGTGAAGTTTATGACAAAGTTGATAGCAATGATTCTACTTGATTTTAGGACTTTTTATATTTTGCCTATTGCATTTATGATTCTTTAGTAATAATACATTAAAATTTGGTGTTATACTTTTTATTAATTTACTCTATGCAGATTTATTTTCTACAATGTTTATATTTTTTTGTACATCGTATCAATATCTTCCAAAACATACTCAGTTATATTAGACAGAATATATGTTAAGTAGTAAATATGTGAAGCTACTATGTTTCCTATTAGCTATATTATATTGAGCAAAATAAATAGAAGTGAACATACAATACTTATGTAATGATTGATGGTTTCTATTAATAAGAATTGAGAAGGTTTTACAAAATATCTAGCACAGTATCTGGAAAAGATTTGGTGCATAATAAATGCCCCTTCTCTTATCTTATGCCTTTATAATAAAAAGAAGAAAGAATGTTAATCAGAGCAATAAAATTTTACACTAGGAAAGTAACTGTTTCATCCAGTCGCAGTTTTTAGCCTCAGGCAAACTACACATAAAAATAAATCTTTATTTAGTTCATCTAACTGTAGAAAACCAATACTCTGTACTTAACACTTGGACAAAATTTCTCATAATTTAAGAGAATGTAGTCTGTTTTCTGGACTAAAACCATAGGTAATAAATTGTGTAAATTTATAGAGTTTGAAATTATACACCAAGTTTTCTTGAGATAAGAATAAATTGAATAGAACCATGATAACCTATCATTTATATTCCTGTATTTACAACCTAAATATTCTATGCTACATTTGGTAGTTACACATTATTCCCTTACCAATACTCTTCACTCCACTACATTTTAGTAGTTCTCCAAAACAAACTCAAGTGTAATAATAAGTTTGTTATTTGTACTTTACAGTTCAATAGCTGCAGAATCAAATAGGAATGATTTCTTGTTTTCTTAATGTAGATTTTAAGAATATATATAAATATTTTTGTTAAATTTAAGAGGATCATTTATTTGAATTGCATAAAGAAAAATACAATTTAAAAGTAAATTTTCTTGAGCTAAATGATCAGTATTTTTTCAAGCATGTAATGAAACTGCACCTCTTTCCTCATTTTATGATTAATACATAAGTCAGTTTTAAATATTTAAACAAAATATACACTTGCTTGTTTATGGACTAAACATTCAGTAGCTTTTTCTTAAGCCAAGGATTTTTGCAAATAACACAATAAATTGTATTAAAGAATTCAAATTTCAGATTGTGGAAGAAGCTTCATTTGAATTCAATGAAAAAATTTTGAATTTATAAGGCATATCATTCTCTTAAATTTTCTTTCTGACAAAATAGAAGAAAATCGCTTATGTTAAAGCAAATTTGATGCTTTAAACCTAGAAGTTTTAAATATAAAATAGTTTCATAATTTAACATTTGTAAATACTTAGGGGTATGCTGAAAGTAATTTAGCATGAAAACATCAACAGAATGTATTATTATTATTCACCTTTAAGACTGACAGAGTATAACAATATCAAAGATGGAAGTTGTATGATTTATGGTATTGTTCTCATCTGTCAAATGTCAAATGCATAATTTTATAAAAAGTATACACTGAGATATTTACAGTGTTTATTTTGACATTTTCTAATATATTATAATTAATGGATATATATATAAAACAAGGTGATAGAAATTAATAGGTAAATAAAATACATAATGCTACTTAGCTGTTCTTTGTATCCTTTTCTAAAGAATTACCAGGGACATGTATCAAAATGAACGAGTACCTTAACTGCATTTTTTCTTACAGCATTATATCAGAGGGATATTTTCTAAATAATGCAAGTAGATTCATTAAGTAGATTTTTATTTCCCCTTAAATCAAATTTAACTAGTTGAAATAATTCAGTTTATCCTCATATAACATACAAAAAGAATACAAAAGACGTAGATTTTATAAGATAGGTCTATCTGTCTATCATCTATTTATCTGTATCTATAACATCAATTTAATCTCTCCAAGTGACTTTGAAAGCAAGCTACTTTTTTCTATGGAAATTATTTTTATCTATTTTTTCTCTCATTTGGAAACTGATGAGGGTAAATTATATTTCCTTAGACAGCTGAGATACTATAAGTCTAAAATTATAGCCATTTTAGTTATATGAGAAACACAATCACCCGTCCAAACACCAAGAATGGACTTAAAGGCACAAAGAACAGCAAAAGTGGGACTTTTTAATAATGGTCTTGCAAGAGCAGTGTCTGGTGGGCGGGCACACCCAGGGCAGTCACAACGGGTAATATATCTCCTAGCACACAAGTCCCTGCCCGAGTTCCTCAGTGATCGAGTACTATGGGGTTACAATCTTCCCAGACATTGCCTAAGTTTCATTATCCCCCTTAGAAGGTTATACCCAGGTCCACTTCTCTGCTTAAGTTTTGATTTCCCAATGATGAAACTTTCTTCCCTTTTATGAGCTGACCCCTCCTCTACATTCTGTTCACTTACGGTGACCTAGGTGCAAGAGCCGTGTGATTTGTTACATTTGCATGCTGGCTGCCAGTACTTAAATTTACCATGCCTTAAAGTGGTCCACTTAAAATGTTTTCTCACAGATTCCCTCCTCTTTTCTATTTACTTCCTTTGGTCTTATTTTCATCTAAACCCTTTTGGTCCTCGAATTGCTCTAGAAGTTTTTTACTTTCTTCCTCATAGGAGACTGAGTTTAATTTGATTTCAAATGGTAGCAGGTTATTCTGCCAGTAACTCATGGGTGTTTGTTTATTAATAGCTATTTCAGGACTGTTGTGGGGTGGGGGGAGGGGGGAGGGATAGCATTGGGAGATATACCTAATGCTAGATGACGAGTTGGTGGGTGCAGCGCACTAGCATGGCACATGTATACATATGTAACTTACCTGCACGTTGCGCACATGTACCATAGAGCCTAAAGTATAATAATGCTACTACTACTACTACTAATAATAATAATAAAAAGAAAAAAAAAAAAAGAAGTGCAATTCAGAGAACTTCAACTTCAAGACTCAAATCTAAGAGATGAATGGTGGCCTCCAAGATGGCCACCTGTAATCCTTACTGCATGGCATTTATGACTTTTTGTAGTTTCCTCCTCCTTTGAATGAGGGCTACAACACTGGACCATTAGAACTTGTATGACTTCCAAGGATAGGTCATAAGAAAGACTGCAGCCTCTTTCATGGTCTATGGAATTGCTTGCTTTGAAGGAAGCCAGCCGCTATGCTGTGATGATGCTCAAGCACGCCTGTGGAGAGATCCATATAAAGAGGAACGGAGGCCTCCTGCCAGCAGTCAGCACCAGTTTGCCAGTCATATGGATGAACAACCTTGAGAGCAGATCCTCCAGTTCTTGTCAAGCTTCAGATGACTGCAGCCCTGGCTAACATCAACCACATGAGAGATCCCAAAGCAGAACCAAGTTTTTGACCCACAGGAAGAGTGAGAGGTAATAGATGATTATCATTACTTTAAACCACCAAGTTTGGGGTGGTGCAATAGATCACTAATACAAGTGGTAATAATTTTCACGAAAATATACGCTTCCACAGTTTATAATATTTTTCCCATGCATTTACTCACTTACTCAACATTGAATCACTTGATAAATATTTGCTGAACACCTGCTATGTGCCCAGGAAAGGAAATACAACTGTGAACTAAAAAAAAAAAAAAAAAAAAGCTATTTCAATTAATCTCTGTGCTAGTCTCCTCACACAAGTGGTAATATAACATCCCACTGCTGTTAAGACTTCTGCCACAATTATGAGAGATGTAAGAACTGAAGCTACCATGCCTTTCCATTTTCCAAAACAACCTTCTTGCCAACCCGTAAATGGGTCATCAATTCCAGCATTTTCTGTCAGTTCATTGGCTAGAGTTGTCAGTCCTCGTAAAGCTTTTCTGATGGTCCCATCTGGGGCAGTATTGTTGGGAATAAAAGTACAACATTTCTCACCCAGCATAACACATAGGCCTCCTTTTTCTGATAGTATGTCTAGTGCAAGCCTGTTTTCCCAGGCCATTCAGCTGGTGGCATCTAGCTGGCTAGCCACCCCTTTGAGGGTGTCCAGAGTATAACTGATGAATCTCTGTTGATTATAATAGATGTAGTTAATCTAATCCACATCCTTATTTTAGTTGACCACCAGAAGAGTGCTGACTCAAACCCAGCAGCTATTTGGTTTCAGGCCTTAAATTCATTAGGTCCCCACCTAGGGACTTCTATAGAGTCAACATATAGATTGGGATCAAAATAATTTATTAAATCTCTCTGGTTTCAGTGGCCATGTGTATTTTCACGTATCTTGTGGAATGCCAGGGTGAAGGGAATGGCCAATTGGACTAAAGGCAAGTCCTGGTCCAATTGGACAGTAACAGGTTACAGAGGCTCCCTTTCCCACAGTACCACCAGACATCAGCCTGGGGTATATGGAGAGCTGGTAATTGCCATTGCTTGACTCACCAGTGACGTTTCGGATGTGGGTACAAGTTGAGAGTTCTCCCATGGGCTTATTGAACTCTGCCCCCTGCCTAGAGAGGCAGGAGGAGTGGTTTATAGTCCCTACAGAGAACAAAAGGATTGTTCTGGGATCCAGCCTTTGCAATGCAGAAAGAACAATGAAGAACAATCACAGACTCTTACAAATCTCATTTCCCCATTCATACTTGTTCTGGTATAGAGTCAACCTGCAGTGTGTTCCTTTAGGATCAGGATTCCTTCCTAGGGGAAATGGAACCGCCTCTGCCTGAGGTTGTCCCGCAGCACACATGTAGCAATTACTCTTGTTGAGAGTTTGTAGAGAAAATTTGATCCATTCAACCCAGGCATTCACATCACCATACCCTGTTTCAATTTCTAAGGTTTGCCTTAAATCCTTTACCTCAATTATTTTTACCCTTTTAGGGTTATTATTTGATAGATTAAGTGTTTATTAGGGCCTGGGGTTGCAGTAGTCCCAGGCAAATGGGAGGCTGAGTTCTTGATTAGTTTGAGAACAAATCACCCTAGAGGGTCTTTTCCTGTGATGTCTGCCCCTAACCCATATACCCGAGATGCTACTTTTGCTTCTTGGTCTGGAATGGCTGGATTGTCAATGGTGATAAGTATCGGATTGCATTCTAAATTCTGGCAGTTATTTGGCAGGGAACCCTTGGACAGATGTAGTTTATTCTTCAAGGGTCTCCAGCTCAGAGTTACCCACCCCATGTTTACTGTCCAGCCCTTAAACTGGGTAGTCCACCATACATCATTCCATCTGGAGCAGGGTGATGCCCTTACTGTAACCTGCATTTGGCTCAGGGCAAAAATATTTATCTGCCCGCAAGAGCTGTCTCTGATTTTCTACATTCCCAAAAGGTAAAACCTGGAAGGCATCAAATCTTTTTTTTTTTCTTGAGACGGAGTCTCACTGTGTCGCCCAGGCTGGAGTGCAGTGGCATGATCACGGCTCACTGAAACCTCCACCTCCGGGGTTCAAGCGATTCTCCCGCCTCAGCCTCCCAAGTAGCTGGGACTACATGCACGTGCCACCACAGCTGGCTAATTTTTTGCATTTTTAGTAGAGATGGGGTTTCACCGTGTTAGTGAGGATGGTTTTGATCTCTGGACCTCGTGATGCACCCACCTTGGCCTCCCAAAGTGCTGGGATTCCAGACGTGAGTCACTGCGACTGGGTGGCACCAAATCTTACAATCTGGTCTGCTACCTTCTTGGTCACATTCATCACCAACCTGATTGGGTAGGGAGGAGTCCCCTGCTAGTTTCCATTCTGACCTTCTGCTCTTTGTATAGTAGCCCATCCCAGCCATATTAACTTCCAGAAATGGGGCCAGCCCTTGTTTTCTTTTTAGATTTTTCTCAGAGTTAACTTCAAGGGTTCCTCAGGTGAGCCGTGCACTTTCCACTGGTCCTTTCCCCTCCTTTCCAGGGTTTCTTTTACTAGTCCCTTGACTCAAGTATACTGAGCTCACCCCCGTTCAGCTGTTCACATGGCTGTCTCAGTGGTCAGGAGCGCTTGATAGGGACCTTCTCAGTGTGGGTGGAGCTTGTCTTCTTCCCAAGTCTTTTTTTTAAAATATATATATATATATATATATATATATATATATATATATTTTATACTTTAAGTTCTAGGGTACATGTGCACAATGAGCAGGTCTTAATCAGCACCAAGTTGCCAGGCTGGAAGTGCTGAACCTGAACTCAAGAGGTGGAGTTTGAGTCAGAAGTCCTTTTAACCTGAGGGATGACAGTGTGGAGGATATGGTCAGTATACAATTTCTTAAGAATGTGTTCTTGGTTTCCATAGTAAGAAGATCTGTAGCCCTGCCCAAATATGGGAGTCCATATAATAACCCATAGAAGGACAATCCCAAGTCTTTTCTTGGGGCTGTCCTAATGCTAAAGAGTGCTATTGGGAGACATTTGGTTCAAGGCGTCTTAGTTTCTAAGATTAGATTGGTGATATGCTTTATGAGAGTTGATTTATTCATTCTACCTTTCCAGAGGAAGGGGGATACCAAGGGGTGTGATAATCTCATCTAATTTGTAAACCTTCCATAATTTCCCTTAACACCCTTGAGGTAGTTTCCTTTCTAACTTCATGCAGTTCAAAGAAATCACTTCTCTTCTAACAAAGGGCAGCCTGAAAGTTCAGGCTGTAAATCACAGATAAACAGCTTAAGCACAGAAGGAGGGGTGGGAGAAAGACTCCTGGGTAATCACCAACTTCACACTCATAAGACGTGCCCCAGTAAAAGCAAGGCCTTAATAAATACATGCCTTTCCCTTTAGGCAGACTAAGATAGGGAAGCTTAAAGAGGACTTGAGGGGATGCCTGTAGCCACAAGAAGATGTCAGGGAACAGACACAGAAACTCTGCCTTCCAGATAAGCAACCCAAAGGAGGATTGTATGATGACATGTAAGGTTCTAACAGTCCATTTTTAATCAAGCCCTCTATTACCTGTTGGAAATCTTTTCTCCCTTCAATGGAAATGGGATATTGTTTTCTGCAAACTACTTTTACTGGTTGCTTTAGTTCAATCTATAAGGGTGTGATTTTTAACCCTCTCCTGTTGCCTTCCCCAACCCACACAGGGGGATTAATTTTTTCTTTCCTCCTCCTCTGTTAGGAGGCTCATCTTTACTTTTATTTGTCCTTCCTCTATGCCTTATCCTAAACCCAATCTCACACTCAGTCTCTACCTAGGAGGTTAGTTCCTGCTTCATGAACATATAAGAATGGCCCGTCAATTTGTTTTCGTCCCAATCTAAGTAACATTGTCTTGAATATCAGAACTGGAAATCTTTCCCCTTTCACCCCTCATACTGTCAATTTTTCCTAGAGAGTTCAGTACCCCTTGGTTGGTGAATTAGGGAGGAGTGAGCCTCCCCAGCATTAACCAAATATGTCATTTCTTCTCCCTCTGGTCCTACCTTCAAATTTATCAAGGGTTCCTGGTGGGACTTACTCAGGAGGAACCCCTGAACCCACCTAGTCTTCATTAAGGGTCATGAGGGGGATCACTTTTTCTTCTTTTTTACCATTCAGGACATTCTCTCTTAAAATGCCCTCGCTTTCCACACTGGTAACATCCACTTATAAAAAGTAAAGTAGAGGTTCCTTTTCAAAGACTTTCCTCCCCATCTAATTACGAATAAATAGTAACTTCTCTTAGAAGCAAAATTTATTCAAAGACCTGTGCTAACACTCTTAAATATATGCTAGCCGTAATAAAGAAATCAATGTACTTTATGTTCTTAGCTCTCACAATTTAGCCTTAATATTTGCCCTGGCATGCTTATACTGGTCCAAGTCCTCTTTTAAGAAGTTCTAAGTTGCTAGCCAATCGGGACAAATACAGAATGTGAGGTCCCGTTCCAGCCAATGGAAACCGGACACAGCAGTAGGTTGGACGCATCAGGTTATAAACAACTCTGTCTCTTTTGTTCAGTGTGATCTCATGGCAAAACTGCTGGCGAGTGTACCCTTTCTTCAGGAAGTAAAAATGGCCTTACTAAATAAATTAAATTTATGTTCAAGGGCTATTTCTTTACAGCACCAAGAAACAAGTATTTCAAACATACTCATGGTCTTAGGAAATTTTCCCTGCATCTCCCTTCTTTCTGTGTGTCAAAATCCATCACTCCCTTGTCTCCTACCAGGGGGATCTTGATCTAACCTTTTTCTGACTACCTCTTCCACAGTGGAAACCATGATTTTCGCTTTTTGTTTCTACTTCTCTTCCTCTCTCCTTACAAAGACATGAGCTTCCCTCAGGAATTCGTCAATCAGTTTTATTCCATCCATCAATCTTTTGCAGTTTCTTTCTGTTCTTCCTTATGTATCCCCACCAGCCCTTTGCAGCTTTACCGACAGAGGCCCCTGCTGGACTTACAGCCTCTCAGTAAATCAATAACAAAACCCCCCCCCTTTTTTTTTTTTTAATTTTGAGTCTCTCTCTCTATCTACAGAATGGAGTGCAGTGGCGCAATCTCGGCTCACTGCGACCTTCACCTCCCGGGTTCAAGCGATTCTCCTGCCTCAGCCTCCCGAGTAGCTGGGACTACAGGCATGTGCCACCACATACAGATACTTTTTGTATTTTTAGTAGAGACGAGGTTTCACCATGTTGGCCAGGATGGTCTTGATCTGACCTCGTGATCCGCACACTTGGCCTCCCAAAGTGCTGGGATTACAGGTGTGAGCTACCACGCCCGGCCCAACAACAAAATCTTAACCGTCATCTTATCCATTTACCCTTCTATAACCTGAATTGTTTCTACCGCCTCCTGACAAACAGCCATCTAGTCTTTGCTGTAGGCAAACCACTACTTCTCAAACAGCTTGATCCTAAACTCCCCTCCACATCCCTTTCTCACTCGCATCCCCCAGTTCCCAGGCTCTGTCCCTCCTCAGTGGCCACACTGCACCCTTTCCTTGCACCTCCTTGTTGCTTGAGCCTCTAGAACCTTCCCCCATCCCTACCACACTCTCCATATACTCTCACTTCCTCTTGTACTCTTTCTTCCTTTTATAGGATTTTTCTCCCCGTGTCACCTTCTGCATCTCTCTTTGATCTCTGTCATTTCCAGTCTCTTTCTCGCTCATTTTCTTCTCTATTTCACTCTCTCTTCCTCCCATGTTTCCTTTCTCCCTTTCCCAGTTTCTCTTTTCTTTCTTCTTTGAGGGGGAACATGGGGGCTAATTCCTTGATCCAGCAGAGAGAGGAACCTATGTCTTCTTGTGAGGATGGGGTTTTGTTATTCACATAGAGAATTAAAGCTTGGCATGCCCAATCCTCATCTGAGCCAAACTTAGACCAAAAGACCGAAGGCTTACAAATGGAGTTTATGGGCCAGATAAAGCAACAGTACTTTATCACCTTTTGCTATTCCTTGTCCCGGGTTCGAGGTTTGTCCCCTTCCAAACCTGCAACATTCTCCACAAAGGACTATCCAGGGTAATGCCAGAGGGAGTCTCTTTGGCTCCCTCTTTCCTTTGTCCCCTAGACCTAGAATTCCTGTCTCCCATTTTCAGCCAGTCTCTGTGTCAGAGTTTTTCCCTGTGTACTCAGCCCCTCTTAATGGAGGTTTCTTGCACACCTGTGTGTACTCAACCCCCACTTACTGGAATTTTCTTGCATACCCTGAGATCTCTGAAAATGCCCAACCACCAAGGCAGTACTTGCAGTCCAACTTTCCTACCTTGGCTGATGCAAGAGGTTGCCTTCGTTGCCATGGTGCCTGCTTTTCTCCCTATGTCACCTCCACTGTCTCCTGAACAACAGTCTCCGGTTGATCTATGGCTTCTGTGGGGAGCTGATACTTCCCAGACAGAGTAGGCCACCTAAATCGGGTTGGACGCGTCTCCGCTCTCAGCTGTAGTCCCACTCCACACAGGCACAGAGATCCCGGACGGGCCCCCAGGTTTGTGAGAAACACACTCACGCATCCAAACTCAAAGAATGGACTTAGAGGCACGGACAACAGCGAAAGTGAGACTTTTTAATAACTGTCTTGCAAGATTGGGTATCTGGTGGAAGGCACACCTGGGACAGTCACAACTGGTAATTTATCTCCTAGCATGCAAGTCCCTCCCCCAGTTCCTCATTGGTTGAGTACTATGGGGTTACAATCTTCTGGGATGTCACCTAAGTTTCATTATCCCCCTTATAAGGTTATACTCTGGTCCCCTTCCCCGCTTAAGTTTCAATTTCCCAATAAAGAAAATTTCTTCCCTTTTATGGGCTGACCCCTCCTCTACATTCTGTTCACTTATTGTGACCCTCTAGGTGCATGAGCTGTGCGATTTGTTATACTTGCAGGCTGGCTGCCAGTACTTAGATTTATCATGTCTTGAAAATAGACCATTTAAAATGTTTTCTCACAGTTATTACTGTGACATATACTTGTGTAGCTGTAAAATAAACACCTATGTAACGGTAGTATTGTTATAATATTTATATACATCCCGTCACTTAATAGATATATTCTGATAAAGTTATGGGAAAAGCAATTTTGATGAATCTTATTAATTTTCTAGAATTTTTTATTGTTCATACACATGAAAGAAATTCTATGAAAGCCAATACTAATTTTAATAGAAAAAAACTAGTACCATCTTACAAAATCTTTACAGAAAAAATAGAATTTTAAAATTAATATATAAACTTTTTGTAACTATAGTTATATTTTGCCAGATTCTGAAAATTTCCTAGCAAAATTCTCTACATTATATGCAAGTATTTAAACATTTGAACATTTTAATTTTGCGATTCATTTAAAACTATCAAAATTGTCAGCTAGTGTAAGGAATTTGAAATGAGTGAAAAACTAAATATTATGAAAAAACAAGATGTAATATGATGTAGTATATTCATGTATAATTTCTTACATGCATTGATAGTGGAAAAACATGTCTCCATTCACACAGTTTTATATATATGTAGCACAATTATGAAAATTGGATTCTACTAAAAGAAAATTAATCACTCAGTCTTTGAAATTACAGTTCTTTATCATTGTCCTGGACCAATAACTAATGAACTAACACCGAGGCATAACAGAGGATTATTAAATACATATATATATGAATATATATATATACACACACACACAAACACACACACATACATGTGTACATACAAGGAATAAACATTTTATTAATTCACTATATGCTACTCTAATTTCTGTCCCCTTTCCCTATGAGGCATCAAAAAGCAACTTGCAAAACAGAAATTCTCAAACTATAATGGAACATATATTATTCATCTCACTAACAAAAGCACATTTTTAGATTCATATGCCGTAAAAGACTGAAAATGTAATCATAGGCAACTTCAAGAATTAATGGGCCTTAATTATTATTGATGTAAAAGCATAATGTACATAACAAAACGTGTTTCTTGAAAGAATTTTAAAAATTAGAGTTTAGTTTCTGGATGGCCATAGAAGAATTATGACTTACCTCGGGATGGCGGAATCAGGAATGTTTTCATTTTTTTCTCTGGGTCACTGTTTTCTAATATTTCTGTAGTGACTGTGACAAAGCTAATATATGAAAAATAGTTTATTTTTACTTTTGTGTCACCAGCTTTTTCCCTGAGAATGCTGAGCATTAGCTAATATCACACTACAGAAATCACATTTCAATTCAGCTGTATGCCTTCAGCCAAATACAAATCTAGAAAAGAAGGCTTAAGGAAACAAATGAATAAAACTAAATTGATAAAGAAAATGATTTCATTCCTTTTGAAAGCTACTTAGGGGCATATTTTGACACTAAAAATTAGCAAATCTCCCAGTCCCAATCAGACTACAAAAAGTAATTTATCTTTGTGTCTATAAGGCAGATGATACTAACAAGTTAGGACTTCAGGCATTATGGTCACCAGATTCAGCAAAATCAGGATTCAAATCTGATTTTCTCAAATGAGTATCTTTGACACCTCAAATTAGTCATTTGCACCTCTCTGAAACTCAGATTATTCTTTCTGTAACATTAATAAAACGGTAGCAATTGTTTAAAAGGCATTTTACCTGTCCTAAAAATTAATTAAAATAATGTATGTAAAGCACCCATGAGGAATACACATTTTTAAAAGATTTCTTTTCTTCCTCTTTGTAAAACAAATATTTTAAAGGTAATGATGTTTGACCAGGTGTAGTGGCTCACATCTGTAATCCCAGCATGTTGGCAGCCCGAGGCAGGCGGATCACTTGAGGCCAGGAGTTTGAGACAAGCCTGGCCAACATGGTAAAACCCCATCTGTACTAAAAATACAAAAAGAAACAAAATTAGCTGGGCCTAATGGTGCGTGTCTATAGTCCCTGCTACTCAGGAGGGTAAGGCAGGAGAATTGCTTAAACCTGGGAGGCGGAGGTTGCAGTGAACTGAGATCATGCCACTGTACTCCAGCCTGGGTGACAAAGAGAAGACTCGGTGTCAAAAGAAAGAAAAAAAAAAAGATAATGAGGTTTATTGTAAAATGTCTCTCAGAACCTCGAGTGGTGGCTCACGCCTGCAATGCCAGCATTTTGGGAGACCGAGGCAGGTGGATCACTGAGGTCAGGAGTTCGAGACTAGCCTGGCCAACACAGTGAAACCGTGTCTCTACTAAAAACACAAAAATTAGCCGGGCGTGGTGGCGGGCACCTGTAATCTCAGCTACTCTGGAGGCTAAGACAGGAGAATCGCTTGAACCCGGGAGGCAGACACTGCACTCCAGCCTGGGCAACAAAGAGTGAAACTCCATCTCCAAAAAAAAAAAAAAAAAAGTTTCTCCCTACCTGACCTTTACCTTTCTCTGCCCACTCTTACTGAATTTGTAAAAGAAAACAATTCTGATGCTTTAAATCCATGTTTTTACCTGCCTTTTCATGATTATACTGGTTAACAATTATTAATATTTTCACTGAAAAGTGAAGCTATCCATTTCCAATTTTCTCATAAAATGCTGAAAATTTAGAGAACTCTATTTTTATATATTGGAATTATTCTTTTGCTTTTATAATTGTTGGTCTTAAAACAAAATTTACCTTGTCAGGTTCTGTTTATGACAGAGTTGTGTTTACTAGAATAGCCCTCTCACAGGTAACATCGCAAACTCTAAACATGATGCAAAAATTGTCTGAAGGGTCTGTGGTGAGAACATACACAGACAAGAACTAGAGGCACTCAGCTCTTGATTAAAAGGTTGCAATGTGATTGCATGGCAAGGTCAACACTAGAATGACATGATAGCAGGAAATATAAAGAACATATTCATGGGTGAAAACATGTTTAAGGAATCTACATTTCTTATACTGTACTTGCAAGTTTCTCACAGGTTTGAGTTTGCTTCAGGATAAAAATATGAAAAATGAAATATGTAAATATAGGCAATTTGAATATTAATTGACAGCACATCTACTGTACCAAATAAGCATACAAAAGCCAGTGTGTGGCTATTAAGATAAGGCTAATTCTATCAAAAATATTGTGATAGAAATACGGAGGTAGCTGCTGCAAAGGAACAAATCTAATATTCTAAAATAAGAGAATTTTTGAAGGTATTTTTTTAAAAAGAATCACTACATTTAGTAAAATTGTGTGACATAAAAATCTAGCCAGAGGCATCAAATTAAAACACTTGGCATCAAATTATATCAGCTATAAAATCATCATCTTGTAGTTAATAATGAAACAGTTAGGCCCTACCAGTGAATAAATAAATAAGATCAGATTTTATTGAAGAATTTCTCTTTTTTTCTATAAAACAATGGAAACATTAAATAAACATCCCAATCTGACATGAATCACAGTTTTGCAAAACCAATTTCAACTTTAAAACATCTACATGGGAAGTTTTACAAGTTAAATCCACAAAGGACACTTTGTCTGGTATGATTCGATATCTACAACTAAAGCTTCTGTAGCAAAATAATGAATGGAGTTTTTCTAACTCAGGTTGAAATGCAGGGTACTTTGTATCAGATTAGACAAGCAATGCATCTGAAGATTGCTTATAATCTGATTGCAGTGTTGAAATACTGTTCTATTAATTCCCTATTGGTGACCAAATATTTGAAAGTAGAATATATCATTAGAGCATGGAATTTTGATGTTTGTTATGATTCATGGATTTTTAGATATACAGCATTTCTGTCATGTTCAAAATATATGAAAATCTGCCTTCTCTTAAATTCCCTTCTTAGAATACCTGAAAGTAAAATGCTTCTAGACTTTCTGGATAGGGTATAAATATTCCAGAATCGGAGCTTATTTTTTAGGAAGCTTTCTCCTGATTTTCTTACCAATGGTAGCAAATTCATTAGTAAAGATTAATTCCACCTTTCTGACTCTAAACCTTGAATTTACCTTTACTCCTTGTTCAGTGTGCTTCCGTGCACCTCTCCATTCCTCCTGACTCTTGCCCTGGAGATCACTGCCTATACAGGTAGCTATCAAGAGTATCCAGAAATTATACCACTTTTTATTACTGTGTGGAAAATCACAAGTAACAACCTTGGTTACAAAAAGACACACAGAACAGCTACATCATTAACTTCTCTGTCTGGCTTTTTGCAATCTTTGGATTCTTGGCCATTCTCAGTTGCTACGAGATCCAATCCTTGTTAGAGTGCTAATCTTCCCAGAGTTACTTAGGTTTAAATTTTTTTAAATGGATACCTCCAGGTAACCTGTAGAAATTTCTCAAATGGTGGTTTCTAGTGTATCACCATTGTAGCTACATTCCCCTTGTACTGCAAAAATCAGAAACCTCGTGAGGCTGACTGAATCAATCTTTTTTGCCCTTCTCAGCTTATTGTTTGTTCTCTTACAATTCTCATTGAGATACCCTATTTCTGTTTACATAAGCCTGATTTTCACCTACATCAAGTGCTATTTAATATCTCTGACATTTTTCATGATACATTTCCACCCAATTATGAGTTTATATTTTAAAATATGCAGATTTATATGGATAAATTGTAGAACAAACACAAACCATATAGTTTTTGTAACACAAAGGGTACATAGAACATAAAAATTTGGAAAGATTTGCTACATATCTTTGTCAAAAAGTTTACAAATCTCTACCCTTGATAGCATCCCTCAATAACATTACATCATGAGAATGTTCTGGGTTTGCTGTACAAAGGTGCCCTCTGTGCAAAGCTGGATGAACTCCAGGTAGTTTATATGCTGTTGTTGGCACAATGCACAGATTTATATATCATTCTTTATTTTGACAGTGTGCTGACATGGAGTTGAGCCAACATACAGACCCTGCAGTGTCCACGTGGCTCTGCCTCTCTGAGGGGTTGGGACACATTATGCTTTGTGCTTGTACCTCACAAAAGAAATCACGATGCAATTGAGAAGATTCTATACGTTGTAAGTGTTATCCAGAAATTTTTCGCAGCCTACTGAAGTTTCTATTCTTGTTGTATTTCTTATTTGAATGGCTTGAGGTCAACTCTGACTTCAGTACAATTCTTGGTTGGACTGAATTCTGAAATAATACAACTTTTCTTTTATCTCATTCTCTCCCTTCCCTTGGTTGATTTACCCTGACTGCCAGCCCCACTGTGCTAACATGAGGACTGGATGCTATTCCCCACAAGCAACTCACCTTAAGTGCTTAGTAGTTATTAAGCCAGAAAAGATAGATTTAAAGCTCTTAAGAAATGTCTCACTTCTTACTATAGTAATTACAGTTTCTTAAAGAGTAGCAGGTATCTAAAAAAGCAAAAGGAAAAAATAAATCATTTATAAAGCATTTTGTGCAATGTGGTCTATAACAGATACATTTTCTCACTACTCAAAACCAGAATAAGTTTTCAGATGCAAATTTTTAAAAAGGACAACAATGCCACCTAACAATAAAGCTTATTGGGATCTAAACTGGCTTAACAAAAACAAAAGGATTAAAATCATAATAATTGTACATAGATAAATGTAACCAATGTAATATTATTTTAAAATAAGCTAGAATTTGTGTCACCATAAAAATAAAATATGAATAATATCTATCAATTAGAAAGCACCATTCAAAATGTGCTCATTTCATCAAAATACTTTTAAAATAACTTCTTTTGACAGTGTTTAATCTTATGAAGGTGATATGTTCAACTCTCTTCAAAACTGAATTCCATTTCAGAGTATGATAAAAAAAAGTCACTGAAGTATCTATCATCATTGAAATCAAGGATTTCAGAATCCATTTTATCTTCTTGTATTGGAATATCAACTCTGGGTGTGATGACCTGAATTCTGAAATATCTCATTTTTAAAAACTGTTGTAGCCTAAAAAATGAAGCGATCCAAGTCCTTACCTTGAAATTAGTCTGTAGATAAGTAGGATAGATTTAATGACCTTGAGCAAGTTATCTTTACCAAACAGAACCTGAAATTCAATTATATAAAAAGATCGGATCAAATGAATTGTGACAAATGATCTTCTATTTTATTTCAACTCTGTCTAGGTTGTCTTTAATATTTGGCTATCTTGATCAGAAATTACTAAGTCCCTACAATTGACCATCAAATAGGGTTCTTAACCCTGGCATGATCAATATTTTGGTTCCAGTATTTATTTGTTTTGGGAAAGGTCTTGTATATGGTAGCATGTTCGCAGCATTCCTTGCCTGTGCTTACTAGATGCCAGAAGCAGTGTTAATCAAAATGCAGCAACCAGAAGTGTATCCAGATATTACCAAATAGTCCTGTCCCTGGAGGTATAATCACCCTTGGTTGAGAACTACTGCTGTGGAAGGAAAGGAACAGTACTTGTATATGTACTGTTACCTTAAATGTATTAATATTACCATTTTTTCAATTCATTCATTCAAACTCTGATACAGTAATTCCATACTAATTGGCATTGGAAAAGTGTTTGATTTCCACTATTCAGTATTCTATTTTAGAAATAAAATATCATCATGTAATTATCTTACATTAGAAAGGAAATGGAAGTATGTCAGCAAACAGATTATTCAGTTTGAAGTACTTTGCTTAATTACTTCTGCCAGTTATTATTTAGTACCTGAGCGGATACTACAGAAAAAAAATTTTTTAAATTCCTAATAGCTTACAATCTCAGAATGTGATTAGAAAATCCAGACCCAACTCATCATACTCAAATACAAAAAAAAGTTATAAAATTGTCCTAAATTTCAAATTTTCTTAAAGTCATTTTATTTATTGCATTGCATTTGCTGAAATTTAAAGTAAGAAAACAGTTTTGATTTTTTAGGAAAATTATTTTTTCTTACTGTCTTTAAATATCAAGATATAGATATTTGAGATTTTATTTTTAGACAACATTGTTTCTGTCCTCATAAGTTTATTTCTTAAAATAAACAATGTACACAAAGTTGTAAATAAATATGGTATACTTAAGTATATTTAAGTGAAAAATATATTATTCTTAAGATTGTAATCTGTTGCCACATTTGCTTTTGACATACACAAAGATTTCCAAATTTCACTAGAAGAAATAACATTGCTGTTGTTTGGAAACTTTCTAATAAAATTCTATAATTTCAAAAATGTAAGAATGCCAACCTAAGAGCTAATACTGAAGTAAGTCATACATTTGGTTAAATAGGAGAGTTACAGAGTCATCTAAACAACATAGAATGAGGCAAGTAATTGATAGTTATTCATCTCTAACAGCTTAAGAGCTCTTCAGCTAGGGTGGGCACAGTGGCTCACACTTGTCATCCCAGCACTTTGGGAGGCCAAGGTGGGCAGATCACGAGGTCAGGTGTTCGAGATCAGCCTGGCCAACACGGTGAAACCCCGTCTCTACTAAAAATGCAAAAAATTAGCCGGGCATGGTGGTGTGTGCCTGTAATCCCAGTTACTCAGGAGGCTGAAGCAGGAGAATCGCTTGAACCCAGGAGGTGGAGGTTGCAGTGAGCTGAGATTGCGCCATTGCACTCCAGCCTGGACAACAGAGCAAGACTCTGTCATGAGGAAAAAGAAAAAAAAGGGTTCTTCAGCTAATAGTCAAGGTAGATTAAGCACTAAACATTACGGTTTCCCCAGTGATACTTTTCTCTTCCACTTTGACTTTTAGAAGCTGTCAAGTCCTACTGTTGCTTAAATATTTAATTCAATTCAACATTTCAATATGTTAAGTAAGTGTGAAATGCTAAAATTTAACTGTATATAGGCCCGCACTTTTTCACTGATTTTTTTCTGTACCAAAAAGGAGACTGTTTGCATGTTTTATAAGTATTATATATGATTGCATATGTATGCATATAACTATGCCTATATGTATAATACATAAATATATACACATACACCCCAATGCATGATTGTGTGCATGTGTTTGCTTTTTTCCCCTACAAAAATAGGCAAGATGTATTGGGCCCTGACTATGTACTATATGTTGTTATATAACTTCGTAAGCATATTATCTCATTCATTATTAAAGCCATAGGCTGGGAGTGGTGGCTCACGCCTGTAATCCCAACAGTTTGGGAGGCCGAGGCGGGTAGATAATTTGAGGTCAGGAGTTCAACACTAGCCTGGCCAACATGGTGAAACCCCACCTCTACTAAAAATATAAAAATTAGCTGGGCGTGGTGGCAGGTGCCTGTAATACCAGCTACTTGGGGGGCTGAGGCAGGAGAATCACTTGAACTCGGAAGGTGGAGGTGGCAGGGAGGCAGAGGTTGCAGGGAGCTGAGATTCTGCCATTGCACTCCAGACTGGGCAACAAGAGCAGAACTCCATCTCAAAAAAAGAAAAAAAAAGATGGCATAATTATATTTTAACATGAAGAATCAGAGAGGTTAAGTTTGAATCTAGAGGCCACATTATTATCCACTATACTATTTTATTAGGTTAAACAGAAGGAGAGGAGAAAAAGATATTTAGATAATTTAGGCACTAATTTCCAACAAAAATTAAGCTGAACAAGTTGAGAAACTTTGCAGCTCTGGTACATTGGTTGGCATTTTTCCCTTACCCCTCAAACTTACAAACACATTGAATCATTTTTTTTTTAGCAGAATCTAAAGGACTCTTTTGTAATGTTTCCTGATATTTACACCTGTAGTTCCAAATCATGGAAATTAAGCCTGGGAGAGATGAAACATCTTTAGCTCCAAGAGGAGATTAAACTGGTTTTATTAGATAATTGACAAATCATTTCTTTTTGTGGTAAAAAGTTTCAGGGGCAAAAGAAATTTCTAAATTTCTCTTCGTGAGGGGAACCACAAGAGCTAATAGGTAGCCTACTAGGGATTTTAATAGGCACTACCAATACAAATGCACATTGTGGCCAGTGAGGAAACATAAGTAAATGATATATGACAAGAATAAATGCCCATGCAATTATTGTGCAAATGGCGGGTGCTGGTAAGGGGGTGCCTGTACCCCTCTGAAAGACGTAGCTGCTGCTCAGTCTATGGATAGCAGTTACCACATGGAATTGAGTCTGCTCTTGTTTGAAGTTTCCATCTGTTTAGGATATTTCAAAAGCATGTGTTTATGAATATTAAGTAAATTATATAATTTAAACAACACTTAAAAATATATATGTAGGCCAGGTTTTTGTGGCTCTTGGTTTATCATCAGGTTGCTTTACAAAATAATGGGTGGGCTATTAGGAAATAGCCAAGAGGAAATATCTCACAAGGAAAATATTCAATTAGGAAAGGAATAGATCATTTTCCTAATGTCGAGGATAGTAGGTCATAGGTATAAGGTGGTAGAGGGTACTGTACTAAGGTGACATAATCACCCAACATGAAGGGATGATGTAGGATTGACAGTTTAAAGTGGAACTCAGCAATATACAGGCTGTCCTCCACCCATTTGGAAAGGACAAAGAGAAAGTACAAACCATCTTTAAGAATGCATTAATACATTATTTGGGTGATGGATCTCTTACAAGCCCTGACTTCGCCTCCATGCAATCTTGCATGTAACAAAATTAGACTTGTACCCTATAAACTTATACAAATAATAAAAAAGGCATTAGCACTAATAACTGTAATTATTTAGTAATCTATTTAATATTTCTTCTCTGCCATGGAATATGATATACTGGTTAGACATGGAAGGCATAAAGTCAGACTGTTTAGTCAAATATGACCCCCTCAACTCTCACTACCTCTGTGGTTTTAGTGTTTACAGATACGCAGGTAAAATTGATACTAGACGTAAAACAAAACCTACCAACTTGAGACCAGTGAAATAATTGCAAATTTGAAGAAGAGGGATTTGCAAGTAAAATCAATGGAGATAGAAATGCTGGGCTTATGTACGTGTAGGGGCTAAAAGTTGGGTTATCTGTGAATACATTGACTGGAAAATTGCTCTGAAGCTTTGATAATGACACCCTTACTTCCAGGTAATACCACCACCATTTCTGGGAATATTTTTTGCTGCTCTTAATTTATGACTATAACAGAGTCCTGTTTAAACATGTCAAAAAAATGTATTACAGGTATAGGACCTTTGACTTTGATCAAAATGCTGATGTAGTTGGAAGCATCTGGGATATAGCACTTTAAACCTTGGCATCAATTTGATGTTATGGATGACGAGATTGTACACCATTTGAGTGTGAATGATATGAAAAACTAGCTTGTAGTTTGTTGAGTCTCACCACTAGCCTCTATTTTAAGACCTTGATGAGTGCTTCTAAGCATCACCTCAGTAAAAATAGATTTGTATTGAAGCCAGCTGGATCTTATTCAGGAATAAATTTCAGACAGGCAAAGAAACAGCTGGAATACGGTTTCTCCTACATGGGGTGCCAAAGAAGATGTATGGTTGGGTGTCCTACAAGTATGAAAGGTATTAAATGACAGATGCTTATATGTTTTTTGGTTTAATAATGTGAGCCAGCAGAATGATGTAAATATAGTAAGCTTGAAATTTTCTTTATCTGCAAAAGTATGAAAAAGTGTTTCAATTATGTCAAGCCCATGATAGCTTGAGATTTTAGGATTTTGAGTATAAAATATATTTAAAAAGTATAGAAATCTTAGGCATGAAGTTTAATTTTCCAAAGTAAATATGTCCAGGCAATTAACAGACAGATCAAGGAATAATGTAATATCCCAGTTCCTCTGTGGCTGCACTCAAGAACTATCTCAGTTCTAGCCCCATTTATCTCTCAAAGTATGCATTAGCCTAACTTCTAGCACCATAGGTTGGGTTTTCCTTTTACAATATTGACTTTTTTTGTCTAGCTTCTTTTAGATAAGTGTGTATGTGTGTGTGTGAGACAGAGAGAGAAAGGGAGACAGATTCAATCACTTTACTTCATGAAGCATGTTTTCTTAGTAATTTTATTATTATACAATATTGTGTTGTATCATTACAAAACTATATGCATTCTACTATTGTAGGGCAGTTGCCACATCTCCAGTTTGAGATTATTATAAATAATGCCTCTATAAACATACATCTACATGTTATTTAGTACACAGTTTTACTTGTGTATGATTGATATATGATAGAAAAAAGAACTGCTGGTTCTAGAAGATACAAATAATCTAATTCATAATATTCTACTAAATAATTTTCTAAAATGATTTTATTAGTTTAAAATTCCTCCAATGTCAGCACAAATAGAAACACTGTCTCCCAAAATTTATCATTTGTTAGTCTCCTAATTTTGGTCATTTCTGTTGGTGTGATTTGCCATTGGGATTTTAACTGAATTTTCTCAACGGTTAATGAGGTTGAGCACCTTTCGCATATGTCTCAAGGGCATTTGCATATGTCTCAAGGGCATTTGCATATCTTTTTTCTTTAATGCCAATATCACATTGCATTAATTACTGATGCCTCAGACTCTTGGTTTTCTTTGGCTCTTATGACTTCCATATACATTCTAAAATCAGCATGTAATGTTCTAAAAAGTAAAAAAAATATAAAAACCTGAGATTTTGTTTGAGAATGCATGAAATATACAGAGCATTTTTCAGATAATTGAAATTCACAACATTGAGGATTGAAGTCTATGAACATGGATAGTGATAGCATTTAGATTTCATTCATTGTTGTCAATAATATTTCATTGTTGACTGAGTGGAATGTTTGTATAATATTTATTAGATTTATTTCTAGGTATTGAAGTTTGTGATGCTAATTGCTAATTGTTTCATTTATTATTTTCATTTTAATTATACATTATTGGAATATTAAATTACATTTGAATTTCATATATTGATCCTTTATTCAGCACACTTCAAAAGTTCAATTACTGATTCTAATTGTTTTTTTGAAAGATTAATTAAAATTTTTTATACAAAATCATGAGTCTACAAAAAATGAGAATTTAATTTCTTCTTTTGTGTCCTTATGTTTTTCATTTCTTATTCTTGCATTGTTGAATTGGATAGGAGTTAGAGTGGCATTTTCAATAAAGTCTGTGAGAAGGGAGATACATGTTTCTTTCTATCTTAGAGAAAAGCTTTTAATATTTCACCATCGAACACATCAAATGCTGACATTTGCTAGGTGTGTGGTAAGCAGGATTCTTAAATGGCCCATGATTTCTGGCCTCTGATATATCTACACCTTCTCCCATGTATTCAATCAAGTACTAACCTGGTTTTGATTAGTTTTCTGATAAGTTTTATCATTAAAGAGCATTATACTTTTTCAAATTCTTTTTCTTTATTCGTTGAGAACATTTTTTTTTTCATTTTTCTGTGAATGTGAAATTGACCCAATAGTCCCATAGACAGATTTTTGGGGATAAACATGAAATTTGGCCCTTCTAGTCTTGAAGCTTGGAACTTACATTTTTTTAATCTCAATTTCTTCCTCAGGAAAGGACCCCCAGGCCTCTCAGAAAGTATCAAAGAACTGAAACTCACCAGATCACTGCATCAAGACAATGAGATGCAAAATCCTTCATTCATCATGATTGCTTCCTGGCCCCTCCATAGTTCCTGTTTTCTTACACATTGTTACATTTCTTCTTTGTCATGTAAACCCCTAGTTTTAGTTGGCCAGGGAGATGGAGTTGAGGCTGATCTCCCATCTCCTTGAGTGCAGCACAGGATTAAAGCCTTCCTTGGCACTTTCTTAGCATTACTTTTCATCTCAGTCATTGGCTTTCTGTGTGGCAATAGAAAGCAGAACCTAGAGCAAACTCTTGGTGTTTTGGTAACAAATGTGGTAAATTAAATGATTTTGACTCTTACAATATTAAACCTCATTTGATCATGGTGCTTATATTATTCTTTCTTTATATAGCTGTATTTACTTTGCTAGGATATTGGTTTGTGTTTTGTTTTGTTTTTGAGACGGAGTCTCGCTCTATCACCCAGGCTGGAGTGCAGTGGCATGATCTTGGCTCACTGCAACCTCCGCCTCCTGTGTTCAAACGATTCTCCTGCCTCAGCCTCCTGAGTAGCTGGGATTAGAGGTGTGCACCAGCATACCCAGTTAATTTTTGTATTTTTAGTAGAGATGGGGTTTCACCATGTTGGCCAGGCTGGCCTTGAACTCCTAACCTCATGTGATCTGCTCGCCTCAGCTTCCCAAGGAGCTAGAATTACAGGTGTGAGCTACTGTGCCTGGCCAGTGTTTTGGTTTTTTTTTTTTTCTTTTCTGTGATTATGAGACGGATGGACAATGGACAGGCTACATATAAAAACAGAACTTTGACCCACAACCTGCAGCAACCCAGAAGACCAAATCCCTTTTTACAATCAATAACCAAGAAGTTAGCTTGTTGTAATTTAGACTTGCAGAAAGCCAGATTTCTATCTCTAGTGACAACTCAGAAAGCTGAACAGTAACTTCTATAATAATTGGATCTAAATGGCCAGGACTTGATTAACAACTGACAGCTTTCCTAATTTTTGTCTCCTCTTCTAACTTAGGATGATGTGGTTTTCCTGTGTCCCCACCCAAATTTCTTCCTGTATTATAGTTCCCACAGTCCCCATATGTCATGGGAGGGAAGCCATAAGAGGTAATTTAACCACGGCAATGGGTTTTTCCTATGCTGTCCTTGTGATAGTGAATAGGGATTGCAAGATCTGATGGTTTTATAAAGGGCAGTTCCCCCACACATATTCTTTGCCTGCTGCCATGTAAGATGTGCCTTTGCTCCTCCTTTGTCTTCTGCCATGATAGTGAGGCCTCCCCAGCCACATGGAAGTCCAAGTCCATTAAACCTCTTTTTCTTTATAAATTACCCAGTCTCAGGTATTTCTTCATAGCATTATGAAAATGGACTAATACATAGGATCAGCCATAAAAAGCTTAATATGCACCCCCAATCAATCATATAGGATGTTCCTCTTCTGATTAACTCAAGAACATCTTCCCCATCAAAGGCCTCCAATCAGAGCTAACTGAAATCTTCCCATTTTTCCACTGTGAACATTTGCCATTCTTCTGCCTACATTTGAGTCTCTGCCAAAATTCAATTGATGGCTTAGTTTCCTACCATAACAAGTTCAGAATAAAAAGCTTTTGTTATTCCCATTGTTTCTTCTATATATAGTCATGCATCATTTAATGACTGGGATAGGTTCTGAGAAATGAACCACTAGGTGATTTCACTGTTGTGTGGTCATCAGAGTGTACTTACAAAAACATAGATGGTATTGCCTACTACATACCTAAGCTATATGGTAGAGCCTATTGCTTCTAAGCTGTAAATCTGTACAGCATATGACTGTACTGAATACTGCAGGCAATTGTAACACAATGATTAGTATTTGTATATCTAAACATATCTAAACATAGAAAAGGTACAGCAAAAATATGATATAATCTTATGAGGCCACCCTCACATACGTGGTCTATCATTGGCTGCAATGTCATCATGCGGCACACGAATTTACATATATTGGACAGAAATCATCATCTGGGACTTGAAAACTTAAAAATATTTAAGTTACGCTTTCTATATCTTAAATAGATATATAACTGTTTAGTTTTACTATTATTTATTTCAACCAGAGTGTTCTGTAACTTTTGTCTCCATAGCCCAATGGCATCATCAAAACCCATGATTAGCTTCACAGCCCATTACTGGCCACTTTCTGCTGGACTTTCTAACTTCCACTTAAATGTGGCAAATATTTTGAAGGAATTTTTGTCACTTTCTCTTAGGAGCTCTCTTCGGAAAACTTGAGTCCTAAAATCTTGTTTGAGGGTAGATTTCTTGTGGTTTCAACTCAATTTTTTGCAATATTAGAATTGTTTAATCATGTTTTCTAGCTTTTCTAGATCTTCTTTGAAGTTATTATTTAGTCTTATTTCAATCTAGCGTGTCATAGCTAGAAGCAGAAATTTGCCCTGATTTTAGTAAAAGGAATAAGTAGTTAATGAAAGACTAACAGGAAAAATGTTCCAAAAGATTATAAATAGAGACAATAGAGTGATAAGTGATAAAGCTTTTTTTTTTTTTTTTTAGTGGGGGAAGGATTCTCTCTCTGTCACCCAGGCTGGAGTGCAGTGGCACCTCCTCAGCTCACTGCAACCTCCACCTCCTGGGTTCAAGTGATTCTCCTGCCTCAGCCTCCTGAGTAGCTGAGACTACAGGCACGCACCACCACACCCAGCTAATTTTTGTATTTTTAATAGAGATGGTGTTTCACCATGTTGGCCAGTATGGTCTCCATCTCTTGAACTTGTGATCTGCCCTCTTTGTCCTCCCAAAGTGTTGGGATTGCAGGCATAAGCCACCACGCCTGGCCTGATAAAGCTTTTTAATACCCTTATTTTACTAGGATTTGGAATAATGACTTACATTCCCTATTCCTGCACATAGAAATTTATTCTATAATCACTTTTCAAATCTCCAATTATTAACACAGCATTCTCTTTCACTGATTAGTGTAAATAATTTTGCAAAGGTTTTTTTCTGAAATTCATGAAATGCCCACTATTAAAAATAGGAACAGTCATATCTTTGTATTAAAAACTGTTTTGGAGTTATAGAATACTCTTGTCATTCATGGCAGTTAACAGCTGCCATTTTAACTAACAAGCACAACTAAATATTTTCATTTTACTGTGGTGTGTATTTGAATCATGCTCCCTTAAGTGAGCAATGTGAGAACACATTTCTCAGCTAGGGGGAGACAAATGGAGAGTCCAGACTCAACATTTCCAAGACATTTTTTTTTTCTACTCAGAGAAACATCTGTAATACTGGTAAAAATGTGGAGGAAAGATGTTTTTTATTCAGCTACAACTTACTGTATCTTATGGGAATAATGATATGGCATAGTATATCTGCAAATAAGATAATTTATAAAGCTTTGGAAAATGGTCCCTCATTAGTGAATTGTTAAAAGCTAATTTGATTGAAAACAATTGTAATTTTCCCCTTCAGAAATATATTTCTACTCAGCGAGCTTGGTGATTGGCCTGAATGAAACCTATGTTATCTTGAGGAATTAAAGATAAGGTAAAGATGGCGGCCATGTATCTGCCTGACTTGGATCTTCCTTCAAAAAGAATTTTCCATTTAGCTATAAGGACTACAGCAAACAGAGCAGCTTTCTGCTACAATGATTTTTTGAACAGCCATTGGTTTTAAGCCCAAGCCACACATTTCCCTAGCAGTCCCCAGACAATAACTAAGGAAAGCCAGACTGCCAGATAGAGCCTGACCACTTCTGCCCAAGTTTGGACTCCACTAAAAGCATTCTTTGCTCCAGAGCTCCACACTGGATTGACCAATGTTTCATCTAATTTGCATCATTATTTAATGCTCACCCTGCCCCATCATGCTTCCTGCCCAAACATGCTTCCTGCCCAATCATCCTTCCTGTAATTTTTTCCACTTTTATCTTTTACAGTATCGTCTGCCCCCCCCAGCCCCCACACATCCACTTCCTCAAAGATCCAATTGGTACTCTAGTTTAAACCTCCCCAATTCATGCACACGATTCAATCAAGTAGAACTTTTTCTTTTTCTCCTTTATTTTATTTTATTTTATTTTATTTTTCAGATGGAGTCTTGCTCTTTTGCCCAGGCTGGAGTGCAGTGGCCCGATCTCGGCTCGCTGCAACCTCTGCCTCCTGGGGTCAAGCAAATCTCCTGCTTCAGCCTCCCTAGTAGTTGGGACTACAGGTGTGTGCCACCATACCCGGCTAATTTTTTATATTTTTAGTAGAGATGGGGTTTCACCATGTTAGCCAGGATGGTCTCGATCTCCTAACCTTGGGATCTGCCCACCATAGCCTCCCAAAGTGCTGGGATTACAGGTGTGAGCCACCACACCTGGCCCCATTTTTACTTTTTGAGACAAGGTCTCTCTGTTGCTCAGGCTGGACTACAGTGGCACAAATACTGCTCAGTGCAGCCTTGACCTCCTGGGCCCAAGAGATCCTCTCTCCTCAGCCTCCCGAGTAGCTGGAAGTATAGGCACACACCATGATGCCTGGAAATTCTTGTTTGTTTTTTATAGAGACAGGGTTTCACTATTTTGCCCAGGCTGGTCTTGAACTCCTGGACTCAAGCAATCCACCCATCCTCATCTACCAAAGTGCTGCACCTGGCTCAAGTAGGAAATTTTTAATAGTGGACATTTTAGAAAGGACTCTGGTCTCATATGGATGTGAGAAATATCGTCAGTGGACATAGAATGAAATGAAGACTTGGGCCAAACTTTCTTCTCTCCTACCTGACAGTTCACTTCCAATTGTCCAAGCAAAGTTTAATGGAATTGATGGAATGTTAAATAAAGACTAGGAAATTAGTGTACCTATTGTGGGCCACACATTTTAGCATCTTATAGTCAATGTCACATAAGATAAGGTAGGTATCAGAGTTTCTTTGGAACAAGTACTTGCCACTAGAAGGAGAAATGGTGCCTCATGCTTTAAAATTCCCCCTTTTCTCATTCTCTCCTCCATGGCTCACAGTATTTGATGATCAAAACAGGGCATAGTTCTCATTGGTCTGTTTCTCCTGGAGAAAGGGCATATAGGTGCTCATTTTCAATATTATAATTTCAAAAATGGCTTAGAGATACTGGAGTTCAAGCATTATTACCTTGAGCTATTTTTTCTTAGGTAAGAAGTGAAGTCTCAGTGATACTCAAGAACTAAATTATTATTCATTGTCATGCTGTTTTCTTGTTTAAAAATTCAAATTAGAACTTTAAACCCAAAATTCAAAATCTAAACACTGAGTATAATTCTAGTGTCTTATTTTCAATAGCTAAATCATCATGACAATATTCTGTAAGAAATTTTCAATCACAGGCTAGTAACCAATTTTTCCTTATATCATTTCAGATGTTAAATAACAGTAATGAAAATGTTAGGTATTTGTAACTCTAAATGACAATAATTCTGTCTTATGTTAAAGGGTGTATTTATTAGAGTTTTTCATAGCAACATTTGTCGGAATTTTCCTGTGTTTCTACCCTGAACCCATCTTAGCTTGAACTAATCTTGGCTGTTGTTAACTTGTGGTATTGATGCAGGAGAGAGGCAGGGAAGTGCTGGGTAGAGAAGGGCGGGTCCCTGGTGAGAGCTCCACCCCCAGGCCTGTGCCCGTGAACCTGGGTGAAGACAGGCATTTTTGTTTTTATGCCCAAATGTTGCATTTCCCAAGAACACCCTGGCTTGCCACATCCCCATCCTGTGCCTATAAAAACCCCATTAGCACACCGACAGGTACCGGCAGATGCTGGTAGACCATTTGCAGTGGAATGACGGGAATGGGAATCTGGCCAGGTGGTCTGAGGAGAGTCCAGCTGCTGAGCACCCCAAATCCAGGGGAAAACCACCTTCTCACTCCATCCCCCTTCTGGCCTCCCCATCCATCTTGCTGAGAGTCACCATCAGTCAATAATAAACCTTGTACTCATTCTCCAAGCCCACGTTGATCTGATTTTTCCGGTGCGCTAAGGCAAGAACCTGGGATACAGAAAGTCCTCTGTCCTTGCAATAAGGAAGAGGATCTAACTGAGCTGATTAACACAAGCCACCTTCGGATGCCAAAACTGAAAGAGCACACTGTAACACACGCCCACAGGGGCCTCAGGAGCTGTAAACATTCACCCCCCGGGACACTGCCATGGGGTCAGCGCTCCACAACCTGCCTATGTGTATGCTCTCCTAGAGGTTTGAGCAGTGGGGCACTGAAAAAGGGACCCACTCCCGTTGTGTGCCCTGCGAGGGGGATAAGGAAACTTATCCCATTTTAGTATCAAAGAGTGATTTTATGTCTTTATTCTCATTTTGTTCTTGAATGCTGGGAAGGGAGTGACACCTGGCCATGTGCCACATGGGTAACTTTGCTTCATGCTCATCCTTCTAACTCTGTACTGAAAGGTTGTTTACTTATAAAGAGCTTTGCCCTCACAGCCAAGGGAACCATATATTCCAACTGTCTGAAGTGACAATAGATCATATAATGATGAATAAATCCTTGCATATTCCAACACAGACAGATGCTGAGGAACAAGAGTTACACTCTTCATCAGTGCCTTAGTCCCAGATTTAGACAGAACACTGAGGGAGAGATGGGTTAGGACAAATTGACTGATAAACTCCCAGTTTCACTGAAATTAAATTCCCATCAATTAACAATATAAATATTCAATTTAATTACAGAAAATATGTTAAAATCACATTTTTAACACTTGATTTCAAAGTAGAGATTTTTATCTACTCTCTCTCTTTATAAATACACACACCCCTACAAATTGATTTTTCTTATAAATAGTGAATACAGGATTCATATTATTTGATTTTTCAGTTATAATAAATAAATATATATAAATATAATAAAATACTCTTCCATTTTCTTACATGTAGGTCTACTTCATTCTTTTAAAATGCTTCAAAGTACTTTGTAAATACATATACTATAATTTATCTAACTATATGCCTACTGATGAGTACTCACAGTATTTTTTGTTTTTATTTACACAAACAATATTGTGAGAAGCTTAGTAATTAACTGCCTACTTTATTTATGTAAAAAAATGAGAATACTGGTCAAAGGGAATGTGCATTTGCCATTGTGAGACATCTGAGCAGACTCAACAGAGAGATGATGATTGCTTTCCAAGACTTCTTAAAGAGTTATTCACTTTTACCCATTTTCTGTCAAAAAAAAAAATTAGCTCAATCACTCTTTCTGGAAAATCTAAATCAAAGTATATATGGGGATAAGTATTTCTAATTTCAGTTTGTCTAAGCAAAATAATGGGACTGCTTATCTTTTCAATAGTTTTTCAATAGTTTTTTTAATAGGTTTTAAAATAGTTTTCAATAGCTGTTTTTCAATAGTTTTATGGGGGTCTTTTTTTATTCTTAAGTTTTAAAATTACCAAAAACTCTATCAATAGATGGGGTTCTTTAATGACAGCTTATATTCACAATAGTCTTTCCCTCTTTCGTTCAGGTCATTGTACTAACTACATATAATTTTTTTCCTTCAAATATTTGGCATCCCATATAATACTTTCTAGTGAGATTAACTATGAACACCTTAACAGTAAGTTATCAGCATAAGCATCTAATTTGACTTTAATAAAAAACTGTTTTCTAAAAGTAGTACTTAAAACTGGCAACTATCCGATGTTTCAAATACTTCCCTCTGAAATTACTATGAACATCAAGGCTATGATAAACTCAAACTTAACTAAATATTTGTAAGGTTGTAATGATGTATTTTACTCAAGAATATTCCTACTTGACTAGCAACTTGATGAGTAAACATTAAACCTAAAATGAGTATCTGCGTATGATGAAGTAGTTAATAAAAATAACTTCAGCTGGGATGGAGAAAATATTTTTGTTTCTTTTAGCATTTTAATGAAATACTTGTATGAAATATATTCTAGTTTTCATCAGGATAGTTACATGAAATGTTGTACATGCTTGGATTTTTAATCTTTTGCTAAAATTTGTATCCCCTTTTCAACACATCTTTTTTTTCTGCATTGTCATTTATAATATGACTAAACAATGTGGGAATGCTGCTCTTGAGACCTAGTTGTCATATGAAAGGTAACAAACCTTTAAAGGTAATATAATGTGTGATTTATATATTTTATTTTTCTTTCAAAGCTGTTTGTGGGTCATTTACAGTACCTACAGTCACTGTGACAGCAAAGGAATGACTCTGTGTTAAGAGCAAACAGAAGTGATGTCTCCTTTGATCCCAGCAAATAAAATTCACCAAGTCTTATATGAAATAAATCTGCTTTCATACAATAAAATATGAGAATAAGAGTTTTTCATAATAATAGTAATTCTAAGAAGCTTAAAAATGTTTATTCTTATTCTAACTGAAGTTTTAATTATTGATCACAAATTAATTTCTATAATGGTAAGTATATAAAATCCTTCATATTGTACAATGGTGTAATTGTATTCACTTCTCTTACATAGTTGCCATGAACAAACTTGTGAGTGATTATCAAATATTTGGGATTCAGATTGGAGGTTGGATGGGCAGAAAGTGTGGGGACTGCTTAGTATGAACTCTGGAGAGGTCTTGCTTAAGACACTTGAGTAGAAGGCCAGATAAGATGGAAAAGCCAAGAGTGTCTCTCATGTGAAAAGAGTGCTGTCTACAGATCATTTTAGTTTCAGATTGGAAGGAAACAAAGTGAAGAAAATCTTTGATATTTTCTGCAGAACAGTGTTTAAAATATGTAAATTGGACAATGAAGTAAAGAGGGGAGTTGAAAGTTGTACCTAAGAACAGGATGTGCCAACACTCAAATTTAAGAGCGGAATTTCTTGTTTTATATTCCGTTATCACCAGAAAAGGACCGACAGTGCAAGCAGTTAAACCAGAATATGCAAATAGAAGTGTCATAATAACTCATTTCTGTGGAAATAGCTACTAGAAAATGTTAGCACACAGATGAGAGATTCTGAAAAAAATTAGCTATCAACACTAGATATCTGAAGAGAACAAAAATCTTGAAGCTAGTCTTTTATTCTTTTTCTTCTTTTCTATCTTTAATTTTACCTGATTATTCCTTCATCTTTATAAAACTACTTGTTATTCTCTCTGATTTAGAACGATAAATATATATATAGATAAAAAACATTAAGTTTTGGGAATACTTGAAGTCTGGAGACTCACAAAATAAATGTATAAAAAGTAAACTTTTCAAGATTATTAGGAATTAGTTATCTCACATATTGTCTAAACTATATTTAAATAAGAAAAAGAAGTTAGAAAAGTGACTGAAGTTGAGACCCTGAAAACAATAATGCTTGAATGTTATACTCCCAATTCCCACACAGCCTCAAAGCAACTTGAAGGACAGCATGCACTGCATGATTAAGATGATTTTATTGAGGCTATTGCATAGGAAGGATGATCACAATGAGAAAGATTTCAAAAAAAAAAAGAAAGATATCTTGGGTTTTATAGAGGCAGGTGCACAAAGAAACCATCTGCGAGTCTTCCTGGAGTGGTGAAAAACAAGAGACAATGAATCATACAGGGAAGGGTGGTTCTTTTGCAGTTGACTTTTTTTTCTGGAATAAAAAAAAAAAGTGGTACTAGGAATAGGGAAATGTCTTAACCATAACCATTTTCTATGAGCACAGGGCCCAGGTTAAATTCAACATTCACCATTTTATTTGAAAATTTTATTTTATTTGAATTTGAAAAGAATTATTTATTCTACTGCAAAAGTAGTTTTAATTGCATTATCTGTTATGTTCAGCATACATTGAAGAGGGTTCCACATGACAAATTCCTTTTAAAATTCACTTCTAAGAAATAGTGCTAATGATCCTGAGGAACTGATTTTTTAATTTTATTTGACAATGAAAAGTATATGAAACCACTGTTATAGTTTGTCTCTACCTAAGCTGACAGCTCAATTGAACATTCAATTACAGAAACTGTATAGGCATATATGGTGGTCATATGGTGGTCATTATTTTCATGGCATTAGTTATAAGCATTATATATTAGCAGTTGTCTTGTTTGCGTATATTTTTAACATCACCTAAATCTTTTGGGAAGAAAGCAACATATAAGTAATAAATTTATCTCAATGAAAACAAGGGTGAGTTGACTTTTTGTTGTTTCTTAAACAACAAAACAAGCCCATATTTGTTGAAATATTAATTCATGAACTGTAAAGGATTTTGAATTACATTTGTGGAGACCATGGTATCAGGACAAGAATTATGTAGCTATTGGTGAAAATTGAATTATCTGGGTAATAGGTATTTGATGAAAGTAGCACATGATAAGAGGATAGAAATTAAAAGAGAATAATTCCAAAGCCATGATCTCATCCCAATGATACATAAAATTAGTGCTTAGATAAAAACTCCTTATAAATATTGGAATGTCAAGAGAAAAAAAACTTGAAAATAATCCAGAGGTAACTTACTTTGGTAATTGGAAATCCTTCTAATAATCCTGTCATTATAGTTCTTTATACATACAATAGCAACAAGTAAATGTTCACTCAGAGGGGAAAATAAATTGACATTAGATTGCCTACTGAATATTATTCATAATTTTTCTTTATTATTTAACTTTTCTTTTTATTGGTGATTGTCAACATTCAAACATATTTAAGGCTCCTTCTCATTTGACAAACTCTATCTTAATAAATAGCACTGCCTGTCATCCAGTTGACTAATCCAGAGTTATAGCCATCATTTTGCATCCTTTATCCCACACTCACTCATTTAACATATATGAATTGAATTCTGTGTTCAAGATGCTATTATTTTAAATATGTTAAAAAAACACTTCTCTACTTATTCCTAATCAGTTGTCAAGTTCCACTTTGCCACCTTTAAACGTATTTTTCTGTCACCATCTAGAAATGTGTGTGTGTGTATGAGCTTTTTTGCCTATAGAAATATAGTTGTGTCTGTATGTATATACATATATATATATATATTTATGTGTGTGTGTGTTTTTCCCCTTCACCATCCCCCATAGTTGTAAGTTTCCTGAGGCCTCTCCAGCAGCTGAGATGATGTCAGCATCATGCTTCCTGTACAGCCTGCAGAACTGTGGGCCAATTAAACATATTTTCTTTTTTCTTTCTTTTTTTCTTTTTGAGACGGAGTCTCACTCCATCTTGCCCAGGTTGGAGTGCAGTGGCACGATCTTGGCTCACTGCAACCTCTGCCTCCCTGGTTCAAGCGATTCTCCTGCCTCAGCCTCCCAAGTGGGTGGGACTATAAGCATGCATCACTATGCCCAGCTAATTTTTGTATTTTCAGTAGAGACGGGGTTTCACCATGTGGGCCAGGATGGTCTTGATCTCTTGAGTTCGTAATCCATCCCCCTCAGCTTTGCGAAGTGCTGGGATTACAGGCATGAGCCACCGTGCCCAGCCAACATATTTTCTTTACAAAATATCTAGGCTCAGGTATTTCTTTATAGCAGTACAAGAACAGACTAATGCAGAAAATTTGTATTAAGGAGTGCAGCATTGCTATAAAAATACCTGAAACATGTAAGTGACTTTGGAACTGGCTAACAGGCAGAGGCTGGAAGGGTTTGGAGGGCTCAGAAGAAGACAGGAAAATGAGAGAAAGTTTGTAATTTCCTGGAGACTGGCTAACTGGTTGTGAACAAAATGTTGATAGTGATATGGACAGCAAAGCCTAGGCCAAAGAGGTCTCAGATGGAAATGAGGAACTAATTGTGACCTGGAGCAAAGGTCATTTTTGTTATGCCTTAGCAAAGAAACTGGCTGTGTTGTGCCCCTGCCCTAGGGATCCAGGGAACATCGAACTTCAGAGTGGTGATTTAGGGTATCTAGTGGGAGAAATTTCTGAGCAACAAAACATTCAAGAGGTAGCCTGGCTGCCTCTAACAACCTAAGCTCATACACATGAACAAATAAATGACCTGAAATTGGAACTTATATTTAAGAGAAGCAGAGTGTAAAAGTTAGGAAAAATTTGCAGCTTGGTCATGTGGTAGAAAAGAAAAGCCCGTTTTAAGCGGAGGAATTTAAGCCAGATGCAAAAATTTGAAAGAGTAAAGAGCAAAGAGATAATGGCCAAGATGATTGATGGGGAAGAGGCCTTGAGGGCATTTCCGAGACCTTTGTGGCAGCCCTTTTCATCACAGGCCAGGAGGCCTAGGGGAGAATAACGGTTTCATGGGCCAGGCCCAGGTCCCTCCTCTCCTGTGGAGCCTAGGGACACTGCTCCCTGTATTTTAGCCACTCCAGCTCTAGCCATGGGTCAAAGGGGCTCAGGTACAGGTCAGGCCTTTACTTCAGAGGGTGCAAGTCATAAGCCTTAGAGGCTTCCACATGGTGGTAAGCCTGTAGGTATGCAGAATGTAGGAGCTGAGGTTTGGGGGCCTCCATCTTGATTTCAAAGGACGTATGGAAAAGCCTGGATGTCCAGAGAGAAGCCTGCTGCAGGGGCGTAACCCTCATAGAGAACCTCTATTAGAGCAGTGTGCAGGGGAAATGTGGAGTTGGAACCCCCCACACAGAGTCCTCACTGGGGCACTGCCTAGTGGAGCTGTGAGAAGGGGACTGTCATCCTTCAGAGCCCGGAATGGTAGATCCACTAGCAGCTTGCACCATGTGCGTAGAAAAGCCAACAACACTCAACATCAGCCCATGAGAGCAGTAACGGGGATAAACCCTGCAAAGCGACGCAGCTGCCCAATGTCTTGGGAGCCCACTGCTTACATCAGTGTGCCCTGGATGTGAAGCATGAAATCAAAGGAGATTATTTTTGAGCTTTAAGATTTAATGACTGCCCTGCTGGGTTTTGGACTTGCATGGGGCCAGTAGTCCCTTTGTTCTGGCTGATTTCTCCTTTTTGGCTTGGGAATATTTACCCAATGCTTGTACCTTAAGTGTGTGTTGGCAGTAACTAACTTGTTTTTGATTTTACAGGCTCATGGGAGAAAAGGACTAGCCTTGTTTCAGAGGACACTTTGGACTGTGTGCTTTTGAGTTAATGCTGGAATCAGTTAAGACTTTGGGGATCTGTTGGGAGCATGATTAGTTTTGAGATGTGAGTAGAACATGAGATTTGAGAAGAGCCAGGGGTGAAATGATATGATTTGGATCTGTGTCACTATCAAATCTCATGTCAAATTGTAATCCCCAGTGTTGGAGATGGGGCCTGGTGGGAGGTGATTGGATAATGGGAGCAGTTCCTCATGAATGGTTTAGCACCATGCATTTGGTGCTGTTCTCACGATAATGAGTTACATCTCATGATATCTCATTGTTTAAAAATGTGTACCACTTCCTGTCTTCTCTCTTGCTCCTCCTATTCTGGCCATGTGATGTGTGTGCTTCCCCTTCCCCTTCTACCATGATTGTTAGTTCCCTGAGGCCTCCCCAGCAGCTGAGCAGATGCCAGCATTATTCTTGTACATTCTGCGGAACTGTGAGTCAATTAAGCCTCTTTTCTTTATAAATGATCCAGTCTCAGGTATTTCTTTATAGCAGTATGAGAACAGACTAATACAATCATTTAGTTGTCCTTGAGAGAAAGTAGATATTCTTGGAAGAGCTTCTGATTTTAGTTGTGACTGCTTTTTTGTATTTTAAACTCTCCCTCTTTCTTTTATCCAAATATAATGGAATCATATCTTTAAATTCAGCAACTCCTTTATTTGCCCCCAGGTCCTTGAACTTTGTTTCTTCTGTTTCAAGCTTCCATTTACTCAGCTGGCTAATTGCTACCAAACCTTCTGACCCTAGTCTTTGTATTGCCTCATTGGGAGGAAATGGCCTAATGTACCTGTGGTACACTTTCCAATTAGACTTGTAGTTCCTTTCAAAGAGTTCATTGCGTTGTAAATGCGTGCTGAATTTCTATAGTCTCTATGTTAGGATTATTTTCTGCAGAAGGATTTATACAGATATAAAATGAAAATATGTTCAATATTTCATTTAACTAATTATTAAGATGTTGTTTTAACCAATGGGATGGAGAATTCAAAGAACAGACACATTTACAGTTCAGGAATTCAAACAAGTATGTAAATGGAGGCAATGAAGGATTTTTACATGGGGGTGGATGGAAATCAATTGAATCTCCAATGGGCAGAATTTTGTATATCTATTAGCAATAATTATTTTGCATTGCCATCAGATATCTATAAGTTGACTGAGTGGTAAAATAGCTCAAATAGAAGAAAAGATTAAAATTGGATAATCTGGAAAAATGCATCTACAATGCACACGGAAACCTTTTTTTCCTTCATTCAGTAAATTGGCAACTCCAAGGAAATAAGGAATCTGTCACCTTGTTCACAAGATATTTTCCTAGAACCTATCAAAGTGCCTACCTTAAAATACTTATAATATTTTCATTAAAAATTAGATAATATCTTCCAAATTTTTCACTATAGCCCATGTCTCTTTCTTAAGAATTAAATAAATGTCTAATTTCTTCAGTAGATAGTCCATCTTCATACACACAAGCACCTCAAACACAGCATTATCAAAATTATATCTTGTTTTCATTAAAACAGTTGTTTCTTCAGTATTCCAGATCAGCTAATATTTATGTGTTCCAGAGGAGTTAACGATGCAATAAACTATCTGAACTCCCAGAATTTAAACCTATGTGTCAGTTTGGAACTATCCACCTGGCATCTTAATTGCATATAGATAACAGTTAATTTTTCCATTTTATAAACTTAAGATTTTTCCTGGCATAGCTCCAAGTGTTTATATTGTGAAAACTGTGAAGCTTCTGTACAGTTCACATGATTCTGTGATTCTCTGCCTTTTGCATCCTATAATACTTGAGATTCTATTCACGTGCTAAGCCCCATTTTAGTAATTTTTTCTGTGAAGATTGAACTTAGGTCAAACCCAGTCTACTTCACTTTGTGCTTCTTTCCACACGAAGAATAGCTTACTTCAAACTTTGTGCTACCACAATGCATGACACTTGGCACATTCATTTACTGTGGTACTTCACCAGCTTCCTGGAATTATTTTGATGAAAAGTTTATTTCCTTTACTCATCTATAAGGTTTCAGAAGTTAGAAAACTTACATTTCTTATCTTTGAAACTCACTTGACTAACAACAAATAAATCAAAAGAATAAATAATATAGGAGCAGAAAAAAATCAATTCCTCTTATTTTATAAAAGAGAACAGTCTATATCCACATATTGAAGAGTAAAACAGCCTTTTAAAATATGATCTACTAGGGGAAAAATAAAAGTTCAACTAAATTTCTGGAGGTTTCAAAGCATTTTCTATCTCAAAAACCATAATGATGAAAGAAAACACATATAGGGCATTCATGATTGTAATTGGTGCTAAACCATGATCAACAGCTTTTTGCTTAAAATTGATATTGTAAATGTTCCAGTCACTATAGAATAAAAGACATGAAAGGAAATTTTATCTAGAAATGCAGCTTTCTAAAAAGCACAGTCATATAATTTGTTTTTCTTTTCCAACAATGCAGTGTCAAATTGCAATGTAATAGCACAGCATGGAGACATTGCTGATGGTCCATGAGACATCGCTGATGGAGTCTGAGCTGTAAGGGCTAGCATATGACTTCAGCTCCTCCTAAACCTCTTCTCTTAGAGGAAGACTATGGAAATATTGTACAGCATAATCATATTTTGCAGAATATGAAACACTTTCTAAGGCAGAATGGCAGAGTATATTCGTATTTTATTTTAAAAAAGTAAGAGTTTTCCAACAAGTTCTCTTTCCCCATAGTTCCAACTACTGACCTGTAGAAAGCACAGTTCGTCAGATCTCATTCTTTATGTCTTTTTCGCCACTATCTTTACTATTGCCATCAGTTTCGACTCCAGTCATGCAAATTTTCAGCAGGAGCATAGGTATTCTATATTTATAATAGAAATTTATCAGTGTTTAGTCAAAGATGGAATAAGAAATATGAATTCAAACTACTCCAACATTTTACTGAGTGAGTTGTACAAAACATTAGTACTGTGAGATTTCAGCATTTTAGGGTAAATTTTAGATAAATTTAAGCAATTCCTATTTTAAACATTTTTAAGAGTATTTAATATAATGTGCTTTCTAAATTTCTAAAGGAACAAAGAGCAAAACTTTTATTCAGTTATATTTGATGATGTGACCTTTTCCTTAGGAAGAAATTCCAGGCAACTATATTTTATAGACTATGCTAGGAAATGATTTTCTTCCCATATAGTCTTGTTTTGAAAACAAATACAGACAAAAGCACCTCATCTGTTAGCATATAATACTGCTGATATTTTCTTATTGTTACTCTTGCAATTTCCATTTCTAGAAACGTAACTAACAAAAGTACAAACAGACACATAAAGATATGTTTTTCTATTGTTCATCTGGTTATTAATAATCTTGGCCAGGCTTGCTTTTCTGTAGATTTCCCCAAAGATTTCAGGGATGATTTTCATATGATCTGAGCCAGGAACTCATCATTAGTCAGTGATCAAATAGAAGCTATGCTTTGCTGAACACTGGGAAAATGTATATGAATTTATTTTTAATAAAGATACAAGGTAGAAAAAAATAAGAGGACAGACAATATTAACAGTTTTTAATTGATTGTTTACTCTGTGCCATTGACTATGCTAAGTAAATCACTGAAATTATCTCATTTACTTTTCACAAGAACTCTAGGATAAAGATATTACCATTCCCTCCATGTTACAGATGAGAAGACTTAGCATTCTGTAGGTTATATGATTTGACAGTGCCCTCCTAGTAAGAAACAAAGCAAGATTCTAACCGAGGTGAGCTGATCCTGAAGCCCGCATTCACTGATGATCAGTGTGTTGCCTCATACCAGCCCTCACTATCACTATGCAATGCTTAGAAGCAAGAGCGATTGGTTCAGTTGGCCTCATTCATGAATGAAGCTTTGTAGAGTTAAGTCTAGAAGAAAACCTAAAAGAGATGAGAGAGGATGCTTGCTGCCTGATTCATTGCTACCATCTTTGATATAAGGAAAGAAAATTCCCTTGAGTTGCCAGTTTTATTTTATGCCTTTTCCCTGGGGAATCCTTAGTGTGTGGAATGCAGTTAGTGTGGAGATGAGGTGAACCATGAGGTCTCCATTCTATGAAACACGTGGTGTTCTTTTAACAAACTTAGGTATTAGCCTTTAGAACATTGCCAGAACTATGGAAGTTGTCATGTTCTCATCACCTCTAAAGCCATGGCTGCCCCCATACACTCACAGACGCTTAAGAAGTCCTTCCTCCAAGCCTAAGAGTGAAGTGATGAAGGTATAATTAACATTCCAACAAGCTGTAGTAGTTCGATGATGGTTTGGACACATGACCAAGACCATCCCACAAATCAGACCAACATACAAAATATTTTGTACACAGTCTCCAACAATAAAAGAAAAAAAATTTAGTGATCTAACCATCCCAGACAAGAAGTTGGCTTCTACACAAATTGCCTCTTGTAAATAATTTTCTACAAATTCAGGTTCTTGGGTATTTTTTGTTTTTGTTTTCTCTAGCAATGGCTCATTAGTCAGGGATAGTAAACATTCTCATTTTGATAACTTGAAATATAGTCCTTTAAACCAGTGTTTCCCAATCTCCATTCTTAATCTTTCTATTTGTTCACTGGCAAAATTATCAAAAGAGTACTATTACCTCCAGTGCTTTTTCTTCCAGTCTCAACTTACTCTTTGTTATTTTTCCTCCTACAAATTCGCTGAAACTACAGCCTTTGAGAGCTCAATTCACCAACGACCTACTAATTAACAAATTCAATGGTCTCTTCTAAGTCCTTATTTGACTAGTTTTCTCTACAGTAATCAAAATCACAGATCTCTTGTTCCTTCTTGAAAAGCTCTTATAACTGGAAGAAGAAAATGAATGTCTCTTTCCCATAGAGAGCCTGGGGAGAAGAATGACCCTTGGCTGAAAATGTAATCAAGTACTTGTAAGAAGTAATTTCAAGGCTTCCACCTGCTCTTAGTGTAGCTAAGGTAGCAGGTTGTAAAAGATATACGGTTTAGCATTAGCCATTTATTATTCCAGGTAGACCTGAAATAGCATGTTTTAAAAGGAGGTTGGGGAGCTGAAGGAGAAGAATTATCATGGTGCTGCATAACAATGAGACTACGCTAACTCTATTGCACTCAGGTGAACTTGTGAGTTACGAGGCAGTTAAAAACGTGTTTGTTTTTCTTATTTAGACTTGGCACTATTTTGAAAGATCTATGCATATGAATAAGTGCATATGAGAGAGAAACAGAGACAGACAGATAGATAACAATTGGAAAGTTGGAGAAACAAAATGTTTGTGACCCCATCTGACCTTTGGGAAACAACTACAGGATCCAGATTTAAAGTTCCCAGGACCACTCCTGGATTGCATGAAAAAACTGCAAAAATAGGCAATTCTTGAGTGTTTCTTTTAATGTCTACATGCCTTTATTCCAGCTTTGACATGACTAGACTAGTGACACTTAATCCTAGATGGGACCAACCTTAATAGATTTGCTGTAAAGGAAGATAATTTTTCTAAAATTCATCTAAAAGCAATGAGCATATCAACAAAGGTTTTAAATATGTTTATATATCTGTTTCCTCTTCATCAATTTTCGAACTCTTGGAGCCCAATCATTCTACCTGTTTTCTTTGAACATCATTGTACCTCCCATAGAGGCATCAATAATTAGTAAGTGCTCAAGAAATATTTTTAGAATTGAATTGTTGAACTAAACACAGACATATGTATGGTAAATTGGTCATATGCTAAATGTTATATTAACTTTGATAAATTTATTTAAATAAAATACATGTAAAAGTAGATGAATTGGAACATATTAATATTAAACATACAAAAATTAATTAGCAACATGGTGTGCACACAATGAAATAGTGTAAATATCTTGATATTTATGGTAGAGGGAGAAAGTAGGAACTAAGCTAACATTTATTAAGTGCCTTTAAAATATCAGACATTTTTCATACATCATCTTATAAAATATAAACAAATTCTTTAAAAATAAGCATTTTAATTCCAATTTACAGCTGAACATTCAGCCCAAAATTCCATGATGAATAACTAGCTCAGGGAAGAACAATAGATCTCAACTTTCTTGCAAACACCCATCAATTTATTCGGGCTGCAGATGAATAATTAAAAATAGTCTTTGGTTGTATCTCTATTCAATGAGAAAGACTCCCCATGCATCAGTAATATCTGCTTTAACTTCAGAAGGAAAGGGAAACTGATCACTAGCAAGTATTGCTATCACTGCACAAGCCCAAAATTAGAAAGCAAGAATATGAGTGTAAGGACATGTTTATTTACAGAGAGATGGAAGAGAGGGCTGAACAGGATTTGAGCTCACATACATGCTCCTCTCAAGTAGAGCTATTTCCACTATCATTAATTTAATTTTAAAATATGGGAAAGATATAAGTTTTTTGATGAGTGCATGATTAATGACAAATGTCATGGTAAGAGCGGACTCAGGAAGCATTAGTTCAAACTAAAAGTATCCTAATGGGTAATACCATATGAAAAATTATGACTAATAGAGCAGAAGTTGGAAAGGAGTCAGCTCTCCATTTCCTTTTTTTGTTTTTGTCTTTCTCAGACTGGTTTTACCATTTTTGTATCTAGTGATCTTTGTGAGCTTAAGGATAAAAATATACACAAATGTTTTGACGTATTACCACCACAAAACCAAGAAAATAAAATACTCCTGAGTTTACATAGTCTTCCCCTTTTGGGCACTGGTTCATATTTTCAAAATAAATTGCACCAAAATAAAAAATAATATGTAGTTTCTTTAACATTTCTATTTATAAGCAAATGTTTTATACAATAAAATTTATTTGCTATGAAGTTAATTCTGGCCTACAGATGAATATATTAAATAAAATAACTAAAAGACGAAATTCAATACCAATTAAGTTGAAGAAAATGAAGAAATGCAAGTTCCCCAAATTACAGTGTCTTTTATTTTAAAGCAACAATGCTACTGACACTGTGGTTCTCTCTTCCAAAGCTTAGATATTGGCTGGCATGGAGAGCTGGTAATTTGCAAAATTAGAAATATGCTTTCTACACCACTTATAGCTCAATTAAATGAGTTTATAAAGACTCTGCCACAAGGAGGCAGAGCGAGATGGCCAAATGGAACCCTCTAGTGATTGTCCTCCCCACAGAAGTAACACATTGAACAACTATCTGTGCAGAAAGCACCTTTATCGAAATCACATATAACATAATGACAAGTAAAGACGCATCGAAGAGGATAGGAAGGATAATCTCGCATTGCCTATACACCCCTCCCCCTGCCTCAGGCAGAGCAGCAGGGAGAGAGAACCTGTGTGCTTGGGGCAGGGAGAGTGAAGTGAGTGTGGCACTTTGCATTGAAACTCAGTGCCACTCTGATACAGTAAAACACAACATCGGGCAGAATTCCACTGTTCCACTGAGAGAGCATTTAGATCAGTCCTGGGCCAGAAGGGAATCCTCCACCCCAAGGGTGGGAACCCAAGTTCTAGACCGCTTCACCACTGCTAACTAAAGTAGGCTGGGGTCCTGAATAAATTTGCGATGCAGTTAGGCCACAGCAATTGCAATCGTTGAGCAGGTCCCGGTGCTGTTCAGACTTTGGAGGCTTTGGCCTTAGGGTGCAACCCAGAGAGATGCAAGCTGCAGCTGTCAAGGAAGTCCACGCATCACCCCTCTTTCAACTCCAGGCAGTGAAACACAGAGAGAGACCCCTTCTACTTAAGGGAAGAAAAGGCAAGAGTACAGAGAACTTTGTCTTATAGCTGGATATCAGCTAAGCCACAGCAAAATAATGCACTATGCAGACTCCTGAAACACCCAATTCCAGGACTTTGCTCCTGGATGTTTTTTCTAGACACATCCCAGACCAGAAGGGAATCCACTGGCCCTGGTGAGACAGACAGTTTCAGCAGGATTCACACCGGCTGACTAAAATGGCCTTGGTCCTTGAATAAACATCAGTGGCAGCCAGGAGGTCGTTGCCATGGGACTTGGGTGAGCCCCAGTACTGTGCTGGTCTGAGAAGATATGGGCTTCAGGTGCAAAACAGCACAGTGCCAGCTGTGCCCATGAGAGTGCTCATATTATCCTTCCCCCAATTCCAGGCAGTCCAGCACAGAAAAAGACTCCTTGTGGGAAAGGAAGGAAAGAAAGCAAAGGACTTTTTGGGAACCCAGGAAATTCTCCCTCATCTTCTCCAAGTCCACCAAGGCTGTGTATTTAGGGGTCTGCAAGAGTCACCGCATACGTGGGCTTAGGACATCACCTAGTGCTGGAATGGCTGAAATGACCACAGGCTAGGAAATAAAACCCAATCCCCTTTGAATTCTTGGATTCCTCTCAAGAAGGATAGGCACAAACAAGGCCAAATTACAAAAACTGGAATAAATAACTTCCAGATTTTATAAAATAAAATCTCTTCTATGCCCAGAAATAAACAAATGTCTATGAGCATCAAGAACATCCAGACCACCATGACCTCATCACGTGGAGTAAATAAGTCACCAGTGACCAATCCTGGAGTGATGAAGATATGAAATCTCTCAGACAAAAAATATTCCAAAAGCTGTGTGAGGAAGCTCAATGAACTTCAAGACAACCCAGAGAAGACATGCAGAATTTTATCAGAGAGCCGGGCACGGTGGCTCAGGCCTGTAATCCCAGGACTTTGGGAGGCCGAGGCGGGTGGATCACGAGGTCAGGAGATGGAGACCATCCTGGCTAACATGGTGAAACCCCGTCTGTACTAAAAATACAAAAAATTAGCCGGGCGTGGTGGCGGACGCCTGTAGTCCCAGCTACTCCGGAGGCTGAGGCAGGAGAATGGCGCGAACCCAGGGGGCGGAGCTTGCAGTAAGCCAGGATTGCGCCACTGCACTCCAGCCAGGGCAACAGAGCGAGACTCTGTCTCAAAAAAAAAAAAAAGTCTTCTTTTGAGAAGTGTCTGTTCATGTCCTTCCAAGACATTTATGCAGCCAAAAAACACATGAAAAAATGCTCACCATCACTGGCCATCAGAGAAATGCAAATCAAAACCACAGTGAGATACCATCTCACACCAGTTAGAATGGCAATCATTAAAAAGTCAGGAAACAACAGGTGCTGGAGAGGATGTGGAGAAATAGGAACACTTTTACACTGTTGGTGGGACTATAAACTAGTTCAACCATTGTGGAAGTCAGTGTGGTGATTCCTCAGGGATCTAGAACTAGAAATACCATTTGACCCAGCCATCCCATTACTGGTTATATACCAAAAGGACTATAAATCATGCTGCTAAAAAGACACATGCACACGTATGTTTATTGCGGCACTATTCACAATAGCAAAGACTTGGAACCAACCCAAATGTCCAACAGTGATAGCCTGGATTAAGAAAATGTGGCACATATACACTATGGAATACTATGCAGCCATAAAAAATGATGAGTTCATGTCCTTTGTAGGGACATGGATGAAATTGGAAATCATCATTCTTAGTAAACCATCGCAAGGACAAAAAACCAAACACCGCATGTTCTCACTCATAGGTGGGAATTGAACAATGAGAACACATGAACACAGGAAGGAGAACATCACACTCTGGGGACTGTTGTGGGGTGGGGGGGAGGGGGGAGGAAAAGCATTAGGAGATATACCTAATGCTAAATGACGAGTTAATGGGTACAGCACACTAGCATGGCACATGTATACATATGTAACTAACCTGCACACTGTGCACATGTACCCTAAAACTTTAAGTGTAATAATAATAAAATTAAATTAAAAAAAAGAATTTTACCAGAGAAATTTAACAAAGATATTGAAATAATTTTTAAAAATCAAACAAAAGTCCTGGAGCTGAAAAATTCAATTGACAAACTGAAGAATGCATCATAATGCCTCAAAAGCATAATTGATCAAGCAGAAAAAATAATGACAAAGCTTCAAGATAGGCTATTTGAAAATATACAGTCAGAGGAGAAAAAAGGGTCATGAATAAAAAATAACGGAGTATACTAGCAAAACCTACAAAATAGCCTCAAAATGATAAATCTACAACCAGACTGAAGGTAGTTCTTCAGTGTGAAAGAATAGGACATCAAAAAAAAAAATCATCTAAAGTTATAAAACTCACTGGTAGATTAACTACACACACAAGTACTAAATACTCTAATACTATAATTGCAGTGTATAAACCACTCATATATTTAGTATGAAGACTAAAAGGAAAACCTATTGAGGGCAGGCGTGGTGAGCTACCCCTGAAATCCCAGCATTTTGGGAGGCCGAGGCGGGAAGATCACTAGGTCAGGAGTTCAAGACCAGCCTGGCCAACATGGTGAAACCCCGTTTCTACTAAAAATACAAAAATTAGTGGGGCATGGTGGTCTGTGCCTGCAATCCCAGCTACTGAGGAGGCTGAAGCAGGAAAATCACTTGAACCCGGGAGGTGGAGGTTGCAGTGAGCGGAGATCCTGCCACTGCACTCCAGCCTGAACAACAGAGCGAGATTTGGCGCAAAAAAAAAAAAAAAAAAGAAAAGAAAAGAAAAAGAGAAACTCAACAAAAACAAGAATAACCACAGAAATTTGCTTAAATACATAAATAGATAACAAAAAGAATTTTTTTAAAGCAATCTCATTTACAATAGCTACAAATAAAATTAAATGCATAGGAATAAACTGAACCAAAGAGGTGACATATTTCTACAATGAAAACTGTAAAATATTGACATACAAAATTGAAGAGGACAGAGAACATAGAAAGATATTTAATGTTCACAGTTTGGAAAAATCTTATTGTTAAAATGTCCGTGTTACCCAAAGCAGAGATTCAATGTGATACCTATCAAAATACTAATGATGTTCTTCACATAAATAGAAAAAAAAAATCCTAAAATTTACATGGAACCACAGAAGACTAAGAATTGCCAAAGTCATCCTGAGCAAAAAGAAAAAGACTGGAGGGATCACATTACCGGACTTCAAATTGTACTATGCTGTACTAACCAAAATAGCATGGCAGTGCTATTAAAACAGGCACATAGACCAATGGAACAGGATAGAGGACAAAGAAATAAATCTACACATTTACAGTCGACTCATTTTCAACAAAGGTGTCAAGAACAACCATTGGGGAAAAGCCAGTATCTTCAAAAAATGGTGCTGGGAAAACTGGATATTCATAGGTACAAGAATAAAACTAGACCACCATTGCGCCTCATATACAAAATCAATTCAAAATTATTAAAGAGTTAAATCTAAGACCTGATGCAACAAAACCACTAGAAGGAATCATTGTGGAAATGCTACAGGACATTGGTCTGGGCAAAGATTTCTTGAGTAAGACCTGGAAAGCACAGGCAACCAAAGCAAAAATGGACAAATGGGATCACATCTAGCTAAGAAGCTTCTGTACAGCAAAGGAAACTATCCAGAAACAGGATGGGAGAAAATATTTGCAAGCTATTTAACTGTTATGGGATTAATAGCCAGAATATATAAGGAGCTGAAAAATTCAATAACAAAATAACAAAGAATCTAATTTTAAAATGGGCAACATAGTTGAATGGACATTTTTCAAAAGATGAGAATGGCCAACAGGTATATGAAAAAATACTCAACTTCCCTAATCATCAGAGAAATGCAAGTCAAAAACAATGAAATATCATCTCTCTCCAGTTAAAATGGCTTTTCTCAAAAAAAAAAAAAAATGGATAGCAGCAAGTATATGGAGAAAGGGGAATGCTCATACACTCTTGGTGGGAATTTAAATTAGTTCAGCCACTATGGAAAACAGTATGGAGGTTTCTAAGAAAATTAAAAATAGAACTACCATATGATCCAGCCATGCCACTGCTGCCAATATACTCAAAAGAAATGAAATTAATACATCCAAGAGATATTTGCACTCCCATGTTTATTGCAGCTCTACTCATGGTAGCCAAGATATGAAATCAACCTAAGTGTCCATTAATGGATGAATAGATAAAGAAAATGTGGTATATATACACAATGGAATATTAGTCAGCCATAAAAAGAATGAAGTCCTGTCATTTGCAACAGCATCAGTGGAACTGGAGGACGTTACATTATGTTAAGTGAAATAAGCCAAACACAGAAAGACAAACATTGCATGTTCTCCTTCATATACTGGCATTACAAATTTGATCTCATGGAGGTAAAAAGTAGAATGATGGTTACCAGAGGCTCAAAAGGGTACTGAAGAGGAGAGGTTAAATAGGGGTTGATTGATGGGTACAAAAATACAGTTAGAAGAAATAAGAACTAGTGTTTGGTAGCAAAATGTGACAACTATGGTTAACAATAATTTCCTTCCTTCCTTCCTTCCTTCCTTCCTTCCTTCTTTCCTTCCTTCCTTCCTTCCTTCCTTCCTTCCTTCCTTCCTTCCTTCCTTCCTTCCTTCCTTGTCTTGCTCTATCACCAGGCTGGAGTGCATGGAGTATAATGACGCGATCTCGGCTCACTGCAATCTCCGCCTCCCGGGTTCGAGCAATTCTCCTGCCTCAGACTCCCGAGTAGCTGGGACTATGGGTGTGCGCCATCACGCCCAGCTAATTTTGGTATTTTTAGTAGAGATGGGGTTTCACCATGTTGGCCAGGATGGTCTCGATCTCTTGACATAGTGATCCACCCACCTTGACCTCCCAAAGCGCGGGGATTACAGGCGTGAGCCACCTCGCCCAACCTTATTGTGTATTTCAAAATAACTAGAGGAGTGAATATGGAATGTGGAATGTTCCCAACACAAATTCAGGGTAAACAGATATCCCAAGTACTTTCATTTGATCATTACCCATTGTATACTTGTATCAAAACATCACATATATCCCGTAAATATATACAACTCTCTTTTTTTTTTCTTTTTGACAGTCTCACTCTGTTACCCAGGCTGGAATGCAGTGGCATGATCTCAGCTCACTGCAACCTCCACCACCCGGGTTTAAGTGACTCACCTGCCTTCGCCTCCCAAGTACCTGGGACTACAGGTGTGTGCTAATTTTTGTATTTTTAGAAGAGGCAGTGTTTCACTGTGTTGGCCAGGCTGGTCTCAAACTCCTGACCTCAGGTGATCTGCCCACCTCGGCCTCCCAAAGTGCTGGGATTACAGGTGTGATTCACCGTGCCCAGCCTATACAACTCTTATGTACCCATAATTTTTTTTAAAAAAGTTAAAATTTAACCACAATAGAACAACTGGTATTTTTCTTCATGGTGAATCTTGAAAATTTGAGCATAGATGAATTATGTGTTTATTCTTTTTACTTGCTTGCCCTATCCATTTTTGCTCTCATCACCTCAGGTGTCACCCCCTTTTGTTATTGTCCCTAGGGACCCGATGCTGGCTGGTTTATGATTAGGTTTAACACAGGGAAAGCACCAACATGAGACTGGAGGGCAAGAGTGAAGATTCTCCATTCTCCTTTGCTTTGAGGATGCTTTATTTTTATTTATTTATTTATTTATTTATTTATTTATTTTTGTCTGCAGCTGCTTTTCTCCACAACTACTTGGGTAGCCCTTTCACTGGTAGTTCAAGTTCCCATTGAGGAACTGTAAAAATGTTTCCTATCCTTTTTTTCTTCAATCTATGGGTAGAAAGATGGTCTGACATTACTATTATCTGGATGCCTCACTTGCTATACCTTTTTTGTTTCCTTAACTCTGCCTGAAGCTTTTGAGAAATCTTTTCAATGGGTTAAATTTTATTTCCTTTTGGGACTATGATCAACCCAGATTGTGTTCCTGGTTTTGTTGGTCTTTTTTATTTTTTTTTATTCCTAAAGCTTGTAAATTTGTTTGTGTTTATGCTCTGGGTTTAGCATCTCTAGTCCACACACTGTCCTTGGTGCTCAAGGACACTGTTCCATTTGTTTCTCTCATTTCTTCCTTTCTCCTTCCACCCATTTAAAATAAGTTTTCTTTGTAGCACATTTCAATTTTGTCTGTCATTTTAATTCACCATAGGGTTCAAATGTGTGAGAAGAGCTGGTAATAGATCAAAGTGCTCCCTCCTAGGTAATATCCTAATATTTCTATTGAAAGTAGTGATGCATTGAGAATAGTCCTGAAATTTAAGGAAAAAGATCAGCATCTGAGCTCAGCTCGGCATTAATTATTTCACATTACAAGGATCTATTAAACATCTATTCTTCTGAGGCAGAGCAAAATAATGTGCTTATGAAGGTGAAGCAAATACTTTCTAAACCTAAAGCGGATTTGAATGTGTTTTATTTCTTCTTTCTCTATGAGCCTTTATTTTCTTTTTATTTCCTTTTATTACCATGCAGTGATTTTTCTGTGGGAGGCAGTAACTACCATAGCTTGTACCTATTACTTAGTACTTACATAAATATGTGTAAAATTGAATTAAATTTTCTCTACTTTAAGTTGAAGAACATATGTTCTAAGTTCTCGCTTACATGAAATTTTCAGGACCAGCAGTTTATTTGTGGCACTACTAAAAATATATTGATAGATTGATATGCTTAAATTGTACTCCCTTTAGATAAAACAAGTAACTTGGTTAATATCTTTGGAATCACCCAGGAAATTTAAAGAATATTAAAATGCTCATTCATTCACATTTATTTTTAATACAATCTAATGTTTAATCAAATTATCAATAGTTATTTAAGGGTTTGCATCATGCAGACATAATCTGTTTTTTGTGGAGGGGAGCAGCAGTGGATATATTTGAAAAATAACAAAGAATAAATTCTACAATATTTCCGTTTGGCTTTTAAAAGTTATTACATGTTTCAAATTCACATTACCCTATTTGTAGAATAATTTCACCCATTGAGTAGATATATTGTATTTTTTAATATTTCAAGATAATTTTGAAGGGATGAAAATAAATGTATACAAATTATAGTGATTTCATACACAATTATCTTATTTTATTACAATTGATGAAGTTTTCCTTTGCTCCCTCAAATTTAAGTATCTGAGCATTACAGCAATAAGCTATTCTTTTATAGTTTATTGATATCCACTGAAATATCAATGTGTAATTTTGCTCTGTTCAGATAGTATTTCATCATATCATGTGATTCCATTGTTCTTGAATCATTGGGCTGTTTCCTAAGATAGAAAATAAAATTAACCTGGCTTTATGTATTTCTTTGCTACTCTTTCGATAAAGGCTGATAGTAAAACAGTTAAGTAAACACAAAGTTTCTAAGAAGAATCACTGAAATGCATATGATCTAACATAATGTGCTTCACAGAAACTAGAAATTGGATTAATATTGCTTGCTCATGCTTGAAGCACAGAAAATTGCTCAAAGGCAGATGGATGGAGAGTGAAAATCTAAAAATAAAATTCCCAGTGGAAATGAGGATTTTCACAGTCCAGATTGGTTTCGTCTAGGATATAAGTCTCATGGCATGGACAAAAACCTTACAAGCAGGGCACTTATGAATATTGTAAATCATATATATGTGTGTTTGTGTATATCTGTGTGTGTGTGTGTGTGTGTGTGTGTGTGGGAGAGAGAGAGAGAGAGAGAATAGGCCTAAAAGATACATAAATTAAAGAACAAGAGAGTTAAAATTATTCATCATTTGTGGCAAAGTGTCATTATTTATTGATATAGCCTATGATTTCTTTTATAGACTTCCAGCAGCAGGCATTCAAAATTTGAACTAGTATGATTTTAGTGAAAAAAAATACAATGAACTTTGGCATGATTTTCATTGTTTTATTTTAATAAAATCTATATGGTGGATATGTTCCCCTTATGGTTTATATTTACTAACTTCTGGAAAGATCTGGAGTCTAAATGCTGCAGTTTTAATACCTTCAGATAAATCAGCTCAACTGTGTATAATGTGATAAATGATCACAACAATTATGAAAAAAAGATGAATTCTAAATTAAAATTTATTGAAACATATCGCATTGTGTATAGCACTGAAATAAATTCCTAACCAAAAAAAGTGTTAAGTAATCAGATTTAATATGTTTTATTATTTTTTAATTTAATTTTATTAAATTAATTAATTTATTTATTTTTGAGATGGACTCTTGCTCTGTGGCTCAAGCTGGAGTGCAGTGGCATGATCTTGGGTCACTGCAACCTCTGCCTCCGAGGTTCAAGTGATTCTCCTGTCTCAGTCTCCCGAGTAGCTGGGATTACAGGCATAATCCACCATGCCTAGCTAATTTCTGTATTTTTAGTAGCAATGGGGTTTCACCATATTGGCCAGGCTGGTCTCAAACTCCTGACCTCAAGTGATCCACCTACCTCAGCCTCCCAAACTGCTGAGATTACAGGTGTGAGCCACTGCACCCGGCCAGATTTAATACATATGTTTTACTGTAAGGACAATTCATAAAACTAGTGTTTTTTGTTGCTGACCACATATTATCTGCTAATTTAATATAGGCACAAGGTATAAAGTGTGCCCATTTATTAATAATGCATTTACGTTTCTTCTCTTTAATTCTAGAAATTTCACTCAAGTAACTGTAATTAATACTTTTATTAGTGATAAGACAATTAAATCACCTCATTTTCTTTATATGAAAAAGGAGATTTTGCTTAAAAATAATATTGTGTCTCCTCTCACCAATGCCAACCTATAACAAGTGCAAACACAATTTAATCATTTATTGCTAATTTATTTTACATTGACTTCATTTTAATAAACTTTAAATACATGAAATAAAATATTAGGAAAGTATTATGGGAGGGGTTATTAGATTATATTAAATAATACTCCCCATTAGGCTTTAATGGAGAAGACAACCAACTTGTAAGGGGTGAAGCTTTCTGTCACAACTTAAGAAGTTTCACTAAATTGACTATTTTCTGCTTATCTGTCCAGTGGTTCTATAAATTAGCTTTAGAGAAATCATAAAATGAATTTTAAAAATTCTTTAGAGTGAAAAGAAAAAGGCTCTCAAGTGACCCAATAATGTTCTCAAGGCCCTTCCAAAGGCTGCTTCTTTGGTCCTAGACTCATCATCGATTTCCTGGTTGACCTTCAATGTTATCCAGTACCTTTGCCACAAATGGGAAGGATTGGTAATCTGCCAAGGCCTTTCTCAGGCTTATAAATCCATTTCTAGAAAAAGATTTGACAGTAATTCATCTTCACTGATAACAGGGCAACATTATAAAAAATAATAAAAAGAAAAAATAAAACATTGACTTAAATTTCAGGAAGGTTTAGAAGGGTAAGAACACAAAGACAAGTCTTTTCGAAAAATAGAAATCTCTTAAAACACTTTTATATATACCCACCTAAATGAATTTAGAATCAAGTCAGTTTTATCATAGATACAAAAGAAAGAGTATTAATATTTCTTCAAGTTTTATGAATTTAACATCATATGAACAGATATACCAAATAATATAAATTATGGAGAGATTGTCTTTAATATCAACATTACTATTAATTTACAAAAAATTTCAGGGACTAATGCAATTTTTTTCTCAAGTCCTGGAATCAGTCTCTGTATACCAATAAATGAAAGTTATAGCTTCCTGTAGGGAATATAGTCTAGGTTCAACATGCTTCCCCAATTACAATGAAAATATTTGTCTAATTTTTATTTTTCTTCCTAATTCTAGCATCAACTAAAGTTGTCCTTCTTCCTGAACATAGGATTAACAGTAAATTAGATTATAAAACTATATTTTGATTATTAACCATTCCACTAGTAAGAAATAAAATACCTTATACTTTTCTTAGGAATTTTTACTTTTCCCCATTTAAGAGGGGAAGGTATTTCTGCTTAGGCAAAAAATGTTTTAGTCCCAAAATAAAACATATCAGATGATAAAGATGTAAACATATATTCATTGGAATACTCATTTTGTTTGAGCAAATCATTTTAATTCAGAAATTGATCAAAAAGAACTTTACACCTAAAAAAGGAAAAAAAAAAAACCTTAATTATAGAAATTTGAAAATTCTCATAAATCTGAATGCCCGTAGTTGAATTTTCTTGAGTCAAATTTACCAAGATTATTTTATTATGTTTGATTGAATGGTAAAGTAAATCACCTAAAAAAACTTAAAGAAAAATTAATAGTCCTATTTAATAAATCAATTATCATATATTTAGAAGAAATTTTGTTAAATTAGTTCATTATCAGTAATAACAGCTAGTTTTTGAAAAGATAACCTGATTATTATTCTGTATCTGTTTTACCTGAATATGTAATTTGTATATATTATTCTTATTATTTTAGATTCCTACATTCTATTCATTAACATTTCTTGAAAACATGTATTAATTCTCACAAGTATTTAGGCATTAGTGGGGAAAAAAAAACACCCAAAACTACCATAATTTTCCACCTTAAAAATCACTGCAATATTTTGCTATATTTTAAATCCCTTCTGGGAAGTATTTTTCTTTTTGTTAATTTGAAAATATAAAATAGTGCCCTTTACTTTACATAAAATAACATTTTCTTCAAACTTGGTACTTAGAGCACAGTTACATAACCAGAAATACAGGAAAATTGCCTCGCAAGATATTGACTGTCCCACAGCTTACACACTTAACCCGGAGAGTGACAAAACTGTTTGTCAGCTGTATAAGATTTTAGAATTGTTCATAAAATTAACTTTATTGGTTTAAGTAGCTTGATTAGAAGGGACAGTAAATCAGAAGCCTCACCTGGAATCATTCAGGCTGGAAGGAGAGAGAACATTGCAGTTCTAACTTGGAACTCTTATCTTTTGGAGTTGACTGAAAGAAAAGGAATTTGTACAGACAACAAAGCACAGAGTTTAGGTGATCATTTAAAGCAGGAAGCACGTCACTTTAACCCTATGTTCTGAGCATCATCGTCATTCTGCTCCAGATAGCAAATAGTATTAAGCAATTGAAAAAGTTTTGGAAATGTTTTTAAATATTTAGCCAAAAACAAAAGTTCCTAAGGAATAATGCATATAAAAAGGCATATATTTATGTGAAAAATTTTATTCTCCACATACACCAAAGTGATAGATGCGTGAGATCATTATTTTTAAATCACAACAATATATTGATACAACAAAAAGACTGACTTTAAAATAATATATAATATATAATAAAAATATACAAATAATATATATTACATTATATATTACATAATATATATCTACATTATATATATTATGTATATATATCTACATTATATATATTATGTATATATATTACATAATATGTATATACATAATATATATAACATGATATATATACAAATAATATATATTACATATAATATATTACATATATTACATATATTACATATAATATATTACATATATTACATATATTACATATAATATATTACATATATTACATATAATATTACGTATAATATATTACATATATTACATATAATATTACGTATAATATATTACATATATTACATATAATATTACGTATAATATATTACATATATTACATATAATATTACGTATAATATATTACATATATTACATATAATATAATATTACATATATTATATATTACATATATTACATATAATATAATATTACATATATTATATATAACATGTATTACATATATGTTACACATTACATATGTTATATATTACATATATATTACATATATTACATATATTATATATTACAAATATATTACATATATTATATATTACATATATAATATTACATATATTTTATATGTAATACATATATGACATATTAAATATAACATCATGTATTGCATATATTATATAATATATTATGTATATAATGGATGTATGATTTTGATGCTCAATACATGTTTATTAGCAACAATAAAATAAGGCCCAATAACAGTAATTGTTTACAGTGAGATAAAGTAGTAGTCTAAGCAGCTGTAAAGTCAAATAGAAAAAGAATAAGCATATTGAAAATTAAATGAATGCATGGAATTTCACCAAAATGTCAAGTTCAACATAGTAAGTAATAGTGTAATATAAAACAAACACATTTTCCATAAAGCAAATTAATATACTCATTCATCAAAATAATTTATGGAACTCCTACTGTTATGCATCAGATGTTGTCCGGGGTACAAAAGGTTGAAAGGCAGTTTTAAGGACAGAAGGAGATTGAAAATTTTCGAAGAAATTGTATGTAGTCTCTTGAATTTGCGGCAGTTTTCCAGTTGTCTTTTACTTCACTATTATTATTGTGCTTTCTCCATGGTAGAAGCTATCCATTTTAATTTTCTATTTGCTAAATGAATGAAATAGCATACTCAATTAGTTGCTTAATACATATTTTTATTTTATAGCTTTATTGAGATATTACACATATCATAAAATTCACCACTTTAAAACACACAGTTGAATGATTTTTAGCATTTTCAAAGAGTGTACAACCATCATCAAAATCTGCATTTGGAGTACTTACCTGATGCCCAAAAAGCCCCAAACACATTAGCAGCCATATTCCATACTGGCTTCACATCCTGCACTCTCTCAATTCGAGACCCCACTTCCAGCCTCAGCTCCAGAGAACCACTAATCTATTTTCTGTCTCTAGATTTACTTAGACTGGTATTTCATGTAAATAAAATTGTTCTTTATGTGGTCTTTGTGACAGCCTTCTTTCACTTAACACGATGTTTTCAAGGTTCATCTCTATTGTAGTATGTATTAATATTACATTATTTTTATTGTCAAGTAATATTTTATTGTATGATATAACGTTATATTTATTAATTAATAGATATTAAATATTTTGTGTTTTCCCATATTTTGCCTATGAATAATGCTGCTATGTACATTTATTTATAAGATTTTTTTTGTGTCTAACTTTTTATTTATTTTGGGTGTACACTGAGGAGTGAAATTTCTGGGTCATACGGTAAATTTATGTTTAATTTCTTGGAAGAACTGTAAGTTTTTCAAAGTGGCTATGCCATTTTAACTTTCTACCAGTGATATATAAGGGTTCCAACATCTCCATATCTTCATCAAACACTTCTTATTGTCTGTCTTCCTTTATTTTAAGCATTCCATCATATGAGAAGTGGTATTTCCTTTAGGTTTTAATTTGCATTTTCCTAATGACTAATGATGTTCAGCGTCTTTTTATGTGTTTATTGGCCAATTGTATTTCTTTCTTTTTTCCTTTTAGCAACTTCTATTTAAATCCTTTGCCCATTTCATTACTTGTTGTTTTTATTGTTGAGTTATAGAAATACTTTATATATTTTAGATACAAGGCCTTGGTCAAAGTGTGATGTGAAAATAGATTTTTCTCATTTTTCCACTTGACTTTTCACTTTTTGATTATGACCTTTGATGGGCAAGGTTTTCAATTTTGATTAATCCAAATTATCTTTTTTTATTTATATTGCCAGTTGTGCTTTCAGTGTGGTATTTAAAAGATCACTGCCTAACCTGAGGTTATGAAGATTTACCCCTATGATTTCTTCTATAACTTTTATAATTTTGACAATTAGTTTATGTCTATATACACCTCTGAGTTAATTTTTTTGTAGGATGAGATAGAAGTCTAGATTTGTTCTTGTGGATTTGGATATTCATTTGTCCTATCACTATGTATGAAAATATTACTTTTTTCTCCATTGAATTGTCTTGGCATCCTTGGTCAATTTATATTCAATTGATTTATGAACTGACATTCAATTGACCATAAGTATGAGTTTATTTCTGTAAACTCAATCACATTCTTTTGATCAGTATGTTTATTCTCATGCCAGTATTGCTTTGCCTTGATTTCTATAATTTGTCATAAGTTTTGTATAATTTTTATCCCTTCAATTTATGAAGGCTTATTTTATGGTCTAGCATGTGGTCTGTCCTGGAGAATGATTTTATACACTTAAGAAGGATGTGTATTTTGCTGTTGTAGGGTGTAGTATTCTATACATGTCTGTCAAGTCTAGGGGTTTCTAATGTTGCTCAAGTCTTCCATTTCCTTGTTGATCTTATGCCGAGTTACCTCATCCATTATTGAAAGTGGGTTGTTGAAATATTCAACTATTATTGTTGAATGTTTTATTCTCATCCCCCACTGTGCAGCAGAGCTGAGTTCTCTGAGTTAAATACAAAACATCACCACAGTCTGAGAATAGAGATTTTGTAGTAATCTGCAAGTTCAAACAAAATATTGTCTGTGCTCTGGGAGTGATGCTTTGAAGGCAACTCCGGAAGAGGTTAAATCTCATTGTCTGCGGTACTGCTGTATTTTTGCTACTGTGCCATTGATCTGGGGTAAAAAGGAGTGATAGGAGTAGCCTCAAGTTAAAGAACCACAGATCTCGCTGTCATACTTATATTCAATATTTTCTCTAGGATCACTCTAATTACTAGAGTTCTGCTATGGCAGGTTTAAGTTGTTTTGCTAGTATTTTTATTGTTTTAGAGACAGAGAGAGTTCACTGAGGTCCTCAGTATGTCATACTGTAACTATGTATATGATTATTGAATAATAGTAGTGTCTGGGAAAAGAAAGCTTTTTAAATTCTTTACTGGAGCTAATGAGTCTTGGTTCCATATTCTAATATTCTCTAGGAGTTGTTAATGTCATTATAGTTGCAATTAATAAAATAAATATGGCTTCTGAAAAATCTATTCTTTAGTTTACAGAAGTAACATTCAGAGTACCTTGGTAGGTCATCTTAGTCTATTTTAGCTTCAACTTTATAGTTCTAAAAACCTAAATTGAGCAGAGTATATAGAGATAATTTGATTCAAAGGAACTGATTCAAACTAACAAATCGAAATGTGTTAACCAAAACACAAACTTTACTTTGACTTACATTAATCACCATGCCTTACTGAGGGGCCTAAATATTCAAATAATCAATATAGCTTGAAAGTGACTTAAAGGCATATCTAAAAAGTATAACTATAATGCTATTCGATTAACAAGGAAAATAATACATTGTATCAATATTTAAAATATGGAATCACTTTTTATGTGCTAGGCACTGTACTAATATTTTTTGATGTATTACCCAAGTTATCTTTTCAAACCTTCATATGATGGCTATAATGATTATTGCCCCGTATACAAAAATGGACTAGAGTAAGAGAGATTAGAAAATCATTATCATATTTTAATTCAATATTTGTTTAAATATTTAATTAAATATTCAACAAAAAGTATTTGTTGAATAAATCAATGAATGCATGAAATATAACACTAAGAAAGTGAAGAGGATTAGGGAGATGGAAGAAATAAGATATTTACAGCCCTCTCCTCGATAGCGCTATGGTCAAATGATAGGGAGAGTAATGGTGCAAGTACAATAAATATTATTGGAGTTATTTTTTTCCCTTTTTTTCCTGTATTGCCCCCATTTTCTCCCAAAATAGTCTATTAGAGACAGAAAAATAAGACATAATCAAACAAGTGTTCTACTGCAGACCAAGATGTTTACTACTGCATCAATCAATTAAAAAATGTAAAAATACATGAAACAACGGTTTTCAAGACACTAAACATCAGTCAACAGACAGTGAGCCCTGAAAGACCAGAACTCAACAAAGTAAATCCTACAATTGTTCCAGCTTCTAGTCCTGAGATTTTCTACACCATAACAGGAAGCAAGTAACGAGGCCAAGCCTGGCAGACTCCCCGAACTGAGCAGGCAAAGTTGGTCAGAGTTACTAAGGTGGCTAGAGTTCATGAAACACATATGCAGAGAAGACGGCTGCACAGGGAGCAGGCGGGAGTCTGAGGTGTCCTCTTCCAGCATCCAGCAGTGCTGGTCAGAGCATGCAAATGAGGAAACAGTGAAGACATACCCTAGAGGCTTTTAACATCTTTACTATTAACTTCCTTCCTACCACGAAGAAAACTTTTTTTGACACAAACCTAGGACTTTGTTCAAGATGTCCATCCGTCTCTACTACTAATAAGTAAATAGTTCTTTAGCAGTACTTTCTTCCTGGAATCAACTTAAGATTTTAATATTTGGTTGATAAAATCTACAAGTGTGGTAATGAAAGATATTTGTTCCATATTTTGCTTCTTACGAATGCTCATAGCTCTTATCATATTCTCATAAATACCACAAAACAAAAGTCCAGTTATTTTCTTGCACAAGATAAAGATTTATGCCTTCCAAAGACTGAATATATCATGTCATTTTTTTCATCAGTCTCATATTACTAAAAACTACATCTAAGACATCTAATTAAATGCAAATGAATACAATTTAACATAAAATGCTATTTCATTGATAGTACATTTTAAGATTTTAACCTCAATTTTTAGCTATATTAAAGTATCTCAGAGATATCTTCTATGTAAATACACAAAATAAAATGGATTGTAATGAAAACATTTATTGCTATACATACAATAGTATTTTAACAATTACAAAAGTATTATTTCTTCTATTGCTTTCTATTTAATCAAACAGAAAATATGACATAACACTCCTGTGAAGTACTTTGGATAAATTATGTATAAGAAATGTAAAATATAGAGAAATATAAAATATTATACTCAAATTTGAATTTTTTAAAATTGTCATATGAACTATAATGATACAATGTTAATGTTTCTTGTTTAGAAAATGCATTAATGTATGTTAAAATAAATGTATATATATTTTTAATTCTAATACCATAGTTAAAATATTAATGTCTTATCTCGTTATCATTTGATATGATAGCTCTAAAATTCAAAGTTATTTCTTAAAGAAATACGTAATAGTGCATATAGTAACGTGACTTTAAAATATATTTTCATGGGAGAAGAGATGGGAGAGCTTAACCCCCTTTTTTTTTTTTTTTTTGAGATGGAGTTTCACTCTTTCGCCCAGTCTGGAGTGCAGTGGCACCATCTCGGCTCACTGCAAACTCCACCTTCCGGTTTCAAGTGATTCTCCTGCCTCAGCCTCCCAAGCAGCTGGGATTACAGGCGCCCGACACCACGCCCAGCTAATTTTGTATTTTTAGTATAGATGGGGTTTCACCATGTTGGCCAGGCTGATCTCAAACTCCTCACCTCAAACTCTGCCTGCCTTGGCCTCCCCAAGTGCTGAGATTACAGATGTGAGCCACCGTGCCTGGCCAGAGAGCTTAACCCTTAATTGGCATTTTCTATGATGACACATGAGCCCAAATGTCAAGCTGCATATGGTCATCCACTCAAACTTATCACATATATGTGCAAAATACCATCTCACAGCTGGTGATGAACTATTCACAAGTTTCTATTTGTTTACTCAGGTACAATTCTTATTTCCAAGAGAAAAATGTTTTCAGTTTTCAGTCTTTTAGTGTTAAGTGTTAGCTCTACACATACAAAATTACTACTTCAATAAAAACTCATTAAATTTCATGAGAGGGCTGGAGAATAAGGTGGAGGAAATCTTCTGGAAATAGGACAACAGTACCAACAAATTTTCAAAAAATGTATGAAAGATAAACTAAACTTAGAGTATCAGAATGCTTGGATAAGAGTTCTTCTGCCAATAAGCTAAATGACAGAAAAAGAAAGAGGAGAAAAAAAAACAGATTAAAATGATGCAAGGCATTTGTCAAAGAAAGAGTGCTAAAATAGAACAAAACAGAAATCAAACACAAAAAATAAGCTGTTCGGGTCCCAGCCATCATCTTCATCATCCCTGTGGCAGGGACAAGCAAGGGATGGGGTTGCAGAGGGCTCACATCCACTTTCACTAAACTTCATTTCTACAGGGTTACCCACCACACTTCACTGAATTTCACTGGCCAGATTTTGGTCACATGGCCCAATCTAGCTACTAGGGAGGCAGTATGCATGAAATAAATTAAAAGAAAAACAGGCTGGGCACGGTGGCTCACGCCTGTAATCCCAGCACTTTGGAAGACCGAGGAGGGCAGATCACGAGATCAGGAGTTCAAGACTAGCCTATCAATATGGTGAAACCCCATCTCTACTAAAAATACAAAAAATTAGCTGGGCATGGTGGCAAGTGCCTGTAGTCCCAGCTACTTGGGAGACTGAAGCAGGAGAATTGCTTGAACCCAGAAGGGAGAAGTTACAGTGAGCCGAGATCACACCACTGCACTCAAGCTTGGGGGACAGAGCGAGACTCCATCTCAAAAAAAAAAAAAAAGAAGAAGAAGAAGAAAAACAATGTTGTAGAAGAGAAGAGTGAACCTATACTATTATGTAAATTATATACTCTGTTACTGATCTGTGAATAATATTTCCATACTCATAGAATGTTAGTGCTGAATAATGATTTAACAAAAAGTGTGAACTTTTATTTTGGGGGTATTCACATTATGTCTGGTGAATTCATTAGTGTTAAAGCCTCATCTTTCATAATGGTAATCATATATCATCTCTAAAATAGAAACAAAAAACTAACATTATAATTGATAAAGGAAGAAAAATCAATCAAAATTGCTCCCTCTAAGTGGAAGGATTTGAGTACCTTATTTCTTTTAAAATTTTTTATATTGTACACGTTTCCTTAAGGAAACATGAAAAATTGATTTTTTTGAAAAGGTAGGATTAATGCTTTGGTGGTATGGAAGAAGCTGTAAAATTGCAAGGGCAGGGGTATATAGTCAGAGAATTTACAAGAACTTGCAGGACTGGAATTGATACATTAGTACTGACAATAGGGGTGGCCATGGAGTTAATGGCTGAGCTAAGTTGAAGAAATGTTATTAAATTCTAAGAGGTTAAGGAACTGAGAAGAAAAGTTTTTGAATAATCTTTCATGGGAATGATGATAATATCACTAAGATTAATAATAGAAGAAGGACTCGATTTTTTAAAAAATGAGGAGAGTGATCAGGAGGTAGATGATAACTACACAGGGAAATATGGGGTGGTATAATCGTTTGACATCTGGGTCAAATGACTTGTGAGTTTTAAAGGCAGAAGATAGAAAAATGATTTGAAAGTGGTAATGAAGAACAGTATGAGTCCTATACCTCACCACTAAGACCTGAGCTATTGAGTTAGGAGAGGAAAGAAAAGAGTCCACCTGAAAAAGCTGCAGAGAAGACGGTATCTTTATCAGAAACTCACTTATTTTGAGAAGTAATGGGAACATTCAGAAAACTGACTAAGGCTTAAGGGGAATTGCTAATGATAGCGCATATATTTCAGACTTGGGATGTATAAAACATTGTGAGCGTTAGAATTGGTTGGTATAAAAGGGAGTAGAAAGTTGGGGTTCTGGCAAAGATATTAGTAAAAAGAGAAGTAGGACATCATGGAGTTAGTACCTAATGCGCTCAACTGAGTATTTCCGGTGACTCATTGTCTTCAGAAAAAAGTTACCAAGACATCAGGGGATTGTTAACTCCTGAGGGAGAGCTATTCTGGAGTTTGATGTGATACAATTGTGCTCAATAAATTAAAAAGTAATTTACAAATAAAGCCATGGTTGGAAACATGAAAATTCAAAACTGTCTGAAAACATTGCTATCAATAAGCAGGAATAAGATTATTACAGAGAGCCTAATATACAGGAAAAAACAGGTTAAGATACTGATCAGAAAGAAAAACTATGCAACAAAGAGAAAAATAAATGGAGAAGAGCTACCTAACAACAAGAAATGGAAAAAAAAAATACAGTGAACATAAACCGCCCTGAAAGGGAGCACTGTTGGCAGTGATTAAAAAATAAAAGAAAACTGTATGGTTTTCTTGAAGGACTGCCTTTGACTTTACCTCGTATTCAGCTTCCTTTGCTCCCCATACGCAACATGCTTGCAAGCCTCTAATAACCATTGACTAGCAAAGTGAAGCCCAAGAAATACACTGAATTTCTGTGTACAGAAAGAACTGCTTTTATTAGCTGCCACATACAGCCTAGAATAAAGTTTTGGCAACAGCCGAGTAAATTGCTTGAGTGGATGGAATTATACTTTTCTTGGCTTTCTAAGTAGGAACCCTACAGCGGCCTCTGGAGGCTGGCTGATAGAATGGATCCGATTATTTATTGATATATCATCTTAAAACTGATAAAGATGTTGTGTAATTATTTTTACCTCTTAAACTCCTATTGATATCGGGAATTCGATTTTAGTCTTCATTTATCTGTTTCTAAACTTCAACATGATTAAAAGTATGTTCAGCTTTCATGATTCTCTAAACTAAAATATTGTGGGTTTGTTATCATGAAAACCTATTTCTCAAAAAGGCACTTCTCTCTGAGATAACACTGGGGCTAGTAGTGAATATACTGGTCTATTGGACATTCAATGCCAGATAATTCTGAATATAATCTTAGTTCTAGTCTAATAGCCAGACATATGGTGTTACTTATAGCCACTATATTAACAGAAGTTTTTATTTAAAAAGAAGATGCTACAGTATTGAACATACTAATATAGAACTAAAATGTTTAGAAAAAAAGACATTATAAGAGTGTGAATTTTAAGCTGTTTCGTTTCTCTCATTTAATCCACAAATATAGTGCCATAATTAAGCTCAGAAAATTGAAAAGAGGAAGATTTTATAAATCAGTTGTTTTAAGTCTCTCCTAATATTGAAATAACCCCATACATTAAGTTTTCTTACATTCCAAATACAAGAGCAAGAATATTCTTAGAAATCTTTACATAGGGCCAGGCACGGTGGCTCAGCCTCTAATCCGAGCACTTTGAGAGGCCGAGGTGGGTGGATCATGAGGTCAGGAGTTCGAGACTAGTCTGACCAACATGGTGAAACCCGGTCTCTCTAAAAGTACAAAAATTAACTGGGCGTGGTGGCTCACGCCTGTAATCCCAGCTACTCAGGAGGCTGAAGCAAGAGAATCGCTTGAACCCGGGAGGCAGAGGTCGCAGTGAGCCGAGATCTCGGCACTGCATTCCAGCCTGGGCGAGAGGAAAAAAAAAAAGAAAGAAAGAAATGTTTACATAGCTAGATTTTAGGAAGAAAAATATTTTTTTTCATAGAGTAGGAGAACCTTATTTCCCATGCAAGTATGATTCTGTCATAATCAAGTCTGCAGTCATCTCTTTCCACAGAAGAGAAAATCTATAAGAACCCACCTGAACCAATGGAGAAGGTGTGTGTGATAAACAACTGTATTGTTATTTTCTTAAGTGCTTGAATAAAATAGCCAGGTAATATACATAATTGTCCAGCATTTTGGAGATATAAAAAACAAACTTGAAATGGCAAAACATTTGTTTATTTATTTTTTTTGAGACGGAGTCTCGCTCTGTCGCCTGGGCTAGAGTACAGTGGCGCGATCTCGGCTCGCTGCAACCTCTGCCTCCCGGGTTCAAGCAATTCTCCTGCCTCAGCCACCTGAGTAGCTGGGGCTACAGGCGTGGCCACTACGCCCAGTATTTTTAGTAGAGACGGAGTTTCACCATGTTGGTTGGCCAGGATGGTCTCGATCTCTTGACCTCGTAATCTGCCCGCCTCGGCCTCCAAAAGTGCCGGGATTACAGGTGTATGCCACTGTGCCCGGCCCATTTGTTTATTTTCTTAATGAGAGGTGACACCATGCTGGCAGTCCTCACAGCCCTCGCTCGCTCTTGGTGCCTCCTCTGCCTGGGCTACCATTTTGGTGGCACTTGAGGAGCCCTTCAGCCCACCGCTGCACTGTGGGAGCCCCTTTCTGGGCTGGCCAAAGCCAGAGCCCACTCCCTCAGCTTGCAGGGAGGTGTGGAGGGAGAGGCACGAGCAGGAACCGGGGTTGTGTGTGGCACTTGCGGGCCAACTGGAGTTCCGGGTGGGCGTGAGCTTGGCGGCCCGCACTTGGAGCAGCCGGCCGGCCCTGCCGGCCTGGGCAATGAGGGACTTAGCACCCGGGCCAGCGGCTGTGGAGGGTGTACTGGGTCCCCCAGCAGTGCCAGCCCACCGGTGCTGTGCTCGATTTCTCGCCCAGCCTTAGCTGCCTTCCCGCGGGGCAGGCCTCGGGACTGCAGCCCACCATGCCTGAGCCTTCCCCCACCTCTGTGGGTTCCTGTGCAGCCCCAGCCTCGCGGATGAGCACACCCCCTGCTCCATGGCGCCCAGTCCCATTGAACACCCAAGGGCTGAGGAGTGCCAGCGCACGGCGCGGGACTGGCAGGCAGCTCCACCTGCAGCCCCGGTGCGGGATCCACTAGGTGAAGCCAGCTGGGCTCCTGAGTCTGGTGAGGATGTGGAGAGTCTTTATATCTAGCTCAGGGATTGCAAACACACCAATCAGCACTCTGTATTTAGCTCAAGGTCTGTGAGTGCACCAATCGACACTCTGTATCTAGCTGCTCTGGTGGGGCCTTGGAGAACATTTATGTCTAGCTTAGGGATTGTAAACACACCAATCAGCACTCTGTATCTAGCTCAAGGTTTGTAAACACACCAATCAGCACCCTGTGTTTAGCTCAAGGTCTGTGAGTGCACCAATCGACACTCTGTAGCTAGCTGCTCTGGTGGGGCCTTGGAGAACCTTTATGTCTAGCTCAAGGATTGTAAACACACCAATCGGCACTCTGTATCACGCTCAAGGATTGTAAACACACCAATCAGCCCCCTGTGTTTATCTCAAGGTTTGTGAGTGCACCAATCGATACTCTGTATCTAGCTGCTCTGGTGGGGCCTTAGAGAACCTCTGTGTCGAAACTCTGTATCTAACTAATCTGATGGGGACATGGAGAACCTTTGTATCTAGCTCAGGGATTGTAAACACACCAATCAGTGCCTTGTCAAAACAAGCCACTTGGCTCTACCAATCAGCAGGATGTGGGTGGGGCCAGATAAGAGAATAAAAGCAGGCTGCCCGAGCCAGCAATGGCAACTCGCTGGGGTCCCCTTCCACACTGTGGAAGCTTTGTTCTTTCACTCTTTGCAATAAATCTTGCTACTGCTCACTCTTTGGGTCCACGCTGCTTTTATGAGCTGTAACACTCACCGCGAAGATCTGCAGCTTCATTCCTGAACCCAGCAAGACCACAAGCCCACCAGGAGGGTCGAACAACTCCAGACGCATTGCCTTAAGAGCTGTAACACTCACCGCAAAGGTCTGCAGCTTCACTCCTGAGCCAGCGAGACTAGGAACCCACCGGAAGGAAGAAACTCCGAACACATCCGAACATCTGAAGGAACAAACTGCAGACGCGCCACCTTAAGAGCTGTAACACTCACCGCGAGGGTGCACGGCTTCATTCTTGAAGTCAGTGAGACCAAGAACCCACCAATTCCGGACACATTAATACTCAACACTTGAAGGCAAACAATCTACAATAATAGTCTGACAATTATTGAAAATTATATATTTTTTAAAAATAAAAACTTTTGGTATCAGAAAGTTTTTTAATGTGAGGTACTATATTTTCTTAATTATAACTCATAGAGAACCTAGCCAATTAAGAATGTTCATAAATCAATAAATATTACTTGAATAACGATGCCAGATACAAAGGCCAAATGAAAACTATGTGAGCAAATTGTTGGTAGCAGCTAGGTTTCCTTCAGAAATTCCTTTCACATAACACTATTTGGACAGAATGTTACCTATTTCAATCACTTCTAAACCATCTTGAGAAAAGAAAGTCAGGGAGAGTTGCAGAGTTTTTTTAACTGTTTGATGAGAACTTTATCACCTTTCCTTTGATGTGTAACTTTCTCTTGAGAGAGGCCTAGGGCAGCTCTGACTGAGATTGGCATCTGAAGAATCTGAGTGTTGTAACTTTGTGATCCCTTCATTGTATTTGTTTGTGGGTAAATATTTTATAAAAGCCTTCAAATATAAAACTTCCCCGGTCATGATTTTTAACATTCTTTCTGGTTTGACCAAGTTTCTCTTCTTACTTTGTCTTAATAGGGAAACTGTAGTAAGTACTTTTCAAACATCAAAATCAACAAGCTCATACTTACTTTGAGATTAAATACTAATGCTAAATCATTTCAAACAGAGCTGCCTAGTAGTTATCAAAAATTAATTTGTTATGATTGGCATTTTATTATAAACTTGAATAATAAAGTTGATGGTGTTTGATCAATTTCAAAATTTTAACAGAGATCTGTGAGCTCTTTATGAATGAACATTACATAAAACTTGAGTGTTGTCTCTATGTTCCAAAAATATCCATACATTTTAAACTTCAGTTATTATGAGATTCATCTTTTTGACTAAGGAAAATAGTTGAAATAACATATTCTGTAAAAAAGCAGTTCTATCAGAAAAATCTTCAAGTCATGGCACACAGCGGCTCATGCCTGTAATCCCAGCACTTTGGAAGGCCAAAGCGGAGTGGATCACTTGAGTTCAGAAGTTCGAGACCAGCTTGGCCAACACAGTGAAACCCTGTCTCTACTTATTGTTTTAATTAATTAATTTTTTTTACCTCTGAACTTCTTATTGGCCTCCTGCCCCCCAAAGGGTACCCTGCGTCTGCTGGCTTAATGTCTCAGAACTTTAGTGTCGTTGGTCTCAGACAGCACTTTGTCATCCACTATCCTGCAGGTGGTGGACTTTTGGTTGGTTTGCATGGAGCTGCTGCTGTCTAGGGCATCACCATGATTGAAGTTCTCCCCGTCTTCCAGTGGGCTGTGGTAGGTGGCAATCTCAGCCTCCAGCTTGACCTTGATGTTCAGCAGGGTCTCATACTCCTGGGCCTGGCGCTGTCCCTCTGCCTGAGTCTGTGCCAGCTCTGACTCCAGGTGCAGCAGGATCGCGTTGAGCTGCCCCATCTGCAGGGCATAGCAGGCCTTCACCTCCCTCAGGCTGTTTTCCAAGCTGGCCTTCAGATTTCTCATGGAGTCCAAGTCGATCTCCAAGGACTAGACTGTATGTCTCAGCTCCGTGAGCGTAATCTCAGCAGCTCCAACCTCAGCAGACTGCGTGATGACCACTGTGGTGCTCTCCTCAGTCTGCTGAGACCAGTACTAGTCCAGCTCCTCTCGGTTCTTCCCAGACAGCTCATCATATTGGGCCGAATGTCTGCCATGATCTTGGTGAGGTCCTGCGATTTGGGGGCTTCTACCTCCATGGTCAACCCAGAGCTGTCAGTCTGGGCTTGTAAGCCTTTTACTTCCTCTTCGTAGTTCTTCTTCATGAAGAGCAGCTCCTCTTTGAGAGCCTCGATCTCTGTCTCCAGCTGCAGCCGAGTGACATTGGTGTCATCAATGACCTTGCAGAGCCCATGGATGTCACTCTCCACAGACTGGCGCATGGCCAGCTCTATCTCATACTTGACTCTGAGGTCATCAGCAGCAAGATGGGCATTGTCTATCTGCAGAACGATGTGGGCATTGTCCACAATATTTGCGAAGATCTGAGCGCTCAGTTCCTCGATGGTCTTGAAGCAATGGCTCCAGTCTCTGTGCTGGGGTCCCTTCTTCTCCAGGTGCTCCCGGACTTTGCTCTTCAGGATTTTCCTCTTCAGCTTCGGGTTCTCAGTCTCCAGGCTCCTCACTCTCCAGGTAGGAGGCCAGGCGGTCATTCATGCTTCGCATGGTCTCCTCGTTCTAGATGCCTCCCATTCCTGCCAAATCTCCCGCCATCCTCATGGCCAGGCCCCGAGACCCCATGCCGCCCAGGAAGCTGGTAGAGCGGGACACGGAGATCCGGGAACCAGAGCCCCTGGCGGCTGCATAGACGCTGGCTGTGCTGCTGACTGGCAGGGCACCATAGCTGGATGCCTGGACAGAGCCCAGGGAATGGTAGTTGGTGGAGAAGGTGGAGCGAGTGGTGAAGCTCATGCTGTTTGGGGAGGAGAGCGAGAGGACAAGACTCAGGCTTTGCCAACGACCCCCTGTCTCTACTTTAAATACAAAAATTAGCTGAGCATGGTGGCACATGCCTGTAATCCCAGTTACTTGGGAGGCTGAGACAGGAGAATCACTTGAACCTGGGAAGTGGAGGTTGCAGTGAGCAGAAATCCCGCCAATGCATGCACTCCAGCCTGGGAGACAGAGTAAGACTCCATCTCCAAAAACCAACCAACCCAACAAACAAAATCTTCAAGTCAACCAAAAAATTGTCGATAAGCCTTTGTTTGTTTGTTTGTTTTACCTGATTTCTCTTAATGTTGCTCTTAACTCTGAGATAACAAAATAAGGGACTGGTTCATATGTACGAATCCGTAGAAGTAAAGAGGAAGAAGAACTATAGGAAATGATATTTCAATGTGAGTGCTTTAACCTGGTATTGTTTAAACCCAGCTATTTCAAAAGATTTTGTAGTCTTACTGATAATAATATGTCATTGCTAAGGGAAGAAAGGTACAAACACAAGTTAAAGATAATATCCTTAATCTAACTTGGAAACAACCTGGGTGCTACTCAGAACTCATATTAATGAACTCTATAATATTTTGACTGCTGAATAAAGTTACTTTAACTTCCAATGTCTTCTAATTCATGTGTATTTTTAATATATCTCTCCTTTGTGTTTATATAGATGTATACAGCATGGGTTTATAAGAAATTTTTCTTGTTGAGAATATATTATTATTAAGCCATAAACTCCAGACAATTTTGGTTTACTAAAGGCCAAAGTTGCTTTCATCAGTTGCACTAAAAATGGTTTAATGGTACCACTCACCACCCTTGCCTCTCCTTTCCAGCTCCAGAACATTTAGTTCTCTGTCCTCAGTACCTTCATAGTACCAAATGTATATTTCTGTCTTAACACTTGCCACATTGTGCTGTCAGGTTTTACTATACTTGTGGACCCAGGAGAAAAATGTGCAGCCCTGATATAGGTTTCTTGGTATAGTTGATACTTTTTCTTTGTCATTTCATAACCTGTGCTGAACATAATTTCTGGCTCTTGTTGGATCTCAATGAGAATTTTTGAAAGAATAAATAAATAGTGGGAGCAATGTGAATTTCTGCAAGCAACTTGCTTTTGGAAATAAATTAATCCATTTGTCTTTATTCCTATTCTCTATGGATAGGGAATGTGCAAATTGTTAATGTCCAAATTGTGAATGTTAATTTTTATTCTTTTAAGTAGAATGTGCTGAAAAGAAGTCAAACTGTGCATTAACTCTACATTTTACCTGGAATAGTAGTAACTGAGTCAATGAATTCTGGGAAGAAAATTCTTGAGTTTTTAATCCTGACTTGTACGTTATAAATTGTCTGGATATATGCTCCCTGCCTATGTCATAGCATGAGAATAGTAGTAATGGCAGAGTGAGCTGATCTACAATATCAATTTACCAAGAAGGAAATGGGCCAGGTGCGGTGGCTCACGCCTGTAATCCCGGCACTTTGGGAGGCTGAGGTGGGTGGATCACTTGAGGTCAGGAGTTCAAGACCAGCCTGGCCAACATGGTGAAACCTCGTCTTCACTAAATATATAAAAATTAGCTGGGCCTTATGGCATGTGCCTGTAATCCCAGCTACTTGTGAGGCTGAGGCAGGAGAATCACTCGAACCTGGGAGGCAGTGGTTGCAGTGGCCCGAGATTGCACCACTGCATTCCAGCTTGGGCGACAGAGGGAGACTCTCTCAAAAAAAATTAAAAAGTAAAATCTAGAAGAGTAGCTAACATTTTATTCAAGTAATTATCTATTGAGAAACTTAACTAGACATGATTTTGTTGCTGATGAAATTTGACCTTGTTGCCACTTCTGGCCCTAACTCCGTTTTGAATTTTGCTTACACTGCTCATCTGCAAAGCTCTCTGAAACCCAGCACTTCTTTGCCAGGGTGAGAAACTTTGTTTTCCTGCTTCAATCTCTGAGACTATGTGTTATTAATTCTCTTTCCTTAAGGCACTGTCAACATACGCTGTGTGAGTTTACAGATTTGTTAAGATACAATGGTAGTATCTTTCTCCTTCACTAGAGTAGAAATGTAAGGTATGGATAATTAAGTTCAAAAGATTCCTTAAGCCATGAGAATACAACATACATCAGTATTTGGGAAACAAAAAGATGTATTTTTCTTTTCTTTTTTTTTTGAGACAGAGTCGTGCTCTGCTCTGTTGCTCAGGCTGGAGTGCAATAGTGCGATCTCGACTCACTGCAACCTTTGCCTCCTGGGTTCAAGTGATCTTCCTGCCTCAGCCTCCTGAGTAGCTGGGACTACAGGCATGTGCCACCATGCCTGGCTAATTTTTGTATTTTTAGTACAGATAGGATTTTGCCATTTTGGCCAGGCTGGTCTCGAGTTCCTGACTTCAGGTGATCCGCCCATCTCGGCCTCCCAAAGTGCTGGGATTACAGGTGTGAGCCACCATGCCAGGCCCAAAAAGATGTATTTTCTCTATCTTTTAAATTATTCTGTAAATATAATAAATATTCAGAGGATTAGAAATTATAAAAATGTGAAAAAATGTTTGGGAGTCTGGCCTATTATGACCTCACAGGATTTTTCAAATTTGCTTCTGTGACACTATATCATATTAATACCTGTAATTTTGAGGTAGGAAAAAACTGTATATTGCTTTTAACAAAAACTTTGATTTAGGCACTGAATTATTCTTTCATAATATTCAGTTTGCTTTCAGATTTCAATAAATTTGCTATTTTAATATGCCCAGTTTCTTAGCCAATTGTACTCTGACATTCATTATTAGCAGGATTTTGTAAAATAAAAACATTTGAAATTATCTGTGTGGGACTAAGCTGAATTAAGAAATGTGGCTCTAGAACTGTTTTCATTTGAGACTTGTTTTAATTTCGAATACTGACCCCACGTGCACATATAGACACAGCACCTCATGGAGAAATTGAGCAAGGTTTGCCTCACCAGTGATTACCTGCTCTTCTCTTTCCTGACACTAACGGTGTCCAAAATAGTAATTACTGCTTTAAGGGTGTCCAGATAACTCTGTTCTAACCAGTGAGATGTAAGTTGGCTTCACAGAATGAGGCGTCCAAGAACCCATAAAAGGAAAAATAGGCTGTGAAAACATTTTGTCCTTTGTTCTTCTCTGACCTGGAGTGCACTAAGTGATGTTGAAGATGAAGCAGGCAATGAAAACCTTTTCACCTTAATAGCCCCACTGATTATTAAGAAAACTATCACTCTTACCTCCTAAAACAAGCCAGAAGATGGACCAACTATTTTATTTTTATTTTTTTTAATTTTTTTTTTTTTAGAGAGACTATAAATTGAACCTGTAACAGAAGCATTTAAAAATCTGTTCAGATAGAAGAACTGGGTATTCACAACCACCAACCTGATAAACTGTCTTAAACGGATGCTCTTTTTTTTTTTTTTTTTCTGCCTCTACATATCCAGAAGTTTGAAATAGTCCTGGGCTAATACAAGAGCCCCAGTGTTACCAGGCACGTGAGCATCCTTTAGAATTCCTTTCTCTGTTATTTTTCAAGTGGAGTGAGCTTTTCTGTGGTCTCAAGGTTCCTGCTTCACCTTCAACATCACTTAGGGCATTGCAATCCAGAAGAAGAACAAAGACAGACACAATAATTTCACAGCCTATTTGCCCCATAATAGACTTTCATGGAAGCCATACTTCACGAAGCTGTTTATATTTTATTGGCCAGAATATACTTATTTGGGCAACTTTAGACCAATGATTGGAAGCTAAATTTGGAGAAAGTATTTGTCCATAGGGTTAGTCAGCCAACCAAGAGTGACCTCCACTGTTTTTACTTAAAAGTGATATGACAGACAAAAAAGAGAAAAGTTAAACAAAGGAATGTAATAATGCATACAATTTTTAAAATGTCCTTTCTACAGTGCCTTTGTGTACAGCACAGCTGACTAAAAGGAGTTACTAAGAATTCAGAACTCTGTTGTTGATTTGCTTGGCTATGCTTTGCTGATGTGCAGAAAGGCTGGCATACTTGGTTGAGAAAACAATGTGGAAATATCATTACATAAGGCACAATTAATATCAATATATTTCTTTTCTATATTACATACTTCCTAGGGAAAAATCACTCAAATACAAGCATTAGATTTAAAACCGCAAGCTGATATAGGAGTGTTTACATTAATTACCAGTAACGAAATTTGAATTGGCCCTCATGGCCAAGGTAAAGTGCAACTGAACCCCAATACCTGAGCTTGGTTTTTCCTCAGCCACATTTCAACAGGTACCTCTTATCCTTCCATTCAGGGAGGAAAAATTGGGTAGCCCAGGAATCCTTTGGAACTTCCTAAGAACTTCAATTAGAACAATGTTTCACAATGTTTCTTTCATGTTGTGGCAAAATAGAATAGTATACTATTTGAAGTTCATGGAGGAAGATGCTCCTGGCTGGACTGGGCTGGGTTGAGCAATTTCATGGATAAAGTGGTTAAAGATCTTGGGACATCGTTAAACCATTCATAGCCTCCCTGTGCATCATAATAAAATGATTAAAAAATATTTCTTAGAACATAAGTTTATATCACAGCTAGGGTTTATCTACTAAGCTGAAACATATTCTACCAGGTAGTGATGACACTACAAATGACTGATCACCTTTCTTTGTCCCCCAAGTCTTTTTCCCATCTGGAAAATTAATCTCATTTTACAATTCAAATTTCTCTAATTTCATTTTATTTCAGATCCTTATGCCTGTCCTTTAAAAAAAAAAATCTTACTCCTTTCTTAAGTTTTTCTTTTTTTCTAGGACCTTACTGTTCTCTTTTTATTAAATCGAAGTATGCAATATGGATCCTGAACAGTCATAGGCAAGATGTGTGCACTGATTAGCAAGGTGGAGCTTGTCCCTGAACTGATTTTCTATTGGCAAATTCAGGGTAAGGCCAAGTATGAAGTCTGAAACTTGTGTTTTCTCTTTTTTTTGACTTCCCCTCTTTTTGTGACATTCTTGCCCTCACTCTTCAACCTCCTTGTCCCACTTAGCCCCAACTCAAGAATGTTTGTTCCATTGGTGCTTGTTTTCAACCAGTCAGGATCTTTGGTCTTCCGACAAAATCTCTTATCATACAAAAGTAATTGTGTGAAATTATTTCAGCTTGTTTTAATATCACTTGGCATTTCATCTAAATTATAAGTTCCTTGAAATAACTGAGTCTTCTAAATACTTGTACCCACAATGCTACGCACAGTCAATAAATTATGCTTTTAAAAATATCATATAACTTTTAAAACATAAATAAAACGATAGAGTGTGGTATAATGTACTCATTACACTCATTATTCATACATGGCCAATCTTAGTTTATCTTCATCTAATGCAATCAGTATTCCCAAATGTCAGACACCAAATAGTATGTCAGTATATGTTTCTAAAATATAAGGACTTAAAAAATGCAAAATAATACTGGGAAGCAGGTTTACCAAAAGAGGACTCCCATTGTGGGGCAGATTGCAGAGATCATCATCATGTGAATCACCAGGAATTGGAGTCCAAACTCTTCCACCCACTGCAGCCTGGGCTTCACTGTTACCAATGTGAGAAGGAACACATTCATGTGCAACAGTTATTTAAAGAAGGTTTATTAATTATAGATGGGTAAGAAGGGAAATAAGAAGTGTTGGATCCATTGTGAGCTGATCCCTAAGATTCAGAAAAGTTGCCCAAGGCAGATGGAGTCTCGACTGCGCACGGTCCACTTGCATGACAGCTGAGGGACACCAAAAAGTAGACTACCCTGGGCTACTAACTCAGGAGCATGTGACTCACTGGGCAAAGCTTTGAAGGCCATCCTGCTTCCAAGGGAGAGAGGAACAAAGCCCCAGTTAGTTCCAGATAGTTTCTCCCTAACTCAAGATGTTACATTTCCTAGGAGAGAGAGACAAGTCCCAGGCAGTTTCTCTCTGCCTAAGGATATTGCATTCCTAGCACATTCTACACTTGTTGTTAAGAACTATAAGCAAGAAGGTGGGGAACACTAAGTCAGTCCAAGACCATGTGAAGAACTGCCCTGAAAATACCACTTTCACACTAAGAAATGAATGATAACTTCATAATGTTTTTCCAGTATTCATATTATAAGGGTCTTACAAGTGATTTTTAACATATTACTTTTTTGGATCTGGATACAAAGAAAGTCCATATATTGCAATAGGATGTTATGTCTTCTTAATATTTGTATCTATTCTTCTTTTCATCTACTTTTTCAATTAAAGTTAAATTTACATACAAGGAAATGCACAGATTAGGTGACAATTCTGTGAGTTTTGACTAATGTATACATCATGTACCCTATACCCCAATCAAAACAGAAAACATTTCCATCACCCCACAAACTTCCCTTATGGCTCCATCCAGTTTTTGTCATCACCCCATAGTTCAGATTTTCTATCAAAAATTAAGGTTGTCTAATCTAAAAATTCATGTATATGAAATCAGACTTACTATTTTGCAACTCAAATATTCCTTTCAAAAAATGTTTATAAAATTCAACCATGTCTTCCTATATATCAGTCTTATTTTATTTTATTTTAGAAATAGGGTCTCACTCTGTTGCCCATGCTGGAGTACAGTGGCTCTGTCCTAGCTCACTGCAGGTGTGGACTCCTGGGCTCAAGTGATCCTCTCACCTCAGCCTCCCAAGTAGCTGGGACCACAAGCGCAAGCCACCATGCCTGGCTAATTTTTATATTTTTTGTGAAGATGGAGTCTTACTATGTATGTTGCCTAGGCTGGTCTCATGCTCCTGGGCTCAAGGGATCCTGTCACCTAGGTCTCCCAGTATTGGGATTACAGGGGTCAGCCATTGTGCCCAGCCCCATGTATCAGTCTTTTATTATTGATGAATATTGCAGTATATCAATATATCCCATTTTATCCATTCTAATGCTGACGGACATTTGATTTGCTTTCAGTGTTTTGCTATTATTAATAATGATTCTATAAACATAAGTAATGTGTAAATTATTTTTCTGGACATATACTTTTATTTCTCTTGTGTAAGTAATTGGGTGTGGAATTACGTGGTCTTGAAGTCAGTGTAAGTTGGACTTTATATAAAGACTATCGATGCAGATTTTTTAAATTTTTTACTGTTATCCTCAACGTATATGCGTTTTCTAATTCTTTCACATCATGGCCAAAGTCCAATTGGGTTTTTGCTTTTTAATTTTTGATACGTAGTTCATGTATTCTATATATCTACTTTATATGACATAATATGTCATAAATATGTAAATATGAGGCAATATATTAAACAGTTAATGTAAAATGTAGCATACTATAGTATAATGTCATACGAATGTAGGGCAGATGGAGTCCTGACTGCAAGTGCTCCACTTGCACGACAACTGAGCGGCACCAAAAAGTAGACCACTCTTGGCTACTTTATTTATAATTTTGTATAAATTATAAATTATCTATATAAATATAACTATATATTGATATATGGTTATCTATAACTATATGTAAATATACATATAACACATTATAAATTATATAATATGTAATATATAATATAATATAACAGTATAATATGATATGATAAAACATATAGTTTATATAATATTCTATATATCAGTAACAAAATGTCAACCATATATATGAGATTATATATATATATATATATATTTTTTTTTGACATGGAGTCTCACTGTGTCACCCAGGTTGGAGTGCAGTGGCACGATCTCGGCTCACTGCAATATCCGTCTCTGGGGTTCAAGCAATTCATCTGCCTCAGCCTCCCCAGTAGCTGGGACTAAAGGCACGCACCACCATGCCTGGCTAATTTTTGTATTTTTAGTAGAGACAGGGTTTCATCATATTGGCCTGGCTGGTGTCAAACTCCTGACCTCGTGATCTGCCCATCTTGGCCTCCCAAATTGCTGGAATTACAGGCATGAGCCAGCGCACCAGGTGAGATTATATATTCTTTATGTCAATTCTATGTATTATGTATGTCATATAATATATAATACATATAATCTATGGTTACATGTTACAGGTTAGAAGTTAGGATATAAGTCCTTCATAAGTGTTATACCTACTAGATATGGAAACATTTTCTCTCAATGTGAGGCTTGATTTTTATTTTCTTAATGGTGCTATAAAATGAAAAAGAATTAAATTTTGTTAATATCCAATTTGTGTATTTTTCATAAAAGCTTAGTGTTTTATGTTTCTCAAAGAAATCACTACTAAATAATTACAAAAGTATTCTATGTTTTCTTTGAGAAAATTTAAAATGTTACTTTTACTATTAGATCTATTAGGATTCCAAATTAATATTTGCTTGTGCTGTGCAGTAAGGATCAAGGTTTTTTGTTTGATGTGATTTCGTGTGTGTGTGTGCTTTTTTTCCCCAATGTTCATCCACTTATTCCAGCAGCAGGTTTTGTTCCACTAGCTGATTTCTTTACTTTTATATCAATCACACACTTGCATGATTATTGTGGACTTATAAATAGCCAGAAAGTTAGGCATATCTATGATTTTCTTGTCGAGATATCTTTGGCTCTTCGAGGTCCTTTACATTTTTATGTACATTTTAGAAATAATTTGTCAATTTCTGTAAAGATGTGCTGTCATTTTGGTTGGATTTCCATAGAATCTATAGCACATTTTTTTTAGATAATTGACGTCTTAGAAATATTACATTTTCCAATGTATAAATATATTGTGTTATTCACTGGCTTCCTTAATTTCAGTCAGTAATATTTTCATCTTTTAAATATAGAGGTCTTGCACATTTAACAAGCATATTTCTTAATATTTTCTTTTTTTATGTTAACGTAAATTGACTTTTTAAAATTTCATTTTCCAGTTGTCAGTAGTATATATAAATACAACTGATTTTTCTTCAAAACCCTTCTATTCTGTAATCTGTCTAAATTCATTTTTAATTCAAAAGATTTAGTACTCTCCTTAAGATTTCATTAATAGTCTATCATACCTCCTGTGTAAGAACACTTCCTTTTTCCTGTCATTATATAAAGACTTATTTATTTATTTATTTATTTTTCTTGCCTTATGGTGCTAACCAGGACCATGGATATAATGTTGAATGGAAACGCTGAGAGAAAATATGCCTTTTGTCCTATCTCAGAAGAAATGCTTCATCAGTAAGTATGATGTTAGCTATAAGTTTTTACAGGTGCCCATACTTAGGCTGAGACATTTTTCTCCAATTATTTTTGTATGAGTAATTCTATTATGAACAGGAGTAGAGTTTTTTTCATATGAATTTTCTTTGGGTACATGGATGGTCATATAATTCTTTGACTTCTTAATATGGACATAAGCTCCTTAATTTTAAACTGTTCTTTTTTATTTTTATTTTTTAATTATACTTTACGTTTTAGGGTACACGTGCACAATGTGCAGGTTTGTTACATATGTATACATGTGCCATGTTGGTGTGCTGCACCCATTAACTCGTCATTTAGCATTAGGTATATCTCCTAATGCTATCCCCCCCTCCCCCCACCACAACAGACCCCAGGGTGTGATGTTTCCCTTCCTGTGTCCAAGTGTTCTCATTGTTCAGTTCCCACCTATGAGTGAGAACATGCAGTGTTTGGCTTTTTGTCCTTGCGATAGTTTGCTGAGAATGATGGTTTCCAGATTCATCCATGTCCCTACAAAGGACATGAACTCATCGTTTCTTATGGCTAGATAGTATTCCATGGTGTATATGTGGCACATTTTCTTAATCCAGTCTGTCATTGTTGGACTTTTGGGTTGGTTCCAAGTCTTTGCTATTGTGAATAGTGCCGCAATAAACATAAGTGTGCATGTGTCTTTATAGCAGCATGATTTATAATCTTTTGGGTATATACCCAGTAATGGGATGGCTGGGTCAAATGGTATTTCTAGTTCTAGATCCCTGAGGAATCGCCACACTGACTTCCACAATGGTTGAACTAGTTTACAGTCCCACCAACAGTGTAAAAGTGTTCCTATTTCTCCACATCCTCCCCAGCACCTGTAGTTTCCTGACTTTTTAAAGATCGCCATACTAACTGGCATGAGATGGTATCTCAGTGTGGCTTTGACTTGCAGTTCTCTGATGGCCAGTGATGAGCATGTTTTCATGTGTCTGTTGGCTGCATAAATGTCTTCTTTTGGGAAGTGTCTGTTCATATCCTTCGCCCACTTTTTGATGGGGTTGTTTGTTTTTTTCTTGTAAATTTGTTGGAGTTCATTGTAGATTCTGGATATTAGCCCTTTGTCAGATGAGTAGATTGCAAAAATTTTCTCCCATTCTGTAGGTTGCCTGTTCAATCTGATGGTAGTTTCTTTTGCTGTGCAGAAGCTCTTTAGTTTAATTAGATCCCATTTGTCAATTTTGGTTTTTGTTGCCATTGCTTTTGGTGTTTCAGACATGAAGTCCTTGCCCATGCTTATGTCCTGAATGGTATTGCCTAGGTTTTCTTTCAGGGTTTTTTATGGTTTTAGGTTAACATTTAAGTCTTTAATCCATCTTGAATTAATTTTTGTATAAGGTGTAAGGAAGAGATACAGTTTCAGCTTTCTACATATGGCTAGCCATAAACAGTTTTTCTTTTCTGATATAAACATGTAAATTATGACTTTCCTTCTAAGTACTCTGTCAAGTGCGTGTCACAAATTTTGACAAGTGCAGTTTTCATTATCATTTATTTTAAAATATTTTAAAATTTTCATTGTGTTTCTTCTTGGACAAATGGGTTATTTCAATGGTTCTTGTACCATTTATAAATATTTGATGCTTTTAAAGTTTATTTTTATTGATTTTAATTTAATTTAACTTGATTTTTTATTTTATTTTATTATTATTTTTTTGACGTGAAGTCTCACTCTGTCACCCAGGCTGAAGTGCAGTGGCATGATTTCAGCTCACTGAAACCTCCACCTCCTAGGCTCAAGGGATCCTCCTGCCTCAGCCTCCTGAGCAGCTGGTATTACAGGCATCTGCCACCACGCCCAGCTAATTTTTGTATTTTTAGTAGAGACGGGGTTTCACTATATTCGTCAGGGTGGTCTGGAGCTCCTGACCTCAGGAGATCCACCCATCTCGGCTTCCCAAAGTGCTGGGATTACAGGCGTGAGCCACTGTGCTCAGTTTAATTTTATATCATTATGGACAGAGAACAATATTGTATAAGATTTTATTATTCTGAAATTTGAGTCTGGTTTCATGGCCCAAATATAGTAGAGCTTACTGAATGTTCTATGTGCATTAGAAAAAAAAGTATATTCTGCAGTTGGTGGGAATAGTATCTTATAAATGTAAATTAGTTCATGCTGACAATCTTGTTCCAAAGACGTAAATCTTCTTCTTCTTCTTCTTATTTTTTTTTTTGATACAGAGTCTTGCTTTGTTGCCCAGGCTGGAGTGCAATGGCATGATCTTAGCTCACTGCAACCTCTTCCTCCCGAATTCAAGTGATTCTTGTGCCTCAGCCTCCCGAGTAGCTGGTTATTACAGGCATGCACCAACACACCCAGCTAATTTTTGTATTTTTAGTAGAGGCAAGGTTTCACCATGTTGTCCAGGCTGGTCTTGAAATCCTGACCTCAAGCGATATGCCCGCCTTGGCCTCCCAAAGTGCTGGGATTACAGGTGTGACCCACCATGCCCAGCCCCAAATCTGATTTTTTTGTGTACTTGTTTTATTAATTAGTGAGGAAGCAGTGCTAAAAACCTCTAAGTATGTTTGTGACCTTCTCTGATTTTATTTTTGTCACTTCGTATATTTTTCTACTCTATTATTAGATATGCACTAATTTTGTATTGCCAGGTTTTTCTAAAGAAATCACTCTTTTATTACATGATGTTATCTCTTAACCTGTGGTAACATTCCTTTTAAAGTCTTTTTTTTTTTTTACAATATTAATATATCTACTATTTTGAGCTTCTACTTGGTATGGTTTATCCTTTTTCATCTTTTTCCATTCAGCTTATCTCTGCATAAAATAGGCAAGTCTGACATGGAATAACTTTAAATTGCAGTATTTAGTTCTTTATATTTAATAAAATTATTTCCATTTGTTTTTTGTTTCTATCTGCTTATTTTTTCTTTTATGTCTTTTAAAAATAATTGTTTGAATATTCTGTTACTTCTGCAATTTGCTTTTTAGAAGAAATTTTTTGTATATTTTTCTAGTGGTCTTTCCAGAGGCTAAAGTATGTCTAATTAATTTATCAGTCTACTAAAAGTTATGTTGTACCATTTCAGGTAAACTCTAAGAATTTAATTGCAGTATCATCCCATTGCATTCCTTATCATATTTTGTATTATTATTATAACATATTTTACTTCTAAATATACAGTGCACCACATTCTAATTTTTTTCTTTGAAGAGTTAGTTTAATTGCTTTTAATGAATTGAAGGAAAAAAATTAAAGTAGTCTATATTTATCCATATCTTTATTATTCCTATTATTTTGCATTTCTTTCTATGGATAGAGTCTCTATCACTTAATTGTTCCCTTAAGCTTAAAGAGCTTTATTTAGCATTTCTAGTAGCACAGGTAAAAATTAATTCACTTAGCTTTTCTTATATGAGAATGTCATTATTTCAACCTTATTTCTAGAATATTATTTCACTTGACAAAGTTAACTTTATCCCTTTCTCATGAACTTTAAAGATATCATCGCTTTGCCTTCTAGCATCAAAGATGAGAAGTCAGCCGTCATTCCTATCATCATTTTCCTCTGTTTGTAAAGTGTTTTTAACCTCTCTGATTGCTGTTGAAATTTGTCATTGAGTTTGACTGTATTCTTATGGTATGCATAGATTAGATTTTCTCTGTTTTTAACCTGCCAAGGTTACTCTTAGCTTCTTGTATCTGTAGTCTAAATTTTTTCACAACATGTTAAAATTTATGCCATTACTTCTAGGTGGTCATTCATCCTACAGAGAGTCATATTATCTTGATATTTCTGATAGCACCCCTATAATGTCATACAACATCCTTACTGTTTCTTGTATGTTCTGACAAATGTTATAGAGTCATGCTCAAAACAAAGTGTGATATTTTGGGAGAAAATAGAGCTCAATACTATTTTATATGTTGTGTATCCCTTTCAGGAAGCAAACACTACTATGTTGTTTCTCTCTCTGCAATGTTTTTAAATAGTAATAATTATAGATCAATTTCTTCATGTGTGGTTGCAAAATAATGATAGTATAATTTATCATATTTTTTAAGTTGAACAACTTATATAAATTGAAATGTCTCATGTCCAATATGTGGTTCCATAAAGTTCAATTCATACAAGAAAGCAGGATAGGTGCTAATTTTTTGATATTTATTTACAATTTTTCAAAATAACAAGGTTGTTCACTAACATTCTCTATGGCTATACATTTTAAAATTATAAATAAAAACTTTTAAATTAAACATTTTAAGTATATTCATGCATAGAAATTAATATTTTCTGTTCAAGCCAACAGATGTCTAGCTGCCTTAGTTAGCTCTGTTTCCTCCTAAACAAACACTGCTGCCATTGGATATTGTAGCAGCCAACGATTTTTCACCATTTTCTCATGTTTTAAGGTTCCTAAGGACACCTTTTCCCCTAGGTAAGTTGTATATTTTAGCTGCAGATTTTTTGTTCTACTATTCTTTTTGAAAGTATATAGGAAGAAGCAAGTATTCTGCTCTTCTGCTCTTAATAATCTTTAATTGAACTTGTTAAATAAGTCAATGCTGATGTTACCATTATTGCTCCAATTGTTGCATGTCTTTCCAGTTACTTTTTATGTGGGTGTATGTGAAAATTTGACATTATGATAATGAATTAGTTATAGGGCAGGAGGGTTCCATAACCTCTACCATAGTAGATTGCATCGAAATATGCTCTGCTGAACATAAGGAGTGGCCTTTGTTGTCTAAGTTTCTTTGTAGGTGAAAGAGAGGTTATATTTGAAAGGAGTTATGATAAATGATCTCTGGGGACCATATGGGTACTGTGTGCACTTTAAACCTTATTCAATAGGGAGGCAATTCAGAAGAAATGAAAGATCTCTCATTATCAAAAACAAAACAGAGGTTTTCTTTCTATTTAGAAACATTATTTAGTATTTTCCCATTATAAACTTGCATATTAACTTAGAGCCCAATTTTGTATCTTTTTCTAGCCTGTTAGTATTCAATACAGAAGCACATGAAACAGGGAGTAGTAATTTACAGAAACATTTTCCAGTAAACATAAACCCTGTTGACATTGTGATTAACATAAAATCTCCCATTAGTAGTTTTCTGTGGAGATGACTGTACTTGTTGAATGATGATGCATTTGCTTCAGGTATCTGTAGGTCTTTTTGTTTCAAACAGACACAGACAATCAACCAAGACATATTGTTCCAAAGAAGAAATAAGCTAAACCATCTTCTTACCAAGGCCAGAGATTGACTGTTCTGATCTATTTCCACTCTGTAACTACTTAAAGCAATTCACTTTCATTTCCCACAAGAGGAGATTTGGAAGTGCATCAAAGACAAACTTGAAATTGGGTTAACCCCTTTGTTCTCAGTTTTTGCCACTTGGCATCAACTAGCTCTATAAAGAAAGGAGAAGCTTGGAGTGCCAATTATGACCTGATTTCAAAGGGTATAACTGAAACTCTTTGGGAAATAAGTGGTCATTTTTGTTCAATTATTTCATGTATTTTTTTCTAATTAAATTAGTGGAAACTGTTTTTGCTTCTAGGCACTAGTTAAGGTCTTGTTACACCAGTTCATTGGAATCGTATTTTAATTTATATACTTTTTAACTTCAAAAGGAGCAGTCATTTTTATTTCATATCCATTGCCTTGCCATCCACTGCTTCAATTTAATTTCAAATTTATTTTAAATTATGTGAACATGACCTGTTCAAAAAATATTTGTGAAGGACACTTTTTCTTAGTTAAAAATGGAATATTCCTGCATACATTGTTAAACGTACAATAAACCACCAACTATGTAATTAGCTTTAAGAACATGCAACATGATAAAGTGAAAATTAGTCATACACAGATTAAAATATTTATGACAATGTGCTCACTCAACCCATTCCTGCTTTTTTTCTAGTTGAAGATATTTGTGGTCTTAGAGGTTTATTTCCCATACTAGTTTGTACTTCCATTTTCAGTTCTAAATAGAATCTGTTTTCTCCAATTAGCCTTCACAGGAGTTATCTGTTGTTCATTCTGTTTTTTTAGAAAGCAAGTTTGGCAAAAATTAAAAAAAATAAAGAGAGAGAGAGTTTTCTACATTTATGGGTGTGCAGAAGCAGTACCAAGGGCAGAAGTAGTTGTAGTGACAACTTCTTTATTCTTTTAATCCCTGCATTGGAGCTATGCTATACATTCTCCAGATTCCAAGATGTCAAGAAGCCATTGTTTTGGCACCTATAGGGGAGAAAAGGGAATTTATTTTCCTCAATCATGTCAAGGTTAATGGCTTACACTCCTATAACAGAACATAGATTAACATGAGGAAAGCATAACAAATTTATTTAACCAAAGTTTAATGTGACATGGGAGCCTTCAGAAGTGAAGACCCAAATATCCAGGGCAAACTCTATGTTTATGATTAGGTTCAATAAAGCTGGACAGTTGTGTGGAAGTATGATTGGACAAAAATGGGATATGACCTACTGGTAATAAACTTGGAGGAACTTAGCAAGGCTTATATGTTCAGATTCTTCTTGGCCTCTGGTTCTAGGGTAGAACACCCGTGCAATGAGGTTCTTATGACCTACTATCAGGTAAGGAAGGCCAAAGAATTTACTTATGACCATTCATCAGGGGAGAAAGGTGGGAGATGTTCAGAGTAACCTTCTCACCTCTGCAGTTTTCTCAATGATCAAATTGCCATATTGCGAAGTGTCTTGTTCTCAGCCCTGACACAGCATTTTAGGCAACTGATGATTTCTTGCTTTCAACATATAGAGAGTAGCCTAGAGCAAGTTGTATATGTTCTGAGAAAGATTCTTTGAGATTCAGCCTAGAATCTGGACTTTCAAAATTTTCACAGATTTTATAGGCAACAAGCTCTTGGTTAAAATAAGTACACTTGGCCGGGTGCAATCCCAGCACTTTGGGAGGTTGAGCCGGGCAGATCACAAGGTCAGGAGATGGAAACCATCCTGGCTAATACAGTGAAACCCTGTCTCTACTAAAATACAAAAAAAAATTAGCCGGGCGTGGTGGCAGGTGCCTGTAATCCCAGCTAACAGGGAGGCTGAGGCAGGAGAATGGCATGATCCCTGGGAGGTGGAGCTTGCAGTGAGCTGAGATCGCCCCGCTGCACTCCAGCCTGGGCGACAGAGCGAGACTCAGTCTTGAAAAAACAAAACACAAAAACGAAAAACAAAAACAAACAAACAAACAAAACTAGGCTTTGATGAACTAAATCTTGACTGATCCAGGCACTTAAAAGCACTGGGATTTACATACACTCATTCACATTTTTTTACTACTCATTTGCAATTTCTTTTCACCCTCAAATGCCTATTTGGGTATTATTTTCACTTCTGATAGAAGAGGACATGTGTCTAGAGTCTAATTTTTACCAAATTTCTGTCATTAGGATTAGTGCCATGCTCTTCCTGTGTTCTTTCCTGCTTAGAGGTGTTTTTTCTTTAATTAAATAAAAGAGATATTTTTTATTGCGTCTAGTATAAGTAAATGAAAAAAAAGCAAATACAACAACAACAATAACAACAAACACAGAAACATACATACCAAAATAAGACACATCTGCTGACCAATTTACCATTTATATATTGTTAATCGGAAATAGCATTCCCATTAATTATGTAACAATTTAGTACCATTTTGTGATCTAAAGAAAAGAGCTTTATGTTCACTTGTCAAAAATGCCCTGAAATAAAGCACCACGGAGTGGATCTGCAAAAAGAAGGTCTTTATTCATGGTTAGCAGGAGGTTCATGTGAAAGTAAGACTCCCCTGCCTTCTGGCCATTAGCAAAGGTATTATATGTCTCAGGGAAGCAGGTTGATCAGGAGTAAAAGGAACAAGGAAACAAGAATGTGATGTGCCAGGCAAAGTAGTTTTCTAAAGCAAATGGCCTCAGGGTTAGCAAGGCTGGAAAAGTATATTCTGCAGGTTCAAGTTAACAAGGAAAACTGACAGTTTAAGCAAGTTTTGAGTTTGGCACATACTTTAAGGCTAGAGAAATATTGTCGTAGGTGTTACACAAAAGATCTTAATATTTATAATCTGGAACAATATATCCGTTTGTTCTGGGTGTTTTAAAAAGGTACATACCTTTGTCAAAACTAAGACACTATACACTTAAGATCTGTACTTTGTATTGTAAGTAAAACCTCAAAAGAAAGAAAATTAAAATGGTGAATTCTAATTAATGATGTGCATGCTATTTATGGAAAGCTGAACTGACTTCTAAATTTTAATTTTTAGACATCATAAATAAAATAGAATAATAGATGGATATAATGTTGCATAGATTATATTAGTAACATGCAGTACCAAGTCAATGGTAGACACTTGACAGATATATTAATGGACACTGTAAAATTATTTCAACTATGCTACATATTTGAAAATTTTTCTAAAAATATTTGGAAAAAGAAGCAGCATTTTAAGAAAGACAGAAGGTGCAATAAGAGTTTATGAATACTATGATGTTTGAAATAAAAAACATAAATAAGTGATTATATTTTCTTAGGAAGTAGGGCAGGCATGCAGCATGTGTAGGAATGATGTAGCAAAAGAAATTCACGATCAGCTTTATTACTATCCTTTAAATAACCTTGGTGAAATCAAATACATGATATAATGAAGATAATAATATATCTCATGACTTCTCATTGTATTGTGAAGATTAATGTTCAAATTACTATGCAAATATATATTTGTATTACTCAAATTAAGGATTCCATTTAATAACACTCTAGCAAAACACAAATTCAATGCTTGCTTTTTAAGCACAGATTGGAAGGTCAGAAAGTGAAATTTTCCTCTCTAATCCTTGGAGGTTTCTTTCCCTTCCATTTTAGGCCGGCGTTAATTGCTGATAAATGGTGGCAATTTGTTAGAAGCAGACAGTATTGTATGTAACCAGTGGAACAGAGTAAAGCATTGTTAAGCAAAAACCCTCAGATTTGATGGAGATCTGTAAAAAACAGTATAAAGGCAGCATTGAGGTTAGTCTCCATTAGAAAAAGGAATAGACCAATACAATGATAACACAATATGTGCCGCTATTAACTAAGACACATGAAAGTGAGATACCAGCAATATCCACAGCGTTATTGACAGAAATGAGGACTAGTGCATTCATTTCCTATTGTGGCATAACAGAGGACCACTCCCACAGCAGCTTAGAACACACATGTTTATTACATGACAGTTTCCATGGTTCAGGAGTGCTGCACAGGTAAGCAGGGACTTCTGCTCAGGGTCTCTATGGTTGAATTCAACGTTGGTAGGGACTACAATCTCATCTGAAGTTCAAAGAGTCCGCTTTTCAAGTTGGCATGTTTTTTGATAGAATTCAGTTCCTTTTGGTTGTAGAATTAAGGTCCCCACCTCCCGCCTTTTTTTTTTTTTTGGTAGTTGTCAGACAGGGTTTATTCTCAGCCCCTAAAGGCTGCTCTCAGATTCTATCCACATGCCCTGCCACAGCATGGAAACCTGGTTCTCCAAAGCCAGCAGGAGAGTCTCCCTCTAGTCTGCTGTAATGGATGGAGACTTATATAATGTCACATAATCACAAGAGTTACTATCCCTTTATATTTAGAGGTTCTGCCCACACTCAAGCAGAAGGGAACACAGAGTGTCCATCAGGTGGCAGGAATTTTAGGGGCCATCCTAGAATTCTGCTGACCACAGACAGGTATGTTGACAAGAAAATTAATATTGTCTTAATTTTAAAATTTCAAAAAAAAAAGTTCATCCAGCTTGTCAAAGAAGATGACTGATTCATGAATAGAGTGAAAAAATAATACTAAAATACTAGGTCATTAATGATTCCAATAAAATAGGGAAAATTTGAAGTGAATAAACTGAGAACATTGGGACTCAAAAAGGAAAATAACAGAAGCAAATTACAGCTCTGGAGTTTTTCAACCTATACAGAAACCTTAACAGAGGCAGTGAGACATTCAAAAAAAGAACATCATGATCCAAACACATCACTGGGCTCATGAAGGATGTCATCACCAGTCTGCATGGTAACTAAAGAATAAGAGCTCAGTACAGTCTGAACAACATCAAAATGCATTAATTTACTCATGTTTTCATTTACTTAGTAAACTTGTCTTCATTTGTGTCCATATGCCTATCACCAATTGCCATCTTTCTGGTGTTATATAAAAGTGAAAAAGTCAGGTCTCACTCTCAAGAAGATCCCTTCCTACTGTGAAAATACTCAAGACAAAAAAAAAATGGCAATAGTTAGGAGTAAATGATGGTGGTGTGCATAGGACTTTCTAGTTGCATAAGAGGGGCGCTTAACATGAACATTGCTTGTCCATGTCATTTTCCCAGCAATGATGACACTTTGTTGCCCTAAGTTCAATTTGAACTGGGCTAAGAAAGGAACCCATGATCAGTGTTATAAACAGAGTGAAGTACACATTTAAAGGGATAAAATTATGACAGGCTCTTGGGGAAGCAAACAAATGGATAAAAAATAGTACTTCGGTTTAACTAGGACACACCTGGTATGACAGGAACTGGCAAAGAGGTGGATCAATAGGGAAGATTTATATGTGAATGATAAGTGATTATGAGAGATCTGGATAGGAGTCTTGTCTCCATCAGTAGCAAGGTAGATTACTTGGGCTAATTAATCAAGCTTTCCAATTCTCAGTTTCATCATCTTAGAATGGGGTAATATATATCACGAGGATATAGTAGACCAAAAGAGATCAAGAATATACAGCTTGTACTCATGCTTAGCACTGAGGGACTCTTCAGTACATAGCAACTATCATTAATCAGGTAGTTAGTTAAATTCTAGGCAAAGGGAATTAAAAAAAAAAATCCAATAAGTGGTTTAAAGCAGGTGAGTGTGGTGTAGGTGGTAGCAAGATGAGATTTGTATTTTAGAAATATCGCTCCATCAAGAGCTTAGAACATCGATTAAAGGGAATTGAGGCCGGAGGCAGGGAGATGAGTAAGGGCATAATAATGGGGTCTTTTCCTAAGTTCATGGCAGTAAAGACAGTGAGCAGAGGACGGATTTGAGAGACATTTAGAGTAGAAACATTAAGAATTGATGATGAACTGAGAAGGAAAAACATCAAATGATTCTTAAGGTCTCACATTTGGCTGATTAAGTTAATAGCAGCATTATATACCGATGAAACAAGATGTGTTATAAGGAAAATAAAAAAGATAACATTTCTATTCTTATTCAACTACTCCCACCCCAAATAATTAAGGGGGGATGGGAAGACTACGCAGAATTTTGCAGGGCTGGAAGCTGTGAAAGAAAGTGATCGGCAGAAAGAGGCAGAAACTGCCAATGAGGGTGAAAAGAGAGCCCTCAAGAGCCAAAATAGGAAGTAGATTGTGATTTTGAATGTGTGGATGTAAAACATCCAGCATCTTGGAGGGGGATGGTGGCAGGCTGTGGTCCAGGAAGGCTGGCTCGACCGGGTACTGCCAAATTCTGCAAAGCTCCTTGTATCCAGATATAACACGGAAACAGCCAAAGCAGCCACCTGCGTACAAACCTCAGGCCTCAGACAATAAATGTTCCTGCAGGGCACAGTGTAAGCTGAGATTACAGGACTGAGCCACAGGGTTCTGGAAAATTTACTTCCTCTGAACTTTATCAGGCCCTGGAGAGGGAGAGTCCTCAGAAGGGCTGAGTTTTAATTTTTGATACCACAGATAAGAAAGATTATTTAAATTAGAAAGATAAAAATAATGCATGTTTCTATATAATCTGATATAGGTGAAACATAGTGGAAATAATTTGGCTAATTGTGTGTAAAACTGTGAGAATTATGTAAGAAAATGTTGCAAGACCTTGAATGACATGTGTGGGAAGAGACATTTGGAATAGAGACATAAATTTGGAGGTCATCAACATATAGGTAAAAAGTAAGATGTTGGGAATATATTAAATCATCCAAAGTTAAACAATGTAGATTGAGACTTAAAAATGGCCACAGACAGAAGATATCTTCTTTCTATGTGTGTGAGAAAGAAGGGCTACCAAAAAAGAATAAGACCAAAAATTACAATCTTACTGCTATCTTATAAATAACTTTCCTGAGAAGAAGGAAAACCAGAAAACAAAGATGCTTTAGGTCACTTTAAATGAAAGAGTCTTAAAAAATGAAGGATCCGTGGTAAGAAGTAAGAAATTATTGAAAGGTGAACTGAAATACGTATGTCCTGAAAAATATCAATTGGATTTAGTAATTAGACTCCAATGAGACAAGTCTTAATTTTTTTCATAGCTTAATTTAAACTGTTATAGATTATGTTAGCAGGAAAATGTCATTTTAAAATATTGTGCATATAGTTTTCTTCCCAATAAGTTTAGAAGATAGGACGTTCTTCTTCATCATGTTTATGATTCAGAAACCAGAGTCTTGATGAAACATGGTAATTTTTTCAGTGTCTCACAATTAATAAGAGACAGACCTTGGATTTAGATATGTTTTAGTAGATCTCAAAGGAGAAAAGCTACTGGAGGAGGTTCAGGTTGCTGTGAAATCTGCTCTGCAACTTGGGCCATATGATACAGAAGATCTAAAGAGAATGGGGATGCTAAGTGGTGTCTCAGGACACTTAGCATCCTCATTAAAAAAAAACAAAACAAAACTGCTAGAAAGAGCTCTAGGATTCTGAAGCAACATAATGCTCTCCGTGGCAGAATCAATCACTCTTGAAAGCAGCAGTTTCTAGTTAGAGTGCATTAAGTAACAAGTGGTGTTTTGCAGAATGAGCTGAGATTTCACAGATTCACTGAGTCGTTCGGTTGAATGGGAACAGCTATTATCTATTGTGTGTTGAAGATGCATGTCCAGAATTAGGCCCAAACAAATCCAGAAGTTAAAAATAAATTATATAGGCCGGGCTCGGTGGCTCACGCCTGTAATCCCAGCACTCTGGGAGACTGAGGCGGGTGGATCAAGAGGTCAGGAGATCGAGACCATCCTGGCTAACACAATGAAACCCCGTCTCTACTAAAAAACACAAAAAATTAGCCAGGAGTGGTGGCCGGCGCCTGTAGTCCCAGCTAATCGGGAGGCTGAGGCAGGAGAACGGCGTGAACTCGGAAGGCGGAGCCTGCAGTGAGCCGAGATCGCGCCACTGTACTCCAGCCTGGGCGACAGAGCGAGACTCCGTCTCAAATAAATAAATAAATGTAAATTATATAAATAGGTGGCTTAGATCCCATAGCATCTAGCTGTTGAATTGGTGCCTCTTCCTCAGCTTGCACTTATGGACATATGATGGCTCTCCTAGGACAATCACCAAAGAAGGAACTAATTGGGTCTGGCTCATCAATGGATTGATATAATACGTTGATGGTAGCAGTAGACCTAGTCAGGGACTAGGCCTATAATATGATGATAAAAGGATATGAACAAATTTGAGAGTGGTAAGGGTATAGACGTTCTCTTTGAATTCAGGGAGAAGCAACCCAAGGCATAGGTGAAGATGGAGTCCCAGATGGTAAATAGTAAATAGGTTGCCTGGTTGATCGAGTACTTGGAGGAAAAACAAATGAAAAGAGAAAAGAACATGTTGAGAATGGTGATGCATGTAGACTGTGTTCTGAGTTCTAAATATGCAATCTTTCTGCTGACCAGAGATCATCCACTAAAAAAGAGGCACATGACAGCCCAGTGAATAGGATGCCTGGCTAGCTTAAATGTTAGCCAGCCTCCCTCTTTAACCATTTAAGTGCTGCCGCAGAAGTCTCATGAATGAACTAACCATGGCTGCTGCTTTTGAGGTGACCCTAAGCTAAGACAAATAGGCTTCTTAAAGGCAGGTCCTCTGAGCCCTCCTGAGTAACTTGTTTTTGTGACTGTCTGTTGTTGATGTCAGTGAGTTGATGACTGTGGTCTCACATAAAAGTTGGTTCTTATGTATCAACCCCCATAGCTTCTCAACTCTTTCTAATACTATAGCAAGGCATTTTTGTCAAGTCTATCTAGGTCATTATCATATCCAAGCTTCAATAAGTCATTCCGGCAACATGTTAGCACAGCTCCAATACCCTGGCCAAAAAAATTAAATCCTGTAGGATGGGAGAGTATAAGTAAGTTTAGCATTTTTTTTTTTTTTTTTGCCATCCAACTTTACATTCTTCCACATCTAAAAAATGTCTTTTGAAAATTCTCTATATTTTCATAAATTTCATCTCAATACATGATAGCAATGCCCTAGACTTCCTCTGGAGTGTAAGTTACTTCTTACTTGATACGGACTCCATGGAGGTTGGTGTGGAGGAAAAGTTAAATATTAAATTTGGACTCAAATGTGGACACAAACAATGGTCACCAAGTTCTGGAACAGTCTGTATGAGCCCCTTGAGGCATTCATCCAGCACCGTTTCTCAGAAATCTCTATTTCAATCTATTCCTATACCTTAGTTATTGAAAAACAACAGACAATCACAAAAACAAGTTGACCTTTTTGCGTTCCTTGAACCCAGTCGGGAAGGAATCTTGTGACTGGGCCTCATACCAAACAACTCATTACAAAAAGAACTAGGGTCCCAGACTGTGCCAAAGCTTCATGAGACCTCTCCCGTCTGTGCACAGATGAGTGGCCAACTCTGGAGCCCAGGGTGTTGCTTCCCGGTCTGGTGGTGAATCGTCCATAGTCTGGTGAGTGTAGTGTCTGACTCTGGAGCCCAGGCTGATGCTTCCTGGTCTGGTGATGAATCCTTCATAGTCTGGTGAGTGTAGTGTCTGACTCTGGAACCCAAGCTGTTGCTTCTCGGTCTGGTGATGCTTCCTCCATAGTATGGTGAATGTAAATATGTGCATATCTTTTCCCTTCTCCCCTTCCCGTATCAATTTGCTTATTATATCATTTGCTTATTATATCTGTATTGCCATATACTTGGGATAAAGGCTGTTTACCCTTAAAAGTATTGTGTGTGCCTTTTCTTCTCCCCTCATGCGTCTCCTGCACAGAACAGTTGGTCTAAGAACAATGTGAATTATTCTCTTTAGTAAATTGGAGAAAGGAAGAGGACAAGTGTCATTTGGTAAAGCAACTGCTTCAAATGTGATCTTTGAAAGGTTTTCAGATAAGGGGAACCTGCTGTTGTTCACAAAGAAATAAAGTAGCTGCTTACACAGAAGCTTCAAGAAAACCTGTGCATTCAAAATTCTCAGAGTCTGCTGTCCAAATTTTCACATACCAGAATAAGGGTATGTACTCATACCAATCATGACACTATTTTTGACCTAGGATATATATCATGGCTTAGCATTCAATCTCCTATTAGCTTTCCTATCCTTACATTTGATTCCTGGCCTGATTCTCATCACAGTCAGGCCTGAGGCTATAAGAGTTTTATGCCTCCTTAAACGCTACTAAGAACTCCTCTGGTTTTTAGAGCATGTTATGGCTTGAGAGTTGGCTGACCTAAACCTGTCATTTCCTTTTCTTAAGGTTTCCAAAGCAAGCAAATAAAGTCAGGCAATTTCACAGTTTTTATAATCATTTTTGGCCTCATAATGTTCAAGTGTCACATATATTACTTAACCCAAATTATAATAAGAAGAGAGGTGTCATAGAGACTGATAAAAGATGGAGAAAAGGAAATATCATGGCAGATACTACAGTTAACAAGATGTTAAGCATAACTTCAAAACATCAAGTTTTTGTTTCACTGTACTTTTATATATTAAAAATATAGTTTAAATACAGAAAATATACTCTTACAGTATATAATATTTGAAGGTTAAAAAAAGTATATAGTCATGTAATCATGACCAAAACCAATATAAAGAACAATTCCAAGTCTCCAAATTTCTTGCATGCCCCCTTGTCCCAATCTCAGTCACTCAAAACACTTTCCTTACAGTTTTATCTTTTCCAGAATGTCATATAAATAAAATCATACCATATGTAGGCTTGAAGGATGGCTTCTTTCCCTTGCCTTCGAGCAGCTGAGATTCTCCCATGTTGTTGTAAATATCAGTGATTTAGCCTTTTTAAATTTCTGAGTCATTTCCACTGTATGAATATACTTCAGTTTATCAATTCACCAGTTGAGCAATATTTGGATTGTTTCTACTTTTATTACAACATGTTTTCTAATTACATGAAATGGAGAATTTAAAAAAAAAATACGCACCCAGTCAAAAATAAATTAAAAATATAAATAGTCACATATCAGTTGTTACATTTCACAAAGAAAACTCTAGGTACAAATATGTTCACTAAGGACTATCTAAACAGTTTTCAAAAATAATACTGATCTTATATAAGTGTTCCAGGTAATAGAAAAGAGGGAAAACTTTCTGATTATTTTTATGAAACAGCAAAAAAAATGATAGCAAAATCAGACAAGGATATTAACGTACAGAAAAATTAAAGGTTAATATCCTTCGTGAACACAGATACAAACAATGTTGTAAAATATCATAAACAGAAGATTCTTGCAAAGCAAATGTAACAATATACAGAAGAAATAATATATAATAGAGAAGTGGAGCTTGGTTTAGAAACATAAGGTTTCAACATTTGAAATTAAATCATGGTTTACCTTATTGTCACATATTAGTGTGTTAATATCAAATGTACTAATGTGTTTAAATGTATTATTATGTTAAAATAAAAGAAAGAACTTGGTTTATCTTAATAGGTGTAGAAAATATTACTTGACAAAATTCAACATTGGTTAATCATATTTTTCTTAATGGCAAGAACATTAAATAAAAATATTATATTGTCTCTGTCTTTCCATACTAGTGCAAAAACAAGATAAAGTTGTCCATCTCAACAATTCTATTGTTGATATAGCAAGAATACCAACATTATATTAGTATTCTTACTCTAGGAACTATTGCAATTAATATAAATAAAATGTATAAATCTCAGAAATAAATATATTAACCTCAGAGAGAAAAAAAACAAAACTAATATTAGAAGGTACATGATTATATATGCACAAAATAAAAAAGAATGTAAACATTTAGAATTAATGTTAATTTCATTCAACATTCTAAAATCAATGGAATATTTATTAACACTAAACAACTAGAAAATAAATGTAAAAAATATATTTTCAATATCATTAAAAATCAAACACATATAATTTTTTAAAAATTTTTTTTGAGACAGAGTCTCGCTTTGTCACCAAGGCTGGAGTGCAGTGGTGCAATCTCGTTTCACTGCAACCTCTGCCTCCCGGGTTCAAGCGATTCTCCTGCCTCAGGCTCCTGAGTAGCTGGGACTACAGGTGTGCACCGCCATACCTGGCTAATTCTTTTTTGTTGTATTTTTAATAGAGATGGGGTTTCACAGTGTTAGCCAGGATGGTCTTGATCTCCTGACCTTGTGATCCGCCTGCCTTGGCCTCCCAAAGTACTGGGCTTACAGGCATGAGCCACTGCTCCCAGCTCTAGGATTTTAAACAACAACAAATAATGCAGAAGAGTTCCTGTAGCTTCACATGCTTATGGGTATTCTGTAATGTTTTTAAATTAATTCAGAGGGTGTGCAGTAGTATTTCATTGTAGTTTTATTTTGTATTTCTCTTACTTCTAATTGTATTGAGTATATTTTCATGGACTTTTGTGCCATTGTTTTTCTATATATTCCTGCATGACATCAGTTCAAATCATTTGTCCATTAAATAAATATTTAAAATATAGTAAACATAATAGCTGTATTAATAAATAAAATGTATATCAGGCACTACATAAAGATGCCTGGAAAAAATCTTACCTATATATTGAACCAACAATCAATGACAGAACACAGAAACACACAAAAAATGGAACTTAGTATTTGGAGCCACATTTATTGTGGAGCCCTTTGCCTATTCTGAAAGACGATTGAGAGTTTGCAGAGGGCTCTGACAGCCTCTGTGTCTAGGCAAACAAAAGTTGCTTTCTGATATTGGAATGCTAAGATACAGACATTAATATAAATATAATTCTGTTTCAGTTTAACTTCAAGAAGGTAAAAGAATATTCACAATTTTAGCTCAAAACTGGAAAATATAAAGAATATATAATAGATTTGAAAAAAAGATATAGATTTGTAGTGAAAATAGCCTCCAATACAGATTTGAAAATTAGCAAACTAAAAGATTCTTTTTAATTCAACACAAACAATGCAACAAGAGCAAACCAGTGAAAACTTCAGAAGACAAAGTAAGAAACAGTAGTGAGACAAATCTAATATAACCATATTCTGAGAGAGCATAAAAATCTGGCACAGAAATAATATTTGATGACATAATGTAACCAGGCAGTTTATATCCAAAATGCATTTTTAAACCTTTTTCCTCTTCTCTAGTCTTAGCTTTGAGATGTGCTTCAAAATTCTTCTCCTCTCTTCCTGGCACTGTGCTTGATTATCTAATTATTTGCTTGCTTAAAATTTCCAGGGGTTAATCTTGAAATGAACCAGGCCTGGATACTCAGCTGAGGAATTCCCTCCCATTTAGAGATCACTTCAAGTCAATTACTCTACAACCCAGACATTGTTGAAATGGTGTCAGCCTGTACTTCAGATGGACACTAACTCAAGATGGTTATTGAGCAAGACATGTAGACCCCATATCCTGGACCATTCTTGTGTGCTTCTCATACTTGGTTTCCCTTCTTAAACTCATTTGAAATTGTGTTTTAGAGGCATGAGTCCGGCCATTTCCAAACTGCTATTTGATTAACAAAGCTGCTTTCCCTTCACTAAACCTTACTTTTTAATAGGCTTCTCAAGCAGTGAGCACCGGGACTTGTATGTGGTTACAATACTAACTAAGAATTTCCCAATCTTCATCAAATACTGCAACTCAAAGATTCAAATTATGAAATCCATCTAGGAAAAAATTTTTTTACAAGAGATGTGAATGTACAATCACACTGGAATAACTTACCCAAATTTTCCCTCCTATCAGATCAACCATAAATCTAGAAAAAGAATGACAAAACAATTTTCAGACACTAGATTGCATCCAGATCAGGACTGCGATCCTTAAAAGAAGAAAAAGACACACACACCCTCTGTTAGCTGGGGTATTGTGCTTCAATTTAGTATGCAGTTTTGCTGAACTGAAAAGGCAGGACTTTGGTGCTACTGAAGCTAGAAGTTATGGGCAGGATATGAGAGAGAACATGACTACACAATGCTGTAGCCCCAGGGGGTAAGCAGGGGTTACCATTTGTTCTTGGCTGAGGAATTAGCTGCACGCAGGCAGGGTGAATATTCATGGGGCTTTTGGATGAGTTATTTCTGAGGGACTGGGAGCCAAGCAGAGGTGTCAGAGATCATGCAGGCCTGGGAGGTGCAGGGATCCTGTCCCAGCCTGGTTAGAGAGACCTCACTGTGTACATTGCACATTCAGCAGAAACCTCAGAAAGGTCATGCCTTAGCAGTAAGGACTTACACCCTTGGATAAGAAAATTGACTAAAGACATAACAAAAATAAGCAAGTTCTAACAAAAATTAAAATCACACTGAAAGGGTCAAAAAAGTCTACCAGTAACTTTGTTTTAGACAAAATTAAAACATTAATTAATAAGATATAAAAGAACCAGATGGAACATACATATAATATCTGATATTTAAAATTTACTGTGTAAACATAACAGCAGATTGGAGATAACAGAAATAAGAGTCAATAAACTTCAAGATACATTGGTAGGAATTGTCTGATTGGCAGGAATGAGAGAAAATAGTCAAAAATAAAGAAACAGAGCATCAGTGATACTCAGTAAGGAAAGAAAGGGAGTTGGGGGTATAAAGAGAGAGGGACAGAGACAGAGGCAAAGGGAGAAAAATATTTAATGAAGCGAAGTCAAAATGTTCCAAAATTTAAAATTAAAACATCAGAGCTCTAATTTCAAGATTGATTAACTGTAAGCATTTTAAATACAAATAATGCCATACCTAGACACGTTATAATTGAATGCTGAACATAAAATAATAAGAAAATTTTTGAAAATGCCTCAAGAGGGCTAAAAAAGACATATTATACGTAGGAAAGCAATTAAATGAATGATGGTTTACTTCTTAGAGGTTAATGAAAAAGCACAAAGTGCTGAACAATGAGAGAACAAACTGAGGATCGTATATTTAATGAAAATATCCTTAGAAAATGCAAGTAAATAAAGACATTTTCAGATAGATCACATCCGTGAGGATTAGAAGCCAGTTGACCTTCACTAAAACAAATGCTCTAGGGAGGTTTTTAAGATGAAGGAAATGGAACCTGATGGACATTTGAATGTAGGGTAAATATTAAAGGACGCCAGTGACAGTAAATATGCACAAATGTAAAATACTATTTGTTCTCCTAATTTATTTAAAAGACATTTGCATGTTTGAGACAAAAAATGTACTGTGGGGTTTAAAATATACATAGAGGCAGGGCGCAGTGGCTCACGCCTATAATCTCAGCACTTTGGGAGGCCAAGGCGGGTGGATCATCTGAGGTCAGGAGTTCGAGACAAGCCTGGCCAACATGGTGAAACCCAGTCTCTACTAAAAATACAAAAAAATAGCTGGACGTGGTGGCGGGTGTCTGTAGTCCCAGCTACTAGGGAGGCTGAGGCAGGAGAATCACTTGAACCTGGGAGGCAGAGGTTGCAGTGGGCCGAGATGGAGCCATTGCACTCCAGAGTGGGCAACAAGAGTGAAACTGTTTCAAACAAACAAATTAATTAATTAATTAAATATACATAGAAGTAAAATCTACAAATTTACAGCAAAATAGGCAGTGATATTTAGAATTACATTGTTGAAGGGTTTTCTTTATATTTTATGTAAGTTGTCATGACATTAATTCTAAATTATTTGTGTCAATATTTTCTAAATTCTCACAAGGTTGATACTTAGCTAATACCATTGTAGTTATATAGGGAGTTAGTTCATTGTATATGGTGAGAGTCTTAAACCTTGAGATGTACTTGTCTCACAGAACCTGGTTAAGAAAAGCTACCCTAAGTAAAAAAAACAAGACATTCTATTCTTACTCTACTTAATCTTCCTGTGGAACTTCATTCATCTCTACAGTTTCAACTAGTATGCATATATTCCTATCTCTTAAATAGTGAACACCAGCTTACCTACTGAATATTTATCTTTGCTAATTTCACTTCAAAATCTACATATACAAAACTTGCCATGTCATTTTCGTCTCCAATTATACTAAGGTTAGGTGTCTTATCTCAGGGAATGGCAACACTCTCCATTTGCTGCACACGCCAGCTCCCTAGGGAGCATCCTTTACCTGCCCCTCACCTAGCCCTCATTTGGGATGCCACAGCAGCAAGACCTTGGCCATTTAACAATTGTTGAGAAACAATATCTGTGTTAGTCTTCTGAGGCCATAGAGCTGCAGTGTGGATGCATAGCTGTGTAATGGCTAAAAAAAAAAAAAAATAGAATAAGAACTCAACTTGCCTGTTTAACCCTGAATTATTATTATACAAATCCTCATAACAATGTGATATAATTTCTAATAGTGCACAGAGTACAGCCAATAGAAGGAATCCAGGTGAGACATTTAGGTGTATTTACTCCCCTACATTAACTCTGTTTACAATACTTAGGGAAGTTGAAATGTCTTTACTAGACAGACAAGAAAAATTGTTCTTTAACGAGAATCCCCAGATATGCTATGGTTCTCTTCAACATATTGCTTTTGTTTAGTTTAGTTATTATTTTTTGTCAGATAAACCTATTTTATAATGATGTTTGGGATTGTTTTGATGTCCTATACAACATTTACTTCATCAAGCAAGTTGCAGATTGACCTTCCACTAGATGAAAACATCAGATGTTCAGCTTATAAGAAAGAATATTCCACGATCCTCAGAATGGGAAAGTATGCATCCTTCAGCCAAATCGATTAATTAATGAGTACCCCAGATGGGAGTGGTTATGGTCAATGTAAGGGAAATTTTACCTTGGTACGGAAATATTTTAACCATATATATTTTATCAAATACGTAAATGAATACACTGTGAATAAGAAATAACTGGGGATATATAAGCTCAACTCAGCATGCCTTGATTTTATCCCCTGTGTTCTAATGTCTTTTGATATGAACTTGTCTACAATCCCCAGAGTAAGAAGATTCTGTGGGCCCTGTAAAAATTAATTAGCCAAAAGAAAAATCTAATTGGTTAGGGGATACAAGAGACATTAATACCCATTCGATAGTTCAAGTCCTAGTGGTTGCAGATGAATCAATTTGTCTCTTTTCTATGTTAAATAGAGTAATCAGGGTTTATAGGACTGCACTGTAAACATAAAGGGTCAGTAACACCTTTTCAGACACATTTGTCCTTGCACTAAATTATGACCCTTAATTGATAAATTTTAACTAGACTGTAAAATGAAGATCTTGATGCTTGGATGAAGGGGCCAAACAAATTATAGTCTGTTGGCAAAATCCTATGACATTAGACAGGGGATAAATCTCTTTCTTGTTGGGGGCAAATGAAGGTTTGTGTGAGGTTAAACTTCTTTCCAACAGAAAAAAATATCTTTTTCCTCTCATTGTACCTGTAATGGACTTGACCAGAAATACTACTGTTCCTGGGTTGATGAGAGTGATATCACTACTGGTGTGACTCATTTGGTCAAATGCCTTTTATGGAGGCTACAGTGAAAACTTGCCAAACAGAGGAGCCCAGAGACCTTATACTTGGCTGGAATGAAAGAGAATGGAACTACTGGTTTTGCTTTTACTCATGCTGTTAGCCTCTCAGAAAAATCCAGAAGGAAAGTTGAAAACAGGTGAGCTGACACAGTCTAATCAGCTAAGTCACGCAAGGCTATATAGCAGCCTGATTTTCAAAGTGGTTGCAACGAACTGACAAAAACCTACCATCTCACAGGGAAGTACTGCACAGCCTTCCAAACTCTGTGATTAAAGAGTGACGTCAGCTTCTGACAAAACTGCATCAAAATTTACTGATATCGCATCTGCTGCTGGTTTAACCGTACATTGAACACTTCACGCTGGTTTATCCCTACATTAAGAGTGGTCGCTGAATTGGACCACCATGATTGACTGACCACTTATAAAATAAGACTAAAAAATATCCTGAAGTGACAGCTGAAGACAGCTATTTGAAAGACTGAATAGAAAAGAAAAGAAAATTAAAAAACAGATTGCTTGCCTTAAAACCCCAGCCCAGAAATAAAACCTAGTTATTTTATGAGTGGGTTATGGATAAACGTTCAGATTTGATAAAACCCCAGATATCCTGACAATCTATATAAAAGAGATATTTCCAAATGGAATGAAAATGATATAGCACTCTGTTTGATATGTTAACCACCGTATCAACTAGAAGTGGTTAAGAATGTTATGGGGTGATGCTATCTTTCTGAATTGACTTTGGAAGATCCAAGTACCTTTTTCCAAAACAATTCCCCTTCTTTTAAATAAGGCATATAAAATCTAAATATCCTTCTCATGTAGAACTTACTCCTTGTGATATTACTGATCTCACTCCCTTGTGTATCTGTATTCTAGGTTCTTTGCACTGCAATTTAAAATGTATTCTTAAATCATATGTTTTTGGCTAATTTACTGATGTATCAATAATTGAAAAATCTTGGTGATAATATAATTATGAATAAAATAGTCATCATATTTTGTCCTCCTTTAGAATTGTTACATTTTTATTTGATATTTGAAATTTAGTCACATTATAAATATTACAAAACATAGGTATCTTAAAAGTGCCTGATAATTTTAATCCAGTGAAATAAGAAATTGCAGCATTGGATCTGGTTGTTCATTTGAAAGCCCTGCTTGAGTGCAGGTTTCTGTGCAATCGTAAGAAAAATAATTTAAGAATGTGGTACATCCATTGAAATATGACTTATTATTAGAAAAATACCCATAGTGATGTGCCATAATGTTTAATAGTTCATACAAATCTGCTAATTGACAGAACAGAACTGGGGCTTTCAGAGACATTATTTCTATTGTGCTACCTTGGCTTGGAATTCTTAAGGATGGTGAAAATCATTTATCAAAAATTGAAGCAGCTCTTTAACAGGAATTACCATTTATATTGTGGTTCTGGGTCTTTTCATTATTTTGTATTATTTTCTGTTAAGTAAATAGCATTTTGGAGACATTTTTGAAAGACACTGGCGAAAAAAAGTCACAATGGGGAAGAACTTAAATGAAATAAATTGGGAACATTGCAGCCAGGAAATGAAAGAGGCATCAGGGATAAGGCAGGAAATTATATCTCCAGAGAAACACTTGTGAAGGCTCATCAAACTACTGAGATTTACTCTTATGATTATAGAGCATCCTCCCCTTACACACCTTACAGCCAACTAGAGTAAGACACCAGTATAATAACAGTGGATTATAGGTAAAAGAGAAAGAAGACACAGACTCTGTCTGAGAAAAATGATTAGAAAACCCAAAGTCAAGATGGAGACAACAACAAGGACACTAGAGACATTTGTAGATTTTAGCACCTACAGCTACAAAAAAAGACTTTTAACCCAACCCAGCTCCTACCCAGATTAACATAAAATTTCATGCTAAATGCCTGTTTATGTCAGTTCCCATTACCCAATACATCATGTCCAGCTTTTAGGAAAAAATTGCAAAGTATGGTAAAAGACAAGAAAAAATATTATCTGAAGAGAAAATCAACCCTGACAACCAGACTCAGATAATAAACAGATGTTGAAATTATAAGAGGGATAATTCAGAATAACTGTAATTACCATGTAAAAAGAAACAATGGGAAAAAAAGTAATGAGAGAAAACAGATGGATGATGTGAGCAGAGAGATAGAAATTCTAATAAATAAATAAATAAAGTCCTAGAACTTGGCCAGACACAGTGGATCATGCCTGTAATCCTAGCACTTTGGGATGCTGAGGCAGGTGGATCACCTGAGGTCAGGAGTTCAAGACCAGCCTGGTCAACATGGTGAAACCCCATCTCTACTAAAAATACAAAAAAATAGCTGGAGTTGGTGGCACACGCCTGTAGTCCCAGCCACTGGGGAGGCTAAGGCAGGAAAATAACTTGAACCTGGGAGGTGGAGGTTGCAGTGAGCCAAGGATATGCCACTGCACCCCAGCCTGGGTGATAGAGTGAAACTCTGTCTCAAAAAAGAAAAAAAAAATCCTGGAACTCAAAAACAGTAGCAAAAATGAGAAATACTTTGATGAGCTCATCAGTAGACATGACATGTCTGAAGAATCAGTGAGCCAGAAGATATGTAAACAGAAACACTCTCACATGAAAAACAATAATAATAATAATAATAATAATAATAATAATAAACAATATCAAAGAAATTATATCGCAAGCAGTAGCCTACCTGCAATTAGAATACCAGGTGAGAAAAAAAAATAAAAGAGAGAAAGAGAGAGAGGAAAATGCAGAAAGAAAGAGAAAAACGAGATGAAGACATATTTGAAGTAACAATGAATGAAAACTCTTCAAAATTAATGACAGACATAAAACCACAGATCCAGGAAGCTTGGAGAACAGCCAGCAAAATAAAAAACAAAAGAAACATAGCTATTAATAAGACATAACTTCAGAAAACCAAAGGCAAAGAGAAAATCTCAAAAGAGGCGAGGGGTAGTGAATGGGAAACTACCTTATTTATAGAAGAGGAAGAGTAAGAGTTACAGCAGACTTCTTGTCAGAAACCATGCAAGAGAAAGGAAAGTGGAGTCAAATTTTAAAGTTTTGCCAGAAATAAAATAATGAATAAAAACACCAACCTGAAATTCTATATCCAGCAAAATTATCCTTCAAAAAGAATAAAGACCTTCACAATTGAAAATTGAGGTAATTCATCATAAGCAGATGTGCACTACAAAATTGGTTAAAGAATTTATGAAGAAATAAAATAATACAGTTTAGAAACTTGGCTCTGAAGCAAGAATCAAAGAACATCAGAGAAGGATTACAAAGAGTATCAGAGAAGAATTAAATAAAGATAACATTATTTTATGTTAACTTATTCCTAGGTGATCTAAAAGATAACTTTAAATTAACAATAGTAATGAGCTAAATGATTTTTTACATACAGATAAATGAAATGTCACAAGAGACAGAAAAGAGAAATTGGAAATATGCAATTATAGCAGGTCTGCACTGTACTCTTAAGTATAAACTGTACATAGTGACTGTTTCAAATAGTCCAGTATGGAAAGTGGGGAGAAAGAGTAACTTTATACTAAGGAAATCTGAAAAACACTACTTCAGCCAGTTGATGAAGGTTAACAACAAAAGTGCTAATCCACATTGAAACTACATTTCCTTTATATGATACCATGAAATTGCACTTTATTTGTATGGTTTTCCTCACCCAAACCCATAACCCCAGTCTAATCATGAGAAAAACATCAGACCATTTTCAATGGAGGGACATTCTCTAAAGCAGTTCAACTAGTAATACTCAAAACTGTCAAGGTCATCAGAAACAAGAAAAGTCTGAGAAACTACCACAGCTGGGAGGAACATAATAAATACAAGTAATATGATACTCTGGATGAGGTCCTGAATAAGAAAAAGAACAGCAGGGAAAAACTAATGAAATCTGAATAAAATATGAATGTTAGTTAAATAATGTATTAATATTTGTTTAGTAATTATGGCAAATGTACCATACGAATGTAAGATGTGAATAATAGTCCAAACTGGGTTTGGGTATGTATGAACTCTCTGTCCTACTGTTGTGACTTTTTAGGGGACAGGTGCTTAATTCTTTGGATAGTTTATCTTTTTAAAATTGAATAACCAAAGATTTTAACTCAACAGAGATAATATGATAACCCAACAAATTCACTCAATGAAAATAAAAGCATTTTGTCATGAGACCAATAGCAAAAGATTTAGGAAGACTTGAGCAGAGTTATTTATATTTGACAGATCACTTCATTATTTACCAAACATACTACAAAAATATGTCCCTTTCATTCGTTAAGATTTTTATGAGGAGTGTTCTTTTTTGTTAGTTAATGAGATTAAAGAAAATTAGATAAAGCTATTTGTCTTTCATTGCTACTACATTACCTATAAGGAACCTAAATTTTGCCAATCTTGAGTGGGCCAAAGTAGATGTGTAGAATGTGGAATTTGAAGAGTTTTGAATTTGAATTTTGTGCTCTGAGGTTCATATGAAAGAGTTACTTAATTATTAGTATTTAATAGTACACCGTGGCCCAGCAATCATACAAATACATTATTTTCCTGATATTATAGACCTCACTTGGAAAGCAAATTTCTGACCTAACTTCTAAATTCTTAAGAGATCTTTAGTTTTATCTACAAGTACTGGCAGTAGCTTATAATTTAAAATTATATTTGTTTTGTCAATATCAAAATATAAATTAAAATATTTAATTAAAATATTAAAACCATAGATATTGGAATAATAAAATTATGCATTGTCATTTTTTTTTTAAAAATAGATGTCATTAGGGAAAATAAATGAAAAATAGTGAGAAATAATGTAGGTGTATTAGTCTGTTCTCACACTGTTATAAAGACACACATGAGACTGCTTGAGACTGGCTAATTTATAAAGAAAGACAAAAGATTTAATTGGCTTATGGTTCTGCAGGCTCTACAGGAAGCACAGCAGCATCAGCTTCTGGCAAGTTCTCAGGGAGCTTTCACTCATGATAGAAGGCAAAGTGGGAGCAGGCATCTTACATGGCAGGAGCAGGACCGAGAGAAGGTGAAGGTGCCACACACTTTTAAACAACCAGGTCTCGTGACAAGTCCATTATGAAAATAGCACCAAAGGGATGGTGCTTAACCATTCATAAAACATCCACCACCATGATCCAACAACCTCCCACCAAGTCCCACCTCCAACACTGGAGTTACAATTGAACATGATATTTGGGTGGGGACACAGATTCAAACCATATCAGTAGGTATTAAAGTTTTATTAATGTGATATTTAAATAACTGTGATTAATATTTTAAAGAAGTAAATAAAAAGAGAATTTCACCAGGAATTGCAATCCATTAAATATTAAATTTATACGTGAGTGTTGTACAATATAACTCTTTTTAAAAATCCATAAAAAATTTAACAGATTAGTTATTACAGATTTGTTAACTGAAAATGGTATCAATAGACAATATTCAGATAGACAGTAAAATGTCAGAAACATAAAGAACACATGAAAAACACCAAAAAATCTGATATATTGCAAGCTAACATAGTTCTAGAAGATAAGAATTGAGAGAATACAAAACTTGTGTTTGAAATTTTCTCAAACTATTAAAGAATGTCAATCCTGAGATAGCAATCTTTACAAATCTGAGTCATAATAAATAAAAAGGAAACCACATCTAAGCATGTCATACTGAAGTATGTAAATATTAAAAAAAGATAAAATTCTTTTTTTTTAATGTTTACATGTACTGTTTTATTTTTTAATTATGTCTTCCCATGCTACTTATATTGTACAAATATGAATCTTTATAGTCATAACATAATCATATGAATACATGCCAATCTCTTGGCCCAAGGAATTGGGTCTTATTGATATTAAGAGATGAGCTTAGTATTTAATAGATAGAGGAGATCTTTGAGAACATATTTTTAAAGCAGCAGTGGATTTGGCATGTATTAATATATTTAAAAAAAATTAGAAAAGTTATTCTACTTGTACCGAGATAATATATAATCCATAGTAAAAGACTAATCCACATTTAATTTATGACAAATGGAGGCATGGCAGAATCATGGGGAAAAGATGGTCTTTTCAATAAACAGTGTTGAGTGAATTAGATATGCTTATGTAAAAAAGGAAATTTGAACCCTACACCACATAGAAAATCAATTACAGATGCATTTAAATTTAATTATAAAAGTAAAACAATAAAGCTTCTAAAGGATAATATAGGAAAACATCTTCATAATTTCGAGGCATGGAAAGATTTTTATTTATTTATTTATTTATTTTTAATTTTTTTTTCTTTTTATTATTATTATTATTATTATTATTATTATTATACTTTAGGCTCTATGGTACATTTGCGCAATGTGCAGGTAAGTTACGTATGTATACATGTGCCATGCTGGTGTGCTGCACCCACCAACTCGTCATCTAGCATTAGGTATATCTCCCAATGCTATCCCTCCCCCCTCCCCCCACCCCACAACAGTCCCCGAAGTGTGATGTTCCTCTTCCTGTGTCCATGTGTTCTCATTGTTCAATTCCCACCTATGAGTGAGAATATGCGGTGTTTGGTTTTTTGTTCTTGCGATAGTTTACTGAGAATAATGATTTCCAATTTCATCCATGTCCCTACAAAGGACGTGAACTCATCATTTTTTATGGCTGCATAGTATTCCATGGTGTATATGTGCCACATTTTCTTAATCCAGTCTATCATTGTTGGACATTTGGGTTGGTTCCAAGTCTTTGCTATTGTGAATAATGCCGCAATAAACATACATGTGCATGTGTCTTTATAGCAGCATGATTTATAGTCCTTTGGGTATATACCCAGTAATGGGATGGTTGGGTCAAATGGAATTTCTAGTTCTAGATCCCTGAGGAATCGCCACACTGACTTCCACAATGGTTGAACTAGTTTACAGTCCCACCAACAGTGTAAAAGTGTTCCTATTTCTCCACATCCTCTCCAGCACCTGTTGTTTCCTGACTTTTTAATGATTGCTATTCTAACTGGTGTGAGATGGTATCTCATTGTGGTTTTGATTTGCATTTCTCTGATGGCCGTGATGGTGAGCATTTTTTCATGTGTTTTTTGGCTGCATAAATGTCTTCTTTTGAGAAATGTCTGTTCATGTCCTTTGCCCACTTGTTGATGGGGTTGTTTGTTTTTTTCTTGTAAATTTGTTGGAGTTCATTGTAGATTCTGGATATTAGCCCTTTGTCAGATGAGTAGGTTGCGAAAATTTTCTCCCATTTTGTAGGTTGCCTGTTCACTCTGATGGTAGTTTCCTTTGCTGTGCAGAAGCTCTTTAGTTTAATTAGATCCCATTTGTCAATTTTGGCTTTTGTTGCCATTGCTTTTGGTGTTTTAGACATGAAGTCCTTGCCCACGCCTATGTCCTGAATGGTATTGCCTAGGTTTTCTTCTAGGGTTTTTATGGTTTTAGGTCTAACATTTAAGTCTTTGAACCATCTTGAATTAATTTTTGTACAAGGTGTAAGGAAGGGATCCAGTTTCAGCTTTCTACATATGGCTAGCCAGTTTTCCCAGCACCATTTATTAAATAGGGAATCCTTTCCCCATTTCTTGTTTTTTTCAGGTTTGTCAAAGATCAGATAGTTGTAGATATGTGGCATTATTTCTGACGGCTCTGTTCTGTTCCATTGATCTATATCTCTGTTTTGGTACCAGTACCATGCTGTTTTGGTTACTGTAGCCTTGTAGTATAGTTTGAAGTCAGGTAGCGTGATGCCTCCAGCTTTGTTCTTTTGGCTTAGGATTGACTTGGCGATGCGGGCTCTTTTTTGGTTCCATATGAACTTTAAAGTAGTTTTTTCCAATTCTGTGAAGAAAGTCATTGGTAACTTGATGGGGATGGCATTGAATCTGTAAATTACCTTGAGAAGGATGGCCATTTTCATGATATTGATTCTTCCTACCCATGAGCATGGAATGTTCTTCCATTTGTTTGTATCCTCTCTTATTTCCTTCAGCAGTGGTTTGTAGTTCTCCTTGAAGAGGTCCTTCACATCCCTTGTAAGTTGGATTCCTAGGTATTTTATTCTCTTTGAAACAATTGTGAATGGGAGTTCACTCATGATTTGGCTCTCTGTTTGTCTGTTATTGATGTATAAGAATGCTTGTGATTTTTGTACATTGATTTTGTATCCTGAGACTTTGCTGAAGTTGCTTATCAGCTTAAGGAGATTTTGGGCTGAGACAATGGGGTTTTCTAGATATACTATCACGTCATCTGCAAACAGGGACACTTTGACTTCCTCTTTTCCTAATTGAATACCCTTGATTTCCTTCTCTTGCCTAATTGCCCTGGCCAGAACTTCCAACACTATGTTGAATAGAAGTGGTGAGAGAGGGCATCCCTGTCTTGTGCCACTTTTCAAAGGGAATGCTTCCAGTTTTTGCCCATTCAGTATGATATTGGCTGTGGGTTTGTCATAAATAGCTCTTATTATTTTGAGATACGACCCATCAATACCTAATTTATTGAGAATTTTTAGCATGAAGGGTTGTTGAATTTTGTCAAAGGCCTTTTCTGCATCTATTGAGATAATCATGTGGTTTTTGACTTTGGTTCTGTTTATATGCTGGATTACATTAAAAAAAGATAAAATTCGAAATGTAGGCTAGACAGAAATATTATTTTAAAGGAACGATGCTAAATTTAAGAAATAATTTTCGCAATGAAACAATGGAGCTCAAGAGACCCTGAAATTGCTATCTCAAAGAATGAAAAAATATCTTCCAACCCAGAAATCTAAATTTAATAAAGATATTCCTTAAAGTGAAATTTCAAGACACTTTTGGACAAATAAATATAAATTCATCATCTGTACACCTGCAATAGTCATACAAATGCTGTTACTTCAGGTAGAAAATAAAGCATTCCAAATAGAAATATGAAAATTTGAAGAAACTTACAATCCCCAAACAGGCAATTATGTTCAAAACTCTTAGTGAATGCTGACTGAAGACAAAAACTTAAGTAATACTAGTAAAAATAATGCTGTCTTGTGTGATTCAAAATAGCCAAAATGCTTGGGTTCCTATAGAATTATGACAGTTGCCTGATTTCAAATCTCTTAACATTTCCTCAAAATATCATACGTATGGAACAATGCAGGACAAAAACACCAAAAACACTAGACTCAGAAGTAACAATCTTTTACATTTGGGAGTGATACAACTTGGAAGGAGAAGATGTCCAGTGGAACTAGGAAGAAAGGGGAAAAATAGAAGCAGGTAGTAGAAATTAAGGATTCTACAGAAAGTAAAATTAATTGTAAAATTAAGAACATAATCAAAAAAGGCACCTATGAAGTGAAAGTTACAGAAGGTTATCCAAACCTTTCACTTCAGCCTATATACCCATTATTTCTGGTCCAGAAAAATGCAACACATTTAAAAGTGAGAAAGAAATTTATATGGCTTGGATTTGTGTCCCTGCCAAAATCTCATGTTGAATTGGAGGAGGGGCTGGATGAGAGGTGATTGGATCATGGGGGCAGATTTCCCCTTTGCTCTTCTCATGATAGTGAGTGAGTTCTCATGATAGTGTGTGAATTCTCACGAGATCTTATGGTTTAAAAGTGTGTGGCACTTTCCCCCCATTCTCTCTCTCTCTACTCCTCCACCATGGTAAGACGGGATTGCTTCTTCTTTCCCTTCTGCCATGATTGTAAGTTTCCTGAGGCCTCCCAGTCATGATTCCTATTAAGCCTGTGGAACTGTGAGTCAGTTAAACCTCTTTTTTTTTCATAAATTACCCAGTCTTAGTTCTTTATAGCAGTGTTAAGAATGTACTAGTACAGAAATACACAGTCAAAAGGTATACATAGCTACTATAATAACACAACAATATAAAAATCAAAATGTTTTTAACATTAAGACATCGGCTGATAAAATTTATATCTAGACCATTTACAAAAAAACAGAAGAAAACTAACACAACATTCAGATCTAAATATTTACATACTATTTAACAGAACAAAGAGTTTATCAATGGGCTTAAATTTGTGATATTCAAATGGTTTGCCATATATCCACATTCCCGGAATGGATTATTGAAGCCTCATTTATGTCACTAATTATAAGATATACATTAAACCTGAAGTTAAGAGACACATTTATTAATTTTAGTCTCCTATATCACCAGCCAAAGGCAAAGAAGGAGGTTACTATATTGGCTAGTACAGCTGATCCTAATTATTATGGAGAAATTAGTTTGTTCCTATATCTTTGGTATGGGGCAATCTATTCACAGGTCACCTGTTAATACTTCCATGTCCACTAGCAAAAGTTAATGAAACATTACAGCTATCAATGCAAGTGTGGCTAGGATCACTGAGGCTACAGATAATTTAGAGATGAAGGTTTTGTTCACCCCAATGCTCACATCACCTTCCTCCTTTGACAGAGGATACCCCATTATATTTTGCTATTTGGTGGCTTCAGATGGAGACTTGAAGGCCAAAAAGGGAAAAAAGCTTACTTCTTCCAGTTTACTTGCTAATCCTATAGGCTTCCCCCTAGCAATGGCCCTTGCCCTGACCTGAATCTCATCTCTATGAGCCCTTCCTCTGGACTCCACAGATATCATTACCAGCTAGATAATACCTCTGAGGCCTACATCTTAGGATTTTGGAGTCTCTTAAGCAAGCTTTCAGGTTTTGATAAAGCCAATGGTATTTTTGTTGTTGTTATGAAGGATAGCCTTCAGCTTGGCAACTGCTTCTTGTGATTATTACATTATGTTATACAACACAATTGGTACCTGGTGTGGGTGTGGGCAAGAGACTTCCACCTGTTCTGACGAATGGTAGTGCTGCCAGATACGCCCTTGCTCCCCACCAAGATGGTCCCAACTTTCCCTAAGCCCACACCCACACTCCAATTGGGACAGAGAGTGGTAGAGTCACAGGCTGCTGATGGAGGAGGGAGCTGGGCAGGGCATGGAGCACCAAAAGTCAGGACATAGGCAGCTGAGAACCCGACCCAGGAGTGGAGGGGGGCGGTGTGGAATAGCCATGTGTGAGCCGAGACTCCAAGCCCCATCATATGCTTCATTGTCTCATCTGACTTCACATACAAAGCACACATTCAAAGATAAAATTATTGTGAATTTCAAGATGGCAACTACAGAGCATTGAACTCTTTCTACATTGGGGTTTTGTGTGACTGCACCGGTTGCTTATCTACGATGCCAGCTCTGTACACTGGCAAGGTAAATGCAAACGCTTTACTATTATTCAATAAGGAATGCAAATTGCACATTTTCAAGGTCTGTGTAATATGAATGAGATGATGAGGTCTGATTAACTTTTTAATTGCTTCTACAAATTAAGTGCCTGTCTGGTATTTAGTAATTTTTTCCCTTGAATCATTTCGTCAGACTATCTGACTCAATTGCCAGAATTGCTCTATAAATTGCAGTTTTTTTGTTGTTTGAAAATCATAATGATTTTATAAGAATGTGACATCACTCTATATAACTATGTTTATATCATGCATGTTGATAAGCTTATCAAATACTTAATGTGGTCTAGAACCATTTTATTTCTTTTAAATTTAATTAAACATAGGTATTAAAACTGATTTAATATAACTTTTCTTTCCTTGCTTCTGTTTGCTGAATACATACATTTGTGATACCTTATCAAAGGTAGTAGCTTTCTTTTTTACCTGATCACAGAATTTATACAGAACTGATCACTGACTTGCTAATGGTTGGAGAAGAAGGTAATACACATGGCCTTTAATTTATTTATTTCTTGATTAACTTATGGAAGGTGCTACCTGAAAGGAATGAAAGCAGATAACCCAACCTAATTCTTTTACAAAGCTGCTAATGATCAATCTCCTATAAATAGGCAAAATATATTTTAGATGAAGAGGGATTTTTAGGAAATTCATTTAGCAGGATACCCTTGGTTTAGCATTGCGTAGGCAAAGCAAATCTAGGATATAGGGATTGATGAGGTATGACTTTTGTTAGCATATTACATAAGCTATACCAAGTCTACAAAGTCTGGGATACGAAGTAGAGCTGTTTTACCATGTATATAGTAACTAATCTGTATCCCCTGCTAAAAGCCCCATACATTGCTCAGGGCCAAAGAGCTTATGCCTGATATGTGAAGAAAGGAATCACTCTGACCTCTCCCTGTTTCTCGTTTGTTTATTTATTGAATCATTAAAATAATGGGCAAAATCTCTGAACTGAGTCTAATTTGGCAGTCAAATTATTTTCATAATTATACACATATTTGAATTTAAACTTAGGGACAAAAATAAGTGTCTTAGCCCCATATATTTCAAGCCACTTGCCCTTTAAAATTTTGAAAGTTGAAACAATGTGTTTGACACGAAGCCATTTATCTGGAAAAAGCGGGAAGAGAAATTCTTGATGTTAATGCACACAATTATACACACTTAAAACATTTTAAAAGCTGTCAACTTCTCGGTTCATCAAACTTAACAGCAACCCATAAAATTGTTCTTGTTTTGTACATCTTTAATTTGAAAAGCAGAGAAGCATGATGTTGTACAGCTTTGATAGCATCTGTCACTCACATCAGGGACATAAGTTTGTTTCCATAATGTGCCTTATCTATATTGAAGTTTTTGCCATAAATCTTATTTTTTAAATAAGTAAATTCATGAAGCTTATGATCTGCACATTATGTACAATTTTAATATATAAGATGATAGCACCCTCTAACATTGATTTCACTTAATCTTTAACCTGACATATTGCAGGTTTTACAGTAGCAGTTCTCACATTGAGACTCCATCTGTTAATGGCAGGAAACGACATTGTTATACTCCAGGAAGCTGCCAAAAAAGTGTAAATGACTTGATATGCCGTGCACTGTGGTGTTCCACTGTACTTAAAGATGCTCTTTTTGTATTTCCCAAATACATGGTAATGGCCATCAAATACAACTGATAACAGTCCCTGAAGATCAGTATCAGTTACACATTTTAAGACATGAAGGAAACAACAATAATTTATATCTACTACTGTTGATGTAGAAAACTTGCTGTAGCATCTCTCAGAGAAGTACCTAGGCATTCTGACAGAACTATTAAAAGTGTTAGTTCCTATCAGTGAGCTAAGTTAAGGCTGCCAAATGCTTTCTCAAGCTCTGTAAGTCAGTGAATCCTTTAAGTCATACTACTTTGATTATATTAGTTACAGGGCTTCTCATAATCTTTCCAAGTATGTCAAACTGGAATAATGTGAGCATTCAAAAGCAATTTATTTTCTGGAAAATCTTCAAAAATGCAAAAGACACTTTTCCATAGATTAAATAGAGGAGCACGTCTTGATAAATAGAGTCTTTTTCCAGGTCAGATTAATAAATATTCATTGGCACCTACTGTGTGTCAGGAAATTGCTGAGTGCTGGGTCTAAAGATACTACAAAATATGTTTTCTCCTCACAGAAAACACATCAATAATTTACTGAAAATGATACACTTACATGAACTGGAAGGCAATCCATTTGTCTTAAGGGCCGCCAGAGAGAGAGAGAGAGAGAGAAGTAACGTTGTAGTTTAGGATAGTAGAAAGAACTAGAATTTTAATTGACACTGGTTTAAATAAAAGCAACCTTTAACACATATTTTTGTTGTTGTTGTTCAGTGACATTGATAAAGGTCTATGATTTCTATAACTTTGTTTTCTTATCAATAAAGTGGAATGTGTTTATGCCTACCAAAGGGGGTAGGTTTATTATAGGAATTAAATGAGATGTGCAAATATATAAAATTCAAAGGAGGAAGAAATTTACTGATCTTTTATGGTCACAGAAAGCTTCACATAAAATATCATACTTAACCAAGGTATTGAATGCTATCTATGTTTTAATAGGTGGAAGACGGAAAGAGAAAACCGTATGAAAAAAGGACACAGATTTCTAAAAAAGCATCCTGTTTTTGAAGAGTGGCAAATACTATTCTGTTTTTGAGTACAGAAATAGATCCAACTTGTAATTATAAAACAAAATGGTAAGAATATAAGTAGAGAAAGATAGATAAAATTGTTGTTTTCTATATTGGATATTTTTTCTCTGGATGTAGTCATCATTGTTTTTTCATCCAAACATGCTGTAGAAGTTGGATTTGTTTTACTAATTAAGTATTCTATTTGAAATAAGTTTAAATTAGCATCAGAAGGCAGTGTAAAGTTGTAGTATAAATTCCCTAAAAGAAGAAGGTTCTACAGTGTCGGCTTCATATAGAGACTTATACTGTCTAGCATGTATCTTATAGAAAACACATTTTAAAATATATGTTGAGAAAATTATGTTAATATTTGAAGTGTAATACAAGTATATATAGTAAGCATCATAAATTTAGAAAGCAATTATTAATCATGCAGTATCAATACATTATGCAAGGTTATTTTTGTTTAATTATAAACTTCTTTATGTATTTATAGAATTATCTCACTCTCACAAGGCAACTACAATAGGCTACTTACATTAATTCATCTCTTTGGAAATACTGTTCACACAGAAGTATCACTAAAATATGAAATTAAGTTTGCTGATTCAAAAGTTCTATAGTTTTAATTTCTGTCAATAAATGTAAACTTCTCATAATTTTTCATGAATTTTAAACTATAATACAGTCCTGATATATTTTAAGTAAATTAAATTTACATTTCAAAATTACTAATTTTTAAAATTCACTCAACATAATTTACCATAATATATAAAATATGAGAAAGTTCATGAATTATTTCCTTTTTTTGCCTAGTATTAATGGCAGATCTGCTTACATTAACCCAAGGTAATATTGACACTACTGTTTTACTCAGAGTTACAAAGAAAATTCCAAAAGACTTGCCCTCTGACTCATTCATATATTCACACATTCACGAAGTATACAACACTCAGGGAGAATTTTTTGATCTCTACCAGTGAAAAATACTGCTTCCCTGGCTTCCAAAAGGGTATTGTTATATTGCATACATTTCTTTGGTTGGCTAATGTAAATATGTCCTCAACTTGAGTGTGAAAATCTTGATTCTTCTCATATTAAATAAGTCAATTAGTGTCATGAATTTGTTTTTATGAAGCTCATGGCATCCTGCTACCTCTGTTATGCCATTGTTGTCCACATCCATTGGGCTTCTGCTGAAACGCAGCTACTGTTTTGCACCATCTTCTGGAAGTCTACAACCAAGTCCTATGGTTGCTATCTTCTTCCCATCAACATACTCTCCTAAACTCTTGTCTGGTTGAACCTCCCTTTTTTGGCATCTACAAGTCAGTTCAAATTTTGTTTTGGGATTCAAAAAGGCTTTTTTATTACATTAATATTACAATTATGAAAGTTAAAATGTACAGCACAAAATAACTTGTTAACACAGAGGAGTTAACAAGTGAAATTTAAAAGACTGTAGTTCTGGGTATAAGTTAAAATTGTACCGGGCTACTAGTAACAAAATATAATAGGAATTTAAACGAAATAAACATTTCTTTTATCTATTAAAAACAACAGGGTGTTAGACAACTGTGGAATGTTGGATTATTTGTGGATATTTGTTCTGAATGTTTTCCTCTCTCCCTGGAATAGAATTTTGCATTCCTTTGTTTCTAACTTTTCAGTGCCTCATCACTTGGACTTAACCATATGACTTGCTTTGACCAATAAAATATAAGTGGAAATTCTACTATGCTACTTCCAAGAAAAGTCTTAAAGAAGTCTGGAAATTTTCCACAGCTCTCTATACATGTCCTCTGTCCCCAGTCAGAAGAACACATACTAGGAAGTTGTTAATTCTTTAGCTCGGATCCTGGAATGAAGACACCTGGAGTAGACTTGAAAGTCTGAAGTCCAGCTGACCCCCAGCTCAGATTAGTGAAAGTACAGTCCACCAGCCAACCTGTGAGCAGGAAATAAATATTTGTTTTAAGTTACTATATTCAGAATAATTGTACCAAATTTATCTCAAGTTATCAGTTCTCCAGGGATAGTATGACAGCTACCTGTTGAGACCTTGAACACTTTTATCTTTTAGGCACAATATATTTAACTGACGTCCATCTTCAAGCAAACAGTTATTCCCCAAATGGCAATTGGAATTTGCAGGTAACATTTCTAATATATATTTTGCCAAACTTACCTACAATAGAGCCACAAAACTGTAATCTTTAACTAGGAATATTGCTTGTTGCAATAAAATAGTGGTTCTGTCATTAAGAAAATAATGGATATCGAACAGACATCTGGTAATCATTGCCAAACTCTAGGGTAGCCCTCTATTGTAGGCTAAATTGCGTTCTCCCCAAATTTATATGTTAACATCCTAACAGCCAGAACCTCAGAATGTGACTGTATTTGGAAATAAGGTGTTTAAATCGGTATACTTCAGTTAAAACGAGGTCATTAAAATAGGCTTCGATATCCAATATGACTGGTGCCTTTATAAGAAAAGACAATTAGGACACAGATGGGTAGAGCATGATAACCATGTGAAGACATAGGAGATACACAGTCTCTACAAGCCAAAAGAGAGGCATCAATAGAAAGTAACCCTACCAACATCTTGATCTCAGACTGCTACCTTCCAGAATTGTGGTACTTCCTTATTGCAGTTTTACCAAAGAAATACATGTTTTGATACCAGGAGTCAGGTACTCCTGTAACAAATACCTGAAGATGTGGAAGTGGCTTTGGAACTGAGTAACAGAGCCTGGAAGAATTCTGAGGTGCATGTTAGGAAAAAAAAGCCTACACTGCCTGGAATAAATTTTGTAGAAATACGGACATTAAAGGCAGTTCTGGTGAGTACGCAGAAAAAAGGAGAGCTGAAAGCTTCTATTTTCAGAGAGAATGCATATATAATCATGAATGGAATATCAGTCGATGTATGAATGTTAAAGATGCTTGTGGTGAGGCCTCAGACAGAAATGAAGACATGATATTGGGAACTGGGGGAACAGTGATTCCAGTTATGAAATGGCAAAGAACTTGGCTGAGTTGTGTATGAGGGTTTTGTGCAAAATAGAACTTCTAAGTGGTAAACTTGAATAATTAGCTAAGGAGATTTCTAAACAAAGTATTGATGGTGTTTACTGGTTTCTCCTTGTTGCTTATAGCAACCTGAGTGAGGAGAGAGATAAATTGAAGAATTGTTAGGCAAAAATGAACCAGAACTTGAAGACTTGGAAAATTACCAGCCTATTTATATTGCAAAATAATACCAAAGAATTTTGGGAAGAGAACATCAAAGATATGGCTGGGCTAGAAAGATCTGCTAAAAAGATTACAGGTAAGTGACACAATAAGATATGCATATTTGATCCTTGCACCTGGTTGCTTATACAGTATTCCTAAAACTCTTGTAATTTCCTGAGTGATGGGATTGATAGAAGCATCTTACCCAGATCTTCTAAGGTCCTTGAAATTTATTGGGTGACAGGAACATTTTCATTTTTATGAGGCAACTCTTGGTGGGCTCCCATACAGCTTCAGGATGGGAGCAGGTCACCAGAAAGACCAAGTCATAATTAGAAGCTAAAAACATTTAGTTCTACCCCCACATCCTCTAGCGAGGGGAGTGGGATTAGAGATTGAGTAAACCCATCGTGCTCACATGAATGAAGCCTCTACACAAATTCCTAATCTATCGGATTCGGAGAACCTCTGGGTTGGTGAACACATCCACATGTCAGGAAGGTGGCATACTCCAAGTCCACAAAAGTGACTCTGTTAGGACCCTTCTGGACTTTGCTCCATGTACCTCTTCATCTGGCTGTACATTCATGTCTTTTATAATATCCTTTATAATAAACTTGTAAACTTGAGTAAAGTGTTTCCTGAGTTATATAAACTGTTATAGAAAATTATTGAACTATTGAACCTGACAAGGAGATTATGGAAAACGCTCATTTGTGATACTTTTGGTGGTAGTCTTGGGAAAACTAATATACTATCCCAAAGTCAAACTTGCCTACTATATTCTCCTTTAATTTATTTTATTTTTAGTTATTTTCTTATAAAATATGATCAAATCACTATATTATACAGATCATTTGACATCTCCTTCATGCTTTAGAATTCTTGGTTGACAGATTTATAGTGACTATTTTCTATACACTTTTGTTTAATTGTTAATTTTAAATAATGTATCTTGTATTTATTGATCTGTTAACTTAAGATCAACTTAAGACCCTCAATTGACTGATTTCTTATTTACCTTCAAACTTCTTTAAGCTATCCCTTCCCTTTTCTATTGCTAATGTTTACATAAGAAAATTCTGTTCTGTAAATATAACAGTAACTTATGATCTGTTTCCAGATTTGTTTACATAATTGAAAACTGATAATAGCATTTACAAAGCCTTAATTAGATAAATATATCTAGAGGACTAGGCCTATTTAAAAAGATACAAAATGATTTATCACCAAAAGTCTGCTGTTAGCAGTTAAATATTAAAAACATTATGGTCAGATTCACAACATTTTCTAAATTATAAGAATAACTCAAAATTACATCATGTCTATGCTTTCTTTTTTATCTGAATTGTCTTTTATAGATTCTCAGACCTATGAGATTTATTATTTGTGTTTGTTTTTTCATGTTGACAGAATAATTTGCTCATTTCTCATTGATACTACTATCCGGATTCCTAATTGGGCTTCAGAAAATTTACTGATTTACAGAAAAATTGTTATCAGAACCTTGTGAACTTTTGTTCAATGTAAACAGTAATTTTCTAGGAGAGGTGCACAGCTTTTATCATAATGCTTTTGTTCTTTATACTCTGAAGTAGAATACATTTTGGATGGCATATATTCTTCTTCTTAATTGTTTCTTTTCTCTTCCAGAATGCATTATCTTTTGACTTTTTCATTAAGCAACATTGTGAAAGAAGTAAAATTTCTGAGTCTTAGTATATCTGAAAATATTTCTTTTATCCTCTTGGTGGACATTTGATGGAATACCAAATTTTATACCCAGAATTTCTTTTGCTTACAATTCTGAAACCATTATTTTATTCTCTTTTGCCAAATAATGTTGTTGATGTGGAATTAGATGTAATACAACGTTCATTCTTTTTATGGTAGCATGCATAATGTTGGTATGTGTTTTACTTTTGAAACTTCACTAGAATGCATGTTGCGCAGACTGCCTGTCTGAATGCTGGATCTCCCCTTTCCCAGAACTGCCAATTTAATCTAATCATTTTGCCCTCTCTAACATTAATTGACAGTACTTTAAATTTGTCAAGAATTGCGATATAGTCATAACTTTGTTCTCTTTTCACTGAGCAATTTTGTCCAATTGAAAGAATACACTTCATTCCACACACTTAGATGGACTTTTACTGTGAGGCATCTTAAAGCTTTTGGGTAGCAAATATATTGATCATCCTTTTAATTTGATTCTCCACACAAGGATGGGCTTCAGTCTGCTTTCATTGATCAAAGTTTTTCTCAGTTTTGGTTTCAAATAGTTGGGAATAAGAAAGATGCCTCCTGCAACACTTAAAGTTCAAAAAAGTTGGATTCTTTTATTTCTTTATTGCAAAGTGATGAATTCTTTTTCTGAATTGATCTCCTCTCTGTAGCGCGTTGACAAATAGAGCACATTGTGATAAAAATGTTTTGTGAACATATCATTGTATGCTTCTCCCCAAATATCTTGGCAAACCAATTCTATAACAAATTATTTTTCTCACCTCCCAACTCCCAATCTCTATAGCTGAAGTTGGCAGAATAGCTTGGAGACTGGTGTTGTAGACTGCAGTGTCTGTGAGTCACACTGTGTGAGTGGAAACCTGTCTCCAACACTTACCAGCTGTGCAATTTCAGGTTGATATTGCCTGCCTTCTTCGTGTCTCCTTTCACTCACGTGGGAATAATGACAGTTTCTTTCTCATTGGGCTGTTATTAGGAAACTAATCAATCAATCAATTGATCTACTGATACATAGATGAATCAGAACATTAGCTAGAATTTTCTAAGAGCAACTGCAAAAGTAATAGTAGTTATAATTACTATTTAATTAATTGTCAATAGCAACAGGACAGTGAGGTGGGGAAGTGCCTGGGTGCTAAAACCTGATGCAATATTTAGAAGAGAAGTAATTCACACTTTTGTCCTTTAATTTTAAGCTATTTGGGGCAATTTCAAGGCAAATGGAAGGAGCAATTAACCTGCCACCATGAACTCAGGCACCTAAGTATGGTGAATAAAAAGTAACATTTTGAAAAATGTTTTTTTAAATTAGTTACCAAATAGTTGATCTAATACCTTATCTAAAATTTTCCATAGGTAGTGGATATATATTTTCTTAATCAACCAACATCACTTTCTCTATTTGTGATAGCAGAACCTCAGTTTCCCATAGAAAACCCATTTTTTTAATAGGTTGGAGAAGGGCCTTAAGCTACTTCTTTCTATTATAACAAAAGCAGTAAGTGAGCCTGATTCCTCGGACCTAGAAACCAATGAATTCCATCTCCCTGGCCTCAGTGATTAGTTAGTTTGCTTGCAAAATAAAGTCTTTCGCATCACCATGGCATCCATGCGTAACATGAGGATGACATCTCAATACATATTTTTAAAATCTGGATTATTACTTTATTTCTGGCCATTACAAGACGATAATGCACTCTTTGAGGTTTTAATAATAGGTTGTTGACTTTTTTAGCTTCAAGAATTTGTTATAAATGCTTAGCAAAAGGCATTCAAAGCTCTATAGAATCATATCTACTATTAATTTTGTTTTTAATTCTACTCATTTATGTGTTTTATCATTTATATATTATCAACTTTAAAACCATTATTTTCCATGTATTCTAAAGTTTCTGTTTACTTAATCACAGTTATATTGATGAAGATTTTCACATGACTGGCCCTATTAATACGACTAATCATTGACAGAAGCCAAAATTAGAACTGAGGTTTATGAGACATAATATAATTTACTATTTATAATCATTCTGTTTTTACTTTATTATTCAACTGTTACCAGTGTCTGCTATATATTACCTGAATTAATAATTCGCACAAGGCCAATAAGCTGAAGTGTAGAAAAGTTTCATGATAATGCATCTGGGAAATGTCAAACTTTCTACTTAAAAATTAGTAATCTCTCAAAGAATCAAAAAGAAAACATATAGTCTTTACCTTGGATAGCAATATTCTGAGAATTGCAATATACTTTACTAATGAGGAGATATTAGACATTAAAATACAAGAAAATAAGGTAAAAATAAACAATGAACTATGGAATAATACTATGATAATCAAATGAAGATCTGTGATCAAAAATTTCTTTAGCATTAAAAGTGCACAATTGGCTGGAACAGATATTACTCGTGTGACATAGACAAGTCTGAGAAGTAAATAGTTTCTTTCTTATAATAAGAAAAAATAAAATTATTCTAAAGAATAATATATTTGTTTTTTCTTTGTATATTCTCCATCTTTAGCAGTGAATTTTTCTGTTGATTATAATGAAAATGTTTTCAATTGAAAATAAATGCTGTGCTAAAATAATAATGAACACTTATTGGGTATTTTATTATGCTAGACATTGTTCTAATTATTTTGCACACTTTTACTCATTCAGTCTTCAAATTACCAGTAATAATTACTCCAATTACAAACGATAATTTCAAAATTGCAGATGGTAAAATGAGGCAGAGAACACAAGTAATTCACCCCATCTTAGAAATGGTAAATATCCGAGCTATGATTGGAAGCCAGGCAGGGCATGTCTGACACTAGATGCTTAACCACCATGGTATCTATACTACCATGTTATAAATAATTAAGTATAAAAAATAAATAAATTATTTTCATTTATTTTTTCTGTTGTGTTGAAAAGGTTGAAAAGGTTGACCTAGATGTCTTGACATCAACATGCAGAAAAAAATGACTATAGATAGAAATAGCATTTAACTGTGTCTCTAAGACTTACATAAAATTTTCAATGCTTTTCAAATCTTGGTAGAGAAATTATAATTAAATACTGAAGATTCAACTTTTTTTTTTTAATTCTAAAACTAAAGACATAAAGCAACATTTAAAATGTTACTCTCTTTAAATTTAATCATCATGTGAAGAAATAGCTAATCTCAAGCCTGCTTCGTTAGATCAGCTCTGCCAGGAGAAAACTAAGAAATTGTCCATACAGCATTGGACCATGAGATTCAGTTAAATTTTTTTTTATCCTAAGAAGACAGGTCTCACATAGCCTCACTTTTTTTCTGCCTCCATTACATTCTCCATGTAAACTATGTATTAACTTTTAGTTTTTCTACTGTTAAAAGGAAATCTAGAGTTAAATATTTAGAAAAAACTTTAAAGACATCAGCTTCTGGTTCAAAATTCAATAAACTAAACAACTTCTTTTTATGCAAAGACTTATTATAAATTAGGAACTAATTTATAATTAGTTCCTAAAAGAAGGGCCAAGGTTTTATCAAAATTTGAAAAAATTGTAATGATGAATTTGTGTAGCTCTATGCAATTTACAGAACATTTTATCATAAATTGTCTCATTTCATTTAATCATTACAACAACTTTATAGAGACCATCCAAGCATATTTCAAAAATGACAATGGTCTTCATAAAATGTGGAATAATAGAAAACCAAAGTCAATAAAACCTAGGAGAGTCCTGATCCGAAGCAGAATTAGGAAAATGTGGGTTTTTATAGTCAGGTGCCAACTTTACCAAAATGAATCTTTTAATTTTGTAAATTTATAATTTTTATGTCTTCCATATTTTTTCCTCTTGTAGTTACCATGGTGCTACAACTGGCTGAACATGCTGTTACTATGGAAACAACAGTGTATTTCTCTGCATCTCATACATTTTGGTACATCCTTCAGATCTTTTCCTCACATGAACATTTATTTTCATATGACAAATATGTAATTAAAAGTTCTATAGTTCTTGAGCAATTAGGGCAACTTAGACAATATTTTCATACTTACAGAACAATTGAAAATTAATGACAGAATATACACAATATTGTACATTTTTACTCATCTTGGTATTCAACCAAAAATTATCAGCTTACTTTTTGCATGTGTTCTTTACAGAAATAACTTGTTTATTTAAAACATTTTATGAAAAATTATCACATATTTTCTTGGTGCTTCAAAAACAAAATCAACAAAAATATGTTTACTGGCAACACAAAAAGGAAAATGTATTGAAATAACTCTTATGATGCCTACTAGTTAAAAGGAATAAAATATTTTTGTCACTGAGTCAACTCCAACAAGAGAAAATAAAATTATTCTAAGGAATTATATATTTATCTTTTTTTCTGTGTTTTCTTCATCAGTGCATTTTTCTATTGATTGTAATGAAAATATTTGCAATTAAAAATAAATGCTGCCCTAAAAATAACAACTAACACTTACTGGGTATTTTTTGTAATATAAGAAAGCCAATAAAAAACAATTTTACATATATTTTTCACATATCAGATTTAGTGAAGAAAATTCCTGTAAATATTCATATATTACCATTGTTGGCATTGTTGGCATATATTACCATCCTTTTAATTATACTACTTCTGGATTTATATACTTTCCACTACCCTCCATATATACACTGAAAGACATTCTGACTATTAAATTATAATTCATTACAACTTCCAGATAAATTATAATTAGGACTGTAACAAAACATATTTTTAGCTGAAAATGCAAACTCAAGATCTGCAATGAAGCCCATTGTTGCACAAAATTATCTTTCTACTGATGCTTATTTTGTGTAGCAGGCTATCATCAGTGTAGAAATATTTACAATTATTTACTTGTCTGTAGATGGCCTGATGTTCTAGTCTTTCATAATCTAAAACATGTGTTTAATATACATTTTACATTTACCAAACCAGCATGTGAAACACAATTTTGAAGTTTATACATTCTTGCTACCTAAAATCGATTTGACACTTTATTTCAAAGAATTATACATGTAAGGACAAGTGTAAATTGATGCTCCTTCTGTATCTAATTTATCCTTTTATAGGAATTGCACATTAAAGAAATACACATTTCCTTAAAATTAAATATAGATTATTGAATACGTTTAATATGTTAGAGAAAGACTGCATTATAAATAAATGTAGCATTTAAAAATATATTTTGTAGTCTGAGGCATGCACTGAAGTGGTGATTATACCCTTATCTCGATACAATTAGGAAATATTTTTGCATGTGAGGATGCTCTTTATGGAGGGTAAATATTTGGAGTTTGTCATCTCGTGCCAAGAAGATAAAAGAAATGGACACACACAAGGAGTGAGTTTAGGAGAGGAGGTTTAATAGGCAAAAGAAAGAGAAAGGAGAACAGCTCTCCCTCAGAAGACAGAGAGGCCCACGAAAGGGAAATCTGGCCCACTGCAGAGTGCACCAGATTTTATAGGTAGGCTTTAGGAGGTGGATTCTGATTTACACAAGGCCCACAGATTGGTTGGACCAGGTGTGACATAATAATCTTGCATAATCTTATTATGCAAAATGACTTTCCAGTTGGTTCGCACCATGTTGTCGGCATCTTACTGTACACGTGGCTGGCAAAGAAAAGGGAAGATGGAACCACCATTTTGAATATGCCTCGTCCCGGGTAGCCTTTTCCTATTGGCACCACTGCCGGCATTCACCCATGCAAACTTCCAGCTTGCTTGTCTGTGTCTGCAGCTCTATTTTACTGGCTGCTCTTAGTTAGAAAATAAAATGATTTGGGGGCCGCTTCTCATTAAAAGGAAAACCTTACCAAGAACTTCCTTACCCTCACTATCTGCCTAAATAATTTCTTCTTAACTTCTATATCATTACTTTACATTATTTACCAGTTATTTTTTTAAAACATCTTGGGCAAAGACATAATAAATTTATTGAAAAATGTTATGTTAATGCTCCCTTTTTCATGTTTTGCTGTCTTCATAGTTTGTAAATAAAAAGATCTTTAAAATACTATATTTAAATAACAGCAACTATATTAGATTGATTATTGTAATAAATGCTTCCCTGATTAATATATTTTTCTCATATTTTTTATTTAATAAAGACAAATCAAAGGAATTATTTAACAATTTTTGCACAACTATGCTTAACTGACAAAGATGATTTGTTTAAAAGGATCTTAAGGGTAACAAAGATATATGCTAAGAGGGTAACACCAGGAAAAAAGACAAATACATTCTACCACAAGAAAATGCTTCAAGACCAAAAATATTAATTCAATAAGAAAATATTTCATGTATCTTTCATCAGAGACACTATTAATTAACTCACTTCTGTAATCCAGTTACGTGGCATATATTCCTTTTTCTAGTTTATTACGCAAAAGTTTGGAAAGATCTTCTCTAAACAGAGCAAGTCAGTGCTAACGGTTTCATGTCAGGGCTGGCAGTCAGCCTGGAAGAGCATGCTCAGAAGGCCATTTACACTTACCTGACCCCTGCCTGATACTCTCTCCTGCTCCAAAAGGGTTCAGTTAATTTCTATTACTAATGAATTATCTCTTATACTTACTTAATAGTCATATGAATTACTACAAATATACCTATAAATTAACAGGACATCATTCAATGTGGAGGACAGCAGCTGGAACCTAATGACACCCTGGAGGTCTCTTGGCTACTGTTTTTAGGAAACAGAAAAAAACCTGCCTCATTCCAGGTAATACATAAAAATAACACTTTAACAGAAAGTGTTCATCCTGCCTGTATGCTTCCCCTAAAATGCCGTGTGAGCAACATAGAATTAAATAAAATTAGGACATAAGAATTAACAAATACGCCCAAAACAGACAAGAAGTTTAAGTAAGGACTGCTTCCTGTAATCCTATCCATATTGTTTCATGGAAAATTTTCAGAACATAAAAATACAATAAATAATGGAAATACAGGGATTCATTTATTACTTTTTGCTTTACAATCAAAGACACCCAATAATATTTCTATTTACTTCTTATAAAAGATTATCAATTTACTTTTAAAACAAACAAAAAACATAAAAAAAATCCAAATCAATTCCTACAGACAGCACAAAAAAGGGGGAAAAGGAAATTATTTTCCCTGCTTTCAAGCTTTATTACACAGGTTTAAAAATGATTATTTTATGCCATCCTTAAGTCAAAGGACATACTGCCATGCTTCTCTGCACTGAGTGTTAGGACATGTTAATGTTGCCAAATCAAATTTAAATATAGTCCCAATGACATCACAATTTACAAATGCATATGCCAGGATTAAGGGTGAATAGGGGGAAAAACTCCAAATGTTTTAGAATGCGGTTTAATCAAATGAGTTAAATGAAATAAGAAACATTTAATTTAGTAGACTATCCTGTTAAATAATGAGTTTGTGTAGAAAATGTAATCAAACAGAACTAAAAATCATGTCTAGTAAATGACACAAATGATTTCTCAAATGTTCAAGTTTGACTTAAGTTCAAAGTCTAGTTGGTGGGGATTAACAATCTATATACTCTTTATACTAATTTTAGAACTTTAAATTCCAGAAAGACAAACTAATTTATTCATTAGTTTACTTTTGACGACAGAATTCTAAACACACAGAATTAATGCAGTGGCCTCAGCACCCTCACAGTTAACATTTCTTTAAGCTAGATTACAAGAACAATAAAACATTTCAGAAGACGTACACTCACTATGCACTTCATAGGCCTGCCCAAGTTGTCCCCAACTCTTTTGCAAGACACAAAGACAATTCACCTGATTCTAAGTGTATTCAGCAGAAATATAAAAATCATGCAAATGTTAGCATGTTTTCAACAAATTATGGAAATACATTTGGAGAGATGGAGTACTCGACGTACATTATGTGGGCCACTTTAAATCAAAGGCATCATTATTTATTCAATTTTCAGACATTGTCATGGTATCTTATACCTTCATATAAGGTAGGTCCAAGGCCAGAGACTTTAGTATCATTCCAAAGAATACACAGATATTTATATACATATTTGTTTTAAAATAATATTTAAGAGTTTTACTACAGAAAGTCTGGCTTCAACATGGAAGCATTTTTCCTGTTCAAGATTATACACTTGCATGGAAGTAGGTGATTTCCTTTACATTTAGTTTTTTCACGATAGCAAAATAGACTTCTTATACATTGCATTTAAATTGACAAAGAAATTTAAGATGTAAAGTTCCATATAACTTTCTGTATTGTAAACAGTTCTCTTTAAACATACTCCAGATACATTGCTGATTATTTAATACGGTACAACTTGATCAACTTAATTAGAAGTGTTATGATGAACAAACTGTTAAACCAATTGTATGTTAAAACAGTAAGTAAACTATTATGATTAAAAGGGAATTTTAATGTATATTTAAAGTATACATCAATTTTCTTGCTATTACTTGTTTCCATAATGCATTTCCTTCTAAAGCTAAAACCACATGTATAAAAAATAAATATCTTCAAACTCATTCAACAGTTTGCTACTTTACGTGGTATGTAAATAAAGTCTTTTATTTAATTTCACACACATTATCTTATGCATTATTTTATTTTTTCTTGAAGGAATTCATCTTTCAAGGTCAAAATTAGTATGTGTTTACACATGAGAACATTTTCTTAATGTTATTACTACCTTCAAATACATTCTTCCATAATAATACACTTTCAGTTTTCATCAGAAAGATAGCACAAGCTTTTTAAAATCCTATGAATAAAATTTATACAGGGAGGAGAACACAAGTATGGTGAATGCTCCCACTTCCAACAAAGTCTTAAGAAATCCTCCTGCTTCAAATCATAAACACAATTTCACAGGATTTTTATTTGATCATAATGTGGGCAAGAAAACTGTATTTCTATTCTTTTTGATAGTAACAGTTTTACTGAATTTGTTTCCACTTTCCATCAAAAAAACACGTAGCATATGTTGTTGACGTGGATTCTCAAACCCATTCAGATCCAGTACAGTCATTAGAATAACATAGCATTCTGATTTCAAAAGCAGCTGATTGCTTATAGAAAAATGATATGCATCAGACATTTAATCAGAAAAGAAAAATGAGAACATGTCTTTCGTGTTTGATATCATTTAACTTACAGGATGATGTGAAAATAGGTTGGTTATAATTTTAACAAAATTAAAACCCACTTCAACTAATGAAAAAAATCAAACACTGAAGAATCAAATATCTACCAACTTAGCTAGTATTACTGTCCAAATGAATATCTTCCATTGCACTGAACATTAGAATTAGAAATTCACTATATGTTAAGGCACATTTTAATTATGTTTCAGAATTGCAGTTATACTGGTCAGTGTTCCTATTTCCCCACTTTTGCCTTCATCCCACCCCTTTCTTCCAGGCTCAAAATATTAAGTCATGGTTTTGGTAGCTATTGTAGATTAGAGCTGGCATAACACAGTGTGTTCACTAGGTTTAATGAGCATAAACATTAAAATGTCACATAAAATATACCATAATTTACTTCACACTCCAATCTAAGATGGTTTAATGTCATGACAAAAGGTGAGATGACTTAAGTACATTTTACATTTTGTGCATTTAGACCACCATATGCATAGATGTTCAAATGCTGAGTTCTTGGTCTTCAGTATCTCATAGTGCTGGATGCTTGAAACTATGACAGAAACTTGTAACACAGACTAACCACAAAGTATCACGTTTCTTGCCATTTGTGGTCTTGCAATAAAAATGTGTCAGATGAGGATCACAAGGATAGTATTAAAATCATAAGATATATTATGCAACTTGTTCAGATGTTTTCTGACTGCAGGGAGGCCAGACGTTTCTTTATTCAAAACGTACTTCTCAGTTCCCATGCAGTAGTTCTCCATATATTCTGCCTAACGTAACTGCCGTACATCAATATTGAAAGTCTTTTTATCTTCAAGGTTTAGTTGATTCATTAACATATTGACACTGTCAGTATTCCAAACCCAAGGATTACTTGTGAAATACTCAAGTAACATTACAGCTTTGTGAAGATGAGTTATTGTTTTCATCATCCTTGGGCTTCTTCCAGTCATCCTGAGATAGATATCATCCAGGAATGCTGAGGCCTTATGGCTTACGGCAATCCAGTAATGATATAAAAGGTGATTGGAGGTTAGATTTACATTGGGCCATCTGAAGGCCTGTTCATGAGGATTCCTCTTGAAAGTAGAAATCACATGGTATTAAACTTCACCCCAGTGGAAAGGATTAGTGCTATCTGTTGTACAATTATATGACATGAGGTTTCTTGTGCTATTAACTCTGGAATACCAGGCTGCCACAAGACTCTTGTTGACAACTACATCTACAGGAACAAGATCTTCAAGGGCATTATTGGAGACATGCATTGTTCAAAGAATTCCTTTCCCTGCCACAACAAAGAGACCACTTGGTCCATTAAAGTTATCAATCCATCCTGGAAAGTTCTTTCCAACTGGCACCAACAATAGATGGCCTTACAATCTCCACATTTAGCTTTGCTCCTTCTTGTTGTACAACATATTCTGCCAGTGCTTTTGTGTATACGTATGTGTTAGGTCTGTCTCCTATCAACTTTGGCATGATATCATTTACTCGGCCATAATCCGTCCACTCTAAAGGATCAATCAGCTTCTTGGGATCCACAGGTGGTAGATAGACAGAGCAAGACTCCATCTCAAAAAAAAAAAAAATTAAGCATTTACCAACACTTTTTCACCCTAAAACTCTATCAGGTCAAATTTCACATACTAAGTATTAGCAGTTTATTCTCTGGGAAATAGGTATCTGGATAATATAACTTTAATCTCTGGAATTTGTTGGACAAATTGTGTTCTGAGTAGCAGAAACACAATCTCACTAACTTAGTTTTAGCACAGTCATGTCAGGGCTTTTGCAGAATATATATGGTAAATGCAGTCCCAGTCAGGGTGACAGTCCTTTCCCAAGCCCAAACACTATGTGATTGAAGAGAATTTCTGATTTCAGATCCATTTAGTCCATACCATTTCTACTGAGCTAGGCATGGAGGAATCCCCTAGTTAACTCATAGTGTGTATTCATCTGACTGTTTACAACACAGACAACTGGCTGGCTGTTTTTCACAGTTTATTGGGGACTCACAGCAACCGAGATGCATTCTTAAGCTGTTCTGCTCATACCACACAGCACACCCTCACACTCTCTTTTAGTGAGTCTCCTACCCTGTGGCAGCACAAGTCTCACTAACATCATGGTCCAGGCCCATATCAGTACTTGATTCTATTGCCTTTCTCCAGTGATTCCTTTTCTAGCCTGGCAGAAAAGAAGTGGGAAAAAATGTAAAAAGGACAGACATGGTATTCTTAATAATGCATTTTTTTCCTATTCTCTTTCTCGGTCTCTTTTTCTCTCTTACATTTTTTCTTCCTTCCTTCCTTTTTCCTTTATCCCTCGTTACATTCCTCCCTCTCATTCTATCTTTCTTAATCTATATAATTGGTTTCCATGGCCCAGTTGTTGTGAATAATGCTACAATCAACATGGGAATACAGAGATCTCTTGGACATACTGATTTCATTCCCTTCCGATATATACCCAGTAGTGGGATAGCTGGCTTGTATGGTAGTTCTGTTTTCAATTTTTTGATGACTCTTCACACTGTTTTCCATAATGGCTGTACTGATTTACATTCACACAAATTGTGTACCAGAGTTCCCTTTTCTCTACATACTACAACAAGTATTGGTGAGAACCAATACTTGTTATCTTTCATCTTTTTGATAATAGCTGTTCTAAGAGGTGTTAGGTAAAAAACACACACGTATGTTATTTGTGTGTCTTCTTTTGGGAAATTTCAATTCTAATCCTTTGCCCACTAAAAAAAGTAAGTTTATTGGTATCCTTGGTTTTGTTTTTCACATTTCCTTTTTGATTAATAACCCCATATCAGATGTATGGTTTGAAAATAGTTTCTCTTTATTTTGTAGATTGTCTCTTTAATTTATTGTTTCTTTCACTTTGCAAAAGCTTTATTTGTTTGTTGTAATCCCATTTGTCCACTCTTGCTTTTGTTGCTTGTGCTTTGGGGATTATATCCAAAAAATCATTGCCCACACAAGTGTCATGGCTGTTCCCCTATGTTTTCTTTTAGCAGTTTTTCAATTTCAGGTCTTAAGCTTAAGCCTTAACCCCAGCCCTCCTTTTTGAAGCCATTGATTTTTTTCTTTGGATAAATTAGGTTATTTGCCTTATAAAAATGTCCTACACTATGAATATGGCCAATTGCTTTATTGTAGTTTTGTTTAAGTGTCTATGCTAACAGTTTAAAGTAGTAGTTAGATCTAGAGTTTGGGGTACATTCAGACTTTATGTGCAAGGAAAAGTATTTAGAGGTAGCACTGAGGTACTTCTTCTCGTATTGCATCATAAGTTACATACAATCTAATTGCTCCACACTTCATAATTTAAAATTGATCAGTGGCTTAAGTGATGCTAGACTAATTTATGCATTATACAATGCCCTATTGGTTTTCTGCCTCATAATTTTTTTTACTTTTTTATATTTATATATTTAATAAAGTGTATATATATTTAAGGTGTACAACATGATGTTTTGATATGTACATACACACACACACACACACACACACACACACCATGAAATCATTACTAAACTGAAGCAAATGAACATATCTACCTCCTCACATAATTATTGTTAATAATTTTTTTGGTGAGAGAATTTGAAGTCTACTCTCTTTGCAAATTTCAAGTATATGTTACAGTATTATTAACTGTATTCATCATGCTATGCATTCAGTCTCTAGGCCTATTTACTCTATATAACCACAGTGTTGTACCCGTTGACCATCTCTCCGCTTCCTCTCACATTCCTACCCTTGGCAACCACTTTTCTACTCTCTGCTTCCATGTATTTGACTTTTTTGGATTCAACATATAAGTAAATCCAAGCAGTATTTTTTATTTCTGTGTTTGGCTTTCCTGCTGCTTCTGAAGCTCTCTCTGTCTGTGCAAATGTCCAATTCTGCATTTCATTCTGTCATAGGACTGGCTAGGATACACTGGAGGAAAAATATAGGCAAACTCACATTGAGTTTCATGTTACTTTGAAACTAGTCTTTTTCTTTAATCTCCCTATTACTATTTACTTCTAAGTCCTCCAGCAGTACCTCCATGCATTCTTCCAGGTACTTTCAGTGGCATTACTTGCAAGAGGTAGAGAGAAGTGGTTGTACTTCCTCTCACTCAAACTGGAATCCCTATATTTTCCATTGAAAGGCCTAACTAGAGGCTAAGGTTTTGATGGGCATTCATGTTACCCATTTTCCAAATTAGCACTGCCATTTTAAAAGTTTTCTTTCTAAGCCACTGAAAGTAATTTGTACATATCCTGATACTTCTCCTTAGTATTTTAGCAAATATCTCCTTAAAATAGAGACATTCTCTTACCACCCATACTACAATTATTACACTCAATAATTAATATTGAAACTGTCTAATATATAATTCATAGTCAAATTCCATTCACATCTCTAAAAAACCAACCATACTAATTCCATACTTTAAAAATAATTTCTTAATATACTTTTTATAAATTTATTTTATATGCTTATTTATTCAAATCAAGATCCAAACAAAATCCATATGCTGCAATTACACTGACATATTTCTTAAAACTATTTTAATATACTAGTTGTCTCCTGTATGTTTGTTCTTTCAGTTGTTTTATTGGGAAAAAATGAATTATTTGCCATTTAAACTTTTCCATGCTATGAGACTTGCTCATTGCATTCCTGAGTTGTCTGCTAACATCTGTCCCCCTGTATTTCCTATCAATAACATTTCAATGTTTAATTAGATTCAGGTTTAATTGTTTGGCATAAACATTTCTTAGGTTGTGTTGTATACTTCCTGATTTCTGTTTTTCTTTTTGAAATGTTAGCAGTTATTGATGATTGTAGCTTTAATTCATTATATTACTGGGGATGGCCCAAATGTGATACTCCAACTCTGTTCTTCTATTTTCAGATAGTAGCTATAACAGTTTCACGAAACTTAACTTTCCTTCATAAACTGTTTGGTTATCACCAAGTTCAGTGTGTATAGAAAAGGCAAGAAAAATGTTTACACACTCTCTTTACTTAGAGTTTTTAATATGATGAGTTTATCTACAAAGCTTTCTTCAATGATGATGTTTGAATAACATTAATTACCATGATTTGTTTTTGGTATAATAACATTATGAACTCATAAATATAAATATAATTGGTGTGTTTTAATTCAAAAGGAAAAGTAATCTAATAAAAGAGACATCAGGTCCCTTCAAGTCAAGAAGAAAATAGTCTAAAGTTGAGTCAAGCTGAGGGGAACCTTATAGCCATCTTGGTCAGAACCGTGTGAGAGTCTTAAGCCCTGTGTAATTAAGGAAACTGTGTCTTGTTGGTCTGTCCCCAGTTGTGGTTGTCTTTCTTCATTCATTTATTCTGCTGATCCTCTCTGTTTACTCTATGAGAATCCTAACAGGGATTAATAGACTTCCTCCTGCCAGTGTCTTGTTTCAGAGAACTTACTGCTTTCTGAAACCCCATTATCTCCTCTCTGTTGCAGTTACTTGGACTTTATTATAAGCATGAATGTTTTCTAGATTGTGTTACAGCAGGTTGCTTCTTCCCAAATTACACTGTTGCCATTTGTTGATTACCGTAGATGTGACCCCTTCCCTCTGTGACTGTGATGCTGTAGCTCTGCTCTGTGCGGATCTAAACTGAAGGCTCTGTATTCTGGTCAACTACCGCTCTATTCCTGACCTGAACTAAACCTGTTCTGCCCCTTCTGCTGTGGAGGCTTTTATCTTCTTCTTCTACAAAAAGTGAATTCCAGATTAAGGCCTGAAAAGAAAAGAAATCATTGATACTGTGATAGTTTCTGAGTACCCACTAAATCTTACCCCATGGCTGAGGTAGTGGGTTTTCATATTTAGATACCGCAAATGTTGACTGTCAAGGTGTTGCAGTTTAGGTAAAAAATGTCATTGAGACGGGAGAAAGAACTCTTAGAAAAACAGCAGTGTTACTGTTAAAGTTCTGGAAATTTTTTATAACAGAGATTACACATTTTATTTTTTAAATAGGATGAAATATTCATGACCAACTCTTTTTTCTCTTGTTCTTCATCAAAAATTTCCTTTGGCAACTGGATGAAATTATACGGTAATATAGCTTAATTTTTATTACCACATTTTGCTCTAATTTTTCTCATGATATAGTCTTTGCTCCTGTTCCTTCCCTAGCCATTTCTTCCTAATTTTAAAGCCTTTCTCAATCACATCTTCTAATTCAAATCTTCCCATACAACCTCATTACTCATTGTGTTTTCCTTCACAAAATACTGGGAAACATTTAATGCATAATCAACCAATTTGGAACCATTTCTATACATTGAGAATGGACAATCTATAGCCCATGTGTGAGATCTGGCTTAATCTGCATTATTGTAAATACATTTTATTGACACACAACCGCATCTAAAATGATGTGTTGTCTGTGGATGCTCTCGTACTGCAACAGCAGTATGAAGTAGTTGTAACAGAGACCACATGGCCAAAGAATCAAAAATCTTCACTCTCTGACCTTTAAAAATGTTAACACTTGATACAGACAACTATTCCCATTTTTTTCCCTATAGACACAAATCCATAGGAAGGTGTGTGGGTGGTACTTACTTCAATCTACACTTCTCTGAATCTCTGCATGTCTCTAAAGTTTAAATTGCCATGAATTTTATTTATTATAACTAAAACATAAGGAAACTATTGTAGCTTTTAAAATATATTTTCAGCATTAGACTTTGTACTTTAATGCTTTTATCTTGATTTTATAATTTAGTATAGAATTAAAAAAACATTTTATGTTGGGAAATTTTCGTTGAGCTTAGAAAGTTAAATTTACTCAACCGTGCTATCCGAATCAGTCTTTGTCTCTTTGAATATTATAGACCCATTTACACATCTCTTAGGGCATTTTTAATATTTTTTATCCACAACAGCCTAATTTAATTTAAATTATGGTCAGAAAATATGTATCAAACTCCATAAAAATAATTATTATCATAATTTATAGCATGTTTCTCAACTTAGTAGAAAATTATTTTTTATCATAGAAAAGCCCTCTTAAACTTTCTTTAAATCAGAAGTCTTATTTCAAATAAGTAGCTTTGGAAAACAGAGTTCTACACAATTGGCAAAACCAGGGGCAGGATTTTCCAGGCTTCCGTTTTCTTGAGGCTGCTTCAAATTTGTTTTCAATAGAATTTTGCTGAATCTGGGGACTTGGGAGATCATTGAATGAATTAAATTCATTGAGCATAACTTATTTTTCTTCTTTAATATGGTACTTTTAATCCTGAGTCTTGAATACACTTTATGTTTCCTAAACTGTTCAGTTTTCTCACATAATTTTACCTAATTGGAATACAATTTCCATTTATTTCAGAAAACTCAAGCTCTCTACTATTCATTAATATTTAACTTTGTTCTTACCATTACAAGTCCAGCCAGGGTTCCGAGTCTCAGGTCCTAAGAACACCACTATATTATCAAGAAGCATCTGAGTCCCTTGTCTTAACCAACAAAAGGTGTCCTGTGACCCTCTTCAAAGTTGATGAAAGCTATTAGAAAAACATGTGATCTCTTTGAAAATCATGTATTGCTTTGCTGCTAAAACGCCTGTATAACTACTGAGTGTCTGGGTCAAATTCAACCTTTTACATTTTCGTTGTATTGTTAGAAGTGTCCCTGGCATAGTAATCTGTGTAATTGACGAACAAATCAATCGTGCTGCTTTTTGTACTATGACCTCTTGTCTTTACCACTCACAATCATAGTCTTCGTTCTATATTTTCTATTTCACTTCCCAAATCTTTTCAGATACTTGGTTCTATTCTTATATTATCAGATGCCTGTGTTAAACTATTTCTTATTAATATGGCTAATGTTTATAGCCTCTGCCATTTATTCTTACAAGAAATAGTACTTTGAGTACATACCTCATTTCTGGTACTGTTCTTGGTCCTAGGGGTACAGCAGTGTAAAAAGACAAACATTTCTGGCCAGGCATGGTGGCTTATGCATATAATCCCAGAACTTGGGAGTACAAGGTGGGACAAATGCTTGGGGTCAGGAGTTTGAGACCAGCTTGGGCAAAATATTGAGACCCTTTCTCTACATTTTTTGTTTGTTTGTTTGTTTTTGTTTTTTCTGAGACAGAATATTTCTCAGTCGCCAGGCTGGAGTGCAGTGGCGCGATCTCGGCTCACTGCGACCTCCGCCTCCCAGGTTCAAGTGATTCTCCTGCGTCAGCCTCCTGAGTAGCTATGACTATAGGCGCGCCACCATGCCCAGCTAATTTTTGTATTCTTAGTAGAGATGGGGTTTCTCCATGTTGGCCAGGCTAGTCTCAATCTCTTGACCTTGTGATCTGCCCTCCTCAGCTTCCCAAAGTTCTGGGATTACAGGCATAAGCCATCACACCTGGTGACTCACACCTGTAATCACAGCTACTCAGGAGGCTGAGGAAGGAGGATCACTTGAGCTCTGCAAGCCAAGGCTGCAATAAGCTATAATCATGCCACTGTACTCCAGTCTGGGTAACAGAGTTAGATCCTGTCTCACACACACACACACACACACACACACACACATACATACACACACAAACATTTCTGCCATCATGGACATTATGTGGTGTTTGTAGTGATAAAAATATATCTAAATGTGTGTTATTTGCCTTTAGCAGGACACTGTATAATGCAAAGTTCTTCTGGCTATTAGTTGATTATCAGTGGACATTCTTAACAGCCAGATTACATTTACCACTGTGTTCCTGTGTTTGTGTGTGTTTGGGTGTATGTGTGTGTGTGTGTGTGTGTAATTCTCAACTAAGTTTCCCAATCACCTGCTCTGCATGATATGCCAGATTTTAAAACCCTATTTATATATCATTAATATCTGCATAAAGATTGTTTAGTATTTTCTATTAAGTATTTCCAATCTAATACATAATCTCAGGTGTGACAATATAAAATATTATTGATCATTAAAAAGACTTTATATACAGTGCACTGATACCTCCTTAGCTGTTCTAACGAGGCTGCTATTTTTCAGTCTGTCAGTTTTATGTAATATATCACATGGTCTTACCAAATCCATGTCCATGTTTCTAACACTTGATTAATACAATTTGGATAATATGGTTGACAAAGATTCAGCTTCTGTCATTCTCTTAATTGTCTGACTGCTAATTCTGTATCTCCAGAGCTACAGTTTTATTATTGTTGTTTTGTTTTATTTTGCTTTTTTACCTATTTACCTGTGATATGGTTTGCCTGTGTCCCTACCCAAATCTCATCTTGAATTGTACGTCCAATAACTCCCACATCTTGTGGGAGGGACCCAGTAGGAGACAATTGAATAATGGAAGCGATTTCTCCCCATACTGTTCTCATGGTAGTGAATAAGTCTCACGAGATTTGATGGTTTTACAAGGGGTTTCCCCTTTTGCTAGGCTCTCTGTCTTGCCCACCACCATGTAAGAAGTCCCTTTGCTCTTTTCATCTTCTGCCCTGATTGTGAGGCCTCCCCTGCCATGTTGAACTGTGAGTCAATTAAAGCTCTTTGCTTTATAGATTACCCAGTCTTGGATATGCTTTTATTAGCAGCATGAAAACAGACTAATACCTCTTAATGCAAGTATTTTCTAGTTTGGTCATGAAATACCTTACTTTGAAACTCTCCATGTAAAATAATCTCATGATTTAATTTTTAAGTATCTTTTTTTTGTTTGTTTTTGAGATGGAGTCTCACTCTGTCGCCCGGGCTGGAGTGCTGTGGCACAATCTTGGCTCACTGCAACTTCTGCCTCCCCAGTTCAAGTGATTCTCCCCCCTCAGCCACCTGAGTAACTTGGATTGCAGGAATGCACCACTATGCCTAACTAATTTTTTTTTGTATTTTTAGTGGAGACGGGGTTTCACCATGTTGGCCAGGCTGGTCTCAAACTCCTGGCTTCAAGTGATCTGCTCTCTTAAGCCCGTCAAAGTACTGGGGTTACAGGACTGAGCGACCATGCCTGACCCTAATTATTCTTTACATGTGTCACCCCCACTCCTGAAAGTTTCTAGGGGCTGCAAGATAAAATGTCCTACCTGTCACGGAACTCATTCCTGACCCTACCTGCATTGTATAGGCTACTAAACTTGATCTTATTTCTTTCTACTAGAACTTTACAACTCTTTATGGTTTTTATTTTATTTTGTACATCATCACAAATATTTCAGTGACACCTCAATTTGTGTTTGCCTTCAGATAATTTCTATATAAATGGAGCTTGTGCAAACGTGTATTTTACTGTTTTCTAACTATAATTTATATTTTAGGATTTTATATGCCATATTTCTTCACAGAATTTTTTTTAACTTTTAAGTTCAGGGGTATATGTGCAGGTTTGTTACATAGGTAAACATGTGTCATAAGGGTTTGATGTACAAATTATTTCTTCGCCCAGGTATTAAGCCTAATGGTCCATTAGTTATTTTTCCCGATTATCTCCCTTCTGCCACTCTCTACCATATGAAAGGTCCCAGTGTCTGTTGTTACCCTGTATGTGTCTATGTTTCCTTATCACTTAGCTCCCAGGTATAAGTAAGAACATGTGGTATTTGGTTTTCTGTTCCTGTGTTACTTTGCTAAGGATTATGCCTCCAGCTCCATCCATGTCCCTGCAAAGGACATATTCCCATTCTTTTTTATGACTGTATAGTATTCCATGGTGTTTATGTACCATATTTTCTTTATCCAGAGTACCACTGATGAGCATTTGGGTTGATTCCATGTCTTTGCTGTTGTGAATAGTGCTACAATGAACATACACATGCATGTGTCTTTATAACAGAACAATTTATCTTTCTTTGGCTGTATCCCAGTAATGGGACTGCTGGGTCAAATGGTATTTCTGCTTTTACATCTTTGAGAAATTGCCACATTGTCTTCCATAATGGTTGAACTGATTTACACTCCCACCAGCAGTGAAAAAGTGTTCATTTTTCTCCACAACCATGCCAGCGTCTGTAACTTTTTGACTTTTTAATACTATTCATCTGGCTGGTGTGAGGTGGTATTTCATTGTGGTTTTCATGTGTCTTTCTCTAATGATCAGATATGTTTGGCTTTTTTTCATATGATTGCTGGTTGTATGTATGTCTTCTTTTGAGAAGTGTCTGTTTATGTCCTTTGCCCACCTTTTTAATGGGGTTGATTTTTTATTGTATATTTGTTTAAATTCCTTAGAGATGCTAGATATTAGATCTTTGTCAGATGCATAGTTTGCAAAAATTTTCTTCCATTCTGTAGGTTGTCTGTTTACTCTGTTGATAGTTTCTTTTGCTGTGCAGAAGTTCTTTAGTTTAATTAGATCTCATTTGTCAATTTTTGCTTTTGTTGCAATTACTTTTGGTGTTTTCATCATGAAACCTTTGCTCATGCCTATGTCCTGAATGGTATTGCCTAGTTGGTCTTCCAGGGTTTTTATAGCTTTTGGTTTTACATTTAAGTTTTTAACCCATTTTGAGTTAATTTTTGTAGATGGTGTAAGGAAGAGGTCCAGTTTCAATTTTTTGCATATGGCTAGCCAGTCATCCCAGCACCATCTATTGAATAGGGAACCATTTATTGAATAGGAAAACTTTTTCCCATTGCTTGTTTTTGTCAGATTTGTCGCAGATCAGATAGTTGTATATATGCAGTCTTATTTCTGAGTTCCCTATTCTGTTCCATTGGTTTAATGTGTCTGTCCTTGTGCAAGTACCATGGTGTTTTGGTTACTGTCACAGCCCTGTAGCATAGTTTGAAGTTGGGTAGCATGATGCTTCGTTCTTTTTGCTTAGGATTGCCTTGGCTATTTGGGCTTTTTTTTTGTTCCATGTGAATTTTAAAATAGTTTTTTTCTAGTTCAGTCTCATTCACAGAAGTTTTATGGTACAACAATTTTGTACAGTATTTCTTAAAATCCCATTTGTAGGAAGGCATTGATATGTAAGACTTACAAATACTTACTTGCTATGTTGTTGGTACAGTAGTTTTTAAACGATAACATATTGAGCACAATAAAACAGCAGTCTTATTCTGAATTTGAGGAAAATGGAAATAATTAGAATTATTATGTCATTGTGCAAATGACTTTATTGAGATGTGATTGTTATACAAAATGCTGTACATATTTAATGTATACAACTTGATGAGTTTGGAGACAAGTCTATACTTGAGAAGTTATCACAATCTATGCTGTAAACGTCGCCTTCACTTCCAAAAGTTTTCTCTCTTTATTCATCATTATTATGTTTCGTGATGAGAACACTACATAAGAAGTATTATTTCATTAAAATGTTAAATATATTCCTAACTAAAGGCACTAGGCTGTACAGCAGATCTCTAAGACATTCACCTTGATAAAGTGTCTTTTTTAAGGAAAAAAATACTATATTAGTCTGTCCTCACACTGCTAATAAAGATATACCTGAGACTGAGTAATTTATAAGAAAAAAGAAGTTTAATGGGCTAACAGTTTCACATCACTGGGGAGACCTCACAATCATGGTGGAAGGTGAAGGAGGAGCAAAAGCATGCCTCACATGGCAGCAGGCAAGAGAGCATTTGCAGGTAAATTGCCCTTTATAAAACCATCAGATCTCATGACACTTATTCATTATCATAAGAACAGAATAGGAAAAACCTGCCTCCATGATTAAATTACTTATCGCTGAGTCACTCCCATGAAACATGGTGATTTTGGGAGCTATAATTCAAGATAAGATTTGGGTGGGGATACAGCCAATCCACAGCAAGTACCATATTAACTTTCTAAAATATAAATTATTGCTAATTTAATTGCATTCTTTTTAAATAAATAAGATAGTTATTCTATATTTAAAACGTAAGAATCATAAAAAGCAAGGAACATATTTACATGAAATCCGTATTTCTTGCTCAGTTTGCAATGCATATTAATATATAATATTAGAAATCATAGCTATCATTTTATAAAGTATAAATTAATGTAATAAGATCATTTAAATTTTATGTAAGTAGAGACTTATGTCTCTATGAAATTCAGAAAATTTCACAACTCCATTATAATGTATTTTTCTCAATGAAACAATTTGGTAAATATAGAAATGTTGTAATACAACATTGTATAGACTAACAGAAATTAAGATTTCAAGTCATATAAGAAAAGTACTAATGTTTGTGATTTGGAAAATATAGTATAAACTTATAAACCAAAATGAATATATTCAGTGCAACCTTGATTTTTTGGTATTTTATGAATGTCTATTTTTTTAAAGTTTTGCAAAATTCAGTGTCATTCCATTCATGGAAGTATTTTTTTTTTTCTTAAGTAGCACTCAAGTAGCAAAATTTAATATTTATGTATGTTAAAAATGAGAATGTCAGATGTCAACAGCTGTGATACAATTAGAGGGTTTTTTTGGTAAGCAATTAAATTAACATCTGCACATGCACACAAAGACAACCCCTTCTATTAAAAGCATGCTTTCTTACTAATAGTTAATGGCTTAAATAACTGAAAAAAAGAATTTCTAAAAGTGTTCTCATTTGAATCCTTTCTGACAGCTAAATTTGTTTTATTTTATTCATTGTACTTTTTTCTTAACTTTCTCTGTTCTAAGGACTTATAAAGCACTTAATATTTTTTCAATAGAGGTCATCATCATGGAGCACCTCAGGAGGTAAGAAAAGTAATTCATACATTTCTTATACAAACAGACTCTTCAGAGACCTCCCACGGGTACAGCCCAGTTAAAATATGTTTAATTTCATCCTCAGGTGATTTTAGCAGGAAACAATTTCATCTCTACAAAGAGCTAGCAAAGCCATATCTGCAATTTAAAGATAAATTTACAAATACAATCTTACACTGCTCTACATGACACTGTGCATTTTAATTTCAAAATCTTAATGGATAAAGTAAACACTATTGCAAATATATTTTAACACAAGTAATCCTTTATTTATTAAGCAATTCCAAATAATATCAGATATTGTAAACAAGTAACTTCTCAGCTGTACATTGAGAAATATTTCATTGTAAATACTTTACAATAACTACTATTACTAATATTACTGCTACTATTTTAAAAACAGACACATTGTCTCTACTAAAAATATAAAAACAAAATTAGCTGGGCATGGTGGTGGGCACCTGTAGTCCTAGCTACTCAGGAGGCTGAGGCAGGAGAATGGCTGGAACCCAGGAGGCAGAGCTTGCATGAGCCAAAATCACACCACTGCACTTCAGCCTGGGTGACAGAGTGAGACTCCATCTCAAAAAAAAAAAAAAAAAAAAAACACACACACACACACATGCACACATATGTATGTTTAGTATTTACCATCTTCCAAGCACGATTTAAATGCTTTATATGTATTGCATGTATCAATTTTTTTAATCTTTTTTCTGCAAACTTTTGGGAAATTTATCTGTGTCCGAAATCATCAATTTTATGATGGTGTATCCTAGTTCAAGACCGTTTTCATTCATTGTGTATGTTCCTAATAATGCCCTTTCTACTTTTCATATTCTTCAGTTTGAAGATTTTTTTAAAAATTTTTAAATTATTTTCTTATCTTTATTTGTTTGTTTCCTATTATTTGGAGTTTATACTTCATGAATTGAAGGTTATAAGATTATAGTCACACTTTTCAGAATTCTAGCAGCTGAGTCAGCAAAGAGGACTGAAAGAGTTCCACGTTCGCTTCCAGAATTTCACTCAGTTCCCCTCATCAGAAAGTTTTCTGGGCTCTGCTTTGATTCTACCTTTTCAGAGTCCTTCTGATTCACTCTTTCTGAACAATTAATCTCTAATCATCTGCTTGGTTAAGATAGAATCAGTTACTCAGTTATGAGGATTGGGAATGAGATCTGGAGAAATAACTTCTTAAAATTTCACCTAACTCTTTGGGAAAAAGAAACATACAAACAAACAAAACAAATTAGTTTTTCTTTTACATTCAAGATACTACCCCAATTTCTGATAATGGTGTTCTGCCAGTCAGTTTGCTTTCTGATATTTCTGTGCTAGATTGATTAATGTTATTCATATGCTTTTTACTCTCTCTAAGTGCGTCACAGTCTTGTCTCATTTTTGTGCTGTTCTGACAAATTTAGTTGAGTTTTTGAAGGGAGTAGAGATATATTCGGTTTACTGTTTAAATGATTCTCTATACTTTTTTTTATTTAAAGGAGTTGATCAACCATGCATCTGTAATGTCCTAAAAATATAAAAATTGGATAGTCATATTCTATTAGCATTATTACTCTTAGAGGCTAATTATGATCAGGAAAACAAGTTTTGCTTCTGTCATTGTTGCATGTTTGTTTTCTTCTTTTGTTTTGTTTGACTTGATTTTGTTTTGCCCTTATTCTCCATTTAGACACCATTGTTCATTCAGGCTGCTGCTAATTCTTATCTGTACATTCAGTGTCCACAAAGTAAACACTCTCTTCTATTTTCAAATGTCAACAACTCATTATTAACAACTTATTACAATATTACATTTTGTTTCTTCAAAGCACGTGATGTTTAATAATGAGTTTCAATTGACTGGATTGAAGAATGCAAAGTATTGATCATGAGTGTGTCTGTAAGGGTGTTGACAAAGGAGATTAACATTTGAGTCAGTGGGCTGGGAAAGGCACTTAATCTGGGTAGACACCATCCAATCAGCTGCCAGCACAGCTGAAATATAAAGCAGGCAGAAAAAAAACGCAAACAGTCTAGACTGGCTTAGCCTTCCAGCTTACATCTTTCTCCTGTGCTGGATGCTTCCTGCCCTGAAACACTGGACTCCAGGTTCTTCAGCTTTGGGACTCAGACTGGCTTCCTTGCTCCTCAGCTTGCAGACAGCCTATTTTGGGAATTTGTGATTGTGTAAGTTAATACCACTTAATAAACTCTAGGATATTTATATATCCTATTAGTTCTGTCCCTCTAGAGAACCCTGACAAATACAGATTTTGGTAAAAGGAGTGGTTGTAGAGGAACAGAATATTAAGGATGAAGTTCTTTTGTTGGTTTTGGGGTTTCTGGAGTTGGCTGCTTAATATGATTAGACCCCAAAATGCTAAAGACTCTACTTCTAATAGTATGGAGAACACTGATTGTCCTTGGTGTGAACTGTTTAGAGTTATGCAAAATAAATTCATTTGACACTCCCAACTCACTGCTTGTGAGAGGCAAGGAGTTTAGTGACTCTATACATAATACTTTTGACTGTATTTGGAGAACAAATGAACATAATGAAGTTGGTTGGTTGCTCCTAAGTTCACTAGACAAAGTGATGAAGAAAAATGATGAACTCAGGAATTATAACTCCAATTTCAGAAGCAGATACTGAACTTCAAATCTGCTAAGATTGCCCTAAGTGAGAGTCTTATCTCCTGTAGAGAAAGAGCTGAAATTGTGGAAAATCAGACACAAGCTCTTATCATGCGAGTGGCTGACCTGCAATGAAAGGTGCATGCACAGCTTCACTAGGTGTCTACTGTTAAAGTGAGGGCATTGATTGAAAAACATGGGACCCTGCTACTTGGAATGGGGACGTGTGGGAGGACCCTGATGAAGCTGGAGACACTGAGCTTGTAAACTCTGATGAACCTTTTGATCGTGAGAAACAGCTTCTGCATTGCCAGTAGTGGCAATATCCCCTCCCCAATCCATGCTACCGTCAGCCTTTACACCTTTGTCTGAGAAGGTAAACCCTGTGCTGCCTGACGTAACAGTGATGGTGTCCTCTGAGGCAGTTGCCAGGAAAGATAATGTTGATTCTCCTCAGGAGCCACCCCCAACACCCCTGCTGGCTCCTAGACCTATAAATAAAGTCCCAAGGGGCCCCTAGAGGTGAGGTGAAGAGTGTGACCCATGAGGAGGTATGCTACACTCAAAAAGAACTGCTTGAGTTTTCTAATTTATATAAACAGAAATCTGGAGAACAGGCATGGGAATGGATATTAAGGGTGTGGGATAATGGTGGAAGGAATATCGAGTTGGATTCGGCTGAGTTTATTGATTTAGGCCCACTAAGTAGGGACTCTGCATTTAATGTTGACGCTCGGGGAGTTGAAAAAGATTCTAATAGTTTATTTGCTTGTTTAGCTGAAATATGGATCAAAAGATGACCCAGTCTGAGCAAGCTGGGAATGCCTGATCTCCCTTGGTTTAATGTAGAGGAAGGGATCCAATGGCTTAGGGATATTGGGATACTGGAGTGGATTAGTCACTTTAGATTAGTCATTTCAGCTGGGAGGGTCCAGAAGATATACCCTTGACTAATGCTTTGCAAAATAGATTTGTGAGCGTAGCACCTGCATCTTTGAAGAGCCCTGTGATAGCTCTTTTCTGTATGTCAGATATAACAGTGGAACTGTAGTCACTCAACTACAAAATTTAAATACAATGGGAATAATTGGATCCCGAGGTGGCAGGGACCAAGTGGTGACTGTCAAAGGCAACTGTCAAAGGCAATGTGGGTGTGGCTACCTTAATGGATAGCAGAGGCAAGGCAGCGATGAGAGTAGTCTGAGTCATGCAGAGCTCTGGCATTGGCTAATTAATCACAGTGTTCCTAGAAGTGAAATTGATAGGAAGTCTAAAGCATTCCTACTTAATTTATATAAGCAGAAAACATCCAGGTCAAATGGAAAGAAGACTAATTTGAATTATAAAAACAGAGAATCATGCCCCCTCAATCAGTTTCCAGACTTGATCCAGTTTACAGAACCAGAACCCCTTGAATGAAGGGGAGGCCTGGTCCCCTTGAGGAAGGACCCCAGCATACTACTGACAATGTATGCTGTTAATCCTTCTCCCATCCTTCCCCAAGAAGACTTCTGGCCTTTTACCAGGGTAACTGTGCATTGGAGAAAGGGAAATGATCAGACATTTTTGGGACTACTGGACACTGGCTAGAGCTGACATTGATTCTGGAGGAACCAAAACGTCATTGTGGTCCTCCAGTTAAAGCAGGGGCTTATGAAGGTCATGTAATTAATGGAGTTTTAGCTTAGGTCCAACTTACAGTGGGTCCAGTGGGTCGCCAGACTTCTCCTCTGGTCATTTCCCCAGTACCAGAATGCATAATTGGAATAGGCATACTTAGCAGCTGGCAGAACCCCACATTGGTTCCCTGACTGGTAGGGTGAAGGTTATTATGGTTAGAAAGGCCAAATGGAAGCCATCAGAGATGCTTCTACCTAGAAAAATTGTAAATCAGAAACAATATCGCATCCCTGCAGGGATTACAGAGATTAGTGCCACCATCAAGAACCTGAAAGACACAGGGGTGATGATTTCCACCACATCCCATTTCAACTCTCCCATTTGGCTTGTGCAGAAGACAGATGGATCATGGAGGATGACAGTGAATTATCATAAGCTTAACCAAATTTTGACTCCAATTGCAGCTGTTGTGCCAGATGTGGTTTCATTGCTTGAACAAATTAACGTATCTCCTGGTACCTGGTATGCAGCCATTGACTTGGCAAATGCCTTTGTTTCCATTTCTGTCTATAAGGCCCACCAGAAGCAATTTACCTTCAGCAGACAAGGGCAGCAATATACCTTTACTGTCCTACCTCAGGGGTATATCAAATCTCTGGCCTTGTGTCACAATCTTATAAGGAGATACTTTGATCAATTTTCACTTCCACAAGATATCACACTGGTCTAGTACATTGATGACATTATGCTGATTGGATCCAGTGAGCAAGAGATAGCAAACACCCTGGATTTGTTGGTGGGATATTTGTATGCCAGAGGATGAGAAATAAATCCAACTAAAATTCAGGGACCTTCTAACTTGTACAGTAAAATTTCTAGGGGTCCAGTGGTATGGGGCCTGTCAAGATATTCCTTCTAAGGTTAAGGATAAGTTTCTGCATTTGGCCCCTCCTACAACAAAGAAAGAGGCATAATGCTTAGTGGGCCTATTTGTATTTTAGAGGCAACACATTCCTCATTTGGGTGTGTTACTCTGGCCCATTTATTGAGTGACCTGAAAGGCTGCCAGTTGTGAATGATGTCCAGAACAGGAAAAAGCTCTGCAACAGGTCCAGGCTGCTGTGCAAGCTGCTTTGCCACTTGGGCCATATGACCCAGAAGATCTGATGGTGCTTGAGGTGTCAGTGACAGATAGGGTTGCTGTTTGGAGCCTTTGACAGGTCTCCATGGGTGAATAACAAGGGAGGTCTTTAGGATTTAGGAGAAAGGCCCAGCCACCTTCTGCATATAACTACTCTCCTTTTGAGAGATAGCTCTTGGCCTGTTACTGGGCGTTGGTGGAAACTGAAAGTTCGACTACGGGTCATCAAGTCGCCATGTGACCTGAACTGCCTCTCATGAACTGGATGCTTTATGACCCATCTAGCAATAAAGTTGGTCGTGCACAGCAGCATTCCATCATAAAATGGAAGTGGTATATACGTTATCAGCCTTGAGCATGTCCTGAAGGCACAAGTAAGTTACATGAGAAAGTGGCTCAAATGCCCATGGTCTCCACTCATGCCACCCTGCCTTCCCTCCCCCAGTCTGCACCAATGGCCTCATGGGGACTTCCCTATGATCAGTTGACAGAGGAAGAAGAGACTAGGCCCTGGTTCACAGACGGTTCTGCATGATATGCAGTCACCACCTGAAAGTGGAGAGCTACAGCACTGCATCCCCTTTCTAGGACATCCTTGAAGGACAGTGGTGAAGGGAAATCTTCCCAGTGGGCAGAATTTCAAGCAGTGCACCTGATTGTGCACTTTGCATGGGAGGAGAAATGGCCAGATGTGCGATTAAATACTGATTCATGTGCTGTAACCAATAGTTTGGCTGGATGGTCAAGGACTTGGAAGAAGCATGATTGGAAAATTGGTGATAAATAAATTTGAGGAAGAGATATATGGCTGGACCTCTCTGAGTGGTCAAAAACTGTGAATATATTTGTATCCCATGTGAGTGCTCACCAACGGGTGACCTCACCAGAGAAGGATTTTAATTATCAAGTGGCTAGCATGACCCTTTCTGTGGACACCACTCAGCTACCCCTGTCATCAACCAATGGGCCCATGAACAAAGTGGCCATGGTGGCAGGGATGGAGGTTATGCATGGACTCAGCAACATGAACATCCACTCACCAAGGCTGATCTGGCTACGGCCACTGTTGAGTGCCTAATCTGCCAGCAGCAGAGACCAATACTGAGCCCTCAATATGGCACCATTCCTCGGGGTGATCTGCCAGCTACCTGGTAGCAGGTTGACTATATTGGACCTCTTCTATCATGGAAAGGGCAGAGGTTTATCCTCACTGGAATAAACACTAGCTCTAGATATGGGCTTGCCTATCTTCCACACATTCCTTCTGCCAAGACTGACATCTGTGGACTCACAGAATGCCTAATCCACCATCATCGAATTCCACACATCATTGCCTCTCACCAAGGCACCCACTTTATGGCTAAAGAAGTGGGGCGGTGGGCTCATGCTCATGGAATTCACTGATATTAGCATGTTCCCTATCATCCTGAAGCAGCTGGATTGATAGAACAGTCAAATGGCCTTTTGAAGTCACAATTACACACCAACTAGGTGACAATATTTAGCAGGGCTGGCGCAAAGTCCTCCAGAAGGCCATGTATGCTCTGAATCAGCATCCAATATATGGTACTCTTTCTCCCACAGCCAGAATTCACGGGTCCAGGAATCAAGGGGTGGAGGTGGAAGTGGCACCACTCACCATCACCCCTAGCGATCCACTAGCAAAATTTTTGCTTCCTGTCCCCATGACATTATGTTCTGCTGGCCTTGAGGTGTTAGGTCCAGAGGGAAGAACACTGCCACCAGGACTCACAACAATGATTCCATTAAACTGGAAGGTAAGATTGTCACCTGGACACTTTGGACTCCTCCTACCTCTAAGTCAACAGGCTAAGAAAGGAGTTACAGTGTTTGCTGGGCTGATAGACCCAGACTATCAAGATGAAATCATTCAACTACTCCAGAATGGAGACAAGGAAGAATATGCATGGAATACAGGAGATCAATTAGGGTGTCTCTTAGTATTACCATGCCCTGTGATTACGGTCAATGGGAAACTACAGTAGCACAATCCGGGCAGGACTTCAAATGGCCCAGACCCTTCAGGAATTAAGGTTTGGGTCATTCCACCAGAAAAAAAAAAAAACTATGACCTGCTAAGGTCCTTGCTGAAGACAAAGGGAATACAGAATGGGTAGTAGAAGTAACTGGTTATCAATATCAGCTGTGACCATGTGACCAGCTGCAGAAATGAGGATGGTAATTGTCATGAGTATTTCCTCCTTTTGTTAAAAACATGTTTGTGCATGTATACAGTTGTACTATGAAAATATCTTCATTTTATTTTTTTCCTTTAGCATGGTGATGTAAGATTTATTGACTTCATATCAGCATTTAAATATTGTTAACTTTATGTAATAGCATTTGGGTTGGGGATTGGTGCATTTCTGGTTGTACAAAGGGTAATTGTATTATGTTAGGCATAATTATGACCTTATTATTATCTTTACTTGAAGATTATGTATGATCTCAGGAGATGTCTATAGGTTCAGGTAGACAACAGGTGGACTTGTGATGGCTAATATTGTCAACTTGATTGGATTGAGGGATGCAAAGCATTGATCCTGGGTATATCTGTAAGAATGTTGCCAAAGGAGTTAACATTTTAGTCAGTGGGTTGGGAAAGGCAGACCCACCCTTAATCTGGGGGGGCACTATCCTATCGGCTGCCAGTGTGGCCAGGATATAAAGCAGGCAGAACAACATGAAATTGCTAGACTGGTTCAGCCTCCTAGTCTACATCATTCTCCCATGCTGAATGTTTCCTGCCCTTGAACATCAGACTCCAAGTTCTTCAGCTTTGGGAATCAGACAGGCTTCCTTACTCCTCAGCTTGCAGATGGCCTATTGTGGGAACTTGTGATCACGTGAGTTAATACTACTTAATAAACTCCCATATATATGTATCTTATTAGTTCTGTCCCTCTAGGGAACCCTGACTAATACAACACGTAATTGAATATTTAACATTATTGAGTGTGACAGGCCATCTTAACATAAAGAAATAAATCAGTTTTCTAAGATTACTGATCATTGATGCAGACAAAGAAGACACAGACATACCTTGTTTGATTGTGGTTTGCTTTACTGTGCTTCACACATAAGAGTCTGTTGTACCAATTCTTATGGCGACTCTATGTCTATCAAATCTATTGGCACCATTTTTCCAACAACATAAGCTCACCCATGTATTGGTATCGCATTTTGGTAGTCTCCTAATATTTCAGACATTTTCATTATTATTATATCTGTGTTGGTGATATTTGATTAGGGATCCTTGATGTTACCGTTGTGATTGTTTTAAGGAACCACAAACTGTGCCACTATATGAAGACGAACTTCATCAATAAATATAGTGTGCATTCTTTTTAATTTAATTTTATTTTTTGATTATACTTTAAGTTTTAGGGTACATGTGCACAACGTGCAGGTTTGTTACATATGTATACATGTGCCATGTTGGTGTGCTGCACCCATTAACTCGTCATTTACATTAGGTATATCTCCTAATGCTATTCCTCCCCACTCCCCCCACCCCACGCCAGGCCCCGGTGTGAAGCTGGAAACCACCATTCTCAGCAAACTATCTCAAGGACAAGAAACCAAACACCACATGTTCTCACTCATAGGTGGGAATTGAACAATGAGAACACTTGGACACAGGAAGAGGAACATAGTGTGCATTCTTACTGTGCCACTGATAGGCCATTCCTTTTCTCCCTCCCTCTGCTCAAGCCACACTATTCCGTAAGAGACAATATTGAACTTAGGCCAATTGATAACCCTGTGATGGCCTCTAAGTGTTCAAGTAACAGGAAGATCAGTCTGTCTCTCCCATTAAATCAAAAGCTAGAAATGATTGAGCTTAATGAGGAAGGCATGAGATGGGCCGAAAGCTAGGATTCTTGCATCACATAACCAAGCTCTGAATGTAAATAAGTTATAAAATGAAATTAAAAGTGTTATTCCACGTATGCATTACAAGAAAGCAAAACAGCCTTATTGGTGACATGAAGAAAGTTTGAGTACTCTGGATAGATCAAACCAGGGATAACACTCCCTTAAGCCAAAGCCTAATGAAGAGCAGGACTGTAACTCTTCAATTCTGTGAAAGCTGGGAAAGCTGGGGAAGCTGCAGAAGAAAAGTTGGAAACTAACAGAGATTGATTCATGAGGTTTAAGTAAAGAAGCTGCCTCTATAACTTCAAGGTGCAAAGTGAGGCAGCAAGTGCAGATGGAGAAGTTGCAGCAAGTTATTCAGAAGCTCTAAATAAGACAATTGATAAATATGGCTACACTAAAGTATAGATTTTTAATGTAGATAAAACAGCCTTCTATTAGAAATAGGTGCCATCTAGAACTTTCACAGCTGGAAAGAAGGCAATGCCTGGCTTCAAAGCTTCAAAGAACAGGTTGATTCTCTTGTTAGGGGCTCATGCAGCTGGTGATCTGAAGTTGAAGCCAGTAATCATTTACCATTCTGAAAATCCTAGGGCCCTTAAGAATTATGCCAAATCTAATCTGCCTGTGCTCTAGAAATGAAACAAAGCCTGAATTAAAGCACATCTGTTTTCAGCATGGTTTACTAAATATTTTAAGCCCAATGTTGAGACCTAATGCACAGAAAAAAATATTAATTCCAAAATATGACTGCTCATTGACAATGAATCTGTTCACCCAAGAGCTCTGTTGTAGATGTACATGGAGGTTAATATTGTTTTCATACCTGCTAACACCATACGCATTCTGCATCCCATGAATAAGGGAGTAATTTTAACTTTCAAGTCTTATTTGATAAATAAACCTTAAGGTTATAGCTGGCATAGATAGTGATTCCCCTGGTTGATACGAGAAAAGTAAATTGAAAACCTTCTGAAAAGGATTCACCATTCTAGGTGCCATTAAGAACAATCATGATACATTGGAGAAGGTCAAAATATCAACATTAACGGGGGTTTGAAAGAAGATGATTAAAACCCTCACTGATGACTTGAGAAGTTCAAGACTTCAGTGGAGGAAGTAACTGCAGATGAGGTGGAAATAGCAAGAGAACTAGAGTTAGAAGTGAATCCTGAAGATGTGACCGAATTGCTGCAATCTCATGATCAAACTTGAGTGGAATGGGGAGTTGCTTCTTATGGATGAGGAAAGAAAATGTTTCTTGAGATGAAACCTTCCAGTAAAAATGCTGTGGACATTGTTGAAATGACAACAAATAACTTATAAAATTACATAAACTTAGTTAATAAATCAGTAGCAGAGTCTGGGAGGATTGACTCCAATTTTGAAAGTCCTATTGCAAGTAAAATGCTGTGGTAAAAGCATCACATGCTACAGATAATTCTTTAGTGAAAGAAATAACCAAGTAAGGAGGCAAACTTCATTATCATCTTATTTTAAGAAATTGTCACAGCCACCTCAACCTTCAGCCACCACCACCCTGGTCAGTCAGCAGCCATCAGCATCAACAAAAGATTATTACTTACTAAAGGCTCAGATGATTTTTAGCATTTTTTACCAATAAAGTATTTTTAATCAAGATATATACATCATTTTGTTTAGACAAAACATAATGCTATTGTGCAGTGAATAGATCACATAATAGTGTAAACATCCCTTTTATGTGCACTGGGAAACCAAAAATTTTATGTGATTTGCTTTATTGCAATATTGAGGTGGTCTGGGGACAAACTCAAAATACCTCTAAAGTATATCCAATATCTGGTACATACCTCCTTTTCTGTCTACTTACAAGATATAAAAGAAAAATTTTGCAAAACCTTTACACCTTTATATAATATATATATTTTTGAGACAGTCTTGATCTGTTGCCCAGGCTAGAGTACAGTGGCACTATCTCTACTCACTGCAACCTCTGCCTCCTGGGTTGAAGCGATTCTCCTGCCTCAGCCATCGGAGTAGCTGGAATTACAGGCACACACCACCATGCCTGGTTATTTTGTATTTTTAGTAGAGACGGGGTTTCACCATGTTGGCCAGGCTGGTCTCGAACTCCTGACCTCAAGAGATCCACCCGCCTTGGCCTCCCAAATTGCTGGGATTACAGGCATGAGCCACCGCGCCCGGCCCCTGTAATTTTAATGATCCAGGATATTTGACATCTTAAACTTGAGAGAAAATAGATGATCCATTGTACTGTCATCTTTTGTATTTCACCTTTGAGATTTTTAGTTTTATTATGATATAAAGAATGTATTAAACCAAATAAAATTCTGTCTTTTTAATGATCAGGTAATATTTTTACGTAGTAACTAAATTCATATCAATGTAAAACATTATAGTAGGCTGAATAGTGTCTCTTCAAAATTCATGTTCTCCTGAAACTTCAGAATGCGACCTTATTGGAACATAGGGTCTTTGCAGAGGTAATTAGTTAAAGGCCTCATGATGAAATCATCCTGGATTTGGGTTTGATCTTAAATCCAGTGACCGTATCCTTATAAGAATAGATGAGTATATAATGAGACTTAAAGAGAAAGCAAGACCAAATGAAGATAGAGGCAGAGACTGGAGCTGTGATGCCACAAACCGCAGAACACTAGCGACCACCAGAAGTAGATGGGGAAGAAAAGGATTCTCCCCTAGAGTCTTAGAAGGTACTATGGCCCTACTAACACCTTTATTTCAGACTTCTGATCTCCAGAACTGTGAGAGAACAAATTTCTGTTGTTTTAAGGCATCTACCTTATGGTACCTTAATATGGAGGTCCTAGGAAACAGATACAAAATGTTAGCAGAAGAATGAAACACAATATGTTGGAGATTGAGTTTTGCAAAATGTCTTTTATGCCTTATTAAACAAATATTTAACCATCGGCTATTTCAGAAGTGCTGTTACATATTTGAAAGGTAAGATTCACTAATATATAATCAAATAATGTTTCTGCTCATAAAGGAATTATAATATAGTAAGAGAGAAAGACAAAAATAATTGCTCTGCAATATGATGAGTAAAATGAAATAAACGAGATGTGTTTGTTAATTAGAGAAGGATAAGATGGAGCTGTGAATTAGAGAGGTTATAAATTAGAGCAGTAATGACAGGAGATTCAAATACTCCTTGAAGAATCAAAACATGAAACTTCGTTAGGTTGTTATGAACGAGCTTCTCATATTTAAGAATAGGAGAGTGTTCTTCCATCTGTGGGCAATACAGGTATAGGTGGAAAAGGCTACCTGTTAAGTTGTACGAACAGTTTTATTTGTTAAGGATTAGTAATTTCAACAAGAGAGGCATATAATATACTGGTATTCTCTAATGTAATGACTAAAAATAAATATACAGTTCCTTTAAAACTGATATTTTCTATGAAATCTTTATAAAAAGTTTCTGAGATGAATATGTTTTACTGGATATTGGATATCTTCAACCGTGCTAAAGTAAGCAGTTTTAAATTTAATTAAAAATGAATATATCAATAAGGAGTATCAGCTGAGTATAGAATGTATCAGATAAGTATATAATGAGACTTACGGCAAGACCAAGTGAAGATGGAGGCAGAGACTGGGGCTGTGCTGCCACAAACCACAGAACACTAGCGACCACCAGAACTCGATGGGGAAATTAATTAGATTCAAAATCATACGCATTTAATCTACTCCTATTATCCTGGGATTCTGAATGTTTAATCTAATTCAGTAAAAATACTAATATTGTAATTATAGTGGAGCCAGAAATTTAGCAGTTAGAAATTTGCATAATCTCAAATGGATTGATTGGAAAATTGTTGCATTCAGGAAAACCTGTAGCTAAACTCTTCAAGATATAAGCCAATTAAAAATGTACAAACTACAGTAATAGGGCAATATAGTTAAAAGTGTAAAAGTAAACAATGCAAGAGAATATATATTAAAAATAGAAAATTAAGGAATGCATATCATAAAAAATTTCATATGTTTATAAAGTCATATTATACACATCATAATTATATATTTTAAAGCAATTTAGAAAGACAAGCAAAGAAAAAATCATAAAACACTGAAACACATAATTGATGCTTGAATATTTTAATAATCATTGACATCATGTGATATCTACTACTCAGAAAAGATACACAAAAGTGAACAACACAAAAATGTGTATTTTAATCAGAGGCTTGAGGTGAAGAAATAAGATTTATTTTCTCTTTCATTAGTCATTATTTTCTATTCCAAGTAATATCCAAATATTTTGTCATCATATTCTTACCTTCTGTTTCTCACACGTGCTTAAAGAGAAAATAATTTGCATATAAAATTAATTTCTTACTAATTTCCCTGTTTGATGGATTTATTTTCAGCAAATGAAGACAGAAACTTACTTTTAATCACTCTTAATCACCTATCTTATGTTAGATGATGTTTAATAAAGTACATTAGTATGCATTTGGGCAGAATTTTATTGTACTATAGCTTACACATTGCTTTGTGTTTAATTCCTTACCCATATAATGATCTGATAATCTTATTAGTAAAATAAAAACTCGAATAAACTATCTCTCCTCTCTTCCTTAAGTAATCACATCTCCTGAAGTATAAATTGTGACACTTGATTGTGTCACCAATTCTTGCTTTTTCATTATATTTTTATAATAATTTGCTGGAGTCATGGGGCTAACGAATTACTACTAAAAATGAATAACTGTCATTTTTGTTGATATTTATGTCCGAAAACATTATTTATTTATTTAGAGATGGAGTCTTGCACTGTGGGCTGGGCTGGAGTGCAGTGGCACGACCTTGACCCACTGGAACCTCCGCCTCCCAGGTTCTAGTGATTCTCCTGCTTCAGCCTCCCGAGTTGCTAGGATTACAGGTGCCCACCACCATGCCTGGCTAATTTTTTGTATTCTTAGTACAGACAGGGTTTCACTATGTTGTTCAGGCTTGTCTCAAACTCTTGACCTCCTGATCTGCTCACCTTAGCCTCCCAAAGTGCTGGAATTACAGGCGTGAGCCCACCGCACCTGGCTGAAAATATGCTTTTTAAGTATTTTCAATAATTTATTTACTAATTATTTGTTATTAAGTCTAAGTGTTCTACTCCTGACCAAAACAACTGCAACAACAACAAAAAAAACTTACAAAAATCTCCATTGTGCCTAACAACATGGTCCTCGAAGCATTTAATGTGTACCTTGAGAGCCCGACAAGACTAGTAATTGAGTTTTGGTCAGAAAAAAAGAACATTCATATTTATTTAACATTAACCTTTACGCTTTACTACAATTTAATATGCAAGTTGATGAAATAGTTTTCACATAGAACATATATAAGACAATCTTTTTTAATAAGGAATATTCAAGAAATATTGAAGGAAATGTGGAAATTTTAAAATGCAGAGCCAAGTGCTTAAAAATTTGCCTTCATTTGTTTATTTTTCTTCAACATATTTCAGACAAATTTCAAGTCTATTTTTTTGGGAGGATATCTTTTTTGTTATAAAATATATTTGGCCCTAGAAATATGCTTAGACTTTGCATGGTATATATATTTTCAACCTTTGACTTTCCAAATTACTGTACAGTTTACTCATGGACAACATGGATTTGAATAATGTGGGTCCCCTTACATGTAGATTTTTTCCAAGAAATATATTGCCAAATTATTTGAAGATTTGTTACAATTATAGAAAACTTGCAGATGAACCACATAGCCAAGAAATACCATAATACCATAAAAATTAAGAAAAGTTAGGTATGTCACAAATGCAAAATATCTATAGATCCTAGCCTATGTATGTGTTTATCACCTGTTTATGTTATCAGTAAGGAATCCTGTCAAATATTAGTAGTTAAGGTTATTAGTAGTAAAGTTTGTAGGAGTCAAAAGTTATATACAAATTTTCAAAGGCACGGGGCATGGTGGGGGATGAAAGTCACTAACCCTTGTGTTGTTAAAGTGTCAAATGTGTTAATGCAAGTCCCTTTAATTGTTGTTTGCAGTATAGTCATTATTGAATTATCAAGATTAAACTTTTTTTTGAACTGCATTTTTTGTTGGTTTTCATTTAACATTTGTTAAAAATATGTTTGTTAAAACTTACTATTTTACTATTTATTTTTTAACTTTGCTTTTCTATGATGTTACCTCCTTTTTCATTTATACTTTTATTAACTTAGTATTTTTAATATCCCTTTGTTTTTTTCTATTTGAACGTCATATTCACACATGAATCATATCTATCAGTTATTTCAGAAATTACAACATGAATTATTAAAGTACAAAAATCTAATGTAATTAGTTCTTTTACCTCTTTGAAAAACAATAGGGTACGTTAATAACTTTAACTCAATTTGCCTCTTAAAAATTCGAAGTCATTAATTGTTATATATTCTTTTTATAACTTTGGATTTCTATCTGGATTTTTTTTCCTGCCTCCCTGGACTTCCTTCTTTATTTTTGGCAATTGATTATTTTAAGGAATAGCTCTCCAAAGCGGACAATTACATATAATGTAGAGAATTTTAGAATTCATGGTAGTCTTGGACCATAATATTATTTCACATATACTGAAATTTTCTACTTTGTCAATACGACAGGAGAATAATTTCTTCTTTTATTTTTAAAATTTAAGAGTCTTACAACAATGTGGTTTTCATTTTCTCACTTTCACTGTCGTGGCTTATTATTGTGAGGCTTACACAATTATTATTTTATTTTAAGCAGTGAATTGTCATTTATAGAATCTATGTCTTTACCACTTCTGAATCTTTTAATAATGTACTTCAAGTTTCCACCTGTTATCATTTTCTCTAGGATTTCTCTAATGGGTCTAGAGTAGCTTATATTCGCCAGTGCATTAAGCCCTACGTCTAAGTAAAGGCTTTTCTGACACTTTGAGTATTCAACAAGGTTGATCCGCTCTGGCTGATAGATTTTCAATTTCTCACTAACCTGAGTAAGATCTAGTAGTTGCTAAGGTTACAATTGCTGGCTAGTTGCTTTTCTTTTGTAGTTATATCTTGATCAGATGTATGGAGCCTTACCCTGGGTATGAAAATCTTAATTATCTCTATATGAAGTCTGAAACTTTTTTAAAAAAATTTCCAACCTCTCGTTTGTTCTCCCCTGCCTGTTCCAGAAACATCAACATTCCCAAAGTCCGTGACATGCTGTGTCAGACCAATAAGACTGTCACAATCTTCTTCATTTTTCTGTTCCTGTATTACCTCTGGAAAGTGTCTCCAGGCAGAAATTCAAGGAGAATTTGTGTTTCAACTTTTGTTTCTTATCTCTCAGGGAACACAATACATTCTTTTTAAATGTCTCACTACTGTTGAATTAAATATTTTTTTCTACTTTTTTAGTTTGTATTTTGTTTGTTTGTTTTGCTAGAGGGCTAGTCTTGTACATATTACTTCATGATTACTGGACAAGGACTCCTTTCACTTTTGTTTGTTTTGAGACGGAGTCTCCCTCTGTCTCCTAGGCTGGAGTGCAGCGGCATGATCTCGGCTCACTGCAACCTCTGCCTCCAGGGATGAAGTGATTCTCCTGCCTCAGCTTCCCAAGTAGATGGGATTACAGGTGCCCACCAACACACCCAGCTAATTTTTGTATTTTTAGTAGAGATGGGGTTTCACCATGTTGGCCAGGCTGGTCTTCAACTCCTGACTTCAGGTGATTCGCCCACCTCAGCCTCCCAAAGTGCTGGGATTAGAGGCATAAGCCACTGCGCCCAACCCCTTTCACTTATTTTTCAGCAAATTTATGCTGTGATAACTGCTCCATTTTTGCTTTATTCTTATTCCTAACATAAGTCCTTATTATGAGTCCACTATCAGAGACATTTTCCAGCACACTTTCTTTGACAGGCCCAGGGGTCCTAAATTTCATCCCAGGAGTACAAGTCTAAGAAGTGTACTCCTTCACATCCCTTGTAGGTTGGATTTCTAGGTATTTTATTCTCTTTGAAGCAGTTGTGAATGGGAGTTCACTCATGATTTGGCTGTTTGTTACTGGTGTATAAGAATGCTTGTGATTTTTGCACATTGATTTTGTATACTGAGACTTTGCTGAAGTTGCTTATCAGCTTAAGGAGATTTTGGGCTGAGAAGATGGGGTTTTCTAAATATACAATCATGTCATCTGCAAACAGGGACAATTTGACTTCCTCTTTTCCTAATTGAATACCCTTTATTTCTTTCTCCTGCCTGATTGCCCTGGCCAGAACTTCCAACACTATGTTGAATAGGAGTGGTGAGAGAGGGCATCTCTGTCTTATGCCAGTTTTCAAAGGGAATGCTTCCAGTTTTTGCCCATTCAGTATGATATTGGCTGCGGGTTTATCATAAATAGTTCTTATTATTTTGAGATACATCCCGTCAATACCTAATTTATTGAGAGTTTTTAGCATGAAGGGCTGTTGAATTTTGTCAAAGGCCTTTTCTGCATCTATTGAGATAACCATGTGGTTTTTGTCTTTGGTTCTGTTTATATGCTGGATTATGTTTATTGATTTGCGTATGTTGAACCAACCTTGCATCCCAGGGATGAAGCCCACTTGATCATGGTGGATAAGCTTTTTGATGTGCTGCTGGATTTGGTTTGCCAGTATTTTATTGAGGATTTTTGCATCGATGTTCATCAGGGATATTAGTCTAAAATTCTTTTTTTTTGTTGTGTCTCTGCCAGGCTTTGGCATCAGGATACCACTGGTCAACTAAATAAAAGAAGACACAAACAAATGGAAGAACATTCCATGCTCATGGATAGGAAGAATCAATATCGTGAAAATGGCCAAACTGCCCAAGGTAATTTATAGATTCAATGCCATCCCCATCAAGCTACCAATGACTTTCTTCATAGAATTGGAAAAAAACTACTTTAAAGTTCATATGGGACCAAAAAAGAGCCCACATTGCCAAGTCAATCCTAAGCCAAAAGAACAAAGCTGGAGGCATCATGCTGCCTGACTTTAAACTATACTACAAGGCTACAGTAACCAAAACAGCATAGTACTGGTACCAAAACAGAGATATAGACCAGTGGAACAGAACAGAGCCCTCAGAAATAATACTACACATCTACAACTTTCTGATCTTTGACAAACCTGTCAAAAACAAGAAATGGGGAAAGGATTCCCTATTTAATAAATGGTGCTGGGAAAACTGGCTAGCCATATGTAGAAAGCTGAAACTGGATCCCTTCCTTACACTTTGTACAAAAATTAATTCAAGATGGTTCAAAGACTTAAATGTTAGACCTAAAACCATAAAAACCCTAGAAGAAAACCTAGGCAATACCATTCAGGACATAGGCATGGGCAAGGACTTCATGTCTAAAACCACCAAAAGCAATGGCAACACAAGCCAAAATTGACAAATGGGATCTGATTAAGCTAAAGAGTTTCTGCACAGCAAAAGAAACTATCATCAGAGTGAACAGGCAACCTACAGAATGGGAGAAAAATTTTGCAATCTACTCATCTGACAAAGGGCTAATATCCAGAATCTACAAAGAACTCAAACAAATTTACAAGAAAAAAACAAACAATCCCATCAAAAAGTGGGTGAAGGATGTGAACAGACACTTCTCAAAAGAAGACATTTATGCAGCCAACAGGCACACGAAAAAATGCTCATCATCACTGGCCATCAGAGAAATGCAAATCAAAATCATGAGATACCATTTCACACCAGTTAGAATGGCGATCATTAAAAAGTCAGGAAACAACAGGTGCTGGAGAGGATATAGAGAATAGGAACACTTTTACACTGTTGGTGGGACTGTAAACTAGTTCTACCATTGTGGAAGACAGTGTGATTCCTCAAGGATCTAGAACTAGAAATACCATTTGACCCAGCCATCCCATTACTGGGTATATACCCAAAGGATTATAAATCATGTTGCTATAAAGACACATGCACACATATGTTTATTTTGGCACTATTCACAATAGCAGAGACTTGGAACCAACCCCAATGTCCATCAATGATAGACTGGATTAAGAAAATGTGGCAGATATACACCATGGAGTACTACGCAGCCATAAAAAAGGATGAGTTCATGTCCTTTGTAGGGACATGGATGAAGCTGGAAACCATCATTCTCAGCAAACTATCGCAAGGACAAAAAACCAAACGCCGCATGTTCTCACTCATAGGTGAGAATTGAACAATGAGAACACTTGGACACAGGAAGGGGAACATCACACACCGGGGCCTGTCATGGAGGGGGAAAAGGGGGGAGGGATAGCATTAGGAGATATGCCTAATGTAAATGATGAGTTAATGGGTGCAGCACACCAACATGGCACATGTGTACATATGTAACAAACCTGCACGTTGTGCACATGTACCCTAGAACTTAAAGTATAATGAAAAAGAAAAAAAAAAAGAAGCGTACTCCTAGTTTGTCAAACTCTCTGCCATATATCTTTGACAGGCAAATGACCGCAGAGGAAATAAGCCACAAATATGGGCTCAACTTTCTAAACTTCCTTCTCCTTCTAACTAAGAAATTACTTATTATCTTGTTAAATAAGTGGTGTGTTCTAATTTTTTTTGAGAAGTGCTAACTTCCTCATTATTTTTAGTAAAAGGGTTGACCTAATTTATATGGCTGATTATGGTCAGCAAATATTTTCTGTATGTTTCCTCATTAGGAATATGTGCGGACCTTCTCCTCCTAATAGTCATGTTACTTAAATTATCCTTAATATTTCCCATGTTTTTAATTTCTGGCTTACTGGATAATTTCTCAGATCTCTATGCATGTTTATTAATATTTTATATAGATGTATAATCCCTCATTTTTATCAATCTTTTTATTTGAGATATATTTAGAGTCACAGGAAGCAAGAAATAATACAGAAAGTTTCCTTGTGATCTTTACCCAGTCTCCCCCAATGGTAACATCTTGCAAAAAGACAAAGATACTGACATTGATACAGTAGAAATACAGAACACAATAAGAATCCCTCATGTTACCTTTTATAACCAACCTACTTTCCTCTAACCTGAACCCATCTAAATTTTGTAATCTATTAATCTATTCTCTACCTCAACAACTTTGCCACTACAAAGATATTACATAAATGAAATTCTAGAATAAAACCTTTTATGAGTGGTGTTTGTTGCTTAGCATAATTCTCTGGAATGTTATGTGTTATCTGTCACAGTGATTTTCCTTATTACCGCTGAGAACTCTTCCATGGGATGAATGTACTAAATATTGTTAAACCATTGACCCATTGAAGAGCCTCCAGGTTGTTTCCAGATGTGGGCTATTAATAATAAAGATGCTGTACACATTCATGTGTAGACTTTGTGTAAAAATGCATTTATTTCTCTCGGATGTATGCCAAGGAGTATAATGCTGGTTTGTACTGTATTTGCATGTTTAGTTTTTTAAAAAACTGCCAAAATATTTTCAGAGCATTTTTGCTATTTAACATTACCATTAGCAAGGTAGGAATAATGTCATTTCTGCGTGTCCTTGCTGGCATTTGGTGTTGTCAATATTTTTTACTTCATCCATTCTGATGTGTGTAGGATTATCTTCTGAGGTTTTAATTTGTATTGCTCTAGTGGCTAATAATGTTGAACATCTAATATGCTTACTTGCCACCTTTAGCTCTTCTTCATTGAAATGTCTCATTACGTTTTTTTTTTCCTGTTTTCTAACTGTATTATTTGACTTTTTAGTGTTGAGATTTGAGAATTTTAAAATATATTTTAGACAGCAGTTCTTTGTGGGATGTGAATTAGGAAAATATTTATTTTTTCTAGTCTGTTGTTTGTCAGTTCCTTCTCTTAACAGAATCTTTCACAAAGTGAAAGTTTTTCATTTTGATGAAGCCCAATTTATCAATGTATCCTTTTAAGGATCATGTTTTTGGTGTAAATTCTAAGCAATATTTGCCTATTTCTGAATCCTGAAAGTGTTTTCATCTTTTTTCTAAAGGTTTCATAGTTTTACTTTGTTGTATAAGTTCATGATAATTTTGAATTAATTTTTGTAAAATATATAAAATGTAGGCCAAGTTTTTAAAATTTTCGTTTTGTTTTATAACTTTGTCCTGCGGATGTCCAATTACTCTGCCACCACTCATTAAAAACTCTATCTTTATGCACTAAATTGCTTTTGTTTATTTATCATAATTGGTTGGGCATATTTGTGTGGGTCTATTTATGTGATTTCTACTATGTTTCGTTGATCTATGTGTCTACTCCTCTAATTATACCATGCATTCTTAGTCTGTAGCTGAATAGTAAGTCTTGAAATTGAGTATTCTGACTCCTTCCCATTATCCTTATTTTTAAAAATTATTTAGGCTAGTCTACTTTCTTTGTCTTACTATACAAATTTTCAAATAATCCTATCAATATCTAATGTAAATCTTGCTGGGATGTTGATTGTGATTGTGTTAAACCCATATACAACTTTGGGAAATTGCCATCTTTATTTTATGTTAAATCTTTCAATCTGTGAGGCCGTATGTCACTCCATTGATTAACTATTTTCTAATATTTTCCTCACTGTTGTGTATTTTTCATGCAAACGTCCTGCATGGTTTGGTCAAATGTACAGCTAAGCATTTTATTATATTTTTAGTGATTGTTAATTTTATTGTTTTTTAAATTTTAACATCTGTGTTCATTTAAGTATATGTAAATACAATAAATGTTTGTATGCTTATCACTGAGGTTTATCAGGATAGTAAGTGATATAATAAAATGTTTTGTTAGCAACAAAACCTAGTCATGCCACCATTAGTGTGTCTTATAAGTTTTTTTAAAAAGCAATGTATTTTCCTTCTACAATATTTCCTGTTGTTTTCTATTTTTCACTGTCAATATATTTATTTTTACATTAATAACATATTATTTGCTGATCAAAGAGCCAATGCCATTTACTTTTATTAAGATCCTTAGTATTTTATTATATTCTGTTCTCAAGTATCCACTGACTGCTCCAAACTGTCCTGTCTTTCAAAATTGCATAGAAATTATATGGAAATAAATAAAATTACAGAGTTAAAAGTATAGTCTATTAATCCAACCACTTAGCCAGATGTCCATTCATCATTGTATTTATTTATTTATTTCGCTAGTTAACAGGTGTATCAAGCACGTATAATGTGTCCATCATGGTCCAGGTGCTGAGAATACAATGAAAACAACATAGACAGAAATTCTTGCACCTTGGGAAGTATATACTTTTCATCTTGTCAATGAAGCATAAACTTTAATTTCTACTACATAAAAAGTATTCCTAAAGTTCCATCAAAAGGTTTATTTAATTTTCTAACCTATCATGAAGTTATATTTTAATTTTAACTTAAATTTCTCTTCATTTTAATTACTTAATTTCTCTATTGTGATGTCTCAGTGTGAGAAAACAAGAGTAAATTACAGATCGACCGAGATCACATTGGCAATTCGTGTTTTTAAATGACAATTTACCAAATGGATAATAGTAGACTGAAACATTCAAAATAATTTCATGTTATTTTCCTAGTAAAATTATCCACATCATTTTTTTACTTGAAGTAATGAAGATAAACAACACTTCATTTTCTAAGAAAGAGAAATGGTTATTTACGTAAGTGATAGTTTTTGCAGTGAAATTGAATTAGCGTGCCTTTGTTATGTCTCAAGAAAGCAGTTTGAAAAATTGAATACTTTTTCAGAAAGCTTTGGTTACTCAAAGGCATTTCAAAAGATGGGGAAGGAGAATTCTAATAACTAGGTACACACAGAGAAGACAATAGAAATGTTAACAGATCAATATAGACTGAAATATGGTTCATAATTAATAATAATATCAAGATCTGTTTAATATTAGACTGTTTCCATTTTCATTCAGATTCCACTCATAAAGTATCTCTTTAGAAAAACTGGTGTTATTTTATCTCCACCCTACATAAAAGTGTGGACTGACAGTGTATAAAAACCTAAAAATGAAAGTCAAAACAATAAAGATATTAGAAGAAAATATGGTGAAATGTCCAATTGGGCATGAAAGTAGTTTCATTTAGTATTTAAGTTTCAATTCTTTAATGTTAAATTCAAAATAGAGATTAAAATCTTCTGCATATTGATGGAATTTAGTGCAGAGGTGTTTTTAAATCTATGAATGATGAATGATTTCAGATCTCTTTGGCATAAAATATTTTTTCCTTTAGCAAAATAATAATGTACACAAAGTGCATGATCAATGGGTGTTGGCTTTCATATCATTTCCTTCATTACTATTTTGCAAGAAAAATAAAATACATGGGTCATGAAACCTGCTGAGAAGCTTGTTTTGTCCTGAATGTATAACAGTATATTTAGTGCACTATGGCTTCACTATTATTAATAGTACTGTAGAGTGTGTAAGACTTATAGTATCTTCTTAAGTCCTTAAGTCACTACCAGGTAGTGCCTTAGGCCACCTGGAGATAAAACTCCCCATGGTGTGATACTACAAAGTTTACTATGAACCAACATATTTTAGGAAATACATTACAAAGTTCCAAATGCTTGAGATTAAAATGATAAGATGGGAAATCAAAGATAACAAATGAAATTGTTAGATGCCTTTAGCTGATCTAACAATAATGAACACAATACAACAAAATACGATCAGATAGGATTGAAAATCAGCAGAAGTGATAAATGATGGAGGAAAACTTAAATGAAACTGAGAATTGTGTCTAGGGTAAAATGCTTGCTATTCAGACAAACCAAGTGTGCTGATTCAAATTGTGATAAGTTGAGCATGGTGGCATGTACCTGTAGTTAAAGCTACTTGAGAGGCTGAGGCAGGAAGATCACTTCTACCCAAGAGTTTGAGGCTGCAGTGAGCCATAATCATACCACTGTACTCCAGCCTGAGCAATGGAGCAAGAACCCTTTCTGAAAAATAAAATAACATAAATTATGGGAGCAATCTGGTCCTGCAGTGTTAAAGATAGAGGTAAAAAAAAAAAGCTAGCATGAATAGTTAAATGATTCAGCATTTCCATTAGTTTCCTATTGCTGCTGTAACAAATTACCACAAATGTAATGGTTTAAAATAACAGAAATCTATTGACTAACGGTTCTGAATGTCAGAAGTTTAAAATGGATTTGACATGTCCAAAAACAAAGTGTTAGCAGGACTGCATTTTCTTTGGAGGGCTGTAAGGAAAAATCAATTTCCTTTACTTTTCAGCTTTTAGAGTTACACCTGTTACATTCCTAGGCTCATGGCACCTTTCTTCATCTTCAAAGACAGCAGCACAGCATCCTCAAATCTCTCGCTTTTTCTATCCCTGTTTCTGTGGTACCCTCGTTTTTTCTCTTCTGTGGTCAAATTTCGTTCTGTTTTCCTTTCATAAGGACACATATGATTACATTTATAGCCCACTGGGATAACACAGGATAGTTTCCTCACCTCGAAAGCATTTAATCACATATGCAAAATTTCCTTTGCCATATAAAGACACATTTACAGGTTCTGGGGATTAGGATCCAGATATTTTGGGGAGCTATTATTCAGCTTATCACAATTCCAAGACAAAATCATTTATTTAAGAGAAAAACAGATTCTTGTGTTGAAACTAAGGAGAACATTTCTGTTATCCCACACAATGAACACATGATAAAAAATATAAGATCTTTAACTTGGAAAGTATCCACAAAGTAAAAGCCAAAAAATTTAATTAACCTATTTTATGAAGTTTACCTTGTGATACAATGATTGTGGAATGTCAAAGAACAAGGCAGCTTTTAAAAAATCATTTAAAAGGTTTCTGTCAGTGCATATATATCTATATAATTTATATATATAAATATATATATAATTTATATATATAAATTATATATAATTTATATATATAAAATATATATATAAATTTATATAATTTATATATATAAAAAAAATATAAATTTATATAATTTATATATATAATTTATATATATAAAAATATATATAAATTTATATAATTTATATATATAATTTATATATATAAATATATATATAATTTATATAAATTTATATATATAAATATATATATTATTTTTATATATATATAAATAATATATATATATGTATATAAAAGTTTGGCTTAAGTAAGAGAAAGTTTGGTAAGGATTCTTCCAAAACATAAATTTAATAAATTAAGTTAATAATTAAGTTGGAGAAGAACTAAAGGTGTTCTTTCTAAGGTGATGGCCACATGCTTTTAACATTGGAATGAATGTTCAGCTAAATATTATTTAATGATACTTAGTTTTATTATAAATATAATTGACATTCTCACTCAGGAATGAAAGGAACATGAGCATATTTATTATAACACTGCATAAACAGAATATAATTTCCAAATTTCCAAATCCTAAAAATATGAGAACTACTTATTTAATTGTTCTGTTTTCATTTTAAGTGGAATATTTTAACTTTGTATAAGTCATATTCTCCTGTGCTTGACATGTAACCATGTCTTGGAAGCAACATACTCTAAGGTTAAGGTCTTTTCCTAAGGAAACATTTAAGATAACAATATAATAGACCCACAATTTCAGACACTTTATTGAGATATATTTTCCATATATGCATGTATGTTTTGTGTGTGTCTATCTGTAGATGATATTAATATTTTCATTTTTGCTTCTCTTCCATAAAATTACAACCCCAAATTTTAGATGACACAACATAGGTGATTCAAGAAAGATTATGTAGAACACCAGTCATTAAATCAATATTTAAGCAAAATTGCCGCTCTGTGTCTTACATAAAAGGATTGACAAGTGGGAATAAAATTGTATGGCTTCCTGTATTTGGTCATAATTGTTCTAACAACTTGTTACAAAAGTGAAAATAATAGATGAAGATCCCATTATTTTTGTAACTTATATTCTACTGAGGCAAAGGAAAAAGCAAAGTAAATCACATACATTAGCAAAATAATTGCTGTGAAAGAGAGTGGAGTAAAGAATGAGAAAAGGGATCAGAAATATAACTATCGTGTTGAAATTTTAAACAGTTTGGAGAGGGTAGACTTCATTGAGAAGGTGATATTTGAATAAAATTGCAGATGTCATTAAATATCTGAAGGAAGAGTATTCCAGAGAATAGCCAAGGCAAAGACAGGATCTTGTTAGTTGCATCTGAGAAACAGCAAGGAGGTCAATGTAGCTGGAGCTAAAAGAGAATTGTAGGAGATGGTTTATGTTATGTCTTAGTCGTGTGAGCTGCTTTACAAAAGTACCATAGACTGGGAGGCTTAAGCAACAGAAATTTATTCTTCACATTTCTGAAAGCTGAAATCAGGGTGCCTGCACGGTCAAATTCTAGTAAAGACCCTTTTCCAGGTTGCAGAATGCTGACATCTCATCTATGGCCATACCACCCTAATGTGCCTGATCTTGTCTGATCTCAGAAGCTAAGCAGGGTTGGGTCTGGTTAGTACGTGGATGGGAGAATGACTGCACCTCCTTGTGTTCTCACGATAGTGCAGAGAAAGTAAGAGAGCTCTTTGTGGTCCTTTGTGTAAGGGCACAAATCCCATTCATGAGGGCTCCAACCTCATGACCTAATTACTTCACAAATCCCCAGATACCATCATATTGGAGAGTGGGATTTCAACATGTTAATTTCGGGTGCATGTAAACATTCAGTCCATTGAAAAACATAAGTTTTAAGATATACTTATATCATTTTCAGTTTTCCTTATGGAGGATATTATTTTTGGACCTATAGGCTATTCAGGCTTTTTGTTTGTTTGTTTGTATTGTTTTGTTTTTTAGACGGAGTCTCTCTCTGTTGCCCAGGCTGGAGTGCAGTGGCACAATTTTGGCTCACTGCAACCTCCACTTCCTGGGTTCAAGCAATTCTTCTTCTAGAACCTCCCAAGTAGCTGGGATTACAGGCATGTGCTGCCATGCCCAGCTAATTTTTGTATTTTTTAAGTAGAGATGGTGTTTCGCCATCTTGGCCAGGCTGGTCTCGAACTCCTGACCTCAGGTGATCAGCCTGCCTCGGCCTCTCAAAGTGCTAGGATTACAGGCTTGAGCCATGGCACCCAGCCCACTATTCAATCTTATATACTTTTTTTTTTTTTTTTTTTTTTTGCTTCTCTGTTCTGTTACTTTAAGTTTCTAGAAAAAAAAGAGTATCATAACATTTTTTTGTATCCTCAACAGGTAGCAGAGAGATGGATGAAAAATACCCCTCAAGGGTTGCCAAATGGAATAAACGAAAATATAAAACTTACCAGTAAGAACTCAAGGAAAGTATTATCTTTCAATTTGTTTTTTACCAACAGTTTAGCGAGAGTAATCATGTTTCTACATTCTAAATTTAAGCAGAGTCCACTGTTCATTTTCCTCATTGGGATAAAATTATTACAAACTTGACATTACTTAAATGTATTTAATTTATTACATACCTTCCTGAAAAGGAAGGTACTCTTGGCTGGTTTCCTGAGAGTTATTAATAGTAATTATATTTTAATATCAAATTAGTTTCTTTTATGGTTCACCAAGTTAAGAGCCAAGTTCAGTAACTCATAGGTAAATACAATCCCTGTCTTAAGTTTATTTTCTGAAGTTCTTGTAGATAAAATATTTCTACTTATATACCCACCTAGTATCATTTCTATAATATTTAATAGTAAACTTTTTTCATAAAATATTGTATAACAAATAATAAATTAGTTATTCATATATATTCAACATTGAAAAACAGTTGGTTTTCACAAATTCTGGTTAGAGTAACTTTCTACTCATGAATGCTGTAAAATATTTCATTTCACAATTACAACAAATTTAACCTTTTTTTTACTTTATCTGCAAACATACCCAAAGCTGAAGTTGCATTCAATATGCAGTTTAGGTAGAATATGTGATAAAAAGAACATATAATTTAAACCTAGGAAGAGTTGGATTCAAATGTTTGCTGTACTACTAATTTCTATTTGAAACTGGGGAATTTGTATATGTATGTATTTATTTTCACAATGTGAAATAGGAATCATGATAATCAACATATTGGAAAGTTTTGTAGGCTAGCATGACAAAATTGTTTATATAGCACATTTTAAACTAATATTACTGCATCTTCTAGCTACATTTCTATGAAGTTTTCAGTCTAGAAGCTAGAAGAACTTTAATATCCTAATATATATTTAGTGATACACTATTTCTATATTCTTAAATTATTTTAAATAATTGAATGCCTTTTAACAATCTACCTAGTTACTAGAATAGTTTGTTACTTTGTTTTCTTATTTTGTACCTTAACAAATTATATAGCATGTTTACAAATAATGCTACCCACATAGGTGGTGATTCATTAGTTAGACAAATAGAAACGAAAATCATAACATTTAACAAAGGTCTTACATATTTGAAAGTCTTGGGTTCCTGGGCTTTTTGGGAGACAAGGGCTTGCAAATATAAAACTAGAAAAAATTAAAATGAAGAAAACACTCACGTTCTTAGGTGATATATTTAACTTACTGGTAATTTGCTTTATTTATTTTTGTGTGAAGGGGAATGAGTAGGACATTTGTAAAGTAGGGAATTTTTGGCAGTAATTTCTGACTTTCTAAGCAGTAGACATATTGGATTATTTTCTGTGAGAGCTCATACATCATGAAAACATCTATGGTTCATATAGAACATTATTTAAATTTTCATGATAGAATATATTTTAATAGCACAGTTATTTTGCTCACTTTGAAAGTGATAAGCCCCTTATGTTATTTTTAACTCTTACCTTTTGTTTCTGCAATAAATGTTCAAAAGATCTTTATATATAATACTATCTTGATAATATAAATACAAATATGTCATAATGTTCTAAAATGGTACTTTGAAGAAACAATTCGATCAATGTGATACATTATTTTAATGGAATGAAAAAAATGTATGATCATTTTAATTGAACTTGAAACATCATTTGATAAAATTTCACACCCCTTAATAATAGAAAAACAAACAAAAACAAAACAGAAGCAAAAACAAAAAATACCTGTCAAAAAAATGGGTAAGGCTGAAAGCAGTGGCTCATACCTCTAATACATCACTTTGGGAGGCCGAGGTAAGTGGATTACTTGTGTCCAGGAGTTTGAGATCAGCCTGGTTCAAATGGTAAAACTCCATCTCTATTAAAAAAATAAATAAATAAATAATTAGGTGTTTGTGGTGGTGCGCGCCTAGTCCCAGCTCCACGGGGGCTGAGTAAGGAATATCACTTGAGTCTGGAAGGGTTGAGGCTGTAGTGATCTGAGATCGTGCCACTGCACTCCAGCCTGAGTGACAAGGTGAGACCCTGTCTCATAAATCCCCAAAACTAACAAGCCAAACAAATTGGGTACAAAAGGACCATATCTCAACACAATGAAAACCATATATGACAAGCCCACAGCTAGTATCATTTTGAATTTTTAAAACCAAAAGTCTCTCCTCTAAGATCTGTAAGAAGACAAAGATACAAAGATGTCCACTTTCACCACTCCTACTCAACATAGTACTGGAATTCCTAGCTAGAGCAATCAGACAAGAGAAATAAATATAGGGCATCCAAACTGGAAAGAAATAAGTCAAATTATTCTTCTTTGCAGACGATCTTATATTTGTAAAACCCTAAAGACTCCACCATAAAACTATTAGAACTGAAAAAGAAATTCAGTAAAGTTGCAGGACACGAAGTCAACATAGAAAAATCAGTAGAATTTCTATATGCCAACAGCAACCAATTTGGAAAAAAAAAATCGAGAAAATAATACTACTTACAATAGCTAGAAATAAAATAAAATGCCTAGGAATTAACTTTAACCAAATAAGTGAAATATTTCACAATAAAAACTATAAAATAGTGATGCAAGCAATTGAAGAGGACACACAAAAAAAGGAAAGATATTCCATGTTGGAAGAATCAATATTGTTAAAATGCCCATACTACTCAAAGTAATCCACAGATTCAATGCAATCCTTATAGCAAAAACAACTCTTTTTTTTTTCTTTTTGAGATGGAGTCTGGCACCATTGCTGGGGCTGGAGTGCAATGGCGCGATCTCGGCTCACTGAAACCTCAACCTCCTGGGTTCACACGATTCTCCTGCCTCAGCCTCCTGTGTAGCTGGGATTACAGGTGCACACCACCACACCCAGCTAATTTTTTGTATTTTTAGTAGAGATGGGGTTTCACTCTGTTGGCCAGACTGGTCTTGAACTCCTGACCTCGTGATCTGCCCGCCTCGGCCTCCCAAAGTTCTGGATTACAGGCATGAGCCACTGTGCCCTGCCCCAGCAAAAACAATTTTAAAATTTATATAGAACCACCAAAGACCCAGAATAGCCAAAGCCATCTTGAGCAAAATGAACAAATCTGTGGGAATCACACTACTTGACTTCAAATTATGCTACAGAGCTAAGTAATCAAACATCATAGTACTGCCATAAAAACAGAAACATAGACCAATAGAACAGAATAGAGAACCCATAAACAAATATATTTATCTACAGTAAACTCATTTTCAACAAAGGTGCCAATAACATACATTGGGGAGAGTACAGTCCTTTCAATAAATAGTGCTGGGCAAAGAGGTTATTCATATGCAGAAGAATAAAATTATACCCTATCTCTTACAGTTTAATCTATTTTGATTTTATTTTATTAAAAAATCCACTTTGATTTTTATTAAAAAATTATTAAATTTTTTAAATAAAAAATCAAAATCAAAATGCATTTGAGACTTAAATCCAAGACCTAAAACTATGAAACTACTAAAACAAAACATTAGGGAAACTCTCCAGGACATTGGTCTGGGCAAAGGTGACAAAGCAAAAATGGACAAATCAAGTTAAAAAGCTTCTACATCACAAAGAAAACATTAAACAAAGTGAAGAGACAACCCACAGAATGGAAGAAAATATTTGCAAACTATATATCTGACCAAAAGTTTAATAAGTAGAATACATAAGGAGCTCAAACAACTCAACAGGAAAAAAAATCTAATAAGCCAATTTAAAAATGGGCAAAAGATCTGAATACAGATTTCTCCAAAGACTTATAAATGTCAAGCAGGTATACGAAAAGGGTGTTTAACATCATCAATTATCAAAGAAATGCAAATCAAAACTACAATGAGATATCATCTCACATTAGTTAAAATAGCTTTTATTCAAAAGACAGGCAATTATGAATGCTTGCAAGAATGTGGAGAAAGAGGAACTAATGTGTCGGTGGGAATGTAAATTAGTACAATAACTATGAAGAACACTATTGAGGTTCCTCAAGAAACTAAAAGTTGAACTCCCATGTGATCCAGAAATGCCAATTTAGTTAGATACCTAAAAGAAAGGAAATCAGTATCCCTAAGATATATCTGCATTCCTATGTTTGTTGCAGCACTGTTTACAATAGCTAAGATTTGGAAGCAACCTAAATGTTCATCAACAGATGAAATCAATGGGTTTACAATGCGTAAAAATATAAAAGAATATTTTATATTTATAACAAATGTTTATCTTGGTAAAACCAAAATTTTCAAATATAAATGAAATAATTTACATATACAATAGTATTCAAATGCAATATTGTAAATTAAACAATTTCAATATTTTGAATTACAGTAATCATATGTAGAAATTACAAAAATTTTCTTTCTAGATTCTACTTGCTTCTAACAAAAATAAGCTCATACTATACAATCACAATGCAATATGTTTTTAAAATTATTACATAATTTGTAACAGAAAATTCAAATTTATATATGTGTATATGTATTTAATATATAATTTCTATATGTATATTATGTGTAAGTTACATCTATATGATTTATGTATTTATAGCATGCATTGTCTTCTAGTGGTTTAAATGAACTCATTTTATTAATATATATTTTGTGTTAGAATGTGAACTTCACAGATTTAGTTTTGTACATTTTACATTGAACACTACTACTAAAAATATTCAAAATATGTTTGTAGCCTGCAATTACTAGAAAACTGTATTTTAGATGCAAGCAGAAATGAAACAACGGGCTTCTAGGGGGATTTTCTTAATAATGCTGCATGCTTCTAGTATCATATCCTAAACCCAGGAAAAGCATTATGTTCTCTTTAAATATTGTAAAAATGAAAAACTTTCCAATCTTTAAATTCACACATGGCTCTCAAAATCCCAAAGAAGTTCTTTATTATGAAGCATTAAATTCAGATACAAGCATATTTGTAGAGATTCTTAGAAGTAAGATTTTTTTTTCATAATTGAAAATTATCAAGTGTTTTCAACTTGCTTTGCCATCTGTCCTTCTGGTTTTGACCTACTCTGTTGGTCATTTGGGCTCTGTTAAGAATCTTCCAGAAGGCATCATCATCCTACCAGATGGGGGTCAGCTTGAAAATCCCAACTGCAGCTGTGTTCAAACAGACCATGGCAGACACTGTTGACAAGTCCCCTCTTTTACAAATTTCATGGCATTCTGATGACTCTGACTGCAGCTGCTCTTTGGCTTATACTTTCAAGAAAGATATGTCTCACTTCTTTATAACTTAATATTATTGTTATAGTCTTCTACATACTATCAAACAGGCATTTTCATTTCTACACTGATGGCTTTCAAAGTTTTTCTTTTCTAAGCATTTGCATCTTATTCATTTTATAATATTTTATAGTTGTCATTTAACAAAACACACCAAAGAAAATTATCTTTTCATTTCTATGTGTAATTCAAAGCTGAGAGTATGAATCTCAGTTAAAAATTCTGATTTGGTTACATATATTTGCTTAATTCTTAAAGATGGAATTTCTCTGGTTTGAAAATTGATGCCAAAAACTAAAGTATGCAATTTCATAATCACATAATTGTGATAATAGACACATTTTAATAGAATGTTTTATAGTTATGTAGAACTACATTAAGCATATAGTTAGGCTATAGTTGTCACATTATTTCTAACTTAGTTACAAAAACAAGGTAACAATGAAACAAAGGAAAATAACATGAAGACGCATGTGCTATATCATAAATTACGTGATATAATGAGTGAAGTAACAATGCTGAGAAAGTTTGATGATGTAAATTCTAAAAAAAAATTCATATATGTATTTTATTGAATCCCATCATATCTGCTCCATTATATTACTGGGGTTTAATTGTTGTCTTTCTTGAAGATTTTTATATTCTTTAGGATGGGACATTTTATTTTCATCATAATAAATGTTGCAAATGATCTGGTAAGAGCTGAATGACAATCCTGCCTTCAACTGCTTCCATTAGAGTTGCAGAAGACAATGGCTGAATGTAGCTGTGGAAATCAGTATCAAAGACAAGAAGAAGAGGAGTAAGGAGAGGGCCCCAAACCATAAAACATAAAGTAAGCATAGATTGATTTCAAGTGTGAAAACAGGGATTAGACACAAATATAGATAGGGAAATTGCATTCACAAAAGTTGTAATATATCCAAGATAGAGAAAGAATTAGAGCACATCAAAAAAGACAAAATATTACATATGCAACAAAGAAGGAAGACAGTGGGATGAACCTGTATTACATCTTACCCCTGCTTTACTTCTTACTAGCACTTAGAATGTCAACCACCTTCCTGGATGTCTGCTTGCCTATCTCCAAATGAAATTATAATATTTTAAAATAGGTTTGTTGTGAAAATTAAATATGATAGTTAATGTAATGAGCAAGAAATAAACAATATATGGAAACACTACAGTGCATATTAGTTACAATTTTTAAAGTAAATTGGAGATTTCATTAGGATGAAAGACTCTTCTATGAAAATAATCGAGTTAAATAAAGAAAAATAAAAAGTCCTTCTATCTGTGCATCCACGAAGAATGCACTGAATAAGCCAGTGCATGGCCCATGATAGTAACTTAATATTTGTTAAATAATAGTTGAACAAATGAATAGTAGGGCCCAATTGCCATAAAAATCTTTGTAAAAATAGAGCATTATCCTGCTTCAGATCCCTCCAGGTTATTTGGGAATATTGAGGATATTGTGGAAGCATGTTTTGTTTTGGATTATTGAGATATATAGATACACCTTGCATTATTGAATGAAAGGCAGAGTAACCCAAAATCTTCAGCACCATAACCCATCTCATTGAACTATTTATGAGTTCGCATGTTGTGAGTGGCCTCCCACCTCTTTATACCCAAACATTTTGGATTTCTCCTTAAATTTTCAGAGTTGGATGAGGGATGTTATGTGAAATGTGATATCTATGTATGTTGGTCCATTTTAGCCATTCGATTCCAAAAACAAAAGAGCATGGATGTTGCATTGCATCTTATGGACAAATGTTAATTATTTCCAAGGCTTGGAATGGCCCTAACAAGTAGCATTCCCATTTCCAGCGTGGTAGAAAGTGTAGATTTTTAAAGGAGAGAGAGATATGGACATCAGATCTTACTTGGAGGATCTCTATAGGATCTACACACTATCAGTGTATTTTGAAAATATTCTGTGTATTTTCATATTAAGTATTTCATTGAAGCACTCTAAATTACGAATGTTCAAATGCTGTCTATGTCCTATGTGTTGTTTTTGTAGCTTTTTTTAAAACATACAATGTGAGAACTAAAACAAACTTGTCGTTTCTTTCTACTTTTCCTATAGTCCATGTATGTGTCCCTCACAGACGGATCTGAAATCAATTCTTCCATTTGTTGCCTCTGCTGGAAGGCAGCCCTTTTGAGTGGGGCCTTTTCAAGACATTTCCAACTTGAGTACTTTGCAAAAGACCCCAATAATCCTCATGAAACTGGACCCTTGCCCCATGTTTGTCATCCCATATTGATCCTCCCACCTCTGTTTTTACAGGGAGTTGAAGCTCTTCTGACACCTTTCTTTAAAATATACTGGTCACTTAATGTTCTCTATTTAATCCACCTGTTAAATAATCTACAAATCTATAAAAGTCTCTCCATTCCAGATGTAATGGGCTGAATCCAGCCTTTCCCAAAAGATTTGTTGACATCCTAATGCCCTGTACCTGTAAATGTGATGTTATTTGAAAATAGAATATTCACAGATATAATCAAGTTAAGATGAGGTCATTAGGGTGAGCCCTAATCCAATATTACTGGTGTTCTTATAAGAAGACAAAAGACATAGACTCATTTGGGCATGGGACTAATTCTGCCCTACAGCCTTCAGAGACAGCATGACTGTCAACACCTTGATCTCAGGCTTCTTCCCTCCATAATGGGGAAAGACTAATCTCTGTTGTTTTAACCCATCCACTTTGTGGTACCTTGTTACAATTTTTTTAGTAAACAAATACATGTACCAAGTTCTTATTGTCTCTTTCTGGGACACTAGTCCCCTTGCAGATAGTTCACTATATCTATTCTGGCTCCCATATTAGACACACTCCATTCTCTAGACCAGCACTATTCAGCAGAACTTTTTGCAATGAGGAAAACGCTTTAAATCTATGCTATCTAATATGGTAGCCAATATCCACATATGGCTTTAACCACTAGAAAATGGACCAGTGCAGCTTTATTGGCCAGCACAGTGGCTACAGTATTAGAAAGCACAGTTCTAGACACTGTAATCATTTCAACCAAATCTGATCATCTCTGCTTATGCTATGCATAGATATCTGCTTATGCTATGCATAAAGGACAAAAGGTATATTGACCCTCCAAGCATTTCTAACAGATGTCCCTCTTTGCCAAGTGTTAATCCACCTCTCTGTCCTTCTACCAGATTTTAAGTACACAATGCTTCATTCCATCTTCAGCTCTTTACCCATCCATACTTAGTTGACGATCTCTCTTCCCTACATTACTTTGCCCCTCTTTATCCTTTAGATATCAGTTTATTGTCACTACTCTGATATCTCAAACTAAACCATATCCATTCATAATATGCTGTCATCTACTACCCTCTTTTATTGTACTTATCAAAGCTAGTTTATCTTTTGTGTAACTGCATTTTTAATGCTTCCCTCAATAAATATAATGCCCCATTATCCAAAAAAATTTCTGTTCTTGGTCTACTATAAAAATGAAACATGCCTGTCATATGGCAGGCATTTTAATTATTGGTTGGGAAAATTAGTGAAGTCATCTTGACCTGACATGTATTTTTAATAATAATTAATATTATTACATTGAATAAGTAATTATCCAACTTTTAAAATCTAGAAAGACATGGTGCTCAGGTTTAAGATGGAATCTAGCTAATTCATCCACTGCTGATTGTCACTACAAAAATATATGCAGATACAAAGAAAGGCACACATCTCAATAGAATTGGAGGCTAAAACGCTAAGCAATTAATACCAAAATCTGGGAGGAATTGCCACTAATTAAAAAGCAGATGGAATGGGATTGAGATAAACCCAGCCTAGGCATTTGCTTTTGGCATACCCTGGCTTTACTTTACAAAAGACAGACCATATTAAATAGGTATGAAGGTACTTCATGCCTCTTCAACCATCTGTCCACTGACTCTAATATCTGGTGTATTTTTATGGAGAAAACCTGACCTATTTCATTATTCTGTGATGTAGATAACTGCTTTCTCTTCACTTCAAATGTTATATTTGATATTGGATAATCAAAATGTTGCTTTAAATAAAATATAATAACTTCATTTAATCAGTTAATTGAAAAACTGATAACATTCGGCATTATGGAAATTTGTAGCAATAAACAGTAATTTTGCGGGTATGAAAATATTTTGAGAGATAGGTACTATATGTGGCCTATGATGTAGGGATTATACAGGAAGAGTAATGGAAACAGTAGTAAAAGTTATGGGTCAATATTTTCTATATGTTCTGCCTACGAAGAGTAAAAAAGATTCATGAATTGAGGATAGAAACAAGACACAAGAGAATAGAACAGTAGGTGAAAACTGCTATAAAATAGACATCAGACCAGGAACTACTTACTTTTACTGTCAAGATGAAAATATGATTTAAATAATATAGCAGGCATTGAGCTTCTCCATATTCACATTCTCATATTGTTTGTTACCTGGACTTAACTGCCCAGGTAACAAACAATATGAATTTCATGAGACGAAGAGCTTACTATACATTTCATTTCCCCCATGAACCTTTTATCTTGAACATATTCATCAATTTTGGCAACCCTGGCCTTGTATAATTGTCTTATATTACATATTCTGTTATTCAAAATAAACTGTGATATATAGTAAATACTTGGACACACGTTATGAATTCACAAAATTGGCAGTAATGTTAAAAGAAAGTTGATTAGAAAAAACAAGTAATACATAAAAGGGAAGGGTAAATGAGTCTGAAAGAATCAGCAGAAGCAGATACTTCCAAAAGTCATTGGACACTGAAGACTGTCATAGTCAAAATAGTACAGAAGTATTTTGTCTCTGTGAAAATGCAGTATGTTGAGAAAGAGAGATGATTGAAGGGAAGAAAGCTTGTGAGTGATCTGAGACACAGCATAAGCTGGTAGAAACAGTAGAACAGAGAAAACTAGTCTTTAAATTGAAAAGAACTGATTTTGTGGGAAAAAATCAAGTGAATGCTACAGAAGGCAGACTGGAATAGTATTTTTAGAACAGAGAGGAACAGTATAAAGGGAAAATTATGTTGAGAAAGAAAATTATAGACAAGAACAGGAAACAGGAGCCAGTATGTAGAATATTATTATTCAGATGGGAAAACTCAGAAATAAACAACAACAACAACAAATCAAAACATTCACAATATAAGTGGTATGAATCTTTTTCATGTGTAGCGGAAACATTGTATGCCAATTACTAGGCTGTAAATAGATAACCATAATCCAAGCAACTATAGTAAAAGGCAAATAAACTAGGCACACCCTAGGAATATGACTCGGATTATAACCATAAAGTAAAAAAATATAAAAATTGAAAATCAGATAAAGTTGTATCCAGAGAGATAAAAAATGTTTCTAATTTGAGATTACACTGTGACTCCAAATGCTACTAAAGTGGAATTTTGAGGGAAAAATTTTACAGTTTCAAGGGCTAATTTTGTGATTCCCCAATTTCTTATCTTATTCAGTTATAAGAATATTAAAATATATTTTAATGAAAATATCTTCAGATATAAGACCTCCTGAGTGTACAAGTTATAAACTCCAGAGTGTCCATTACAAAAATACAACATGAAAACTAAACATCTACTTTTGAAAATATCCTAACCTATTTTAGTTTTATTTTCAAATTATCTTCCCTGTTTTTTTCTTTTCTTTGTTGTTATTTCTTTGCTCTCTCTTTTCTGTCTGTTCTTGAAAAGAAAACTAAAATAAGTTAGGTATAAATCTAACCATATTGATAACTACATTAAAGTGAAATGGACGTAACATTTCAAAAATAGATTGTCAATGGATAAAATAAACAAAGCCCAATTATATGCTCTCTAAAGGAGAAACACTTTAAATTTGATGAAATACTATATAATTTTTTGAACAATGATTGTAAACTTTCTAAAATTATTTGGTGCATTTTCCATTTATACTGTGCTCTAATTCAGTCTAAATTCCAATCAATGATCATAAAATTTGGCAAAACTACAAGCTGTCCTTATAATCATTACATGTAATACACAAACTTACATGATAAAGTTAACAAGAAAGTGTCATAATTTTAGTTTCAGTAAATCATGTTTTAAAAAAGAATAAGAAGAAAGACTCAAAAAGGGTAAAATTTTGCATATACTCATATGTTTACCATTTCTGATGCTTGCTTTTCTTTTCTGGTGTCAGAAAAGAAAGTCTCTTTGCAACAGATTCTCTTAGTTTATTTCTATTAAAAAAGTCTTTATTTTGCCTTCAATCATGAATGATATTATCACTGAGAACAGAAGTCTGGGTTGACAGCTTTGTTTTGTGGCGGTATTTCCCCCCCTTTTTTCTTTGAGTAATTTAAGGACGTCCAATCCTCTTCTGTCCTCCATCACTCTCATTTCAGTCGTTAATTGCATTGATGTTTCATTGTATGTTATAGGTCATCTGTCTTTTACTGCTATCAAAATTCACTCTGTATATCTAACTGACTGGCTTGACTATGCTGTGTCCAGGTGTGGCTGATTCTTGGGATATATTTTCATGGTTTTTAAAAATATCTATGTTAAAGTTACGGATTTTACAAGTATGGGTAATTTTCAGCCATGATATCTTTGAGTTCTTCAGTTTTTTTCTTCTGTCCTATTCTCACAGTCATTCCTGTTTATGTACTTTTGATCAAATGATACCATCTAACATCACCTTGATACTCTAGTTATTATGATGATTTGTAATATTATACCTATTCTTCATTTTGGATAACTTATATTGTTCTACCATTAAGTTTGTTTACTCTTTCTTCTGAAATGTTCTACAGCTATTTAGTTGAGCCAATAAATATTTAATTTCACGAGTTTATTTCTCACTTCTAGGGTCTCTGTTTGTTTTTTAAAGTTTACACTTGAGAGAAAATATAAAGTACTTGATTTGGAAATACAAAAATCTAAATTTTACTTTTCTGTTTTTCTTTAAAAAAATTGAAATAAATTAAAATACATGCTCATATATGATCTTCAGAAGAGGTTATGAGTGGTTGCTTTTCATACATTGACGTTTTTATGTTGGTAAATTAGAAAAGTCCTTAGCTACATAATCAAAACCACAGACAACTTATTCTAGGAAAATCACCTGGATTCAAAAATGAATATATAAATTCATTATGTACTTTCATATCATGAGTCCAGTTATGATTGTCTTCTTGATTTCTCTCAATAACTCCCACCAAATATGAGATTGGATAGTATCTAACATTTAATAAATCATAATCTAAGGCAATTTCATATGATAATTCAATGGGTTGTAGAAATTTTATCCTTTCATAGAGGAGAAAGTTATTACTTCATAATTTGAAGCAACATTTTGTTAAGACTATCACACACACATACATAGACACACACACACACACATACACACACACACACACATGCAATTTCTGTGGGTTGAAAACATTAAAAGTTATTTATAGCAGGATTCAGGGCTACCAAGAGTTATAAATAAGTAAATATGAATTATATTTTTCAAGCTTCATTAATCAAGTATTTTTCCAAGAACATTTAATGATGGGCCTAGTATAAACACAGCTTTTCTTTGTTGAAAACTAGTTAACAATCATTTCTCCTCTTATAATACTAAAAATGGAAGAAAAACACATGAATCACTTTCTGAAAAATTACCAATGACTTAAAAACAAGTATTTCCATAACAATAGATATTTTGGTGTCTTTTTTTCTGGTTCTGTGGATTGTTTAGCTATTTGAAATGTGTGAATACTTAGTTTTAGTTCATATTCTGAAGACAACACACTTTACATTTATAGCTTCTTGAGTCTAAGGTAAGAAAACCTTTCAATAATATTGCATGCGTAACAGTGACATTTATAAAAGAGGATTTTAAAATATCTTCTTTCAACTTGCTGATCTTGCATTGTAAGGGTATGATGCCTGTCACTGTCACAACCATATTTTGATAATGAGAGTGGTAAGAAGAAACACAGTAAGAAGGGCTGAGCTGAAAGCTAAAAATCCCTTGTTTTCTTAAAGTCATAATTAAGCCATTGATTTGGTTGAAGATTGAAATATATTACTTTAGGGCTTTAGAGTTTTCCTAATTTTTTAGGCCATTTTACTTCAGAGTTTCTCTCTTTAAAGTCAAAACAATCAGATAAATTTGACTTTTTAAAAATATTTTGCCAAATAACACAGGACAGCAGAATAAAACAAGGAAAATAGTAGGAAAAAGCAGGAGATTTTGCAAAATAGAATTAGCAGAGAAAACCTGTGTGGGTCTATGCGTATGTGTGCGTGTTAGAAAAAAACAAAAAGATATACCTAATGCTAGATGACGAGTTGGTGGGTGCAGCGCACCAGCATGGCACATGTATACATATGTAACTTACCTGCACATTGTGCACATGTACCATAAAACCTAAAGTATAATAATAATAATAATAATAATAAAAGAAAAAAAAATGTAAAAAAAAAAAAAAAAAAAAGAAAAAAACAAAAAGAAAAGAAAACTGTAAGACAAGTTAAGCCACTTTCTTTTCTCATTCATTAATATGATTGAACAGGCCTGTTTATGACTAGAGTCTTTTGCTAAGGGCTGCAGCAAATGCCTAATAGCCTTGAGATAGGACTCTTAGGTGTGTTATTATTATTATTATTTTAAAGCTATTCCCCTTCATTGTGCTGTTGGCAGTGGTGTCTAAAGATTACCTCTATACTCATTACCAAATATTGGATTCTAAAAATCAGACTTATCTTTGTTCATATTATGGGAATAAAACAAAGGATTGCATGTTGCTTGCACTAGTAAATGTTCACTGTACTTAAGTTTTCTATACTTGATAGTGCCATTCAATTATTTCTTTTTGTCCTCTTTCTCTTTAACCAGATAAATCCTTTCTTATATACAAGTAATATTATGAGTATTCATTTATTCACTTAGTGGAGGATTTCTTTGGTCTTTGTGTGTGTATATATATAAAATACATATATTTTATATATATATATATACACACACACACAAAATAAACATATGTGTATACACAAAACATATATACACACAAAATAAACATATTTGAAAGATATATATATATATCTTTCAATATATATATCACATATACCACACATATATGGGATATGTATGTATATATACATCTTTAAATGTTCAATGAAAGAATATCCTATATGACTTTTAGGTTTTGCAGTCTTAGACTTTTGACTTTTTATTGTGTCGGTGTGATATTAATACCTCATACCCTTAACTTTATTAAAATTGACAAACAGGTTTTTTTCTTTATGGCTTTTTTAAACTTTTACTTAAATTTCCATACAAAGTGTTGGCAAAAAAGGCACAATAATTACATTGCCATATCCATTCAAATAATCTCCATTCTTAGAATGTTCCAGCCCAACATGACATCCTGCAGGATTTGACATCTCAGGGAAGCAAAGGGCTGCATTCATCAGTGAGATATAGAAAATGAAAATTTTAATCAGTAAATTGCACTTCAGTCATCCACTCCGTCATTTCTAGAGGGCTGGGCTGCTAATTTATATGTTGGTGTATATAATATTATGATAAAGCAGCAGATAATGACACTAATTGTTATGTGCATAAGACAGAAGGAATTTACCACTTGCACTAGGAACAAAAATCAAAATACATAATGAGTTTCAGCTCAGAGTTTTAGTCACTTGTGTTCTTCTTGAAGAAGCCAAACTGTTCTTCCACATAGGTAAATCAAATAGCAGCTGTTTTTATTTCATTTAATTAAAATGTTAAAAATAAACATATTCGAAATGGTAAAAACTGAAAAAATACCAAAGCACAGTGAGAATTGTATCTGTTTACTACAGATTTTGCTTTGGCACCCTGCCTGCATAAATTAACTAACCTGCTTTCAGGAAAATTACAAAAGGGTCAGATTATATTACATGCATGATTCATATAAACGTACACAGTAATTATAATGAAATTGGGGAAACCAGCCACTTTGACTGATAGCATCAAGTAATATTAAATAAGTGATAATTTTCTTAAGATGAAATTCATATCTGACAATTTAAATTTTTCAGCATGTTATTTTAATATTTGGAATAAGAAACTTGGATGATAAATTGTTTTCTTTTTTCTTGATTTCAAGTATAAAGTTTAATGCTTTGTAGACTCTTTTTAAAAAGGTGAAAATAAAACAACGATGTCTAAAATGTTTTGTCTGCAAACAGATTTAACATTGTGTTCAATAATTTGAAGAATAAAGTGAAAATCTTGCTTAGAATGAGAGACAAATACAAGGATTCACTTAAACAGGTATTTTGATGGTTCCACTTATACATTTGTTTATATGGTGTTTGGGGTTAGATTATGACACCACAAAATTCTTACATTGAAATTCTAACCCCAACTACCACACAGAGTGACCTTATTTGGAAATAGAGTCTTTACGAAGACAATTAAGTTAAGACGTGGTCGTTACAGTGGGCTCTAATACAATTTGACTGGTGTCCTTGTAAGAAGGGGAAATTTGAACATAGACACATACATAGGGAAGGCAATGCGAAGACACACAGAAAGATGACCATTTTACAAGCCAACAAGAGAGGTCTTAAGCAGATCCTCTCACAACCTCAGAAGGCACCAACCCTGCCAACATTTCACTCTCTGACTTCCAGCCTCCAGAAGTGTGAGACATAATTTTCTGTTTAATGCGCCTGATTAATAATAATTTGTTGCAGCAGCCATGGCAAACGGAAACATTTGGGTTTCTAAAGATGGAGGCAGCTGGGCACAGAGGCTCAGGCCTGTAATCCCAGCACTTTGGGAGCCCGAGGCAGGTGGATCGTGAGGTCAGGAGATCCAGGACCATCCTGGATAACATGGTGAAACCCCATCTCTACTAAAAATACAAAAAATTATCTGGGCGTGGTGGCGGGCACCTGTAGTCTCAGTTACTCTGGAGGCTGACGCAGGAGAATCACTTAAACCCGGGAGGTGGAGGTTGCAGTGAGCTGAGATCGCACCACTGCACTCCAGCTAGCATGACAGAGCGAGACTCCGTCTCAAAAAGAAATAATAATAAAATAAAGACGGATGCTCTGAAAAGGGAAAGGAAAAAAGGGAGGCATTTGTGGAGCAGGTGCTCATCACTTTCTCAAGGATATTTACAAATGTAATTGTATTTACCGCACAAAATCCTCGTAAAAGTGACTTAACTTCCTGACAGAGCATGAGTACCGTCATCTCTGACAAACACTCCCTTTCTAGCCTCATGCATTTCAAGGAAATGACTTCGAACTACAAGCAGCCAGAAAAGAGCAGACAGTAAAACACAGGTAAGACAGTCTCAGGCACAGAGAAAGGCAGGGAGGAAGTCTCTTGTGTAACTGCCAAACTTCACCCTCATACAATGGGGCCCCAGTAAAACAGTGGGCCTTAATAAGCACATTCCTTTCTCTTCAGGTGCACTCAGATAGGGAAGCTAAAGGCAGACTTGGGGGATATGCCTGAAGCTGCAGAAAGATGTATGGGAACAGACACGCAACTCTCTCTCTCAGATAAGCACAAGAGACACAGAAGCAGTTGAAGTCTCTGATAAACTCTCCCACCCTGAATCCTTGAAAACTCTTAGTCTGTAAGAGCAGCTTCTGACCTTAGTCAGAAGTCCCTCCCAGGTTTGAAATAAACCTGTTGACTGTCGAGCCACCCTTCGTGTTTCTCTCCTCCTTCTTTAGTTCTTACTCTTCCACTTTTAAATAGGAGGAAATTGAGGCACACAGAAGTTGAAAAGAACTAAGGTTCAAGCCCAGAAATGACTAATACCCACACCTGTGTTCTTCCTGCTTCCATTCTGCATCTGCACTCTATCTTAGCACAAAGATCGCAATTCCATTTTGTTTCCAAAACTAAATAGTATAAATATTAAGAAGGAATTATAAAGTTCCAGGACATTTTTTAGGCGCATGAAAAGTTTTAGAAACACTACATTACTGTATATATTTGTGACTATTATTTGCTACTGTAAATCCATTCTTCCCTAAGTGCTAAGTAAAAATGATTGTGTTATTAATAAGAACTTTCCTGTTTATCAGGTTATTCTGATGAAAAAAATAGTATACACAGTACAAGAAAGTTACTATTTCTAAGCCTTTTTCTTTTTTTTTTGAGATGGAGTTTCACTCTTGTTTTCCAAGCTGGAGTACAATGGAAGGATCTCAGGTCACTGCAAACTCCACCTCCCAGATTCAAGCGATTCTCCTGCCTCAGCCTCCCGAGTAGCTGGGATTACAGGCATGTGCCACCATGCCCGGCTAATTTTGTATTTTTAGTAGAGAAAGGGTTTCTCCATGTTGGTCAGGCTGGTCTCAAACTCCTGACCTCAGGTGATCCGCCCACCTTGGCCTCCCAAAGTGCTGGGATTACAGGCATGAGCCACCGTGCCCAGCCTTCTAAGACACTTTTAGTGAGATAATGTTGAAGTTGAATTTATCCTTCTAAAATTTATATGTTGAAGTCTTACACCCCCAGAGTGATTTATTTTGAATTAAGGTCTTTAGGGAAGTAGTGTAGTCATAAGGCTAGCCCTTCATCTGCTATGCCTATTGTCCCTTTAAAAGAGGAAGAGACCCCAGACAGCTCTCTCTCAGCACAAACACAGAGGGAAGGCTACATGAGCACACAGTGAGAAAGTAAGTCAAAATCCAGGAAAAAAAAGGTCTTATCAGAAACCAATCTTGATGGCACCTTGATCTTGGACTTCTATCTCTTCTAACAGAACAGTGCAAAAGTAAATTTCTGTTGTTCATAACAGCCAGTCTGTAGTGACTTGTTATGGTGACCCTAGAAGAGAAATGCAGCTAGTTATTATTAACCTGTCATATTTAGAATCATGTATAGGATAGCTGTGTATTATCTGCATTTGTAGCTCATTCTCTCTGTGCCTTTCTCATGGGCTCTATGGCTGGCTTTCTCTCTGTTCCTTTCTTTCTCCTTGTCAATCTCTTTTTTCCCTCATGTACTGGTTGCTTCGAAGAGGGAACACAACATAAAAATAGATAATTTTCAGCTTTTTAGGGTAAAACTATACAGTCATCCCTCTGTATCCAGGGGGAATTGGCCACAAAAACCCTTGTGGATACCAAACTCCACAGATGCTCAAGTCTGTGATATAAAGTGGTGTAGTATTTGCATATAACCTATGCACATCCTTCCATATATTTTATATCATCTTTTGATTATTTATACTTAATTCAGTGTAAATGCCATGTAAAGAACTTTTGTCCTGTATGATTTGTGAAATAATGGCAAGGAAAACAACTGTTTGTAAATGTTCAGTACAAATACAGCCATCCATCTGTTTTTAATAATTTTCATTTGCAATTGGTTGAATCCATGGATGCTTAACCCACAGATAAAGAGAGCTGACTATAGATACTACAAATACTACAAATGATTGGGAACTTCTTCCATTCAGGGACTACATTTGGGAATCCTGGCAACAGAAATCCCTAAACCTTAATGGGGAATAGCCTATATGGCAGATAACCCTTCTTTATCTATTGTGGTTTAGAACTCATAGAGGCTGCAAAAGCCCATATGTAAAATAAATGTAAGGTGTATCTAGACAGAAGTTCCCAAGACATTCTCAGCAAGCTCTACAAGTTTCAACATAGTCACAACAGAGTGACTGGTGTGTGTTCAACTGTAGCATGAAATGTTTTCTGACAGCCCCACCAACTTTTCTAAACACCAGAGAGATTCAAAGAAGTAGCATTGTGAGCATGTACTGAAAGTGACTGAAGAAGAGGAACATCTGGATTCAAAGACACTGTTAAAAAACAAGACAACAATGACTTGTGTGGCTGTCCCAGCAGATGCCAGCTTGACAACATAATGATTGGGAAGAAGATCAGATGCCTACATTTCTCCTTTCTCTACATATACACAAGCCTGTTATCAAAAGTGAAACAATAGACTGAGATCCAGTTTCCAGCATCTGAAGAAATAGAAACTACAGACATAGTTGCGCTATAGAGCAGTAAAGAAAACCACATTCCTTGCACAGCTGAGTTTGTTGTTTGAGGGTGGTAGGAGAGAAATGGGGAGAGTTTTTGTGTATTAATACAAACTAAGATATTAGTATATGTTCACCTGATATGATCTATTTTCAGATGCTTTTTAATATTTTGTTTTCAGATCTAAGATCTTTTTTTTTTTTGAAAGGGAGTCTTGCTCTGTCGCCCAGGCTGGAGTGCAGTGGCGCGATCTGGGCTCATCACAAGCTCCACCTCCCGGGTTCACACCATTCTCCTGCCCGCCACCACGCCCGGCTAATTTTTTGTATTTTTAGGAGAGATGGGGTTTCACCATGTTAGCCAGAATGGTCTCCATCTCCTAACCTTGTGATCCACCCGCCTAAGCCTCCCAAAGTGCTGGGATTACAGACATGACCCACCATGCCCGGCCCAGATCTAAGATCTTAAATTTAGTGTTTTACATCTTTTACCATATCATCTGGTACTACTATATCTTATCTCCTTCTTAGTTCTCTCTTAACATTTTTTTCATTGTTTCTTATTTGAATTTCTCCATTATGGTCTCTTGTCATTCTAATTTACTTGCAGATTCATCTTCTAAACTGGGCTTCTGAACACCCTTTTAGACAAAAATGTTTAGTGTTTATCCTTTTAGGTTTAAGTTTTGTAATGTGTGTCATCTACACTTACCTTTGCATGGTAGCCAACACTAAGTGTCCTGTTGATATTCATGCCACAACCAAACTAGACATATCAGGGGTTCTCAAAAATAGGTTTCTACTTTCACCTTTTTGAGAAAGATGTTCATACATTCCTTATGTCTATTTTTTTTCTTTTTCCTGTTTTAAGGCCTACTTTTAATCATTTGTTCCTTGTAAAACTTTTCTGATTGACGTCTTGTTCAGGATTTCTCTGACGTCACTGTGGTGGGCCTGCCTTCCTTCCTGATCTATCAAATTCAAGTTTTGTATTTTTTTCTTTGTACTATACGTATATTTTCTCTCATCTTTTTTCCCCCAGACAATCAATCTCTTTACTTCTTGCAATTACGTATGATTTACCTTGTATGTAAATTACCGTGTAGGTTTGGATGATACATTTTATTAGAACACATGTTTTTAAATTCATAGATTAATGTATGAGCAACAATGAAAACATTAACTATTCTTTAAAATATATATCGTATATCACACAACATACTGTGCTTTTTTTCTCCTAAAGATTTTAGGTGTATTTTCTAACCTATGAGTATCTAATTATATCAACACCATTCCACCCAGCGTGGAAACAAATAATGCCAAGTGGTCATTCCACAGAGAACTGCCATTCTATGAAATTATATCATCAATAATAAGAATATATCATATATCTTTGAACATGATTATTCCTGAGAAGTTTATTTTTCTGCCAAGAAGTTACATTTCATAAAATTTCTGTTTTATTGCTTTAATTGGATAAGAAAACTTTATAGTGTTTTATAATGTCAAAAAGAAACACAAAGCAGTACCTCATTAATACTCCTGGCTTTGTGAGCAAATATCTACAAATTCCTGACATTTCCTAGACCTTATCCATAGTTCCTCATTCTACTTTCCACAACTCATTCCCTTTATGTTTGCTGAGTCTTCACTCTCCTTTGATAGGCAATCCTTGTTACTCCTTGAGCTTTTTTGTGGCTGACCAAGCTTGCAGAGCTTCTTTAAGCAGGCACATGTTATTGTAATGGTCTTAGTCTTGAAAGTTGAGTTCAAACTCACCTAATTCACCACATTTAAATTTAGATCAGCTTTTCTTGACTTGTGATATGGTCTCCTGGAAAATTCCATATTTTATTCCTTAAACTTAGCATTCAGCATTATTTCTCCAGCTAAGAACTGTAAATTTTTCTCTGAGTAGAATTTTTAAAAACCTCCACTAATGCTGGATGTTGTCACAAACTATTCTGATCAGCTCTTAAATGTCAGACCGGAAAATAATGGGTCTATGAAAATGGAGAAACTCTTTTTTTAATTATAGTTTAAGTTCTGAGATACATGTGCAGAACGTGCAGCTTTGTTACGTAGGTATAACCGTGCCATGGTGGTTTGCTGCACCCATCAACCTGTCATCTACATTAGGTATTTCTCCTGATGTTATCCCTCCTCTTGCCCCCCACCTCCTGACAGACACCATTGTGTGATGTTCCACTCCCTGTGTCCCTGTGTTCTCATTGTTCAACTTCCACTTATCAGTGAGAACGTGCGGTGTTTGGCTTTCTGTTCCTGTGTTAGTTTGCTGAGAATGATGGTTTCCAGCCTCATCCATGTCCCTGCAAGGGACATGAATTTATCCTTTTTATGGCTATGTAGTATTCCATGGTGTATATGTGCCACATTATCTTTATCCAGTCTATCATTGATGGGCATTTGGATTGGTTCCAAGTCTTTACTATTGTGAACAGTGCCACAATAAACATATATGTGCATGCGTCTTTATAGTAGAATGATTTATAATCCTTTCGGTATGTACCCAATAATGGGATTGCCGTGTCAAATGGTATTTCTTGATCCTTGAGGAATTGCCACAGTGTCTTCCACAATGGTTGAACTAATTTACACTCCCACCAACAGTGTAAATGCATTCCTATTTCTCCACATTTTCTCTAGCATCTGTTGTTTCCTGACTTTTCAATGATCGCCATTCTAACAGGCATGAGATGGTATCTCACTGTGGTTTCAATTTGCATTTCTCTAATGACCAATGATGATGAGCTTTGTCTTCTTCATGTTTGTTGGCCGCATAAATGTCTTATTTTGAGAAGTGTCTGTTGATATCCTTCACCCACTTTTTGATGGGGTTGTTTGTTGTTTTCTTGTAAATTTAAGTTCCTTGTAGATTTTGGATATCAGCCCTTTGTCAGATGGATAGATTACAAAAATTTTCTCCCATTCTGTAGGTTGCCTGTTCATTCTGATGATAGTTTCTTTTGCAGAAGCTCTTTAGTTTAATTAGATCCCAATATATTACAGGTTTAGTTGATCCACGTTTGTTAAATCTTGATTCTGCCATTCTGTTTAATTCAAACAATTGTAATGTTCTCTCCTTATAGTTTTAGCCACCATTACCCTGATGATTAATAATGTTGGTGAGTCATAGTGCCTTTGTTGTGGATGTCTTAATGCTAATTTATTGTCTATTTTCAATTGGGGTGTTTGACATAATATAATTTTGTTGTAACTGTTTATAAAATTCTATCTTTCTCCTTTTCTCTCTCTTCCTCTCTCTCTCTCTCTCTCTCTCTCACACACACACACACACACAGACAAAATTAGTACATTTTCTGCCAGACTACGGTTAGTCTATTTCATTTATTTTAGTATCTTTTTAAAAGTAAAAGTTTTTGATATCTACCAAGTCCATATATCATCTTTTTTTCTCATTGTCTGCCTTCTTGTATTCTATATTGCCTAATCCAACGCCATATTTTTTTTGTCCTTTATTGATGTGTGGAAGTTAGTTTTATAATTTATGCTCTATAATTACTTAATGAAACAATCTAAATTAGTTTTTTTGTATAATGTGAGATAAAAGATGAGCTACATTTTTTTTTACTGATGTGTGTCCAATTATACAAGCATAATATTTTTTAAAAAGCTTGTTCTTTTTTGAAGTATCCCCTCAGAATTACTAAAGAAAATTGAATATACATATATGAATATGTTTCCCAAATCTATTCTGATCTTTTTATGTATACATCTATATTTAAGGAAACAGCCCACTATCTTGATAAATGTAACTTTATAATATATATTGCAACAAGGTAGTTTAAAACTTCTAACTTTGTTTCTTGTATCCAATCTCTCTGAAATTCTGTATAAATTTTAAAATCATCTTTTCATTCTCTCTTGTAAACCCATGTATGATTGTAATTGGGAATGTGTTTAATGTATACATCAACATAATGAGAATTGACACAATCATACATTATTTTCAGGACTATTAACCTGAAATAAGTTTATCCTTACTTATCCTTGTATGTTTTCTTGAATTTTTCTCTATAGTTTCTTAGTGTTTATTATATAGCACTTTTATATATGTTGTCAAACTTAAATATTTCATATTTCCAATAGTACTGTAAAATATACTTCCAATGCTACTATAAAATATTTTTAAAAATTATTCCATTTTTAAAACTTTTCTCAGCAAAGTTTTATGGTTTTTATTATATAGCACGTAAGCATATCTTAACTAATTTAAACATAAATCTTCCCTATTAATAATCCTACTACAAAAAATTTTTAAAAATTCATTTCATCTTTTTATTGTGCATATGTAGAAATACAATCAATTTGGTACCCTATTACCTTGCTAAATTCACATATTAGTTCCAACATCTTTTCTACAAATTCCTTTACAGTGTCTGCATAAATTTCATGGATTCTGTAAGCAAATATAAACTTAATTTACTTTGCAAATATATTTGCCATTTATGTATGTATTTGTTTTTTGTTTATTGCACTTGCTAGGACCTCCAGTATAATGTTAAATATATAGGTGCTAAATTTTATCGAATGTTTTGTGTCTTTTGTCATGATTCTACATTTTCTCTCTTTTAGTTTCTTAATATGTTGAATGTTATTGCTTGATTTGCAAGACAGTTAAACTTACCTTTTATTCCTGAGATAAAATACAATTTACTTTTGTATATTATCCTAACTATTAACATGTTTCTCATTTCAATTTTGTAGCTTTTTAAAACAATTTGTGAATCTATGTTCACAAGGAATACTAATATTTAGCTATAATTTGTTTCTTTGATTTTCCTCTTGAGGCCTTTCTGCTTGTGACATCTTACTCTATCGAGGTAATATCAGGTTGACACTACTTTTGTAAAACAATCTGGGAAATATTTATTCCTCGTTAATTTTCTGGAGGAGTTTTTCTGAGTTTTGCTGGTATTAATTATTTCTTAAATAGCTGGTGTAATTCACTGTTGAAGTCATACAGGCGTGCAGTTTTATTTATAGGAAATATTTTAAACGATAAATTTAACTTTTTAATTAGTGTAGGTGTATGCAGGATACCTTTTTTCTTAATTGAGTTTATAAAGATTTCTTAGAAAGTAAATTTTATACTGTTATTTCATAAATAGCTAGCATGGAACATGTGGGCTTTGAAGGGTTGTATATTCTTATTATTTTTTCTAAGATAAAAAAAACTCTGCCATATGTTAGTAATCAGGTTTCTTAATCTTGCAGACATACACTGTTCTGAAATAGAGCTGCTTCTTTTGGGATATGCTCAGATGTACACTGGCTATTAAAGTTCAAAATACCATTTCCCTTAAGCCAGATTATAACTATAAATTGCGTTTATGTTTTTGAGCTGAATTTTACAGAAAATCTTATATATTACTATGTTTTTTGGAAAGTACTTCTGTGTTTGGTTGACATCACCGGGTGTGGTGGTCCCAAATGAGCTAGCCCACTCTGGTGGTCTTGCATATCCTACTGTGAGGAAAGCAAAGGGATAATGGTCCCAGCTGCTGCAGTCTAATCCATCTCTATAGTGGTGCTGAACATGCTTCTCATGGTTGTTCCAGCTGTTGACTGAGCACGACAGAGATTCTCAAGCTAGCCTATTTCCATGAGCTGTGAGAATCCTCAGACAGATTATTTTTCCTGTAGGAATTTCCATTGGCCTTGCCAAATTTTCTTAATACTGCACTGCAATTGAAAAATTTCTTTCCTTTCTCCTCTTTTCACAGAGGTCAGGAGAGAATTGCTGTTTGACATCTCTCCCAACTTCCTTATGCTCTCCGGAGCAGAACACTTCACAGCAGTTATCAATCTCCGGGGGAGGATCCAAACACTTCTTCCTATTGCATCTTGGAAGTGGAGTCACTGAGAAAAATGCAACATGGTCAAGCACTGGGTAGAACAACACACTTTAGTTACAGAGAGAAGAGACAGAACAAGATAAGCTTAATAGAGTGCTGTGATCCCTTATGGCTAGCATGTCACCCAGGCAAGTCACCCAGGCAGGCAGCTGAGAATGGGCAATTGGCCTACACGCACCCCTGTCAGGCCGAAGCAGAAGAACCCAATCCCTCCTCCATGGAGTCTGAAATAGTAAAAACTGGGTGTGTTCCTGAGGACCATTGACTTATGAGCTTAAACGGAACAAAGGAGTGCACCCTGAGCTTATAAGAAAAGATACTTTCATATAAGACAATAGGCCCTGCAGAGGCTATCTGGGCTTTTTATGTTTTGCTATAAAAAATTTCTAGGATCAAGGCCCATTTTTATGCAGTCAACTGGGAGTGGGAAGACCCCACAAACTACCTTTCCCAACAGCCTGTCTTCCTTGTTGAGAAAATTTTCTCAAGGTATTTACCAGAAATAAGTTGTTTGATCCTCTAGAATGTCTAATGCCATCTTGATGTTGGATTATTGTGTTACCAAGCTAACACAAGTGATGCCAAGAATAGCCTGAGAAATGCAGCAGTAAGATGAGGATTTATGACTGGCCCACTCCCTTGCTGGCAGGTGAGAAGGATGCCATCTCTGTTGGAAAGTGAAGCTCAAATCATTCTTGGCACAAAGTCCCAGGTCAGTCGTCTGCCAGTTAGTGTTAGCCAGTGTCAAAGGACAAGACTACAATACATTTAGTTAATGATATAACTGGCTTTCTTTCATGATTCATGAATTGGGGTAGCATCCTATTCTATAGAATAAGAGCTTCCCTGAGCTGAGCAGAAAAGGATGGCTTCATAGGCAGAAAAAGACTGAAGAAAGAAATAATGAATGGAAAGTGAATTGCTTGTTCCAGGGTTACTTTCCTTACAGAATTAAAACAAGGGGACTTCCTTATTATGCTAAATTGGATTGACTAGAATCTTGCTTGTTTTTCTTTTTGAAATTTTGCCCATTTCAAAGTTCAGTTTGATTAAGTGGCACTTATCAGGAGTGACTCCATTCTGGTTTGGTCTGGTCTACTGAGGCCTAGTGCAGGAAGGCAGTTCAAGACAATGATCTCCCATAAAATTTGGTTAACATCATGCTTTATTATCAGTCACATGAAAACTGCCTGAATTGTCACAGAATGGAGTGGCAAAGTTGGAGCCTACATATGGATCCAAGAGCTTAGATGCTTAATTATAATAGCTGATCTAGCTACTCCTGCCTCTGAATGACCAACTTGTCAATCTTTAATATGAATATCCCTTAAAGGAACTTAAAGGACACTTGGTGGTAAATTGACTATATTGAGCTTCTCCCTTCCACGAAGGCTGTGGATACCCATTCTGGTTACAAGTCTGCTTTGCCACCCTTGAGTCTGAGCCAAAATCCTTCACTGGGGCTTATGGTATGCCTGATAACACACAGCATAGCTTCTGATCAGGAAACCCTCTTGACAGTGAAGGATGTGAGAGGCAAAGCCCAAACCCATGGGCTTCACTCATTGTATCACACACAGAACCATCTATAAGCAGCTGGTATCACAGGATGTTGGAAGAACTTCTAAATGCACCCTCCTCAAGTCCCAGGTGTAAGATAATAATCAAAAAGGATGTGGTATTTCATCAGAAGAAAAAAGTTGTTCTAGAAAGAACAGAAGGTCTTGAAACCAAGTAGGAGAAAAATGAGTAACTCCACTTACCACTCTTCCTATTGACTTGATGAAGGATTTGGGGCTTCCCATCCCTGCAAATCTGGGTTCATCAGCTTGAAGGTCTTGTTCTTCAAAGCTGGTGTATTTTGGTGACTAGAAGCAGCAAGTGTCCCAATGGACTACCATTTATGACTGCCAGGGAAGTTCAGACTCCTTGTGCCCAAAGTTTGCCAGGTGAAAAGAATTGTCACTATACTGGCAGGAATAATTGATCTTGATCAATAGGAAGAGATAGGGCTGCTTTTAAGGAGGAAATAATCTTTGTGATGTCCAGGCAATTCATTTGAGTCTCACATAGTAATTCTATGTTGTACTATGTTTGTGAATAAACATATGCAGCAAACCTAGACCAAGAAGCATAAGATTATTAAGCATTCAGAAGCCACACAAGAAAAGCCAGTGTGACTTGCCAAGTTACTAGCTGACAGTGAAAAAAATTTTTAATGTATAACAGAGTGGGGGAATGAGTACCACTTGGAGCCCTGGGTGCATTTGCAGCCTGGGCCTGTAATTCATCCTACTAACTTTCCTCTTATGACTTTCCTCTCAGGAAGAAAGGCCTGCAGATACAATAGAAAAGTTTTCACACAAATCTGCTGGAGAAGTAGATCCGGGTGAAACAGCAGGAAAACTGTCGTAAAAATGCATATCTCAGATCTCCTACTAGTAGGGTCATAAGCAACCCATGACTCCAACTGCTGAGGTCTAAATCTGTCACTACTTTTGCTCGGAGACTATTTCCTATGGAGAGAGTATTCTTAACCAATTGCTGCATTTGGCTGTGATATAACAGTTGGCTCAGTCCTGTAAGTTTCCAGATTCTTCTAACAGTGAACTGCATTGTAATCTGAGAATTTATGTTTTCCCTTCCTTTCATTCCTCTCTTTCAAAGGGTTTAGTATTACATTGTAGTTTGATGATTTTCCAGCCTCATCTGGTTTCTCAATACATAAAAGTTCTTCCAGTAAATCTTTTACATACATAATGCTTTCTTCGTCTCTGCTTTGTAGAGAACCTGGAGTAATACATCTTATTCATACAAGCTAAATTTAACAACATAAATTATTTATTTTATTTAAGGTACTAGGGGAACACAAATAGAAATTTTTAAAATAAACTTTATGAGGAGGATGCTCTGCTAGTACAGTAAAAAAAAAAAAATAATGAGAAGGGGTTTCATGATGACTAACTAAAGGAAACTCTACCAGCCTTCTCTACAAAGAAGAAGCAAATTATGAGTAACCACAATTTGAATGGATCATCCAAAACAAAGCATGCAAATTCAACAGAGAAGTGACAGGAAACACCTAAGCAAGGAAGGAGGGAGAAGCCTGGAAACCTGTTTGGCTGGGATGGGCTGGAGCCTAGAGAAACTCCCCATTGTGGAAGAAAGGTAAGTGAGAGAACAGACTACTGCAATCTTAGCCATGGTAGAGCCTCTCAAACTTTGCAGGTTCTAAAATAGCGAGCTGCCTGAGACTGTGCGATGGCGCTTCTCCAGAAAGAAAGCTGACGTTGAGTCCCATTCATGCCCCAAGTCCTAAGAAGCTCCAAAAAGGCACTATTTTGAGAACCCAACCATGAACAGACAGCACCTTACACTGGGGCCTAACCACACCTGCAGCTCCACATTCCTGGGGCCCCACTGAGTTCCCTTGCCTGCAGCCACCACCATGGCTGGCTGCTGTCACAAGGGTGGAAGAGTGGGGCGTTGGCAGCAAACTTGCCTCCTCGAGCAGCAGAGCCACAATTCATTTTCATGAGCCCACACAGAGTTCCCCACCCATGGCTGTCATCACTGCAGGCTGCTGCCACTGGGGCTAGAGTGCAAGTGAAGCACACCTTCCCTACCTGCCTGCCACTGACTGCTGCCCACCATCTTCAGTAGCAGGACCTCAGTGTACCCACTGTTACTCTCCACCCAAGCATTCTGCCAGGGTCCTGCAGATAATTTCACCCCTGCCTATGACATCCAGTACCTACACACACCTTCAGGGGACCTAAGGACAGGCCTGTGCAGCCTGACTTCACAACCCTCATGCAAGAGCATGATGTCCAGGGACCTGGTAATTGCCAAACCCCTGTCCACCACCATTGGCACCTGAGCACTCCTCCTGGAAGCCTGAGGTTGGGCCTCCCTTACCCTACTGTTACCACCACAGCTGGCACCTACCTGCCTGTACCACATGTAGGCCTGGAGACTGGTCAGCTCAGCTCAATACAAATATCGCCAACACCAGCTTTCACTGCTCAGAACTGAGAGGATTGTCCCAATATAGCTATCATCATCTTCCACACCAGGCCTGCTGCCCAGGAGCCGAAGAACCCACCCACACCCCTGGCCCACAACTGCCACTACTAGCTTCCAAGCAAGCCACCTGGAAGACCAAGTATTGACCAACCTGGACCAACTTATACCAGTGCCAGTGTACATTGCTCTGGTGCCCAAGAACAGGCATGCTCATCCCACAGATGCCACCATGGGGCCCAAAGACTGGCATACAATTTATCCCTGTCCACAGCAAAACTTCACCACAGCCTCCACTAATAACCACACCTTCAGTTACTGAGGATATTACAGACACCACTGATGCTGACTTATAGTCAAAGAAATCATATAGAGACTATATGACTGCACAAGTGCAGAACCCTACCCAACCAACTCCATAGATATATCCCCCCCAAAAGTCCTCCCATACTAAAGCCACTCCAAAAAAATCAGAAAAAGCAACTGTTACACCATATTTGCAGATATCAACATAAGGACACATAAAATATAAAACAACAAGGAAATATGACACCTCCAAAGGGACACGATAATTCTTCAGCAATGGATCGCAACAATGAAAGGATTAAAAGGATTACAACCCAGAAAAAATTTAAAACATTGATTTTAGAGGTGGCAAACCAAAATGCCAAAATAGGACCTTCCAGTGATCATCTCTCCTGCAAGAAGACCAATCTGAACCACTGTGCACACAAGATAGCACCTTCATAAAAACCAAAAATCAAGTCAGTGATCATAGTACCTGGTATAACATCATATCAAGGAAAGAGACACTGATGAAGGTAGGAAAGTCAGTCCTGCATTGCCTACACTGCCGCTCCTTCACCCCCCAGCAGTGGCCATATGGCACAAAGAATCTGTTTGCCTGGGGGAAGGATAGCACAGTGATTGTCAGACTTTGCATTAGAATCCAGTGCTGCCCTGTCACAGTGGAAATCATCATAGGGCAGAATTGAGCCTGGGCCCATGGAGGGAGCGTTGAGACCAACCTTAGAGCTGAATTGTCCATCCCAATGGTCAGAAATTGAGTTCCTGTGATAGTTTGCGAGAATGATGAGTTTCAGCTTCATCCATGTCCCTGCAGAGGACATGAACTCATTCTTTTTATGGCTGCATACTATTCCATGGTATATATGTGCCACATTTTCTTTTTTTTTTTTTTTTTTTATGCAGCATACCACCATGGCACATGTATACCTATGTAACAAACCTGCACGTTCTGCACATGTATCCCAGAACTTAAAGTAAAATAAAAAATAAATTAAAATAAAAAAAAAAAAAAAAAAAAGAAATTGAGTTCCAGCTAGCCCCACCTGTGGCCTAAACTGTCTTTCAAATTTATTTTAAACCCCAGACTAAAGTGTTCTGGGGTCATAAATAAATTTGAAAGGCAGTTTAGGTCACAAGGATTGCAATTCCTGGGCAAGTCCTGGTGCCATTCTGGGCTTGGAGCCAGCAGACTTGAGTGCATATCACCTAGTGAAACACCAGTGGGGGTGGCCAAGAGGTGACATCGCCCCTCCCCAATACCAGGCAGCACAGCTCACAGTTCTAGAAAAGTGAAGAGGTCTGTGTCTTGCAACTTGAATGCTAGCTCAGCTGTAGTAAAATAAGGCAATTAGCAGACTCCTAGATGATATGACTAGATAGATCTCTATGAGGAAAACTACAAAACAGTTATTAAAGAAACTGAAGAGGACAGAAACAAATGGAAATATATCCCAGACTCATGGAACCTGTATTAGACTGTTTTCACAGTGCTGTAAAGAAATACCCAAGACTGGGTAATTTATAGAGAAAAGAGTTTTAATTGACTTACAATTCTGCATGTCTCGGGAGGCCTCAGGAAACTTATAATCGTGGCAGAAGGTGAACAGAAAGCAAACACCTTCTTCACATGACAGCAGGAGAGAGAAGAGAGAGCGAAGGGAGAAGACATGCTCATAAAACTGTGAGAACTGGTTCACTATCATGAGAACAGCATTGGGAATCCACCCCCGTGATCCACCCTGGTCCCTCCCTCAACACGTAGGGATTATGGGGATTACAATTAAAGATGATATTTGGGTGGGGACAGAGCCAAACCATATCAGAACCAAAGAATGAATACACTAAAATGATAATACTGCCCAAACAAATCTGCAGACTCAATGCAATATTTATCAAAATATCAATATCATTTTTTATAGAATTAGAAAAAAATCCTAAAATTTATGAGGAACCAAGAAAGAGTCCAAATACTCAAAGCAATTCTGAATTTAAAAATAAAACACAACAAAACAAAGCTGGAGGCATCGCAGTACCTGACTTCAAAATATGTTACAAGGCATAGTGACCAAAACACCATGGTGCTGGTATAAAAACAGACATGTACACCAATTGAACAGAATAAATAATCCGGAAATAAACTCATATGTTACAGCCAAATGATTTTTGACAAAGGCACTGATAACATACACTGGGGAAAGGACACCCTTCTCAATAAATGGTGCTGGGAAAACTGGATATCCATATGCAGAAGAATGCAAGTGGACCCCTATCTCATACCATATTTAAAAAGTCAACTCGATACAGACGAATGACTTTAATATTAGACCCATAATTACAAGACTACATTAAGAAAACATTGGGAAAACACTTCAGGACACATGTCTAGACATTTTGTGGCCAAAACCTCAAAAGCACAGACAACAAAACCAAAAATAGACAAATGGGACAATTTTAAATTAATAAGCTTCTGCACAGCAAAGGAACAACAAAGTGAAGAGAAAACGTTTTGAATGAGACAAAATATTTGCAAACTATTCAAGGGACTAATATTCGGACTATGCAAGGAACTCAAATAACTCAACAGTAAAAAAAAAATAATAATAAATAATCCCATTAAAAAGTTTACAAACGACAAGAATAGAAAATTCTCAAAAGAAGTCATGCAAATTTCCAATAGGTATATGAAAAAATGCTCAACATCATTAATCATCAGGGAAATGAAAATCAAAACTACAATGAGATATCCTCTTAAACGAATTGAAATGGCTATTAGTAAAAACAGAAAACAATAATAGATACTAGTTAGGATATGGAAAAAAGGAACTCATATAATCTTGGTGGGAAAGTAAATTAGTACCGTAACTATGCAAAACAGTGTGAAGACTTAAAAAAAAAAGAACTAAAAATACAACTAGCATATTAACCAGCAATCTCACTACTGGATATTCATCCAAAGGAAAAGAAATCAGTATATTAAAGGGTTACCTGGACTTACATGTTTATTGCAGCAGTACTCTCAATAACAGAGATATGGAATCAACCTAAGTGCCCATCAACAAATGAAGAAATAAAGAAAATGTCATACATATACATAATTAAATACTATTTAGTGATATGAATGAAATTATGTCATTTGCAGCAATATGGATGACACTGGAGGATGGCCCTGGAGGTCATTATGTTAAGTAAAATACACCAGGCAGAGAAAAGTATGTTACATGTTCTAAATCGTAAGTGGGAGCTAAGAAATTTAATCGAATGGAGGTAGAGAATAGAATAATATTAATAGATACCAGAGGCTGGGAAAGATGTGTGTATAGTACAGGAAATGAAGAGAGCTTAGGTGATGGATCCAAATGTACAGCTAGATTGAAGAAGTAAGTTCTTTGTTTGAAAGTAGAGTAGGGTGAATATGGTCAGCAACAATACATTATATATTTCAAAGTAGCTAGAAGAGAGGACATGAAGGGTACCCAACACATAAAAATGATAAATACTTGAGGTAATGGATACCTCAAAATACTCTGACTTGATCATTACATATTCTATGAATATGTAACAAATACTCACATATATACCACAATATGTAAAATATAGTGTATCAATTGAAAAATGAGAGGTGTACTCTCACCTGATAGGGTAAAATAGACAAGGAGATGTAACAGCATATCCAATTGTTTAGAAATAAAGAAATGCATAGCGCATTCAAGAACGGAATGTCATTCTTTGTGGATTTAATTTTTGCTACCAAACTTACATTTTGAAGTAATTCAGAATATATAATACATAATTAAAAAGTTTCATCTTTGAAATTAGTCATCTGATAAAAGATCAACTACAGATGCCTAATTTTGCCTTTAATCATTTCAACATTCAAAGTGGCTATTGCTGTTCCGAATTAGGCATAAACAAAATTGTGAAGTAACTAAAATTGGCAATGGATATTATTTTTTAACATGCAAGTGTTCATCTCACCTTTCATTTAAAAAAAAACATAAAATGCTCAGTGCTGTTAGAATATAAAATCTGAAAATAAAATCTAATATTTATTTAGAATGTGACATGAAAGACTACTAAATCTCAATGTTGTTCTAGAATCGCTCTTTGCACTTATTTTTAGCCATGGCTTTTAAGTGCAATGAATAATGAACTCATAACTTTGGAGGATTTGATTAGCCCAGTGCAGCATGCTGAAAGTAGCTTTTAGAGCATATGGTTTAAATAAAAAAGAAAATGCATAAGCTTTTACACTTGACTCCACAATATATTTGAGTTAATTTTATTATAAAAATGTCTCCCCATTTATTCTATAAAAATGGTGCTCCAAGATGATATTTTGTTTTATTTTTTATTTTTAAATTGAGGTAGGGTCTTGCTCTGTCATCCAGGTTGGAGTGCAGTGTGGCACAATCGCAGCTCACTGTAGCCTCAACTTCTCAGGATCCAGTGACCCTCCTACCTCAGCCTTCCAAGTAGCTGGGACCACAGGCATGTGCCACCATGCTTGGCTAATTTTTGGTAGAGATGAGGTCTCACTATGTTGTCCAGGCTGGTCTTGAACTCCTGAGCTCAAGCTATCCACCCACCTGGGCCTCCCAACATGCCGGAATTACAGGCGTGAGCCACCGCACCCGGACTCTAAGATGATATTTTAAAATATCTGTGAAACAGACACAAATTTAAGGGCAAGGCATGAATCACCCATTGTTAAATTCAACATGGCAGATGCGTTACACACTTTTTCAATTCGTCCACCCACTATATATTTTATATCAGAACATCACTACGTACCCCACGAATATGTACAATTTTTATTTGCCAATTAAAGTTAAAAGTGAAAGATACAAAAGGCACTAACGAGAATAAATAAATAAATAAAAGACAAAAAATAAAAATAAGCAGTCTCTTCCTGGTTTTATTAAGACTAGGTGCAGTTGTCATCTGCTCAGACTCCTACTAATAGTGCTCAAATTTGGACTTCAGATATTAGAAAATCTTGAAATTCTTTCTTGTGAGTGCTATATACAAAACGTTTGCATAAATAGTAAACGATTTCCTAGTTACATCTCTCTGAACAGCTGTTAGGGTGACAAGTTAAAACTGAGATTTTCCCAATTTTTACTGAACACTATCAGTTCTGTATTTCCTATTTTTAAAAACTATATTTCTTCAATGTATTAGCCTTCAAAGCTTGATGCCCACAAATGGAACTCAAAAAGGAGGAATTTATACAAAGTGATAGTAGTAGCAAGAACAAGAAGCTTTAGCCATTGATAGCATCAACACTGGATTTTAGAAAGACAATTTACAATCAATATTTTAATGTTCAAGCGAGGTTAATATAAAATAAATATGCCCAAAAAGTAAACTGACCTTTATTTATTTAACATTTTTTATTTGCTATTTCCTAAGTATCAGGTGTTCTTTAGATACTGGGATATTTGAATTAATGAAATTTGAGATGATTCATTTAACAAACTAACATTTGTAATTGATTTTTCCCCATTTTGTTGAACTAACCATTGCAATTGATACAAATTGATTATAAAAAAATAGGGGACGAAAGTAACACAACACCAGACACAGTCATGTTACTCTCATCATTTCCCCTTTATTTGGACAGGTGTCCTGGTGTCACTTTAAGAATACATTCTGACATCGACTTTTTGATGCTTCATAAAAGATAATCCCAATTTTTTTTTTTTTGTTATTCCACAACTGATGGAAAAATCTGCTAGGTCAGCTATAATTTTTCTATTTTAATTAGATTTATTTCTTGCTTGCAGTCTTTTCACAACAGAAACTAAAAATCTGATAATTGTGAAGCCACTTTACTTATAGTATAGGTTTTAGATAGAGTCCCTTTATTCCTAGACAGTTTACATATCTAGTATTCTGTTTCCAGGCAATAACAAACAACTATCCTACAAGAACAGCCCACCTGTTAGCACTGTATAAGAGATTTTGTCCAGTTCTATGCAGGTACCTTTTTAAAAATTAAACCAAATAAAATGTCAATAAGTACACTCAACATTTTTCTTGTAAATTGCTGTTGCATTATGGCAAGTCATGCTTTCTAACTTTTTCACATTGCCCAGTACATTGAACTGCACTCCAAGTGTTTGTTCAAAACTGAAACAGATCCATCAGTGTTTGTAAGCAAGTGGTGATAATCTATTTTCTGGGAACAGGGAAACAATTTGATACTTTGAATTCACAATGCAATGAATTTGAAATGTTAATTTACCATTCCTGGATGTAGTTTTACATCTTTGTTGTTTCTCCTTCCTTAATTTTTGATTTCTTATAAGTGAAATATTTCTGTCCGCACTGTGAATCAGCATTAAGATTTTTGTTCTCAATAAATTTTACATTATATCTTACCTTTTTTCATACTTAAAATGGTGATTTGTTTGGAGTTATCACTAAATGGTATCTTCCCCAAATAAATGACTGCTATCTACTTATCACAACTCAGCACTTTCTTTTAAGTTAAAAAAAAAAAAAAAGAAAAACTGTTTAATGTCTGGCAAAGTATCTAGCCCATTAAAGGTTTTTGTTTTCTTTTGTTTTTTCATTCCTTAAATCCAGTTCTTTACTCAAATCTGTTATTTTGTGTATCAATATACCTTAGGTTTTATTATTTTTAGTAATATTGTTATCATTTATCATTAATTTGACTAACTGTTCATTTAGGTTTCTGTTGACTTGTTCGATGAGATTTATATATTTTTGATGAATATAACACTAAGCATTTGAAAACACTTTATATTGAGATAATTTTTAGACACAGTTGTAAAACTGGCATAGATAGTGGCCGTCTACCTTTATTCAATTTATCTTATATTGTCACCTTTCATATCAACAGAAAAATTATTGAAATTTAGCCTATCCCAAAAGAAACAGCTCTGTTTCAGAACAGTGTATGTCTGCAAGATTAAGAAACCTGATTACTAATATATGGCAGAGATTATTTTTAATCTTAGAAAAAAGAATAAGAATATACAACCCTTCAAAGGCCCACGTGTTCCATGCTAGATATTTATGAAATAACAATATAAAATTTAGATATTTCCCTTGGTATAGTACTATAAAATAAATTAGACAATTTATTGTAAACTCACCAGTGTTTTATCCATTATATACTTTTCTGTGCTAGTATACAATCCGGAATCACACTTTGCATTTAATTTTCTTAGTTTTCTCCAATCTTGACAGTCTCCAGTATTTTATCTTACCTGACCTTCACACATTTGAAATACACTAGACAGTTATTTTATAGAATATCTTTCAGTTTGAATTTGTCTGAATGTTTTCTTTTTATTAAATTGAGGGTATACACTATCAGTAAGAATACTATGGAGGTTATCTATCCTTTTTTTCATTGCCTCAGACCAGGGGATACCTTATGTCTGTACGGGCACACTGTGTTTTCTTGTGCTTTGCTTTATCACGCTTTGCAGATATTGTGGGTTTCTTTTTTTTCAAGTTTTCTGGCAACCCTGCACAAACAAATCTATAGGCACAATTTTTTCAACAGCATTGGCTTACTTCATAGTTCTGTGTCACATTTTGGTAATTCTCAAAATATTTCAAACTGTTTAATTATTATTATATTTGTTATGTTGATCTGTGATCACTGATCTTTGATGTTACTGTTGTAATTGTTTTGGGGTACCACAAATTGTGCCCATGTAAAACAATAAAATTAATAAATCCTGTTTGACTACTCAACTGACCCCTGGATCCCTCACATCTCATCACCTCCTTGGCTCTACCTATTCCCTGAGACACAACAATAGTGAAATCAGGCCAACTAATAAGACTACAAAGGCCTTTAAATGTTCAAGTGAATGGAAGAGTTGTACATCTTTCACTTAAAATCAAAAGCTAGAAATGATTAAACTTAGTGAGGAAGGCAAGTTGAAACCTGAGGTAGGCCAAAAGCTAGACTTCTTGTGCTAGTTAGACAAGTTTTAAGTGCAGAGGAAAAGTTATTTAAGGAAATTAAAAGTAATACTCCAGTGAACACATAGATAATAGGAAACAGTTTTATTGTTGATATGGGGAAAGTTTCAGCAGCCTGAATAAAAGATCAAACAAACCACAGCATTTCATTAAGCCTAAGCCCCCAATTTGGCTTTGACTTTGTGATTAAGAACAAGGTACTAACAATCTTCAATTCTATGGAAGCTGAGAGAGGCAAGGAAACTACAGAAGAAAAGTTGGAAGCTAGCAGAAGTTGGTTCATGAGCTTTCAGAAAGGAAGTCATCTCCACAACATTACCGTGCAGGAAGAAGCAGTAAGCGCTGATGGAAAAGCTGCAACAAGTTGTCCAAAAGATCTAACTAAGATAATTGATCAAGGTGTCTACACTTAACTGATCAAGGTGTCTACACTAAACAACAGATTTTCAGTGTAGACAAAACAGCCTTCTATGTGAAGAAGATGGCATCTAGGCCTTTCATAGCTGGAGAGGAGAAGTCAATGCTTGGCTCCAAAGCTTCGAAGGACAGGCTAATGCAGCTCTTGTTAGGGGCTAATGCAGCTGGGGAATTTGAGTTGAAACCAATACTCATTTACCATTCTAAATATCCTAGCGCTTTTAAGAATTATGCTAAATCTAGTCTGCCTGTGCTCTACAAATAAAATGATAAAGTCTAGATGACAGCACATTTGTTTCCAGCATGGTTTACTGAATATTTTAAGCCTACTGTGTAGACCTAATGCTCAGAAAAAAAGATTCCTTTCAACATATTACTTCTCATTGACAATACACCTAAATCATCCAAGAACTCTGAGGGAGGTGTACAAGGAGATTAATGTTGTTTCTCAAGGCTGCTAGCGCAGCATCCATTCTGCAGCCCATGGATCAAGAAGTAATTTCAGCTTTCATGTCTCATATAAGAAATACATTTTGTAAGGTACAGCTGCCAAAGATAATGATCCCCCTGATGGATCTGACCAAAATAAATTGAAAACCTTCTAAAAAGGATTCACCATTCTAGATGTCATTAAGATTATTCATAATTCATGGGAGGAGATAAAAATATCAACATTAACAGGGATTTGGCAGAAGTTGATTAACTTTCATGGCTGACATTGAGGTGTTCAAGGCTCAGTGGCAGAAGGAACTGCAGATGTGGTAGAAATTTCAAGAGCACTAAGATTAGAAGTGGAGCCTGAAGATGTGGCTTGATTGGTGCAATCTCATGATACAACTTGAATGGATGAGAAGTTGCTTTTTATGAATGAGCAAAGAAAGTGTTTTCTTGAGATGAAATCTACTTCTGATGAAGATGCTGTGAACATTGTTGAAATGACAACAAAGGACTTAGAATACGCAAACTTATCGATAAGGCAGCGGCAGAATTTAAGAGGATTGACACCAATTTTGAAAGTTCTACTGTTGGGAAAATGCTATTAAAGAGCATCACATGCTATGGAGTAATCTTTCATCAAAGGAATAGTCAACTGATGGCAAAATTTATCACCTTATTTTTAAAATTGTCAATGCCACCTTCAGCAACCACCACCCTGATCAGTAGCCATCAACATCGAGGCAAGATCCTCAACCAGCAAAATGATTATAACTCGCTGAAGGCTCAGATAATTGTTAGCATTTTTTAGCAATAAAGTATTTTTTAATTAATGCATGTACATTGTCTGTTTAGAAATAATGCTATTGCACACGTAATAGACTACAATATAGTGTAAACATAACTTACATATGCACTGAGAAACCACAAAACATGTGTGATTTGTTCTTCCATGATATTCACTTTTTTGTTGTGGTTTGGAATCAAATCCATGGTTTCTTCATGGTATGCCTGTAGTATTATTAATGTTGTTATCCATCTCTTGCTTAGCGTGGCATCTGCTAGGATATAAAATTACTGTTTTTTTATCCCCTTGGAATTTATTAAATGTAAGGGGGAGATATTTTGAGACTATGCAAATACGCTGTTTCTGCTTAAACAGTCATCTCCTAAATTAAACATCCATAACTAGATCTTGCCTGCAGCAATTATTCCTGGGTTATTCTAATTGTAGTTTTGCATTTTATTCATTTATGAACCAGAATTATTTTGTAAGGAAGAGTTATTACTTCTCCTCCATGTATTTTTGCATCCAGTATTTATTTATATGTGCATAGATTCATATTTTGAGGACATCCAGGTTAAGTATTATTAGCTTTTTTAGCACTCCATTGCTACGTGGCACCACAGGATGCTCCAAGATTATTTTGTATTTTTCTGCCTCATGCCTGGAATCAATCAGCCCCCCTAAGGAACTTGGAATTTTTCACTGAGGAATGACTTTGAAAAACCAATATCTGGACTCTAGGTGTATTCTTTGCTACTGACCTGTCATTGCTTCTAGTCCCTCTCAAGGATCAAGCTGGGAAATGTGTGGATGTATATTAAGTCATGCATACACCTATTAATTTATGTCCTTTGATCTGTACGTGTATGTATATGTTAGTGTATATGTGTATGTGAATGTTATATATATAGACACACACGTTAAATATGTATGTATACACATGTTAAATGTGAAATATATATATTTATACATATACACATATGCACATAAAATAACATTTGCTCATACTGATATTTCTGACTCCAATCCATTACCATCACAGAGTTTATTCTAATATTTCCCCATTTCTTGATTTTTTTTCTCTTTCTTCAGCAGTGACTTCTATTTTCTAAAATATATTTAACTTTTTCTTCAAGCCTGGAATATAAATAGTATAGATTCAGAACCACTAATGCATATCCCTGTGAGGAATACTAAATTGCCCAATGAAGTTCAATGTGTATAGAAAGAATTTTTTCATTTTATTGTCTTTGGCCTTACAACATTTAGTGGAAAATCTGTTTTCAAAATTTACTCAAGTCAGCTCCTTTTTTCCTATCCCTTTCAGTAGAGTTATATGATTTATTTGTAATAGAGTTAGATTCATTTATCACAGTCTACCTTTCCTCTTTCTTCCCACATCCTGATAAATCTTTTTAAATGTTCCATTCAGTAAAATTCACACTTTGTAGAGTACACTTCTATGGATTTTGAAAAATGAAATTAGTTGTATATTCACAACTATAATTCCATATGAAACGTAACATTACTCATAAAATTCCTTTGCTATACCCCTCCATGGTAAATCCATCTCCCCTCCTCCCCAGACCCTGGCAAGAACTGATTCTTTTCAATACCTGTTGTTTTGTTTTTAATCACATTTCATATAAAGGAATCACATAGTATGTTGTCTTCTGAGTCTGGCTTCTTTCACTTAGGACAATGCATATATGATTTGTAATGGTTAATATTGTCAACTTGATTGGATTGAAGGATGCAAAGTATTGTTCCTCATTGTGTCTGTGAGGGTGTTGCCAAAGGAGATTAACATTTGAGTCAGTGGACTAGGACAGGCGGACCCACCTTCTAGGTGGGTACCCTTAATCAGCTGCCAGTATAGCTAAAACAAAGCAGGCAGGAGAAGGCGGAAGAGCAGACTTGCTGAATCTTCCAGCCTCCATCTTTCTCCTGTGCTGAATGCTTCCTGCCCTCAAACATCAGACTGCAAGTTGATTCAACTCTGATATTACAACAATTGATAGATCGATGCTTTTTATTGCTAAGCAATATTTCATTACATGAATGAACCAGAGTTTGTATATTCATTTGACTCATTTTCCTTGATCTTGTATTTGTGGTTTTGTGTCATTACTTTCAAGAAATTAGGTATATTAAATGGATTGACAATGTTGCATGACTTTTGAATGGTCTCTTTTGGTAGTTTTTCACTAATTTTTCTCTCTATGTTTCTGTTTGAATAATTTCTATGGATCTAAGTTCAGTGAATCTTTTATGAATTTTGTCCTGTTTACAGATGAGCATATCACAATTATTTCTAGTCCTCTTACTGTTAAACATGTCTAGCATTTCCCTTTCAGTCTTTGTTATAATTGTAATCTCTGATAAAATTATCCATTTGCATATTGCTCACCCTTTCCAAAATTATTTCAAAAAATTTAGTACATTATTAATACTAGTAAGTTTCTATATCTTTGTCATAACTGAGTATGGTTTTGATGGTTGCTTTGTCTCATTTTATATGCCTTGCAATTTTTTCTTAAATCCAGACATTCTTTTCAGGACAGTAGGTATGAGTTAAGTAGCTTTTATGACCATGATTCCGTCTAATAGATCTTTATTGTGAGCATTTGAGTTAATCTAGGTAAGAATTGTACCAGGGTGTGACGGTCGTTGTTACTGTGGCTACATTACTATGCCTTTAGTGCAATGTCTCTTCATAGAAAAAATGGATTTTTTAAAACATGCCAGCTGTTCTTACTCATAAAATGGAACAAAAAATAATTGCGTATGAATGGCAAAAATATAGTTAATAATCCTATAATACTTTTCTTTCTCTGATATGGTTGGGATTTGTGTCCCTGCTCAAATCTCATGCCAAATTTTAATCCCCAAAGTTGAAGGAGGGTCATGGTGGGAGCTGATTGGATCATGAGAGCAGACTTCCTCTTTGCTGTTCTTGTGATAGTGAGTGAGTTCTCACGAGATTTGGTTGTTTAAAAGTGTGTAGCACCTCCTCCTTTGCTTTCTTCCTCCTGCTCTGGCCACATAAGACGTGCCTGCTTCCCTTTTTATTATGATTGAAAGTTTCTCAAGGCCTCTCCAGCCATGCTTCCTTTACAGCCTGTGGAACAAACAGCCAAAAATCTCTTTTCTTTATAAATTACCCAGTCTCAGGTATTTCTTTATAGCAGTGTGAAAATGAATTAATACATTCTTAAGAAAAGTCAATCCTTAATCCAGTCTATCATCATTCTCAGTAAACTATCGCAAGAACAAAAAACCAAACACCGCATATTCTCACTCATAGATGGGAATTGAACAATGAGAACACGTGGACACAGGAAGGGGAACATCAGACTTCGGGGACTGTTGTGGGGTGGGGGAGGGGGGAGGGATAGCATTGGGAGATATACCTAATGCTAGATGACGAGTTAGTGGGTGCAGCGCACCAGCATGGCACATATATACATATGTAACTTACCTGCACATTGCGCACATGTACCATAAAACCTAAAGTATAATAATAATAATAATGATAATAATAATAATAAAATAAAAATAAAAAAATCAGAAACAAAAAAATAAATAAAAAAATAAAATAAAATAAAATAAAAAGAAAAGTCAATCCTAAATCTCAATACACACAATGCTTTAACTATGAAAACACAACTTTCAAGTATGCCTTGCACATACAAGTTTTGTTATGTGTTTATTTGAAATTGCATTAAGAAGCCTTAAAATCATCTTAAAAATCAAGAACTATTAGATAATAAACAAAAGTAAGATAATATATACTCTAACTCAAATGATGAGTAAATCTCAATGACAGGATTTGTGTACCTTTGTTATTATGCTTATATTGAACATAAAATAACTATAATAACATTAAGTAAGACACCTCTTTCATTATACATTATCATTGTTTTAAAATATATAATCCTAAGTTATTATTGTCCTGATATTAAGTAATAATTTTATAAAGTTTATTTATATTAACTTTTAATGTTATATCAAATTGCATCATAATTGAATGCAAAATTGAATTATCAGAAGAAAAACAGAAATATTGACCCCCAAAATAAATTGATTCTCAGTCTTTATAACCACTCTGTTTAAGATGACTAATAAATGTAGTTATATTCATTAAGGCTGGATATGATAGCATGTGCCTATAGTCCCAGTTACTCAGGAGGCTGAAATGGGAGGATTGTTTGAGCCCAAGAGTTTGAGGACAGCCTGGGCAACATGAGACCCCATCTATTATAAAAATAAAATTTTATTAAAAAGTAGTTATATTAATAATAAAAATTATTTTTAAACTTAGAATTTGATTTACATGATATTAAAAAGTCATATTAAAGAATCTAAAGTATATTTTTCACCATTCATAACTTATCAAAAGAAAGCAATAATAAAATAGTTCTTTGACAGTCATTTATTAATTGTTTATCACTAACATATACCATATTGAGTCTTTGGATTAAATCATCCATGCTAAAAAAGTGTAGCATAAAATATTTTCACTTTAAACACTTATAAAATTGTAAGATTAGCAAGTATCTACATTTGCTGTTTCTATGATTAATACCTTCATAAATATAAACTGTTTATATCAAAACTCTTGATTCAGAAGAAGAGACTTCCTGTCCAAATTTTATCAAAATACAAGCCAAAATATAAGCCAGTGGAAAAATGTTTGAGAAAAAATGAAACAATGAAATAGTTTGAAATTGACAAAAATATATATTTACCTGAAAATACGGCTTCAGGCTTTGCCACTTTGAATTTAATTTGCAGTTTTAGGATTAGCATATAAAAGTGAAATGAAGAAGAAAATTCTTCAAAAATACTTATCAGTGAATCGCATTTACACAGCAAAATTTTCAAAAGATTTGTTCAATAAGCTATTGTTTAAGAAAAATTAAAATTGTTTTGATTCACAATTCTACTCCAGCAAGTAAAGTTGCATATTATTAACATCGTCTTCACATTTTATAAAAGTAAAATTGTTGCTCAATGGAGTGCATTATATTTACCTAGTGCAATAGTTTGAATACAATTTGGCATCACCAAAATTGATGGTCCCCAGTGTGGCAAAACTGGCAGGTGCTTCCTTTAAGAGGTGATTAGATCATTAAGGTAGATTAATGCCTTTTTCATGGGAATGAGTTTTCTCTCTGGTGGGACTGAGTTAGTTACTAGGAGAGCAGTTTATTATAAAGTGAGGCTGCCTCTCCTAGTTGTTCTCCCTGCACCTGCCTGCTTCCTCATGAGCTTCTCTACCGCATTATGACCCAGCCTAAGTCTCTCACCAGAAGCCAACCAGGTAAGGCTGCCACGTCTTAGACCTTCCAGCCAGCAGAATTTGAGCTAAGTAATCCTCTTTCTTTTATAAATTACCCAGTCTCAGGTATTGTGTTATAGCAACAAAATGTAGACCAAGACACCTGGCATAGCTCTTGCACATACTCAGTTCCCTGAAAGGACATGTGTGTTTACATTTTAATTATATTTAGATTCACAATTTGTGAATGATTCCCTCACAAATACACAAATATTATTTATATGCCTTTTTCATACTTCCCAGATGAAATGATAGATGTTTAGTAAACTACCATATCTGACTTAGTAATGCCTTAAGAACATCTTTTATCATTGCACACTATTTTACCCAGCAGAATACGTGTGTGTGTGTGTGTGTGTGTGTGGGTGTGTATAATTTATTTTCAATTACTTAATCTTGAATATTTTGTCCTTTCAAAGTTTGGCTGTTATTGTTTATCATGGTAGTTGATGTATATCCATGGTTAACTTTTTAATAGGTCATTAAATTTATCTTCATATCACTTTCAAATTTTTATTATAGGTAAATACATTTTTGTAAATGAAATTTATGTGACCATATACAGACTACACACACAATAATTGCACTTTCAGCCCACTTGTTTTATTGTGCTTACACTATACTTTTTCTTTCTTTCTTTTATTTGGAGCTAAATTAATTTTACTAGTTTATTAAAATAATGACAATCTATGGTTATTAAATATTTGTCCTTATTACATAGTTTGCCAATACATAAGATGTTTCATTCTTGACTAGGGTAATAACCTTTAGTTACAATAACATTTCTCTTAAAAAATACAATTAAATATCTACAGATTGTTTTATGCACAATTTGTAGACAAATATTTCTAATAAATTAGGATCAATAAGCACTGGGTATCAGGCTATAATTTAAACCTCACTGACGTGTTCATTAATATGACCATAACTCCATGAGCTGAGAATCAAAAATGTCTCATTTCCCTTGTATTTTTAAACTGCACAGGATGCTCAGCATATTAAGCATAAATTGTGGTTGAAAACATATTTACTAGTTATTGGATAAAATTTTCTCTCTCTATTCAACCTCTAACTTGCTTCATGTATTTTGGGAATAAGCTTGGTTTATCTGATTTTCAATTTATTCATTGATAAAGAAGTTTGATGAAATGCAAAGTAATTAGAAGAGCATCTTTTGTTCTAATTAAACCTTTAGCAATCCAGTATGTGAAATATAAATAATGGTTTTAGTTGAATTCAGGAACAATCACAGCACTTTAATCTCTTGGCTTCTTTCTTCTCAATGGTAAATAATCTGGCTTCATCCCAGTTTACTCAGTCATTCACACATCCTCAAGAGAAGTCAAAGGACAGCTCACTTGATTAGAGAAGGCCCGTCTTTCCCCTCACAGTGGTTATGATACAGCCCCTGGCACAAATATTAAAACCACAGTGCTGCAAACTTTCTGTCTTACATCTACAGGGGACGATTGCGTTCCACATTTGGGCAATATATAGTTTGCCAGTATCCTTAACCCCATCACTAGGCATCAGCATGGACCCCAGAAACATATTCTCCTCTATATCCCATCAATTACATCCTTATCACCTCTATTTTCCTTGTATTTGCCAGGGCTGATCTCATGATGCCTTATTTACAGATATATAAGGCATTACCCAGTCTCGTTATCTCTTACATCTCAGTTCCACAGGAGGCCTCAGACTCTTGAATCAGCTATTATTTCCTATACTCTACCCCCGTCCTACCACCTCTTATTTCTCACTACCAGTTATCATTCCCCTGTCCTGATCCTTTTCGCTGGGCTCTCTGAATTTCATGGTTCATCAGCAGCAAAATTTTCCATATCCATATCTTAACGTGTATTTTGTATTGTTGTTGCTATAACAGAATACTTGAGACTGGGTAATTTATAAAGAAAAGTGGGGTTTATTTAGCACATGGTTCTGAAGACTGAGAAGCTCAAGATCAGGTGAGGGACTCCAGCTTGGTTATAACAGGGCAGAGAAGCAGACGTGAGCACATGCAGAGGCCAAACACAACAGGCAGGCTCCCTTTATAACAACCTCTCTGGTATTAACTAATCCAGTCTATCAGAGTAGGAGTGACAACCCACCCACTCCCACAAGATGGCATTAATCTATTAATCTGTTTCTAAGGCATCTGCCTTCATAACCCAACACTTCCCACTAGGCCCCACCTCCCAACACGATCATACTGGCAATTAAATTTCAGCATGAGTTTTGGTGGAAACAAACCACATCCAAACCATACCAATCCTCAACCTCTTATATTTCATTGATTGTTTTCATTTTTTAAAAAAATCCAGATTCCACAGGGACTCTGTTTCCTATTCGGCCTCTGTTGCTTTTGCCCTATGGTAATACATGGATGTATTTAGGCGTGAAAATGGAGCAGTGATCAAGAGGTCTTTAACATTCCCCTCATCTTGACAAAATTTTGGATAAGTTTTCTCTTTTCTTAAATCATTTACTTTAGAAAACTTGTAATTGCAAACTTTTTCTGGCCTTTGTGATGTAAAAACCTCTTGCCAGATTTACTATCCAGAATTGTCTTTCTCAAAGTACTAGGGGCCATTATTTTGAAGGGTAAACTTGAAGGAAGATGGGTTCCCTGTCTCCGTGGTAAAGTAGGAGCCTAACTTTGGTGGGTGCCTTGATCCAAGTGGTAAAATCACCTCCTCTCATAAAACAAATTTTACTTTTCCTTTTAGGAAAACCAATTAATAAGCACAGATGGCCAGAATCTCTCCACCTCAGCTCTTGGAACTCTTATCCTTTTTCTGCTCTCCCTCCTATTGCTGCTAATAGTATCATAATAAAATCAATTTCTGTTTACTCATCTTGTCTAGTGCAGTTTTTCTTTGCCCATAGATAACCTCTGTGATTCACATTGCCACTTTTATAGTTTTATCCTCACACAGCCAGATCTTCAGAGTATTAGTCAGGATTATCTGGAGAAGTAGGACCAATGAGGGATAAAGGAATTGGCTCATGTGTTATGAAGGCCCAGAAATCCCACAACCTGCCATCTATAAGCTGGAGAACTAGAAAAACCAGGGCTGTAATTCAGTCCAAGACTGAGGGCCTGAGAACCGGGAGTTCCAAAATCTGAGGGTAGGAAAAGATGGATGTCCCAGATAAGAGAGAGGTTATTTGTTCTTTCTCCACCTTTTTGATCTATTTGAGCCTTCAATAGATTGGATGATGCCAGTCTGTCGTGAGATGGTAAGGATGGACCTTCTTTATTCAGTCTACTGATGCAAATGTTAATCTCTTCAGAAACACCTTCACAGACACACCCGAAATGTTTTAACTTCTATGTGGGCATTCCTTAGCCCAATGAAGTTGACGCTTAAGCCATCACATTCAACTTTAATCCTCACATTATCAATTTATATATGAACTGTTTCAGTCAGCCACTTCTCCCAGGTTATACTTTTTGTTTGTTTGTTTACTGATTTTAACAAGTGCTTTACTGTCACTTTTTCCATAGAATTATTTCTAATTCTCGGTAATTTAAATAAATGTTGATGGACAACTCATGGGCCTCTCAGTACTTTGCGATGTTTTACTCCAATAGTATTGTCGCCAACCATACCTGAGTTTCATTTCCACTCAAACTTTAGCTTTACCAATAAACGAAACCTCCTGATAGCATTAACTTCTGTGCCCTGCTCTCTGACTGCTACCTTCTTTTGGTTTGGATGACCTTTGATACTGCTAGATTTTCATGGTAGCTTTCTGTCTGTAGTTTTTCTTTTTCCTACTTACTTGAGTTATGGTCTATGGCCAATCCTTAAAACATTCCCTTACATATAGTCTAAAACAACTTGCTTTCTGTTAGGTTTTCCTACTTGATTGGAAAAATACTAATGCTATTTAAATCAACTCTTCATCCCTTCTGTAACTATTCCATTGAACTTGAATGTGGCTAGAGAATAACACACAACTTTACTGGGAAGTCTCACTTTACATTTATAATGATAAATTTAAAATGATACATCTGCTTTTGTTAAGAAAACATAATGTATTTTCCTAGTCCATTTAATTTTTCCTATCCCTTAGAAAACTCCCACACATTCTACTTTCTCTTTACATTTCCAAGGTATTATCTTCCGTCCATGTTTTCACGTGATGGCCTTACATTAATCTTTACTTAGAAAATTAAAGCAATTAAAAACGAATGTCTATAGAGTCCCACCACCACATCTAATAACCTAGCAGCATCTATGCTCTTCTATTTTATAGATAAAATGTCATATTTTAGAAAATCCAACACACACAATTTATAAGATAGTCTTATTGTATGTCACTTAAGGAAAGAAAATAAAATATTGTCAATTATACTATAACACACCATCAATTGTACAATAAATTTAAACGTGACATGTTAAAGTAAGAAACAAGTAGAGACATTTTACAATTAATAAAATTGAGAAAATCTGCTTCTATTTATAGGCCATTTATCCACTCACAACATTATCTCTGCTCTGCTTAAAAGCTAATTACAAAATTTCTTCTCACTTCTCCTACATTACTATGTTCTCCTCTATAACACATCATTGCAATCAGTATTCAAAGATGCTGCTATTATTCCCAAGCATAAAGCATAAACAAAAATATATGCTTGTTCACAATGCCTCTACTCTAATTCTATTTTAAAATCTCTGCAGTCAGGCCTTTGCCCCAACAATCCACCAAAATGCTCTTGTCATGTTAATGACATCCATATGGCTAAATCTAATGGTTCTCCATCCCCATCTTACGTAATATACCAGGAATGTATGACATAGTTATTCATTTCCTACTTCTTTCTTCACTTGACTTCCAAGACATTACACTCTTGATTTTGCTCCTGTCCCACTGGTTGCTTTTTCTCAGATTGCCTTGATGGTTCCTTGTCTTGTTTCTCAGCTTTAGAGTGCCCAGAGACACAGGCATTAAATTTATTCGTTCATTCAGATAGATAGATAGAGAGATAGAGATATAGATAGATAGATGTTAGATACAGATATAGAGGTTTATCTATAGATAGATATAGATATAGATGTAGGTAGATAGAGGTTTATCTATAGATAGATATAGATATATATGTAGGTAGATAGAGGTTTATCTATACTATCTATATTGATATCATCTATATCTATCTATATCTATAACTATATCTATACCTATATCTATATCTATATATCTACATCTATATCTATATCTATACCTATATCTATATCTATATATCTACCCATCTTTCTAAATTGACTTTTGGGGGGTACAGTTTTATGAGTTTTAACAACTGCATAGGTCATGTAACACAACCACAATCAAGATACAAAACAGTTCATTCACCCTGAACTGAATTTTTGTTGTGCTCTTTTGTAGTTACACGCTCTCCCAACCCCTAATTCCTGGAAATTATTGACCTATTCTCCATACATACAGTCTTACTTTTTCTGAGTTATCTTGAAAATGCAATAATAGAACATGTAACCTTTTGGATCTGCTTTTTGTTGCTTAGCATAAAGCATTTCATATTTATTGATGTTTTGGGGGTTTTTTTAATCAGTAATTTGCTCATTTGAATTCCTAACCAGTATTCCATTGTATAGTTACCTCAAAGCTTAAGTATTTGCTGTTAGAAGGATATACATTTGCATGATTTTCAGGTTCTAATTACTGGGAATAATTCTATTATAACTATTTACAGTTTAGTTCACAAACACATCTTCATTTCCTTAGGGTAAATAGCAAAGAACAAAGTCACTGGGTCTCAAGACAAAAGTCATCTTAACTTTCTAAGTAGCTGCCAAAGTGTATTCCGAAGAAGTTATACCACCTCACCAAGAATATTGGAAAGTTCTAGCTGCTCTACAATTTTACCCGCACTTAACACTCATGTCTAAGTTTCATCTCACATGGTGCTTTCTGAAAAATTATCACAAAATAGACACCTTCCGATATCACTAACTATATAAATATTTAAGAAAATGTCAGTGGAATACTAAGTATAATCTTCAATTGACTCTTAGCTGTGCCAGCAATTTTTAAAAATTGTTTATGTCTCACTTCAACACATTCTTTCTAGAAAAAAAATGGACTAACATTTATTTCTTGAATAAGTTTGCTTTGTATTTTTTTTTGTTTGCCACTCATCACATTTGAGATGATGAAATGCTTGAATAAATTTCTTAAATGTCATAGCTCCTTGGAGACTATTTTCACTGCATAAATAGAATTTCTACATAAATTCCATTTTAGTACACTTCTCTTTTGTCCATTTCTTAAATATGCTTCACTTGTGAGAATATTATTTTCTACCAATGAGGAGAACTGTAAGATTGTAATAAAATGACCTTATGTTTAAAAGTATTTTTGTTTTGTATCAGTACTTGTTGAGTCATACAGTTGATTAAAACATTTTTTCTCAATACATTAGCAATCTAAAGAAGTGCAGATTAAATTCACAGTTGTACTTTGCCCAACCATAGCTATGGTCTCCAGGCTTCAGGTTAACACAACGATTTGCAGAATTCTGAAAGACCTTAGTGTCCCAGTAGAGTTTTAATTCCATACAAGATTTCTAATAAGAGTTTATGTATACTTGATAATTTCCTATATTGCAATACAATTCAGAGAAATCTACCAATTCCTCTTAGGAATATGGTTTGAGGTTGACATCATAGAAATTTCCAAGTAATTCCTATCTAGTCTTTCCTTGTCATAAGGTGTTACCATTGCTACTTTTAAGACTAACTTGTAATAGACAATTCCATTTTAATTTATTAAAAGCCGTCATCAAAAGAGCCATTTCAACATTGTAGTAAATACTTGTAACTTTTATGTTCAAGGTTTATATGGTAGGTTAAACACAGACTATGGAGATAGACACTTTTCTTCAAGTCAGGTCTTCTTGTAGTGAAAGATACTTACTTGAATTTAATTTCTCAGTCTCTTTATCTTTTTTAAAAAAACGATTAACTGAAAAGTAAACATTGTATATATTTGTGGTGTGTAGCATGATTTTCTTTTGTATGTATACACTGTGGAATGGCTAAAGCAAGCTATTTAAGCTACACATTACCTTACGAACTTATCATTTTTTATGAGTATAATAAAAACATTTCGAGCCTTCATGAAAGATAAGATACTGAAAAAAGCAGAAGAAAAGAAGCAAAACACGTCTAAAGGAGTTCTAATAAGGCTAGTAGTGAATTTCTAAGCAGAATCCTTTCAGGCCATGACAGAGTAGGATAATATATTCAGAATTCTGAAGGGGGAAAATTATCCATCAAGAATGCTGTTTCCAGCAAATCTGTTTTCCAGAAATGAAAAAGAAATAAAAACTTTCCCAGATTAACAAAACCTGATGGAGTTCATCAGCAGTAGATCTATTTCAAAAGAAATGTTAAAGGGAGTTCTTCAAACTGAAAGATAATGATGTGAATGAGTAACATAAAAATATAGGAAAGTAAAAAACTCACTGGTAAAAGTAAGTATATCGTCAAATTCAGAATATTCTAATACTGTAATGGTGGTGTCCACATCACTTATATCTTTAGTATGAAGGTCAAAAGACAAAACTATTGAAAATAATAACAACTGGAATAATTTAAGGTCTATATCATATAAAATAATGTCAATTGTATATCAAAAGTGTAAAATATAGAGGGGTGGAGTAAAAATATACAGTAATTTTATACAGTTTGATTTGAATTGCTATAAGGTAAAAATAGTCTATTATAAACTATAAGATATTTAACTACTACTCATGGTAACCACAGAGTTTCTTTATCTTTAACAGGAGATTAGCAGAATGCCTACCTCAATACATTAAGGTAAGAATTAAATGTGAAAATCCGTTTCATACAGCTGACACCACACACATTGTAAATCTTTTAATACATCTTAACTATATTTACGAATATGACCCAAATTTTTTGGTATTACCATCAAGTCCACACCAGGGTCATGTTCTGCCCCTTGTTCATTCATGTATGCATAAGTGAATGTGTCTACACAGTGTTGATTGGATTTTCTCATATTTAATCATCTGTTTTTCTTTCTTCTCAATCACTCTGCCTTTTTGTATTTTCTACTTGTTTACACTTTCTTAACTTCTGGCTTTTGTATTAACAGTATTTATAGTATTTATTTAACACTACTATAAATTCACATGGTAAACTATAAAGTTTATATGTATTGCATTTCTGGAATTTCAGTTATTTGTAAAACAAAATAATTAATGGAACTCCTGGAAATATAAACATTAATATTCACATTCAAGAAACTAAATTGCATTAAAATAGAATATTGATGCTTCTTGACTTACAGTGAGGTTATATCATGATAAACCCATCAAAATTCAAAAATATTTTAAGTTAAATCATTGTAAGTCCATATGTTTCTCAATATATGATGAGATTATTTCCAGAAAACCCAATATAAATATAAAACATCAAAAGTTGAACCACTGTATATTGGGGACTGACTGTATGTGCAACGTGAATCACTATCAGATACATCATAAACTGTTAAACTCAAAAGCAACAAGTATAAAATAATGCAAGTAAAAGGAATCGATAAAATTAACAGCTGACTGTTGACACGTGCTGGAGCCAGTAGACAGTGGCTGTTAACTAAGAATTTTATATCCACCAAATCTATTTTTAAATGAATCAAAATGAGAAAATTCACGGGGAAAATAATTTAGAGAATGTGTTGCTACCAGACTCTCCTTACAAAAAAAAATTTTTAATTTATAAGGATAAAACCAAGTGACCCTAAACAGTATTCAAATACACACACACACACACACACACACACACACACACACACACACAACCAAGAATGCTGGTGAAGGTGGCCGGGCGCGGTGGCTCATGCCTGTAATCCCAGCACTTTGGGAGGCCGAGGCGGGTGGATCACAAGGTCAAGAGATTGAGAACATCCTGGCTAACACAGCGAAACCCCGTCTCTACTAAAAATACAAAAAATTAGCCAGGCGTGGTGGCAGGCGCCTGTAGTCCCAGCTACTCGGGAGGCTGAGGCAGGAGAATGGCATGCACCTGGGAGGCAGTGATACAAGATCGCGCCACTGCACTCCAGCCTAGGCGACAGAGCGAGACTCCGTCTCAAAAAAAAAAAAAAAAAAAAAAGAATGTTGGTGAAGGTAATTGTGCGCTTACTAATGACAACATGAAAACACTTATTTCTTCTCCTTCTCTTGGCTGATTCAAAAGCAATTGTATAGAGCCTAAGAAATGACCCCCTCCATCTATGGTAAAATGATCTTTTTAAAAGGGACCCAAGTCCGCAAAATGGGAAACAGACAGTCTCTCTCACAAATGTTGTTGAGAAACTGAATATTCACATGTAAAATAAATAAGTTGGAACATTGAATTACATAGTATAAAAACATTAATTCATGTCAAAATCAATTAAAACCCTTCATGTAAAAACTGAAACTATGAAACTACTAGAAGAGATTACAGAGGAAAGCTAAAGGAAAATTCACTCTACCAATTATTATTATTTGTTTATTTGACACCAAAATCATAGACAATATAGGCAAAAATAAACAAATGGTACCATATTAAACTTGAAACTTCTGTGCATCAAAAGATATATCTAAAACTAAAATCACAACCTATATAATGAGAAAAATATTTTGTATCATATATATGATAAGGAATTAATATTCAGAATATATACATAATTCCTATAGCTCGACAACAATGAGAAAATGTGAAAAAAATTTAAAAGGCTAAATGTCTTGAATAAATACTTTACCAAAGAGGTTATGCAAATGACTAACAAGCATATGAACTGCTGATCAATATTACTAATCAGTAGAGAAATGCAAATCAAAATTAAAATTGGATATCACTTCATGCTCATTAAAATGGCCACCACAAAAACGAAACAAAACAGAAAATGGCAAATGTTTGCAAGAGCATTGGAGAAATTGGATCCTTGTGTACTGCTGATTGAAATGTAAAATGGTGCAGCCATTATGAAAAATAGAACAGAGATTCCTAAAACAAGTTAAAAATAAAGTTACAATATGATCTTGCAGTTATACTTCTAGGTATATATCTAAAAAATTGAAAGCATGATCTTGAAAATATATTTTTACATCCAGGTTTCTAACAGGAATATTCACATTGGTCAACATAGAAGCAACTTAAATGTCCATTAACAGACATTAACAGAATAAGAAATAAAGAAAATTTGGTATATCAACTGCATTGGTTATTCAGCGTCTAAAAGGAAAAATAATTCTGACACATGCAACAACATAGATGAACCTTGAACACATTTGCTAAGTGAAACACGCCAATTAAAAAAAACAAATTCTACATAATCTCACTTCTGCGAGGTAACTAAAATAGACTCCTGGAGATCAGAGTATAGTGATGGTTGTTAGGAGCTATGAAGATTGGGAAATGGGGATTGTTTATTTGTATAGAGTTTCAGCATTGTAAGATGAAATTTTCTAGATTCTTGCTAACAATAATATAAATATACTCACCATTACAAAACTATCCAGTTGGAAATTGTTAATATGGTAAATTTTATGTAATCTATTTGTTACCATAACTTTCTAAAATATCCTTTAGGCTGGATGGAGGCTGAGGCAAATGTCACAGATGATGGAGACATGACCAGGGTGATGGGAATGGCGTTGAAGAGAAGTTGCCTGGCTTGACATGTAGTTGAAAAGTAGAACTTACAGGACTTGCTAATAGTCTACATGTGAGGAACAGAAAAAGTCAACTTCCAATCAAAAGTCCTGAATAATTGAGTAGATGATGGTAAGAAAAGGTGAAAAACAGGTAAGGAAAAAACTGGCAGAAAACAAAGTTGTATAAAATAATATGTATATTGTTGCACTGTTAGGTCTGTAACATATGAAAACGTAATATATTTTTTAAATATAACACAAGAAGTGGGGAACAAAACTGTATTGGAGTAATAAAATGACATTAGATAATAACTCAAAGCCATAGGAACCAAAACAATAAATTAGCCAGATAGTAAATAAGGTTTATGTAACAAACTTTATAAATATATACTTATTCTACTTTATCCTTTTGAGATCTTTAAAAGGCATAAAGTACAGATTTACAACTACAAATAATATTGTTGAGTTTGTAAAACATATAGACGTAATGTGTATAAAAATAATAGAAAAAAGGGGGAAAGGAGAATATATCTATACAGGAGTAATAGTAATATTAACCATTTATAGCTATAAGTTAGTATAAATTTCAAACAGAGTCTAATAAGAAAATTATGTATATAGTAAACTTTAAAACAAGTATTAAGAGGCAATCATTAAAAAGTCAGGAAACAACAGGCGCTGGAGAGGATGTGGAGAAATAGGAACACTTTTACATTGTTGGGGGGACTGTAAACTAGTTCAACCATTGTGGAAGTCAGTGTGGCGATTCCTCAGGGATCTAGAACTAGAAATACCATTTGACCCAGCCATTCCATTACTGGGTATATACCCAAAGGACTATAAATCATGCTGCTAAAAAGACACATGCACACGTATGTTTATTGCAGCACTATTCACAATAGCAAAGACTTGGAACCAACCCAAATGTCCAACAACGATAGCCTGGATTAAGAAAATGTGGCACATATACACTATGGAATACTATGCAGCCATAAAAATGATAAGTTCATGTCCTTTGTAGGGACATGGATGAAATTGGAAATCATCATTCTCAGTAAACTATCACAAGGACAAAAAACCAAACACCGCATGTTCTCACTCATTGGTGGGAATTGAACAATGAGAACACATGGACACAGGAAGGGAAACATCATACTCTGGGGCCTGTTGTGGGGTAGGGTGGGGGAGGGATAGCATTAGGAGATATACCTAATGCTCAATGATGAGTTAATGGGTGCAGCACACCAGCATGGCACATGTATACATATGTAACTAACCTGCACAATGTGCACATGTACCCTAAAACTTAAAGTATAATAAAAAAAAAAAAGTCAACAAATAACAGATGCTGGAGAGGCTGTGGAGAAATAGAAATGCTTTTACACTGTTGATAGGAACGACAATTAGTTCACCACTGTGCAAGACAGTGTGGTGATTCCTCAAAAACCTGGAACCAGAAATACCATTTGACCCAGCAATCCCATTACTGGGTATATACCCAAAGGAATATAAATCATTCTATTATACAAGATACTTGCACGGGTATGTTCATTGCAGCATTATTCACAAAAGCAAAGACATGGAATCAACCCAAATGCCCACCAATGATAGACTGGATTAAAAAATATGGTACATGGCCCCGCGTGGTGGCTCACGCTCGTAATCCCAGCACTTTGGGAGGCCGAGGCTGGTGGATCACGAGGTCAAGAGATCAAGACCATCCTGGCTAATATGGTGAAACCCCGTCTCTACTAAAAATACAAAAAAATTAGCCAGGTGTGGTAGCGGGCGCCTGTAGTCCTCCCAATTACTAGGGAGGCTGAGGCAGGAGAATGGCATGAACCCGGGAGGTGGAGCTTGCAGTGAGCCGAGATCACGCCACTGCACTCAAGTCTGGGCGACAGAGTGAGACTCCCTCTCAAAAAAAAAAACAAAATGTGATACATATACACCATGTAATATTATGCAACCACAAAAAGAGCAAGATCATGTCCTTTGCATGGACATGGATGGAGCTGGAAGCCCTTATCCTCAGCAAACTAATGCAGAAACAGAAAATCAAACACAGCATGTTCTCACTTATAAGTAGAGGCCGGACAATGAGAACATATGGACACAGGGAGAGGAACAACACACTCTGGGGCCTATCAGAGGGTCAGTGGATGGGGGGAGGGAGAGCATCAGGATAAATAGTTAATGCATGTGGGGCTTAATATACCTAGGTGATGGGTTGATAAGTGCAGCCAATCACTATGGCACATGTTTACCTATGTAACATGCCTGCATGTCCTCCACATGTATTCCAGAACTTAAAATAAAATAAAATTAATTTTTTTTTTGAGACGGAGTCTCGCTCTGTTGCCCAGGCTGGAGTGCAGTGGCGGTGGTGCGATCCTCACTGCAAGCTCTGCCTCTCAGGTTCACGCCATTTTCCCACCTCAGCCTCCTAAGTAGCTGGGACTACAGGCGTGTGCCACCACGCCTGGCTAATTTTTTGTATTTTTAGTAGAGACGGGGTTTCACCGTGTTAGCCAGAATGGTCTGGATCTCCTGACCTCATGATCTGCCTGCCTCAGCCTCCAAAGTGCTGGGATTACAGGCATGAGCCACTATGCCCGGCCTAAATTAAAATTTTTAAAAAAGAGTATAATTCCTCCTCAAAATAAAAATAAAAAGGATGAAAGGGAACTTTTGAAGGTGATGGATATGTTTTTAGAATAGATTTTAATAGTGGTTTCACAGATATATACTTATCTACAAACTCATAAACTTATGAGCTTTTAAAATATATTTAATGATACATTAAATACAAAAAGCTTTTTGTATGTCAATCATATATTAATAAAATGGTTTAAAAATAATATAACCCCCACAACAGCAAAAATAGCAATTAAATAAATTAAATGATACACAAGAAAATTCATTGAGTTCAAGAGGAAGCAGTAAAGGGGCAATTGAGGAATAAAAACAAATAGATGAGATAGAAAACAAAACATAAAATGGCATATGTTTTTAAATGATATTCATTGAAATATTAAATGGGAATGAATTTAAAAATACAGTTAAAAGGCAGAGATTGTAAAATAAATTTTTAAAAAGATTCAACAACATGATATATACAAGAAACACATTCTACATTTACAGATACAAATGGTTAAATAATTAAGATGGAAAAAAGGATGTATGAGGCACATTGTAACAATAAAAATGTTAGAGTAACTACAGTAATGCCAAACAAAATAAACTTTAACAAAAGTGAATGGAAATATAAACAAAGATATTTTAGAATAATTAAAGAATCAATCCATTAAAAAGACGTAACAATGATAAACATGTATGTTCTTAACAACACAATCCCCGCAAATACATGAAGCAAAACCTGACAGAATTAATTGGTGGTAGAAATATCCAATTCAACAATAACTACTGGTGATGTCTATACTCAATTTTCAATAATAGATAGAGCAACTAAACAGAGATCAACAAGAAGATAAGACATTTGACTAATACTATGAATCAACTACATCTAAAAAAATTTGTAGAACAGTACCCTACCCCAAAACATATTAATGGCTTTTTTTTCTGATGTGCATATGGAATATTCTCATAAGCAGACCATACACTAGGCCATAAAACACACCTCAATAAATTTAAAATAATGAAAGTTATATAAAGCATGCTCTTTAACCACAATGAAATAAAATTTGAATTAATAACAAAAATAAATTTGGGAACCTCAAAAATATGTGACAATTAAACACAACCTACTACTGAATAACTACTGGATAAAGAAAATCAGAAGAGGAAATGGAAAATACTTTGATGTTAACTAAAACAAAAAGACAATATACTCAAACTTATAAGTGGAAGCTAATAGGTTGTTCAGAGAAAAGTTTATAGCTATAAACGCATATCAATCAAAAATATCTCAAATCAATAGCGGTAACTTCTACCTAGGACAATGAAAAAATAAGAACAAACTAAACAGAATAAGTAGAATAAGTTAAATAATAAAGATTAGAGCAGAAATAAATGACAAAGAAAAAGAAAACTATAGAGAAAATTAATAATGCTTCAAGCCTCTAGCTACCATTCATCACCATAGTTCAGACAGCAAACAGAAAAGTGACATCAGGAGTGGTGGAGACTGACAGCATGGGGTTTCTACTCCATATTCTTTTTCCTTTTATTTTTTCATGATCAAATAGACTGAATTGTGCATTACATAGAGAGTAATTTCACCATGCTCACGCTCTTAGCTCATGTCCTTATACCAGTGCTTGAATTATTATAACTACCAAGAAAAGGCACAGGGAATGGTGGAGAGAAAAAAACCAATGTATCTTTTAAGAATAGAAGGAGAATACAAAAATAACCTCAGGGATAAAATTGTTACCTTGACAAATTTAAGTTTATAGAAAACAAGAGGTTTCCAATACTTCATTAAAGAGAGGCGGTAGTATATATGGAAGGCAGAATTATTTTACAGATTTTTGGGTAAGGTACTTTATATTGAGCTCACATTATCTTTGACGCTGAAAATAATGCAGATAATTTTTCATCTTTTATATAAATAAAGAAATTAAGTTCAAATCCAGGCGATATCTTAGCCCATCCCTCCTAAATATAATTTAAAAATTGTTAGTGAAACATCAATTTAAACAAAATAAAAATTTTATTGTATATTGGAGTTACCCATAAAAATCTAGCATGAATCTAATTTTCTTTCCTATCAACTTTTCATTCTTATTAACTGGCCTGTCATTTCAAACAGCCATTTTTCCTCTAGTATACTGGAACAAACATCAGGTTTGTATGCAAAATACTAACATTAGAATTCTTATTCTCTCCCTTAATAATATTGCAAATTAGTTTTTCAAATATTTTTATAGCCTTGTTTTCTTCTACAAAATATGAATATCAGACCTTAAGTTGTTTCTTATAAATACCCTATGAAGTGTGCTAAAATTTGAATTGCCTTTATTAATAGTAAGTATTGAGGTAACTGCTCTTTTTAAAGAATATATAATTCTATGACTCCTTCAGTTTTCTTTTAAAAATCCCTCTATATACCACTTGGAACCCATTACTTTTAATGGCAAAAACAGCAATTCTAAACAATCATGATCTTTCGAAGGTAAGAGTGCTATGTATGAGCAGTGTGTTCCCAGGATACAATTTAATAAGAATTCATCCTACAATATAAGCTTTTCAAGTGATGTGTTCTGTGCTGGGAGTGCACTGAAGAGAAGGCAGCATGGCAGAGTATCTTCAGGAATTGGAAGGGCCTAGGTTTACTAATCAACCTCTCTACTTTCTATCTTGTGACACTGGACATCCTGAAACCTCATTTGATTTAAAGATAGACTCTCTATGGTGTAGTTACTTTGAAATAAAGTGACATAACTTGTAACTTCTTCTTAAGGAAGGTCAATTTTTTATGTGAACAGAGAGTAGATAATTACAATTGTATTTTAGTAATTACTCAAAACATATATACGCATCATGGAATAAGTCTTATATACCAGTCTTATTTACCAAGTCATAAACATGTAGCATAGCTCTTCTGCTTTAGAACAGATAATAATTTATTAAAATATTTGTAACACTGTAAGAAATGTTTATATCTCTTAAAAAGAGATTATTTGTCTTTAGAAAATGAGGCATGCTCATGCCTTAAAAATATGTTTAACAGATAGATACTTATTATATGTATTCTATAACAAACAAGAATTTGTTTCATAATATATGACTACCATAAAAAACAACCACTTTAAAAATATTTCCTCCAGGCTGGGCACGGTGGCTCATGCCTGTAATCCCAGCATTTTAGGAGGCCAAGGCAGGAAGATCACCGGAGGTCAGAAGTTCGAGACCAACCTGGCCTAAATGGCAAAACCCAATCTCTGCTAAAAATACAAAAAATAGCCAGGTATGGTGATGCATGCCTATGATCCCAGCTACTCAGGAGGCTGAGGCAGAAGAATCACTTGACCCTGGGAGGCAGAGGTTGCTGTGAGCCGACATGGTATCACTACACTCCAGCCTGGGCAATAGAGCCAGACACTGCTCCCCCTCTCCCTCCCCTCCTCAAAAAAATTTCTGATTCTATTGCTGTTTACTGCTAATGAGAAAAATCCATGTATTTTATACTGCTTTAACATCCAAACAACTCTGTAAGATCTTTTTTCATTTAATTTATAGTACGTATTTCTTTATATATTAAAATATTACAAAGATTAAGATTCACTTTTGTTGTTGTTGTTGAGGCCAGGTTTCGCTCTGTCACCCAGGCTGGAGTGCAGTGGCGTGATCTCAGCCCACTGCAACCTCCGCCTCCCAGGTTCAAGTGATTCTCGTGCCTCAGCCTCCTCAGTAGCTGGGACTACTGGCACCCAGCACCACGCTTGTGTAATTTTTGTATTTTTATTAGAGACAGGTTTCACCATGTTGCCCAGGCTGGTGAGTGGGCAACAGTGCTGAGCTCCAATGATCCACCTGCCTCGGCCTTCCAAAGTGCTGGGATTACAGATATGAGCCACTGCGCCTGGCCCTAAATTCACTTTGTCTTGTTTCTATTTCTATTTCATATTTATATATGTCCAGAATGACAGGACAATATTTAGAAGAGATTGGAAACAACAACAACCACTACCACCAAATTTTCAATCCACATATTTATATACTCAGCTATACCCTTAAATGCCTTGGATTATTTATTTATTTATTTATTTATTTATTTATTTATTTGACGGAGTCTGGCTCTGTCACCCAGGCTGGAGTGCAGTGGCGCGATCTCGGCTCACTGCAAGCTCCGCCTCCCTGATTCACGCCATTCTCCTGCCCCAGCCTCCTGAGTAGCTGGGACTACAGGCGCCTGCCACCAAGCCCGGCTAATTTTCTGTATTTTTTTTTTAGTAGGGACGCGGTTTCACCGTGTTAGCCAGGATGGTCTCGATCTCCTGACCTCGTGATCGGCCTGCCTCGGCCTCCCAAAGTGCTGGGATTACAGGCGTGAGCCACCACGCCCACGCCTTGGGTTATTGAAAGATTTTATTAACGTTAATTAAGTGTATCATGGATGATGGTACATGACAAATAAGCCTTCCTTTGTAAAATATTGATTGGAAGAAATATGAGCTACTCTGAGAGTCATTTAAAAGTTGATCTAATTAATATTTATTCCCACTTTAATTTTATGTATTTCTAAATTGCTAAGAATTACATGAACAAACACATTTGTCTATTAGTCACCTCTTTCCCCTGCAGTTCTGAAAATATGCTACAGACGTTCTATTAAGGGACAGCTCCAGTAACAGAAGCTGGAAACAGATGGCTTATTTCCAGTTTTATTTTTCCAATAATAAAAGGGCTTTCATTGTTGTTAACATCTAAAGTTCATTCAAGAAGATACCTACTATGACAGATTTTTTTTTAAAGAAAAAACATACTAGCTAATTATCTAAGAAAGCAGCTTTGTATTTTGTGACAGAAGCTTCTTCCATTGGCTTTAATCAAAAGAAAAATTAAACTGATAGAAATTTGCCTTTTAAGTTGAAAAATCTTTTGTTTTTCCCAGTTTTAGCAATAAAAAATAAGGCAAAAATAGAAAAATAATGACAGCAAAGAAGAGGGAAGGTGAAAAATGATGAAGTCCAGAAATAAGAAATATTTTTTAGTTTTATTTTCAAAATGTAATGATTTATGGAGAAGATAATCTATCCTCAAAGAAATACAATTTACATTTGTTACGATGAAGGCTTTATATTTTAACTTCATCTTTTTTCTTTCGGAATCTGTTTATTTTTAAATTTGTTTTAAATCAGAATTTAATATACACACATTTTATTCTCAAAAAATATATGTGGGCCAGGCACAGTGGCTAATATCTGTAATCTCAGAACTTTGGGAGGCTGAGGCAGGCAGATCACTTGAGTTCAGGAGTCTGACAGCAGCTTGGGCAACATGGTGAGACGCTGTCTCTACAAAATATTAGGAAATTAGCTATGCATGGCAGTGCATGCCTATAGAACCAGATGCTTGGGAGGCTGAGATGGGAGGATCCCTTAAGCCCAGAAGTTAGAGGCTACTGTGAGCCTTGCTTGGGCCAGTGCAGTCAAGTCTGGGTAACAAAGCGAGACACTGTCTCAAAAATAAATAAAAATTATATATATATATATATATATATGAATTTTGATTCCATTCTTTTGCAAATTGGTCAGTCTTGCCATAGGAAATAAAATATAATAATATAATAATATGATATTTAAGACAAGAACATACATAGAAAAAGGCTATATAAAGGATTGAGTAGAAGCAAATAACAGGGTGAGAGTAAATGATATTCTGGGTTAGTTTTAACTCAGTGGCTGGGGTATTGACAACATTATATTTAAAGAAATAATTGGATAGCTAAGACCCAATTGCAATGACAAAGAATAAAGAACACTGTGTTAGGTTCTGTATTTATGCATTGACCAGGTGAAGAGACAGTGAGATATAGTGTTTGATGTGCATGGTCTCCTAACTTGGGTTAAAGTCCAAACCCTGATTCTTCCCCTTAACAATGTTATATTGGCTTCAGTCAGCTGTTAACTCAATTGTGCGTGCCTGTGGGATTGTAACTCCAGTTTTGCCTATTGAAACTCCAATATCTCCCAGTACTTGTGCAAATATGCAATATCTGAATAGTGCTCCTGAGAAAAGACCTACCGTCATTGACCTATGACACTGAGGGAAGATCAACTATACAATCCAACTCAGTGGTTCTCAACCAGGGGTGATTTTGTCCCCCAGTGCATATTTGACAATTTCAATATGTTGCAATATTAGTGGATGTCACACGATAAGAGGGCAACTGGTATTAGTGTTACTGACCTCTAATGGGGAGGAAGCAGGAGTGGTGCTAAATATATACTACAGCTTCCCAGAACAAAGAAATATCCATTGTGTACATAGCACTTACATAGGTCAATTTTATAAGAGTTGAGTATTTGCACATACAATTTTTGAGCCAGAAAATAGGAAAATGGAAGTGGGGCATTTAAAAAGTCATATTGTATTTGTAATGATAAAAGTCTTAAAATCTAATATCAAAAAGTCATTGTTAAATATCAAGAATATGTTATATTAAGCTCCAGAATCAGATATTTTTAACCAACAAACATGCTAATAATCATGATTTTCTGCTGGCATCATGAGGTTGAGTAGGTGTAATTTTAATTTTCTAAAGTATAAAATTTGAAGATAAAAGTAATCTGTATCTATCTAAAACAACATCAGAAAACTCTACATTCCACAAGTCAGTATTTGACAAACATGAGCCATTTATTTCTTTATGTTGTGCAATACCTAGTGGCTGTAGCTAGTTACATCACATCCACTTTCTCAGCACAATATTCATTCAGTAAAAAGGCTGATAAGTGAGAGTACAATTTTTAATTTGGTGATAATCAGTCTATATTCACTTAATATATAACACTCTAACCCAGATAAAACCCAGATAGAACTTTCAGTAAAACAACTCAGAAATGTAAATTTCCTTAACAAAAAAAATCCATAAATAACATACAATAGACAATCATGTGCAGAGTAATTATCATGGTTTGTTTTAGAGGCTATATATGAATTTAATGGTTTTGCTGCCAGATGTGTTCAACACACCCATAACACAGCCATAACATGCTTTGCCTCATTGAGTGCCCAAGATGTTTTCATTCTTGAAATGTAATAGAGTACTTTTAAAAAGGCATAGCAAAAAAGAAAAAAACAGTAGTTGTTTAGTAAATTGGAGATATTTTATAAGCAGAGACATTGTAGCCTTGTATCCCCTATGCTTATTTCAATAACTTACACATTCTAGTTAAATGTTTGTTAAAAAATAATTAGGTACAAATTTCAACTTAGGTAAATATTTAATATTTATTATTTTGATCACATTTTATTAAACATTTATACTGCAATTATATCTGTTGAATAGCTAATGTTTGCATCTTGCATTTATCAAGGATTTTATAAAGCATTTTCTTGTACATTAACCTAATTTGACCTCATAACATAAATAATAAGTCTGTTTCTATTTAATTAATAAATAAAAAATTTTGAATGAATTAGACTTATTTACCAAGCCATTTTATAGAGCAAAATAAAGGAAACTTTTTTAACAAAAAGAATGGGAGGAGGAAAGCAGGAGAAAAAAAAAGGAACAAAAGAAGGAAGGAAGGAAGCAAGGAAGGAAGGAAGGAAAGAGAGGGAGGGAGGAAGGAAGAAAAGAAGGGGGATGGAGACAGAGAGGGAAGAAAGGAAGGTAGGAAGGAGAAAATAAAGAAGAAAAGAAAGATAACATCGTTTTTAAAATCAGGGTTGAAGGTGGCTGTTGCTTCTAATCTGCTGAAGCCAAGTTTCATTAGGAATTCAATATATTAATTAACCACAGGGAAGAGTAAATGGTCCATTGCAAAGTCATACTGTATATATTTATTAAAAATACATTTATTTATCAAGACATCTACTTTTATATTCATGTGCTGAGTAGACAAAGACACTGCTGCCACAGGTTGGTATCAATGTTGTGTACCTAAAATAAATGTTCTCTCTCTGAATGGTGTAAAAAATGTGGTGTGTGTGTGTGTGTGTGTGTGTATGTGTGTGATATAATACATAAATATATTTTCCCATAGAACTTTGACATCAAAACCCCCAAAATAGAGAAAAAAAAAGTACTATAAAAATTACTACAAAAATGTGTAAAAAGTTAAGGTAAATTTAAAACAATAAAAGAAGTTTAAAAACGGTGGGTTGTTCGCAAAGCTCCTTTGCATTCTCCTTTGCAATGTGATTTACCTGCTCTTCTCATGAATGGTAGAGACTATTTCCTCAACCCTCGAACTCTGAACGTGTCTTGTGACTTGTCTAGGTCAATAGAGCACGGAGGAAGTGAGCTTTTGACCATCCAAAGCCTAAGTCTCAAGAAGCTTTGTGGTTTTTCACTGTGCTCTTTTGAAACACAGTCCTCATGTGGCCATTTAAAGAAGCACAATCTAGTGCAATCCAGCCTACTGGAGGATATAAGATCTGTAGGCTCTCAAGCCAGCAGCCAGTGACACTTCCAGGCATGTGAGTGCCAGTCTTGAATCATTAAGTTCAAGTTTCAAGGCACCAGATGAATGCAGCCTCACAAGTGATTACAGAGAAGACAGCAAAAGTACTTTTCTGCTGACCCTAGCTCAAATTGTCAGCCCACTTGTGTGCGAACAATTGAAAATACTGCTGTTTTAATCTAGTAAATTTGAGGATGGTTCCTTATACAGCAATAGGTAACTGACACATAGAGTTTCCTGAGGAAGTAATGTCTGCTAGACATGGAAACCCTGTGGTGAAGTAGTATGGAAAGTTACTGAGGACAGAGGGGAGATCAGATTCTCTAGAAGATGCTGTAGGTTGTTTGTTGGAAGCTGCAAGTATTTTATTATTTCTGGAGCAAAGCTGTGTATAGGAAGAGGTGTGGCCCAAGACTTTATCAGAAAGATCATATAATTTTGAGGATTTTAAATGTTATAAAGGTGCAATGGAGCATTATTGAAATATTTTTTAAAGGGGTGTAAAACTTATTTTAATTTTAACATGATCACTTCAGTAACTAACCCTGCAAACACATTTTGAGAAAAAAAACACACACACTGGCCATTGGGGCAGATATTTTAACGGTTTAGCAAAAGGGGATGGAGAAGCAAAGTAGAAGTTTAATAATAATTTATTTAAAGAAAGAAAAAATGTGTAGCTTAGTTTGGGATTAGTTCCATTGATATTAAAGACATTTTATATGTGAAAAAATGATTACAACTGTGATCCACACAAAATTGTAAAGATTCTCATTTCAATAGAAAATATTACATAAAAAATCAGAGGCCATATCTTGTATAATGGATAAGGTAAAATAATAAAACAAGATAAAGAGTAGCACATATATTTAAATGGATGGTATTTTGAAATGTACATAATATAGTTTGAAAGGCAATGTAATATTATCTGAAAACTTATAATCTAAAAGTCATAATTTCCTGTTGAAACAGTTAGTAGATTTTTAGTTTCATGAAGAACAATGATGAAGTATAAGGAAAAAATGTTTTTATTTAAAATCACCACAAGTAATAGTGAGAAGTAGCTTTTGTTTTTTTCTATTAGACAGAGTTCTGTGCAATTTTTCATTGTAAATAAATAGCTGGAATAGGAGCATAGAAAATATTATTCATCTCTATACCCAAATGTAAAATAAAGGGTACTGAGATACATTGGAGGAGACAGAAAATGGAACTGCATTATAAATAAATGAAAGCCTAGAGTTTGTATTGTCTGTCATTCATGTTGGTAATAGCCAACATTAAATACGTGTTACTACTATCAGAAGTGGGAAAAATTAACATACTCTCTGATACTTTCCAGTAAATATTTTAGAATACATCATCCTTCCTATTGTCCTGTATTCAATAAAGTAAAATTAAGGGATATAAATGATTATTTTCCAAAAGTAGGTTTTATTCTGTGTTGGTCTTCTTTTAACAAAGGTTTTGCCTGCTGTCAGAACAACTGAACATTCTAACAGCTGTGTGGCTGACACATTCATACAGTGTGGCTGTAGAATGGCTGGCAGCTCTTATACAAGTTATTAAGTAAATCTTTGAACAAGAGCTAACTTTTCTTGATGTGGTCAATGCTTTTAAAATAAAAAAATATGCTTTTTAGGAAACAGTACACTTACAATCTTTTGGTGATGAATTTAACCATAATAATGTTTCATTGCAAAACACAGACAAATCCTGGAATGATTTTTTTCCTTAAATAATAAATCAGTTTTTCCTTATCCTAGTTTTTCAGATTGACTACAAGTATTGGACAAGAAATGATTTATATAAATGAAACGTTTCCTATAAAAGAATTTTTGTCAAAAAATCCACAGTTATAAACCATATGTATTTTTTCTAGTTCGCTTTTACTCAAAGCCCCTGAAAATATGAATGAGAAAATAACTGTTCCTCTTACTTTCACAGAACTAGCCATCATGCCAAAGTGACTCTCAGCATTGAACTACACCTCATAATACCTGCATTCTCTTTTTTACTACAACTTGCTGGTAAGACATTGAGCATGTCACTTAATCATTTTATTTGTGAGCTTAATAGAGATAAACATTATTTAGTTTACTTATGTGATGTGCTTCCAGGGACAGAAAAAAATGCAAAGTTCATTCAGAGAATAATTCCATACCAATAGTGTTCCAATGATTGAAAGCCAAATTATGTATTCAATGTTATTTGTATGAGGTCAACACCTGAACATATTATTAGACATTAAAGTATTTATTCTAATACTTGCTCAGATTATCTAGACTTAAAAGCAAAAGTATTGAGTTACGCCCCTAGCAAAAAAATCCTGAGATTAACAAATAAAGACAAATTCATGAAATGGAGCACTGACTGTAGACTTAGACAAAATTGCTGAGGTTATGATAGAAATGTGTGTGTATGGAAAGACAGCTAAAGAAAATTGCTGCAAAGAATCTCATTTCTGCATAATTAGGCTTTAATCACTGAAAGACAGGAAGATTGAAACTTTTTCCCTTTATTCACTGTTTTTATAATATCTGGTACAAGATCTGACACCTCTCTCTAGTCTCTCTGCTTCCCTCTCTCTCTCACCCCCTTCCTCCTCTGTCTCTTTACACACACACACACACGCCCGTGTGAAGGTATACATTACAATTTTGACTATGAGCAATTTTGGAAAAGATACACGACACAAAACATAAATAAAAAGTAATCAAAACATTTTCTGAGGTATTTGTTTGGAAGTGAAAAAACTACTCTCAGACACCTTTTAATCTTTGTGTCCACAAATAACCATTAATAACATTTTATTCTGTTATTAAATAACCATTAGTAACAATAATATTTTTAGAAATATTTCTTAAAATAGGCATTATTTTTAAATGCCCTTAAAGATGTAAGATATGATATGTTAAGAGGCATTGCTTTTTATACTCTCATATGTGTTTCTTTAATGCTAGCTTGTTATTGGCAATTAGAATTCACAAATTAATGAAGTTAATTTGGGATTAAAAAAGGTTTATTGTCAGCTTCTCCTTCTACGACTCATTCTTTTAATACCAACTTAAGACAATAACATTACCATATTATCTACCATGTCCTACATACTATTCCAATAGCTTTTCAAACACTGAATGATTTAATCATTTAATAACTTTTGATTTTTATAAGGATTTTAGAGATAAAGAAACTCATTTTACAGAAAAAGAAAATAAGAAAATGAGAGCAATTTATGTTCCAGAAAGTCACATGCTAGTTAATGGTAGTACTGGTGCAATTCTCCTAGCTGTGTTTTCACTCACCACTCTACACTACCTCATCTGCTTATGCATGGATGATGTGATTTTATTATCACATGCATTGAGAGTTCTAACATACAACTAGCTAAACTAAATACTCCCATAAAAATTCGCAGTAATTATTTTAAAAAGTCATTTAAAAATATATTGCCAGTGAATCAAGTGTTTTAGAATGCATACACAAAGCTACAAAAAATATTTCATATAGATACTTGTATTACCTGAATCATACTGAGATCACTCATTATTCAGCCATCTAAATACTCAAACACACCACCATCAATAGTCTGGTTCATTTATTTTTAATAATATTAAGATACATAATGTGGTATTATTTTAAACGGAGTTGAAAGTAGAATTTACTCATTTTTCCTGACATGGGAAATATGATCGCTAGATCATACTGTACCATCAATGAGCTGAATATGTGGAGAACATTATTTGTCTCTTTGTAAAATCAATTCATATGATCTGCTCTAATTGTTTTTATGCAAATGTTGTATAACATTTCCATGTTATGAAGGCCTGCTTCTTATTTTAGTTTGTCCTGGAACAAACTATAAAAATTAAGTGCAAGACAAATAATTCATCCAAATCATTCTCATTCCATTCTCATTAGTTTATAGAATTTGCATGCTTTTTATCAAGTTACATTTTCTGTGTTTTACTTTCTCCTATTTTCTTTTTGACTTTTGTCATTTATTCACTTTAATCTCTTGCATTATACATACATTCTATTGCATTATGCACATACACATGCATATATAAGCTACTTAAGAACTATAAACTATTTGTAAACATAGTTACAAATAATAGAGAAATATATAGGTGTATTAGTCTGTTCTCACGCACTAATAAACATATATCCAAGACTGCATAGTTTATAAAGGAAAGAAGTTTAATGGACTCACAGTTCCACATGGCTGGAGAGGCCTCACAATCATGGTGGAAGACAAAGGAGGAGCAAAGGCACATCTTACATGGCAGCAGGCAAGAGAGAGTGTGCAGGGGAACTGCCCTTTGTAAAGCCATCAGATCTCATGAGACTTATTCACTTGCATGAGAATAGCATGGGAAAAACCTGCCCCCATGATTCAATTACCTCCCACTGGGTCCCTCCCACAACATGTGGGGATTATGGGAGCTAAAATTGAAGATGAGATTTGGGTGGGGACACAACCAAACCATATCAATAGGTAAATGAATTAAATAGCGTTATAAAGGTATTAGGGCTTCATTTTTCATTTAGAATGTCATAAACACTTTCACATAAATTTATGTAATTTGGGTACATGAAACTTTCAATACTTGCCTAATCTACCATTAAAAATCTGTACCACAGTTAACTATTTCTGACACAGTGGTACATCATTCAGAATTCATGCCATTCAATCCTTATAGAACAGTAGCCTCAGAATATCTATAGGTGACAAACAATGTTTCCATTGGTGGTCTTGCTTACATGCTCCCTTGTCAGTAGTATTTATTCTGAATCTGCTCAGTGTTCTCCAAATTGCTCACCAGCTTCTGTGTTTAACTCATTAGGTAACTAACAGCAGTTACTGATTTATATGTATTTCACAGAATGAATTTAACATTCTAGATTTATAGTTAGTTAACACAAAAGCAAATATTCTTCAAAATTTTCCTCTCAAAGTCTGACATTCAGAGGCCCCTCACTCCGTGGAGGCACACAAACTTTCACGATACAAAAAAAAACTTTTTATTTTTGTCAGAACCCAAATTCTCTCCCTTTATTACAGGGAGATTGTTTGTTAGGTAAATGTTTTGATCAGCATAATGACATGAAGGATAAGTCTCTCCTAGGGCCACGTTTAATAAAAAATAGCTATACAATGTTCTTTCAGTCAGGTACTGGCTATAATTTTGAAAGGAAATTTTTCTCAAACAAAGGCAAAAATGACATTTTACTCATAGCAGTGAAAATTTAGTGGAGAGTGGTGAAAAATGTCATAGGTCAGGAAAAATAAGAGAGTGAGATAAAAATAAAGATATATAATGGATAGGTAAATTTAATTTTTGCTTTTGAATTTATGCAATTAGAATGCTCTGTCTGTGTTCCTATGAAAGCTTCATTAGTGTTTCCATGTCTACTTTGAGTCATATATCCATATATTAATATTACCTCAGTGTGAGGTCAGAACAATAGCAAGACTGCTGTTTTGTGGACATCTGTAGCTCTGTGGCACTATTATTTCTTGGATATGAAGATTATCTCATATTCTTCTCCAAGTGTTTCCTCTTGGAGCTCAAAAATAATTAAGCAAATAGACACCTTTGAAAAATTCAATGAGGCTTATTATGCAAGGAAAATATTGTTTCTACTTGTATTTCCTTAAACTTTATATTCAATTTGCAATTCTCACTGTATTTATAAATGAAATAAGTTTTTTGATAAAATTAAAACCACTTAAGCCTTCACTTGTTCTTTGGTTTATGCTCAATTAACTTGTAAATTTGACAGGTTAAATTTTTCTAACCATCTATGACTATTTATAAACTTCATAAAATAATCATGACACTTCAGATTACAATTACAAATTCAATTGCCTAATTCTTTCAAGCACTTCAAAACACTTAATATGTGAGACTTTAAGAGCCAGTATGCAATTTGCTGAATTCCATCTGCCTGCCAGGGAGACCACTGATGTGCCACAAGGTTAAGAATTTGTGAATTTAAAACCATAGGTAGAGATGTTGGAGAGCAGAGCTTGAAGACATAGACCTGAATGAGGATAAATTATTTTAATTTGTGCCATAGATAATGCTAAGACAGAAGTGATATTACAATGGCTGTAGGATGTTTGTAGACTTGATCCGATGTTCCTCTCTACAAGTTTCCAAGGATAACTAATATATCAAAAATAAAGACATTGAAATTATACATATAAATCATATATATTAGTGTGTATATATGTATATATGTGTATACATGTGCTAGGTTGTTACCAATTATTAACAAATGTCTTATCACTTGGATATATTATAATTATGTGTTTTTAATTTTTATGTTCTGTTAATGAAGTTTCAACTGTTTAGTGCAATAGTTATCATAGTGATAAGTTTCTAAAATTACCTTGAAAATTTGGTGTTATGCATCTTAAAATTCTAAAGCAATATTTATTGCTGAAATAACTAGTTTTTTCAATTTTGCTTTATCAACTGGTTTTCTCAGGATTCTGTTACCTATATAAACTGATTTTAAAAAGAAACTGGTTATGTTCCATGTGAAAAGATGAGATATGTAGAAGGATGTTGACTATATTTAAAGTATAAAATAATCCATTTGTAATAATATAATTATTACATACATGAGCATACATATACACATATACAAAAGCTACAGTTTGAAACATTTTGAAATTGTAACTCCTCTAGAATGTCTACATTGTATTGGTTTGTGCTATTTTATGACTAATAACAACAATATGGGATGGCAAAGGTTTTTGAGCGCTTTCTAGTTTCTATGCACTACCCTAAGCATCTTCTCCGTTACTAGCTAGGGTTATTTTTCATTTTTAAAATTGTTTCACAAACATTGTAAATGGTCTTTGAAATTATTTAATTTAGATTTATTGTGATGTTAATATTTTTATTCTCTTGTTTCATATTTCAAGTGAAAAGGAAGTTGTCTGGTCTATTATTATTGTAGTGCAACTAAAAGCTTTTATTTTACATTGCATACGTGAATCATATTAATTACAATGTGACTGCTCGTATTTTCTTCACTTTGAAATCTTTGGATTTGTCACGATTTAAATCATCTAAGACTCTCCATACTTTCTTAAACTCTGAAAAAACTTCAAAATTAAAAATTCACGAAGTGCTGCCCTCAATGCCTTTTTAGAAGAAAGCTTTCTGGATATATATTTTTCAAGTATATTTCATCTTTATTGGTTTTTTCTTATTTTCTTTCTTGAATCTGTTGTGAAAATATTCCACATATTTATTTAAATATTCATATTAATGTTCATAAACTATTTATATTTAAAAATTTCAACTGTTCTTCATAATTTGATTATTATCCTGTCTCTTCAGTATCACTATATAAATGTTGTTGCTTTTTCTACCCCAGTTATTTTCAGCAGATGTGTTTATTTCTAATTTTTAAGATATGCTTAATTTTATTGTTTTTTTCTTGTTTCTAACTCAAATCATTTATCTTTTAATTTTGATAATTAATTTATCCCTTAAATGTATTATAAAAAACACTATATTGAGTTCAACTGATAACTGGATAAATGAATCACCTGGCATACGAATTTATTTAGTCTAATTTAGATTTCTTGGAATATTTATCACATTTTATATAATTATTCATAGAATGTTTACCTACCTCAACGGACCTTAAACTCACACATATATATGGTTATATATGATATCCCTATAGTTGGTATACATTTATAGTTGGGCTATATCCTAACTATAAATTGTACATATATATCCCATTCAGCATTATGTTCCCTTTGCCTAGTAACATGTCTGGTATGTAAAACTTATCCAATAAATATTAGTTAAAATGGATCCAGTCTATCTACTAGTCATGTATATTGGCATATTTTTATCTTATTAAGTTATATTTAACTCCACAGTTAAAAAGAGTTTCTTTATTATTCTTCCACTAGCATTGGAACTAATTTATCCATTTCAGTATAATTCTAATTGGCATATGATAGTAAACTGTTATATAATAACTGTTACATAAGAAATTGTTTTAGTATAAATTATCTTCTTCTAATAGCTTTTTTTTTTCCCGCAGCAGATTTCTTTTTTTTTTTTTTCTGGTAGCAGAAATCCCCTTTTGATGCCAATTCCTCATCATCATAAGGGAATGTAATCAAGGATTATTTCCTAATAATGTGAATAGATGTGCAGTGAGTGACAGGGGTGGTACAGCAGATTTATTCTTCTTATGGCAGTGATCTTGTGACTGTAACCCAAGGGTGAAAGCTCATGCATTCTTAGCAAGAAGTAAATTGTATGAACATGCCCCAGATATTTCTTCATTTATTTGTAAATTATATGCAGTTTAGTCTATTCTGAAAATATACAGTTTTTTAAAATTTGTAAAACAAATATATTTTTCTTTACTGTGTAAAATTAAATGTCACTGAGAGTAAAAATATTTATTTGGCCAATTTTGTTCACTTGGGAACTTCAGTACTCACTGATCATTAGAGTTATCCTGATTTTTTCTTTCTTGAGTACTGATGTTGAGCTAGTCCTTTGTTAGTCCCCTTATTTTATCAATAAATATTTTTCTTGTATCAGTTACTGTTGCTTGCAACTGGAGAAAATCAATAAGGAATATAAAATAAGTAAAATTAGTATTAAAGTATAGATAAGATGCCCTCAAGGACATGTGTGGTATTGGGTCAAGATGTAGAAAAAGCCAGAGATTCCTACTAACTATCACAGACACATTCAAAGGTTGAATGAATGCTTAGAACACTGAAAAGGGTACTTGGTTCTACATATATTAGTCAATTTGAGGAAGAGATTGCATGACTCTGCTGGCACTCACCAAATGCTCACACACTCCCAAGGCCTTCCATTACAAGTTGCTTCTTGTCACAAACTTCACTTCAAGTAAACACACAAAATAAAATTTAAAAAAGGAATAAAAAATGTTTGCGTCCTTGTTTCATTTTTTTCTGCATATAGTCAGTTAACTTGTCTCTGTGGGAAATAATTTATTTTTTCAAAATTACCTAATTTTTCAAGAGATTGTACTGTAAAATAGATCCAGCTTAATCCATTCTCTCAATTGTGCCTTATGTCAGATTTATTTAATTTATACCTATTTATAAACAAGACCAATTTACCACCTGCAAAAATCCATGCAGAAATGATTCTCCTGTGGCTTGAGGTACTGTAATTTGTGTTTTAAATAATTTCAAATGTAACCTAAATCTCTTATAAAATTCATCTTTACCTTCCTGTCTGTTACGAACCATGCTGTGCTTTGTTGAAATAGGTGAGCATGCATGTTGATCACCATTTTTAATCACATCATAATTCTGATATTCTAATAATCATAAATTACATTTTCTCTTTGCAGATGATTAGATTTTATCTGAGGTTCTTTAAAGCAATGTAACATTAGTGGTTAATATATTTCAGAAGCTCCAATGAGTTCTTAGAAATCTGTTCTCTCTGAATTTTAAACATGGAGTAGATATATCATAATTTCTATTGCTGCAGATTCTAAAACAAGACAAAACTACAGGCATCTGTTGTTTTCAGGATCAATCATTTACATAATTATATAAATTATAACTTCCATATCCTTTGAGTCTTGCTTATTTAAATTTGTATATTTCAAACATCTTGCCCTTGTTTTTCATTGTTGTGATGTTGGTTTTAATAATACTAGCTTAGCTTTGTCACTCGATAACTGCATTTGTATTGCTCCCCATCAAGTTAATTTTCTCTCCTATAAGCCTAAGTCTTCAGAAAATAGAAACAAAGTGTACCCACTTCTCAGACTGAGCTCATTTTGTGCTGTTTTGTTTTTTTCCCGTTTGAATTAGTCACTGTTGTGTGAAGACTCTAAAATCTCTGTTTCACACATTACATTATTTTTTAGGATATTAAAATAAAATTTCAGAAACGTTTTACTTTCTCATGACTAAGATATATGTAACTGTTTTGAGATAAAAATCATTGCCCAAAAGTATGAATTTACATTACTTCTGCTATATATTACAAATAAAACAAGATTGTCCTATTGACAGTTTGCTTTATTTATTATTATTATTTACTAATAACTCCTAAAGATCACAAGCCAGACATCTGCATTGTTGTTTATAAAGCTAATAGTCTTATTCCCTAGTCTTTTCCACGTTTGATTATACTCTGTCAACCTTTTTCTTATTTTGTTTCTGTTTCTTGCATAAAAAAAGGATTTCCCCTTTTACAGTAAATATAAATTTTGGAACACTTGAAAATAAATTCAAAGTGAATAAAACATAAGTTGAATTTAATCTTTAAAGTTTTAAAAAATATACAATGGTCTTTTCGATTATTAAAACATAACACTTTCTAATTGTTTCTGATCACTTTTGGTAAAAGAAAATATCATTTGAGGCTGTTACTTCTGAGGTGGAAGGTAGGAAGAAAAGTGATCTTTTCAATTAATATCATAATGTATGCACCTTAACAAGTGCAAAAATTTCTCATATAATCAAACTTCAATTAAAATATTATCAGATTCCTTCAAATAATCATAACTATAAAATAGTAATTTGACAATGACCAGAATGAGGTATTTATTGCCATGTAAATCTAGTTATTTTCAGGAGGAAAATTATCATACATAATTTATAGTTGAAGAAATTGGAAAATACAAGCAAGGCTGAAATGTCAATAAATCACAGCGTGATATTAAAAAAATTTCTTACCCTAAAACATGTGAAATTTTAAAGTGTTTGCCCATAACAGTAAAGAAGAAAGTGAGATTCTTAAACCAAAATCTGTTTTTTGACTTAGTTAGTGCTAAATACATATATGCTTTTATATACATTTTTGTAGTTTATATTCATTTTTGTAGTTTATATTCATTTTTGTCTAATAACTTTTGCTTGTTAAAATGTACATGTAAGAATCATACAGTTTTTTTAGAAACATGGATGGAATTTCACAGCTGATTGAGATGATGCTGTATCTTTAACTTTATGCAAAGAAAATATATGATTCTTTTCCTCTAACCCACAAATTTATGATTTTAATTGACCCCGAAACAGGTAAAATTTCTTTTCCCAAATCATTCTGAAAAAATTTAGTAATAAAGAAAATTTACATTATAGAAGTTAATCTGAATCTAATACTTGTTTAATCAGATAATTTTATAAAACATCACTGCTAAAAGTAGAATAGAGAGGACTGTTTTTCCAAAAGCCTTATCAATATGTTAAATATATTTAAACAGATAGAGTTTACTGATGTATCATATTGTATTAACAAAATATTTTTGTGTAATGAGAAAGACTGCCAACAGAAACAGTGTTGACTTACCTACTGTCAGTTACTCACTTTGTACCACTTCCAGATCCTAACAGTTCTCATATTAAAAGAGCAGACACTGAAAAGTCATTAAAGAATATGGACTGTTTAAGATGTATTAAGTAAGTTAGTAGAAATAATCACTCAGCAAAAAAGAAGAGGCATGTGGTAATGTGAGGAGGGGAATATGTATGTATATAAGTATATATTTTGCATTTATTTACAAAGAAAGAGTGAAATAAAATAAAGAAAATGATCTATGATTACCTATTGATGCTCCTTGAAAGATTTTATCCTTTATTTGAAATTCTGAAACTCTAATAATTATTTTATAACCTGTTATAAAATTTCCAATCTGTCATTTTCCATTCTTCCCTAAGTATAAATATGTTTGCTTTCTAAATAAATTATGAGCATCTTGAATAACAGGGCTATATTCTATGATTCTTTCATTATCTCAATTTACTTTGCACAGTGTTTATTTTTGGATAGATAGAAACATAGATAGATGACATAATAACTTAGGTTTCTGTATTTTATATGCTATAGCATAAATTCAGAAATCTGGTACAGGTACATATGTGTACTTGAAAATTTTCAACTGTGGGGAATAGCACATGAATAGAAAAAGGAACTTGTTGTTACGATTGTTACTGGTACCACTATTGTCTGCTGACATCATATCATATACTCAAATAGTTCCATAACTGCAGCATGAGAATGTTTAAATTCCAAATCAAATTAGTTTTAATTCAAAAACAAGAAGCACAGACATTTCCTTAGGTCTCTGTAAATTATTCATTAATTTATCATGCATTTTCTGAATGTTGCTGCACAATGTTTATGTTTTATTTTGAGTCAGACTAAATTTAATTTTTTTGTGAGGTGGCAATGAATTTTTAAAAAGGTGTTGGCAAATTACAAAACACAAGCCTGAGTTAAGATAAAGAATAGATTTAGAAAAGATATTTTGGAATAACTATTTGAAAACACACATAAAGAAAATAAATATTTACATTAGTTTACAAATGGCCTTTATATCTCAGTAAGTATAGAGTGAGTGGCCTTAGATGTGTCTAGAAGGGAGTGATGAATTTTGTAGAGCATTATGGCCTATTACTTTGTACCCCAAAACACAGTGGCCACAGCTATACTACTACCTCTCTACACACACACACACACACACACACACACACACACAGCTATAAATATATACATACACATGTATGTACACCCTGCTACTATATATATGTATTTCTTATGAAAGATGTAAGAATAGCAATATATAATATATTAATATAGATAATAGCAAAGTGTGTACATATATGTGTATATGTACATATAAAAGATATATGAAATATATTTACATGTATAGTAGCAAATAGTGCATATATATGTGTATGTACCTATGGAAGATACATGAAATATGCTGATGTATACCATAAAATATATATGCTCTTACATATAGTTCATGTATCATAAAACATATATGAAATACCTATATGTATATGTATAGTAGCAAATAGGCACTACCTGTGTTCATATCATTAGCCCCCTGTACTTGAGACTTTACTGGATGATGAAATGCAGTTGCCATGCTTGTCCACCTTCAGAATCCTAATGCACTCTAAAACTATTTGAAAGATATGGACAAGTATAGTACACCTGTGTATGGTGGTAGCATAAATTATATTCACATTCAGCTCTGAAGTGCAAGAGAACTAAACTACTGTATTTATAATTGATTCATTCTCATTCAAAAGTTGTAAAGAACTGGAATGCAGTTTCATCCAATATAGTTTATCCAATTTAATTATGTTTATAACACTATAAGTAACACTCAGTCCTTCTGGGTAAAAATGCTCATATTCCCTGAGTTTCACCCACATTGCTGTTTATAGATCTACTCCATGGGGCCTGATGATTCCTTGATAATGGGGGAGATCAGGACTCACATTTCTCATGATGTTGTTTTTCTGGACTCTATATGGTGCCATTTGCTCCTACATGGTCTGTCTTCTGAATCCTGTTTTTCTGGTACTGACCAGTGTGACAGCTCTAGATGAAGTTTGTAGTAGGTGTGAACCATGATTTGTGATTACTCAGCGTGGTTGGAACCCTGTCATGCTTCCTGGTTGATGTAGCTTACTTTTCTTATACTAAGGCCACTGTGCCCCTGAAATTGTCTCTATCATCCCAGGCCCATGGGGGCTCACCCTGTTCCCTTGGCTGAGTGCTGCTTCTGTATCTCCCAGTATACTCTGGAATCCTACCCAACGAGACCTTCATCTGTTTTGGTGTTACACACAAAACACAGAGTAAGGGAGAAGCTGAGTAAAGCTAAATTTCAAGGCCTCTTTCATGCAGCCCATACCAAGCTGTGCTGCAAATTTCCTTTGATAGAACTGGCACTTTGTTTTGGGAGGATATTTCATGTTGTCAAATAAAATTTAATTAATTAATTTGATAGATCTGAAGATTTTCATTTATTACTTAAAATTTTAAAATATAATTGCATATTATATATTTGTGTGTAATAATATATATTATTATATATGTAATCTTCCATATTCACTTTATTTGTACATCTAGCCAAAAAAAAGTGACAAAAATTAAGGTAAGGAAGAAATAATAAAATGAAAAAAAAAACACTTTAAAACATACAGGGACTTTTTTTTAAAGTCTATATTCAAAATGGTACTTCCTCTTCAATTAACACTGAAAGCATTTAGACAGTCTAATTCCGAGAAAAAAAATGTTAGTAGCTCATAATGTTAATCTATTTAATTGAGCTTACAGTAATAATTGAAAATACATGACTATGTTATGTTTCTGTCTCTAGGTCCACTTAGGAGGGTAACAATCTCTTGATCCATTTACTATCCTTTAGTAAGAAAGTAATTTAAAAGTTTGCACAGAACAGTTGTCCTGGATGTATTCACCCATTCTAAAGGAAGTTGAAAGGAACACCTAGCTGAACCTGTGTTTATTAGAATACAGCGAGTAAAACCACAGCTTTTGTCAATGTGCACTGTGGCTTTTGCCTTCTAGCAAGGAAAAGGATCAGTATTCCAGATGAACACCACGGATCATCAAGTCAAACCCCTTGTCAACAAAATAAATTCAAATGAAAGCTTATGTGACTTTTGGAAAAAGTAGAAAATATTCTGAAAGCTGCAAAAGACATACAATCTAAATCAAGATGATACATAGTTCCATACTTAGCAAATTCATTTCATTCTAAATTTATGCTTTACTGACTGTAAAATACATCAGACACCAGAAAATTGCACATCTTATTTAATAAACCAAAGAAAAACAAACACACATAATTTCTAGAAGAATATATACATCATGGACATGTCAGAAGATAAAAATCACATTTCCTAGTGATAAATACATTATAAACTGGTAATTGAGATATTATAAACTATACATTCTAGACAAACTCCATTATATTTCATGTATTTTATTGACAAGATGTGAAAATGAATACAATTTTAATCTGGTGGTAGGATATCATTAGTTTGTTCTCCTGATACAGAGCAAGAGAAGACTTGGGAACAGGTAGCTATTGTGGGCAGGGGATAGTATTAAGAAGTTAGAGTAAAGGGACTGGGAAACTGATATAGTATGACAAGGAACCCAAACTGGCATTACATTTCCAGATAATTGTCAGAAAGAGGTCAATCCTGCTGGGGACTCTCTGAAGAATGACGTGGAACACAACTTAGAATTGTCCTTCTGGGAGACTGGAGACTGGAGCATCTATTCACTGACCACCATTCTCTATTAATGAAGGCCGTCCCAGGAGCATCAGCTTGCCTGCACTTCGAGGATATACTTACATTGATTAAGTTCTTAGGGTGTCAAAGAAAGCCTGAGGTAGAAAGCTGAGATGTTGGAAGATACCTGTGGAATTAGGTAGTGTCCATCACAGCTAATGTGAGTGTTAAAAGCTGAGCCTTGTGGTTGAGACTCTGGATATCAATCATGACTATCACACATAATCCTACAATCTCCCATTCCATTCATGAGAAATAACATTGTATATTTGGATATTTATATTCAGGCAATAAAATAGTAGGCAACTGTAGAAGATTAAGGTCATTTGGAAGCCTTTCTTACCTAGTCAGAATCTGAAATGAATAATGCTAAAACTGGATTATCAGGAAAAAAGTAACTTGTGGAATACATTCACAAACAGTATTTTTGGTTCTCATAGTCTCCTAAAAGCAGCATATACAAATGAACATGCTCTATGGGTAGGATGTTGACTACTGTGATTGAATAATTTAGAATAATAAAAAATTTATACAGTAATTGCTAGAGTAAAGGCACTTTCTGCCTATCAGGAAAATCATATAATATAATGATAGAAATCATTATAAACAAATGTCTTAATGTAAATGCAAATACTTGGTAAGTTTCAATATAATGTATTCATTTCCAATTTGAGTTTTGTAATTACTTGCTACAAAACATTTTAAATATAAACAATGCAAATAATGAGATGTATTTGAATATAGTAAAATCGTTTTTTGAAATATTATAGATTATGTTTGTCATTTCATATCCATTGCCTTATAGTTTCTGTTCTCTCTCTCAGTGTGTGTGTGTTTGTGTGTGTGTAAAATATCATTGATGACTTGCTGATACTCAGCTTCAAAAAAATGATACACCAATAATATGGCACTTTGGCAGGTGTTTTGAATTAAAGGAAATTAAATAGCCATTAGAAATAACGCTCAAAACCAAGTTCACTCTCTGACCCTCCCCTGGCCCCCTTTCTCTTGATTCTTTTTATTTTATGAAGCACCAAAATAGTGAGAGTTACCCTCTCTGGAATTTCCTTATTTGACTAGGGAAGATTTTCTCCAAGAGAAATGCAATTGTCTTAAGAACCTCTCCTAAGGGTCTCATCAAATAAACAGAAAATTTAATTACAGGAGTAGAAGAGAACCAAGGAGTTATCACCATGCTTAGACAAACTTTTATTTTTTTCTTTTGAGGGGCCCTCCCAGAGATTTCCCTGGAGGCTTTCTCTGCATAAGACAAATTTTGTTCACAGTGAAGTTCAGCCCTTTACTTTCCCACCACCTTTGCTGGAGCTCAGAGGGATTTTGACCCAGAGTTTTTTGGACTCATTCATTTTCCCTGAAAATCATATACTCCTACACATCCACCTCTGGTTCCCTATGAAGAAGGACATATAAGCATCGGGACTACAGTAGGTTAGTGAGTAGTCATTTTGTAATTCTCTTGTGCTCACGCACATTACATTTTTTTTTTCTCCTGTTTATCTGCAGTGAGTCTTCAGAGGGCAAAGGAGAAACTCTCTTCTTGACCCTACATCAAAATAAATAAATAAATATGTATATTTATTTATCTCTCTATATATACACATATGCATATATAATCAATATATATATACTTTTATTTGGTTGTTTTTAAATTATAGCAAATAAAATATTTGGGGAATGGGAACACTTGTTAATGAAATTATTATCACCATCAAGTTAACAGTTAAGTACATAGTGTGATTTCAGGGAATGTCTTAGAAATAGTTTTCTTCTAATTTCCATAGTGCATGAATCCTATTGATAAGATTCTAGGTTTTATTTGAAATGTAATTTAATCACAGGAAGAGCATAGTGTTAAACCTTTAGAATTGAGTGTGCTGCTTATTGCATCAATTTAATGCAGTGAGCCCACTGAATGTCAGGACTTGGCAGAGTTGAAGATTAAAATAAGCATAGATGAGGCCCCTCTGAAAGAAAAAAAATGATTCATATAAATGGCATTTTGTATATGATTATCTGAATAGTCAGGAGGGAAAATAAGAGTTCCAAATCAAGATAATTGTGTTATTTGGAAAGTATTACAGATCACTAGATGCAACAGATCAAACCAGTGAGAATATTTCATAGGAAATGCAATAAAATATTAATTTGGTAAAAGGAACAGAATACATAATGAAACAGAGCAGATGAATGCAAAATGATGGAGATGAAAGTAAGCATTAAGTGCAGACAAGTTGTTAGGCAAACCAGTTGGGACAAAGAGAAAGATAAAGGAAATTTTCACTTGGGCAAGCCTGGCGAAAGATTATCTGATGGACAAGGGCTGAAACAAAGCAAAGCTTTTCACTGGCAGATCTTGCTCTCTTAAGAATCCTAATGGCACTTAGTTTCTATGTCATATATTTTGCCATTAAAGGTTATATTACTTGAACTTTAAACTATTTCATAAATACATGTCTTATTTTCCAAAGCAGAAGGCTATTGTTTTTTAAGAGTGTTCAGGAAGTATTCTAATGCTTTTCTATACAATAAGACGCAAGTCTGAAGCTGTTGGTGTCCATCTCTCTACATTATGAAGAAAGACTTCCTTCTAGCTGTTCTGAAAAGAGAATCAGAAGTTAACAGCAGAGTTAATTCTGATACATCATTTGAGAACCTGGATGAAGTCATATTTGAAGACCACACTACCCTTTGTTTTTTTAGGTATGTGAGTTAACATTTCTTTTATTGTATAGCTTGAGTGTCAGTAAATCAGTGTTATAAAATAATAATCTTTATTAAATGTGTTTAGATATTCAAATTTTATAACTCTTTTGTGTTTAACTAGTGACAGACTTATTTAACATTCTAACTTAGTTTGCATAGCTTTTTATTGTTTGATCATGTTTGTTTTATAAAATATTCAGAAATCATTTAGTGTAAAGGAAGCATAATCAGTAACTGACGAACATGAGATTAATTAATCTTCCTCCCAAAAATAAGAAAAACTAATCATCCAAAAAGCTAAGAAAAATTAATATCTGGTATCATTTTAGAAGTATGAATTAGATGATTTGGTACCAACATTCTCCTGGGATTCTGGCTCAGGTTTGAAATGTCAGCAGAGGTTTATCCACTTTGCCTAGGTTGCTTGCTGTGCTTAAATTCCTTCTCTCTGTAGTCGTCTTTAATATTCACTAAGCTAATTCAAATTCTTTGCACTCTAAAACAATGGGAATAGTGAAATGCTAGACCATCCTACTGGAGATTACTGAACATGTTCTACACGTATTTCTCTAAAGAATCCAAGGAAACAAAACATGAATTAGTATCATGGCTTTTTTAAAAAGGTGGCTATATTTTTTAATACAAAATTTAATGCAATTTATAATGTCTACATACATTTGATTAGAAAAAAATATGATCATATGACTTTCTTTTATTCATTGGCCATTCTTTTCAAGGTCAAATATAATTCTGAATAATCCATAACCAATTACATCAACAATAGGTTATGAAAAATAGTTATAGTTAAGTCCACTATGAAAGGATTTGCATTTCTATTATTAAACAAAAATCTTTGTTAAATAAGGGTATGAAGACCATAAAAAGAGCAAAACTAATACAATTAGCATATAATTTAAATTATGAAGTTTGTCAGATTACAGTATTCTGCTATTATTTATAAAAGGTTGCTACAGAGCTACCAAAGCAAGCAGTCATAAATTTCAGGAAACCAACTTCTATGAAAGGCATATCTTGCCTCTTGCACATTTCTTGTGTTTGCATAATCACAGCATATTGTATTATAATTACAAATGTAATAGTAGGTAGGAAAGTAACTGTGTTAGTTCATTTCTCTACACATTCAATCATTCATTCAAGTTAGATTCTTAAAGCTCAACAGTACGGCTCTCAGAACAAATGTAGAAATTAATGCTGAACATATAGGCATTGCAGGGACATAAAATGTCATTAAAGATTAGGTGAGATATATATCTTTTCACTATAGAGGTCTGTCATAGTTATCCTTAATTTTGAAGACCTCAGGACTCTACCAGCTATGATTCATTAACTTCATTTTATATCAAGTATAATAAATCACCTCAAATTCAAGTAGAGTCTTGAATAATATGTTTTATCATAGAACTCCATAAATCATGTTCTCAGTGGAGAGCCCTTATCCTTGTTAACCAAAACATGCAAAGCAAAGCTTAGTTTACTTTCCAAAGGGAAATCCTGAAATTCCCCCAATTATAAAACAATTTTTTGTTTGACAGACTTTCAAATATAATTTCAGATCATTTTTCAACTCAAAACTAGAAACAGAAGAAAAGCTGGAGCAAGATGGCTGAATTTGACCTTCTAGCAATTATTCCCTGAAGAAACCCCAAATTGAATAAATATTTACACAAGAAAGCACCCTTATAACCAAAAAGTAAGGTGAGCAATCACAATACCTGGTTTTACCATAATAACAAAGAAAAAGGCATTGAAGAAGGTAGGAAGGAGAGCCATGAATTACCTACACCACTCCTGCCCCAACTCCAACTCCAGGCAGCATAGCAGAGAGAAAGGAACTATGCTTGGGAGAGGGAGAGCAAGATGAAATGGGAATTTCTGTTGAAATTAAGTGCTTCTCTGTCACTGTCACAATACCAAGAAGAATTTTGCTGGTGCCCACAGAGGCAGCAGTTAAACCACCACTGGTCCAGAAGAGAATCCTTTATCCCAGCTGGAGGAACCTGAATCTCAGCTATCTTCACCACGGAATGACTAAAGAGGTCTAGGGGCACAAATAAATTTGAGTAGCAGGCCATGGAAATTATAGTCCTTGGGCAAGCCTTGGCACTGTGCTAGTCTCATAGGCAGTGGGCTTAGGATACAACCCAGTTTGACACCAACCTTGGCGGTATCTACACTGCCAACACCAGTGCTATGAGAGTGCTGGGATTGCCCTTCCCCAAATCCAGGCAGTGCAGTGTGAGGAGAGACTTGTTCTGCCTAGAGGAAGGCAAAGGAAGAGGACTTTGTCTTTCAACTTGGGTACAAGCTCAGTCACAGTAAAATAAAGCACCGGGCAGATCTCTTAAGCCTCCAGTTCCAGGCTTTTGCTCCTAGAAGGTGTTTTGAGACCCAACTTGGGCCAGAAGATAATCTACTGCGTTGGTGAGATGGAAAAAGTCACAGCAGGATTTGCTACCTGCTGACTAAAATAGCTTTAGGCCTGTAATAAACATCAGTGACAGCCAGGCAGCATTAGACTGAGGCCTTGGGTGAGCCTGAGTACTGTGCTGGTGAAAGACTGTGGGCTTCAAATGCAACCCAGCATGGTGCCAGCTGTGGTGGCCATGGTAGTACCCCCATTACCCCTCCCCCAACTCCACGTGGCACAGTGTAAGGAGAGACTTGTTCTGCTTGTGGGAAAGTGAGGGAAGGAAGTAAGAAAATTTACTTGGGAACCCAAATAAGTCCCCTTTATAATTCCCAAGTCCATCAGGGCTGTGTATCTGAAAATCTAAAAGAGTGGCAGCATTCCTGGGCTTAGGATAGTTGATAGTTGTTCAGTTGGGGTTCCCACTACTAAAAATGGTGGCAGTGATAACAAGTTTAAGTATCAAAACTCAAATCCCTTTGAATTCTTGGGAAGTCCTCTCAAGAAGGATGAGTACAAATAAGCCCAGGGTGCAAAAAGTGAACAAATACCTTATCCATTAATGGCCAGACACTGGAAAACATCCACAACCATTAAGAACATTCCAGAAAACATGACCTCACCAAAAAGACTAAACAAGGCATCAGTAACTAATTGTGGGGTGATGAAGATATGTGACCTGTTCAACAAATAATTCAAAATAGTTGTCTTGAGGAAGCTTAACAAATTTTAAAATAGCACAGAAAAAAAAAATTAGAATTCTATCAGAGAAGTTTAACAGAAAGATTGAAATAATGAAAAAAAGCAGAAATTCTGAAGTTGAAAAATTCAGTTGTCACACTAAAAAATGTGTCAGAGTCTCTCAACAGCAGGTTTGTCAAGCAGAAGAAAATAGTAATAAGCTCTACAACATCTATATAAATATACCTCGTTAGAGAGGGGGAAAAAGAAAAACAATGAATTAAGCATGCTCACAAGATCTAGAAAATAGTTTCCAAAAAGCAAATCTAAGAGTTATTGGCCTTAAACTGGGTATAGAGAAAGAGATCGTGATACAAATTTGTTCAAAGAAATAACAGGAAACTTACCAAACCTATAGAAAGATACAAATATTTAAGTACAAGAAGGTCAATGAACACCAGAACATTCAACCCAAATATAACTACCTCAAGGCATATAATAATCCAACTCTCAAATGTCATGGACAAAAAAAGGATCATAAAAGAAGAAAAATAGAATTACATATAAAGGAGCTGTTACATGTCTGGCCTCAAACTTCTCAATATAAACCTTACTGGCTGCAAGGGAATGGGATGGCATATTCAAAGTGTTGAAGAAAAAATAAAGTTTCCTATATTATATCCACCAGATCCTTCAAACATGAAGGAGAAATAAAGATGTTCCCAAACAAACAAAAGCTGAGGGATTTAATCAACAGCAGACCTGATTTGCAAGACATACTAAAGTGAGTTCTTCAATGTGAAAGAAAAGATAGCTAATGAGCAACAATAAATCATTTAAATGTAAATAACTCATTGATAAAGTAGGTACACAAAAAAATACAGAACACTCAAACACTATAGTTAGGATATAACATCACTGATATTGTTAGTATGAAGACTAAAGGAAAATCTATAACAAATAATAATAACTACAACAATTTGTTAACATATAGACAATGTAAAAATATATAAATAGAGAAAACAGTCAACAAATGAAGAGGATGGGGTTTAGGTAAAGTTTTTTGTTTGTTTTTTATTTGCTTGTATTTTTTCTTTCTATTGTGATCAAAGGTAACTTTGTCATTGTTTAAAATTATTAGTTATAAGATGTTACAGGCAAGCCTTATAGCAATGACAAAGCAAAATGCTATAATATACACACACACACAAAAGCAAAAATTTAAAACACACTAATAAAGAAAACTACTTATACATAAAGAAATATAGGAAGAAAGGACAAATAAAACAACTAGAAAACAAATTAAAAAATGGCAGCAATAAATTCTTACCTGTGAATAATTACATTTAATGCAAAAGAACTAAATTCTCTAATCAAAAAGACACGGAATGTCTGAAAGGATTTTTTTAAAAGGGACTCAACTTTATGCTGTTTACAAGAAACTCACTTCACCTGTTTGTTTGAATATTTGTCCCCTCCCAAACCTCATGTCAAAATGTAATCCCCACTTCTGGGGGTGGGACTTCATGGAAGGTGATTGTATTATGGGGGCAGATTTGTCACTAATAGTTTAGCACCACTGCACTTGGTGCTGTCCTTGTGATAGCAAATGAGTTCTTATGAGATCTGGTCCTTTAAAAATGTGTGGAACCTTCCCTGATGGTAGTTTGTATTTCTGTGGGATTGGTGGTGGTATCCCCTCTATCATTTTTTATTGCATCTATTTGATTCTTCTCTTTTCTTCTTTATTAGTCTTGCAGTCTATCAATTTTGTTGATCTTTTCAAAAAACCAGCTCCTGGATTCATCTATTTTTTGAAGGGTTTTTTGTGTCTTTATCTCCTTCAGTTCTGCTCTGATCTTAGTTATTTCTTGCCTTCTGCTAGCTTTTGAATGTGTTTGCTCTTGCTTCCCTAGTTCTTTTAATTGTGATGTTAGGGTGTCAATTTTAGATCTTTCCTGCTTTCTCTTGTGAGCATTTAGTGCGATAAATTTCCCTCTACACACTGCTTAAAATGTGTCCCAGAGATTCTGGTATGTTGTGTCTTTGTTCTCATTGGTTTCAAAGAACATCTTTATTTCTGCCTTCATTTCGTTATGTACCCAGTAGTCATTCAGGAGCAGGTTGTTCAGTTTCCATGTAGTTGAGCGGTTTTGAGTGAAGATTAAGAAAATGTGGCAAATATACACCACGGAATACTATGCAGCCATAAAAAAGGATGAGTTCATGTCCTTGGTAGGGACATGGATGAAGCTGGAAATCATCATTCTCAGCAAACTATCACAAGGACAAAAAACCAAGCACTGCGTGTTCTCACTCATAGATGGGAATGGAACTTCGAGAACACTTGGACACAGGAAGGGGAACATCACAGACTGGGGCCTGTCGTGGGGTGGGGGAAGGGGGCAGGAATAGCATTAGGAGATATACCTAATGTAAATGATGAGTTAATGGGTGCAGCACACCAACATGGCACATGTATACATAAGTAACAAACCTGCACATTGTGCAAATGTACCCTAGAACTTAAAGTATAATAAAAAAAAAATGTGTGGAACCTTCCTCTTTCTTGCTCCTGCTTTTGACTTGTGACAGGCCTGCTTCCACTTTGCCTTCTGCCATGATTGTGAGCTTCCTGAAGCCTCCCCAGAAACCAACAAGATGTTGGCACCAAGCTTTATGTAAAGCCTGAATGATGTGATTTGGATTTGTGTCCCACTCAAATCTCCTGTCAAATTGTAATCCCCAGTGTTGGAGGAGGGGCCTGATGGAAGGTGACTGGATCATGGAGGCAGATTTTTCCCTTGCTGTTCTCATGATAGTGAGTGAGTTCTCACAATATCTGGTTGTTTAACTGTATGTGGCACCTCCCTTTTCTGTCTCTTTTTCTCCTGCTCCTGTCATGTAAGACATCCCTGCTTCCATTTCACCTTCTACCATGATTGAAAGTTTCCTGAGGCCTCCCAAGCCTTGCAGCCTGTGGAACTGTGAACCGATTAAACCACTTAAAAATAAATTACCCAGTCTCAAGTATTTCTTTATAACAATGCAAAAATAAACTAACACAGAAAATTGGCACCAGAAGAGTGGGGCATTGCTATAAAGATATCTGAAAATGTGGAGGCAACTTTGGAACTGGGTAACAGGTAGAGGATGGAACTGTTTAGAAGGCTCAGAAGAAGAGAGTAAGATAAGGGAAAGTTTTAAACTTCCTAGAGACTTGTCAAATTGTTGTAACCAAAATGCTGATATTTATATGAACAATGAAGTTTAAGCTGAGGTGGTCTCAGATGGAGATGATAAATTTATTAAGAACTCAAGTAAAGACCACTCTTGCTGTGTTTTAGCAGAGACTGAGAGTGTTGTGCCCTTGCTTTAGAGATCTGTGGAATTTTGAACTTGAAAGTGACAATTTGTGATATCTGGTGGAGAAATTTATAAATGGTATAGCATTCAAGTGGTGATCTGGCTGCTTCTAACAACATATGGTTGTATGCATGAGCAAAGGGATGATCTGAAACTGGAACTTATATTTAAAAGGGAAACAGACCATAACAGTTTAGAAAATCTGCAACCTGAACATGTGGAAAAAAAAAAAAAAAAAAAAAAAAAACATTTTCTGGGGGGAATTCAAGCTGGATGCAGAAATTTGCAGAAGTAAAGAGAATCCAAATGTTAATAGGAAAGAAAATGGGGAAAACGCATTGAAGGCACTTCAGAGACTTTTTTGGCAGCCCCTCCTATCACAGGCTCAGAGGCCTAGAAGGAAAGAATGGATTTGTGGGCCAGACTCAGGGTTCTGCTGCCTTGCTTAACCTCAGGATACTGCTCCCGGCATCACAGCCACTGCACTTCCAGCCATGGCTAAAATGATCCTAGATAAGTCTCAGGCTGCTGTTCCAGAGAATGCAAGCCTTAAACCTTGGTGGCTTCCATGTGGTGTTAAGCCAGCAAGTGTGCAGAAGGCAATAGTTGAGGCTTGGGGCCTTCTACCTAGATTCCAGGGGATGTATGGAAATGCCTGGATATCCAGGCAGAAGTCTGCTCTGGGGTGGAGCCCTCATAGACAACCTCTACTAGGGCAGTGCAGAGGGGAAATATGGTGTTGAAGCCCCCACACAGAGTCCCCACTGGGGCACTGACTAGTGGAGCTCTAAGATGAGGCCACCATCCTCCAGAGCACAGAATGGTAGCTCCATCGACAGCTTGCATCATGCACCTAGAAAAGCTGTAGGCACTCAAAGCCAGCCTGTGAAAGCAGCTGAAGGGGCCATATCCTGCAGAAACACAGGGGTAGAGATGCCCAAGACCTTGGGAGGTCACCCCTTGCACCAATGTGGCCTATATGTGAGACATGAATTCAAAGAAAATTATTTTGAACCTTTAAGATTTAATGACTGCCTTGCTAGGTTTCTGGCTTCCATGGGGCCTGTAGCCCCTTTTAATGGCCAATTTATCCCTCTTTGAACGTGTGTATTTACCCAATGCCTCTACCCACATTGTATCTTGGAAGTAGCTAACTTGCTTTTGAATTAACAGGCCCATAGGCAGAAGTGACTTGCCTTGCCTCACATGAAACTTTGGACTATAGACTTTTGAGTTAATACTAAAATGAGTTAAGAATTGGGAAACCATTGAGAAGGGAGGATTTTACTGTTAGAAGGACATGAGATTTGAGAAGGACCAGGGGTGGAATGATATGGCTTGGATTTGTGTCACCACCCAAATCTCATGTTGAATTGTAATCCCCACATGTCAGGGGAGCGACTTGATGGGAGGTGACTGGATCATGGGGATGGACTTCCCCCTTGATGTTCTTGTGATAGTGAGTGAGTTTTCATGAGATCTGGTTAATTAAAAATGTGTGGAACCTCTCCGCTCTCTCCTTTTTTCTTCTGCTCCCACCCTGTAAGACACGCCCACTTCCCCTTCATCTTCCACCATGATAGAAAGTTCCTGAGGCCTCCCCAGCTGTGCTTTCTGTACAGCTTGTGTAACCATGAGTCAACTGAACTTCTTTTCTTTATAAATTACCCAGTCTCATGTATCTCTCTCTAGCAATGCAAGAATGATCTAATACACCTAGAAAGACACATATAGACTAAAAATAAAAGGTGGAAAAAGATATTCCAGGAAAGTGAAAGCAAAAAGAGCAGATGTGTCTATAATTATATATGATAAAATTGATTTCATGACAAAATCCATGAAAAGGGAAAAATATGTCATTTATAATGCTAAATATGTGAATTCAGTAAGATAATATAATAATTGTAAATGTATATGCACTTGTACACCCAGATATATAAACATTATTAGAGCCAGTGAGATAGATCACAATACAATGACAGTAGGGAACTTCAATACCTCACTTTCAGCATTGAGCAGAACATAAAGACCAAAAATTAACAAAGACACCACTGACTTAATCTGCATTCTGGAACAAATGGACCTAATAGATATTTACAGAACATTTCATCCAATAGGTGCACAACACACATTCTTTTCATCACAATTAACGTTGTCATGGACAGACCACATGTTAGGTCACAAAACAATTCTCAGAAAAATCAAGAGATATTGAAATCATATCAAGTTTCTATTCTGACCACAATGGAATAGAACTAGAAATCAATTACAAGAGGAACCTTGAAAATTATACAAATACATAGAAATTAAATATACTCTTGAGCAATCAATTAAGAAAAAAAAGTTAAAATTATAGAAACAAGTGAAAATGGAAGCACAAAATACTAAAACTTATGGGACACAGTGAAAGATGTACTGAGAGAAGTTTATAGCAATAAATGCTTACATCAAAAACAGAAAATCTTCAAATGAACAACCTAATGATGAAACTTAAAGAACTTGAAAAGCAAAAGTAAACCAAACCCCAAATTAATAGAGGAAAAGAAATAATATCAGAGCAAAAATAAATAAAATTAAGACTAGGAAAATACAAAGGATCAATGAAACAAAAAGTTTTTTGAGATTAACAAAAATCAACAAACCTTTAGCCTTACTAACCAAAAAAGAACAAGAGAAAATAACTAAATAAGTTAAATCAGATGAGAAAAAGAAACATGAAAACTGATACCTCAGAAATGCAAAGGACCATTAGAGACTATAATGAAAAACTATATGCCCCAAATTGGAAAACATAGAAGAAACAGATAAATTCCTAGACACATACAGTGTACCAAGATTGTACCATGAGCACACCCACTAATGAGATAGAAGTAGTAATAGAAAGTCCCTCATAAAATGAAAGTCCCAGACCTACTGACTTCATTGTTGAATTCTACCAAATATTTTAAAAAGAACTAATGCCAATTATTCTCAAAGAAGTGAAGGTGGGAACACATCCAAGTTCATCCCACAGGATAATGTTAGCTTGATACCAAAACTGGAAAAAGACACAACAAAAAAGAAAAACACAGGCCAGTATCTCCGATTAAAATAGATGCAAAAATCTACAACAAAATACTAGAACACCAAATTCAACAGCATATTAAAAAGATCATTTATCATGAACAAATGAAACTCACCCAAAGGATGCAAGGATGATTCTCAACATACACAAATCAATAGATGTGTTAAAACATATCTTTACTATCAAAAACAAACACTATATGAAATTTTCAATTGATGCTGAAAAAGCGTTTGATAAAATTCAACATTTTTCAAAAACAAAATAAAAAAAAATCCAACATCCCTTCATGATAGAAACTTTTGAAAAATTGGGTATAGAAGGGACATATGTCAACATGATAAAAGCCATATATGACAACCCCTCAGCTGATATCAAATTTAAAATTGAATAACTGAAAGCCTTTCCTCTGTGATCTGGAACAAGACAAGGATGCCCGTTTTCACCACTTTTTTTCAACATACTACTGGAAGCCCTAGCCAGAGTAAATAAACAAAAGGAAGAATTAAAGGGCATCTAAACTGGAAAAGAAGAAGTCAAATTGCAGATAATATTATCTTATATTTAAAACAACTTTACTTAAAAACTTTCCAGTTTCCATCTTTATTGGAAAGATGTTAAAACTGATGAATGACTTCGGTAATCAATGTACAAAAGTAGTAGCATTTTTATATTCCAGCAGTGAACAATCAGAAAAAAAACAATTAATCCCATTTATAAAAGGTCTTACCTTTTGAGATATTACTAAAGAAGTCTTTGCCCTGACCAATGTCCTGGAGAGTTTCCCTAAAGTTTTCTTCTTATAGTTTGATAGTTTCAGGTCTTAGATATTTTAATCTTTGTTGTTTTGATTTTTGGATAAGGTGAAATGTATGGATGTAATTTCTCCCAGCACCATTTATTGAAGAGATTTTCCCAATGTATGTTCTTGGCTCCTTCGTAAAAAATGAGTTAACTGTAAAAGCATGGATTTGTTTCTGGATTCTCTATTCTGAAACATTGGTCTATATGTCTGTTTTTATGCAAGAATCATGTTGATTTGGTTACTATAGCTTCGTACTATAGTTTGAAGTCAGGTAATGTGAAGCATCCAGTTTTGTCTTTTTCACTCAGGGTAGTCTTGGCTATTCTGAGTCTTTTGTAGTTTCATAGGCATTTTTGGATTTTATTTTATCTTTCTATTTAAAATGTCAGTCATCATTTGATAGGGATTGAATTGGATTTGTAGATTGCTTTGGTAGCATAGATATTCTGACAACATTGATTCTTCTGTAAACATGGAATCTCTACATTTTTTTGTGTTCCCTTAAACTTATTTTATCAATGTTTTATGGTTGTCATTGTAGAGAGCTTTCACTTATTTGATTGATTAAATTCTTCCTAGTACTTAACTTTGTAGGTATTGTATATGACAGGCAATAATGGATGTTGATAATGATGTGGAAAAAGGGGAGCCCTCTTAACACTGTTGGTAAGAATGTAAATTAGTACAGTGTAAAGAACATCAAGGTTTCTCAAGAAAGTAAAAACAAAACTACCATATGATCCAGCAATGCCACTACTGAGTATATATCCAAAAGAAAGATAATCAATACATTGAAGAGATATCTGTACTCTCATGTTCACCATAGCCAAAACATAAAATTATGTTTTTCATCAATGGATGAATGGAGAAAGAAAATGTGGTACATATACTCAATGAAATGTTACTCAGCCATAAAAAGAATGAAATCCTGTCATTTGCATCATCATGGATGGAACTGGAGGTCAACATGTTAAGTCAAACAAGCCAGGCACAGAAAGACAAATATCAAATGTTCTCACCGATATGTAGCTAAAACAAAACTACCTAATGGAGATTGAGTAGAATGAATGTTTCCAAAGCCTGGGAAAGAGAGTGAAGAGGGAGGATAAAGAGGAGATGTTTAATTTGTACAAAAATACAGTTAGAAAGAAGGAATAAAATCTAGTGTTCAATAGCACAATAGGGTAACTAAAGTTAATGATAATTTATTGAATATTTCAGCATATATTATAAGCATAGAATTGGAATGTTCCTAACACAAAGAACTAATAAATGCTTGAGGTGAGTGATATCTCAATTATACTGATTTGATCATGACACACTGTATGCATGTATCACAATGCCATATGTGTCTTATAACTATGTGGAACTATTATGTTTTCATAAAAATTTTTTGAAAGTAAGGATATATTTCTCTTAAATGCTTATTTAGAAACAAGTGGACTTTCAGAATTATATCTTATTGAGCATTATTTTCTGTTAGTTCAACAAATCCAATAAAATAAATTGGAAAAATTTAATTTTTTAAACATCATCACATTCTACACAAGCTATATTTGTATAGTTTATTGTATCTTGGGTTTATTTCTGATATTAAATGTATATTGACAATATACATAGTCATGTAGAAAACTCTACTACCAATTTAACAAGAAACCTACCACCCAGACTAAAGCACATGAAAAGGAAAGACATTCTGTAAATATACCAGGAAGTATGTATGTGTGTGAGTATGTATGTGGATAGTATATTTAAAAATATGATATGATATTTTTTTTTTGAGACAGAGTCTGGCTGTGTTGTCCAGGCTGGAGTGCCGTGGTGTGATCTCAGCTTACCGCAACCTCTGCCTCCTGGATTCAAGTGATTCTCCTGGCTCAGCCCCCTGAGTAGCTGGGATTACAGGTGCACCCCACCAGGCCCAGCTAATTTTTGTATTTTTAGTAGAGACGGGGTTTCACCATTTTGGCCAGACTGATCTCGAACTCCTGACCTCAAGTGATCTGCCTGCCTCGGCCTCCCAAAATGCTGGAATTACAGGCGTGAGCCACCACGCCCAGCCATGATATGGTATCTTAATATCACTCTGCCTTATATAATGAAAACTGAACTATTTATGCCTTCATTGCCTGTTTATATGAATCACCACTAGGACTCCAGAGCTCTCAAATCATTCCCTGCACCACATTCTATAACCTCCATGTAGCTCTGTATATTTACTTTTGTAATCTCATTTTCCATCCCCCTCTAGCCCTTGAAATCTTCCCAGTGTGCTGTCTAGAAATGAAGGTTTGTTGACAGTAATGTTATATACTCTCACTATTTACAATACTCCTATTCTTTTTGCTCTATCTGAAATCAGGACTTCCTCTAAAATGCTGCATCTCTTGCAAGTATTACAAGTGGTTAATGAGTATTAATTTGAATTATTTTTGTCTACTACCCTTTACTCTTTTCCAAAGGATTTATTAATACAAACCTTGCCAAGCCCAATCCTTCTTAAATGCACTGTTGACTTACTCTGCATCAACAAAATAAAAATAAAAGAGTGAAAATAATAAACAACATGTTGACTAGTCTCACTTTAAAAATATGAACCATTTGCCTCTAGCTGGCTCCCCCACGTAAATGCATTGAAATACCTGAGACATTCTACACATCCCAAGGTGTGTGCATTAAAATCACCTGGGGAACTTTTTAAAAATAGCAATGTTAAGACCTACCCCAAACCAATTAATTCGTAATTGCACATGTGATTGTTAAAGCTCCACAGGCACTTTCAGTGTGCGGCCAGGCTTGAGAACCACTAATCTAAGCCATTTGCTAACCATATTCTTGGGTGAATATTTAATATCTTTCATTTTATATCTTCCATTCTCTTCAAATTTTGAATACTTCCTTTCCTTTGTTCCTTCACAGAATCAGTTATTAGAAACATTTTACCACTTTCACTCCATGTCATCCCACTTCTATGGGTGAAGCCTACAAACATTGCCTTCTTTTCTAGGTATATTGATTTTTTTCCCTTATATCCTACACTTATCTACTGACACTCTTTAGCAAGCCCCAGCTGCAGAAATTCTGTTCTCTCTTTTTGCATCATCAGTTTTCTATCTCTTCAGAGTGAAGTCTACCAACATACTAATGATGCACTTTATTTCCTCTTAAAATAAAGGAAGAAGGACACAAAACTTTGTTCTTGACTACAAATCCCTCTTCAGATTCCTAGTTCTCTATTTATTGTTTGCTCCAGTCATGCTGTCCTCATTGTTTCTTGAACATTTCAGCATGTTCTCATATTTGGGACCTGGGATACTCTTTCCACAGATGTCCTCATGGTATGCTTTTACAGCTTACTCAAGTATGTGCGCAAATGACCAAGATTCACGCCCCCAAATGACTACCCTACACTCTTCTTTCCCATGGTCGTATCATGTTTCTTTGTAGCAATCCTTGTCATCAAAAATAGTATATTATATATATAATGCATTCCAGATTTGGAGAGTATAATTGATTAGTTCAGGGATTTTTATTTACTTTTTGACTCTCAGTAGCCATGTCTTCTCTGCTATCACCTTTGTTTATGCCAACATTATATTTGCAGTTATTAGTTGTTCTATTTGCTTTTATTATTTTCCCTTTTTTACCCAGTTACTCCAATATGGCAATCAGAGTGATGTCTTTAAATTACCAATTATATCAGACTATGCTTCTGTCCAATATCTATACAATTTCTTCCATGTCATTCAGAGTAAAAGCCAGTCTTTAGAATATACTCTAAGATCTATATAATTGCCCCCTTAAGTACCAGTCTGCTTGGGCTGTTGTGTTAGTTTGTTTTCACATGCTGATAAAGACATACCCGAGACTGGGAAGAAAAAATAGGTTTGATGGACCTACAGTTCCACATGGCTAGGAAAGTCTTACAATCATGGTGGAAGGCAAGGAGGAGTAAATCACATCTTACATGTATGGCAGCAGGCAAAAAGAGAGCTTGTGCAGGGAAACTCCCATTTTTTAAAACCATCAGATCTTGTGAAACTCATTCACTATCACGAGAAACAGTTCAGGAAAGAACTGCCCCATAATTCAATCACCTCCCACAAGGTTCCTCCCACAACCTGTGGGAATTGTGGGAATGACAATACAAGATGGGATTTCATGGGAACACAGCTAAACCATATCAGCTGCCATAACAAAATACCATAGACTGGGTGTTGTAGACAACAGAAATTTATTTTCTCACAATTCTGGAAATGGGGACATCTAAGATGATTCAGTTTCTTGTGAGAACTCTTTCTAGCTTGCAGACGGCCTCACTGTGTTCTCAGGAGAGAAAGAGATCATCCTCTTCTCATTGGATTAGGGACACATCCTCATGACTTCATTAAACCTTAATTACCTCCTAAAATTCCTATTCTCCAAATTTAGTCATATTAAGGATTGGAGCTTCAACATATAAGTTTAAGGGGAACACAATTCCATCTATAGCCCATTGTCACCAAAATGACCTCAGTGCCTTTTACAGTAACCCCCCATTATCCACAGGGAATTCCAAGGTTTCTGGTGGATTGCTGATGACAGATAATACTGAACCCTATATATGTATTTTTTTCTATACATTCGTACCTATGATAAAGTAAGATAGGTACAGTAAGAAATTAACAACTATAAATAAAACAAAATAATTATAATATACTGTAATAAAAGTTATATAAATGTGATCTTTTTTTCTCAAAATATCTGAATATCTTCTGACTACTGTTGATAGTGGGTAGCTAAAACCATGTAAAGCGAAACCCCAGATAAGGAGGGACTACTGTTCTCTCTCTCTTGCCTACTCCTGTCTGTCCTTGACCATGGCCAGAAGCTCTCTACCTCAAGGATTTTGACTCCACAATTTTCTCTTTGCCCTCGGAAGTCTGCAGATAAACTTCTTTCTTAAACAAATACCACCTACTAAGTGATACTTTCTTAATCTCCCTATTCGAAATTGCAAACCCCCTTTCCTAATAAGTCCTATTTCTACTTCATGTTTCATTTTTCTCTGTGGCATTTCCTAACATCTAACACACACTATGGTTTCCTTTTTAACATAGTTATTGCATGTCTTTAGAAAAGTAATAAGTTCAACTAAGGACTTTTTTTTAGTTCAAGACTTTTCTAGAAGTCAAGAAGTAGAAAAGTCCTTGTCTTTCAGAAGCTACTTCTGAAGGAGTTTAATGCTATGCTAACTTTTAATAAAATACATACAGTTTTCCTATTATGAACACCATAATCACTGACATGATTAGGCTGTGTCCCCAACCAAATCTCATCTTGAATTGTAGCTCCCATGATTCCCACGTGTCATAGAAGGGACCCAGTGGGAGGTAATTGAGTCATGGGGCAGGTTTTTCCTGTGTGGTTCTTGTGATAGTGAATAAGTCTCAGGAAATCTGATGGTTTTATAAAGGGAAGTTCCCTTGCACAGTCTCCCTTGCCTGCCACCATATAAGACATCCCTTTGCTCCTCTTTCACCTCCTGACATGATTGTGAGGCCTGCCCAGCCATGTGAAACTGTGAGTCCATTAAACTTCATTTTCTTTATAAATTACCCAGTCTTGAGTATTCCTTCATAGCAGTATGAAGATGGACTAATACAATCACATAGTATGAACTTTTTATGTTTGGATTCTTGTTCTTAACATTATTATTCTGACATTAATTTATTCTATGATGTTAAGAACGGCAACAGATTATTCATTTGTGTCTTTTATTTGTCCATTCTACTGCAGATGAACATTTGAGTTATTTCAGTTTCTGCCTTTAATGGATAATGCTTTAGTTGACATATTTCACCTGGTTTTGAGGCATGCTGAATATATTTCTATTGTTTATTTACCTACGGGGTTATTAGGCCATAGATTTTTGTATATTTATCTTTAATAGATAATGCCACATAGTTTCCCAAGTTGGTTCTAATAATATTCACTCTTTCCAGTACTGTATGAGGGTTTCAGTTGCTCCTTGTCATCACTTGATATTTCACAATTTTACATTTTGCATTAGTAATGAATAAAATAGTGCAATCTCCTTACCTTACTAGGTAATGATGTTGAGCCCCTTTATACACTTTTTAGTCACTCAAAATTCTTTTTATTAAAGCCCCCATTTTTATGCATATTTAACAAAAACTTAGATTATTTTTCTCATTGATTTCTAAGATTATTTTATATATTACATCAGGAATAGATTTTATTTATTGTGTGATGTAGGAATTTAAACCATAATATGGTTACATATCCTTGGATAAACAAACCAGCACCTTTCTCAATTGATTGCTGGCCAAGAAATATGCATAAACCTCCTTTCACAATTCTAGAGAATGTGTGAAAACAAGAGCAGAGTAGCTTCTTCAGCTAGCATCTCTGCTCCTTTTTCACATTCTAAAAAAAGAATTGCTGTTTTCTCTTTCATAGTGTGTCATATACCCTGGAGTGCTGCTTTTCGTATCATTTATCTATGCTCTGCAGCCCTTCTAGTCATTTGTAAGAGAAATCTGATACATCGTACAACTCCCCACCTCTTTCCCAATTGACACCATCTTCCCTTATATAGTCATTCAGCCTCAAGTATTTCCCATTAAATTAAATATAAATATCAGTTTTATGTTATGCATCCTCCGTAATATACTCATATGTTTTCTAAGAGAAGAGAAAAGAAACAATTATCTTTACTAAAATTATTGAAAACATAAAATTTCAAAAATTACAATGGCTTCTTAATAAAGGCAAAGTTTTTATAACAGGTTTATTACTGTATATTTCAGTGAGTTTCCTAATGCCTTATAATTAATACATTAGTTCATTCTCATATTGATATAAATAACTACCTGACACTGGGTAATTTATGAAGAAGAGAGGCTTAATTAACTCAGAGTTCTGCAAGCTTAACAGGAAGCATGAATGAAAGGGCTCAGGAAACTTACAATCATGGCGGAAGCGATAGCAGGCACCTTCTTCACATGGGTGCAGGAGAGAGAGAGAGAGAAGGAGGAAGTGCCACACACTTTTAAACTATCAGATCTCATGAGAACTCACTCACTATCACCAGAACAGAAAGAGGAAAGTCTTCCATGATCCAATCACTTCCCACCAGGTCCCTCTCCTGACATATGAGAATTACAATTCCAGTGAGATTTGGGTGAGGACATACAGATAAACCATATAAATTACTAACTATTGTGCATTTAATAATGTAAGAAATATTTATCACTTTTCATGTATAATAGTGTTATTATGTTTGTGTTTCTAAATACGTCATTGGAATTGCATTCTACATAACTGCTGCAGTGTTCAGGTATAAAGCCATCGTGATTTTAAATCTCAAGGCCAGAATTTTCCTCTCCTCTGGTGAGAGAGGAATACTGGGCTCTGAATTAGTTTTAAGACATTTTATGTAAAGGATATCCCAGTACTTCTTTAATGCGGCTAATGAACATCATTTTTTGTGTGTGTTATACATTGGTTCATTTAAATCCATGCCTTGAGCATTAGCAAAACTTGGAGAAGCAACTTAATGACCTGGATACCGAAATTGATTAAATAATATAGCCACAGATTTTTAATGACTTGGAATACTGAAAAGTAATTCACTAAGTTTTTCATATATGTTAAAACTTTTAATAATTAAAAAACCATAACTAGGGCTAAATCCATTCATACCTCATGTTAAAACATGATTTTCCTCATAATAGGATATCAATATTTTATTCCTATTGAATATGATAAGCATTTAAAAATATCACTTTACAGCACTTTGGGCAATGATTTTTTTAACCATAAACTTGGAGTAATCTGATATATGCACATATAATTATGATTCCTTCTCAAAAATTCATAAAACATGAAATTGATTTGTATTTTAGAATTTTGTATCACCCACTAAACTGTTTAATTCCAATTGAGAGTTGCTCAATGTGTTTTTTTAAAAATCAAAATTAGTTATTCCTATGAGACAGTAATTATTGGCAGGGAATTCATTCCAAGTTCCCCAGTGGATGCCTGAAACCATGGAGAGTAACCAACCCAATTGCTGTCAATCAGAAAATATTTCTGATCATGTCTTCTACTCACAAATGTAATGTCTTTTTCATACTAACTAAACACATATTATGTACTGTGGCCACAACTTTACCAGGTTAAGTTGCAAGAGCAAAACTGACACAAATTTCTTTTTCCATCTTTACAATTTCATGGATAAAAGATTGTCTTTACCATAGATGTTAGCAACCTTTGAATATGATGTTTTTCTCTTTTCTTATTAAGTCAATAACTTTCATTTTTTCCACTTAAAGAATGCACGTATAGCTTCTGCTTGGGATATCAAAATTACCAGCATCACTACTCTTGTGCTTTAGGGCCATTGTTAAGTTAAAAAAAGATTATCTAAACACAAGGACTGCAGTACCAGAAAAGTTAACCTGAGAACCAAGATGGCTACTAAGTGACTAAAGTGATGGGCAGTGTCTACAGCATGGATCTGCTAAACAAAAGTATGATTTATGTCCCAGGCAGGACTGAGTCGAATGGCATGAGATTTCATCATGCTACTCAGAATGGTGCACAATTTAAAAGGTATGAATATTTCTGAAATTTTTCATTTAATGTTTTTGCATCATGGTTGGTCTTGGATAACTGAAACCATGAAAAACCAAACAGCTGATATGGGGGAACTACTGTAGATATGCAGGTGGTGGGGGTAATAAACTAGCTTAAGCCAAAACTTATGTCTGGACCTATATGGTTAAAACAGGAATAAGCCAATTTAGTACCCCTTTTAAAAGGGACTGATTTCTTTTTCCTAAAAGAAAAAGTGTAAGGCAAACTTGACATAGTTAATAGAAACATTTTTGTTCTTAGCAAGATAATTAATTTTGACCACATCAACATTGACATCTCCAGTTTATCTCTAAGAACAGCTGCTAATATAATCATATCCATATCCAATTAAGGGCAAGTTGAGATGAGGAGTGTATTGAAAACTAAATGCACTTAAGTTATTACGACATAAATTCTTTTTATTTGAAAAGATACAGCTTACATTTCACACAATAGGATTTACAACCAAAACTTTCAGTTTACAGAAGTGTTTCTTTTTATCCAGAGATATTGGAAAAGAGGCACATGTAGACCAGCACACATCATGAGCAACAAAAAGAACATATTCTAGAATTAAGCAAACAAACAAACAAACAAAAACACTAGAGTACATGGAGGTCAAGGAACATTTAAATCCAATTAAACCAGCTTTTTCCAGTAACTTTCGTGGTAGAAACTCAAGATTTCTTTGGAATTTAAGGAAAAAGCAATGTCATATTCTGCAACGTTAAATGTCAAATCCGAATATGCTAATACATTTAATTCATTGTGTAGAATATGTAATTCTCAATATCTGACTCTGTTCTAGTAAAAGCTGATTCAGAATTGGGCTTTGAAATTTAGATATTGAAGGTAAAACCTTATCAAAAGTAAATTATAATAAAGGTAGACTTTCCTGAAGATCGAAGGAAATAAAGGAATGAAGAAACACTTGAACCTGATCTCCTGAGTATGAAAGTGGTAAGCAAATGGGTTGGTATTATCTCATTATGTTTAAAACTTGAAGCATGCTCTTGACAAAAACAAGTTATTAATGTTTCTTAACTAAGCAATCCTTATACATTAGCAAAAGATAGAAGCCATGAATGAAAATTCTAAATGCAGTTTTCTCCTTCCATTATTCCAGTGAACAATGCAAAACAAGACTGTACCACTTTACCTTTGGAAGCCTTCAAATAGTAATACTAGCCAGCAGGGATAATTTAGAAAAATGCTTTGTGCTAATGCTAGATTACTTTTACATTATTCGTACTTGCTATGTATAAGGAAATCAATAATTACAAATCTCTCAGGAAAAAACTAGAATTGCTTTAAAAATACCTCATAAAGCGTGATTTAAAAAATCACACAAGGCCAGGTACAGTGGCTCATGTCTATAATCCCAGCACTTCAGGAGGCTGAGGCAGGGGAATCACTTGAGCCTAGGAGTGCAAGAGCAGCCTGAGAAACACAGCAAGACTATGACTCTATAAATAATAATAATAAAAAATAATAATAATAAAAAGACTTCTGCTCCCTCAGCTCTCTTGCACTACCCAAGGCTAGGACTTGAGTGAGGCACTTGCCTCAGGTGCAAAATTAAGGGAGATTGGATCAAGAAGCTCATAAAGCATAATAAATACAAAAATAATTGAACAAATAATAAACTTTTTATATTAAGATAATGATAAAGCAATTAAAAATCTTGATTTTTTTCAAAAATGGAGGTAAAATATAAAATGTATACTATATTTATTTTGTTTCACTTTAGCTATGTAAAGAATGCTTGTATGAGATGCCTCTGGTTGATATAGATACAAAAAAGCAGATTTCATTTTGTAAATACAGTGATTGAATTTGGGAAGATTTTTCTTTAAGAAGTCAGGTTTCCTCTTGTTGCCTATCCAAAGAAATAATTCTTACATCAACTTTCTAGAAGCACACTAATGCAGAAAATATTTCTGCCCTTACTGGCTAATCAAATTTAATCAAGGAACATTATTAAAATGTTCTTGAATATATATTATTATAGAAAATTGATAAAGAAATCTCAGATTATTCAAAGCACCTAAATAGGATGACTCTAGATATTAGTGACATTGGGGGCTTTTATACAAAAATGAGAACATTTTCCCCCCAATTAGAATACATTTTCTTTTCAAGCACACATAAAACATTTGAAAAAGTAGACCATATTCAAAGACAAAGAAAAAAAATCTGAACTAATTTTAAACACTAGAAATCATATAAACTGTATTATGGGGCCATAATATAATTAAAGTAGAAATTTAAAAAATATATATGGAGAAGTTCTCAAAACTTTGAAAATTAGTTTACCCACAAAAATAATGTAAAAAATGACTGGGTGTGATGGCTTATGCCTGTAATCCTAGCACTTTTGGAGGCCAAGGTGGGCAGATCACCTGAGCTCAGGAGTTTGAGACTAGCCTGGGCAACATGGCAAAACTCCATCTCTTCTAAAAGTACAAAAAATTAGGCAGGCATGGTGGCAGGTGCATGTAATCCCACCTACTCGGGAGGCTGAGGCACGAGAATCCCTTGAACCCAGGAGGTGGAGGTTACAGTAAGCTGTGATCGTGCCAATGCACTCCAGCCTGGGAGACAGAGCGAGACTGTGTCTCAAAAAAAAAAAAAAAAAAAAATAGAAAATGAATTCTCAAGAAAATTAAAATATATTTTAAGCTCATAAGACAGTATTTCAAAAATTGTATGATGCAGTTAAAATAGTATTCACAAGGAAATTTGCAGTCTATATTACAAATCTAAAGTTAATAATCTGGGTTTCTACCTTAATAAAATAGAAAAATAAAATTAAAAATAAACCCAAAGAAAGCAGAAGAAAATAAATAATAAAGATCAAAGTAAAAATCAATGAAAAAGAAAATTTAAAAGATGTAGAGAAAAATAAAGAAAATCTAAAGTTGATTCTGTTATTTGAAGAATCAATAAAACTGATAAATCTCCAGCCAGTCTGATTGGGGAAAAAAAAAAAAGTGACAGGAAGTACCCTTTGGTACTCTTTGCCAATATTAAGAACAAAAGAAGTGATAGCACTCTAGTATTAAAGATATTAAAAGAATGATAAGGAAATAATAAAACAACTTTATGCCCATGAATCCAAAAACTTAGATTAAATTGACAAATTTCTTGTAAGACATAATCTCACAAAATTGAAAACTTGAACAGCACTATACTTATTAAATAAACTAAATTTTTAGTCTAAAATTTTTGTTTAAAATTCAGTTCAGGAATCAGATGATTTTACTAGTGAATATGAGAAAATAATAACTATTCCACACAGTTTATTTCAAAAAACAAAGATGAAAATACTTCCCAAAGTATTTACTGTAATATCGAAAACAGACAAAGGCATTACAAGGAAAGAAAACCATAAATATTACTGGTGAACTTAGATTAAAAAATTCTCAACAAGATATTAACAAATTGAACATAACAATGTATATACAAAGCATAATCAATCAAGACCAAGTGGAATTTGACCTCAGGAATGCCAGATTGTCAACATTTGGAAGTAGATTAATGTATTTCACCACAATTGACTAAATACAAAAAATACTGTTGACTACCGCGATAATGGAGAAAACTTATTTAAGAAAATTTAATGTTCTTTTATTATAAAAATTCTCAGTAAACTAGAAAGAGAAATGAACTTTCTTTACCTGATAAATGGCCTCTACAAGAAATCATAGGGCTAACATAATACTTACTGGTCAAAGACTGAATGTGTTGCCCTATGATTGGAATAAAAGCAAAAACGTCCCCTCTTACCGCTCCGTGATACTTGAACTCCTAGCCAGTGCATAGGAAATAGATGGAATGCAGACTAGATACAACTACATACAATTGTCTCTATTTTTGGATGACACACTTGTATATATAAAAGTACTAAAAAGAAGTTCCACTGAAATGCTATAAGAACGAATAAAAGAGTTTAGAAATGTCATTGGAGACAAAATCAACATACAAACATCAATTGTGCTTTTTTATAGTGGTAAAAATCACATAACATTAGCTCTACCCTCTTAGTAAATATTTAATTGTCTAGTACAGTGCAATATTGCTAACTGTAAGTTCAATGTTGTATAGTAAATCTCCAGAACTTTTTAATCTTTCATTACTAAAACTTTATAACTATTGTCAAAGAATCTTTAGGGTGTCACCTTGCCAGCCAGAAACCTCTGTGGCTGGTGGCGCCCCTGCTTGAGTTTTGCTGATGCCCACTGGGCTCATTCCACCCACTCAGCCTGGCAGGCTGGGCTCGGCTCAGGCTGCTGGCCCCCATCCCATGACCACCAAGGGCGAGCCGGGAGCCGAGTGGCTGCTGAACACTCGGTGCAGACCGGTGAGGGGAGTGTGAATGAGACAGCCAAGGGTCCAGCCACTGCACACAGACAGGTCCACTGGCTGCTGCCGTGGGGCGGGCAGCTCCAGGCACCTGCACAGGTGCCGGTTCCCTGCAAAGCTGCAGTTGCACCAGGCCTACTGCAAGCAGCTTCTGCCATGAGCACCATTGTCTGGAGGAGAGGAATGCAGTGGCGCCTGAAAACTCGGAGACACCAGCAACCGTGGAGCCCCAAGGGGTCGGGGGTGGGGTGTGCCACCCACAGTGTGGTGCATTGGGGCAGGGGCGTATTTCAGCCCGTTTGTGTTACAACTTGTTCAGTCCCACTGCCCTGCTTGGCCTGTGGCTCCCGGGCTGGCCTGACCACTGCTTTCCATCATGTGGGGTGGCCACCCAACCCTGGAGGAGGGTGGGAGGACTATAGTGAAACAGCTTTGGCTCAGGGAATCCTAAGGTCTGGGCCCCCAGAAGGGTCGCCACTCTTCACTCCTGCAGTCCAATGAATGAGAGTGTATCGCTGCCCACAGATCAGTGAGCCAGCCAGGAAAGTGTTACAGCCCTTTTTCCACCTGCTGTTTGGTGGGTCCCGAGTTCTTGCCCAGTATCTAGGAAGAATGAGGTTACCCAAACAACTGGAGGCTGAGCAAGGTGAAGAAGAATTTCATTCAGCAGCAGAACAACTCTCAGGGTAGAGGAGATTGGAAGTGGGTAGCTCTACCCGCAGGGGAGTAGTCTCAACATGTGTCTAGGTTTGTCTGAATCTGGGGTTTTTAAGGGCTCAGAATGGAGGAAGTGCATGCTGATTGGTCCATGGGTGGGCCCAGAAAAAGCACCATCTGACTGTCCAAAAGATATAAAGGAAGTTTCCACTCTGGGTCGTGGACTCCCCGCAGAATTGGCAACCCAGACCCCAGGCTTCAGGCAGTCCCTGGATTGAAGGTCGGGCCTCACCAGGATCCCATCCCTTCCTGCCTAGGAACCTGTCTGCCTTCCACCACCATCACTATTAAACATCAACTTCTCACTTACTTTTCCCCCAGCACCTAGAAACCAACATTCTACCTGCTGCTTTTATGAGTTTCAGTATTTGCATACCTCATGCAACCAGAAGCATGCAGTGTTTGTCCTAATGTGACTGGCCTATTTCACAAAACATAATGTTTAAAGATTCATTCATGTGGTAACATATTACAGGATTTTGTACTTTTTATGACTGAATAGTATTCCAGTGTTTGCATATAATATTTTTTTATCCATTCCCCTCTCAGTGGGCATTTACATTGTTTCTACTTCTTTGATATTATGACTAATGCTGCAAAGAATATGAGAGTGCAAATGTCTCTTCAAGATTCTGCTTTCAATTATTTTGGTTGATTACTCAGACATGGAATTGCTTGATCATATTGGAGTTATATTGTTAATTTTTCTACAAATCTCCATAATATTTTCCCTATTGCCTACACCATTTTACATTCTTACTAACAGTGCAGAAGTTTTCCAATATCTTCACAACCTTAATAACACTGGCTATTTTTGTTTTGTTTTAAATACGGACTACCCTGATAGATGTGAGGTAATATCTTATGGTTTGATTTACAATTTTATGATAATTGGTGATGTTGAACTTATTTCATATATCTCTTGAACATATATATATGTCTTTTTTGAAAAAAAAGTCTATTCAATTCATTTGCTCATTTTCAGTTATTTGATGGGGTTATGTTTTTTTTTTTTACTGAGTTGTAGTAAGTCCTTATGCATTTTGGATATTAATCTCTTAACAGATATATAATTTGCAATTATTTTCTCCAAGTACATAGATGAGATTTTCAGTTTGCTTATTGTTTCCTTTACTGTGCAGAAGCTTTTTAGTATAATGCAATCTCACTCACCTATTTTAGCTTTTGTGACTTGTGCTTTTAGTGTCAAATCTAGTAAATCATTGACAAGACTAATATCACAAAGCTTTCCATGTTTCCTTTCAGGAGTTTTACCATTTAAAGTGTGTTGTTTAAGTCTTCAATCTAGTCTGAGTTGATTTTTGAGCATAAGAGAAAAGTTTCAATTTTATTATTTTTTATGTGGGTATCCAGTTTTCACAATACTATTTGTTGCAGATATTCTCCTTTCCTCTTTGTGTATTCTTGGCATCTTTGCTAAAATCAGTTGACGATATATATGTGTGAATTTACTTCTGGGCTCTCTATTCTGTTCTGTTAATCTATGTGTCTGTCATTAACACCAGTAACATACTAGTTTAATTACTGTAGCTTTGTAATATGTTCTCAAACCAGGAAACATAAATCCTCTGGCTTTGTTCTTTTTCAAGATTATTTTGGCTATTCTATATGTTGTAGCTTCATATAAATGTTGAGATTCTTATCTCTTTCTGTAAAAAATGCTCTTTGCATTTTGATGGGAATTGTATTAAATGTGTAGATCACTTTGGGTAGTATGGACATTTAATAATATTAAATCTTCCAATCCATGAACACGAGGTATCTTTTTATTTACTTGTATCTTTTTCCATTTCTTTCTTTAATGTATAATAATGTTTATTGTCCATGTCTTTTACCTCCTTGATTGTTTATTTCTAAATATTTTATTCTTTTTGATGCTCTTGTAAATGGGATTATCATAATAGTTTTTTTAACTTCTTTTCTGTTAATATATAGAAACACAACTGACTTTTGTAAGCTGGTTTTGTATCCTGCAGCTTTATTGAATGAATCCATTTATAGTGTAGCTTTATAATCTTATTGAGTCCCTTGTGTACTTCAGTTTTTCTTTTTTCTTTTTTTTTTTTTTTTGAGATGGAGTCTCACTCTGTTGCCCAGGCTGGAGTGCAGTAGTGCAATCTCGGCTCACTGCAACCTCTGCTTCCTGGGTTCAGGCAACTCTTGTGCCTCAGCCTCCCAAGTAGCTGGGACTACAGGTGCATGCCACCACACCTGACTATTTTTAGTAGAGAGTGGGTTTTACTATGTTGACCAGGCTGGTCTCAAACTCCTGACTTCAAGTCATCCACCCACCTTGGCCTCTCAAAGTGCCAGGATTACAGTCATGAGGAACCAAACCCAGCCTCATTAATTTTCAAGATTGTTTTGTCGTTCTAATCCCATTGAATTTTTATATAGATTTTAGAATCAATATATCAATCTCTATAAAAGTGCCCACCTGATTATATTACAATCATAGCTATTGCACTGAATCTATAAATCAAATTTGGAAAAATTTTCATCACATTAATATTAGGTTTTCAGTCTGTGAACACAATAGAGCTCTCAATTTATTTAGTTTTTTTTTCTTTTCTTTCTGTCAAGAGTGTTTCTTAGTTTTCAACACAAATATCCTGTAATGTTGAATTCATACCTAAGTATTTTATTTTTGGTGCTATATTATGTGATAATTAAAAAAAATTCCAATTCCTCATTGTTAGTATATGAAAACAAAATTGATGTTTGGGACATCAGCAAGATGGCCAAATGGGAAGTTCTAAACATTCCTTCCCATGAGGACACCAATTCCATTTGTGAGAAAACCAAAAACATTTTTATTTTGAGATGAAGTCTCATTCTGTTACCCAGGTTGGAGTGCAGTGGTACAATCTCATCTCACTGCAACCTCCACCTCCCGGGTTCAAGCAATTCTCCTGACTCAGTCTCCTGAGTAGCTGAGAATACAGGTGACCACCATCATACCCAGCTAATTTTTGTATTTTTAGTAGAGACAGAGTTTCACCATGTTGGCCAGACTGGTCTCAAACTCTTGACTTCAGGCAATCTTCCCACCTTGCCCTCCCAAAGTGGTGGGATTACAGGTGTGAGCCACTGTACCCAGCCCCAATAACTACTTAAAAGGCTCCTGCACCCAAGCTAGTGTGAAACAAGCTTCATCAAAGGTGGTAGAGGAACTTTTGCCATCCTCACACCATAGTCCTTTCCTCTAATGCAGAACCACATGTTCAAAAAGGAATTCAGACCTGCTAGCTTCTCCTAGGGAAGTGAAACTAAAGACTGGACTGTACATTCAACATTCTGATTTTAAGTGGAAGGGATCCAAGGAACTGAACTTTGTCTCATCTGATGCAGAGTACTGATCAGACCCTGCACACTCTGAGTCCCTGGGGACCACTGAGAATATGCAGAGCTAGATGTTGTGCATATCCTCCAGTAGACACATAGAACAGAGAATGGAGGATTACACACCACAGAAGCTCACAGAAAGGAAAGAAAAGAGTGGAGCATGTGTTCAATGTTCTGGCTTTTGAGGAACTGCCCAAGGGACTAATTTCTGTCTAGCCCAACTCACAAAGTTGATGGGAATCTAGCACATTCTAAATGCCTGAATGCTACTAAAAACAAACACAAAAAGTTTTGTGGTATGTTGTTTGTATAATTTTGTTCTCACACTGCTGTAAAGAACTGCCAGAGACTAGGTAATTTACGAAGGAAAGGGGTTTAATTGACTCACAGTTCATGGCTGGGGAGGCCTCAGGAAACTTACAATCATGGTGGAAGGGGAAACAAACACATTCTTCTTCACATGATAGCAGGAAGGAGAAGTGCTGAGCAAAGAGGTAAAAGCCCCTTATAAAACCAGCAGATCATGTGAGAACTCACTCACTATCACAAGAACAGTAGCATGCATGTAAACACCCTCATGATTCAGTTACCTCTCACTGGGTCCCTTCCACAACATGTGGGGATTATGGGAACTACAATTCAAGATGAGATTTGGGAGGGAACACAAAGCCAAACCATGTTGTTCTGCCCTGGCCCCTCCCAAATCTCATGTCCTCACTTTTCAAAACACAATCCTGCTTTCCCAACAGAGAAAGTCTTAATTCATTCCAACATTAACCCAAAAGTCAAAGTCTACAGTCTTATCTGAGACAAGGCAAGTCTCTTCTGCCTATGAGCCTTTAAAATCAAAAGCAAGTTTGTTACTTCCTAGACACAATGGGGTTATGGACATTTGGTAAGTAAACCCATTCAAAACAGGAGAAATTGGTCAAAACTAAGGGGCCACAGGCCTTATGCAAGTCCAAAAATCTAGTGGGGCGGTCAAATCTTAAAGCTCCAAAATGATCTTCTTTGGCTCCATGTCTCACATCCAAGTCACACCAATGCAAGAGGTGGGCTCCCATAGCCTTGGGCAGCTTCACCCCTGTAACTTTGCAGAGAACAGCCCCATCTTGGCTGCCTTCAGGGGCTGACATTGAATGTCTGTGGCTTTTCCAGGTGTAAGATGCAAATGGGTTGGTAGATCTACCATTCTGAGGTCTGAAGGATGGTGGGCCTTTTCTCATGGCTCCACTAGGCAGTGCCACAGTAGGGACTCTGGGATCCAATCCCACATTTCTCTTCCACTCTACGTTGCCCTAGCAGAGGTTCCCCATGAGGGCTGTGCCCCTACAGCAAACTTCTGCCTGGACATCTAGGCATTTTCACATGTTTTCTAAAATCCAGGCAGAGGTTGCCAAACCTCAATTCTTGACTTCTGTGCACCTATAGGCTCAATACCACATGGAAACTGCCAAGGCTTAGGGCTTGCACCCTCTGAAGGCATGGCCTGACCTATATGTTCTCCCTTTTAGCCATGGCTGGAATGCATGGTACCAAGTCCTGAGGTGGCACAAAGCAGCAAGGCCCTGAGCCTGGCCCAGGAAACCATTTTTTCCTCCTAGGCCTCCAGGTCAATAATGAGAGCGGCTGCCATGAAAACCTCTGAAATGCCTTGGAGAAATTTTCCCCATTGCCTTGATGATTAACATTTGGCTCCTTGTTCCTTAGGCAAATTTCTGCAACCAGCTTGAATTTCTTCACAGAAAATGGATTTTTCTTTTCTATGCATCATCAGGCTACAAATTTTTTGAACTTTTTTGCTCTGCTTCCCTTTTAAATATAAGCTCTAATTCCAAAGCATGTCTTTGTGAATACATAAAACTGAATGCTTTCAACAGCACCCAAGTCACATCTTGAATGCTTTGCTGCTTAGAAATTTCTTCCACCATATACCCTAAATCATCTGTCTCAAGTATAAAGTTCCACAGATCTCTAAGGCAGGGGCAAAATGGTGCCAGTCTCTTTGCTAAAACATAGCAAGGGTACCTTTATTTCAATTCCCAACAAGTTCCTCATCTCCATCTGAGACCACCTCAACCTAGACTTCATTGTCTATATTCCTATCAGCATTTTGATAAGAGCCATTCAACAAGTCTCTAGGAAGTTCCAAACTTTCCCATATTTTCCTGTCTTCTTCTGAGCCCTTCAAACTGTTTGAACCTCTGCCTGTTACTCAGTTCCAAAGTCACTTTCAAATTCTTGGTTATGTTTAGAGCAGCACCCCACTACCTGATACCAATTTATTGTATTAGTCAATCCTCAGGCTGCCATAAAGAACTGCCTGTGTCTAGGTAATTTATAAAGGAAAGTGGTTTAATTGACTCACAGTTCCACATGACTTGGGAGGCCTCAGGAAACTTACAATCATGGCAGAAGGAGAAGCAAACATGTCCTTCTTCACATGATGGCAGGAAAGAGAAGTGCCGAGCAAAGCGGGAAATGCCCATTATAAAACCATCAGATCTTGTGAGAACTCACTCACTATCATGAGAATAGCAGCATGGGAGTAACTTCCCCTTGATTCAATTACCTCCCACTGGATCCTTCCCATGACAAGTAGGAATTATGGGAACTGCAATTCAAGATATGATTTGGGTGGGGACACAGCCAATCCATATCGCTGCTGCTTCAGAGGACCCACATTATAGCAGACAGACAGCCCGCATGATCAAGAAAAGCTGAAACATACAAGCCACTCATTAGGATTATAGAGCTATAGTAACGAAGACAGTGTGGCATTGGCACTAAAGACTTGTTGATTTAAGCAAGAGTGTAAGGAACATAGAACTAAACCAAACCAATATAGACAAGTGATATTTGGCAATGGTACTAAAACAATTCAATGGAGAAAAAAAAATCATTCAAATACATGATGATAGACAAATTAATCCCAAATTTAAAATAATTTTTTATCCCTACTTAACAAGTTTATTGTGAGAGTTAACAAGGGGATGGATGTATTTTTTTTTTACTTTTGATTAGAATTTTAGGTTCGGGGGTACATGTGCAGGTTTGTTACAAGACTATACTGTATGATACTGAAACTAGAGGTACCTGAACCCATCTGCCAGGTAGTGAGCATAGTACTCAATAGGTAAGTTTTCAACACTTGCCCTATCCGTTCCCTCTCCTCTCTGTTAGTCCCCTGTGTCTATTGTTTCCATCCATATGTCCATGTATACCCAACATTTTATTGCATCTCACCTATATAGAAATAAAAAATAGATAAGTCTTAAGTGTAAAATAAAAACAGCAAAACAGCACAACTTAGAAAAAAGTAAAATCTAGAATTATTAAAATCAAAAAATGTTTTTGGTACACACAGACACAAAGATGGGCAAAATAAACAATAAGGATTCCAGAAGGAGAGAGGAAACATAGAGGCAAAGTTTGAAAACTACCTGTCATGTACTATTTTTACTACTTGGAAACGACAGAGTTAAAGGCCCATATCTGCATCATTCAATATACCCATGTAACAACCTGCACATGTAGTCGTTGAATCTAAAATAAAATAAAATTCAAAATAAAAGAAAAATTGTGTTTGTTCTGTAAAGATATTATTTTTAAAAACTCCCAGACTGAGAAAAAAATTTGCAAATCAAAATTTTAAAAAACTCTGAAAATTGAAAAATGTGAAAAAAAATGAAAAACATTGGTAAAAAGTCTGAACAAACACCTTACCAAAACAGAAATTCAGATGGAAAGAAAACATTTGAAATATGCTCAAAAATGCAAATATAAAACCAAATGAGCTAAGGTGTTACCACTACCTATCTCTTAAAACGCATACCAAAAAAATCTAGCAATAGGAAGTAGTGATGAGGATGATAAGTAATTGAAACTCTCATACACTTCTGGTGGACATTATTTTGAAGAGCCAGAAATTTTTAATAAAATTACACATTCACTTACCGTATGACCCAGAAATCTCATTCCCATGTGTCTACTCAAGATAAATGAAAACTTATGGTGACACAAAAACCTCTAGGTGAATGTTTCTGGCAGCTTTATTCAGGATTACCAGAAATCATTAATAATATATACTTCAATTGGTTAATGAATAAATTGTAGTATCCATACAATGTGGTACTACTCAACAATAAAAAGTGATAAGCTTGATTCACGCAACAACATGAATGAAGCTGAAATTCATTTTGCTAAGTGAAAATGCAAGCCAAAAAGCTATTTATTGTCCATTTTATTCACACAACACGCTGTAAAAGGCAAAATTTTACTGTGGAAAATAGATCAATGTTTACAAGAGTTCAGAGTGGGAGAGGAGTTGTCTCTAAAGATGTAGTACCATGTAGCACAATACCTGTTTTCTATTGCTCCTATGACAAGTTACCACAAAATTAGTGTCTTAAGAAAGAATAAATTTATTATCTTATTATCTTACCATTTTGTATGTTAGAAGTAGAAGAAGTTTGTATGTTAGAAGTAGAAGATAATATTATCTTATTATCTTACCATTTTGTACGTTAGAAGTCTGAAACGGATGTCATTGTGCTACCTATCCACTGAGAGAAGCTGGATAGAGAGAAACCCAGTATCTATAAGCAAACCTAATGCCTAGCCACTGGTTTCTAAAATCTTCTTCACTGAAAGAACACAAGGATTTTTGGAGAACCTGTTGATTCCAGCATACGATAAGATGAATCTAAAGCATCTGATGTTGCCAGAAATAAATGACAAATAAAATAATAAACTGTGGAAGCATATTAAAAAAGGCACAGGCATCAAACTGAAAGAAATTCCAATGGCCAAAGTTGGAATAATTTGGTCACACCATAAGTAAGTGTAGTGTTGTGTTATAACCCCCCAAAATAAAATAAGTATTCATAATTTTATAATGATATATGTGAATAACCAACTAAGTAAGTGAAGGAATATCTCTTTCTTACACAGAACAGAGCCTTCAGAAATAATACCACACATCTACAACCATCTGATCTTTGACAAACCTGACAAAAACAAGAAATGGAGAAAGGATTCCCTATTTAATAAATGGTGCTGAGAAAACTGGCTAGCCATATGTAGAAAGCTGAAACTGGATCCCTTCCTTACACTTTATACAAAAATTAATTCAAGATGGATTAAAGACTTACATGTTAGACCTAAAACCATAAAAACCCTAGAAGAAAACCTAGGCATTACCATTCAGGACATAGGCATGGGCAAGGACTTCATGTCTAAAACACCAAAAGCAATGGCAACAAAAGCCAAAATTGACAAATGGGATCTAATTAAACTAAAGAGCTTCTGCACAGCAAAAGAAACTACCATCAGAGTGAACAGGCAACCTATAGAATGGGAGAAAAATTTTGCAATGGGAGAAAATTTTTGCAATCTACTCATCTGACAAAGGGCTAATATCCAGAATCTACAAAGAACTCAAACAAATTTACAAGAAAAAAACAAACAAACGCATCAAAAAGTGGGAGAAGGATATGAACAGACACTTCTCAAAAGAAGACATTTATGCAGCCAATGGACACATGAAAAAAATGCTCATCATCACTGGCCATCAGACAAATGCAAATCAAAACCACAATGAGATACCATCTCACACCAGTTAGAATGGCAATCATTAAAAAGTCAGGAAACAACAGGCACTGGAGAGGATGTGGAGAAACAGGAACACTTTTACACTGTTGGTTGGACTGTAAACTAGTTCAACCATTGTGGAAGACAGTGTGGTGATTCCTCAAGGATCTAGAACGAGAAACACCATTTGACCCAGCCATCCCATTACTGGGTATATACCCAAAGGATTATAAATCATGCTGCTATAAAGACACATGCACACGTATGTTTATTGCGGCACTGTTCACAATAGCAAAGACTTGGAACCAACTCAAATGTCCATCAATGATAGACTGGATTAAGAAAATGTGGCACATATACACCATGGAATACTATGCAGCCATAAAAAATGATGAGTTCATGTCCTTTGTAGGGACATGGATGAAGCTGGAAACCATCATTCTCAGCAAACTATTGCAGGGACAAAAAACCAAACACCGCATGTTCTCACTCATAGGTGGGAATTGAACAATGAGAACACTTGGACACAGGGTGGGGAACATCACAGACCGGGGCCTGTCATGGGGTGGGGGCAGGGGGTAGGGATAGCATTAGGAGATATACCTAATGTAAATGACCAGTTAATGGGTGCAGCACACCTACATGACACATGTATACATATGTAACAAACCTGTACGTTGTGCACATGTACCCTAGAACTTAAAGTATAATAATAAAAAAAAAAGATTTTTAACTAACAAATGTAGAGGGAATGAGGGAAATAGAAAATCACCATTAAAAAACTACAGTAATAATTGCTGCCTGCAGGAAAGACTGATGGATGCTAAAATTAGCAGGAAAAAGTTGAACAAAATCCCAACATATGCATAGACTCTAGATTTATTTTCCAAACATTTAGCAAATACAAAGAGAAAAATAGTGAGCCTACAGTGACAAATTCTGGCAAACATCACTTTAATGAGTGATCAATGTTAGTATCACCAGTTTTTATATTATGCACCCCATGATATGCTGCGATTGAAAAGGGCATATCACCTTTGGGGCATTCTTCTCAATAATGTCTAACTTCGATATAACTGTAAGAATATAACTTCGATATAACTGTAAGAAAATACCAGGCAAATTCAAAGACAGCAACAATCTGTAAAATAACTGACTACTTCTCTTCAAAAGTGTTAATGCAATTTAAAAAAAACAGAGAAATGATAAAGAACTATCATAGTTACAGAATTCTATGAAGAAGTGAAAACTAAATGTAATGTAGTATCCCAAAGCAAAGAAAGGACAGTCACAAAAAATCTGGCGAAACCTACTAAAATTCTGTACTTTTATCAATAGTATTGATCCATGGTTAATCTAGTTTTGACGAATGTTCTACAATTCCATAAGATGATAGGAAATAGATAGTTTTGTGAAGGACATATACAAATTCATTATACTATTCTTGTGAAACTCTTTTGTCAGTCTAAAATTACCTTTTAAAAAAGTAACTGTTAAATTAAAGCTGCTAATATTGAGGAATAAAACAAATTCCAAACACTTTAGCTATATGTTTAAACTTTACTTTTCGAAGAGAGATTAATACTACATTTTACAAAACCTAATAGTAAAAATAAGAGTAGAAATATATATATATATATATATATATATATTTTTTTTTTTTTTTTTTTTTTTTTTTTTTTTTGAGACAGAGTCTCGCTCTGTCGCCCAGGCTGGAGTGCAGTGGCATGATCTCGGCTCACTACAAACTCCGACTCCTGGGTTCACGCCATTCTCCTGCCTCAGCCTCCTGAGTAGCTGGGACTGCAGGCACCCACCACCAAACCCGGTTAATTTTTTTTTGTATTTTTAGTAGAGACGGGGTTTCACCGTGGTCTCGATCTCCTGACCTCGTGATCCACCCGCCTCGGCCTCCCAAAGTGCTGGGATTACAGGCATGAGCCACTGCGCCCAGCTAAGAGTAGAAATATTTTAAATTTTTAGTAATTGTATTGTATTTGTACAGTGTTTTAGAAGGGTAGCTGATCTCTTCAGAAAGAGATAAAAAACTGATGAGTTAATGAAACTAATTCTTTTTCTTCTCATTGCTATCTAGCTTTCTGAAACCTATAAATCTATATAAGCTGATACAATCCTACAGAAAATAAAAAGATAGATACTAGTATTAATAACTAATGCTAAAAAGAAAGGATAAGACCTATAGCCAACTGTATTAGTGATTTTTCTGTCACATCATTTATGTAAAATAATGAATTTCCTGACCAACCTTATAATGTCTTTCAGCTCAACTTATAGCATGCGTGACAGCCTTCATGAACACCAGCACTAGACAGCTCACATTAGATTCTCACAAACAATTAACAAAGGTTATTGGAAAAATAATATTTGGTGGGAATTTTTCCTGTGGTGCCTTTAGTTTTCAACTTAATCGTAGTGTTTCTATCTAATATAAGCGTGACACCCATGAAATAACACAGGTAGCATTAGGATGATGGGGGTCGTTAGGTCCTTTCAGTCAGAACAGTTTATTTCTTGCACTTCAGCTTCTTTTGTCACCCTGGCGTTTTCAATTGTAGAAGATTTGTCTGTGAGAGAGGAAAGTTTGAATCTGATCTGGCTCTGCCTTTCTTAACAATGTGCTTGAAAGTGACATAAAACTTTTCAAGTTCGAAGAAATACCCATTAAAAAAAAAACAGCAAAATAGCTTTTCTCTCACAATGAATGCTTTAAACCTCCTCCCTGTGGGGGGAAAAGGCAGCTTTAAAGAAAAAAAAATAATAATCCCTACATTATTGAAAATGCATCCGTCTCCCTCAGCTTCATTGTCAGTTTCCACCATTGTGTATTGAGAGACAACTCTGTCAGATTTGAGTCTTGTGGTTATCTGGTGGAGTTGATATGGCAATTGAAAATGTCATCCTGATGGGAACTAGACAGATATATAATCTCGTTTTATTTGAAGGAAATCAAGCTATGCCATAAAGGAGTTTATCAGTGAGTCTTAATTAAGGCTCAGATAAATTATTGTTATTATAAATATAAAATTATTATTTTTTCCCAAAGAAAATGTATATTTAATTCAGTCACTTTACAGTGAAATGCTTAACTGGAAATTAAATTTGTGGAATTGCTTTTCTTTTCTCTAGTGAAGAAGGTGTCAAAGTATATCATAAACGACAAGGCACTGGAATGGTAGAGATGTGTGGTAAACTATTGGAGAACTGTTCTCCATTTTCCTTAGTCTACCCCACCTTCATGTTGTTCCTTACCACATTGATACAGGGCTAGACTATATGACAGGTTTTGGTCAATAGGATAATAGCGACCATGATGCAAGGTGAAAAGTAAATAATGTTTGTACAATGCAACTTTGCTTCTCTTGCTGCTGTTGAAACCCCTTCAACTGCCACTACGTGAAGAAGACCAAACTGTACATATAATAAGAGAAACACATGGTTCATTTTTTATCATTCTGGCTAATGGTCAGCCAAACTCCAAAAGCAAAGGTGCTCAGATGAATGGAGTAATACCAGTGATTCTAGACAAAACCAACAGAAGAGACGTCGCAACACAAGATGCCCAGGTGAGCCCTCTTAATTATGAGCTAAATAAATGCTTATTATTTTAAGCCAATAAATATTTTTATGTTGCTAAATCTACCACAGTACAAGATACTTTGGAATCACTTGCAAAGTCTTTCTTAGAGTAATGTAATACCCTGAAGCATGCAGAAAGAAAAATACAGAGTGAATAGCATATTGCATTGAGACAAGAGTATATAATCAGGCAATTTGTGCCCGGCCAATTCAAAAGGAAAATTGTGAGAGCCCTTGAATTATATCCAAGAGAGCAAAAGGGCCATGTTTATTGCCCTATGTGTTAGTAGATGATCCATGAATTTCATAGACTGTGATGCCATCTCACATAATGACAGTTAGTTGTATAACTCTGCTAGACCATTTGTATTTTTAGTAGAGACGGAGTTTCGCCATATTGGTCAGGCTGGTCTCGAACTCCTGACCTCAGGTGATGAGGTGATCAGTCTCCAATATTTTTATATGTAACAAAATAAACCGTAATGTTAATATGCAAATCTCATTTGCATCTTGATTAAAACAAACTAGTTGCAAAGAAACTTTTTTTAATCAATCAGAAAAATATTGAAACTGAGTAGGCAATAGTGACATTAAATTAAATTTTCTTAAGTGTGATACCAGGATTGTGATATCATTAAAAAGTCATTATCTGTTAAAGATGTGTAATAAGGCATTTTTTTAGTGAAATGATTTGTTGTCTTGGATTTCCTTTAAAATAGTCTAGACTCCCACCTCCTTTAAAAAGGGGGAAAGAGATGAAAACAAAATGGCTGTTGGTGATTATCAAGGCAGAATTAAGGATACTCATGCTCATTATGTTATTATCTACTTTTATATATGCTTTTTAAAAGTTTACATTTTAAAAATTAAAAATTATGATTCTATCATGATTTTTCATAAGTTATGGCATTATCAGCCTGATGAAATTTCTTTTTTCTCTTCATTGGAGATGAAAAAGAGACTCCAACAGTTCTCTGAACAAAGAAGTCCTAGCATTCTTCAGATACTTTGAAGACTCTAGCCCAAGAGGGAGATGTCATATTTCCTGTTAATGGGGTAGATAGAAGCTGAAGCAATTAATTGGTAAATAAATGATACTACAATACTCTCCTTAATATGCTGAGCAGTTCAGACCGGTTATATTACTTGTCATTTTTTTCTTCTCTCTCTGAAAGATTTCTTCTAAGAATGCTTGATGTCATTTTATAATATAAAATTAGGGTTGATATTTTGCCTTACTCCATTTCTCTACATCATACAATTCTTCTAACATGTTTACATGACAAGAATGCAATGGAGTGTAAAAGATAAACTCGTAAACTAAAAACAATTTTAAGGAGAAAATATGTAAATCACAAAATACTTAAATAAGGTAATGTCAAGTTAGCCATTTTTCAACTACTAGGACTAAGCACCTACTACATGGCAGGAATAGTTTGGGTTCCAAAAATTTGGGAATGTTTAAATCAGGCGAAACCTCAACGATCGTGCTTGTTATGGTCTAGTATAGAACACAGATATTAAACCATAAATATGGCATGAAAAATGCAAAATAATAGAGGAGCTGGGAGTTCTTAATGTAATGATATTATATAAAATGACTGAAATAGCAGGGTTGTGAAAGTCCTTGTAAACCACGTTGTGCGAATTCAAAAACCAATAGTGAAAATTAAGAGGGAAATGATGTGGCTGTTTTTACATTTTAAAATTATACTTTGGCTGCAGCTAATGTCTTGAGACAATATGACATGACATGTAATAGTAAGGTACTACTTTCAGTGAAAGGATGTACTATGGTCAAAAAATACGAACTTGTAATTATATATTGTTTTTATATTGAAGGTACATAATTAAATTAAACATGTAACAGAAACTTAAAACACCACAGTTATAAGAATCCTAAAGTGATATAAAAAATACGAGTATTTGATCCATTCAAATTAAAGAAAAATATCTTAATTATGTGTTAAAAATGTTAAACTTTTGCAATTACATCAAAAGATTATAATATCTGGGCCGGGCGCGGTGGCTCACGCCTGTAATCTCAGAACTTTGGGAGGCCAAGGTAGGCGGATCACGAGGTCAGGAGATCGAGACCATCTTGGCTAACATGGTGAAATCCCGTCTTTACTAAAAATACAAAAAAAAAAAAAAAAATTAGCCAGGCGTAGTGGCGGGCGCCTGTAGTCCCAGCTACTTGGGAGGCTGAGGCAGAAGAATGGTGTGAACCCGGGAGGTGGAGCTTGCAGTAAGCCGAGATCTCACCACTGCACTCCAGCTTGGGTGACTGTGCAAGACTCCTCCAAAAAAAAAAAAAAAAATTATAATATCTGAAATAATTTGTTAAAATTTTCAAATATACAGATATTTTGGTATGTTATTTTAAAAGTATATAGTATCTTTAACAAATTTAAAATATAAAAAAACATATATTTGAATCTCATAATGAGTAATTAGTGCATAGTAAAATTTCATAACTGATGGTAGAGAGCATAGCAAATGTAATCAGCCTTTATCTGAAAAATTTATTGTTAGAAAGTGTGTGAGCAGTATGCTAGTCTTCAAATACTCAGAGTTGAGAAGAACGTTTGAAAAATTAAAAATTCAGATTGAGGCTGGGTGTGGTGGCTCACACCTGTAATCTCAGCACTGTGGGAGGCTGAAGTGCTTGGGTCACCTGAGGTCAGGAGTTCGAGACCAGCCTGACCAATATGGCAAAACCCCGTCTCTACTAAAAACACAAAAATTAGCTGGGCATGGTGGTGTGTGAGAATTGCTTGAACCCGGGAGGCGGACGTTGCAGTGAGCTGAGATCGTGCCACTGCACTCCAGCCTGGGCGACAGAGTGAGACTCAGTCTCAAAAAAAAAAAAAAAAAAAAAAATCCAGAACAATTCAATTTTGTAATTTTCCAAATATTTTTTATAAACCTATTCAAAAATGACATTTTAAAAGCCACTACATTTCAAAGATATTAAATAATAACAAATAATAATAATGAAAAACATTATTATAAGAAAATCTAATAGGAGGTTATTATGCAGTATTCTAAAATCACACAGACTAATAAATGTTTGCATGGGCATTAGATTCTTCAGTGACTGTAGCTCACAGACTTTAGGCTTTATCAATAAAACTGGTGGGGCATTTGCCAAATAACACACAAAGAGGAATATTCGCAGTATTTGAGTAATATAATATTAGCAGTAGTAGATAGGAGCTAGGAAAACTATTGTCATATCAGATGTCAAATTTAGCTGACAGTCAGGACAAAGAAGAAATATGTTATTTAAAATTCATGGCAAGGGAAACATTTCCAGACTGGCAGAGTAAGGGCCTCTGTAAATATGCTCTTTCATAAAAGCCATATAGAACAGCAACATTTGAAAAAATAGCAGCATTTTCATAATTTTGGAAATTAGCTAAAAACTTTCAACATGCAGCAAGCACGTACTCATGAAAAATGGCTAATCTATTTAAGAACAGCAAGCTTTGTGCCATTTTACCTTGCTCTATTCCTCTCGCCTCTCATCCCAACTCCAACATGGCGTTAATGCACAGCACATTCAAACCATTATACTGTGAAAACCAGCTACTGAAGGGGCAGACTGGGTGCAGAGTTTTCCAAAACCCCACACCTACAGAATTTCATCTAGTTGGCCAGTCTGAAAACTTTCTGGAAAACCCCCATTTACAGGGATTATTTTTATTTGACATGACTCAGAATTCTCTCAATGGGGAAAGTCCAATCCCCACAATATCTGGCAAAATAATCAGAGGGAATTATTTAGCCTTGCAGCTGCCTGAGGCTGTGATACTGTTAGATCAAAAAAATAAACTGGCCAAAAAGTTAAAACGAAGGTCTGGGAATTAGATCTCCATAGAGAGCTTTGAAAAGCTCCAGTATATTCCTGCATATTTAGAAAGTCACACGTAGGTGCAGAAATGTGAATATGGCAAATAAATAAATGAGTCAGTCTAATCTTCTACTTCTGGCTAATTATCTTTGTAAACAGGGAGTGTTGCACCAGACAGAGTTATAAACTACCAGACAATTAAGCCATGCCTCAAAATATATATGGAGACACTTATAAAAAGGTGAGAGACAAATTGGTTCAAGGCATCTAAAGATATTTCTATGCAAGAAGCAGCTAACCAATAAGCTAACTCAGCAGCAATTTCAGTGTCCACACATGACAAATAATACAGACTTTACAGATTTATTTCAGAAAAATTCATTAAGGAAAAAAACAACAACAACATTAGCAGCACCAGCAATAACAAGAGCAACAACACAACAAAATCAAACAGCAAATACAATAAACCTTAGAAAGGGCATTTTATATCCAGAGTTGCCCATTCTGTTATTTGAAATGTCCAATTTCAAGAAAATGTTATAAAAATGAAAAGAAACATGAAAACATGATGCATAAACAGAGAGAAACGAAGCAATAAAAAACTGTACCTGAGAAAGCGCAGTTGTTGGTCTTACTGAAGAAGCACTTTTAATTAAATATAATTAACATATTAAAAGTAAAAAAAAAATAAACTTTGTCTAATGAATTAAAGAAAAATATGACAATAATATATTACCAAATAAAGAATTTCATTAAAAAGAAAACATTTAAAAATTCTAATTGAAATTCTGGAGTTTTCAAATACAATAGTTGAAGATTAAAATTTACTACATAGGCTCAAAAGCATATCTGAGATAGAAGAAGAAAAAACTAACTCACTTGAAAATAAGTCAATGGAAATTCTCAAGGCTGAGAAATACAAAGAAATATATATAAAGAAAAATTAGCAGAGTCTCAGGACCAAACAGGACACCATAACGTGTTTTTTATATATATATATATATATATATATATATATATATATATATGGAGTCCCAGAGAAGCAGAGAGAAATAGTCAAAAATAATATTTGAAAAAATATTGGCTGAAAACTTTCCACATTAAAAAAATAATTTACACATATAAGAAGTCAATAAGAGATTGACACCTATGCACAGCATCGTCAAATTGTAGAAAGCCACTTTGAAAGAAACAAGAGATAAATGCTTCCTCATGTATCAGTAATCCTATATATATTAACAGTGAACTTCTCATCAAAAGCCATAGAGGCCAGAATACTATTTTGGATCCATATGAAGAATTAAAGGCAACCGAGAAAGCCAACTACATAGGGAAATATAAAAGAAAATATAAACTTATTTATGTTTGTGACTCTTTGTCACTCTTTCAAAAGACAACTCTATAAACCAATAATTATGTGACACTGTTTATGGGTTTATAGTGTATAAAGATGCAATTTCTATGCCAATAATAGCACCAAAAACGGTGGGGGAGGGTAAAGAAGCTATACTGGAGCAAAAATTTGACTACTACTATAGATTACTACAGAAAGCAAGTTGCTATTAATCCAGGCCAATTTTTAAAAGATGTTAATTATAATACCCAGACTGATCATTAAGAAAATATGTCAAACATACGTATATAAGAAACAAGATGTGTAAAATGGTATACTAGAATATAGATATTTAAGACAAGAAACGGAGTAATGGAGGACTACAGGAACAAAACAGTCATAAAACTTATAGAAAACAAATAAAATGGCACATGTTAACTTACCTTGTCAATAATTACAATAAATATAAATGATTTAAATTCTCCAATCAAATGATGCAAAGTAATAATTAAAATAATAATTTAATAAATTAAAATAATAAGGCTTTTTTCCAGAAAAAAAATCGTTTATATTCAGACGTAATAGGTTGAAAGTAAAGTGTGAAAAAATATATATAATACTAAAAAGTACCAAGCAAAAGCTGAAACGGCTATAGTGATATTAATTTAAATTGACTTTAAGAGAAAAAAATGTTAACTACAGTCAAGAAAGGACATTTTATATTAATCAAATGGCCAATCCCTTAAAAATAGAAATTATAAATGTACTTGCACCCAACAAAACATCCCCAAATACATGAAGCAAAAACTGCCGGAATTGAAGGGAAAAAATTAAAAACAGTAATTAGAGGCTCAGAAACCCCCTCATAATAATGTATAGAACAATTAGGCACAGAACAAAATGGAAATAGAAGACTTGAAGAACACAGTAAACTAAAATACTACAGAGCTAACTAACGTCTATAGAATACTCCACCCTACAAGAACAGAATACACACATTTTTTTCAAGTATCATATGGAACTTTTTTCAATTATCATATGGAACTTTTTTCAGAATGGAATATGTTAGGACATAAAACCGGCCTCAATCAATTTAAATTTATTGCAGTCATATAAATAATATAAAATATTTAAAAGGATTAAATTGTGCAGTTGTTTGTCAGCCACAATTTGATTATATTAAAAAATCAATACAATATGAGACATTAAATTATTTGTTTTGAGATGAATAAAATCACAATACAACTTACAAAACATATGGGATGCAGCTGAAAAATTAGTACTGAGAGAGAAGTTTAAACCAGGTCTAAAAATAGATGTCGAGGCAACAACTTTATTAAACAAACTATGACAACTCCCTAGTACATTATTTTTTGGTAGATAATGATAAATTCTACCAAATTTAGAGAAGGACTTGCTGGCTAACAGCAGGAAGTGTGGACATCAGAAAACTTACAGGTGTCAACTTCTTCAGGCTGCCCTCCCAAGGAATCTTGCATTTAGTTATTTTACAACCTTGGAAGCAAAGGCCTGTCAATTCTTGGCACAAGCAAGACACATCAGACATACAACACAGTATTTACTCCAGAGCTTCCTATCAGGCTTTGTTGGGAAGGCTTTTATGTTTTAGCTTTTTTCTCTGTCCAACTTGCTTCTTCTCCCTTCCTTTCATGGGTGTTATTCCCTAATAATAATAATTTTTAAAATCCTCAAACTCTGTTTCAGCACCTGCTTCCAGAAACGTATCCTGCAACACTGTATGTCAAGACAGGTACAGTGAATCAGGCAATAACCTGAAGCTTCATGCTGTCTCATTCATTATCTGATTGACGTTGAGTCACATTGGTAGTAGGCAGGGTACAGACAGTTCCTGGGACAAGTTGATAGTTTAATTGAGAAACATTTTACTTAAGGTGAATTCAGATAATGTGAATGAATGCACAACAGACATCTAAGAAGTAATGGGAAAGTAGCAGTTATGTTATCTATCCACCGCCATTCCATTGGGATATAAAAGAGGAGAACTATTAAAACAGCAATGGATGACAATGGGCCCTGGAATATATAATAATGAAGCTTGAACTGACTCTCTGATTCTGTTTGTCCTCCACTCAGATGTAACAATTCTAGCTCATGAATTCTTTTTGATCCTGCCACACCTGCCATTCCTTTATATAAAAGGCAAGGCCAGTTTTTCAAAACCTGTATACTGCTGGGTTGCAGGTGTCATGGCTTTGTTCTAAAACCTGATGTCTTGTATTGTGGTTTTCTCATGAGGAAGTGCTACGGACTTTACATTTCTCCCTCTAATATCTCCAAAACCATAGCATCTGCCAGATCATATGACTATCATTTTTTACTTCCTTTCTTCATAAAATCTTGTGTAAAGATATGATGTGATGCCTGGAGCAACAATAGACACCATGTAAGCAAATAAAAAGAATATTAAAGTTATCTACAGCCAGTGCCCCACTATTATTGGCTTTTTGAACAAAGTTTATAGACTTTATTTTTGGCAAATTTTAAATATCATTATGGTTTTAGCCACTGTATCTGTTTTTACATTTTTCATTTATCTCATTTGAAAGTTTTTCTGTGTCACTGGTTACTTTAGAAAATGGGGAAATATTTTCATTTACAAGTTCCAAATGTAATTTTGAAATCCTTAAAGTATATCTTGGAAATGAATATATCTCAGAAAGGAACTCAGACACCACAATGGAAGTACCATCATTTTTTTTCTTCTCATGTAAGGCCTATTATCCTTGACAGAGTCATGTTGCCTCAACTGGGCACTTTTCCTTCTTATTTTCGGTACTACAAATTACTTAAGATACCTCAGCCTGTACTGGACATCTCTGTTGATTCCTCCAATAAAATAGCATCTCCTAGACCTAACTTCAATTTATCTATCTTATTATTATTTTTCACTAAGAATTTATTATCTTTCAAGAATTGCCTCAGTTACTCATAAAACTAAATCTTCTGCGGCCAGAAAACATAGTTGGTGAGATATATTGGGATGCATCTAAATAACATCTGTGGCCACAACTTATGCTTACAGCAGCAATTTGCTACACATGATAGTCTAGGGTTTTGAACCTGACTTTGTAATAAGTGGATGGCAGTAGCAGAACATATTCAAGTGCCAGGAGTTAGATGATTTATTTTTTATAAGAATTGTGAATAGAAATGTAAGATAAGTGTTGGTGAGGATATGGAGAAACTGGAACACTTATATACTGTTGATGCGAACACGAACTGTTGCAGTCATGGAAAACAATACGGAAGTTCCCAGAAAAATTAAAAATAGAACTCTCATATAATCCAGCAATCCCGCTCCTCAGTATACTCCAAAAGAATTGAAATCAGGCTCTTGAAGAGATATCTGAACTGCCATGTATATTGCACCATTATTCATAATAGCAAAAATATAGAAATAACCACCCCTTACCATGTTAAATGTTTATTGGTTTACTTTTTTGTTCTTTCATCCAACAAAATATAAGCTATATGTGGCTGTTAAGTTTTTTAGTCATGATCATTGGTCACTTGAGTAAATGCATAAATAAACTCCTTGACACTTCTAGTTATTTTTGTAAGTATAATTATTTTCCTTCTTATTTACTCTTCAAAACAAGTGCGGATAAGAAAGGACAAGATTTATTTTATCTAAAGGGAAGTTTTCTTCAGGCCAAAAGGGTCTCTTAAATTAGCTTCTAAAAGTGATTCAAATAATCAATAGGCAGTGTAATCCTCCTCACCACCTTACCAAGGGATTCAACACACCTACCCAAATTCTCATGTCCTCTGCTAAATCTTCGTCTTTCCACAGCCATTTGTGCTTCCCTAGCTTCAGAGTCAGTGAAAAAATCCTCCTGTACTCACCTTTAGAAAACGAACTGGCATGGAATGTTCTTCCATTTGTTTGTATCCTCTTTTATTTCATTGAGCAGTGGTTTGTAGTTCTCCTTGAAGAGGTCCTTCACGTCCCTTGTAAGTTGGATTCCTAGGTATTTTATTCTCTTTGAAGCAATTGTGAATGGGAGTTCACTCATGATTTGGCTCTCTGTTTGTCTGTTATTGGTGTATAAGAATGCTTGTGATTTTTGTACATTGATTTTGTATCCTGAGACTTTGCTGAAGTTGCTTATCAGCTTAAGGAGATTTTGGGCTGAGACAATGGGGTTTTCTAGATATACAATCATGTCATCTGCAAACACTGACAATTTGACTTCCTCTTTTCCTAATTGAATACCCTTTATTTCCTTCTCCTGCCTAACTGCCCTGGCCAGAACTTCCAACACTATGTTGAATAGGAGTGGTGAGAGAGCTCATCCCTGTCTTGTGCCCGTTTTCAAAGTGAATGCTTCCAGTTTTTGCCCATTCAGTGTGATATTGGCTGTGGGTTTGTCATAGACAGCTCTTATTATTTTGAGATATGTCCCATCAATACCTAATTTATTGAGAGTTTTTAGCATGAAGCATTGTTGAATTTTGTCAAAGGCCTCTTCTGCATCTATTGAGATAATCTTGTGGTTTTTGTTTTTGGTTCTGCTTATATGCTGCATTACATTTATTGATTTGCGTATATTGAACCAGCCTTGCATCCCAGGGATGAAGCCCACTTGATCATGGTGGATAAGCTTTTTGATGTGCTGCTGGATTTGGTTTGCCAGTATTTTACTGAGGATTTTTGCATCAATGTTCATCAAGGATATTGGTCTAAAATTCTCTTTTTTTGTTGTGTCTCTGGCCGGCTTTGGTATCAGGATGATGCTGGCCTCATAAAATGAGTTAGGGAGGATTCACTCTTTTTCTATTGATTGGAATAGTTTCAGAAGGAATGGTACTAGTTCCTCCTTGTACTTCTGGTAGAATTCTGCTGTGAATCCACCTGGTCCTGGACTCTTTTTGGTTGGTAAGCTATTGATTATTGCCACAATTTCAGAGCCTGTTATTGGTCTATTCAGAGAGTCAACCTCTTCCTGGTTTAGTCTTGGAAGGGTGTATGTGTCGAGGAATTTATCCATTTCTTCTAGATTTTCTAGTTTATTTGCATAGACGTGTTTGTAGTATTCTCTGATGGTAGTTTGTATTTCTGTGGGATCGGTGGTGATATCCCCTTTATCATTTTTTATTGCGTCTATTTGATTCTTCTCTCTTTTCTTCTTTATTAGTCTTGCTAGCGGTCTATCAATTTTGTTGATCCTTTCAAAAAACCAGCTCCTGGATTCATTAATTTTTTGAAGGGTTCTTTGTGCCTCTATTTCATTCAGCTCTGCTCCGATTTTGGTTATTTCTTGCCTTCTGCTAGCTTTTGAATGTGTTTGCTCTTGCTTTTCTAGTTCTTTTAATTGTGATGTTAGGGTGTCAGTTTTGGATCTTTCCTGCTTTCTCTTGTGGGCATTTAGTGCTATAAATTTCCCTCTGCACACTGCTTTGAATGTGTCCCAGAGATTCTGGTATGTTGTGTCTTTGTTCTCGTTGGTTTCAAAGAACATCTTTATTTCTGCCTTCATTTCGTTATGTACCCAGTAGTCATTCAGGAGCAGGTTGTTCAGTTTCCATGTAGTTGAGTGGTTTTGAGTGAGTTTCTTAATCCTGAGTTCTAGTTTGATTGCACTGTGGTCTGAGAAACAGTTTGTTATAATTTGTGATCTTTTACATTTGCTGAAGAGAGCTTTACTTCCAACTATGTGGTCAATTTTGGAATAGGTGTGGTGTGGTGCTGAAAAAAATGTATATTCTGTTGATTTGGGGTTGAGAGTTCTGTAGATGTCTATTAGGTCCGCTTGGTGCAGAGCTGAGTTCAATTCCTGGGTATCCTTGTTAACTTTGTCTCGTTGATCTGTCTAATGTTGACAGTGGGGTGTTAAAGTCTCCCATTATTATTGTGTGGGAGTCTAAGCCTCTTTTTAGGTCACTCAGGACTTGCTTTATGAATCTGGGTGCTCCTGTATTGGGTGCATATATATTTAGGATAGTTAGCTCTTCTTGTTGAATTGATCCTTTTACCATTGTGTAATGGCCTTCTTTGTCTCTTTTGATCTTTGTTGGTTTAAAGTCTGTTTTATCAGAGACTAGGATTGCAACCCCTGCCTTTTTTTGTTTTCCATTTGCTTGGTAGGTCTTCCTCCATCCTTTTATTTTGAGCCTATGTGTGTCTCTGCACGTGAGATGGGTTTCCTGAATACAGCACACTGATGGGTCTTGAGTCTTTATCCAGTTTGCCAGTCTGTGTCTTTTAATTGGAGCATTTAGTCCATTTACATTTAAAGTTAATATTTTTATGTGTGAATTTGATCCTGTCATTATGATGTTAGCTGGTTATTTTGCTCGTTAGTTGATGCAGTTTCTTCCTAGCCTTGAAGGTCTTTACAGAGAATACTACAAACACCTCTACGCAAATAAACTAGAAAATCTAGAAGAAATGGATAAATTCCTCGACACATACACCCTTCCAAGACTAAACCAGGAAGAGGTTGACTCTCTGAATAGACCAATAACAGGCTCTGAAATTGTGGCAATAATCAATAGCTTACCAACCAAAAAGAGTCCAGGACCAGATGGATTCACAGCAGAATTCTACCAGAGGTACAAGGAGGAACTGGTACCATTCCTTCTGAAACTATTCCAATCAACAGAAAAAGAGGGAATCCTCCCTAACTCATTTTATGAGGCCAGCATCATCTTGATACCAAAGCCGGCAAGAGACACAACAAAAAAAGAGAATTTTAGACCAATATCCTTGATGAACATTGATGCAAAAATCCTCAATAAAATACTGGCAAACCAAATCCAGCAGCACATCAAAAAGCTTATCCACCATGATCAAGTGGGCTTCATCCCTGGGATGCATGGCTGGTTCAATATACGCAAATCAATAAATGTAATGCAGCATATGAGCAGAACCAAAAACAAAAACCACAAGATTATCTCAATAGATGCAGAAGAGGCCTTTGACAAAATTCAACAATGCTTCAAGCTAAAAACTCTCAATAAATTAGGTATTGATGGGACGTATCTCAAAATAATAAGAGCTGTCTATGACAAACCCACAGCCAATATCACACTGAATGGGCAAAAACTGGAAGCATTCACTTTGAAAAGTGGCACAAGACAGGGATGAGCTCTCTCACCACTCCTATTCAACATAGTGTTGGAAGTTCTGGCCAGGGCAATTAGGCAGGAGAAGGAAATAAAGGGTATTCAATTAGGAAAAGAGGAAGTCAAATTGTCAGTGTTTGCAGATGACATGATTGTATATCTAGAAAACCCCATTGTCTCAGCCCAAAATCTCCTTAAGCTGATAAGCAACTTCAGCAAAGTCTCAGGATACAAAATCAATGTACAAAAATCACAAGCGTTCTTATATACCAATAACAGACAAACAGAGAGCCAAATCATGAGTGAACTCCCATTCACAATTGCTTCAAAGAGAATAAAATACCTAGGAATCCAACTTACAAGGGATGTAAAGGACCTCTTCAAGGAGAACTACAAACCACTGCTCAATGAAATAAAAGAGGATACAAACAAATGGAAAAACATTCCATGCTCATGGGTAGGAAGAATCAATATCATGAAAATGGCCATACTGCCCAAGGTAATTTATAGATTCAATGCCATCCCCATCAAGCTACCAATGACTTTCTTCACAGAATTGGAAAAAACTACTTTAAAGTTCATATGGAACCAAAAAAGAGCCTGCATCGCCAAGTCAATCCTAAGCCAAAAGAACAAAGCTGGAGGCATCACGCTAGCTGACTTCAAACTATACTACAAGGCTACAGTAACCAAAACAGCATGGTACTGATACCAAAACAGAGATATAGATCAATGGAACAGAATAGAGCCCTCAGAAATAACACCACATATCTACAACTATCTGATTTTGACAAACCTGAGAAAAACAAGCAATGGGGAAAGGATTCTCTATTTAATAAATGGTGCTGGGAAAACTGGCTAGCCATATGTAGAAAGCTGAAACTGGATCCCTTCCTTACACCTTATACAAAAATTAATTCAAGATGGATTAAAGACCTAAGCGTTAGACCGAAAACCATAAAAACCCTAGAAGAAAACCTAGGCATTACCATTCAGGACATAGGCATGGGCAAGGACTTCATGTCTAAAACACCAAAAGCAATGGCAACAAAAGCCAAAATTGACAAATGAGATCAAATTAAGCTAAAGAGCTTCTGCACAGCAAAAGAAACTACCATCAGAGTTAACAGGCAACCTACAAAATGGGAGAAAATTTTCGCAACCTACTCATCTGACAAAGGGCTAATATCCAGAATCTACAATGAACACAAACAAATTTACAAGAAAAAAACAAACCCCATCAAAAAGTGAGCAAAGGACATGAACAGACACTTCTCAAAAGAAGACATTTATGCAGCCAAAAAACACATGAAAAAATGCTCACCATCACTGGCCATCAGAGAAAGGCAAATCAAAACCACAATGAGATACCATCTCACACCAGTTACAATGGCAATCATTAAAAAGTCAGGAAACAACAGGTGCTGGAGAGGATGTGGAGAAATAGGAACACTTTTACACTGTTGGTGGGACTGTAAACTAGTTCAACCCTTATGGAAGTCAGTGTGGCCATTCCTCAGGGATCTAGAACTAGAAATACCATTTGACCCAGCCATCCCATTACTGGGTATATACCCAAAGGACTATAAATCATGCTGCTATAAAGACACATGCACACATATGTTTATTGCGGCATTATTCACAATAGCAAGGACTTGGAACCAACCCAAATGTCCAACAATGATAGACTGGATTAAGAAAATGTGGCACATATACACCATGGAATACTATGCAGCCATAAAAAGTGATGAGTTCATGTCCTTTCTAGGGACATGGATGAAATTGGAAATCATCATTCTCAGTAAACTATCGCAAGAATAAAAAAGCAAACACCGCATATTCTCACTTATAGGTGGGAATTGAACAATGAGAACACATGGACACAGGAAGGGGATCATCACACTCTGGGGACAGTTGTGGAGTGGGGGTAGGGGGGGAGGGATAGCTTTAGGAGATATACCTAATGCTAAATGATGGGTTAATGGCTGCAGCACACCAGCATGGCACATGTATACATTTGTAACTAACCTGCACATTGTGCACATGTACCCTAAAACTTAAAGTATAATAATAACAAAAAAAGAAAACGAATTGACAAGCTTAAATTTTATCTTACGTAAGATAGAAGTCTTAATTTATTTACTGAATCTTTTTATCAAGAAGTTGGAAAAAAGAGGCAGTTCCTATATTTTTCAGCCTCTCTTGTTGCTGCTTTATAGATCACTATATTTTATTAGACAATTCTTCTTAAAAACATTTAAGAGTACTTTCTATACTCCCTATTGCGTTTGTTTATTAAAAGAAATATCACCAACAATCAATAGTTTACATTTTATTTTGATAAAATTGTGAATATTGCTCCAGGAAAGTTTTAAAAAGACGTCCAATGCAATATTCTTATTAAAATACATAGATGAAGAAACCAAGGCTGGAAGAGGTTAAGGGACTATTGTTAGTGCAGGACAGCTATGAAATTATAGAACAGGATATATTTTTCCCAGGCTTATACTCTATTCAATACACTGAACCATAGCAAAACAATTTTATTGTAGATGTATAGACAATGAATAATGTGGAGGTATTTCTTCTCTTAGAATTTTATCTCAATATTTTAGAAGGTAAAATTTAATATATGAATAATTACATGAAAATGTATTTTTGATATTTTTGAGGCTTGAATGTCTTTTACATTAAAGCTTTACCAAAGGAAATATAGCCATTATTTCAGAAACACTGGCGGGGGGGGGGGTGTGTGTGTGTGTAAAATGACACTGCAAGCTCTTTGGCATTATATCGTCCATATTTTTCAAAACAGATAACTTAGCTCATACTACTTTGTCATGGTTGAGCTAGAGTGTACATATTTCATTCTTTTAATCTCTCATTTTAACTTCTCAGCTCCTTCTGCATTTTCTTCAAAGGTCTTTCCATTTGTCAGCATCTTTATGACATTGAAGTGTTTCAAACTGGAAACAACATTACAGGTATTTGACCTTATCAGCTTTTCTTGTTTATTGCTTACTTTTCACCTGTCACAAAAAATAGAATGGAAACCTGAAATGACAAGACGCTTTCAGTGTATGATATAGCATTGCTTTATTTAAGTGGAGGAGCTCTATTTCTCAATAAAATATGTAATTATAGCACACACTTTTTTAAAGTTATCATCACATTTACCATTATATAAACCTATGATGTTTTATATATTATTTAGATGTCTTGTTTGAGTCCACAGAAGCTGGGTGCTTTCAGTTAAGAGTTTGTGTCTAAATGTAAATTTCAGTGCTGTAAGGTTACTCAAAAGGTTTCCAAAAGTAAAAGTACAATTTACCGTTTGGGGTTTGAAAATAATTGATTCTTGAAAAGCTGGAGCTTTTGTACAAATAAGAACTATTAAGACCACAAAATAAGTATTTAAATGATAACTGGAACTAAATTATTAGCTGCTATTAGACACTTTCGTGTTTAATAAAAGTAAAAGCAAAATGAAACGGCTTTAGGTAAGTCCTCCCAGAGGATGAAATGTGAAAGTGAGATGGTAGATAACTTCGGACATTTTGCTGAAAAAATAAAGGGAAAGAGAGAGAGAGAATGAATAAAGATGAGAATTAAGAAAAATTATGAAAGCCAGTTTTCCTCTCTGATCTCTAAACTGAAGGAAGAGGAACTTCCCCCATGAGGTAGAAGGTCGCTGAAAATACTGGTATGTTTCAGGAAGCAACTACTTTTTCTTTTCAACCGGTTATGAAACAAGCAGAGAGTGGCATCTTTTGTTAAAAAGAATGTTCTTGGAAACTCCTGCTAAGCACATAAGAAGACTAAAAATATGCAAACGATGACAAATGCAGGAATAGAAAGTGTGTTGACAAGCAATCCTAGAAATAGCCTGTGTATGGTGGGGGATTTGCACACAAAAAGGAGAGGGATGTCTATGATTGGCAGGGAACTAGGGGTCCCCTGGAGGACCGTCTATCACTTAGTAATAGATTAGAGTCCTAGGTTCCTTGTCAGGTGCTACTGCTCCAAACAGGCTACTAGGCTTCCTCCCACCAATCCATGCTCCTCTCCCATTTCCCCCTAACATCTGCTTCAGTGGGGCCTTAATGGGGTCACAGGCCAGCTTTCAGCGTCAGGCTTTTCCTTGCTAGCAGGCCTGTCTACCTCGAGGGTAGTCACACTAGTCAGTACCCTGTTTAGCATGGTAGCCTGGCAAATGTGCCTAACTTCCTAGGACAACTCAAGATCAGTGGCACTTTACAGGGAAATTTACAAACATTTGGCATCAGCAAAAAATAAAGACATTTTAAAGCCACAGAGACTTAAAGGATGTCTAAAGAATCTGACCTTGATTATCCAAAATGATATTAAATTTTTTTTGTTTGTTTGCTTTAGTTTCCAACTTGAAAGCCATTACAATTTATTAATGTTTTGCCTCATGAACTTTTGGTCAGCATTGTATTACTTTTATTGTTTGAAATATAGTGTCAGATATCTATATGGTCCAATAAAATACTTTTTACAAATGTTCTATCTTCACTTTAAGATAAAACATATTTCATCTGATTTTCAGAAGATCTCTCTTTTTCTCTCACCCTCTCCTTCTTTCACTGTTTCTCTTGCTTTTTTATCTACTTATCTATCAATTTATATATCTAATCTACCTGTATATTAATAGTGATCATAGTATATAAATCTTGTTTATTTGCATCCACTTGATTCATCTAGTTTTGAGAGTTGTGTTAGAATCTACTTTGCATGTGTCATTTTCTATGAAAGTCTCTGTTTTTCTTTCAAATTTCTGCTTAATGACAGTTGTTGCTTTATTGTATGTTTTATAAGTATAAATAAATGTTACATCTTCATTGTGAATTATAGTTACAGCTCACAAATCTTCCCTCTTTACCTTTTTTAACAACTATTTTGGGGGCTAATTACTACTTTCTCTGGTATCAAAATCAGGTCCCTTAATTTTTATTTTAGTCTCCCTATAATATTTTGGCTCTTTTTTCAATGTTTAGCCTTCAGGAATCATTATGTTTTAGATGTGTTTCTTGCATACAACATAAAGACAGATATGCTTTTCTGGTCAAGTTGGAACTATTTTAGTGAATGAGTTAAACTCACCTGGATTTATTTAAATGTAAATTTGTTCGGTCTTAGTTCTAGGACACTTTTGTGATCCCTTCCTTCCTTCCATCCTTTGTTTGTTTTATTGTTTCCTTTTCTTTTTTAGTACGCTTGTTTGCTTTCATTTGATATCCAGTATCATATGTATTATTAAATGTATTTATCCATCAGGTAAATTAAAATCTAGTAATAATAATCACATAATAAGAGGTTTCAAAAACAGGAGAAAATTTGCTTAGAGGACTGAAATTTTATAATATGCCACAGAAGGTGTTATATAAATCCCACATCATGATAATTATCTATCCATTTTCTAGTCACAGTTTAAAAGTATATTTCTAATATACCTCCCGTACTTTTTAGAAGTGTAATTAATATTTCAGGTAATTTACCTTAAAATCAAATGTGATTTGACCTCCTTGTCCTCATTTTCTACCTCTCCAATACCTATGTGAAGATAAGTCCAGCAGCATTATGCCAGGTATACAGACAAGGATCTCACTATGTTTCCTAGTAAGTAGCATCATGGCTTCCAAGGAACGTAATGCTTTAGTACAGTTTCTATCACATAATAAAAGTAAATTTTGGATCTAATTTTTTCCATTATATTATGTCTAGAAGAATAGCTTGAAGTATCTATGAAAAACAAAAGCCAGTATAATTTTATATAAATGAGGAAAATGTTTATTCTTTTCATTCCTCACCCCAATACCTTCAATGACGCAGCCATGAAATTATTCTTCTGACTGTCAGAGACATAACATTATTTACAATTTGACAGCTGTGTCTCCCTACATTTGGATCAGAAATAATAGTTTTGAACTGGAATTTTTAAAAATCCTTGTTTATTTTCTACCAAGAAAAATTTTGTATAATGTAACCATAAGATATAAAGTATTTTGTTTTATCGTCTTTAATGCAGTGGTGTATCTGTCAAAATTATATGCAATCCCTATACCATGAGGAAATTTGGTTGGGAATTGGAGTGGACATGGCAATTGTAAAGACTTGGTAGATCTTAGAGACTTTTCACTTAGCAAAAGAGATGGAATCAATGCAATTTAGCCATCCCGATATGAGGTGATGTATTCCCAAAAGTTATTAACAGAGGATTAATACTTTAAAAAAATTCCTGTGCTGAAATGAGACTCCACAACTTTAAAGGAGTTAACTGAATTATGAACAGTAATAATAAATATAGAACTAATCTAGATAGTGGTGAAACTTTTCATTGTGGTCATTGAGAGGGAAGAAGTATAACAAATTATGAAATAAAAAGGAAAAAGGAAAAAGTCATTATCAATTGATTCTTTTGGTTTCAAGCCATAATAGCAACTCTGGTCACTTAAAGAATATATAACATTTCTTGTAAGCTATAGGGAATCAGCTTCAATAGTAAGGCGAGAAACAGGAAATAACCTATTCTATGATGAAGGCACAGCACTAAAATCAGTAAATCCTAAGATACTCACTTTGGGAAAATTCCCCCTCCCCGCAACACACACATATATTTTAAAGGCATCAGCAACATGAAAATTACTAGCAAAGGCTTATAAACTCAAGCTATTCACTTAAAAATCAGTAATTCACTGAGTTGATGTTAGTGATTTCTTTTGTATACCACCCATTCCAGATCTCAGATTGGTCAAACAATCTTGCTTCTTCTAGGGATCCAAATTTCCCCCTAGAGACAGGAGTCCTTCATTAATGGGCCTCCATGAGACCCCATGCAATAGTCTTCTGCTTACCTTTACTATTGGGAATGTATGACCAGGACATACTTCGCTATTATTTATAATTTTTTTATTTTTATTTTTTATTTTTTGAGGCAGAGTCTTGCTCTGTCGCCCAGGCTGGAGTACAGTGGTGCAATCATGGCTGACTGCAACCTCTGCCTCCCGGGTTCAAGTGATTCTCCTGCATCAGCCTCCCAAGAAGCTGGGATTGCAGGTGCATGTCACCACATCTGGCTAATATTTGTATTTTTAGTAGAGACTGGATTTCACCCTGTTGGCCAGACTGGTCTTGAACTCCTGACCTCAGGTGTTCCACACTCCTCTGCCTCCCAAAGTGCTGGGATTACAAGCATGAGCAACTGCGCCTGGCCTATTTGTAAAATTTTAAGAAGTTCTGCCCAACTTAAATGATAAGAAACAGTGGATATAAGGAATGAAAAATATAGGAAAGTAGAAAACCAAGTTGTAATTATTTTCTAATAATCTGTTTGCAGTTTATGCGGCTATGTAATATTATATAGTGATTTTACTTTTGTTTTTTAAAGAAGACTTACTGTTTCAGGACAATCTATTCCAATAGCTATGATATAAAATCTTAATTATTCCTTTATAATGAACAGTTTGTAGTGTTTATAGGCTTTTTTTTACATAGTCCATTAATTTATCTCTGTTTTGTGGAAATCAACATTATATTGCTTACGTTACTGTAATTCCATAGGTCCTCACACTATCTATTGGTGGGTTCAATTATTTTTTTTTTCTAAAAATTGTGTTTAGTTTTTACATATAGAGTACTTTACTTGAAATTTTAAATCCTTTTATAACATTTAAAATAAACATCCACGAACCTATCATTTAGATTTTGATCTGAGTTCAGTTACATTGAACTTCATATATAAGTTCTATTTTTTTAAGCACATTGGCATAATGACAGAATTTGGAACTCTCATTCACAAGCATATACAAATGAACATTTATTTGTTACATATTCCTTGAATTGGTCTTTATAAACTTCAAAATTTTCTTCAAAAAGTCGATTTTGTCAAAGTTAATTTCATATTTTTTGTTTCATTGTTTCCTATTATATTGCCCACCCTGATCATTCTGATATGAATGAAATAGATAAGTATTCCTTATATCAATATTCATTACATGTTGTCACCGTATGGAACATTTTATTAATTAATAGCATACTTCAGTATTATAAGAAAGATTGTTAGTAATCTCTTTTCTAAGTTTAAAAATCAACCTAACTTTTCATTTTTTAAGGGACACATTTCTGAACCCTAACGGATTAACTAGCTGGCCTCTCAAGTTGCCTTTCAATGTTAATAATTAATTGTAGCTTAGAAAATGCTCATGTGTAATGTGAAATACAGACTACAAAAAATAATTATTGGATAATGTGTATAAGTTGCATAAAAGCAACAGAATATGAATTTTATACACAGGAGAGTTACACAGATGCACACATAGAGAAGCATGTGTGCTTCTTGTGCATACCACACAGAATTCTACAAAGGAAGGACAAGAAAATAAAAAGAAATATGAAAAGTATTTTAACTTACATGTCAAAGTAAGTGTTTTTTTTTCTAATAACATCTATTCTCAAAATATTCTTCATGTATAGACCTTGAAAATTTGAGACAGGTCTCAGTTACTTTAGACAGTTTATTTTGTCAAGATTGAGGATGCGTGCCTGTGACACAGACTCAGGAGGTCCTGATGACATGTGCCCAAGGTGGTCAGAGCACAGTTTGGTTTTATACATTACAGGGAGACATGAGACATCAATCAACATATGTAAAATGAACATTTGTTTGGCCTCAAAAAGCAGGAAAACTGGAAGCAAAAGCCAGACAAATGCAAGTAACTCGAAGTGGGGAGGTCCCAGATAGGTGAGAGACAAATGGCTGTACTCTTTTGAGTTTTTGATTAGCCTTTCCAAAGAAGGTAATCAGATATAAATTTATCTCCATGAAGAGAGGGATGACTTTAAATAAAATGGGAGACAGGCTTGTCCTAAACAATTTCCAGTTTGAATTTTCCCTTTAATTTAATGATTTTGAGGGCCTAAGATATTTTCTTTTCACAAATGTGTATCTCTTTACTTGTCAATACCCCCAAATAAACTCTATGCCATTGTAGCTTGCTTTGGTGAATAAGCACAAACAGGCTTACTTGGATTCAGAAGTCAGACGCACCTGTGTTCCAGCCTTGGCTGTACAACTTATTAGCTATGTGTCCTTAGCTTCTCTGACACCTATGTGTAGTGCCTGGCTCCTGAGATTACCGAGAGCAGAAAGGGAAATTATGAGAGCTAATTGCTTAGCACAGAACCTGCCCAAGGTAGTAAATGGTTTTTGTGTCCATTATGCCTGGCAGCTTAATGAGTCTAGGATATTGATTGGTTGTCTTCAGCTTCACTCTTTGTTTCATTTCCTCAAGCCCCAAAAGGGTGGCACAAAAGAGGCACATTCTGAACTCAGAGTGCTGAAGAAGAAATGAATTGAAAGGACAGGAAAACATGGAAAAACATATGTTCTTGTAAACCAGAAATATAATTCTAAACTCCCAACTGACTGAACATGAAATCTCCTTTGCAAAAATTATAACTGGGGGAATTTTGACAGAGACATCTGACATGGCTGACTCCATCTTGTCTCTAGATTCACAGGCTGGCTGTCTTTGCTCATTCCTAAGCATGAGCTAAGCTAGCTTTGTGGGAAAAAAAATAATTTATGGTTTAAATAATAGCCCTTCCCCAAACCTAAACTGTTCTTGTAAAACTAATGAAAGACCACCAAGTTAGGATGAGAGGGCCTGGAATTTTAGATAATTATCTAAATTATTCTTGAGGTCATAAGATTTTTAACTTCCCCAATTACTCTTGAAGATAACATCTATTATTGTATAGATAATACTATTGTAAAACCTAAGATTAGCCTTTTGAGACGTCTTTTCATGTTTTTGCATTTCTGACAACCAGATGGCTCCATGTGGTCTGTTGTGGCCCCCACCCAGGAAGTGACTCAGCACAAGAGAACAGCTTCTACATCCTATGATGGTCATTTCAAAACCAACTAATCAGTACTCCCAACTCACTGGCCCCCTGCCCACCAAATTATCCTTAAAAACTCCAGGCCCCAAATTCTCAAGGAGACTGATTTGAATAATAATAAACTTTTGTCTCCTGTGCAGCCAGCTCTGAGTGAATTAAACTTTATCTCTTGCTAATCAAAACATATCTGACAAGTCTCAATTTAGTAAGTTTATTTTTCCAAGTTTAGGGATGCACTGTGACACAGCCTCAGAAGCTGCTGATGACATATGCCCAAGGTCATCAGGGTACAACTTGCTTTTATACATTTTAAGGACACATAATACAGCAATCAGTACATGCAAGATTTACAATGGCAGAACAACTTGAAGTGCTGGCTTCCAAGTCATAGGCAAATTAAAACATATTCTGATTGGCAATTGGTTGAAACAGTTATTATTTATAGAAAGAAATGTCTGGGTTATGATAAAGGGTTGTGGAGACCTACATTTTATTATGTAGATGAAGTCTCTAAGTAGCAGGCTTTTTAGAGAGAATAAACTGTGTTTCTCATCAGACTTAAGGTCTGTGTTGATTTTAATGCTGAAGGGTTATAATAAGGCATATCCAAACTCTACTTCCTGTCATGGCCTGAACTAGTTTTTCAGGTTAAATTTTAGGGTGACCTGGCTGAGGAGGAATCCATCCAGAGGGTTGTCGGGGGCCCTTAGAATTTTATTTTTGGTGTACACTCTATTGCAATTCCACTGTCTTGAGAAATTGGCTCTGTCTAGGCAGCAGACAAGGAGAACCCATTCGGCAGTTACAAACAGACCCCCGCCCCGGGCCAAGGGAAACCTGAAAAATTGAATTCCCAACCAAGATGGGAAGAGAGATCAGGCATGCCTCATTATACCACTACCCTTTTGGAATTTAGGCACAACTGACCAACATTAACCTTAAAATAGAGATAATAAGGCTGAAAAGACAGATACTTTGTAGCAATAAGACACCAAAATCAAACCTGATTCTGCCATAGCATTATAAGATAGATAGCAGACCCTGAAAGAAATCAAAATACATTTTGAAATGCCCTTCAAAGCTATATTTTGTGGAAGAAATTTGCATCTGTAGAGAATATCCTTACTTTTCTAGGTCTTTCCCAGATCTAGGAGCGATTAAATGAAAGTCTGATACCTTTAAGGTTAGAAAAGAGACATTTACCATATTATCTAGGGCTGCTACACAGAGGCTTCATCTACTTAACAAGAACCTTGGCTTTCACAACCTTCCTTATCTTAAGTATTCACTTCAAGTCTTTAGACAGAGCTTAACTCTTTCAACCAATTACCAATCACAGAATCTTCAAATTCACTTATGACCTCTAAACCCTGCATCGAGATGTCCTGCCTTTCCAGACTGAACTAATGTATACCTCTATTTAATGTGAATGCTGGTTCATTGTGCCTAACTCTAAAGAGATGTATTGATTTATGTCTTTGCCTGTAACTTTTGACTCCCTAAAATGTATGAAACAAAACTATAACCCGACGACCTTGGGCACACCTTCTCAGGACTTCCTGAGACTAGTTCTTGGGACATAGTAATTCATATTGGTTTATAATAAACCTCTTTAAATATTTCACAGAGCCTGACTTTTTCATCAACATTCCTCCAAGTCTCCCTAAATACACTGGTGTCTCTGTCTTTGGTAGTCCTCCCACCTGCTAATTCCCACATTGGTCATCACAGTAATGCTTAAGTGTATTAAAAGGTGTCAACTCAATGGAATATTTCTGACCAATGTCTACTTTTCTACTATATATTAAATGTGCTTTTTTAGAGTTATGGTGGATTCTTAGGCAGAGCATGGGTGAGGTACACATGCAGGTATACAAAAAGATTACCTACAATAGTCCTGCTGGACTTCCACTCTGACTAATGTTTCACCATTAAATTGAGCCCTTTGAGGCAACCCATATCTTCCTAAAATAGTTTCTGCACTGTGTTCTAGCCAATCACATGCCAGCATTGAAACCATCTCCACAGGGTTGACAAGAATTGCATGCTGGGTTCCGGACAGAGGTATAGTTATAATTAAGCATTAGTCAGGCTGAACTTTGGCCGATTTCCTCATTGCTAAAAGTCACATAGCAATAGATACTGACCATTGCCATACCAATTGTTCCTATAAATAAAATTTCTGACACTAAGGTCATAAGACTGTTAAAGAATTGATTTTCATCTTCATTGTTCCTAAAGACAGGATCTCTGACATTAGAATCAAAACAAAGGCTTTTGTGTAAGGATTGCTTAAGATGTTTCTCAGACCCTGAATTGCAGCAATCACTTTGAAGACCTCTATAGAGGGATGGGATTAGCATGAGAACACAGCTTCTGCATCTCCCTATCCCATGAACTCATCCTGCACTCTTCCTTCTACTCATCAATGACCTCTACACTTCAGCCTACTCCCAAACCCTTAGAAATTCTAACTCTAAATTCCTTGGGGAGATGGTTTTGAGGTTTCCTCCCATCTCCTAGTTTGGTGATCCTACAATTACGCCTCTTTCTCTTCTGTAACCTAGTGTCTCAGCTTACTGACTTGCTGTGTGCAACAGGAAATGAACCTATTATGGTTAAAACATTATCAGTTTATTATGGACCCACTCTAATCTCATACCCAGGAATGAGGTCTGGGGAAAATGGATTTAAAAATAGACAAATTCAAAACCAGGGCCACTGGTTGATAGTGAGAAGTCTGAGTAGATTCAAAAGTAGGAAGATGAAGAACTCAGACAGCCCACTCAGATCCCTGATAATTATGAACAGCTGCCCTGCCTTTTATTGCTTCCACTTTAAAGCAGCTCTGAGAATCAACTCTTCTTTACCTGATAATTCCATCATCTTAGTTTTAGAGGCAACAGGGAAAAAATGGTTCACTGAATGGGGTCTGGGATTATCTTAAACAACAGTTCCAAGGTAGAATATTCATATTAATTGAACCGTGGGATCTGAAAGAAATTACCTGATGTGATGCTATATTCTGTACCTACAATCATGTGATGCGGTGATTAAGGGAGTTGTTGAAGTAGTGTAGAGCGAAAAAGACTAGCACATAAAAAGCCTTCAGCAAATGGGAGACATGTTTACTCTACCCTTTAATTGTAGTCCCATTTTCAAGAATTTCCTCAATTCCTTAGCCTTCTTCCAAAATCCTTTATTGGAAAAAATAAGGCATTCTCACTTTATGTATTTTCATGAAAAGATCACATGCAACATTCTAATTCATTCATTCATTCATTCATTCATTTATACTTGAATATTTTGAATAGCAAATGGGAGAACTATTCCCCTAATTATCACAAAGTTTTCTTTAGTTCTTTCTCTGTAGTACCTACCTACCACTTGAGAGTATTTATCTTTCAATGCCCCTTCGGTAATGTTATTTTCCCAATCCTTGGTCTCTGGTCTGTTGGGAAGAAACCTCCAATTGCTACTTAAGATTCTCTCAGGGAATTAGGATGGCAACATGAATTAGCACTAAGTATTCCCTGATCTTTGCAGGTTGATAACTCAGAAAACCTCCAGGGGCAGCAAGTCCCGTCTCACTGTACCTTGAATTTATTTGGCCCTGGTCCCTTAATTCATAACGCTCCTCCATATTGAATGAGGCTAATGGAATACACCATGCAATCAGCCAACTTCTCTCAACATCTTGAGGTGGGGAGGCAGTAGACATGAGCATTATAAGTTACAGATGAATCATAACAAATACCCAACACCAGATTCATGACACAAGCTTGAGAAGGGTGTTTTGTAGCCACCTGCAGATGAGCTTGAATTAGATGGATTCAGCTTAAAAGCAAAACCCTAAATGTAACCTGATCTTGCTACCATCTGCCTCATTCCCTCACAAACTCACCACCACCCAGAACAGCATTTCTGAGAATTCCTAGCAGGAGTGACACTCATTATGGGGACACCTTTGTTTGTGGGCACAAGTAAACAAGCTGGTAGAAATGGTTCATAGCCTAATGGGAGACATTCTCAAAGGAGACAAGAAAGAATAATGAATGAGCTATAAATGAAGTTTTATATGCTATTGGAGAGCAGAAGTGGTGTGAATGCTTTGTGCTGAGAAGCCCCTCCAGCAAGAAGTGCTGCCTCATATAACCCAAGAAATTCATGAAATCCCGGGGAAAGAACTATGCCCAACCACACAGCATTGCATATCTAAAGGCAGGAGAGACTGCAACATACATTTTTTTCCATTTTAAAGTTGAGATATAATTCACATACCATAAAATTAAGTATTTTTAATCATACATTTCAGGGAATGTAGTATGTTGACAAGATTGCATAACCATCACCAAATGCCAGAACATTTTTATCAACCCTAAAAGAAACTCCACACCCTTAAATACTCACTGGCAAGTACTAATGTATTTTCTACTGCTAAGGATTTGCCTATCCTGGACATTAATATAATTGAATTCATATAATTTGTGACCTTTTGTTTCTGGTTGTTTTATTTAGCACAATATTTTTAAAGTTCATCCATATTATGTACTTCCATCTCTGTTATGGTTCAATAATATTCTACTTCATGGATATAGAATTTTGTGTATCCATTCATTAGTTGATAGATATCTGGGTTATTTCCACCTTTTGATAATGTTGCTATAAATATTTGTGTACAAGCTTTTGTGTTAGCATATAATTTTTCAGTATTGCTTCACTCTCCTTTTCTGGTGCCAGTCTTTGCATATACTGAAGGCATTTAATTTAGTTTAGTTGCTTCTGATTACTATTCCCCCACATTTTCTGGTTATACAGTATTAAGAGACGCATGACCCATGCCATGTCAAACTGAGTCTTCACTGGAATTTTCTGGAGGACTACTCATAAAGACTGGGCTTACTAAACCTGTAGAATATGAATCTGAAACTATGTAGTAACCACATTTTCAACTGAATGGAGAAATCTGATCCAACAAATCAAAATCAAAGTTAATTCAAATTTTATGATTGTTCAGTTTGATTGCCTAAATTCAGTCACATCTGACTAGACTTCCTAATTATGTGTGTCAGTAATTTTCATCTTGGTTGGTATTACAAGGAGAAGAAGAAAGTCCATGAAACATTGCTATTGTATAAACCTAAAAATGCCAGAATGTCTTGAATGAGCATGGTGTGCCAAAGACCACAAGGAGATCTTACATGGGACATTTTTCTGTATTACACCCATTGCAAATAACTGTGCTGGGCAAACACAGGAAAGTTGGCCAGGAAAGTTAAATAAGGGGGACAGAATTAGGTTTAGTCAGTCCCAAGAATCAATGTAAAGCAGGGTCAGGTGCAGTGGCCCATGCCTGTAATCCCAACATTTTGAGAGGCCTAGGCAGGTAGATTGCTTGAGCTCAGGAGTTTGAGACCAACTGAGGCAACATAGCAAAACCCTGTCTCTACTAAAAATATGAAACCTAGCCGAGTGTGGTGGTGTGAGCCTGTGGTACCACCTACTCAAGAGGCTGAGATGGGAGAATTGCTTAAATCTCAAAGGTAGAGGTTGCAGTGAGCTGTGACTGTGCCACTGCACTCCAGCTTGGGTGACAGAGTAAGACCCTGTCTCAAAACAAAAACAAAAACAAAGTAATAATTAAATGCAGAACTAAAACTTCATAATATGACTGCCTTTTTTTGAACATAGATGTCTTCATTCTCATAAGCTCTTAGATATGCTATCTAAAAAGCAAATCTGTATTAAACTCTTCTTTTATTTACAGAAAAATTAGACATAGACCTAAAATAACTCTGATATTTGTCATTTTAATACTCAATAATTGAGGAATATATACCATATTCTTAGTGAATGCATTAAAAAGAAAAAAGAGTCCATCATGATAACACTTATGATAGTTCAAAAGAGAAGAAAGAATGAGAAAAATCACAGTAAAAGCAGACCATAGAACAGAGACTACAAGGTCAAACTTTCACACATTACCAACATATATCTTCAAAAATATTCAAGAGATTGAAATTTAAGGGATTGGATTGGAATTTCATAATTAGTTATGAAAAAGACATCTAGAATATTGAGAAAGATACTGTAAGGGGTGACAAATAACTAGTTTTATGATTCAAAGTGCTTATAAGGCATCAGGCAAAAACAGTGAAGATAAATCTACTCAGGAATTAACCCAGTAGAATTTGTAAATTTCAAGAATGAAAGAAAAATATGTCCAAGTGAAGTGATAAGGTTATTGGGAGGTTGGCAAGTAGCTTAGAATGTGTGTTACAACTGAGTTTATCAGGATAAGAAGAATAAGTGTGCAAGAAGGAGAAAATATAGCACAGATGTCAGAGCTTGAGCGGATTAAGCATATCCCCATTAAGGGAGAGTCAGGATACTCTAATACCTCATTAAGCAAGGAGTCACTGTGCTCTAAAGACTAAGTATAGGATTTGTACAGGAAAGAGGGTAAGGGTGAACCACTGCATAGCGTTAAGGTCCGAACAAGTTAATGTGGCTGCCTCCTCGTAACGGGCGTGAACTCAAGAAGTAAAAATAGATGTAAATTCCTGTGAGTAACTATGAATGAACATTTGTTGTGATATATTTTCCATTTCTTGCCACCAAGAAAGTCTGGGAAGAGTAACATTCCCCAAACAATGAAACGGCTAGCTTCTAGATTTTGGTTGTCCAGTACTAACTTCCACTAAAATGAACCTCAACTCCTTGGAAAATTTTTAAATTCCAGATTTGGAGCAGGAGAAGTACAATATAATCCTGAATTTTAGAATGAAAAAGTATAATTTGGTACCAAAACATAAGAAATAAGTTCAAAGAATGATTCAAAGAATGATTTGGGACTTGTCAAAAAGACACAAAATCCAGTTAAAGGAGGTTTTCACTGGCAAAATCTGGAATAATTTGAGCAGGAAAATAAATAACAATAATGATGGATTATAACACACTGAAAAAAATAAGAAACTATGAGTCTATACTGATAAGAATAAATCAATGCCTTGTAATTTTCATGTGGAAGATGTTTACACAGTTTCGCAATGCCTTAACATTAAATTCTAATTACTTACAAAAGAAAAGAGAATGGTTTTATGGTGGAGATGTCTGGTAGGTACTAATAAATCAAATAACGGATACTAACATAATCAGCAATAGGGCAAAAATATTTGGTGCCACCTGAGGGTAGGCAATGAGAGCACAGTGGCACATCTCTAATGTTCCTGCCAAGTATTCCAAACCCAATTAAACCATGAGGAGACATCATACAAAGCCAACATAATGGGCACTGTATAATAAAATTTGTAGTTTTCAAAATTGATAAGTTCATGAAATTAAAGTCTTGGGAACTTTCAGATTGAAGAACACTACAAACATGACAACTAAATGCAACAGTTGATTCTAAACTGGGTAATTATGATACAGCAGGTATTATTGATATATTTTTTGTTTGTTTGTTTGTCACAGGGTCACCCTGTCAACCCAGGCTTGATCAAGGTTCACCGTAGCTTTGACCTCCTGGGCTCAAGGGATCCTCCTGTCTCAGCCTACCAAGTAGCTGGGACTACAGGTGTACCATCACATCTAGCTAATTTATTTTTATTTTTTGTAGAGATGGGGTCTTGCTATGTTGCCTAGGCTGGTCCCAAACTCTTGGACTCAGGCAATTCTCCTGCCTCAGCCTCCCAAACTGCTGGGATTCCAGGCATAAGCCACCATGCCCAGCCTGAATCCTGAAAGTGTTCTGAAGGTTAGATGAGAGTAATGTGTCGATGTCAATTTCCTGAGTTTGATGGCTTAGTTGTGTTATTTAAAATAATATCCCCATTTTTGGAAAATATATCTAAGTGTTTGGGAGTGATTTTTATCAGTCAGAGTTATCCAGAGAAACAGAAGCACTAGAATTAACTAGGAGATACATAATAGAATTTGTTTCTCAGGGAAATCTGATTTTGATCTAAGGCCTTCTGATTAGACGAGGTCCAAGAAGATTAAAGAGAATAAGTGCCTTTATGTAAAGGCAAGTGACTGCAGGTATGAGCCACATCTATAAACTACCTTCATCACAATATCCCTGCTAATTTGCATGCTTTCCCTACATTGTGAACTCTCCCATGAGTCAAATTGACAAATGTGCTCCTTTCATCGTTTTGTAATATCCCTGTATTATTGAATATTTTATATTATAGGATGACTGGCATTTATCTCTAATACATTCTGTGCTTCTTATGGGAGCTAATGTTTAATCTTTCAAGTAGGTACCCCTAGCACAGCATCAGACACATAGGAACTGTTTTGAATAATTATATAATAAATGGATGTTTATAGATATGTGCAAAATAGTCTGTAAATGGCTGTACATGTCTTTGTCAGTAATTGAATTTTCATAATTTCATTTTAAATGTGCATAAAAATATTAAATATTATCAAGATATGGTTGATGAACTAAGGGATCATAATTTCAGGACACTGAGTTGCATAACCATTTTGGGTTAGTAAGTTTTACTTAAGTCAGGGATATGTAATTAAATGATAAATAATATAATATTGAACTAAGTTGTAAAATATTAGTTTGGAGATATAAATCAGCAGTAACTGGGTTACTTCAAATCATCATATAAAAACCCATATGAACAGTACACCTTGTCATCATTTTACAATATTTCTATGAGACAAGATGATTAGAAATGCTGTTCTAGATATTTTCATGTGTTACAGATATTACACATTAATAATTTTATCAATTTTATGCCTATAAGGGTTAAATAATTTGGTTGTAATATTGTTTTGTTGCCTTACAACTTGCATAGCCTTGGGGTTAAATCAACATAATCTTAACATCACTGCCAAATCACTGTTGCAGTTTTTTTATTACACTCTTGCTATGTTTCAAGAATGATTTCAATCTTTTATATCTAATTTTATAATATACTTGCAAGGCAGTTATTTCTGTTAATTATTTTTAGATGAACTGATTGATTGTCACAAAAGTTAATTAGTTGCCTTAACTTCTAATTATTGATATTGCTGCAGCCAGGAACAGAATGCATGCCTGTAAAACCACAATCAAGTCTATTTCCTGGACACCTACCACGCTTTGATTTTGTCTTTATTTTACCCATAAAATGGATTTACCTACATTAAAAAATATATATAAAGTAGTTTACTGATAAAGATGTGAGAATTACAGAATTTTAGAAACACAAAGGATTATGACAGATTCTCATTTTAAAGAAATTGAGGCTTATAGAAGCTTTACAAGCTAAGTGGCAGAAATTCCTGGACTAAAATATTTTTGCATTACTTGGAAATTCTAAGGGGCAAACAAATTCCATTTGAACATACTTAATGCCAAATATGTTAGCCCATAACCCACTTTGTAATCATTAAATATGATGTTGTATTGATTATTTACCTACTGCCTCTCAGCAACAGTTCCACCCTGAATTCTCTGCTCTTTCATGGTAGGAACGGAGTTCGAGTACCCTATTCTCAGACTATTTTGCTGGTTAGTGTGCCAAGGTTCTGTCCTCACAAAGCATTCTTCAGATATATGAAGGCAAGGAGAGGGAATGAAAGGCCTTATTTCTTCTTGGTTTTAGGTCTGTCAGCATTTCTCTAGCTTCCAGGTTTGTTTGGTGTTTTTTCACTGTGTTTTGCAATTCAATTATCAGATAGATCACAGTGTGAGCCAGCTCTGCCTCTTCAGTGGGCTGAATCCAGGACACAGGTCAATGGGACCCTGTCTCCAAACACTAATATTTGGTGACCTCACTTTATCATTTCTGTTGCTGCTCAGTGGATGGTGGCTGCTTACTGTTTTAATCATCTATCTTGCTTTCTGCTTTCAAACAAAAGTCTAGCCAATTTCCTGTATTCCAGTCACTAAAAGGCAAACAACTGTGATTATCTTGTACTAATACAATCATTTGACCAGAAATATTTCATTTGAAATCTGAAATCCAGTAATTATTTTGTTTCTTAATAAAGTATTCTATGTAATTTTGTTTTTCAGTTCTCAGGGGAGTAGAATTTAATCAGATGTTGTGCTTCTGTTGGAAAACCTCTAATGGGACAAGCTTGGTGACTCCTCACATAATGAAACACCCAGCCGTAACAAAACACATAGCTAAAAGTGGCAAGAACAGTATCATTCACCTGGGTTTTACAACACTAGGGGCACACAGTCTGCATTTTGGGTAAGAGGGGACAATCAGAGTTACAGTCTAGGTGGACAGGTGGTGGTGGAGTTGGCAGGGCAGTCAATGAATTGATGGTTTCTTGGTTTTCAGATGAGTACCACCAGTCAAGGAACTGCAAGGAGAATACACGGACAGAAAGGCCAGTAGACAGGGATAAGGCAATACCCCTCACGGCTTTCTTCAGAGCTGACTTTATCTTCTAACACCGCTGGCTGATTGCTGTATCATGCTGGCTTCAGCTGGTCTGTGCTCCAGAGCTTGTATTCCCTGAACTGTCAGTCGACCTAGCTGAACTCCAGCCAGCTTCAGCAGTGGTGAGTGATGCTGAGATTTTCCTAGGATGTATCGCAGTTGTACAAGAAACCATCCTTCCCAGGCCATGTTAACAAATGGGTAGGCTGCCAGGAAGGGTCTGTAAAATCATTTCCAGTTGGAAGATGGGGGATGAATAGAATATTCATCCTCTTCTCTCAGCTAGAAACCAGCTTCTCCAGCTTCACTTTCAGATAGAAAAGAAGAACCAGAAATATAATTGATTTCCAAAGCTGCTCCTTTAGGAGACTAGCACTAGCCAATCTGTGAGACTTGTGAGTGTCCCCCATTACTGTGTCCGGAATTGGTGGGTTCTTGGTCTCACTGACTTCAAGAATGAAGTCGCGGACCCTCGCGGTGAGTGTTACAGCTCTTAAGGTGGCGCGTCTGCAGTTTGTTCCTTCTGATGTTCGGATGTGTTCGGAGTTTCTTCCTTCTGGTGGGTTCGTAGTCTCGCTGACTCAGGAGTGAAGCTGCAGACCTTCGCGGTGAGTGTTACAGCTCTTAAGGCAGTGCGTCTGGAGTTGTTCGTTCCTCCCGGTGGGCTCGCGGTCTCGCTGGGTTCAGGGGTGAAGGCTGCAGATCTTCGAGGTGAGTGTTACAGCTCATAAAAGCAGCGTGGACTCAAAGAGTGAGCAGTAGCAAGATTGATTGCGAAGAGCGAAAGAACAAAGCTTCCACAGTGTGGAAGGGGACCTGAGCGGGTTGCCAATGCTGGCTGGGGCAGCCTGCTTTTATTCTCTTATCTGGCCCCACCCACATCCTGCTGATTGGTAGAGCCAAGTGGCCTGTTTTGACAGGGTGCTGATTGGTGTGTTTACAATCCCTGAGCTAGATACAAAGGTTCTCCATGTCCCCATCAGATTAGTTAGATACAGAGTTTCAACACACAGGTTCTCCAAGGCCCCACCAGAGCAGCTAGCTACAGAGTATCGATTGGTGCACTCACAAACCTTGAGCTAAACACAGGGTGCTGATTGGTGTGTTTACAAACCTTGAGCTAGAGACAGAGTGCCGATTTGTGTATTTACAATCCCTGAGCTAGATACAAAGGTTCTCCATGTCCCCATCAGATTAGTTAGATACAGAGTTTCAACACACAGGTTCTCCAAGGCCCCACCAGAGCAGCTAGATACAGAGTGTGGATTGGTGCACTCACAAACCTTGAGCTAAACACAGGGTGCTGATTGGTGTGTTTACAAACCTTGAGCTAGATACAGAGTGCCGATTGGCGTGTTTACAATCCCTGAGCTAGACATAAAGGTTCTCCAAGGCCCCACCAGAGCAGCTAGATACAGAGTGTCGATTGGTGCACTCACAGACCTTGAGCTAAATACAGAGTGCCAATTGGTGTGTTTACAATCCCTGAGCTAGATATAAAGACTCTCCACGTCCTCACCAGACTCAGGAGCCCAGCTGGCTTCACCTAGTGGATCCCCCACCGGGGCTGCAGGTGGAGCTGCCTGCCAGTCCTGCGCTGGGCACTCGCACTCCTCAGCCCTTGGGTGGTCGATGGGACTGGGCGCCGTGGAGCAGGGGGCGGCGCTCCTGCGGGAGGCTCGGGCTGCACAGGAACCCACGGAGGTGGGGGAAGGCTCAGGCACGGTGGGCTGCAGTCCGGAGGCCTGCCCCGCGGGAAGGCAGCTAAGGCCCAGCGAGAAATTGAGTGCAGCGCCGGTGGTCTGGCACTGTTTGGGGACCCAGTACACCCTCTGCAGCCGCTGGCCCGGGTGCTAAGTCCCTCATTGCCCGGGGCCGGCTGCTCCAAGTGCGGGGCCCGCCAGGCTCACACCCACCCGGAACTCCAGCTGGCCCGCAAGCGCCGCACACAACCCCGGTTCCCACTCGCGCCTCTCCCTCCACACCACCCTGCAAGCTGAGGGAGTGGGCTCCGGCCTTGGCCAGCCCAGAAAGGGGCTCCCACAGTGCAGCGGTGGGCTGAAGGGCTCCTCAAGTGCCACCAAAATCGTAGCCCAGGCAGAGGAGGCGCCGAGAGTGAGCGAGGGCTGTGAGGACTGCCAGCATGCTGTCACCTCTCATTACTATTCTCTTTAAGCCACAAAAGTTTTCAGAAAAGGAGGCAGTGGTTTTAGAGAGATAATACTGCTGGAGCAGGAGATGTAGCAGAGTAAAGATTTCATCAAACCACCTCCACAAGAAGCCATAGTGGGTGGGATGTGATTCTGCAAGAACCTTGAACGCATGCTGAAGAGCAAGTCTCACTGCTGTCATTAAACTGTCTTGTGATACCACCACAAAGATGGATGGCTGGTCAACAGCCACAGAAGCTGTCGTGAGGTGAGCCTGTGTTCAGCCATAGTTTCCTGTGTGTACTGGCTTTCACTTTTCCCACAAACTCGTGAGCATGAACGTTTTGGGGAGGAAGGGTATCAAAATAGTGCTCAGTCTTAAAGGTAAACTTTCTGCATGGTATCCAAAACTCCAAACTCAATGAACTGGGAAAAAAAAATATCTATTCTCGAGGCGGACGGAGTCTCAAGGAGGTTAATAACAAAATTGACTCAGACGTGGATGGAAGTGGTATGTGGTAAGGGGGTAAGTTGTATGTGGTAAGGGGGTAAGTTATCAAATGCTGCATCTCAGAGCAGAACGGGGCTGTGTGGGACATGTATCGGGGAAGGAGCACGATCCTCTGGACCCGCAAACCAGGAATCCCACCCCCACCACCAAATCATGAGAGCTCAAAAGCCAGTGGATTCTGAGGATTCAGAAGTGCCAGTGTGAGTCCTGGACACAAGGTCTGGCTCCAGCTGTCTGCTTTGAGTATCCCTGCCAGTGCCCACTCTTGCTCACTGACCCCAGTTGAAGAGCAAAGAATATATATATATATATATATATATATACACAAAAAAACCCCCATGTTTTATATATAAATATATATAACATATATAACACGATATATAACATGTTATATATGACATATATAACGTTATATATATATATCGTGTTATATATGACATACATAACGTTATATATTATATATCGTGTTATATATGACATACATAACGTTACCTATTATATATCACGTTATATATGACATACATAACGTTACCTATTATATATCGTGTTATATATGACATACATAACGTTATTATATATCGTGTTATATATGACATACATAACGTTATCTATTATATATCGTGTTATATATGACATACATAACGTTATCTATTATATATCGTGTTATATATGACATATATAACATGTTATCTATTATATATCGTGTTATATATGACATATATAACATGTTATCTATTATATATCGTGTTATATATGACATATATAACATGTTATCTATTATATATCGTGTTATATATGACATATATAACATGTTATCTATTATATATCGTGTTATATATGACATATATAACATGTTATCTATTATATATCGTGTTATATATGACATATATAACATGTTATCTATTATATATCGTGTTATATATGACATATAACATCATATATATTATTTATATATGATGTTATGTGTTTCTATATATTATATATTATAGTATTTATATATAACATGTTATATATATATTTCATATATATAAATATATAAAAAACTTTTTTTGAGACAAAGTCTTGCTCTATCATTCAGGCTGGAGTCCAGTGGCACAAGCTTGGCTCACTGCAACCTCTGCCTCCTGGGCTCAAACAATTCTCATGCCTCAGCCTCCCAAGTAGCTAGGACTACAGGTTTGCACACTACACCTGGCTAATTTTTGTATTTTTAGTAGAGACGGGATTTGGCCATGTTGCCTAGGCTGGTCTTGAACTCCTGACCTCAAGTGATCCGCCCACCTCAGCTTCCCAAAGTGCTGGGATTACAGGTGTAAGCCATCGCGCATGGCCAATATTTATATATTATATGGAGTGGGTTTTCTTCTTTCTCAAGCAAAAAGAGATATTTTGACTTTTTTGCATTTAAATGAGGCAAATAACAAAGTATCATAGAGCCACAGTTATATAAATCTCACCAAGCAAATAGTTATGACATTTTAAACATTTCTGGTCATATGTTCATCAGTGCTCACATCACAGACACTAGCTAATCCTGACTGTTCCTTGTGTGACGGCTGCTGTTCATGCTTTCCCTTCCCAGTTGGAGTGCCCTTTCTTTTCATCCTCTTGTACACTTTGACCCTTATCAAACTCAAAGGAAGTTAGCCTGAGGCCTGAACATGAAGCCTCACCTTTCATATTATACTTTTCAGAAATGTAAAGATATTTTATTACATTTTCCTGAAGAATGACTGTCTCCTTTAATTGTATATATTTCAGTATTTATCACAATTTTTATAAAGATGGGGTACAAATTATAAGTACAAGAATCATTTGGTCATATATTTTAATTCCTGAAATCATTTAGCTTTGCCTTTCATGTATTATTTTGAATAATACAAAGATAATATTGCAAAATATGGTAAAAAGCAATGTGGCCTTTTATATCTTCAACAATGCTTGCATTCAAAATACAACAATGTCTTCTACTAAATGTAAGTATGAAAACAGTCAACCAATTAAAACCAATTTATAACTGAATAATAATTTAAGGTTTTTAACTCAATCATAGTTCAATTTATTTACCTCTTCTATAAATACAACAAAAAGTTGAGTTTGCCACAAAATACATTGCTAAATTAAAATTTGGGGATTTCCTTTTCAACATTGAAAAAATTGTAGTAAATTAGAAAACTAATCTAAACCACTTGAAGGTGTTCTATGTCTGCAAACACTAAAAGAAAGCCTTATGCAAACTACCACAAGAAAATAGTACTCAAATTTTAAGGAAAATAATACCCAATTTTTATTTTTTTACTAACATTGATTTTAATTTTCTGTTTACAACATATATACTTTCCACAAAACCTACAGCATATCTTTTTTGGACTAGTGTATTTTCTTTTCATCCAGATGAGTTGCTTTTAGCTCTACCCATCTCTAATGTGTTACCAAGATATTTTAATATTTGTTAGATTATGTAATATTTAGAAAATATTTTTCTCCCAAATGCAGACTAAATTTCCCCATTAAGAATATGAACTTCAAAAATATATTTAACTTGTTACTTTTTCTCTTTTTCTCTATATGTAGTTTTTCCCATTTCTCTTCTTTTTTATACTTTTTTTTTCTTTTTTTTATTATTATACTTTAAGTTTTAGGGTACATGTGCACAATGTGCAGGTTAGTTACATATGTATACATGTGTCATGCTGGTGTGCTGCACCCATTAACTCGCCATTTAGCATTACGTATATCTCCTAATGCTATCCCTCCCCCCTACCCCACCCCACAACAGTCCCCAGAGTGTGATGTTCCCCTTCCTGTATCCATGTGTTCTCATTGTTCAATTCCCATCTATGAGTGAGAACATGCGGTGTTTGGTTTTTTGTCCTTGCAATAGTTTACTGAGAATGATGATTTCCAGTTTCATCCATGTCCCTACAAAGGACATGAACTCATCATTTTTGATGGCTGCATAGTATTCCATGGTGTATATGTGCCATATTTTCTTAATCCAGTCTATCATTGTTGGACATTTGGGTTGATTCCAAGTCTTTTTTATTGTGAATAGTGCTGCAATAAACATACATGTGCATGTGTCTTTATAGCAGCATGATTTATAGTCCTTTGGGTATATACCCAGTAATGGGATGGCTGGGTCAAATGGTATTTCTAGTTCTAGATCCCTGAGGAATCGCCACACTGACTTCCACAAGGGTTGAACTAGTTTACAGTCCCACCAACAGTGTAAAAGTGTTCCTATTTCTCCACATCCTCTCCAGCACCTGTTGTTTCCTGACTTTTTAATGATTGCCATTGTAACTGGTGTGAGATGGTATCTCATTGTGGTTTTGATTTGCATTTCTCTGATGGCCAGTGATGATGAGCATTTTTTCATGTGTCTTTTGGCTGCATAAATGTCCCTGTTCGCAGACGACATGATTGTATATCTAGAAAACCCCATTGTCTCAGCCCAAAATCTCCTTAAGCTGATAAGCAACTTCAGCAAAGTCTCAGGATACCAAATCAATGTACAAAAATCACAAACATTCTTATACACCAATAACAGACAAACAGAGAGCCAAATCATGAGTGAACTCCCATTCACAGTTGCTTCAAAGAGAATAAAATACTTAGGAATCCAACTTACAAGGGACGTGAAGGACCTCTTCAAGGAGAACTATAAACCACTGTTCAATGAAATAAAAGAGGATACAAACAAATGGAAGAACATTCCATGCTCATGGGTAGGAAGAATCAATATCATGAAAATGGCCATACTGCCCAAGGTAATTTATAGATTCAATGTCATCCCCATCAAGCTACCAATGACTTTCTTCACAGAGTTGGAAAAAACTACTTTAAAGTTCATATGGAACCAAAAAAGAGCCCGCATCGCCAAGTCAATCCTAAGCCAAAAGAACAAAGCTGGAGGCATCACGCTACCTGACTTCAAACTATACTACAAGGCTACAGTAACCAAAACAGCATGGTACTGGTACCAAAACAGAGATATAGATCAATGGAACAGAACAGAGCCCTCAGAAATAACACCGCATATCTACAACTATCTGATCTTTGACAAACCTGAGAAAAACAAGCAATGGGGAAAGGATTCCCTGTTTAATAAATGGTGCTGAGAAAACTGGCTAGCCATATGGAGAAAGCTGAAACTGGATCCCTTCCTTACACCTTATATCAAAATTAATTCAAGATGGATTAAAGACTTACATGTTAGACCTAAAACCATAAAAACCCTAGAAGAAAACCTAGGCATTACCATTCAGGACACAGGCATGGGCAAGGACTTCATGTCTAAAACACCAAAAGCAATGGCAACAAAAGCCAAAATTGACAAATGGGATCTAATTAAACTAAAGAGCTTCTGCACAGCAAAAGAAACTACCATCAGAGTGAACAGGCAACCTACAAAATGGGAGAAAATTTTCGCAACCTACTCATCTGACAAAGGGCTAATATCCAGAATCTACAATGAACTCCAACAAATTTACAAGAAAAAAACAAACAACCCCATCAAAAAGTGGGCGAAGGGTATGAACAGACACTTCCCAAAAGAAGACGTTTTTCCCATTTTTCACCCTCAGGAAATGTTTATTAAGCTTCCAGTATTATTACCTTTGCACATGCAACCGATATTGGTAGTTATTCATCATGTACAGTCTAGGCACTGACATTTCAGTGATACATGAAAGATACTACCTCCATGTTTGGCTTACAAAATTTGGGGAGCTAGATAGAAAACATGAATATACAGTTGATCATGTAATTTTAATTGTGATTACTTCAGAGAACACATGCAAAACGTCCTGATGCGGCCGGGAGTGGTGGCTCACGCCTGTAATCCCAGCACTTTGGGAGGCTGAGGTAGGTGGATCATCTGAGGTCAGGAGTTCAAGACCAGCCTGACCAATATGGTGAAACCCCATCTCTACTAAAAATGCAAAAATTAGGGATGGGCGTGGTGGCTCACACCTGTAATCCTAGCTCTTTGGGAGGCCAAGGTGGGCAGATCATGAGGTCAGGAGATCGAGACCATCCTGGCTAACATGGTGAATCCACATCTCTACTAAAAATAGAAAAAATTAGCTGGGTGCCTGTAGTACCAGCTACTTGGGAGGCTGAGGCAGGAGAATGGCGTAAACCCAAGAGGTGGAGCTTGCAGTGAGCTGAGATCACGCCACTGGTCTCCAGCCTGGGTGACAGAACGAGACTCCATCTCAAAAAAAAATTAGCCAGGCATGGTGGTGTGTACCTGTAATCCCAGCTACTCGGGAGGCTGAGACAGGAGAATTGTTTGAACTCAGGAGGTGGAGGTTGCAGTGAGCCGAGATTGTGCTGCTGCACTCCAGAGCGACAGAGTGAGAATCTGTCTCAAAAAAAAAAGTCTTTCCCTTGTGTTACATTTCAGGTACCCAAAACATACTCCATAAATATTATAAGATAAATGATTTTAAAAGGCAAAGTGCTGTTTGATTCCAAAGACTACAGAACTGAATCTTTTCTATTCAGACAGAAAAGAAAACATCATCCCCCTATAGCAACAAGACAAATAAACAAAATTAAAGAACAGTCCGGGAGATAAATTATATCAAAACAATAGCAAAATGTGAACAAAAGACATTTTCCAAGAATCAGTTCCACATGAATTAGTCTGAAAGTAATTCCTCTGGCATTTATAAGATGAAGAGCTCTATTCAAGTTCAAGGGCTGAGGACCTGCTTGTTCCAAAAATTGACGTATCTGAGTTGTAATTCGATGGCAGAGAAGAATTTGTATGGGTGGAAAGGACATTTCTGGGCGTATTTCAGGCCGGTGAAATACAAGAAGGGGAAATCAAAGATAAATTGACAAAATAAACTTAAACAATATTACTGAGAGGTAGCAAAGGGATAATTTTTCACTTTGTTGCTCCTGCTGAAAGTGGCATTTCCTAAGAAATAAGAATTACCTGTAGAATTAAAAAAAAAGCAGTTTTATATAGCAGTCAATATGTTTCTTACAAAAGCATGGGAAGCAAATTTCTTCCATCAGAAAAGCTCTGAAATAAGCAGCAAATGTGAAGATAATTCAGTAAAGAAGAAACAGACCTCTTGCATTTGTATATATGAGTTAATAGAAATAACAAAATACATAGCAAAACTTATGAAAAAAACATTTGTAAAGGCCCTTGCCTATAAAGTCTCAATGAGAATAAAAGGAATACTGTAACATTGAAAATAATTGACTTTGATGAAGACTAGTGGAGAAACCAAGAGAGATACAAAACAGAGTAAACAAATAATGGGCAGAAGGAATATAGCAGAAATTTTCCAAACTACACTTAATTTATAAAACATGTGAAGACTGTTTTTTATTAGACTGTTATTACATCTGATTATGTAAGCTGTTAGTGTCAAGCTGTTTAACTGTATATGCTGTATTTCAAGTTTGTCATAATCCTCAGTGAAAAATTGTGGTTTTATAAAGTCTCAAATTTTAAAAACACTGACTTTTAAAAGGAGCTATACCTAAGCAGGTAGATTAAGTAACCATTGCTAAAATACTTCTAGTTAAATAATGTACACAGCAGCATTTTGAAGAAGAAAATTATACATAACAGAAGGCAGATATACACTGGGGTAGAAACACACATGTTTATCCTAAGTGTTCAATTTTGGAAACTTCTTTAATTTTTTTGAGCCTTAATAACTTCAAAGAAGAAGTATTTAAAATTGATAATGCATATTTAATAGTTTGAGGATCATATCTAATATTTTTTATCTTGAAACTAGCATATATTATGAAGTATGATATTGAGTATATAGAAAAATCAAAAAGGTAATAATAGAAAATGGTATTAAGAAGCAGCAGAACTCACATAAGTTTCTGACTTTTGAACTGACTTACATAAAGTTAATACTGTGCAAAGCAGCATAAAAGAGAATTGTGGTTTTTATTATTTTAAACCACTGCTTCTTAGGGACAAATTTGTATTTTGATTCAGTCTCTCAAACAAATGTAGAAATATGTAAGAAATACCTAAATAAACAAAAAATAAATAAACAAAAGCAACAACAAGTTTAGGCTGATTTCTAAGCCCAGGGACAAACCTAAAAATTCTTCTAATACAATTTTTGCCAGGCCTTCTAACCTAGTCTTGCTTTTTCATGTGACCTAGGTTATGAACTCAGCACGTGTCCAAATTTTTAACTTCTGTCTATTTTTTGGAGTATAGTTTTGCTAATGAAGCTTGGGGGCGAAAAGAGCTTAAATATGCATTATTTGGGATATTAAGATTTTCAAAAATTTTTTACAAGACAATTATCATTAAAGGTTATTTTAAAAATACAGTGTCTACCTATTGTTAAAGCAGCCTCTACAGGATTACCCATTGAACTATAAACCGAAAGAAGAAAAAAGTTTCAGTCTCCAATACTTAATTTTTATTCCTACAATTTTGCTGTTCCAAAATTTTGCTTGTGTTTCTATACTTCTATATTTAAGTCATATATAATTCATATAGGCCTTAAGGGAAAACTGCTCTATTATAATAAAAGCAAAGTCCATAAAAACTAATTAGAAAATAATTACCAAGAAGACAAAGAAATGAGAAATGTTTCAAGCTTTGAAAAATGTCCCTTCTATATTAGTCTTCCATTTTGTCTTACTAAGCTCAGGCTATCATAATAACATACTAGAATCTGGGTGGCTTAAACAACAAACATTTTTTTCTCATATTTCTGGATATCGGAAGTTAGAGTGTCAGCAGTGTCAAGGTTCTTGGTGAGGACCCAATTCTGGTTTATAAAACTTCTTCCTGTGTCCTCAAATGGCAGAAAGAGCCAGTTTACTCTCTGGTTTCCTTTCATAAGGGCATTAATTCCATTCACGAAGACTCCACTCTCATGACTTGATCACTTCCTAAGAACCTCACCTCCAAATACTATCATACTGGGATTAGGGTTTCAACATATGAATTTGGGGAGACGGGGGTACATTGAGTCCACTGCAACTTGGTTATGCATATGTATTGGGAAATTCAATATTTAATGTTGATTTACTACAAGATTAAAATTTTGGAGTCATTTCCTCTTTTATATGAAGTGCACTCTAATTTTATAAACTTGGGAATTTGTCTTCAGTCATATTCCATTGAAGAAACAGGTAAGCCCATCATAAAAAAATCTTCCATCCTACTTTGTAAAGAATTATCCATTTTGATAATAAATTGAACAAGTGTTTTAATTTTAGAATGTTAACTTTATCTCCATTGCCAAACAGAAGTTATTATAATTTAAACATAAGACAATATTATCAAAAAAGATTTGATAAAAATTTGGACAAACAGCATACATATAAAAATAAAAATATCATTTCTTAATTTATGTAACAGCCAAAGTAACTATATTTGTTTTGGCACATCAGCAAATTCAGAACCATGGCAATGCCAAATGTCTGAACATTTTATAAAGAATATCTTATATATTTTATATATTATCTATAATTAATAATATTATTAATACTATTAATGATAATATATTATTATATATTATATATTACATATCTTATATAGATACCAAATATAAAATGCCTAAACATTTTATAAAGAATATCTTATATTCACCCTTAGGCCAAAAAGTGAAAAATAATTTTGCCAGGTTTAAGAGCTTTTTTGTTTCTAATTTTTGTTTCTTTGTTTTGTAAATAACCAATTTTTACATTTATTTCAGGTTATCTTATCTATTCTGATTTACTGTTGAGACTACACATCCTTATTTGGTGTAATAATGTTTTAATTATTTTAGTTGCAACTGGTAAAAACCTCCTTTTTTTCAAATATGTTTCTTGATTACTATTTTTTACATGATATGTATGAGTTTAATATGCATGCATTTAAGCTTCAAAAGCTACAACTGGGATTTAGCTTAAAATTTCTAACTATGGCTGGGCTCGGTGGTTCTCGCCTGTAATCCTAGCACTTTGGGAGGTCGAGGTGGGCGGATCACAAGCTCAGGAGATTGAGACCATCTTGGCCAACATGGTGAAACCCTGTCTCTACTAAAATACAAAAAATTAGCCAGGCGTGGTGGCATGTGCCTGTAATCCCAGCTACTTGGGTGACTGAGGCAGGGGAATAGCTTGAACCTGGGAGGCGTAGGTTGCAGTGAGCTGAGATGGTGCCACTGCACTCCAGCCTGGAGACAGAGCAAGACTCCGTCTCAAAAAAAAAAAAAAAAATTCTAACCATGACAATTTGTAAACATGTTGTTTCTACCATTTTCAGAATTTCCTCTCAGAAATAATGTCTCTTTCTCATTATTAAATTGATATATTATAATCCTTGGTAAGTTTTTGTATTATCAATTACCTCTATCAAATACATTTTTTCTTTGGCTGTTTCTGAAGTATTCTACTTTGGTTATTTAGTGATAAAAATACTTTTAAAAGAGTCCTCTTCATTTTAACTATGTCATAAAGCTCTGTATTTTGGCTTATTTTTGTCAAATCATGCAATTGGAAATGTATTACTTCTATGGGCATTCCAATGGATTTCCACATCATGTATATTTTATGATCATTATATATCTATGACCATTCTCTTTCATTTCATGTTTTAACATAATCACCTTAGCATTTCATATTTTAATTGAATAATATTGATATATTTTAATGTTTATTTTTTCAATTTCCAAGGATTTAAAAAAAATGTTGCATTTTATCAAATGCTTTTAATCCCATTTTTAAATTTTCTAATTTTTGTATTTTATGATAGATCACATTTATATAATCCTTAAATATAATTATTACTTGTATTTCTATGAAACATTTATATGAAAAATATATTGGCTTTGTAAAGCTTCTGCCAATACAGTACTAAATTATTTTAAATATCTGATTAATTTTTATCTATATGGATAATAAAAGCTAGTATTTTTTAAAGTGACTACTATACAGCAAGCACTTTCTCAAAAATCAGACAAGGAGCTACACAAATAATTATTAACAAGACGACCACCGGTTTACATTATGAATTAGAGTTGGCCAGGTGTGGTGGCTCACATCTGTAATTCCAGCACCTTTCCAGCATGCCTGTAATTCCTAGGCAGGTGGATTGGGGCAACATGGTGAAACCGCATCTTTAAAAAAAGAAATAAAAAATTTACCCAGGCATGGTGGCATGCACCTGTAGTCGCTGCCACCCTGGGAGGCTGAGGTGAAAGCATCACTTGAGCCCAGTAGGTCAAGGCTGTAGTTGGCTGTGATTGCACCACTGTACTTCAGCCTAGGTGACAGAGCAAGACTCAACGAAAGAAAGAAAGAAGGAAGGAAGGAAAAGAGAGAGAGACAAGAAAGAAGAAAGAAAGAAAAAGAAAGAAAGAAAGAAAGAAAGAAAGGGAAAGAAAGAAAGAAAAGAAAGAAAGAAAGAAAACAGGAAAAGCAGGAAACGCAATTTAGAGTTTAGAAGAATGGTGTTAACCAGACTTCAAATGATTGGGGAAGAATCATTGATTCTTCCAACGACGTGTCTTCCAATGATTCTGCCAATGATATGCGGCAAGTGTTCCATATTCTAAATTGGGCCCCTAGGTTTTCTTTAGAGCATTAGGAAAGAAAAGGTAAATTTGATTTTATTTATTTTTAAGGTAAAGAATAGAGAAGAAAATATATTTGGAAGGAAACGTGCGACGTTTCCTATCATTTTTCTTCCCATTTTTTAGTAGAAGGAGTGGATAAAAATACCTCCTCACACTGACATATCCTCTTTGAATCTGGGTACAGTGGACACTGTCTATTTCACATACGATTAGCCTGAGGTTTTGCTATCTACCTGAGATGGCTAAACAGGAGAGAGAAAATACTTCATCGGGAGCTAGCTACACGTACATAAATTTGGATTGTACCAGATACGCGCTATGCAAAAAAGGGAGCCAAGCTGATACCATTTAAAATGCTCCTTAGAAATAATATCTGGAGGAATTACATAATGCCAACAACAGGGTGGACATCTGGAAGTCCAGGCACTGAGAAATTCATAAGCAGTTAGCCCAAGTGAATGCATTGCCTCAGTCTGGAAAACTAAATTTAGACATTCTTTGAGCTGGCATGTCTTAAAGTTAAGAAACTTAAAATGTACCTTACTATAGAGTAATCTTTGGCCAGATTCCAAGCCCCAAGAGATCCAAAATCAAATCATTATGCAACCAATCAAGTGAAAATGTTTTTGCCCTTTAAACATATTTTCTAACTTCCTCCCGGCTGTTTTCCCTGGGAGGTCATACGCCATGATTAATAAGCAAAGGAGAAAAGTAGGAGAGCAATGTAGGGGATGAAAGAGTCTACCAAATGTCCATTTCCAAATTGGATCTCCAGCCTCATATAAGGCCAAGTCAGTAAAAAGAGGAATCTTTAAATAAAACTTGGAGTTTCACTATTACACAGGATAATTTAATTTTTGGTTACATAAATCTTTTGTGAGACTGAAAGTAACTGCAGAAACGGCTGTTGTCATTTTGTTGAACTACTAAAGTCACAAGAAATTCCTTTAATTTCATACAACAGAAGGGAAGAATTAGCCCCTCAGAAAGGGTTTAATCAAGAAGAGAAGATGTTTATTTATCTTGCATCATATGGAGTCCCACTCTAACTCTTGACTTACAATACAGTGGAAAATATGGCATAGTATTTCTAATACACCAAGACCGATATATTGCATAATTATAATATGCTTCAGCAATAAAAAGAGGTGTCTGGGACTCAGATGACCATATAACTTGAGTAAAAATTTTTTTTTTTTTTTTTTTTTTTTTTTAGATGGAGTCTCACTCTGTTGCCAGGCTGGAGTGCAGTGGCACGACCTCGGCTCACTGCAACCTCTGCCTCCCGGGTTCAAGCGATTCTTCTGCCTCAGCCTCCTGAGTAGCTGGGACTATGGGCACCTGCCACCACACTCAGCTAATTTTTTTTTTTTGTATTTTATTAGAGATGGGGTTTCACCATGTTGGCCAGGATGATCTCAATCTCCTGATCTCGTGATGCGCCCACTTCGGCCTCCCAAAGTGCTGGGATTACAGGTATGAGCCACTGTGCCCAGCCCATTTACCTTTACTTAAATATATATATATATATATATAGTATTTTCTTGCTTAATTGAACCACAGTAAATATAGCCATTCTTTTTTTAATGGAAGTTTGGATGATGTCTTCTTTCTAATGTTACAAACAAGGCAGCCATGAATATTTATGTACACATCTCTTGTTGAAAATAACGTTGTTTTATTTAGAATGCCTGACATATGCTCTTTCATTTTCTTTATTAAAAATATTAACACATTTTGTTTTAAATTTATTTATTCTATAAAAAATGTGATTAGACCAGTTTTACACTACTATATATATATTTTTTAAATGTATAAGTTTCAGAACACATGATTTTTTGTTCTCATAGTGGTCTTTTTTTCTCTGTGTCATTTATTTAGTTCTAAAAATAAATTTATTTTGTGTGCTTTTTATTGTTTAGACTATATTGTTCTGCTTTCATTTCCTCAGAAATTATCATTATACATAATGTTTTTAATTCATTGCTACATGTGTAAAACATACATTTAAGATTAACTGTTCTTGTCAAACAAGAGCAGTATCTTTTTATTTTCTCCTCGATAGTATAAGGATATCTTTAGGTTTTTGGAACTTCCAAATACCTTTCAATACAATTTGAAGTGTTAGATAACTATCATGTTTACTAAATGTTAGACACTCCATATCTTCTTTCCTAAGACAAGTGATTTAAAGTGTACTTTATCATTATGTTTTCACTTTATCGTTTGTTTGGATGTATTTATCTATTGGTTGCAAGTTACTTAACACTTTTTATGTGTGTGCAACAGGAAGAAGAAATGAAAGTGATCAAGAGCAGTACATTATCTAACTTTCTGTTTATTTGGAAATGCCTTGTGTTTGATTTTCTACATGGGTGACTATTTCCCTGAGTATAACATTCTTACTTTAGAATTCTTTTAGTATTCAAAAGATGCTATCACATTGCCGTCTGACATTTAATGTGAGTGAGTCTAGCCTGATTTTATTTCTTGGCAAATAAAGGAAATATGGGTCAATGCTAATAAAATACTGTAGTTAATTTTAATGGTTTTTTTCTGAGATTTATTTACATGTTATACATTGTGTGTTAAACTAGATGAATTGGCTTTTCTTTCTTCCAAAAAATACATTAATATAATGCTCAAATATCATTACTTACTTTTTTCCTTTTTTATTGTTTGGCCTGAATACATACGCAAAGTTCAGTGAAATAGTATTTTATTGCCAAAGAAAAATAAAAAGCACTAGATGCAAACAACATTATTTTCTTCATCATATATATAACCAAACATTTATTAAGAAAATTTTATTCAACTATATTTAGGTTATTTCTTCTAGTCTGAGAATTAAGTTTTTATGACATGTATTCTTCCAATCAATAAAAATTATAATATACAGATTGTTTGATTTTTTACATATGTATTATATATGTATTATTTTCTTTTATTATTTCTGTTCTTATTAAACTATCTTGTGAAGATTTGCCTTTTTTTAACACTAATTTACTCTTCTAAAATTTCACATTTATTTTCAACTTCCTTCAATGACTATTTTGACCCATTTAATTTTCAATTCTACCTCTATTGTTCCTTTGATTGGACAATATATTATTTGTTTTTGCATTTATTATCATGCCTCTATAAAATAAATATCAAAATACTTATTATTCAGCTGTTTGTTTGTAATTTACCTTCTTGTATTTTTAAAATAACAATTCTTGTCGATGTATTGATCCTATTACAGTAAGACATTTTGTCACCTCCCTATGAATATACCAAGAAATGTTTTTAAAATATTTTTATATAATTTTATAGTAAATTGTATGATTATAGCATGATCTCATTTTCATTATTGTGACAATCATCCCTTCCTGGAGCCTTAGTTCATCTCCCTTTGTCTGTTTTATCTCTTTTTTCTGTTTATTCATTGATATTAGTATTTGTAACAATCAAAGGCAATATTGACCAAGAGATAAAATCTTTGAATTGTTCTTGATAATGCTCACATTAATTTTATTCTAGTAAATTTATTTGCCAGAAGGAGAGCAAGGGGAGGAGTTTGCTGTGAAAACGTGTTAATCTTCATTATTCAACGTCACAGTTTAAATATCTATACACTAATTTAGTGAATATTTTCAGAGGATTTATCCACTGATGACTTAGACACATGAAATTTTAAATGCTGGACCACTTTTTAAAATGAACTTCCTATGTTACAATGCTCAGCTGGTATCAAATGTATCTTGTTCCCAGTAATATTGATGCTAGGAAAGGTAATGTTTGAATGGTTATAAATAAAAAAAAAAGGATGTTTTTGTGGATTGGTGAGTGTAGGAGTAGATCACTAACAACTTTTCAACTGCCCTCTGGCTAACTTAGAAGCGCCTTGAATTAAAAATTGGATAAATGCCTACTTATTTGTTGAATAAAGATAACGTGATTCATGGTTTATTCTGTTCAGGCTGCTATAGCAAAATATTATGAACCAGGTGGATTACAAATAACAGAAATTTATTTCTCATAGCTGTGAAGGCTGGCAAGTCTAAGATCAAGGTCCTGGCAGATTCAATGTCTGGGAGTATGATGAGCTTTCTGGCTCATTGACAGCCATCATTGCGCTATTTCACCATTGGTAGTGTCAACAAAAAGAGGCAAACTCTGTAAAACATTTGAAGAGGTTTATTCTGAGCCAAACATGAGTGACTAATGGCTCACGAAACAGTCCCAGAAAATCCTGAGAACATGTACCCAAAGTGGTAGGGTTATGGCTTGGTTTTATACATTTTAGGGAGACATAAGACCTCAATCAATATATATAGGATGTACATTGGTTCTGTCAAGAAAGGTGGGATAACTGTAAGCAGGAGCTTCCAAATCATAGGTAGATTCAAAGATTTTCTGATTGGCAATTGGCAATTGATTGAAAGAGATTTTATCTAAAGATCAAGAATCAATAGAAGGGACTGTCTGGGATTAAGACAAAGGGTCATGGAGACCAGGGTTCTTATTATGCAGATGAAGCTTCTAGGTAACAGGCTTCAGAGAGAATAGATTGTAAATGTAAATATTTCTTATCAGACTTAAAATGGTGCTAGACTCTTAGGTAATTCTCTCCTGGGTTTGAACAAAGACCTGAAAAGGGCAGGTGATTTTCTACATAATGTAGATTTTCCCAACATACAGCTTTGCAGGGCCATTTCAAAGTATGTCAAAAAATATACATATATTGGGTTAAAATACTTCAGTTTCTTTCACAGCCTGCTATTTGCCATGTTGGTGTCTTATTGCTACAAAGAATCTACTTTGTTAGTCGTAAGGTCTCTGTTTTAATGTTAATGCTAGTCAACTGAGCCTGAAATCTAAAGAGAGGGAAGTATAATGAGGTGTGTCCAAATACTCATTCCCATTATGATCTAAACTAGTGTTTCAGGTTTACTTTAGAATGTCCTTCAAGAAAAAGTGTCCGTTCAGTTGACTGGGGGACTCAGAATTTTGTTTTTGGTTTACAGTAGAAGGGGTGAGGAAGCTCTCTGAATCCTCTTTTATAAGGGCTCTGCAATTATAACATAATCACCTCCCAAAGGCCCCACCTTCTAATATCATACCTTGAAGGTTACAACTTCAACATATGAATTTGGGGTTGGGCTTGGGGTTAAGGGGCACAAATATTCAGACTATGGCAGCTCAGGACAAAACAAAGGAGACGTAAACGTTTTCCAGGACTGTAACACAACAGTGCTACAGAGGACATGTCATATGCTGGTTAACAGTTTTGCTAATTGTTTCATTTTCATATCCATTATGGGTCTTCCAGCCAGATTTCATTAATAGTTTGCAGTTTTCTTTCTTTCTTTCTTTCTTTTTTTTTTTGGAGATGGAATCTTGCTCTATCGCCCAGGCTGGAGTGCAGTGGTGTGATCTCGACTCACTACAACCTCTGTGTCCCGGGTTCAAGCGATTCTCCTGCCTCAGCCTACAGAGTAGCTGGGACTACAGGCGCGTGCCACCATGCATGGCTATTTTTTTTTTGTAGTTTTAGTAGAGATGGGGTGTCACTGTGTTAGCCAGGATGGTCTCGATCTCCTGACCTCGTGATTCGCCCACCTTGTCCTCCCAAAGTGCTGGGATTACAGGCATAAGCCACCGCGCCTGGCCTGGAGTTATTTTTTTAATATTGTGCATTGTATATTTTTTTCTGTTTTCATAGATTTATTCAGGAGAGTGTATGACATGATGAAACAGTGAGACAGTACTTGGTAGAGCTTAGTAGAGGCCACCTTAAATAGCAATCTCATTCCTTCTAGTTTTTCAGTCAAAGAAGAAAAAATACAAATGAAATATTTGATTGCACTAATCAAAACACACAGCAAAAATTCTGAGCAAAAGTGTCTCTGAAAAATTAGAGAACATTTAAATTTATTTCCCAAGTGAAAGAATAAGTTCGATAGTATAAGAATAGTAATTGGTATTTGTTTACACAGACACACATGTCAGAAGCATGAGAACCAGAGCAACTCCATCTTAAATAGGAGCTGGGTAAAATGAGGCTGAAACCTACTGGGCCGAATTCCCAGATGGCTAAGGCATTCTAAGTCGCAGGATGAGACAGGAAGTCAACACAAAATACAGGCCATAAAAACCTTGCTGATAAAGCAGGTTGCAGGAAAGGAGCTGGCAAAAACCCACCAAAACCAAAATGGTGACGAAAGTGACCTCTGGTTGTCCTCACTGCTACACTCCCATCAGTACCATGACAGTTTACAAATGTCATGGCAACATCAGGAAGTTACTCTATATGGTCTTAAAAGGGGAGGCATAAATAATCCACCCCTTGTTTAGCATATCATCAAGAAATTACCATAAAAATGGGCAATCAACAGCCCTCCGGGCTGCTCTGACTATGGAGTAGCTATTCTTTGATTCCTTTACTTTCTTAAAAAACTAGCTTTCACTTTGCAATGTGGACTCCCCCAGAATTCTTTCTTGAGTGATATCCAAGAACTCTCTTTTGGGGTCTGGATCAGGATGCCTTCCTGTAACACACAAACCACCACCATCAACAACAAAGCATTCCTTCTTTATAAAGATACACTTCCAGGCATATACCTCCCTTGGTGTGGATATTTTTATATTTGGGTGGTCTGCTGTAGTAAGGTAATAATAATTAAGAAGTTCCAAAACAAAGTAATGATAAGGACTCAAGGTGATGGATACCGGAAATGCCTGACTAGGTCATAACATATTCTATGCATGTAGAGAGCTCTTACATGTACCCCAGAAATATGTAACACATTATGTATCAATAACAGAAAAATATGTAAAATAAAATAATTTTTTAAAAAGCAGTTACATACAAAATAAGACCCTATTGATTTTTGTTACTGTTTTACGAATTAGAAAAGCAAAGACCAACATTGGCTTATAGTCACATAACTAACTAGGAATAAATTAGAAAAAAAAATCTTTTTTTTTTTTCACAGATATCAAGTTATTTATTGAACAACTATAATGTAAGAAGACTGTAATTACCAAACATTCCTGGGTTTGTGGCAACCATACGGCCCTAATTTGACATGCAGACATTTTAGCAAACTTCTCTTTTTAAAATCCAGTAAATGTATTTAATGCTACAGTGTTATTAAATGAATATTATAGCTTACCATCAATTGGATCTTAGAATCACAGAAAATTTCATTTGCTCAATGAACTATCAATAGGAACTAAAAATAGGTAAGTAATTATTCTTCAGTATAAGAAAGTTTTGGTCTACTTGAAAAAATATATGTATGTATTATATTTAGATTCTTTATAGATATGTTTGATATATGTGTATATATACTTATATGTATATTATATTTATGTATTTGTGTATATATGCATATATAAAAAATAAGGAAAGAATAAAATCTAAAAAAATACAATATTAAAATGAATACTTCAAAATGCTATCTATATTTTAAAGGAATTCTTTTTTACTGAGAAAAATATCCTGGTAAAACATTAGTCTATGTTCTAAAAATTCAAACTAAATCACTAAAGCTACATGTTGTGTTAAAATAAAATAAGTAGACTCTTTCTCTGAGTTTTATTAGACTGAGTTGAGATAGGTAACAATTCACAAAGACAAATTGAGAAAATGTTATTATTTCAAAAATTGATGATTATTCGTCCAATAAATAATGTGATATAAAGTCATTTTATTACTCCTCAAAATTTCATAAGACTATGAAGTACTTCATTACTGTCTTTAGATATCATTTCTTCTGCTCCTTCAAAAGAATTTCCACCAAGATGCAATCAGTATTTGTCAAATTTTCAATCATTTTATCATTCAAATGCTTGTAAACATTTAAGCATTATATCTAATCTCACTTAAATTATTCAGAAAAATGCTTAACTGTGAAGAAACTATAGATATTACACTATATGTTGACAAATATTACATTGTTGACAACTTAATTTTTATTATCTAATGTTTGCTCTGTAAGCTCATTTTAACTTTATAAAAATTTATGTAGGAAATGTTATTGGCTATTTAAAGTTGTATTTACTTTCTTATTTTAAACTTAAAGTTAGTACTTTTCTCTAAAATATCACTTTTAACAAAATATCTATTAAGCATGAAATCAAAATATGTGTACACATGTACACTGATTTATCACCAAAATTTTTAACACTTCCTCTCTCCACCATCCAGACAATATGGTAATCAATAAGAAAAAAAATTGAAGAAACATAAAATATAGGCCATAATATTATTAAAATTAAGATGACTGGCAAATGTCAGTTAGTGTAATTAAAAGCCTAATTTACACTCAATATGAATAATATTTATCAGATTATTTATTCATTTAGCAAATTGCATTATTGAATTTGACATCTATTATGTACCGGGACAATATTGTATATTATAAAACCTATTCATTAGTTGTCTCTTTAAGAACAGATTATTCTGTTTTCAGGATTGTTCTACTAATCAAAGTATTATGCTGGAGAGCAGAAAGAATGCATATGTCATTTGCAAATAAATGATTAGCAATTCTCAATTCCCCACAATAGAAAATTACTTAATATTATCACATAGTTACTATACTATGCAAGGGAAGAGTGACTCCATCTGGGACAATCATCAGCATCTTTGCAACTATTTACACAAATTCAGTAAAAAAGGTAGAGGACTGCCAACATTTTCCTTTAGAGAGATATAATGACTGGCATTATCACCGACTGGGATATCTTTTTTCAAATGATTATTGATCTAGTTTGGATCTGTATCCCTATCCAAATCTCATGTTGAATTGTAATCTCAGTGTAGGAGGTGAGGCATGGTAGGAGGGGATTGGATCATAGGGGCAGCTTTCCTCCTTTGGGGCTAATCTGGTCATAGAGTTCTTGTGAGATCTGGTTGTTTAAAAGTGTGCGACACCTTCCCTCTCACTCTTCCTCCTGTTTCGACCAAATAAACGCTTGCCTGCTTTCCCTTTGCCTTCTGCCATGAGTAAAAGCTCCCTGAGGCCTCCTCAGCCATGCTTCCTGTACAACCTTCAAAATCATAAGCCAGTTAAACTTCTTTTTTTTTTATAAATTACCCAGTCTCAGGCATTTCTTCATAGCAATGCAAAATCAAACTAATACAATAATAGTTTACTATGTAATCCATATTTACTGATGTTCCCATTATTAATTATGGTTTCCAAGATAATGGAACTAGACAATAAAATATAAATTTTTAATTTTAAAATTATGAATTTCTCTGATAAAATATTTTCTTCTCTTCAGTATATAGTTATCAGAGAAATAATCACATAATTGGCATTATTTCAAAGATGTACAATGGAACAAGTGTGACTGTAATATTTAATGAGGAAAAACAAGTCACCATCTAATTTTTGACTCTATAAGGAAAATCAATTTTTAAAAATGCAAATTCCAATATCCAAAACCGTATTTATTTTTATTTTTGTGCTTATTTTTCCATATTATATGCTTTAAAGATTTTGTTAACTTTCTAACTAGAGTATTACTTCTTTTAGAATAATTCTTTCCATGCAGTATTAAACCTAAATTAAAAAGAATAATTCTTGTTTGAACACGTTATATTATTTAAATATAGATATATTCGTTCTTGCACTTACTGGCTTTTGCTTCATTAATACATATCAAAGTAACATGTAAAATTCATATATTATTGTCTCAGCTTAATAAATTATAGAGCAGAACACTTTTAATGACACAAATCCATTAATCTATATCCACATCTGCAGTATTTTTTACCTAGTAACTTCTCTGTATTTTCTTAGATTTTGAATATATAAAAATCCAGAGCATCGTTTTCACAAAGTAAACATTTCATCTATATTTTTGGATGCTGCGTTTCACTCTTAAGTGGTCAAAAATAGTGTTTTATTTTAATCAAGGAAAATAAAATCTAGACAGACAAGGTAAATATCTAGGTAAACTAAGACACAGCCATAAACATAAAACTTAAGGCGAAACTACTAAAAAAATTCCCATTAGCAGGTCTGGGATGTAAAAAATATAATTTAGATATGTGATAAACCATGTTCATCAAATGAAATTAATAAATGATCATTATGTTATGCTAACTAATAATGGCTTATGAATTATGTTTACCACATGGAAGAAGAAATAGAAAATATGTTAATTCTAACTGTAGTCAGAGCTGCACCACTGCACACATTCAATAAACATCTTTCACATCACATATGTAAGGCAATGTCTGGAGTTGGAAGACATAAAGTTTGTAGCTGTGCACAGTGCCCTTCTATACCAAGGATTTTGGTGCAGGAGATCACACCTATGAGTGCAAATGTAATCTAAATTCCTCAATTTTGCAAACACCTATTCTTCCCCAAAGTATTGGTTTAAGATTTAGCAATACATTTAATCACCACAAATTAGTTCATTCATTTGCCAAATGGAAATGAAATTAGTGTAGTATTACAATTATTCTTGTAAAAGTTAAATTAAATAATACCTACCAAACTAATTGATTCAGCCTATATACATAATTGAAAGCATAACTGTTGTTACCACTAAATTAAATTATTTTAATTTCATATAATTGTTATTCAATAACATAAGCCAAAAGTTTTCATTGCAAAATGAACCACTATGCTTTATAGAGTGATAACAATTTTAAAACATATTTTAAAATACTACTAGGTACTCACAATAAAGAAAATATTACTTTAGAGACCCCAAACAAATGATTGATGTGCAAGCTGAAGAAAAACACATTAAATCATAAATATTATTTTATTTCCTTAAATATTGAAGAGTGTGGCTCTTTTAGAAAAGAGAATGTAAACAGATTCTTGAAGTGTTATCACCAAATCATGTCTAAACAATGTAAAATCAGTCCAGAGTGTTTCAGAGCAAACCTCTAAAAGTAATGATGTGTAATTCCTGTATAGCATACACAGGTTACTTCAGGGAAATCTCATTTCTCTTTATCACAAAAGAAAGAATTCAGAAAAATAATTGTCAGAGTCAGTACGATAACCTGAAGCTATAACAGAAAAGTGGTTAACAGACAGAGGCAAAAACTTTTAAAAAAGAAGAAAAAAACACTGATAAGAATATATATAACAGAATGCAAATGGCCCATTATTAAGAGGACATAAGGATTTCTAGTAAGCCTGATGTATTTTCATTAGCAAAATTGCATTTTATATGTCAAAATGCTGTGGTGATCAATTATTTTTACCGTACAACTAAATAGAGTTAAAGGTACACCAAGAGACATGGACACTCTTTCTTCAGAGTGAATTTCACTGGTTATGTCACACAATTTTATATTTAGAACCAACCAACTCAATTACATATCTCAATCTCAGGTTTATCTGTCTTAGTAGTTAAATGTATTAGTCCATTTTCACTCTGCTATGAAGAAATACATAAGACTGGGTAATTTATAAAGGAAAGAGGTTTAACTGACTCACAGTTCCACATGGCTGCAGAGGCCTCAGGAAGCTTACAGTCACAGTGGAAGGGGAAGGAAACGTGTCCTTCTTCACATGGTGGCAAGAGATAAAATTGCCAAGTAAAGTGTGAGAAGCCCCTGATAAAACCATCAGATCTTGGGAGAATCCACTTACTATCACCAGAACAGCATGAGGGTAATTGCCCTTATGATTACCTCCCACAAGGTCACTCCCACGACACATGAGGATTATGGGAACTACAATTCAAGATGAGAATTGGGTAGGGACACAACCAAACCACATCATTAAACATATTTCTATTTCTATATCTATTTTACTCCTTTATACTTCAGCATTCAGGAAATTTAAAAGAAATTTGACTGATTCACAAAATACTTATTCAATTTTTATTCATCTATTTAACAGACATTTATTGAGCCTTCATTATGCTAGGCACACAGCTTTAGACCCTAGGAATACGCTGATGAGGAAAACATACTCTTTCATTAAGTTTACCTTCTACTGAGGGAGTTTGAAAGTAATCAAGATAAATATATTAAATATGCAACATGTTATATGGCAACAAAAACAAAGGAGAAAAGTAAAGCAGGAAAAGGAAAATAAGAAATGTTGAAAAGGTTTTGCAATAGCTTCAAATTTGGATCCTGAGCTACTGAAAGATCATTTTTACCATTTACCAAAATGAGAAAGACTATGAAAAGACAAGGCATGTGGGGAATATCAGAAGCTCAGTTCTAGGTGCATTGTTTTTGATGTTTGTTTATTATTCCTTAAGATTCAAGATTCTGTGTTTCCTGGGAGAGATCTAGGCTAGAAACGCAAACTTGTGAAATATTAGTATATGTATGTATTTAATATGGAAAAGCAGGAAGCTGTATGACATCACTGAAGGAGTAAATATGGATAGAAAGAGACTCAGTCCAAGGACTGAGCCCTAACACACTCCAGTATTAAGAGGTTAGAATATTTAGATGAAGAGAATCCAGCAAAGCATACTGAGGTACATTGTTTAAAATAGGAGGAAAACAGGATGAGTGTGGTAAACTAAAAACCAACTGAAGAAAGTGTTCCAATGAAAATTAAATGTGCTAAATGTTGTTGGTATTAAAGACAGATGAATATTGACAAATAATAATAGGATTCAGCAACATGGATATCATTGGAAAACATGACAGGAAAAGTCTTGTGGTTGGCTGGAATAGGTGGAGTGGGTTCAAAGATTTCAAAATGTTAAATGAAATGAGTGAATAAGGCCAGCTCAATTAGTTGAGGTTAATCAAACCAGCTTTCACACAAGTCACAGACACAACCATCACTGTTTTTTCCAAAGAGGTTCTCAGGAGGTTTAGTATTTATACATTTTCCCAAAAAGAGGGGAGGATGCGGTGAGACAAATCATTACATATGTGTGAGATTTTAGTTAGTGCCCAGTAAATCTACATTTTACATAAGATAAAGTGAACATTTGAAGAAAAAGGAAATAGAATAAGAAAACAATTACGCAGATTTCTGGGTAGGGGGTGAAGGAACAATTGATCTCATCTCACCTTTGTTTTGCACCAGAAATATAAACTAATAATGGACATCTATCAGTGTGTAAGCCAACAGACTTTGGTTTTAGGAGACAGACATCCATTGCAGATCTAGAGTTTCAATTTACATGACCTTGTTTTGTGGGAAGATATACATTTTGAAGGTTTTGAGGCTGGTAAAGAATTTACTTATGAGTGTTTTTGTGGGGAGTAGTCATCAGGAAATGTCTGAGGTTTTTGCCTTACTGTGGGGTCTGTCTAATGGATAATGGGTTTTGTTTGTTTGTTTGTTTTTTGGAGACAGGATCTCCACCAGAATGCAGTGGCATGACCATGGTTCACTGCAGCTTCTGCCTCCTGAGCTCCAGCGATCTTCCCACCTCAGCTTCCCGAGTAGCTGGGACCACAGGCACATGCCACCACATCCAGCTAATTTTGGTATTATTTGCAGAGAAGGGGTTTTGCCATGTTGCCCAGGCTGGTCTCAAACTTCTGGGCTGAAGCCATCTAACCACTTTGGCCTCCCAAAGTGCTGGGATTACAGGCATGAGCCACCACTGTATAATGTTTTGACACCAGATTGTAAAGTAAAAGTTATTCATGTTATTCATCAGGGAAGAGGACGGCAGCATAGGGTGACTCAGTCTCCAAGCTTAACTTTCCCTTTGGCATAAGGAGTTTTGGTGTCCTGAGATTGTATTTTCCAAGAGAAATTGGAAGCAGTTTTAACAGACAAATCTTTGTAGAGTCTTGTGCAAAGCAAAGGACTATAATTGTAAAAGGATGGAAAGACAAGACAATAGTGCATCATTTTTTTTTTTATTTTTTGGTTGAGACAGAAATTATGTCACATTTATATGTTTATGGAAACAATCCAAAATAGGAATATTTGATGCTAGAGAAGAAAAGAAAGGATAGTATTGTAAGAGTAAATACAAATCTGACGAAAAATAATAATAATTTTCCTTTCTGTAAGAAGGAAAAGAAACTACTTCTCATTTCTTTTTTCTTAGAGCAGTTTCTTTAGAGAGCTGGTCATTGTAAATTCTTTTTCTGCTTCTTTGATATGTATGTAAATCATTGTAAATGCAAAATAAACATCTTGCTGATTTTATGGCCCAGGGATGTTTTTCTCAAGGACCTGGGACGTATGCCTTTGAAATGCAACCATCAAGGAATATAGAGCCTCTATCTCCAGTTTCTCTGGGAGTGTAGGAGACTAACTTCAGTGGGTACCTCACTCCAAGCTGCAAAACTACTATCCATCATAAATGTATCATTTACTTTTACTTTAAATAAAGCCAATTAGCTGACACAATCACAAGTACCAGGTGAATTTAGGATGAACCATGCGTAACAAATGTTGCTGTCATGTCCTCTTCAAAACAAGTATGTATTGAGCACATGTATGTAAAGAGCTGTATCTGCTTGGCTTAACAAAGGATGAGTTCTTTCTGTCTTTGTATTCTCTTTAGCAGGCTGCCTATGATGTGCATCACATTCTGATTTAAGGCTTATTCAGTAATAAAACTTTTCTTTCTATTCTTTTGTGGGGGTGTTTTTGGGTTGGCAGGAAATTTTGTTTTTAATGATATTTTCCTGACAACATTCAGTGAGTCAGTACAGGGATTGGTTTTAGCTAGGAGCTCAGGTAGTTCATCTCTGGAACAGAACAGAAGGTACAGTACGTGGTTACAGAAAAGAAAAGTGTGTAGGAATGGTGATGGAAACTCTTTTGATTGTTCCTCTTTTCTCAGTGAAAAAAGGAAGTGATATCAATAATAAGAGATAGGATGTGGTTCATTGTTTGAAGTGCAAAAGGAATCTAAGATCACAGATTCTAACCTAGTAGAGTAGAGCGATAAAGGCGATGGAATATAAAATTTTTTCTAGGCATTGCTAAAGGCCAGAGAAGAGTAGTGCTGATTAATTTAAACTTCAACCAGTCAGGATAAAGGTATTTTTTCCCATGTATCTTGAAGCACACTAGTTCTTTCACTAACTTGGTGAAGAGTTATTGGGCTAAGTTTTAGACAAGTAAGCCTGAAAAACAATGAAAAAAAGAGGAAATAATTGACAGTTTTAAGTAAGTGAATAATTCTAGTGATTGATCATAGAATTTACCTGATACATACATTTCAAATAGTCAAAACATATTATTAATTGCCTACAAGAGACAAGAATAAAACATAAATATAAACAACAGAATAAAACATAAAGAACAGAATATCCCTTATATTCCATGAGAGAGAGCACTGTGAATTTATGTAAACACATTAGTAAATGAGCATTTATTAGAGGTATTAAGTGCAGGGAACAATATAAAATGGAAGGCTATCTTAGAGATAAAGCTGAAAATGGTCTTTGATCTTTATGGTCAGGGTAGGCCTGACTGCAGGGGGTGCATTTGAAGTGAGACCTGAACCCAGAAGGCTACACTTGGAAGATTCCAGGGAATCATATCTGCCCTCCCTGCCAGCCAAATTGGCAGTGAGAACAAAGGTAGAATGAGTTTGACATATTTAGGGAGATCAAGTGTTTATAGCATAATCAATGAGGGTTAGCTGGTGTAGGATGAGGGGACTGGAGGGGTTGGTGGGAGCCAGATCAGGGAAGAGTCTAGGTAGGATCTTATTCAGAATACAGTGGAAAGACTGGATACATTTAATCTGGAGACATATGCCTTTAAAAATGTACCCCTTAACAATATCAACATGGCAGTTATATGGTAAATGGATGTCAGAGGCTAGAGTAGAGGAAGAAAGACAGGAACAGGATTCTTATGCAGCGCAGGTAGGAAATAATCCTGTCTCAGACTAGGGCTTTAGGAGTACAGGTGATAAAAGTAACCAAATTCAGGAGATTTCCTGGAGAGTGGGCCATCAATTATTCGTAACGAATAGGTAATATGGGTAAAATAAATAAGGGGATGAATCTAAGGTGAAAAATAAATCTTGCCTTCAGGAGCTGGGTGTGGGTTCGTGGTATTTCACTGAGCTCAGCAACAATTGGGATGAAAGCCAGTTAGACCCCCAAAATGATTTCATGCGACTTCTTTCAATTTTATACTTAGGCAGACATTTTTTTTTTTTCTGTGCTCCTTGTCAAACGCTCACCCCTGATTGCTACTCTTGAGTATTTTCTTTAAAGTTGTGGGAGCCTCTGTATAGCATCTAAGAAAATATTAAATGTACAAGAAAATTAAACAACTAGAAGAAGTCCTCACTTGATGGATAATGGTTGGAGTGGGCAAGTATCCCAACCTCTTGTCCTTCAGATGAACAGTCATAAGAGGCATTTTCTTTCAAAGGTTCTGGTAAAATTGAGCACCAGTGACCCATATGAGCAATCTCACTAATATACTCTGTATTGCCTTTCCCCCTCTGTCTCGCCTTTCCCCCTCTCTGTCTCACACTCTGTTCCCTCAGTCTTCCTTCATGGTGTCATCTTCCAAATAAACTGGCTGTAATTAAATCCTTGTCATAGGTTCTGCTTTCAGGTTAAGCCAAACTGAATCCTATTGTTGCAGGACTTTTCCTTATTTCAGCTAAAGATGGGGTCCTTGTCCATTCCACGGCCACAAAGATTTAGGTTTGCAGACGATTTGAAGGGTGAGTAAGGCAGAGTTTTATTGGGTGAAAAGGAAGAGAAGGGGGAAACAGGGGCTCTCACAAAGCCAGAGTCCCTGCTAGAGCTCTTCCCACCCCCAATTCAAATCTCAGGTTCCACGTTTGAAGGGAAGGAGCCTGACTCCTGCCAGCTGCAAAGGGTGTCAACTTCTGTGGCTCCACCCCCGTGTGCAGGCTGCTTGGAGTTTCTCCAGGGACCCTTTCTCATCTTGATGTCTCAATATACTTTTATTCAAGAAAACATTCCAATTAAAAAAAAAAGTCCAGGGATCCAAATGAGAGGGAGAAAGATAGAAGAAAATCAAATGAGCCTCAGAAAAGGAATTCGATGTGGAAAATTTGAGACCTAGAACTATGTGTTTAGCTAGAGTATACAACTAATATGAACGAAAAAATCCTTTTTCAGATATGCAGCACTTCAGGATATGCAGTTTTTTATCTTTCTGAAATATGGATGCATTCAGCAAAACATCAACAAAAAATAGTTAAAAACTATGATTCAAAAGAGCATCAGTGTGCTCTGGTGGTATTTAGGGTCTGGTTGCGATTGCTTATGACTAGAGTAACTGAGATATCTTAGTAGCCTTACAGGATACACATTTGAAGATCTACTTAGAGGAAATTCGAAGATCAAAGAGGTCTGCCTGTATTTAGTGAGGCTCAATCTGTGGTCAAGTGTTCATTTTTCTTAAGACCTGAGATAAAAACAGGGGAGAAAAAAAAATAAGCTTTTGAGTCTTTACTTTTTAGTATTTTCTGGTAGTAACAAAAAAATTAAGTATGTTTTTTCAGATACTGTTCCAATATACAGAGAATATTGCAATATTGATTTGAAAGGTACAATACAAATTACAAGATAAATGCTAAATAGAAATAATAAGCTGGGGGTGGTAACTCATGCCTGTAATCCCAGCCCTCTGGAAGGCTGAGCCCAGGAGTTCAAGGCTGAAGTGAGCTATGATTGCACCACTGCACTCCAGCCTGGGTGACATAAGGAAACTCTGTTTCAAAAAAAAAAAAAAAAAGAAGAGGAAAGAAGTAGTAATCCTTTTTATTATTAATTTCAAAATAGCAATGCACTATCATATGAACTCTGCTTTGGATATCTCTGCTACCCAGTATTAAATTTAAAAACAAATTCCCAAAGTAGATTGAGTCACACCTAACTTTATAGTGCAAAAGAGTTTTTACATATGAAAATATATTTCTTCTTTGATATCTTCTTTATCCATAGGCAACCTACTGCCCAATAGGCTGAGAATGCAGCTCTGTGCTTCTTAACATTTAGGAAAATTTTTTCGACAAGTAAATTGCAAAAAAGTATCTTAAGATAATTTATCTTCTGTTTTTGTTTGTTTGTTTGTTCCCCAATTATAAAATGTTAGAGGAGAATGGGGCTGAAGAAAGAGAGAATACAGTGATGGAGGCAAGCAAGGGGAGAAGAGGGAAGCCAGATGGAGCAGGAGGATCCAGAAGGAAAAGAAAAGGAAGGGAGAGAAAGGGAAGGGAGAGGAAGAGAAAGGAGAAAGACTGTTAGTTTATGTCCTCAGATTGAAAGGAAATTTTCCAGAAACACCCGGAGATATTTAGAATTCTTCCCTAATTTTCAGCTTCTCTCTGAAAGCCTGGCAGGGCTGCAAAGTGTTCATGTGGTACAAGGGAGGATTCTCAAATGCTGGATTTTGCCAAACAATTTGGTAACCAGTGTGGAACAGCAGAAGACCTGAAGAAAACTCAGGGGCTTTAATAAAGGCGATAATATCTGTAACTCTTCAACTAACGACTAAAGGGACATTCAGACACTTAGGACCCAAGAAATCAAGTTCTGTCCTCAAGGCTAAAGAAGACTAATGATAGTGAAGATAAAATGCCCCATTCCCCTGTTGGGAATAAATGTTTAAAATCAAGATCTACTTGTTTTATCAAAAATACATAGATGAGGCAACCTAGAAAGACCTCTTCTCTGGAAAAGAATTTTTAAAAACAATTAGCTGGGTATGGTGGCATCTACCTGTAATTCCAGTGTTTTGGGAGGCAGACGAAAGAGGATTGTTTGAGACCAGGAGGTCGAGACCAGCTCAGGCAACAAAACAAGACTCCAAGTCTACAAAAAATAAAAAATAAAACAAATTAGCTGGGCATGGTGGTATGTGCCAGCTCCTTGGGAGGCTGAGATAGGAGGATCGCTTGAGCCCAGGAGTATGAGGCTGCACCAGCTAGGATCAAGCCACTGCACTCCAGAATGCACTCAAAAAAAAATAAACAAATAAATAGGTAGATGAAATATGTTTGTATGTAGTGTTTATAAGCTAAAATTCAGGCCAGTTTAATTAATTGCCTCTTTTCTGGGCATTTAGGCATAGGAGTGAAAATAAAGTGAAATCCAGGATATATGAGCCTAAAAGTGATTTTAATTTGAGTAGAAATTAGGCCAATGTGCTTTAACCTCTTCTCTGACAACAGTTCCAAATGGAGTTAAAGGCTGCTAACTGAACCATGTGTGCAGGTAGTGACTAAAATGTTTTAGTAACGATACAAAAAGTGCAGCAAAATGACAGTAGGTGTGCATTTTACCTTGTCGTTTATAGGTTATTTTAATTTAAACACATTTAGTCAGATATGTTGGTTCTCAGTTCTTCTAGAAGCATATGCTGAGGTGAATATTTGAATGGAAGTAGTTTATTTCAGTAGTGATCCAAGAAACACTGACAAGGAATAAGGAAGTGAGACAAGGAAGGACAAAAAACCAACATTATCGCATTAGCAGACAAGCTACTGCAGTGGGTAATTGGAGCTTAATCTTTCAGGAGAACTGTGAGAGCAGATATAGAACAAGCACTTCAGTTGTTCCTCCCACAGGACAAGGGAGCTGGGATGTCAGTGCTTGGCCCTCCATCAGTCATTGATTGAGGGCCGCTCCTGGGATACCTTAATGTGAGCACATCTGGTTGGCCCTGTGTGTGCTGAAAATTGAACCCCAATAGCCAGAGAAAGCCCTCAGGCATAAACAATGAACACTGACATTTGGAAGTCCAGCTCAAATACACTGAAGTGATAACTGTGAAGAATTAAGGAGAGCATAGGCTGTATTTTGTGTCATAGATGCACCAATGTTTATTTTCCGATGCCTGCCTGCTTGATTTATTTATATATACATTACCTGCATGGCCTTAATACATCTTTAAATTCATAACTTTTGACGTCGCAACTCCTTGAGAGTTGTGATTACAAATTTCTCACTTGTAAAACAATGCTAAAATGATGTTTTGTAGGAATTTTGAAGGGAAAATCAAATTCAAATGAACTTGTGTTAAATTACCATTCTGTAAGCATTTGCAGGCAATCCAAACTTCACTTGTGTGGAGGAAGAAATGTCTCAGAAATTTTCAAAACGTGAATAAGTAATTGATGACTTAGCAAACATATAAAAATCTTTTTTTTTTTCATTTTTGACATGAGGTTATTTGTTTAATTAGCAAATTGGAAAGTTTTTATATTCTATATTTCATCTTAAGGGTTTTATACAACTTGTGTAATTGAACTAAAATTATAGGTCATTCTGAAAGTTAATAGGAGAAAGAAAGAAGTAATTCAAATTTAGTAGTCCTTGCTTTGATGGTTAATTGATTTGGAACTTTGTAGAGCAATAGACTAGGGAATAGTTCTCAAGTTCTATGCTCATTCTAGTGCCATCTAATGCAATTAATACTTAGACAAGTGAAAGAAAATTGGGTCAAAACATTTATTTATTAAAATCTTAAAAATAAACCAAAAAATCAAATCAAATGAACAAAATGTACAATATGAATCAGTGCTAAATATATTGACTATTTATTACCTATTTTTAAAAGTCCATTATTTACCAGACATGTACTTATTCAAAACCCACACATGCTTACAACATTATAGATGTTAAGAATGTTGTACACATTGTGATATCAAGAGAGACAGAGTCTAATGCCTTCTTTGGCTAGGCCATCTAAATGCAAATTCCAGGCATGTTTCTTAAAAATCCATGTGTGATATAATCATTTCTTTCTAGAGTTTTAAAAATATAACCCCAGTTATCTACATATTAATTTGTGCTGGTGTGTATGTAAGTGAATACTAGAAATTTCAACATTTGGATTACAAATAATGGCTACAATGATAGTATTTTAAGCCTCATTGCTTCCAAAAATAGCTTGATAAGAAATTAAGATGATCACTTAAAGCTAAAAGGTTTGATTGTAATTTCTGATCTTAACCTTGATTAAGGAAGATAAAAGAATGCCACACACTTTCATTGTATGTTGTTCTACAACATTTATTGAAATACATTGCAAAGAAAACATAATTAGAAACAAGTAATTCATTTTACAATATTAAACTAAAAAGAAAAGTCACTGAATTTTAGAATTTGAGTAGATTTTAGAAATAATGCTTTTTGGAATTATTATTTTTGCAAGTGATAAAAGTGACCCTGCGTTTTATTGATATACCAAGCTAAAATAGTTAAAATCAGCAGCAGTGCTGACATTTGAGCACAGGAATATGTCCTTTCTCCGGAGCTTATGCATAATATGTCATTACTTCATTAAGAATGACAAGGAATCTACTCTTCTGCAAATACCTTTAATTATGTTTTTCACCTAGGAGAGTCAATATCTCTGTATTCCCCTAACTATGCAGTGCTGGTGATCTAGCATCTACAGCCCTGATTACAGTCCTATTGTAAATGGAGCAGAATATGTTAAATGTTTACGGGGAACACAGCAGGGATTTTAGCTGTTTGTGGATGTGTATGCTCTAGATTATAAATAAATCCCTGCATAGCACAACACAGCAACATAACAACACTCAGCCCTCGCAGTGACCTTAAATGAAAAGCCCCAGGCATCTCTACCCAGCCACTTACTCATTCCATTTGATAGCATTTTGGCTGATAGAATGAAAGAGGAAAAAGCTTTATCTGTATACTCCACGAAAATATTATAAATGAAAAGTAGAGAAAACATGACTGTACTGGGAGTGAAATAATAGTGAATGATCCTTCCACTGAAAATCATGAATGAACAATTCTCCTACAGAATTATTCATTAGACTAAATGTCAAAGATGCTAATATATGCTGATATATATTATATGGAGCCAGTTATATCCCAAATTCAAGTTTCTCTCTGCGTTTGTTAATCATCTCTTAAACATATATTAATCAGTTGAGGGATTAATTTGTTAATTTTTGTTTTTAAATTTAGTTTATTTGAGTACTGGGCAGTGACTTTTGTACTACACAGTTATTGCATTCTATATGACTAAGTAAATACATTCTATACCCATAATAGTACCTTAAATGTATTAGCATAACAAGTGATAAAATATATGACTTAAAGATACTTTGAAACTTGCACATATTACAAAGGTAATTAAATGTACTTGCATTTACAAAAAGATTCTCAATTGTGTGTACAAAGCTAACTTCTTAATATCTGATTTGAATTTTAAAAATACATATAAGTGTCATAATCCTCAAACATTGTGTTATATCTCAACAAAAGAATCATATTGCAATGTTTGATTTGAGAGGAGCTTGCCAGTAGCTACAAGACATACATTTTACCTAAACCATGTTCATTAAGTACCAGTGAATATGTAAATATTTCACATACATTTTCTCTTAGCATATCAAAGTCAGCACCTTCAAAATGAAGTTAAACCTTATGAAATGTAATTTGGAGTATTATAATAGAATGGCATTAGGTGAAATATGTGAGAGCATTTTGAAAATGAAAACTAGTCTATAAATATTACCTCTAGCTAAATGCTGAAGTCATAGATAGTTAAAAAAAATAATTCAAAGTGTGCAAAGCCCAGTAAGCAAACCCTTATTGAGAAAGATGCTTTTCAGGAAAGTAGATAAATTACTATTTTTGGCTAATCATTTATCTCCAATTCTAGTAGGATCATTGTGCTCCTGAGCTCTGGATATCTTATTTTGTGTCTCTAAGTCTAATCACTTCCAGTTCATTGATCTTGCTAGAATTTTAGGCCATAAATGAATGTAAGCGACTGTTATCACTCTTTTGTATGCCCTTGATTTTAATATGGTTTTGCTAACACATGGAATACAACAGAAATATTTTTAAAATCTGTGTCATTTTAATATTCTTCCAGAGTCTGAAGGGATTTTAAATGTCATAAGTCACAAGTTTTCCATTTCTATAGGTGCAGAAACTACAATTTTAAGTGATTTCCTCTATGTTTGGTAAATAGGTAATAGCATGAGCAGGTTAGAAAAAAAGAACCATCCAAGAAATAAGATGGATGGTAGCATTAGAAAACAGGTTAAATTTCAGTATCTGCCATTTATTGGGTCTATGATTTACAGTCTCAGTAATTTATTATCACTCACCCTCAGATCTTAGATTTGGGAAACTATATAAATTAAAAATACATCAAATTAAGAGAATTTTATTGCTCATCCAATGCTATGGAAACACCATAATTTAAAATTCATTTAGAAGATTCTTTGGATGTTTACTTGTAAAGGGAAATGTTATATATTCAACTTGAATAAAGTAATTTATATAGCTGATGAGCATTTTATACTAGCTTATTTAAACTTAAAACAAAAATATTCCTAGAGACCTTTTTATTCCCCCTAGATAGTCTACTTTCAAATAACAATTTTTGTTGAGGCCAAAGCAGTCCCATAAGTCTAAAATGTAGATTTTCATGTGAGTAATAAAGAAACCTAATCATTTCACTGCAGAAAACCCTAGACTTAAGTTGTCAATTGACCAAATAACCAGAGATTTCTCAAAAAATTACATAAATATAGCAAGTCTATTAATTTTGTTATATAAATAAACAATACAAGATGTGAACACATATTTTATACTTGTTTTTAATTAAAATTAATGTTGAAATAATTCTTGGATTAAAAGTATTTGTCATTATTTTAATTATTTTCAATTATCAGATTATATTGCTGTTCTACAATAGTCCAAAGTAGATAACTTAACATTTTAATCCTTCTAATATCTATGTGGCAGATATTGTACTTCTATCAATAAAATTGTTCATTCGTTCTATAGCTTGTATTTTCTCAAGTAAGGGGGGAAATGGATTACAATAATTATTTAAAAATAGTATTTCATCAACTCTCATGCAAAATTCTCAGCTTCCTCAAATTTCTCTCCATATAATTGTCAGTTTCCAGAACATTATTTTTAACGTGATGTCCTCTGAGCTATCTCTTGAAGTTGGCAATTTGAATATCCTGCATTTGTAGCCCAGAGGGGATGTCTATCTGCAGAGCACCTGTAACTATGAAGTTTCTTTTAGGTTACTGACAGTGAAGTAAAGTTTTGAATACCTTTTTTTCATTTCAGTTGAAATCACTGTGATGTAAGCACTGACAAATCTGCTCATGGAACTGCTAAAAATGTTGTTGAAAGTCCTTTCAGTATTTGTTTGTGTTTTTGTTCAAGAATTATTTCTTTCAGATGTGAGTATGAGCCCCGAGGGACATGTGATATCCTGAGTGACAGACATTCTACCCAAAAATGGCCCCCATTTTCAAGAACATTTACTGAATACAGAGAGCCCATGTTAAATATGAGAACATACTAAATTCCTCACATTGAAAACCTTTTGATTATTCATTTGCCTAATATTCATCATGGACCCACTAGAGAATTTAAAGATTACAGCTGGACAATATACTCACAAAATAACTAGAGCATAACATGATAAGGAGGGAGGGATGGCTAACATTATGCATGTAGAGTCAAGTGCCTGAGCTGTATAACTATGGACTATATTTAGGTTTACTATATTTACTATAGTAAATTAGATTTACTATATTAGTAATATATTACTAATTAATATATTAGATTTACTATAGTTAGTAAATCTAACTATATTTAGATTTACTAAATATCATTATCCACACCTGTACTGTTGAGATATATCATGACAATTAGTTCATATAGTTGAGATTGGGATTTAACGAAATTTTGCAATATGAAACCCTTGGTGAAAGTGAAGGTGGTACATATAATGTGTTCGCTATTATTTTGTTTATTATTCTCATTAATGTTTAAATCAAGAAGTGATATTTCATTTGAATTCAAAAAATAGATAATTTTCATGTATAGAGTAATTGAAAGCACAAGGAACAGCATTGATTAAAGAATGTACGACAGAAAAATAAAATACGAACTTAAAAAGGAAATCAACTCCCTGTTCCAGTTTTTGCTAATCATTCCAAAGGTCCTTCAAAATGAATACATGAAAAGCAGAAGAATCATAATTTCAGAGGAATACATATATATAAAATAAAATAAAATGTCATATATAATATATATGTCATATAAAAATATATATAATATATATTATATATAAGTATATATAAATAGATATTATATAATATATATATTTATTATCTCTCACCCTCAGATCTTACATGTGAAAAACTATATAAATAAAATTGCATCAAATTAAAAGAATTTTATTGCTCATCCCATACTATGGAAGCACCATAATTTAAGATTCATTTAGAAGATTCTTTGGATGTTTACTTGTAAAAGGAAATGTTATAGATTCAACTTATATATATATTATATATGATATATTTATATAAATATATGATATATAAATATATGATATATTTATATAAATATATGATATATAAATATATGATGTATTTATATAAATATATCATATATAAATATATGATATATTTATAATATATTTATAAATGTGTAATATATATTATAATTATATATTATATAATTTATAATTATAATATATATAACTAAATATTGATTTATTTAACCTTACAATTCAGGTATAAAATATCATCTCCAAATCAGAATGAGCTAGAAAACAAATAAGGCACAGATTTCAAATTTATCCAAACCACTAGGAAACCTTGGATTTTAAATGAGATCACAGCAATTAAGCATAGAAAGATTGTTCATTGAAAAGGCACATTGCTTCTGCTGGCTCTATTCCAGCAGACACACCTAATGGGAGTAATGTGGCTTTCACAGATTTGGAAAAATCAAGATTTTCTTAGTTTGTATACACACTGAAACTTTTCCAGGACAATATAAAACAAATGTGCATATGACATGATACGAAATACAACATTACAGTCCAAACTGCTTTTAGAACACCATTAAAAATAAGTGTTTTTATGCCTAACATATTGGCTTACATCTGTAATTCCAGCATTTTCAGAAGTTGAGGCAGGAGGATCGTTTGAGCCCAAGAGTTCATGACCAGCCTGGGCAACATAGTGAGACCTTGTCTCTCCAAAAAACAAAAAACAAAAACAAAAACAAAAAAGTTTTTAAATTAACCAGAGCCAGGTGCAGTGGCTCACACCTATAATCCCAGCACTCTGGGAGGCCAAGGCAAGGCAGTTGCTTGAGCTCCGGATGAGTACTTCGTGGCACATGCCCGTGGTTCCAGCTACTCGGGAGACTGAAGTGGGAGAATTGTTTGAACCCGGGAGTTCGAGGCTAAGTGAGCTATGATCATGCCACTGCACTGCAATCTGGGCAATAGAACAAGAAACCATCTCAAAATAAATAAATAAATAAATAGACAAACAAAAAATAAATAACTACCCAGATGCAGTAACACACATATGTATTCCTAGCTCATCAAGAGGCTGAGATGGAAGGACTGCTTGAGCCTGGGCGTTCAAGGCTGCAGTGAAATGTGATCGTACTACTGTACTGCAGCCTGGGGAACAGAGTGAGAACCCATGTCAAAAATAGTCGAAAACTAAAACAGAAAATAATTCTGCTATTACAAGCAAATAAATAGTTTAATGTAGTATCTTTTCTCTGCAAAACTTTTTGGTGCAATATTGCTGTGACTAGGTGCAATATGCTATGATTCTGAATTCAAAATAAATTATGGCATATTTCCATTTGGGGAACTGCACACTTAAACAATATTATATAGCTATCAATTTAGCTTACAAAGAGCTGCCAGATAGAATTTACATAATGTTTCCAGAGACAACCTTGTCAATTAATTCTGGAAAGCAAACCAATTAGGTAAAAAAGATGGACAGTTCAGCCAAAGAAGAGAAAAATGATTTTTCCCATGGCAGAATACTCATCTTAGCAAACAAAATATATAGAAAACTTGATGTCAGAAATATTACAAAGTTAATGATTTCTCCATTTTTAACTCACATTCAAATGTTCTAGAAAGTCATCTTTAATATTACTTAAATTAGGAAACCAATTAAGTTTTTAAATGTATATCAAATGTACTTTTAAATAATATTTAAAAATTAAAATAATTTTCATTCCTTAGTAAATACATAGAAATGAATAAAACTGGAAAAACTAGAGAGAAGCAGAGCCCAGGATAACAAAGCTTTAATTTTTCTATAGTTTATTTAATTGATAAAATGTATACGTAGTTTTATACATATTAATGTATGGCTGGTCAATAAAACATACAAAATCAATGCTTTCCAGAAAGATATGTATTCTGGTGGAGAATGAGAAATATGTCAATCAATACAAACATGCACACACACATACACACGTGCAGATCCATACCAAAATATATACCACATATTCCACATATTTTATGCAAATATATCTGGCAAATATGTGGTATTTACTTTTGACAAATATATCTTATCAGCCAAAAGTATACACCACATATTCTAGGCAAACATATCTCATAAGATTGGCTAATTTTAGGCAAATCTACTCAACAAAACTGTAGTTTTGATAGAATTTCCAAAATAAAAATAGAACAATTTTTGTTGTTAATTTAAAATTTTTCTGAAAACAAAATAAGAATATGCCTTACACCTAACACAACATACAATAATATTTTCAAAATGTCATTAGTTCTTCTTGGCATTCAGGCTCCCAACGGAGCATGTTCAGCAATGCAAATAAATAAGGCAATTATCCTTCATTACACATGTTCTTGAAAGTTTTAATCTAGTGGAATAAAAGCCTTGTACTTAAAATATATATCTGCATGCCTTCATTCATAATTACAGGGAGATACATGCTATTTCTATTTTGAGTTCAATGTTTCACTGCACAAACAGAAACATCAATGCATATGAAAGCTATCATAATAGAAACTCATTTACATACAAGATGGTGCCAGAAAGTTAAAAATGTCATGAGGAGAAAGATGAGGAAAAGATCAAGCTTAAATTCCTTTTCACTGAATTTGAGTAAGCTCATATTATTCCTCTGATTGTAATTATATATTATTATCTGTAATGTATCACAATTTCCAGTAGGATTACTTTTTTTTCCATGTTATGTTTGTGTGAATTATACTGTTTCTGAACTTTGATTTTTACCTTCCTTAAATTATAATCAGAAAGAGTGGACTTACATCATGAAATATTCATATTTACAATGGGCAGCATCATTGGATGAGCAGATGAGCTCGTATTTACTGGTCTCCTTCAAACCCAGTTTTGTTTTGTAAACAAAATCTAAAAGTAACTGGAAAGTAGCATATATTCTGGTTAAAGGTCTGGTAATTGGAATCAGACAAACTTACTTTCCAAAGTTTGCTGTGATCCTTAATAGCTATGTAGAATTTTTCAATGTAATTGAATTTGCCAAGATTTATCACTTCATAAACTGTTCCTTATACGAAAATATTGGGATAATGATAACTATTTCCATTTAATAATCTTGAGAAAAAAGAACAAAGATGGAAGCATATCACATTCTGATCTCAAAATATATTACAAAGCTACAGTAATGAAACAGTATGGCACTGACACATACACACACACACAGACAGACATAAAGACCAATGGGACAAAATGGAGGTCCAGAAATAAATTCATGCACATAATGTCAATTGCTCTTAGACAAAGGTGCCAGGAACACACAATGGGGAAATGACACTCTCTTCATTAAATGATGTTTGGCAAACTAGATATCTACATGCAAAAGAATAAGTCCAGACCCTTATCTCACCCCATACACAAAATTCAACACCAAATGGAATAAAGACTTAAACTTAAGACCTGCAACTGTAAAACTCCCACAAAGAAATATGAAGAGCTTTATGGCATTGGTCTTGGAAACTGTTTCTTGGACATGACACCGAAAGCTCAGGCAACAGAAGGGAAATAGCAAGTGAGACTACATCAAACTAAAAAGATTCTATACAGTAAAGTAAACCATCAACAGAATGAAAAGGCACCCTACGGAATAGGAGAAAATATTTCAAGCCAAATATCTGATAAGGAAGTTAGTTTTCAAACTATATAACGAACCTCTACAACTAAGGAAAACAAAGAAACAACCTGATTAAAGATGGGAAAACGACATGAATGGATATTTCTTAAAAGAAGACATACCAATGGCCAAAAGATATATGAAAAAAGGCTCAACATCATTAATTCTCAGGCAAAAGTAGTTGAAAACTACAATACAATGAAATATCACCTCACATATGCTAGGAAAGTTATTATGAAATAGAAAATATAATTGGTGAGAATGTGAAGAAATTGGAATCCTTGTACGCTGTTGGTGGGAATGTAAAATGGTTTGGCAGCTATGGAACATAGTATGGATGTTCCCAGAAAAGTTAAAAATGAAACTATGGTATGATCTTGCCATCTTTCTTCTGGGTAAATATGCAAGGGAATAGGAATCAAGATCTCAATGGGATATCTCCATGCCTATGTTTACTGCAGCATTATTCACAATAGCCAAGACATGAAAACAGTCCAAGTGTCCATGGGCCAGTGAATAAAAATGGATAAAGAAACTGTGGTATCTACACACCATGGAACATAATTCATCCTTAAAGAAGAAGGAAATCTATCTTTCCATTTGTAGCAACATAGTGGGACCTGGATGATATTATGCTAAGTGAATTCAGTCAGTCACAGAAGAAAAATGCTGAATGATTCCACTTATAGAAAATATATAAAATAGTTAAAATTATAGAAGCCAAAAATAGAATGTTGCTTTTCAGGGGCTGGGTGGTGGGAGAAATGGTGAGATGTTATTCAACTGGTATAAAGTTACAATTATACAACTGAGAACGATCCCAATATCTGTTGTAAAAAATAGTGCCTACAGTTAACCAAGGTGGTATTGTGTATTTCAAAATTTGCTAAGAGCATAGATTTCATGTCATGTTCTTACCATAGAAACAAAACAAAAAGAAGGAAACAAAAAGAAACAAGAATACTTTGGGAGGTGTCAGATATGTCTACTTCCTTGATTGTGGTGATGTCATCACAGCTGTTTGCATATGTCCAAACTCATCAATTTGTACACATTAAATAAGTACAGTTTTGGTACATCAATTATATCTCAATAGAGCTACTAATTTTTTTTAAAAATGTGTGTATGAAAGTAATCACCTTTTTCCATCCTTAGAGAAATGTATATTCAAGATTTAATGATCAGGGAGATGAAATGGCTCAGATTGAGGTAAGTGAGACAAAACCAGATATTAAATAAATAGAAATAATAATTTATTAAATAAATAGAAAAGGCAAGCTGTGGGATGGAGGCTGGGCAGGACAATGAGAGTAAGAGGAAACACAAATTGAGAAAAGGACACAGTTGAAAACGGAGACTCAAACAATAGAAAAGAATCCAACTATTCGTGTATATCAGATATAGCAGGATTTAACAGAAATATAGCTCAAACTTTTGAGTTAGACAGATATGAGCTCTATTCAATTGACAATTCAATTATTCGATTCAATTCTTATTTGTGTAAATGTGGTAACCACTCAGTCCACTCAATTGTAAAATTGAAGAAATAATATTCTCTATGGTTCTTAACATATGATAATTATTGGTATAGATATTTTGTAGAGATACAGGCAAGGGAGGATCTAGAGTTTGTGGTTTCTGAAACATATGCAATTTGTGGAGTCTTCTTAGAAGAATAATTCAAAATTAATGTTACTAGCTTACATAAGAATAAAAGTTTAGCATGAGAAAGTAAATCACCACCAATTACAAATACCACAAAATTCATGTAGTTCAGAAAAATAACAAAACATTTGTATTAATAAACAGCTCAACACAGCAGTAGAATATATTTTTTCTAAAATATTCGTGGCATATTTCATGACTATTTCAAAGGACAATGATTTCATAATATAATTTTCTATATAAATTACAGAAAACTAGTTTTCTCTTTCCTCTAGCATGTTTGTTAAAATTTGTTACATTTATTACTATCATTGTTATCAAAGGGAAGCAAGTTTAGAAAGTGTTCAATTCAGGTTCACAGGTTAATACTGAAATCGTTATCAAATATTCAGGCTTATTGTTAAATTTGGGGAAACTATTACCAGGTTTCTTCCACTTAGACTACAAAACAACAAGTCATTGCAAATTTTCATTTGGGGTGACTTTTTATATACTGGCTGAATTGATGCTACTAATTAGCCAGTTTGTCACTGATGCTCTGATAGTGTTATTTGTATTATGAATTGACTATTATCTTTGTCAATGTCAGTATTTTGTGTCAAACAAACAAGAAACAAATCTTTGGCCAATGAGCTGACACAACACAATAATAAGTTGTAATATATAAAACGTGTGATCTCACACGCAGACGTACTCAATATTTGTTTTAATGATACAAACTTGTGCCCTACAAATACGAGGTTTCTGACAAATTCTACTTTATACAATGCCCCCACAAAGAAAAATATCTATTTTTTTTCTTATCTGGAATATGATGCATTATAGTGTATCTGTCTGACAGAACGTTTCTTCCTTTTTGATTACACATCAATAAGAACCAATCTTTTGCATATTGTTTTATATTCCTGATGATTAGTATAATTTTTCACAGACCATCTTCTGGCTCCAAACATGTGGAATCTTGTTTCTTCTATTTAATCGACTCCTCATAACTGACGCTAGGCAGTTTGTTGTATCACGTTGATGTTGTGATATTTCTTCTAGCCCTACTTCTCATGCACAATAGAGACGGACTAGGGATTGTGGGCTATATAACTACTTCTGAAAGCACTCCTAGATTAAACAGAGAGCAAAAATTTGATTTTCCGTGGAAGTGTCTGTGATAGAGAAAAATATTTATTCCACAAAATCCAGATTCTTCTTCTGAACCAGATCCTAAAATTATCTGGAAGCACTGTAGTACCATCGACAGTAGGAAAGGTGGGATGGAGAACAAATAAGAGGGGTAACAAACTTGGTTTAAGCAAATGCAAATAAAATATTTTAAAACATAGAAATTGTTACAAAAACATAGGACCCTATATATTAGTCAGCTCAGTATTCCCTAACAAAATATCACAGACTGGGTGACTTCACAGAAATTAATTTTCTCGAAGTTCTGGAAGCTGGAATTCCACTGATAGAGGTGCTAACAAATTCTGTTTCCGGTGAAGGCCTCTTTCCTGGTTTGCAGATGGCCGCAATCTCACTATGTCCTCATGTTGCCCTTTCCTCAGTGCGGGTGCATGGGGAGAGAGAGCTCTCTGCTGTCCCTTCTTATAACAACATTATTAGATCAGTGTCCAACCTTATGACCTCATTTAACCTTAGTTACTTTCTCATAGGCTCTGTCTCCAAATACAGTCACACTGATGGTTTGGGCTTCAGTGAATTTATGGGAGGTGAAGGTAGGGCACAATTCATTTTATGAAACCATTCTTAATACCTCTCCTAGGGTCTTCTAGGGAGTTTGTGTAAATGAAAGTCTTCAAATCTTAAACTTCTTCAGCTTGATCTAATGCCAGCGGTCACCCATGGGTTCCACCATTTCATGAGTATGCTGCTCACGTGCCTATCTTAATTAATTGTTATTAATAGTGTGATTTTAATTTTATTAAGCTTATTATTTTAAAAACGAAAACTCTAAAATGCATAATATTTAACATAGAAAATCTATTAGTCATTTTGCCTATATTAAAATCTATGTTTACATCTTTTTAAACACATACATATATATGCATTTCAAAAGTTATATTTACAAATAAACCAGTAAATTAGGTAATAAATTATTCAATTGTAAACTTTCTTAGCTTAAAGTAATGGTCTCAGTCATGGTTTCATATATAAAGATGTAGTATTTTCTATACGTGCATAGATTACTTCAAAAATAATCAGATTGTATAAAGAAAATATAATTTTGTAGAAGTCCATAATCAAATCTAACAATAAAAATATTTGCTACAGTTTAATATTATTTTCAAATATCTATAATGTTTTGAAAAAGTTATTTTGATAGTTATAAATACAGAAAATTATTGTTATATATGTCTTATTTTAAATAAGTTATGCTTGGAGGAGTCTATAAACATGAATAAAAATAAGTATTCTGTAGCAAAAATTTTCTCTATAAAGAGGTACAAAAATGAGTATTTTTTCCAGATCTAATTTTCAGATTATAAGTTCATTTATTGTTGCTATTAGTAATAATATTAGGGAACAATTTAAGCAAAGTCACTAGAAAAATTATCCAACTGTCATAATCGTACTGTGAATAAATAAGAAATTAAGTGACAAAATAAATAGAAGTGAGAAATTGAGGAAGCTGAAGATAACAAAGCAAAATAATTGAAGAACAAGTGCTTTAGACTTCTGTGCAGAAATCTTACTAAGTATATAATTAGAATACCAAATCTATTTGGCATCTAACTGTCAATTAAAGTAAATAAAAGGGTAAGATTTAAAATTGAGTGTCTCCAGTAAGTGTTTAATTTAGATTTAATACGATAGTAACAGCTGAAAATGAAAAACAAAAATGCTTTCAGTTAAAGAACTGACAGTTCATATTTAATTCAGATATTGTGACTAAATAGTAAAACAGCTGTTCTCTTAAATCTATTTTCTACAGATATCTGGAGAGGTTTATAATTAGAATGCTCAAAATTTTTTAAAAAGTGTAATTCATTTATAAAATTTTTCTGCCATAATTATTTAATGAATAAATATATTAAAATATATTACTAGATTTTGTTGGAGATATATGTGTGTAGATATGTGTATACATGTATACATATATTTATATGTATAGATACACAATTCCCCATTTTTTTATACATAGAATTTCAGGTTCTTCAACAAATGAGTTAATTTTTCTCTTTTCATCCTCTAGAGACACTTATTCATAAGTATTTTTTGTTTAAAGTGTATTCAGAAGGTCTTACACACTTTAAATAATTTAGTTCCTTCATTAAAAAGTCTACGCTCGGCCAGGCGTGGTGGCTCACGCCTGTAATCCCAGCACTTTGTGAGGCTGAGGCGGGCAGATAACCTGAGGTTGGGAGTTCGAGACCAGCCTGACCAACATGGAGAAACCCTAATAAAAATACAAAATTAGCTAGGCGTAGTGGCGCATGTCTGTAATCCCAGCTACTTGGGAAGCTGAGGCAGGGGATCACTTGAACCCTGCAGGGGGAGGTTGCAGTGAGTCAAGGTCGTGCCATTGCACTACAGCCTGGGCAACAAGAGCAAAACTCCGTCTAAAAAAAAAAAAAAAGAAAAATATGCCAAAAAAATTCTTCATGTTTTCAAATTGCAACTTGTTATACAGCATACTACTATCTAGTTGCCTACCCATGTGTGAATATTTATAGAAAATAGTTTATATTTCTCACTCTGTGTGTGTGTTTGTATATATCCAAATACATAGTTCCCCCCATGTTAAATAACTATAGGGCTATTATAAGTAGCATCTGCCTATTTTAAAACTGACTATTTAAATAACAGTAAGAGAATCTGCTATTGGTATGGAGGGGTGAGTGCTTCAACAAAGAAAAGCCCAAGGAGAAATGCCTTCTCTGTTTTAATCAAGGCTTTAAAGGAAATTAACATCATTACTTCTCATATTACTCTATAAAATCAAGATGAGAAAATACTTTCCAAATTATTTTATAAGGCCAGTATTACCCTGTTGTCAAAGCCAGACAAAGACATCACAAGAAATAAAAACTACAGACCAGCATACCATATAAATATAGATAGAACTATCTTCAACAAAATACTAGCAAACAAAATCCAGCAGCATATTAAAAGATTATACACTACGATCAAATAGAATTCACCACAATAATGCAACATAGGCACAAAATATGAAATCAATCAAGGTAATATCTGATATTAGTAAAATAAAGAAAAATAATTACCTCAATTGATTTTTAAAAATAGACAAAATATACACTTTAACATGATAAAACATTCATCAAAGTAGAAATGGAAAAAAACTTTCTTTATCTTGTTAAAGTGATCTCCAAAATCCCACAGCTAACATCATACATAATATTGAAAAAGGCTTTCCCCACTAGATCAGGAATAAGACAAGAGTGTCCACCCTTGCCAATTCTATTCCACATTATACTAGAAGTTCTAGCCAGATAAATTGGACAAGAAAAAGACATAAAAGGTATTCCTACTGGAATCAAAGAAGTAAAATTATCTCAATTCACATTTCATTTATGACTTTATTGTGGAAAACCTTAATAATACACATACACACGAATCTATAAGCCTTAATAAGTTCAGCAAAGTAGCAGATACAAGCTCAATATGAAAATCAGTTTAATTTCTGTACAATGATCATGAACAATCTATAAAAGAACAATTTCATTTAATAACATAAGCAAGTGTGTAAGTATATAGTTAACCAAGGAAGTGTAAGATATAAAACATTGTGAGAAATTAAATAAAACCAACAAATGAAAAGTCATCTCTTATTCATTGATTGGAAGATATAATGTTGTTCAGATAGCAAGCCACTAAATTGACCTACAGATTCAATGCTGTCCCTAATCAAAATTGCAACAGCCTTTCTGGCCTACAAGCTGCTCTTGAAATGCATATAAAAATATAAGGGACCTGAATAGCCAAAACAGTTTTTAAAATAAAAACAAAATTGTTGGACTCAGATGTCTGATTTCCAAACTTAATACAAAGCTGCAGTAATTAAAGCAGTGAGGCACTGGCATAAGGATAAGCATATAAATCAATGGATTATAATTGAAAGTTCAGAAGTAAACACATCAGGGAGGTATGATTATTCAATAAGGGAAGAATAGTCTTTTCAACAAATGGTGCTGGGACAACTGGACATCTGCATGGAAAATAAAAAAGTGGACCACTACCACATACTATATACAAACGTTAGCTCAAATGGATGAAAGATTTAAATGTAATACATAAAAATCTTAGAAGAAAACGTAGGTGTAAAATTTTGTGATCTTGGATTAGGTAATGGCTTCTTAAATACGTCACCAAAAGAACAAAGATAAAAAGAATTAAATAAATTGGATGTCATCACAATTAGAAAACAAAACAAAAACTTGTGTTACTCAAAGGACCCTATCAAAACAGTAAAAATGGCCAACTTATAGAATGAGAGGAAATATTTGTAAATCGTGTATCTAATAAGTTTTTAGTATCTAAAATATATTTTTACATCATGTGTACTAAAATAATAAAATCATTAGAAAGAAAATAATTTAACAGATATTTCTGCAAAGAAAACACAGATATGACCAGTAGACACAGGAAAAGATATTCAACATCATTGGTCATTACAAAAATGCAAACAAAACTGCAATAAAAATACCACTTTACGCCTACCAACATGACTATAACCAAACCAAATCTAACCAACCGAGCAACCAACAAAAAATATAAAAAATCTACTGTAGGCAAAGATGTGGAGAAACCGCAATCCTTATACCACTGCTAGTGGAAATGTACAATGCAAATGCCGCAGCTGCTGTGAAAAACTTTCTGTCGGTCCTTCACAAATGTAGGCAGAACTTACAATATATCCATGCATTTCACTGCTAGTCTGATACCCTAGGGCACTGAAACCATGTTAACATGCAAAAAGTGGCGTACACACTTTTAGGCGAATTTCACCAAGTTCTAATATTTACATGATTTGAGTCACAAAGGAAGAAGAGAAAAATAAAATTGGGACGAACATTTTCCAACTCTGGCAAAAGACATAAAGTTATAGATACAAGAAAATCCCCAAATGAGAGGAATTCAAAGAGAATCATCCTAGGCACATCATACTTAAACTTCTAAAAACCAAAAATAATAAGAAAAATCTTGAAAATAGCCAGTAATTTTAATTACCACAAATGTAGAAACTATGGTGACCACAGAGAGAGGGACAACAGCTTCAAGAGACAGAAGAAAAAAATAAAAATAAAGACTTTCAACTGGTAATTCTGTATTCCTTTAAATCTCCTTCAAAAGTGAATTTAAAATAAAAACATTTTCAGAGAAAGAAAAAAATAAGAAAATTTGCTGTCACTAGACATGCAATACAAGAAATGCTAAGGGAAGCTTTTCAAGCTGAAGGGAAATATACAGAAGGGAAAATCTGTCCACCAAAGTAAGAAATGAAGAGCATCAGAAATAGTAAATATAGTTTTATATATACAATAATATTTTTAATATTTATTTAAAATTTACATGACTGTTTAAAGTAAACATTTTAACACTTTTTTTTTGTGGGAGTAAGATATATGTGGTAGCAATACACATGACACCTATAGTATAAAGGTTGATATGGTGGATAAATGAATTTACATCATTGAAGGTTATCAGTAAACATACTACATAAAAAGGTATGCAATAAATATTAATCCCTAAGTAAATCCCTAAAAGATATAATGCAAAGAGGTTGAACTGAAAGGTCAATAGAAAAGTTCAAAAGTTAAATTTTAGGGCTGGGCACGGTGCTTCACGCCTGTAATCCCAGCACTTTGGGAGGCCGAGGCAGGTGGATTACGAGGACTACGAGGTCAGGAGATCCAGACCATTCTGGCTAACACGGTGAAACCCTGTCTCTACTAAAAAAATCCAAAAAGTAGCCGAGCATGATGGCATGCTCTTATAGTCCCAGCTACTCCGGAGGCTGAGGCAGGAGAATCGCTTGAACCTGGGAGCAGAAGGTTGCAGTGAGCTGAGATCGCGCCACTGCACTCCAGTCTGAGTGAGAAAGCGAGGCTCCGTCTCAAAAAATAAAAAATAAATAAAAATAATAATTTTAAAAGTGTCCAAATAATTTTAAAAAGCCAGAAGTGGGAGAGAGAGGAACATAAAATAAAAAGAGCAGTCAGATAAAAAAAAGCAGACCTAAATTCAACCATATAAATATTTTCATTAAATGTTAGCAAACTAAGCACTTCAAATGAAAGGCAGGTATTATAAGAACTAATTTAAATATTTCATAATTCGCATTCATTTAAGCATTTCTTGGTCTTTGCACCACTTGAATATCCACCAGCTTCTTCATTGTGTCTTCTCATATTTGGTGGTCAGAACTGAGCCCTGAATTAAGAGGCACTGTAACTGAGCCAAAAACATTGAGTAAAAATTAACAGAGGACGTCAGCACTCGGGATGGGGAGGGAGCATGTTAATTTACACGTGTTGACTCTCTCTGAAGAAATATATTAAAAGTTGTGTTTTTATTTGTTTTCATACTTACGTTTGTTTTTCCTCAAAATGTTTTCAACCAAAACAAAAAAGAAAACTTTGTTAAATAATAAGATTATTCAGCTAAATTTCTTGACATAAATTGCTATGACTATAACTTGAATAACAAAAATTCTTTCCTTTACTTTATCTGTCTAAATAAAGCCTATTATTTAGAGTATGTAGAGTTTTGTTTTGTTTTGTTTTTGACGGAGTCTCGCTCTGTCGCCCAGGCTGGAGTGCAGTGGTGCGACCTCGGCTCACTGCAAGCTCCGCCTCCCAGGTTCAAGCAATTCTCCTGCCTCAGCCTCCCGAGTAGCTAGGACTACAGGTGTGTGCCACAGGCCCAGCTAATTTTTGTATTTTTAGTAGAGACGGGGTTTTACCATGTTGGCCAGGATGGTCTCGATCTCTTGACCTTGTGATCCACCCACCTCGGCCTCCCAAAGTGCTGGGATTACAGGCATGAGCCACCGCGCCCAGCCAAGAGTATGTAGAGATTTTTAAAAATATTTTTCATTGAAGATTAAATAAAACATACACTAAAATCACATCACGTTGGTAAATAAAGTATTTCTGGGGAAAAAATATCCCATGCCTCAGACACTGATACATTGTCAAGTGGAAGTGAATCTAGGAAGTGATTTACTACATCAATGATAATTTGATCACATCAGGAGATCTTAAGTATGTATTTTGGTAAATAAGAGGATTTGGCTCTTAAACTTGGAAGCCAATATTGTGATGACAAATAACAGACCTTGTATATCCAAGTTCCCACAGAGAATTCAACTGCTTTCTATTCATTTCTGAATAGTAATGGTATATTGAAAGTATTTTACTTAAATGAACAACCAAGTTGTGAATTCTATCACATGGTGATTTTGTACAGGGTTAAAGATGCACAATTTACACTGTAATAACTTCAAAAACTGGTCTATAAATATTCATTTTCAGTTAGCCACTATTCAGAGAATTATGCTAGTCACTCTGTGTTTGAAAAACTATTGCTGAATTTATCACTGAGTGATTAGTTATGTTATTAGAGGACTGCTGAGTTTCAGTCATTGAAATTTAACACACTTCTGTAACCCATTGCTGAGAGTACTTCATTTCATTCCCATAGAAACTGATGCTTCTTTGACAAATAGGCTGTAAGTAGCTTTTGACAAATGAGTGTTAGAGTTTTAAGCCTTTGCTGTTGGTGGAAATTTTAAGTATAACAATATAGTTCAGATGATATTTTTCCTATCCTAAATTTTATTTCATTGTAACTACTAAAAACTAAGTTTTATATGACAAATATTTCCAATAAAACAAGTTTTTAGAAATAAATACTTGGCATTTTATATTGCACATGAAATGGTGTAATACAGTTGACAGGTAGATTGTAGTAATAGCAAGATGCCTTTTGTAAACTCTAGGGCAATAAATAGATAAAAAAGTTTTCAAATAATAGGCTAATAATGTAGGTAAAATGGAATCATAAAAATTTAAATAATACAATACAACCAGAAAATGAGGAAAAAGTAAGAAAAAACAATGAACGAACCAGTAAAATCACAAGAAAAAAACTAGTAAGGCTATAGATGTACTTTAATATATCAATAATGACATTAAATTAAAATGTTGGAAACATCCTGATTAGAAGACATTATTGGAAGACATCCTGATTATTACCAGATTGGGTAAAAAATCAAAGCCACTTATAAAGGAGGTCAATTTGGCAAGAGGATCTACAAATCCAAAATATTTATTCACTTAATAACATAGCTTCAAATATATGAAACAAACTGATAAAATCATATGAAGAAATAAAAGAATCCACAATCACAGTCAGATATGTCAGTATCCTCTCCCTGTAATATATCTGTGGCCCATTATAAAAGTCTTAACACATTTAAATAGATAAAAGTCTACATAGTACATTCTCTGATCACAGTGGGATTTAATTAGAAAAAAACATCAGGAAGATATCAGGAAAATTCCCTAATATATAGAAATTGAAAAAAATGTTTCTAAACAGAACATATGTCAAAGAAGAAATCAAAAATAAAATTAGAAAGTACATATTCTGAACAAATAAAAATGAGATACAACATACCAAAATCTACAAGATATCTGTAAAGCAGTACTTAGGGAGATATTTATAACACTAAACATTAGAAAACAAAATTACATACACTCAATGAACTCAGCTTCTCCTTTAAGAATTTAGAAAAACACAAGAAGAAATAAGAAAATGGCAGAAATCAAACAGGTAATTAATGAAATAGAAGAACAGAAAATTAACAGAGAAAAATCCTCAAAATAAAAACTTGTTGTTTGAGAACATCAGTAAAGTTGATCAACTTCTAGTCAGACTAATATAGAAAAAAGACAAATGGAAATTTATTATACCAACACTAAAGGGTAATTAAGGAATACAAGAAACATAATATGCCAAAACATTGACAACTTAAGTAAAATAAAAAATTCATTGAGATAAAACCTACTAAAATTGATAAATTGGATTACTTCAAAATAACTTTTGTGTATTAGGGACTCAATTAATAGAGTGAAAGACCACCCACAAAATGAGAGGGAATATTTGTAAATTATATATCTAATAAGAGGTTACTATCCAGAATATTTAAAAAAAAAAACCTTCTGCAACAACAACAAAAACACACAAAAAACTAATTGGAAAATGAACAAAGGACTTGAATAGATGTTTTATCAAAAGAAATATGAAAATAGTAAGTGTATGAAAAGATGTTTGATACCCCTAATCATTAGGACAATGCAAGTGACAACCACAATGACATATCAACTAATACCTATGAGGGTGGCTACTGAAAAAACAAAAACAAACCAGAAAATAACAAGTATTGGTGAGGACGTGAAGAAATTGTAACCCATTATGCACAGTTGCTGGGAATGTGAAACGCTGAATTATCTATGATAGTTCCTCAAAAGTTAAAACTGCAATATGATCTAGCAATTCTTTGGGGTATATAACCAATATTATCGAAAGCGGGTACTTGAAGAGATACTTGTACTACAATCTTCAAAGCAGAATTATGTGCAATTGTCAAAGGGGGAAGCAATCCAAACATTTGACTACAAATGAATACATAAGCAAAATGTGGTATATATTTATAAGAAAATATTATTCAGATTATTACAAAAGAAGGCAATCCTAACACATGCTACATGTTTGGACTTTCAAATTGATCAAATTTATAAAGTGATTGTTCCAAAGAAGATGTCACTCTACTTCAGGATCACACAAATATATCATGAAAATAATAGCGATATAAGTAGTAAAAACATGCTCTCAGTTTAAAAATCTCAAAATAGTCAAAAAATTATAAAACACAAACACTTCAAACAGAAGTTGGCAATGCAAATCACCATAATTTGGGTAAAGACACAGAAACTACAGGGTAAATATAAACCTTCAGAGTGAAAGAAAATGAAATGTTATTTCAAATACTGTAATATATTGCCTATTTATTAATCATAAAGTTTCATTCTTACATTTATCTAAAGCTAGTTAAGTCATTGACATTTTAGAAGGATTACCTTCTAAATAATTATAATTTGCAATATAACTAGTATATACATACATACACTGAGAGAGAATATACTCATAATAATCATTATATGGTCATGTTAATTGTATCTGCCTTTGAAGAGTATGAATTAATATTTTATAATGTTTTAAACATTGTATCAATGATTTTACTCACAATCTTCTGGTAGAAAATCATTATTTTTATTGTGTAATACAGGTGAAGAAACATACACGTTTAATGCCTCAGCTAATGATATACAGAAGTTGCAGCAGGGGTCAACAATTACAATTTATTTGGGGATGTAACTTTCAAACTGCTGTTTCACATTGACCTCTGAAAGAAAATCAATTATATAGAGCTTACTGGCTTAGAGAATGTCAATGCAATGAAGTTTAATTCATCATTAAACCTGTACTGTCTGTTTTACTAGTCTATTGTTTACTGTGAGTAGTAATGCAGCATAAAACCACATCTGGAAAATAAGGAAAGGTTTATTTATTGGGATATCTACTAGATATTAGTAATATGTCTATTGAAGTGATTTTCTATCAGACCGAATACAGTTTTCTAAAAGATTTTAATTTATTGAATGAGACTGAAGCAGAAAGTAGAAGAGATAATCATTCTATTGCACTAAATGTAATGTGTTATTGTTATAACTTCCGGAATTGTATTAAAACACTCAGGGAAATAAGCTGTCTTAATGAAGAATAATGGATTCAAAGGCAGCTGGAGTGACAAAAAGAGCTATCTAAGTTTTCCATTTCTAAGCAATTTACTGTCTGACAAAAAGGAATGCATATATATATATACACACATATATATACACATATATACGCATATATATACACATATATACGCATATATATACACATATATACGCATATATATACACATATATACGCATATATATACACATATATGCATATATATACACATATATATGCATATATATACACATACGTGTATATATATATTTGGTGGGAATTGTTTTGTTCTGTAACTACACAGAGAACTTCAAATCCAGCAAATCCTCTTACAAAGAAGAACATATGACAATAAACACAATTCAGTCAACTAAAAATATTGGCTAGAGACATAAAATTTATTCTCAAGAGAGTACTTCTTGTGAATTTCGACAAAATGTTAATAAACTAGAATTTTTCCTCTTAATTCTTCCTCCCCAAATTCATATCATTTGTATAGTGTTAACTTGGATATCTCACTTGTACATAGAACAAATGCAGGGATTAAATTTTTTGTAAGTGACATTTCTGCTACCACAGCATAGAGGCATAGGACAGACTTTCTGGTACCTTTTTAAATACATAGGCAGATTTTTCTCTAGTGTAAGTTTTATTAGAGGACAACTATTATTGGATTATGAAGTTTTTTTGGAGTGATTTTGGTTTTAGTTTCTGATCTCATTTGGGTCCAAGGTAACTCATACCTCCTGCCCTCTAATAGGAACTGTATTAAAAACTAGCTGTAGCAATTTGGTGATAGGACTTACACTAGGTAAGATATCTATCCTGTCTTCCAACTAATTCATGGCATTATCTTCTCCTGCTTTAACTTATCATATTTGGTTTCACTATCTGGGACTTAGTTTTAGCTTGATGTTATATTATAAAACAAGGGAGTATTTGCATGTGCAAGGTTCAGTATATTTTCAATAAATAAACAACTTCCTATTTTTCTTCCGAGTGTGATTTAAAGATATCTTTTTGAGATAATCTGCATGACCGCCTCCTTGGAGCACACATTCTTATTCAGCCTACCGAATTTTCCTGCCTCACCATGTCATAGTCACCTGGTTATGTGTTTAAATGTATGCACACATTCATACTGAATATTTTTGGTGAAAATAAAGCATCATTATTTCTTGTTGTAAGGGATATTAGATATCATGCATTTCCACTTCCCTCAGTTGCTTAGAAATAAAGAAACTCAGACCTAGAAAAGTCAGGCCATTTCCTCAATATCATTCATCATAAAATATGTTGCACAGTCCTATTTAAAAACATCCCGATTTACTATCTTATTTTAAAACTGTGTAAAATTAAAAACAAAAACTTGTAAAAAAGACCTTATATTCACAAAATTGGGAAAATGCTGCATCTCTGTAATGAAGTAACACCAAAACTAACATCTGTGTTTATATTAGTCCATTTTCACACTTATATAAAGATACTACTGGAGACTGGGTAATTTAAAAAGAAAAGAGGTTTAATTGACTCACGGTTCTGCATGGCTGGGTAGGCCTCAGAAAACTTACAATCATGGTGGAAGGTGAAGGGGAAGGAGGCACCTTCTTCACAAGACAGTAGGGGAGAGAAAGTGTTCAGAGGAAACTGACACTTTTAAAACCATCAGATCTCATGAGAACTCCCTCATTGTCATGAGAACAGCATGGAGAATACCGCCTTCATGATCCAATCACCTCCCACCAAATCCCTCATTAGACATGTGGAGATTACAAATCCAGATGAGATCTGGGTGGGGAGACAGAGCCAAACAATATCAGTGTTCTTCAAATACAGATTTTCACTATAGCGAAACAAAGGTAGTGCTAAGAAGCATGAAAGTGTTTAAAAATATTTAGAACATTAACCCAAATTTCTATGCCCATTCTTGGTTTTTAATAAACATAGTGAATGTTGCAAAATGGTTGTATTATTTTTTATTTTTCTATTTAATATTCCTAAATAGTTCTTGTTATATTTACTTATCATTAAATATATTTTCATTTATGTTTTAAATTATAAATTTTACAGTGGTCATTTTACTTAAAGCTTAGTTTAACATATGAATAAATCTATCACATATGTACTTATTTCAATTTACAAGCATTATTTAATCAAGTAGTTTCCTGATTTCTATTCTAGACCAATGTGTAACAAACTTTGAGAATATCTACTACTCATTTTCTATATATTATTTTATATATATATAACTAAGTGCCATTGAGAGTGAAGTACAAAAATTCTTAGCATGTCATGATAGGTTGATTACCTTTTGGGCCATGTTTGCTTATCATCCTCATCTCCTGAAATTCCAAGCTAAACCCTCCTTAGCCCTCTTCAGGGAATTTTGTGTATCCTAAGTGTTCCCGAAGTTTCCATATCATCTCACACATACTTCCATCTGCACAACTTTCCTTCTGTCCATTGAAGTTGTTTAGAGTTCATCCGACAATATTTGACTCATCCCTGAAACTTCAATTCAGATATTACTAGTTTATGAAATTTCACAGCCCAATCCTAGATAGGGCTAATACCCCGGGAGAAAATGAAGTATATTTCCAGCTGTTAAACTATGTTAGATAACTCATTTAATAATTACAACAGCAGTATAAATGTATATGTTGACCCTTTGGTGCCACTGATAAACACTGATCTTAAGTAGGTAAAAGGTAGACAGAGAAGCTGCCTGTTCCTGCATGCCTCTCATTCTCTGAAGCATTCAGTCTGCATGGTGTTACCTGACCAGTGAAGATTGGTGGTCCACTTACAAGACCTAGGGAATTATGCATTTCTGTTGATTATTTCTTATTCCTTTATTAGTCAGAGAGTTTTGTGAGATAATGAGTGTTTCACAATTGATGAAACTTTCAGCATATAAAACTTTTTGTTTTTCTAACAAGAGACAAAAATGAAATAAAAAAATAGTTTTTCCTATCTCAATACAAATTTCTCTTAGTTTCTCCCTTCTCTATTTTATTTTATTTTATTTTATTATTTTTTTTTTGAGACGGAGTCTCCCTCTCTCCCCCAGGATGGAGTGCAGTGGTGCGATCTCAGCTCACTGCAAGCTCCGCCTCCTGGGTTCACACCATTCTCCTGCCTCAGCCTCCCGAGTAGCTGGAACTACAGGTGCTCACCACCATGCCACCACGCCTGGATAATTTTTTGGTAGTTTTAGTAGAGACAGGGTTTCACCGTGTTAGCCAGGATGGTCTTGATCTCCTGACCTCATGATCTGCCTGCCTCGGCCTCCCAAAGTGCTGGGATTACAGGCGTGAGCCTGGCCAGTTTCTCCCTTCTACGGAATGAAAAACACATGGTCTGTTTAATAATCTTTCGTCACTTAGTTTTCTTACCCAAGAATAAAAAACAAATTTAAACTAAATTATATTTAATCACAAAATGGGTGCACATTTAATACTATTAAAAAATTCAGTAATATTTTCTAAAGTCCTATAAAGAACACACATTAATAATATAATTTCCTGAAAGACTTCTACCATTCATGCTTTAAGCACTATTATCTATGAATTTATCTTTTAGAAGTGCTCACAAAAATTGCTCACTGATACATTGTAAGAGAAAAGGAAAAATGAAGAGCAAATTTAAACAATATAAAAGGCCATCAATCAAGGATTTCTGAGAAGAGCTTATAATCTTATTCCAATCCTCTTCCTAAAGCTAACTATTATTAATATTAAATATATCCTTCTAAGAATTATCATTTATATCTATGTAAATACCATTATGCCATAAACATGTTTTAACAAAAGGAAATTATCTTATGAATAGTATGGCCTTGAAGGTTGGGCTGTCTCATCTCTGGAGCATTTGTGAGACTGGCAATTGTTGGAAGGTCTTATGTATCAGGCACTAGACAAAAGATATGCAAGAATATAATAATTTACTGCTTTACTTAACAATGCAATGCAAACTATGTATTTTTCCTATTCCAAAGCATAGAGCTCAAGTATTTTAAAATACATGAAATAATGTTTAATATTCTACAAACTTTCCGATGAGTAATTTCTTTTACTATGATGTATTTAACTGATGTTTTATAATGCCTTTCTATTTCAAACATATGAAATATAGAATACAAAAGTAATTTTAATGTATATGAGCTTAAAAATAAAAAAGAGGGATGCCCAGGTGCCAATTAACAAAAAAGAACTCAAAACCACAGTGGCAGACTGAAATCAAAGTTGCATTATCCCCAGGGTATATTTTGATTGGAAATGTGCTTAGAGGCTTGGATTTTTAAACTAGTATGAAGATCAGAGTCAAGGCCTTAAGACTGATGCATGGCTATAGCTAAAACTGATAAATTCCATAAATCAAGGAGCTGAGCAAAGCCTGTCTTACCTATGAATGGAGAACATAAAGCCCTTGTTAATGAGCTCACGTGCTGTAATCACAAAGCATACATAGAAACTTATTTCCAACTCTCAATTTAAAAACAAATCCAGACTTAAGGAAGGAGAGATTTTATTTGAAAAGACTACTACAATAGAGAAAGCACTCTGACCTCAGTGTCTGTAACAAGCTTCTCAAAATCACACAGAAAAAGAGCTTTCTTATATAGGGAGGTTTAAACAGGCTATACAGGAACTTTGTGGGGAAATTCCTGCAAACCCTGCTCATGTAGGGGTGAAGTGCAGGTATGGGAGTGAATATGCAGCATCAGTGGAACAGTCCAATAGAAAATGTTCTCTGTTGTCAGCTGACTCTGAGAATGAGTTGTTAAGGGAGGATGTTCTGCACATTAGTGTTTGCTTAACTCTGGATTGAGTCAAATTTTAGGGGCCAGAAGGGGAGATGGGAAGCGTGACTAAAGTTTGGGCAAACCAAGACACTGGGTAAGTTACAGTATGTTGTGGGCGCTTGGTCAGCTCCTCCTGTTGTTAGACAAAAAATGTGCCCTTTAGGCACTGACAGGAATAGAACAGGAGTCACTGTGAGGCCGAGATTAGTCAAAGCAGTTTTCAGAGATAGACTGGCCTTTATGAGTTTGTTGTCCTTGTAGGATGGGCTGTCTCATCTCTGGAGCATTTGTGAGACTGGCAGTTGTTGGAAGGCCTTATATATTAGGTACTAGACAAAAGATATGCCAAGAATATAATAAAAATAATAATTATTAAAGGCTAAATAAGTGAATAAATCCAATATGTAAGTTTTGAAGGGAAGTTTGTGGGAAGATGAGAGTATTTCAGGACTGAAGAATCCTTAGGTTGTGGAGTAAGGAGGACTGGCAATTCATCAAATTTTCAAAGTTGTGGTCTGAATATTTTTGGTGATGGCATAGACATCAGAGAGATTGTGAAAAAAATACATACAGTAATTGCTCTGGCCACTGTGCAAATGTCCTGCTAGAAAGCACAAATTATGTCCACTGCCACATGTTTTGAAACAGCACTCCATTTTATAGTTCTCTGGTGATTATCTTAGAGGTTTTGGTAAGATTGCCGCATAGTCCTGGTTATTCTCTTAGCAAATTATAGCAAAGATTCAATGAATTTATCGAGTTGCCCACGTGGCAGTGGCACAAGGCACAAAAAGTTGTTCATGATAGAACTGCAACAATGATGAGTCCTTCAAAGTACACATCAAATCATTGGACTTTAGCTTGCAGTACCTTTTAGATCCAATAAGGTGTTGGACAGTCAAGTTTTAGTTCTTGGTGACACCAAGTCAGGAGAAAAATAAAGAAATTGGACAAATTGGTTTGGAAGATTTTAAGAGATGATGAAAGAAAATGGAAGAATTGAACATTTGGTAATGGTTGACAATTTGTGTTACGTGACAGGACACAGTCCAGTTCATAGTAAGGGACAAAGCTGTTTGAGAGAGGAAATGTAAACCAAAAGTATGTCTTATAATTTTCTGATAAACAAAATGTTTATTTTACAGGTACTCTCCCTTTGATTATAGATAATTTCAAGGATCAATTATTCTTGATAACAAAGTAAGACTAGCCTTGTTAGGTTTGGCCTGATTCTTTATACAGGTGCTACAACAATGATAATTTACCTTAAAGCCTTGCTTAACTTGCTTTGCTAGAAGTTTATATAAAATGTATCAGACTAGACTTTTAAAAGCCTCTCGAAGCCATGAAGCCGAGCTAAGAGCTTACCATACAATTTTATGTGTAGTACTTACAGATTTGAGTGAATTTCACTTTTCTCTTTGTATCCAAAATATGCTAAGATTCCTGGGTCTGACAGGAAGTGAACTTTCCCACTCATTTGAAAGACTGGAAACCTTATAACCCAGTTAACAAGACAATTTTCTCAAGAGGGGTTTGTAAGCATTGGTTCCATTAAGTTAATCTTACCTCCTTAAAAGTGTCTTGTCATATTTGATTAAATGAGCAATATTCTTAAATATGACATTTCGGTCAAATCCTCGGTTGCATGACCAACGTATTTCTTTAATAAGTAGGGCAGACTCTTACGGAATCTACGCAATAATTATATTGCCATGAAAGTAATAATAATAGATTTCAAAGAGGAGCCAGGCAGAGAGAAAAGATAAATATTTTAATCCTGTTTACAAAAGCATAGTCGACTAAGTTTTACGGGTTGTAAATAGCTTAAAGGAAAAGAAAGGTTTCTTAAGTCCAGAAAATAGAACATCAAGGCAACCATTTTGTTTCAAACAAAACCATAATTATCCTTTTTTTATCTCAAAATTATACATAAGTTTATTCAGTCTTATGTATCATAGTCCAACTTTATCCACAGGGCATACATTTCAAGGCCCCCAGGAGATACATGAAACCATGGATAGCACTTAACACTATATTATATTTTTCCTATACATACCATGATAAAGTTTAATTTAAGAATTAGGCAGAGTAAGAGATTAACAACAACAACTAAAAACAGAACAAGTATAACAACTATAGCGATATGTTAGCAATACTACTCTTATGCTTTGGGGCCATTATTTAGTAAAATATGGATTACTTGAACATAAGCACTGATCTACCAGGGCAGTTGATATGATAAGGGATATGATAATCCAGACCAAAGATGCTATTTAGTGACTCATGAGTGTTTAACATATACAACATGGAGACTGTGGACAAAAGGACAATTCATGTCCTGGGAAGGACAGAGTGGGACAGTACAACATCTTATCACACTACTCAGAATGGTGTGCAATTTAAAACTTATGAATTGTTCATTTCTGGAATTTTTCATTTAATATTTTCAGACCACAGTTGACCTCAGGTAACTGAAATGGCAGAAAAGGAAACCACAGATGATTGGGGACTGTTGTGATTAATTTTTTGTTCTGCTCAGTCTTGGGATAGCATCTCATTATCCCATCTGCTTTTTGGTTTACTGGAATTCTTCATATCCTGACTCAGTCCACTGAGATGGTCTAAATGTTATTTAAATTATTCTATCAGAGACCTTGCTCAAAAATACCTGGCTGACAGTCATTTTTATGAGTCTGTAAGAAAATCTTTTTTTTGACAAATCTGACCTGTAGTTGACTCAAAAGTGCTTTCAGGCAGGCATGAGAGTTAAAAACTACATGTAGATGATAAAAGGCTTAAAATGGTTCTGGCAATCTTGCTAATAATTTTTGAAACTAAAATGTCATATAAAAGTTATTATAAAAATAATGTAAGTGGCAAGGTTGTTTCTGTGGAATGCAAAACAAAACAAAGTAAATCCCAAATGTTTTAGAGAAATTGTCTAATAAATTTAATTATTAATTTTGTTTTCAACAAAGATCAAATGTATCTAATTTATGAAAAGAGATGAACATAATATTTACCGAAAAAACTTCAGATATATGACAATTCCAAAACATAACATACTACAAAAATAACAAGCCAATAATTAAAATATATGAAGATACATTAAGACTATTAAGTAAACATATTCAGTATGTCTGGAGTAGCATCTGTATATCAATGAAATGAAACAGGAGCTATTACAACCAATATGACAAAAATACAAAAGATCATTCAAGGCTACCATGCACACCTTTACCTGCATAAACTAGAAAATCTAGAGGAGATGGATAAATTCCTGGAAATATACGACCCTCCTAGATTAAATCAGGACGAAATAGAAACTCTAAACAGACCAATAACAAGCAGCAAGATTGAAATGGTAATTTAAAAACTGCCAACACAAAAAAAAGTTCAAGACCAGATGGATTCACAGCTGAATTCTATCAGACATTCAAAAGAGAATTGGTACCAATCCTCTTGACACTATTCCACAGGATAGAGAAAGAAGGAATCCTTCCTAAATCATTCTATGAAGCCAGCCTCACCCTAATATCAAAATCAGGAAAGGAGATAACCCAAACAGAAAACTACAGACCAATATCCCTGATAAACATATATGCAAAAATCCTCAACAAAATACTTAGTAACTGGCCAAGTGCGGTGGCTCATGCTTGTAATCCCAGCACTTTGGAGGCCGAGGAGGGCGGATAACCCAAGGCCAGGAGACCAGCCTGGCCAACATGGCGAAACCCGGTCTCTACTAAAAATACAAAAAATTAGCTGGGCGTGGTGACAGGCACCTGTAATCCCAGCTACTCAGGAGGCTGAGGCAGGAGAATCACTTGAACCCAGGAGATAGAGGCTGCAGTGAGCCAAGATTGTTCCATTGCACTCTACCCTGGGCAACAAGAGTGAAACTCTGTCTCCAAAAAAAAAAGCAACAACAACAACAAAAAACAACAAAATACTCAGTAACTGAATCCAACAGCATATCAAAAAGACATTCCACCATAATCAAGTTGGTATCATACCAGGGATGCAGGGATGGTTTAACATACTCAAGTCAATGTGATACCCCACATAAACGGAATTAAAAACAAAAACCACATGATCATCTTAATAGATGCAGAAAAAGTATTTGGCAAAATCTAGCCTCCCTATATGCTTAAAACCCTCAGCAAAATTGGTATAGAAGGGACATACCTTAAAGTAACAAAAGCCATCTATGACAAACCCACAGCCAACATCATACTGAACAAGACAAGAACTGGAACAAGACAAGAATGTCCACTTTCATTACTTCTATTCAACATAGTACTGACAGTCCTAGCCTAAGCAATCGGACAAGAGAAAGAAATCAAGGGCATTCAAATTAGTAAAGAGGAAGTCAAACTGTCGCTGTTTGCTGATGACATGATCATATGCCTAGAAACCCTAAATACTCATCCAAATAGCTCCTAGAACTTGTAAATGAATTCAGCAAAGTTGCAGGATATTAAATTAATGTACACAAAACAGTAGCTCTGCCATATACCAACAGTGACTAAGTTGAGAATAAAATCAAGAAACTCAACCCCTTTTACAATAACTGCAAACAAAATAAAATACTTAGGAATACAATTCGCCAAGGAGGTGAAACACCTCTACATGGAAAACTACAAAACACTGCTGACAGAAATAATAGACAACACAAACAAACGGAAACATATCCCATGCTCATGCATAGGTAGAATCAATATTGTAAAAATGACCATACAGCCAAATGAAATCTACAAATCAAACAAGTCTCATCAAAATACCACCATCATTCTTCACAGAACTAGAAAAAACAATTCTAAAATTCATATGGAATGAAAAAAGAGTCCACATAGACAAAGCAGGAATAAGCAAAAGAATAAATCTGGAGGCATCAAATTACTTGACTTTGAGCTGTACTATAAGGTCAGAGTCACCAAAAACAACATGGTACTTCTATAAAAATAGGCACATAGACCAACAGAACAGATTAGAGAAACCAGAAATAAAGTCAAATACTTACAGTCAAGTGTTCTTTGAAAAAGCAAACAAAAACATAGGTTGGGAAAGGACATCCTATTCAACAAATGGCACTGGGATAATTGGCAAGCCACATGTAGAAGAATGAAACTGGATCTTCGTCTCTCACCTTATACAAAAATCAACTCAAGGTGGATCAAGGACGTAAATCTAAGACCTGAAATCATAAAAAAATTCTAGAAGATAACATTGGAAAAACACATCTAGATACTGGCTTAGGCAAAGACTTCATTACCAAGAACGCAAAAGCAAATGCAACAAAAACAAAGATGAATAGGTGGTACCTAATTAAACTAAAAAGATTCTGCACAGCAAAAGAAACAATCAGCAGAGTAAACAGAGTGGGAGAAAATCTTCACAATCTACACCTCTGGCAAAGGACTGATATCCAGAATCTACATGAACTCAAACAAATCAGCAAGAAAAAAAAACAAAAACAAGCAATCCCATCAAAAATTGGGCTAGGACATGAACAGATAATTCTCAAAAGAAGACATAAAAGTAGGCCAAGAAACATATGAAAAAATGCTCAGCATAAGTAAAAATCAGAGAAATGCAAATCAAAACCACAATGCAATACCACCTTACTCCTGAAAAGGTGGCCACAATAAAAAAATAAAATAAATGAAATAATAGATGTTGGCATGGCTATGGTGAAAAGGGAACACTTTTATATTTTACACTGTGAAAAGTGAACACTTTTCCACTGTTAGTGGGTACGTAAACTAGTCTGACCACTATGGAAAACAGTGTGGAGACTCCTTAAAGAACTAAAAGTAAAACTACCTTTGATTCAGCAATTCCACTACTGGGTATCTTCCCAGAGGAAAATAAATCGTTATACAAAAAAGATACTTGCATACTCATGTTCATAGCAGCACAATTCTCAATTGCAAAAATATGGAACCAGCCCAAATGCACATCAATCAACGAGTGGATAAAGAAAATGTGAATATATACATATATATATATATACATCACCATGGATTACCACTCAGCCATAAAAATGAACGAAATAATGGGATTCACAGTAACCTGAATGGAACTGGAGACCATTATTCTGTGATGTAACTCAGGAGTGGAAAACCAAACATTCTACGCTCTTACTTATAAGTGGGAGCTAAGCCATGAGGGTGCAAAGGCATAAAAATGATACAAAGGACTGGCTGGGCACAGTGGTTCACGCCTGTAATCCCAGCACTTTGGGAGGCCAAGGCTGGCGGATCACGAGGTCAGGAGATCAAGACCATCATGGCTAACACGGTGAAACCCCGTCTCTACTGAAAATACAAAAATAAAGTTACCAGGGCGTGGTGGCGGGAGCCTGTAGTCGCAGCTACTGGGGAGGCTGAGGCAGGAGAATGGCGTGAACCCAGGAAGGGGAGCTTGCAGTGAGCCGAGATCATGCCACTGCACTCCAGCCTGGGGGAGAGAGGGAGACTCCGTCTCAAAAAAAAAAAAAAAAAAAAAAAATGATGTAAATGATACAATGGACTTTGGACTTTGGGGAGTCAGAGGAAAGGGTGGGAGGGGGGTGAGAGAGAAAAGGCTACAGGTGATGGGTGCTCCAAAATCTCAGAAATCACCACTAAAGAACTTAGTCATGTACAAAAATAAGAAGAAGAAAAAAGATTAAAAAAAAAAACTCCATAATAAGTAATGTTAATTCTTAATTGAAAACCACTGACCTAGACTATACTGGATTCAAATGAGAGACATTTAACAGTCACCAAGTTAATAGGTTAAAGGTTACTGAAATTATGACTGATAACACTACACTTTTGTGCCTAATAAACATCAGGCAAAACAGGACTGAATTTTGATGAATAGAAACATATCAGAACAGTGAGAGCATTGATAAATTACTAGGAGCCTTATACAGTCTCGAAAATATTTATATTAATAATTTATTTATACATATTTAATATACGAAGGGCCAAGTATTTCATTTGACTTGACAACATTCCCCATAAAATTTACAATGTATCAAATAACCCTAATCTTTTCTAGCACCTCTGTCATTACAAGGTCAAAGAGCAAATCCTCGGTAATTTTCCACAGACTCTCTGGAAAATCTCAAAGACAGTTTTATGTGGAAAATATATCTTTATTTTAGGACTTGCTTTGAGGAAGAGAAAAATATTAAAAGTTGTCAGAAAGTTTGAGCATTTCATTAAGTAGAATCATGGGTTGTGAGAAACAATACTTGGCTACCTATTTAATCAAAGTGACAAAAAATGATATTAAAAGTAAACATAGCGAACCACTTCTCATTTGACAGCAAGAGAAGCTCCTCAGCATATATAGTGAAAATTGTTGTAATGTATTTTTTAAAGTATCTGAAAATAACCCTAAGGGCATAAAACAAATGAAGAAATATTTATTCAAGAAAATCTACGAAAACTCATTAAGAATTGTGAATCTGCAGAATCTGTGTATCTGACTGCCTGCCCTCCATCCTTCCCCCAGCTGTTTGAGATGAAAACTCCACTTTGGACTGGTACAGCCAAGAACACAGGGCTCCCATTCTCCCTGCAGGCCCCAAGAAAAAGGCCATTTTCCAAAGACAGGCAAGACAGCATTTCTCATGCTTTCCCCAGCTACCTACTGTGGAGGCTAAGTTCCTGGTGATTGTGGCCAAGAGGCAGAGAATACTCTTCCACTAAGCTCCACCCTGTGCCTCTGAGAATTCTGGGGTCCTGATTGCCTTTGCTGTGACTCATTGCTGTGAGAGGCAAGTCAAGAAGACCTAGTGCAGCTGCCTTCCTTATCCACTGACAGCTCAGTTCCTAAAGTGGGAGTGTCTTCAGACAGAAGCACACCATCGTCCACGCCCACAGCAAAAACACTGCAGCTCAGGGACTCTGCCCTGGGGGAAGCAGTCCACAGTACAAAACTCCCATCCCTCCCCTCAAAATTCACTTTACTTGCAACAGTGCACGGAGACGTTCCTATGAAAGCTCTTGAACCAGTGAAAGTTGTGATGAAGGGCAATTGGGAAGAATTGGTAGGTTTGTTTAAAATAGAGACTGAAATGTAAGCTGGTTAATTTGCCAAAGATTAACAGGGAGAGAGATGGCTGGAAAAGCCCTCCTGTGGTCAGAAGAAATCTAAAATACTGACTTCAGGAATTCTCCCTTTGAAGTGCTGGTATTTGATTAGATTAGTCTGTGGGGCAGGTTATGTCTCAAAGCATTATTGAAAACATCAGAGCAATCAGCCTGCAATTAGTGGAACTTAACAACTACGAATGGTCAGAAAAAGTGACAGTCAAAATAACAAACACACAAACAAGGCTGGCAGGAACTGTCTAGGTAAGGAGGACAAGCAGGTAGGGGTGAGCAGCCACCATAATCAGGTTGTCTGTTCACCCTCGCCTGCTGATTTAAGAGGGAATGTTCTTCTCTGTGGCACCATATTGATTGCTGAAGCTTGAAGTCAAGCCAAAATTTAAGGGCCTGTGGGGAGGAAAGAAAACCCACTAAAGTTCAGTCAAACCAAGTCATTGGGTAAGTTATTAGTAATACTGGGCACTCGGTACCAACTGACAATTTGTACATCTAGAAGCTGTCAAATCTGCATGCCAGGAGCTAAACATAATAGAGCAATCGGAAAGAGACTCAAACCATTTATGTTTAAATGCCCTCAGGGACATTAAAGAAAAAAAAGAAAAATATAAGGATATAGAATATCATGGCTAGAATCTAACAGACACTAAAATGTAAGAATTCAAAATATTATAAATAGAAGCTAGATTTGGTAAAGAGCCAAATATGATTTCTATAAAATAAAACTTACAGTTACTATAATAAAAGAATAACCTGAAATCAGTAAGTTATACAATAGCTAAAGAAAAGTTAATCAATTGTTTTAAAAATAGTAACAATAACAAACCAAAAATTGGAACATGAACTGGCAAAAGATGATAATCTATAATACATAAAGTTTAATAAAAATATAATATAGAAAATGATACAAAAAAGTGACAACTCAAGAAAATAAATGTACAATGTCAGTAAATATGTGACTTTATAATATAAGAAACTAAAACAAATTTCTCAATTACTATATTTCCATTTCTCAATTACTATATTAAAGAAGAATTAAAATCATTGCTTATAAACACTAGTCTAGATTTAGGAAAATTAATCATGTCATGTATAACCTTTGATTGAAAGATGATTGTGGCCACTTTTGGGGAATAATTTGGCATTGTTAACAGAAAAACAAAACTGTAAAATATTTAAAGTGGTTTATTCTGAGCTAGTATGAGTGACTATGGCTCAGGAAACAGTCTCAAGCAGTCCTGAGAAAGTATATCCGAGGTATCCAGGGTATGGTTTGGCTTTATACCTTTTAGGTAAAACCATTAAGTCAATACATTTTAGGTAAATCATAAGTCAATAAATGGAAGCTGTAAGTTGGTTTAGCCTAAGGAGGCAGAATACCTTGAAGTAGGGTGATTCACAAGTCATAGGTGGATTCAGAGTTTCTGATTGATTGGCAGTTGGTTGAAAGAGTTAAGCTTTGCCTAAAGACTTGAAGTAAACGCTTGAGTTAAGATAAGGGGGAGTCATGGAGGCCAAGGTTCTCATGAGGCAGATGATGCCTCCAGGTAGCATCCTTCAGAGAGAATCAATGATAAATGTCTCTTTTCAGACCTTAAAGGTTAGACTCTTTTAATCTGTCCTAGATCTGGGAAAGACAGGCCTACAAAGGGAAGGCCTGCTGCATTAATGGAGATTCTCTACAGATGCAAATTTTCCCCACAAGAGATGGTTTTGCAGGGCCATTTCAAAATATGTCAAATTTATTTTGAGGCAAAATATTTTTATTTCCTTCAAGGTCTGCTATCTGTCATGTGATGCTATACCAGATTCAAGTTGGAATTTGGTAACTTATCGTCACAGAGTCTATTTTGTCAGTCTTACACTCTCTATTTCAATGTTAATGCTGATCAGTTATGCCTAAACTCCAAAAGGGAGAGGATATAATGAGAACTGTCCAGCCCCCCTTCCATCAATGGCCAACAATCCAGCTTTTCAGGTTTCTCTGGGGTCCTCTTGGCCAAGAAGCGATTTTGTTCAGTTGGTTGGGGGGCTTAGGATTTTATTTTTGGTTTACAGCATTATATACTGACATTTTATGTGTGTGTCTTTGCCCTGACATATCTGCTTCTGGGAATGTATTTAATAAAATTCTATTAATGTGTGTAAAAATATACAAAGAGTTTATTACGACAAAAACGTTAAATGATGTAAATTTTCGCCCATAGAACAATTTTATGTAAGTACTTTTTAGAATATAACTTCACAATAAAGTTTACATAACTGGAGTTTTGCAATGTATTTTGACCTATAATTTAGCTGCTTTTCTCTAAATGTATACTCACTAAGAAAGAAAATAAATGGGTTTTACTGTGATTCTTTTGAATCAGGGAGCCACAAAATGCATCTCAACTAGAAAACATTTAATTATAGTAATAATAAAATCATCAGATTCATATTAAATTATCACATACCCTTTGATGACCTTAAATATTAATGTAGTAGTTTTATCTACTATAGCCAAAAAATTAAAACATTCATTTTAAGATATCTAGGTCTAATCATAAAACCCAGAGAAGTCAACTCTAAACCTAGAGAAGCCTTTAGAGTCCTGAAAACTGAATTATTTTTTAGCAAAAATAAAATACATATTTTAAAAATGCAGAAGTCAAATTGAAAGATTCAGTGTAACGTAAAGTCTAGTATGAAGATATTTTAAAATATTATGTGATTTTTCTGTTTCTTGATGGTTACTGCATTCAGATGGCTAGATTATAGACTGACCTTCCTCAGACAATAGACATTTAAGAAGTAAAAACCATGCCTTTTTTTTTTTTTTTGGAAGGATAGCAAGGCTGAGGGAAACACAAGACATATTTATCTGATAGATACGATGCAACCTAAAGTTTACAAATCTGCTTATTTTTCTCTAGGTATATGGAGCTAGAAAATCATAAGGAGAAATATAAAGACTTCAATATTGGTAGATCCCTGGGTGGGTTGAAATTTAAGCAATTCACCCATTAGTTTAGGAGTTTTGAGAGTGTAGAGGAGACTTGAGCCCACATTACAGGTGAAAAGAATTCCAGGGAGATAAAATGTGTAAAATGTTTAAATGGAAATACACAATGGATAGTGTGTTATGGGCTTTAGACACTCAGTAATTTTCCAAGCCAATGAGATCTTGGAGCAGCCTATTAATCCTTGATGCTCAAATACCACCTGAAGTATTCAGAAAAACTGACATATCGAAATAAGCTAAATAAGTTGAAAGAGATCTTGTTTTATACAATGAGTTAGTAACCCGCCTATACCTATAATTGAGAACGTGGTGAAAAAATGGCCATATCTGGTGTTGGCATCACATAGGCAGACAACAAACAAAACCACATAATTCAGCCTTCTCTCCACACCACCAAGTGCCTCAAGGTTGAATAATATTTTAAGACAGTAATTGGACAGATGGTTCTCATTAAATTCTCTGAAAATTATTTTTTAACTTAAGAAAAAAACAATACATCCATTAGAAAATACTTCATAAGGACTAAAAGTGATATTTTATAATTTGTGATGGTAATTGAGAGGTAAAGAAAATAACATTTGTAAAAGTCAATTCTTTTTTCCAGAGAGCAGATGATAGATTAATTGGTAGATTGATACATACATAGATAAATGATAGATAGATAGATACATAGATAGATACATAGATAGGATGGATGGAGATCAATAAATACATATATACATATATACATACATAGACAAATAGATGATAGATGATAGATAGATAGATAGATAGATGACAGATAGGAGGGAGGGAGAGAGAAAGAGAGAGCGAGAGGGACAGATACCGAGAGAGAGAAATAAAGAGAGAGAGGCAGAGAGAAGGAAAACAAACCACCATCTTTTCTTTCTGAATTAACGATATTTTCTTGTTATATCCTACTGCTGACAGTTCCACCACTTTTCCCACAAGAAATTTGCTTTGATTGCTTTGTAAGGTAAATGGACTAGTTTCTCACATGCAAGATTTGCTTATTCTTCTTAACTAATTCGGAGTTAATGATCCCCCAAAATTGTTCAAACTTGTTCAGGGACCATCTGCCAAACCCAAAGAGACATTTCTTCCTGGGAATGATAAGATGTCTGTATTTATGTTCTTGTATTTACGCCTTTGGATAAATGTTGCATGGGAGGTTAGTAAGAAAGCCATATTTTACAATTCAAGGGATCCAGTTTTTTTCTAATGATAGTAATTATTGTCACCATTTCAGAGCACATTTTATTAGGTCCTGTGCTAACAATTCTATTAGAAAGTCTTATCAGCTTATTTTAGAGAAAAACAAATTGCATTTAACAGAGATTACATCACTTTCCTAAGCCCACCCAGCTAATAGGTGGCATAGATAGAATCAAAGTTCAGAGGGTGCTCACAGTCACTATACAACACCATTTTCATTTACTCTCAAACTCCTGGCCTCAAGTAATCCTCCTGCCTCAGCCTCCTCAGTTGCTGGGATTAAAAGTATGAGCCACTGTGCCTTCAATACACTCAAGACAAAATAATGTAGTTCTGTATAGTATAACGGTATATACCACTTTGAAAATGTTAATTCATTTACATTTTCTTTACTATATGAAAAAAACATAAGCTTCGGTCTTCTGTGCTGAAAATAATCTGTAAGGGAGCAACAGCAGAAGAAACACCAGTTGAGACTATGACAATAATTAGAATTCAGGCAACTGTGAATAGACCAGTGTGGTGGTAGTGAAAAAGTAGTGAGACATAGTCAGATTTTTGTGTATTTTTAAATAGAATATACTAATGAATTGGGAATGGGGTGTGAGAGAAATATAGCAATGAAGGATAGTTATAGTAGTCATAGCCGAATCACCTAGATAGATAAAGTTTCTATGGACTGAGCTGGGAATACGTTGGAAGGAGCAGGTCTGGGGTCAGAACAGAGGACAGCAAAGGGCAGGAGTTAGTCTTGGGCATGGTAAAGTTGAGATGCTTACTGTGCTCTTCGGTTTGCTTTGAGTTTGTTCAGGAAAATAAATTTTATAAAGAAATTAAAACTCCATTGGATATAGAAATTAGGATTCATACCAATGTTGGATGATTTGGGAATTCAGGTACATTGATCAGGAAAATCATTACTGAAGGTCAGGGAAATCGTAGCTAGAGGTGAGGCAGACACCAAAGCACTGAAGCCCATAGTTCTCAAGTGTTCTCTGGAAATTTTTAAATCTTAAGACTTACTGACAAAGTTCACATTGTCTCAGTATGTAGCAATGAATCAGCTGATTCTCAGGTTCTCATGTGTCTGGCTGTGACTTTCATGCCTACCCACACATCTGGCTGCTACTTCCATTAGAGAATAATGATCTTCCTATCCTTTTGCTATCCAGATATTGAAACCTTCCCACCGATAGTCCTAACAAGAACCACAGAGGGCAGCAGACACCAGGATATGCTCTTAGCTGTTCCTCACCATGCAGAAGGGACCTCAAAAGGGGGTACTGGGTATGCCACACTGGGAAAAAATATAATCCAATATAAATTTATGATCAAAATATCTAGTAAGCAATTGGATAGAGAAGTTTGTTTCTGGGAATGAATGAGCAGCAGCATCATAGATGGTTTCCTAGGGCTGCCATAACAAAGTACTACAGACTAGGTGGCTTAAAACAAACAAACAAAGCAACAAACACAACTGCCTCACAGTTCTAGAAGCTAAAAGTCCACAATCATGGTCTCATCGTGGTCATGCTCCTTCTGAAAGTCTGGGCAGAATCCTTCCTTGTCTTTTTGTAGCTTCTTGTGGTGGCCATCAATCCTTGCTCTCCTTGTCCCACAGCTGTATCATTCCAATCTCTGCTTCTGTCATTGCATGGTACTCTTCCTGTGTGTCTCTGTCTTTACATGACATTTTTCTCTATTTATAAGGGCATTGGTTCTGTTAGATTAAGACCCACCTTAATGGCAGCATCTTAACTCGAATTTACTTGATCAATCAAATTAATCAAGTCTGTAAAGGGACTGTAAAGACCCTATTTCCAAATAAAATAACATTCGCTGGCACTGTGGGTTAAGACATCAACACATTTGGAGAGGGAGAGAGCACACTTCAACCCATAACAGTGGTCTTCAAAGTTCTGAGACTGGACAAAAAAAAAAAAGTGAATTTAGGTAAGAAAGAGGAGAGCTCCTAAAATTCCCATCTGACACATAGAAGAGGAGATAAGAAAGATCAGCCAAGGAGATTAACAGAATGTGGTCATTTAGATAGAAGCGTTTGTAATTTTTTAAAACAATTGCTGCTGTAACAAATCACCACAACTTAATGGCTGAAACAATGCAAATAAAAATTTGGAAAAGTCAATGAATGATAAGAGAAAAAGTGAACAACCCTTTAAACAGAGAAAATGTTTGAATGTGGTACTTTATTTGAATAGTACATAATTGCTTCTGAGATAGGAATAGCACTGGGTAGTCACAGGAGGATGGAAAAATCCAAACAACAACTAACACAGGAACTATACAAAAATAAATCCACAGGGTAACAGAAAACCCAAAATAAGAGAGAGTAAATGGCCAAAATCTCAGTCAAGGTGACATGTCCATAAATCTTCTGGGCAAGCCCAAATAAGGGAGAAAGAAGATAGCAATGACGGGCATCCCTGAAATCCCCCGTTGTTCCAGAATATTGAGTGATTATTTCACCCTCTAATTAAACACCCATAAAATGAGAAACCCAAACTCTGTGGTGTGTGACTCATTCTCATGAGCATGCCTGCCTTCTCTCTTCAGTGTATACTTTTGTTTTGCAATAAGGTTTCTTGCCTTTTGCTTCATTCTGACTTATCCCTGAATTCTTTCTTGCAATTATTTCAAGGGTCTGGGAACCAGCTGGGGCTGAGGTCTCACCAGCATCCCGAGACCCTGCTGAGTCTCTGACAATACTTCTACCAGTACACGTTTTCATATGGGTTGATGAACATTTAGTTTAAAAAATGTATTTATTTTTCTATAGTTGACTGTTCATCTTGGCTTTAATAAATAAATAAAAAGTTCTTGTCTTTTTGGAAAAAACAGAATTTTAAAAATATACCTCTACCTCTATTAATCAGTGTTCTCCAGGGAATCAGAACCAACAGGGTGTCTGTGTGTGTGTGTGTGTGTGTGTGTGTGTGTGTCTGTGTATGTGTGTGTGTGTGTGTGTCTGTGTATGTGTGTGTGTGTGTGTTGGGTAAGAGAGAGAGATTAATTATAAGGAATTGGCTCAAATGATTTTTGGAGGTTGAGAAGTCCCAAGATCTACAGTCAGCAGGCTAGAGACCCAGGAGAGCCAATGATGTGGTTCAAAATTTGACACACTCACGACCCACAAAGAGCCCATGTATCAGCTTGAATCAAAAGGTAAGAAAAAAAAAGGTGGATGTTCCAGCTCAGTCAGTCAGTCAGGAGGAATTTCCTCTTATTTACAGGAAAGTCAGCTTTTTTGTTCTATTCAAGGTTTCAACTGGTTGGATGAAGGCCACCACATTAGTGACAGCAATCTGCTCTACTCAGTCTGGCAATTCAAATGTTAATGTCACCCAAAAACATCCTCCCAGACAAACCCAGAATAAGGTTTAACCCAGTACCTGGGCACCCTGTGACACAACCTGGTTGATACATAAATTAACCATCGCAGTCTATATCAAAAATATTCTTTGTGAACTCAGTAAGTGCCATGCACTATTCTAGAAGTTGGAAATATATTACAGCAGAGAAAACAACCGAACAAAAAATTCTGCTTTGTTGTAGTTTACATTCTATGGAGGAAGATCGATTTTGTGTACAAATTAAGCATGTATGTATTTATACAATAGGATCTATTTAATATGTGTATTTTTAAATAGATTTTAAAATATTGAAGCTAAGTCTGATATTTTTAAGAAGCTATTACAAAGACCATATTTATTCCATTTTTAATAAACTTTTATTTCTATGTTTGAACATCATGATTAAGCCAACTGAAAATTTGACGAAAAAAATTGAAACACGTTTATAACTCTTCAAATGTACTTTTAAACATTACTAAAAAGGGCATATTTTGTTTTGATATCCATCTTATTGAAATTATTCTTTAATTGTGATCACAAAATATAAAATCGGAGTTCTTCAACATTTATAAATACATAAGTTGCTGGTTTTGAAGTGAAAATTAACATGCATGGCTTTCATATACAAAAATAAAATACAAATTATATTGTTTAGGATTATATCTGTATGTTTTTGTTTGTTTTTCACAAATGTAATTATCATGTTTTTAAGGTATCAAATAGTTTTCCATAAACATGTACAAAGAATTTTTAAAGTATTATCTGAAAATCTATTATTTATTCATCACCTCTACTTTGGATTTTTTTGAATATCAAATGAATTTTTACTTATTACTATTCCCTAACACTTTAAAGTACTGTAAAATCAAACTATTATGAGCTTCTAAACTCTATCAATGTATACTTAAGGAATTTCTATGCATGTAGTTGTGAGCTTAGAGCTTTTCATAGAATGTGTAATTACTGTTAAAAATTGCTTTCTGCCTCTGAACATACTATTAGGATGCAAAACAAAAATAGTTACAAAATTTCTCTAAGGATTATTCTTCAATATTTTAGCACTATCTGAGTGACTGAATGCATTAGCAGTCTAGGAATTTCAGTTAGAATCTGCATTAATCCTTAGCAAGCCTGAGTTACACATATAGTAGAAACCCTGAAGAACTCTGTGCTTTTAATTACTGCTCCTTTCTTTCTAGATATAGAACTCCCCTGGTGATGAGCAACTGAATAAAAATCCATCATTAAGGCACTCAAAGTTTATCATTGTTACCAATGACCTTTCCATGAACCTAAGTTTAAGGACAGGTTAAAGGAAAGGCTGTGTGAGTATAACATTTAAGAAACTAGCTTTATTAGAGTAAACATTAAAATAGTTAACTTGCTTGGTGTAGTAACAATTATTATTAGGAATCTGGTCAGTATAGCAAAATAATTTGTTTCTGTTGTTCTTAAACTGAATATCCTCAACCAGTACTTTTTATAAATCAGAGCTAATTTTATTTTAAAGACGTTTTTAAAATACAGTAATGATAGACCTAAAATTTATTTATTTAGAAATTAACTTTTTTAAAGGTTTCTTAAAATTTTAATATAAACACTTCATATTTTCAAGTTCTCTGAGAAATATTTATAAATTTAGACATTCTTGGATTTGGTTGCATATCCGCACCTCAGTTCTTCTTGATTCATTTCATTTCCAGAATATCTTTGAAATATAACAATCCAGGAATCTCCAAGAATCCCCAAATTATGGGAGTGCAATATATTTGATACTGCTCAGTCCAGACTTAAAGATGTCTAACTTTTTAATGCATCATTTAAGTCAAATATTTTTCATTGACTTCCGTTCTTCTGTGCCATCAATACTCTTGTACTGTTGCCCATATTGTGCACAATGATATTTCAATCTTTTTAAAAATGCCTTTAGTTCTGGAAGCCTCAATTGCTATGAACAATCAATCTAACAATTAGTCGATATTCACCAGTTTATTTCAATGTTTGTCAAGGTTTCTGGTGCCTAAAACACATTAAAATTTTGTCAACATGTATGTATTTCCAACTGAGCTCATAATATTAAGGAGAGAAAATAAGAAAAAAATGGCTTCCAGTTTCTTCTCAATAAAAGTAGAAAGTCTATTTCTAATATTTCTCTTTTTGGGTCCCAAAATATCACTGAGACACTTTCAGAATGCCATGATTTCATTTTGCTTCCCCATTTTGTTTTCATGGCTTTCTCCTTTGGTGTCCTACACTTTCTATATTGAATCTTGTTAAACTTACATGACGTTTTTTTGTGATCTTCTTTCCTAATAATCAAGATACTTCTGTTTCTAACAGCACCCCTTACACAAGTAACTCCGTATTAGAAAAAGGCTCCATCTTACATTTCAATAGGCACCATGCCAACACAGACAATATGTTTTGCCTAATCAATAAAGACTGCATCCAACCAGATAAGGACATAACCAAGCACATTCTTCTACTATCAATCCTCACCAGAAGATTCTGCGGCCATAAAAAGAGCAGGACTTCATTAGCTATAAACATACACTTTAATAGACAACATCTTGCTGTCACTTGTGATAAGCATCTGGCAACCCCAGCCTAAGGCTCTGCCAACATCAAAGACATTTCCTTGCAAGATGCTGATGCTGATGGGCTGTACAGGGCCAAGGCAGGACATTGTGTTTTTGTCCATGTTGCTCTCCACGAACTGATTCATTAACCATTTTTCCTAACCCTTTTCTCTTGATCTTAAATGTTATTATACTTTGTTTGCTGTGGGTTAATTTATAACATTTTTATATTAACTATGTATACTGTTGTATATGGATTGCAATATTGACTGACTTGTGGAATTGTTTGAGCCTGTGCACTCACAGCTCTGACTACTGTGAACAGGAAGTACTAAGGAGAATTGCATCCTTGGGAACCCCATGAGGCTTGCTTTTAGGATTGAAATTGCATCAATAAAAGTCTGACATTGTGGAAAGACACAAGCCTGTCTGGACCTGGTTATCTCTGACTTTGCGCTGCTCATGATAAGAAGGTTAAATCAAACACACTTTAAGAAAACAAAGGGAAGGGGGAAATTGAATGGCTTAGGTCATTGAGCCACTGAACCACCAGAGTAGGGTTGACTATAGTGACAACTGCAGTGAGGGACTTGAACACTATCTTTGCACCTTGTTTTCACACCTCTCAGATGTCAGAATCATTTTCTTAGTAGAATTTCACCACAAGTCAAGAGATATGACTGGGTGATATACTGTAGATTTCTATGTTTAAATAGAACTTCGGAGGACTTACCATAAAGTAAAGATTGAAGAGTGGGTTAATCTTAGTCTATGTCTCTCACATACTTGCTACAAATATTGAAACATACAATTTAAGTTTATATTGATAAAGAGATTCTCGTAGTAACAAGTAATTGTAGTAACTAAGTTTTGGCTTTATCTTGTCTTATAAAATCACCCTCACGAGAGTAAAATATTTAATTTGCTTGCTTAAAACCTTTATTACCTTACAGCAAAATAAAACAAAAGTTTGACGTGTATACCTGCCTAAATTGTTTGCAAAAAATATTTTAGCTTTTTTTTAACACAAAGCAAACCAACATATTATGATCACAATCTTTTTTCTTCAGCAGAGCCACCAGTGTCACTTTACTTCAGATCCTTGAAGCTATCTTGTATGAACGCAGTAAGAAGTAGGGCCAAGTGTGATTATTTACTGTAACTATGGAGTTTCATCCTCTTAGCAGATATGTCAATTTTTTTTATTTTTTTAATCACAGGACCTAGAAAAGGATATATGCTCTGACTAGAAAAATTTTGTAAATGGATATCCGGTTTATATGAATGTATAAAATTACTTTTACCTCTCACATGCCATAATTATCAGTGAAAATATAATTTATGACAAATAATTTCTATATTTTTTAAAATAATATATTTTGAATATTGTATTTTTTTCAGACAAGCTACAAAGGCAGAGATAACATTTCAAAAAATATTACATTGGCCGGGTTCGGTGGTTCACGCCTGTAATCCCAGCACTTTGGGAGGCCAAGGCAGGAGGATCACAAGGTCAGGAGATCGAGACTATCCTGGCTAACAAGGTGAAACCCTGTCTCTACTAAAAACACAAAACTTAGTGGGCGCCTGTAGTCTCAGCTACTCAGAAGGCTGAGGCAGGAGAACGGCGTGAACGCGGGAGGCGGAGCTTGCAGTGAGCAGAGATTGTGCCACTGCACTCCAGCCTGGGTAACAGAGTGAGACTCCGTCTCAAAAAAAAGAAAAAAAAAATTACATAAATCTATGTAGCTAACACTTTTCTTCTTTAAATGGATGTATAACAGTTGTACATATTTTTGAGGTATGTGTAATATTTTGATATTTGTATAATATAAAATGTGTAATAATCAGGCTAATTGGGATATAAAAACTAGATGAAATAGGTTACAAAATGAAAAAAAGTTATAATCTTCATACATAACTTGTGTAAAAAACATTGGTATAAAAAATGATTTACAGTGCTAACATTCCTCAAGAAAAGGGATTATAGGTGATATCTATTATCCTATCAAGTCCTTCAATACTTTCCAATGTTTTTGTCAGTGTAGTCTTTATTATTAATATAACTGGGACATATTTTATATTCTATAGTATTTTCTGAATCAATTATAATTCCCCTGAGTGAAGGCTGTATTTTATAAGTCTCTAATATCTACAATAGTATCTAGCACAGAGTATCACAACTATATACTGAATTTGAATCTATTATTACTTTTTCTTACTATATTTTTATAGAGGGCAGAAGAATGTCTTAAAATATACTTCAAATTAACATAATTAGATAAAAGGTAATAATGATCATTTTCACACCCACGTAATACATATCTCAGTGAGAAGTATTAAAGGTGAAATAACATGAAATACTGTATTTTTTTAAGGCCTTAGTGTTCTTTAGACTGAAATAGTAACTAGAAGAGTCTACAAATAACTGTTTTGATGTTGCATTGTTCAAGGCTGAGACTCTAGCACAGGTAATGAGTCAGGTATTTTACGAAATGCTAAGCAGCACCAAAAAAACACGCGTCTACTATAGAATGTGCAGAGCATCCTTATTTGTCATAGATTAAAAACTCTGCATTTCTGCCTTGTGATTTATTTATGAAGCTGTTTCTTCCAATGTGAATAATGTAGCACTTGAAGGATGCGTATTTCTTCAAGTTACCAAAGGAATGCTTCTCTTGATAGCTGAAGGGTTTGTTGAAACATTTAGTAATATTTTACAAGTTTTGAATATCTTTCAGAAAAATCACCTTCCCCAACTATTTTTTAAATTCACTTTATCAATATGTTTCCATTTAACTTTAGCATTCGTTTAGCTTCCGTGATGATTTTCTTGACATAATATTCCAAATTTTCTCAGATCCAGAGGCAAGACTTACATCAAATAAGTTCCCTATCAACAAGGGAGCAACAGAGGAGATTAAAGAATGGTTTAGTTTCATTTTACTCATCTTAATCCTTTCATTCATCCAACATACATATATTAGCTACTCTTTATGAATGAGGATTTAGATAGAACTTGGTGATATAGAGAAATATTAAAGTATGGTTCTGAATTGTAAGATGCATATGCTTTACTGAAATTAATTGTTAAGCAAATAGAGATTATAAAACAATGCTAGATGTACAATGGGGTTGTTGCTGATCCCAGAAAGGGGAGAATATTCTGGTCAAAAGAACAATGCAACAATATTTGAAGATCAGTTTCAGTGACATACATAAAGTAAAGGTCTGAAGCATTACTGTCCAAGGAATCATTTTAAAAGCCTGGACCACAATGAGACTAATATACCACGTAATCAGAAAATAATACTGACAGGACATAACCCGTTAATGAATAAGATCTGACCGAAATGGCTGCCTTCAGAAAACCACTGTGAAATTTGATATGATACAAGACAGCACTGGTTAAAAAAAGAATTTGTCATATTTTGGTGCAGGTCCATGCTCAGAGAAGGGGATTTTTATAAAGTACAATTCAATTTTTTGTGGATTTTATCTGGAGATTCTGCATATTGCAGTATATCAGGCGGCAGTGGAAATCCCGTCATTGTTGCCTGGAAAATTAGAGAACTGAAAATAGGGAATCAGTGATTGCTGCAAAAAGAGGAAAAACTTGTGAAAATTGGAGAGAAGAAAAAAAAAAAAGATGACAAATTATCTCTACTACAGCTCTCTCTGACCCTTGAACTATGCATGTGTGGAATAGATTTAAGAAAAAAACTCAGCAAAAAATTATATACCTAAAATGAGACAGTGGATGGGGCCAATAAACAGGTTTGATTTGTGTCAAGTGAAGATAGTTGAATGCTAAACAGAAACAACTCTCAACGGAGGAAAATGACATAATCTTCTGTCTTTCCAAGTTTCTATTCATAATTTTGAAGACTCCATCTAAAATTACTTTATATAAGAAAAACTGGGAAAATGGGAAACATTCTCAAAAGGAAAAAAATGAAACCAATAACAAGATAACCTCAATATTGTAAATAGCAGACATAAATGTTAAAATAGCAAATATAACTACTATAAATAAAGATCACAATATGCTCATAATTAAGGAAAGATATGAATTCTTAATATATCTACATATTATAAGGAGGAAGCAAATGTAAAACGTAACTTAGATGTGAAAAGTACAATCTCTGAAACAGTAAATTCACTAGATGAAAATAAACCTTAATGGAGATGACAAGAGAAAGAGAAAGTGACCTTGAAGGAAGAGCAATAAAAACCACCACCACACACACACAGACACACACACAGACACAAACACACAAATATAAATGAAAATGAACAGAGCCATAGAATCAGTTAGATAATATTAAAGAGTCTGAAATCTGTGTAACTGGAATTCAGAATGAACGAAGAGAACTGGAGGAAAGAAAAAATATATATGAATACACACATGCATATATACGTACACACACACACACACACACACACGTATACCATATCATTTGAAGACACAGCTCTTGAAGTTTTCCCACACTCTTTTAGATACATTTTCAGACTCACATCATAAAATTTGCTCAATTTTGGGGTTTGCTTTCCATTTTTGGTTTAAAAAAACTCTGTTTCTCCCACTCTTATTATTTATGTGTATACACATATATAATATATATACACATATATATTTATACACACAGCAGGTTTAGTACTGTTATCAATTAAAAAAATACACCTTACAAGAGAAGCATGAGCATAAAATGTGGATCAATTTTATAATTACATGCTCCACTTCCCATTGTCTTAAGCAGCCCTTTCCTTGCCATTGATGCATAACTGTTGAGCCTAAAGCATCCACTCCTACCATCACCTTGTACTATGGTCTTAAAAGGCAACTCAGAAGCTGATGCTCTGATTAGGTAATGTCATGTGGAATCATCATTTTCAACGTGATGGTATCCATTATTTATCTTTTCTTTTTTAAAAAACAATAGTATAATTTCCTCAAACTTAAAAAAACTGTTAAAATAGTTCCATATTAATTGATCAATCTTAATTATCATTTACCACTATTGGTGATACTGTTTGACAACTTGAATGAGATACTAACTGCCATAACTAGCTCATTACAAAAGTTCATTTTTTTCTTTTAAATACATCATTAGTCAGTAAATTTACACTCATAAGTTTTGCATCCATCTACTACCCTGACTTCAGCCAGCTGTTACACTAGGTTTGCAAAGTTGGGTCTTTCTTGTTCTAGTTCTATCTTTGCTTCTAAATATATTTGCTGTTTGCGTCTACAAATAAGCAGTTTTTATAAAGGCAAATTTTAAACTTATAATAAATCTTGGAGTACTGCTAGAAAGAAGAGTAATGTGGAATAGATCGAATAAGAGAGAAAGAGAGTTTGTAAACTGAAAAGTCTTTCCCAGAAGCAGCCCTGACGAATGAAAATTGACAGAACTTTTTAAAGCTGCAGTGGCAGAATCAATACTAAGAGTTGTCAGAAAACCATTCAGTATGGATATGTCTAGATTTGAAGGCATCAGCACAGACTACTTTATGCCTTATTTGGGGAATTTAAAATAAATTCAATGATTCCAGTTTTGGAAGCATAAATAGCTCTTTCTGTAATTCATGTGCCTGGCAAATTTATAGACTTAGGATGCTAAAGGAAGGAATATAAGATGAAACACTCACTACAGATACTAGACAGAAAAGAAAACACATCAAGAATTGAGTTGTATTTTGGACTGATAGATTATCTCTCTATGGGAGTCATACTAGTGAGTGAGAGGAAGTTTTTGTAAAAGATTCCTAAAACTGTTGGCAATTTGGGAAACCTAGAATATAAATTACATTATTAAAATGAAGGAACCTACAAGAGAGTACCCAATGAGTATATTATAGCAATAAACGAAATTATATAAGTTAAAATATAAATCAGGATTCCAACTTTTGCCTAAGAAGTAGTGTGATGATTAATATTCAGTGTCAACTTGCTTGGATTGAAGAATGGAAAGTATTGTTCCTGGGTATGTCAGCGAGGGTTTTGCCAAAGGAGATTAATATTTGAATCAGTGGACTGGGAAAGGCAAACTCACCATCAATCTTGGTGGGCACCATCTAATCAGCTGCCAGCACGGCTAGAATAAAACAAGCAGAAAGGAGTTGGAAGGACTTGACTTGCTGAGTCTTCTGGCTTTCATCTTTCTCCCATACTGTATGCTTCCTGCCCTCAAACATTAGACTCCCAGTTTTTCAGCTTTTGGATTCTTGGACTTGCACCAGTGATTTACCAGAGGCTCTTGGGCCTTTGGCCAGAGACTGAAGGCTGCACTGTCGGCTTCCCTACTTTTGAGGTTTTGGGACTCAAAGTGATCCACCACTGGTTTCTTTGCTCCTCGACTTGTAGATGGACTATCATGGGAGGTTATCTTGTTATCACGTATGTCAATTATCCTTAATAAACTCCCTTTCATATATACATATATCCTATTAGTTCTGTCCCTCTACAGAGCCCTGCAAGTATAAAGCTGGAAGAGGTATTATTTCTATGGCAATAACAACATCAAGGGCACGATAATCTAAAAAAAAAAAAAGGACTTCTTAAACTCATCAAAGGTTTGAGGTTACAGAGAAATGCAGTAGCTTAAAATTAAAAATAAATAAATAAATAGTAATAGATGCATGTAAGGAGAAATAGAGTCCAAGGACTGGCTCACTAATGGCAGAGAGTAAGAAAAAGAATACTGCCATTAAAGTGTTATCTAAACGCCAGGGTTTCATTCTAGGTCCCGCTGCTCTCAGCACAGAAAGCCAATCACTGAAATGATGAGTATTAGCAGGGAAGAAAGCTAATCAGGTACTGCACCCAAGGAAATGGGAAATCAGTCTTAGGTCCATTTCACTGAAGAACTAAAATTATGGGTTTATTTAGCAAGGAAGAAATGTAACTATGCATGAAAAAAACAGGAACTCAGGTGGGGTTAGGAAGCAATCATGGATGAGGGGCCCAGCATATTATTGCCTGGATGCAAGTTTCAGTTATTTGATATTTTTTAATAATCCTGAGGGTCCATTTCTGAGGAAAGAACCCAGATAAAGCTGGCATAAGTTTCAAGATTTAAGACCAGAAGAGTCAATTTCTATGTTTATCAAAATAAAAACAAAAAGAGTCTATGGGACATTTGGGTTGGTTTCAGCCCCTTTTTTCTATTTATCCATTCTTCAATCATGGTGAATCTGTTGTCAATTTTTCTGGCTTCTTCATGCTGAGGAGGGGCATTGTGGGAAGCTCCATAGCATGAGTGACTAGTAGGGGCATTGTGGGAAGCTCCATAGCATGAGTGACTAGTTTTCTTCTGAAACACAATCTTTCTCTCTCTAGCCCCCTACTTCCACCAAAGACAAATCACAGCAGGATCAACCTACCTGCAAAGTAGGCTGCAGTCCCATATACTTGGCCTAATTACCCACACAAAATGCAGCAAGACTAATTGTCCACACAGGCTCTCCTAAATTGGCCTTGCTAGACCTCTCACAAGACCATTTCAGTCAAAGCCCTGGGCAAATAACCAGTACCTTCACTTGTATCCTGTTAGAAAATAGATTCTTAATGAACTTATTCAAAGAAATTGTATTAATTAAAAATATTCATAAATACAAATAATTTACAAATTCTGGAGAAATTAGGCAAATGGAGAAAAATGCCTCAAATTATGTTTATAATAGTATACTCAATTGTTAAAGGCTATAAATAGCTCAAAAGGAAAAAAGTTATCCAGACTCTGAAGAATCATCAATGTTTCAAACAAAAAATTATTTCAATCCTCTATCAGTTCAATCCATTCAATCAACTCCTGCTCTGATTCATATGGTAAGCAATCTTCATTAACACATAAGCCTTTTAATTAGTGCCCTGGAAATTTTCTCTCTTGTCCAATGACACAATCTCCAAAATTATCAGAAATCTGCATTCAGGAGTCATTTTCACGAACTTCCTCAAAGAAGCAAGCCCTGGACTGCAGTGTCTTCCTGAGAAGGATCAAAGCAAAACAACAACTGCAGATGACAAAAGTCTTTAGTCAGCCATAGTTAAAAAGACACAGTTGACAATAAAATTAGATTTCTGTGGCATACAACAATTTAACATGATCATCATAATTATTACTGAGAACATATATTAAGACATGTCAGAATTTTATGAATATCCTACAATCTTGGAATACATATTAACAAAACATCTATATAAATACAACCTAAAGGAAACTAAATGCCATCTCATATTTGATAATGCTTGATGAATAATTCTAACATAACTAATAAGACTAATATATCTCCCTTGGACTTCAGGAAACCTAGTACCCAAAATAGTTATTTTGAGGTAAAAAAAGACTGAATTTAGAACTTGAAATTTTGCTCTTGGGAAGTTTGACAAATATCAAAGTACTAAGACACTTGAAATCACAAAATAGGATCACAAGTCATTATAAAATAGTCATTCATTTAGCCAAAAATGATAAAACTGAAATGTTTACCTTTTAATAGAGACAAGATTCAGGTTCCCAAACAATAAGATCTAATAAAGACAGTATGAGGCCAAATAAATCTGTCTCTCCCCGCTCTACTTTTTCCCTGCAGTTCACATAAAAGGTAAACAAAAATATTGTATCTCTTAGTAATATTACACAAACATTATATTCAAAAGTGAAAATAAAAATGTTACCTTTGTATGATATATTATTAATGCGAAAGTTAATTTCAATAAAATTTTATAAACACGTCTATTTACTTAAAATCAGTTTGATCATAAGGTAAGATACCCATAAACTTTTTATAACCTTTTACAATTCTTTATTAAAGAGCAGATCAATACTCCAAGAAAACCCTATTATTATGACACATGAGCTCAGACTCGGGCCTTGAATCAGTGTGCTTTTGATATTAATGTTTAATTAATAGAAAAATTCTGAACTAATCTTATCCCTCAAAATCGGTTCTTACAATCTCATATGCCCACCTTTTCTACAAGAGTCCTTGGGCCTCAACTGAATGGTTTTAATTTCTGGCCCTGTGTCTCAAGAAAACAGTTCATTTTGATTGTCATGTTCTCCTGGGTCTGAAGACAAGAATTCGACTAGTGTCAATGCTCAAGATTTAGCAGTGAGTTTTTCAGACCCAGGAGTCAAAGCCCTGTAACTTAATAGCACAAGGATTAGTTAATAGGATATTTATACTACAGAAAATCCTATCATTCTGTCTAATATATTACAAAATAAAACACTATGATTTGGTGTCCTGTAGTGACTGCCTGCGGCACTTCATTGTATTAAAGTGGTTAGATTACTCCTTGCATATGTCTAACTGCTAGCATTCTAATGACAGAACTGTGACCAAAAGCATCAAAAATTAACAGGTTCTTTGCCAATCTTATCAAAGTAATGGTAGAGGTAAGAGGCAGAGAAATTCTAGGCAGACAAGGTTGGGTCCCCAGTGAAACCCCACCTTCAATCCATGCCTGAAACCCACACCCCAAAGTAAGAAATTCTATTCTTGTTTGCCCACTCTATCCATAAATAATGTATTTTTATGAATTGAATGTTGCCTTTTCCAAAACTACCTACAGCCCTCCCGCCCCCATCCTGTGGGGCCCCCATCCTGTATGAAGACCCCAGACTCATTTGGTAGAGGGGAAGATGGTCAGACTTCAGTGAGATGGCTGGACTTCAGGGAAGAGATGGCTGGACTATGGAAGAGACAACCTGACTACGGGGGAAAATGACCAGCCCATACAGTCTCCTCTGCAGCTTGCCTCTCCACGGACAGCCATTTTCATTGCTTAATAAAATTATCTGCCCTTCAATTGTGCAACCTCATTCTTCTTGGACACCACACAAGAGCTCAGGACCCCTGTGTATGGCTATCCAGAGAGGCCAACACACCAGCCCTTTGTCCTCGCTGGTGGAGGATGGCCACCCCATGCAATGAGGCAAGGGGCCTACTGAGTTTCTAACACACTGCTGTCCATGGATGGTGTAACTAGCAGAGCACTGTAACATCCTCTCTGGGGCCTTGGGGTCATGGGCATCATCACTAGGTTGCCACTGCAAGGAGCAAACTGAGCTGCTAACACACTGAAGTCTGCAGACAGCAGAACTAAGAGAGCACTGTAACACTCCCTCTGGGGCTTCGGGGTTGCAGGCACCCACACCTGGGCGCTGCCATGGGTCCCGTATGGAGCTTGCTCCTGCTAGCACCCAGAGCAACTGGCTAGATTCCACACTTACATATTCACGTCTGGTCTGGCCGTGGGACATGCACAGAGTTTGTGCCCGTGTCGTTGCCCAGACTGGCTTGCCAGGTGCCACACTCACTTGCTCACATGCTCCCTCCTGCAAGAAGTTGAGTGTAGTGGGCCAAGAAGAGGGGGGCACCCCTGTTGTGAGTCTGTCATAGGGTCTGAGAAAAATCCTGCATCAGTAAGACAACTAACTTTTCTCTCCATCATTAAAAAACAGTAAATGCAAATATCAGTTAGAAATTAAATATGAGGAGAAATAATGTCCTTCCACTTAAATATTATACTACAAAACAGAAACAAAGAAAGAACAACCACACAGTAACTTATTTTCAGCTATTTAAAAGAGCATGATCACACATTTCCAAAACTGATTTATAGATACAGTACTGGCAACCGATTAGGTAACTTTCGCCACTGATATCTTCAAACTAGTGCAACAATTGTACACATTTTGTTTTCAAGTATACACATAAAGGCCCATCAGTGATAAATGGCCTGGGATCAAAAATCACTAGAAAGTCTCACATATGCTTATTACTACCTAATCCAAGTGAGTGTCACTTAATTTAAGAATGGTCACCACAACTAAATTAGTTTGAGATTAATCCCATTCAATATAATTTCCTTAAGGACGAGACCAATCATTAAAAGTTTGTACCCATGTCACAGTGTTTCTTCATTATCTGAAGGAAAATATCTGAAAATCAACTCCAATTATTGATTAGACTGGATAACCTTGGAAATAAACACCATTTAAACATTTTAATTATCATCCGCCTTTCCAAATAACAAAATAAATAATAATGTACTATCTCTGTTCAGAACTTGCAGAAAAAAGTCCTTTGTTTTTTTTTTTTGCTAGGAACATTAAAGCTCTTGTGGCTCTCTAGATAATCAGAATTAAGCAAAACCAACCAAATTTTAAATAGCTGGTGTCCTTTATCAATTTTTGGAGGCTTGACAAAAGTAACTTATGAACTTTAGATAAATAGAGCAAATTGGTTGGGTGTGGTGGCTCACACCTGTAATCCCATCACTTTGGGAGGTGGAGGTGTGGGAATCACGAGGTCAGGAGATCGAGACCATCCTGGCCAACATGGTGAAACCCTGTCTCTACTAAAAATACAAAAACTAGCTGGGCTTGGTGGCGTGTGCCTGTAATCCCAGCTACTTGGGAGGCTGAGGCAGGAGAATCGCTTGAACCAGGGAGTTGACGGTTGCAGTGAGCTGAGATCGCACCACTGCATTCCAGCCTGGTGACAGTGTGAGACCCCATCTCCAAACAAAACAAAACAAAACAAAACAAAAATAGAGCAAATTGTGAACTGCTGGAAATGCATAGGAAACAAAATAACTATTCGTAGAACCCAATAAAAGCCTTTATTGGAAACTAAAATAAATGAATGGTTTTATATATGTATATATAAGTAAAACTCAACAGAGAACAATCAACACATAAATGAAAACTACAAGCAAAAACAAATAAACAGGAAATGAACTGCCAAATTTTCCTCCTACTCAGTTTACCTGAGAAGCTGAAGTGTCACCCAGGGTCTAATAAAACACAAGGTGGATATTTTGTTCCTGATATACAATTTAATGACTTGTAAGTCCATCAATAACACTATATATTTTGTGCAATTAAGTAATTCATTTTAGACACATGATCAGTAAGTACCTTAGTGCTAGCACTATCTATGCAGAATAGCAAATATAGTGTGAAGCAATGCAAGTATTTATGAGAAATTTGCCTCCACACTAAATCTAGCTGCGTTTAATCATATTAAAAAAGAATGCCAAACTGCCAATGTATTTATTTATTATATTTCTTATTTTACCTTCATCAAGACAAAGAGCCTTAACCATAAGCAATATTAATCAACCAAATTTCTCCAATTTTCTATCAGGCTTTAGATAATATCTTATTACCTAAACTTTTTCCACTTTCTATTTTCTTTGTAAGTGCATGAATATAGACACATGGAGAAACAGGATAAAAACTGCATATGACTTACACAGACCATCTATGATATGCTTCAACTTTCTGTTTTGTCTCAAATTTTCTTTTTTTTCTTTTTTTTTTTTTTAATAAACAACCAGTCATCCAGTCATTTTACTTTAGGAGAAGAATTCACCACACATATCTTTTCCCACGCAAAACTATACGTTTTTCTTTATAACCTTCCTTACCAAAAACACATCTTCATATCCATAACTGTGTTTACATCTCTCTTCAATATTTACTGGTTCCTTACTACCCTGTTTTATAAATAACCTTTTCTAATATATAATTTGAATTAACCTTTTGATAACTTATAAATTAGTAAAATGATTCTTTTTCTCTATAAAAACACATCTTTGGCATATTTTATATACAGAATTATATATTAACCAGAATATATAATTCTTATCCTTAGTAACCTCAAATTTTAGTGAAAACCTAGGAAGTAAGAAAACCTGACCTGGCTATTAGATATTAGCATTTTATTGATGGGAACCATTCCACAATTTTTAGAAACATATTTCCCCATCTCATAAACTTTTCTTAATTGTAAATGCCCCAGATATCCAATGAGCATCTATTATAAAATCCAAAACAAGTTTAAGATTTTAAATTACACAAAAAGTTTACCTACAACATTTATGACACTTACGTGCACTCATTTTTTTTCATTTTTAAGTTCTAGTTACTTTTGAAAACTGTGATATTAGACACAGCTTGTCTTCATTTAAAGTTAGCTATTTCCTTGTTAATCATTTTTTTATAGCCAATGAACATCAAATGCTCACCTAAGTAAGAATTTCAACACTGAATACAGAAGTATTTTTGACAATAATGCAGAAGATTCAGCTAACAGCATTAAATTAGTCTCATTTGTCAAATAAGAGACATAAACCAAGATTAGTTCTTTTTGGCTGGGTTTATCATTTTATAACCTTCTATGCCAAACCCTGATACCTCAAAATATCTAGCAGAGACAAATATAAACCAGACAAAGATGTATGCTGACAATTCTGAAGACACTTCTATTTATATTTTATTAATAATTTTAAAGCCAGATTGTTTATTAAAGGTTTACTTATGTCACGGGGACTTGAAAAATACTTTAGGCTTACTTAATTTATGAGTGATCTTTCATTTATAAGCCAATTTGGTGGATACAACATTTAACATAATAAATGTACATACATAAATACATATAGAATGTATACACACATAAAAACAAAGATCCAAAGGCTTTTATCTCAGAACTGTAGCCATGAGATAGCCATACAAACTCACCAGTTTACATGGCTACATATTTTTTTTGCCCCAGTGGGCTATCCAATGAAGGCTGTGAACTAAACTTTTTGGTAAAGCCGTTTCCATGACAGTTTAATTTTTGATGACCAAACTTTCCCAGACTCCAAAGAACACTGGAGCCAAACAGCACCACAGAAGGATATCACTTGGACACTAATAAGGAGGCCAAACCATGCTTAGAACAGCAACATAAAAGCCTGAAGACATAGAAATTCGTCTCACTTTTTAATTCAACAGCAAACTCCAAATTCCAAAGAATACTGGGGCCAAACAGCATTACAAAAAAATATCAGTTTAGCAAATTTCAATTTCCCATAACCTATATTCACACACACACACACACACACACACACAAATAATCACCAAAACGCAATTCAACTTCTGCAGCAACAGACAATCCCCAAGAGTGTCCAAACTGAAATAGTCAGGGTGCATTCCTCTCGATATGTTGGGCTTTTTCAACCTGTAAATGGAAATTCCTTCAGAATTTTCCAAATTCAGAGGAGCAGATTGCACTGTCTGGTAGCCACAAAACACACTCGCTTGCCTGGACACACCCACGACACACAATTACAAACAAGCCCCTAAGTGTCCATACTAAAACACTCAGAGTGCTTCCCTCTGTCAGTCAGCTGGGCTTATTAGCCTGCAAGAGGAAATTCCTTTAAAATTTCCCAAATTGAGAGACAGATCTTATTGTCTGGACCCACAACACTGCTCAGGAGGGCTTCTGAAACTCCCAGCCCATGGCAGCTGAGCCACAAGCAACAGGTTTCTGTCAGCGAACCAAAATCTGTTACTGAAACTCAAGGGTTCAGTCTTGGTCCTGCTGCTTGCAGTACAGAAAGCCAATCACTAAGACAGCAACTATTGCCAAGGAAGAAGGCTTTAATTGGGGGCAGCAGCAGAGGAAATGGGAAATCAGTCTCAAATCCATCTCCCTGACTGACTAAACTTAGAGGTTTATATAGCAGGGAAGAAATGTAACTCTGTATGGGAAAATAGGCACTCAGGAGGGGGAGGAAGGAATCATGACGAATGCAGGGCCTGGTGTCTCACTGTCTGGATGTGATAAGCTGGTAAGTTTTAGTTCTTTGATACCTTTTGAGAGGCCTGAGGTCTTTTCCAGAAGAAAGAATTCAGATAAAACAAATGTACATTTCAAGTTTTAAGACTAGAAATGTCAATTTCTATGTTGATTTAAAAAATTTTTTTCATGGGATTAATAGGTCTGTTTCAAAAGTAAGAAAATTTCCGTTACAATTTTCAGTTTATTGCTAAAGACTGATTGTAGCTTAACATGAGAGCTGCAGACATGTTGGAGATTTTGTAGGCACTCTTGTGCTATTCATCATGAAACTCCATCAGGCACACAGAAGTTAGTCTGAGCAATGAGCAAAAGGCAGGATAAAACCACCTACCTAGTACAGGCCTGGAAGAAGGTATCAGCAGCCACAAGGGAAGAGGCAAAAAGTCTTGACAAAACTCTTTGCTTCTGGAGACAGAAGCCTAAAATTGAAAGTGAAAGGGCAACAAATATGGAGGACAACAAGGTATAGTGTTATTGTTTTTGTTTTTTAAAGTATTAAAGAGGGCTGGGTGCGGTGGCTTACGCCTGTAATCCCAGCACTTTGGGAGGCCAAGGCAGGCAGATCATCTGAGGTCGGGAGTTTGAGACAATCATGAGCAACATGAAGAAACCCCGTCTTTACTAAAAATACAAAAAATTAGCTGGGTGTGGTGATGCATGCCTGTAATCCCAGCTACTTGGGAGGCTGAGGCAGGAGAATCTCTTGAACCTGGGACATGGTTATTGCTGTGAGCCGAGATCATTCCGTTGCAACTCCAGCTTGGGCAACAAGAGCAAAACTCTATCTCAAAAAAAAAAAAAAAAAAAAGCATCAAAGAGCACAAAAAATATTTTTATCCTGAGGGTGTGACCATTTGCAGGCATACATATAATTTACTTCAGCCTGGCAGGGGGTGATGAGGATATTCTTAGTTGTCCTGAGCATATTTAGCTTATAGTATACCTTGTTTTTCTTGCTCCCAGAAATGGGCCTTTCTTGTTGATCTTACATTTTCTCCAGCAGGCAAGCACTCACTGAAAAAAGCAGCTACTATCTACAACTGGGGGAGGAAAAATAGCATAAACGAAGACACTCTCTGAGGAAAAACACAGAAAAGTCCTAAAGGTGCGGGTGCAATAGGAATATTGAGTGACGATGTCAACAAAGCAGCCACACTTTAACCATAAGAACACTGGGGGTCAGGCACAGTGGCTCACACCTGTAATCCTGGCACTTTGGGAGGCTGAGGCTGGTGGACCACCTGAAGTCGAAAGTTTCAGACCAGCCTGACCAGCATGGAGAAACCCTGTCTCTACTAAAAATACAAAATTAGCTGGGTGCGGTGCAGCATGCCTGTAATCCCAGCTACTTGGGAGGCTGAGGCAGGAGAATCACTTGAACCCAGGAGGCAGAAGTTGCGATAAGTGAAGATCGTGCCATTGCACTCCAGCCTGGGCAACAAGAGCAAAACCCTGTCTCAAAAAAAAAAAAAAAAAAAAAGAACACTAGAGGACATTGAGACCATGTTTCACTCATAATAACCATAACAGAATCAAACAGAAAACATAGGTTTAGTAATGATTAGAATATTTCAACTCCTGGCCAGGTGTGGTGGCTCAACGTTTGTAAACCCAGCACTTTGGGAGGCCAAGGCAGGTTGATCACAAGGTCAGAAGTTTGAGATCAGCCTGTCCAAATGGTGAAGCCCCGTCTCTACTAAAGAATACAAAAGTTAGCCGAGCACGGTGGCATGTGCCTGTAGTCCCAACTACTCGAGAGGCTGAGGCAGAAGAATTGCTTGAACCTGGGAGGTGGAGGTTGCAGTGAGCTAAGATCATGCCACTGCACTCCAGCCTGGGTGACAGAGTAAGACTCCACCAACTGAAAAAAAAAAAAAAAAAAAAAAAGGAAAGAATAAAAAGAAAAAGAAGAAGAATATTTCAACTCCCTACATCAGTGACTTAGCAGCAAGAGAGGTGTGAATATTTGAAATTATAAATATAATTTATCTCAACTTCAAGTGTTCCCTATAATATCTAGCATTCGGAAAACGTTTATGACACAAAAACACAATATAAAAACCCATGGTAAAGGTAAAAAAAGATAATAAAATAAAGCAATCAGAGATTGAGTAGATGTTGGAATAATCAGCTAGAACATTTGAAATAGCAAGAATTAATATGTTAGAAGTGAAAAATTTCAATGGCATATATAAACAGGTAATTTTAGCAGAGAGAAGGAAACTATAAGCAAAAGAACAAATAAAAATGCCAGAAATAAAAAATTATAGTAATAGAAATGAAGAATAATTTTGGGAGGCTAATAAATGCTTATTTAGCCAATTAAACAATCAATGAACTTGAATATAGGCAAACAGAATTTACAAAAATAAAATTAAAGAAGAAAAATAGTAATAGAAAAAATATAAAGCAAAACATCTAAGAGCTATGGCAAATGCCAAATAATATAGCATACTTTTTGGCATAGAAAAAGATAGAGAAAAATACTTCACTATTTGAAGAGATAATAGTTGAAAAATTTCCTAAATTAGTGAGCTATCAAATCACACATCCCAAATACACAGATAAACTTAAGCAAAATAAATAGCAAAAGAAGAAAAAGAAAGACTCTTAAAAATACCACAGTGTAATTGGTGAGAAAGTCATAAAGGAGAAGAGGAGGGATTAAATGCATACAAAGTAACAAATATATGAAATACAGCAGTGTTCCTGTTAGAAAACATGCAAAACAGAAGATATTGGAATGCTGTCTACCCAAAGACATCAAAATAAATGAAATAATAAAGAAATAAATGAAAATCAAGTGAATTGAAAATAGATAAGGAAAAAAATCAATAAAACAAAAAACCCTCAAACCCCACATTATTTAAATTATTAATAACTTGAAAAATGTCTAGGCAGACATATCAGGTAAAAAATAAAGACACATATTCCCAAACAGTCAGAGAATCGATACCACTGTAGACCATAGAGAAAATTTAAAAACAACGAGGCATTATTTCTTTAATGTTTATAAACCTACAACTTAGATAAAATTGGGCAATTTGTTTAGAGCTATGAATCCCAATGTTCATGCAAGGAAAATAATTTGACGTGAATAATCTTTATTATATATAAGACAATGCATTTTTATTTAGAGTATTTCCAAGAATCAAATCTCCAGGCCCAGTTGATTTCAGTGAGTATATTTGTCCAGAAAATAGAATAAAAGCAAAGTCTCCCCTAATTATTGTATAATATCAGCATTACTCTAATACTCAAATCAGAAAACATTATTTTTTAATAGGAAAAATAAATACATCAATATTAGATCCTAAATTATGAGAAATGTATGATATCAATGTAAGATGTTAGTAACAGGGGGAACTGTGTGTAGGGTACAAAAGAGCTGTCTCTCCTATATTTGCAATTTTTCTGAGAATCTGAAACTATTATAAAATAAAAGTTTATTAAAATTCCATAGCTACAATTATGCTTAATGGTCAATGACCTAATTATTTTTCTCCAAGTTTGCGAGCAAAATCACCTACATCCACCATGCTCAATTATGTTTTAACATACTAAAGTTTCTAGTCAGTGCAATGAGCAGATAAACAATATAAAATTGTGCATTTTGTTAAGGAAGAAATAAAACTATATTCACAGAGAATATGAATCAACTTCGAAAATATTTCAAAGAAATTATCAATAAGCTACTAAAACTAATATATGATTTTAACAATTTTTCACGATATAAGATAAATACAAAAATCCACTGCATTTTTATACATCAAAAATGAAAATTTGGTTGTTGATATATCTTAAATGATACATTTAAAACAATGTAATAAAATATGGACTATGTAGGTACAAATCTAACAGAATGTGTTCAAGAGCTTTATACTAAAAACTATAATAAGACAATAAAACAAATTAAAGAACATTCAAATAAAAGGAGCTATACACCATTGTCATTTTTAGAAGAAGTAACATTGTGAATTTTTCCCCAAATGATGTAAAGATTTAACACAATTTCCCTAAAATTCTATTAGTATTTTGGCAAAAATCAATAGGTTGGTTCAAAACGTACATGGAAATGAAAATAAACTTGAATAGCCAAAATAATTCTGAAAATAAAAAATGATGTTTCTTGTCCCTGGCTGGTGAGGCCAATACCTGTATCTTTCAAAGTCTTTAGCCACAGCTGCCCAGAAAGTTGTCCAGCCCTGGGAAGACTCCATGTCAGACAAAGCAAAGGGAACACTTTGCACATGGATTTGATGAGCCACCAGGCAGACTGAGGCCTCAACTACAATTCTTTCAGAATAGGGTCTGTTTCCTGGATTAAGAAAGCATGGCACATACACACCATGGATGGAATACTGCATGGAATACTATGCAGCCATAAAAAAGGATGAGTTCATATCCTTTGCAGGGACATGGATGAAGCTGGAAACCATCATTCTCAGCAAACTATCGCAAGGACAGAAAACCAAACACCGCATGTTCTCACTCATTGGTGGGTGAGAACAATGAGAACACTTGGACACAGGACAGGGAACATCACACACCGGGGCCTGTCGGCGGGTGGGGGGCTGGGGGAGGGATAGCATTAGGAGAAATACCTAATGTAAATGACGAGTTGATGGGTGCAGCAAACCAACATGGCACATGTATACCTATGTAACAAACCTGCACGTTGTGCACATGTACCCTAGAACTTAAAGTATAATTATAAAAAAAAAAAAAAAAAAAAAAAAAGAACAGGGTCTGTTTCCTCTGGCACTGGCTGAGGAAATAGAATTCCAGCTGCCGTCCTCACTGCTGCTATCAATCTTGTGTATGGAGTTTGGTAGTCAGGCTATTTAAACCAGGACAGTGCACTCAGCACAAAGCAACAGCTTCTGTTTTCAAGCCAACCCCTGTCTGGAGTAAGGTTTTGAATAGATTCCAGTGTTCTGAAAAGTCACTTCTATTGATTTTTGCCAGCTCATTAGTTGCATTTGAGGAGGGACTGAGCTCTGGACTTTTCCATTTTGCCAATTTTGGTAATGTTACCTCCATAATTAGCTTTCTTAACCACCTTATTCTTCTCTTTTTATACCAGCAATGGTAAATATGTGTTGGTTTGTTTATGTTTTACCCCTCCATAAATATAACACAAGTCTTGTGACTCTGTTTATTTTTCTATTCTGTCTTCAACTGTGCTTGCCAATGATAATGTCAACTATGGATATTTAAAATATGATCAGAAAGGAAAATAGGCAACAGAAGATGATCATAAAAAATTGTAGCACTAAACTTGCTTAGTAGTTCATGGAAGATGTACTCTTTAAGGTGTGGCTTTCCTCCATTCAGTCAGATCTCACTGATCCAGTTTCCAAGTGATTCTGCAATTCTACTGGGCCTTGTTTTTACATGAATCCAGGGAGAGGAAAATGAGAGCTGTAAGAGACACACTACTTCATAAAAGCCTTTTCCCTATAGTAACACACATCCCTTCCATTTCGGTTTCACTTAGTTACATATCTGGCAAATAGTTCAGAAGAGTAAATGGATTTTGATAAACAGCTAGCAATTTCTGCCATGGGATGGTTTGAGTCAGCTTTTTTTCAGATCATTCCTGAAAAATGGTGAGTAGTTTTCCCAGAAGAGAGTAGGATGAAGTGAAAAAACAGAGAGAGGAAGTGCATGTGCAAAGGCCGGGAGGCAGGAAACAGCTCAGAATCCTTCATATCTGAATGAATAGTGGTATGCCCAAAGGAAGAGTAGTGGAAATTGATGTTGAAAATGTATGCAAGGGTCAGATCAAGCAGATTATTTGTACAACGTTTTATAAAAGTTATAGATTATATTTGTGCTGCAAAGAAAATCTGTTTATAGAGGCTAACCAGGGAGAAAATTTATCAGCTTTGCATATTTTAGGGATTACTATCCTTATTGAATGGATAATTAGTGAACCTTATATATATGCAAGAATAACTAGACAGCTTTCACTAAGACTGTGGCAGTGAAGATGAATAAACATAGGAATTAGTGATGTTTAAGAGGTAAAATCAACAGAAAATGGTTGACACACACTTTCAACTTTAACATGAAAAAAATAGGCAAATGTCCTCAAATATTTGCAAAGATGACATGTAGTAAGGTTCTCTGTCAGTATTTGATGTTGTTCTTTGAACAGCACCTACCATAGAGTTCATCTTTGATAAATACATTTGAAATGAATGAGTGCATTAAAGTACAACACTAGGGATAGAAAAGGGAAGAATAGCTACTGTGAGCTAAATTCAGCACAATATAAGAAAGAATCATCTGAAAATTTAAAAATGTCCTTACTATTAAATTATTACTATTAAACCTTCATAATATCACCAAAGGCTGGATTATCAGAGGTTAGAAACTGAAGCACAGAGTAAAAACAACCTACTCAGAGGAAGCACTGGGAAGCTCTGCTCACAATGAATGAACAAGGAAGCTTTGTTCTAAAATGAGGATTTGAGAGCAATGAAGGCTAAATCAACATAACTCAGAGATTAAGTGCTTATAGGTTTCCTCCTCTCAATGTTTACGTGGCTTTACGTTCAGTGCACAGTGGCAATGACATGGTAGTGGCATATAATGTAACACATGCAAGAATCTGATATCCCTACAACAAAAATAAAACACATCTAATTTAGCATCCTATATAGGTATTCAAAATTATCCTTAAAACTATAATATTTGAGTATACTTTAATCTAAATGTATATCTGTATATACTTTTATATACAGGTTATATACTATAATCTAAAACTATAATATTTGAATACACTTTGATCTGAAAGAGGCAGTGTGTTAATGCCTCTACTATGACTGATTGGATGAGCAAATAACTTTTTACTTTAAAATCATACACTTTTGTAGCTAAATCAACCTGAAAATTGATACTTGGTATAAAAACACATTTATAGTTCAATAATTTTTTGAAAGTTATTAGAGTCTTGATTGAAACTATTACCCACTGTGAAAATCAGAAAGATTTTTAATTAGCTTTATTGAAACTGCTTAGATTGTGACACATGATGAAAATCCTTTTTTACTTTTGCTTGTTTTTCATATTAGAATTTGTTTAGTGGAACTCATTGTATAACTAGTTCACCTCAATTGTTTAATTTTCAAAGTACATTTAACTGAAATACCTTCAGTTAGAAAAATCCTACTTTTCGAAATGAAAAATCCCCTGAAATCCAAATGGCAATTAAATAAAATAGGTCAGGCTGATCTCTGCCTTGAGAGAGAAGAATGGGTCTGAGTCAAAATATAATGGGAAAGGAAGAGATGTGACATAAAGTCAAGCAGAAGAATGTGACATGTGCTTATAAGGGTTTTATTAGAAACTTAAAAGTACATTTCTTTAAGTTAGTACGCAGATACGTAGATGATTAGTATTTGCTTGAACAGTAGATATTATATCAGAGTAGTTGCCTAAATTGGCAAATGGCAACCAAGCATTTTCTATGTTTTTCATCTGTTTCTTTCTGTTGCAATTACAGAATTAAATTGAGCTCTTCCAGACATTCTTTGTTTGGATCGGTGGTGGGTGTGACAACTGTTATAACATACAGCCCAGGGGTACAAAGTTTGACTAAAGAGCAGGACTGGCCCCAAAATGAAACAGGCAATCTTAAAATTGGTATTTTCATATCTACTGATAATGGATTTCAAGGAAAGCTGCTTTAATCTCAGCATCTGTCTCCTGTCAACCACCACCATCACTTCTCTCCTGATACACATTCCCTTAGGTATAAGAAATCATAGACTTTCAAGGATTCTTCTCTTCCTAGAATATTTAGAGAAAAAGAGTTATGATTTGTGCCTGTTTCTGAGTCAGCTCATTGAAGTGCCTAATTCTCCTGTCTTTTCTGATTCTGAATAAGCTGCTTGGATTACTTTTGATTTTGCTGCTCTGCAAAGTCTGTATGTTGCAGTGACTTTTCTCCATAGCTCAGATGCTTCCATCCTTTCAATGGCCATATTGGAGAGTTGGTGTTGAAAAACTCCCCACTTAATTAACAACTTCTAGCTCATTAGAACTGCACCACCTTTAGTCTGTTCTAAGTAGTAGGCTTTCAAAGAAAGGTAGAACACAATAGATGAGAATTTCAGCATTATTCAGAATATGGCATACTTCCTCTTTTTTGCTAGTTGCTGGAGCACATCTAGCTCTGCCATCCCTAGGCTATCAGTCTACCACTGCATTTCTCCACATTACTTGGGTGACCTGTTGAATCATTCAGGCCTTCTGCTTCTGCACTCCACCCTGAGTAATACAATACAGACATTGTGAATTACACATTTTCTGAAATCTCAGTGCCAATCTCTTTGGTATACCTACTTTAGCTCAAAGCCAGAGAAATTCTCAATTAAAAATGCATATTAATATATATCTTAGTTAGGCTTCCCATGGAAACTAAGAACAGGTATTAATTTGGATTTCAAATAATTTAAAAAGGAAATATTTTCATTTTATTCTGAACTCCTTAGTATTGTCTCATACAGAAGTCTGGACTCTCTTTTGACTACCCAAGTAGTCTGTTGCAGAAGCAGGTGACATATGTTGTTATGCTTTTGCTCTAAACGAACAATTTTCAACTGGGAGTATCAAGTAGGTAAAGGCTAAGGATGTTGCTGAACATCCAACGAAGCAAAGGACAACTCTTTACAACAAAGAATTATCTGGCCCAAAATATTACTAGTGCTGAGGTTGAGAAATCTTGCTGTAATTAACATATGCATCCTCTATTATAATCCTCCATGTAATACACCTAGATGCAGACCTATGTAATACAGTTGCAACTTTATATTTTTATGTATTATTTATTAGTATAAATTGATAATGGATATTTTGGTCAATTAATGATTATGTAATTAGAAATATTTTGCATATGTATACAACTTTATAGATTAAAAGCTATCTTTCAAATCATTATAAGTTCATTAAAAGAAGACTTAAGTAAGGTACTTTTTTCTCCATATTGAGAAAAAGAATGTTAGATGTCACTAAGCCCTAGCTAACATTCAGTCAGTTCCCCTAATTTCTAGATACAAGAGCTAAAAAGAAGTAAAGCAGTTTTCTGAGTTACATTGCTAGATAATATAAGTAGAAAAAAATAGAATTACATATTTAAAATATGTTACTTTTAAGGATCTTTTTTAAAGGATAAGTGCATCCAACTCCCAGAAGCTGTAAGAAATGAGTATCATATCCAGCTCCTCCTGCTCTTCCAAACCTATCCTAGCTTCACTAAAGAATTAGCCACAATGAATGAGAGCCACCTTAGTCTGGGAAATTTTGTTTACCAAACCCCCACTCCTGGGATGAGTGATAGCTAATGGCTCACTAATATGGACATACAAGAGCCTAGATTTCCTTGCTCAGGTAGAGGCAACTCTAGCAAGGCTTTACCTGAAACTGAATCCTTGCCAAGCTCTTTTCCCTTCTATACTTTTTTTCATTTCCTCGGTTGCAGGTTTTCCTGAAGCACACTTTATTATAAAGTGACAGGCACTTGAATACTTTTCTCAATCTCTGTTTCTTGGAAACCCAAACTAAGACATTTGGTACTCTTCCCTTCCCTCTACCACACCAATATCTAGGGTTATGTAACTATAGGAAGCAACTGAGCAAGATTAAGGAAATAGATTACATGGCAAAGGAGCTGCAAAAACTGGTTAACTTGTAAAGGCAGGAACTGGGAGGGTAGGACAGGAGTGGATTCGAAGAGTGCTGGATAAAGGAAGGAAAAACAAAATTGGTCCTCCAAAGTAAGCTCCATGGATGAGCTTCTAGAGTTGGGTTACTTACTGGCTGATGAACCCCATTTCTACTCATTGCTCATTATGGAGTGTAGCAGCTAAGCCTTTACCTGTGTTAATCTGGAATGTAACACAGGTAGAAAAGAATGCCCTGTCTCAAACCATATCTCTAACACTTAAAGAGAGAAAATGACAAGATTAGGGTATTAACAAAATCATAAATATTAAATCAAGTTTAGATACATTTGCATAATATCAATGGATGGAACAATTCACTTAACTGTTTCCCTTCCTCAGTTCAAAGGTAGAAACTTGCCTTGCTTAAGAACTATACAAATGTCCAGTAAGAAGGTATCTTGTAAGATAATGCTTCCTTCCTTGGAATCTGCCTTCATCTCTTCTTTCTTAGACCAATAACTAGGGTTAAATCTCTACATGATTTTACTAGGCAAGTTCTGGGTTTGCTAAAGAAAGAGAAGCATCATATACTGAAGAAGCTGTAAGACATGGCTATCATGTACCTGAGAGAGTAGAACTAGGTATGCCTCCTAAGGAAGTAAAATGTAAAGGTGAATAAGAGAATGTTTGTTAACATAGAGTCACTCTGCCATGACATAGGGTTTAACATCCTGGCAAGAATTCCAAGGTGTGTTCTATTACAGATGGAGTGGCTCTGAGAAGTCTGAGAAAAGCAATGGCACACATTAAAGAAGTAGAGGTATGAGAACTGTCATGAAAGACTATGGAAGAGCACAAAAGGCTCCGATCATTTTGACTGCTATTATGGGGCTACTCTGTAAGGAAAAGCCTCCAACTTTGCTGAGATTATTTTATTTTATTTTTTTGAGTTAGAGTCTCACTCTGTCACCCAGGCTGGAGTGCAGTGGTACATTCTCAACTCATTGCCACCTCCACTTGCCAGGTTCAAGCGATTCTCCTGCCTCACCCTCCTGAGTAGCTGTGACTACAGGCATGCACCACCATGCCCAGCTAATTTTTTTGGTAATTTTTAATAGAGACACAGTTTTGCCATGTTGGCCAGGCTGGTCTCGAACTCTTGACCTCAGGTGATCTACCCCCCTTGGTCTCCCAAGTGCTGGGATTACAGGCGTGAGTCACCATGCTTGGCCAAGATTAAAATCTTTTATACTAGCAAATTGTATTTATGAACAGTTAAAGGGATATCAGGAAAGCCTTAGGTGTTCTTTACCTAAGGTAAAAACAAACACAGTGGCCAGAGAAGCATAAGCTTCCTTGAGTAGGCTTGTCATGCCTATTACTTGGTAGCCCAGAACTAATAGTAGGAGATGCTATTACAGAATTAGTCATCCTGGTAGCAAATGGTATGATCAGATGTAGCAATTCAAAGGCCGGGTGGCAGCATTTACAAATAGAAATAAGGTGGGTATAATTACCATAATGAGCAACAGGTTCAGAATGATAGCTGGGGCTGTTGACTTGCTAGAATCTACAGAGATGGATAGTATAATTTGGTGTTCCAGTAAGCAATATAAATAAGTAAGCAATAACAGTATTGTTTATGTGTAATCACAAGTGGTTAATAATGAATGAGAGTTAAGACTGCACTCAATTGCTACAATGGTAGTCTTAATCCTTTCTCCAGTTTTCAGACCTATTGACTGAAAGAGTGAACTAGTCCAAGAAAAGATTGGGTTCTCATGAAGAAACATCCTTTAAACACTCTAGTAAGTGCATGCAGGATTGATTATTCCAATAACTCTCCAAATGTAGTAGAGATGCAAGAACTCTGCTGAAAATGGACCCAAAACTATATTATTAGGTAACTATACACTGAGGAAAAGGAACTTTCCAGATCTTTTGAGAACCCTTGATTACAAGGGTAGAGTTGATACAAATACCTGGGAATACAAAGTACTAGCATAGTTCCCCTATCGGACTAAGGATATATGGGAGTCAGGTATTAAAGGAGACTTTATGCAGGTCCATCTCACAGTAAGTCCACTAGAACCATGGACCTACCTGGTAGTAATTTGCCGAATATATAATTAGATTGCATTTACCTAGAAATTGGAAAATGACTCAGGTTTCTTTCCTTACCTGAAGAGTTAGATCTATTGTAATAGAAAAAGTTAAATAAAGTACCTTAAAACTGACTTACTGTCTTCACTATGAGTAAAATAAAAATAATTGCATTATAGGGGAATAACAGAAATTAGGTTCACCCAAAAAGTCCTAAAAGATGCATGAATCTTGTCTTCTCATATTCTCATTTTGCTCACCAGTTTAGCACTTGCAAAAACCAGATGGACAATGACAGAAGAAAGTAGGATACCACAAACATAATCAAATAGTAGTCCCAATTGCAGCTGCTGTGCTGGATAAGGAATTTTTGCTAAAGCCAACCAACACAATCTTGGCCACTAGAATAAAACTTTCTCTGGACAAATGTAATTTCCATACCCATCAGTGTGGAAAATTATATGCAATAGCATTCACATGGTACAGACAACTATATGGTCTTGCCCCAGTGCTAAGTTCATTATTTTTCACTCTGTTACAATATAGTATGACAGAATCTAGACCCATCTGGCATTCCTATGAACATGTCATAGAGCCACTCTATCAATGCCATCACGATAATTAAATCTGATGAGAATAAGATGGCATCTAATCTGGATGTCCTGGGAAGATACATCTTCTCTAGATGATGGATATAACCCTTCCAAAGATTCAAAGGCCTGCCACTTGGGTTAAGATTTTAGGAGCTGAATTGTCAAGGACATTCCAGGACATCCCCTTTAAAGTAAAAAAAAAAAAAAAAAAAAAAAAAAAGTTTGTAGTACCTTGCAATCCTTGTCTGTCTCTAAGAAAGAAGCTGAGCAGTTGGTAGATCTTCTTACCATTAGGATTTAGAATATGATACTTTTGAGGATACTGTTCTTACCTACTTAATAGGTGTGCAGAAGGCAGGTAATTTTGAATTGAGTTCAGAGTAAGAAATGACTCTGCAGCAGGTCTAGCCGATTACGCAGGCAGCTCAGCAGTTTAGGCTATGTGATCTGGCAGATCCAAACTATGATAGATATCTACGGTAGAAGAGTGTCATCTGAAATTTCTGTCAAGTGCAAAAGAAAAACCACATTACAGACCTCTAGATTTCTAGGGTAAAAAATATAATAGCTCTTGACATGCTACTAGTCCCTTGCAGGATGCAGACTATCTGACCGTGACATGTCACATGACCATGCAGCCAGATCTGCCCATCATATGCTGGCTGCTGTCAAACCCACCAACTCACAAGCTCAGAAAACAATCTTTCATAACATGGAAGTTAGTTTTCCTGCATTGGACAGAGGGCATACAAAAGCTGTGTAAAGTGACACAGCCCCCTATCCTGTGCAACATATCTCTGCTATACTGACACCTCTTCTTCAGCTCTTATCTGTGGCCTCACAGAGGATCCTAATGACCAAGTTAGTTAGTTAAAGCAAAGTAATCAGAGCTGAGTTCAGAGATGAGACAGCTTAATATGCTGTGCATGCCACAAATGGGCAGCTGTATCCTTATCCCCTCACCCAAAGATGACTCTACATTTATTTTAGGTAGTGCACTCAGTAGTCTACCTTGTGGGAAGAGAGGAGTGGTCCCCAGTAAGAATAGATATGGAATTAAAAATGGCAGGAAATTGCTTAGCTGATTGGATGGTTAGGGATATGTAGTCTAGAGGCAATGTAGTCTAGAGGCACGTGTATTGACCAGGGTATGAAAAGTTTATAGTATTCACCAGCACACACAAGAGAACACTAAGAAAAAGACATGAGATACCCAATGGTGACTTGATCAGTTGATGTCAGCATGCCTTTTTCTTTGGTCATTTTGTGTGGTAGGCCTATGTACAAAGTAAATTGAGTAGCAGAAATGGAAGCTCTGCATGGGACTAAGGTATGAGATCCTGCTTTCCAACGTTGCTCTAGTGATGACTGCTGAAGAATGTACTACCTACAAGCAATAAAGGCTGTTGGTGAGCCCACAAAATAGCCTCACCCTTCAGGATGCTCGGTAGCCATGGAATGGCAGGTTGATTGTATCAGATCTCTTCCCTTCTGGAATGAGGAGCTATTCATTCTGTGAATATCTATGAGACTCATGCATATCCTGGCTATATGTTTTCTCCCCCCTCAGGACTTCCCATAGCACACTATCTAAGCACTAAAGGAGTGTGCAGTTAATTGAAAAACAATCATGCCAAGATAATAATTTTGCAGAAGACGACTTGAGACAGTAGTCACATGACTGTCAGGTGCATTGGCCATCACTGACTGACATCCAGATAGTGAAATGATTTTTTTTTACCATATTAACAATTTTTATTTGTTAAATTCAGTGGGATCAAGTATATTCACATTGTTGTGCAACCATTATTACCATCCAGCTCTAGAACTTTAGTATCTTTCCAAGCTGGAACTGTATCCCCATTAAGCCATAATTCCCCATTGCCCCTTCTCCCTGTCTTAGCAACAACCATTCTATTTTCTGTCATCACAAATTAGACTATACTAGGTATCTCATATAAGTGGAATTATACCATATTTGTCTGTTTGTGATTGGCTTATTTCAGTTGGAATAATGTTTTCAATGTTGTGCCATATTGTACCATGTGTCAGAATTTCCTTCCTTTTTCAAGTTGAATAACATTCCATTGTATGCACAGGTCACATTTTGTTTATCCATTCCACTGTGTCAATGGGCATTTGGGTTGCTTCCAACATTTAGCTATTTTAAATAAAGTTGCTATGAAAATGGTTATATTAACACTATCTTTTTGAGTTTCTATTTTCTTTTGGGTGTATATTTCCAGAAGTGAAAATCTAATTCATATGTTAAGTCTGTGTTTAATTTTTTGAGGAACTGCCATGTTTTTCATGAACATTGCACCATTGTACATTAACTTCAGCATTCACCAGTGTTCTCTACATCCTCAGCTATACTTGGTATTTTCTTTGCTTTAAAATTATTATTGTTTTTAATTGGCACACAACATTATACTTGTACATATTTACAGGGTACAGAGTGATATTTCAATTCACTTATACAGTATGTAATGATCAAATCAGGGCAAATAGCTTACTCATCACCTCAAACATTTATAATTTCTTTGTGTTGAGAATATTCAAAATTTTATCTCATAGCTATTTGAAATATACCATAAATTACTGTTAACTAAAGTCACCCTACAGTGTTTTAAAACACTGCAAGTTATTCTTCCTATCTAGCTGTAATTTTGTATCTATTAGAAAACCTTTCCCTATCCCCAACTCCCTAATCCCCCAAAACTCTCTACTTCTATGGCATCAACTTTTTTAGCTTCCCCAATATCATGTGGTATTTCTTTTTCTGTGCCTAGTTTATTTCACCTAACATAATGTCCCCCAGGCTCATGCATGTTGCTGCAAATGATATAATTTCATTCTTTTTTTTATAGGTGAAAAGCGTTCCATTACGTACAAAATTTCTTTATACATTTGTCTGTTGATGGACACTTAGTGTGATCCCATACCTTGGTTATTGTGAATAATACTACAATGAACATGAGAGTGCAGGCATCTCTTCAACATACTGATTTCTTTCCCTTCAAATATATATATGCCTAATGACACAGATCATGTGACAGCTTGAAGATGATACCCTTTAAGAATGATGTTTTACATCGTGAAACCCATTCTCTACTAAAAATACAAAAATTAGCTAGGCATGTTGGCACACACCTGTAGTCCTAGCTACTAGGGAGGCTAAGGCAGGAGAATCGCTTGAACCCAGGAGACAGAAGTTGCAGTGAGCCGAGATCGTGCCACTGCACTCCAGCCTGGTGACAGAGAAAGACTCCGTCTCAAAAAAAAAAAAAAAAAAAAAAAAAAAAAGAATGATGTATTACGCCATTCTTGCATTTCCATAAGAAAATATCTGAGCCTGAGCCTAGGTAATTTACAAAGTAAAGAGGTTTAATTGGCTCACAGTTCTGCAGGCTATACAAGTACTATGCTGGCATGTGCTCAGCTTCCAAGGAGGCCTCAGGGAGCTTTCAATCATGACGGAAAAAAAAAGTGGAAGCAGACATGTCACATGGCAGAAGCAAGAGGAAGACAGAGTAGGGGGGAGGTTTCACTACACTTTTAAACAATCAGATTTTATGTGAAATCACTTACTATCCTGAAGACAGCTCCAAGCCATGAGAGACCCGCCTCAATGATCCAAACACCTTACACCAGGCCCCACTTCCAACACTGGGGGTTACATTTCAACATGAGATTTGGGGGGATAAATATCCAAACCATATCAGATGGTGAGCGACCCTTCAGAATACTTTTATATTTTAAACTAAAGCCCACTCGTTATCTGGTACTGTGTGTGCAATACATAGAATGGATCTGGGAACTAAGAAATATAAATAGGAATGACACTATCTATCAGAACTCCTTGTGACTCATATGGTAACTTTGTATAATCCATCCCCAAACATTTTGGCTCTGTGAGATTAGAAATCCTGGTTTTCTGAGCAGAGACACCACCAAAAAACACATTAATTGTACCTCCAAACTTAAAACCCCAGCTTTCACTTGGTCATTTGATGCTTTTTGTGTCAGTAGATCAACAGGCATGAAAGAAATATCAAGCTGGCAGAATTATTGGAAATAGATTTATGAGAAGTTAGTGCTGTTGCAATGGCATAGGAAGGGAATATGCCTGGAACTTAGTTTAATGTGCTAAGGTGTATCTTTTTGTACTTCCAGGTTCAGTTTTAATTATAAATGAACAAATATAGCAACCACAGCTGGGTATGTGCATGTTAAACCAGGGATACAGACAATTCAGAAATGAAAGTCTGCTTTATCCCAACAGACAGGGTACCTAGATCAGCAGAAGTGCTATATATAACGGGAGGGAAGCATTTTGAATGGGTGTTCCAGGATGGAGATGATGAGTAACAGTCCTGAAACTAGAAATAGCTTTAGCAACAGGGAGTGCAATTCATTCTGTTATGTCTCTTTAGTTTCTCTAGAAGCAAAAAAAAAAAAAAAAAAAAAAAAAAAAAAAGAATTAAATGGTACAAAGGATGGAGACAGTAGATTCAAGTTGTCTCCTCCAGATCCCTTTTGCCAGGTCAGTTTATTTCTCTTCTAGCTGCTATTGAGTGCTGGCAGTTAATAACTCACAGTTGCTTCGGTTCTCCAGACAACTGACCTAACTGGCACTGCCCTGCAAAGAGTAGCATGCTTTCCTTCTTAAGAGTTGACCCACAGCCAATTATGAATTATAAGAGGTACAAACAAGTATATCCATTGATTCAACTGAAGTACATTTTTATGTTGCAGAATCTACCCTTAGAGTAGCCTAAGCTTAGAGTTTAATGGAGAACACATTTTCTCTATTCTGTTTCATTTCCCTTATTACAAGTTTTTCCTAAACAGGACTTAAAGCTGCATGTGCACTTCATTCTCTTTTTTTTTTTTTTTTTTTTTTTTTTTTTTTTGAGATGGAGTCTCCCTCTGTCGCCCAGGCCGGAGTGCAGTGGCGCGATCTAGGCTCACTGCAAGCTCCACCTCCCGGGTTCACGCCATTCTCCTGCCTCAGCCTTCTGAGTAGCTGGGACTACAGGCGCCCACCACCAAGACCAGCTAATTTTTTTGTATTTTTAGTAGAGACGGGGTTTCCCCGTGTTAGCCAGGATGGTCTCGATCTCCTGACCTCGTGATCCGCCTGCCTCTGCCTCCCAAAGTGCTGGGATTGCACTTCATTTCTTTTTCTTCACATATATACCCATAAAGCCTTAAAGTTTTATGTGCACTTCAATTTCTGACTCAGCCTCTACATCTAAGGCATCCATCACAAGACCACTTGACTTTAAATCTTTATATTAGTTGTCTGGAAGTGATTAAGCCATGACAGCACAGGGCTTATGAATGGGATTTTAGGGCCTTTACAAAAGAGACACCAGAGGGATCCCTTGCCCCTTTCATCATGTATGTGAGGTTACATTAGAAGACTGCTATCTATAGAAAAAATGTCCTGCCTAGCACTTCTCAGCTTCTAAAATTTCACTCAGTTAATCTTGCACTTCTCAGCACCTAAAATGGTGAGAAATAAATTTCTATTGTGTGCAGTCCTAATTAGCAAAACGGAGTCAGGCTGGTGACACCAAGGAAAAGAAAAAAAGAATGCAGAGAAGCTAAAAGTCTGCCTTTCTTCATGGTCCAGAACACACAGCCCTCCTGCACAAATAACTCACAATCATCCAGACCAGCTATTGCCAGACCCTCAGGTAATATTAAAAACTGCAAGTTAACTCACTACAACCTTGGCATTATCAATATTGCACAAAGCCCTCCTCAGCACACAGCACAGACATCATCCTATAAAATCCGCAGAAAGCCTTTGTCTCTTTGCAGTCAGCTCCTCACCCTGCCTGTTGCTTCCTTGCAATGTATTTTTATACTTTCTCTAATAAATCTTCCTGAGATAGTGGCCGATTATCCATGACTTGTTGTTTAAAAGCCACTCAATCTATGATATTTTTTTCTTGCAGCCCTAACAGACTAAGATACCCATTGTATACTTTTTTACTACTCAAAAAAATTATCTCAATCTATTCAGAGTTTAGTGAATGGTTAACTTCCAATTTTATTAAATATACATATATAAACATGGACATTTTGAAACTACATTAAGTAACTTACCAAAGTTATGGAATAATAAGAATGCAGATAATTTGAGCAGTGGTTATATTTCTGAAGAATATTCCAAATTTAGAATTGCCTGCATTAAAACTAAAAGTGTGCTTGGGCTGTTATAAATATATGTCTTGTCTTTAAGCAATTTTAATTAAAGATTATATCCAGTCAAAGAATATGAGATCCCAATCGACTCAGGATTAAATTCTCACAGCTGCAGCTGTATGTTTGTTCCTGGACACTAAATTGATAAATAAATTTCTGTATATTCAGAAGCATGTGTTAAGATCATTAATTATGAGTTTATAAAAATAATTAAAGAAGCTGGCAATGTTTATTCTAAAAAACAGAAATACTATAAGGGCCTATAATAATTATACTCAAATGTTTGAACAAATTTCCTTGGAAAATTAGACCATACTACCTCAAAGAAATGGACTAGTGATAACAATTAAAGTCACAAAGAGATAAAGCTTAGTTCACTACATGGAAGTACTGCTAGTTGTCCATAATTGAAAGTGGGCAGTTTGGAAGTTTTTGTATCCGCTGTCAATGGAAGCATTCAGAAGCTGAATGATCATTTATTGAAATAATTCAGGAATAAGAGGTGGTGTTTTCTTTCAGGTCTTTCCAATACTAAAATAAAAAAATGAGTCTATAAAATATCTTTATTCTTCTTTATTATTTTTAGCATTTTCACGTATTATTTTAAAAATTATATCATATTTATAATAGAATTATGGAGTTCTATTGAGATTACATGTTCATAAAACAGGTGAGTATAATGAAGACAGTAATAGAAGGTGACTTGCAAAAAGACCCATAGGGAGTTTTTGACATTAAATAACTTGTCCTGCTGATGTTTTTGTGTTTTAATAATGGAAAATATGGTAGGTTAGAACTTGGGTAACTGATGCAATGCAAGACAGATAATGCAAGTCAGATTATGTAACTTAACATTTCATCATGATTAGTTTTAACATGATTTTAACCTAATAATGTTAAAATGTCAGTTACAGAATCAAAAATATACTGTGATACACACACATATAAACAGAGAGCTCAATATAATAACAGAGGCAGGTATTAAGGTCCTGTTATAAACGATCTTCTTACAGAGATATACAAAGATATTAAAGATCACATATTGTACCACTCTGTCACTATACATTAGTAAATTTTAGGTAATTTAAGCAAGGTTGCAAAAGAGAAAGCAGAGCCAGAAGTAGTACCTACTGTTCTAAGAAGCAATCTGCTTTTCATTTATATAAAGAGTTTATGCATTTCTCTAGGCTACATAAGGGGTAATTTGCTATGCATGAACAGGTAAACTATTACTTGCAAGAGGTGGTAAAGAGATATTAAACATACATTTCTCAAAACAGGAAAAATAACCTGAAATATTAAAGTTACTTCTCTAAAAGTTTTGCCTATTTCTCAGTGTTCTACTTATCTTTTGCTAGCTACAAAAATTTAGGCAGGTGATATTCAGAAACAATCAATAGTATATCTCCATTAAATCCTCTTTCCAAGGTCATATAATTTGACCCTCTTGGAGTTAATCTTTTCAATTCCACTAAGCTAAAAACGAAAAGTGATTTTGAATCTCTAAGGGCATACAACAACCAAGAACAAATTAAAGGGAGCCCTCCCACTGCAGCAGTGCCTTGTTTTTTTCAGAGTGTCTAAAACAAGAGAACTAAAGGATAGTCCCCCAGAGTATCTTCTAAAAGAATATTCATAGACGTAGAAAAAAATACAACTTGCACAAACGTTAAATATCCAATCAATAATAATTAAATTCATAAGAGGTTCAAAAACCTCAATACAAATATGATATAATAAAGTTATTTGCTTCATTGAACAGGTAAATGTTTCAAGTTATAGAAATGAAAGCAATTCCTACAGGAGAAAACATCTAATGTTTTAGCATCTAATGAACAAGGCACTGTGCCTTGACACCTTGTGAAACTATCTTCCCAAATTGGTTTGTTATTGTTAAAAAAAAAAAGGTAGAATTAAGGTGGGGATCAAATTAGTTTCCTAAATTGATAAATATGTATTGATATTTATTAATGGATAGGTAAACATTTATTAATATCCTATTCTAAGTAAGTCATTGATAAAATGACACGTTGTTGGCTGGGCGCGGTGGCTCAAGCCTGTAATCCCAGCACTTTGGGAGGCCAACACGGGCAGATCACAAGGTCAGGAGATGCAGACCATTCTGGCTAACACGGTGAAACCCCATCTCTACTAAAAATACAAAAAATTTAGCCTCCGGGCGTAGTGGCGGGCGCCTGTAGTCCCAGGTACTTGGGAGGCTGAGGCAGGAGAATGGTGTGAACCCGGGAGGCGGAGGTTGCAGTGAGCCGAGATCAAGCCACTGCACTCCAGCCTGGGCGACAGAGGGAGACTCTTGTCTTAAAAAAAGACACAATGTTTATTTTAGCAGTGCACTGAGGAAGAAATTATGATCCTAATAAAATGAGCAACAATTATGCATCAGAAATATTCTATGAGTGTTTTTATAAGGAAGGTAATGCAAGAAAATATCACACTTACAAGATATGTACATGGAGGGAAACAAGATAATAGAACAATTTGCCTCTGGCTCATTTAGTTTAGACAATAGGGAAGAACTCGGACTTAGTATGTGGGCAGTCATTATGATATTGGAAGATAAATGAAAGGGTGAAGGAGGAGAGATGTGTTACTCAAAAAAAAGCACACTGATAGGAGAGTGCGAAAGAATGATAACTGCCTCTGTAATTGTGAGATTTGGAAAGAGGAAAGAGTGTCTACAGAAGAAATCTCAGCTTTCTGAGAAGTGTGTTAAATAAAAGTTCATGAATACCCTTTAAGGAAATCTTCATTAAATATATATATGAAGTCTTCATTAAATTACATATATATGTATACACACACACATATATATAAATTATTTAATTTTTTGAGTCAGATTTGTACTTATGTTAAATTATATTAAATGAATATAAATTAATATAAATGTATCATTATGCAGAGAGAGAACCAAAAAGGAATCCAACATTTTATAAGTGATTTTCTTCAAATATAATTCTACTTTCAAAGTGCAAGTTATTTTCACAGATTTTATTTAATAACTTATTTTCATCTAGATTTTCCCACACAAAATGATCCCAAAAATTATCTTTAGAAAATAATTGGGATTTTTGTATCTTTGAGCCAGTATAAACACAGGTTGGATTCTACAAAGCAAAACAAATGCAAAACGATTAATTATACTCAGTTACCAGGTAAAGTGATTTAAAAATCTATTATAATAAGTTAGCACTAAAAAGTAACTAACTTAGGAAACATGATCTATTTTTTAAACTTAAAAAAAAAAACATAACTTGAAGCAATTGTAGGAAATCAACCTCTATTTGATAATTGTTCCCTTCCTCACATGAAGAAATGTGCACAGGTGAAAACTGCATCATTGTTTTTTCCGTGGCTTACTGACTCCCTGCTGTATACCCCTTCACCTAAAGTAGCATTTTAGAACAATTAGTGACTATAGAGATGATTATAATGTCACAAATGTGAGATTGTGACTTTAGCTAAAGAATAAACAGCAGGAGGAGAAAGGCTATTAAGGAGTAAATATACTATTTCTCAGGAAAAATGGTTTGCAATTAGAAATGGGAACAAGAGAGAATAGAAAGACTCAGTTATAACCATTTATGATTTTTTAAAAATTGTTGCTAGTTTTAGCAAGAAAATAGTTTTATGAAGTAAGCCATCTGTTGAATTTAAAAAAATTCAAAGAGCACTATAATTTAGAGAAATTCCCCTTTGTCTTGGAAGAAAATCAAATATTTTTAGAATGGAAAATAGGACAAAGATCAAAGCAAAACATTACTAAGTAAGTATGACAGATACTATGTATGAATGTAAGTGTTAACTTTGAATGGTTATACGTTACTTGAATGAAACGCTCTGCCAGGATATGTGAAAACTAGATGTCAGAAATCTGAATACTTCCACCTCACCCATCTCATAATGTCAACTAGATTAAACGAGTAGAATCCATGGCCAGACTGTGCCAATATTTCTTTTCTCAATTACATCAGTTATTTTTAAAAATAATGTGCGCACAATAGAGATAGATACACAGATACACATATACACACAAGGAGATAAAAAGGCAATTGAGGTAATAACATTTTTGAGGAACTTTGCTTCAAAAATCTGATTTATTCCCCAAATCTTTTGTATTTTTGCCCCGAGTAAAATATATATATATCACCAGCAATCTAAAAGAAAATGTTGAAATAACATAAGAATGACAAATGAGGTTACTAATAAAGCAGAAAGAAAATCTGAAATTTCTAATTCCATATCATGAGAAGTAAATTCCACATGCAGTAAGGTTTTTGGCTGACAGTTTTTAAGAAAGAAAATAGAATCCCAAAACAGGTGAAGAAATGTAGTAAGATAATGGCCAAATAAAGACACTGAGCACCAGAAAAAGACAAACCACGACCCTTGATTCAAAAATGTTAAACCCAAGAAAACTGCACTTAGAGTAGTCTCAGTAGGGAAGACACTCGTGGGAAAAGAGGCTGGCGAGATAGCACAGAGATGGACCATTGTGTCAGTCAAGGTTCTCCAGAGACAGAACCAATAGAACATGTGCATGTAAGTGAATGTGCACGTGAGTGAATGAAAAGTATGTTCACGTATGTGTGTGTATATGTACGTATGTGTGCATATAAAGAGATTTATCTCAGATATTAGCCCCATTTATTAAATGATTTCACTGCAATATCTATATTAGTGTTCAAGTAAATAACTAAGTACTATAGCCTAGCTAAGTTGACACATAAAACAAATCATCACAACGATACAGAGTCTTCTGAGCTATGACAAGGGACTTGGAGTTGACTCTAAATAAAATGAGAAGCCTTTGATGGGTAGTAGGCAGATGGAAGGAGCTATAACGATGTAAACACAGGGCCTAATAGCAAGACATTTATTGTTATCTGTTTATAATGGTGGTTTTGAGCAGAAATGGCAATATTTAAAGAACTATGAGCAAGTAAGTAGAATGTAAAACTCACTTACCTAAAGAAAACTTTCTAAGTATCCTAATGAGAGGTGACAGCATGCTGGCAGCCGTCGCTGGCTCTTGGCGCCACCTGGGCCTCGCGCCCACTCTGGCCGCGCTTGAGGAGCCCTTCAGCCCGCCGCTGCACTGTGGGAGTCCCTTTCTGGGCTGGCTGGCCAGCCCTTAGCTTGCGGGGAGGTGTGGAGGGAGAGGCACCGGGCCGGGAACCGGGGCTGCGCGCGGCGCTTGCGGGCCAGCGGGAGTTCCGGGTGGGCGTGGGCTCGCGGGCCTGCACTCGGAGAGGCCGGCCGGCCCCGCCGTGCCGGGCAATGAGGAGCTTAGCACCTGGGCCAGCAGCTGCTGTGCTCGATTTCTCGCCCGGGCCTTAGCTGCCTCCCCGCGGGGCAGTGCTCGGGACCTGCAGCCCGCCATGCCGGAGCCTCCCCCAACCCACCCCGCCGTGGGCTCCTGTACAGCCCCAGCCTCCCCGACCAGCGCCGCCCCCTGCTCCAAGGCGGCCAGTCCCATCCACCGCCCAAGGGCTGAGGAGTGCGGGCCCACTGTGCGGGACTGGCAGGCAGCTCCACCTGCGGCCCTGGTGCAGGATCCACTAGGTGAAACCAGCTGGGATCCTGAGTCTGGTGGGGACTTGGAGAATCTTTATGTCTAGCTAAGGGATTGTAAGTACACCAATCAGCACTCTGTATCTAGCTCAAGGTTTGTAAATGCACCAATCAGCACCCTGTGTCTAGCTCAGGGTTTGTGAATGCACCAATTGACACTGTATCTAGTTAATCTGGTGGGGACTGGGAGAACCTTTATGTCTAGCTAAGGGATCGTGAATGCACCAATCGGCACTCTGTGTCTAGCTCAGGGTTTGTAAAATACACTAATTGACACTCTGTATCTAGCTAATCTAGTGGTGATGTGGAGAACGTTTGTGTCTAGCTCAGGGATTGTAAATGCACCAATCAGCACCCTGTCAAAACGGACCAATCAGCAGGATGTTGGTAGGGCCCGATAAGAGAAGAAAAGCAGGCTGCCAGAGCCAGCAGTGGCAACCTGCTCGGGTCCCCTTCCACAGTGTGGAAGCTTTCGTCTTTCACTCTTTGCAATAAATTTTGCTGTGGCTCACTCTTTGGGACCACGCTGCCTTTATGAGCTGGAACACTCACTGCGAAGGTCTGCAGCTTCACTCCTGAAGCCAGCCAGACCACGAACCCACCAGGAGGAACGAACAACTCCAGACGTGCTGCCTTAAGAGCTATAACACTCACCGGGAAGGTCTGCAGCTTCACTCCTGAGCCAGCGAGACCACGAACCCACCAGAAGGAAGAAACTCCGAACACATCCGAACGTCAGAAGGAACAAACTCCGGACACGCTGCTTTTAAAAACTGTAACACTCACCGCGAGGGTCCGTGGCTTCATTCTTGAAGTGAGTGAGACCAAGAACCCACCAATTCCAGACACATTAAGAAAACTGTCAGTCACAATTGCAAGGCTCCCAGGAAGAATAAAGAGTTTATTTATAAAAGTGTTTACAGAAACAGTTTACCAAAATACTCAAAGAATAATACAGATATTTCCTTAGTCTGTATTTTTGCTTTGTCTGCTTTTCAAATGTTCAAATGATTATAAAAAAAAATTTCAGAGACAACTAATATATTACAATTTTAAAAAATAAATTTGCATTGACTTTTTCAGTAAAATCAGATTTATTATAGTATTTAATCAGTGCAGAAATGCTGAATATGTATTTTTAATGGCTAAAACATAAATTGAAGTATACTGATACGAGGAGAACGTCAATTTTATTCCAAGTCAATTTATATGATAGATCATCTGCGCTGGGAAACTAGACTTAACAATTATGGAACACAGGAATAGAATAACAATGTAGGTGCATTAAAATATGCTTTTATGAAATGTCTATTTTATATTGTTTTTCTTAAGCTAAAAATATTATCTTTCTTCTCTAATAAGCATAATAAATATTTTCTTCTTTCTAGCTATACTGAAATTATGTACTACCATCACCACTATAATTTTAAAGCTCATAAAATATTTTTTAATTCATATAAATTGTTTCCTTAGTATGAGTTATCTGGCTTACAACAGTCATAACTCTTAGCATTCATATTGAACTTCTTCTCTAAGAACTCATATAACTTAAGTCATTAGCTAATTAAACTGCCAACTAATTACATCCTTGTAATTTATAAGGCATTTAATGTTTTCCTTATTCCCCTTCTTGGATGCTAATCTTTATTTGGATTGGAAACATTCTATTTTGATAGCATCTCTCTTTATTATTTGGAGTGCCTTAGGTTAAAGTACTTCCATTGATTCTTTGCATTTAGTTTTTAAATAGCATGTTTTCTGATAAAGAAAATGTAGGGTCTGTTTCCAGGTTCAGGCAGGCCGTTCAATATAATAATTTTATTTTTTTAAATTCAAAATCATGATTCTATAGCAGGCAATTGCATACACTGCAAAGACTTGGGGAAATGGGCAATCCAGAATGTATAAAATGCAGAGTATGATTACTTATAAAGATTGTAAGTGCATCTAACCAGTGTATTTTCATTAGAAATAGATTAGATACTATATAAATGGGGTCAGTCATTGGAGGAACTCATAATGACTTCTTTATTGGGAGTATACATCACTGCTAAAGTCACAGGGGAGCTCGGTTTGTGTGATGGTCATTTGACATTAACGTTGTACTCCAACCTGACCCAGAGAGAGTATCTATCTTCAAAAGATGGCTCCCAGGGTATCATTCAACTCATTCTGTGTGGTTGTTCCCTACAGAGTCCATCTATAGCTTTTATCTTTGCTTTTGGAGACCTTTGACTTCAGAAGGTACTCTGAAGAAAAATCACAAAGGTTCTAAGAGTTATAGAGGCTTCATAACCTCTACTTAAAAAAACAGTACTTGTTATAGTATTGCTAATGTAGAACTCATCAGTTATGTAAAGTGGAAAAATCTGTACACAGATTAAGTCATAATAAATATTTCAAATAAATAAGGTTCTGTTATTTTAAGGATATTTTCAAAGCATAAGTCAAGTTGTAAATATGTATAACTTGCAAATTATTTCTGTACTAAGTATAATATCTAAGAATTATTTAGAAGCTGCCAATTATTCTAATTATTTAGAAGCTACCAACAAAATTCAAAGAAAATATTTATATCTTTTCATTTCCTTCTATTTGGACAATGAAATTATCTCAATTTTATAGAAACAATGTCTTTCTAATTAATCCAGAGAGTTGCAGTAAGAAGTTATGGAAACTTTTCAAATAGTTTAAATTGTTTTCATAAAATACCAGAGGCAGACTTACCTGTTTCCTCATGCATTTCACAAATTTGAGATTTCCCACTGAAACTCACCCAATTGCCCAATAGACAGTCCTTTTTGATAAATGTAGAAATTGACCTTCCTGGTCTTAAAAGCTTGATACTTACACTTGTTTTATCTGAGTTTCTTCCTCAGGAAATGACCTTCAGGCCTCTCACAAAAGTATCAAAGAACTGAAACCAGATTGGACCCCTCATTCAACAAGGTTGCTTCCTTGCTCCTCCCAAGTTTCCGTTTTCTTACACATTGTTACATTTCTTGCCTGCTATATAAACCTCTGGTTTTAGTCAGTCAGGGAGTTGGATTTGAGACTCAGCTCTCATCTCCCCGACTGTAGGACCCAATTAAAGCCTTTTTCGTTGGCAATACTCAGTGTCTCAGTGATTGGCTTTGTTTGTTTGTTTGTTTGTTTGTTTTGATGGAGTCTTTCTCTGTCGCTAGGCTGGAGTGCAATGGTGCCATCTCAGCTCACTGCAACTTCTGCCTCACGGGTTCAAGTGATTGTCCTGTCTCAGCTTCCTGAGTAGCTGGGACTGGGACTATAAGCGCGCGCCATCACGCCCAGCTAACTTTTGTATTTTTAGTAGAGACGGGGATTCACCACGTTCGCCAGAATGGTCTCGATCTCTTGACCTCGTGGTCTGCCTGCCTCAGCCTCCCAAGTGCTGGATTACAGGCGTGAGCCACTGCACCTGGTCAGTGATGGGCTTTTTGTGTGGCAAACAGCAGAACTGACACCGAAACCCTGGTGTGTCGCTATCACTACTCCGTACTAGGAACACAGCAAGATATTGGGAATAAAATAGTGAGCAAAAAGATATATAGTCCCTGCTTGCTATCATTCTTTTGGTGTAATGGGTACACTAGCATTGGAAAAAAAAGAAACAACAATAAATGTAGAAATACAGATTGAGATGTGTTGTAAAGGCAAATGGGTTCTGTGAAAAATAAGTTAGAAAAATACCCTGTATTTGAATGGAGGATTAGGAATAGTATCTTAGGGGAATTTATAGCCATCCTAAATTATTTTCTTAAATCTTTTAATGTATTTATTTTTATTGATAAATAAAATTTGCATCTCTTTATGGGGTACCTGTAGTATTTTGTTATATGCATATAATGTGTAATGATCATGTCAGAATATGTCCTAAATTCTGACGCTTGAGTAGAGATAGAAAGCATAATACTGATTATGGAAGTTCTGATTATAAGAGAATGGAATATAAGGGAAATAATGTGCAAAATATCAATGGTAGGAGAAAACATGGAACATTGGTGAAATTGAAACAAGGTCAGGAAGGTTCGGGCACAAAAACCAGGAGCAGATTAGTTGTAACCAGGTTAGAAAGGGAGGCAGTGATTACATTAGTGGGTCTTTAAACCTCTTGAAGAACTGTACTTTTTTTCCAAATAGCGATAAAAAGTTAAGAGAAATATTAACCAAGTTAATAAAATCAATGTAAAAAACATTTTGTAATACAAAATGCATAAACCTAGAGGGTATTATTATGACTGAAAGGAGTCAGACACAGAAAGACATACTGCAGGGTCTCAGTATTTTTTATTATTATTATTATTTGTTAAAGTCAAATAAGCTATAGAGACAAATCTCTGAAATTAAAATAGTTTATTTGGGAGAAAATAATTGCAATTCGGGGCATACATGCAAACCGAGTTGTCTTCAATATGTCCGAAGAACAAAAGGAAGGTTAGAGGTCTTATAAAAAGGATAAATATTACATATTGCTCTTTGAGAAATGTCACTGGCACTAGTAAGGTTCTGAGGAGGAGGCCACTTGGGACTGGTAAGTGATGGTGGTGGGCAAAACTAGTCTTAGAGTTACAGCAGATCTTTTAGGAGCCATTTGACAAAACTGGCTTAGGGTTACAGAAGGCAGTTTTAGCTGCAGGGCTTGCAGTGAATTACATTTTTTGGAGCAACATTCTGCACCTGAGTGTTTTTCCCCCCTGGCTTCTCAGCTCTGTTTTAGTTAGAATGACAAGAATGGCCCAATTTGTATAATCATCTTTCACAGATTTAATATGCGGAATCTTTAAAAGAAAGGGAATAGATCGAAACAGAAAGTAGAGTGGTGGCTAGCAGATGCTAGGGTGGGTTGAGTGGAGCTGTAGGTGAAGAATTGGGAAGGTATAGGTGAAAGGGTACAAAGTTGCAGTTATATTGGCTAGATAAGTCTAGAGAGCTAATGTACAAAAAATAAGCCTCTAGTTAATAATATTGTACTGTATACTGTACAATATTATTATTAGTAATTTGCCAAGTGAGTAGATTTTAGGTACTCTTACCAGTTATTTAAACTTGGAAATGGTTATATAGTTTCAAATATATGCATAATTTAAAAAAAGGAAAAGAAAGAAAAAAGAAAACTATATGAGATAAGTATGTTAATTTGCTTAACTGTAGTAATCACCTTACTATGTATATCTAAACATCACGTTGTACACCATATATATAAACATATAATACGTACGTGTGTGTGTGTGTGTGTGTGTGTGTGTATGCTGATCTCTATGAATCTACTCTGGTCCTGTCCAATCCATTTTACACATTAAGGCCAAATATATTTACATGTAATATATGTATTTTTTGTAAACATTGTATTTTATATACACATTCACAGGTTAAGGCAAATATATATACATGCATGTATATTTGGCTTTAATGTGTAAAATGGATTGGAAAGGACCAAAGTAGATTCACAGAGCCCACCATATGTGTGTGTATATATACACACCCATGTAAATGTGTACATATATGTATACATGTACATATGTGTGTATATATGCACATATATGTATATATTATATATACACGTATATGTGTATATATTACACATATACGTGTATATATAGTGTACAATGTGATGCTTTATATATATACATATATAGTTATTTCATATATACATATATGTATGTATTTCATAGCTATGCATATGTATATGTATGTATATATATTTGGTATTAATGTGTAAAATGGTTTGGAGAGTACCAGAGTAGATTCATAGAGACCAGCATGAGGAGCATGAAGAGTTCAGTAATAGAAATAGAGAAAAATCTAAGACATAGGTTGTGGTTAGTGAAAAAAAAGGAATAAATCAAGAATGACTTCTAGTTTTCTGGCTTGAGCTTCAAAATGAATAGCACCTATTCTAGAATTTTTATTTTGGGGGATCAGGGACTAGTTTCACAGGAAAGATCAGAATTTAGTTTAAAAACTATGAGGTATTGTTGAGACATTCAGATGGATAACTCTGGTAACTATTTAGGGATATGAGCTAGTATTCTAGGAAGTGCTATTGGCAGATATATAAATGTGAATGTCATCTGCCCAGTAAGGATTACTGAAGCCCTGAGAGTGAATGATTTTCCCAAAAGAAATGCAAAAATGTAAAATATAATATAATGAGAGTCTTGGGAGATACTGTTAAACATCAATATTTAAATGCTACAAATGCAGCTTTAGGGAGGAAAGGTATTCAGATTTGGGAACACAGTTTTCAGGGAAAAAGCAGTTTTCAGAGTATTTGCTGCAGATGCAGCATATTATATGTAGATTCTCAGTGGAAAACATAGGCCTATTAATTCTAGCTGTAGAACAAAAATATTGATAAAAATATATATATTTCCCAATGTATTCATTCTCAACACCCCGCCCCCGGCAACAACATACACTCCTTTTGAGTATTTCTTTTACTCCTACCACCTTTTACTTGTTTTTTTTCTTTTTTTGAGACAGAGTCTCACTCTGTCACCAGGCTAGAGTGCAGTGGCGCGATCTCGGCTCACTGCAACCTCCACCTCCCAGGTTCAAGTGATTCTCCTGCCTCAGCCTCCCAAGTAGCTGGGACTACAGGCGCACGCCACCACAGCTGGCTAAGTTTTGTATTTTTAGTAGAGATGGGGTTTCATCATGTTGGCCAGGATGGTCTCCATCTCTTGACCTCGTGATCTGCCCACCTCGGATTCCCAAAGTGCTGGGATTACAGGCATGAGCCACCACACCCGGCCCTTTCATCTTTTAGTATACAGTGTAATACACTTATTTATCATATTTATCTTCTGCTTTCTCCCACAGGAATGTAGAGTTCAAAATGGCAAGATTTTTTCTTTCACTGTATCACAAGAATTTTGACCATGCCTCCCACATAGTAGATGCTCAATACATATTTATGAAATAAATGAATTAGAGCGAATACATTGGAGGAGATCAATGGTATGTTCAAAGCAATTTACAGTACCAGGTTAAGTTGTTGCAGAGGCTGGAAATAGTATGACAATGATCACATTGTCATAGGACCTTGTAGAATTTGTTTCTGTTTCAAAACCACTATCCAGGTCATTGGAGACCACTAAAATTTGCGAAAAAATAAAAATGATAACATAAGAACAATATTCTAGAATGATATTTCTGGTAATAGTATGAAAGCTTTATCAGATTATAGGAAAATAGTGATAAATATTATTCAGGAACGTGTCTTATTCCATAAAATTTTTGACAAGGCAATGGCAACTTGAGAAAGAGATGGGTGTAAGTCAAATCACTGTAGTCTTGCTGAAGCAAATAGTGGACAAAAAAACAAACCTAGAGTTAGAAAGCAACTTGATACTCTGACAAAATAAGGTTTTGTGTGTTTGTGTGTGACGTATGTTTTAATGTACCACAAAGACTAAACTTTAGGAATTCAACACTGTTGTTCATGTAATTTTTTTGTGGATTCCAAATGCAAAATCCTGGGTTGTCCTTACCAGGCCTGGTTCTTCTCTGTATCCCAAAACTCAGCTTGGGAGCTCACAATATCTTTGTTTTTTTGCCCCTATGTCATATTAGCAATGATTCATCAACTTATTTCATCTATTTAGTCTTTGAATGTTTCTATTCTGCAACCAGACGCAGCATCTAACTATTTGTGTTTTGTCAAGTCCTCTCTCCGACTTCTTTTTTATACTGAAAAGACAGGACAGTGAAGAAAAAAAAATGTGCTCTTTTTCTTCAATCAACAGAGGGGATTTTGACATTTATCAGTTTTCATGGAAAAATATAAGCTTATTCACTAGGGAATAGAGGTGGTGTTCCACTTAAACTTTATTCCTGTGTTCCGATTTAAAATGTGTCCCCCTCACACTGGCTCAAAGGACATGGTATCGCTCAGCCTGATTCATCAGTGCATTGCACTCAGAGTGCATAATGAGAAATGGGAAAGAACACTATCAACATCCATCCATGCTTAGCTGAGGGCTTGGTTATAAAATAATGGTAATAAAACCAGACACTTAAAACTGGAAATAGCCATTATATGAATAATACACTCTGTTATGCCATTGACAAATAAAACTTTCAAGCTACTGCAGGCAAAATTAAGTGATGATGCTTCCATACAACCCCCATCCCACCCCAACTTCTGGAATCCAAGTTAGCAAGTAGCAAATAAAAGTAAGTTTGTTGCAATTTGGCATGTTTTATGTTCATGTATCTCACCATATATTTATTTATTTGGCAGTTTCTAGTAGCAGTGAACCAATATCAATAATCTTTCTTATAGGGTGTTTTTTTTTTTGGTAGGTTGACAAAACCAGTTTCCTCTCTCACTGTCGCTATGCACATTTCCCCAACTGTTGAGTTTTCCTCATGTAGCCTTCTGTCCAATCCTATGAAAATGTTGTGTGACCTAGATGTGAATGTGGATATGTTATGTAGGTTAAAAGTATGACCTTTGGAATCACAGCGAGTACATTTGGACCTCATCTCAGTCACTTATATTCTGTACACCTCAGTTTTCCCACTTTGAAAATGCAGATATCATGTGCTAAGTAGCATGCTTTTGAGGAGTCAATGAGATAATCCAGGTAAGGCACTTAATATGATGTGTGGTTTGTAATAAGCCCTCAAAATGGTTTGCTCTTATTACTGTTGGCCTGCCCAGTGTTTATTTTCAAGAACACTACATTGGAAATGCATCACTAACTATAGGTGAATATATAGTCACCAACTGTGATTCAGTCAAGGGAGGTTCAGATAACACTTTTATTTGCTATTTCTTTATTCACTATTTCTAGAAAATCTGTTACTTTGCATACATAGTGTACATTTAAGTGTATTTATGTCTTGCCATAAAAAATATTCTGCATTTGGTTTGCTATATTGCCTGAAATTTCTTCCACTTTTTGGGTATATACATTATCTCCAGGAACATCTGAAATACAGTTGCAATATGGTCTACGTAATAGATACAAGATCTCAAAAATCATTTCTTTCCCTGGTTTCTCAGCAAAATGCAAGAGGCTAAGGAGCAGATGTAATAAACTTTGCTGGGAATAAGGGAGAAATATAGAGAAGGTGACACTGAGCAGTGACCTATTGAAAAATATCTTATGGGAACCCCAGTCATGGAGCACAAAGATTCTGAAAAAAAAAAAAAAAAAAAAAAAGTTCAGAGAAATGAGCTCAGAGGTTCAGAGGTTAGCCCTAGACCGCGGTATGCACATATCCTGTGACATATTCAACAAAAGTAAACAAAGTAAGTAAACAAGTCATGTCTAGAGTAGAAATACATACCTTGTGGTTACTGATATTTTCATAACTCAGTTTTATTCCTTCAAATAGGGAAAATTATTGAACAACCTTTAAAGGACTCCCTGATGAAACATATTGGAGAATTATGATGCACACTACAAAGTTCTATTTTGATAATTATATTATTAGGTGTAGAATTACTGACAAATAATCTATTTGAATTTTTTTTAAATAAGTGCTTATAAGTAATATGTACCTCTATCTTCAAGAATGGTAACATTTGTGGCCAGATGTGGTGGCTCACACCTGTAATCCCAGCACTTTGATAGGTCGAGGTGGGCGGATTGCTTGAGGTCAGGAGTTCGAGACCAACCTGGCAAACATGGTGAAACCCCATCTCTACTAAAAATACAAAAATTAGCTGGGCATGGTGGTGAATGCCTGTAATCCCAGCTACTCAGGAGGCTGAGGCTGAAGAATTGCTTGAATCTGGGAGGCAGAGGTTGCAATGAGCCAAGATCATGCCACTGCACTCCAGCCTGGCAACAAAGTGAGACTTGGTCTCAAAAAAAAAAAAAAAAAGAATAGCAACATTCAATGAAGAATAACTTCATTTTATACTCAAAACATGTAAAAATTATAATATTTATATCTTTTCACCTAGACGGGGAAACATGTAGACTCTATAATATGTATATAATTAAATCATTTTATTCAAAAACAGATTATTACAAATAAAACATTTTGGAAGTCAGAGAATTTGATTTAAAATCACTGAATATAAACAGGTGTAAACAAAGAAAGGTACAAACGTGCCATATTTACATTTACTTATTTATATTTATATCTATATTTGTGTTATCACTTTTTCATAGCTTTTAGATCTTATTGCTTCTTGCCATATTGTTTTCTATTTTCTTCCATTATTTCTTCCATTATTCTTGAAAAATGTTCAGCCCTTCTGCCATGATTTATTTTCTCATCCATAGATTAAAACTGAACAATAAAATTAATTTTAAAAACACAGAAAATAAATATATCATTCATCCGTGTGACTTTAACATCATGTCCTCAGAAAAATCCTCATGTAAAGTGACATCTCAATATCCTTATCTGATTAAGTTTTTCTCAAAATACTTATCATATACTGGCATTTATATATATATATGTATATATGTGTATGTATATATGCAAATGTACTGAAATACACACACACATATCCATTTGGCATTTATATATATATATGTATATATGTGTATGTATATATGCAAATGTACTGAAATACACACACACATATCCATTTTATTTCATTAATTTACAAATTCTCACTAATACTAAGTAAATAAATTATTTTATTCCCTTTTTGACCACAAGATAGTTATATTTTCTTTACCATCAGAAAAAGCAGTCTGCTGAAAGAAACAGGGGCCATAAGTAATAGGGGCTTAAACTATGCAGAAATTTATTAACCCATTTACCAAGAAGGCTAGGGGGTGGTGGATGCTGGCATCTATTTGTGCATAACAAAAATCATACAGGATTTCTTTTTTGCTGTCTGTTGTCCTTTATTCATCACCTTATGATTACCATAGGGCTATCACAATCCTTAACATCAAATCTAAATATTAGGTAGAATAAAATAGTAAAGGTAAGAAGGTAAAACTCTCTGCCTTGCACTTTTGTGAGAAAGTAGAAATTTCACCAAAAACATCCCAGGAGACTTGACCTTAAGTTTTACTGGCTGAGCAAAGTTGACCTGGAACAAATTCAATGGGAAAAGAGGGGTTTGTAAACCCATATTGGCCAGGCAATGTACTGTGCCTGCCATGGTGTGTTATACTCTTTCTGGTGTATTTTAGTATTTCTGGCTCCTAGACTCTGTGAGGATTCTGGCACATTAGTTTACTTTTTATATTATTTTACCTAGTACTGTTAAATAGTTTGAAAATAGAATTAAATTAAATCATCTTTTCTGTGCTTTTTCATAAAAATTGCCCTACTGTTCTGGTCATAGGCACTAATAACGATTGATTTAAAACAAAGGAACAAGAAGACCATGCCATTAGTCTTTCTTAGTAGTGGTTCTGGATCATTTGTTGAGTTAAACTATTTCTAACAATCTGCTATTTATTTACCAGGTTTTCCTTTCAAATTTAGAAAGTTATACTAAAATTCTTTATCTTTTTATTATGAAATTCACAGAGATTTTTCATACTATCAAAGACCCTAAATGAAGCACCAAATTTATCAGATTTTAAAAAGTGTTAAAAGTGATAAAGCACATGAAACCAACTTATTTCACAAATATAACAATTATAGTACGTCTGGCATAATTTCTGCTGGTCCTCCCTGCTGTTTTTTCTCAGTGGAGATTTGGGCTCCAGATGTTGCTGATGCAGTTGGATGGTCACCCACAGTCTATCACCCCAAGGCACAAAAGCTGGAGCCAAAACTGGCTCAAAGTTCCTGATGGCAAAAATTTTCAGAACAGCAGAAATTCCTTGAAAACAAATGATCACGTCCTACGTTATCAAAAGTTAGCTTTACAGAAATTGTTTTATTTATAGAAATATGAAAAGAAGTTTTAAATTGCTTGATTTGTTTCTTTAAAAGATCTATAGAATTTTATTATGAAATTCTGTACTCATTAATAAACTACAATATCATGAATATGATTTCTTATTTTATCCTGTAGATATCCAACAGAAAATTATTTTAAAGTTGTATCTATACTCCTGATACATACACATCCTTTCCTTTCCTTTTTGTTTTTGAGACAGTGTCGTTCTTGCTTTGTCACCAGGATGAGGATGAAGTGCAGTGGTGAGATCATAGCTTGCGACACCCTCAAACTCCCAGGCGACAGCCTCAAACTCCAAGCTCAAGCGATGCTCCCGCCTCAGTCTCCTGAGTAAACTTGGACTACATGTACCCCATTATGTCTGGCTATTTAAAAAAAGTGTAGAGACAAAGGTTTCACTATGTTGCCCAGGCCAGCCTTAAACTCCTGGCCTCAAGTGATCCTCCTGCCTTGGCCTCCCAAAACCCTGGTATTATAGGCATGGGTCACTGTGCCAAGCTCCTGAAGTCTTTATAAAGGCACTAATTCCATACACGAGGGCTCTGACCTTATGATCTTATCACCTCTCAAAGACCTCACCTGTAAATACCACTACTTTCAGGAGAATTAGGTTTTAACATATGATTTTGAGGGGACATAAGTATTATCTATAGCAATTAATTCAATTACTTACTTGTTATAATCAGATAGTATCATTTAAAAGTGAAGTTATTTTCTAACAAATTTATCTATTATAATTTATTTCATATTTAATCCACCCATATTTTCTGTATTAGTTTTCCATTGCAACTATGACAAATGTAGTGATTTAAAATAATAAAAATTAATATTTTTCATGTCATGGAGTTCAAAAGTCCTAAAAAAGGAGTTGGTCAACAGGGCTATGTTCTTTCTGGAGACCCCAGGAGAGAATCCAACTCTGCCTTTTCTAGCTTCTAGAGATTACTTGTATTTCTTGGCTCATGGGCCCTTCCTCCCATCGAAAGCCAAATTTAGCATTTTCAAGTCTCTCTCCTCTCTCTTCTCGATCTCTATCATTATACTTATTTTTTACCTTGAAAAAACACTAAATATTACATCAAATATTACATTAAAAATCTCAATAAATATTTGGATTCTGACCATCCTGCCTCCTTTTTTGAAGAACTTTTGTGATTACATTTGGATCCATCCAGACATTCAAATAATCCGTCCATGTCAAGTTTCTTAAATTAATCACATCTGTAAATTTTTTTTTTTTGCTATGGCAAGAAATATATTTAGATTTCCACAATTGGGGCAAGAACATCATTAAACTCTTATTAAACCTACCAAAATTCCCTTTCAATTATTACACAAAAAGGCCTACCTCACGTAACTGACTGCCACCAACTAAATGTCAATGATCTAGAAACAAACTAAATAAATGTAAGTACAGAAAAGTACATAAATAATGTGGATTTAGTCAATTTTACATTCTTTATTCATGGAGGTACATATTGATCCTTACTTCATTAATAATTCTTCATAGTTTGATTTTCCTTAACCACAGAACTTTAAATGTACAGGATCATAAGAAGAAAGTGCCCATACAAAGCAGATTTGATTGGCAATTGTAAGAACTAGAAACTTAGAACCTGATATTCTTCCTGGGGCCGAGGGTTGAATTCCAAGAGGTCAATGAACTTCTCACCTCATGCAAAATTTGAGTACACATGGGAATATTAAAACTTAGTTTCTTTTTACCACACCAGTGAAGCATCTAGATTTCTAAACCAGAGTCAGAACTAATGTGAAACAAAGAAACATAAAGTTATCATAAAGCTTCAAATTTTTTTTACCCTATTTAAAAAACTCAGCAGGATGACTTACACTTGGGAAATATTTCTATGCAAGATTTTTAAAGTAAATTAATTATTTTGCTTGAAGCAGTAAACACTATCTGAAATATTTACTGACATAAAGTATGGCACTAAGGATAACAAATAATTGCAACTTTTCTTTGATACAAAACCAGCAACTTTATCAACCCCTTATGTGGACTCTTTGTAGTACACTTATTTGACTAAGACAGTACAGAAATTTTGTTATACTAATTATTAGTATCATTCTTGTCTCAAAGTATCACTGACCATACTTTATGACTGCAATTGCCTTTTAATTTGTATGTTGAAATGAATTAAGAATATGGATAATAAGAATAAGAATATGGATAACAAGAATGAATAATAAGATGGTAAATTTTCATCAGCTTTAGAATTTATGGAATTTATTTCTCCTGATACTTATAGTAAATTGTACACATTATTTTAATTATTTGCTTTATCTTATGTTTTACTTCAGATAAACTTTTGCTATTTGCTGTTTCATGGATCTTTAGTTATGTTTCTCTGTTTACTTTTGTTAGGAGCTATGTTATGAAAAAAAATCTAATTTGACAATATATTTTTCTTTTCTAGAAATTTGGGATGTAAGTAATCAATCTTTACAGTACATAGTGCTTTCATGAATGAAATTAGTTATCAAATGAGAATACTATCAGCTCAAGTGGTTGATTGTGCAATATGCACATTATAATAGAAGAATTATCTTAGTTGCTGCTCATCTATCATTTTCAAGCAGTCTTTTAAAGACATAAGCAGACATTGGACATTTGGAAACTTCAGGTAGCAGATCATTTTAAGAGAAATAATTTAAACTTTGAAGGTAGAATAGAAGTATCTGGTTACCCTCTATCATGAAATTCTAAAAAAAGAGAAATAAGGATGTACCTTTTCAATGTGTTTTATGTTTTGTGTATAAAGTCCTATATTTGATAGGCTTTATAGGTACAGCAAGGAGAAAGTGAATGAATGAGAGAGGTAAAAGTAATAACTGTTTAAACCATGTATGTTATCCTTAGTTATACTAAACTTCCTGAGACTAGATGAGTGGACCAGATTCATTGGTTTTGGAAGAATTGCACTTATGAAAGTAGAATATATCTCTCTATTGTAAATGATACAGAAGGATAATATTAAGCATAGTTGGAATAGGAGACCAGAACGATAGGAAAAAGTCATGGAGGCTAACATTAGTTAACTGGCCTCAACGGTTTATATAGCTTATCTTGCATAATCCTGCTTAGTACTCTATGATACTAGGGTCCAGTTTTATTTGAATTTCAGAAGTAAGATTACTAAGCCTAGACCTGTTAAGTAACATGTCAACAGTTACATAGGTAATAGGTGCCAGAAATTTGGGATATGAGTACCTTTATTCATTCACCAAATATGTTAAGCCAGGCCACTGAGGATATGAAGTTCTACCATCACTGATCGTAATTCTACAGGAGGTATCATAAAATAAATGGGAAAACAGTTAATATAGAAAGTAGTAATAAAGAGTAATGAGTAAAAAGTAAAGAGGGGATAAGGAATTAAAAGAACAAGGCTTGTTTATACTCTAGTGTCTTATTCTGTTTTTGCTGCTATACAAGATATCTGAGACTGGTACATTTATTTATTTATGTATTTGTTTTGTTTTATTTATTTATTTATTTATTTTTCAGACAGAATTTTGCTCTTGTCACCCAGGCTAGAGTGCAATGGTGCGATCTCAGCTCACTGCAGCCTCTGCCTCCCTGGTTCAACAATTCTCCTGCCTCAGCCCCCTGAGTAGCTGGAATTACAGGCGCCTGCCACCACGTCTGGCTAATTTTTATATTTTTAGTAGAGATGAGGTTTCACCGTGTTGGCCAGGCTGGTCTCAAACTCCCGATCTCAGGTGATCCACCCACCTCGGCCTCACAAATGGTACATTTATTAAAAAATATATATATATTTCTTATAGATTGGGAGAATGGGAAATCCAAAGTTAAGTCACTGGCAAGTTGGGTGTCTTGAGAAACCCTGGTCTCTGTTTCCATGGTAGCACGTTGAGTACTGTGTCCTTACATGGTCGTAGGGGAAAGGGCCCCAAAATTTTGGAAGCCTTCTTTATAAGAGCCTTAATACAATTCAAAAGAGGTCTCCTGATGTAAGCACCTGTTAAGGGCCCCACGTTTTAACATTATATTTTTGGCAATTATGTTGCAACATGAATTTTGGAGGGGACACAAACATTCAAACCATAGCACTGGGGGAATAACATTTCAGGCAGATAAATAGCAAGTATAAGACTGGGGTGTTCAAGCAAAAGCTAGGAGGCCAAGAGACCTGCATTAAGCCTCTGATGATGATAGCCTCAGGAATAGATGAGATGCAACACCAGCCAATGTATGGTCTGGTTTTATAGACTGTAGAAATTTTAAGTCTGGTCTGGCATATGAAGACATTAAATAATTTTTAGCAGAGAAGGAACATGCCATAACTTAAACTTTAAAAGGATCACCCTGCTAGCCACTGATAGAAGTGGTTGATTGGTAGGAATGCACGGTTGAGAGCAGAAGAAAGGAAGCCAGATAAGATTCAAATTAATTGTCTGGGAGACAAATTATGTTCGTGTTGACAAAAATAATAGTGGTGGTAGTGTTGAAAACTTTGCAAGTATGTCTCCAAAAGTCTTTATATTGTTTTGTACATAGATGACAGGCAAATAGAGGTGTCAAGAAGTTTGATACCAAAATCTGGAGGAGTTGTATAAAAATACTGGTGGTTAAGATAGGCATTACTGATAATATTGTCAGGGAAATGGTGCAGATATAGCATAGAGTCAAGGAGAAAACACTGGAGAGTGCTGATAGGATCAAGCAGAAAAGTAGGGAGCTAGAAAACAAAATTGAAGTGGGGTGGGCAGTGAATTCACATGAAAACAAGTAGGAAGTGCTCTTAAAATCAAAGAAAGCTGATTTTGTCCTAATTGGCTAAATAAGACGAGAGAATTTAGTTTATTTCCATTTAGTATCTTTTTTTTTTTTTGAGACGGAGTCTAGCTCTGTCTCCCAGGCTGAAGTGCAGTGGCACAATCTTGGCTCCCTGCAAGCCCCGCCTCCCAGGTTCACGCCATTCTCCTGCCTCAGCCTCCCGAGTAGCTGGGACTACAGGCGCCCGCCAATATGCCCGGCTAATTTTTTGGTATTTTTAGTAGAGACGGGGTTTCACCATAGTAGCCAGGATGGTCTCTATCTCCTGACCTCGTGATCCGCCTGCCTCAGCCTCCCAAAGTGCTGGGATTACAGGCATGAGTCACCACGCCTGGCTGCTCCATTTAGTATCATTAAACAAATGGTGGGTTTTCTTGATTGTAACATGAATAATATCAGTAGAAAAGTTGGGCACATATTTCAATTTGAGGAAAGTTGAATGAATGGGAAGTAAGGAAGCACAATAGCATGAACACACAATGCTCGAAAAGAGAGTAGATGATAGGGGCAGTATCTCTTGTGGGTTGTGTTGTCAAGAGAGTTTTGTTTTGTTTTCTTTTTTGTCAAGAAAGGATTATTTTTATATTAAATTTGGTAACTGATGAGCTAATTCTGTGTTAAATAGTGATGGCTGTTGCAAGGAAAATAAGAGTAAATTAAGGAGCAATGTCCTTCTGGAATTTGGAGGAAATGAGATCCAAAGTAGAGAGTGGAAGTGGGGTGACTTTTCTGATAGGTAAAGGGACATTTTTTCCCCTATTATAATAGAAGGGAAGAAAGAGAGTTGGTAAACATGCAGGTGGTCTTGTAGATATGGTAGACTGAATAATGCCTTCCCACCCCTCAATGGTGCTCATGTTCTAATTCCTCAAACCTGTGAATGCATTACCTTGTATGGCAAAAGGAACTTTGTAGATGTGAGCAAGTTAAGGATTCTGAGATGGGAGATTACCCTTCATTATTTAGGTAGGCACAGATGTGATCACAATGGTCCTTGGAGGGAGCCAGGAGAATCCGAATAAGAGAAGAACACATGAAGATGGAAGCAGAGGTAAGAGTGATCCCCTTGCTAAAAGGGGCCCTTAAACCAAGAGATGCAGTAGCCTCTAGAAACTGAAAAATACAAGAAAAAAGATTATTTTCTAGAGTCTCAGAAAGAACAAAGTCCTGCTGACATTTTAATTTTATTCCATTTAGACCCACTGTTGAAATTCTGATGTCCAAAACTGTAAAACAATAATCTCATGATTTTTTAAGCCATTATGTATTTGGTAATTTGCGGCAGCAGGAAGAGAAAACTAATCCAGTAAGCTAGGGCATGGGAAGACAAACGAGGGCACAACTAGGCTCATATTTTTTCTTAGAGAAGATGATATTTCCGGAGATGCTTGCAGAGGATAGAGAGTGGGAAGTAAGGGGTTAGAAAAGCTTGTATAATAATGTCATATCATGAATTGGAAAATGGCCAAACAAAATAATAGAATTTCTCCTGAAATAAAAAAGGAAACAGTCTCATCACTTGTGTTAGCTTTCCTAACCAATATAAATTCAAATACAGAATAGGGAGGCATTTGTTGTGACTATTTTATTTTTTTTTTCAACGTGGGGAAAGGGAATGAAAGATGCACAGGTGATTTGAGGGCATTGGCTGATGAATGAGTTGTGCGATAGGCAATGAATCAAGTCTGGACAAGGAGAGTGCTGAACACAGGAAGGCTGATGAAGAGTGATCAAAAAAAGTGAAGTCAAATAGTTTAGAAGAAATGAGTTAAGTTAGTGGTTTGTAGAAGAAGGAAAAACTGAATGACATAATTATAGAATATAGTAATCAGTGAGTAATCATAACAATGGTGAGCTCAAAAAGCAGAGTCTAGGATATTGGATGATTTATCATGTCTGTTTAACAGTGTAAAGTCACTGGAAATGGTACAGAATTGAAAAAGATAGAGCATTTGACTCAGGAATAAAAGTCTTCGTTTAAGAAGAGTAAGTCACAAAGAAGTTGACACGTGTCAGAAATATGTGGACAGCATAGTGTAAAGGGTCTTTTTCAAATGGAGCTAACGGTTTTCAAATAGAGCAGATTTTTCAGAAAGAGTCAATGACTTGAAAGTCATAATGGGAAGCAAGGATGAACTATTGCTACCTATGTGCATGAGAATATATACATAAGTTTAAAAGATATGTATAAAACCCATTGTTATAAGTAATCATTAGTGAGATAAGAAATGATTTAAAAACTTCTTCATAAACAGGACACACCTTAGCAATAGAGCAATGGTGATATAACATTACTCAGATTTCCTTATGTACCAATCATTTATTTTAGAAATTTCTGAAAAGAGATATAAAGAAGAAATTATTCTTTAAAATCTGACAAAGATCTGATTTAACCTGTTAACTACATACAATTTCCTAAAGCTGTTATTACAAATAGATGTTATAATGTGGTTGATCATTTATTTTTACTTACATACTAACACATAAGGAACCTCTGAATACCTCTAGTTTCAATACAGAAATTGATGATAGAGTAAAAAAGAAAACGCTCTGAGGAAAGAAACTAAGCCCACAGTGGAGTCTTCTCTTACATATTTGGTAGACTAGCTTTGGACAGACATGCATCCTAAAGTACTAAAGGAATCCTCTGGTGGCAGGGCCTCCAGCAAAAAATGTATTTCTATTAAATTTTGGCAGCTCATGATTTGAAACATTGGGGATTTCTAGTAGACCATAAAATTTCCAATTAATTGCATTAATTAAGGCACTTTAATTAAAGTGATAATCCTTGATTGAACATAAATCAATATCTCACTTCTAAATTCAGATTGTTTACAATAAGAGGACAGCAGATTAAGTTTATAGTATGAATTGAGACAAATTTTAGCCTTAGCTTCTATTTTTGCTCACAACTAAAATGAAGCTACCTTAAATATGATGCAACAGTTGTGAGTGTAATTGTGTCTGTGGGCATTGCTTTATGATTGATATAACTAAGCATTTCTTTTCCTACTCTGATGTTCCTGCGGTTCCCAATGGAAATGTGTTTTGCTATAATCATTCTGTTTAAATTGCACATTTATTTATGAGGAAACGTGTGGATTTCCTTGATGCCATGTCAAGAAAGACAATTACAAAGCTATTTTTAGAATTCTGTATCAGAAGTAATTTATTTCAATTTCAGAGGCATTTGTTAAATTGGTTAAAATTTTATTCAGTGCTTTTAGGAAAATATGGCTCAAGGACAATATACTTTTGAGAGGCTTATTTAGCAGAGATACACTGCCTTTATTCGGAGTTTCTTTGGTTAAATAAAGGCATTATTCATAAAATTGTAAGTAAATTTGATAATTATAATAAAATAAAGGCAAAATAGATCAGAAAATAGATTTTTAAAATTATTTGAAGGGCACAAAATGGCAGCAAGATTCAAGTGGATCCACATTTTGTTCACTTCCCTGAACATAACAATCTTGCACCAGTTTCCCTGGAGCATTTCAACTTCTATTTACATAAGAATTTATTTCATATCTGTATAAAGGATAGAAAAAGGAGTAATGAGGAGGTCATGGCTGATTCATCACCCTACCTCTCTGAAATTCGGGTACAAAATTACAGAATTAAAAAAAATGTTTTATCTTAGTTTAAGTATTGATATTCAAGACATTTTATTTTAGTTTGGGTAACCTATATTACACAAATATACTGATCATTTTTGTTACAGAAGAATGAGTGCTTTTCATTTTTACATTGGCTGCTTCCTAAGGCCAAAGTGATGATGACATGTCCTGGCAACCAGTGGAATGAGAGGAAAAGATGGAGTTGTTGCATGGCATCTTTATGGCCTTTTGGGGAAAAGATTCTATTAATTGCTGTTTTACTTGAGTTATAAGTTTATTTAGTTTTTTTTACTTTTTGACTGAGAGGATGTAATTTTTAGATAGTGTAATAGGCTAGAAGCATGCATATATATGTGTGTGTGTGTGTGTGTGTATACACATATATATAAAACTAAAAATCCTAAGCCTCAGCCCCGTCAACTGAACGGACACCCTCTTGGCCAAGGGGACACCAGACAAATCCTTAAACCTGAGTTCCAGCTATGATGAGATGAGAAGTCCGATCCGCCTACTTATACCCCCTGCCATTCATAGTTTAGGCACAATTTACCAGCATTAATGTTAAAACAGAGATCCTAAGACTGACAGAACAGACTCTGTGGCAATAAGATACCAAATAATAAACAGGACCTAAGCCTATGCCAAGCAAGGATTAAGTCACGTACCCCTACACTCAACGAACAAAGTATATTCTAATACTCACAGGAAGTTTTCTTTTTTTCTAGCAGTTAAACAAACACTGGCCACAAGATAAGCAATATTAAAACAATTACAACTCATCCAGCTCATAGACACTGACTAACTGACATCCTGTTCCACCAGCCGGAACTACAGCTTTGATTGGACAAGAGACTGATTTCAGTAACTTTCTTCTTATAAGAAAATCATTAACCAAGGACTGGTTCTGGCTGGTTTACAAGGCTGCAAACTTGCACGTCTTCTTGTCCTGAAAAGGTCTTTGGAGATATAGGGCCTAATTGTAATATATTTAAATGTTAAGTCTCTACCCCAAAATGAACATGGGGTATATGTTACATGTGCGTTTGTTCAATACACGTGTGTCAGGACCACCTTCCTGTATATTCATAGCTCCTCCTACCATCTATTAAATATGTATGTTTAGCCAACTCATTCAGCATAAACTCCTACCTCAAACACTCTTCCATCAAAGTGTGTCTTTGGTCTTAGCAGAAGGTTGTGCTTCCCAGTTTATGGAATGGCCATGTTGCAGACTGTAATACTTTATTTAGAAAAAGAAAAGTTTCATTTCATTTTCTAAATTAATTATTCACATGTTTTTTTTTTTTTTGAGACGGAGTTTCCCTCCTGTTGCCCAGGCTGGAGTGCAATGGCGCGATCTTGGCTCACCGCAACCTCCGCCTCCCCGGTTCTAGCAATTCTCCTGCCTCAGCCACCTGAGTAGCTGGGATGACAGGCATACGCCACTACGCCCAGCTAATTTTATATTTTTTAATAGAGACGGGGTTTCTTCATGTTGGTCAGGCTGGCCTCGAAATAAATCACATTTTTTTAAGTTAACAAATTATTACCTTTCATCTGCACCGCTGCTCCAATCCATATGTGGTATTAACTACAGGAATTAGGCATCTTTCTCCTCAGGGGGAACTATAATAGTAGGTCTACAGCAATCGATCTGTTTCCATCTCTGTTGATCAACGTTCCTGTTATGTCTCAAACTAGTCTGTGTCACAGCGACCTCATCCATATCTTATTTTCCTGTTTTCTGCATGTCCTAAGATTTGGTGTAATGCTCTATTCCTCCTTCTACTTTGTTCTCTTCTACTTCCTGATGACTCTACATCTTTATCTTAATTTAAAACTAGTTGTCCCTGGAAGGCATAGTTTTGTTTTGTTTTTTTCTGCAGTCTATTAAAAAATAAATTGTATCCTTAAAACTAAATGTGTGGACTTTTTGAGTTCCAGTCTCCTCTCTTGCCAAACGCATCAGCTTCTTGCAGACTGATACTGCTGGCTTTACAGTTTTCTCATTGTCACTACGTTCACCTGTTGAGCTCCTGATTCCTCGCACCCACCTTCATGGACTGAAGATTTTAGCTACATTTCTTAAATCCTTCAGTTGCTTCCTGTCATTTCCAAACAATGTCTAAACCCTAAAGCTGGTGGTATACAGGCCTCTCTATCTTTGCAACCCTTTCCTGCTATGCTTCCTCTTGCTCAGTGAGCTTTAGACATACTAGTTGTCTTTTAGAACCTGAAATATGTCCATTTTATCTCACTTCTGAGTCTTAATGCTTACTTTTTTTCTCTTCACAAGTCAGCTACTTCTCTCTTTTTTTAAGCTCTCTAATAAAATATCCTTCTTTCATGCTTGAGGTGTTAGGGAGTCCATTTGTTCACTAAAATAGGACTTTCCTTAATACTAAAGTAATTTCATTAACACTAGAAGTTAGGAGCCTCTCAGAAAAGCTGAGCTTCTGTTATAAAGTTTGATACAAATTGTTCCAGTATTCAATTATTCATGGTGATTATGCTTTAACACTGTGCTTTTAAAAATGTGTTATTTGTCAAAAAATATGTCTAAACTAACATACATCCAGGTGCCTTTTCTCCTAAGTATCTGTTCATGGTCAAAAAATTGGCTTATGTCTTTTCATAGTAGAGAATATTCATTTGATTTTTATCAGCAAAATTCCACAACTGTGAGGCATTGGCAACCCTGAGACAGCATTTAACTACTAATGGCAGTCTCAGAAACTCTTTATCAATCTCTTTCTTCTGTTTTGCCTCCAGGTGTGAAACTCCTCTACTATTGCATGTTGAACCACAATTTAAAACTCTTTTCCCCATTCCTTGTCACGGCACTTTCCAAGAATATTGCTCGTTTCTGATATATTACAGCCTCTAAAGAAGAAGCAGTGTTTGTATGTTCACCAATCACACCCTGGGAGGCTGGTCTTCAGTGGATTTTGTCTTGGCACCTGAAGCAGGTGGGATATCTAGATCAGCCTAAGCATATCTGATTTGAATTTCATCTGTATTTCCAGTAAATTATTGAAAATATATATTTGGACACATATTCGAATCCCATTTTTTTTTTGCAATTCCTCCTATATTTACCATTCTTGGTTTTTGTTTAAACCAAACACTGTGTAACAATGCATGGTCCATACACACTGACACCCATATGATATACATAACATGTATGCACACAAGAACATCTACCCCAGGGCAATTATACTGATCTGAAAGAATAATCTAAAAACTTCCTCAGACTCAGTGTCTTTAAAGGATGGCCCAAATCAATTCAGCATCAGAACTCTTCTACTCCCACAGAGTTCAAGGGTTTTGATTGAATTTTATATGCAGCTGGTAAATGTACCCAATGATAATTCAACCGACATATCATGAGCCTCAGAAATATGTAGCCTACATAGAAATTTGATTCAGAAATACAAGATAGAATTCGCTTGAACCTCACGTTATTCTACACTCTTTCAGAGTCAAGAGATTTGGAGAATTCCTGAGGAGGATCTGTGTAATGATTTTCTGTGACTCTTAAGAAATCTTTCCATTGTGCTGTGTGAATTGAATTCCCACACACACTTCCTTCAGAGCATTGTAAACTGTGTCTCTTTTTTATACTTACATTTTCCTTATACTTTCTTATATTTTCTTTTAGTTCTATACACACCAAATCTTTTGAGGTATCGTCTTTTCTCCCAAGTGATTAAATCACCATTTTCCCCAAATAATATTATTTTATGCCCAAAAGGGCAATTTAGCAATCTCCTTAGTCTAATAAGATGTCTCAAGTTATTTAATATAATTAGTTACATTAAATATTGTTGACTTTTCAATTATTGTGGCATGACTAGATTTTTGCCATAAATTATATTATCAGATTTTATTACTGATCTGTTGCTGTGTTTAGTAGTATTTTATTTATGAAATTAAAATATCTGTTTGTGAAATAGGCTTATAATTCTCTGTGAGATTGTTTATATGTGTTTTCCATTTCTTCTTTTTATAAATAAATATCACAGGCTGCACTTGGAAGCTCACGTCTGTAATCCCAGCAATTTGGGAGGCTGAGGCAGAAGGATTGCTTGAGTCCAGGAGGTTGAGGCTGCAGTGACCCGTGATTGTGACACTACACTTTAGCCTGAGTGACTGAGCAAGACCCAGTCTCAAAAAGAAACAAAAATACATATGATAGACTTAAATCATAAAATATGGAGCTTTTCTCAGTTTTATATGTCCATTCAATTTGAATATTATAGGAATTATTCTCACTTCCAAATACATTAGCACACATTGCATTATGTTCATTCTAGATATATAGAATATATAATAGTTCTATAGCAGACATGTTGGCTATAGAAACATATCATAGCAAGACTCAGCAAGCCAAATGAAAATTGTGTTAACAAGCATCCACACTCTCACACTGCTATGCTGAGTGAGGGGTTCAAATATTTGCTGGTGCTGCTGTAGCTCATAATATGTTCAAGTCTGTAACCCCACTGCAGCTACTGAACTCAACACCAGGGCACCTGGAGATTGCTGTCAACTACAAATACCCGCCACAGCTCCTGCCAGGGCAAGAAACAGGAAAGAAAACATGTAATTTCTCTTGTTCTTTTTCCTTTGAATGCCTCTCATAGGTAGCACTTAACTAAAAACTAACTGTAGAAAAAAGAAAGATGAATGTGCACCTAATACCCACAAAGCAAAGAAGAAAATATGGGTAGTTAATATCGCTCTTCTTTCCGTATCTTGTCACTGGACTGTACATAAAATTAGCAACAACTTTCTTTCATTACTTTTTTCCATATTCCTTTTTCTTATTTGCATGTTCCTTTGTCCTCAGATGTTCTGAGTTAAATACCAAAATGCATCTTAGGTAGTCAGTATTTGATATGTTGTAGCACGACTCAAATATTTATTTAGGGATAATCAGTCTTCAGTCATCTTGCTTACATTGAGTTGCTATAGTCTGGCATTAACTTTATGGCTAGAGTAGCAATACTATGATGTACAATGGAATACTTCACAAGTTCCTGGCATAATTGTGCTTACACTCACAAGGTGACAAATTTGAGTAAGAAAAATAACATCACAGTCTCTACTGCATTTCTCTCTTTTTCCCTACTGGTCCCATAATATGATGAATATATAATGGCTGAAAGTCAATGTAGGCTTCTGGAACAGTGGAAGCATTGTAAAATTTTTTGTCAAAGCAAAAATCATAGAGGACTATGTTAAACAGGCAAAAAAAAGAGACATTATTCAAAACTATTCCAATAGGGGAGAGAGTCCAGAATTTAGTCTGAGCTCTACGTCACTGAAAAAAAAAAGATGAAAGTTTTTAAAAGCTGGGGTGAGTGGCTTACTGGCCATCTGTGTTTACTGATTGGCTTGACTTAAAGGAAAAGTGAATTTTCTGGTATCTTCATGACAAGAAGCAGTTTCACAACTTGAAGCAAAGGAACCCATTCTTAAGCTCCCACAGAAAACAGAAGATAGAGATCCTATCTTCCTCAATGATTGCCATTCAAAATGATGACTCCTAGGTCCTTGAGAAAGACTAGTAAAGGCTCCTAAAAAGATTTACATTTCAAAGCTGTGGAGAAAAGATTACAATTTATATATTTTCCAAACTAAATGCTTTAAGGAAATGGAGTTCAGGGCCTAGAGTCAGGAAGATGACTTTCTAAAGTTTAGTCTAAGTGAGGAAATGTCGAGGCTGTCTTGGTCACTCCTGCTGAAATCGTTTTTGCATTAAACACTAAGACCCATAAACAACACTCACAATTTGTGTGCCTCTCTTACATCTCTTCTTTGGTAACCTGACCTCTCCATTATGGATGTAGGAGGAAGAGAATTATTTGTTGGTGACTAATTTAGAACAAGTGCTGCATCCTGAAGGGCAGCCCGACAGCTTCATGCCACAGTAATCTCCACTCTGCCTTGCTGTCCTCTATAGTCATAACTGTGAGAACTGGCCAATGATTAGTAAAACTGGGTTCATTCTATCATTCCCATTGAAAACTCAATAGCTACAACTCCCCACCTATACTAAGGGATTCCATAATATATCATTTGAGCTTTTTCCAAGGATGTTAGCTCTTTCCTCACAAATGAACTTTTCGAGTAGTGGTGAAGGAAGTGGCTTCCAGGCCTGGTAGGGAGACTTAGTTAATACATGGGTAAACCAAAAATGCATAAGTCACTTGAATACCCCAATCTCTTAAAGTCTTCATATCCTTTCTTCTAAAAATACTGTGTGGAATACAAAGATCGTGTTAAATGCATATGTGTTTTAGAAATTTTTTAGTCATACTAAAAAATGCAAAAGATTTTAATAATACATTTTATTTAATCTAATATATCTAAAATATCACTTTAACATGTAATTAATATAAAATTTACTAATGATATTTTACTTTTATTTTGTATTAAGGCTGCAAAATATGGTGTATATTTTACACTTGAAACACATCTTGATTTGGACTAATCACATTTCCATTGCTTGGCAGCCACATTTGGCTAATGAATACTGTACTGAACAGAACAGTTCTTGACTACACCCAGAAATTTCTAGTGTTTTAATCACATATTGAGTATAGAACTATTGAGTCTGCTTCAGAGATGTGACAGAGAGAGAAAGTGAGAAAAAGACAAAGAGAAAATTCCTAGCTGCTAGATAAAGTACTTTGAACTCAGCACATTTTTCCTCCCTTCTTCTTAGTTTAGCAAACTCACAAATTACCCATGGTTTTGAAGGTATAGATTTAAAAACCTTGCAATACTTTTGACATCCCAGGTTCAACTTCTTAACTGGCACCCTGGGATAGCCTGGGATGTTAACAGGATTACAGATCAAGACGCATTCAGGAATGGTAAGGATGAAGCAAATTGACAGGCCTTTAAAAGATAGCTACTTAAATTGAGGTCTTAATGGATTTCCAATTAATGCAAGTCAGATTTCATCAGACAGTGAAAGAGTAACCACCTCTGCTGACTAGAAAGGCTCGATGAATTTCGAACTTTTGCTTCTCAAGATTATCTAAATACTTCTGAATGTCATTATTCCAGCTATCAGGCCCCATTATTCCTAATGAGTAACTTTGACAGAAGAAATCTGGAAGTCTGTCAGTTCAGTTGACATCATAATTCATATCCACCAGTAACAAAGTCTTTGTATGGCTTTTGATGATAAAAATTTATAGACTCTTTAGATATTTCTTGAACAGGGAACTGAAATTGTTGTTTTCTTTCTTCAATCTTTCAGTATTGTGAGAAGCATTTATCCCACTCACTCTATAACCTCTATCTTTTGTGTGCCCAGAACAAATGCTATGTTGGTCAATATTTGTTCCTCCATAGTTATGCTGCCAGTAGGCATTTTATTCCATGTCACTACAGGTGATTATTTAAATGACAGTTTTGCCACTGTGCACCTTAGACTACCTCGGTTTCATTCTCTAATGTTAGAAATGTTAAACTTCACTCTTTCGCCTTTAAAACCCAGAGGAGATTAGATAGCCAACCTCAAAATCCCATTGTTCCAGGGTTGGCTATTTGCAGTCATGTCTGTTATTGATTACTTTATAACTTAGATTTCATCTGCACTTCATGTTTCTTTAAGCAAAAGGGAATTTAATACAATGAAATATAAAAGTAGAACCTGAACTATGAACTATTTGAGCGACTCAGAGAGAATTAGAAACTGGTTGTACACAGCATAGTACAATTTTGAAGTAAGTAGATTTCCATTGATAATTCTATTTAGTGATTTTATTTCCTATTTTATTATGAATGATACATTATTATTTTTAAATTAATGCAATTATATTTATTGATCATTTTCAATCTGCCATGCATCTGGAGATGAGATGTGCTTTATTTTCATAATTATATTAGTTGCATGAGAACTATATAAGATTATTAGTATGAAAATAAGCTCTTTCCCAATAAAGACATGAGAAACAGGGTGGTGAAGCCAAATAACTGTTAAGAGTCAGTGCCAAGGCTTGAGTACAGTCTCCATTCCAGTCTGAAAACCTCATGTTTTCAAATATTATGTTACACAGTGTCACAAAATATAAACTAAGAAATGCGATTACAGTAATGACTAATTTTTACTGGAATAGCCAACACCTGTCAAGCTAACATTTAAAAACTACTAAATTTTTGTCTCTTCTCATTCCATGTATTGGTTAGCCTAAGAAGAAAAATAAAGTTCAGAAGGCTGCATTAGTGTTTTGACTTATAGCCTAATCATTACTTCACAGGTAAATCTCCGTGAATATTCTAGATAATATTTAAAGGACGTTTCTAATGCCCATTTCTTTGCTTGTAGGATATGCAATATCTGTGGCATGTTATATTCTTGAGGATCATTGGTTGTATTTTTTTTCAAGGAGAAAAATTTTTAAAGTAACCATGAATTCTATTAGGATACTTCGAACATATTTCTTTCTTTCTTTTTTTTTGAGATGGAGTCTGGCTCTGTCGCCCCAGGCTGGAGTGCAGTGGCTGATCTCTGCTCACTACAAGCTCTGCCTCCCAGGTTCACGCCGTTTTTCCACCTCAGCCTCCCAAGTAGCTGGGACTACAGGTGCCCGCCACCATGCCTGGCTAATGTTTTGTATTTTTAGTAGAGACAGGGTTTCACCGTGTTAGCCAGGATGGTCTCGATCTCCTGACCTCGTGATCTGCCCGCCTTGGCCTCCCAAAGTACTGGGATTCCAGGCGTGAACCACTGCGCCCGGCCCTACTTTGACCATATTTCTAATTAATAATATTTTAAAATATTAAAACCTATGTACACAAAAGTGAAAATATCATAAGCGTGCATTTCAATGCATTAATGTAAAATGAACCCATGTAAACTTCATCCAGGTCATGAATTATAATATTACCTTCACCTTAGAAGCCTCCCTTTTAACTTTTCAGTGATCACCTTTACATATTCTCCAAGACAACCTTGTGATGACTTCTAGTTCCATATATATATTTTGCCTGCTTTTGAAATTTATATAAATTAATTGTAGAATGTATATTCTTTTGAATTTGGCTTTATTGGCTAAGCATTATGTTGACTAAGATCATTTATGTTGTTTACATCTCTGGTTAGTTGGTTTTCTTTGATGTGTAGTATTCTGAATACCATTATGTATCCATTTTACTGTTGATGAACATTTGCTTTTTTAAATTATGAATAATGTTGGAATAAAACTATTATAACTTTTGATGAACATTTACACACATTTCCATGAGTTATTTACTCATGTTTTACATTAATAGAAAATTCTTAAGAATTTTAGCTAGTGGTAGATTTTGACTCCCATTGATAGTATATGAAAGACCTATAGACCTTCACAAACACACACTTACAATTGCCAGTCTTTTCCTTATAATAATAATTCAATTGAGTCAGTAGCAATGTCTTGTTTATTATGAGTGTGCATTTGTATGACTGTTAATGTAGTTGACTATTTTTTCATATTTTTGGCTCAGTATCTCTTCAAGTATCTTATCCAGTTTTAAATTCGTTTATCAGTCCTTCTCAATTTATAAAAAATCTTTGTATATCTATACACACACATATATATGCATACATATATACATATGTGCACACACACATATACAAACACATATGCACATACATATACATACACACACATACATATTAAACACCAGTCTATCAGTTTTGTGTTTTATAAGTTTTACATCACACCTAGTGACTTGTATTTCCATTTTTTAATTGTGTCTTTTGAAGAAAGAAATTCTGATAAAGAACATACTCTTGTGAGAAAGTAAACGTGGTATCTAAAGAGCAGTTTGCATGAATTACTTGTCTAATAAGTATTCTGACTTTGACATTTCCTTTTAATGTAAGAAAATTACCCACTAGCTTCCCAAAGTGGCTGAGTTTCTTGACTATAATTGAGAGGTCACAAGGCTTTAAGTAGCAACCCCTATAAAATACAAATTGAAAAGAAAATACTTCCAATGAATCCTGTATTTAATAATCTTCTTTTACTGTGAAGACTACAGTTGTTCATGCATTGGTACTTCTAGTGGAATTTTTGTTAAAACTCTCTCACACTCAAGAGGAGTTTGTTCACATAGCAACAGCATAATAAATTTTGTTTATTCTCCTAGCCTGATAGCACTTCAGACTTTAGGTTCTGACTGGCATTGATCTATTTTATTCTTCTCTGTAAGCTGGGGAATAGGCATTGCTCAATTTCACAGGAGACTAGACCCTATCGATTTCTGCTATTTTCAACATTTCTAACATTTCCATGTGATATTTAAAAAGTATGTCCGTTTTTGAATTGCTTCAGAGCAGTTCAGTCTTTATTTCATTATAGATTTAAAAACTTTGTTTTTTGTAGTATTATGAGATATATTTCATTTTATTCTTTCCTTTGCAAAACACAAATAATAAAAAACTTTGTCTCTTAATCTGCTTGAATGCAGGTCTTCATATTATGTGTTTTATCCTTTTTTCTGGACATTTTATTTTAGCTTTTAAATTTCAGTGTGATGAAGAGATATATGTTGTATGAGTTTGTGTGGGTATCTATGTGTGTGTGTATGTGTGTTTTCACTCTAGAAGTTAACTCTAAGGCTGGTCTCTAAAACAAGAAGTGAAAAGATATTTCATTTTCTCAGGGTGTGCTATAGTTTGAATATTTGTCATTTCTATAACTCATGTTGAAATTGAATGCACAACATGGCAATGTTGAGAGATGAGGCCTTTAAGAGGTTATTAGGTCATGAGGGCTCTATTCTTGTGAGTGGATTAATCTAATAATAGATAAATGGGTTATCATAGGAATGGGAGTGGTGGCTTTGTAGGAATAAGAAGAGTGACCTGAGCTAGCATGCTCAGCCCCTTCACTGTGTGATGCCCTGGGGCACCTAGGTACTCTGTAGAGAGTCCCCACCAGCAAGAAGAGCCTCACATTAGAATATAGCTCCTCAACCTTAGAATTCCCAGCCTCCATACTGTAATAAATAAATCCATTTTCCTTATAAAGTAGGTGTCAGATATTCCGTCATAAACAACAGAAAATAAACTAAGACAGTGTGTCTTTCTCAGGGTGTCCTCCAATATTCTGACCACGTTGCAAAGTTGCTTTCTAGGAAAAATCTTCCCCTAGTTCAGTCACAGAAAATAGCCCATTATACCATCAATTAATTAGAATCATGAATCAGGATATAAGAAACAGAAATGTACAAAGAAATATCAACCATAGCATGAATATTTTATTCCCTGTCAGAGTTCTTAATTTCTTCAATAGTATCAAAAAAGATGCTTGAAATTGGTTATAAATGAGGAAGAAGATCATTTAAATATATTGCATATTTTGACATTCTACTGTTAACCCTCAATTTAATGAATAAACCTCACTAAAAAGAGTTAATTTTGTAATGATATACAACAAAAAGAAGAATTAGGCCGGGTGTGGTGGTTCACGCCTGTAATCCCAGCACTTTGGGATGCTGAGGTGCATGGATCACGAGGTCAGGAGTTTGAGACCAGCCTAACCAACATGGTGAAACCCTGTCTCTACAAAAAATACAAAAATTAGCCAGATGTGGTGGCGCACATCTGTAATCCCAGCTACTCAGGAGACTGAGGCAGGAGAATCGCTTGAACCCGGGAGGCAGAGGTTGCAGTGAGCTGAGATCGCCCCACTGCATTCCAGCCTGGGAGACAGAGCAAGACTCCAAAAATAAAAATAAAAATAAAAATAAAAGAGTTAGAATTAAACTGTATTGTAAAACAACAGATTTCACCCATGCTATCCTATAGGCCTGCGAAGGTGATCCTGAATATAATAGAATTTGACCAGTTTGTAAGAAATGTAGGAATTCTTTAATGGATGTAGTCTGGCCTCAATATGACTAATATCTGCCATTTCTACAATATATTGCTAGGACACACACAAGATGAGAAGTGACTTTTTTTGTTTTTGTTTTGTTTTGTTTTTTGTTTTGTTTTTAATATATATAGTAGTGTTCTGTTTGGGGTAGTAAATAATATATCAAAATTACACCAGTTTACAAATAAGCTTTATCTTAGGACAAGGACAAAGCCTGTCATGATTTTCTCTTTTAAATATTTGCCATAACCTAGGTTCTAACTAAAAAGGCTAGTTTTTGTAAATAGTTTTGTGGCAGAGCAAGGTAGTTGAGGTAGAAAAGTGGTAGTATTTATTACTTATTAAGGCAAAGTAGTGGAGAAACGGAAGCCTGGTAAGTGTGAGCCAATTAATTATAAATTTAATTTTGCAGTAATCTATTCAGATAGATAGCTGTCATGAAGTTGAACTGTCCTTAAAATTAAGTTCAATATAGTGAAAACCTTGATTTTTCTCAAGGCCTGGTCATAGTTCAAATCACTGAATTCTAAATTGTTACATGTGCTAGGTAGAATGTTAAGACAGTCCCAATGAACTTCACCTTGTGGTATTACTCTTGTGTCTTTGTCACATAATATGGAAGAAAGCAGATGTCCTCACCGAGTCTAATTATGTGACTCCTTTAAAAGCAGAATTTTCTCTTGCTAATGACGGAAGAAGTCACAAAGGTTGGAAGTGTGAGAACAATTCCACAGACCACTTCTGGTTTGAAGATAGAGGTCTCATGAGAGGAAATGCAGGTAGCCTATATATGTAGAAAGCAGACCCCAGTTGACAGCCAGCAAAGAAACAGATACTTCAGACTTGCAAAAACAAGAAAATAGATTATTTCTGCAACCTTAATAAGCTTGGAAAATAATTATTGCCCAGAGTCTTCAGATAACAGCCCAGCCCAACCAACAATTTGAATTTAACTTTCTGTGGTTCTTATGAGAACCCAGACAAGTCCAAGAAACTTATGATCTACAGAACTGTGAGACAGTGAATTAGTGGCTGCAAGCTGCTAAATGTGTGGTCATTTGTCGCACAACAGTAAGAAAACACAGATTTTGGTACCTGGAGTGGGATGCTATCTTAATAGAAACTTAAAATGTAAGAGTGTCTTTGGAAGTTGTCAGTGAGTAGAGACTAGAAGAACTTTAAGGAGCATAAGAAAAAGGGTACATGTCCTTGAGCAAACTGATGCAAGAAATATGAGGGTTGAAGATGTTGCTTTTGAGGGTTCAAAAGAAAGTGAGCACTTGTTATTGGAAATTAGATGATTAGAGATCCTTGTTATACAGTAGCAGAAAGTGCAGAATTTACAACACAAATTCGTAAAACTTTCTTAAAATATTATGTTTTTTTGTGATATATTTTTAGCTCATCTGCTATAATTAGTGTTAGTGTATTTTATGTGTGGCCCAAGACAATTATTCTTCATTCAGTTTAGCCCATGGAAGCCAAAGGAGTGAACACCCCTGTTAAATGATGAATGTTGATATTTAACTGAGATGATTTCCAAGCAAAGTGTTGAAGATGTCACCTGGTTTCTTCTTGCTGCTTACAGTAAAATGCATGAGGGGAGAGATAAATTGAGAAAATAATCATTAAGTAAAATAAAATGAGGACTTTATTTAGAAAATGCCCAGTCTAACCAGATTAAAATTAAGAGACAATTTACAAAAGAGTGGTGCAGGAAAAATGCGTATTCCTATATAAACTTAAGCTGCTCAATGATCAAAAGGCCAGAGTCCATTCACAGGAGATTATTTGTGTGCCTCAGATCTTCTCACTAATGCTAGTAAAACTAGAGGGTCTCTAGGAAGCTTTGGGGAACTGTCCCTTGTACTTCCAGCAGAAATAACCCAAAATAGAGAAGGTATTATTGTAGAAATAACTGTAGGCAAGATTTTTCTCCAAATAGAGCAAATACACATAAAATCTATGCAAACCTCACAAGATTCTTCTGAAAACTGTATTTCTATGGGCAATTCCAGCTTGGTCGGTCATATGATTTGACTGTGTCCCCACCCAAATCTCATCTCCAATTGTAATAATCATGTGTCAGGGGAGGGTCCTGGTGGGAGGTGATTGAATCATGGGAGTGGATATCCCCCTACTGTTCTCGTGATAGTGAGTGAGTTCTCAAAAGATCTGGTTGTTTGAAAGTGTGTTGCACTTCCCTATTCATGCTCTCTCTCTCCTGTCACCATGTAAGGCGTGCCTTGCTTCCCCTTTCATTTCCACCATGATTGTGTTTCCTGAGGCCTCCCCAGCCATGTGGAACTGTAGTCAATTAAACGTCTTTTCTTTATAAATTACCCAGTCTCAAGTAGCTCTTTATAGCAGTGTGAACATAGACTAACACAGTCTGAAAGGTCAAAGTGCATGCTAAATAAAATAAGGCTTTATTCAGAAAGTTATTAAAATAACCTTAACACTTTAAAATAATAATTTTTCATTTAATCATACTGGTTTTATTATGAATCAGTTAATTTCTGAAAAAAGTCTAATAATATAATTTCCAAACACTAAATTTAGTACAGTGAAATTAAATAGATACAATTAATGTATTTAAGTGATTTGAAGAAATTAGTAATTTGTCAATGAACTCAAGAAAAATCAAGTTAAATGAGGATGTCCTACACAACTGACCCTTTTTAAAAATAAATTATATTTTAACTTGTATCATAAATGTTGGACCAATTATTCTATTTCCTATTGTTTGTAAAAGTAAATCGTTGGTTAAACCACATTAGCATGTTCATGTGCTGTGGTGTATTAAAAAATCACCTTATAATCAAACTGTGCTTTGAGCCTATTGACAGTGGTGCAATTTACTAATATTTGACCAATTTGGTTATGTTTCTCAGTGAAATATATGAATAACTACACTTATTTAAAGGCAATATATTTTTAATATAGCACATTTAAATAATCTGGGAGTATATTTGATTCATAGCACTGTTGGATAAAAAATTTATTAATTTTTCCTTCTTCAAAACTAAAAAGAAATCATAATATTCATTTTTATTGTGGACAACTCAGTTAGCTATTTCATCTTTGGATAAAACAGACAAGTATATTTTCACACCAGGACTTGCTTTCTCTCTTACTCTCTCTTTCTCTCTCTCTCTCTCTCGCTCACTCTCTCTTTTACCTTCATTCATTCTGGGTCTCATTGTTTCTATCTTTCTTGTGTCATTTTTAAAGAAAAGAGACAAAAGATTAATTTTATTCATAAATCAATTTCAGTATGCTGGTACTAATTATAAAAACAACTTATGTAAATATAAGTTCATATGAGACGTAATACCAATAAGTTATCTTTTTTTACATAGCAAACAAGTACAAAAATAATTTTTTGGAACAAGAGTATTTTCTATAGACAAAATTTTATTGTACTCAATAACTAATTAAATAACATCATGTTGAAATAATTAAAACTAATTTTATACACACACACATACATAAGAAGAGGTCTTTAAAAAGTTCACAAAAAATATATATTATGAAAAAGACTATGCATGGATTTCAAAATTTGTTTGCACCAAAATAAACTTACACTAACTTGTTGTAACATATCTTAACAGGATCCAGTTTGAGGTACTAAAAAAATAAAGCATCAGTTTGCAAAGAGCCCCCATCAGAGCAACATGAATTCTCCTAAAGTGGAAGCAAGAACAATCATCAAATTTATGGTGATGCTTGGGTGAAAAAATGATGAAATCATTAATGTTTGTTGAAAGTTTATGGGGTTAATGTCCTATATAAATCAGCAGTTTGCAAATGGACTCATTTTAAGAAGGGGCAAGATGATGTTGAAGATAAAGCCCACCATTACAGACCATCTAGAACAATTTGTAAGAAAAAAATTAATTTTCTTCTTGCCCATATGAAGTGGACCAATGATTAACAACAGAAATGATAGCCAACACTATAGACATCTTAACTGTTTCAGCTTACAGAATTCTGACCTAAAAATTAAAATTGAGCAAAACTTCCACTTGATAGGTGCCAAAACTATTGTGCCCAGATCAGATGAAGACAAGAGCAAAGCATTCAATGGAAATTGCAAAGAAGTGCGATCAAAATCCTTAAGCATTTCTTCAAAGAGTTCTACCAACAGGTGGCTTTAACAGTATGATTCTGAAAACAAAGCACAATAAAACCAGCAGCTACCAAGAGGTGGTACAGTCATAACAAAAACAGATTATTAGTCAAATACAAAGGTGATGGTGACAATTTTCTGAGATGCTCAAAGCATTTTGCTTGTTGTCTTTCTGGAGGACCAAAGGATGATAACATTTGCTTGTTGGGAGAGTGTTCTGGGAAATTTAGCCAAAGCTTTAGCAGAAAAACACCCTGGAAGGCTTCATTGGAGAGTGCTTCTCCACCAAAACAATGCTCCTGCTCATTCCTCTCATCAAACAAAGGTAATTTTGTAAGAGTTCTGATGGAAAGTCATTAGGCATTCACTTTACTGTCTTGACGTAGTGCCTTTTGACTTATTTTTGTTTCCTAATCTTACAAAATCTATAAAGGGCATCCATTTTTCTTCAAATAAAAACATCACTGATATGGTTAATTTCCCAGGACTCTCTGGTCTTTAAGGATGGACTAACTGGTTGGTATCAGCACTTACAAAACTGTCTTGAATGTGATAGAGACCATGTTGAAAAACAAAATTTATATTTATTATTTTTGTGTTTTAATTCAATTTTTCTGTAAACTTTAAATCTCCTTATATACATACATATATACATACTTCAGCAATTTGTCAATGAATTTTAAAAAGTTATTAAAATATTCTTATTAGCACTTTAAAATCACAATTTTTGTGATTTTATGTTTTTGTTTAGAATATAACACCCCACACTGCTAAAATACATGTCATTGATTTTTAAAGAAATATTAATAAAAATATTATAGTAGATTAAATAATGTTCAAAAGGTAACATTTTAAGTTACATTTAACCCAAGCATTTTGGCATAAATATATATATTATATAAATATGTATATTATATATGTGCAATCTCTATTATATTAATTACACATTATGTTATATAATTATCTATTATAATTAATATAATAGAGATTAGATACATATAATAATATATTTATTATATATCTTATACATGTAATCAATATATAGCAAATACATAAATATGTATTTATTGTATAATAGTCTTATATTTATAATATATTATGTATCATAATCAATATATTATATATATAATTATACCAAAACTTTTAAGTGTTAAATAAAAATAAGTGAATCTTGTATAAAAACATAGGTATTTAATATTCTGTATATCAATAATAAAATGTATTGTTCATTATCAAAAGGTATTTTATATATTTTCTAATGTAAAATTATTAGCTTTCAATAAATAATTCAATATAAATTTTTAGGAAAAGAGTTTTTATTGTTTCCACTAAAAATATAGTGTGATTTTCACTATCACTTCTCATCTAGATTTGAAGGAGAAACAGTGTGCTAAACTTGAGTCAGAATGTGTTAACCTGAAGCACTGTGGTTTGGAGGAGAATAAAGAATAACTTGAATATACAAAACTATTGTAAAAGGATATTGAAACTGATAGCATTAGGCTGTTAAATGTATGTTTAAAAGGTAGAAATGATTGGCCGGGCGCGGTGACTTGGGCCTGTAACCCCAGCACTTTGGGAGGCCGAGGTGGGCAGATCACCTGAGGTCGGGAGTTCAAGACCAGCCTGACTAACATGGAGAAACCCTGTCTCTACTAAAAATACAAAAATTAGCCAGGCATGGTGGTGCATGCCTGTAATCCCAGCTACTCGGGAGGCTGAAGCAGGAGAATCGCTTTAACCCCGGAAGCGGATGTTGTGGTGAGCTGGGATCACGCCAATGCACTCCAGCTTGGGCAGCAAGAGAGAAACTATCTCAAAAAAAAAAAAAAAGAAATGATTTACATGTTTATTATAGTTCAAGACTTTTTCTGATAGGTTATGCATCATAGAAATAATCTTCATTTTTACTTAGGTCTTCTGTGATGCGATGAGGAGAAGAAGCATTATAGCATATAAAATGTAAGTACAGGCTGCGGTGGAAAATTGCCTGAGTTCAGATCTCAGCTTTTTTACTTAGTAGCTTTGGGATCATGAACAAATTCTTAACATATCTTCGGAAAGGTCTCATAATTTACTGCTCTGCTGTTGCCACCTCGATATTCTTAATATTTGAACAAAGTCTTCCATTTTCATTTTGTGATTGGTCTCAGAAATTATGGTGCTGGTTCTATTCATACGTTAATGTGTGTGGAAAAGAGCTTTCAATTATGTCTGGCATAAAGAAAGCCAGCAATTAAGGAATATTAATACTGTTATACTGAGGTGGGAATTAATTCGTCCTCCGATATCTGAAGTTCAGAATGTTTCCCAGAAAATCAGTAACACATTATGAGGCACTTTAAATTGTCGTGTACAATTACATACATGTAATGCATCTGATATTTCCTCTGTTCTTAACAAATTGTTGTTCATTGAGGTTCTCTGTCAGCATGCTATTGTGTTCATACAGGTAATCAACTTTTTAATTTGAGGAAATTTAGATAGCAAAAAACAAGTTTTTAATTTAATTTCCTATTTTCAAACAGTGTATCCCACTTCAAATATTCTTATTTTTTAAAAATATAAACGCAAAACAAATCCAGGAGAGTAATTTAAGATGACAACCTGCAAAGTCTTCCGCAGTGAATGATGACAATGTTTGCATACCATTAATACGATTCTCATCTGAATTCAATGTTTTAATCATCCTTAATATCTCAAACTAATATTTCTAGAAAAAAATTTGTCCTGACAGTGGAAAAAAAATGAATTTAATTTTTCTCATTCCCATGTGTGAATAATTAATTTTTCTCATTAAAATTAGAATCTGTAAGAACAAGAAGTATGTTAGTCTTGCTATTCCTAAAATCTTTATATTTATTTATTTGCAAATAGTAATGAATCAATAATTATTTTTGAATAAGTAAATAAATGTGTTGAAAATAAAATGTGGTTTAATTATCTATCAGGCAGACCAGGTCTGTTGGATGGCAATCCTCCAAACACATACACCCACCTTAAATTTGGCTCATAGCAAGCCTTTCAAGCTGCACTTATTGACCTTTAGCTCAAAAATATTTTCCTCTACTACATCAGTACTCACAGCATTGAATGTATTCTTTCTAAATTTACATAAGCAATTCCATTATTTGTGTTCTTTATTTGTATTTATTGCAGGTCATTGCTTGTGTGAATGTTGGAAGAACTGGCAAAGCAAAAATAGAAAGGGGATGTGGGAAGTATAAAATTAGGAGGAACTTCATCTATTCCTTGGCCCAAATGCATGACTTGTATTTGTCTCTGATATTCTGGATACTCTGCCACATTTATTGCCTCTGGTGAAATGGTACTGATGCTGCTGAGTAGGAAACCAATAGACTTTATACTACCCTGATGTTGCTGAAAACCATTGCAATCTCTACCTGCCTGCCTCCAAAGCCAGTGTTGTTGTAATACCCACCAAAAGCAGAAATTGAAGTAAAATGAAATGAAATGGTGATATTTATTTGATTCAACAAACAGCACTTCTCTGCCCTTATACTTATTAATCTGTCATCTTACTGCTGTTTGGTTTTATATATTTTTTTCTCAGCATTCTAAGAATGCTTCTCATGTTTTATTAACAGCATACATAAGGATCAGGTTCCTTGGATTTGGGAATATAAATTTAATTAATAATGTCATTCTCTGTTATCTTGGAAAGATTTGATATATACCACTTGGATAAATCATAAAAATAAAATATAAAAATAGAGAAGAAAAAAATCTCATGGCAATAAATACTATATGGAGAATTAAGATAGTGATGCAGTAGATACCAACTTAGCTATTTCAGATGGGGCAAAGAGGAAGGGCTCGCTGAGGAAGTAATTTTATGTATACTGTCTACATGACAGGAAGGAACCAGCTATCAGAAGATGAGGCAGAAGAAATGTTCTTAAAACAAGAGAAGAGTTGATGGAAATATCCTAAATCAAGGAAAAACAGGCATTGTTAGGTTCTACGGCTTGAATGACTTTGCCCCTTCCAGAGTTCATATTAGAAACTCAATCCCCAAGGCAAGAGTTTTAGAAGGTATGGCCTCTGAGGGGTGATTGTGACGTGAGGGTTCAATCCTTGTAAATGGAATTAGGTACCTTCGTAAAAGAGAGCTGGACAGAAGGAGTTTGCTCTTTCTTCTCCTTCCGCCTTTCTCCATATGAAGACAAAGAGTTTTTTCTGTCTGGAGAATGCTGCCCTCAAGATACCGTATTCGAAGCAGAGACTAGGCTTTCACCAGATACCAAACCTGCTAGTGCTTTGAAATGAACTCCCAGCCTCCAGACTAAAAAAATAAAATTCTGTTCTTTATAAATTACCCAATCTCAGGTATTCTGTTATAGCAACACAGATAGATAAAGACATCACAGAATCTCCAGCTTGGGTGACAGAGTGAGACTCTGTCTCAAAAAAAAAAAAAAAGAAAAAGACATCACACATTCAAAAAAAGGTGAAGTCAACGTGCCAGTTATAGAGGTATGGTACGTTTGGAAATAAGCCAGTCTAAAAAGTTGTCAATTTAATCAAGATGCAATGAAAAGTCATTAGATTATTTTAAACACAGGGATGACTTAACAAACTTAAGTTTCTACTGATTTAGAATACAGCAGAAATAATGAGATATCGCTTCCAATATTAAGTAATAAAAAGATTGCTGTTGTGTCTTGGGAGCTCTTTGTCTTTTGCTTTTAGGTAAGCTGACTGCCATGTTATAAGTTGCCCTGTGGAGAGTCCTTTATGGCATGGTATAGAGAGAGCCTCTGGCCTATAGGCAATGAGAAATTCAGACCCTCAGTCCAGAGACCTGAACAGAATTTTGACAATAACAATAAAAATAACTTGTAATGGAATCCACCTCCGTTTAAGCCTTCAGATGGGACTGCAGCTCTGGCTGATAGCTTGACTATAACCTGGAGCCAGAGGCATCCAAGGAAGCAACCTTGGAAACCTTGTAAGCTTTCTTGGAAACTAGGATATAATACATGCTATTTTTAGACCATACAGTTTTGATGTAATTAACATGTTACATAACAGCGGTGTGAATGGTCAAATCTCTTAGATGTAGTTCATTATCATATTAGAATAATACAATGCATGTAAATGTAGAGTATCTAAATTTCACAACTTGTGTGTAAAAATATGAAATATACAATTCTACTAGCTATAACTAAGAAGTTAAACAAGTTTGCCACATTACTCATGAATTTGCAATGTATGAATTTGCAAACCACTTTTGATTTCTCCCTGCTTAGATGACATTGCTGTATCAGCCAGATGTTTCCTTTATTTGAAACATACTTTTTTTTAAAAAAATTAAATATTTAAAAATTGGCAATAAGGTTAGGTGTTGATAGACAGAGGTGATGATTTTGCTTATGCAATAAAACAATAAGTGATAAAAATGCTATAAGAATGTAGAAACTAGAAGGGAAAGGAAAGCATTGAAGATGTAGGAGACAAGGAGACAGTTTATAGCAGCATGACAAAGAGAAGTAGATAGATGGCGATGAGCTGAGTCATATTAATAGTGGAACATTAGGGGAAAGATTTATTAACTGCTGTAGTTACTTATTGGTCTAGAACTGCCTTAAATCTTCCAGGGTCCATGATTTGTATGAGTGCTGTATGAACTTTGAAAATGTTATCCCCATAATGGCAGCTTTAAACTAGAAATATAATGTAAGACCCACATGCAATTTTATTGTATTAGTAGCTATATTAAAGAAAGCAAATGAAAACAGGTAACATTTATTTTAATAACATTTTATTTAACTTATTTTCCTCACAGATCATCATATCAATGTGTAATTATCATAACATTTACTAATAGAGATAATTTAACATTACTTTTTTTTCTTCAAAATGAAATGTGTACTACTTACATTACAATTTGGACTGGCCATATTTCAAGCACACAATATCTACGTGTGGCTACTGGCTACCACAGCTCAGCCCTATATAATTCCACACATATTCTTTTCCTGTAATCACATAAACATTGTTATTATGAGAGAGTTTGGTTATTTTCAAAGAAAAGGACTTAAAGAAAATATAAATTCAGCATAGCTAATTGAATTTGTAGGAATTATTTAAAAACAACTAATTTAATGTGGAAGAGGGAGGCAATGTCCCCGGATCATATTATAGGATGGGTGGAGTTTTATTTTAATTTGTCTTAATTACTTGGTTAAAGGTGAAAGATATTGATGAATTGAGAATAAAATTCCCCAGGAAGATAAAGATATGAGGCCATCTCAGAAACAATTCTTTAGGGCTCAACAAAGCCACATCCACCAACTCCACATTTGATAGAAATTACTATATATCTCCAAATTAAAACCAGATCTTTAAACTGAACCCCACAATATGTGATAGGAAGGCATAGCTTAAGAGCATCAATTACACCACACTTAGAGGGGTGAGTTGTAAAATCCTAATAGTAGTGCAGTTTTATAGCTACATTTCCCTTTGGGACAGTAAGGGTAGCTGGAGGGAGGTCGTGATGGTTCCTCAGGATGCCCTAGACAAGACTATACCTAAGAGTGGCTCTCAGTTTTACTGAGACACATGAAGGGAGATTTTAAAGTTGGAAAGTAGAGTTGCTAGTGTAAACCAGGGCTCAAAGCACATTTTAGGGGAACGTTTTAAGATGTTCAGTCTGAAGAACTGTAGGTGGTGTGTGTGTTTGTGTGTGTGTGTGTGTTTACACTGGTTGTGGGGAATGGGATAGTTTATGAATGCACTGCAAAACACTGAGAATTTTTCCTTTCTCCAAATACTTGAGTGATTTATATTTGAAAGAAAAATGAAGAATACTCCAACTCAGAAGAAATAATTGGGATGAGTGGTATATAAATCTGAAAGGCTTTGTCTGTATTTATCTTAGAGCTCTACTCATAAGAAGCTTGGTCCCTCAAAAACAGCAGTTATCTGATTGCTGTGATTATTATAGCAAAACATAGATGATTTGTGGTCCCTTTTATTTCTGAAAATCTATTATTCTTTGAACCATGTGCATGTTTTGGTATTCTAATAATGAACAATGAAAGAAAAAATTTAAATAAAACACTGTAAATTTTTACAAAGTATGTACTGGCCATCCTGAAATAAAATTTGACATGATGTTGTTGCCAAAGCATTCATTTCTAGTGTTCTTTTTAATGCATTTATATACATATGTAAATGTGCATGTGCATGTGTTTTTGTGCAATCTTTTATTCCTAAAGATAATCATACTATGCACATTTTTGTATGTTACTCTTTTTAATTTAACAAAATATTACTTCTCTCCAGACCAGTACCTGGAAGCCTAACTCATTTTTAATAGTGAAATACTATTCCAAAATACTAAAATGTCATAATATATTTAATCACTTCACTATCAACAAACATTTATACATATTCAGTTCTAACTATAAGTAAACATACTTTCGTACCTGTAAAAAATTCGAAGAGGAGGGATTGCCCTGTCAAATAATAAACATTTCAATATTGATGTAGTATAAAAATAAATACATATATTGAATGGTTTTAATGTATAAAACATAACTCTAAAAAGCAACATCCAAACAGTAAATACATCTCAAAATAATACATTTCTAAGTACCTAAATTATCTTATACTCTTGCCTTCTGAGCAGCTTTGAAATTCCCCTTATAAAATTAAATAAATAATTCCTTAGTCTTTGCTTGAATATGTCAATAAAATTCAATTCAATACAGCAACAAAATACTGACGTCACATTAATTATGTGCTGTTATTTTCTGGATATTACATATTTCAGTATTTTCTTAATATTGTTTATTCTCAAATTAGAAGCTTATGATTTTCCAAAGACCAGACACATATACACACACACACCCATACACAGAGAGGCACATACACACCACACATGTTAACTCTTACACATTAATTTCAAATAAAAAATGTACATAAACATCATGAACCTTTCCTCAAAATAAAGAATATGCACCATGCTTAAACAAGTTAATTTATGGCCGTGCATGGTGGCTCACACCTCTAATCTCAGCACTTTGGGAGGCCGAGGTGTGCAGATCACGAGGTCAAGAGATCGAGACCATCCTGGCCAACATGGTGAAACCCTGTCTCTACTAAAAATACAAAAATTAGCTGTGCATGGTGGCGCGTGCCTGTAGTCCTAGCTACTTGGGAGGCTGAGGCAGGAGAATCACTTGAACCTGGGAGGCAGAGGTTGCAGTGAGCCGAGATCGCACCACTGCACTCCAGCCTGGCAACAGAGCAAGATCCCATCTCAACAAACAAACAAACAAACAAACAAAACAACTTAACTTATGTTATTACATGTCTTTTCTCTGAAAAGTTTAAATGCATAAAACTAGTTTCAGAAGAAAATCTATTTTGTTTTAAAAGTCTACCTTAAAATGTATTTTCTAAACTTTTAAATATAATATCACTTTACATTGAGTATGAATACTTAGGATGTAACAATTTAAAATAAAACCTAAAATTGAATAACGAGTTTTCTTATTATATACCTGATATACAAATTATTTAATGGAAATATTCTGAATTATTTTTAAATGTGTGTCCTTTTAGAGTATCTTACAAGCATGCTATGCTTATTTTTTCTTTTTATTACAGTATTAGTTGCATATATATATATGCAAGTTGCATATATATATATGCAAGTGCTGCTCACCTACATCTCATTTCATACAGATCTTAATCCTAGTCAATTCCAATCAGGATCACTCCACAATCCCTTGGCTGCCATATACTGTTGAATTATCCTTGTAAGTAGTCTCTGTTGCCTCATTCAGAGGCATTTCAAATTAGGTAAGACCCATTTCAATTACTCAGAGCAATTGGAAAGTACGGTCTGAACCCAATTATATGATATTATTAAAATGCAATGCATTTCTATTTTAAGAGTTTAAATTCTATATTTGTTTATTAAAATACTAAGCTTACATGTTGATAAAAACAACTGCTAATATACAAAATTGCTAATCCCTTAAATGTGCAGCCTAATTTGTCATGTCCAAAGATACATGTATCTAGATAGTTTGTAGTGATTGTTGCTGAACTTGTCTAGGCATAATTTATGTATATACTTTTGCAAGAATCTCCATTTTATTTTCAAAATATTAGGAATATATATCTTAAATAATTTTACTATTGTAACATTCTCCATTTAAGAAATTCATTTTCATTTTTACATTATGTAAAAAAACAAATGTTACACATATTTGAAGTTAAAGCTTAAAGAGATGTTCACGTTATAGACATTATTGTAAATATCTGGTCTATTTAAATTGTTATTGTTTGATTTTGGTTGAATAATTTATTTTACCTTTTGTTTTCAAAGAAGCATAAATTAGATACAATATGCTGACATATTTGGGGCTAAATTATTTATAGTATTTTAAATATTTTTCAATATGATATCTTTCTCATAACATAATTAAATATGAAATACTGAGCTATTTGTTGTCACTTCAAAGTAAGAAAACTGCATGACACAACTGAATAGGAATAAATAGTATACATACGAAATTGACTCATATACATGCTATTATTGCTCCCATTCATGTATTAATAAAAATTAATCCCAGATCTTAATATTAGGGATGTAATTAAAAACTGGAACTAGTTCCTGTTCTATAGATTATAGGATAGCAGTAAAAACATAAGTAAATTATAGAAAAATGGTATTCTCTTTCACAGAACCAACTCAAAATGGATCATAGACCTAAATGAAAAACACAAAACTATAAAACTTCAGCAAGCCAATACAGGAGAAAAACTAGGTGACCTTGGGTTTGGCGATAACTTTTTATATACAACAGCAAAAGCACAATCCATAAAAGACAAAATTGATAAGCTGGATTTCATTAAAATTAAAAACATCTGCTCTGGGGAAAACATTGCTAAATGAGTTAAAAGATAAGCCACAAACTTGAAAAATATATTTTCAAACCACGTATCTGATAAAGGACTTGTATTCAAAATATACAAAAATTCGTAAAACTTAACAATAAGAAAACAATCCAACTAAAGAGTGGACAAAAGATGTTGCTATATACCTGATTAAAAAAGACATACCAGTTGCAAAAAAAGCATGAGAAGAGATGCTCACTAGTGTATATCATTGAGGAATTACAAATTAAACAATGAGAAGCCAACATGCATCTATTAGATTGACTAAAACCCGAAAACACTGAGAACATCAACTGCTGGCAAGGACGTAAAGCAACAGCAGTGTTCCTTTATTGCTGGTTAGAACCCAAAATTGGATAGACACTTTGGAAGACAGTCTGGTGGTTTCTTACAAAGCCGAACATAGTCTTACCGCATGATCATACTCTTAGTTACTAATCAAACCATACTCTTGGATATTAACCAAAATTAGTTAAAAACCTATGCCCACACAAAATCTGCTTGCAAATGTTTATATCACATTTAATCAGAAGTGAAAAACACTGGAAGTAACTAATAGATAAATAGATAAAAAAACTGTGTTACATCCATATAATCCGCTGTTATTTGGCAGTGAAAACAAATGAACTAACAAGCTGCAAAAAAAAAAAAAAAAAAAAAAAGGAAGAACTGTACATGCATTATTACTAAGTGAAATAAGCCAGTTTGAAAGGCTACGTGTTGTATGATTCCAACCACATGAAATTCTTGATAAGGCAAAACTATGGAGACAATAAAAAAATAGTCAGTGGTTGCAGGACTGTGAAAGAGAGGACCCAAGACATGAATAAATGGAGTACAGGGCACATTCAAGGCAATGAAAATATCCTATACAATACTTTACATTATTTATCACTGTATGTAATACCTGAAATTGTGCATTTGTCAAAACCCATAGAACTATGCAACACAAGGAATAAACCCTAAGGTAAACTATGAAATTTAGTTAATAACAATGTATCAATGTTTTTCATCAATTTTAACAAACGTACTGCACTGATGAAAATTGTTAACAGGCTGGGTGCAGTGGCTCAAGCCTGTAATCCCAGCTTCCTTTTTCAGGTCTAAACATTATTTCCTTGTCTTATTTGAGGTAAAATAGGGTCATGATTCTCCCTCAACTATTGAAATGTTAAAGAAGGAAGTAGCGAGATGCTGTGGGAAAAGGAGAGGTAGAGGCTTTAAGTGATGGATTTGCAAGCATTACAAAGACCATAGACAAATTACTCAGAAATAAAATATATTTAACACTCACGTGTACCTTTTGCATTTGATTAATGCAAAAATTATTATGTGGACATGTCCTAACATCTCATACGTTAGTGGCTGTTATCCAAAATGCATAAAAATAAGAATTTAGGCATTCATTTTCACTATGATGCTGAATAAATTTGGAAAAAATACATGAGTATTAATTTTACTATGCAAACTACACTATCAAAAAGTATCTGCTATAGAAGGTGAATGAATTACATTTTAAGTGGAAAAATATGCTAAGCACCCTCATCCCAGTTTTCTGTCTAAGTTATGGGTCATTTTGATACTTAAAAATTTTTTTGTATATTTAGGGAAATAAATCAGTTTGCTGGAAATATTAAAAAAGTAGATGTATTGAGTTGCCTTACAGAATGGCAGAATATGAACTAATTATTACTTAATTGTCCTTTTGTATCAATAAATTAATATAATTTTATGATAAATGATAATTTTTTTGATTTAAAGATAATTTTTAAATTTCCCAACTCTGGTGTCAAAATAGAATAGTCATCATCTAGGTTAGAGTGTTGGTTAGGATCTATGTTTTTCACATAATATTATGGACTTCATGGATTATTTGAGGAATACAGAGCCAATTTATTCTTAATAGCCCAGAATTGACTTCAATTATGCCAGAACATATGAGAGATATTTTGCTTTGACCAAATTATTTTTATGTGCCAAATAATTGCTTTAATTAAGTGCCAATTTAGGTAATGATTTTCAATTTCCTTGATGTAACATACAAGAAGAAATAACTTTATGAAAACTATTATTCTTTTTACTTTAGAGATACATTGACAGTATAAATTCTGCTACTCAATGAATCCAGTATGAAGGCCTATGTAAAAATGTTTTTCATTGCTAAATGTCTGTATAACCATATATTTCCTATAAGGCAATATTATGGTTTATTCTTCCAAATGATGTATGTTGTCAACTCTTGACAGCTGACAGTTTTTTAGTTGTAAACATAGTATCAGGAGCTATCAAGATATGAAGAAAATTAGGTAGAAATATAAAAAATAAATTCTTTTACAGTATTATCCAACAGAGAATGTTTTGTGTATCTTCTCCTTGTGAAAGAAGTATCCTGAAATCTGACATTTCTTTTTTGCCTGCTGTCTTAAAATACTTGAGAAAAAAATTCCCCGAAATATAAAAAAATAAAGTTGTTTGTGAAACATAACTTTTTTGGGGGACAATCCAAATATTTCAGTGTTCTCTCCTCCTCTCCCCTGCTAACAGTGGAAGAGGCTAGTGCCACATATGGAGGCCTTTTGACAGCCTAGGGCTAGAGGAAATTAGTTTTCTTACTTCTAAAGATAAATGCAGTTTGCAAGAAGAGCTATACTGGAATGTTGAGGTCAAAAAGCTAACGGACACAGTAGAGTATTCAAAACTGAAGGAGATGAGAATCCTGTAGCAAAGTGAGTATAAAGAATTGGGAATGTCAAGGATAATCAAATGGTGCAAATGGAGAGCAAGAGAAATTATGAATGAGAATTCTTTTCTTTTGATCAACCAGTAATCAATAAGGCACCCTGACACAGTCTTGTTTTGCTTGGCCAGTGGTATGATTTGATTTGATTAATGGAAAGACTTCTTGTTTTATATTTTTATAGATTGTGTTTGGCATTTTTTTTTCTATCAGGGCTTTGAAGAAGGGCACATACTCCCCTTCAAAAGAGCAATTATCCTATTTCGAAACATGCAGCATATTTTTCCATATATCTTTTTTGAGATGGAGTCTCACTCTGTGGCCCAGGCTGGCGTGCAGTGATGCAACCTTGGCTCACTGCAACCTCTGCCTCCTGGGTTCAAGTGATTCTCCTGCCTCAGCCTCCAAAGTAGCTGGGATTGCAGGTGCCCACCACCAGGCATGGCTAATTTTTTTTTTTGTTGTTGTATTTTTAGTAGAGACAGGGTTTCACCATGTTAGCCAGGCTGGTCTCGAACTCCTAAAAACCTAGACAATACAATTCAGCACATAGGCTTGGACAAAGACTTCATGACTAAAATACCAAAAGCAATGGCAACAAAAGCCAAAAGTGACAAATGGGATCAATTAAAACTAATGAGCTTCTGCACAGCAAAAGAAACTATCATCAGAGTGAACAGGCAACCTACAGAACGGGAGAAAATGTTTGCAATCTATCTATCTGACAAAGGGCCAATATCCAGAATCTACAAGAAACTTCAACAAATTTACAAGAAAATAAACAAATCACCCCATCAAAAAGTTGGCAACAGACACTTCTCAAAAGAAGTGAACAGACAATTCTTAAAAGAAGACATTTATGCAGCCAACAAACACATGATAAAAAGCTCATCATCACTGGTCATTAGAGAAGTGCAAATCAAAACCAAATGAGATACCATCTCATACCATTTAGAATGGTGATCATTAAAAAGTCAGGAAACAACAGATGCTGGAGAGGATGTGGAGAAATAGGAACGCTTTTACACTATTTGTGGGAATGTACATTAGTTCAACCATTGTGGAAAACATTGTGGTGATTCCTCAATGATCTAGAACCAGAAATACCATTTGACCCAGCAATCCCATTACTGGGTACATACCCAAAGGATTATAAATGATTCTACTATAAAGACATATTCACACGTATGTTTATTGTGACACTGTGCACAATAGCAAAGACTTGGAACCATCCCAAATGCCCATCAGTGGTAAACTGGATAAAGAAAATGTGTGGCACATATACACCATGGAATATTATGCAGCCATAAAAAAGGATGAGTTCATGTTCTTTGCAGGGACATGGATAAAACTGGAAACCATCACTCTCATGAAACCAATACAATAACAGAAAAGCAAACACCGCATGTTCTCACTCACAAGTGGGAGTTGAACAAAGTTTGAATCTTTTAACACTAGTACTATTTTAAAGATGATATATCATAGTGATGCTTAGTACTTCTTCAGTCTTTAAACTCTAAGGTCACCTAGATAACGTAGTTAACTGTTAATTTTGCAAGCTGTAGGAGTTTCCATTATGGTCTGCTCTACAAGGAACAGCCAGGGCTATGTTCCCTTATATAGCTAGAGAGTATTCTCAACCAGAGAAGAGCCATGTTTGCCATCTACATTCTTTGAATTAATAACATTAAAAGTATGTTTATTTAATAAAATTATATATAATAGATAGTATTTATTAAATGTAATAATAAAGATATGTTAAGTTCATAATTCAGGGGTATGAGAGTACCATCTTGGCAATATTCCATTTGGAAAGGAAGGACAGTCATTTTTAAAGTCAACATTCTTGTCCTGCAGTCTGTATTCGTTTGAAAACTGCATTCCATATATGCATTTAGTCAATCAGTTGTTGGTGACTGAATAATATTTATGGGACATCTTGTGTTAAACATCTGTTAGTTTCTGATACATTGCTGAATAAAATATAATTTCTGCCTTCAAAAACCTTTCATACTACGATAATAGCCTGTTAAGACAGATGTAATTACATGTATACATGTAATACTAGAATTATAGACAAATTACAGAATGTGTATATTAAGGTAAAAAATTGTAGCAACAAATTTTCACAGAGAGGATAATTTCTGAGCTGAGTTGACAGAATACATGGAAGGTCCTTAAGCTGAAAGAATAAAGGGTCTTGTTTAAATCACAAAAACAAATGTACATTTAGAGAGGTGTGAAGCTTCAGTATTTCTCTGGGAAAGGCATAATACTGGGGAAGTATTAACAACTCTATAATCCAAGAATGCAATTTGATGTGTAAGAAAAGGTGGAAGCTGATAAAAAATAGCAAAATAAGAAAGTAGATTAATAAATAGAGGTTACATCATGATTATTCCATCTCATATTGTTTGAAACCAGGCATAGAAATTCTAGACAATAAAGACAGTGTGAACTCTGGTTGCTCAACCATTACTTCTTTGCTCATGTCAATAACAATAGCATGACCTGGCCGGGCACAATGGCTCATGCCTGTAATCCCAGCACTTTGGGAGTCTGAGGCGGGCAGATCACCTGAGGTCAGGAGTTCAAAAACAGCCTGATCAACATGGGAAAACCCCATCTCTACTAAATACACAAAATTATCCAGGTGTGGTGGCAGACACCTGTAATCCCAGCTACTTGGGAGGCTGAGGCAGGAGAATCGCTTGAACCCGGGATGTGGAGGTTGCAGTGAGCCAAGATGGCACCATTGAACTCCGGCCTCGGCAACAAGAGCGAAACTCCGTCTCAAAAAAACAAAAACAAGGCAGGGCATGCCTATAATCCCAGCTACTCAGAAGGCTGAGGCAGGAGAATGATGAATGGCATGAACCTGGGAGGCAGAGGTTGCAGTGAGCCAAGATTGCGCCACTGACTGCTCTCCAGCCTGGGCGACAGAGCTAGACTCCGTCTAAAAAAAAAAAAGCAAAATAACAAAAAAAATAGCACGACCTTTTCTCATGATGCCATAACTCTTTTAAGTCTCCTAAATCTACCATGAAACAGGACTCCTAGCCAATACCTGGCCACAAATTACATACTTAATCAGAATGATAAAACAAAGTAAAGGATGAAAGAAAGATGGTAAATCCCTATCCCATATCCCTAAAAATACCAAGTATTTTATATTTTCTCTAGGGTTCCAGCAAGTGTTAAATCCTTTGCAAGAATTATCTAAAAACATGATTTGAAAGTTTCTCCTGCTCTTTTACTGGGTTAGAATTACTCTTTCCAGAAGCCTAACCAGGAGGTAGGGTTGAGAAGAGAACCAAGGTGAGGCTTGCTTGGGCACTGTGGAAGATTGAGGACCCTGGCGCTGTCTGCATAGTTAGTGAAGGAAGCAAATGAAGAGCAGCTGCAATCAACACTAAGACATGCATGTGATTTTGTGTATAGATGACTGTAAAAAGAATTAGCATGCTAAAGATATTAGAAAGGAGTGAGAAAATACAGGGGAAGGTAGGAAAACATGATAGGCTTCAGTCTCCAGGCTATGAAAAACACCAGCATACCCTTATTTGATGCTGGTTGTTACGTAAGACAGACATTTTAAAGGTCAATTCTTACCAGAGAAGATTTAAGAGGCATTGGAGAAATACCTATTTATTAAATTATGTATTCCACAAATGGGAAATATGCTTTTAAAAATCATTTTAAATTGTTTTTGTCTCATAAAATCTAGCATAATTATTTGTATTTGTTATGCTAATATATAGTAACTAATTACCTTAGGAATAAAGCAATGCATTTTAAGACTGGATATATAACTACAGGGTTTTCCACCAAACACAAACAATAATTTCTACAAAGCTTTAAGCTTCTAATAGAATAAAATAGAAAAAAAATATGTATCCTAGCATACGGGAGCAATTATTCTCACAATAGAACTTTTATCACATAGAATAACTTATTTGAAGTGCTACATTACATGGGATATTCTAGAGGAAGTCTTTTTATATTTAACCAAAGATATGCACACCTGCCAAATATAATGTGTCATAAATATTTGTTTACATTTAAGGGTATTGGCCATGAACAAAAGTGAATGGTCATTGAGGAATCTCTAATAATTGGGCATACATGCTACAAGATTTGCCTGAGAACATTTTAGAGCTCTGGAAAAATATAAACTATTTTTATTTTCCAGCATTGTGACTGACAACATCTCATGGTTGACAGTTCAATCCTAATAAAACCATATATCTGACAACCTAGATGTTAGGCAGATGATGGAGATCAATCTTTGCTTAGAAAAGTTGATGGAATATGTCATGAACTGAGGACACAATAATATTGTGACCTTGTATATAATACTGAAAACCTTAAAGTTTAGTAACTTGATAAGTACCAAAATATTACATACATTCTGCTGTATTTTGGATTAAATTATATTAAAATATTTAAATGTACCAGAATCAAGAACCCAGAAAATATAAACTTGCTGTAGAAATGACAAGAAAAGTAGAAATAGATTATTTACAGTACATCTATTATATACAATATACAAAATTCTAAAGAATATTTAGGTAATTTTTACATCACTTTAAAATTTCTTAATCAAGAAGTGAAGTGATGACACCTCTGTAAAATTGCAATTAATTAAAATAACAGATAAGGTGGATTTTTTCTTTTCTTTTTTTTTCTTTTTTTTTTTTTTGAGACAGAGTCTCACTCTGTCACCCAGGCTGGAGTGCAGTGGCGTGATCTCAGCTCACTGCAACCTCCGCCCCTCCAGGTTTAAGCAATTCTCTGCCTCAGCCTCCAGAGTAGCTGGGATTACAGGTGCATGCCACCACGCCCGGCTAATTTTTTTTGTATTTTTAGTGGAGAGGGGGTTTCACCATTTGACCAGGCTGGTCTTGAACTCCTGACCACGGCCTGCCTCGGCCTCCCAAAGCGCTGGGATTACAGGCATGAGCTACCGCTCCCGGCCTCTTGTTTTATTTTCTAGGAAGCAACATAACTTATTCAAGGGGGTAGCTTAATTAATTATTCAATGATAATCATAGAGATTATGATCATGGAAAATATTCAATACTTTTTCAGGTGAACATTAATTCTTCTTTTGCACATACTCCTGCTAGATGTCATTAAAATATTGATGATAATAATCAAGATATCATATCTCACCATCTGCAACGCTTTTCAGATTTAGTCAGATTTTGAAGTAGCAGTTTTCTCTTGAAAAAATTCAATAGGCTTACATAAAAATTATCTAGGAAATCACAAATTAAATGAATTTTATTTTAATTGTTTATACATATGGAATACTTTCTATGAAAGTAATTAGAAAAACACTAGCAAAAACATTGTTTAAATATTATATTTGTAAAATTGTTTCCCAAACTACCTTTTTTTGTAAGAAATAACTGTATGAGTAAAGAAGCTAAAACTTAAATATTTTATTATGATATAAAATTTTCCATTATTTGTTTTTTAGGTGAATTTATAATACAAAAACTAAATAAATGTTAAGTATTAGGAGAGGCTTTTGGTTCTAATAATGGCAGAGTAACTTATATTGAACTAACACTGCTTCAGATAACATTTATATATCTTTAGAGAAAGTACAGAATTAAAAGAAAAATAATTCGAAAGCTTGAATGTAACCAAAACCAGGCAATAGTTGGAAGAGATGAAAAGGTAACTCACTCTTTTCTCGCCTATTAGAGGAACATCAGTGACATGTATAAGAGTATAAATAATAAACATCTATTCACCTACACTAAAATAACCAGTCAGGTCTTTTTAAAACTTTATTTTTTAATCCCAAAATGGCACATAAAATATTGTCTTGATAGTGCAATATTCAATAAGTGCTCAAGAAGTGTTAATTCCTGTTCATTCTCCAGCAACATTTTGAAATTTTTCGTGGTGACCAAAAATAAAATAAAATAAAAGTTGCATGTTATGTAGGCATTTTGCTGACTTCTCACTTAGAAAAAGAGTTTATTATTTTGACAGACTGTAAAATTTGCAGGAAGTACTTGTTGGGAGGCATTAACAGCAAAAGGAGATCGCTGTAGGAAGCATCATTTAGTAACACGTGAGAATCTGATTCATATAATTTTACACTGTTTTAGAAATTAGAGATGATGTTGAAATTACTATATTGGTTAGATTGTGCCCCCAGAGGACAAACTGTTTGGTCAAAGAGAAGGAAATTAAATAGTTGTAGGTATTGGTTTTGACATCTTGGATTTCAAAAAAAGCCCAAGGGAGAAAGATATGATCATTGGAAGAAGAAACTTAAAATACATATAATTAGCAAAGTTCATTTCAAATACTTCAGGTAAAGCACAATTGTATCATCCATAACCAAAGGCATTAAAAAGATTATGTATTTAAAAGTGTCTAAAATTTTGAAAGCTGAATTTCTCATACTAGAATTCAGAAAGGCCTAATAGAAAAAAATGAGTTCATAGTAATAGTGATTGTTTCAGGAGAGAATGTACCTGTGTATCTAAATAAATGTAGTAACTATGACTAGATTAGAATATCTATGTCAAGAAATAATTGTTTCGGGAAGTCTTAAGCTAAATACAATGTAAGGTTAATGAGTTATAAAGGTTAATTACAATGTAAGGTCATTTTTTAAATTTTAATATTAATAACTAGAGATAGAATAATAGATCTCTTACAGGTAACAATGAAACTAGATAATGAAAAGAAGGCAGAACATATATTCATACTTTTAGAAGATCACCTTTGAAATATAGTATTTGAAATTCATTTCCATCACTAACCATCTGACTGGATACAAAGAGGCAGTTTAAAATTATTTGCTAAATAAATATTTTCCCGTTAAATAACTAATTTCTTTTCTTTTTATTATACTTTAAGTTCTAGGGTACATGTGCACAATGTGCAGGTTTGTTACATATGTATACATGTGCCATCTTGGTGTGCTGCACCCACTAACTCGTCATTTACATTAGGTTTATCTCCTAATGCTATCCCTCCCCCCTCCCCCCTCCAATCCCACAACAGGCCCCGGTGTGTGATGTTCCCCTTCCTGTGTTCAAGTGTTCTCATTGTTCAGTTCCCACCTGTAAGTGAGAACATGCGGTGTTTGGTTTTTGTCCTTGCGATAGTTTGCTGAGAATGATGGTTTCCAGCTTCATCCATGTCCCTACAGAGGACATGAACTCATCCTCTTTTATGGTTGCATAGTATTCCATGGTGTATTTTCAAGAAATTTAAAAACCAAGTAAATGTCACCTCCAAAATTATTTCTTTGCATACAGTGTTGAATACTACGCTCTTCTTTTTTACAACTTCTACCTTGGTTTAACTCAATCCTCTGGCCTCAACCTGGTGGCTCTGAGAAGCTTGAGAAAAATGCAAAAATGTCAATTGGTCTCATTTTACATTTATAAAGCAAAATCCAAGCGGAAATCTGGCACTCCATACAATGCTAATCTTCCTATATTTCTTAGTATATGTACTTTGTTTTCTCCACGTATTAAAATAAATATTTCACCTTTGTTCTTCTTTTCAACTGTCCTATTTTTATGCATTTTTCTTACTCTGAGTTTATGGTATTTATTCATACATCCATGAGTAAACAGAAACTTTCAGAAGATAATTTCCTCTACTTCTCACCATGAAATTTCCATATTGACCTGTATCTCTACCCATAAACTCTCTCCTCTTATTAGTTACAAAAGATGGCCTGTACTTGTTTCTATTTCAGACCAGCTTTTTGACTTGGGTCCTTGATCCTGTTCTCACTCATTTGCTCCAGAACTGTCCTCTCACATGACTAATCCCTGTCTTCAATTCTCCTTCTCCAATGTAGCATTTTGTGACTTGATGCTATGGTTTGCATGTTTGTTCCCTCCAAACCTCATGTTGACGTTTGATTCCTAATGTTGAAGGTGGGGCCTAATAAGAGGTATTTGGGCCATGGGCCAGATCCCTTATGAGTAGTTTAATAGCATTCTTTGGGTGGTGGGAGTGAATGAGTTCTCACTGTATTAATTCCCTTGAGAGCTGGTTGTTTAAAAACAGCCTGGAGCTTCCCTGCTCTCTCTCTTCTTTTCTTCTTATGTGATCTCTGCACACACTGGCTTTCTTTGCCTTCTGCCATGAGTGGAAGTGAAGTGCCTCTGTTGTCTGGGGTATATACCCTGGCTCTTGGTCTTGGTCGAGAAAGAATTCAGGACATATACCCACATGAGGAGTGGGTTTTGGAGCAGAAAGTTTAATGGAAAGAGAAGAAAAGCAAGAGAAAAAGTGTCCTCATATTGAGAAAGCCCAAAAGAGGGTCTCTGGTTTTTGGTGGAATGCAACTGGTTTTGTACAGAGGCTGGAGGAGGCGATGATTGATTTACACATGGCCCAGCAGATTGGTTTGACCAGGTGTGCCTTTTACACAGCCTGCAAAAGACTGGCCATCCCACACATGTAGTTTTATCTGGAGGCTGGCATGACACCTGGCACACCTGGTGACAAGGGAAAGAGGGCGGGAGCTACCATATTGGGTGGACCTGGCTTCTAGCTACCGGTATTTGCATATCAGTGCTTTCAGGTCTGGTTATTCAAGCCCCTTTCTGGTAGAAAAGACATGGTTTGGGAGTTGCTTTTTTATTAAAGGAAAGTTCCACTGGGAACTTTCACCCTTTCTAGCTGCCTAAAAATTGTTTCTTTCTTTTTTTCTTTTTTTTTATTACTATCATAAAATTGTTTCTTAATAACTCCTGTAATAGAAGCAGCCTGAGGCTCTCACCAGATGCAGATGGTCAGTATTCAATTTTATAGATTATTAGAGATGTGAGCCAAATAAACCTTTTTCTTTATAAATTACCCAGCCACAGGTATTTCTTTATAGCTACACAAAACAAAACAAAACACATGGGAAGTAAGAAAATTTCTGCCTTACATGATAGAGGTCTTTCTAGTCATTATTATGTGACACTCTTTGCTTCCTCTGGTAGAAAGTAGGGGTATTTCATAAACAATTATGAAGTAGGCAAAATTCCACAAAGTTTGGGCCAATTCAATTATTCAAGAGATATTTGCATAAGTTTCAACAAGGTGGAGGAAACAAATCTTGATTCTGACTCTATAAAAAGAGAAATGTTTGCTATTAGAAATATTTCTATTAGAAGATACAGAAATCACACATCTCAGTATAATATGATAACAAAAGATTGTAATTTGATAAAATTACGGACTCACCTCAATTATAAAACGTAGACAAGTTTTAGCAGTACTTTAAAAGAAATAGTTGGTCAGACCAGGACGTGATGTAATAACAATGAACTATGTACATCGCTATACTTATCTATCCTTCCTAGAATATGGGGAGGGAGTTGAGGGGAAGTCTTCAATTAATAGACTTGAAAAATTCAAAGAACCTCATCAGCCAAAATATAAGGAAATAATGCAGTTACTTTATAAATGTTAACTATTATTGTTAAAAATAAAAGTGTAAAAATAAATTTGTTGAAAATACTGCCTCTTGGAATGCTGACATTTTTAAATGTATTTCATTATAATAAGAATCTATTAATTACATTAATTACTTTGCTAACTAGAAAGTTCTTTCCCACCTTGTTTTTGACTAGAAAAATCATCTGGAAACACATTACTATTTGCATATCACTTGCTATAATAGGTCCCGTATTCTTGAACATTATACTTCTCTGACTACTACCAAATAAATGTTGTCCCCCTTTAGAATATATTTTTTTTGAAGGACTCAGATACAACTTCCACATTCATCCACTGCACATTCTCTTCAATCTCCTCCGTTCATCCTTGTCACTACACCTCTGAAATTTATTATAGGGTCACCAATGTGCACCATATTGTCTATTCAAGTCTATTACCCATATTCAACTTTCCCACCAGCATTCACACAGTTAACACTCTTATTCTAGAAACACTGGCATTGGTTTCCATGTTATTGCACTCTCTTAGTATCCCTCAAGGCTTACCAGCTGCTGACTCTTTGTACCTTTGCTCTTCTGTCTACTCTAGACCACGAAGTGACGGAGAACAAATGTTTTCAGTTCTTGTCATTTTTCTCTCCTCCAACAACACTTTCCCAATAGGTGAATTTATTTATTTTTTTCTCCTCAGATATACTGTATCATTACTTCATGTCAGTAGCATAACTTGACAAAGTTTCATCACTGAGATGAATTTATTAATTCTAATATTTGGTCTTGAATTTTGAATATTAAATTCTGACGTTTATCCACTCACAAATTGCTTTTGTCCGTTTTATACATCATAGTTAATACTACTTCAATTTACCCAGTCTCTCAGACCAAAACACTAGGCTTTCTCCTTGATCCTTCCAGTCATTGTATCCTTATGTAATCTTGCTATTTATTCTTTCAGAAAGTATCCAAACTGGACTGTTTCTTAAAACACTACTGCCTGGATCCTACTTAAAGTATGTAACATCTTTTACATAAACTTTCCAGTAACCTGTTAACAGTTCCCAAAACATTCTCCTGTTCCCAGAACTATTGATGACCTGCGAGACAGCTGCAGTAATCTTCACATTCTAATTCAGATTACAAATATTATCCAGCATAAAACCCAATAATTATTTCCCATTACTCAAAATAAGGTATAAACTCTTTATCTCATCCCATCTTATAGTTCCCTGTCTTTATTCTCTTCTTCTGAAACTTACCCTTACTCATTTTGTTCCAACCATGTAAGCCTTCTCACATTTTCTCTAATGGGTTATCCCTATTTCCATTATTTTTTGTTTTCCTCTTTCTGAAAGACACTTGACTCATAACTTCTGATAGCCTGCTCCTTTTTATCATTCAAGTATCAGCTCAATAGCCCCCTTTAGAGAGGCCATCTTGTCTCTCCTATCTAATTTCCTGCCCAGTCATATCTGGCTCCTCAATCCACTTTATTTTCTTCAAAGTGTAATCACCATCAAAAATTACATTTTCTTGATTCAGGTTATTTTTTCATCCAAAGATGTCATAAGTTTTCTGCCATTTATATCATCTCCCTTTGTTCTTCCTCTTTCAACTGTTTTCTAAATCTGATCAAAATTCTGCAAGAAGTTTACACCTGAGATTCACTACATAAAAGAAAAAAAGAGTAAAAAAAAATAGCTGAATATTTTCTCAGTAATTTGGCATATAAAAAGCTTTTTTTTCTTTTTCCTCTCAAAGATTTATTTGTTATTTTTATTCTGAATTTTAAAAATAACATGTATATACGTGTGTGTGTGTGTGTGAGAGAGAGAGAGAGAGAGAGAAAGAGAGAGAGTGTTAACTGTATCATTTGTATGTCTTCATTTAAGTGTGAAATATTATTAAACATCTTTGAAGGGACTATGTGTAGAAAGTAATCTCAATGCAACACCTTACTTTTAAAGCTTTAATATGGAATACATATTTTATCACTGATATTTGATTTATGAAATATTGTTGCGTCCTAAGACAGTACAAACATAAATCAATTTGTAGATACAAATTTATTTAAAATTTACTTTCTCTTATTTTTGTGAGTTATATAGCAATTAGGAAATCGAAGACATTGATTTTCACAATGATTCCAGAGCAAGTTAAATGTTCTTAATTTATGTAGATGAGCCTTCAATATATCCTTAAGAATATATAAAAGAGATGAGAATTAAACAATTCTCATCAATAGAGCATCAAGAGTTTATTTTTATTTTTAGCAAAACCATACTTCAAATTCAAGTACTGTAAAATTAATAAGATTCTTATTGTTTATGTACATCTTCTCATCACCAAAACCATAATAGATACTTTAAAAAAATCAATGAATGAAGATAATTTCTCATCTTAAAATTAACTAAAACTATCAGTCTCCACATATTACCTTGGTACTACTAAATGTGGACCACTTATTTTGATTAAAATGTTCGAAAATACAAATTTGTTGAACATCTATATAATATGAGCTCTTATAATGTCTTTTTATTATTTATGAGACAGTGTCTTGCTCTGTAACCCAGGCTGAAGTGTAGTGGTACAACTGCTCCCTGCAAGCTTGACCTCTTGGGTGCAAATGATCCTCCCACCTCAGCATCACAAGTACCTGGAACATTACATTAATTAACTTACATCAATAATCCTTCTGCATCTGTTAAAATATTTTGTCATATTTATTTGGTGAAATAATACTTAGCAATAAAAAAGGAAGGAACTACTAACTGAGGTAACAATAGATAAAAGTCAAAGAATAAGTTAAAAGAAGCCAGATACTAAATAACATAAACTTCATGAGTTCATATATACTTTATATAAAGGGCAACTTTTTGGCAAAATTACTCTAAGCGATTAAAAATCAGAAAGTTGCAGTGGGTAGAAAGAAGGATCACCTTCAAAGGGGCACAAGCAGACTTTCTGAGGTGATGGAAATGTTCTATCTACCTCTTGTTTTGGGTGATATTGCATAGATACAGACAGTAGTAGAAACTCATTGAATTAAATACAATCCATGCATTGATGTAACAGTCTCCAGTTTTCTGTTTGGCGGACTTACACAGACCGGTAGACTCTTCAAATTTCTTCCTGCCTACAGTTTCTTTTAATAAACTGCAATACACACGTAACAAAAAATCTGAGAAAAATATGCATTATAGAAGATAGGGTTGAAGAGTATGTATTGCTTTAAAAATTTAAAAACAATGTGGCATGACCTCATACAGGTATTTTCTCTCCTAGGGATATATGTTTGGGAAACCATGTGTGTATAGAACAGGAGACCTGTACACAAATATTCAGAGTGATATTATTGACAGGAGCAGAATCTGAGAAGAAACATGTTACATGTCTATCAACAGGAAGATGGATGAATAAAATGTGAAATATTTAGACAATATAATTTTTATTGCTTAAAAAATGAATTATAGCAAAACACTAAAACTTGGACATGTACTATATTTAATGTTGCATGAAGAAGCAATTAGCATAAATACTAAAATGTTTATATGAAGTTTAAAAAATAACCTACACTAAAAATTGTATTGCATGGGATGCATACATGTGAGTGATAAATGTATAAAATTAAAAGAAAGGTAAGGACAAATACAAAATTGAATAACATATTGTGACCACCTGTTGGATTAGATAGAATAATTTAATGGACAGCAATACAAAAGTAAATGCCAGGATTTTGATAATATATTTCTTAGGCTGAGTGGTGGCTTCACAGTTGTTCATTTTATTACCATGTTTTATGGTATACATATCGATTATATTCTTTTGTATATGTATTATATAATGCAGTTTTTAAAATGTGTAGTTAATTTATAATGTGTGAGATTTTTGAGCTGCAACACTAGAAAGATGGCGGAGCAAGAGCAAAGAAAAATCCTTTTGGTTCCAGAAAATCTCCTGAAAAAGAGGAAGGCTTATCAAGCCCTCAAAGCCACCCAGGCAAATCAGGCACTTTTGGCAAATGAGCAGAGGAAAGCAAAAGGGCTCAGGTTTAAGCAACTGGAATCATTCCTACATGATTTCTGACAGCAGAAATGGGACAAGGTGCATCTCAGATGACTAGAAGTGAAAACTCATACCTTGGAATTGCCAGATAAACATTCCTTGGCCTTTGTTGTAGGCATCAAAAGGATTGATGGCGCGAGTTTACTGGTGCAGAAAACCATTGCAAGACTTCACCTAAGGAAAAGTTTTAGTGGTATCTTTGTAAATGTCAGCCACCAGAACCTAAAAATGCTGCTTTTAGTGGAAACTTATGTGACCTGAGGATTTCCAAATCTGAAATCTGTCCAGGAACTCATTTTGAAACACGGACAAGCCAAGGTCAAGAATAAGACCATTCCTCTAACAGACAACACAGTGATTGAGGAGCACTTGGGGAAGTTTGGTGTCATTTGCTTGGAAGATCTCATTCATGAAATTGCCTTCCCAGAGAAGCATTTCCAGGAGATCTCACGGTTCTTGCACCCTTTCCACCTCTCAGTGGCCTGTCATGCTACCAAAAACACAGTGGGCTTCCTCAAGGAGACGGTCTCACCTGGCCATCAGGGTGAATGCACCAATCAGCTCATCTACCAGCTGAACTAAACCCAGGTGCCAAACTGCAATAAATTTTTATCAGTGAAGTGGAAGCGTGTATTTTTGCTTTTTTTGGGAATTTTTACCGAGTATCTTCACAGAAGATTATTTCCTGCTTTAGTCTTCAAAAACTGGAAAGGAAGGGTCAAAGAAAAGACAGTAGGTTATTTTCATGGCAAGCACCTCTCATCGCAGTCCAGTTCCAAGGAAAAATTCCAGTGTTTTATACATTGGCTGCCGCCTCCTCTGAAATCAGCACATTCCACAGAGGAAGGAGTCCGGCTTTGTTGCATCTTGTCTCCTAGTATTTAATGTTGGTAAATGAGTAACTCTAGCATTTGTACAAGGCTCCCTAAGACTCCGGCAGCAGTTGATCTGGCCCAGGGACATAATTCAATCTGGAGATTCCTGGTGCCTTGTTTTGAAAAAGACTTGAAATACACATAGGAAAAAAGGCACCTAAATAAATGTTCACCTGTTTCTGCTGTGAAAAAAAAGATTTTTATAATCTGATTGACAATGAGAATAGTGAAAATATTGAATTGGTTGGGGGTTGTAAGCAAATTTTTGTGGAAAGAATGTATAAAGGAAATTAGAAAATGAAAAGTAAATTGGCACAGAGTTATATATTTGATTTTTGAGAAGAACTTAGAAGAAAATTCAGATACTACATTTTATGCAAATGCAAATGATACTTCTCAACAAAGAGTTGTCTTTTTCTTGTTAGAATGCATAGAATGTTGTCCTCTTTCCTGACATTCCAATTTATTAAGGGCAAAGACATAAATTCCATTTTTCTGTCTTTTGAAGCTTGAAGCCTTAGCGCTTATTAAGACTAAGTCTAGTAAATAATGCTTTACCTAGAAATTTTAAAATAGGTTAGATTATGTCTTGGAGAAAACAAGTCTTTCTAAAAATAAAATTATTAAAGAATACCTTTCAGATAAAATTTCCTTCACCTCATTTCTTTTCTATTTCTCAATTTAATTAATTTATCCAAAGAAATGATCACTTTAGTAATGATTCTGATAAATTAATTTAAAATCTTTATTTCATCTTGCCTTCTAATTCAACTTTAATTAGTTCTGAATGAATGAGAGAAATAAAACTAAGGGAGAAACATTTGCTTAGCCATTGATATTTCATTAGTACATTGTTGTTATGTTTTATTTATATTACATAATTTACTCAGCAAAAATTATGTACTCCAATCTTTTTGTCTGGAATTGTAACAAAACTGGAATTGTGACAGAGAACTATTTTATTTCATTTATACTCCTTAAAAGACCGAGGCACACAAGAAAAACTATATTTTAAATAATATTAGGTTTTTATAATTTGAGACAAAAGATATTCAATAATAAATTTTAAAAATATACTTTTTATCTAGATTTTAAGACAAAAGTATTGTCCTCTGTATATCACTGCATGACCCTAAAAGATTTCTGAATCCATACAACTAAAAAGAGGCCAAATATCAAAGGGATATCAAATACGATGGCAGCTTTTTCTCTACCATTACTGACAACAGCTTCCAAATCTTTTCAGCCTTAAAGCTTTGGAGATCAAAGAACTATCATAAAGGCTCCTGACACATAAGTGTGATCTCTTTAAACATTATACTAATCCAGGCAAGAAATATACAGTGAAATAACCCATCTTCCTATATTCAGTGTTTTGGGTAGATATAATTGCTTATTTAAGTTGCATCACTGAGGAGTTTTCAAGAATTCACCTCGCTACTTATTTATATCATATTATTGAGAGAAAAAAACGACAGAATAGTTTTGAGCACTTCATCTGCACAATCACCTTCACATCTTTTTGTCCTATGCTTTTCTCACATTTAAAAAATAAAATCGGAGGCTGACAATTATGCCCTTATTGTGGATTTTAGTATTATATATGTGTTAGTTATGTTTTATTATTTAAGCTAATTTTACTTCCAATTTACAAATATACTTTGACCAAATTCCATGTCCCCTTGCCCAGTTATAGTCTATTTCTCAATCCTGAGTTAGTACTCACAGTTTATAACTGTTTGCCTTTATCACACTCTCCATTTTCTTCAAATACCATATGTAAATGTTAGATTTTCTAGGTTCTTGCATTTATAAAGACATTTTCGTGGCCTCCATTTATGAAAGAGAATTTGGCTGAATGTTAATTTCGTGTGTCATAAAATTTGTTATTTAAAGATCTGATAACATTCTTATATAAATGTTCCCTACATTCTTATATAAATATTGTTGAGAAATCAGCAATCCAGAACTTATTTGATAAAAAAACCATTTTTATTTGACATATTACGATATTTTATCCAACTATGTAAAAATGTATATGTGATATGTTTCCAGGCCCTCTAAAGATCTCAATTGCTTTTTTTGGGGAAATATAGTAATAAATTGCTTCTTAAAAAGGTGGCTCCTTAATCATCTTGGAAATATTTGTTTTATAGCTTTCATTGTGATTACACTTATTCATTTTTCCAAAGTGCCTGCATTCTTATGTTAGGTTTCTGCTTTTTTACATATATATCACCTCATCCCTCCTTCTTTTCAGAAAGATTTTCTACTTGCATTTAGAGAGATCTCTTCTGCATGTTCCTGATTCATATTTTATGTATCAGTATTAATTTTACAACTTATATTATTTTTTTAAATTTTACTATTGGACTTTTTAGGTCATTGGTGCTTTCTGTTTACCATTTCCAATTTTCACTTATCTTGGCTCCTTACCTTACTGTATATTCTCTTTAAATGGTTAGTTCTCAGCCAGGTGTGGTTGGTACGCATGTGTAGTTCCAGCAACCTGAAGGCTGAGGCAGGAGGCTCACTTGCGCCCAGGAGTTCTAGGCTGCAGTGAGCTATGCAGTGTACTCCAGCCTGGGTTACAGAGCAAGACCTTGTTTCAAAAATAAAATGTTAGTTCTCTTTCTCAAAAGCCATGGAATCTTGCAAATTATCAAAGATGCCTAATAGAGTTCTAAAATTATTGTCTAATTGTTGTATTAAATAACTCTGGCAACAAAGAGATTTTCATACAGTTTCATTTATTTCCCTCATTGTTATCGAGATTATTCATGTTCAAATAATAACAAATTATTCCAAACCCTATGTTTTAGTGGAAACTTGATAAAGATTATTCTGGGCCCCTCAATCTTCCAATTTGATGAGACTTAAATACTTTAGTTCATCCTGGATATGTGCGTTAAATGAAAAACTCTTGGCCCAACATCCAAATTTTAATGTTTTGGTTCTCTGATAAATTGTGATGAAAATATTATTTTTTCCTCAATGTTTCGCTATTTGACCCTATTATCAGATGGTAGACATCGATTTGTATTTCTTTCTGATCTCTACCGATTTTTTGCCTTACATTCAGTTCTGCATATGAAGTATATTTTATGGAAAGCAATGTGGCACTATGTCTTACCAGTATGTTTGCTGATAGTTGCAAATTTAGAAAAAAATGGTTGGGGATGAGATACATGGTGAAATGAAAAGAAACATTCTGTTTTTTCCAAAGAGCACTCACTGTGCAATAGAAAGAAACCTGAACCATTTTGAACTTGGTACAAGATTTTATTTTTGAGATGAGGTGGCAATATTTGTTGCTCAAAGCGTCTACATTCAGGTTCGTAGTTAATAATTAGTGTTGAAAAGTGCCTCATTCATTTTTATACTATGTCAAAGAGCTGGCTTACCTATTTCTGTTTCGCTGGCATCCATTGCGAGTCAGCATGAGGTTAACTCTCAATCCTGTTTGAACATTATTGCAGTTATTTTTCCTCTCTTCTTGAATATCTAAATGGCAATTGAAATATACTATGTTAGAAACTTCTGGTCACACACCAAATTACCAGGAAGTGTATGTAATTTTCCAAAGTTCTTTAACTTGGAAATTAACTAGATTATTTTTATAGCCTCCCCCCTTTTTTTGACCAATGCTGTAGTTTAGCTAGATAGAGTCAAATATGTTCAAATATTAATATAGAATTTATTTTCTGAACCTAACCAAATGGTCTTTTTCCTTTTACATTTGGGCTAGCCTCTTCCACTGTAGCAATTTTATCTGTTTTTAATGGTGGTCAATTGTTCCATCTGTTAAATCTCAATAAACTTATGCTTACCTACACCTCATACATGTGATAATATGCACAGCATATTATATTTTTCTAGTCATTCTTCTGTCTTCTTCTTAATAATTTTAAACATTCTGTCAGGGAAACAAAAGCTAACAATCATTTTTATGCTCACACTACCTAATACTGTGCTTGCTGCTTATAAAAAGAATAAATTAAATCATTAGTCAATTGCTTGAGTTCCTCATACCTAACTTAAAATAGCATACTAAAAACAACATTATAGATAGTTTCCAACGATGCCAACATTTTAAAAAATGTATACGGTATACATTTATATAAATGTATAATTTCAAAGTGTTTGCAATATTGCAATAATAATTTCAAAGTGTTTTCTGATTTCTTTTGATTTGTTCTTATGCCTTTTGTACCACTGAATACAATTTTTATTTAATCCTGCAAAAATATTGCAGGATGTTGCTGCAATATAGCACTTCATTGCAAAACTCTTGACTTCATGTTTGTGCCATAACCATTTAACATTCCATTCAAATTTGAAGATTGTAACTGTTAAAATGTATTAGCTGTAATAAATAAAGCAGAGGTTCCTTTTTATTTCATTAAGCAAAAGCATAAAAAGATACTAAGTGAATCCAATTTGTGTGGTTCCTGTTGTTATATTCTCAGAAGTAGTCATTGCAAAAGTTTTAGTGAGTATACATTTACTTCCAAATGGTTTAAGTAGTAGAAATTTCAGCAAAATAAAATACTTAATATTATGTTCCTTGCTAAGGTTTCTATTTGTTCCAAGGTATAAAAGCAATACTTTTAAATCTCATTGGAAATTCTGAAATTTTGATTCATTCTAAAGGAGCAGTTAAATGGTGTCGTGCTTTTCAAATATAGAGAAGAACAGGATTATAATTACTTTTCCCAATGATATTCAGATGTGTGCGTTTAGGAAGACAAATTATTTCACGGAAAGACCCTTGCTTATACATTTTTCCTCAGGCTGTATTTCAGAATTTTCTATTTACACAATTTCTGTGCTTCTCAGCTTCTCCTTGACCTACTGTCACCATGAGCACACTGTTATCTACATCAGACCAATCTTACCCAACTTTTATGTAACAAAGTTGTGAATTGTTTTTTAGTTGTCGTGGACCCCCAGATTGAAGGTCATCTAAGCTGAGTATGCTCAGATGAAGCAACTGTGCAATCACAGGGGAGGACCTAAGTTTTGGGACAAAGGAGCAGAGACAGAATTAAGAAGCAAACACCATTTAGCAGGATCCAAGATCCAATCAGATCAAGCTTTAGAGTCACCCCACAGCAGAATCCAATCAGGTCATGCCTCCTGGCATCACCTTATTGTAAGATCCAATCAGATTATACCTCAGTGCCCTATGCTTAGAAAACCCAACCCAAATCCCAGCCAAGGAGACAGATTTTAGCATTTTATCTTGTCTCCTTGCCAGTTGACTCACAATAAAGCTTTTCTTTTTTCCAAAAGCCAATGCCATGAGATTGGCCTCTATGTGCACCAGGCAGCAAGCCCATGTATTACTCGGTAGCAACATTAATATTCCAAGTTTGTTTGATGTAGACAATGAAACTAAAACCTGAACTCTTTTGTTAGTAATATTTTGTTAGAAATACAAGTAAACTGGATTAGTATGTATTGTTCAAACATAACAACATATGGTTTTGTAATACATTATCTAAATTTGAACTTCTAAAGACTCAGCAAAAGACTTTCTGCAAAGTAAAACTAAAGAATTCTTAAGTAAACTACATTTGTATTTTGAACAGGACTTTAAATAATTGTAAGCTTACTTTTCCTTAAATATTTTAAAGCCATTAGAATAAAAAATGTATAGTTAACACAATAAGGAATTCTTGGCTATTGCAATTATAGTAAAAATATTACTTAGGCTATAAAGTTTCCTGCAAACTAAATGAGAGCAAATTTTTATGAGTTACTACTGAAAAGATCGTAACATACCATTTAGATAAATAATGTGCTAAGGACAAAAGTATTTAAAGAATATTAGGGTGTCCCCTTTAATGGTAAATAAAATAAGATTTTGGAGATAATTAAGGTATTAACTATGTATATGCATTTATGTATATGTGTATATGTATACTTAGAAAATAGATAAAACAGGGAAGAAAGAAACAGCAGGAAGAAGTGGAAAAAAGGAAGAGATTGAATTATTATCATGTATTATCAAAACAGACTCATCTTGAACTTGTTTTCCTGATTCTGCAGTTGTACATTCTTCCCCATTAACTAGTCTATTCTGGGATTAATTTTCCATAATGTAAAATAATAGAATGTTCTTATATGATATCTTCAAAATCCCAATGGATTTTTTAACTTCAGCAATATTTGAATATTTTTGGAAATATAACATATTTTATTTAAATTTTCTATATTGTTAAATAGTTATTACATGTGTTCAATATTATTAAACATTAAAAAGTTTAAAAGTTGAGTTTAATACATATTATTCAATCATATGACTGTACAACCAACCATTTGTTATGTTTATGTAATTCCCAAAGGCCAAGAAAGAAATAACTTGAATAATAAGATGAGTATGTATTTATAATATATAGAATGAAATAAATGTCTATGCATTTATTCTGATGATTTAAATAAATCAGTGGTAATTTTTTTTTTTTTTGACAGAGTCTTGCTCTGTTGCCAGGCTGGAGTGCAGTGGCACAATCTCAGCTCACTGCAACCTCTGCCTCCTGAGTTCAAGTGATTCTCCAGCCTCAGCCTCCTTAGTAGCTGGGACCACAGGTGCGAGCCACCACACCCAGCCAATTATTGTATTTTCAGTAGAGACGGGGTTTCACCGTATTGCCCAGGATGATCTTGATCTCCTGACCCCATGATCCATCCCCCTCAGCCTCCCAAAGTGCTGGGACCACAGGCGTGAGACAGCCTCCCTGGCCAATAAGTGATAAAATTATTGAGCATACATATGAGAAAAAATATGATACTGGCATATATTCAAATTACCTCTCCTAAAGTATTTATTAATTACAAAGGAAAAACATAATGCCTTTATTGTGAAGAAATCTTGGCCCGGTGCGGTGGCTCACACCTGTAATCCCAGCACTTTAGGAGGCCGAGTCAGGCAGATCACGAGGTCAGGAGATCGAGACCATCCTGGCCAACATGGTGAAACCCTGTCTCTACTGAAAGATACAAAAAATTAGCTGGGCATGGTGACATGTGCCTGTAATCCCAGCTACTCGGGAGGCTGAGGCAGGGGAATTGCTTGAACTCAGGAGGCAGAGGTTGCAGTGAGCTGAGATCATGCCACTGCACTCCAGCCTGGCAAAAGAGCAAGACTCATCTCAAAACAACAACAACAACAACAACAAAACCTTGCATTATTCCCTCAACCAATTGAACAGGATAAAAATAATAATAAATAACAACACCTTGTATCACCTGATGTGATATACTAAGACCATCAGTTCTATGATGATCTTGCCTAAAGGGCACAATCACGTCAAATTACGGGAGAATATCCCAATAGGAAGGGCAGTCCACCAAAATGACAACAATAACAAAAACCTAACAATTATTTTTCAGAAGTGTCAGTCATTAAATACAAAGAATAACTAAGGACTGACACTGATTAGAAGAGACTAAGGAGAAATTAAAGCTAAATGTAACACAGAAGCCTGCTTTGGATTCCAGAAGAAAAACAAAAGGGCATGAGTGAAAAAATCTGGTAACCTTGTAAAAAGACTATAAAGTCTTTCCTCTGTATCCATGAGGGATTTTTTCCAGGACCTCTGCAGATACCACAATGACCACGTGCTAAAGTCCCTTATGTAAAGTGGCATAGTAATGGCATGTAATATAGGCACATCCTCCTCTATATTTTAAATCATATCTAGATTACATATAACACCTAATACAATGCATATGCTATATAAATAGTTGTTATATTGTGTTGGTTCCTTATTTGTATTTTTTATGGTTGTATTGTTATTTTTTGGTTTTGTTTTCTGAATATTTTTCATATATGTTTGTTCCAGTCCAAGGATGTGGAAGGCCAACTGTAGCTTAATTAATAATATGATATAAATGTTAATTTCTTTGTTTAAAAAATTGTAGTGTAGTTAAGTAAAGTGTTAGTGTTAGCAGCCTTTTTGTAAGCCTAAAGTTCTATTTGTGTATATATATTCTATCTATATTTTCTATTATATAATGTAAATGATATTTTATATATTTAGAATGTATTACATATACTATATGTAATACATATATTATCATCCCAAATGAATATCTACATATAATAGCCAAAAGCTATCTATGTATATTTAAAATTAATTTAAAATTAATTAATAGAAAATACAGTTTAAAATTCAAGTGTTCAGTCACACAAACCATGTTTCAAGTGCTCAATATGTTAATACGGCTAGTAACTACTACATTGGACATCACAGATTCTGTAACACTTCCATCAATACAAAAAATTCTATTGGACAGAGATGCTCTGAAACATAAGGTCTTATGTAGGCCACTTCTAATAGTGAATTGAATTATTAGAGCAATTTCATAGAATATCATTAATCTGCACGCAGCTATTTTTAGCCTTCTAATTCCTCAGTTGACTCCATGGGAAAATTTGACTTGAGTACTATGATCTCCCTACTATTTTATAAATGGGCCATGTCTACTTTAGCACCTTTGCCATTTGCACAGTGTTTGACTAATCACATAAATAACTTCTATTTAGAAAACCAAATTATCTAAGTCAAGTTGAACAATAGTAGCATGCTCCAAGAAATATGTTTGTGTATGGGGGTGGGGAAGTAAGGGAAAAAATGCATGGTAAAAAGATTACTTATGAAATAACAATTAACCAAGAAGGAAGTGGTAAATAAGTGGTGCTAACTCTCTTATTCTTTTTGGCTTCATTTCACACAACTAGGTCAAATTAATGCTGGGGATGGATGTTTAATGATGAATGTGGATATTAATTGTTCCCAGTATAATTTATTGACTATTTTAAGCCATTGATGTCCCCACCTCCGGTTCAAAGTATAATTAGAGAATGAGTTTCCAATAATTTTGGAACAGGATAAACATAAGACAACTATTGCAATCCTATTTTGTGATGAAGCCTCAGGTATTTATGATACTCCTCCTCTTGGCTTTTGTCCGTAGGGACTATGAATTTTTCCAAATTATGCTAATCTTGTTTTCTAAAGGCTATTACTTCAGAAGAAGGAGCTGGTGCTCTTTTCTCTTTCAAGGAAACACTTACAGAACTGACACATAACTATTATCATTCAATTTGTTTTCTTTTCTTTGGGCAACTAACTACTAGGTTAGTAGTAACTAATGAATTTTTTTTAAGTACTAACAACTCTTGATGACCAGTGCAGTTAGCATTCTTATTTCTGATTTACTCAAAAACACCAACCTTTAAACAGTTTTTCTCTCCCTCATTCTCTCATTAAGAAAGGAGACATAACTTATGTAGAACATTTTCTAGAAGTAGGCCATTAGCTTTTTTTTTTTTCTTTTATTATTATTATTATTATTATTATTATGGTACATGTGCGCAATGTGCAGGTAAGTTACATATGTATACAGGTGCCATGCTGGTGCGCTGCACCCACCAACTCGTCATCTAGCATTAGGTATATCTCCCAATGCTATCCCTCCCCCCTCCCCCACCCCACAACAGTCCCCAGAGTGTGATGTTCCCCTTCCTGTGTCCATGTGTTCTCATTGTTCAATTCCCACCTATGAGTGAGAATATGCAGTGTTTGGTTTTTTGTTCTTGCGATAGTTTACTGAGAATGATGATTTCCAATTTCATCCATGTCCCTACAAAAGACGTGAACTCATCATTTCTTATGGCTGCATAGTATTCCATGGTGTATATGTGCCACATTTTCTTAATCCAGTCTATCATTGTTGGACATTTGGGTTGGTTCCAAGTCTTTGCTATTGTGAATAATGCCGCAATAAACATATGTGTGCATGTGTCTTTATAGCAGCATGATTTATAGTCCTTTGGGTATATACCCAGTAATGGGATGGCTGGGTCAAATGGAATTTCTAGTTCTAGATCCCTGAGGAATCGCCACACTGACTTCCACAAGGGTTGAACTAGTTTACAGTCCCACCAACAGTGTAAAAGTGTTCCTATTTCTCCATATCCTCTCCAGCACCTGTTGTTTCCTGACTTTTTAATGATTGCCATTCTAACTGGTGTGAGATGGTATCTCATTGTGGTTTTGATTTGCATTTCTCTGATGGCCAGTGATGGTGAGCATTTTTTCATGTGTTTTTTGGCTGCATAAATGTCTTCTTTTGAGAAGTGTCTGTTCATGTCCTTCGCCCACTTTTTGATGGGGTTGTTTGTTTTTTTCTTGTAAATTTGTTGGAGTTCATTGTAGATTCTGGATATTAGCCCTTTGTCAGATGAGTAGGTTGCGAAAATTTTCTCCCATTTTGTAGGTTGCCTGTTCACTCTGATGGTAGTTTCTTTTGCTGTGCAGAAGCTCTTGAGTTTAATTAGATCCCATTTGTCAATTTTGGCTTTTGTTGCCATTGCTTTTGGTGTTTTAGACATGAAGTCCTTGCCCATGCCTATGTCCTGAATGGTAATGCCTAGGTTTTCTTCTAGGGTTTTTATGGTTTTAGGTCTAACATTTAAGTCTTTAATCCATCTTGAATTGATTTTTGTATAAGGTGTAAGGAAGGGATCCAGTTTCAGCTTTCTACATATGGCTAGCCAGTTTTCCCAGCACCATTTATTAAATAGGGAATCCTTTCCCCATTTCTTGTTTTTGTCAGGTTTGTCAAAGATCAGATACTTGTAGAAATGTGGCATTATTTCTGACGGCTCTGTTCTGTTCCATTGATCTATATCTCTGTTTTGGTACCAGTACCATGCTGTTTTGGTTACTGTAGCCTTGTAGTATAGTTTGAAGTCAGGTAGTGTGATGCCTCCAGCTTTGTTCTTTTGGCTTAGGATTGACTTGGCGATGCAGGCTCTTTTTTGGTTCCATATGAACTTTAAAGTAGTTTTTTCCAATTCTGTGAAGAAAGTCATTGGTAGCTTGATGGGGATGGCATTGAATCTGTAAATTACCTTGGGAAGGATGGCCATTTTCATGATATTGATTCTTCCTACCCATGAGCATGGAATGTTCTTCCATTTGCTTGTATCCTCTTTTATTTCCTTGAGCAGTGGTTTGTAGTTCTCCTTGAAGAGGTCTTTCACATCCCTTGTAAGTTGGATTCCTAGGTATTTTATTCTCTTTGAAGCAATTGTGAATGGGAGTTCACTCATGATTTGGCTCTCTGTTTGTCTGTTATTGATGTATAAGAATGCTTGTGATTTTTGCACATTGATTTTGTATCCTGAGACTTTGCTGAAGTTGCTTATCAGCTTAAGGAGATTTTGGGCTGAGATGATGGGGTTTTCTAGATATACTATCATGTCATCTGCAAACAGGGACAATTTGACTTCCTCTTTTCCTAATTGAATACCCTTGATTTCCTTCTCCTGCCTAATTGCCCTGGCCAGAACTTCCAACACTATGTTGAATAGGAGTGGTGAGAGAGGGCATCCCTGTCTTGTGCCAGTTTTCAAAGGGAATGCTTCCAGGTTTTGCCCATTCAGTATGATATTGGCTGTGGGTTTGTCATAAATAGCTCATATTATTTTGAGATACGTCCCATCAATTCCTAATTTATTGAGAGTTTTTAGCATGAAGGGTTGTTGAATTTTGTCAAAGGCCTTTTCTGCATCTATTGAGATAATCACCCATCAGTGTGCTGTATTCAGGAAACCCATCTCACGTGCAGAGACACACATAGGCTCAAAATAAAAGGATGGAGGAAGATCTACCAAGCAAATGGAAAACAAAAAAAGGCAGGGGTTGCAATCCTAGTCTCTGATAAAACAGACTTTAAACCAACAAAGATCAAAAGAGACAAAGAAGGCCATTACATAATGGTAAAGGGATTAATTCAACAAGAAGAGCTAACTCTCCTAAATATATATGCACCCAATACAGGAGCACCCAGATTCATAAAGCAAGTCCTGAGTGACCTACAAAGAGACTTAGACTCCCACACATTAATAATGGGAGACTTTAACACCCCACTATCAACATTAGACAGATCAACGAGACAGAAAGTCAACAAGGATAACCAGGAATTGAACTCAGCTCTGCACCAAGCGGACCTAATAGACATCTACAGAACTCTCCACCCCAAATCAACAGAATATACATTTTTTTCAGCACCACACCACACCTATTCCAAAATTGACCATATACTTGGAAGTAAAGCTCTCCTCAATAAATGTAAAAGAACAGAAATTGTAACAAACTGTCTCTCAGATCACAGTGCAATCAAGCTAGAACTCAGGATTAAGAATCTCACTCAAAACCGCTCAACTACGTGGAAACTGAACAACCTGCTCCTGAATGACTACTGGGTACATAACGAAATGAAGGCAGAAATAAAGATGTTCTCTGAAACCAACGAGAACCAAGACACAACATATCAGAATCTCTGGGATGCATTCAAAGCAGTGTGTAGAGGGAAATTTATAACACTAAATGCCCACAAGAGAAAGCAGGAAAGATCCAAAATTGACACCCTAACATCACAATTAAAAGAACTAGAAAAGCAAGAGCAAACACATTCAAAAGCTAGCAGAAGGCAAGAAATAACTAAAATCAGAGCAGAACTGAAGGAAATAGAGACACAAAAAACCCTTCAAAAAATAAATGAATCCAGGAGCTGGTTTTTTGAAAAGATCAACAAAATTGATAGACCGCTAGCAAGATTAATAAAGAAAAAAAGAGAGAAGAATCAAATAGTTGCAATAAAAAATGATAAAGGGGATATCACCACCGATCCCACAGAAATACAAACTACCATCAGAGAATATTACAAACACCTCTATGCAAATAAACTAGAAAATCTAGAAGAAATGGATAAATTCCTCAACACATACACCCTCCCAAGACTAAACCAGGAAGAAGTTGAATCTCTGAATAGACCAATAACAGGAGCTGAAATTGTGGCAATAATCAATAGCTTACCAACCAAAAAAAGTCCAGGTCCAGATGGATTCACAGCCGAATTCTACCAGAGGTACAAGGAGGAGCTGGTACCATTCCTTCTGAAACTATTCCAATCAATAGAAAAAGAAGGAATCCTCCCTAACTCATTTTATGAGGCCAGCATCATCCTGATACCAAAGCCTGGCAGAGACACAACAAAAAAAGAGAATTTTAGACCAATATCCTTGATGAACATTGATGCAAAAATCCTCAATAAAATACTGGCAAACCAAATCCAGCAGCACATCAAAAAGCTTATCCACCATGATCAAGTGGGCTTCATCCCTGGGATGCAAGGCTGGTTCAATATACGCAAATCAATAAATGTAATCCAGCATATAAACAGAACGAAAGACAGGCCATTAGCTTTTATTTCTTCATTCTGTAACATTAGGTAATTACAAACTGAACTTTAAAAATTTCAGATTAACCAACTAATTATATGTGCTCTTTGTTGAATCAGTGAAAGAGAACATATTGATCTTAATGAGTAAACAATATGTAAATAAAGATGTATTTAAAATAAATATAACTGTAATGCATTTCACAGGTTGTTAAATTTTTTATAGTTGTAATCATATATATGAGCAAAACTGTTTAAGATGTAAAATTGTTTAGGTTCTTGTTTCTATATATATACACACAAACACAGATACTATATACATATACACACATACTATATATAGAGCATATAATCTTTTTACTATATATATAGTGTGTGTGTGCATATACATTCCTATACATATATAATTATTACTATATACATAAACTAACAAGAACCTAAACAATTTTTACTAGAATAATAAGGATGTTTATATGAACAAACCTATATGACCTTTAATTTTATCAATAATGAATTGTTTACTTATGGGGCTTAAATATCTTGTGAGTCAAAAAGCCAATGTTTAAATATTTATATAAAATTAAAAGCAAGCAAGACATATAATTTACCTGACAGATTTCATTTTAATTATTCAGAATATGCTGCTAAGATGTTGATTTTATTTGGTTAGTAATTATTTATTGTTCTGCTTTAAAGGTTTAAATATGGTATCTGTATTTTTCCCATTTGTGATTACTAAAAAGGAAAAAGTATAAACCATTACAAATTCCAGTCACAATTCTTTGTTGACGTGATCCATTTATGTTCAATAATTCACCTCTCTTGTGTCACTCAGACCAACTTGGTATTTACATCTCCTAGTCACTTGACATTCATCAGGTCTCGTTCTCTTCTTGGTCAGAGATTGAGGAAAGAAAAACAGTCGTAAATACGTGAGGCTCTGTCATGAATACACAAGAACACTATTCACTACAAAAAATGCACTGCGCCTGAAACATCAGACGCAAAGCACTCATAGCAAGCATTCAGAGAGAGAGTGAGTGAGAAAGGAAGAGAAAGACTGAAACTGTTCAGTTTGGGGGTAAAAAACGAACTGTCTGAAGTAACTTAAAGAACAAGCCAGTGACAAACGTGTTCTGTGAAAGTGCTGTATAACTTAGGCACCATTTTCTTTACAGTCCTCCCATTAAAATATCCACCATCTCATTCCATATTGTAAGGGGGGAAGTGAAAGCACAAGTTTCTCTGTCCTTCATAAAGAGCCTCACATTTTCCTCTTTGCAAGAGCCTAATGGAAGACCTCAGCAATAGAATTACCAGACAGCTTTCATGGTTATTAGCCTCCATTCCAGATGACATTTAAAAAATTCTTTATTAGGCTATTATATAGAAAAGAACTACTACCCTTCCATTAGTCACTATATATTCTAACTAGCCCAGTTGGTCTCCAATATGATAAATAAATGAATAATTAGAGAGATAACATTTAAGCAATCCTTATCATCAATAATGTAAATGAAAAATCTATTCATTCAAAATTATTTAGTCCTGTGAAACAGTTACTGAGATTACTTTTATTACTTCATCAAATCCTCAAAACATCCTTATGAATTAGATACTATTATTATTATTATAAATTTTAGATATAAGGAAACTGAAGCTCAAACTAGCAGAGAAAACAAATGAAGGCAGCTTTCAATATATTTCTGTCTGATTGCAGAAGCTAATTTAATAATCTGATTGTACCACTGCTTTAATAATGTTTTTAAATGGCATCATTATTTGTATTTCCTCTCATAAGAATATAATGAAAATGAAAAATACCCGTCAGAACAAATTTCAAACCCTCAAATACCTGAAAAATTGTGTTTTATGTAATTCATGAAGTCCTAAGGTTGTAATATATTCCAATAACGTATTTTGGAAAACTGTTCTCCAGATAATATATATTATCTAGAAAATATTAAGACACATAGTTGAAGGTCTGAAGAAAGTTCATTATCCTCATTGAGATCATTATTAAGGCAGGCTAATAAAATGACGATCTGACTGACAAGCCACACATCACTATATTGTGGACTTTTTTGTTAATGAATATTTTTATTTTTGGGGAAAAAAGCCCACTACACACTTGCTTGTCAAGTACATATTTAATCAACCATTTGCATCTTTTACTACACTAAAATTGAATTTTAAATGTTTTTCTCAGAATGTTAGCATCTATTCTCCATATATCTCATGCTTTCCTAATTTGAATTATTTTCAAAATTATATTGATTTCTTAAGTGATCTTGGATCACTGCAACCTCTGCCTGTCAAGTAGCTGGGACTACAGGCATGCACCACCATGCCTGGCTAATTTTTGTATTTTTTAGTAGGGACAGGATTTCACCATGTTGGCCAGGTTGGTCTCGAACTTGTGACTTCAAGTGATCTGTGTGCCTCAGCCTCCCAAAGTGTTGAGATTACAGGCGTGAGTCACTGTGTATGGCCAGTTTTTACATATTTTGATGATGTTAGACTTTACTTTCTCAGTGGAGAAATTGGCATCATCTAAGCTATTTTTCTGATCACTTTGTTTTATCAGATATAAACAAATAAATTGTGATAAATATACGCAGTGCCTTATGTTTATCAATATGAGAGAAAGATCTGCAAACACATGCACATGTGAACACATAGATACACAAACTTCAAATTTGAAAGAAGAAAATTATCTGATATTTAAAAATAATACTATGTTTTGCCATAGAACATGCTTTAAGGAAGCAGAGGATGATCAAAGTGTAAAAATTAAGTTGTCTAAAAGAAGAAAATAATCCGTTTTGAAAATTTTGCAGCCGGGCACAGTGGCTCACTCCTATAATCCCAGCACTTTGTGAAACCAAGGCAGGCAGACCACGAAGTCATGAGATCGAGACCATCATGGCTAGCACAGTGAAACCCCCTCTCTACTAAAAATACAAAAAATTAGCCAGGTGTGGTGGCACGTGCCTGTAGTCCCAGCTACTCACATGTAGCTACTCAAGGCAGGAGAATCATTTGAACCTGGGAGGCGGAGGTTGCAGTGAGCCGAGAACAGACACTGCACTCCAGCCTGGACAACAAAGTGAGACTCCATCAAACAAACGAACAAACAAAAAAATGCATTATATTATAAGTGTGTAGTAGAAGAAAGAGAGCAAAATATTCACTGAAATACACAAAATGTTTTCATATATTGAATCCTATAACAACTTAAGAGTGTCAGAACAGCCATTTAATTAGAACATCACCTATACTCTCAGAATATTCCTAAAGTCCAGATCAAATTTTGCAAATGAAAGAGAACCAGATGACCTTTACAGACTTTTCCAAAATGAAATTTGCATTGTAAAAATAATTTACTAAAATCAGTGATTATGACAATATTTCCAATAAAAAAGAAAGTTAACATTCAAATAGAAATAGGTTCTTTACATTTATGTTCCTTTATTATTCAAACCTGTGACCATGTGATTCTCTAAAACTGAATGTGGACCCACAGTTCATAAAAATGTGCATGCTTTGATAGTAGATTTTGTTCTTGGTAAAAAAAAATTATAAAAAGAATTGCCTTGATTGCTTAAGCCCTCAATATGACAATTACTCAGTTAAATAAGGGGTAATTAATATAACACTTTAATGAGAACAACCTTTAAGGAGATAAAGGGGTGAAGGAACAAAGTAAACCAACTAAACCGCATTTTATTTTATTTTTATTTTTGTTTCGTTTTTGTATTGCTTTTTTTTTTTTTTTTTTTTTTTGAGGCAGAGTTTTGCTTTTGTTGCCCAGGCTGGAGTGCAGTGGCACGATCTCAGCTCACTGTAACCTCCACCTCCCGGTTTCAGGTGATTATCTTGCCTCAGGCCTCATGAGTAGCTGGGATTACAGGTGCCTGCCACCACACCCGGCTAATTTTTTGTATTTTTAGAAGAGACAGGTTTTCATCATGTTGGTCAACACCTGTAACCCCTACACTTTGGGAGGCTGAGGCGGGTTGTATTACTTTTTCAGATGGGGGTTTCACTGTCACCCAGGCTGGAGTACAGTGGTGTAATCATAGTTTACTGCAGCTTCAAACTTATGAGCTCAAGCAATCCTCCTGCCTTAATCTGCTAATTAGCTGGTGTATTATTCCATTTTCATGCTGCTGATAAAGATATATCCAAGACTGGGCAATTTACAAAAGAAAGAGGTTTAATAGACTTACAGTTCCACATGGCTGAGGAGGCCTCACAATCATGATAGAAGGCAAGGGGGAGCAAGTCATGTCTTACATGGATGGCAGCAGGCAAAGAAAGAGAGCTTGTGCAGGAAAACTCCCATATTAAAAACCATCAGATCTTATGAGACTCATTCACTATCATGAGAACAGTGCTGGAAAGACCTACCCCCCAAAATTCAGTCACCTCCCACTGGATTCCTCACGTGGGAATTGTGGGAGTTACAATTCAAGATGAGATTGGGTGGGGACACAGCCAAACCATATCATTCTGTCCCTGCCCCTCCCAAATCTCATGTCCTTACATTTCATAACCAATTGTGCCTTCTCAACCGTCCCCCAAAATTTTAACTTATTTTGGCATTAACTCAAAAGTCCACAGTCCAACGTCTCATCTGAAACAAGGCAAGTCCCTTCCACCTATGAGCCTGTAAAATCAAAAGCAAGTTAGCTACTTTCTAGATATAATGGGGGTACAGGCATTGGGTAAACACAGCCATTCCAAATGGGAGAAATTGGGCAAAACAAAGCAGCTACAGGCCCCAAGCAAGTCTGAAATCCAATGGGGTAGTACAATCTTAAAGCTCCAAAATGATCTTTTCTGACTCTATGTCTCACATCCAGGTAACAGTGATGCAAAGGTGAATTTCCATGGTCTTGGGCAACTCCGCCCTTGTGGCTTTGCAGGTTACAACATCCTTCCCGGCTACTTTCATGGGCTGGTGTTGAGTGTCTGTGGCTTTTCCAGGCACATGGTGCAAGCTGACAGTGGATCTACCAATCTGGGGTCTGGAGGACGGTGGCTCTTTTTTTTTTTTTTTTTTTTGAGATGGAGTCTTGCTCAGTCACCCAGGCTGGGGTGCAGTGGCATGATCTCAGCTCACTGCAACCTCCGTCTCCTGGGTTCACGCCATTCTCCTGCCTCAGCCTCCCAAGTAGCTGGGACTATAGGCGCCTGGACAGTGGCCCTCTTCTAACAGGTCTACTAGGCAGTGCCTCAGTAGAGACACTGTGTGGGGGCTCCGACCCCACATTTCCCATCAGCACTGCCCTAGCGCAGTTTCTCCATGAGGACACCACCCCTGCAGTAAACTTCTGCCTGGGCATCCAAGCATTTTCCATACATCCTCTGAAATCTAGGTGGAGGTTCATTCTTGACTTCTGTGGACCTGAAGACTCAACACCAAGGCTTTCACCCTCTGAAGCAACAGTCTGAGCTGCACCTTGGTCGTTTTCTGTCATGGCTGGAGCAGCTAGGATGCAGGGCACCAAGTCCCTAGACTGCACACAGCAGAGGGACCCCAGGCCTGACCCAAAAAACCACTTTTTCCTCCTAAATCTCTGAGGCTGTGATGAAAGGGGCTGCTGCAAAGGTCTGTCATGCTCAGAAGACATTTTCCTTATTGTCTTGGGGATTAACATGGGCTCCTCATTACTTATGCAAATTTCTGCAGCCAGCTTGTATTTCTTCTCAGAAAATGGGATTTCCTTTTCTATTGCATTGTCAGGCTGCAAATTTTCCAAAACTTGTATTCTCTGCTTCCCTTATAAAACTGAATGCATTTAACAGCACCCAAGTCACTTCTTGATTGCTTTGCTTCCTAGAAATTTCTTCCACCATATATCCTAAATCATCTCTCTCAAGTTCAAAGTTCCATAAAACTCTAGGGCGGGGCAAAATTCCATCAGTCACTTTGCTAAAACATAACAAGAGTCACCTTTGCTCCGGTTCCCAACAAGTTTCTCATCTACATCTGAGACCACCTCAACCTGGGTTTCATTGTCCATATTATATTCTGCATTTTGATCAAAGCCATTCTGCAAGTCTCTAGGGACTTCCAAACTTTCCCACATTTTCCTGTCTTTTTCTGAGCCCTCTAAACTGTTTCAACCTCAGCCTGTTACCCATTTCCAAAGTCGCCTCCACATTTTCAGATATCTTTTCAGCAGCATCCCACTCTACTGTTACCAATTTACTATATTACCCTGTTTTCACGCTGCTGATAAAGACATATCTAAGACTGGGCAGTTTACAAAGGAAAGAGATTTAATGGACTTACAGTTCCACATGGCTGGGGAGGCCTCATGATCATGGTGGAAGGGAAGGAGGAGCAAGTCACATCTCACATGGATGGCTGCAGGCAAAAAGAGAGAACTTTTTCAGGAAAACTCTCATTTTAAAAACTATCAGATCTCATGAGACTCATTCACTATCACAAGAACAGCACAGGAAAGTCCCACCACCATAATTCAATCACCTCCCACTAGGTTCCTCCCACAACATGTGGGAATTACAATTCAAGATGAGATTTTTGGTGGGGACACAGCCAAGCCATTATCAGCTGGTACTACAGACTACCACCATGACTGGCAAATTTGCGTTGTTGTTTTTGTGGAGATTGGGGTCTCGATATATTGCTTAGGCTGGTTTCAAAATCCTGACCTCATGTGATCATCCCACTTCAGTCTTCCAGAGTGCTAGGATTACAGGCATAGCATCACACCTGGAATTGCATTGTAAAGTTGTTTGCATTAAGTTCATTATACACATATAAAATGATTAATTTGTTCAGAGGTGTTTACTATTTTTTTCTTTTACATATTTCATGCAGTGTTTATGTTTTGTGTTACCTTATTTATACATATGTGTTTATATATATATATAATGGAGCTATCTCCATAATATATATAATATATAATATAATATATAATATGTAGCTCCATTACATATATATATTATAGATTTTGATATATATATATATCATAATCTACTGAGCTGTTCACTTGTGAGGCCAATTGTGTGACAAAATACTATATTTATCACTAACACCTAATTGTCTTGGGAATTAAAATTCTTAGAAAGCTTTTTTTTAAAAAAAAAAAAGATAATTGCAAAAAGGGATCTTTATTTTTTTATCTGCTACTTGTTTTTTATTATATATTAAAGCATTGGTTTTTGTTAGGTATTTAGCACATTCAGTACTACAATTCTGCTTTAGTTTTATTATTTAGTCTATTTCCTAGAATATGCAAGTTTGAGGGGAAAAATAATGTGAAATTAAGCAGTGCAGTGAGAAAATATCTTCCAAAGGGTAATGTCTGTGTCTTCTGCATGGTAATAACTTCAGTGGCAGACTATTGATTATCTAATTATGATACTTTTTAATTAAATTCTGTATTCACACACCTCAAAGGGAATGTGATCACTTGTAAAGAAATACATTCACTGTGTTTCTAGTACAAACTGTGCCTAATGTTTTAATTCTTTAGTCTAAATGGGATCCTCCGAGACAGAAGCAGTGCCGTCACCAAAATACATGCTCATATCCTCATGGTTGGCAGCCAAAGGGCCCTAAACCTTTGTTCCTTACTTAGGATTTTAAAAATAAAGTAAGCTCAGCTTCTTTTACTTCATTTAGATCTTGCCATGTGCCTCAGAGAGAATTTGTTCAACTGTCATTTTCTTGCCATCTTATTTAAAACCTGATATCACCCTAATTATTAAAATCTCCAATACTCTGCTCTGTATTTTCACATAGGATGTAAAACCTTCTTAAGATTTCAATGCCATATATTTAGTTACTATATGTATTTTTATTATCTATTGACAAGTGTCTTTTAATCTATTTTGCTTCTTTTTATATTCTAATCACTTAAGAATGTGCCTTAAACACAAAAAAAATACTCTATAGATAGTCACTAAATAATCTGTCTTTAAGTGAATATATTTAAAATATATTAATTTTAGACTTGGGTCTGAATTTGCAAATATACTATTTAGTTAAAATGATGCTATATTCTTTCCAAATAGTGATACGATATAAACGTCATAATGGCAGGAGAGTGGATTCCATTTTTAGGAAAGACATAAATCAAATTAGCAATTTATTGTTCTCAACCTTAGAAATACTTTTGATTTTGAGACTTTTTTGTCAGGATTATGCATTTCCTACCACCAACCTCTTTCCTGGAAACACCTTCGACTTGAGAGCCCCATCAAAGCAAGGCCTATGCTTGATCTTTTTTCTTTCATCCTTAGTATTAGCACTTTACCTTATTCACCGTGTTCTTAATTATTTGAATAAGAGAACCCACTTCTGAAGCTAGTACACATATAGTCATTATCAGAAAATCAGTCTTTTTTCTTTGTATTCCAAATAAAATACAGATATTTACTCGTTTTGATTTTATTGTGTAGCAAGTTTCTCAGCATCTTTTCATTTTTTTTACTATTTCTAACATAAATATATAATTGAATCCACTCCCCCATCTTTTACTTATACCTCTGCCAAAAAAAGAACATGTGATGTTATTCTGCAGAAGCAATCACCTTACGATCTATCTATAGCTATCATCTATCTGTCTCTTTTTTCAGAAATTGAAAGCTATGTTACCCTTCTACTTTACATTGCAAAGTCTAGGGAAGGGAGATAGAGCCATTGCAAGGTGACTTTATCATTCACGATATGTGATTATGATAGCAGTCATAAATGTGCTACTTAGATCATGCATACCATCTCTTGACTCTGGTGGTAATTCTCTAAGATATTAACATTACAACACCCAATTTTGAAAGCAGTGTATGTGGCTAGAAGTTAAAATAAATTAATAAATGAAAACACATATTTCATTAAATGAGACATAACGAGATGGAGGATGTCAAAAGAACTGCACATGTTCTTACAATGATCTTACAAGATTCTTCAGGAAAATATATCACAAATATATGAAAAGTTTTGAAATACTACAAATACCACTACAGCTGTATTAGTTTCTCATGGATGCTGCAACAAAATAGCACAAACTAGTGACTTAAAACACTTATTCTCTCAGTTTGGGAGTCTAGACGTCTAAAATCAGGTTGTCAACAGGGCTATGCTCTCTTTGAAGACACAAGAGGAAGAATCTTTCCTTACCTCTTTCTGGGTTCTGGTTATTGCCAACAAACTACATCATTCCTTCACTTATGGATACATCATTCTAATTTCTGCCACCGTCTTCACAAAGCCTCACCTGTGTGTCTGTGTCTAAATTTTCCTCTCTTTACAAAGATAGCAATCATCGGATTAGGGCCCACCCTAAAAAAAGTATTACCTTGTCTTAACTTAATTATCTCTGCAAAGACCCTATTCCCAAATAAGATCACATTTACAGGTGATAGAATTAGAAGTGTGACTATATATATATATATTTTTTTGCAGGAGACAAAATTCAACCAGAAATGGTGGTCTATGACTCAAAATGTCAATTATTCATTCTGTGGAAGAAATTTCAATATATTCATATTTTAGCCCTGGCTACTCTCTTTATCTCCTGTCTGGTGCCCCACTCTCTGTTTGTAGAGGTTTATGGGGATAGGGATAAAGTCATAGGGAAAAGAGGTGAGCAGAATTAGACATTCTGGCTGAAGTTTGGTTCTGGTGCTGGAATCTCTGGGTAAATTTAGGTAAAGTTGTTGCCCAAAGAGGCTACAAGCTAATTAAATTCAAAGCTGTATTTAAAGCCGTTACCAAGGAAAGGTACTAATGTTCAAAACCACTCAATCATTATAGTTGTTCAGGAGCAGACTACAGAATGAAAAAAAAAATGGAAATAAAGCCCAAAGTTGACAAGAGAGAAAAATGGAAAAATTTTAGGAAATGGAGTATGTTTATGAATTGTTTGTGACCTGTACAGCCTGGCTTTTACTTTGACCAGATATTGTCTTGTATATGAGTTGTTCATCACTATACTGCATTTAGATCTGGTAGCTCTCAAGCTATATTTTCAATATAAGAATATTTTTAAATAAATGAGCACACTGTCATCTAAATAGCAACTTATCAAAATGAATGTCATATGTATGACCTAAAAATGAAAAGCTTGATTTAATCAGTTTCTATTTTATGATTAAAAATAAAACCATGCGTTCTCTCTTCTAACTTCTATTTTCCAGACGGTTGTTAAGTAAGTTTTTTGTGTGCCTTTCCTTTCCTGTTTTCTTTCCCATTGTCCTCATCCCAAATCAGCTTTTCTGTACCTCTCACTCTGACTCTTGTAAAGGCTTGATTGACAATTAGCTTGCCAACACCAGTTGTTTTTTCTGCTCTAATTCACCCTTTAAAGTTCCACTTGAAGACTGAGCTCTCTAAAACACATCTCTGGTCAAAATCCCCTGATTAAATTAAGCTAAAAAAAACCTCTTCAGAGTGTTTCAAAATGTGATCTAAACCACTTTCCATTGGTAGTATCTATTCACTATTTATAACCTTCGTGAAAATAAACATGGCTTATGCTTTCCCTTCCTCATGCATTTACCTCCTCTTGAAATAATGTGTCATCTATATTTCCGTTTGTTAAAATCCTTCCTGTTTTCCACGATTTGGCAAGAGAATAATAATGTTTTATTGCTCACACAAATGCTGTGGAAAAGTCCATCAACACTACCCATGTATTAATCTATCCTTTAAATCAATTCAATTTGTTCTTGCAGAAATCAATTCTCACAGAAATCAATCTGTGATATTCTGCAAGTCACATTTCACATACAGGTTATTTACATAGTGCTTTGTAGTTATGGACTTCTAATCTAAGGTTTGTGCAATCCTCCATCTCACTTAATTCCTGCTATTAGTTTTAATATACTAGATTTTTGAAAATTTGCTTTGCTAAACATGGAAATTGTTTTCTCATTTTGAAAACATGATGGATTTCCTTATTCTCGAGATCATAGAGGTAGTCTTCAGTCAAAATATGAGACATACTTTGTGAATTTATATCATGAAGTGAGTGTGTCAAAGATTTGGTTAGTATTTGGCAAATACTAACCAAAAAATGGTAACAGTATTACTTTCTTACATTTATGGAAGACATCCTTATATCTACATGATGATAATGCTATATGATGAAGGTAGTTTAGTGAGGGAACATGATCTCCAAAGAATGTTTTGACCTGGTTTAAATGTGTGTCTCCTCTGAATCTTATGTTGAAATGTAATCCCCAATTTTGAAAGTGGGGCCTAGTGGGAGGTATTAGATCATGGAGGCAGATCCGTCATGAATGGCTTAGTGCCATTCTCTTGGTGATGAGTAAGTTTTTGCTCTGGTAGTTCAGCAAGATCTACTTGCTTAAAAGACTATGGCACCTCCCCACTTTCTCTTCTTTCTCCCTATCTCACCATATGCTGTGCCTGCTCCTGCTTTACCTTCTGCCATGAGTAAAAGTTCCAAGGCCAAGATGGAACAATTTGTAATGGCTTTTAGAAGCAAGGAAATGTTGACCACTTTTTCATCTTAAGGGGGATAACATTTAAATGACTAAATAGATTTCACTTGAGTATTTGAGTAAAAACATGTATTTAGAAGGATGCTTCTCTGAAAAGCACATGGGCTTAGAGTTGTAAGGAGTACTGGCAAAGGCTGACACGGTGAGTGGAGAGTGGGAAATCTGGTTGCAGGTGAAGACATGTGGAAGATGTTTCCAGTGCAACTTGTGATAAGGAATGATTACTGTGGAAGATTTATTATCTGATAATCAAGGAAAATAAGAATTACATTCATAGTAAAATTATAAGATTACTAGAGTAACATCAGGGGGTAGTGTGACAGAATTGAGATTCCTAGAAATTAGAGAACCACATTTTGTTAATCAGTGAAAGAGAAGAAACCCAAAGATCAGCCATTGAAGAGCATGCTCAGTCCCAATTCCTGCTATCCTTTCAAATAACCATAAAGATTTATTCTATAACACATACTTTACATAGACACAACCAAGTGATACAATTGAAAGATATTTAGCATTCTGTATCCAGTGCTTGTACCTTTACCTTTCCTCAAATGTAATATTCTGCAATAATTATCAGAAAGATGTTATCAATTAAAGGCTATAAGGAGGAGCATAACTCAGGCACCATGTATGTAAATAATAAAGAAATCAAATTAGATGGGTCCAAATTGATTAAAGGTGTGTGTCTCAAAGTGTCTTATGAGATCTAGAAAACAGGTCTCCTTTATATTAAAAAAATGAGCGCTATCTTTCTTCCTCCACCATACTATCACTTTTAAATACTATGAATAATATTTTTAGCTCACATATTCTATGTCAAATGTAACCAAGAGAGAAATAAATTAGCAACATACATAGTCATTACTACTGATTAGCACACACTGAGACATATGAGATCTAGAGAATATATCTCTTTTAAATTAAAAAAAACTTCTTCAGCATTATTTTCCATCCTCCACAAATATGATCATTTTGAATACTAAGAAACATATTTTTAGCTCACCTTTTCTATGTAAATCTAGCCAAGAAAAGGAGAAATTAGGAACATACATAATCATTACCCCTGATTAACTTTCTGATGCATGAAGACTAGAGAATCATTTTTATCTAAAAATCAATCACAATTTTTAATGTATTTAATAAAACCATTGTTCCAACAACTGAGAAAATATTTCGCAAAATGTCTCAAAAAGAGAGAAAGTTGGAAAAATAATAGGAAAGTGTAATATTATCTATTCTTAGACATATAGAAACAAAATGCAAAATAGTATACTGGACTGACAACTGCGAGCTTCTTCCAAAAAGCACCGGAACAATCTGTTGATCAATCAAAGGGAAGTTATGTAACCTAATAAAGTAAGGGAGAAACTAGACTGGGTGAATTTACAGTGATGTTTGTAAGGTAGGCAATGGTCTGGTATTAGGCTGCTTTTGTGACACGCTAGCTTTGACTAGGTGGACATGGAAAGTAGAGGGAGGCTGCATGAGCAAGCTGGCAGTCTTTATGATGCATCTATTTTACTTGATTCAGACCTATGCTCCAAGATCAAATATATTTATTTGGAGGTAATAGCTAAGATATTTTTGCTTGTTCTCATTTTTTTTTTTACCAATGCGGAAAGCGATTATATTTCTTTCCATTCTCAGTATTCAGCGCAAATCAGAATTAGGAGCTCAGCAATTTATTATTTACAAAAAGCAATGGGCAATTTTCTTATATGCAAAGTGAGAGCAAGACTCTCTATCCAATCAGCAGTTGTAGAGATTAAAAGTAATAACGTGTAAAATTTCTGAAAAATAGTGCTCACCAAAGTTTTATTTTATTACACCCACATGTATATACATATATAGTACATATCCTGTAGAAAAATCCATTAGATGTCGGCCGGGCACTATGGCTCACGCCTGTAATCCCAGCACTTTGGGAGGCCGAGGCGGGCAGATCGCCAGGTCAGGAAATCGAGACCGAGACCATCCTAACACGGTGAAACACCGTCTCTACTAAAAGTACAAAAAATTAGCCAGGCGTGGTGGCAGGCTCCTGTAGTCTCAGCTACTTGGGAGGTTGAGGCAGGAGAATGGCGTGAACCCAGGAGGCGGAGCTTGCAGTGAGCCGAGATCGCGCCACTGCACTCCAGCCTGGGTGACAGAGTGAGACTCCGTCTCAAAAAAAAAAAGAAACGAAAAGAAAAATCCATTAGATGTCATTTACGTTATAACAAATTTTTTTTAAGAATGATAGATATTGTAAAAATATGACCACTATATATAAGAAAAACATAAAAACAATTACTGATTATTGTACCACCCAAGATGATTATTTAACAATCGTTTTGTTGTCTTCCATCTATATCTGTATATGAATCTATCTGTAACTTATCTATATAAATATTTCTATAACCAGACTTTTAAAAATAACTGTCTTCACTTTTTCTAATACATTTCCTTTTTAAAATATATATGTATCCGAATTTTATTCTAGTTTATTTTTTTCTAGTTTATTTTGCTGCTCTATTCGTTATCACCACTGCTAAAAATGTAGCGTGTGCTTTTTTCTTTTTTTTAAATACAAATACTCTTACTATGATTATAATTTTGCCTGTATTTTGATATACATTCTAAAAAGTCTTCAAGTGGTCTGAGTAAAATTTAGTCACAGGGCATGTACATTTTCAAATAAACTAAAATTTGTCAAATTATTCCAGATAATTACAATGGTATAACTTTCCCCAGCAGCATATTAAAGTTCTTTTTGCTCCACATCCTTGCCAAAGTTAGACCCTAAAAATTGTTGTTTCTAATGGAGATGAAATTAAAGCTCATCATAATTTTTATTGAAATTTCTTATTTCTCCTGAAGTTAAACATCCATGAATATGTGCATTTACCATTTGTATTTTCTATTCTGTTGATGACATGTTTTCAACTGTTTCCAATTTTTCTGGTGAGTTGTTAATATCTTGATACTGATTTGTAGAAATTGTTTACTTATGTTCTGGTCACTAATATTTGTTAGTTGTACATTTGCAAATGTATTTTTAGTAAGGGGCTTTTTTCTCTTTTAAGATGTCTTTTCATAAACAGAATTTTATGCTTTAATATAAAAATGTATTTATTTTAAATGTTTGTGCTGCTTTTAGTGTTATTTAAGAAATACATTAACTAATCTTTTTGGCCATAGCTCTAACTATTAATTTAAATCCTTCTTTAAGCTCTAGTAACTGAATTTTTGTGTGTGGGAAAAAAGATTTTGATGCTCCCTTTTAAATAGATAATTAATTAATTGTTCCAGCACCATTTTGTGAAAATATGATTTTTTTCCAATTGCCTGCAATATAAATGTAGGTTCTCAGATGTGTTACATTGCCATATTTATCTATTCTTGTGTAAATACCACATTTCCTCATTACTGTATTTTGATAATATGTCTGGCTTTTTCGTAAGGAAATTCTATAATCTTGTGCTTCTTCAAAACATGATTAGTTATTCTTGTTCTTCTGTTTTTCCCTAGAATCAACATTTCAAGTCTCATGAAAAATTCTCTTGGCATTTTGATTAAAATTGCCCTAATTTCATAGATTAGTTCAAGGAAGAAATGACAACTTTACCATACTGACTCTTCCTACCCATGAACGTGGTTATCATTCTACTAATTAGGTCATCTATATATTTTTCAGAAATTTCTTCATAAATATTATAGAAGTCCATTGTTCGATTTATCCTTGTACCACTTATAATTTTGATTTTATTTAAATAATTTAATTTTATAAACAATATATTCTAGTGCTTTAAGACTGCAGCATATCAATGCAATTTTTAAAATTGGGCCAAAAATCTTTTGCAGTCTATTTTCATATTTAATACTCTGTACCTTTTTCCTGGGTTTCCTGAGTAGACAATCAGAATAAATAATAATAATGCTAGGCAGTTATCATCCTACTCTGTCAAGTGAATCTGACCTACATGCTTTTTAGGTTAATAATTATAATATATACAACGAACTGCATATCCATACACTTTAGTATAATTTGTTGTGAGTCAAATCACACCCATTTAGATAAATGTATAAATTTAATTCGTAATAGTTACACAGCATTGTATGCATGGTGTTGAATGTATGCCATACATTCTTTATAGATATTAACTTATTTTGTCTTCAAAACAATCTGACCAGTTAGATTTAGTTTACATATAAAGAAACTAAACCGTAGCAACTTGTTCAAAGCAACGAAGCTGGTATATGTTAGAATTAGTATGTAAAACCAGGCACGTGGGTCAGAAAGTCAACACTTCTAGCCCCTTTGTTATACTTCTTCACACTGCATATTAAATGCCTATAGAGTTGCTATGGGTACAAAGAAAAGTGATTTGTTCCTGTCAAATATGTGAGATTTTTAGACAAACACACAAGCATATGTTCTAAGAGAGATCCAAACAATGTTAGAGTGCCACATCTAGGTGAAATTTGTGGAGTAGGTGGCATTTATTTCATTTGTTGAGGATGTATTCATTTTCTGCACTCCATACCAGTATATCCGCATCCATTGCTTACTGCGAGATTTATATTTTATAGGGATGTTTAAATTGTTATAGTGACAGAAAATAAATTTAGAGGTGATAGACAATGATAGTACAATATGAAAGGGACTTTATATATAAATATATGCACATAAATTTCTCTAGATTGTGTGTGTGTGTATGTGTGTGCATGTGTGTACATAAACTTCACTGGGCTTGAGTTTTTTTAGTTACTGAGATGGAATCAATAGTCCCCTACAATTTTGAAATCTAGATGACAAAAATATTTCTCTAGTAACTTTAGTAACTCATAAAGACCAGGAATTCAAAGGTTTGAGACAGAGGAGGGCAGTAGAAAGTGATAAAAAGAACTGTCAAATGTTCACTAGCAACTCATGAAGACCAGGAATACAGAAGTTTGGGACAGAGAGAGATAGAAAGTGGGAAGAACTCTCAATTTGTTTTAAATATTTAAACTTTTTTATGTTCTTATTTATTCATTTATTTATTTTCTTTTTTTCTTCAACTTTTATTGTAAGTTCCAGGGTACATATGCAGGATGTGCATATTTGTTACATAGATAAACATGTGCCATGATGGTTTGCTACACAGATCGACTCATCACCTAGGTATTAAACCCAGCATCCATTAGCAATTATTCCTGATGCTCTCCCTCTTCTTATACCCTGACAGGCTCCAGTCTCCCTCCCCACTCATATGTCCATATGTTCTCATTGTTCATCTCCTGCTTATAAGTGAGAACATGTGGTGTTTGGTTTTCTGTTCCTTCATTAGTTTGCTGAGGATAATGGCTTCCAACTCCATCCATGTCCCAGAGAAAGACATGATCTCATTCCTTTTTATGACTGCATAATATTCCATGATGCATATGTACCGCATTTTCTTTATCCGTCTATCATTGACCAGCATTTGGGTTGATTCCATGTCTTTGCTATTGTGAATAGTGCTGCAATGAACATACATGTGCATGTATCTTTATAATAGAATGATTTATATTTCTTTGGATATATACCCAGTAATGGGAATGCTCGATCAAATGGTATTTCTGGTTCTAGGTCTTTGAAAAATAGCCACACTGTCTTCCATAATGGTTGAACTGGTTTACATTCCCACCAACAGTGTAAAGGCAGAACTATCAAATGTTCATGGTGCTTGTGCAGTGAAGAGAGTAGGTGGCACTGAATCTTACAGACAATTTGTTTGGTTTAACCTCTATAGTACTTAGTTTTCTCAACTCTAGAGCTTGAATGATTCCATATATGCTTTATCATGAATATTAAATAATATAATAAACACGTTAGAACCTGACACATTATCAGCACCTGGAGATGGTAGAAATGTAATCATACTAGAACTCACAGGACAGGAAACTTTATTATGGACAATAGATTACTGAAGGCCAAACATAGGCAAAAGTGGTAATTATTGTTGTATCAAAATGGCAGATTTGGAAGTTTTATTCAATTGAACTTGCATAAAAGACACACAGAAAAATATGGAATTGCCTGAGATTATTAATATGCTAATTTTATAGGTTTCACCTTCTCACACTTCAGTCTAAACTTCAAATTCTCTCTTCTTTGCTTTAAGTAAACCAGCCACCTCTCTGCTCCTTGATCATATTAACAATTTGCATGTTTTGTCACATACACTTTAAATGCTCTTGTCTCTGCTATAAAATGGCTAGATACTTCTTCAGGCCTGAGTTTCACATTATCTACTCCTGAAGTCTTTCTTGATTACACTGTCTAATGTAAACCTTCCCCACCAACATAATTTTCTATTGTATCACCCTACTTATTTTCCTTACCCCACTTATCACAACATAAAAATTATTCTTAACTTACTGATTATGCTTTTCTACCTTATTAAAATATAAGCTCCTAGGAGCTATTAAACTTTCAAGGCTCAATCTATATTCCTAGTGCCTAGAATGGCTCTTGAAAATAGAAATGTAGGCATTTATGCAACTAAACCACTTTATCATTAGACTGATTGAACAGAAGTTTGGTTGGATCTCTTCTAGTAGTTTTGATCTTGGATTCTCAGGAACTGATTACTTCTTAAAAATTAAGGCAACATCTATTCTGGCATGTATAGAAACAGCACATAAACCCATATTCTACAAACGTTTCTTAACTGAATTTTCAGGATTATATTTGACTTGAATAAGAAATACTTACATTCATTTACAGATAAAATTAAGGACACATCTTTCCTAAAATATAATCCATATGTACCTGTCTATAATCATGCATACATGAAATAAGTTGATAACTAGTGGACTTTTCTAATGCTTAATATTTAAGGTCACAAAATTAGGGAACAGATTTCTAATGTGGAATGCACAGAGCAATTTAACTTTCAAAAGTGCCATTGAACTTGCTTAAGCTATCTGGAATCAGCCTGTGTATCTAGCACATAATTGTCTAAACATGTTCATTTTAAAATTGGAATTCTAACACCTTACTGAAAAACATACAATAAAACTCCATTCACCGCAATGTATTTTCTTATTTAGCAAAATGAAAGCATTTGAGTTAAAGAAGAAATATCTGAAAGTAATGGGAGATAAATGGTAAGATGTGGCAGTAGGCTGAGAAAAGTAGAAAAATAAACTCCTAAAAAGGGAAATTAGTTTATAGTTCAGTGTACAGATATTATAAAATCATCAATATATTAAAGTAACACTGGAGATTTAATAAAATTCAGTGCCATCTGAAAGGGTACAGATAACTTATTTCTGGGTGATTTAAAGATAAACAATTTTAAAACTTACAATGACATCCCAGTGGGTATCTTTCCTTATATAAAGAATCTCTGTTTTATAACCAAATTAAATCTCACACTTACAATGATTCAATCCATTCCTTTGTACTTTGCTGATGGAAGAGATAAATAAACAGATCACTATCTTTTTTTAAATAAAATAATTGGAATTCATGTTAGATGTGATCTTAAGTTTTACAGGAAGGCAAAGAACTAGGAGTAATAAAATTTATCCTGAGATATATATGTATATATTATATATATATACACACACATACTTTTATTTATATTTCTGATATATATCAAGAATAATATATGTATATATCTAAATTATGTATGTATTATTATATATGTTTTATTTAGAGTTCTTGTATATATTGATGAGATATAAACAAAATACAAGTATGTATGTATGAATAATTTAGAATTATTGTATCAATATGGATTTACTTGAAGACATAACAATGGATATCTATAAAGCAAATAAGAAGTCAGCAAATGCCTGGTGTAATACAAGGACCACTGAGAAATTCCTTCTGGTTACCAAATTTTTCACCTTAAATGTTAATCTTTAAGACCCATAAGCAACTGAATCCATGGCTTAATAATAAAACTACTTTTGACAGTAAAATTTGGCCTAAGAACCATGGGCAGGGTTATTCTGGATTGTGGTTCTGTTTAATATTAGCAAATATAAAATTGGGCAGTGATAGGATGTGGTGTTTTGCCAAAGAAAATTTGGCAACAGAACCTTATGATTTTCCAGAGCTGGAATTATTTATTCATGTCCATGTTATTAAAAGCATTAAGAGATGAGGAAATTTCATTATATATCTACTAATTGCATAAAGCAATAATGGGGTCTGTTCTTGTGGTATCTGGAATTTCAGATGTCAAGGAAAACCATTTTATTTTTGTAGTTTTTGAATCGCTTCTAATCACAAAGTTTTTTCAAGTATGGAAGGAAATATTCTGCCTTTTTAAAAAATCTCTAAATTGGTCCTTCATATGGAAGGAGAAATGACAGCATTGTGTCCTTTGATCAGACTCTGGCTATACTATTCACAACCACCCACCATCAGGAGAACTTTTTATTGTGATTTCTGTTTTGTTTTCCTCCTCTTCTTTCTGAGTTAAGCCTACTGAAGCTGACTCAACCCCTGAGGAAGGAGACCTGTGAATAAGTGGGTAGGTTTATTTCACTGGACGTGGAATAGAAAAGTTACATTGACCCTGAGTCCAAGCTGCACTTTCTGAACCAGCCTTATCAGTGACAATATTAATCCTTTAACCCAATATATGGTTTGAAACTCTCAAGTTATATGGAATGTGCAGCAGGCCCTCTCCGCATAATGATCTCTTACATAATTTCATCCTATTGTGTAGTTTGCTTCTAACCAATAGAGATGCCAATGTTAAGGGAATATTGCCATCATGATTAGATTACAAAAGATTGACTTCCTTCTTGCTAGCCAAATCCCTCTCCAGAAAAATGTGAAGGAACTGATATTGACTGCATATTATGATTAATTACTTGTAGAATACATGGACCTAAGGAAATCTAGTCTGTCTCAGATGATGTCCAGGTTTCTAATTTAAGTCACTTGATAATTTTTGGTGTCATTTTAAAAGGTGGGAAATTCAGAAAGCAGATCAAATTTGGGGAAAATTTTTATAATTTTCATGATAATTTTATAATTGAAATTATTATTTGTTGTGGCTGTAGGCCTGCAAATACATTTATCCAACAGACAAATTTACATTTGAGTTTGGATTATCAAGGCTGAACATCAAGGGTAGAGATATGTGCATTTTCAAATGATGAAAATATGAAGTATTTCTGTAGAAGAAAGAAAGAGTGATAAGCAGAACAAATATGTAAGAGTTGTCACTGGAGAATAGATTTATATAGATACTTAAAATGATATAATTTTTTCAAAAATTGAAGGAAGAGTAGTGTCATAGAAGTCAAGGAAGTAAGGTAGCATGACTCAAGGCTGTGATCAAAATCATGTGTCTTTCAAGTACTGTTTTATAATTGCTTGAGTCTTTGCATACAACATCTCTGTTCATATTGTCTTAAGTTGCTTATGCTTACCTAACGGTTTGTATCCAATTTATTTGAGTATGATATTTAGTTGACATTCTAGGCATTAATATCCTTTGAAAAAGTGGGCCAGGATTTCTAGTTTAGAATGCAATATCAACAACTGACTGTACAAAACTGAACACAAAAATATGCTCAATAGAGCAGAAATATATAATAAGAAAATAATTAAGTAAGTTTATTGAAGTTGGCAGCATGAAAGATGGTGACTTTCACTAAGAAGTTTCACTGAAGTAAATAAAAGACAGAATTTAGATTATACATGGCCGAGGAGTTAATTGGAAATAAGTAAATAATGTCATCAGGAGGAGATGAATTTCATGAATCCACAATTTAAAGAAAAGTGAAAAAGTACTGTGGTAGTGGTAAATGATTAGTCATGTAGGATTTCTACACAATAGGAGAAATTTAGCTTGTTATATAGATGTGAATAAAGAATAACAGAAAATAAAAACAATGAAAATTCAGAAGAGATAGAGTCTGAAAAATGTACAAAACACATCAGATAACAGAATGGGATTCCAGAAAATAATGGATAAAATGTTTTCAGGGTCATTGGCAGAGGGGATCACATTGATAAAAACATTATTCATTAAAACTGAAGAAAAAACAATAAACAAGTTACAGTGCTAGACAATGACAGATCCATTCTTCAAAAATATAGGGCAAATTCATAAACATGATGCAATTAATTGAATATATTACATAAACCAAATATGCTTCTAATGTACTTTCAGCGAAAGAGGCTACAGGGTATATAAGTAGTACTATAAGCAAAAATTACATAAACAAGTGCTAGCATTTTAGGCAGATCATTAAAAAATTAGCTTAAACTGTTAAATTCAAGAACCCATAGAAATAATATCAGTTTAAGTCTGGTTTCTCTGAGTTATAACAGGGGGCACATAATGGCCTCCTTTGCTCAGTGAAGGGAAACAAAACAAAACAAATGACTGTGAATGTCCCTAGTTATCTGTCAACCAAGAGAAGAGCACATAAGAATAGGAATGAAAATGTTACTTTACTTTCAACCTCATTCTCTCCTTCTGTTGACAGGTAAAGAGATTGTTAACGATTATTTGATTTCAGCTGAGGCTGATTTGTCACTATTGATTCAAGTTAATCAACCTATGTTTAAAGTCAGAGTAGTATAAATCAAGGGCTGAATTTCCTCCAACTTTTATGCTAGCCATATATATGTGTCTGTATTATCCACAGAAAATTTTCTTGAACTTTAAAAGTAATGCATCTTTTAAGCAAAATTGTTATTATACCATATTGAGTTAAAAATGAAGACTATAAGAGTACCTAACACATAGGGATTGATATAAGAAAAATTCTGCTTCTGGCCAAGATTTAGAAATAGAGATTACATTAATCTCCCATCTGAACCCAATAAAAGCATAGACAAAATAAATTAGATTAAAAAAATGTTGTGCATCAGGCAACAAGGAAAAATTGTCAGAAACATAGAAACACAGGTGGAAAACTAGAACTACACACAAAAAAGTGAACAGCATTTGGTTTGAAAACTGTGTGACAAATATTATTATTATTATTAATGTATTATTATTATTTCAATATCTGTAAAAGGTCATTGTTTAAAAAATAATAACAATGTATTTTAATGTTTGTCACTTATGTACAAGTAAAGTGCATGCCAATAGCATTAAAACTGGGAGGGGAGAGATGGATGTATACTACATCTGAAGTGCAGATTCAACATCACTTACAAATAGACCATCATATGTTAAATACGTACACAATAAACCCTAAAGCATACACAAACAAAGCAAAGGATTACACTAATAAGTTAGCAAAAGAAAAGATACAAGTGTAAAACAGAAAATTGATGGGAATAGAATAGAAAAGGTGATGGATTAAAACCAATTATATTAGTAATCATACCAACTGCAAATGACTGAAACACACTAACCACAGAGATCTTCAGAAAGAAGAAAGAAGAACTAATTACATGTTTCCCATGAGATACATGTTAAATAGATTCAAAGTAAAAAGACATCAAAAGATATACGATGTTTTTGGGTAAACTGGATATTCACATGCACAAGAACGAAAATGGACCCTTATCTCAGTCTTCACAGGAAAATCAACTCAAAATCGATTAAGGACTTGAACGTAAAATCTAAAACTGTAAACCTAATAGAAGAAAATACAGGGAAAAACCCCATTATATTGGTTTGGTCAGAGATTTTTTGTATATAACCACAAAAGCACGGGAAAAGAAAGTTTTAAAAAAAGAGACAGATGACTGTATTAAACTGAGACACTTTTGTGTAATGAAGGAGACAATAGAGTGAGGAGAAAACTCACACACTAGGAGAAACTATTTGCAAATCATACATCAGGTTAGAGGCTAATATATAAGAAACACAAATTAGATAATAATAAGCCAAAATAGCCATATTTTTTAAACAGGCATTGTTTTTTTTGCTTAGGATTGCTTAAAAAATTTGGGTTCCTTTTTGGTTCCATATGAAATTTAGAATATCTTTTTCTACCTCTGTCTGTGAAAAATGACATTGGTAGTTTGATAGGTATAGCATTGAATCTGCACCTAACTTCAAACTATACCACAAGGCTACAGTATCCAAAAAGTATGGTATGGTTACAAAAACAGACGCATAGGCCAATGGAACAGTTTAGAGAACTCAGAAATATAGCCACATACCTTCAACAAAGTTGACAAAAATAAGCAATGCGGAAAGGACTTTCTATTCAATAAATAGTGCTTGGATAGCCAGCTAGATATAAGTGGAAGAATAAAACTGGATGCCTAACCTTCACCATATATAAAAATTAACTCAAAATGGATTGATTTAAACGTAAAACATCGAACTATAAAAATCCTACTAGAAAACACCATTCTGGACATCAGCCTTGAGAAATAATTTATGACAAGTCCTAAAGCAATTGCAACACAAACAAAAATTGACAAGTGAGACCTAATTAAACTAAAGAGCTTCTGCAGAGCAAATGAAACTAACAACAGAGTAAACAGGCAACCTACAGAATGGAAGAAAGTAATTGCAAACTATGCATCCAACAAAAGTTTAATATCCAGAATCTACAAGAACTTAAATAATCCAACAAGCAAAAAACAACCCATTAAAAAGTGGTTGAAAGATATGAACTAAAACTTCTCAAAAGAAGACATACAAATAGCTAACAAACATGAAAAAAATGCTCAATATCATTAATCATTAGAGAAATGCAAATCAAAACCAAAATGAAATACCACCTCACACCAGTAAGAATGAGTGTTATTAAAAGGTTCAATAAGGACGGATGCTGGCAGGGCTGCGTAGAAAGAGGGATGTTTATATAGTGTTGGTGGGAATGTAAATTAGTTCAGCCACTGTGGAAAGCAGTTTAGAGATTTTAAGTACTTTGGGAACTTAAAATAGAGACAGCTCTATCTTTTAATTTAAATACAGCCATCTCAATACAGCAATCTCTTTCCTGGGTATATGGTCAAAAGAAAAATCATTCTACAAAAAAGACACATGCACTTGTATCTTCATCACAGCGCTATTCAAAATAGCGAAGACATGCAATCAACCTAGGTGCCCATCAATGGTGGACTGAATTTTTTAAAATGTGATTCATATACATCTTGGAATACTATGCAGCCATAATAAAGAATAAAATCATGTCTTTTGCAGTGACATGGATGTAGCTGGAAGACAATATCATAAGCAATTTAATGCAGGAACACAAAACCAAATACCACATGTTCTCACTTATAAGTGAGAGCCAAACACTGGGTACTCATGGACATAAAGATGGCAACAGTAGACACTGGGGACTACTAGAAGGGGGAGGAAGGGAGGAGATAAGGGTTGAAAAACTGATTATTGAGTACCTTGCTCACTACCTGAGTGACAGGATTAATTGCACACCAAACCTCAGTATCACGAAATATACCCATGTAACAAACCTGCACATACACCCCCTGAATCTAAAATAAAAGTTGAAATTATAAAAAATAAAAATAAATAAATAACAAACAGGGAAAGGACTTGAATAACCATTTCACAAAAGAAGACATAAAAATAGCCAGCAGAAATATGTTTTAAATAGTCAAAATCTCTAAACATCACAGCAATGCAAATTAAAACCACTGTGAGATATTGCCTCACATATGGTAGACTGGCTATTATTAAAAAATGAAAAATATTTAGTGTTGATGAGGATATACAGAAAAGGAAACTCTTATACACTACCAGTCATATTGTAAATTAGTACAGTCATGATGGAAAACAGTATGGAGTTTCCTCAGAAAACTAACAATAGAGTTACCATATGACTTAGAAATCCCAGTACTGGTATTACCAAAGGAATTTAAATCAGTTTAAAAGGAGTTGTTTGCAGTCCCATGATAATTGCAGCATTATTCACAGTAGTCAAAATATATGTTAAAAAACCTGTGTCCATTAATAGACGAATGGACGTTTAACATGTCTATCTGTACACAATAAAATACTATTCAGCCTTAAACAAACAATACATTTTATTGTTTGTGACAGCATGCGTGAACCGAGATGATATTATGTTAAATAAAATACACCACGCACAGAGAAACAAAGACCACAGGATCTTAACTGTATGTGTGATCTAAAAGTTGAACTCAAAGTAGTAGAGAGTAGAATTGTGGTTAACAGATGCTGGAGGGGTATGGGATGGACAGGAAAATGACAGATGTTGGTCAATGCCTACAAAATTACAGATAGATTAGAGGAATATGTTCTGGTCTTCTATTGCACAAAGAGATGACCATAGTTAATAAAAATGTACTGTCTCTTTAAAAATAGCTAATAAAGATAATTTTAAGTATTTCTAGCCATAAAGAAATGATAGATAAGGTGATTGATGTGCTAATTACCTTGATTTTATTATTATATAATCTATATATAAAACATCACATTTTACCCCATTGATGGGCATTTGGATTGGTTCCAAGTCTACTATTGTGAACAGTGTCGCAATAAATATACATGTGCATGTGTCTTTATAGTAGAATGATTTATAATCCTTTGGTTATATACCCAGTAATGGGATTGCTAGGTCAAATGGTATTTCTGGTTCTAGATCCTTGAGGAATCGCCACACTGTCTTTTACAATGATTGAAGTAATTTACGTTCCCACCGACAGTGTAAAACTGTTCCTATTTCTCCACAACCTTGTCAGCATCTGTCATTTCCTGACTTTTTAGTAACTGCCATTCTAACTGGCATGAGATGGTATCTCATTGTGGTTTTGATTTGCATTTCTCTATTAACCAGTGATGATGAGCTGGCTAGCCATATGCAGAAAACAGAAACTGGACCCCTTCCTTACACCTTATACAAAAAATTTACTCAGGATGGATTAAAGACTTGAATGTAAAACCTAAAACCATAAAAACCCTAGAGGAAAACCTAGGCAATACCATTCAGGACATGCATGGGCAAAGACTTAATGACTAAAACACAAAAGCAATCACAACAAAAGAAAAAACTGACAAAAGGGATCTAATTAAACTAAAGAGTGTCTGCGCAGCAAAAGAAACTATTATCAGAGTGAACAGGCAGCCTACAGGATGGGAGAAAAATTTTGCAATCTATCCATCTGACAAGGGTCTAATATCCAGAATCTACAAGAAACATAAACAAATTTTTAAGAAAAACAACCCCATCAAAAAGCAGGCAAAGGATATGAACAGACACTTCTCAATAGAAGACATTTATGTGGCCAAAATCATGCTGATTAATTTATAGAACCACAATTATCAAAGAGATGGATGACTGATCAATTACCAGAACAGACAACTCAGAAATAGACAAAGATAAATATAATAAACTGATTATCGACAATTTTAAAGGAAATTCAATGGAGAAAGTAGGCTTTTCAATGCATAGTTCTGAAACACTTAAAAGTTCAAAAACAAATAAAACAGCATAATCTCATAACATACTTCATACCATATACAATAAACAAATAAAAAAGGATGATGAACCAAAGCGTACACTGTAAAAGAATAACATTTCTAAAAAATACTATAGGAGAAACTACATAATTTTCAAATATTTTAAGATTTCTCATCCATATCACCAAAAGCCTGACTAATAAAAAAATAATTTGAGAAAACACAATTCACCACAATAACATTTTCCGCTATTCTAAAGAGACTGCTAATAGTCTGATAAACCAAGCCACAAAGTGGGAGAAAATATTTTCCAATTATATATCTGAAAAAGATATTTTCTTTACTATATACAAAAATCGAAAATCAATTATTTTTTAAAATTTTAGCCCTATTGAGGTATAGAAATTGAATGTATTTACAGATAGAAATTGTATGTATTTAATGTGTACCACTTGATATTTTGTCATATGTACACAATGTGAAAAAATCACCACAATCAAGTTGATAAATATTTTTATCACCTCATGTAGTTACGCTGTGTGTTTACAAATGTGTTTGTGTGTGTAGTGAGAACACACACCTATCTACCCTCTAGGATATTTCAGGTATACAATTTAGTACTGCTCAGTGCAGTCACCATGCTCTATATTTATTTGATCTCCAGAACTTATTTATCCTGGGTAAATGAAACTTTGTACCTTTTAACCAATTCCCCCACCCTAAGCCCACGTTAATCTCCACACCGTCTTCCACAATGGTTGAACTAATTTATGCTCCTACAAACAGTGTAAAAGTATTCCTATTCTTATTCTATTACTGATTCAATCTCTATTTGTTACTGGTTTGTTCAAGCTTTCCATTTCCTCTTGAGTCAATATTGATGAGTTGTTTGTAGGAAACTATCCATGTTTTCTGGTTACTCAATTTGCTGGCATTTGTTCTTAACCGTTCCTTATGATCATTTTTATTTCGGAAACTTCTATTGTAATTTATCCTCTTTTGTTTCTGATTTTATTTGTATTGTCCCTTTTATCTTAGCCTGGCTAATGCTTCGTCAATTTTAACTTTTCAAAAAAGCAACATTCTGATTTTTAAAAATTAGTTTTCTGTTCTCTACATGATTTATTTCTGTTCTGATCTTTAATATTTTACATCTTCTGCTAACTCTGGGCTTAAATTATTCTTTTTTTTCTAGTTCTTTGTGGTGTAAATTAAGTCATTTATTTGAGATCTGTCTTCTTTTTTAACGTTGGCATTCATTGCTATTAGTAGTGCTGCAACCAAAAAGTGTTGGTAAGTTGTGTTTCAATTTGTCTCAAGATATTTTTAGTTTCCTTATGATTTTCTGTTTGGTTCAAGAGTGTGTTTAGTTTCCACATATTGCTGATTTTTTCTATTTTCTTACTGTTACTTATTTCTAGTTTCATTCCATTGTAGTCAGAAAAAAATATGTGTTATGATTTCAATCTTTTTAAATTTGTTAAGCCTTATTTTGTGACCTAATATGTGATCCATCCTAGAAAATGTTCACTGTGCACTTTAGAGGAAAGTGTATTCTTCTGCTGTTGAATGGACAGTTCTGCATATGTTTCTTAGATACATTTAATCTTTAGTGTTTTTCAAGTTTTCTGTTTATGCATTGATTTTTCTGTCTGAATGCTTTATCCTTTCTTAAAAATGGAGTGTTAAAGAGGTCTACCATTATTGTATTACTGCTAATTTCTTCTTTCAGATATGTCAATATTTGCCTTATGTATTTATGTGTTCTGCTGCTGGGTGCATATTTATTTATAATTGTCATACATTCATGATGAATTGACTATTTTATTAATATATAATGACTTTCTTTGTCTTTAGATACAGTTTTTGACTTAGAATCTATTTTTTTTCTTATATTTGCATAGCCACTCCTATTTCTCTTCAGTTACCAACTGCATGGAATAACTTTTCTGTTCTTTCACTTTCAGCCTATGTGTGTCCTTGAATCCATAGTGGATTTCTTATAGATGAGTGTATAGTTGAATTCTAGTTTTTTATCCATTCACCAGCTCTATCTTTTAATTAGATAGCTTAATCCAATTACATTTAAAGTAAATGTTATTGCTATTTTATTATTTGTTTTCTATTTGTCATGGAGGCCTTTTCTACTTATTTTTTTCTATTGCATTCTTCATTTGTGTTTTATTGTTTTCATTTTGCTTGTTTGTATTAATAGGTATTGATTCATGTTTTTCTTTTGTATAACTTTTATAGGTATTTTATTTAGAATTTCCATGGTGCTTATATGAAGCATCTTAAAGTTATAACAGTTTATTTTATTTTATTTTTATTTTTTGGAAAAAAATGATTTTTAATTTTTAAGATTCCAAAAATGTGAAGAAATTGGGATCAGCACTACTGAAAACTGAATAAGTGTCTATTTTAATGTGATAATAACTCAGCTTCACCCGCATACAAAAACCACACTTTGCTTCTCCCTCTACATTTTATGCTATTGGTGTTAGATTTAACATTTGTTTACAATGTGTATGCATTAACATAATTTAGTTATAGTTGTTTTTAATACCTTTATCTTTTAACTTTATGATGGAATTAAATGCAATTTATTTCACATCATATGCATATATCAAAATATAACATTGTAAGCCATAATTATATACAATTATGCTTTGCCATTAAAAATTTAAACAATAAATTTAAAATGAGTGATTTACCCACTACTGTTTCAGTATTACACTATTTCACTTCTGTCTATATATTTACTTTTATAAACAAGTTCTCTATTTTCACATTACTTTACCATTCTTTCATTTAAACTTTAACTTTTTTTTCATTTTTTTGTAAGACAGATTTTATGGTAATGAATTGCCTCATCTTTTGTTTATCTGAGAAAGTTATTATGTCCCTTCACTTTTGAAAAAGAGTTTTGCTGGGTATTGTGTTCTTGTTTCGCAGGATTTTTTTGTTTTGTTTTTTAGTTTCTTTAAGTATGTCATCCCACTATCTTTGGCCTGCAAGGTTTCTCCTGAAAAATCTTCTGATAGTCTTTTGGAGGTCCTTTGTACATAAGTCTCTTTTCTGTTATCTTCAAATTTGTCTCTGTTTTTAACTTTTGTCAATTTGAGTATAGCATGTTTCATTGTGGGGGTCTTTGGTTTCATATTTTTGGTGCCCTTTAGGCTTTCGGAATCTGGATATCTATACTATCCCCAAGTCTGGAAAGTCTTTAGACATTATTTCTTGAAATAAGCTATTGTATCTCTTTCTCTGTCTCTTTCTCCACGTGGAACTCATATAATTTGTATATTGGTACACTTGGTTGTATCTCATAAGTCTCTTGAGCTATCTTCACTCTTCTCAATTCTGCTTTCTTTTTGCTCCTCCGAGAGAATGATTCCCAATGATCTGTCTTCAAGTTTGATGATACTTTCTTTTCATCTAATCTGCTGTTCAGTTCCTCTATTGAACATTTCAGTTTTGTTATTGTATCCTTCAGCTCTTAGATTTCTTTATGGTATTTTTAAGTATATATTTTCTGTTTCTTCATTGAAATTCTCCCCTTTTTTGTGATAATTCTCCTGATCTGAGCAAGCATTTTTATGACTGTTATTTTGAATTCTCAGTTGGATAAGTCACATATCTCTATTTTATCAGATTTAATTTCTGGAGATTTACATTATTCTTTTATTTCTTACATATTTCCTTGTTTCTTGATTTTACTTGACTCTCCATGTTGGTTTCTGTGCATTAGACAAAATAGCCACTTCCTCCAGTCTTCACAGACTGCTCAGGAGATAACTCTCACCAATAAGGCCAGCCAGAGATTATAAGTGCCTCACAAAGCTTTGTGTTCATTAAAGCTACAGTCTTTGTTCTCAGTGGTCCCCAGGATACAAGAATATGCCAAGTTCCATAGGTTGCACAAGGAAGGTAAGTTAAAACTAGTCTCTCAAGTACTAACCATAAAATTTTAGGCGCTACATATGTAGGCCAATTCAATCTTTCCTTAGAGAGAACTGGCAACTGGAATTTATCAATTTCTTGCTCTGTACTGAGCCAGAGACAAGAGCTGTGAAAAAAAATTTTGCATGGTCATTGGGGGAGAGTCTAGAGCCTCCTATTCCTCCATCTTGCCGGTATCCAGTAATAAAATGTTTTAAATCCAAAATTTAAAAGGAAGATACAATTTTTACAGTTACCTCAAGAAAGAGGATATATGGATGACAAATCAGCAAATGAAAAGGCATGCAACATTATAGAAACATAATTAAGTAGTCATTAAAGAAGTACAAATTAGAACCACAGTGTGATACCATTACACACCTGTTAGAATGGCTATATTAAAAAGCCTGACCAGAACAAGTTTTGAAAAGAATATGGAGAAATGTAAAATGGTGGGAATGTAAACTGTCACAGACACTTTAGATGCAGTGTAGCTATTTATCAAAAAATGAAACATAATTTTACCATATGATCCCTCAGCAGATTATAAGCTCTGTTAGTGCAGGAACTATGTCTCTACTATATATATAAACCACATCCACATTTATGGAACATCTCTTAATATGCTCACAGATGTATAAAACATTTGTGTCATATGTAAAGTTTTCTTTTATTCTTCAGAAGTTATTTTTGCACTGCACTTGGAAGTCAATATATTCTGTTTTTCATTGTTGCCTTTGAAAAAAAGTGTTGTTTCTATGTACACGATGCATCTTTTCCTTTGTTTCATTCTATGATTTTTTTTTTTAACTGGGTGTCTTTTTTTTGTGGGAGGGGGACAATGCAGTTTCAATCTGATGTGACTAGATTTGATTTTTTTTTAATTTGTTATTTCCTGGTGTCAGTTTGGACTTCTTGAAGAATTATTTTTTATATTTCTCACACATAATTTTGCGTAGCGACTTCTTTTTCTCTTTATTACTTCTGAAATTATGTAGGCCTCTCTCTTTTTAATGTCTTAATCTTGCATTCATATTTTTCAACTTTGCATTTTTCAGCTTTATATTTTAATGTTAAGTTATATTATCTTTCATATTTTTATTTATTTAGCTTTATTTCATCTAATTTTTTGGTCTATTAATTTTTCAGTCTATTTTTCAATTTAATGATTATATACATCTGGAAGTTTCATTTGTTTATTATTTTCAAACTTGATGACTTTCTTTTATATAACCTTAATTTTTTTTGTTTTGTATTTATATATTAAATTATTTTAAAATTGTTATTTTTACTTTCATTTTTAATTAAACTTTTCTATTAGCTAAACTATTTAAAGTATGATTCATCTTGTTCAATTGACTCTTACTTCACTCATGGTTAATTATTTCTTATGAATTTTAAGTGTTTTTATTCTGAGCTCATCTTCAGTGGGGCTATTCTTACATCTATATTCAGACCATGTTGCTTGGTTGTGAGATTGTCTTTCAACAGCATTCTGTATTTTCTTCTTCCAGACATTCCAGGGTTCTCCTGTTAACTTTTAAATTGTACAACCAGAAGCATATCCAATTTCAAACTATAAATGAATGCAAAACAAAGACTCAAGATTATGATATCTCAGGGGACATATTTATGCTTCCCCCAAAGTCCAAACAAAAATAAGCTTGTTTTCCATATTGCTATGCTAGTAGCCAGAAATTATTTCACCATTTACAGTCCTTGAAGAAAGTGTAAGTTCTAACTTTAAGCCTCAAATTCCCAAGGCCTAATCTCTGATCTCATAATCATAAATACCCTAGGTCCTCAACATTACCAGATCTAATGGTTTCACTCTCAGCCCTGTTCCAGCAGTAGTTTACATGTTTATGACATTTTATGTCTCACTATGGATTTCTCTTAGTTTATGCGAGTCCAGCTCTGCATTAAATCTTTCATCTATTATATCTAGCATTTAGTAGTATTTAATTAGAAAAAATAACATATTCCTATCTATTTTTCCAGAACTAATCACCAAAAGTATTTCAAATTTCTCATCATTTGGGTTCTATACAGACACTAGTATTTGAAGTTGGCCATGATACACCTCTGTGGGTAGGCTTCTTCCTGCTTGTGCCTTGTAGGCACGGGGGCACCAGATATCTATTTCTTTTACCATGATATTCAGATCTTATCTTCCTCTTTTGTGTTTATTTTGTGTGTTTTCTAGCCAGTTATTTTTCTTCCAGGAATGAGAGCTCAACATAACTGGAGCATTTTGTTAGAGGCTATTAATATACCAATCTTAAAAGACAATCTAGAGCAAAATTGTTTTCACTCATCAAGATTCACACTGCATCTGCTTCCAACAGGTGTGGTGCTTTTCTCTTCCTCTTCCTGGAGGTAAGAAATAGGCCTTTAAAAAAATTTTCCCGGTGGCCTTTGTTATTCAAAAATAGTAAGTGGGGCAGATGGTATCAGAATGAATGCGTGGATTAGATTGCAAAAGATGAGCTTCCTCCTTCTAACTGGCTCCAGTAACACAGCTTGCACTGTGTTTTGTTTTAGTTTAGTTTAGTTTGTTTGTTTGTTTAGTTTGTTTTTGTTTAGTTTATGCAATAGACCTACAAGATGAGTTTGTTTCATAAGGTCAGAGTTTGAATGTTAATTATTCAATAGTATTTACAGTGAAACTTCACATTTCTCCTCCACTGTACATAACAACTAATTTGCAATAAAATAACCTACTTTATGTAGTCTCTTTGATTTAGGTTATAATGCTTAAATGACTTTGGTCTAGGAAGAATGAGCAATGGATTGAAGTCCCAAGGCATCCCATGTCCTATTTAATTTTTGGTATATTAGACTGATTTTGGGCCAATTTCAATACAAGTGTGGGATATACATTTGATAGGAAACCCCCCTTGGAAGTAGCCCTATTTCATATTAATGTATGGAAAATGTTTTGAACTTCATTAAGGTCATGTTACTGGCAATAGTCCCAGGAAGCATTTCTGGCCAGGACTAAACTTCATTTCCAGTTTCCAGGAAGGAGAAAATGACCTCCTCAAGTATAATTTTTGTAGATAGCTGCTCAACTTTTGATTTGAAGTGGTTATAAAAATCACACTCTGCTTTCTACCTTCATATTTATATCATAATTGTAGTGTTTCCTTGGTCTTTTGCACAACTTTCCAAGTTTATTTTGGTTCCAGTGCAATGGATACATTATTTTCCCTTTACCAAGGCATCTGAGGATGAAAATATATTTTATGGGGGTGCCGGAATTTAGTGAAAGTCAGGAATCCAGACATATGTTGACTCCCAGTGGAGTCCCAAGGGCACCATTATACACAGAGATACCCTTGCTAATGCAAAGCTGCCACTACTTCTGTATCTCTCAAACTTTCTCCACGATTATTTTATCCAATTACATAATGTTCATCCAGTCAAGAGCTCATCTGTTTCGTTCTCTGGAATGACAGCGCTAGCCTTGAAGCCATTTCCATTTTGGGAGATAAAGACAGGTCTTTCTAAAGATACCTTAGATACAATCTGAAGTATGAGATTTAGGGGCTCTTATAAGCCTCCTCTTATTTTACTTATAAAGGGATGTAGTGACTGAAACAAATCCATGGAGTTTCCTGATCTTAAGAAATGGTTCTGTGGAATAAAAATCTTCTACTAGACTGTCTAAAATTTTCATTTTCTCAGAATAGAGACTACATTTTTAAGCACACCATTCTGTTTTACCATTCTCTTATCTTTTAGAGAGTAGATGAGATAAAATTTTTAGTGAATGCCTTTTTTAGTTCTGTTTCAGACTGATGTGACTCTACATTGATGACTTCATCACAGTAGATGATGTGATACCCATGTCACTAAAATTTTCAGTAATCACACCAAAAATAGAGATATTAAAGCACTATATTTTGGAACATGGCACATTAGAGTTTGAGAAAATATTATGTGAAAGTTTACATTTACAATTTCATAATATGGAAGGGACATGTGTATCTTTTGTGATATCCTAGACACAGATGTGTAAATTCATGCAAAGGTCATTTTGACTTGCTTGAAGCTGCACACTTAGAGTAGTCCACTGTAGTTTGTCAGAAGCACACAGATGACACAAACCCATTTTGAGGAGCATCCTATTCCTGTCTCACTCTGTTATGAATCTATTGTTATGCCTATGTTATCTGGTGGGATATTGGGACTAGTTAAAGTATCTACTTAATAATAATTAGGTTCAATTATTTTCAAGAATTATTTGCAGATATTTGGAGAGAAAGTGAGGGAAGGGAATCAGTTATAAATCAACTTTTATGTGTTTTGGAATGCAGCTCATTTTTTTAGTTGATTATTCTCATTTTAATGTTCAACTGTTACTGATATTCCAGTAATTAAAGACTTGCTTAGTTAGGCCTTTTGCTGTGGCCTAGGAAACAGTATTAATAAGTATTAGGTTCAGTGCAAGTTTTGCAACTATGATAATTTCTCCCTTTTCCTTGTGGGCCCACAGCAATGTCAGCAACAGTGTCCATGACATTAACCTTCCGTCATTTTCCCAAGGAAAGAAAGTGATAAGCTATCACAAAAGTGAGAATGCAAATGGAGTTAGAGTCTATGAAACTAGAGTAACCCCACGAATAGCTGTGACCAACTCTAGAATCGGGACTCTCACTTAATAAGCCAGCTATTAATACATGTAAGGATGAAACTCATGAAAGACCTAGATTGAGTCCTAGTAGCCCATCTCTACTTTTTATGTAGGGCTCTCATTACCATGGCTTATGTTGTGAAGACTAAAATATAGCTTATGTTAGGTTAGTGATACTTGTTATGTTTCTTACAAAGTTCAGTGACTTTGTGCAATTCACCAAAAAAAGCCAACTTCCCTCTGAGCAGAGCTGTGGGCACTGTGGGTTTAGTAATTCTATTAGAGAATTTGGAAATTGTTGAGGACAAAGTCAAACTTCCAGAACCACATTCACATATTCAACAAAAATATCATCTTAATAGAGCTGTATGGATTTGATATGAATTAATTTATCCCATGGGAAGCCACAGATTTTAGCATCAGTGTGTGGAGCATAACTGGGTAGAGTTTGAAGCCTGCGCTTTCAGTTGGTGTGGAAAGGAGCATATAAAAGTACTAGTCTCTAATGACTATTTCCTCTCTGCATATTGTTTGCACTGTTTTCTTTAGTATGTCCGATTAATATGAAATCATGTCATTTCAGCACATTTCTTTTAGATGGATTAGAAGGTGCCACTTTTGAACATCATGCTTACGAAGAGCAACAGACAGTCCTGTTCTCCCCTAGGTACAGTTCTTTCCACATTCTTTATTTCATTTAAAACAATCAAATATAGGCCTGTATAAGGCTGGGATTATTTGCTAAATTTATCTTTTGAATTTTCCTCTTTTTGATGTCCATAAATTCATCCTAAATATTTTTAAACATTTCCAGTATTCAGTTAAAGATAAATGCATAGAAAATTTTTCATGGTCAGAATAAAGAGATGTAGTCTTATATATCTAGTGTCTATTTATCTAGATTTTAGTTTGACCTGTATTTTTAGTTTCTTGAAGTCTAGAATTCTGAAGTTATAGAATCGAATATAATGCATCAGGTTAAGAGATGGTACAGCTATAAAATGACTTCACACATCTCCTTCATTTTCTTTTTACCTCTCTCTGTGATGCCAACTGTGCAATCTAGGTAAGAGACAATTTCATAAATCCTTTGGAGTGGATTCTAGATCAGGAATCTAAGTAAATTCCTTTTGAGGTGGTCTTGACATATAAACATCCATATCAGATGGAGCCAGCCAGTTGTTATCAACAACTTATCTCCAGAACTCAGTATATATTATTTTGGTTGTCTGCCGACTTCATTTTGAATAAAATTGGCACTATTTATTTCAACCACCAAGTTGAAAATAGCCTCTTTAATAACAGACAATCTAAATGAGTAGACGGCGCTGCTTGTCCAAGGAGAACTTAGTCTGCCTCCTGAACATAGCTAAAGAGCCCAAGGTTGGTGAATCTGAGACATCATTCATAGGGGAAATTAAACCCATAGAGTTTTATTAACTTATCCTGTCATTCAGTAATACAAACTTCGCATATTAACAAATATGGTTTTTGTTTCTAATAACTTGCTTCATTTTTCATACATTAATAGTAGCATTCATTACCTCAAGATAAAGAAGAATACAAAAGTAAGAGAAAGCAAAACAAAGAAATCATTTCATGGATTTTGAATTTCAAAATAATTCTTTGAAATTTACAGCTGTAACAAAAGTTGAGAAGAGAAATGTTATATACATAACTCAACTAGAGACTTGAAGTACTCAATGAATAAAGATTATAGCTTAAAATACAGATAGAATCATATATGATTGGTAAGAGCCAATCCCCACTCAGGTCGCTTTATCAAAAAAAAAAAAAAAAGAAAAAAAAGAGGAGACCTGTTGAGTCTAAGAAAGGGCCCTAGCCCTGAATCCACTCGTCTAAATTATGAGGGGTGGGAGAAGAAAACACCTTTAGATAAGCTTAAGAGTTTGCAAATGAATGTGTTTTTTATCTCTTGGTTGAACTCTGGTGCTGTGGTCTAAATGTTTGTGTTTCCCCAAAGTTCCTAAGTTGAAACCTAATCACCAATGCTATGGTATTAGAATTCAGGATATTCAGGAGGTAAATAGGTCATGAGGATGGAGCTCGCATGAATGACATGAGTATCGTAATGAAAGAGGTCCAAGAGAGCTGCCTTTTCTCTTCTACTATGTGAGGGCTCAGCTAGAAAAACCATCTATAAACCAGAAACTGGGCCCTCACCAAACGCCAAATTTTCTGGCTTCTGGACCTTAGACTTCTCAGCCTTCAAACTATGAAAAATTTCTGTTGGTTGTAATTTACCCAGTTTATGGTATTTGGTTATAGTAGCCCAGACTAGATACCTGAAAAGGCAAGAAGCATTGTTTTTTAAGCCATCTTGCACCAACTGGAATGTAAATGAGTTTTTTGTGTGTTCAGGCAGAGAGGGCTTAGAAACATTTGCAGACGTTATTTGCTGCCCTAAAATAGTTTTAAAAAATGCATTTTTTCTATGCCCAACAATAATTCAGAAGGAGGTCAGAACTAACAAGAAAAAATATGGGGCTGGAACAAAAAGAATAGACACAATAAGAGTGAATTGCATGATTTAAATCACCTGGAAGTGTGGACAGATTTCCAGAGGATGTTATGGAGAGAAAACCAAAGTTGTCCTGTCCTGAGACCTAGCTCCACGTTATAGTAATATCATGACACTATATAGGCACCTGGAACTCACAAGGTCCATGCAAAATAGAATTATAATCAAGATGGACCAAAAATAAAGTTAAAAAACTGAGCTTAAGATTTTGCCCAAATCACAGTTAGACAGGAATTTGATTCAGCTATAGATATTCTTTTCTGTTTTACCCAAGAGCTATACTTATACAAATAATACATGACTGTAAGTTTCATATACAACTATCCATATTGAAAGTATATTTTTCTAGCTCTCTTAGATAGCTATTCAGAATGGAAGGAGAATCACGACAAGGTTTTGGGAAACTAATAAGAAAATAAAAATAAAATTAAATTAAAAAGGAAGGGCTCCAAAGGATACATATTATCCACAATATTTTTCTCTGTAGTCTTCATGACTTTTTTCTTTCTCCAATATACCTTCCAGACTTAAACAATTCAATATATTTCCAGTCTTAAAAAATTATTGCAAACTAGCCATTCCTCATAATTACTACAAAATTACCTCAAAGCTATCCAACTTTAGATGTTTGTGTGCAATTGGATGAAGCAAAAGTTATATTTGGCACATTTTATCAAAATATTTTTTAAAACATGATTGTTTATCATTTTATTTAAATGACATTCTTCCCTTGTAAAATAAGGAAAAAATTATAGTGGGGTATATAATTATACAGTTGGAAAAGTCCTTATTTTTGCAGCTTTCCATGAAAAAAATCTAATAGCCATTTGTTTCATTGGCCTTTTTAAAATCTTGTTTACTGATATTAATAGAGCCTTTAAAATATAATGTAAGGTTTCAACTTTTATTTTTTATATGTGTGAAGTCTTTAAGAGAGAAGTCATTGCATTCAAAGACATTGATAAAATTAAAGCATTCTAGGTTTCTAGGTTAATTTAAATCATTTTATGTTCCTTACAAACCCATTTAATTTTTTCTCATTGTGTATTTTCATTGTGATGATGTAATTATCACATTTTCATTGTGATGATCTAATACATTAAGCTGACCTTTTTTTACACAAAATTTTGACAAACTAGTTATAGCAAATGACTACTGGACTTGAGTGTAATTGAAGAACAACTATTGGCTGGGTGCGGTGGCTCAAGACTGTAATCCCAGCACTTTGGGAGGCCGAGGCGGGCAGATCACCAGGTCAGGAGATCGAGACCATCCTGGCTAACACGGTGAAACCCCGTCTCTACTAAAAATACAAAAACATTAGCCAGGCGTGGTGGCGGGCACCTGCAGTCCCAGCTACTCGGGAGGCCGAGGCAGGAGAATGGCCTGAACTCGGGAGGCGGAGCTTGCACTGAGCCGAGATCGCGCCACTGCACTCCAGCCTGGGCGACAGAGCAAGACTCCCTCTCAAAAAAAAAAAAAAAAAAAAAAAAGACTATTTTGGTTATTTTTTTCTTCAAGACATAATACTTGCTGGGCACTGTTTAAGTAATGAGAAAACCACAAAAAATCTTCACTCAGAAGACCACAGCCCGATTAAAAAAAAAAAAAACATAAATGAATTAGGATGAAGAATACAATGGGAATAAAGACAAGGGAGGGAAGGATTGCACTAATTATTTTATCGATTTGACTACAGACAGAATCGTTTTTAGACTTCTTACTTAGAGCAGCGGTCATAATACTTGCTGCCCTACTAAATAAATAATGGCATAGAATACATTTGATTTTATTTCTGAAGTCTAATGATATCTAAGTCTAGTCTTCATGATGGTGGCAATGACCCACTTGGAGCAACCGCTGAGAGGACCCTGGCTGCAGCGGGGGAGGCACAGCTGGGGCTGTGCACTCCAGGAAGCCAGAGGGAGCCAGGAATTGGTGAGAACCCTGCCCGCTACTGAGTTGGAGGTGTAGGAGCCCCTACTCCTGGGCACAGCCACAGCCACCCTGCTGCAGCTTGAGGCCGGCATTCCTGTGCTCTTGGGGACCCAGATAGCCCCCTGTCCTTGTTGGCTAGAAAGTGCTTGCTCCTTCTCTCTGGCCTCTCCCCACTCCCAGCTCTCCGGGGACAGCAAAGCTGTGCGTGAGCCCGGACACTGTTGCAACCCAGTTGTGTGTGCGCACCCTCAGGGCAGCACTGGCACACCAGCCCCCTGCCGCCTCAGCCGTCTCCAAACTTTGGGCACTCACCAGCTTGGTAGGGGGGCCAGGGGTTGCTGAAGGCAGCTTGGTCCTGGCCTACAGGGGCCTCATAGCATGGACAGCCTGGACACCACTGATGGCATGTTAAAGGCAGACAGGTTCCTAGGCAGGAAGCGGTGAGTCCTCAGTGAAACCCCACCTTCAAGCCAGGGAAGGCCTGAAACCTGGAAGCTGGGTTGCCAGTTCTGGGAGAAGTCCGTGCCTTGGAGTGAGAACGTCATTGATGATCATTCAGCCATTCAGATACTGCTTTTTTCAGACTCACTTGTGGCCGCCCGTAGACCAATCAACATATACTTCCTCCGTTCTGAGCACATAAAAAAACCCAGACTCACACACTTGTCAGGACAACCTCCTCGAAGAAACGAACTCTCCCTGCGGATTTTCTCTCCACCAAGAGCTACACACTCGCTGGGATGACCTGCCTATAGAGAGGGACTACCCGTTACAGGTCTCCTCTCTGCTGAGAGCTTGACACTTGGTGGGATGACCTGCCTGCAGAAAGGAGCTACCCACTATGTGTCTCCTCTCCTGAGAGCTGTTCTGTCACACAATAAAGCACCTCTCTGCCTTGCTCATCCTCCAGTTGTCCATGTACCTCATTTTTCCTGGACGTGGGACAAGGACTTGGGAATGGATGACCTGCCGAAGGGTTGAACTGAAAGAGTTATAACACAAACAGGGATGAATCATGCCCCTGCTCTCACCATGCTGGAGGCAATGAGAAGAAGAGAAGAGCTGCAGCCCTTTGTGGAGCCTAGACTAAGGAGCTTCCTGAGCCAGGGCTGTAACACTCTCTTTGGGGCTCTGTGGTTCCTGGCATCTTGCAAGCTCCCAGGTGCCTCCATGTTCCCGTCATCCAGATGTTGGTTCCCACAGCAGAAGCCACTTATGGTACATCTGATCCAGCCACAGCCTTGCACGGAGTAAGCATCTGTGGTGGCGCTTGGAGCTGCTCACCCTGCCACAGCAGCTGGCATGCCTGTCTGGGCACAGTGACTGGACCACACACTTGCTCACTCACACACCCCTTGCCACTCCATGCTTGGCTCGCTTTTGGTAGGCATGGATCTTGGTAGTGGGAGCCAAGTGCAGCCTGTCAGTCTGAGTGGGCAAAATGAGCCCTGCAGGACTGGGCAAAACTCGGGCAAAGGCACCACAGGCCACAGAGGTTTCCAGCTGGAAAAGTGACACTTTAAGGATTCTGTAATATTAATACCATCTTAATATTCAGTTATTTATGTTGGGTGAAAATTATTTGTGTATAGAAACACATCTGATTAGTAGTATCAGTTATCACTAAGTAAGTATAATATTTATTTTCTTCCAGATAATTTTCATTTCCCTAGAAAGATGTTACCATATAAATCAATTAATTTTCTCTTCTGGGTAGACATATTTGTGAGAAATGAAAGTATATGCTAATAAAAGAACTGACACAAACCCAATCTAACCCAGCAAAATGAAGTGTATTAACTGGATGATATGCAGAGATATTTACCACAGCATTATTTATAAAAATGAAAAGCCAATTAAGATTTACTAAAAGAAGACTAAATGCATGCAACAAATTTATAAAATGAAAAATTTATCACCCACAAAAATTTTTAAAATACTATCTTAGGTCATAGAGAATTTTTACAGTATAATATTAAGTTAATTTTTTTTTTGAGACAGAGTTTCACTCTTGTTGCCCAAGCTGGAATACAATGGCACGATCTTGGCTCACTGCAACCTCTGCCTCCCAGGTTCAAGTTTCTCCAGCCTCAGCCTCCCAAGCAGCTGGGATTACAGGCATGTGCCACTACGCCTGGCTACTTTTTTTGTATTTTTAGTAGAAACGGGGTTTCACCATGTTAGACAGGCTGGTCTCAAACTCTTGACCTCAGGTGATCCATCCACCTCGGCCTCCCAGAGTGCTGGGATTGCAGGCATGAGCCACCATGCCTGGCCAAAGTTTTAAGTATAAATTCAGACAGACATTAACACAAGCCATTTTTGTTAGTGAGATTAAGTATAAATTTGACTTTGATACTTAAACTTTATCATTCAAATTCCCTGTATTTGTTTATAATAAGAAAATAACTTTTTTTTTGGCTGGGTGCAGTGGCTTATGCCTGTAATCCCAGCACTTTGGGAGGTCTAAGAGGGTGGATCACCTGAGATCAAGAGTTCAAAACCAGCATGGCCAATATGGTGAAACCCCATCATTACTAAACATACAAAAATTAGCTGGGCGTGTTGGTGGGTGCCTATACTCGGAAGGCTGAGGCAGGAGAATTGCTTGAACCTGGGAGGCAGCAGTTGCAGTGAGCCGAGATCGCGCCACTGCACTCCAGCCTGGGAGACAAAAGTGAAACTCTATCTCAAAAAAAAAAAAAAAAGAAATAAAGTAAAATAAAATAACTTTTTTTTCAGTTGTCAGAAGCAAACAAATAATTCAGTCGATTTTCTGTTATTAAAAAGTGACACTGTATTCTCCCTCCTTATAATTCCATTTTTTGCACAGTAATTAGTATCTGAGTCACTACTGAAAATTCTGCATAACATGTAATTATCAGCAGTTACTATTCTCAACATATAGAAAATGGGAGAAATGAGGCAGTCATATTACAAAATTTTAAGACAAATGTCAAAATTAGATTCTAACAGGAAAATTAATCTATCAGTTATGAAATTATTTTTTCAGAATACTTTTCTTTTCACAACATGTTCTCAAGAATGATTCTTTGATTTATCAGATACAGTTTTTGGCCTTGAAATGTTCGTATTTTATGAACAAATACATTAATATAAATATCTTATTTTTTCCTCACACATCTTTTCTTTTTAAACAAAAATAAAATGATAAATAGTTTTTTCTAGCATATTTGGTCTTTTTTTATCATCAAGATTGGAGGCATTGACTATTCTCGCAATCTTTATCTCTAAATTCATTATCCCCAGGTTGTTGTCTTTTTAATAAAACTTTTACTTTTCTTCAGCTTCATGCTCAGATTCTTTCTATTAATTTGTTATTCTTGTGTACTTGTTTCAAATATTCAATAAGCAAAAAAACTACATTACTATTTATTTACATTAAATGATATGTTTACTTTCGCCACATAATTTTCTAGTCAGAAATAAAAACTGTATTTTTATAGTGCAAAATTTCAATAAAATGGTTGAGATTCATTTCGTCAGTTAAGTAAATTTATCTGCTCCATTATTCATGATATGCTTAGCTATTCTGGGGCAATATTCCAAGTATACCCTGTTATATGACACATTTCAACAGCTCTTCATCCATTTCCTACATTAGATATTACTCCATCATAAAAGTTTCTTCTGGAGATCTTGAGAACCACCCTGAGAACTCTACCCTTCACAAATCTTTGAAGATCTCAGTAAACATGTGATTTGGTTTCTAAATGAAATCTAATATAATCCAGTGGCTTATCATAGACAGACAATCCAAAACAAAGGTAGAGAAAAGATGTAGAATTTTTGAGGGAGATTGAGGTCTCATCATGTTTCCTAGTATGGTCTCAAACTCCTGGCCTCCTGTTATCATCCTGCCTCAGCCTCCCAAAGCTCTGGGATTACAGGTGTGAGCCACCATGCCTGGCTGAAAATCAAATCTTAAGGAGATATGATGGTCACTTAATCAGAAAGTAATTTTTCTGTGATTTCTTTTTAGCCTCTTTGATACTGACAAGTTCCAATCTGTGCAACATAATGGTAATTACTTGTTTAACTGCTCTATGAATACCTATAATGATTATTAATCAAATGAATTAAAATAGATAAATATAGATATATACATATATATCTACAATATATTAACATGGAGACTTTTTAAATCTCAGGTCACGTATGAAAATTGTAGATCTAAACTTGCTAGGTCAGTGTTCAATAATTATTTACTTAGCACCTGTTACATGTCAGGCAATGTTCTAGAGATTGAGAGTTCAGCAGTCAGTAAGAGAGGCTCAGGCTTATATATTATGGGAGACAAAGAGAGGGAGAGAGAAAGCAAGCAAACAAGATGAGTACAGGTGTTGATGTACATTCAAAATAAAATAAATAGGGTGATTGCCTACAATTGATATGAGATGGAGAGAGAGGTTCTGCCTTTTAAAGGGTTTCTGGAAAGGCCTAAGAAGAAGTATTCTTGGCCTCAAGTGATCTTTCCACCTTGGCCTCCCAAAGTGTAATCCAAAGGATTACAGGTATGAGCCACCACCACCAGGTTTCTTGTAAGAATACTGTCAACAGTAATGACAGTAACAATGACATTTACAATAATGTTTAAAGAACTTTTTTATATTTAATAAGTACATCATTATTTCCATTGTGTGAGTGTAGAATAAGGTTCAGAAGATGTACTAGTCCAGTTCTCATGCTACTATAAAGGACATCAGGAGACTGGGTAAATTATAAAGGAAAGAGTTTTACCACAGTTTCACATGGCAAGGGAGGCCTTGGGGAACTTAGAATTATGGCAGAAGGGCCAGCAAACATGTCCTTCTTCACATGATGACATAAAGAAGTGAAAGTAGGGAAAATGCCAGATGCTTATAGAACCATCAGATCTCATGAGATTAATCATTATCACAAGAACAGATGGGGGAAACCTCCCCCATGATTCAATTATTTCCTCCTAGTCCTTACCACGACACATGGGGATTATGGAAACTGTAATTCAACATGAGATTTGGATGGGGAAACAGCCAATCCATATCAGAAGGCTTAACTGACTTTTGTGGCCCATGCAGTAAGTAAAAATTATATTTTGGAAAATGAGCACTCAACTGTTTGCTTTGAAAACCTAAACTTTTAATTGGTGGTCTTTAATGCTGGATGAAAATTAGAAGCCCTCATAGAGCTTAAAAAATTACAATACCTTTGTTCCAAGCCAGATAACTGAAACACACCTTTGCAAATGGGTTCTAGTCAGTGGTTTATTATAAAAATGTTCCAAGTAATTATAATGCACGATCAAAACTGAAAACCACTGACTTATTTACACAATAATTTGTCATTACTTACCATTAACATTAACACATAACATATATTGATCTCAAGTTTCATAAATAAACTATTACAGAGAACTTTAAATTTGACACAGAACTTACCACCTTGTTTATTCATGAATTTTTTAAAGCATGATCTATTTTTCTTGGTTCTGGTAAAGTCTAGGAATAACTATATAAATGAAGCATATTGTTTTCCCTGATTGTTTTCCCATTTTAACTTCAACTCTTGCTTATAAGACTGTCAACTGTTCAAATTCCAGTAGTTTAACGAATATTGACTTAGTTATATAAATAAAAGTTATTAACCATAAAAAAATTTATAAATTCAATCTGTAGGTCTATTATCTTCTATATGCAATTGTTGAAAATTAAGATACATAAGGTATGTTTCTACTTACCTCAATGATTTTGATTTTTTATCAAAAATCTGATATAATTTTGTATATTTTCCTATTGCAAAAATATACAGTCATCCCTCATTGGGGTATCCACAGGTGACTGGTTCCGGGACCTCTCACGGATACCAAAATTCATAGATGCTCAAGTCCTTTATGTAAAATGGGATATTTGCATATAACCTCCACACATCCTCCCATATGCTTTGCCAACTCTAGATTACTTATAATACCTAACATAATGTAAATGCTATGTGAATAGTTGCTGTACCATATTTTTTAGAGAATAACGACAAACACAAAAATGTCTGCATATATTCACTACAGGCACAACTTTTTCAATTATTTTTTATCTATGGTTTATTGCATCTACAGATGGGGAACCCACAGATAGGAAGGGCCAACTGGACATAAAAACTGAGAACTGCTAAGGAATGACTATGAAGTTTATTGAGTGTTTCCCCCTTTAAGTATATTAATCCGTATATTAACTTAGGATTTTTATTAAGAATAGCCAAAAAGCACACAACCTGTGGGGAATATATTTTCCTTAATCCTCCTACTTTAATCCCCACATCACTACTTTTCTGGCTACTTATATCTGGTTTCAAATATTGATTTTTTCAGCTTTTCGTTTTGGGTTTCAAGACATAATATATTTTTGTGTTTGGTGTTTCCAATTTAATACCTTCCTGTTAGAGTAGACAGAGTGATGATCAGAATAAATACTCCTCAAAAAAAAAAAAAGAAGAAAAGAACAGAAATACTCTCTCAACACCATTAGCTTTCATTACCTTTTAACGTATAGAAAAGGTGAATTAAATTGCATTGATTCAATAAATAATTATACTTAAAAAATCTGTTGATTAATTATAAACTTTATTTCTTACAAAGTGTTCTAATATTGACCTTACTTCCGAAAAAGTAAAAGTCAATGACACTGGTTTTCAATCCTTGGGCTAAATTATGCAGTGAGTGTAAAATTGCCCAATATTTCCTAATAAAGCCCACATTTTCACAATATATTATGTATCCCCTAGAGTACATAGAAATATATTATTTGAAAAATAACTTTATTATAGGTAAAAGTTCATGGAGCATGAGGCCACAAAGGAAAAGTTTAAATATTTGATGCTTATTAGTAAATCATGGTGTGGTATTAGATTAGCTGGCACATCTTGGTCTTAGACTTCCTTTCAGTGTATGGGAGATTCCAATTCTCATTTTGAGTGCTTTTTATGTGACTATTTAAAATCAATAAAATATGTTGTCTTGGTTATACATAATTCAATCATATTTTCATTTGGATCATTTAGTTTGTAAATGACAAAGTAATCTTTAACAATCATAGAACAAGAAAACAAGAAGCAAATTAAGGATTAAAAAGTAAAATCTTGATTTAATCTTTCTGCAATGTACCTACAGTTATTGTATCTATGTGAAACATCATGTTGTATATAATCATTGTCATTTAAAAAATAAATACAATTATTTGTAAAAAGCAAAACCATGCCAACAGCTGTTATTCATTTGAACTTTAAGAGCAACATGAGGTAGCTCTTTTCCCAATCTGCTGATGTCTCTTATGCCGTGTTTATTATTTGCTTGTTTTATCTTCCCTATAGTAGTTTTATTTTCATTTGCTTCCTTTTGTGTTTTTCTCTATGTAAAAGAATTGACATGGTTTCAGGCCGGACGCAGTGACATTTTGGGAGGTCGAGGCAGGCCGATCACGAGGTCAGGAGATAGAGACCTTCCTGGCTAACATGGTGAAACCCGTCTCTACTAAAACTACAAAAACTTAGCCAGGCATGGTGGCATGTGCCTGTAATCCCAGCTACTCAGGAGGCTGTGGCAAGAGAATCACTTGAACCCAGGAGGCAGAGGCTGCAGCGAGCTGCACTACAGCCTGAGCGACTGAGCAAGACTCTGTCTCAAAAAAAAGAAGAAATGGCATGGTTTCATTTTACATCTTCAGCCACCAGGGTGCAATTGCTTTAGCTCTCTCTGCCCAAAATTTATTAAAAATCTTTGTGCTCTAACTTGCTTCAGAAGCCAAAACTTGTAGAATTATGAAGGCCCTCATATTTATAAACAAATCATACATTCAGTTTTACCTGAGATATTTGAAGTCTCTCTATATTTTATCATTTAATCATTAATAGCATGTATTAATATATACAAAAGGTGAATTAGATTATATTGATTCAATAAATAATTATACTTGAAAATCTGTTGATTAATTATGAACTTCACTTCTTAAGAAGTTTTACACTCCTTACACTTTCAAAATTGTCTAGTTTAAATAATAAATTATAAGTTCACCCTACATAGTTACCAAGTGCTTGGGATGAGAAAGCTCTTGGAATAGAAGTGCTGGGCTGACAACTTTAAATATCTACTAGGATAACTTAAAATAACAAGCAATTTTTAGGCACCTACTGTATTCCTTAAAAATTTCTTTTGGCTTTTCTTTCCCAATTTGGATGAATAAACTATATTTTACTTCACGGGTTCTTTTAATTAACATTCTTTACCTTATCCCATTTTGCATATCACATAGCACATCACAAAATGCTGAAAAAGTCAAACATCAGGGAATAGCAGAGCTTCTACTTTGATTAATCAAAAGTGCCAGATATCATAGGCCTTTTTTCTAATGTTATTGGCATTCTTTAACATAGTTAGGACAGGAAATTAAATTATCTGATATAAATTCTGCTGCAGCTTAATAGACTAAGAAAAAAGGAAAAAGTAAATGAGGGATAAAATGCTTATAAAAAAGCATTTGCTAAAGTGAGTATGGATTAAGAAAAGCAAACCATTATCAACAAGCATCATTTTAAAACATTACAATGACATACTTGCTCTTGAAATTTGACTGGAATTCTGCTGAAACCCTTTATTCTCTAGCTACAAGCCATTCACTCTAATTTCGTCTTCATTTAAAATAGCCATTTTTTCTCCTGCAAAGTATGCAGTAGTTATGTTCCTAAGTATGTTTAAATGGCATGAATGTACAGCCATGCAATGCAGAGCTTTTAAAAAGGGTCAATAATGACAATTTATTTACCAATTCTGATGATTGAACGTGAAGCAATAGAAACCACAGACGGAAATTGTTGTCAGACAAATAGGGGCTTTTGCAAGAATGAACCTCCATTGCAACTACTCCAGGCTAACTTCAAAAGTGTCTAAAGAGCAATTGGATAATAAGGAGCAATTATAGATCAAAATTGTCTGTATCATTCTGCCATCATGAACATGTCATTGAGAAAAATATATAAGGAACAAAAATACAGCCATGGCAACAATTAGACAGTCTTTATCCTATGCTGCACCATCTAGGAGCATTATTTTTTTCAGAATATAGAAATATTTTTCAAGTTAACACACTAAAACCCTATGAAAGGATTATATAGTTATTTGATGAAGACTGACCATCAGGCAAGATACTAGTTGCTTATATTGTGTCTAGGCCTTGGGAATCACTGTCTTAGATAAAAGTACTCTTGATAACTATTTATGACAAATAAAATATACGACCTGTGGTAGATTGTATAATGGCTACAAATTCATTCCATCTTTGTGCACATCTTCCTTTGTATTGTGACTTTGCAGCTCACTTCCTCAAGAGGTACGATACAGTGCTTCCCCACTTGAATTGGATGTGGCTGATGGAACATCAGCATATGAAACACAAGCAGATACTGAAAATGGCTTGCTCATTGGTGCTTTCCCTCTAACATTGAGCTTGGAAATCTGAGACCACCATCTATAGCAGCACTGGCAAAGAGGCTAAAGATGAGAGTTGAAATGGAAAAGATTCATGCTACTAATCTGACAGTTTTTAATCACTAGATGTCTGAGCGAAGCCATCCTTGATGAAATGAAAGAGTCTAGGAAGATCAGAATGCTGAGCTAAATATTATGATTGCTTTCTTAAGCCAACAGAACTGGAGGAACTTGTTAAATAGCAAAAGCTAACTTATACATCATTATACATTAAATTATGAGTGAACCATCTATATATATTGCATACGGCATGGATCCAACCTTTCTCAACATTTGTTTGTGTATTTGAAATTTAATGTCAAAAGATCTTTCAATTACCTTCAGATGGTACCATATATATTTGTGCATTGCTGATTGAATAATGCAACATTAAAATTTAATTATTATTTGTGTATATTTTTATATACTATTATACGGATGTCCCTGAAATATTGGGATTATTTGTAGACTATTGTCTCAATTCCATAGCACATAAGGAATTAATTAGTTTAGAAATGGGACTTATAAAATGGTTAACTATGAGAATCTATTCCTTTTTTATATTTCCAGAAAATAAATTATCTTTGAGCACCACATAACAGATAAAAATACTGTTTTGTATTATAATTCCTTTGGATGAAGTATATATATTATTATTGTTGTTCCTCTTTTTCTTCCTTGACACCTAAATAAAAGTAAGTTTTTCATGGAACTCATGTTGGAGTTGAATAAGATAAAAACAGTTACAGTGCTTTATCAGATGTCTTCTTGAAACATTCATTTTTAGTAAAGTATGTGCCTGACCCCAAGATAAAGTTTCAACAAACAAATGGAGGAAATTTTACATTGTCCCACCTATGCTCTTAAGAACTCAATAATAACAGAAATATGATTTCCAAAGTAGAGTTTAACATTAAAATATACACATATTGTTGGGAGGCCAAGGCTGGTGGATCACGAGGTCAGGAGATTGAGATCATCCTGGCCAACATGGTGAAATCCATGTCTACTAAAAATACATAATATTAGCCAGGCGTTGTGACGTGCATGTGTAGTCCCAGCTACTCAGGAGGCTGAGGCAGGAGAATTGCTTGAACCCGGGAGGCAGAGGTTGCAGCGAACCGAATGTGCTACTGCACTCCAGTGTGGGCGACAGAGCGAGACTCCATTTCAAAAAATACACACACACACACACAGACACACACGCACACACACACACATTGGATCCGAGTGGTAACATGTCAAGCCACTGTAAGTCTTGAAATTGACAGGATTAGAAAAGTTGACTATAACCAAATATAGTTGTATTTATATAACTTAAATACAATCTCTTTCAGGATAAAGAAAATGTGGTACGTATACACAATGGAATGCTATTGGGACAGAAAAAAAAGAATACAATTATATCATTTGTAGCAACATTGATGAAACTAGAGCTTATTATGTTAAATGAAATAAACCAGGCACAAATACCTTATATTCTCATTCATATGAGAGAGCTAAAAATGTTAATATCATGGAGATGGTCAAATGATATCAGGGGTTGGAATATCAGAGGCTGTCAAAGACTTGTGGATGAGACTCTGGAACAAAGAGAAGTTGGTTATTGGGACAAACACTCAGATAGAAGGAATAAGTTCTAATGTTCGATAGCAGAGTAGGGTGACCATTGTTAATAAGAATGTATTGTATATTTCAAAATAGCTAGAAAAGAGGACTTGGAATGTTCCCAATGCATAGGAATGGTAAATACTTGATGGACACCATAAATACCCTGTCTTGATGATTACACATTTTATGCATGTAATGAAATATTATATGCACCACATAAATATATATAAACATTATGTATCATTTAAAAAAATAAATAAAACCATCTCATTTAGAGAAGAGGTTTCTCTTCCCATGGAAAGGGAAATTGGAACAACACAGGGAAATATCAAGTGTGTCTATGCAGACATTCAAAGGGGAGAATGTGCCTTGGCCTAAGAACAAAGACTTTTATGCTTCAAAGGCAGATGTGTAGATAATGTGGAGATAGATGTGTGAGGCTGCCTGGGCCAGATTTCATAAAACAGCACACCATGACTTACACTGCTAGTTCTCAGAGCATATTGAAATAGCTCCAATGAGCATTCGACTTCCCATGCAGCCTGCACACAGTGAGAGATTGTATCAACCAGATGGTATACAAGTGTAGGCTTTTGGGCAGTGTTATTTTTAAAATTAATAAGCCATTGTTCTAATTATAGCTGAATTTTCATTGTACATTTCCTGTTATTGATATGACAAAATACCAAGTTGACAGGTTTATCTCTTATTGTACTTAGAGAGATCGATATTCTGACTTCATATTTATTGCCTCTGAACTTGATTGTTCTCAGTTATCCCCTGAAAAATGAAGATATATTGAGTTTGTAATCAATTCATGTTTCTGACTATGTATATGGATTGTCATTTTGAACTACACTGATTCAAAACAGAAATTCCAAATTTTGGAGTTATGAGAGACTCTAAGAAGCATCTCCGTATTCTGCTTTGATTTTTTTCTTTTAAATTATTACATAGCAAAATTAAGATAATTGCAGCCCTAGCATTTTAATAAAGAATTTTATTATTTATTACAAAACGTTTCTAAAAATTCCTACCTGGAAAGGCTCTTGATTCAGAAGATTTAGGGTATAGGGGGTACTTGCATTTTAAAATACTTCACAGGTTGTGTTAATAGTACAGATAAAAACAAATGGTTTATTAAGTTTAAAAAGAAAGTAAATAAGATCTATCATTAAATGTTTTATCGTGAATATCTCATTTAACATTAGCAAACTGATCTATACACACGGGAAAATCCTCTGAAACTTTAAGAAGATGAAGAGCTAGAAGTCAAACACAGCCTTCAGGGGAGAGGACAGTAGCTTATGCTGATACTTTGGTTTCCTATTAGAGTTTCTTTCACAAGATGTTTACGAAGATTCTGTATCCAGTGCTGTAAGTGGTTGTGTCTCCTGGGAGACATTCTCAGTATAAGAAATGTTAAATTTATCAGGATGTTGCATCTCACTTCCCCTGAGAAGCAGTGGTAGCAAAGCTAGACATCTGCTTTAAAAAAGAAATAGCTGTAGAAAAACCTTCAGAGAGAGGTGATCTTTGGGGACAAAACAATTTTGTTGTTATAGCTTGATTTTTACCTTTGTTCTAATTTAAAATGCAAGTTTCAACACATGCAGCTGAAAATGTCCCTAAACCTTTAGCATACCTTTACTTTAAGAATCAGAGCTTCTGTCTCTTCTTTTACTTCCTAAAAAAGCGATAATCTTAATAAAATGAGTTTTATTGTAATCATAGTTATTAAAATATTCTTTTTTTAGGATTTTAAGATGTTACAATTGCGGCATATAAAACCAATACATCATGATGGAATTAAATAAATAAGCACCTCTCTGTATTTCCCAATGCAGGCTTATAAGTCAATTAGTACTATATAGCAAGCGTTATGTTAGGATATTCAGAAAATCATAGGTCACTCACGGTGTGTTACTGTAATGTACAGTGGTAAAGATCTTTGGCTCTGAAGTTAACCAATGATAGACTCAAGTTCCAGATTTTACAACTCTTATTTGTGTGACATTGAGTGATATACTTAACCTCATAAACTTCATTTTTCTTACTTGAGGTTTAGAGATAATGTTGTGGGAAGTAGATGAGGTAACACATAAAGCACCAAGCTTGATATATGGCATGCACTAAATGCTCAATAAAGGCTAATTAGTATTTCTGTTATTATTATTATTTCTACCACAAGATAGGTTTATGTAGGAAAAATAAAGGTGAGGCTGTATACGGATAGAAGAGTGAAAGAAGTTTTCTATATATGAAACTGAGGCATTTGTACTTTAGGCTGAAGGGGACCATTCTAGATGGGTTCATAAGAGTGTTGATCAAATGTGTGTGCTAGAAAAATTATTTTATTGTTTCTGGATAAGATGATATGTTTCACAGGCACTGGTGTGTCAATCTTGACTTCATGCTGAATAAATTCACACACTGCTAAGATTCCTATTTAGAATGATGAAGAGAATATTGAATTAGGTTTATGCCTGAATCAAGAGTGGTAATAGGGACAGATCTTAGGCATATGCCAGGGAATTTAAGAAATTCCTCTTTGATATTAGAGTGGTTCAAATTAAAAGAAAGCAACAGAAGTTCACTCCCAACACCCATTTGTTGCAAAAGTAGAGGACCCAGATGGATATTATTGTAATCATGTGTGATTCGCAGTTTTACAAGTACCATAATTTCTAAGTAGTGAGGAACATGAAGTAACTTGGTAAGTATAATGCAATTACCACAATGTGAAAAGAAATAATTATGATTTCTATTGGTGACAGTGTAACAGGTACCACTATATTATTCTACTCTTTTGCCTATGTTGATAATTGAAGGAAATATTATGTTTTAGTAAGAGGATATTGAAAATAAAAATGTAATAATTTTTTTCTTATGCAACTTCATTGGTCCCCTGAATTTTATCTGCAGGATACGTGATGAGATGATTGGAAGCAAGGTCACTGTACTGCATAAAGCCAAATGCAGTTAGCTTTCCATTTCACCATCCACCTAACTCTCTACATTGAGTGTAATGTTTGGAAAGGGATTTTTTTTTTTTTTTTTGAAAAGCCAGTGAAATTTTACAATTATTTCTTCAGTTTGCACATAACTAAATTTGTTCATTCATCAGCGATTTCTTTTCATTTTCTCATAGAAGAAAGTTACAAGGAAAATAAAGGGGAAATAGATGGAGTGTTTGATGGCTATTTTATGTATAACGAACCTAAAGATCTGTCTTGTTTATAGACATTTGAACGGAAATGTAAAGGAAATAAGTGGATCTAAAATGAAGATATGTGGTGAATATCTCTCTAGTCAGAGGGACTAGGATGTGCAAAGTACCTGTGGCAAAAGTATAATTGGTGTGTTTTAGGAATATCTCCAATGACAGGTAAGCTAGGACATGGGGCACAGAAAGACAATAGCAGAATAGTAGTAGAATATTAGAAAATCATAGAATATGAGTAGAAGATGAAAGTAAGAGAAGTAATGGGTGCATATGTGTGAGTGTGTGTGTGTGTGTGTGTGTGTTTGTGGATGATGGGGATGGTGAACATTACATTTAGGGCCTCAAAGGTCGTAAAAATGGTGAATAAAATCCTTAACGAATTGGGAAGTTCTGCTAATGAATTTGATACAGAGAAATACCATAGTTTATTTTACTTTACAGTACTTTAGAAGTACCATCCTTTACTTTACATTTTAATCACTTTGCTTGCAATATGAAGAGTTGACAATAGGTGAGAAAGGAATAAAGAAAAGAGAACATTTAGGCTGGGCGGGGTGGCTCACACCTGTAATACCAGCAATTGGGAGGCCAAGGCGGGTGGATCACGAGTTCAGGAGATCGAGACCATCCTGGCTAACATGGTGAAACCCCGTCTCTACTAAAAAATACAAAAAATTAGCTGGGTGTGGTGGCACATGCCTGTAGTCCCAGCTACTCGGGAGGCTGAGGCAAGAGAATGGCGTGAACCCGGGAGGCAGAGCTTGCAGTGAGCCAAGATCGCGCCACTGCACTCCAGCCTGGGCCAAAGAGCGAGACTCCGTCTCAAAAAAAAAAAAAAAAAAGAAAAGAAAAGAAGAAAGAAAAAAGAAAAGAGAACATTTAAAAGTTGCTGAAACAATTCAGATGAGAAATGATAGCTTAGGTGGCAATGGTGCTGAAGCTTACAGATGAAGGAATAAAGCTTCCATTTACTGATGTAGGGAAATTTGAAAGCAGAGTAGCATCTTTAAAAAAAAAGTGGGGTTTTGGACAATTAATTTCATATTTCATATGCTGTTATGAAACAGCAAAGACAATTTTGGTAATTCAAAATCATTAGATTCTTTTTGCTGTATGGTGTAACCTTCTAATGAAGGCAGGTGAAGGATGTGAGGCTGCATTCACTACAGTGTTCCCTCCAGATAGTGTATTACAAAGAACAAAATTCTCAGGCAGGATTCTGTCATGGACACAAGCATTTGTTAGCAGATGACAAAAAGTTATCAAAGAGTATCAATTCTTTGTGTGTGTGTGTGTGTGTGTGTGTGTGTATATGATTTCTAATCTCGCCTTGTGTAAAATGTTATTTAAGACAAACAAAATACTATTCTAGATGCCAAATTCAGCAAATCTCTTAGTCAAAGTCAGGTGGGTCATTTCTAATTAATTTTCAGTAAACAGGTCCATTTCCAAAAGAAAATCCCAAGAGCCAGTTGGCTGGGAAAATCATGGGCTCTATTATCATTTTCAAGAAAATGAAGGGAATTCTTACATTATTATCCATATATAGCTTTAGAACCACTAATTTTATCACAAAATGCGTAATTCTGGGAACCATTATAATTCCAGAAACTTCATGTAGTTTTAATCTCACACATAAATAGTTACTTTGACAAAGAACAAAATGGACACAACTTATTAGTCATGTGGAATATGGAATTGTGGAATTCTCTTAGAAAAAGCTGCAAATTGGCAAAAGTATATGAAATGTAAAAGAAAATTTAACTAATAAGGCAGGCTCAGAAGCTTTAAGGTACAACTAATAGGACTTGCAGAGTAATTTGGAGATGAAGAAATAACAGATATAATAGAAGAAATACAATAATATATGAATTACTTAGAACAATCTTTCAAAAAGGTCACAAGTAGATTACTTGTACATGAATAACTTTGATATCTTCTTGGTTTTTTCAAAAGATAGTAGATCAACAACTTCAAACTTGTAAGGAAAGTTTAGTTTGAGTCTGGATTTCATTACCCAAACAATTTAACATTTACATGCAAGGGCAGGATTAATATAATTTTTAGACTTTGCTTATTCTAAATTGTTAATACCCACATCATTTTGTCATAATTAGAAATGATAAAAATTAAAGAAGCAACATTAGCAACATTTCTAGATATGATTATCTACCAGAATATTTAACAGAATCACCTGAAAAACTTACTAAAAGAGCATCAACACTCAAATCGTGTCTATTCCACATACGGTGGTTCACAGCATGCTACTCCAAAACATGCCAGTTTGGCATATTGACTACTTTGAGCTAAAGACACTTGTAAAACAGCAGATGCAAGAGGGGCACTCTGACCCTCTCTTTTCTTTCCCTAAGCAGGAGATAAAACTGCCATGTGAAACATGAGCTCCCTACACCAGAAAGAAAAGAATATTCTCATCACCAGAGGCAAGCAGTTAAGGCCAAAATCTGTACAAACAGGCTTTGTTAAAATAACCTGTATCTTCCTTTCTCTTTTTTTTTTTTTTTTTGAGACAGTCTTGCTCTGTCGCCCAGGCTGGAGTGCAGTGGCGCCATCTCAGCTCACTGCAAGCTCCGCCTCCTGGGCTCACGCCGTTCTCCTGCCTCAGCCTCCCGAGTAGCTGGGATTACAGGCACCCGCCACCAAGCCTGGCTAATTTTTTTGTATTTTTAGTAGAGACAGGGTTTCACCGTGTTAGCCAGGATGGTCTTGCTCTCCTGACCTCGTGATCCGCCCGCCTCGGCCTCCCAAAGTGCTGGGATTACAGGGGTAAACCACTGCGCCCGGCCTCCTGTATCTTCCTTTAATCTTTTACTATCCCACAGTTACTACTGTTTGTTCAACCTAGTGTGTAAGCACTTAGAACCAACTACTTTCTGTGTCTTCATTTTCCTCTGAAGTTTCTCATGTACAATCAACCCTCTGTAGCTGCAGGTTCTGTATTCAACTGTGGATTGAAAATATTTTAGAACAGAAACAAATATAATAATACAACAATTAAAAATAAAATGAATTTTAAATGCAATAGTATTACAATTATTCCTCGGCCTTTACATTGTATTAGGCATTATAAGTAAAATATAGATAATTTAAAATATATGGAGGGAGTGTGCATAGGCTACATGCAAATACTACACCATTTTATACAAAGAACTTGAGCATTCTGGGATTTTCGTGTGGGTAGGTAATTGTGGAACCAATCCACCTGTGTATATAAAGAGATGGTACATGTAAAAAAATTAAATAAAAAAATTATGCTTTTTTTCTTGTTAATCTGTCTTATTTTGTGCTAATTCTTAGTCCCAGTTGGAGACCCTAAAAAAGCTTTGCATTTCCTGTACATACAACATCATTAGCAATTTAGAATGCTTAATGGCAAAGCATTTGTTTTATAATAGCAATGCTATCTATAAAAGCTAGGCCTAAAGAAAGTCATTCAAGACTCAAATAACAGAAGGTAAAAATTTACTGGTAACTAACAAAAGGGTCTCAAATGAAATAAAACATGCACTTGTTTCCAGAGTAATAATGTCAGTATTACATGTATGTCAACTCTCTTGAAGTTCATCCGAAAATGACTATGTGAAACAATAACCAGAAAACAATGGGAGAAAGAAGAGAGGAATATAAGATGCTATATTTAATTTCAAATCACCACTACTTAAACAGTGTGGTTACAGAGAGATGACCGGGTCAAAACTGATCCAGAAATTTACCCTATAGAAAATGTTACTTTAAGTAAGACTATATAAATCCAGTTTGTTGTCCAAGTCTTAACTATGATCAATGTATCATTTACAGTAATTAAGCAGAACTAAAAACTTGAAAATGCTATATAAAGCATGAATGAATTGGTCTATAATTTTTACTTCTTTTATTATTATTTTTCTTAGGTTTCTAAATTATTTACAAGGGGCAGTAACTAAATTCATTGAGAGTTTTCTGGGTTCTCTGCAATATGAGAGCACTTTACATGCATGCCATATATAATATTCACCAAAATTTTAAGAAGTAGTTATTATTAATCTCCACTTATGAATGAGAATGTAGTGTCTTGAAAAGTTTAAATATCTTTCATTATTGGCAGATAGTATCAAGTGTGAATTTGAAAACCACATATTTTACTAAAAACAACTATACTTTTATAAACAGATACAAGTTTTAAAACAAATAGAATATTTGCAGCAGTACTATAAAGGATGATAAGGAACTAGTGGTAGAATATGTGTCCCTGTTAGAAAGATATTATAGTTTTCCAGGTGAGAAATAGAAGACTGTCCTCAGGCAGTGGTAGCCAATATGAAGATAAATGTAAGAGCTATTTACAAGGTTGATAAATTGAACTGTTATTGTTGCAGGTATTGCTTATTTACCCTAAAAAAAGAATCCCCTGGTATTTCTACAATCATCAGTATAAGGTAGAAATAGCCTCACAGAATGATACACTACTAAAACTGTGTGAACTAACTGCAAGAAAAAGAATCTTATATGCCTCAGAGTGCTATAGCCCAAGATCAGAGGATTCTATTATGTGTTTGCAAGTGTGTGTGTGAGTGTGTGTACGGGGAATGGGGGGATTTCTTTTGAATTTTGATATTTATATAATTTAGAGAGTATTGTAAAATATTTTGATTTTCTGGTATTTAAAGGAAAGTTTCAGGTGCCTGCTTAAATACTGTTTCTATTGGTAAGTAACTGATTATCTTCAATTATTTTCAATCTCCCTACACTATCTATCTCTCTCATAACAGACACACACACACAAACACAAACACATATACACAAACCTGTACTATGATGCAGAAGCTTTTTTAAAAATGATAAGCTATGTCTTAAGACAAATAGTTCTCAAGTGTTAAACAAAATTGAGCTTACCTGACAATCAAATAATACATTACAAAATTGTATTTAGATTTTTTGGTACAAATTTATGGGGTAAATGTGCAATTTTGTTACATGTATAAATTGCATAGTAGTTAAGTCAGGGCTTTTAGTGTATTCATCACCGGAAAAAAGTACATTGTGCCCATTAACTAATTCTCATCATTCACTGCCCCTCCCACCCTCTCACCGTTCCAATTCTCCATTGTCTGTCATTCCACTCATATCCGTGTGTACACATTTCAGCACCCTCTTATGAGTGATAACATAGGATATTTACCTTTCCATGCTTGTTTCACCTAAGATAATGACATCCAGTTCCATCCATGTTGCTGCAGAAGACATGATTTTACTCCATTTAAGGCTGAATAGTATTACCTTATGTGTGTTTGTGTGTGTGTGTGTGTGTGTGTGTGTGTGTGTATATATATATAAAACATTTTCTTTATCCATTCATCTGTTGATAGGGACTTAATTTGATTCCATATCTTTGCTATATTGAATAGTGCTGTGATAAACATACCAGTGGAGATATCTTTTAAATATATTTATTTATTTCCCTTTGTCTAGATACCTACTAGTGGGATGGCTGCATCAAATGGTAATTCTCTTTTTAATTATTTGAAAAATCTCTGTACTATTTTCCATAGAGGTTGTACTAATTTACATTCCCACTAACAGAGTATAAGAGTTCCTTTTTCTTCACCTCCTTGCCATTTGCTGCATTTTGTATACTTTTGCATACATTTTTAATGATAGCCATTCTGATGGGCATGAGATAATATCTCATTGTGGTTTTCATTTGCATTTCTCTGATGTTTAGTAATGTTGAACATTTTTTCATATACCTATTGGCCATTTGTGTGTCTTCTTTTGAAAAATGTCTATTCATGTCCTTTGCCCACTTTTTAATGGGTATATATATTTTTTCCTGTTCAGTTGTTTAAGTTTCTTGTATATTCTGGATATTAGGACCCTGTGAGATGAATAATTTGCAAATATTTACTCTCATTCTGTAGGCTATCTTTTCACTCTGTTGATTATTTCTTTTATTGTGCATAAGTTTTTTAGTTTAACTAAATCCTATTTTTAAATTTTTATTTAGAATTTTTACTGTTGTATTTCAAATATGTAATTAAAAAGTAAATATTGTATATATTCAAGTGGAACAATGGGATGATTTAATACACTTACACATTGTATAGTAGTCCCCTCTTATCTGTGTTTTCAGTTATCCACAATCAGCCGTGGTCTGAAAATAGGTGAGTACAGTAAATCAAATGTGAGAGATAGACACACCACATTTATGTAACTTTTTTAAACAATAAATTGTTATAATTGCTCTGTTCTATTATTATTTATCGTTGATAATCTCTTACTATGCCTAATTTATAAATTAAACTTTCACAGTGACATGTGTGCATAGAAAAAAACACAGTATGTACAAGGTTCAGGACTATCTTTAGTTTCAGGCATCTGTGGAATTCTTGAAACATATCCCGCATGGATAAGGGGAACTACTGCATGATTACCACAGTCAGATTAATTAACACATTCATCACCATCATAGTTACCATTTATGGGTGTGTATATGTATGATGAGAAAGTAAATTTCAAGTATATAATTATGTATTAACTATAGTTACCATGCTGTATGTTAGACCTATGTAACTTACTCATTTTATAACTGAAAGTTTGGAGTCTTTGATCAATACATCCCCATTTTCCCCACCCACCAGCTCTTGAAAATTGGTATTCTGGATATTCGATGTGGGTTTTTTATATATGTACTTTATTGTGTTAAGTTTCTTCTATACCTATTTTGTTGAGAAATTTTATCATGTTTTAGAGTTTTAAAGGACGTTTAATTTTGTTAAATGCTTATTGTATATTTATTGAGATGTTCTTATAATTTGTATCCTTTTTTCTGTTAACATGGTATATCATATTGATTTATTTGTGTATGTTAAATCTTCCTTGCATCCAGGCATAAATCCTAATTGATAACTATGTATGGTTCTTTTCACATGCTGTTGAATTGGATTTACCAGTATTTTTTTTAGGATTTTTATGTGTATTTTTATCAGGGATATTTGTCTACTTTTTTTTTCCTTGGGGTGTCATTAGCTGGCTTTGGTTGAGGGTAATGCTAACCTCTCAGAATGAGCTTGGAAGTGTTTCCTTCTTTTCAATTTTTGGAAAAGTTGATTGGCATTAATTTATTTCAAGGCTTGGTATTAACAGAATTCACTCGTAACTCCATCAGGTCTTAGACTTTTCTTTTGGGGAGGTGTTTGATTACTTATGAAATTTCTTTACTCATTACTAATCTCTTAAGACTTTCTACTTCATGATTCATTCTTGATAAGTATTATATTTCTTGGAATTTATCCATTTCTTCTAGGTTACCTAATTTGTTGGTGTAGGATTATTCATAGTATCGTCTTTAGAATCCTTTATATTTCTATGGTTTTGATAGAAATGTCTCCTCTTTCACTTATTTGAGATCTCTCTATTTTTCTCTTGGTTAAGTCTAAAGTTTTTTTCTATTTTTATTATCTTTTCAGAAACCCAACTCTTAGTTTTGTTGATCTTTTCTAAAGCTTATCTAGTTTCTACTCCATTTATTTATGCTCTAATCTCCATTATTTCCTTCCTTTTGCTGACTTAGTGTTTAGGATTTATTTTTCTTTTTAGTTTCTGGAGGTGTACATTTAGGTTGTTTCTTTGAAATAATTCTGTGATTCTAATTTATATTTATTTTTTTACAACAAATTTCTCTGTTAGAACTATCTTAGCTGCATCCCATAAGTTTTGGTATATTGAAGGAAACTATTTAACACCCTCACTCTTGCTTCTTGTCTGTATTTTTTGATATATTGAAGGCATTGTACTCTGACAGATTCTAAACTTATCAGGCCAAGTACTTCATCAGCCTATTTTACCTCATCTCCCCAGTATATAACGTAATACTTAGCACATGACTTGTGCTTATTAATTTATAAAACATTTGTTAAATGAATGAACATGTGTGATTAAGAATGAGAGAAAAATAAATGAGAAAGCAGAGTGGAAAAGAAGAAAAAAAGGGAAAGGGAAACAATGATAAAGAGAAAAGAAGAAAGCATGAACAAGCTGGTGAAAGAAAAGATAGAGGGACAGAGAAGCAATAGGAAGTAAAAGAGTTTAAAAAAAGAGATTAAATGCTAGCCAGAAGGAATAGGAGAGTGGAGGGAAAAAGAAATTAGTAAGAAAATATAGGCAAAATGAATTAGGAGATCAAAAGAGTAACAAAACCAGGAAATCAGTGGCCAATTCAACAACATGAAAGTTACATAAAATGTAAAAATCAACCATCAAAATAATGCAAATTAAATACCTCCTTTAATTAGTAAGGAAACAAAACCATTAAGCTAACTGACAACAAAAACAACAAAAGAGAAATGAAGTATCCTACTCAAATTGACTCAAAGCTAGCTATTGTCAGAATAATGACTTGGGCCAGTTTCAAAATCTTCACACCCAGTGCTCCTGCCTTTAGACTGCGAAAGTTGAGTTCTCAGGAGTCATAGACCACTTCCAGCTTGGAACACTATCCAAAGATTTAAGTCTTTACTAGCATCCCCCATTTATTCAGAAATTAATAGTTAGTGCCTACTCTCTCTAGCCCAGCGTCTGTCTAGACTCTTGAAATACAGGAGTGAACAGAGCATACAAATATCCTTGTCCTCTGGGACCTAATATTATAAAAATATTAATATATAAGAAACGATAAGAGTAACAAATGTGGAAAATAGTACAATATTTTCAATACTGGGAAGTGCTATTAGATTTAGATCCGTGTCAAGGGGATTAGAAACTGCAGTCCTTTCAGTAATCACAGCACTAAAAATAATGAAATGAATATTTAGTAGTGGCTAACTAAATCTTTCTGTAAAAGCTATTGTACAGTACCTTAAATATACAGATGTTGAATCATGTATTGGACTTACAGACAATTCTAATAATCATTCTCTGTACTTCATTATTTTGTGAAACAATTATGTTTTTAAAAGAAAAAAAACAGAGATGCCAACAAGAATAATTAAGACAGGTAATAATAAAACTATGGAAAAAATCCTACAATAACTATTGAAAAATTTGACTATAAAAATAAATACTTGAAATTAAGAAACATAGTATGAAAAATTAAAGTCAAAATAAAGTGAGAGAGACATCTGCTTCTGACCTATATGAAGTAACAAAGATAAGATTTATTTTTCCATCTGAACTAACCAAAATAAACAGACTATATATACATATATATGTGTGTGTGTGCATGATTATATTTGTATATGTGTATACATATAAATGCGTGTATACATATATGCACATGTGCATATAGTATATATGACACGTACACATATAACACACAATGTCTAATATACACACACTATATATGTATACACATATATATTGTAGAATTGAGATGTATACATATATATGTGTGGTTTATATACATACACGTGTGTGTATATGGCAGAGGGAAGGGTAACTCAGACATAGTCCAGATGATTTTCTGTGCTAGTCATAGATTAACGTCTGGGGAAACCAAGGCTGCTGAAGTTTCCAGGACGGAGTACAAGAGAGGCAAATGCTTCACAGAAAGAAAGCCCCAGGGATCTGTAAAAGGACCCTGTGAGTTTTTAGGTGAGTACTCATCAATGCAAAATATGAGGAAACTACCTGAGAAAATTGAAAGAATCATCCGGAATTCACAAGGAACCAGAAATCATGCCAGTTCCCATTACCAGATAGGTTAAAGTTCACATTATTGGGGCATTAAATAGGAGCAAGGATGATCTTGCCTCACAAGTGAAGAATAGCCAGCCTTTAACTGAGCACTGTTCTAGAACTGCCTAACAAATCATGTAAGCCAGACTCTAAAAGGATGAAACATTTTCCAAGTAACTTAACTTTATTCCAGAATAAAACTGAATAATATTTATAGGAATACAAAAATATCTAGGGTACAACAAGTAAACCCATAAATCTGACAATATATCAAAGACAATCAAAATATAAATAACAAAAGAGCCTAATCCATAATGAAAATGAGAATCAATACATAAGACAAACACAAAGATCATACATGCATGGATGTTAAAACTAGAAGAAAAAGACATTAACACATTATTATAACTGCATCTCTTATGTTCAAAAATTTAGGAGTGACAGGAAAGGTATGAAAAGACCCAAATTGAACTTTCACAGATGAAAATTACAATGTCCAAGATGAAACAAAATGTACCAGCCGGGCGTACTGGCACGTGCCTGTAATCCCAGCTACTAGGGAGGCTGAGGCAGGAGAATTGCTTGAACCTGGGAGGTGGAGGTTGCAGTGAGCTGAGATCGTACCACTGTACTCCAGTCTGACGTAGACAGAGCGAGATTGTGTCTCAAAAAAAAAATTAAATTTAAAAAATGAAATAAATAAATGAAATACAGAGAAAAGAAGAAATTTGTAAAAAAAAAAAAAAGAAAGAAAATTGAAAAGAGCATCAGTTAGCTGTAAGAAAATTCCGGTTGGTTTGATACATAAAATTAGAGTTTCCACAGAAGGCAGTGTGGAGGGGGATGCACACAAAAATATTTAAAATAATGATGTCTTATATTTTTCCAAATTTTATGAAAACTATAAAATCACATATCCAAGAAGCTTAACAAGTATAAAACACAAGAACCTTGAAGTAAATAACTGCAGTACATCATAAGCAAATTTCTCCACATCAGCTATAAAAATCTTAAATCATTCAAGGAAAATATTAGTTAGTTACAAACAAAAGTAAGGACAAGAGGAGCATTCTTACCAGAAACAATACAATGGAGAAGAACATAGATCAATATCTTCAAAGTATTGAAAGAAAAAACATGTCCAACTAGCATTCTGTACTTAGTGAATATCTTTCGAAAATTAAGTTAAAATGAAGATATTTTCAGACTCACAGAAGGTAAAATAAAATTATCAACAGTAGACCTGCATTATAAGAAGTGTTAAAGAAAGAACACCAGAAGTTTTCAAGTACATTGTAATTTTAAAAGTTAATTTTCTTATTATATAATCTCTTTAAAACACGGCTGCCTTTCAAACAAATACAACATATTATGCATGTAAGTGTATTAATACTTAAAATATGACAACAACAGCAACAAGCTCAGGAGAGAAAAAATGAAAGTATACTATTATAAGATTTTTACACAATATGTGAATTTGTATAATATCACCTAACAAACTGTAATAAATTTAAAATATATTCTCTAGATCCTAAGCAATCACTAAAATACTGAGAAAAAGAAAATATGAACCAAATGAAAAATAGATGGTAAGACAATAGACTGAAGCCTAACTTTATCTAAAGTTATATTATGTGTAAATGCTTTAGCCACTTAAATTATAAGGCAGAGACTGTCATAATGGATGAAAAGGCAATACCCAACTATACAATGCCTACACAAATTGCATTTTAATATAAATACAAGTTTAAAATTAAATGATTAAGAAAAATACCTTACTATCACTAGTTAAAGGAATCTGTTGAGTCTATATTGTCAGTGGAAGTAGGTTTTAGAGAAGAAAAATATTATTAGGGATAAAGAGGGTTATTTTACAACAAAAATTCAGTCAATTCATCAAGAAAGAAAAAGAATCATGAACTTTTATTTACTTAATAAAAATTTAGAATATACATGAAGTAAAAACTGACAGAACAGAAAAGGAAGAAAAAAATCTATTGTTATAGTCAAGAAATACAACACCTCTTCTTAATAAATAACAGAAAAAGTAGACAGACACAATATAAAAGATTTTAACAATACTTTCTGTCTTCTCAATAGCAGCTAAATGTGCATTGTTTGTAAAGTGCATATGAAACATTTATCAAGATAGACCATACTAAAGGACAATAACACGTTCCGAGAAATTTCAAGGATTTTGAGCTAAACAAAATGTTATCTGAGCATAAGAGAATCAAATGAGAAATCAATAACATAAAGAAATCTGGAGAAATCCTGAAATATATGAAAACTAAATAGCACCTATATAATGAAAATTAAAAATTATTCATGGGATATCTCAAAAGTAATACTTTATTGGAAATGTGTACCAATACATATTCATATAATAATAACAGAAAGTTCTGAAATAATGGCCTCAGCTTCCACCTTAAGATACTAGATTTTAAAAAGCAAATTAATCACAAATTGAAAATAAAAATAATAATGACTAAAGCAGAATTCATATAGAAAATGCAAAAACAATAGAGAAAAATGAAACAAAAAATCTGGCTCCTTGAGATCGATGGTGTATTAACCTGTAGCCTTAACAATTAAAGATTAGAAGAAGAATGACATTAAATTGATTTACTTTCCCCTAGATAATCAGGTAATCAGTCAGCTTTCCTTGGGAATTTCCAAATATATCTAGTGTCTTCTCATCTACTCAGGAGAGAGAGTTTTAGATGTAAGGCAGGGAAAGGTGGGTTTAGTGTCCTCAATATACAGTATGTGGACATTCTCTTCATCCCGCAGATTTAAATTAGTGCTCCCTCTACCACCTGCATTGGTCCTTTGGGTTTGTGAGTCTAGGAACAGTCTTGTTTCATTTCTCTAGAAACTATATTCCAAGTATTCTATGGGCCAATGCTGCATAACCAAAGGCATTTAAAAGACTTACAAACAATTGGCTATTTTCACACACCACATCTCAGCTACCTACTGTGATACTTGGTGTATTTAATTCCTGAAAAATGGTAAGTTCCTCAAGGTAAATCGCCTTGCTTCTCTTTGTTCTACCTTTCAGCACTCTTGTATGTTTTAAGTTCTCCCCGTCAATAAATTACTTACCATTCTCTCATTTGATTTATTTCTACACAATTCCAAATGTCTCCAGTTTCATAAAATGTGTGGCATTTGTGATGCATCCCCTAATACTCATTACTTCTTTGCATAGTTTTGATGTGGTTTTCAGGTCCTGACAATGACATTTGTAGAAATTGCTCCAATATTATCAATCACATTGAGTCATGCCCTTTAGTTTCCTTTAATCCAGAAAGGTTTGACAGCCTTTCTTTGTTTCTCTTAATATTTTTGCCTTTGAAAATTGTAAGCGAGTTGTTTCACGGAAACTTAATTTGAGTTTTAAATGTTTCCGCATTATTAAATTCATGTTATTTAGGAGGGACACTACAAAAGAGAATTCTGTGTTCTCTACAGTGCATCACATTCCAAGGTATATGATTACAGTTTCAATATTGCTGATAAATTTTGAGCCCTTGAATGAGGTAATATCTGTGAGTTTTTCCACATTTCATTTTCATCTTTTTTAATAAAAAATAATTTCACGAATACAATTATCCTGTTTATTATCAAATTTACAAACCAGTAGCTTTAGCATTCATTAGCAAAACTTGCTTGAATTCTTAGAAAACTTGTTGTAATTTTCATTTTTATAATTTTATCATTATTTAATATTGGTTAGTTGGCCTTTTCTATTTATTTATGATAGTTTTACCTAATTTTATTTAATGTATTATAAACTATGACTTTTATTATTTAAGTGTTCAAAATTGTTATAAATTTGCAGTGAATGTTCCCTTAAGTTTTCTTCTGTGTCTTTTTGTCATGATCTCAGAATTATTGGTACATTTCCTTATTTTGCAGGCATAAGAAGTTTAAGGCTCATTCAAAACTCTCCCTTTACCAGCCCTACAATCAACCATTACTCTAAGGAGCACTGATTTCATTTAGTGACATTCTGGAAACCAATATATTGAATTATTGTACTTACTGCTACAGAAATAGCTAAAATTATGTGCATATATACATATGAAAGTATATGTGTGCATATACATCAAGAATGATGAGTTTATATTGATGCCTCCAAATTTTTAATTCATACTCCAAAGATATTCTTTGCCTTTTCTTTTCGTCTCTTTCTTCTCACACTGTTAAAACTTCAAATGTTTACTCACTTGTTATGTTAGTGTTGCTGTCTGTTTATTCCCTAGTTCAACTAGGTCTGAGTTCTTGTCCCATGACCAAGAAGAATAAGGCATGCAGCCACTAGAGAGTGAGTAGAGTAGGGTAGGATTTATTAAGCAAAATGAAAGCTCTCAGCAAAGAGAGGGGTCCTGAAAGAAGGTTGTCAGAAACAGGACTGCATTATGTATCTTTTACGTGGCAGAAGCCAGGAAGTCTTCTGTGGGTTTTGCCCTAAAGGGAGAGGTAATGTTCCACCCTAGGGGTGTTGCATCTGTGCATGCCTGCTGTTGGACAGAGTGACTCCATCTCAGTTATTACCCAGGAGTGCCTAAGTGAAACTCAAGGCAGGGCTAAAACCACAATGCTAATGTCGTGTTAATGACATTGTAATGAGCTGGGTCAAGTTAAGGACATTTAGGTTAATTTATTGCAACTGCACCCAAGTTGGGACAGTCGCTTCTGAGCAATATCTTGGCATAAGAGGAAGTTCTTCATCACATTTCTTCCTGTTTGATGCAGAGACAGTATAGGTACTGTCCTGTGGTTGTTCCAGTGAACATTACCTTCACTATCCTTCTCCTGAGACCTTACCTCCTCTCTATTTGTCTAATCAGCCACTAACTACTTCCTTACCCACTAGTACTGTAGTATTCACAGTCACAGCATTGCTGAACTAATAATACAAACCAACTAATTAGAATTCAATATTGATTTATAGTTGTATTTGTCTTTAGCCAAAGGGTACATAGTCAAAGTACTATATTCAAAACCTACTTGTATTCATATTCTTTTCTTCCATACCATTATTTTATTCAGTTGATATATAGGTAAGTTCATTTGATTGTTTCCAGAATATACATTTTATTCCCTTTAATAAAGACTTAAATGTATACTTTTAATTCAAGACAAAATATTTTTAATGCAAGACATAATATTAGGATGATCATCACTAAGCGTATGTTATAAAATAATCTTTTTCTATAGCTGTGTATATTTTATTTTAAAACATTTATAGTTTAGATGACATGAACATAGTGAAATACAACAAAATTTTTTAGTTCAACTTTCTAAGATCAGTTTTCATAGTTCTCTGAAATAGATGAACCATACAAATGATGGCCTGTATAACTTTTGAAACAACTTTTACACATTTGAGTGATTCAGATCCCTATTACCCAGCCAAATTTTTGAAAAATTTCATTTTGAAGAGCGAGGCTTAATTTGAAACTGTGTTGATCTTTGAACTTAGGAAACATTTCAGAAAAAGGAGGTTTTCACATGCATAAAATTGACTTTTTTGCAATAGCTTTGATGTGTAAATTATGATTAAGTGTTTCCTTATAGCTGAATTAGAACAGATGCATGTGATGAATACAACAAAAACAGAAACAGATGGCATACCACATGTATAACATCTTAATACATCTCTTTTTATGTAAGACAATTAGCGTAGCAAGTATACCATATTTAACGGATTTTCTTAGAATTTTCTGTTTCCTCAAAGGAAAGAACAAAATGGTTTTTTGAAATGTACCATAAATATGTATACCTTCACACAGTGTTTTATTGTTATTGTTATTGTGGTGTACTAACTTACCCAGTTAAACACACTCACACACACATACAACCACACACTACATTTATCAAATTTGTGTGAGAAAATGTAGTTACTGATTGTCTACTAAAGTAAGTGCTGAATAAGGTAAGTTTTATGGGAGAATATATATATTTTTTCAAAAAGAAAAAATATTTATCTCACCATAATTGCAAAAGAAATATATGTGTAAATCCCTTTGTGTTCCTATAATTTATTTTCATTAATGCTTTATGAGTATTAACTTTACTACTTATTCCTTGTCAGAACACTTTGTTCCACACATAGAAAGAGCAAATTTAAATGCAGGTTGAGTTTAGCTTTGAATATGAAGAAAAAGTTAAAGAGAGAATTAAGGCAATTAAATGAAAAATACAAATGCCTAAAATCTTCCCAGGCTATTGAGGATCTGGATTATCCAGATTGATAAAATTGATTAAATAATTCCTTAATTTTCTATTTGAATATAATTGTGTGATTACAGACTTATTAAATTAATGTTCATGACAAGCTTGATAATTTGGGTCACCAAATCCTCTTTTCCTCCATAGATATTTTGACAGTTGCTTCAATTTTCTTTTCATTCTTTCTTGTCCTAAAGTATAAGCATATGGATTATTTTGTAATACAGTCAAATAACATTTTTCTACAAAATATAAAGCATGTGTAACCTTGGGAACACCTAAATTTGTTTCAACTTTTCATCAAGTTTATTGCCGCATTTTTTACTAAGCTACAGTCTCAATATTTAAGCCATTAAGCAACCTTATATTCACAAAATTAAGCAGTCTGTGTTTGAAACTTTTCAGCATGTAGATATATTCAGTGGTCTCTTAATTGTAGCATCTCACTGGTGTAGATGTTGTGATAACATCCTGTTTGTTCTCATTCTATGTATCTATTTGCATACGTATCTATGTAATCTCATTAGTTTCTGTTAGTATAAATAGATGGATACATATAAATATTATACATGTAAATGAACATATATAAGTATATAAATATCAGTAAACATAAAAGAAAATGTTATTTAGTATAAAGTAGATTTTATAATTGATTTTCCTGAAAGTGTTATGAATTTTTTTCTTATTAGAATAAAATAGTAGTAAGGGATATACTATTTACATGAATGGCCATACAAAGTGACACTAATCATTACAAAATAATATATTTTTAAGGCAAAATTACATTCAAACAACATAAAACCTGATCTTGAAAACTGATTTTTTCTAATAGTAGACTTACTGCTTGGAAAATATGTTGACTTTTTTGGTCGTTTCAGCTAAAGTTTACTAGAAGAATGCAAATTATGGTAAGCATGAGGCAGAAGGCTGATGACCAGATTAAAAACCAATCAAGCTAATAATGAAATAATCTGCCTAATATATTTTCTTTCAATGAGAGCAGTTTTTTCATGTTCACCACACAACGTTAATAGCTTTCCTGCTACAGCAACATTTGCAATTACAGATAAGGTATGCAAACATGTTTGTACTCTAGTAAGGTCTTTAAGCAAAAAATAATGTTGTGCTAATACCATTTTGTTTAAGAATATGGAGTGTCACTAACTTGGTTTTAATTTTAAGGTATAAAAGTGAGTAATTAGTCATGACAACCTGGTATATGAAACATAATTATAAAGTCTTCCAGCAAGCAAGTCTTTTTCATGTTTGTATAACACTTTCCTAAATTAAAATATAATGGGGCTTGGAACATAATTAAGATAACACAAGGCAAATATCTCTCTCTCTCTCTCTCTGTCACACAAACACATATGTAACAAACCTGCACATTGTGCACATGTACCCTAAAACTTAAAGTATGATAAAATAAAATAAAATAAAAAAGAAAAAGAAAAAATACTACTTTGAGATGAAGATTTCTTCATTTAGAAAATCATAGATTATAATTATGTTTATTGAAGCATGTTTATTTAAGACAAAATATTATGTATAACATGCTTTCTGTACTCACGGCAAAGTTGAAGATTAAGCAGCCCAAAACAGATTTCTCTGAGATATAAAAATTTGAATCATTTATTCAAATGATGTAATCATACAAATTCAAATCTTAGTACGTTTTGTTCTGAGAATGGACTAGTAGCAAGAATTACATGTGTGCTTTAACATATATTACCTAATTAAATTGTGGAATTCAGTCAGAGGCAGGAATGCAAATAAGCATAACAGTAAAGTAAATAATGATACTCATTTACTCATCAGATATTTATTGGGCCCTGCTAGTTGCAAGGCATTGATTTGCATACCATAAGTGTATCATAGTTAGATTCAGAAATAAGGAAAACTGAAAAGTCACTGGAAAAATGAGAGACTTATGAAGTGCTCCAGGAAAACAGAGGAGATAAATATAATTAAGGATTGAATGAATGAAGTCAGCACATCTGCATTAATGTGAGAGAAGGAGCTTCTGCTCACTTGAGAATTTTTCTTTTTTCTTGTAGAATAAGAGATATTGGTATATACAAGTGAGGATGATGGAGAAAAAATGGAAGTTAAGATACAGATGTAAAGAAAAAGGCATAAAGTGTATAAAAGAAAATAATGTATGTTTCATGGTTTTTATTATTATTAAGTTTTTTGTTTTGTTTTGTTTGGTTTGTTTTAGTTTTGGACTTTTCCAAAACCCCGAATACCAGCTGGAAGTAAAATGGTAAAGGGTGAATAAAATTTTGCATGTAATTTACATATTGCACATGTGCCATTTTTGCCATCCAGAATGTATTCACTCTTCTTCTGGTTAAAAAGTACACAGTGAGGACTTCATGAGAATACAGCCTGTGCAGTACAACAAGGCCCCATACTTGTAAGAGTTCCATGCTTGATTTAAGCATGTCTAAAGATCATTAGATTTTCTTTTTAACAAAGGATCCTGTGCTCTCATTTTGCACTGGGCCCTGAAAATTGAGTAACTGTTTCTGATATTATACGTGATTTTCTTGGTGGAACATAAGGCCTACTCTCCTTTAAGTGGGCCTTGACAGCTTAGCATGTTAGCATAATTGTATTCTCCTTGAGCTAGAAATTCCTGGGAACACGAGGCTGAATCATGGCAGTGAAAATTAGGCCTAAGCTGATTGATTGACTTTTTAAAAACTATTTAGTATTCTGAGCTTTCTCTTCTCCATTGAATGAGAAGTAAGGGGCTGTGAGATCTGGAACTAATGCAGTTGTCTTGAGGTCACCATAAAAAAAATAAAAATAAAAAAGCCTGTCTGAGATGGAAGTCAGCATACAGACAACAAGAGAGGGGAGCCACAGCTTGTACGGGTTCCTGATGCATAAGAAAAAAAAAAAAAGAATGTCCTGCACCTGAAGCCTGACAAATTGCTGAACATTTTCAATTGAGACAATGAATTCTCTTTTAGCTTCAGTCAGGTTTAATGACATTATTCTGACCCTTAGAATAGAAAGAATCCCTGTCAAAATACATTCAACAGAAGTCTGAAGGGAAAACATTTCATTTGTATTTTATTTTTAACAAAATATCTTACATAGAATTAGGTAAGTGGCCACTCAAATTGTAACTGAAATGAAAAACCTTTATTCCAGTGATGAAAATACAATAGAAAAAGAACTTCTGTGGCTGAAGAAGGGCTATGTCCCATCCACCACACTCTGCATCTTCTTGAGTGGTCTGAGAAAATGCACCTCGGGCGTGCAACTCCATAAAGCACAGTTTCAATAGTTCTTATGTATCCATTCATTTTGTATCAAATCAGTCTACTCACATTTTCTCTCTTTCTTTATCTAGATTTAGTAGCATAGTTTATCTTATATTCTGAAAGAAATTAAGATATTGCTTTCAATTGTTTCATCATCTGTGTCTTTCTCCCTTACAAATTGCATTTATTATATCCTTGTGAAGTTGACAGTGATTTATTAAGAGACTATGTATAAGTGTAGATCTTTACCAGTCTAGGCACCCATTTCATAACTGTCTACACAAGACAATATAACATATTTGTTGGCTAATGCCATGAAGATGTAAAAGATAAAAGTTCCACTACAATGGAGGAATAATATCCATCAATTTTTTTCACAGAGGATGTCTGTCATTCTTAAAACTCAGCTTTTTATTACTTCTAAGTCATGCTAGTATTTATCTTATTCTGTTTACGTTTGTATTGATATGACCAGTGTAGCTAGGAAAATGTGAACATATGTAAGAAATTAACTTTAGGCTGTGAAAATGGAAGCAGAAATTCTGTTATGCAGGAGTCACATTTTTTCAAATGTATTCCCATGTGTCATTAAATCTTAAGATGTCATCGATTGTAAGACAGACCGTTATTATAGGTAATACTAAAAAATTTTTAAATGCAGCTTATTAAAAGTGAATCACTTGAAATACATCTTAAATATAAAAACTATACACAACAAAGTTAAGGGAATATCATAAACAATGGAAAATTATTTTCAAATAAATGTTAATATTTCTACCAGAAATGCATCAGAGGACCAGGTTCTATTTGTCCATCACAATAGTAGAGGTTGTCTCACTTTAATTTTGGCCAATCTGTTCAGTGTATAATTGTGTTTCTTTGTAGCTATGTTTACATTTCTCTTCTTACTGATGAATTAAAGCATACCTTCACATGTGTATTAGTCATTCATGTTTCCTCTTCTGTGGGTTATACATTTTCTTCAACACATTTTTACTGACAGAGTTGTTCCCTTACTGTTTTGTCAGAATTGTTAATGTATGTGAATTATGTTTTAGTTATGCATGTTATAATTATTGTTGCCCAGCTTGGGGCTGAACTTTCAGCTTCTCTTTAAGGATATAAGTTCTTCATATTAACAAAGTCAAATGTATTCATCTTTTCTTTGTGGTTTCACTTTTGGGTCCTATTTGAAAAATACTTTCCTATCCCAAGGGCATAAAATATTCTCTTACATTTAAAAATGTTCTTTTTTTTTCTTTTTTTTCCACTGTAAATAAATACAAAATTATATATCAAACTGTATTATTTTATAGCTTCACAGTTAATCTTGTTAACTCATGTTTCCTCATGTTAATCATTTTCAGAAACATGTATTGTCCCTTCTTGGCTCTGGGTACTTCCCTAAATATTTCAAATTCCATAGACAGCATGTTTAGAATCTTCACCAAATTTCCTTAAAAATTAATACATTTTATATTTCTCTCTAAAAATAACTATTCATTGTTTATAAAACTCATTTCTACATGCCTTCAATATTTTTGGGTGTGCATCTATTGTAAATTCTATTTATTTAACAATTTTGTATGTAATTTTAAAAATAAGCTACTTTATTGATTCTATGTAGTAAATCAATGAATTTATGTAGTTATGTCTATTAAATATGCTGATCTTTTCTATTAATTTTAACAACTTATAGATTCTTCCATTTCTGTATGTGGAAAACCTTATTTCACAAGAAGATGTATGAAAGAATTATTACATTTTAAATATTTAAAAACTATCAAAAACCCAGTTTCAAGTACTTATCTCAAATGGATAATGGGCTAATATACCCCACCTATTCCTGTGATTTGTATACCATTCCTCTAATTGCACAAGAATCTGGGAAGTTTATGATTCCCAGGAAAGTGAAGAAGGATATTAAGCCCCTGGTCAATTTTAAGCAACACCTTATTTTCCCTAACCCACGTGGACCGTTGAAGTCTCCTGTTTATGCTATTAGTTGGTGCAAAAGTAATTGTGGTTTTTGCCATTTAAAAGTAATGGCAAAAGCCACAATAATTTTTGCACCAACCTAATACATACAGAGGTTGAGACATTGCCAAGCCCCAAAAGTTCTGGCACTAGAGCTCTGCCTCCATAGAGATATCACACAGCCTTTCCCTGTGGGCAATTGTTCCCTTTCCATATGCTGCAGGGAATGCTGTGAATGCTTCCAGCATTCTTGGACAATTTCCAAGTCTGTTGGAATCTACAGTCTCTCACCTTTGTTGTCCTTGAAGGCACTATAGTTTTCTATCCTTCATGGTAGCCCCACTTCTGCCCATTATCCTAGCATAATCTTTTTGATGAAGTTCAGTTTTATGGACAAATGCAAAAGCTGCTGATTTCATGTATTTTTTCCCCTAGAGAGAGGGTACTAAGTGGGAGAAGGATATGAGATAAGATTTATTACTTTAAAATTAGATATGGTTTGGCAGCACATCATTTCGTATCTTAATCTGTATCATCAAATGTATAATAGGATTTGTTGATGGAGCTGCTGGCATACTGAGACAGGAGTTAGCTATAGAGGGGAGCAGATCTAGTCTCAATTTCACAGGTACATAGACATCTTACCAGTGTCTTATTGCTGCTATAGCAAATTCCCACAAACTTAGTGGTTTAAAATGTATTACCTTACATTTCTAGAGGTCAGAAGTCAAAAATCAGTCTCACTGAGTTAAAGGTGTGAGCAGAGCTAGTTCCTTCTGGAGGCTCTTAAGGGATAATTCGTTCTGTTGCTTTTTCAGGCTCTAGAAGTTGTCTGCATTCTCTGACTTATCACTTCTTCTAGTGTCACATCAACCTCCCGTTTTTGTTGTCACATCTTTTACAACTAAATCTGACCTCCTCCTATAAAGACGCCTGTGATTACATCAGAACCATTGAAACAACCCAGAAAAATCTCTTCATCAAGCTCTTTAAATAACCCCATCTCCAAGTTCCCTTTCACATAAGCTAATTTTCACTTGTTTCTGGAATTAGGCCAGAGACATTTTTGGAAGGTCATTATTCAGCTTACCACATCTGACTGTTAAATATCACTATTTGCATGCCCCTTGGAAATTTGAATTAGACCAATTTAAGTACTTAATTTTAATATTCTTATGGCTCCTCCTTGCATATATCTAAGTTAATGGGAGCAACTTGCTCAAGTAAATGCCTAATAATCATGCTATATATTTCTTTTATCCTCACATCCACTTAGATTCTAAATTGCTTCCTATTTTCCTCCTAATTACCGAATTCACCTATTATTTTAATTCTCCCTGAGTTTTATTCTTAATGTTTTCTTCTCTTACATATTAACCATAATAGTTGCAGCAGTCTTCCTGCCATCACACTTACTCTTTTTCAGTTACTCAATACTACAGTCATCAGAGTAATTTTTATAAAACATAATCTGATGAATCTTCTCTGTTCCCAACAGAAAATCTAAAAATATGAAGTTGGACCATGCAATAGTTTTCTGTTTTCTGTAGGGTAAAACCTGCAATAGATTGGCAAGGCCCTGCCTAGACTGCATAGGCTATAATCATATTTACTAGAGTGATGGTGTGATTAAATTTTGGGTTCTGTACGGGACTGGATTCTCCACAACACAGAAAGCATGCCTCCTTTCCTCACTATTGAATTTCCAGGAGCTGGCACAGTACGTGCCAAATACATGCTCAATTGGTTGGATACAATATTGAGGCCTTTTATAATCTAGTCTTTGTCTTTTAAGTTTTCCTTTCCAATTTACACACATATACACACACAAACCCCAGAATCATGTACAGTACTGAATTAATTGTTCTTCTGCGACTAGTTTGTCATATTCTTGTGCATCTGCTGTCCAGACAATTCTACATTGTTTGCCTGTAGCTTTTTATCTTTCTAAATGAATGGAAAATTGTAGTTGAACCTACAGACGCTAAATTAAATGTTAGTCCACTCTGTGTGTATGTAGGTCTATAATACTTAAGAAGGCATGGCCAAGAGGACAAAATATCTGAAAGTCATCTAAATTAAAATGGAATCACTTGCAGGAAAAAAAAAATTTAAAAAACAAATCTGACAGAGAGAGCCAGGGAAGCCCATGAAGAAATGGTTCTCATGCATGTATCTGCTAACAAGACTATTGCAAAAAGACTCTGCAAAAACTACAACGTTGAACAAATGTCATTACAGCTGATATAGTTTGGGTTTCTGTTCCCACCCAAATCTCATCTTTAATTGTAATCCCCAGGTGTCAAAGGAGGGACTTGGTGGGAGGTGATTGGATCATGGGGCCTCTGCTGTTTTCAAGATAGTGAGGGAGTTCTTATGTGACCTGGTTGCTTGATACATGTCTGGCATTTCCCCCAGCACTCTCTCTCTCTAGGGATTAGTGATCCTTGTAGCCAAGTATAATTATCTCAAAACAACGATGTAATCCTTCTCATTTATTTCTTTAAAAGTCTTTGTCTTCCTTTACCTTACAGAATTTACACATAGTTTACTATGGCATGTGTATTCCCATTGTAATGCCCTATTCCAGAATAAATACCATTTCCTTTTAGAGAGCCTCTCTCTGTCTTTTAGGTTGACAAATAGTTTGCAGAAAATTAAGATTTGGGCTTTTGTACTTGTATTAGATTTCCATGCTGCCATAAAAATTCACAAATGTAGTAGCTTAAAATAACACAAATTTATTATCTCATTTTTCTGCAGTCCAGAAGTCTAGTATGACTCAAATGATGTCTTTGCTTTACATTTCACAAAGCCAGGATCTAAGTGGCTTTGTGAAGCCACTGAAGGCTCTGAAGACATTCTGTCCCTAGGCTCCTTCAGTTTGTTGATTAGATTCAATTATTTGCAGCTACAGGACTGAAGTTCCTGCTTCCAGTTGGGACTGGTCCTTGTTCACAGAGGCTACCTTGCTCTTTTTCTCAAGCTCTCCATATGGTCCCCTGTACCAGCAACAATGCTTTCCCTTCCATATTACGTCTCCTGACTCTTCTTCAGTTACATCATGAACTGACTCTTCCATTTTTCTTTTCTTCTTTTTTAAAATAAAATTTAATGTTTAAATTGGCAAATAATTGTACGTATTCGTGGGGTACATTGTAATGTTTTCATGTCTATAATGTATAGTGATCAGATCAGGGTAATGAGCATATCCATCATCTCAAACATTTATCTTTTTTGGTGTGTGTTGGGAATATTCAATATTCTTCTTGCTATTTGAATCTATATAATGCATTATTGTTAACCGTTTTTAAAGGCACTTGTGATTACAGTGAGTCCATTCAGATAATACGCAATAATCTTCCTAATTTATTGTAAGCTGATTAATATCCTCATTCATTCATCTTCAAAGCCACTTCACAAGAGCGCCTAGACTAGTGTTTAATTGAATAAAAAATAACAATTACTGATTGATTAAAAACAATCTGTAAGGAGGGAGGGAGGAAAACTAGAATTCTGTTTGCCCTGGTACTGGCAAGGAAGGAAGAATTTCTAACCTTAGGAATAACAGAATGGCATCAAGAAGCCTTCGAAGCATTTAGGATACTGTCTGTAATAGTGAGGCAGGGACTAGAGGCCATACAAAAAAAAATGAGAGTTTTTTAGATATTGGAAAATTTACGTTTTTCCTTCTATGTTTCTTATGTTTTCAGTTAGTTTATTTTTGTTTCTCTTTTTTATCTCCTCTTGGAAATTAATAGGAAACTGGTTTAAATTAAAATTGTCTTTGTGTTATATTTATGAACTGATAAAATTCAGAAAAGTTGAAGACACAGCATCCTAGTACGCTGCAGGCTTGAGCAAAAAAGGAAGCCAGGTGGGAGCAGTATGTATTGGGAGCTAGCGAGGAGGGAAAACAGATTGTGTGCCTGAGGCCTGCAGGAACAAAGTGAAAGATTAGCTGAAAGACTGGCCATGGAAAATTATTCAAGAATAGCAATAATACTTTGTTTTTTAAGATTTAATTACCTCAAGCCAAAAACTTAAGGTTTTTATATTGGTTCCTTAGTATATGTCTGTCTTCTGGTTTGTTTCTTCCCTAAGTCTACGGTACAGATGATCCACAGAAATGGGTAGTCTGTTTGATTTTTGTAAAGATTAACAGGTTAGGATAGCAATATAAAGAGTAATATTCTTTTAAAAATATATTCTGAAATTTGGTATTCATACGTGGAGCATATAAAAACACACTTTATTTTCTTTTTACATTACTTTGACATTTCTAAGTTTTCACAATTAATATTTATTATAATAAATATTCAGTGATAAAACAATTAATATCTAAATAACTGCAAAAAGGCATTTATTATTTTTGCATTACTAATAGCATCAGTTGTTATTTTTTCTCTTTCTCCTCCTTTTATACTTTTTTTATTCAACATAAAGTATAACTGGAGTGTCTGAAATTTGCCACATGCTTCAAAATAAAATTGAATAAAATAGTCCTAGAAGAGGTCAGTCTGTTGTAAAAAGATAGGCAAAAAAAATCATATTCAATGAGTACAGGAAATGTTACAAATGGGAAAGCTTCTAAAAGTCAGCATAAATAGATATGGAGTGTTTTAGAATGTGAACTAGAGACCCAGTTGTTGGATTGGCTTGTGGAGAAGGTTCATTTTATAGGTCACTTCTTGAAAGGTGATGTAATCTATGTATATTGAGGTTGAATTTTGACACATTCTATTTGGGAAGATCCATTCTGGTATCATATAATTTGTTCCTGTAATAATAACTGATTAGGAATATCCCATTGTTCAAAGATAGCTAGTTTTGGTATTTAGTTAATTTTTGTTCTCCTGATGTGGGGTTGGAAAAAAAAAAAAAAGCTTAAAGTAGCTTTACCATCATACTTCTCATCTCTATTAGACCGATACTTCATTTCTCCAAATAAATCCTGTAAATAAATGAATTACAATTGCTATGCAAACATGGATTCACATAGGAGGAGTCATTGTCACTACCTATCATGACACATCAGCATGCAGAGTCAAAACTAAAATAATGTTTTCATGCATACGACTTACCTGGTCCTCTTGCCCCTTACAATCATATTCCAACTCCATACACTTCCATTAGAGAAATTCCGGAGTAGCTGCTACCATTATATGGAAGACTGAATAATATTCCCAGGCATAGGTGAAGTGCCCTTAAATTTATATTTGAGACACCACAATTTGCTGTTATGCTGATATGCAACATGTTAAACTGTTAAATTCCACATACATTATTTTACCTTTCCTTAAACAGGTGTGAGGGGGAAATGCAGTAAAATACTACAAAAAATAATGCTTTTACAAAAATCAAAAATCAAAAACTAGTTATGGACTGTGGCAATGAATAAACATGATACAGCTTTGGTAATTTTCCAACTACTTATAAGGCACAAAACAGTTTAGCAACTCATATCAGAATATGATATATGTATGTATGTATGTGTACATGTATTTATTTCTGCTTGTAGTAATTTCTGTACTCATGGTATTTTTTAATCATTTCTTTGGGTTATATCTAATTTCATATGACCAAAGTCTTTCCTAACATCATTAATTCTGTGCAGAAGTTTGAAATTACTCCTTCAAATTGTATATCATAAAATGACAGCTAAAACATAAAAATAACTACAGTTTAACAAAAAATGAAGATTATAGAAAATATTTACATAGCATTTTGCAAGAACAATATGATAAATATATACTATCATAAAATATATTGACTATTTTACTTTCCTTCATGTTTGATAAAATTTGCCTCATCAGTCATACAATGTCAAAGACTATCTTAGAAAATTTCTTGCTTGGAGCAAAAATTATAAAATATAATGATAAGTTTCAACCTTTAACTGATTTTGAAACATGCATTTCTTTTCAAAATTATAAAATTTGACCAATCGTTTATAGTGAGATTCTTGAGTAAGGTAGTTCCAAGTCATGTTTCTTTATGAATACTAAAGTTAAACCCTTTATAATTCATGATGCAAATTCTATAATTTAAATGACATAGTCATTATGTCAAATAAATGTTCTACTGTAAATTGAAGGGATTTTATCATTAAAATACAGAATAAAAACATACTTCATGATAAACTTAACTCAAACCAGCATCAATTCATATGAAATAAGTGTGGTTATTTTCTTAGGAAAATATACATAAAGAAGTAAATTTGTGATATACTTTTGAGTTTGATGACAGTACGAAGAAAGAGTGGTATTTTTTTTCCTTGTACTAGCTCACACCTGTTTATTCAGATGGCTAATTTTAAATACAGTACATATTCAGAGTTGCAGAATTGTTGCTTAGACTATCAGATTCTATGACTAAAAAATACCAATTGAGCTACTCTGGAACAACTTAAATGATATTGTTTTCTTTTTTTATCAAATATAGAAAAGAAGTATTACAGAAAACTGATATTTAGATTGTAAAAGATAAATTCAAGAACCTAAACCTCAAACAGAATTTTTGCAAAACATGGAGTGACGTGAAAAAAAAATTACATAAATTATCTTCTTTTTCTATGTATGAGCCTGTGATCTAAGGCATTTTACACTTGTAAGGAGGACAGAGTGGCCCTAGTCTATGTGTTTCTGTAGGGTCCTGAGACAATATGCACTGCCTTTCTATACTGGGCTCTTATAACATCAGCAATTATAATGTTTTGGGACGGGTGGGAAGAAAGTTCCACGTCTCACTCAACCCTTACCTACTCCTATGAGCAGCTGCTAGATATTATTAGGACTATTTATAAACACTTAGAGCAACACTGTCTATTCCAGAAGTCTAGAAATAACTGAAAGACTCATGAATTTTACAGCAAGATAGAAGCCATGTCACACTATTCCTGCTAATAATTTTAATATTATGAATTGTTGGAGAGCTTGGAGGACACCAGATGAAAAATATTTTGAGAAAATAAATTATTTTAAGTAACATTGCTAAAATTTTCAGCACTTTTGTTTCTCTGAACCAGAAGGTAGAATTCAGGCCGGCCTCACATGCCAGTGAGAACTCTAGGCTTAGTAGGAGATCTCAAGTTTTTCTGACTCTCTAGAGCAGAATCCTTTTTCACTCTGTGGATGGAATCTAAGGGTACAGCTCTAGAGTGCTGCCTTCCACAACAGATGTTAAGCAGGCAAGGTTCCATAAGTATTTTAAGATTTTACTGTGTGTGTGAAGACACATACTTTTATTTTTAATTCAAATCAGAAGTATAAAAATGAATGTATGTTATTTGTCCACTAGGGAAACAAAACAAAGCAGTCTAAAAATTTCAGGTAGGAGAGGATGTAATACAGGGTGCTTACAAAATAGATGGGAAGACTGAAAAACAGGCTCTATTTTGTCTCCAAGAATATTACAGAAGTGATTCAACAGTGGGCAATACTACATCTCAATCCAATTACATTAGGGCTAAACCAGAAGCAAAAAAGAAAAAAATTTATAGCTTTTGACATAGCTACCTCTCACACCCAGAAGAAAAAAATGGAGAGTGGGAGACTGTCCAGGAATGGCTCATATTTCCATGCTCTTGCTTGGCAGCACCCTGCCTGCTAGCAGTCAAGTACTGTAGTATAATAATCTGTGACTCGTTTTTGCTTCTGTCACAGGATCTTTCGAGTGTCATTTCACCAGCCAGAAACCTCTGTGCCCAGTGGCACCTTTACCTGAGATTTGTTTGGGCCCGCTGGGCTCCTTCTGCACACTCGGCCCTGCAGGCTGCGCTCGGCCCAACCTACCGGCCCAGATCCCATGCCTGCCAAGGGTAAGCTATGCTTGGAGCAAGAGTGTAGGAATGCCCGGGTACAGAGCTGCGGCTGGCTGGCTGCAGCCACACCTGGGAGGGGAGGGCTCCCACCCCACCAACGCATAAGGAAGAGGGGCTCCTGCCTGTTCCCGGCTCCCGGCGGCTCCATTGTATGCGTAGTCGCCGGCCATGCCCTTCCCGCTGCAGCGGGCACCTTAACAGTGGCCACTCCAGACAGGTGGCCTCTGACGTCACTTCCAAGTCTCAAAAATACACATGAAATGTTTTAAGTGAAGTTTCTGGATTCAGGAGAGTTTGAGATATAGTGGCCTCTAATCTTCCAGCATGCAGAAGTCTCTAATCTTCCAGCATTCTCAGTTAAAGGAGATAGAATGTGAAATTGGATGGAGTCCATCCAGAAAACCCGGCACATAGATTATATTCCTTTGTAATCATTAATGTACACAAGTAAGATCAGAAATTTGAAGAAAAACAATGGTGAAATGTTTCTTTTAGCAATGAAAATTTATGTCCCCCCCAAATTAGAAGAAAACTCTATATTAAATTATTTATATGTTCACAATATTTCAAAATCATATCATCAGGTGTTAGCAACATCCTAATATAATGTATTACAGATCTGTGGAGATTATATCAATTTTTAAAAATATTTAATTTTTATTTCTAGATGTCTGCATTATTAAATACAGGTCACTATAAATAATTAAATCATTTATGATTTGGTGTTTGTTACTAAACTATCTGAGCCTCATTGTACTCTTCTATGAAACACAGATGATAAAAATTGAATGTTCAGCTTAAACAAAATGGGGCATTACGTGGCTTAGGAAATGACTTGTGTATCATAAATGTTCAAATATTGTTAGCTATAATAATGAGAAAATGGTCATGACTGTGATTGATTATGTAGAAATTATATGGAAGACTCCCTCTGGAATGCTGCCAGAGTTTGTGCATGAAGAAAAGTGTTTTCTTGTTATTTTTGTGTATAAATAATATATTGACTTGCTGAAAGTGTACTAATTACTATTTTTTTCTATAACTCTAAATATACTACTGGCATCACATAGTTTTTTTATTTGTTTGAATGCACGTAGACTTTTCTTAATGCTGGAAATTCAAAAATGACAGTAGGCTATGTGTATGTGTTAGATTTCTTTCTTTTTTTTGGAAAAAAAACCACTTTAATTTTAAGACAACTGCAAGCAACTCAAACAATGGATTATTGTTACAACACTTGTTAGCTTTTCACAATCTAGTTATTGCAAAGTCATATGGAGAAATGTTAATGAACAAAGTAAAAAACGAGGCACCTTAATGAATGTAAAAAAGACATTCAATCCACTGACTTCTAAAAGAGGCTAAATATACCTCTATATATTATATTCTAAAATTGTATTGCCTACTATTGTGTCCTGGAGTCTACAATTAATTTTAAGGAAATGCATAAACAAAACTGTGTGCAACCTGCAAAGGGAAAATAATTTTCTCAACTTCATTTCATGGAAAGACAATGAAAAATCTAGTATGGTATATACAATTTGCAGTGCAGTGGCAGTATAGTCCTCACAGCTCAGAGATAACAGATTTATGTCTTTAATGAGGTCAAGTGAGAGAGAAACATTCCCCACCTCACCACCTTTCAAAACAACTCTGTCTTGTGTTTGTTACTATTCTTTTCTTCTTTAATTATGTGATTAATTCCACCTGTTCTATTTGCACCTTTGTATATTCTTATTTTAAACCTTTATTTAAATCCCTATTTCACTGTATTTATTATCTAATCATTTTTATATTTTCCTTATAATTTATATCTCTTTTTTCTTTGTGTTTTGTGATATTTTAAATGCATTTTTTTCTTTTGAAATTGTTTTCCATTTGAAGGAAACTTCCAAACATTATACAGTGTCCTCATAGCATGCATCAACTTTTCTATCTTGTTAAGATTTGATACTACTATGATACATTTGAAACAACTAATAAATTAATATTGATGTACCATTATTAGCTAATGTGCATATGTTATACAGATATCCTTAGTTTTTAACTTAGTATCTTTTTCTCTGTTTTAAGAGCCATTCCAGGATAAAACACTACCTTTAATAATTGCATTTACTTATTGTCTTTTTGATTGTGACAATTTCTCAGACTTTCCTAGTTTTGGAAGACTTTGACAGTTTTAAGGAGTACTAGTCAGATATTTTGTAGACAGCCTCTCAGTTGAGGTTTTACTGATGTCCTTCTAGACTGGAAGGACTCCAGTCCTGCTAGACTGAAGTTGAAGGCTTTCAGGAGGAAGAAATATACAGAGTTAAAGAACTTTTTTCGTTACATTACCGTCAAGGCTACATACTGTCAATGTGATTTATGACTGTTGATGTTGACTAAGATAGTATTCATCAGGATCTTTACTGTGGAGTTATTCATTTTCCACCCTTTCCAAACTATGTTATTATGGAGAAACTCGCCATGTGTACCATACACAAAAGGAATGAAGAGTCATGTTCCGCCTTCTTAAGGTAGAGATAGCTACATAAATTATTTCAAATACTTCTGATTGGGTGTTTTCTCTAGTCTCCCTTATTTACTAACTTATTCAATAACTTCTACCAGAATGGAGCCATAGATATTTCTTTTATATGTACTTCAATATTTATTCATTATGTTGCTCCAATTCTTCCAGCTTTGTCCATTGGGAGGTTTCTTAATTGGATCCTGTGTCCCTTTGAAGTATCTCCACCATGGTGCTTTTTGAGCACATCCTTACCCTCTGGCACATAGAATACTCCAGGCTCACCTTATATATTCCCTAGCCAATTCATGGATCTGCTTTTTGCCAAATATACCTGTGTTTTTTAATTGGGTGATAGTTTTTTAAAAACAAGATCGGCTTATTGCTATTGAGGTGTCATTGCTTCCAGACCTTCTCAGCAAACATAGCTTGAAAGTGTGTGTGTGTGTGTGTGTGTACTTGCATGTGTGTGTGTTTAACATGGTATCACATGGTTTATTCTAGCCTCCCTGACTCTGTCTGTAACCGTTCATTCCAACAGTGAGACATCTAGCTCCCGGGAGTCAGCTTCTGCCATTCACTTACTTACTTGTTCAGTTTCAGTATTCAATTATAGTGGCTTCAGCATTGTTAGCTTAATCTCATGAATAACAACATTGTCAAACAAACTCTGCTTGTTTACTGATCATTTTGTGTTTAGTCTTATAATATCCACTCTTTTCAAAATAATATAAGCAAAAACATTTTCCCTATCCCTTCCATGAAATTGTCTCACATATTATAATTACATTCTTTTGTGACAGTCGGAATTCCATCCTAGGATCCCCCAACTTCGTAATTTATTCCTTAACATTTTTTCATACATTAAAGTTCATCTTGTTTTTCATATTATTCTGTGGGCTTTGACAAATGTATAGTGTCATATATCCACTATTATAGTGCCATACAGAATAGATTCACAGACCAAAAATATACTCTCTGTTTCACCTATTCAGATAGTTACAGCTATCTAGAGTGGTGCTTTGGGGAAAATTCAAATCCGCTTTGAACTTTTCAGTGGCCATTAACCTGGTGGTTTGCACATTCTCCTGTTTGTCATGCTACCTGTTAGTTTTCAAAGCTCCCACAGACCTGGGATAGTGTAAAAGGAATAATGTAAGTTAAAATGCCAAGAACCTTGTGTTTTACATTTAATAAATGCTCCTCAGATTTTTGTAAGCCTTTTATCAATTTAAAGAGTTTGAAAAAAGTTTATTTTGACTATATTTTCAGTGTTCTTATCACATAAATGGAGGATCAATTTTTTTTAAGATGCTTACCACACAGTCCAAGAAGTGATTCCCTTCCAGCTGTCTTTAGATAGAAACTTAAGTTGTTTCCCATGATTTATAATAAATAATGAAACATTGAATAGCATAATATTTTTACACAAACGTAAGCATGCCAGTAAATAAGTTATGTGAGATGGAATATTGGCTCAAAACAATTGAATATTGTTCTACCATAACTAGGAATGAACTACTGACACATACTGCAACTTGATGATGTCCTAAGTGAAAAAAAGCCTAATTCAAATGTGTACACTGTATGATTCCATTCATATAAAATGGACTTCATTGACAAATATAGAATGACATAGTAGAGATTTGTAGTTTCCAGAGACTAGGATGATGTGGGAGTGGAGAGTGACTGCTAATGAGTATAGTGTTATTTGGGGTTGATGAAAATGTTCTAGAATTAGATCAGAGGTAATGGTTGCACAAATCAGTGAATATATTAAAAACTACTGAATTATACCTCTTAAAATAATAATATGTACACTTTAATTAGAACAAGTATGATTCATTCCTACTATAACTTGTATGAATCTATAAGAAAAAGGTAGATTGTTATAGACTTATGCATTGCTACACAAACCTGAAAAATTTTATGTTATATTGAGTTTCAAAACTTATGTTAATGACCTAACAGTAGCCACACAACATTCCCCAAATTGTTTTAAACATAAGTGGTTTTAAGTGTTTGTGTACAGACACATGTAAATAAAGAGAAAACAAACTGGAACATTGCACAGAACTTTCATTCAACTTAAAATTTGTCAACTTCCAAACTCAAGCTTGTCTCAGGCTGAAAATCTAATGGGGAAGAAATCCACGATCAGTTTTCTGCTTTTATTCAGTGTATACCCAAGTGCTGTGATTCTTTATATTCTTCAGGATAGTAGTGAGCAAAAGAAAACCAGGTAAAGATCGATAGAGCTTGATTGGTTTTATTGTGAACTAAAGTTAATTTGGCCATGTCAGTGGGGTTGGACTCAGTGGGAACAGAAGTGGATTGTAACACAATAAGGGCTTGGGACCCAATGAAGGCTGTGTGTTCAGGGCTTCTAAAGCCACCTCTGACCAACTGGAATATGCAGAGTGTAATGATTTCAGATTCATTTCTATCAACCAAATCCTGCACAACTTAGTTTTTAGACAAATTTAATCAGGAAATATACAAAAGCTCATATTCTGAAACTGTGATTCCCAACACTCATTTGACTCTCAATAGAAAAACATTTCTCCTTTGTTTTGAATCTAAATCTGTAGTTTGCCAGTCTTTTTTCCTCATTTTTGTTCCTCTAAGGATCTTTTCTTGATTTCTTTTTATTAATTCACTCCCTCCATAAAAGTTCCATTCCACAGTTATACAATAGATCTATGCACCATGGACCTTTGGAGGGTCACAAATTGTTGCAGTATCTAACCCTTCTGACAAAGTACATCTTTTTTGGAAAATATAATTTCTACTGAGGAATCCACTACATATATTGCATTCCGTCTTTCTGTTTCACTATTCTTGAATGAGTAAAGATTAATAAGAGCTCTTAATTAACTATTAACAGGCAGATGGATACTTCTTTTGTTCTACTTCTGCCCAATAAGTTGCCATTCTCTACACACTAGGAATAAATGGATGTTTGTGCTATAATTTCAGAGATCAAGTAGTTTTCAAAGAAAAGACAAGTACATTGAATCTGATTCAATACCAGTAGGGCTACTTCACTGTGTATCAATTTCTTGAATATTTGATAATCCTGCTTCTCCAATGACCAGTTTAATGTATTGTATTTTCAATTGAATCATCCTTAAGTTTTGGGGCCTACATTAGTTTTTTTGGTGTTATCCAGTCAATGATATGCGTGTGATATGGTAAACCATTCTTAGTATATTTGCTGCTTGGAACTTGAGGCTCTCTAGCAGAGCTGACTTTGAAATCAAATAATCGACAAATGTAAAAGAAATTTTAATTATATTTTCTATGAAATATATTTTTGCTAAGATCCTAGTCCTCATTCTTTCCAAACTATCGGTTTATAGATACTTTTTTCAGGATATTCCCTTCTGAATTCCCAGAAATATATGCCAGTCCCACAGGAAAGGATCTGTGATTCAACCCATGATACCATCATTTTATCTTACCTCTTTGTGTTTTGAATAAGATGAATTTTTTTTCATTCCAGACATTTTGGTGATTTTTTTTCTGTAGTTCTGTATTGTAATGAAGGATTTTTCTTCTTATTATGAATCCACAGTCATTTAATTTTGGAAAGATTATAAGGGAGTTATGCCACAGACTTCTGTTAATGTGCAGTAAAAGTACTAATCCTTAAAAACGTGTCCCATCTTACCTTCCTACATTTCATATATCTTAACACTTAATGTCAGTAGCACTACTTGTTTTCTTCAGAAGGTTATTATTTAAATAAATATGAAATGGAAAGGACACAGGGATGATTTAAAAAAACCATTTTAGGAGTTTTCAGTTGGCATTTAAGAAGCTTGGAAATCAACACTCCATCCTAATAATAAAAAAATCTGGCAAACTGAAAAATCAACAACTCTTCTTAAATCAGTAAGCAAAGTGAGATCATAGGCCAACAGTTGCCATCAGAATTTGAGAGAACATCAGGCAAATACAAAGAATCACATCTTACTGGAGCAGAAACCCTCAGGCAGCAACCTCCACAGGAACCAGTCCTGGGATAGGAAAACTTAAATTGTAATTGCTAAATTGCTGAAGATCCAGTGTAGCAAAACCTGAAAGATGAAAACTCCAGGGGGACACAAGTCAATGGGGGATGGGGAAAAAGGAGGCCACACTTAAGTGAATTTTACCATCAGGTACTCTACCAGGTCCTCAAAGTGAACATCAGAGAAAAATCTACTTATACTTTGGCAGAGGCAGAGAAAATTAACTTTTAAAAACTACTTCAGAGCATTTTGTTCTTAACAAGGTCTGCTGTCGGGAGAAGCTATTTAACCATAGTCTAACCTGCTGGGGTTCTAACAGAGCTTAACTTACTTGTGGGAAGGGAAATATCCCACTCAAAATAACTGTGATTATCCTGTGTCAACCAAGGGTGTTAAAAAATAAACAAAAATACTCCAAAGAAACACATATGAAGTTCACAATTCAGAGCCACAAGCTCACTAAGGACTGACACTTAATCATGTAACCATAGAATGCTTCCCTTCAAGCTAGATTTTACCACCATATTCATAAAAACTTATTTATACTAGTCCTTTTTACCCAGTACATCATCTCCAGCTGTCAATAAAATATTTCAACACATAGTAAAAGACAAGTAATAATAATTTGAAGAGATTGAGCAATTGTCAAAAAACAGTCGCAGATTTGGCAGGGATGTTGGAATTCTCAGACTGGGAATTTAATACAACTATGATTAAGTTAAGGGTTCTAACTGATAAAGTGGACAGCCTACATGAACACATGGGCAATGTAAACAGATAGATGGAAATTTTAATCAATGCTTAAATACATATTGGAGGCTAAAAACACAGTAATAGAAGTGAAGAATGTCTTTGACGGGCGCTTATCAGTAGACTGGACACAGCTGAGGAAAGACTCTGTGTCCTGAGGATATCAATATAAATCTCCAAGATGGAAGAACAAATAGAAACATAATGAAGAAAGAAAGAAAGAACACCAGAATATCTAAGAACTATAGGACGACTACAAAAGATGTGCCACATGTATACAGACAGATGGTCTGCTACTTAACAATTGTTCGACTGGTGATTTTTCTTACCACAAAGATGGAAATACGATACACATTCAGTGGAATTCTTGCTTTGAGTATCCATACACCCACTCTGTTTTTTACTTTCAGCACAATAGTCAATATGTTACATGAGATACTCAACACTTTATTATAAAATATGCATTGTATTAGATGATTTTTGCCCACCTCTAGACTAATATAAGTGTTCTTAGCATGTATATTTTAAGCTAAGCCATAATGTTCTGTGGGCTACCTGTATTAAATAGCTTTCAGTTACAATATTTTCAACTTAAGATTGGATTATTGGTACATAACTTTATTAAAAACCAAGGAAAACCTGTATTTAGAATGCCAAAAGGAGAAGGAAGATGAAAAAAAAACAGGTGAAATATTTGAAGCAATAAAATTACTGAGAATTTTTCAAAATTAATGCCAGATATCAAATGACAGATCCAGTGAGCTCCAAGAACACCATGCTAGATAAATGCTGGAAAACTACAAATAAACATATCAATTTGATATTACAAAAATGAAAGATGAAGCAAAAATCCTGAAAGAAGCTGCAGGAGAAAAAATTACCTATAGAGAAGTAAAGATAAAAATTAAACACAAAAACATTACAAGAAAGATAACAGTGAAGTGGAATGTTTAAAGTATTGAGAAACAGCGAACAACAACAACAAAAAGAGAAATCCACCAATATAGAATTCAGTACTTAATGAAACTATTCTTCAAAACTGAAGGAGAAATAAAGACTTTCTAAGACAAACAAAAATTGAAAGTATTTGTTTCAGACCTGTAATCCCAGCACTTTGGGAGACCGAGGCAGGCAGATCATGAGGTCAAGAGATCGAGACCATCCTGGCCAACATGGTGAAACCTTGTCTCTACTAAAAATACAAAAATTAGCCGGGCATGGTGGTGTGTGCCTGTAGTCCCAGCTACTTGGGAGGCTAAGACAGGAAAATCGCTTGAACCTAGGAGGTGGAGGTTGCAGGGGGCTATGATCCTGCCACTGCGCTCCAGCCTGACAATAGAGACTCCGTCTCAAAAAAAAAAAAAAAAAAAAGAATGAAAGCATTTGTTACCAGTTGATCTGTCTTGCAAGCAGTGTTAAAAGAAAGTACTTAGAGAGAAGGAAAATAAAGGAAATAATTTAGAAATTCAGATCTAAATTTATAAAAGAGCACCTGAGAAGGAATGATTAAATATAAAATAAAAGTTTTTGTTTTCCTTGTTCTTAATTGATCTAACAGATAGTTTTTTAAAAAAATAGAAGCAATGAATGTGTTTCATTATGTATGCATATATACACATATATATGCTCTGTGTTCTCAATGCGTTCAAATATATATGCATGTATAGTTTAACCTTATGCAACATCAGTCTGAAGAACACAGGTCAATTTATATGCATATTTTCTTCCACTTCTGCCACCCATAAAACTGTAAGAACAATCTCTTCTCTTCCTCTTCTCCCTAAGCCTTGTCAGTGTGAAAACAATAAGGATGAAGACCTTTATGATGATCCACTTCCATTTAATGAATAGTAAATATATTTTATCATCCTTATACATTTTTTAATAACGTTTCCTTTTGTCTACCTTAATTTGTTGTAAGAATACAACATATAATACATAAAATACACAAAATACATGTTAATTCATGGTTTTTGTTTTTGGCAAGGATTCCAATCAACAGTAGGCAATTCATAGTTAAATTTTAACAGTCAAAAGTTATTTACAAATATTTTACTGCATGGAGGGTCAGTGTCACTCAAACCGTATTGTTCATGAATCAACTGTATATGCCTACATACATGTTTTAAAATATATAACATTATATATGTATATACCTGAAGTTCTCTGAGTTTCCTGGATTTTTGTTTCGGCAATGGTATTAATTATCTGCGTGTGTGTGTGTGTCTGAGTGTGTTTGTGCTTTTGTATCAGTGAAATAAAAATATCAACAATGATACATGTGACAGAAGAGAGAAATTATAAACATTTGGTTATTTTGTTACTTTGTTATTTGTAGTATTACTGGCAGTACATGTGAAGTGATATAGTGTTATCTGAGAGTGGGTTGAATTAGTTATAGATGCATATTAAAAATTCTAGGGCAATCACTAAAAAATTGAGTAAGAAATGAAGACAATTAATATATTAAAAAAGAAGAGAAAATGGAATGTTATAAAATGGTCACTTTAAACCACAAAAGGCAGACAAAGAGTGGAAGACCAAAAAGGAACAAAGAACAATAAAAACAAATGGAAAACAGTAAAAAAAAAATTGTTAGATATTATTCCACCTCTATCTTTAAATATCAGTGGTCTAAATGCACTACTTAAAAAATAGATATTTTTAAAACTGGATCAGAAAGAAACCAGATTCAACTAACTCTGTGTTGTCTACAGGAAACACTTTAAAGATAAAGACATCAATAGGTTAAAGATAAATGAATGAAGACATATATACCAAGCTAACACTAAGCAAAAGAAAGTGAGATTAGCAATATTAACTTCAGACTGAGTAATTTCAAAGCAAGGAATGTTATCAGACATAAAGACGGTCAAAATAATGATAAAGGAGTCAATTCTTCCTGAACACATAACAATCCGTAAGTTGTATTGTCTAACAATAGACCATCAAAATATATAAAGCAAAAAGTGATTAGAACTGCCAGAAAAAAATAGATGAATCCAATATTATAATTGGAGACTTTAATATCTTTCTATCTTTGAACAGATCCAGCAGGAAATAAGTCTGTAAAAATATACTTCAAAACAACAACATAATCAATCAAATTGATATAATCGACATATATAAACATTTTAGGCAACAACAGCATAAAATACATCCTTCTCAAGCTCACATGGAATATTTACCAAGATAAACCATATTCCAGGCCTTTAAAAAACCTTAATAAAATTTTTAAAAATAGAAATCTTACAATTTTTGCCCTCAGTTCATGATGCAATTACAATTTTTGCCCTCAGTTCATGATGCAATTGAACTAGAAATTAAAACATAAAAATAGCTGGAAAATCACAAAATACATAAAGATTAAACAACGTACTTCTAAATAACACATAAGTCAAGGCAGAAATCTCAAGAGAATTTGAAAATATTAATAATTTGACCTAAATAACAATAAAAACACAACTTATCAAAAATTTGTAGGATGAAGTGAAAGCAGTGCTTAGAGGGTAATTTTATACTGAAAGCATATGTTAGAAGAGAGTAAAGATCTGACATGTATGATCTCTCCTTCCTTCTTCAGAAATGAGAAAAAGAAGACCAAATTAAATTTAATGTAAGCAGAAGAAAAAATTACAAAAATTAGAGCAGTAATTAATAAAATTAGAAACAAAATCAATAGGAAGATCAACAAAAACAAAAGTTAGATCTTTGAAAAAGTCAGTAAAATTGATGCATCTCTAGAAGGAAAAAAAAGAGAGGACACAAATTACTCAATCGGAAATAAGAAGAGGACATTACTAAAGATCCCATGGACATTAAAGTAATAATAAAAGAATACAATGAACTCTATTACTGCAAATCTGGTAACCTTGATGAAATGAAGACTGTCAAAACTCATTTAAGAATAAATAGATAATATTGATAGACCTGTATCTATAACATAAATGGAATCAATAATTAATAACTTTACAAAACAAAGCACCAGATGTAGAGGAGTTTACTGATGAATTCTACCAAGAATTTAAGATATATCTATATCAATATCTATATCTCTATCTATCTATATATCTCTATCTCTATCTATCTATCTATCTATCTATCTATCTATCTTTAAATAGATATATTGGATTTTCCATACAGAGGACTAAGTCATCTGTGAACAGTTTTACTGCTTCCTTACTATCATACATATATAGATATAGATATAGATATATATGCACACCATTATCTACAATCTCTATCAAAGGATAGATTCAGAGGGAATACTTTCTAAGTCATTTGATGCAACCAGCATTACTATAATACCCAAACTGGAAAAAGGTATTACAAGAAAACTACAGAATAACATTTCTCATGAGTACAGATGCAAAAATCATCAACAAAATATTAGCAAATTAAATCCATCAATGTGCAAAAATAATTATATATTTTGATTAAATGAAATTTATTTCAGGTATGCAAGGCTGGTTCAATATTTGAAAATCAACTAATGTAATCTATCAAATCAGTAATAAAATAACATTGTAGAAAATAACATGATCTTATCAATAGATGCAAAAAAAGCACTTGGCAAAACCCAACAGCCATTAATGATAAAAAGTCTCAGTAAACCAGAAATAGAGGGAAGCTTCCTCAACTTGGTAAAGAATATCTACAAAATAAATTACAGCTCAGCTAGCATCACACTTAATGGTAAGAAACTATTAGCTTTCTCATTAATATTAGGAAAGAAACAAAAATGTTCCATCTAACCACTCCTTTTCAACATTGTGTTGGAAGTACTAGTCAATGCAGTGAGGTAAAAAAGAACATAGAATGTATACAGATTGGTAAGGAAGAAATAAAACCCCCTCTGTTCACAGATGACACCGTATCTATGTGCAAAATCCAAATAAATCAATAACAACAAAAATCCTCTTGGAACTACTTGACAAACATACAAGGTTGCAGTATATAAGGTTAATATAAAAACTTTAATTTCTTTCCTATATGCCACCAATGAACAAGTAGAATTTTAAATTCAAAACATAATACTATTTCGATTAGCACCCCAAATATGAAATACTTGTAAGTCCACCAAACAAAACATGTATAATATCTACATGAGAAAAGCTACAAAAGTCAGATGAAAGAAGTCAAGAAGAACTAAATAAATATAGTTATTTTAAGTTTATGGATAGGAAGACTTAATACTGTCTATAAGTAAGTCCTTCAAAATTTGATCTATAGATTAAAATTGATCTCAATAAATTTACAAGTAATTTAGTGGATATTGACAGACTGATTGTAAAATATATGTGTAGAAGCAAAAGGCCCAAAATACTAGACACAATATTGAGAAGAAAAAGAAGGTAGGAAGATTGACACTACTCAAATTCAAAACTTGAAATAGGCCGGGCGCAGTGGCTCAAGCCTGTAATCCTAGCACTTTGGGAGGCTGAAGTGGGCGGATCACTAGGTCTGGAGATCGAGACCATCCTGGCTAACACGGTGAAACCCCCTCTCTACTAAATATACAAAAAATTAGCCTGGCGTGGTGGCAGGTGCCTGTACTCCCAGCTACTTGGGAGGCTGAGCCAGGAGAATGGTGTGAACCTGGGAGGCGGAGTTTGCAGTGAGCCCAGATGGCATCATGGCACTCCAGCCTGGGGGACCGAGCGAGACTCTGTCTCAAAAAAACAAAAAACAAAAACAAAAGCAAAAAACAAAACCAAAAAAAAAAAACTTAAAGCAATAGTAATCAATACAATGTGATACTGATGACTAAAAAAAAAAAAAAAAAACAGACAGATAGATCCAATGGAATAGAACAGAGAACCCAGAAATACACCTACATAGGTAATGTTAACCGATCTTAGACTAAGGAACAAAGGCAATACAATGGATCAACGTATTTTCAAAAAAATGATACTAAAACAACTAAACATCTACATGCGAAAACATGAATATAAACACAGATATTACACATCTCATACAAATTATCTCAAAATGGGTCATTGCTATAAATATAAATCACAAAATTAGTAAATTCCTAGGAGATAACATAGGAAAAAACCTAGATGATTTCGAGTATAGTTATGAGTTTTTAGATATAACAACAAAGGTACAATCCATCATAAAATTAATTGATAAGCTGGGCTTCATTAAAATTAAAAACTTCTGCTCTGTGTAGGTAATGCAAAGCAATGAGAAGACAAGCCACATTTCCAAAAATAACATCTGCTAGAGGACTTACTGAAAATATACAAAGAACTCTGAAGACTCAACAATAAGAAAATAACCCATTTAAAATATGAGCTAAAGAACTTAACAGACATCTCACCAAAGATTTGCAGATAAAAAACATACTTACAAAAAGGTGTTCCCCATCATCTGTAATAAGGAAAATGAAAATTAAAACAATAATAAGATACAAGTATACACCTATAAGAATGGCCAAAATTCAGAACAGTGACACCACCAAATGCTGGTGAGAATGTAGTGCAACAGAAACTCTCATTCATTGCTGGTACAAATCCACAATGGTGCAACCATTCTGGAAGACAGTTTGAGAGTTTCTTACAAAACTAAACATATTGTTCTATTGTGACCCAGCAATCACAATAGAATATACATCTTGGAATTTACCCAAAGGAAATGAAAGCTTATGTACACACAAAGACATTCACATGGATGTTTATAGCAGCCTTATTCATAATTGCCAAAACTTGGCAGCAACCAAGTTTCCCTTCAGTAGGTGAATAGATAAATAAACTGTGGCACATCCAACCAATGGGATATTGTTTAGTGCTAAAAAGAAGTGATCTGTCAACCATGAAAAGACATGAAGGGATCTTAAATAAATACTGCTAAGTTTAAAAAAATGTCTGAAAAGGCTACACCCTGTATATTCCAAATATATGCCATTGTGGAAAAGGCAAAACTATGGAGAGGGTGAGAAGATGAGTGGTTGCCAGGGAGAAGAGGTAAGGGAGAAATGAACAGGCAGAGCACAGAGGATATTTAGGACAGTGAAACTACTATGCATGATACTATAATGGTGAATACACATCATTACTAATTGGCCAAAGCCAAGAGAATGCACAACGCACAACCTCAAGAGTGAATCACAACATAAACTATAGACTTTAAATTATAATGATGAGTCAATTTAGGTTTATCAATTGTAATAAAACATACCACACTACTGAGGACTGTTGATAATGAGGGATGCTATGTATCTGTGGTGGCAGGGGGGTATATAGACAATTGCATACCTATGCTCAATTTTACTGAGAACCTAAAACTGATCTAAGATATAAAGTCTGTTAAAAGGAAACAATTTAGTAAGCAAATCATATAGTCATAGATTATTAGTGTCAGAAGAAATTTAAAATTTCTTCTCAAAATTTCAAACTATTTTAATAAAATATATACTTGTCAGATAATATTGTACATGATTAGCAAATTTGAACAATTAAGTATTTTAAAATAAGCTGAGTATCACAAAATCTAACCATAGTGTGAAATAATCTGCTTATAATAAGACTGCTGTGTATTGGATATAGCTAAATAAAGATGTTCACAAATTCTTCGGTCCTCATCACATTGAGAGGTAGATTTTATGCCCCTCCACTGGATCTGGGCTAGTCTGAGATTGCTATGAACAACAAAGTGTGCCACCAACCATGTTATACCAATTTTATGTCAAGAATTAAGTGGATGTATTCCTTCTTACTTCATCTTGAATCAGCCCTGAGCCACAGAGTAAGATTTACAACTATTCTGAGTTCACCATGCTGTGAGGAAGTCCAACTACTCTCGTGAATTGGTCTTACAAGGAAGAGAATGAAAATGAAAGCCTCAGATCATCTCCAATTATTCTAGATTGATTTAACAATCAAATTGTTAAGGCCATTTGGTTTTTGTCAACTGAGATGCAAGACAGTATGGCAGAGAGAGAGGTAAAAACTATTGTACCTTGCTAATCCACAGTCATGGATATGCTAATAATAGATTATTGTTTTAAGTCCTTCACTTTGAAGCGTTTTATCACACAAGAGCAGATATGTGAAATAGTTACCAGATACAAGAATAAAAAATTAGTAAATGTTATTTTATGTGCCTAATAACCTTATAATATATAAATAGAGATAGATATCAATCATTTGAATTAAATATTAAAAATTAGAATTAACAATTTATACTTATTTTAAAAAACTAATTTTAATATGTGTAAATTAAAATGAGATTATCTACAGTAGATATCTGCAATAGATTAATAATAGCACAAAATGAGATTATCCACAATAGTTATTAAACAACTGGTTTTCTTCACTATAGAAGAAGATCAATAGTTTGAACTATTTACAGAGAAAAACACTTATCATTCATTTTGTTAGTGTGAATTAAAAGTCTGCTATGTGTCATTCTCACTTTTAGACACTACATATAAGAGCAATGAATAGAAATGACAGCAGCCCTGTTATTATGGGAGTGAAAATAAACAACCCACAAGTACATAAATGCACTAATACAACTTCAGAAAGGGATGTTTAAAGAGAACAGAGAGTGAATGAAGGAGTGAAAATTGGGAGTCTGAGACCACCCTGGCCAACATGGTGAAACCCCATATCTACTAAAAATATAAAAAAATTACCCAGGCATGGTGGTGCACACCTATAGTCCCAGCTACTTGGGAGACTGAGGCATGAGAATCACTTGAGCCTAGGAGGTGGAGGTTTTAGTGAGCCGACGTCTGGTCACTGCACTCCAGCCTGGGCAACAGAGTGAGACTCCTTAAAAAAACAGAATGATAAATATAGATATAGAGATATCTCATGAATCCATCATATACGACTTGAGATTAAAAGGAAGAAAAGAAGCCATTCATATGGGAAGTCAGAGGAAACCCATCTATGCAGACTATAAAATCTTTAGGACAAGAAAACACATTTGAGTAATAGAAAGGAAGCCTGTGTGCCTGGGGAATAACAAAATGAGATAGAATGGGTTGAAATAGATCCAAGGGCCCAGAATAGGCACAGCTTACTGGTGGCAGTGAAGAGCAATGGGAAAGCCACTAACTGTGTTAAGATAGAAGTAATCTACGTTAAGTGTGATGAATTGGAGAAGCGGAGAAAGAGGAGGCTGTGAGACAACTTAGGAGACCATAATAGTTCAGACTAGAGATAATAATGATGTAGAATACGGTAACAGAAAAAATGAAGATATATGAATGCATTTGAGATATGATTTGGGACTAGTAATAGCAATATTTGTTGACATGCAAGCTACAGGACATGAAAAATGAAACAGTATTACTGGACTGTGACACCTAGCCAATGCTAAAAAATTTAACTAGGATGGAGAAGACTAGTAACAGACATGAGTGGTAGAGATAGCAATCAAATGTTTTATTTGAACTTCTAAATTTTTAAGCAAAACTAAATGGAGATGTCAATATCAATAATATACTGGGAGAAAGCCCACAACTGAATTCTGAACACTCCAACACTAGGAATATGGGGAGATCCATTAGAAGAGAAAGCATAAAAACAAAATTAGAAGGATCATCTAACAACTGAAAAGTAAAATCAGGAACTGTTTCCAAAAAGAATAGAGAATCAACTATGTGGAAAGCAACCAGGTAGATCAACAAGATAATCAGAGAAAATCTCTTGGATATTGACAAAATGGTTATTGGTGATGAGCATGGAAAGAAAAAAGTCAATAGCATGGTGAAAACTGAAGTATATATGGAATAAATTAAACATCTTAAATCACAGTCATATCTTAATATTTGCGGGGGTGAGGGTGGGGATTTGTTTCAGGGCACCTTTCTACCAAGAACTATGGATACTCAAGTCCTTTACAGACATTGCTGTGGTATTTGCATCTAGCTTATGTGCATCCTCTCATGTACTTTAAATCATCTTTAGAATACTTATAATACTTAATTCAATGTAAATCCTACATAAATAATTGTTATACAGTACTTTTTTATTTGCATTTTTAAATTTTTTTCAAATACTTTTCATCTATGGTTGGCTGAATTCGCATATGCAAAACCTGAGGTTACAGAGAGCCAACTATATAATTTTTCAATAGAAAATATCATCAGATTAACTATAATAAGTGTAATCATGGAACACAAATCAGCCCAGGAACATCCATTCTATGTTAAATTAGACAGAGAGCAATCCTTGAAATTTAATGCCAAACATTGGTAATCAAATAAAAACTTCTGAAATATTTGAGGGTTTTTGAGTCCTATGCTTTTCTCAAGTAGTTCTAAAGATTTCCCCACAAATATTCAATCAATTTTCTCAGGTTCACCTACATACTTAAAAGATAAATTGCTAATATGAATAATGTATAACTATGTAAATTTACAATGACAAATGAACACAATAAATTCCTCTTGTAAAACAGGAACAAGTCAGCCTTCTTCTACCTCAAATCTCAAGACATATTGTAAAAATCATATATCAATTTTTTTGTGTTATTTCTCCTACAAAAAAAATCCTGTAATTCGCAGAACTGACATTGTTTAACTTCCCATCCACCTTGTTATCTTTTATTATTTTTCACACAGTTTTAGACCTCAGATTCAGACATTCAATCATAGGCAATATATGGCATGTTAACACTGGTCTGCACAAACTCCTAACATTTCGTTTATCCACATTTACTCTACTTTATTCCTATTCACTGCTTCCATTTTTCTATTGCACCATAAGAAATTATCTTAACATATTTGATGGAAATCTTTTTACTTGTGTGCATTACTGTAAAAAGTGTAAATTCTATGGTTATATATTTTAATTTATGAAATAAAATGGTGACGTGATGTAGATTGTATTCTATTTTTCAAAGCATGATTTTAAGATTTTCTCCTGTCATTCAACGGTATGTCTACAATGATGCTGCTGATTCCCATAATATTCAGGAGTGTACATCTACTAAATGCTATTTTTTCATTCTACTTCTGGTGAATTACTTCATTGCCTCTGCAATCACACACTTAACAAATAAAGCTATGGTTAACATTCTAGTAAATGTTTCTTTAGACACTTTAAGAATTCACCTGGGATATTTACCTAGGAGAAGATTGCTGGAATGTAAAACAAATATATTTAATTTAACTTATTACTACCATTCTGATCTCCAGAATGTTTTCATCAGAACATACACATTCCAGCAACCAATGAAAATTCTGAATCTTATATTCCCATAAAAATTATATTAACAATTTTTAACATTTTGCCATTCCGACATGCATTAATGGTTCTACAATTTATACTCAGCACCTGTTTTTTTTTCCTGAAAATGAGTAAAATGAGTATTCAAACTATGTTCAGAAAAAGAATTCATTATAAAAACTAACAGTAACAATTTGAAAGCCACATATTCTATTGAAAAAATATAGCAATTAGAATTTAAAAACTATTCTAAGTTATTTAATTATTTTGAGTATTTACAACATGTCAGACATCTTTCTTTTTAGAAATAATACTTTAATTGACAAATAACAATTGTATGTATTTGTGGGTTACTGTTTGGTGCTGTGATGTATGCATACAATGTGGACTGATTAAATTAAGCTAATTAACATATCCATCACTTCACCAATCTTTTTTTTTGTAGTGAGACATTTGAAATTAATTCTCATCAATTTTGAAATAGATAATATATTCGTATTAACTGTAGTCATTTTGCTGTGCAATTGATCTCGAAAATAGCAGTGAACAAAAGGCAAAACAAAACAAAACCCAGTTGTGAGCTTTATATAAAAAGAAAAACATGTATATAGTTCCTGTGTCTCCGGGTCTTCTGTATATACTTAGATTTTGTCTAGACTCACTCGTGTCTGTATTTGGCTGTAAATCAGGCAAGCAACTTTATTAAATTTGTTTTTATGTATTTTTCACAGATTTTGGGTTTCCCTGGGTGGAGGCTAGTCTAGCATGTCCTTGGCTGGGGTTAATGGTTTCAACTCCAAATGATCTCTTATTTTCCATAAGGCCAAGTCAGTTTCTTCTCATGGAGAAGGCAGGTGCCCAAGAAAGATAATAGTGGTGAGAAAGGCATCTTGAGTTGTAGGCTCAAAAGCATTACCCCATTACTTCAGATATATTCCATTAGGTTAAAAGAAATCACAAGACCAATCTAGATGCAAGAGTTTAAGAAATGAGTTTTGCTTTAAAGAGAGAAACTGAAAAGTCACATTGCAAAGCACAGATATACAGGGTTGATTACTTTTGAATACAGAACACACACACAATGTTGTTTTAGTAGCGCTTCAGGCTTTCACTTAGAATATGTCTTAGTTCCTCAGATGGACTACTACAATAAAATACTATAGACTCGGTGGTTTACAAACAACGAAAATTTATTTCTCACAGCTCTGGAGATGATAAGTTCATGGACAAGGTTTGAAGATGACCCTCTTAGGGATTGAAGATGCTAACGTTTAGTTCTACCCTCATATGATGGAGCAGAGAGAGAGGCAAGCTTTCTTGGGACTCTTAGGAAGACGCTAATGTCATTCTTGAGGGCTCTGCTTTCATGACATCATCTAATCCTAATTACCTCACCCTCTAAGAACATCACATTGAGGAGTAAGGTTTCAACATATGAATTGGAGTAAAGGACACAAACATTCAGTCCATACCAGAGTGAACTGGAAAGCCATTAGAGGGCTTTGAACAGAAGAATGATATCCATGCAGTGATAACAAGGGGCAACTGAAAACACAAATCACGAGTTCCATGGGGAAGTCTGGGCTGGGAATATAAACACAGATGCTGAAATCACAAACTTCATTTTTTCATTTGTATTATATATAAATTTATTAAATTTTATTAAATCCTATTTCTACTATAACACATTATCAAATGTGTTTTTTCTTATCTTCGTGGTTATCTACCTTTGGTCTGTGATGTTGGTGACCTTCAGGTGAGGTTTTTGTGTGGAAATCCTTGTCCTTGTGTAAGTAAATAAACATACACATATGTATTCTTTTTTTTTTTTTTTTTTTTTTTTTTTGAGATAGAGTCTCGCTCTGTCTTCCAGGCTGGAGTGCAGTGGCACAATCTTGGGTCACTGCAACCTCTGCCTCTTGGGTTCAAGCGATTCTCCTGCCTCAGCCTCCCAAGTAGCTGGAACTACATGCGTGTGCCACCATACCCGACTAATTTTTTGTATTTTTAGTAGAGACAGGGTTTCACTGTGTTAGCCAGGATGGTCTCGATCTCCTGACCTCATGATCCACCAACCTTGGCCTCCCAAAGTGCTGGGATTACAGGCGTGAGCCACTGCGCCCGGCCACACATATGTATTCTTAATATAGTGTATGAATATACTACATATAGTATACTCTTATATTTGTATATATTTCTATAGTATATTTCTTTTAAATCAATTTTTAATATTGATTTATTTTTTAATTCATATTGTGCATTAAATACATATTTTAAGCATTATTATAAGAATACAATATTTTCTTGCAGTTATTTTTTGTTTTCTGTGTTTTTAAATTAAAATTCTATTTTAATTTAATTCTATTCTTTAAATTCCTATTTCCTGCCTGTCTATGAATGACTTTCTGAATTGCCTTTCCTACAAGTATCAACTACTCACCCTTCATTGTCAATAAAGTACTAACCTTATTCCCCTTATTGTTTGCTTTATTAAACTCTCTGTCACCCACAATATGCAAAGATATTTGAAACAGACTGTATGCTATTTTGTTGTGTTTTCAACAGATGTCTAGTTAATTGGAACTTCTCCTAATCAGGCCAACTATGTTAGTTTTCTAGAAACATAGAAAGATTACAACCATACATTTTCTCTGTTTGAAGTCATAGCTTCAAAAAATCTATACAAACTGTCCCCCAATTACATTGCATATTGCATGCACTTATACACACACACACATACACACACACGCGCATATATGTAATCTCTTTTAATAAAAGCAAAACTCTTTATTGCTTTGTTGGTGGGTCCTCCTCACATTCATATAAGGGAAAAATGGTGCAGCTTTGGAGGAGAATAATGAAAATGCCAAAAGTGGAAAAAACAGAAAATACTCAAATTACTATATGATAATATAGGAACAAGAGATCAAGATTAATATATATGATTTTTCTAACATGCATGACTTTGGGAGTTGAAAAAAGTAAATAAAGGAGTTCATATTTGTCATGCCATAACTTGGGAGTAGATTCATGATCATCAAAATTTTAAACCACGTTTTCTCACATATTTGTACAGAAACATAATTTCATATGTTTTGATAATGTGTAATAGTAGAAATAGGATTTAATAAAATTTAATAAATTTATATATAATACAAATGAAAAAATGAAGTTTGTGATTTCAGCATCTGTGTTTATATTCCCAGCCCAGACTTCCCCATGGAACTCGTGATTTGTGTTTTCAGTTGCCCCTTGTTATCACTGCATGGATATCATTCTTCTGTTCAAAGCCCTCTAATGGCTTTCCAGTTCACTCTGGTATGGACTGAATGTTTGTGTCCTTTACTCCAATTCATATGTTGAAACCTTACTCCTCAATGTGATGTTGTTAGAGGGTGAGGTAATTAGGATTAGATGATGTCATAAAAGCAGAGCCCTCAAGAATGACATTAGCGTCTTCCTAAGGGTCCCAAGAAAGCTTGCCTCTCTCTCTGCTCCATCATATGAGGGTACAACTAAACGTTAGCAGTCTCCAATCCCTAAGAGGGTCATCTTCAAGGAAGATAAGGAAAAACCAGAACAAAATGGCTGAAAATTCCAAAAAACAGAATGCCTCTTCTCCTCCAAAGGATCACAACTCCTCGCCAGCAAGGGAACAAAACTGGATGGAGAAAGAGTTTGACAAACTGACAAAAGCAGGCTTCAGAAGGTGGGTAATAATAAACTCCTCTGAGCTAAAGGAGGATGTTCTAACCCAATGCAAGGAAGCTAAGAAGCTTGAAAAAAAGGTTAGAGGAATATTAGAATAACCAGTGTAGAGAAGAACATAAATGACCTGATGGAGCTGAAAAACACAGCACGAGAACTTTGTGAAGCATACACAAGTATCAATAGCCGAACTGATCAAGCAGAAGACAGGAAATGAGAGAATAAGGATGAATTGAATGAAATAAAACATGAATACAAGATTAGAGAAAAAAGAATGAAAACGAATAAACAAAGCCTCCAAGAAATATGGGACTATGTGAAAAGACCAAACCTACGTTTGATTGGTGTATCTGAAAGTGACGGGAGAATGGAACCAAGTTGGAAAAACTGCAGGATGTTATCTAGGAGAAATTCCCCAACCTAGCAAGACAGGCCAACATTCAAATTCAGAAAATACAGAGAACACCACAAAGATACTCCTTGAGAAGAACAACTCTAAGACACATAATCGTCAGATTCACCAAGGTTGAAATGAAGAAAAAAATGTTAAGGGCAGCCAGAAAGAAAGGTTGGGTTACCAACAAAGGGAAGCCCATCAGACTAACAGTGGATCTCTTGGCAGAAACCCTGCAAGCCAGAAGAGAGTGGCGGCCAATATTCAACATTCTTAAAAAACAGAATTTTCAACCCAGAATTTCTTTATTTTATTTTATTTTATTTTATTTTTTTTGAGATGGAGTCTCCCTCTGTCACCCAGGCAGGAGTGCAGTGGCACGATCTCGGCTTACTGCAAGCTCCGCCTCCCGGGTTCATGCCATTCTTCTGCCTCAGCCTACCAAGTAGCTGGGACTACAGGCACGCACCACTATGCCCGGCTAATTTTTTTGTATTTTTAGTAGAGACGGGGTTTCACCTTGTTAGCCAGGATGGTCTCAATCTCCTGACCTCCTGATCCGCCCGTCTCGGCCTCCCAAAGTGCTGGGATTACAGGTGTCAGCCACCATGCCCAGCCTCAACCCAGAATTTCATATCCAGCCAAACTAAGCTTCATAAGCAAAGGAAAAATAAAATCCTTTACAGAGTAGCAAATGCTGCAAGGTTTTGTCACCACTAGGCCTGCCTTACAAGAACTCCTAAAGGAAGCACTAACACCGCATGTTCTCACTCACAGGTGGGAATTGAACAATGAGAACACATGGACACAGGAAGGGGAACATCACACACCGGGGACTGTTGTGGGGTGGGGGGAGGGCGGAGGGATAGAATTAGGAGATATACCTAATACTAAATGACGATTTAATGGGTGCAGCACAACATGGCACATGTATACATATGTAACAAACCTGCATGTTGTGCACATGTATCCTAAAACTTAAAGTATAATAATAATAATAATAAAAAGAAAACATTTAGGACAAACAAAAAGTAATTGTAAAGAAAAAAATATGAAATAAAGGAATAAAAATAAAAATAAAAAAATTTAGAAAAAAAAAAAGGAAAGGAAAAACTGGTACCAGCCACTGCAAAAACATACCAAATTGTAAAGACTCATCGATCCTATGAAAAAACTACATCAACTGATGGGCAAAATAACCAGCTAGGATTATAATGACAGAATCAGATTCACACCTAACAATATTAACCTTAAATATAAATGGGCTAATTGCCCCATTAAAAGACACAGACAGGCAAATTGGATAAAGAGTCAAGACCAATCGGTGTGCTCTATTCAGGAGACCCGTCTCATGTGCAAAGACACACATAGGCTCAAAATAAAGGGATGGAGGAATATTTACCAAGAAAACGGAAAGCAAAAAAAGCAAGATTGCAATCCTAGTCTCTGATAAAACACACTTTAAACCAATAAAGATCAAAAAAGACAAAGAAGGGCATTACAGAACAAAAAGGGACTAATGCAACAAGAAAAGCTAACTATCATAAATATATATGCACCCAATACAGGAGCACCCAGATTCATAAAGCAAGTTCTCAGAGACCTACAAAAAGATGTAGACTCCCAAACAATAATAATGGGAGACTTTAACACCCCATTGTCAATATTAGACAGATCGAGGAGACAGAAAATTAACAAGGATATTCAGGACTTGAACTCAGCTCTGGATCAAGTGGACATAATAGACATCTACAGAACTCTCCACCCTAAATAAACAGAATATACATTCTTCTCAGTGCCACATCACATTTATTCTAAAATTGATCACATAATTGGAAGTAAAACACCCCTTAGCAAATGCAAAAGAACAAAAATCATAACAGTTTCTCAGACCACAGTGCAATCAAATTAGAACTCAAGATTAAGAAACTCACTCAAAACCAATCAACTACATGGAAATTGAACAACCTCCTGAATGACTACTGGATATATAATGTAATTAAGGCAGAAATAAATAAATTCTTTGAAACCAGTGAGAACAAAGATACAAAATACCAGAATCTCTGGGACACAGCTAAAGCAGTGTTTAGAGGGAAATTTATAGCACAAAATGCCCACAGGAGAAAGCGTGAAAGATTTAAAATCAGCACCCTAACATCACAATTAAAAGACCTACAGAAGCAAGAGCAAACAAATTCAAAAGCTAGCAGGAGACAAGAAATAACTAAGATCAGAGCAGAACTGAAGGAGATAGAGACACGAAAAACCCATCAAAAAATCAATGAATCCAGGAGCTGGTTCTTTGAAAAGATCAACGAAATAGATAGACCACTTGCCAGAATAATAATGAAGAAAAGAGAGAAGAATTAAATAGGCACATTAAAAGATGATAAAGGAGCTATCACCACTGATCCCACAGAAATATAAACTACCATCAGAAAATACTATAAACACCTCTACACAATTAAACTAGAAAATCTAGAAGAAATTGATAAATTTCTGGACACATACACCCTCCCAAGACTAAACCAGGAAGAAGTCAAATCCCTTAATACACCAATAACAAGTTCTGAAATTGAGGCAGTAATTAGTAGCACACCAACCTAAGAAAGCCCAGGACCTGATGGATTCACAGCCCAATTCTACCAGAGGTACAAAGAGGAGATGGTAACATTCCTTCTGAAACTATTCCAAACAATAGAAAAAGAAGGACTTCTCCATAATTCATTTTATGAGGTCAGCATCATCACAATACCCAAACCTGGCAGAGACACAACAAAAAAAGAAAATTTCAGGCCAATAGCCCGGATGAACATCAATGCAAAAATCCTCAATAAAATATTGGCAAACCAAATCCAGCAGCACATCAAAAAGCTTATCCACCATGGCCAAGTTGGCTTCATCCCTGGGTTGCAAGGCTGGTTCAACATACACAAATCAATAAACATAATCCACCAAATAAATAGAACCAATGACAAAAACCACATGATTATCTCAATAGATGCAGAAAAGACCTTTGATAAAATTCAACACTCCTTCATGCTAAAAACTCTCAATAAACTAGGCATTGGTGGAACATATCTCAAAATAATAAGAGCTATTTATGACAAACCTACAGCCAGTATCACAATGAATGTGCAGAAACTGGAAGCATTCCCTTTGAAAACTGACAAAAGACAAGGATGCCCTCTCTTACCATTCCTATTCAACATAATATTGGAAGTTCTGGCCAGGGCAATGAGGCAAGAGAAAGCAATAAAGGGTATTCAAATAGGAAGAAAGGAAGAAATTGTCTCTGTTTGCAGATGACATAACTGTATATTTAGAAAATCCCATTGGCTCAGCCCAAAATCTCCTTAAGCTGATGAGCAACTTCAGCAAAGTCTCAGGATACAAAATGAATGTGCAAAAATCACAAGCATTCCTATACACCAATAATACTCAAACAGAGAGCCGTATCATGAGTGAACTTCCATTTACAATTGCTACAAAGAGAATAAAATGCCTAGGAATACAACTTACAGGGGATGTGAAGGACCTCTTCAAGGAGAACTACATATCACTGCTCAAGGAAATTAGAGAGGAACCCCCCCAAAAAAAAGATCATTAAAAAAATTGTCTGTTAGCATTGTCTTTAATACCTCTTGGGAACTTAACTGCAATTTGGTTTGAAACTCTATTCGATCTCACTTCCACTTTGTTCAACTCACTTTTTTAGGCCTCATTTGACTTGACATATTTGCACTATTCAGAAGGAATAGAAGAAATTCTCTTCTCTTCAGTAGCACAGAATCTTGGTTTTCCTTTAGCCTCCCATGTCTGTCTTTCTCAGTACTAATCTCTTTGCTGGTTCTTCCTCCTATCTTATTTTGGGAGTTCCCAAATGCTCAGAGCCTGGTCTTCTGTTTTCTCTCTATGTGCCCTCCTTTTGTGATTTCATCCAGACTGATAACTTACAAATGTGTATCTCCAGTTCTGACCTGTCTTCTGAACTCCAACCTTATATATCTCTCTACTAGACCTTTTCATTAATACTCATCTCATATTTTACACTTAATATGTCCAAATATTTACTGTTGCTCAACCACTCATCCCCAAACCTGCTTCACCTACGTTCTTTTCTCAACCTAGTTAATGACAACTAAATCCTTCCAGATCAATCCAAAAATCCTCGAGTCCTCTTCACTTACCTTCAGTGATATCATGTACTTGCCCTTATTAGAAAACACCAAAGAATTTTATTCTCAGAACTTACTTTCTCTTGTTTTTCCCTCTACCTGATATAGTCTTTCCCAGATATCCTCACATTTGTCAAGTCTTTGTCAAAGATAAACTTATCAAAGAGGTTTTACTTTCTACTTTGTGCAAAACTAAAAATCACTCCTTTTGGAAGCATTTTCCTTACCCTGCTTAATATTCTTCTTATAATTAATAATAGTAATTCTGAATATAATTGTTTGTTATATGTTTCTTTCAAAAGAAAAAGAAGTAGAAAAATTTACTCAAGCCACTAATTTAAATTTTCTACAAGTTCATCTAAGTTTTTGTTTTTCCAATTAGAACCAGATTTTTATCACTGTTTGATTTTTATTCTGCATTATCTAAAAGCATGTATGAACAGATTTACTTTTTCTGTGAATAAAAACATAATAGCTAACTATATTAGGAATCACTTCAATGACATCACAGAAGAAATTAAAGAATAAAACACTTATAGAGGCTCATTAAAAATAAAAGTGCAAAAAATACAGCTCTAGGTGTTAAATAGTCACGTTCAATAGTTCCTTACCTAAATCAACATATTGTTTAAGGAAAAATGGCTTACTATGAGTGTGTGTATTTCTGTCTGCGCACAATGAGTTGTCTTAACCAAGGCTATCATATCAGTCACACTATGATCCATTTAACCTAGTTAGGTCTGTAGCTTTCCGTTTCCTTCATGGTGTCTATTTGTATGATATGATAAGCTTGAGATATATTTGTACTTTTACTGCTTATATAGTAAAAATACAATTTTTTATACAAATACATATACAAATTTTGTCTAGTAAAAATACAAATGTTGTTCCTATTGCATTCCCTCCTATTTTTCCTTCTCTCTCTTCTCATTTTACTATATTAGTAAACATTAAAGTTTTATTACTTTTAATTTTTGACTGAGAGTTATTGGGATAGATTTTTTGTATATAAAAAACACTGGCATTAGAGCCGAAGGAATGGATAATCATTTAGGTAGACCCATATGATGTTGTTTGAGGTCTTTGACTAAAAAAGTCAATAGAAAAACAAAAAGCTTTGGTTTTTGCCATAGGTAACTGCAATCCTTATCACCAAAATTGTGTTCCTCCAAAGATGACAAATTACAGAGTTGTGGAAAAATTACAGAATTGACTTCAGGGAGAAGGAGCAATGTCCCCATTTCTGACAAAACAGTGTGAAATTCTCTGTCGTCTTTGAGAATTAGAAAGAAAGCAGTATTTTTGTCACATTTTCAATGACATGGCTTTGGACAACTCAAAGTAGTAAATATTCCAGATGGACAACTGTGAGAGAAGCCACAGAAGAACATCAGCTGAAGAAGCCAGTGATCGGCAGAGGGACATTAGGAGAGGAAAAGCAGCCATCCCTGCAGTAACAGGCTTTGAAAACAAAGGAGAAAACTGGAAAATTCCCACGTTGCAGGGAAATGTAGAAGGAAGAAAATACGTGTGGTTTTGGAAATTTGGGTTATGTAGATGGGTATGGCAGAGGTAGTAAAAGTTTATGTGCTCTGAAATGTTACTGATGTTTACTGGGCCCATATATTGTTTTAATGACAGATATGGGATTGTGCAGAGCAAAAAGTTGCTGATTTGTTTATTTATACTTTTAAATACAACATAAATTGAAAAAGTATAATTTCATTATTTCATAATTTCTCTCAAGCTCTATACCTTTCTACTGGCTATTACTAGTCTTAAAATGAGTTTCAAACTATATTTAACTATAAGAACTGAAAAATTAGGGATAAAAATGCTTTTAAAAATAGTTGAAGAGAAACCATTGGCAAGAATAACAAGAATGACCAGAGCCATTAATAAACAAAATAATAGTTTGTCTAATATCTAAACCATTTTCAGGTTGAATTCAACACAAGTTGAATACCACATGAGATCAGCTATTTTTTTTTCCTGTTGCATTTCCTATTTTCCTTCTCTCCTCAAGTTTTTTGCTGTTTAAAAAGTTCTTACATTTAAAATATAAGGTTATGAAACAAAAATTCAAGTATTAAATATGATACTTTTGGAGAAATAAAATTTATGTTCTCTGGTGCTCTGATTTCTTGCATTCCCATTTGCTTCTATTCATGGAATATAGATTAACAAAACTAAAATCAGTATGTGCGTGTGTGTGTGCGCACGTGTGTTCATGCGCACGTGTCTTGCAGAAAATAACTATAATTCAACACGTGCAGTACCATATGTTACCTTAAACAACACTTCAATTTAAAATATATTTTCCAAGATTGATATTGAGCAAAATAATTTTTAAAAATTTGACCACTGTGGGGGAAATCATTGACAATAAGTCAAAGACTGTGATATGACTCCACGAGTAACTAAGGAAAGAGTTCAGAATAAAGATAATACAGGCATGAGCATTATCTCCCTGTTCGTTCAACTTAATATTGAGAAATGTAGTGGCTACAGACAAAATAAGAGAGGCCCTCTGTGTGGAACAGAATGAACAACCTTAGATTTAGAAATGATATTGACCTGTCATCTTAGACCTGAAAGAAACTGCACTGAGGTTGGGGAAATGGACAAGAAGAGAAAGAAAGCAACGGATTATTTATTTAGAGCAGCTATTTGCCTGAAGTAATCTCAAATGTGGGGGAAAAAATGTGGCATAGACTTCTAGTGGCTGACAAAGATTGAGATAAAGAGCCAAACTAACAAGAATAGTCATAGACATAACATGATGTGAAAGTTATTGCTTCTTAATGTAAGAACAGTGAGTTTGGAAATTTAGTTTTTAATTGAAAATCTCTATCTTCTCTATTTTCTTAATATGATATATCATATAAATTAAATGACACATGAAACAAAATTTGCAAAAATAACTAGACAGAGTTGACATTTAAAAAAATTGTTAGTGATATTGAGCCATTATATTACCGTAGAACTGAGGAACCAACAATTGATTTAATTTTTGCAAATTTTCTTGAGAAGTTGTCCAGACACACGTATGAATCATTGAAACAACTTTGTATCACACTGTTTACATATAAAACCTCTTCCAAGGCAAATAATATCTAAAATATTTAATTGTTTTCTACATGAAAATGACCAAAAGTATTTTGTGACCAATTTCAAAATCTACCATCTCTCTGAAGATTTACACAACATTTCTTCTATCTAGAGAGAATCAGTAACTCCTTATAAAATACCATTTACAATGATAGCATGATAAACAGTTTTTTCATTTATTCAAATTATAATCTTTCGATACCTACATATGAATAAATACATGAATAAACTAATTTCAGTACGTGATAATTCCTATGAAGAAAGTGATACATATTACCATGATTTGTAAAAAAAAATGTATGAGCTAGTTCTCTAGATGACACCATCAGACAAGACTCTCTCAGGGTAGGTGATCATTAGCAAATCCCAAATATCAATGAAAAGCCACCTAAGTGGGGCAGGGAAACAGGCTAGTGAAAATCATTTCAGTTGCAGTTGCAGGAAGGTTATAGTAATTCCTACATGGAACTTTGTGACATCATACAATTTTTTCACCCACAAAAATAAGAAAAAGCTGGAGTTACTCTACAGTGACACAGATTCTAAGACAAAATAGAACACAAACAATTCCTATAGAACACCAGCTAAATACAAGCTTGCACCACCTTCTGAAGTTATACCTCTTTTAAGTAGATGTTCCCACTGAAGCAGCTGATAAATAAATGACCCCTCACAATTGAAGTCTGTTGTCATGTTTGGTGAAGCCCCAGGTACTATAGATACTGAGATCTATTAGCTGTACAGAAGGAAGTAAAGTCCCAAAGGATAGAGAATGGGAAAATTGACCAGCAAGAAAGGATAAGTTCTTTGAAGAAAATGTTCAGCAGTTAAAATTAACACATCCACCAAAGGATAATAAAAAACATTCATCTACTCCAGGTTGATATATACACCTAATAAGTGTGATTCTTGTAACTGAATCAAGCCATTGGAATATTAAACGATGATACATCAGTATCATTTGAGTTGTAAATCAAGGAAAAAATACATGACTACATGGGAGATCTACATGGGAGATATTAAATGTAAAACCTAAGAAACGGAGGAAGATTTCCAGCTGATAAAAGCAGACTTCAATGTATATCTTCAATCCTGAGAGAGATTAATCCCATTAATATGTATAAAAAGCTAGTCAAGTAGATTGACCACATAGACACAAGAAAGATCAGAAAGCTGTACTTAAAAATTCTAATAGATTTCTGAAGTGTTAGTGAATTAGGCAGCAGATCTTAGAATGTTATCTGAGAACAAAATTATACAAGTAAATATATTTAAAATTAAAGGCTTTCCATGTCACAGGATAGAGACAACCAAATATTTTCTTGGGAGGAAGTGTCACGGCAGGGTTAGGATAATCCAAAAATATTCTGAAGGTGGGAGCATTTTAGATATTCTTAGAAGGATTTCTGTTAGTAGTAATTGAAGGCAAGAGATAGTTTCAATTGAAAGAGAGAACAGCATAAACATAAATATAGACTCAAATTGAGAGAAGTCCAGAATGTTTATGGACTATAGTTGATAACACCCCACTTAGGGAAGTCCAGAATGGTTATGGACTATAATTGATAATACCCCACTTTACCTGAAATGTATGTTACAATTAAGGAACTATGATAGAGAACACCTAATGCCAGATTGAGGACATATTGTATCCTGCCTTGAATACCAAAATGCATCAATTTTAATTAATTCGGTAAGCTACAGGGAAACAAATGATGGTTATTGAGTAAGAACATGAACAGAACTTTGGGTTAGAGGAGATTAACTTGGCAGCTGCGAGAATTCTCCCTTGAATATTTGATATTACTGTTTCACTGCTTATAATTAGCTATCATTGTTGAAAGAGTATCATGCTCACTTTGAGAAACTTTCTATTGCTGAAAAACATTTTTAAGATAAAAAATGTATATAAGCTGTGTACTGATTTTGTTTCTAAAAAAATGTATATAAGCTGTGTACTGATTTTGTTTCTAATTTACATGTGAGTCATATATTTGTATTTCTTTAACAAAAGATGAATTAAAAAATGAAAGCATGCGCTATGAGCTGAAGGTTGCTGAAAATATGGTTTCACAAAATGATAAAATGACCAACATAATATCCACCTATACGAAACAGCATACTTCCTTATTACGAAGTAGTATTAATATCTCATAAATCATGTATTGGTAAAATACATTATAATGGCAATTGATCATAATTGGATACATCTTTCCTTAATAATTGGCCAGTGAGAATATTTATTACCTAAGATTAGCTTACATGCAAAGACATATCAATGGTTAAAAAGGGGACTTTTGAAAGAGTGTTGCTTGAAGAATACAAACCCATCATCTCAATAGAGAATACATTTTATTATTTAGTTTGAATAGTCTCTTTTTTGAGACTAAATAACAACAGAATTACACCAGACATGTATGAGATTGTGAGACATAAAACCAGGTATGTGTTTTACTAATTCACTGTTTTGTATAATGAAATATTTTATAATGAAATTATTTTATTATGTTATAGAAATTTGATTGTATGATTGGTTGTCCCCCACTGGAAAATTATCACTTCCTTGCAATAGCCAGTATATTATGATAGAAAAAATATACACTACACTAGTTGCACTTACATTAGAAAAAAATAGTGAAAAGACAGTGTTAATTTCTTTAGGGGAAAAGTGGCCATCCTAGAGATTGGCAGACTTTGGGCAAGAAATTTTGGAAATTTTGTAGGGTTGAAAGTATTAGATAATTTTTAGGATATCCATAATCTATAATGTCTTTATGCATTGAGAATTTGAGCTGTAGTGTATTTAAAAGACTTATGTAATGTAGACTTTAACAGATTACAAAGTATTATACACTAGCCTCCATTTGTATTTTAAACTTTGTTTGTCCTAAATAGAGCCAAACAGAATATAAAAAATACTACCAGAATTATCCGTCAATTGATTATATTAAATATTTTCCATATCTATTACCTCCCTTGACTTCTATCGTTTACCCCTGGTATGTATTAATTCACATAGTCAAATTCACTATTGAATGAAATAGCAGGCATTATATCATTATGCTTATCTAGGCATTGCAGCATATGGCAGATGAATACCATCTGCTGGGAACATGCTGGACTAGAAACTTCTCTGGCACAGCTCTTGTGGAATATGGGCTTCTGGGATAAATGATATTAAGCTAGGTTATGTTGAAAATGCCCTATCGGTTAGTTGAATATTGTGGCGCAGCATCACATTTAGCCTTATGAAAATTCGCTGATACAGAACACTGGAAGGCATTGCCACACAAGACATTAACTGAAAGTGGGTCAACTTGGTTCTTACCAGTCTATTACACAAAATTTCTATGAAAATTGCTATTATTGTTGGTTAGATTCCAATTATTCATAATATCCATGAAATGGATAGGACAATTTTCTGCTTAATATTGCTCTTCAGAATAATAGCAAGCTATAGAGCATAATGATAATTTCCTTAAGAAAGTAATTTCCAGAGAGTTATTTCTGGGCAATGTAGTCTTTGAGTTCATAAAAGTAAACACATGCATCCACTATATATACACACACACGCATGTATATGTATATATACATATAGACACACACTTATAAACACACATATTCTAACAAACCCTAGGGAAGTTAAGTATAAAATAATTTTATTTAATTATAACATAGAACTATCATTAAATGCAGGCAGTCCTCACTTTGAATAGTTATTATATTAACTGAAACTCGTGCAAATCAGAATTGTGTCTTTGCCTTGCACAGTTCCGTGAAAATAAATTACCATAACCCACCCACCTGTAATCTAACATAGTAACATCTCAATCAACCAATGCCTTTGCTAACTCAGAGTAAACTTCTGGGAAGTGAATTTTTGTAAACCAAATTTATAGCCTCACATCTATAGACACCCACTCGTGGAAAATTGGGTGTCTATAGGTGCTAGGCTATAAATTTGGTTTACAAAAATTCCTGTGTTTTCCTTAAGTCACAAGATGGTTTAAATCCCCCTTTCCGTATTATTTCAGCATATCTATATCATTTTTATCTACTGGTCCTGGTAATTCTAGTTTTATTCCTCTGTCTCCTGTTCCTTCTACACTACCAATACCATTGATTGAAAATTCTTTAAATTAAGAATCTTTGTCTTATTCTTTCTTGAATTTTAGCACAATAATTTAATATATTTTTGTCGTGACCATATTCTTTTGATTTTTGTTATAATATTTTCTCTGAATATAATTTAACCAAATGTAACTATAGCTACAAAAGCAGCTTATTATATTATAGCTCATTATTTTCATTATGTATTATAAATTCAGAAATTCTATAACTAATCATTCACATGTTAGGTATAAATAATTATTTGTGAGCATATTACTAGTATATTTTAATTAATGTCAATAAGATATTTGTCATATTTTGATCTAGTTTTACCTCTTCCCTATTGCATTTTAAAAAATATACATATGACAAAACTTGAATACCGTTTTTTGTTTTCCACATGTTATTTCCTATTATTTTACAAAACGTGTGATTATATAATCTAGCAATTTTTCTTTTGTTAAACTAACCTTGGACAGGCAAAATACTGCCTCATCAGGGGTCTCCATCACAGTCCACTGATCCCATTTTTTTCACTCTGCTGTGTGCACGTACTCAACACTTCTCAAAAATTATTTATCACATTACTATGAAACCAGGTAAAAGTCAGTGGCACAGGTGCCTGCAGATATTAGTGGTTTATATCTCTAGAGGATTCTGTGGCATCTTGTGCTCATGAGTTCTGGAGAGAAGTTCACTTTGAGAATAAAGTTGATATATGCAAACTAGCTAGAAATATCTCAGAAGAGGAAGGCCAGATCCCAGACTCATTATAAGCCAAACAGGGAAGCAGAATGAAAAGGGAGGTGAAAAGTTTTCATGGGATTAAAAGGGGGAAAAACAGAGGGGTGTGTGTGTGTGTGTGTGTGTGTGTGTGTGTGTGTGAGAGAGAGAGAGAAATCACACAAATTTGAACTCAAACTCAAGATAGAAATTTGAGATAGGAAAAATGTCCATCTACTTTGACCAAAAAGTATTAATTTAAATGTAATATTCAGGTTTGTCCTCTTTAGAAATTCTTGTTCAGAGCTTATTACGTTGAAGCTTTCACTTGAGTGAATGAAGTACCGGAGCTGGTTTTAAATTTGATGTCTAATTCGCAGTATTTTATAATATTGTATTTAGTGTGAACAGGAAAATTGATTTGAATTTTTTTATGTTTGTTTATTTATTTATTTGAGACAGAGTCTCACTCTGTTGCCAGGCTAGAGTGCAGTGGCTTGATCTCAGCTCATTGCAACCTCCGCCTCCCGGGTTCAAGCGATTCTCCTGCCTCAGCCTCCCAAGTAGCTGGGATTACAGGCGCCTGCCACCACACCTGGTTAATTTTTGTATTTTTAGTACAGACAGGGTTTCACCATGTTGGCCAGGCTGGTCTCAATCTCCTGACCTTGTGATCCTCCTGCCTTGACCTCCCAAAGTGCTGGGATTACAGGCATGAGCCACTGTGCCAGGCCTGAATGTTTTATTAATTTATAAACCTTTCTAAAAACTTGAAAACATAAAAAACATAATCCACAATTCTACTATTCAGGCACAACTTTGTTTACTCTCTAGACATTTGTAACTTTATGTTTATTTCATGTTTTCTCTCTTTTTCTCCTCTTGTAGCTATCATGTACACAAATCATTCTGAATTTTTATTTAATTTTAAAATATTAAAATTTCAACATGCTACTCTATTTTGATGGCAGGATTTCTACATGATATGTATTTTGAGAATATTACTTATTCTATGTTCAAAATATTTTGTCATTTTACAATTTTGTGATATAGTGAATGAACATTTAAATGATCCTTTTTGCATACAGTATGTAAAAGCATTAATTATGATGAGTCTGCAGAGGTAGGGTTTAGAGATCAAAATATGTTAACCTTTATGCGTTCTTGAACCTTATTTGCAAATTGTTCAACAAATTGTTTTTCAAAAATTATCACTATCATTTGATAACAATTATAGTCATTCATTAAGATGCCTGCTCACATCTCTCTCTCTCATCTATATCATAAATAATTATATTTCTTGTTTTAAATTCCTGCATGTCTCAATTTCTAATGAGATGATATTTTGGATATGAATCCTACTGGATTCACTATTGTAATTTCTTGGAAAGATTTTAAAGGGGAAATAAAAACTGGTTCTATTCCTTGGTTAGTGTAAAGAGAACACATACACATACACACACACACACACAATTTTAAAATTTCTTAATACATTGCCTAGACAAAGACACAGAAATTGTTAGGTGCAAGATTGACAAAAGAATGTAGGAGCTGATATAAGCAAATAAACAGAGCTTTCTTCAGCTCACAGATCATTAGGGAAACATGCCACTGTTGGTGTTCCTTTCTCTTCATGATAGTGCATAGATAAATGCAGAAGATGCCACATCCATCATATATTAAGATTCACATCAATTCTTAGGAAGGAATCAAACAGTTTTAGTCTTAATATAACACATTTTGAAAAATGCAAAATATTCTTACTATCAAAACAAACTGAGTAATAACATGGACACCACTGTCCCCACCAACCCCACAGCATATTGAGAGAAAGAGGAGGCAAATCTCACTGCAAGAGTAACTCTGACTTCAGTTTTCTAGCATCCTAGGAAGTCCATTTATTCATAACTCATCCTTGATTGTGATTTAAGCTTCTTGATTTGAGTGATTCTGAGTTGGATTCATACATTAATAATCACAATCAAAGCGTTCACCTAGTCCATAGGGATCAGCATGACTCCATAATCCAGGTGTCTTTGTGATTTTGTGAGCACCTAATCATGGCTACTAATTCCCTTCTCATCTAAAATTATTAGAAGGGTTTCTTTTTCCAGCACTGAATACTGCCTGATACAATTGAGTCTCGTCACTTAATCAGAAAATATTATAACAATAATAAATGTAATGTAAAAGGATGGACATGTATATAACGGGTGAAGTTTAACAAAAAATACAGCATAACATGTACTATTTTATGGAAAATGCTCTATATTATTTATCTCTTATTTTAAGCAGGAAATTAACATGTAAGTAAGTTTTAAACACAATCTATATGAAATTTGTGGAATGTTGCCAAAGCTAAATTCATGAGCAAACCACAAGGTAAAATGGTGTTAACTAAAAATTGTCAATATAAACATTAATTAGTTAGTCTTCTAAAGCCAGGCAAAGATAGAAAATCAATGATAAAATGAATGTAAGCAATTGAAATAAATGATTATAAAAACGAAGTAATTCATTAAAAAATAGAGACAATAGGTTGATAATTATATACTGGGGAAACTATTTTTTCCAGTGTCAAGAAAAGAAAACAAGAATGCTAGACTTTAAGGTAAGAAGGGTATAATATTGTAAAAGGCTTATATAGTTACTAAAATCCAAATTGCAAGAAATAAAAATCAGGTAACCAATTTTAAAATGTTCAAACTCAACACATACAAAAATAAAATAATGATTTATCATAGTTTATTAAATTGCTGAACGTTTTTACATAGGAATAAGCAAGGTTTGTGTATCTGAAAGATAAACATATACTTATAAAGTTGTTGGAAAAATAAATTTACACATAAAGCCTAGATAATCTGATAAGCAGAAGTTAAACTAACAAAACCTAAACAAAGACAAGCAACAAAATTTCTCATCTTAAAGTCTATTTTGATTGATATACACAGAGGAAATTGTGAATATAGGCCCTGTATTCCTTGGAATTGCTTCAATTGGAAATCTAATTTCCAAATATGGATAAATTATTTAATGAATAAGCTTCAGCTATTTAAATAGCTACTATGTAACTGTTAATACAAAATGTTTTAAAAACATTTAATGGCATGCAAAAATGTTTACAATTTACTGAAAACCGTGGTGGAGACCACATGGGCCCATTTTTAAGAATAAAACAATTGGCTGGGTGTGGTGGCTTACACCTGTCATCCCAGCACTTTGGGAGGCCAAGGCAGGTGGATCACGAGGTCAGGAGATTGAGACCATCCTGGCTAACACGGTGAAACCCCGTCTCTGCTAAAAATACAAAAAATTAGCTGGGTGTGGTGGCGGGCGCCTGTAGTCCCAGCTACTCGGGAGGCTGAGGCAGGAGAATGGTGTGAACCCAGGAGTGGAGCTTGCAGTGAGCTGAGATCGCGCCGCTGCACTCCAGCCTGGGCGACAGAGCGAGACTCCATCTCAAAAATAAATAAATAAATAAATAAATAAATAAATAAATAAATAAAAATAGATAAAACAATCACACACATACATTAACAGTATTTTTAAACTAATTTTATTTGAAGTTATCCCTGGTCAATAAGGTTTATAATGATTTATAAATGTATTCTTTTAATGTTTTACTGTGCTATTCTGTTCCTAATTAAGATCATGTTATTTTATAAGATAATGCTTATTGTCAAAAGTTCTTATTCTGTCATCTTCTGAAAGCTGGTTTCTGTGCTTATTAATAGAGCAACACGGAAAGTAGTTTTTCTCACATCGATAAAGCACCACTCCCCACTATGTATCTTCCCCTCTCCTTTAGGAATCATGCTGAGAAGACTCCTTAGTGTACATGTCTCATTGACCTTTGGAGATTAATTTTGAAAAGAGAATTTTTATGTCAGTACATGAATTCCTTGTAGGTAAAAATGAAACTGTGTGTCAATGGATTTCTATTCCAGATGACTGAGCAAATTACCAGCTGTGTGACTTTAATATCTCAACATCTCAACTTCATTTCTTAAGCTTTAAAAAGAGAGTTAGAGAAGATAATCTCGAGAATTTCTATTACTGGAATCTCATGCTCGATATTGGGAAAGGGAGACGGCAGTTTTTAGATGCTGTAAATAGTACTTCAGTAAAGCTCCTTCTACATGGATTCCTGCACATCAGGATTCTTTTCTCTCTTGGGTAGGATCCTGACGTGGGATTTTTGGACCACAGGAGATTATATACAAATATACCTGCATATGTATCACATATAGCATACGTAATATATAAGGTCATTAATACAATACAATTACAATAATAAATTAATATTATTAAATATTTAATACATGTTAGCATATTTCTTTCTGAAAAGGCTCGAGCTTGTTAAGTTCTACCAATGTATATGGAAGTGTCTTCTTCCTTACAATAGATGCCAGAAAATCAAGGTAAATTATTATTAATACATGTTGGCATATTTCTTTCTGAAAAGGCTAGTGCTTGTTAAGTTCTACCAATGTATATGGAAATGTATTCTTCCTTACAATAGCTGCCAGAAAATCAAGTTAAATTATTATCTTTCCTAATTGTTGCCATTCTGAAGTCTATGCAATTATGTTGTATATTTTCTTCATTTTTATTTGCCTATTGAGTAGTGATTGTGAGCAGCTTCTCCCATTTTCTTGCCCAGCTCTCCTCTGAACTGTCTACTCATATTCCTCCTTACTTCCAGTTAAGAACTATGGAACATTGTTTTTGGAAGAGTTATGATGGCACTAGAAGATTCTGATTCAATTTATACACCAATATATTAAAAGTAGAGCTTTACAGAGAGCATGATGGTGGTTACCAGAGGATGGGAGTGGGGGGGAATGGGAAGATGTTGGTCAAAGGATACAATGTTTCAGTTAGACAGGAGGAATAAAGGATAAGTTTTTTGTGAGTGCTTATGTGTGTGTGTATATATATATATATAATAGCATCACTGCACCCCATAAATACATAGAATTATAATTCTCCAATGTGCAATAGAAAAATAGCACTTTAAAAGTAATTATATTTTATTTAGTTAAAAATTAAAATAAGTATGATATTTTACGGATATAAATGGGAAAAAATTTTGCTCAAGCTATTTCCAGCATATATTGGTCACTTACGTGCTTCTGTCAGATCTATACACACACACACACTCCCATAAGCATAAAAATAATATATATAAATACTTTGCACACAGTTTTACATATAAAACTATATGCAATGTCAAACCACGTTTTAGTAGACTGATGCGAAGATATGGTAAAGAGCATGACAGAGAACTAGAACCTGAAGAAAAATATGGCCCAAGACTTTTCCCAGTTGCAGAGTTCCTAATTGACTATGAAGGACAGTGAGACTGCAACAAAGCCTTTAAGAACAGAGTGAAACAAAGGTTAGCTACACATTCATGCATAAACAGTTAAAATGTGTTTGTGGAAGCATGCAGTTGACCAAGAACTAGGAAAGGGGAGGGGTAGAAAAAACAGAGGGACAAGGAGAAAGAGATAGAACATGATAAGATAAATGAAGTCAGAGGAAAAATACAGCCAGAAACAAACTCCAGCTGCAGAGTTTCTACTTGACTCCAAGATCAGGGTTTTCTACAGAACTAGTATATTTTAAGTGTATCTTGTTGGTACAACATAAACTTTCCTTGGTACATCTCTTGCTACACATATACCTTGAGTGAATAATGTGGGGAAAAATAATAGAAAGGACCCTTATTCTGTGTCTCAGTCAAGAACAAGGAGAAAACATGGCTGTGAATGCAAAGATAATGTGATTGAAGGAAAAACAGGGAATTGAGAGCCAGAAATTGATAAATTGCTATTTTAAGCATCTTACATTTTAGGTGGAAGAAATCTTGGTAGTTTGAAATGCAGAACTAGTCTTGTAATAAAGATCAGGAGAGGATAAATTGGCATAGAGTTATTGTTTCATTGGGGTGATAGTGGAAAGTGCTCCTGAACAAAGAATTTCTGAAAAAGTGAGAGCTTCAGGTAATATCCAGAATATGAAGTCAATACTGAAATGATGGTTTTGAGATAAACACCTTTTAAATCATTAAAATTATAAAATTCTGTTCAATACATATGTGATGGTTAATACCAAGTGTCATCTTGATTGGCTTGAAGGATGCAAAGTATTGTTACTGGGTGTGTCTATGAGGGTGTGGTCAAAGGAAATTAACATTTGTGTCAATGGACTGGGAAAGGCAGGACCACACTCAATCTGGGTGGGCACCATCTAATCAAGCTGCCAGCATAGCTAAAATACAGCAGGCAGAAGAAAAGTAGAATTAGCAGACTTGCTGAGTCTTCCAGCCTTCATCTCTCTCCTATGCTACATGCTTCCTGGCCTCATAAGTCAGGCTCCAAGTCCTTCAGCTTTTGACTCTTGGATTTACACCAGTGGTTTGCCAGCAGTTCTCAGGCTTTTGGCCGAAGATTGAAGACTGCCCTGTTGGTTACCCTGCGTTTGAGGTTTTGGGACTCAGACTGGCTTACTTGCTCCTCAGCTTGCAGATGGCCTAAATAGTGGGACTTCACCTTGTGATAATGTGAATTAATAAACTCCCCTTCATATATAAATCTAGGCTGTTAGTTTTTCTGTCCCTCTAGAGAAACCTAATACAACATATCTAGTACTTAATATAGTTTTTAACATTAAAATTGGGAAAACGTGGTAAATAGAAAGAACCCAAGAATGTTCCAAGAATGGCTTCATTCCCCAGGCTGGCAAACAAATACAGTGCTTTTTGTTTTTCTTTTTCTGAGATTTAAGAACATTATCTTTGTGCAATTTCATTGATTACCACATGAGAGAAAAATAGGAACACTCATAATGAGAAATCTGAAACATTACTATATAAAGGGGAAACTACTATTCTTTGATGTCTTTGCAGAGATAAAATTATTCAAGTATTTAATAAAAACTATGTTTTCAAAGGCATGTTATTTGTGGATTCAATAATGAAATTCAAAAATAGAAATAGTGATTGTATTTCAAGTAGTGAATGCAAATGTTCTCAGTGACATCTGTTTCCATTGTTTTATTAGCATATACATTTTAATTCCATTCTAAAAGTATGCATTTACATTCTCCAACTTATCTTTTTAAATTTTTTCTTTACATTTTCTGTCAGTAGAGAGAGTAATGATGTGTATTATTTGCAATCTATTGGCATATTAAGGCAACAACAAAGAGTCATAGTATGTGTGTAGAGTCCTGGTACAACATTTATTAAAGCTAACATTGTTATGTGCTCCAATCCTTTACATTGTAACTTTTGTTTTGAAAATGTTAGCTGTTTATTTCCATAAAATAAAATAAATAATCCCAACATATTATGTGCATATCTTTAAATTCCCAAAAGATATGATTGTTTTTTCCATTTTACATAGCAATAACTTTATTGATTTCAAGAATAAATGAATAGATCACTTTAGAAATTATTGGATTTATAGTAAAAGAACTACTATTCTCCTAATAAAAATTCATAAATAATAATTCTTCACTTATAAACATGATGTACTACTCTACACTTTTTCTTTGATTTTCAAATTTGCTAAATATACCAAGAACATTAATCAATGCACTATTCTTAAAATGTTAAATTTTTTAAAGTACTATATGAACACTGTAATTTTCTCCAAAAATGTTGGGTACATTAAATAACCAAGGCTAGTGGCCTTTCAAATAAGTTTTTTTATTAATATAATGAACTATTAAAATTTAATATTTTATTGTAATATAATTTTAAATATATGGATAATAAAAATAAAATAATTAATATTAACAGGTAGTATTTAATTTAATAATAGAGATATTAATAAATATTAGTTTCAGATAAATCCATAACTAAACTTTAATGCTCATAAAATAATTCATAGTAACATACATCAGTTATGGTAATATAAATCAGTTTATAAGGCAAAATAATGTGAAACAACACTTTTTTCATATTATATTAGTGTTATAGTTTGGGTGTCCCCACCCAAGTCTCACTTTGATTGTAACAATTCCTGCCACCCTGTGTCAAGGGCAGGGCCAGGTGGAGATAACTGAATCATGGGAGCTGTTTCCCCTATACTGTTCTCATGGCAGTGAATACGTCTCATGAGATCTCATGGTTTTATAAGTGGGAGTTCCCCTGCACACACGCTCTTTCCTGCTGCCATGTAAGACATCCCTTTGCTCTTCTTTCGTCTTCCTCCATAATTGTGAGGCCTCCTCAGCCAGGTAGAACTGGGAGTCCATTAAACCTCTTTCCTTTATACATGACCCAGTCTTGGGCATGTCTTTATTAGTACCCTGAGGACAGACTAATACAAATAGGTATAGTAAAGAAACACTTCTTGAATACGATACAAAAATTTGCTATCCTGAGATTAAGAATGTGAGTCAACCAAATGAAAAAGAGTGAAGACACCTAGAAAAATTCTTTAACTTTTAATGTGATTTCTGGGCAGTGACTGTGTTCTGTCTTCATTTTTGAAGAGTCCTCTTCAGTAACTGAAAAACACCTCTATTTCACAAGCTTTTGTTCTTAGGATATTCCTAAGCCAAGAACTCTTTTTGTGGGTGAATGTAGGGTATCTAAGAAGTGAAGAAAGAAAAAAGCAATATAACACACAGATTTTAAATGCTATAATTATTGATATAACAAATTAAAATTTAATATTAAAACATTTAGTATTTGATTATTCTAAAGTCATTATTAGAAATTATTGATATTTATTAATAGTTCAATAGTGCTATGAATGCAATAGAGTAATATAGCACATGCATTTTGCTTCGTTCCATCTCTCATGTATCTACCTGTGTAAGTAATAGTAGGTCTTCAATAATACTTGTTGTTACTGACTTAATTGTACATTTTCATTAACAGAAATTTAATCAGGGCTCACACTAAAAACATTTTGAGTTAATATATTATTTATTATTTTAGCATTATTCAATGAAAGTGATAATGACCAACATGGCAGAATTTACTTAATTTAATAAAAATTTTTATTTTCTGTGTCCCTGGAGTCATGATTCACAAAATACTCACTTATGTCTTCATGGGAATAAAAATTTTTTTACTTATATATTAGATTTTTTAGCTATAAAATTATTCTATAGTAATATAGGTACTAACTGAAGTGTGAACCTGTGCATTTATAATCTTTAAACAAAATAAACATATTTTCATGACCAGGGTGAGGAATTCTTACTGAATATATTGTTTTGACATAAATAATGCTCATGCTATTTGAATCATAGATGGATGCCACATGTTACACACTTAGATGCGATTTCAAATTTGATTAAGTAGTAGAGGTTTCAATTATATAAGGGATGTAATAAGGATAGATAGTGAAAGTTTGCAATATGCATTTTTAAGAAATCACAAAAAAATCAAAAGGAGGAAAACAATGAGAGATGGTCAAATTCCTTTTCTTCCTGAAAATTAATAGTTCCTAAATAATGAAGAGAGGAAAATTTCTCTTCATGGAAAATAAATACAGACCCAGCCTATGCCTCAAGCATAGAACATATGGAGTCAAATAAGGACAAGATAAATTGTTAAAATATGATGAGTCACTCATTGATTTTACATAATCAATTTAGATATTGAATTGTGCTAATGCTCAACACTTTTCTCTGTGTAATATGTAGTTCATTGAAGGAAAAATAAATCTCTGTTAAGACAAATTCTCAGAGGAGGCAGTTTCTGTCTCTTATCTCTGCTGTGAACAAGAGTCATAACTGTGGCAGGTTGTACCAAGCCTGATGCATAGCTATGGCAGTTATTCGCAAGGTCTTAACCTCATTATTTTAAGAAAGTTATAAAAGCCATTACGGAAGACCATTTATTTGGAAAGGCATTCCATCATGAGTCCTCAGCATTCCATCATGAGTCCTCAGCATTCCTGCACCTTCTTGCTAACTGTGCCAGACAGCAAGGCTTACCTGTCTTCTAATACTGAGCACTTTCTATGGCTAGTCACATAGGCAACTGGTAGGTTAAGAAAACTGCAGTGTGACTACTATGTAGCTTCCCACTTTCTAAGAGAAAGTAGACTGGCTAATTTGCTAATTGGTAAAATCTTTGCGGCTTGCTAAAAACAAACAACAAACAAAAAACTATTGATCTCTTGTTTTGTGTTCCTTAGGTATTCCACAACTCATTGTGTGTTCTGCCTTCACTGTGGCTCTTCATATCACCCTAAAGAATTTAACAGCAGAGCTACCATTGCATATATGCTGATACTCTGACTACTGCTTTTTCTGAAAAGTATTCATTCTTTCATCTCTGATCCAAGAGTTTCATATGCATCTATGGAATTGTGACAGTTTCATACGTTAGCTTGCAAATCACAGAAAATCTCAGACCTTCCCCAGTTCTTGATGTGATTGAGCTCTTCATTGTACATTATTTTCTGGGGGGCGGGGGGGTGGCGGGGATGGAGTCACCCAGGCTGGATCACAGTGGCGGGATCTCGGCTCATTGCAACCTCCGCCTCCCAGGTTCAAGAGATTCTCCTGCCTCAGCCTCCTGAGTAGCTGGGACTACAGGCGGGTGCAACCACGACTGGATAATTTTTGTATTTTTAGTAGAGACAGGTTTTCGTCGTGTTGGCCAGGCTGGTCTGAAACTCCTGATCTCAGGTGATCCACTCACCTCAGCCTCCCAAAGTGCTGGGATTACAGGCTTGAGCCACCACGCCTGGCCAAAATTTAATTTAAGCATAAAAAATAAATCTACCTATATTAAATTGTACAGTTTTGATTGCAACTTCAGCCATCTTTTTAATTATTTTTTACAGGTAGCGTGTCTTTTTTCTTTTTGGAGACGGAGTCTGGCTCTGTCGCCCAGGCTGGAGTACAGTGGCGCTATCTCGGCTCACTGCAAGCTCCGCCTCCCGGGTTCACGCCATTCTCCCGCCTCAGCCTCCCGAGCAGCTGGGACTACAGGCGCCCGCCACTGCGCCCAGCTAGTATTTTTAGTAGAGACGGGGTTTCACCATGGTCTCGATCTCCTGACTTCATGATCCACCCGCCTCGGCCTCCCAAAGTGCTGGGATTACAGGCGTGAGCCACTGCGCCCGGCCTGCGGGTAGCATTTCACTAGCAGTACTGAAGCCCAGAAATATCCTCATGTAGATGGTAAAAGCTTTCTCATTATTCCAATTCTGCCAGTCATCTACTCCTTGTTCCTTATATTTTCCCACATCCATCTGTGTAGAATTTTGCTTTCCTGTGAAATTTCTGAATTCTATGACTTCTCACCAGGAAATGATTAAAAGTTTATTTTCAGATATTCCTTACCAGACTACGTCTCTCCAAATAGGTTATGCTTTGTAAATTTCTTTTAATACTGGTATATATATTCTAAAAGTTATTTATTTGTTGTTCCCTAGAACAAATAATGCATGTATTATTTGTTCTAGATCTGTGGTCTCTGATGTACTATGTGATCTATGCTCTTGTGTTCTCTCTTTTGTTGTCAATATTTTTCAGGTTAGCCTTTTCTTCCTGGAAGCTAAGGCTAGAAACAAATCCCTTATTTTGTAGTACCATGATCATATTAATCTCCTACCACCAAGATCCAAAGTGATGTTATCTTCCAGTATTAAAATATAAAATTGTAGCACTTACAGAGACCAGATGCATATGGTTTTTACCATGTAGCAAACATAGATTTTTAATTTCTTTAGAAATAAAAACATATGTAACAAACCTGCACGTTGTGCACATGTACCCTAGAACTTAAAGTTTAATTAAAAAAAAAGAAATAAAAACTACTATCTTTCATAATCACCAGATATTATAAAGTGACTTGCCTGAAATTATGCAGCTAGTATCTGGAAGAACTAGAATTTAAACCAGGGCAGACTGTCTCAAGTATCTATTCTTAGCTATAAAGCTAAGAGGCTTTTTTTTTTTTTTAGATGAAGTCTCGTTCTGTCGCCCAGGCTGGAGTGCAGTGGCACGATCTCGGCTCACTGCAAGCTCTGCCTCCAGGGTTCACGCCATTCTTCTGCCTCAGCCTCCCAAGTAGGTGGGACTACAGGCGCCCGCCACCACGCTCTGCTAAAATTTTTTTTTTTTTTTTTGTATTTTTACTAGAGGCGGAGTTTCACCATGTTAGTCAAGATGGTCTGGATCTCCCGACCAAGGTGATCTGCCCACGTTGGCCTCCCAAAGTGCTGGGATAACAGGCGTGAGCCACCGCGCCCAGCCAAGAGGCATTTATTTGAAAAGTGATAAGTTCAAAAGTTTAATTTCAAGCTCAGACCATATTTTTTTTAGTAGTTCTATAAAAATGGCATCCAAGAAAATAAATATTGAAATCTGGAAATTGATCTCTATCAGTACCAAATTTTTCCCATTATGCCACCAACCAAAGCACCCCCTACCAACATATTTCTGACTATTTTCTACAAAATTGTTCTCCTGATTATCCCTTGTGGTGCTACCTTAGAAAAGCAGATATCTTCTTAAAATGAAGTAGAATAATATAGTGGATAGACTTTGGCAACTGACACATGATTGGGGTCCAAAATAGAGCCTGAATTTCCTTCAGGACCTTGAACAAATAAGAGCATTTACTGAGGTTTTGTTCCCTCATTGAAAATTTGAGACAATAATATATCTGTTACATGGTTGTTGTGAGCTTTAAAGGTACTGTTATTTTTATGGTACAGCGTAACCATGAAATAAGTATTATTTAATTCTCTTCTTTACAAACTTTATCATGGAGTGTTCTTTAATATCTGACACCTGTTCCAATTTCACACATCACTGATCTTTGGTGGATAAAATGGGAGACCACAGTATATATTTATTAAATTACCACAGTGAAGATTAAATTAAAGGCCAGATTCTTTATTCTAGTGATTTCCAAAGTAAAGTTTCTGTAAAGCACACAACTTTTTTTGACAAGAGAAACCTCCTCTTTCATTTTCTCTTTTTTAATTATTAAATTATTTTTGGTAGGAGAAAGACCAATAATAATATTCAATATTTGATATCAAATTAATGAAAGTAACTTATCTTTCAACAAAAGTTTTTTCAAGTAAAATATATAACTAAAGCAAAGAGTAGGCTTTATAATTTTCTTTGTATTATTCTCTTACACAATTGTTTCATCCTCTTCAAGTAAACAGTTTAGAAGTAATCTCGAAATGTCCTTCAAGACAAAAATATTTATCTGCTTTTTAGCCTCAGCGTTATGTATTAAAATTAAACTATCCACATAGGCCAACTTAATTGAATGGATTTTAATACCAAGCAATTAAAAATGAAAATAATGTGGCCAGGAGCGGTGGCTCACGCCAGTAATCCCAGCATTTTGGGAGGCCAAGGTGGGTGGATCATGAGGTCAAGAGTTCGAGACCAGCCTGGCCAAGATGGTGAAATGCCATCTCTACTAAAAATACAAAAATCAGCCGGGTGTGGTGGCAGATGCCTGTAATCCCAGCTACATGGGAGGCTGATGCAGGAGAATCGCTTGAACACGGGAGGTGGAGGTTACAGTGAGCTGAGATCACGCCACTGCACTGTAGCCTGGGCAACAGAGCAAGACTCCATCTCAAAAAAAAAAAAAAAAGAATGCAATGATTTTTAATCTATTCTGATTTTAGAAGAGAAAGTTAAATTGGAGCTCTCCACAAGATAAGTTCCAGGATGTTACAGAATATTGGAAAATCTAGAGAATTAGATAATCATATCCTCATCTGTTTATCTTCTCCAAAGAACCCACAAACTTAATGTATCATCAGTGTCACACAGAATTATAAACAAAAACCTATGATTACCTCTATAGATACTGAAAAAGTATTTGATAAAATTCCTCATAGCTTCATGACAAAAACCTTCAACAAACTAGACATCCAAGGAACACACCCAAAATAATTAAATGCATATACAACAAACCCACAACAAACATTATCCTTAACAGGGAAAACTTGAAAGCATCCCCTTAAACCTAGAGCAAGACAAGGATGCCCAACCCTCACTTCTATACAGCATAGTATACGAAGACCTAACCAGAGCAATCAGGCAAGAGAAAAAAATAAAAGGGAGCCAAATAAGAAAAGCAGAAGTCAATTGTCTCTGATCACTGATGGCATCATCTTAGACCTAGAAAACCATAAAGACTCCTCCGAAAGATATCTATGTTTGATAAATATCATATTTATCATATTATTATTATCAAACATATTATCTATGTTTGATAAATGACGTAAACATAAGACCTGAAAATATAGAAAAATTTATTCTGAACACTGGCCTAGGCAAATAATTTATGACTATGTCTTCAAAGGCAAACACAATAAATAAAATTAGACAAATGGGATTTAAGTAAAAATAGTCTACACAGAAAAAGAAAGAATCATCAGAGTAAACAGACAATCTACAGAATGGGAGAAAATATTTATAAACTATGCATCCAACAAAGGGCAAATATCCAGAATCCACAAGAAAATGAAACAACTCAACAAGTTAAAAAAAAAATCTCTACTACTACTACTCAGTAACCCTTAATACTACTCAGCCATTTAAAAAAAAAAGAAATCATGTCTTTCGCAGCAACATGCTTGGAAACTGGAGGCCATTATCCTAAGGGCAATTACTCAGAAACCAAAAGTCAAATAATGCATGGTCTCACTTATAAGCAGGAGCTAAACAATGGGTACAAATGGACATAAGAGGGGAATAATAGACATTGGAAACTCCAAATGGTGGGAAGCTGGGAGGGTAGGAACTGATTAAAAAAAAAATTACTTTTTGGATACAGTGTACACTGTTTGGATGATGGGTGCACCAAAGGCCCAGATTTCACTGTTACATATATCCATGTAACAAAACTACACTTGTTATCCCTAAATCTATAAAAATAAACAAAAAAAATTCAGCCGAGATTGGGCAGGAAGAATGGCCAATTAAGTCAACTGTGTCCCATTAGACTAGTTTCTGAAAATCAGAAGATTACATTTTTGACAGGTCACAGATTAGTAGCTTTACTACGTCAGGGATACTGTTCTTAGTCCTGAGAACTGAAATCCTTTATAATGTAAGAACTAGTGTATCTCCTGAAAGGGTGAATTGGACATTCACGAACTGGGCATCCATGTGTTAGTGCCAACTTTGAGTCAACTAATAGCATGACGGCTCATTCCAGCCGCTAACTGCTCTGCTGCTGTTACTAGGTAACAGATAAAGGCAATTAGCACCAAATGCTCTTTTTCATTCTTGGCCATCGTGGTTGGGAAGGAGGGAATGCATACATGTCTCTCAAAGATTTGAGAAAGTTTCTTTTAGTCTATTAGACTATTGATGAGTGGGAAGAGCGCTCAGTTTCTTGTGTCATTTTTTAATATCGGACTTCCATTTTGGGCCTTTGATTGTGTGGAAAATTTGCAATAATTCCACTTGATTTCCATGTTAAAATGCCCAAATATCCACAACTTATTGAGCCACTGAATCCATCCTTGCTGCTGGATAGCTCTCTTGGACAATTCTCAAAAAAAAAAGTCAAATCATTTTGTAGCCCAATCCCCTGCAAAAAAATTAGGCATCTCATAATAATAATATTATACATTATATGTTCAATATTATATTCCACATTATGAATATTGAATAGCATATATTACTCATTGTATGTAATATGTTATATATTTATATTATAAATAGTATATATTATATATTCATACATGGAATATATACAACATAAGATATACCATTTAGTATATACAACATATGTCATACTAGCAATAGTTGCTACATATTACCAATATCATATTACATATGCCAGGCACTGGTATAAGCATTTTAATTCATTTAATTCCTACAATATTCTTATGAGTTAGGAATCATTTTCCAAATCTTACAGATGAAGATTGAAGCTAGTTATGTAAATCATATCATCCTCTTTGCCTATTTTAAAGAAAGCTTAGAGTTAAAAATCGAAGGTTGGCCATATCCAAAATATATAACTAAGTTACCTGTGACTCTCTCTGGCAGAAATAACCACTACCAAGGTGCTAGCGTGCTTGGGTGCAACAGGGTATGGTGTTTAGCTTTCAGTTATACCCATGCACCTTAATTTTCTGCCACTTGGAGGCACTCGTGTACCATAGGAGAGAATTTTCCGGCTTTAAACTTGGCTTCTCAAAGGTTACCGCTGAAGTTTAAACTACAACCTGTAATGTCTGCCCAGTTCTTGCAAATCAGAATCAGTAATACTGGTAATCAGAACCTGGTGTTACTGAATTGGTGTTGCCCTTTTAGCTAGGTCATCAAGACAGGTCCAATCAAAGCATCCCACTTTTCTTCAGATTAAAGGAATCCCTGCCATCTTAACCTTCCAGATGGGTGGTAGCCAGGGGTCTGGAAGGAGAGCCTTAGGATATGGACCTGGCTTCAGACTGCAGAGCCTGGAGCCCAGGATGATCCTGTCTACTAGGATGAAGGAAAGAAGACTGAAAGTCCAAACAATGCATCAGTTGAAAGACTCTGTGCTTAAATGCAGAAGCAATACAAAAGAGATCTGCAACCATACACCTTCAAGGAGTTTGCAGGCCAGTAGAGAATAAATAAGAACTGGTGAGCATGCTTTAAGGACTAAAGCTGCAGAACTTTTGTCTTCAGGTGTTCCTGGCTACAAAAGGGGAGGGTACAGTTAAAGGAGCTAGTCTATCTGAAACTGAATTAGAACTATGATTAAGAATTGGTAAAGTGATTCAAGTTTTTGGCATTATTTACGGAACTACTTGTATGTATAATATTTAAAATCAATTTTAATATGATATTCTTTAAATGGAATCATTTTTAGAATCATGTATAATTAAAATTTTATATTACACCAAGATACACTTGTTTTTTTAGCAAGACATTTTCTTATTAAAATTAATGTGAAGCTCCAATGCCAAACACTAGAATAAGACTATTCTATTCCTTGCCTTGAGACCACCAGCCTGTGTGAACTTGAGTAGCCCAATTTTCCCCTTTGAACATTGTTGTGTTTTTCAAAAATATCTGATCAATGTACATAATGATCTCTAAAATCCTTGTAGCTTTAAATTCTGGGGTTTCTTTAAAAAAAGGAACCCCCCAATGCTTTTCTTAAACCAAAGTAAGATTCGATTCCCTCTAAATGAAATACAAAAAGAGTATTGTTCTTAAATGTTTGATATAGTGATTTCTCTTAATTGTTTTTCCTCCTGCTGTAAGAACATGACTTAACAACTGTGATGTTTGGTGAAAACTGAAGATTTTTTTAAGTCAAAAATAAATAAATTGGAGTGCTTACTCAGAACTGCAACAGCTGTGTTTTGATGTTTACAATCACAGATGTTAGATGTTTCCAGATGGAAACAACGGTTGTCAGTCTTCAATTTCCTTGAGAAAGAACTATATAATGGTGGCAGTTAAAAACCAGTTTCATAGATTTTCTGTGATGCTAGTCATGAAATTCTATAGTTTGCTTGAAATATATATCTAACATAGCTTTCATTTTATTGTGCATATTTATTTCAAACATTAAAAACAATCTGTTTATTTAATTTTATTCCACATAAAATACCAACAAGGTTGTTCACAATAGTGTTTCAATTAAGGTTCCATTTTTTAAACCTTGAATATTATCTAGCTAGGTTATGGTTATGAATTATTAAAATACTTGCAAATAGAATTGTGACAATTGAGAATAAAAAAAATGTATGTTTTTGAGTGTACCAAGCTCTGGCTAGAATGCTTTTATAAATAATAATCATATGTAATATCTGTTGTTCTTTTACTCTGTGACCAGTACTGAGTTAAATATATATAATTCTACTTCATGTGTAAACGTTGCAATGATTTTATGAAGAAGGTACTATTATTATCCACATTTCACAGGTGAATTTGAGGTATAGAGAGGCAAAAATAACTTGCTAAACTTCATACAGCAAAACAAATGATGTAGTCATGATTCAAACCCAGAAATTCTTACACCCCAGCCCCAATTCTCAATCAACATACTCTTCAATCTCCAACCATGCCATGTTTTTGCCACATGTAATCTTATTTTATAATAATCACAACCACATGAGGCAAATAATAATATTCTAAATTTTTTAAAGCAGGAACTAAAAGATTGAGATGACAATCGAGTTAAGATCAACAAAGAGTACTTCAACACTCCAGCCCCAGAAGTGCTAGACATGCTCCCCAAGGACTTTAAGGCTGTGGATGGCGGAACCCCTCGGGCCCAAATCACTTCCTGTTACCACAGGAAAAAGTAAACCTCCTCCCTGACACTAAGACACTGGCCAGGCATGCTTATCTTTCCCTGACCTACTCTTATAAACCAAATTGTCAATTAAGTATTAAGGTAAAATAAAGATATTTTACACATAAAACCTCTCAAAACATACTTATTGTGTACTCTTTTCAGGAACCTATTGGCAGCTATGCATCAGTAAAGTGAAGAAGCACCTCAGGAAAAAGGAGCATAAGGGAAAATAAGGAGACATAAAGAAAAATGGAAAACATGAAAGAGAAAGAGATTGAGAGTTGTAACAATGAAGAAGGGAGATTGCACAGTAAGGCCTGAATAGCATGTGTAGGAGACAGCTCCCTAGAATGGAGCATGACAGAAATCTTCATGGGACATTCCTCCAAGATCAGGAAATTTCTCAAATGCATCAAGTGCCCGGAAATAAGAAGTTGAAAACGAAAGGTTGCTGGGAGTTCCATTGGTAAAATGTGCATATTGGAAACAGTTAAAAAATGAGACAGAGAAAAAGAGAGAATCAAACACACGTAACATGACAATATTTAATGCTTTTTTAAAAAGTAGAAAATTGAGTCACAGTAATTACATGCTTATCTGTATGTAACATTACCAAATTATAATAATAAGTGCAAAATATCTAATCATATTTATAATATTACTGTATTGGAAGGATAAAAGGACAGGTAAATTAACTTTGTATCTGGTGGACAGCAAAAAACAGACATCTATTATCTTCCAAAGTAGCAAGTCAATGCATATATAATGTCAAAATTCAAAAAGTAAAAAAGTAACAATGCAAGCTGTTATTTTGAGAAAATGCCAAAATATTCAGCTGAAAAGGTATAAAGGTACTATGTCAGTGAAAGGGAAATGGGGGATTTTCTATTTTTTTAAATAAATTTTGGAGAACGACTTTATTTTTTGAACTCTTGACATAATTCACTGTGATAGAACTCAAACAAAAATAATAGATAATAAATTGTTGTCTGCATTTCTTTTATAATGTTTGAGGAAGAAAAATAAAACTTTTGATAGGTTTCAACTTATACCTTTTAATATTTTTCTCAACTTTTAATTTTTGTGGATAGAAAGTAGTTGTACATATTTAATTGGTACATGAGATATTTTGACACTGACACACAAGGCGTAATAATCACATTATGGAAAATGAGGTATCCATCCCCTCAAGCATTAATCCTTTGTGTAAAAAATAATCCAATTTTACTCCTTCAGTTATTTTAAAATGTACAATTAAATTATTTTCACTATAGTCATCTTGTTGTGCTATTAAATACTAAGCATTGTTCATTTTTTCTATTTTTTGGTACCCATTCATTACCCCCACCACCCCAACAACCCCCCAACTACCTTCCCCGGCCTCTGGTAACTGTATTTCTACTCTCCATCACCTTAACATAATGACCTATTCACTTAACATGTTGCCCTCCAGTTCCATTTATGTTGTTGCAAATGGCAGGATCTCATTCTTTCATATGGCTGAATATCCTATTCTGTGATATTACTATAAGGCTTGCAAATACTATCTTATAGCTCATTATTTTAAACTAATTACAACACTGCTTGCACGCGCAAATGAACAAACACACAGAAGTAAAACTAATAAAAACTCTACACTTTAACTTCATTCTCTTGTTTTTTTAACTTTTAGTTATTTCTCCTATGTCTTACTGTACTATGTCTTAAAAAGCTGTACTTATATTTTTGATTGGTTCATTATTTAGTCTTTCTACTTCAGACAAGAGTGGTTTACACACCACAATTACAGTCTTATAATATTCTATCTTATAATATTCTATGTCTTTCTGTGTACTTACTGTTACCAGTAAGTTTTGTGCCTTCAGATGATTTCTTATTGGTCATTGATATCCTTTTTTTTTTCAGATTGAATAGTTCCTTTTAGCATTTCTTGTAGGACAGATCTGGTGTTGATGAAATCCCTCAGCTTTTGTTTGTCTGTGAAAGTCTAAAGGAAAATATCCTTCAAGCATGAAATATCCTTCATTCTTGAGGCATATTTTTGCCAGATATACTATTCAAGAGTGATTTTTTTTTCTTCAGCATTTTAATATGTCATGCTAATTCTCCTGGTCTGTAAGTTTCCCATTGAAAAGCTTGTCGCCAGATGTATTGGAGTTTCACTGTGTGTTCTTTGTTTGTTTTCTCTTGTTGCTTTTAGGATCCTTGACTTTTGAGAATTTTATTATTAGATGCCTTGAGGTAGTCTTCTTTGGGTTAAATCTGCGTGGTGTTCTATAACCTTCTTATACTTGAATGTATATCTTTCTCTAGGTTTGGGGCGTTCTACCTCTCTTTCTCTACCTCCACGTTAAGGCCAATAACTTAGATATTCGTTTTTGAAGCTGTTTTCTAGATTTTGTAGGCACGCTTCATTTTTTTTTTTGTGGCCTCTGACTGTGTGTTTTCAAATAGCATCTCTTTGAGTTCACTAATTCTTTTCTCTGCTTGATCAGTTCTGCTGTTGACAGAGTCTCATGCATTCTTTAGTATGTCAATTACATTTTTCAGCTCTAGAATTTCTGCTTAATTCTTTTTAGTTACTTCAATCTATTTGTTAAATTTACCTGATAGATTGTGAATGCCTTCTCTGTGTTATTTTGAATTTCTTTGCATTTCCTCAAAACAGCTATTTTGAATTCTCTGCCTGAAAGATCGCATATCTCTGCTTCTCCAGAATTGGTCCCCTGTGCCTTATTCAGTTCTTTGTGAGAGGTCATGCTTTCCTGGATGATCTTGATGTTTGCAGGTGTTCATTGCTATCTGCATATTTAAAAGTTAGGTATTTACTGCAGCCTTCACAGTCTGGGCTTATTTGTGCCCATCTTTCCTGCAAAGACTTTTCAGGTATTTGAAAGAACATAAGTCCCAAGCCCAATATTGTTTTGTTTATTTGTTTGTTCGTTTGTTTGTTTTTGAGATGGAGTCTTGCTCTGTTGCCCAGGCTGGAGTGCAGTGGCACGATCTCGGCTCACTACAAGCTCCACCTCCCAGGTTCACGCCATTCTCCTGCCTCAGCCTCCTGAGTAACTGGGACTACAGTTCTCTGCCACCACACCCGGCTAATTTTTTGTATTTTTAGTAGAGACGGGGTTTCACCATGTTAGTCAGGATGATCTCGATCTCCTGACCTCATTATCTGCCTGCCTCAGCCTCCCAAAGTGCTGGGATGCTGTGGTTTTTACAGACTTGGAGAGGTGCCAACTTGATCATGGATAAGATCTGGAAGAATTCTCTGGATTACCAGGTAGTGACTCTTGTTCTTTTCCCTTACTTTCTCCCAAACAGATGGAGTCTCTGTCTCTCTATCACTCTCTCTCTCTGTGTGTGGTGTGTGTGTGTGTGTGTGTGTGTGTGTGTGCTGAGCCACTTGGAACTGGGGCTGGGGTGACACAAGCACCCTTGTGTTCATCACAACTAAGACTGTGCTGGCTCAGACCTGAAGCCAGCACAACACTGTGTCTCACCCAAGGCCTTTTATAACCGCTACCTGGCTACCTCCTATGCTCACTCGAGGTCCTAGGGCTCTACAATCAGCAGGTGGTAGATCTATTTAGGTCCCTCCTTTCAGAACAGCAAGTTCTTTCAGGCCCTCATGGGTCCAGAGATGCTATTTGGGAGCTAGGATTTAAGTCAAAAACCTAAAAAATTTGCCTGATGTTCTATTCTATTGAGGCTAAGCTGGTACTCCTATCACAATACAAAGTCCTTCCTGCTCTTCCCTCCCCATTCCACAGGCAGAGGAGCCTCTCTTCATGGCCTCCTTGATCATCGGCCCACAGGGATTTTCTGCCAGGCCACCTTTGATGTTCACTTAAAGCCGAAGCTCTCTTAAGTCAGTTTGTGCTGAAAGCCCGCTGGCCTGGGACTCTCCCTTCAGGGTAGGAGGCTCTCCTCTGGCCCAGGGCAGGTCCAAAAATGCCATCCAAGAATCAAGTCCTAAAATCAGGGACCCCCTAGACCTGGCTTGGTGCTCTGCCCACCTATGGTCAGGCTGGTACCTAAGTGCGAAACAAAGTCTCCTTTGCTTTTCCTTCTGCTTTTCTCAAGCAGAAGGAGTTTTACCCCATAACCACTAAATCTGGCAATCTGCTGAGTCTCACCTGAAGCTAACAAGTCTCAGAGGCTCAGCCAAGATCCTTGATGACCTGAGTATCACAGCTGGTTATCCATGGCCCAAGGGCTCTTTAGTAAGCAGATAATCAATGCTGCCAGGGCTATGTTCTCCCCTTCAAGGCAGCAGGTTCCCTTCTGGCAAACAGTGTGTCTAAAAACGTTATCCAGGAGCTAGGGCCCGGAATGGGGGGGCCTCATGACTCTGCTCAGTGCCCTATTATACTGTGGCTGAGATGGTATCCAAGGTATAAGACAAAATCTTCTTTATTCTTTGCTCTCTTCCCATTAAGCAGAATGAAGGAGTCACTTTTGTTGCCGTGAATTGCACTGCCTAGGGTTGGGGGAGGGGTAGCACAAGCACTCCCTTAGCCACACTGGCTGATGTTTCCCTAGATCACATGCTACTCTAGTCCTCTGGCTCTGAACCCAGCCCAGCACGAGGAGTTGCCTAGGAATTGCAGTCCTTCTGTCCTAGACTTCATTTAAAGTTTACCTAGGACACCACAGCACTTTGGCCCATGGTGGCGAGTCTTGCTGAGAAACTCAAGTTCTACCTGCTGTGATGAGCAATTCCCCTTTGGCTAGGACTGGCCCAAATGGCCCCCCTGTCTGTGGGCACTGGCTGAGCACAACATGGATTTTCTCCCCACTACAACAGAGCTACACTGAGTTTAATGTAAAGTCTCCCAGTCCTTGCACTCTCCATCCCCCAGTACACAGACTCTCTGTACTGCCTGGCTGATGCTGGGGGATGTGGATGGGGTGGCATCAAAGATTCAAGCCTGTTTCTCCTGCCCTCCTCAATACCTCTTTTGGCAATATGAAATTAAAACCATGTACTGTGATTACTCCCTTGTCTTGTGGTTCTTGTGGCAGTACTTTTCTGTATGCAGATAGTTGTTAAAATTTGCTGTTCCTTAGTGGGTACAAAGGGTGTAGGCTTAATTTCTGCCACCTTCTTCCCCACTTCCCTCATCTCCCTTTTGATTTTTGATGGTGATATTTCTTAGGCATTCACTCATATGACTATTGATTTATATTTGTGTGTGTATGTGAGTGTACTGTAAATCATACTTATTTTTACTCCAGATTCATTATCTTCAAATAATAGTAAATTTCACTGAGAGTAATAGCATGATCTCACTTTTTCCTGCAGGAAATTAGTGAAAGAATAAATGAAACTATACTCTGTTATGGTAGGCAGGATTCTACAATTGTTCTCAAGACTCCCAGCATCTAATCTATCACACATCTTGTCCAGTTAATCATCAAATGTTTATCTGGGTGCTGCAGTGAAGGCAGTTTGCAAATATAACTAAAGCCTCAAATCATTTGATTTTAAGATAGGGAGATTATCCTCACTGGGCTTGATTGGATCAGGTGAGCCCTTAAAAGAGCGAAGCCTCTTCCTGGTGAAAACGATTCTTCAAAGCCTTAATGATATTTGATGCAAAGCAGATTGTCTCCTGCCGGCTTAAAGATAGAAGGCAAGAAATGCTGATGGCATCTGTGAGCTCACAGAGGCCCCTGATGGTAGCCAGCAAGGAAATGAGAACCTCAGTTCTATAATTATAGACCATGAATCCTGCCACAACCATCTGAGCTTTGAAGAAGAAACTAATCTTGATGAGAACACAGCCCTGGCAGGTCAACACCTTGATTTAAGCCTTGTGAGTTGCTGAGCAGAGAAACCAGTGCCTGGATGTCTAACCCACAAAACTGTGAGAAAATAGAGGGGTGTTGTTTTAAGCCAGTACATAGGTGGTAATTTGTTATACAGCAAATTAACAACTGAAAAGCTCAAAAGTGTGTTGATATTTTTTGGAAAGACTATTTTCTTAAAATAAATATTAAGGAAATATATAATTTTGAGATCATAAGCCTTTATATGAATAGATTATGTTTGAAGCCCTAATCTAGAAACTTTGTGAATAATTATATAGTGCACAACTTCATACTAGTGACTAGAAGATAAACTGTTAAGTAGAACAATTACAGTAACAGAGAGAACTGGTAATCTGGAACAGATGTGTTCATTGAGTTATTTATTGCTTTGAGAGTGCCGATGAAAGGCTGTGAAGCTGCTAATAAAAATAAACACCAAACTAACTAAGGCCACGACGTAAGATTAAATCCCTGGGCTTTATTCAATGCTCAGACATAGAGAATGTGAAAATAGTCTTAGTAGGATTTCCTGATGGCGTTTGTTGCTTTTTGATTGGGGGAGGGGGGAGGGATAGCATTGGGAGATATACCTAATGCTAGATGACGAGTTAGTGGGTGCAGCGCACCAGCAGGGCACATGTATACATATGTAACTAACCTGTACATTGCGCACATGTACCATAAAACCTAAGGTATAATAATAATAATAATAAAGAATATAAGGAAGGCTTGAGAAGATAGTTTTAATCCTTGATACTTCTAATGTTAATTTCTGCAAAGTTTATGTCTGTTACAGATGTGATAAAAGACATTGGCTGTGAGGATCCTAAACTTGGGCATAATGTACGATTAAGAAACCCAATATTGGGCAATAAATGAGGAACTCTTTTAACCTAGTTTGGCTATTATGAAGTATCAAAAGCTGAGAATGTTCTAGAGAAAGCTTAGATATCCAACATTTGGAGTTAAACTGTATTCTCAAAGCAAACGAGTTTTTAGTAACAATGGACAAGTGTTTCAGGATACTTGAATGCGGGGAACCTGGTGAACTCACAGTCTAGGTGAATTGCCTTTCTTCCAATTGTGCCAGGTGCAGTCCGACAGCCCTTAGTGGTAGCTCTTCGTGTAGGAGTGTCAGGATAAAATAGATCTTTGTGCTTGCCCTAATCACTAATAAAAGTATAGAAGAAAAATAATTCCCTTAAGAATTGAAGTGTAAGACCCTGTAACAGAAGATGTAATAAAAGAGAAGAGTAGTTTAAAGAAGAGTCAATATTAAGAGCAGTACTCCTAAAAGGTACACTTTATTAAAAACACCAGTTACCAGACCAAAGACAGCTTTTACACTACTTGTATTACAGAAAGTAAAAGGCGAAAGAAGAGAAGCCAAGCTAAAGAAGATAAGCTAAGTATATGGAATCTTCAGTTCTGCAGAGGTTTCTGCAAATATGGAGCCAGAGATTGTTTTTTCTTCCGTACACACTTTGTGTACGTGTGTGCGCACATATGCGTAGTTTGACTAACATTGCCTCCATTTCTTAACTTGTTAAAAATATCTACTTCCCAAAGTCAGGAGATAACATGACTCACACCAGAACACCTGATTCCTTCTCTAAAATTTTACTAATTACAGCTAGTGTGGAGGGTGTCATCTTTGTGAAAGTATTCACATCAAATCCAGAACTACCATCAACATGTCTCTCATGAAGAGATGCCTGCTGCACAGGAGTGCAATGAAGTTATCCTAGAAAGAAAATTGTAAAAGACTGATATAGAAAGAATCCTAAAGACATTTAATTTCCTGGTTCCACTCAACCTTAGTTTCACCCTTGCTCTTCCTGGATACATGGACCAATAAATCTCATTTTGAACTTGAAGTAGTTTGCATTGACTTTCTGTCACGTATCACCAAAGAATACTGACTACTAGAGAGGACTTAATACAGCAGTTGGTAGCTGTGACCATGGCTCTGCAGACTCGCAAGTAAAATACAAAATGTGTTTGTTTTTGGTGGTAGATCAGGGGAAGGGACTTTTAGCCAGATCCAAGGCACAGAAAGCTGGAAAAACTATAGGCGATCTGGAGAATCAAAAAGTAAATCTGACTATTAATCTACCATCGATTTTTACAACATGTGAAAATATTAAGGCTCAAAATAAAACCAAGCTTCTTGTGGTTGCAGAATATCACAGAAGCTTGGGAAAAGAAAAATGTGGAGGGGTCTGGTGCTCATAAGAGTAAATTTATGTCAGGTGAGTGTTCCATCCTGCAGGCCACATGGTTTTGTGAAGCACACGGCAATGCTGTGTGTGTAGGGGTGCAGATACTGGCCGGAGAGCAGAGGTCAAATAGCTGTACTTAGAAACTCATTTTATGGCTCGCATTTATGCTATCTTCCATTATAGTAAGTGTGTAGATTGGTGTTATACATTTTGAGAAGTAGAGAACTTGAGAAGTGCCCTTATTACATGATACTTGTAATCACAGAATGGTGTAAAAGAGTATGAGAAATATGGAAATGTGGATATAAAGGCACTGAAGCATTTAGTCCTGGGCCAGAACTGGGACCTGAACCTAGACTCAAGTAGAATAAAATAGATGACCATACCCATAGAACCAACTCTGATGTATTTAAACTATTCTCCCAGACAAGTAGGCATGAAAGTGAGGGCATATTAGCTTAATGTTCTTTAAATACTTATCCTTTCTGCTGGAGATAAAATAGTAAAGGGACAGAGTACTTATACTATACAGCCTGGTAATTGTTCTAATCCAGTTGAATCCAATAAAAGTTAGAAAGACAACAGTTCCAGAAACCTCTCCAAAGCATAAGGGGCCTAAAGTGGTCTGAAGAGAGGATGAGCAATTCTGAAAATATCCACTATTCCCTAGAGTCAAAAAATAATTTTGTGATTTTTTAAAATCAGGGCTTATTGTGGTATATTTATGAAAACCTACTGCAGGGTCAGAAAGCCTCAAAATGAACACTTATGAATATTTAAGAGGAATTTCAGATTGATAGAATGAAGGGAATACAGCATTCTGAGAGTTAATGGCTGAGAAGTTTTCAGAACTGAACAAATGCATGACTGCTTATACACATAAGATCCTGAGCAGGAACGTTAAGCAATAGCTAATGCAAGAACAATAGAAGTGCCACAGAGTAAAGCTATGAACACACTATAATATAGATTATGAAGTTATAATAAATATAAATACAGTATATAGAGCTATGTAGATAGGCTTATGCAGCTGGATAATACTAGCCTCCCAAAATCTATCCGCACACCAATTTCTCAACTCCTTCTATTATGTTAGCTCAAATTATCAACTCTCTTCTAGTTTTCTGCAACTGGTCTCTATGTCTACATTCTTGTTAACCATAAGCCTGTTTCCTATTCTACACCAAGAGTGACCTAGCTATCACACAAACATAATGGAACTCGCTCCTATGATTCTACATTTCCTAGGATAAAACAGTGTTCACACAGCATAGTAGAGCCTCCATCCCTGTCCACATTCATGTCCCTATTTATAGTATTTATATTTTAGATGTACTTAAGCGCTATCGTTTCTTGCTGTCTAGACCACATGATCTCTTGCCTCTTACCCTTTTCAAATACTCTTGGCTGTGCCAGAGATGGGCACATACAGCACTACCCCTCCCCACTACACACACAGACACACACACACACACACACACACACACACTGAGAGCTGACTCTGCTCAGATATACCAAGAGGCTCATGGCAGAGTTGGCATGTGCTCTCCCATTGTTCTGATACTACCATGTGAATACACCTTTCATAACATTTATGGAAATCATAGCAGTGCCTGTTCCCCTGTTTAACTCTCTACTCTGAAAGCCTTTTAAGATAATGAGTCTTATATATTATTATTTCCTTTAATATTTTGAGTGGTTATCACATTCTACCACATGCTCAAATATCACTGATTGCATGAGTTAGCAAATAAATATACTTACTGCATGTTTAAGCACTGACATCTACACCACATCTTAATGTATTCTGCAGGCATCATTAAAAGTTTAATCCAAATGATGTGAGAAAAACTCAGATATTGAAGCTTTTCTATTTTTCTGTTGATGCTTTTACAGATAAAATATTAAATATGAGCAAATTACTTCACATTTTTGAGTCTCAGGTTATTGATATTCAAAATGCCTATGCTCACAAATATCTCACTTCTTTTTAGAATTAAATATGAAATGTGTGATAGTTACTATCATACTGGCTGCCAAATTGTAAGGTGCAAATGAATATCATCCTTCGTTTTTGTTTCAGATGTATAGATTCTTCATATCTCTCTCATCTCTATGAAGAAATATAATGAAGTAATATGGTAGGATATTTCTGCCATAGCCTATAGCAGTAGGTCAGTCTTACATACCTTTAAAATTTGGCCTTTACAATACTTTTGTTCATATTTTATATTGGTTTCAAAGGACTATAAATATCTTAACTATTTAGCATAGAAATCCATTAGTCTTCTCTAAAGAAAAAACGAATGGGTTGTTCTACTCTCCTGAAGAAAACAAAGTAATGTAGATTGTTAATTCTGGAGCCCCTTTAGACTACTAAGTGTCTATGAATGAGGTAGGCAAATTACATAAAATTACATTTCTGTGGACTTACTGAGTGCATCTTATGTCTGTCATATGTTTTTGCTTTCTGCTTATTTCCCTTGCATTTGCTTATTGCACTTAAAAATGGATTCTGGGAGTTTTGAGGAACTAGAAAAAGTTTAATAAAATAATAAATTAGTTAAAATATGTAGAATGCAATTAATTTCTTGTGGATTATTAGGGTGGTGATTGATACATTATAGCTTTCAAAGATACAACTGACCATTTCATCCTCTATGTGTACTAGACCTTTTAATACTTTTAAAGGATACATTTTAAGGGAAAAAGTACCATCTTTCATACTAGTAAAGAAATTAATTACAAATGTACCCATCAGTCTTCATTTTTAGTAGTATATAATTTGACTAAATTCAAGCATTCTGTGCAAGAAATCGGGAGGTTTTATTTTTAAATGAAGGTGGCCTGCCTGTTACATTTTTTTTTAATTTATTTCTTCTAAAAAAAGAGATACATGTGCAAAACGTGCAGGTTTGTTACATAGGTATATGTGTGCCATGGTGGTTTGCCGCACCTATTGACCTGTCCTCTAAGTTCCCTCCCCTCATCCCACACCCTACCAGGCCCTGGAGTGTGTTGTTCCCCTCCCTGTGACCACGTGTTCTAAATGTTCACCTCCCACTTATGAGTGAGAACATGTGGTGTTTGGTTTTCTGTGCCTGTGTTTGTCTGCTGAGAATGATGGCCTCCAGCTTCATCCATGTCCCTGCAAAGAATATCATCTCATTCCTTTTTATGGCTGCATAGCATTCCATGGTGTATATATACCACATTTTCTTTATCCTCTCTGTCATTGATTGACATTTGGGTTCATTCTATGTCTTTGCTATTGTAAACTGTGCTGCAATAAACATATGTGTGAACGTGTCTTTATCATAGAATAATTTATATTCCTTTAGGTATATAGCCAGTAATGCGACTGCTGGGTCAAATGGAATTTCTGGCTGCGGAAATGTCTTTTTATGAGAAGTGTCTGTCCAGGTCCCTTGTTCTTACCACTCCTATTCAACATAGTATTGGAAGTTCTGGCCAGGGCAATCAGACAAGAGAAAATAATAAAGGGTATTTCTGGTTTTAGATCCTTGAGGAATCGCCATACTGTCTTCCACAATGGTTGAACAAATTTACAGTCCCACCAACAGTGTAAAAGCGTTCCTATTTCTCCATAGCCTCACCAACATCTATTGTTTCCTGACTTTTTAATAATCACCATTCTGATTGGCATGAGATGATATCTCATTGTGGTTTTGATTTGCATTTCTCTGATGATCAGTGATACTGAGCTTTTTTTCATATGTTTGTTGGCTTCAGAAATGTCTTTTTTTGAGAAGTGTCTGTCCATATCCTTTGTTCTCACCACTCCTACTCAACATAGTATTGGAGGTTCTGTCCAGGGCAATCAGACAAGAGAAAAAAATAAAGGGTATTGATATAAGAAGAGAGGAAGTCAATTTATCTCTGTTTGCAGATGACATGATCTTATATTTAGAAAACCCCATCCTTTCAGCCCCAAAACTTCTTGAACTGATAAGCAACTTCAGCAAAGGCTCAGGATACAAAATCAATGTGCAAAAATCACAAGCATTCCTTTACATTAACAATAGGCAAGCAGAGAGCCAAATCATAAATGAATTCCAATTCACAATCACTACAAAGAGAATAAAATACCTAGGAATACAGTTAACAAGGGATGTGAAGGACCTCTTCAAGGAGAACTACAAAACACTGCTCACGGAAAAAAAGAGAGGACACAAACAAATGGAAAAACATTCCATCCTTACGGATAGGAAGAATCAATATTGTGAAAATGGCCATACTGCCCAAAGTAATTTATAGATCCAATGTTATTCCCATCAAACTACCATTGACATTCTTCACAGAAATGAAAAAAAGTATTTTAAATTTCGTATGAAATCAAAGAAGACCCTGTATAGCCAAAACTGTCCTAAGCAATAAGAACAAAGCTGGAGGCATCACGCTACCTGACTTTGAATTACACTACAAGGCTACAGTAACCAAAACAGCATGGAACCTGTATCAAAACAGACATATAGACCAATGGAGCAGAACAGAGACCTCAGAAATAACACCAAACATCTACAACCATCTGATCTTCAACTATCCTGACAAAAACAAGCAATGGGGAAAGGATCTCCTATTTAGTAAATGGTACTGGGAAAACTGGCTAGCCGTATGCAGAAAACTGAAACTGTACCCCTTCCTTACACCTTATACAAAAATCAACTTAAGATGGATAAAAGACTCAAATGTAAAACCCAAAACCATAAAAACTGTAGAAGAAAACCTAAGCCATACCATTCAGTACATAGGCATGAGCAAAGACTTCATGACAAAAATGCCAAAAGCAATTGCAACAAAAGCCAAAATTGACAAATGGAATCTAATTAAACTAAAGAGCTTCTGCACAGCAAAAGAAACTATTATCAGAGTGAATAGACAACCTACAGAATGGGAGAAAAGTTTTGCAATCTACCCTTCTGACAAAGGTTTAATATCCAGAATCTACAAGGAACTTAAACAAATTTACAAGAAAAATCAAACAACCCCATGAAAAAGTGCCTGTTACCTTTCAAATGATTCTTAGGTGGCAGCTTACTCACAAGAAAAGCCATGCCTGCAGCAGTTGTCTCACTATGTGATAAAGTGTCATGTCATAAAGATGAAAGATGAAGGCAACTAAGCATTTTGGATAATGATTCAAAAAAATCTGAAGAAAATCTGATAATCCCAAAGCACGAATACGTCTGAAAATAGTTTCAAAAATGTATGAAACTGTTGCTTCTGTATAATTTCAACACCTTTTGAAGTGACACAATCAAAGTGCACCATTCTCCCAGATTAAACATATTTTATTGATTTTTATCTTCAATGGAATGAATGCTATTGAGGTTTCATTTGTACGAGTTTGAAATACCTGGTTTAAAGTTACATTTTGGCAGTGTGAACTTCTCCCAAGTGTACACTGATCAAGTTTTTTTCTTCCTTTTGATTTGCTGTTTTATCAAAGGAGCAGTCTGTTCTTATGGTACTGCCAAAAAAGTAGACTTTCTTTGCATGCAACGTTGATCATGAAAAGTTGACTTTAGTTAAACAAATTAAATTACACAAAAATTTGAGTAAATAACATCTGACTGTAATAACTGGATGAAGTCTGTAGTATTAGGAGTAAGGAAATGACAACCATCTGACTTGAGTTCTAGTTCACTTTTGGCTGTGTATCAGTCATATTTATTCTGAGTAAGTTCCTAAATTCTTCTAAAATGCTACTTTCCCATATGTCAAATTGAATAATCTGATCGTAACTCAACTATATACGAACAACAAAAAGTAACAAAGATAATATTGTTCTTAAAGTTTTGTTTTAATAATTATAGTTTAAGTCCTTTGCCATGTCTCCTTTCTCTTTTGTCTAAAACTGCTTTAAATTTTAAAATATGACCTTCTAATCACTATGTTTAAATTTAAAGGTATTTATTATAACTGAACACATATTTTACATATTTTATCCTAATTTTGTCTTCTAATATTGCTCTGGATATTTTCTTTCTTTAATCTTTCCTTCCCTCCTTCCTCCCTCCTTCCTTCCCTCCCTCCCACCGTTTCTTCCTTCCTTCCTTCCTTCTTCCCTCCCTCCCTTCCTTCCTTCCCTCTTTCTGCTTTTAAAATTTTGAGTAGGTATATAAGTTAACATTTTTAGGATTTACATATATAAGAGTGTGTAGCCAAACATGGTAAGGTAGTGGTACTGTTGAATCTACACACAAAAAAAGATCAGTTCCAGGACACAGGTAACTCCAGAGATTACTGCAATGATGCCAACCTATGGAAAGAAGAAAAGAATCAGTGCATACAGCCGTGTCCTTGACTTCAGACATTAACTGAGGCCTCACAGTGTCGGCCAAGACATCAGAAGTCATCATTTTAACTCCTCAAATATCACTGTATATCCATCCAGTGTGTAAGTAATGTGCCAGGAGATACACTGATAATCAAACAGACGTACTTTCTTCAATTACAGTGTTCCTGGCTTTGCATATATCTCTATAGCATGAACTGTGTTATAATTGCTATTAATATTCCAGAAATTGGCTTTCTTTAGCAGATCATAAACTCCATACATGTCCATGCTTTCTGTATCAGTTTACTTTAAAGAAGTGTGCCTCTCACAATTGCTTGTATATAATATACACTCAAAGAAAATATATATGTTTTTAGTTAAAAATCTCTTGGCTCTAATTTATTGAGTGTAATGTCATCAAGAGTTGTTGTCTACTTCAGGATCTGTCCTCGTTATATTTGCTAGTTCTCTGAATTTTTTTTTAACTTATACCTTATCTTCAGCATGTTTCTAATTAAGTTCTAAATCTGTTCCTTTTTTTACCCTTATTGAAAACTGTATCTCAAATCCATATAGATGGCTTTGACTGCCAACACATAAGCAAAGCACCCACACCATGAGAAGTGTTCTGATCAGAGATTTTACCTGTCTCAGAGGCTTGGAAGAACCTAAAGCTGTTCACTGACGATCTCGGAGCCTACGTGTTTTTTTTGTTTGTTTGTTTTTGTTTTTTCCATCAAAAGGACTTACAAGTACTCAGACCCTTTGTGAGACAGCCCCTGTTCCTCACCAGAATGAGAGTTTGGAGAAAATGACAAATGACCCATCTCTCCTATTAGGGTTATTTTATCCCATTAAGTAAATCCCTGCTTAAATAGACTATTTGTCACAAGGACATAATTTAATCACTTATATATGGTGAGGGGAAAACTAGGAATTAGAGCAAGTGCTGAGAACATGAATCAATTTCTTCTCCATCTAGATGTAAATGTACTTTAAGGTATTCCTGTCTTCTCACCTAACTACTGTACTTACTGAAAAACCATTTTCAGTCATTTGTGTCCATTAGCTAAAGCAATTCATTATATTAAAACTTTCACAATTATAAAATAATACTTTTTATATTTTGTTGAATTATTCTAAAATAATGCTAAATAAATTAAGTTACTATAATGAAATTATTAAATTAAAAAATGTAAAAGAAAACAGTTTTATTCATAAATTATCCAAATGTTAATTCAATTTTATTCATGCTTAACAAGTTTGAATTCTTAATGACTGAAATAAATCTATGTGATAACTTAGTGTCTATATTTCTAATTAATTGGATAAATTAAATGGAGAGCTAGCATTTTGATTTTGGTTGTTAAAGTACCCATGTAGTCCTAAAGGATGTCATGAACGATTCAACAGCAAATCTTAAGAGAGTGAAAGTAAATGATCTATGGAAAATAGCAGGAAATGTTCTTTGCAAGTAACTATTCGTAAACTAAGTACATAAACAGATTCAATACAAAAGTTTCAAGAACTAGAGTTAGAGTTTCAAGAATGAAGAAGAAAATAGTATCTAACATGGAGTATAATATTAATAATGATCATGTTTAAATAAATGAGTCAATTATTGAGTAAATGTGGTCTTTCTACTGGTTATTATCACGAAACTATTATATTAACAAATGATCTAGGTTTGCAACTAGGGATTTATTTCTGAAGTCCTTCCTATGGTGAAACACCAGTCTTTTTTTTTCTTTCTTTCTTTCCCCTGAGAATAAAACTTTTAATGTTTCCGTGAGGTGTTATCTTTAAATATTTACATGAATAATATTATAAAATTAATTATTTTTACTAAATTTGAATAATGGAATTCCAGTGAAAACAGAGAAAGGAAATAACATATTGCCTTAAAAGAAACATCTGTGATAGCAGCATCACAAAAAGAAGAATCAATGTAAATTTTAATATAGAACCCACTTTGCAGGGGGAGGCTTCCCTTCTACTAAGACTAGGTCCCATATTCCTGATATATATTTTCCAAGTATCTTGTACTTGTCCTTTGTAGAATTTATTGCAATTACAATAAATTGTGTAATTATCTATTTAATGTTTATCTTTTACAGGAAACTATTGGCTAGTTTCCTGTGAAAAGTCAGGGATCAGGTTTCTTTCATTCATTGCTCTATTCCTGGCACCTAGCCTTGTGCCTACACATAAGCAAACAGCCATATATGCAGACTTAAAAGGCCTATGTGACTTACCCAATATTACACAGTTAATAATTATCCAGGGTGAAACCTTTCTAATTCTTTTTTCTTTTCATTACGTCATGATGATAAAACTTTTTAAATGAACTCTACAGTAAAAAAAAAAAAAAAAAAGTTGTGTGTGTGTGTGTGTTTGTGTGTGTGTGTCTGTTTGTGTCCAGTATAGAAACTCCCTCCAATTCTCCAAGAGTTCCATCTTTAACAGAGGATGAGGAAGATAAGTTTGTTCAGACCAATTGGTCTATGGCCTCATTGAAATACCAATACATTCATTTTACAATGTAGACATTTATCTTTCCTTCCATTGAACTCTCACAAAACCATGCTTACGCTGTGAAACAAATAAATGTGACAGCTCTTTAGAATCAACCAAGTAAACAGTCATGAAAAGAAAATCACAGCACTATGTGAAGAGCACAGTGATTGTAATTATCTTAAAGGCAAGTCTCTATAAAGTAAGTTAAAAAGTGCTTGCCTCTATCTAGTCATGTAAAAAATTATATAGGTAAAGTTATATAGATGTAAAGTTAAGCAGATTTTTTTCAGGAATTGAAATGTCAGGTTCTTTATAAAATGCACTAAATGACAAATTGAAATAGTAATAATACTAGTATTGATATGGCGTTATTTCTTCAAAATGTAGATACTGCTACCAAAGACATCAGGGCCATCATGATGAGAAATATGGGAAAGGCTACAAAAATTCATTAGTTTAAAAACAGCCTTTTGAACTTCAGGCTTACATTCAAAAAACTGCCACCCCAAAATATTTTTATTAAAAAGAAAACTATATATGAGGCAATATAGATAGTAAACATAAGTTTTAAAAAAATACACTTTATACAGCATATATAATTATAATGTGCAACAAATAGCAGCGATTTTTAGAAACTAAACTGTGAATAAAATGGCTAGGTAGCTTGCCCAATGTCACACAGTTAATAATTATCAAGTGTGAAGCCATCCTAACGCTGTTTCATTTTCTCGTTATTATATGATGATAGAACTTTTCAAACGAACTTTCTAGAGTAAAAAAAAATAGAAGCATTAATATTGCAGAGAAACCTATACATACTTGAAACCATATTCATTTACTTCATGCACTCCACCCATAAAAATTGCATGTCCACTGTGGGACTGTTCTCTGTGTGACCTTGGACCAAACCAGTTCTCCCCCAATTCTCATTTGTAGGTCTCAGAAATAATTGTGCCACGTGATGGGAATGCAGCCTCCTGAGATAAAGAGGGACTGACTTAAACAGCCTGGGCTTTGTGCCAGTGCCACCTAGAAAGACGATACCGTTCAATGCTATAGCCTAATGATCCCTGTTATTCTCAGGGTATAAAATCCTAGGGCAGGCTGCTTTTGGGAATTCCTCGGCTGCAATGCAAGGGACGGATACACACAGATGAGACTCCATATTCCCTATGCAGCTTACCTGAGCCCTGGAGGACCACCTTGTCATGAATCTCAGGTTTCTGTTGTCCTCTATTGCCTAGCTGTGAGTAATACGCCCACTTCGTGTAACTTGCTGTGTGTGTGAGTGTTCTGTCTCACTGGACTCGGGCAAGTAGTCATAGTTAACCTGCTTTGTACCTACCATGTCCCAGATCTGGATATAGACAGAAATCTCTGATCTTACCAGAGCTTGTAGTTTAGTATTCCAAACAAAGTTGCATTTGCTCTGAGAGATCGCCTGAATCAGTTTTAAATAGCAAACAACTTTATCATAACCTATAAGGCACAATTGAATTTTAACAAATTAGACATGTTTCTCCGTGGTAAATACATTTCCAATCACATTTTTGCCTTATGTAATAACATGCAGAAAACCAATACTTGATATTTAGGATATTCTATTTGCTATTCTCTATTAAATGACAAAAGCCTTCACAATTATCTTTACAGAAATGCATTATGAAATAGATATTTGTCAGGTACAATTTTCATTTCTATTACTCTCGTTTTTTGTTCTGATCTTTTTTCTGAATAGATATAAAGTTTGGGTATAACTTATCTGAAGTGTTTGAGAACAAAAATGTTTCTGTTTAAGAATTTTTTTGGATTTTGGAATATTTGCATGTACATAATGAGATACTTTGGGGGCAGAACCCAAGGCTAAGCCTGAAATTTATGTTTCATATGTACCTTTTACACATAGCCTGAAGATAATTTAAAATAATATTTCAAATAATGTTGTACATAAAACAATTTTTACTGGGTTTTGACTATGACTTATCATGTGATGTCAGGTCCACTTATGAAGTCATTTTGATGCTCTAAAACTTTTGAATTTTGGAGAATTTTTGGATTTCAGATTTTTGGATTAGGGACACTCAACTAACGTTATTGTGTATTTTACAACTACAACCCGTTATTTTATCTTTCTTTGGGAATAAACTTTTAATGAATACTACTTTTTCTTGATAATATGAAATATAGACTATCAATATGTTATTTGATGAAGACCAACAATGATTTCGCAGCACACATTTTTCTTTTTTTTTTTTTTTTGAGGCTATTGTTCTTTTTCTTTTTCTTTTTTTTTTATTATTATACTTTAGGTTTTATGGTACATGTGCGCAACGTGCAGGTAAGTTACATATGTATACATGTGCCATGCTGGTGCGCTGCACCCACTAACTCGTCATCTAGCATTAGGTATATCTCCCAATGCTATCCCTCCCCCCTCCCCCCACCCCACAACAGTCCCCGAAGTGTGATGTTCCCCTTCCTGTGTCCATGTGTTCTCATTGTTCCAACTACTATATATTCAGGATTAGTATATAAATATATTTATTTACAACAAGTTTTGTTCAGTTTTGGAATTCAAAACACTGATCTATTCTGTAATCACAAATTAAAATAGTATCCACAAAATACCTACTCTACCGGGAAAAATAATTGCCTCCTGGCTGAAAATAACTTGGTATTAATGTGTTACAAAATTGTATTATACTCACCAGTGCAAGCTGACCGAATCTTTTCAAACTACATTCACTAGGCACAAGGTCATTTATAATGCTGTCCATTAAGTAACCAAAGGGCAATTTTTTGATATTCTCCCCCATGTTTTAGTCTTTCTGACATAACTGACCCTTTGGAAGATAACTCTTTCCATCTACGTGTGAAAAGTGCTGAATGTATCCTTTAGCTATTTAAATTGCTTTTAGCAGGTCAGGTCACCTCATTTAATAGTTTCACATTACTTTATCCGGTTTGCAACTCTTAGAAACAAAAATGTTTCACTCCAATTCTCCTTTTCAATGGAACTTAATATTGTATTGTTAGAAAAATGATTTTCTGGCAGGTGTTTCTCTTTCTCCTATTCTTCACTGTCCCAAATGCTAGTTTTTAAATTAAATCTTGGATAAAACTGTAGAAATACAGGTTTTAAAGATGGCTAATGGCCAAACTCTTGTCCTTTTCCTACATGTTTTGATATTTCACAGGGATGTTTTCATATTAAATTAGTGCTATTCAATTAGCAAAATATATAGAACAATGATCACGGCAAGATTGCGTTGAATACCTTCTAAAATCTGAAAATATAAGTTGACATCCACGATGCAGACATTGCTTCCTGAGTGTTTCCCTCTCCTCTACACACTTAGGGACTTTTGAGATAAATGTCTCCCACTTTAGGCTTTAAAATATTGTTACATTTCATCAGGAATGTCTTTGGGAAGTACCTCAGATCTGATATAAATACAGACCTCTAGAGGAACCCAGCTTACCTATATTAAATAACATTTTCTGAAATCTCTCACTTTAGGGAGTATTTGGATCTTGCCTCAAGCACTCTGTTTACTTTCTACTTCCGATTTTCATTACCAACTTATCTTTTGTCTGCCAGTCACAAGCCTATAGGGGGAGAAGATTACGTTTTTAAAATTTTACTTTCCATTTTATTAAGAAAACACTGAAGAGTGATGTAACAAAAATAATAAAGTAATAAATAATCTTTCATAATTTTATGTAAGTTGGATGCAATACTCAAAGTTTCTCAAATTTGGACAATTATTTCCTTTTGTAATACAAAATTTTACGTGGTTTATATTAAAGAGGATTTTTAACAAGTGTCTACCAAATATGTCTTTTTAAATTAATATTATTAAAGACAATTTTTTTAGAGCAGTTTTAGATTGACAGCAAAATTTAGATTGGTTGGAGATTTCCCAAATACCCTGCTCACACACGTACATACTTTCCTCTATTATCAACCTCTGACACCAGAGTAGTATATTTGATACAATTGATGAAGCTACCTTGACACAACATAATCACCCAAAGTCCATAGTTAGGATTTCCTCTTGTGTTTGTAATCTGCGCCTTTGGAAATGTAAAATAATTTACATTCCACACTACAGTATCATACAATGTAGTTTCACCAACCTAAAAATGATCGGTGCTCCACCTCTTCACTCTATACTCTCCTCTTATTTTCTTTTTGGCAACCACTGATGTTTTTGCTGTCACATGTCTTTAAAAAATTATCTTTAGACAATTCCAACACAAGCTGTAACTAAGAAATCCGTAGAATACAAATTGGATGACAGCAGCAGTGGTTGACACTTTTGTGCTATTTTTATTACTTTATAGTTTCTAAAATACCACAAGTATATGTGTAAAACAGTACCAAATATGTGCAGAAAAAAGACAAAGTATAGTGCTATAATCTGTGAATAGTGAAAAGAAGATGGCATTTGCATTAAAATGTATGGAATTGAAGGTAGTCTAAGGCTAATGCAAAAGACAACACATAAGGTCACTGGCTGGAGAAATGGTCTGCGTGGGACTAGGATTCTCAGTGAAGCTGGAAAAAAAGAGGATATCAGATAAGCTCCAAGAATATGAGATTTGTACTGTTAAAGAAAAAAATATATATTTATGACACTTGTTAAAGAAACATAAGGCAGACTTTGTTCAAGGGAGTTCCTATAATGGGGTTTCACAGTAGGGGAGAGAGAATTGGCTCAACTGTGACAACAGCATGAACAAGTGGAAATGTACAGCCAAGGAACAGAGTGGGAGTGGGGTGGATGGAAAGTTACTAAGAGGAGACAACTGAAATAAGGAGGATTCTAGCTAAATTAACTTCCCAGGAATTTTGCAGAAGGAAAGCCACGGTGATCAGACCTCATCTGGGGAAAAATGGAGGATGAAGAACATGATCTATATTGAAGGTGATCAGATATCAAGGATAGGTAATGATTTGGGGTAAAATAACTCAGCAGGACACTTGCTGAAGCTAAACAATACAAAGATAAATCTGGAAACTCAAAAGTCAAAGCCCAGTACGGAAGACGGTTTCCCGGAGCCTGAGTAGAATTTGGTCAAGAAGAGAGTTTCCATCAGTATTGAGTAAGAATAGCAAGAAAAAATTTGCTCCTTCAAAATTTAATGTCCGGTCATATACTCAGTCACAAATATATATACACACACACACACACAAACACACACACACATCCTTAGCATTAGATTATTTTGAACTAACATAGCCCCTTTGCACATCTAAAAACGTTTTGTCTTTTTTCACATATGATTAGTTTTTCTTTTAAAATAGCTTTTTGAAATGTTATTATTTATGAGTATAAGATCCTCTAAAGCTTCCAATATAAAAGCTATTTCTGAAAATGGTTTGGGATAGATCTTGGGATGCTGTCCTATGTAAAAGAGAACTGTGTCAAGAACCAAGGTGAAGTCTTCACCCAGAAACAAACTATCCCCACTCCTGGGGTTATAGCCTTTAGATAGATACTAAGTATTACATGTCATATTTTAAACTGTATGACTTTCTGGTCTTTTTTTTTCTCTGTAGTAATCAATTTATTAGTTTTATAAATAATTTTCAAGAGGCCTAGAATGTATAAACTGAGAAATATCCTTTTGTTTCTTCAGCTTTTTATTTTCAAGAGATTTACAAGAGAGATGCAAAAATAGTGCAGAGAGTTCAGATATACCCTTCGCAGAACTTTCCATGATGTAAATATGTTATATAATGTTGAATTAAAAACAAATCTAGACTTGGGTCAAGAGAGACTTTATTTGAAAACGCTACTGCAATATAACGAATGCTCTGAATAGAAGATCTGCATGTTGCTCAAGAGTTAGGCAAAAGGGTTTTTCTTTTATGGACAGGAGTAACCAAGAGTTAAAGAAACATGCATGGAGAGGTGAATTGAAAGGGTGCCATGATTGGAGAGTACATTAGCAAATGTTTTGTGCTCAAGCCAGTCTATTCTCCAGGAGTGGCCGTTACAGAGGGGTCCTATGCTGGCTCAGGCTGAGAGTAGAAGAATGTTCAGCAGTCTTGGGGAAAGAAAAAGTCTTTTAACAAAGTTTGGTTAACAGACACTTTGTTCCAATTGGTCAGTAAGAACAAAACAATTTAGTTAATAATCTGAAGCAAAGAATGAGATTTTGGAGGCTCTGTGTCTGGCCTTGTCATAGGTAAACAAAGGGGTCATCTGTGAAACTTACCTAAGTCTTACCAGGAAGGGTGACTCCGCAAGGAATCATTTTCCAGAACATGAAAGAATGGTGGTGCGATTCTTTATCCATAGCTGTTTTCCAGAATTACAGGGCTCATGTAAATTTCAATATTGTCAGTAACTATAGTATAACCAAAAAAAAAAATAGTGTAAATCAATAAAAAAGATATTAGCATAAAAATTTAAACATAAGTTTTAAATACATGACACAGCTAGGCACCTAGTCATGATTTAACTGTTATTTTATTTGAATAAGAGTTAAGAAAATAATAACATAAAAATATAAAGACATGGTAATATTCTTATTTTCTATAGATACTGAGTCAAATTCTAAAACTAGCATTTTGCTAGACAATGGTAATAAAAGTATTAAAACTTCTTTCCTCATTGGCCTGATGGACTACTTTTATCCTAAATGGCAAACTGTGTTTTGACTTATATTTCTAATGTGTATTCAATTGAGTACTCAGCATTCTATTAGAGATGAAAATATTTTTTATTGATTTACACACACCATGGCATTTTTCATTCCACAAATGATAAATGACACAAAATTCAATGAAAAGTAAACATTTAATATATCATCACTTTACCCTCCAGCTTCCTTTCCTTAACATGGAAACTTCCCTGAATTTATATAATTGGAGCTTATTAATATTGCCATGCAAGTGGCACTTAATTAAGGGCAAAATGGTACGCCCTTTATTTCAATGAAGGAAAATAATCTTACTAGAACTCTGTGTCCTCTGAAAGTAATTGGCAAAAATAAAGACACGATTGACAATTATTAGTAAAGTTAGTATTACATAGAAGAAAAATAATAAATATATTGTCTTTAAAATCTTGGCAGGGCGTGGTGGCTCACGCCTGTAATCCCAGCACTGTGGGAGGCTTAGGCAGGCAGATTGACTGAACTTAGGAGTTTGAGACCAGCCTGGGCAACATGGTGAAACCCCGTCTCTACCAAAAAATACAAAAATTAGCCAGGCGTGGTGGCAGGCACCTGTAGCTCCAGCTATTCAGGAGGCTGAGGCAGGAGAATTGCTTGAACCCGGGAGGCAGAGGCTGCAGTGAGCCAAGATCATGTCTCTGCACTCCAGCCTGGGTGACAGAGCAAGACCCCATCTCAAAAAAAAAAAAAAAAAGAAACACAATTATATGTTGGTTTACCTTATCGAGTATGTAATTTGGACTATAAAGTTTAACAGAAAAACAAAAATGTTTATTTAATTTATGTTCATTTTCCCAAAACAAATGTAATTAAAATACATGGAGACTTTTTTTCCTTGTTTAAATCAATAAATAAGTTTTATACAACTTGCTAAAAGTAATTTTCAGTTTGGTGTGGTGGCTCGTGCCTGTAATACCAGCACTTTGAGAGGCTGAGGCAGGCAGATCCCTTGAGGTCAGGAGTTTGAAACCAGCCCAAGCAACATGGTGAAACCCCATCTCGACTAAGAATACAAAAATTGGCCAAGTGTGGTGGTGCATGCCTGCGGACCCAGCTCCTCGGGAGGCTAAGGCAGGAGAAACGCTTGAACCCAGGAGGCAGAGGTTGCAGTGAGCAGAGATCATGCCACTGCACTCCAGACTGGGTGACAAAGTAGGACTCCGTCTCAAAATAAACAAATAAATAAAATAAAATAAAAGTAATTTTGAGCTTGAGGTTTTATAACTTCAATTCCAATCGTATGTTACAGATGAGACTTTTTTATGATTTTCAAATATGACAGTAATAAAAAATATTGAGGGGGGAAGCACAGAAATGTCAGAGTTTCTATTTTTCTTAGTTTGTTCAGAGAACCTTGATTAAAAAGGAGTTGAATGACTTGATTGTGCCTTCTTGTGGGCTAAGATCAAGCCAGATCTCAGCTTTGTGAGGCTTGAAGTTTTTGTAATTACAGGAGCTCTCTTTAAGAAATAATCCAAAATTAGTTACAAAAGTAAACATTTATTTGGATAGAGGAAAAAAAATCACTACCAATTATAAATTTAAATAAGCTGGAAATGATGCTGACCAGGTTCATTCAGGTTTGTTTTGTCCACGCCCACAGTAAATCAATCACTGTGACAACACATTTTGCAGAAGAGAAAAGATTTATTCACTAGGGAGCCTAGCGAGAAGGCAGGAAAAGAGCTCTCAAATTTGCCTCCCAGAAGATAAGGGTTAGGGACAAGAAAATGAAGTAATCAGTGATCTACACAAGTGTAGTCAGGACTCATGGCTTTTCCTAGGGCATATATTCAGAAAATGGAGGCAGTAGCATGATCTGAGGGTGGTGTTTTGGGCCCTCTGATGTCAAAAAGCCACCTAGTAGGCCTTTGCTCAGCCTCCGTTGAAGGGTCCGTATTTGCAATTGTTTTGAACTGGACAAGAGCCGCCTGAAGTTCCTGAAAAATAACTGAAGCAGCTGTTACCATGGTGACTCATAAATGTTATCTATAATGTAGCCAGTGAAGGTTAAGTTACAGCGTTCAGTAGCATGGCCTTCAGCTTTATGCAAAAACAACAACACCACCACCACCACCACCAAAAAGCAAGGGACCAAAAGCAAGCAGGGCAGTTTGTTTGACAGACCCAATCAGATTAACCCCTCAGTTTCAGAAATACCACACCTGTTAAAATCCAGGAAAGTAACATTCTATATAGTTTTGAATTTTATACATAGATTTTTAAATAAATATAATATATAACATATCTGTAACTTTCTGATCCGTTGCTATAATATTTTTTCTGTTTTCTAGCCATATACTTATTCCTTGTTCACTCATTTGAAATAAAAATCTTATGGTATATTCCTGAGAGATAGAAAAATAGTCTTTCTCCTAGTGTGGTTTATCAAAATTTATTTTTGTATTTAATTGGTAGTTTTAAAAGTATCTTTTGGTTTCACAACATGTAATTAATTGTTAGTGCTCTGTAAATTGGTAAGACTACTATTGGTTTTGTGGAAAACATTTACAAAGTTTCTTTTATATAATCTCCCTGGTTCAAGAAACAGGACGGTGCAAAGGCCACGAGACAAAGGTTCACTTTGCCTCGTCAAGAAGAGAAAAGGAGTGAGTGTGCCTGGAATGTTGAGGGCAAGAGTATTGTGTCATGGGCCATGAGATTGCAGATGTAGGAGGTCACGTGGGCCTTACGTACTACCATAGAGTACTTGTCTCTTACCTGAGCAAAATGTAAAGCTGGTACAAGATTTTTGAGCCAAGTACACTAATACAATTTGTGTGTGTGTATTTTTAGTAGAGACAGGGTTTCACCATGCTGGTCAGGCTGCTCTCAAACTTCTGACCTCAGGTGATCTGCCCACCTCGGCCTCCCAAAGTGCCGGGATTACAGGTGTGAACCACCATGCCCAATTGGGTACACAGATACAATTTAACCTAACAAGAATTTCAGTATTTCTGGCTGCTGTGTTAAAAGGGTCTGAAAAGGGCATGAGTAGACTAGGAAGTCTAAAGGTAAGGAGAAACAAATAATTGCAGCAACAAAAAAAAGTATAAACATTTGAATTAGTTATTTAGGAAACAAAAAGCAGGGATTATCTTAAACGCAACAACAAACATGTTTTTACTAACTGAAAATTGTAGCTTTTACTGATTTGATACCTGGATCATTCTACACCTTATGATGGCAATGGAAAACACAACACTGTTTCAATATCTTTATAGAAATTTAGAGCCAATTTACCAAAAATTCAATAGTTGGATAATTCTTAAAAGAAAATACTTAGCTTGATACAGTAAAATTAATATCTGATATTCAAATAAAGGAAGAAATGGTCATTTATTTACTACAAACTCTAAGGATTTAAATTATTGAAATAAAAATTATCTTCCTATTAATGAACATGTGTTTATTTTAAAATTGTTCATGTTGCTGAAATTATTTGTCTGCTTTTACCTATAGATTGTGAAACCCTTAGATAGAGGGCCAAGTTCATTTCATTCCCTTATTCTCAGCTTTCAGCATATCTTCTATTGGCATACAGAAAATGTCTAGTAGATATTTCAAATAAAGAAGGGAAGAATGATTCAGTAATTCAGTCAATCAGAAAGCAAGCACCTATTCCAAAATGAAGGTAATAGATCCAATGTGAAGTTGGCTGGCATCAACCAAAAATGGACATATTTCCCAAATTTCTTGCCCTTGAACCCAGCTGTGGTATCTATAGAGGTATAAGACCACTAGAGCAGAAAGGATAATCTAAGACTCTTTCTCCACTTTTTACCACTCAAGAGGCCCACTTAATAATCAAGACTACCAAATATATTCTAAGAAGCTCATCAAGCAAATGGTTGATTATAAAATGGTTCCAGAAGGCTGAGATAGCTCATTCAATAATAACCGTGATCCCTTGATCATCCTACACCTTATGGTGACAACAGAAACCATCTGTAGATTTACAGATGTTGCACTAATAAAGTATTCCACTGGGAAACAAAAAAGAAAAACAAAATACGTGTCTATCCCGACTCCTAAGTGATTTTAGGTAATAAAAATTTTAAGCATTGGCTTTAGATTTAGATTGTACCCTACATGAATCCTGCCCTTGCCACTGACAAACAACTTACTAATTGGTTTAAGCATTTTAGAATAAATAAAATCAATCAGTGAAATATTTTCTTAGATATAGTAGACTTCTAAAGAATTACGAATATTTTCAGTGAATATTTTTGCATTCCTATTTTATTAGTCATCCTTGAAATGAAAAATTTTGAACAAAACTCATTCGGAAAACAACAGACCATATATGAAGCTTTTCTCCAAAATTCCTTAATGGACTTTCCACTCAGCTTTTGTTTGCACAAATAAATACATAACAATTAAACATACAATCTTTTTTATCATCAATGCAATATTGCTTAACTGGTTATTCAAAGACCTTCCTAATTTTACAGCAGGTATGTACTAAATGAGTGCTTATGAGTTAGACCTATTCATCATCACAAGGTCAGCTTTTATCACAGTAGTTTTGATGATGCATTTTTGTAGGATGACATTACAATGGTGTCCCACTAATGATTTATTAGAATGCTACATCATGGTATTGATAGAGAATAGAAATAAACCAAAGAATGACTTGGTCATTAATAATATTAAAACTATACATTATGTATGGAGCTTGTCCTCATTTTTAGAGATGGAAGCATTCATTTATGCCACCTGTTTAAATAATGTGTCATTCTTGGGAAATAAGTTAAACCATGTTTAAGAAAACCAGCATCACTTAGAGCTTTATTTTCCATGAATATATAGTTTATAGCAATATAAATTAAACAGGATAAAAAGTGTATGTAACTCTTCACCCATATCAAGTGAAGATAGTATAAAAGGAGATAGATAATATACTATTATTAAAATAATTATTGATATTCTGTATCTATGAACACTGAAGTCCTTTATATTAAAGGAATAATTTGCAGAGAAGTTGTGATTTTCTAGAAAAAAGCATGGCATTGTATTTATTTTTTGTAATTTGGAAATCATTTCTTTCTGTAGTTAATTACTCAGAAAGTAATAAAGCATCTGCTTATTGGATAACATAAATTTTTAGTTTATTAAAGTAAAAAATAGAATCCAATATGACTAATAGAAATGTTGCTTTAGATCTAATGTCCTTTCCATGCAAAGTTTTTTGTTTTTTTTTTTTGTTTTTTTTTTTTTTGTGAGATGGAGTCTCGCCCTGTGGCCCCCGCTGGAATGCAGTGGTGTGGTCTCGGCTCACTGCAAGCTCTGCCTCCGGGTTCACACCATTTTCCTCCCTCAGCCTCCCGAGTAGCTGGGGCTACAGGCACCCGCCACCACGCCCAGGTAATTTTTTGTATTTTTAGTAGAGATGGGGTTTCAACGTGTTAGTCAGGATGGTCTCAATCTCCTGACCTCGTGATCCGCCCGTCTCGGCCTCCCAAAGTGCTGGGATTACAGGTGTGAGCTACCACACCACACTGCAGTCAAAGTATTTTTAACCAAAGATAAAATTCTCATAATTACAATCCTGAAGTCTACATCAAAATCTTCTTGTAGCCTGATAGATGTACTCCCCGTATCATTTTTCCTTTTTTTTAATGGAAATTTGGTCTTGTGGCTAATTTGATGCCAATAAAATTTAATTAGAAATGATATGTGTAACTTTCATGACATGTATACATTAAAGGAAAGCCACTTGGATAAATGTGGGAAAAATTAGCAGACATTTCACGAAGACAGTACTTACTCATATATACATTTTTGAAATGTTATTCAGAAAAACTAAATTTTCTTCATGTATTTCTTACATACATTGTAAATTTACATATTTATGCTATTATTGCAAATATATGTCTTTTTTACCATGTTTTCTAGTCACTTTCTGCAAAAACCAAGGAAATGAATTATTTTTAATATAACATATCCAAAAAACTATTATTTCTTATTATTCTAGTAATTCAGTTTTAGATTTTACTTTGGATTTTCTATGAACAAAATTACACCATTAGAAGTTAATGCTAATTTTTTTTTTCTTCTTATACCTTTTCTAAAAATTTAACCTAATAAACCTGGAAGATCCCCTTATATCTTTTATTTTTTGACTTACTTCAGCACAGGCTAGAATATTCATTTAGAAACTGGGATGCTGGAAATAGATCTTATTAAAAAATCATTTATAGCTTCTTTTTTTTTTTTTTTTTTTTAAGATGGAGTTTTGCTCTCATCGTCCAAGCTGGAGTGCAGTGGCGTGATCTCGGATCACTGTACCTCCACCACCCGCGTTCAAGGGAATCTCTTGCCTCAGACTCCTGAGTAGCGGGGATTATAGGCGCCTGCTACCACACCCACCTAATTTTTTGTATTTTTAGTAGAGACGGGGTTTCGCCATGTTGGCCAGGCTGGTCTCGAACTCCTGACCTTGTGATCCACCCGCATCGGCCTTCCAACATTTATAGCTTTGGGGGCTCAGCAAGTGATGCCCCAAATTTCCCAAAGGAAATTTAACATACTGAGAGGCCTTATAAGCTGCCTCAGAATAAAGATCCCTCTATCCTTGTCTTGTTCTCATCTTTCCCAAGCAATGAGATGGTGCTAGGACATCCTCCCTAGGGATCTTGTGAAATAACAAGGAAACATCAATGACTAGAGAAGAGAAGAGACTAGGAATCATCATCACACTCAGACAGAATTCTCATCTATTCCAAGAACACTTCCAAAAAGTAACCTCAGAAACATTATCTTCTTAATAGGACAACCGTTGTTCCTGTGAACCATTGCCTGAGTATAGGACCCATTTATTCCTTTATTTTTCTGGCCCTTGTGAAGAAAGCATTTGAGCTTTAATCACCTGGTCCATCTTTGAGTTCATATTTTGAATGATTCTTATGGACACATGTGCATGTAATAGTGATAACTTTGTTATGTTTTTCCCTGATTAATCTCTTTTTTGTTATAGGGGTGTAGGCTGTAAACTTTTACAATGGAGAGAGAAGGGATCACACCCTCTCAGCCCCCATAGTTCAAGAAACAAAGGTAGGATGACTGAGACACCTGACTTGCTTCCAAGCCTACAATTGAGGACCTAGGACAACTGACAAAAAGCTGACAAAGAAAGGTAAGAATTTTTACCAAGGTTAGCTCTCCTGGATCTCTACTTGGAGTACCTGATGGAGAATGGAAGGTAAACATTTCTCTTTATCTCTTTCTCCCTAAATTCAGGTTGGCAGGAGAAAATCATTTGTTTAGGTTGTGACTGTTATGTAAGTTTGGTTTGGAAGACCTATTTATAATTATCTTTCTCCTTTTCATGGGCAGCTATTTCTTTCCTGTCTGTCTTGTTTTGTGTCCTGAGAACTTAGCTTGGCCTGCTGCCTGTCGGGGTCATGCAGGTTGTTGGGTCATGCAGATGGTCAACTGAAAGAGGTCGAGGCCCACATATAAAACTAACATATCAACTTGCCAGCTCTAAAAACATTGTCTAAATATTTCTTTTTTTTAACTTTTATTTTAAGTTTGGGGTAAAAATGCAGGTTTGTTACATAAGTAAACTTGTGTCATGGGAGTTTCTTGTACTGATTATTTCTTCACTCGAGTATTAAGCCTAGTACCCATTTAGTTATTTAGTTAATTCCCTCTTTCCAGCCTCCACCCTCTGAAAAGCCCCACTGTGTGTTGTTCCTTTGTATGTGTCCATGTGTTCTCATCCTTTAGCTCCCACTCATAAGTGAGGACATGTAGTATTTGGTTTTTCTGTTCCTCTGTCAGTTTGCTAAGGATAGTGGCCTTAGCTCCATCCATGTTCCTGCAAAAAACATGATCTCATTCTTTTTCATGGCTGCATAGTATTCTACAGTGTATATGTACCACATTTTCTTTATCCAATCTATCATTGATGGTCATTTAGGTTGATTCCATCTCTTTGCTATTGTGAATAGTACTTCAATGACTATACACGTGCATGTGTCTTTGTAATAGAATGATTTATATTCCTTTGGGTATATCCCTAGTAATGGGATTGCTGGTCAAATGGTATTTCTGTCTTTAGGTCTTTCAGGAATTGCCACACTGTCTTCCACAATGACTGAACTAATTTACACTCTAATCGCAGTGGATAAGTGTTCCTTTTTCTCTTTTTTTTTTCTTCCTTGTCTTTGGGGGTGGCTCTGGACCTTGTGAGGACTGCTTCTTTGTCCCTGTTTGGAGATGGCTTGTGCTTCCTTGGTTAAGTCACAAAAGACTCACTTGCTAGATTTCTTTAGTTTGTTTGTTTTTAGAACAACAACAAAAAAAGCCAAAACATCAGGAATATTTTTTCTTTGTCCTAGCTGAAATCTAATGAAAAGATATTTTTAAAAGATTTTTTTAATGAGCTCTGTGGTCAATAGTTAGCTAAATTGAAAGCTATTTTAGATCTCAAATATACATATATATATATAATGTCTTTGTGCTTTTTCTCTTTTGAATCCTATTTCCCCCATGGGATTTTTTTTCAAGTGACAGAAACCCTTTATTAAAAATTATATGTTCTGTTCTCCGAGGGTATGCATCCTTTCTTATTAGCAGGATATTTTGCTGAGAAAAATGTCAAACTTCATTGACCTTTTTGGGAAGCTTACGGTCTTCCCAAACTGGCTCCTCTAGGAAGTCCTTTCTTCCATTTACTCCTTCTCTTTCTTTTTTCATTTTCAATCTTTATCCAGTTTTCTTAATCATTGATATGTTCCCAAGTCCATACCTCTTCCATTTGGCAGTCAGTGGACAAAAAAAATCACTAAAATAAAGCATCAGAGTTCTGGCTGTCACATAAAGAGAACTAAGAGAGAGACTTCTAGCCACTGAGACCCGTTGAACCACACAGCCAAGGCACCACAGACATCCCTGTGTCCAGAATTGGTTCCTTCCAGTGGGTTCTTAGTCTCACTGACTTCAAGAATGAAGCCACAGACACTCACAATGAGTGTTATAGTTCTCAAAGATGGTGTGTCTGGAGTTTGTTCCTACATATGTTCAAATGTGTCCAAAGTTTCTTCCTTCCAGTGGGTTCGTGGTCTTGTTGACTTCAGCAGTGAAGCTGCAGACCTTCACAGTGAGTGTTACAGCTCTTAAAGGTGGCACGTCCAGAGTTGTTTGTTCCTCCCAGTGGGTTTGTGGTCTTGCTGACTTCAGGAGCGAAGCTGCAGACTCTCCGGTGAGTGTTAAAGCTCATAAGGTAGTGTGGACCCAAAGAGTGAGCAGCAGCAAGATTTATTGTGAAGAGCGAAAGAACAAAGCTTCCACAGTGTGGAAGGGGACCCGAGCAGGTTGCCCCTGCTATCTCCGGTGGCCAGCTTTTATTCCCTTATTTGGCTCTGCCCACATCCTGTGGATTGGTCCATTTTACAGAGTGCTGATTGGTCCATTTTACAGAGCACTGATTGGTGCGTTTTTACAGAGTGCTGATTGGTGCGTTTTGAAACCTTTAGCTAGACACAGAGCACTGATTGGTTAGTTTTTACAGCTTGCTGATTGGTGTATTTACAAACCTTTAGCTAGACACAGAGTGCTGATTGATGCGTTTTTTACTGAGTGCTGATTGGTGCATTTACAATCCTCTAGCTAGACAGAAAAGTTCTCCAAGTCCCCAGTCGACCCAGGAAGTCCAGCTGGCTTCACCTCTCACCCCCACTTTGGGATCATCTGTCTTGCTCATAGAACCCCAAAAGTGATGGGTGGGTTCTACTTAGGTCTGAAGCTCTGCTTTCTTTTACATTAAATGCCCCAATCTCTCCAGCTTTAGGGGAGTACCAAGAATAATTTTAAACTGTACGAAAGCAATTGACCTTTGTGTATGTACTAACTAATGGGTTATTGGCAAAGGTGCGATGTTAAAGGGAATTAATAGTTGCTGCAATGAATGGCTATCACTGCAGGAAACAAATACTGGCTTTCTATCCTCCTCATTTATTTGCAAGTTTAGATAAGAAAATCTTCTGATTTCTGACCAAGTCAAACAGAAACTGATGGTAAATGGCAATTTGGAATAAGTAAAATTGTTGGCTAGGTTTGTCTGTGAGGATCTGGGAGCTGCGGCCACGATATGATGATGAGTGTAGTTTGGACACGTGGAGACTGTGAGAGCACTCACCACTGAGGGCTACAACTTCTGTGGGGGATGAGCTAATCATAGAGTGGGCCAGTTGGTGTTGAGTCATCCACTAGCCTCAGGGAATGTCCTTGCAGAGGTGCGCTCTAAGAGCATTAAACAGCTCAGCCCCATGGTGTTTCCCCTCTCTGCCTTTTGCCTTGGATCTAAGATACCTGGGATTCAGTGTAGGAATGGGATCTTAGATTTCGGGAGATCAAAGTGCTGTGGCTTCTGGCTGTGTCTGCCTTTTAGATGTGTTAGTATCGGCCCCAAGAAGTTGCAAATGCTTTTTTGGTCCTATTAGATAGCAGGCTCCACCCTGACCTCAGTGGTCCAGTTGGAAAAGGCAGACAAAATTGCAAGCTATCTATTAATATTAGACCAAAATTGTTCTCCTTATAAAATTATGTGGTGAATTCCTATGTTTGTTTCTTTGGCATTCATTTTTAACCTTTCTTTGTTTTATGTCTAATTGACATACTTAATTGCTTGAGAAAGCTTTAATTTTCTCTCTGGGCTTTGAGATGTAAATATGCTATATTTTTTTCTCTAAAACTTAATAAGGGCTTAGCCATGTGGGACAGATAAAGTTTAATTTGTTGCATTTACAGTGGCACCATTTTTATCTAACTGTGCTTTTAAACTAGTGAGTTTTATCTGCCTTATGGAAAAATTGTAAGATCAAAGCTACAAAATATTTATGTTTGTCCATATTTTTATGTATGTGTACTGTCTACATATCATCAAATCAACTTAAAAATAAATGAACTCTCATAAATTAATAAATCCAGATTCTTTTAAAGTTTACATGACTTTAGCAATTTTTGCTAAATAAAATTGAGATTGGGGACAGGCGCCCTAAATCACGCCTGTAATCTCAGCATTTTGGGAGGCTGAGGCGGGGGGGCTGAGGAAGGAGAAGCGCTTGAACCAGTGACCCAAGACGGCGCCACTGCACGCCAGCCTAAGCAACAGAGTGGGACTCCCTCTCAAAATAATAATAATAATAATAATAGATAAGGCCAATAGACTTTGAAAAAGACTGACCTGGTATCTTGTCTATTTCCTTTCAAAGTTGCTGTCCTTGAGGTAAGTAAAGAATATCAGTTTCTGACAGGCCCAGTAATGCCAAGATATTTTGGAGACCTCAAAAAGTGATAAATTCACCCAATTCGTACAGGTATTACAGATACAGTCTGAGGGAAAGTCATATCCTTGGCTTGGCTCCTACGTTTCCAAAAGCTTTTTGAGAATCTAATGTCAGATTCTTTATGAAAGGTTTTCAGCAACGCCAATAGAAAAAAGAGCCTATGTGATAACTCACCATTCTTACTGCACGTTATGGAAATTATTAGGTCACATTAATAAGACTAAATTTATTTTACAAGTAAAGTGGAAGTACTATGATTATCTTTGGTAAACATGGTGGGGCTAGGAGAGTAAATAATGTTTCAGAAGAAAAACTTAGTACACCTGTTGTTAGATCCTAGCACTGTTCATTGTAAATTTTTGTTATTTGCCTATAATTTAGACTGACTTCTGAATTCCTTCCTGATTGCAAGTCTCAAAACCAATGTTTCCAATTTTTTCTTCCATTATTCTGACTTAGACTCACTGAAATTGAAAATGCCTTTTTCCTAACACCCTACAAACTGAATCAGTCAACTTGGCTTTGAAGAAACATCACCACAAGAGCCTATATTTGGAAAAACTTTGTACATGCAAAGTGAAAAGCAAAAAAAATCTGTAAAATTGCCATTTGTAATTTCAACCTACTGTTCTCCAGAGACTCTAAAGAAACTCCAGAGATTAGCCATTATTTTTTGCATAAGTCATACGAATCCATTCTAATAAGAAATATTCCTTATTAAAGATTTGTTCACTTGCATCATATATAGAGGCCTAACTTTGACAGCCAGTCTTCAGCACCATCTCCTGAAATGAGACATAACTGTTTAATTGGACAGACACATTTCCAGAAATGGGAGACTGTGTTAATGAGATTCTTTGCTACTCAGCTACTAATTTTTCTCTCTACAGCTAACTCAGCTTTTCGTGTATGAGACTTCTAGGGAAATTTCATACAAGATAATGTTGGAGCTCAGAAAATGATACCCCAAGGACTGGTAGTTTGACATGCTGAGAGGCCTTTGAAGCTGCCTCAGAATCAAGGACCCTTTGTCCTTTGCTTGGCCTCATTCCTCGATCCCAGCCCCAAGTGGAGGGAGGGATTCTCTGGGATTTCTTTATCAAAGAAAGCTTCTTTTGGGGGGAAAAAAATGCAATTGCCTTGGGACCTTCTCTCTAGGGAACTCATCAAATAATTAGAAAAGATCAACTACCAGAGAAGAGAAGAGACTAATAGTCACCATAGCACTCAGGTAAAATATTCTTGCATTCTTTAAGGGTAGAACGAAAAGAGTATCTAAGAAACTCTGTCTTCATAGCAAGATGACCACTGTTCCTTGGAACCATTGTCTCAGCACTGGGCTTATTCATTCATCCCATTTTTCCCTCCCTTATGAAGAAGGTGTTTAAGCCTCAACCATCTGATTCCTCTTTTAGTTCATATTTTGTATGATACTTGTACACACATGTGCACATAGTAGTAATTATTTCCTTCATTAGAACGTTCATAACTTTTGTAGCTTTGTCAGTCTTTTTGGGGTAAGCCTCAACCAAGCCTGTAAATTTATCAACAAAAACCAACAAATAGCAAAATTTTCCAGGTTCTGAGGCATTATAGTAAAATCTAATTGCCAGTCTTCTCTATGATATATTCCTTTCCACTGAGTTTTTTGCCTAAAGGTGGCTTTTATGCCGTCTGGAGGCTTTGGATTATTTTTCAGGCAAGTAGAACAACGTTGAACTACAGTTTGTATTGTTTGTTGCAAGTGAGGCCCAACAGGATAAGGCCGTGTCCAGCATAGAGTTGCCTCCTGTCCATAATGGGTGCTTTGACAAATTTGCTCAAGGATTGGTCTAATCAAAGCTTGTGGAAGGATAATTTTTCCTTCGTTATTTGTAAGGTATTTATGTCTGGCATGTTTAGAAGACCCCCATTCCTCAGCTCTTTTAAGATCAACCTCCAAATATTTGGGATGCTAGGTTTCCAACAAAGTGTAGGAACAAGAGCCAGCTAGGTAGTGGGCCCCTTGGCAATCTTTTTCACCTCTAGGTCAGCCTTAGTATTTCCTTATGCAACATTGGTGCCTGCCCTCTGGTGTCCTTGGCAGTGAACAATTACTATTTCCTTTGGCATTTTTACTGCACCTAATGATTCATGAATTTGAGAATCCTGCTTTACTTCTTTGTTATTTGAAGCAAGGAGGCCCCATTTCTTCCAAATTGCCCCATGAGCCTGGGCATATTTAGAGTCAGTGTAAACCTTTATTTGCTTTCCCTTACCCAGATGAACAGCTCTAGTTAGATCAATGAGCTCAGCCTTTCGAAAATGTCCCAGAGGGCAGGGCTTGCACCTCAATTACCTGCTCATTAATAACTACAGCATACCCAGCCTTTCTGACTCCTTGTTTGATGAAACTGCTTCTATCAATGAAGAATTTGTCAGGTTCCATCAATGGCAAATCTGTGAGGCCTGGTCTGTTGGAGTAAACTCGATCAATTATATAAATCCAATAATGAACAGAAGGCTGGAGTTTCCCTGGTAGCAGTGGGGCAGGATTCATATAAAGAACCAGCCTTAAAAGTTACATTTGGGTTATCTAGAAGCATGGCTAGGTACTCTCCCAGTCAGCCTGCTGTCAACCAATAGCCCCATTTTTGCTCAAGTAGAGGTAACACATAATGCACAGTGTGCACTGTCATTTACTGCCCCAAGAAGAACTTTTCAGTTTACTGTAATAGATCACAGTTGGCAGCCACCACCCTGAGGCAGGTAGGCTAGCCGTTAGTTACCATATCAAGTTCTTTTAAAAAGTAGGCCACAGGACATTTCAAGGTTCCAAGACCTTGAGTTTGTACTCCAAGTGTAATTCCCTGTCTTTCTGGAACAAATAAATCAAAAGCTTTGCATAGGTTAGGGAGATACAGAGGCAGGAGCTGTCATCAATGTCTCTTTCATGATTAAAATTCTTTTTGACACTCCCCAGTCCAAGAAGGGGGCTTCTTATCTACTCCTTTTAAAGCCTCATAGAGAGTTTTTGCTATTAACCCGAAGTTAGGGATTCAAATTCAACAAAACTAGCAATCCTTAAAAAAAGTCACATAGTTGTTTGTGGAGAGTCGGGACTGCCACCTGATTTATTGCCTCTCTTGAATCTGGGAGAAGATTGTGAGTATCCTGGGATATCTTGAATTCCAGTTACTGAAGTGTGGGAAGAGAGACCTGTGCCTTCTTTGTGGAAACTTAGTGCCATTTCCCTGCGAGGCAATTTCAAACTTTGATGGCATGGGGAATGGAGTCACCCTCTGTTTCACTGGCTATCAAAATATTATCTATATATTGCAAAATAGTTTCTTTATTGAGGGTTATTTCCCTCAAGTCTTTGGCCAAGATTTGTCCAAAAAGGGTGGGAGAGTTTTTAATTCCCTGGGGAAGCATGGTCTAACAATACTGACATTTAGTGTTAGAGTCCAATTTTTCCCACTCATTAAACACACAGTTCTTGGAACTCAGGGGCCATGGAGATACAGAAGAAAGCATCCTTTAAGTGTATTACTGAGAACTAGGCAAAATTCCACAATAGGATGTTAAGAAGAATGTAAGGGTTGGGTATCATGGGATAAATGTCTTCAATGATTTGGTTTATTGCCCTTAGATCTTAGACAAAACAATATTCTTGGGTGTCAGGCTTCTGAACTGGCAAGACAGGAGTATTCTAAGGGGAATAACAGCATAAGAGGAGCCCATATTCTAAGAAAGCTGTGATCAAAGGTTGGAGCCCCCTTTGATCCTGGAGCTTTAGAGGATACTGTTTAATCTGGAGCAGAGTGTGTGTATGGTATTGGGGGGTAATGCCCAATTTTAACTAAACATGGATTGGTACCACATGGGCCCATTCAGGACACCCAGTGGCCCAGGCTTTATGGTTTACCTTCTCGAGGACCTCAGAGGGGAGGACCTGAGGAATAGTCAGAAGTGCAATTAAGTCCTCTTGCAAAGGGCATGAATGTTCTGGAGGGACTTCAACATACACTTGTTCATTTAAGAAAGTCACGTGGGCCTGTAACTTGGAAGGAAGATTTTGTCTTAGTAATGGGAGTATACATTCTGGCATATAGACACAACTGTGGGTCAAAAAGAAGAATTTTTTCTTTTTTTTTTTTTTCTTTTTTGAGATGGAGTCTCGCTTTGTCACCCAGACTGGAGTGCTGTGGTGCAATCTTGGCTCACTGCAACCTCCGCCTCCTGGGTTCAAGTAGTTCTCCTGCCTCAGCCTCCGGAGTTGCTAGGATTGCAGGCCCATGCTACCATTGCTGCCATGCCCATCTACTTTTTTGTATTTTTAGAAGAGACAGAGTTTCACCATGCTGGCCAGGTTGGTCTTGAACTCCTGACCTCGTGATACACCCGCCTTGGCCTCCCAAAGTGCTAGGATTACAGGCATGAGCCACTGGGTCCAGCCTAATTTTCTATTGTATATTATAGAAGCTGAAAACAATATTTTTGAGAGGATTCCCTAGACACTCCAGTGACTATCATAAATTCCCTTCCAAGTTTAGTCAATTTAATAGTTAAAACTCAGTAGGTTGCTCTGGTGTCAATAAAAAAATCAACCAATTTATCACCCACTTTAACAGCTACCCTAGGCTCTTGGTGGGTGAAATTGATCATGGATTGGAATGTCTGAGTGGCTGAAGGAGCTTTAAGCTCATGGCATTCCAGGTTATAGTCATTGAACCCAGCTACTTGCATTGGCCACCCCTTCTATTCAGTTTGGGACATTCTTTTTTCCAGTGTCTCCCTTTTGTGCAGTACACACATTGTTTTATTTATTTATTTTTTTTCTTTCCCTAAGAGGAGTCTTTCTAAGATTTTCTTCCTTTGCCCTTTCTGAGAAGGCCCTTCTAGACTCAGCTAAGGCTGCTCCAAGGAACTTAGCCTGTGGTTTCATCTCCTGCAATTTTCATTTTGTTGTTCCTTAGTCTGCTTTTAATCCAGAAAGACCTTCTATGCCACCTCAATTAATTGAGATATTGGCAATGTTCCGATGCCCTTTAAATTTTGCAATTAAGTTGAATATCAGGCATACTCTGCCCAAAAAGAGTCATATTAATTAGCTTGTAATTCTCAGGACAATATGGATCTACATCCATATATTTTTGATAAGCCTCCAAAATTCTTTCCAAAATGCTGATGTGTTCTCATTCATTCCTTGTCTAATTTTCTGCACCTTGTTTATGCTAAAAAAATTTTGGATCTTACCTTTATTCTCATTGTTCAGATTCCAGTTTGGATTGTGGAAGGGCACTACCATATTGGAATAAGTCCTCACCTGTTTATTCGGATCTTCTGCATGTAAATGGTCAGCCTCCTCCTAAATATTTTCTAGCACTACATAACAGTCATCATATATCAACAAAATGTTAAGGAGGCTCTGAACAGTGGCCCATATAGTGTGATGAGTAGTGAATGTAGACTCAAAATGATCAGTTTCATGTTTTGGGTCATCCTTAGAAGCTGGATCATTCTGCTTCCAATTATGTAAGTCAGAGGTGATGAATGGGCTCTATGCTCACATCATTCCAGCAGACTGTCCTTCTTCAATTATACCCCCAATATGCACCTACCTTAGAGGAAATTTCCCTGCATAGGGGGTTAATAGACCTCAGCCAAATTGTGTTGTTGACGGTTACAAGAGGGCGAGACCATTTCTCTAGAGTTCTTGGATGTCTTTTTGGTGAAAGGAGAGAATGAGGAATAGAGGAAGGACCCAACAGAACTAGGGTAGGGGCCCCAGGTTCCTAAAGGAGAGGACTAGCAAGAATCAGAAATAGGTTTTTCAGAGGTGCAGGAGTCTCAGAGGTTGGAGCTACTGGAGAAGCTGAAGCCAACCTCAGGACAGCTGGCAGGGAGTGCTGAAGTGGCAGGACTGGGGTTTCAGAAGTTATATAGTAGCCCAGGCTTCCTAAACTAAGGGACTGTTATCTTAAGCTGGTAATATGGGAATCTTAGGAAAAAGCACAGACTCACCACCCTTCTTAAATGCCTTCATCCATTGCATCCAAATTTTACACTTAACTTGATCAGTTTTGCTCTGATAAAGGAACATAAAAGATTGGACTTAAGGAATTTCATTCCACATTTCCATTTGATAGCAAAATGAATCTATTGTAGTTGTAAGGTAGTGTTATATTGTAAAGGCCAAGAGAGTGGCCAAATTTTTTCAGCTTCTAAAGAATATTGGTGCCAAACAGTATTACAAAAGATTGTCATTTCCCTTTGTTCCATTGGCTCATAATTATATTCAGGCCAATTTTGAAGAATTCACATGCAAGGAGGCCAAATACTGGAATGGAATTCTGATTTTCCATGACTATATAAACTTTCTCTCTCTCTCTCTCTCTCTCTCTCTCTCCCTCTGCAGCAGATTGTATTTGAGTAATTGGAACATATTATCAAAATACATTCTAACTACTCAAATACATTATTAAAATACATTGTAACTAATCAAATACAATCTAAGTACTGCAGTGGTAACTAACAGGCCCCAAGAATGTCAAACCTGAAATAGTCTGGTGTTTTATCCCTCTCTCAGTCATTTGGGCTTGTATTAGTCCCTTCTCATGCTGCCAATAAAGGCATATCCAAGAGTAGTAACTTATAAAGGAAAGAGGTTTAATTGACACACAGTTTAGCATGGCTGAGAGGCCTCAGGAAACTTGTAATCATGGCAGAAGGGGAAGGAAACACATCCTTTTTCATATGGTGGCAGAAAGGAGAATGGAAACTGAGTGAAGGGGTAAGCCTCTTATAAAACCTTCACTCCCGTGATTCAGTTACCTCCCACCAAATCTCTACCAAGACACATGGGGTTTATGGGAACTGTAATTCAAGATGAGATTTGGGTGGGGACACAGCCAAACCATATCATTTCACCCCTGGCTCCTCCCAGATCTCTTGTCTCCACATTTCAAAACACAATCATGATTTTCCGACAGTCCCCCAAAGTCTTAGCTCAGTCCACCATTAACCCAAAAGTCCAAGTCCAAAGTTTCACCTGAGACAAGGCAAGTCCCTTTCCACCTACAAGCCTGTAAAATCAAAAGCAAGTTAGTTTCTTCCCACATACAATGGGGCTACAAGCGTTGGGTAAATACACACACTCCAAATGGGAGAAATTGGCCAAAAAGAAGGGGCTACAGGCCCCACACAAGTATGAAATCCAGTGGGGCGCTCAAATCTTAAAGCTATAAAATGATCTCCTTTGACTCCATGTCTCACATCTAGGTTATGCTGATGCAAGAGGTGAATTCCCATGGCCTTGGGCAGCTCTGCCACTGTGGCTTTGCAGGGTACAGGACTTGTTCAACCTGCAGATGGAAATTCCTTTGGAATTGCCCAAATTGGGCAGAGCATAACACATTGTCTGGAACCCTCAAAAGACACTCACCTGTACAGACACAGATGTCAGATTTCAAAGGCTGTTCTTCTAGGGAATTAGGAATACAGCTGGGACCAGCAGCAGCAAGACCAAGTAGAGAAAGACTAAAGCCAACCTCTGACCAAAAAAAGGGTCAGATAGCTGCTTAGGAAGTCTTCTGAAACTCCTGGCCACCAGCATCTGAGCCACAAGCAGTGTGTTCCCAGTCAGGAAACCAAAATCTACTACTGAAATACCATAGGTATTGTCCAGATCCTGCTGTTTGCCACGCAGAAAGCCAATCATTGAGATAACAAGTACTGCAAGGAAGAAGGCTTTAAGTGGACACTGCAGCCAAGGAGACAGGAGATCAAACTCAAATCCGTCTCCCTCACCAACTAAAACTGGCATTTTATATAGCAGGGAATAAATGTAACTATGTGTGGGAAAACAGGATTTAGCATGCGGCAATGAAGAGGATTTGGTCAACAAGAAGCAGACAGTCAGGTAAGAAAACAGAAATTTGAGAGGAGCAAGAAATCATGAGGTCTGGAATCTCATTGTCTGGATACGGTGATTTGGTGATTCTCAGTTCGTTTCTGCTTTGTGAGAGGCCCAAGGATTATTTCCTGAGGAAGGAACTCAGATTAGACAAACCTAGTTTTATGTTTTAAGACAAGAAGGGTCAATTTCTATATTCCCCCCACCTCCAAAAAATCTGTCTATGGACTACTGAATGGGTTTCATTTATAAGTTATGCTCACTTTATTTTCTTTTCCAGGTTGTCATAGAAAATCACCTGTGGGGCCATAGACCTGAGTTAATAAAACAGTACCAATGTAACAGGTAGAGGTGATGGGAGAATCTAGACCATTTATTCATACAATTTATATATGCCTTCTGGATCAGCTCAGGATGATGCCAACACACAAAGCCTGACTTCACGTCTTATGATTAGATGACTTCTATCTCTTGGATGATTTCATAGTCACCAGATATCATAAAATACTACGAAACTGTTTTTCACATGGAATGTAGTTCTCTGCTGTAGAAGTCATAGCGTCATTCAATAATCATTAGGTTCTACACACATCTCTGGTTTGGACTTTCTAAAAAAAACACAAAGCACTTTTATCTAGTACAGCCATCTTTAAAAATTTATATGTGGTGTCCTATAGCAAATATGGCAAAACCACTTTTATTCTATTCTAGACGTGTTGTAAATGCTGCTTTTCAAACCCCACCTGATAAATGGGTCACAGAACTCTTTTCAAGTATCATAAGTGCTGCTTCTAAAATCCAGAGTAAACTTTCATCACTTGTGCTTCCTTTTGAGTGGCCGGAGGTATGAAATGCAGAACTCTTTCTTCATGGTTTACAGTGTCAGCCTAAACAACAGACAGCCAGAGGCACTCACTAAAAGAAAATGATATTTATTTGAGATTGAGCATTGCAATGGTAACATGGTGGGCGTATTTAGGGAAGTAAAGGAAGACAAGGGTTTTTTAAATAAAGATTAAGGAAATTTACATAAATTGTTTTGAGACAATTATCCTTGGCAGAATCATTATTTGTATAAATTTGTGGCTACCTTTGTGCAAGACAATAGGTTTTGAAGTCTTTTGTGATAGATCTTATTATCAGGCATATATGCATAAGAACCCTTTCTTGAGGGCCTTCTCTAGCTCCCTTTGTCAGGGTTTGACACAAGTGACTGCGTTTTGATTCTGACAGTTTTCACAAGGGAATGTCCTGACATGCTCCAGATCAGCTGATTCGTAAAACCTTCACCACAGTGGCAAGCCCTTGAATCATTTATTTTTGCCCATTGGAACCACTTGTGAAACTTTTGATACCAGAGCAAATCCCATGCTCTAGAGGTTTTTACTTAACTGATTTGGATTGACCTATAGGTATTTTAGGGTTTTTTAAAAAGCTTCCCAGTTATTTCTAATGTACAGATAAGACATAAGGAACACTTTAATTAGATTCTTGGAGAATTGAGAATATATATTAGGACCAGAGATATAATTTATTAATTATCTATAATTACCTCTGTTCCCAGACTAGAAAATAGTACATTTCTATTTCAATTCAATTTATCATCCACTAAAGAACTAAGTAATTATTTAATTTTAAACTCATTTATTAATAGGTTAATGGGGTTGACCCTTAGAAAGTCAGGAACATAAAAGCACATAGAGTTCTTGGTAAAACAGTTACACAATTTCCTCTATATGGATTTGAAGTTAAACATGGAAAATGGGTTGGAGAAAACAAAGTACTATACATTTACATAAATACAATTTTAGTGTTTGCTGTATTCCTTAGGTTTTATAGCATTTGACATTGGCTAGTTTGTTTTCAGTTTGTTACAAAGTCTCCAATATCTCAGTAATGTAGAAACCAAGCTAAATTCCATAATTAAATTCAACAAATGTGTTTGCAAATAACTCAAGTAGTGTTGACGGTTAAAAAAATAAGGTTAAATGTTTCCTTTTCAAGATGGTCACTCTAGGGAAAGCCAATTATAGATTTAAAAAGAGGACTGTTACTCATACTACTGTAGTTACTATCAATAAAACAGAGTTTTCCATATTTTATTTTGGTTAAAAAAAGTAAGATCTTCCTTCATCATTTTTTATTTTATTTATTTATTTATTCATTATTATTATTTTGAGTCGGAGCTCTCTCTGTCGCCAGGCTGGAGTGCAGTGGCGGGATCTCAGCTCATTGCAACTTCCACCTCCCCGGTTCAAGTGATTCTCTGCCTCAGCCTCCCGAGTACTGGGACTACAGGCGCATGGCACCATGTCTAGCTAATTTTATATTTTTTTAGTAGAGACAGGGTTTCACCATGTTGGCTAGGATGGTCTTGATCTCTTAACCTCGTGATCCGCATGCCTTGGCCTCCCAAAATGCTGGGATTACATGCGTGAGCCACCGTGCCTGGCCCTACTCTCATCAAATTTTTAAGTACATAATGTAGTATTGTTAATTCTAAGGACAATGTTGCACAGCTGATCTCAAGAACTCCTTCAGCTTGTATAATGAAGACTTTCTATCCATTGAACAGCAACTTTTCATTTTCCTCCTCCCCTAGTCTCTGGCAACTACCATTCTACTTTCTATTACTGTGATTTTTGACAACGTTAATTACTTTATATACGTGCAACCATGCAATATTTTTAATTCTATGATTGGCTTATTTCACTTGGAATAATGTTCTCTAGGTTTATCTATGTTGTCACATATGACAGGATTTTCTTATTTTATCAGGCTGAGTAATATACTCCACTGTGTCTATATATGACATTCTTCTTCCATTCACCAATTGATGGACATTTATATTGCTTCCACAGCTTGAATAATGCTGCAACGAACAAGGGAGTACAAATATCTCTTCAATTATTTCAATTATTTTAAATAAGCACCCGGAAAGTGAGACTGATTAATCAAATTCTAGTTTTATTTTTAATTTTTTTGAGGAAGCTCTATGCTGTTTTCCATAGCAGCTGCACCATTTTACATTTCCAACACTGTAGAAGAGTTCCATTTTCTCAAAATTCTTGCCAACACTTTTTGTTTGTTTGGTTTTGTCTTCATTTTCATTTTGATACTGGCTATCCCAACAGACATGAGGTTATATCTCATTTTGAATTTTATTTGCATTTTCCTGATAACTAGTGATGTTGGGTGTCTTTTAATATGCCTCTTGGCCATTTGTTGTATATTTTCTTTGAAAAAAAATGTCTTTTGTCCATATTTTACTCAGATTATTTTGATTTATTATTTTGCTACTGAGCTGTGGAAGTTTCCTATATATTTTGGATATTAACACCTGATATGTTTTGGCTCTGTGTCCCCACCCAAATCTCACGTTGAATTGTACTCCCATAATTTCCATGTGTTGTGGGAGGGACCTGGTGGGAGATAATTTAAATCATGGGGGCAGTTTCCCCCATACTGTTCTCATGGTACTGAATAAGTCTCACGAGATCTGACGGTTTTATCAGGGGTTTCTGCTTTTGCATCTTTCTCATTTTCTCTTGCTGCCTCCATGTAAGAAGTGCCTTTCACTTCCTGCTATGATTCTGAGGCCTCCCCAGAACTCTATGCTCAATTAAATCTGTTTTTCCTCCCAGTCTCGGGTATGTCTTTATCCAGTAGTGTGAAAGCAGACTAATGCAGTAAACTGGTACCAGTAGAGTGGGGTGTTGCTGAAAATGTACCCCAAAATGTGGAAGCAACTTTAAAACTGGGTAATAGGCAGAGGATGAAACGGTTTGGAGGGTTCAGAAGAAGACAGGAAAATGTGGGAAAGTTTGGAATCTCCCAGAGAATTGCTGAATGGCTTTGACAAAAATGCTGATAGTGATATAAACAATAAGGTCCAGGCTTAGGTGGTCTCAGATGGAGATAAGGAAATTTTTGGGAACTGGAGCAAAGGTGATTCTTGTTATGTTTTTGCAAAGAGACTGGCTGCATTTCACCCTTGCCCTGGAGATTAGTGGAACTTTGAACTTGAGAGAGATAATTTAGGGTATCTGGCGGAAAAAATTTCTAAGCAGCAAAGCATTTAAGAGGTGACCTGTATGCTGTTAAAAGCATTCTATTTTAAAAGGAAGACACGGCACAAAAGTTTGGAAAATTTGCAGCCTGACAATGCGACAGAAAAGAAAAACCCATTTTTTGAGTAGAAATTCAAGCTGGCTGCAGAAATTTGCATAAGTAGCCTGGAACTGAATGTTAATCCCCAAGACAATGGGCAAAATGTCTCTAGGGCATGTCAGATGTCTTCACAGCAGCTCCTCCCATCACAGACCCGGAGGCCTAGGAGAAAATGGTATCGGGGGCCAGGCCCAGGTTCCCTGTGCTGTGTGCAGCCTAGTGACTTGGTGCCCTGTATCCCAGCCACTCTAGCCATGGCTGAAAATGTCCAAAGTAGAACTTGGGCTGTGGCTTCAGAGAGTGCAAGCCCCAAGCCTTAGCAGCTTCCACCTGGTGTTGAGACTTTGAGTGCACAGAAGTCAAGAATTGAGGTTTGAGAACCTCCGCCTAGATTTCAAAAGATGTATGGAAATGCCTGGATGCCCAGGCAGAAGTTTGCTGCAGGGATGGGGCACTCATGGAGAAACTCTGCTAGGGCAGTGCAAAAGGTAAATGTGGAGCTGGAGCCCCGAGAGAGATTCCCTACTGGAGCACTGCCTAGTGGAGCTGTGACAAGAGGGCCACTGTCCTCCAGATCCTAGAATGATAGATCCACCACCAACAGCTTGCACTGTGTGCCTGGAAAAGCCACAGACACTCAATGCCAGCCCATGAAAGCAGCCAGGAGCCTGGCTGTACTCTGCAAAGCCACAGGGGCAGAGCTGCCCAAGACCATGGGAATTCACCTCCTGCATCAGCATGACCCAAATGAGAGACATGGCATCAAATGAGATCATTTTGGAGCTTTAAGATTTGACTGCCCTGCTGGATCTTGGACTTGCATGGGGCTGGTAACCCTTTGTTTTGGCCAATTTCCCCCATTTGGAATGGTTGTATTTACCCAATGCCTGTACCCCCATTGTATGTAGGAAGTAACTAACTTGTTTTTATTTTAGAGGCTCATAGGTGGAAGGGACTTGCCTTGTCTCAGATAAGACTTTGAACTGTGGACTTTTGAGTTAATGCTGAAATGAGTTAAGACTTTAGGGGATTGTTGGGAATGTATGACTGGTTTTAAAATGTGAGGACATGAGATTTGGAGGTGCCAGGGACAGAATGATATGGTTTGGTTCTATGTCCCCACCCAAATCTCATCTTTAATTGTACTCCCATAATTCCTATGTGTTGTGGGAGGGACGTGGTGGGATATAATTTGAATCATGGAGGTGGTTTTCCCCACACTGTTCTAGTGGTAGTGAATAAGTCTCAAGAGAGCTGATGGTTTTATCAGGGGTTTCTGCTTTTGCATCTCTCTCATTTTCTCTTGCCATTACCATGTAAAAACTGCCTTTTGCCTCCCACCATGACTCTGAAGCCTCCTCAGCCATGTGGAACTCTAAGTTCAATTAAATCTGTTTTTCTTCCCAGTGTCAGGTATGTCTTTATCAGCAATGTGATACAACACTTGAAGTGGACTAACACACCACCTCATCAGACATGGTTTGCAATTTTCTTTTTCTTATTGTGTAGGTTGCCTTTTCAGTCTGTTGATTGTTTCCTTTGGTGGCAATAAATTTGTTTATTTTTAGTTTGATGTAGTTGGACCCTGTTTTTCCTTTCATTCCCCGTGCTTTTTTGTGTGTGTCATATCCAGGAAATAATTACTAAGACCTATATCATAAAGGTTTTCTCTATATTTTCTTCTAAGAGTTTTATACTTTCAGGTTTTAAGTCTTTAATCTAAATTGAGTTGAATTTTCTCTATAAGTTAAGACAGAAGTCTGGTTTCATTTTTTTGCATGTGGATATCCAGTTTTGTCAGCACCATTTAATGAAGAGTTCATACTTTCCCCATTATGTATTCTAGGTACTTTGTCTAAGAACAGTTAACCACATATTCATGAATTTATTTCTGGACTCTATTATTTTCCACTGGTTTATCCATCTGTTTTTGTGCCAGTACCAGATTGTTTTAATTACTGTAATTTTAAAGTATGTTTTGAAATTGTTACTGACAGTGAGTCACAGTGATCCACAGGAACTTGATTCTTGCCTTCTCAGAGAAAATAATTCAGCTAAGGAGGCCAAGGTAAGTTGAAGGCGAAGGTAAAGGTTTATCATGAAAAAAGGAAAAGTACACTTGGAAGAGAGCCAAGCAGACCACTTAAGGGGTCAAGTGCATCACCCAGGCTTTGCCTTGGGATTTTTATATGTTGGCTTAATTTCAGAGTTTGTGTTTCTTCTTTTATGATCCCTCCATTGGACCAGGCTGTCTGCACGTGCAGTGGCTTGCCAGAACTTGGGAGGGGCTACATTTGCAGTGTGTTTACTGAGTTGTGGAAATTTTCTCTTATCAGTTGAGTGTCTCCAGAGGAAGGTCATGTATCAGTCAAACTCCATCTTTTTTTTTCTTTTAGAGTGCCTGCTTAGGTGCACTTGCCCAACTTTTAAGATTTCACCAGGGAGCTGTGGCCCCCATGCCTCAAATGTTTCCTGTAGGTCAGGCAGCTCTTCTTCTTTGATTCAAGCTATAACCACTTAGAAGGCTGCTTGTCAATTGCCTTACTATCACCTGACAGTCACCTGACATTTCTAGGGCCTCACCCTTCCTTGCTCATGTCTGCCTAACTACCTCCTTTAACAAAATCAGAAAGTGTAAAATGATCAGCTTTGTTTTTTCCTCTCATGACTCTTTTAGATATTTGGAGTCCTCTGTGGTTTCATATAAGTATTAGATTAGGTTTTCTATTGCCATAAAAATTCCATTGGGATTTTGATAGGAATTGCATTGAATCTATAGATTGCTTTTGATAGTGTGGAAAATTTTTTTTAATAATATTAAGTCTTCCAATTCATGATTATGAGATCCTTTTCATTTATCTTTCCTATAATTTATTTAATCAATGTTTTGTAATTTTTAGTAAAAGTATTTTGCCTCTTTGGTTAAGCTTATTCCTAAGCATTTTATCCCTTTCAATGCTGTTGTAAATGAATTATTCTCCTTTTCAGATAGCTTGTTTCTAGTTTATGGAAATGCAATTGATTTTTGTGTGTTTTTTTATCCTGAAACTTTACTAAATTTATTAGTTCTAACAGTTTATTTTAGTAGAGTCTTAGGGTTTTCTACATATATGACTATGCTATCTGCAAAAATGATCACATTTTACCTCTTCCTTTCTGATTTGGATGTCTTTTGTTTCTGTTCTTGCCTAATTGCTCTGTCTAGGACTTCCAGTATCATAATGAGCAGAAATGGTGAGAGCAGGAATCCTTGCCTTATTCCTAATCTTAAAAAGAAAGCTTTTATTTTTGTTTTACCTTTGAGCAAAATGTTAGCTAAGGGCTTTTCATATATGGCCTTTTGCATTGGCATAATATGATTCTTTAATGTGCTGCTGAATTTGGTTTGTTAGCATTTTGTGGAAGACTTTTATATCTATGTTCATCAGGGATACTGGCCTATACTTTTCTTGTGGTAACTTTTTCTGATTTTAGTATGAGAGTAATACTTGCCTCATAACATAAATTTGCATATGTTCCTTCCTCTTCAAGTTTTGGAAAATTTTGAGAAGAAATAGCATTAATTCTTCTTTAAATGTTTAGTAGAATTTATCAGCAAAGCCATCTGGTCCTGGGCTTTTCTTTGTTGGTGGTTTTTGACTACTGATTCACCCTTATTAGTTATAGGTCTGTTCAGACTATTTCTTCATGACCCAGTCTTTATAGGTTGTATGTTTCTAGGAATTTATTCATTTTTTCTAGGTTATCCAATTACTTGTGTATAATTAGTTTTTCATGTAATCTTATATCACTTTAAGAGATATTTATTATTTTCCCCAATTATCAGAAAGACAAAATTAGTATCTGTTAATTTAGATAAGCCAATATTTCCATATCTATTTAGCTTAAGAAATAAGATTTAAATTCAGGCTCCTTTGGTAACAAAGACTGTTACTGAAACATCACGGATTTTTCTAGGTCCTGCTGCTTGCCTCACAAAAAGCCAATCACTGAGACAATAAGTGTTGGCATGGAAGAAGGCTTTAATCAGATGCTACAGCTGAGGAGATGGGAGATCAGTCTCAAATCCAACTTCCTGACTGACTAAAATTAAGGATTTATATAGCAGGGAAGAAACGTAACTACATGCAGGAAAACAGGAACTAGGGAGGGGTGAGAAAGAGGAGTCTGTCAACAGGAAGCAGGGGTTGCTTAAGTAATCATAATGGGTAAGGAGTCTGAAGTCTTATTGTCCAGATGCAATGACCTGGTAAGTTTCAGTTCCTTGATACTACCTGGGGGGCCTGACCATTTGTTTCCTGACAAAGGAACTCAGATACAACAAAAGTAACTTTCTCAGATTTTAAGATTAGAAGGATTTGTTTTTTTGTTTATTCAAAAGAAACTGGTGAACATCAGTTCTTTGGGACAATTGGGTCAGTTTCAAGACAATTGTAATTTCACTGTTCTGTACTATTTCTGGTTTGAGGGTTTTGAGGTCAGTGTGTATGTTTATTTACAAAAAAGGCATGAGATATAAGTAGTAATAAATTATATAACAAAGTAAAAATTTATTATTGAATAAATATATTTGATTCACCTGAAATATTCATATAAACCAGTGTTTCTTTAGTTTGTGAGTCATTTATGACATTGTCCCCTCCCAAATTAAGCCTGTTAAATCTTTTCTAATTTATTTAATTCAATTATGAAACAATTGTGCTATAGACATTTACAAGTTTAAACACATTTGTATAAGTTCTTTAACTCATATGAAAATTCAACAATATTGATTCTTAAATTGAAAATTGCTTTACACTGCTATTTCTCTGGTGCAGAACTGTATCATTGTTTCTTCAGTTACCAAGTTGAAAACTTTTTCTTCTTCAGTTTTCATTCCTAAAGTATTAAGTTCAAGGAGAAGTATTGTTTAGTGCCTCTCAAATATATATATTTTTTCTTATAACACTCTCTTGCTTTGATAAAAAGGTTTTAGGACAATGTTACCTATGTCTATTTCTCCTTTATCATTTCCCCAGAATCCCATTAATTTTCTCAGAATTCACTCTTTCCATATTCTTAGTGGTGACATAAAGAACTATGGTAAGCTCTAACCATAGCTTGCTTTTAATTCAAGTTTTACAGCTATGATGTAATTAGACGTTTTGTACTATTTTATTTTTGTGTAAAGGAATAAACTTCTTTAATAGTTTGTTACTTCAAATATACTAATGGTAAAAAAAAAATTATAGCTTATTTAAACACATTACTTGTATTATTTCTCTCTCTGTGTTATTTTTCTTATTTTGTTTGATTCTTAGGTGTGCCCTGTAAAAAGAGAGCTTTAAAAAGAAGAATACTCTTATTGAGAGCTTCAAGATCTATGAAAAAACAGTGTAAGTTTTATTGACTGGCTTTCTTTACAGTTACGAGACATAAAGTCTAAGGCTACTACTTATTTGGCTGAAAATATATCTCCTGAGATTCATAAAACTTGAGGATACTAGAACCTGAAACTTAAATTGAAAGCACTCTGACTTTCATATGCCCATCTTGGAACATTATTTTTTTTTTGTTTAGTTTTCATTAACCTCTTTATCTTTTCCTCAAGTCTAATAAAGATGATCTCTTTTTCTGTGGACTCACTTCTGAAGAATATCATTTTCACATATAAAAATTTCCAACTGTGCAATATTATTTTCATAAGAATCAAGATGGAACATATTTTACCATTAATGCATTTCTGATCTTTGAAAAATCTTAAATACATTTTATATTCAAATCTGTATTTGTAAAAATGAAACAAGATTTCATATTTCATCTCATGAACAAATTTTCAATTCTTTTTACATTGTCAGGAGAATCTATCTTTTTCAAAGGTTGTTCAAAATATTTTTCTATTATGCCTTATAAAGATCAAGTCATGTTTAAGATTATAATTTTATATAGATGTTGCCCAATTAATAAAATATATTTTATTGATTATATCAGTAGATAAAGCAGAATAACAAAATCACAGTTCTATACATTTAAATATTATATCTCCATCAAATCACACTAGAGCTTCAGATTCTGAAGCTGAAAATGTTGATACGAATGTTATGACTTGTTTAACAGCTGTTGCACAAATAATAGAGATATGTTAAAGAACTTTGCCAACTCTGGTTGATATATTTGAAAATGTTGATTGTTTTTATTTCAAATGGGGATTATTATGGCAAATTTGATTTATTTTTCTGACAATCCTTGATTTCATTTAAAAAACAATCCATATATCTTATGCTAGTGAGTTATTCTTGAATTCAGTCAGCATATTTTACTGGCTTTTAAGTTGTTTCTCTGTGTTTTATTATAATCAGCTGCAATATGTCAGTCTATGGACAACTAATTAATTATCAAAATCAATCTTAAAGTTATTCAGTAAAAAAATTTGAATTTCATTTATTGATTGTATTTGATATTTCTGTTTACAGTGAAATTCTTCAGTGTGCTGGTTCATAGAACCTTTGTTAATCTCTGACGGAAAGTTGCGAATGAAGAAAGATAGAAATGTAGTATCATAAGCATAGAATGATATCCTTGGTACTTGTGCTTTTGTTTAATATATTCATTAAGTAGTCTCACAATAAACATTTCCTCTCTATGTTGAAGGAGGTGTCTAGTATTCGGTTGCATTATATTAATATGTACTGTAAATATTTTAAGTAAAATATTAATGTACAACCCTGAGAGAAAGATCAGTGCTAAATATGGTTGTTTGCATTTAACTTTTAAGTTTCAATCAAGACCTTATAAAAGACCTTTGATTTTAAAGTACCAGAGATTAATATAGATAGAAAAAAATATACGCACACTTCTTCCCTTGAGAAATCTGGGACATTCTATATCACTCCACACTCTTGTCAATAGAACTACCATTTGATTCCACAATCCCACTAGGAGATATCTACTCAAGGAAAAGAAATTATATCAAAAAGATGCCTGCACTTGTATGTTTATCACAGCACTGTTCACAATAGCAAAGATATATGCTAACCTTATTAATATTTCTTGTTGCACAGTGCTCTCTGGTTATTTATTTAAACCTTGAGTAGAGATGTCAATTTTTTGTTGTTCTGCTTTCATATTTTTGATCCTTTGATTTAATTTTTAGAAATGTATTCAAAATTTAAATTTCTTTTTGCTAATTTCTTTTAGATATATTATGTATACTATATAGCTTATGAAAAGAATAACCAATTATAACTGAAGAAAACTTGATTTGTCATTTAAATTTTGTTTTAATGAACTTTTTTATGTTTCTGGATAAATTTATGTAAGGTTCTAGGCTTCAAAAAACCTGACACATAAGCCAGTTGAGCAGAAACCAGAAATAAATCCACATATTTACAGCCAACTAATTTTCAACAAAGGTGCCCAGAACACACATTGGGGGAAAAATGGTCTATTCAGTAAATAATGCTGGGAAAATGGAATTTTCATAAGATTGAAACTGGACCCCTATCTTTCACCATATGCAAAAATCAACTCAAACTTGATTAAAACCTTAAATCTAAGATCCAAAACCATTAAACTACTGGTAGGTAACATAGATGGAATGCTTTAGGACAGTGGTCCAGGCAAAGATATTATGATTATCACCTCAAAATCACCGGTAACAAAAACATAGGTAGACAAATGGGGCTATATTAAACTAAAAAGCTTCTGCACAGCCAAGGAAACAATCAAAGGGTGAAGAGAGAACCTACTGAATAGAAGAAAATATTTGCAAAGTATTTATCTGACAAGGGACTAATATCCACAATATATAAGAAACTCAAACAACAGTAAAACAAACCACATAATCCCATTAAAAAGTGGGCAAAGACATGAATAGACACTTTTTAAAAGAAGACTTACAAATGGTAAACAGTTATAAGAAAAGATGCTCAACATTATTAATCATCAGGAAAATGCAAATAAAAACCACAGTGAGATATCATTTATCTCAGTCAGAATGGCTATTATTAAAAAGAAGACAAAAAATAAAAGGTGTTGGCAAGGATGCGAAGAAAAAAGAACTCTTATATGTTGTTGTTACAAATGTAAATTACTACAGCTACTGTGGAAAATGGTATAGAGATTTCCCAAAATACTAAAAATAGAGCCACCATTCAATCCAGCAATCCTACTACTGGGTATTGATCCGGTATTTAGTATTTGAGGTTTGGTATTAATCCAAAGGAAAAGAAATCAGTATATGAAACCAATATCTCACATTTATTGCAGCACTATTCACAATAGCAAATATATGAAATCGAACTGTGTCCATAAAGGGATAATAGATAAAGAAAATATAATACATATACATAGTAGAATACTATTTGGCCACAAAAAATAATGAAATTGTGTCATTTTCAGCAACATTAATGGAACTAGAAGTTATTGTGTTAAGTGGAATAAGTCAGGCCCAGAAAGACAAACATATGGTCTCCCTGGTGTGCAAGAGATAAAAAAGTTGATCTCACTCAGATGAATGATGAATTCACGCAGTAGAATGATGAATACCAGAGACTGAAAAGGATGTGGAGTGTGGGGAAGACTGGAGGGATTAAAAGAAGTTGGTTAATGGGTATGAACATGCAGTTAGATAGAAGAAATATGTTCTAATGTTCAATACTCGAGGAGGGTGACCATAGTTAAGTACAATGTATTTTATATTTCAAAATAGCTAGAAGAGAGGACTTGAAATGTTCCCAACACATAGAAATGATAAACACCAGAGATGATGGACCCCCTCAAATACTCTGACTTGATTATTACATATTCTCTGCGTGTAACAAAATATCACATATGCTCCATAAATATGTACAATTATTATGTATCAATTTTTAAAAAGACATGCCATGAATCAGAGTTATGTCATAGTGCCAGTGAGTCCAATTATATTGTTACTGTATAAAAACTGCATAATCAACTAGTGCTACACAGTGATCATATAAAGATATTTATTTGGTCAGATGAGTAACAATCAAGAAAAGTTAAATCTTCTTTTTTGATTGCTAAGGAAGAACATCATACACATGATAAGCAATTCAAATTTTACTCTTATTAGACTAAAAAATTGTAAAGTTTAAAATCATGTCAGAATAATATAATTCTTAAATTTTAGTGTGCTTATTAGAAATCTATGACTACTAAATTAAACCATCTCTAAAAATTAACCTTTATTATAGGTTCTTGGGAAACATAATGTATTCATATCCACACTTAATTGGTCTTCTTTTTCTCAAAAAGTTTATCTACAAATTGCTCTGGATGCTAGAATATTTTTAGCTTTTTTGGTCTGAATGCGTTAGACCGGGAGAAAAGGTAAAGTTTATATAATTAACCAGTAAAAGAATTTTTTAATCCCTCTCAAGTAATTAAAGAAACAAATAAATGTCTATGGTCATTTCTTATATTGAAGAACTGACCTATTTGAATCATTTCAAATTCTAGGTAGAAAAAAAGACAAAATTATAGAGGAACTACTTGTGTGGAAACAGTATTGGAAGCTTGTGGATAGAAAAAGATGGAAAATGTCAATATTAACACACATGGAATTTACATGCGATCCCTTTTTGAGAGCTTTAGATATTAATTCATTTAAATATCACAATAATCTTTTGAGATACAAACAGTTATTATTCCTGCATACCATACAGATGAAGAAACTAGGCACAGTAAATGTAAATCACTAATTAAGCTGTCAGAACTGGCTAAAATTGAAGTCAAAATTTAAACCCATTTGGGCTGGCAGCATCTGTGATGAACTGGAATTTCTCTTGATGAGAAGGCTCTTGGTTACTACGTATGCACCTTAAGTAAATAAAAACTTTCAATCCAGGTACCTACTCTATATTAGTAACTAAATGTTTGGCTTACATTGACAGTGAATATATGGAGACCATAAAAATATAACAAAATATTACAATCTACCATATGGATTTGTAACTCTATTATTTAAGTGATGTATATGTTTATACCAGGGAATTCAAATTATCATCAACTGGGGACTCTGACATTCAAAATTATATATCCTTCTCCCAAAATAATCAATGTGTTTCCTTTAGCCAAGGTGACTAGAGTAATAATCTAGGCAATCAGTGTTTCTATTCTTTTTTTCATTGGGCTTTCGTGGACCTAAATATTTCATAATCTTTATTTTAAGTTGATCTACTTGTTCTTGGGGTTTTCATATGTTATCTTCAGAAATATTTAAGCATTGAAATCTTTAAATTTTACTGTATATACTGAATAGTTCATTGATTTATGTGAGTTGTTCTATTCTATTGGAAAATAGAAACCTGTTTTCCTAGTTAATTTTCCAACTGTATTTTTCTTAGCTATTTTAAAAATTGGTGTGGTATATATTCTGAGCTTGTATATTTAGAACAGCAGTATTCAAATGGTTTGATATCAGAGACTCTTTACATGTTAAAAAATGAGCCCTTTAAAAAACTTGTTTATGAGAGTTATATTAACTAACATTTGTTGTATTAAAATTAACACTGAAATAATTCTTAAATATGTCTTTAAGTCAATTTAAGCAACAACAATAAATTTATTATATTTATGCTAACATAAATAACATTTTTGAAAAATAAATATTTTTTAAATCCCCCCAAATTGGTGAGAAGATCAGCATTGCTTTAAATATTTGAAAATTTCCTTAATCTGGTTTAATAGAAGGCAGCTGGATTTTCATATCTGCTCCATCATTTAATCTGTTGTGATATCAAAGCTCATGTAGCTTCTGGAAAATTTCACTGCACATACATGAAAGAATCAGAGTTGAAAGACAAATAACATTTCAGTGTTATTCTGAAAGCAGTATAGATCCCTTGGGGCCTCCTAGGAAGGACTTGGAGACCTTCAGTAATTCCTGGGCGATACTTTCAAATCATTGCTTCATGAGAGTGGTTTAGGACCACAGGTAATTTTTGCTACCTAGGATACATTTGGCAATGTCTGGAGATATTTTGGGTTGTTACAATTGAAGAGAAGGTGCTAATATTACTAACCACACTACAGTGCACAAGACATCCCACCTCCCACAACAACAAAGAATTATCTCGACTAAATTGTCAATAGTACTGAGGCTGAGAAATTGTTCTAGGATAACTTAAAATATGCAAGCTCTAATAATGGAAATCGTATACACAGTTACATGCTTAAAACTAAATATTAGTTTCATAATTGCAGCCCAAATTCATAAAAAGTATTTCTCCGAGATTCAGTGCTATAAATGTTCCAGTTTAATATCATTAAGTAGTTTTTGTCTTTAAATATGCCAATCTCTCCTACAGAAAAAATGATCTCCTTTTATGAGAAAAATAGTTATACTCACTGCAATAACTGAATACCAACACTTCATTCCAATTTACTCAGTTCTTAGTCTCTTTTATACCACTCCTTTTCTGTATTAGGATAGGAGTAAGAATAAGAAGAATTGGAGAAGGAGAAGCAAGAGGAAAAGAGACATATTTTGAAACTATAATTTAGGAAAACATACCTTTTTCTTCTTTATTGCTTCAAAATCAATTATCTAATTACTTCTGTACCTTCTTTACCAAGTTTCATCTTCTAAATCCAGTAAATAGTAGTCATCCTTGGCCAGTCTTCCTTTTCTCTATCTGTTTTATCTATCTGTCTATCTATCTATCTATCAACTATCATCTAATGTATCTATTTATCTATCCATCTCCCGGCCTATGAAAATATAATAAAAATAATTAATTATTAGGTAAATGCAAATTAAAACCACAGTGAGATATATCTTCACACATACTAAAATGGCTAAATTTTTTTAAGAAAAAATCAAATAAAAGACAAAGTACCGAGTATTTGTGAGGCTGTAGAGAAATTGGAATTCTCATGCATTGCTGGTAGAAATGTAAAATGTTACAGCTATTGGAAAAATCTTGGTTTTTTGAAACATTTAACATGTGCGTACCATATGATGCACCAATTTAACCCCTAAGTTTTCACCTAAGGGGTATAAAAACATTTCCACAAAAGACTTCATGCAAGTGTGCATAGCATCTTAATTCGTTATAGCCTCAAACTGCAAACAACAATGTCCTTCAACTGGCAAATAAATTAGCAAAATGTGTATTTCATAGAGCGGAATACTGCTCAGCAGAAAAATGAGCACTTTACTGACCCAGGAAACAACACAGTTTTATCTCAGAAACATGTTAAGCAAAAGCAGCCAAACACAAATGACTGCATTTTACATGAATGTATTTATATGAGATTGTTGCAAAAGTCAAACTTATAGAGACAGAAAGCAGATAAGTGGTAACCTAGGGCTGGCATGAGAACGGAGATAGACTGCAAATGAACATGAGGAATTTCTGAAAGGTGATGTGAATGTACTAAAACTGGATTGTGATAGTGGAAAACTTTATAAATTTACGAATACTTGTTGAAATGTACACGTAAAGCAACGTAGAAGTCAACACTAAAGTAGAACTAAGACGAAAAACAACTTAAGAAGAATACAATAGGTTTCCTTGGGGAGATGATAAAATGCTTCCTTCTATATTAAATATGAGCATGTAAATCTTTGCCTTAGTCTTCCCATGCCAACATATAATGAAAGGAGCTAAAGAAGATATCGTTAGGGCCTCCCTACCTAGTACACACATTCCTTTAAAAAGGTCTTTAAAAAGTTCTGGCCTTGTGATTTGGCTTCCTGATATACCTGGGTGGGACTTTGGATAGAAGAATATTTCTCACATATTCTGGTCTCTGAACAATTCAGAGCAAAACACAATTAATTATTTCTTAATAATTTATTATTAGCCTTAGATACGAGCAGAGTATGGATGAAAATTTAGTCATAAAATAAAGTTTATTTTGAATCACTTTGCTGTGCCTTAGAGTACAAATATAGCTATTTTAAAATTTATGAACAAAGATTTAAGGAACATGTTTGTTTTATACTATATCAAATCTTATTATTAGTAATGTTTATTAAAGCATATGATTATTACAGCGAAAGATCAAAAAGTTTATTCTAAATGTTTTCTGGAAACCAATTTTTGGATTTTAAAACCCCAGAATGTGAATTTCTATAAATAGATTTGAAAAATAATTGAATGATAGAATAACATTAATTAAATAAATTTAAAAAATGACAACCAAACCATCATATAACAAAAATTACATTATATTTCCCATTAACAGAGGAAATGGGAAGATAACCATCTTATGCAGAAATAACTTGTGATCAAGGTGAATAGAATAGTGTAATAAATCTCTCCTGAACTTTCTTTTCATATGTTTATTCAGTTGAACCAGATCCTTATGAAGAGCATAGATACTAATAAGAAACCAAATAAAAAATCAGTAACATATCTTCACAGACAAATGTTAGAGAAATATACACCTAGAGATTTAATTTTCATAAGCATTTTGTTAAAAATAGTATCAAAATGTTTTCCATTGTTTTGCCCTTTATATGAGTAAATACAGCAAGAATAATATATAATTAAATGTAAACATAACTTTGATCTAGAAGAGAGTTATGGACTTAATACAGTAAAGACAGTAAAAAATTAGTTTTTATTTCAGACAGGAACACTTGAAACATTTAGTCTTGCTTCTCTAAATTCTAAATTTCTGTTTTAAAATAACAGCAATTCACTCTACTGCAATAATAAATAACACCTTCAAATTAAGCATAAGCAATTTAGTTTTTACGGATTAGAAATAATTGAGACGAACAAATTAAGTGATCTATAGAAGTTGTATTCAGGACAGATAATGGTAATGACATTCAGAATTATTACCTTTGTGAGACATTAAGCCACAAATAAATCGTCAAGGAAAACTTTGAAATTAAAAAGTGCACATATGCAGACTGCATTTGAAATACATATACACAAAATAATCAGTGCATCATTGGATTTCATAACATTGTTTCAGCAATTCCAGAGCCCTTTGAGACACTTTCAGGGAGTTCACAAGGTCAAGATCATTTTCATACAAATGTTAAGACAATATTACCCTTTTCTTTTTTTACTGTGTTGACAATGCACTGTTATGAAATCAATGTGGATAAAATTGCTTATATTTTGACATCAATGAAGGTAGTCTTTCCAACTTGAATTAGTAGTTATTATATTCTGCACTACCATGAACTCACTGGGGTGGGGAGTGTAGAGAGCCAGTTTTACTTAAGAATGTCCTTGAAAAAGCAGTGAAAATATTAATTGTATTATATCTCTATTCTGGAGTGCTTTAAAAAAATTATTTGTGACGAAAATGAAAATACTTATAAAATTGTAATGGTTGTTTTCAGGAAAAACATTTTTTGTGACTGGCTCATAAACTGAAATAGTTGCTTTTATTCACAGAATACCAATTTCATTTAAAGGAATGACTGACGGACAAACTGTGGCTCTTCAGATTGATTTGGGTGTTACACAGTTTTCTGCAAATGAACTACATAAGCCAACCACTTCAAGCACAATGATAGTACGCATGACCATTTATAAAATCCAATCTTCTAGGAAAAATTGTAATTTTATGAAGCTGGTATAGACCACCAAACCTTGACAGACTTGCAATATTTAAGATTCTTCTATTGAGATTGGCAATAATATTTTTATATCAAATAATGAAGTGTATCAACTTCTAGAACATATTTGTAACTCAATGAACCAACATATGTCAAAGGACCAATGCATTAAGATACATAAGCATGTGTACAGAAAATATTCTTTCAAAGTTCAAGATAAGTCAATGAATTTTAATGTAAAATGATACAAAAATTCATTGTTATGTTCTTAGATTCCACATTACGGCCAAACTTTTAAGAAACTACCACCTGTCAAGTTTTGGTGTAGTACCAAAGAAGAATATTCATAATTATCTGAAAATTATTATAATGCTTCTACCTTTTTCAGCTAGATATTTTTGTTAAGCCAAATTTTCTTGATATACTTCAACAAAAATATTAGTAACATATTGTAAGATATTGAATGCAGAAGAAATGTGAAAAGCTAGATGCCTTTTGTCTAGACATTAAAATGATCTGCAAAAATACTGAGCAATACCACTCCTCATTAATTTACGTTTTGGTTTTGGAAAATGCAGTTATTGTTCTTAAAAAATACATTTTCATGTTGACATGCAGTGGATTTATTTTTGTTATTTATAAGTGAATAAAATGTTTAAAAATTTTTCAGGTTTTTTTTTTTAACAGTAAACATAGGTAGAAATAACTCATAGCATTAAGGTTCTTTAAAATCTTCAACTCTATTTTTCAAGGCTGTAATAAATTTGAGAGACCAAATGTTTGAAAATTGCTATAATATATCCTTAAATATTTAAAGTATTTAAAAAACAAATAAAAGACTATGTTTAGAATCTTCATTGATGCAATTTTTAAACAAATTGTTTTCCAGGAAGCAGATATTTAAAAATCTTAGACTAGTTGTCTTGTAGGGTTAGATATGAAAGTAGTAATAATCTATTAATCAGAAAATAAGATTCTTGTAGTGTTAGCACATGACAAGCTATGGCAAATTATTCACCTAAGTTATCACCTAATTCCCTTTAGAAAAAAAAATCAATATCTAAAGATATACCTATAAATGTTCTAAATTTGAACACTAAATTCAGGTTTTCTTTTTTGATAAATAAGAGCATGTGCATATATACATGCACACAAATATTTGTGTTTACACAAACACACTTACATGTGCAAGCACTTATTTTAGGTAATCAGTATATAGAAAAGTAAACTAGAAACTTGTCAAAATAGTTACCTAATGGTGTTGAGGGGGTGGAGACAATAGGAATAGGGTCGAGATTTCTCGATTGTAAAATAGCCTTGATTTTGAACCTTGCAAATAATTTACCTATTTGAAAAATAAACATTACTTGAGAACAAAAGCAAATCCTAAAACTGTACAAAAAGGTAAATCAAATTGCAATATAACCACGTAGAAAATATTTTTTAAGTAAAATTTGAGTACAGCCATCTTGTTACTAGGATATATTCTATGCCCCAAAACAACTGCAGAGAAATGCTAAATTTCTTCAAGGAACTTTATTTCTAGAAGCAATAATGGTATTTTATGTTTGAATATAGTTACACTTTTATAATACAAACAACAAATGCACCAAAGTTATAAAGAGCTAAGCCTTTTTATGGAAGCTAAAATTTTTATAATAATAGAAAAAGGACTTCAAACATAGAATAAGTTAAGAAAAAGTCTTTATGTTAATTTTGAAATGGAAATATTAACTTGAAATTGAGAATGATGGCAGTACCACTCAAAAAGAAGGAAACGAAGATGACCGTAGCAGCCAGTGATTCACAGCAGTTCTGAATTCCTGCCCAGTACATACTGCCAGTTCCTTAATTAGGACCCAGTTCTACTGCCTAAAAATGATTTGCCATAGTTTTTGGTTCTTTTTTTTTCAGCTACATAATTTTTACTTTATATTTTATCTGCTGGTCATGGAAATAAAAGCCTCTTGTTTTCGAACAGACTTTGTCATTTTATAGTCCAATTTGGTACAATTTCTTTTAAAATATTGGCAGCTCTGTGTATATCAAATTATAATAACACTCCTCTAAACAAAATTAAGCACACAATGTAATTCAAACAAGCACTTCTATACCTTAGGACTGCTGAAATCTATGATGACGTGACATAACTCCTTTAAGATTCTTAGGTTTGTTAATTAACAGAGCTGGTCTTTCACAGTTATGATCATTAGAAAGCCTGTGCACGTGAGACAGTCTATGAGACACCACCTTAAATCTTACTATTCTGTAAACACAGAGCATTATGTTCCATCCTTGACTTCTTTACCTTTAAACTATATCTTTATGCTCTGGATTTGATATTTGCCTGATTCTATTACTTTATTTGAGAACGTCTTGTTCTCATTTCCCCTGAGTTAATTAGGTAACCATTCTAGATTCCAAGAAAATATTCCATTATTACAGGCATCTTCTTTCTCCAACTTCCAATAACATTTTCCTCACTGCCATTCAAGTCCTTACCAACTGTATCCTTAAGGTTCTTCCAAATTCTGCCTGCTGTTTCATCCCAAAATCAGTTCCACATGTTTTACGCTGTTGGTATGGAAGCAACTAATTTCCATTCTCATCCACTTAGATTGCTATGAGGTTTCCATCTTATCTATTGAGATGCAATTGGTTTAGAAACAACTCATTTACAACTCATCTATTGTTGCAAAACAAACTCTCCCAAAACTTAGGGGTTCAAATAAACTATTATATTTTGCTCGCAAGTTTCGATCAAAAATTTAATTTGGCTTGGTTGGGTGATTCAACTGTGATCCACATATAATCGATGTCACACGTCTTATTGAACTAGCAGATTATATTAGTTTTCTAGGGTTGCCATAACTAAGTACTGAAAACTTGGTGGCTTAAAACTATAGACACTTTCTCACAATTCTGGGGACTAGAAGTCCAAAGTCAAGGTGACATCAGAGCCACATTCCTTTCTGAAAGCTCTAGGTGAAAACCCTCAGTGTCTCCTCCTAGCTACAGGTGACTCCCAGCAATCCTTAATATGCCTTGGATTGTTGCCTGACTTAATAATTTCCATTTCTGCTTCTGTCTCCACATGGAATTCTTCTCTATGTCTTCTCTTCTTTTTAAATGGATGCCAGTGGTTGGATTTAGGGCCCATTCTAATTCAAGATAATTTCATCTGGAGATCCTTAATTAAGAACATCTGCAAAGACTATTTTATAGTAAGCTTATATTTTGGGGTTCCTGGTGGACATGAATTTGGGGAAGATATGAAGGGTATTGTTTTACTTGTAAAGTGTTGTAATATCATTTGAAAGTAAACTGTGATTAGATTTAAAACGCATGTTGTAAATTCTATATGTGTTAGTTTTCTATGGTTCCCATAACAAATTACAAACTTAGGGGCTTAAACCAGCACACCTAATATGATTGGACATTTCTGTAAGACAGCAGTCCTACACAGCACTATAAACTAAGATCAATTTGTCAGCTAGACTGTGTTTCTTTCTAGAGGTCTAAGGAAGAATCCATTCTTGCTTACTCAGGTTGTTGGCAGAACTTAGTTACTTGTGGTTACAGAATGAAGGACCCCATTTTCTTGCTGGCTGTCATCAGAGGGCCATCCCTAGTCTCTCAGCTCAGGACTTCTTTCCTGCTTGCTCAGGGCCAGCAAAAGTGAGCTGAGCCCTTCTCAGGCTGCCTGTCTCTGATTCCTCTTTCCTTGTTGCAGCTTTCTCTGTGATCCTCATGGGAAAATGTCTCCTACATTAAGGACTCCTGTAATTAGATTGGGCCTACTTGGATAATCCAGAATAATTTCCCTATCTCTTCATTCTTGACTTTAATGTCATCTGGGAAATCTCTACTGCCATGTAAATTAACACATTCATAAGTTCTGGGAATTAGTGTATGGCCATCTCTGAGTGGCCAGTATTCTGTTTACTGAACTATAGAAATCATTAAAACTATAAAAAATAGTAGCAATACAAACAAATAATAGGGCATAATCATGGAGGTAGTTTCAAAAATATATGAAGCAAAAACAGAAAAAAATAAAGAGCTCTAGATAAATTCACAATTAAGGTTGGAGATATCATCATTCTCCTCTCAACAGTTAATAGAACAATTAGAGAGAAAATCAGTAAGATATAAAAGACAAAGATAGTGCTATCATCCCACTCGATCTACTTGACTTTTAAAAAATGCCACAGGCAACAATGACAAAATGCATATAGTATTCAAGTAGACCATGATAAGGTTCAATTACACTAGACGGACCATGTGATGGATCACAAAACAAAGCCCAATATATCTCAAAGATTGAAAACATAAAAAGTATATACCCTGATGACTTTGAAATTATATTTAATTTTTTAAATAAAATGATACCTCAAAAATCCTCAAATAATTAGAAATTAGACAACAAAATCCTAAATAACCTATGGACTCAGGAGAAAATTGCAAAGAAAATTAGAAAATAAACAGATAAAAGCAAAACCTATCAAAATCTGTAGGATGTAGCTAAAGGTATGCTTTAAATAAATTTATAGCTTTCTATGCTTGTATTCGAAAAGAAGAAATGTTTAAAAATAATGACCTAGGTATTTTTAAGGAGCAAAAAAAGATAAGCATATTATACAAAATTCAGTAGAAGCAAGGCAGTAATAATGATAAGAGCAGAAATTAATGAACTAGAAAGCAGGCAAATGAAAGAAATAATAAAAAGTAATAAAAAGTTAGTTTTTAAAAATAGCAATTAAATTGATAAACTTTCTGCTAGACTGATTAAGGAAGAAGTAAGAAAAAAAAACAATTTAACAAAACTGATACCATGAAAAATTAGAAAATCTGAACAACCTTATATTGATTGAAGAAATCAAATTAATTATTAGAAATAACTTCTCACAGAAAACTCTGGGCTCACATTACTTCACTGATGAATTCTATCAAATATTAAAGAAATAAATAATATTTTTTTCAGAAAATACAGATGAAAGAAGGAATATTGCTAAACTTATTATGCCAATATAATTCTGAAGTAAAACCACATAAAAATGACAAAATATAGTGCATTGATTCTAGCTATATATAGAAAAGATAATGACAGCCAGGCATGGTGGGTCATGCCTGTAATCATAGCACTGCAGGAGGCTGAAGTGGGAGGATCCCTTGAGGCCAGGAGTTCAAAATCAGCCTGGGTAACATAAGGAGACCTCATCTGTATAAAAAATTAAAAAGGCTCCGTGCGGTGGCTCACGCCTGTAATCCCAGCACTTTGGGAGGCCAAGGTGGGCGGATCATCTGAGGTCAGGAGTTCGAGATCAGGCTGACCAACTTGGTGAAACTCCAACTCTGCTAAAAAGACAAAAAATTAGCAGAGCGTGGTGGCACACGCATGTAATCCCAGCTACTTGGAAGGCTGAGACAGGAGAATTGCTTGAGCCCAGGAGGCGGAGGTTGCAGTGAGCCAAGATCACGCCATTGCACTCCAGCCTGGGTCACAACAGCGAAACTGTCTCAAAAAAAATTAAAAATTAAAAATTAAAAAAAAATTCAGGCATGGTGGCACACACCTGTAGTCCCAGCTACTCGGGAGGCTGAGGCAAAGAAATTGCTTGAGTCCAGGAGTTTGAGGTTGCAATGAGCTGTGATCATGCTACTGCACTCCAGCATAGGCAAGTGAGCAAAACATTGTCTCTAAACAAACAAAAAACTTTAAAGAAGATAATGAAACTTTATTAAGTAGGGTTTAACCCTGGAATGCAAATGTTTTAAACATTTGAAAATCAATCAATGTAATTTATCACTGGGAAAATAAAAAATAACCCATAGGATTATGTCAAAAAGAAAATTTATTTTAAAAACTCAGTACTCATTCATGATTTCTAAAAGACAAAAAACAAAAACGCATACTCTTGTTTTTCGTGATTTTGTTTGTTTTGTTTTGTTTTTGAGATGGAGTCTTGCTCTGTCACCGAGGCTGGAGTGCAGTGACGCAATCTCAGCTCACTACAGCCTCTGCCTCCCGAGTAGCTGGGATTACAGGCGCCTGCCACCATACCCAGCTAATTTTTGTATTTTTAGTGGAGATGCGGTTTTGCCATGTTGGCCAGGCTGGTCTTGAACTCCTGACCTCAGGTGATCTGCTTTACTTGGCCTCCCAAACTGCTGGGATTACTGGCATGAGCCACCGCGCCGAGCCTAAAAACTCATACTCTTAGAAATCTAAGAATAGAAAAAAAAAATCAACCTAATAAACTTCATTAATTAAAAATCCAGAGCTAATATCTTAATTAGCTTTGAAAAGACAAACCAAATTAGTCTGAAACAAAGTGCAAAGAAGATAGAAAGAAACATAAAACTGTTAAGACAGGAAGACCTCTATTTTAAAAGTAAGTTCAAATCAAGTAAATCTGAGCACCACTTGAATCTTTGATTCTCAGACTTGCTATGAAACCTTAGGATCCTCCTACATTTAGATAAGTTGCTGAGATATCTTTTGTTATTTGCATCATTATGATGTTAACTCTCATCATTTATTATCTAAAATAAGCAGTTAATCCATTCAGCTAGTGATGTATACTTGTACATCAGTGCTTTTAAAAAAAGATGCTTTAAATACTCCGAAAAATGACATTTTCAGGTTGGAAATACATTTCCAACTACATGCACATCTAAAATATAAGGATACACATCCATTAAAAATAAAAGTGAAAATATATATTCCATAAAAACAGTAATCAAGAGACTGTATTAGTAAAATTTAAAATATTAGAAAAAACCTGAAGTGTAATTTTTAGAGATACATTTCCGAGAGGTAAAATTATAAATACAAACAAAGAATTTATTTCCATAAAAGTCAGAATGTTGGTTACCTTTGGTGGGGGATAGGGTCACATAGAAAATATATAAGGTGCTACATGCTACAAATGCTCCATTTTGGCCTGAATCTTGATTATACAGGTGCATTTTTCTATATGTAGTATTTGTGTTATATTTTACAATAAAAATATTACAGAAAAGATGCAGGTGTTAGGATTCATATTATGCCCTCATTTGACTCATGAATTTTGACCATTTGTATGACAGATGAACTATGGAGTGTGAAATGATAATAAAGTTAGTCAATTAGTAGTTTCCTTGCTGAAACAAATCAGTGTAGCCCCTTGTACAATATCTAAGCAGCATCAACTCCCTGGCAATCTGTCATGATATTCTCACAGTCCCATGAGATACGATGCTGGCTTACTATGGGGCTGAAGTTTTGTATGCTCAGAACCTGTGTCCAATATGTGTACTGCTTCTCCCATAGCCAGAACACGCAGGTAAAGACTGAAGAGGTGGAAACAGGAGTAGCTCTTTTCCATTTTGGGGCTAAAATTGTTGCTTTTCTTACAACCTGGGCTTTACTGATTTACAATTTTAGTTTCCGTATGTCTTAGTTGGTTTGGCCTGCTATAAAAAAAGTACCATAGACTAGGTGGCTTGTGAGCAACAGAAATTTATTTCTCACAGTTCTATATTCTGGAAATCTGAGATAAAGGTGCCAGTGCTATCTGGTTTGAGTGAGGGCCATCTGTCAAGCTGCAGACTGCTGACTGCTCGTTGTTACCTCACACAATAGAGAGAGGGCTAGAGCGTTCTCTGTGGTCTCTTTTATGATGGCACAAATTACATTGGTGAAGACTTCACCCTCGTGACCCAATTTTACCTCCCGAAGTTCCCATCTCCTAATATCATCACATCGGTGGTAAGTATTTAAACATATCAATTTGGACAAATAGTCCATAAAACCATACATTGAATATTTTATTGAGTAGTCACAATAATAGTCCCTCTGAACCAGAATTTAAAATTGCTATTTGTCATTTGGGAATCCTCATAATATTGAAATAGATGATGAAAGAGATTAATCTACCAGCTGGGTGATTGATCTTGCTAGTAAAGATTATAACATCTGTTTTCTAAAAAAATTATTGGCGTAAATAAGTGAAAAATATAATTTGATTTGATCCCTTTTTTTGATTTTCTGAAATCCAGGTGAGATTTTCCTTGTCACTTCACTCTCAACACTTCTCATGGTTGTTTAAGCTTCTGATTCACTGTCATAAGTCCCTTACTCATTACATGCCTAAAGTCAGTGCTGACTAATAAGCCTTATTTAGCCTTGGAGTTAGGTAAGTAATTACAATATGAGTTATACTACTGATAAAAATAATTCCACAGTCATTGCCCGTACTCTCTTTTTCACTGCATGTTCACATTTGTTTAATGCCTTGTGAAGTAACAAGTTCTATTTTCAACCTTATCAGATGAGGAATCTGGACTACATTCAGAAAACCCAACTAGTGGTAGCTACAGCATCATAGAAATTCCTTTTGCTTATGTTATAACTTTTAAGATGGGTTGGCCTAAGATTTGTTCAAAAATTCAAACTTATCATCTTCAATATCTAGGCTGTCTCTTATCTGTCAGTACTGGCATCCTTGGTTATTGTCCTCAGATATGACACCACACATCACCAGATAGCCATCGTAACTCTTCGTATCGCATTTACAAATAAGAGAATAAAAGCCGCAGGTATTTGGCCAATGATATCTCATTCTATGTCTGTCCCTTTAATAAATGGCATCATGCATACTACTCTTAAAAATCCACAATGATCTAAGTAAGATTCACCACATCCCATTTTATAAGTGAGTAAATTGAAGATGGAAAAGAGACAAGCAAAGAAGTGATGGAGCCAGTATTTGATGGCAAAACCTATGTACATTGCAGTAAAATTATATAAAATGTTAATGAATGGCCATGATATAATAAATGTAGTATGCAATAAGGGTGGAACAATTTGGTAGAAATATAATATTAGGAATTGGGGAATAAAACTAGAATGGAGGCATAGATATGGAAAAAGTACGTGAATGATGGCTGGAAATTCTATGTAAAGAAATTTCCGTCTTAATTGTTACTTACCACACTCCATCTATTCAATAGTCCTTGTTTCCCAAGGTTGTACTGGAGGGACAAGAGCTGATTAGAGTTTCCTGTGTTTCAAATATTTGGTGTTTGAGTTGTCCTGAATCTACCATCCGTGTGTTTTTCTTGTCTTTCTTAAAAATATTTATTATAAATCATTTCCATGAATGACAAGCGAAAGTTAAGAAAAGAGGACTTACCGAGTCAAGATTAGTTTCAGAATAACTCCAACATCTGTTCAAGTGGGGCCATATGACAGTGGTTGAAGATGATGTCTGGAGATAAAATCCAGCCAAGCATTTTATGGCCCAGATTTAGAAAGCAAAGGCAGTAGGTCTGAAAGTACAGCATTCAGTTCATAGATGGGAAACACAAACATGCTGGAGATACAGAGGTAGTGGAGAGGGAAGGGTCAGCATCCCTCTGTTTTTCCGTAATAGGTTAAAACAAATTTGTAATACCCAAACTGCAGGCCACATGGGATGACTAAACAGAAGTTCAGAAAATTCTTCCTTTTCACCCGAGGCCATTCGTGCTCATTTTCTGCCTTCACTTTCCAGTCACTTTAACTGTATTCCTTGGTTTCCCCTTTTTCTTTTGCCCTTTTTGCACCTGCAGTTTCATATCCCGACTTCCCTTGGGGATGTTCATTTAGAAATCCAGGATGGAATTTGTTGGCAACAATTGCTGTCCACACAGCCCTTGGGTCAGATTCTGTTACCCTGGTTCCTCCTGTAGTGACTCCACAGCCATTCTCCCCCTACCCCAAGGTAATCCCTGCATTTTCTAGAAGCAGTTTACACTTCATTCTCTGGCCTTACTTACATACATTCATGCGGCTGAAGCTGAGATCCATCTTTCTTTTTATACCTTGTGTCACAACGACCCCTTCAAAGAAAAGCTCAGCATTAATATTGCCAGAGATACGACTTCCACTTGCTGCCTTGCCTCTTGTTTTGCCAGTTTGTCCTCTGATTCTCACGTCATTGCCATTCTAAATTCTACACGAATTTTCCACTTACCTTCTAACACAATAACGTAAGCTTGGAAAAAAATAATACAGATTTTGAGTGGCTGCAGTACAAAATGGAAAGAGAATATAAGGTGGTAGCTAAGAGTATGGGATCTAGAAACAGACCACATTATTTTTTATTAATTATGTGAGGTTGGGAGTTATAATCTCTCTTTTGTATTTTATCTTCCACATTTGAAAAGAAGGTTAATAGCATTATCTACTTTGTAAGGCATTTATGAGGATTCAATGAATTAATCTTTTTATAATGCATAAAAGCACATGGTAAGTCTTATACAAGTATTCACTCAAATAAATGAAATAAAATTATATCAATGACAAAAATATCTGTGTCTGTCTTACTCAACTACAGTAATAGACTGCATCCTTTAGAGAAAGGAGTTTCCCTGAAGGAAATTAAACAGTCTATTAGAATTAATCTTTAGAAAATGATAGTCTTGGGGCAATACATGAAGCATTTGGGATACAGTCTTTGCATGAAGTAGAAAGAGAACTCTCAGGACAAAATATTTCTCTGTTTTTTTCTAGCATTATCAGTAAGAAAGAAAATTGGTTTTTTAGAAGTGGGATCTCATCAGGTCCTGTCCAATTTAAGGGTTGATTAAAGTGAGAGAACAAGATAGTCTTATAAGAGACACTATGTTATGGCTTAGGTTGGCCTGTGGTTTTCTCTATCCTTACTACACCGAGGAAAGTCTGTGGACTAGAAGCATCATCTGAGAGCTTATTAGAAATGTCATATGTTGGGAGTCAACCAAGCCCAATCAAATCAAAATTGTTAAGAGTGGGTTCTAGGAATCTTTGTTATAATAAGCTCTCCAGATGATTCTTATGCATGCAAGAGGTGGGGAATGAACACTCTTCATTATATTCTTCATTGGACTGTAAGAATATACTCATTAAAAGTTACATCCACAGATCAGCTTGTGCTTTGGAGAATTAGGAGAGAATTCATGATTGTATTGAGGACTGCAGAAGAGAACGGAGAGCTCCTCTGGGTTCAGATGGGAGAATAGAAGTGGCAGAGAGAATTTGCTGTGACTAAGGCTATTGTTGGCTGACAGCAAAATTATCAAATGCGGGGAAAATGGGAAAACTCCAGAACAGCCTGAAAGATTTTTCTTCCTGAACACGTAAGAGGCCAGAACTTTAAAAACTCTCACAGATTACTGGGGTAAGAATTGGTGATGGAATTATTTTTGATAAGTAACCTGTCTGAGGCTCAGTACTTATAGCTTGGGTATGGAAAAAAATGGGACCCTTTTATTTTTCTCATAGAAGAATGAGGCCGGCTATAGACAGCATCTATCTGGCCCAGATTCCAGGCCGAACATTAGCTCAAGAAAGCATAAATCAAGGACTTTTAACTAACACTGTATCTACTCAACTTTCGTGTCAATCTTATGCTCCTATTCTGCTGTTGTTGAGGTCTCATTGGCCTTTTTTGTGTTCATCCTCCACACCAATGAATTGCTCCAGTGATTTATTTTCAGTACCTCCATAATTCTTGCTATTCTCCTTCAAAAATACTATGTTCTCCACCATGTAGTAAAATCCCTGTTAATATCTGAGAGACTTTCTTCAATTCCAAATGTCTTTTTGATTTCTGATTTTAAAATAGTCCTGGCTGACCATCACTGACATGAGATACCGGTTTGTGCTTGTCTGCCAGAGAGCACACTGTCTCTGGTTTGATCCTTCCAATTTCCTCAATCCCTATTCCCTTCCTGCTTAAATTTACACTATCCCATTTAGAAAGTATTGTGCCCTATGTGTGGATCTCCCTTCAATGAGTTTGCCTCCAATACCAAAGCACAAGTAAAAAAGAGTTTCTTTTGAAGGCACTGCTCCCATGACTATCAAATCATCCCAGTATAGCAACAGCTACCTGCTCCTCCCCGTGATAACTATATGATTATGCCTTAGAGAATGCAGAAACTACATACGTATAAGCATTAACTGTCTTTTTGTTATTCCATAACACTTAAATGAGGTATGTGAACAGTATCCCATCACATCTGATATCCTATATGCATGTGAATATGTGTGTGTGTGTAATGTTTTTCTTCTTTATACTACTGATATTTAATTTAAATTAATGGAAAATACCTCACCATTTGGAAATAGCATGGTATTTTTAATATAGTATAGATTTAAAACTTAGCTTGTTATGTTGTAGCTGTGTGACATAAGGTTGTCAATTTACCTCTCTAAGCTTCTCCTATGAAATAGTCATAAGAAATACCTTTAAAGGGTGACATTAAGATTGAACTGGGTAGTATATGTCAAGTTGCTGTCTCATGGAAGAGTCTGTAAAATGATTACCCACCTCAACACTATCATCAAAATTTGCTAAGTTGTATGAAAGACCTATTTATCACACACAAGATGATGTTTTCTTACATTAATTTTAATACATAATGCATTCAATATATATTAATACATTAATGTTATATATGTGTGTAAAACATATTTTCTATACGTTTTTACAATATTCCTCCTAGCCCCTTGAGTCAGAATCTATAATTATTTCTATTTTAAATAATTTTTTATTGCATAGGGACAACATTACTTTTCTAAGTTACACAGGTAAATGCTGGTGGAGAAAACATGGAAGCTCAGATATGACTGACATCAATGCCTGTGTTAATACTGGTTAATTAATAAATGCTAAGAGATTAAAAACAAAAGATAAGAAAAAGAAAATATGAAAATTAAAAGGGTAATGGGAAAAAGTAAGGGAAGTGCTCATCTCATATTAAAAGAATTTAATCCATTAAAAAGTGTTACAGTAGTAGTATGAATGTTGTTATTTCATTTTATACGTGCTCAGTATGCATGGGTATATGTAATTCCTGGCTCAAACTGAGTACCAAAAAAAAAAAAAAAAACAGAAAAAACTGATTTCTAAAAGGCACTTAGTAATTCATAAGTAAGTCTGGTATCTTGTGGTAAAATTGCATCTTAATATAAAACTTCAAAAATTAATCAGCCAATTGAACACATTAAGCTTTTGCAAAGGCTTTTATTGGCCCCTATATATAACTTAGAATTTCAGTCATATAAAATGCACTGAGAGAATGCAATGAATATAATAAGGTAGCAAGTGACTTTATTTATTTAAAAGTCAATTAAAAAATTGGAAGTCTTAAAATATGATAATACAAGTTGCATTAAAATATGAAAATAATATTTGCTCATGAATAAGTAAAAATGTCTTGATATAAAATAGAAATGAAGTTGTTTTTCTTATGATATGGTATAGTTAGGATATGCGTCCCCTCTAAATCTCATGTTGAAATGTAATCCCCAATGCTGGAGGTCGGGCTGGGTGGGAGGTGATTGGATCATGTGGAGGATCCCTTATGTCCTGGTGCTGTCCTGAATGAGTGAGTTCTCTCAAGATCTGGTTGTTTAAAAGTGCATTGCACCTCCCCCTACTTTCCCTCTTGCTCCCACTCTGGCCATGTGCCATGTGATGTGCCTGCTCCCACTTCACTTTTAACCATGAGTAAGAGCTCCCCGAGGTCTTCCCAGAAGCCAAGCAGATGCCAGCGCCATGTTTCCTGTACAGCCTGTAGAATGATGAGCCAATTCAATCTCTTTTCTTTATAAATTACTCACTCTCAGGTATTTCTTGACAGCAATGCAAGCATGGCCTAACACATGGCGCATCAGAATTTATACTACAAAACTACTTTCAAAGAAGACAACTACTTATAAGTAATATTTACAAAGGATTATTTGGGTCATGAGTGCTATAAGTAAATATAATTTCAAACAACAAATATTAAAAAATGTTTACTGAAAGTTTATTTTTACTTACTTTTTTCATTCAAAAAAGAAAGTTACTTTTAACTTAATATGAAGATTTAATCTTTGTTATTTGTCGTGTTAGCTGTCAGATCTTTGAGTTATTCAATTACATAGCGAAAATCCTTAGTTAATAAAAGTTTAATACAATTTAAGTTTCCCAAGACTATTAAATCTCACATTTGTAATGTATCAAAAAGCACATCATTGTTAGATATTCAAAGGTAATCTGCAGGTATTCTACAATAATAAATGTAAATCTCTGTAGGCATGAAAGGTTATACAAAGATCAGGTAGAACATTTTATGTCAAGATGTCCAAAGTTTATATTAACATAGCAGTTTCTGTGCAACTAATATAATATCCAAAAAATGAATTAAGCATACATAACATATAGGCGCTTGTTTCTAATAATGGGTGGTAGAAAGCTTAGCTAGATAAAATAGAAATGTGCTAAATGTGTGCACTTGGCTGATTTAAATATTTGGCATATGTCTCTATTGTAGTTTTTATGGCATATTGGAAGATCAACTTGGTTGTTTAAGTATAAATATGGGTTGGCCATGACAAAATAGAAATTTGATAAATTATACTGAATGCTGTTAAGGGATAATGAAACGCAATCTACTTAAAACAGATGAAGATTTTCTCACAAATTAACACTTCTTTAAAAAATATCTGTTCATTCTTCTTATAAGACATTTACTTTCCTGAAGGATAGATGGTTTTGATTAAATTGATACATTACATATTGGGTTGCTTAAAAATTAAATTTTGATTCTAGGAATGATATACAAGAATTTCAAAATATTACATATGACATACTCAAATGATGAACAAATAAGCAGTAACATTCATTCCTAATAAAAATTTTGTTAGGATTGACAATATGTTACTTAAATATGATTGACATGGTAGTGAACTAAATTACTCAATTTTCAAGTTCTGGGCGTTTTTTTATGCAGAAAGTTATTGGCCATAGCCATTTGATTAGAAAAATTAACTTGGTTTCTTACTAGATATGGAAAAATCAAAGAAGGTTTTAGTGTTATTGCAGCTTAGCAACAATGTTAAAGAGATTATAACTCATTGATATTTGTAAATGTAAATTCACTCTTAGTCTTGTTTAAAAGAAAGCAGCTGAGACAGAAGTAGAGAATGAAAAAGAAAAGGAAGGAAATGGAAGAAATAAGGGAGGAAGGAAGAAATAGAAGGAAGAATGGGAAGGATGGAGAGGAAAGAAGAGAAAGGAAACTTTAATATTGAAAAACCATATAAACTCTAACTGGAATTTTAGATTATCATCCAACTATATAACCTAACAAAGAAAAGTACAAACACAAAAAATATTTTCTTTATCTGAAAATAGCTCATAGGTGTTTGTGGAAATGTTTAAAGATTACATTAATAAAAACACGGAAGTTATGTAATGATTATAACAACAAAGTCTTTGTAACCAGGTTGTGTTTCAGCAGTAAAACCAGAGTATACATTTTGCTAAAGACGTACTCTTTGGAACTTCTTGTCTTTTCTATTTCTCCTCACTTCCTAGATAATATTGTTTACTTACATGGTTTCAACAGTGTCTGTACTCTAGTGACTCCCAGATTTTAATCTTCACCTGAATACTTGACATCTCCACTTGGAAATTTTAAAAGCTTTTCAAATTAAATAAGTCTAAAGAGAATGCTTAGATTTTCATCCACTCCACATACACACTGCCTGTCATCCAAATATTCCTTTTTTTTTTTTTTCTTTTGAGATGGAGTCTCACTCTGTCATCAGGCTGGAGTGCAGTGGAGCAATCTCAGTTCACTGCAACCTCTGCCTCCCGGATTCAAGTGATTCCCCTGCCTCAGCCTCCCAAGTAGATGGGACTACAGGTGTGCGCCACTACACCCGGTTCATTTTTTTTTTTTTTTTTTTTTTGTATTTTTAGTAGAGACAGAGTTTCATTGTCTTGGCCAGGATGGTCTTGATCAACTGACCTCGTGATCCACCTGCCTCGGCCTCCCAAATTGCTGGGATTACAAGCATAAGTCATCACACCTGGCAAACTGTTCATTTTTAAATAATTCTTTTTCTTAGTTTTTGACACTATTCACTGAATTGCTTAGATTAAAAACCTTGGGGATTCTCACTATTTCTTTATCATATTCATATCCAATCTATTTGTAACTTCTTTCAAGTCTAGCTTCAAAATCTATCTCAAATCAAATGACTTATCACCTCCATCACAATCATACATAAACCAAACTAGCAAGTTCCAGTGTTCTGCCAAACTATTGCACAAGCTTTTTTGCTAGTCTTTGTCTCCTAAAATCTATACATCTAACAACAATCAATAAATCTAATTTTATCTCTTTAGTTAAAATGTTTATTAACTTCTTGCAATACTCAAAATTAAAATCATAAATAATGCTTATCAGGCTTCCTCATCTCATAGGTAATTTTCCAAATTTATTTTTCCTACTCAGTTATAACCAAAATAATTTTATTTATGTTCTCCACTTCTCTAGTTTGTTCTTCTCTTAGAAACTCTACATGTGTTGATCCCTGTTCTGAGAAGGCATTTCTACCAAATATTCACAAACATAACACTCTTATTTTACTCTGGTTTCTGCCTACGTGTGACTTCTTCAAAAAGCCTATCTCGAACAGCCCACATAAAAAAAAGTGGTTCCTCACTGTTTTTCCATTTACACTGCTTCATGTGTCATTTCTTTTAATGTTGACTTTTTTGTGTGTTTTAATTTGTTATTTTACATACATCTCTCTCAATAAAATGTGAACTCTGGAAAAACAGGAAATTTTCTTATCCTTACTGTACATCCGGTACCTACAAGAAAGGCTCATAAATATTTAGCATTCATGAACACTTGCTGTTGTATATTGTAATTAATATATTTTAGTCTACCCAAAACTCAAATAAAAGTAAGAAAATAATATGGACATTTATTATACCCATAAAGAGTTCAAAAATCATAACTCATATCTGACATTAACTTTTATATTAATGGGTAAACTTGTCATTTTTGTTTTCAAAAGATAATTGTTACTTTGGATTACATGATTAATCATTTTGGAGGGCTTTGCTAATAGGAAGCACATACAGAAATAAAGTTAATCTAACAGTCATTTTAATAATCATAATGAGAAAGAGCATTACTCATTGATTTAAGAATAATTTATTCAATGTCTCTTATGTTTCAGACACTGTTCTAGGTGGTAGGACACAGTAGGGATCACCACACAACAATTTGCCTTAAGAATGTTATGTACTATTGAAAAGAAACAGACAAACAAACCCGATTAAAATGAACATATCTGGTTTGCTAGAAAGTGATAGAGCTATGGAGAAAAACCTAAATTGCAATATATGCAGATCCTGAAGAGCAGCTTCATGAGATTGAATTGTTAGGCTTCTGAAAAGTTACTGTTCCAATTGTCAAATAAGTGTTCAGTGTTATACGGGTCTAATTCTTAACTATTACGCAGAACAGTTAACCGAATTAAATTTCAAAATGCAGTGCCAGAGATTGGTTGATTTTGGAAAGTACCATTTTCTGAAGGCATCCTTAGGGAGTATGTACATCAGGACTCACTACTTAACTTCCAAGGAATCAAATTCAGATGAGAAGACACTGGGACTCCTAGAGCTTGCTGGCTTTGAGCTACCTAACCTAATCAGCTTCACCAAAATGGTAAATTATAATGGCTATGAGTAGTAGAGTAAACTGAAATTAGCAAATTAATAGACAAAGTGATTTATCTCTCCTCTTTAAACAGACAAATTGACAGAAATATCATGAAAAATTACTTTTAGTCTCACACTTTTGTCGTAGCTTTTGGGAGTGATAAAAACATTTCCTTGGAATGTTATTTCAATGTTTTTACTTTTGCAGCAATACAGCAACCAAAATACCTATTGTTTGGCATTGCTGTACTTAGAGCTAATAGGCATACCTGACAAAGCACCATTGCAAAGTAAACTGCATTAGCCTTCTGTTAATCTTTGTCACATAAACAGGTCTTGTGGTACTTGAGGTTTACTGTTCAGTTCTGAAGGTTTTTGCTCAATATATCTTCCATGTATTTTAGTTTTCAAGCAAATATGAGATAAGAATTTTTGTGTCCGCTCTGATTTCCTTGAGGAGTGGTTTGTAGTTCTCCTTGAAGAGGTCCTTCACATCCCTTGTTAGCTGTATTCCCAGGTATTTTATTATCTTTGTAGCAAAAAGAAACTATCATCAGAGTGAACAGACAATCCACAGAATGGGAGAAAATGTTTGCAATCTATCCATCTGACAAAGATGTAATATCCAGCTTCTACAAGGAACTCAAACAAATTTACAAGAAAAAAATAAACAACCCCATTGAAAAGTAGGCAAAGGACATGACAGACAATTCTGAAAAGAAGACATTAATGCAGCCAACAAAAATATGAAAAAATCTCAACATCTCTAATCATTAGAGAAATGCAAATCAAAACCATGATGAGGCACCATCTTGCACCTGTCAGAATGAAAATTATTAAAAAGTCAAGAAACAACAGATGCTGGTGAGGTTGCAGAGAAAAAGGAATGCTTATACACTGTTGGTGTGAGTGTAAATTAGTTCAAACATTTTGGAAGACAGTGTGGTGATTCCTCAAAAATCTAGAACCAGAAATACCATTTGACCCAACAATTCCATTATGGGGTATATACCCAAAGGAATATAAATCATTCCCTTATAAAGATACATGCACATGTATGTTCACTTCAGCACTATTAACAAGAGCAAAGACATGGAATCAATCCAAATGCCCACCAAAAATAGATTGGATAAAGAAAATGTGGTACATATGCATCATGGAATACTATGCAGCCACAAAAAGGAATGAGATCATGTCCTTTGCAGGGACATGGATGGAGCTGGAAGTTATCCTCAGCAAACTAACACAGGAACAAAAAACCAAACACTGCATGTTCTAACTTATAAGTGGGAGCTGAACAATGAGAACACATGGACATATATGGGATACGGGGGGAACAGTACACACTTGGGCCTTTTGGGAGCAGTGGGGATAGGGATAGCATCAGGAAAAATGGCTGATGGATGCTGTGCTTAATACCTACGTGATGGGTTGATCTGTGCAGCAAACCACTATGGCACACTTTTACCTATGTAACAAATCTGCAAATCCTGCACATATACCCCAGAACTTAAAACAAAATTTAAAGTAAAAAGTAAAACAACAACAACAAAAAATTTGAAGTTATTATCACATTCTGTTTGGTAGTCAGGTAGAGCACCAAAGCATGGATTGTTGACAAGATTCATACACACAGTAATTCGGTATGGTGAGATTTGAAAATGCTGTTTTGTAGTGGAATTCGATTATCTCATTTTGTAAGGGTCATGATATGTACATTAAAAAGAAGAAGAGGCATTTATTACTAAAAGCAGAGAAGCCCCTCACTGGAGCTTGAGGACAAGTGGTTGTGGTTTTCCGCTGGGCTTCTGAGATTGTACCTGAATGTAGGGCATCCTAGAAGACACTTCTAGAAATTACTGGTCATTTATGATTTTGTGCATCCCCTCAATTGGTTTGGCTACTCTGGCCTAATAACCCATTACTGTTTAGTATAATTTTGCATTATGTCTTAATAAAAATTTCCAAGACAGAGCTTATCTGTGGTTATATAGAGATTTTTTAAGCAATCTTTTTCAAAAGCTACCAGCCAGTCTAATAGCTGCAATCCACAGGTTCAGAGTGAATGAAGCCCAGTGGAAATCCACCACGACTTGTCCTTAAGCTCCAGTGAGGGACTTGCCTGCCCTTGGTAATAAACACCTCAAAAAAAAGAAAAAGAAAATATTTGTTATTAAACATAATACCTACCCTGTGTTGAAATTATATAAAGCCTATTTTAATAAAAATCCCAAAACAGTAAAAATGATAGAAATATCCCTACTTAAAAAATTAAAGAAAATAAGATTAAGAAAAGTTAAGGGTTTTGTCTAACATTTAAAAACTAGTAATTGGTAGTGTTTTATTAAGTCCTGAAGCTGATTATCTACACTACAGAACCTGCCTCTCTGTTTAGATATTATGTACTCAATTATTTCTCTTGGGCATCCTGCAGTTCTGATTATTTCTGAAATTTGAAAGAATGATGAATAAGAAAACATGCTTTATGATGTAATTTATATCTAAAAGAAACTAAAAAATATTAGCCTGCGTTAAAGCAAATATACTTAAAAATATAATATATGACAGACTAATAATAATTAAGAACCTAAATGATACCAATTATTCTTAATTATATTTGATTTCTGTTGCATCTTTTATATAAGGAATAATGAAGAATGAAGTTTATATAAGGAAGAATGAAATATGCAACAGAAATCATAACTGACATAATACAAATAATTGATGGGTATAATAATTCAAACTGCCACTCAGTACATCATTTGGAACCAAAATTAGTCTTAACCATTTAAATTAATGGGCCAAAGAAGAAGTCATGTCAGAAAATCACTAATGTATTGATTTACCTGGAGATATTCTTACATTATATATGGTGAAATATACACTCATGTATTATAATAATTATTATATTATTTATAAAAATAATAGCTACTCACTAAAGAGAGAATTACTATATGTTCACTGAATTTTAACTGATTTTTCTTCTGGTTAATTAAAGAGGAGCCTCAAATTCAAATAAAGTTATCTTCAACTGCAGAAGGATGTTAAAATATTCTCACTGAGACCAATATTTAATATAAAATGGAAGAGCCAACCTCAGTGGAATTCAGCAGGTTTTCCTAACCAATACCATATCTTCTAGCTATTAGGGTGCTTTAAAATTCTCACTCAATAATGTCTTTGTGTCTTGAAAGCCTACCCCTTTAGTCTTTACTAGGAGACAGTTATGGCCAAAATCTAGTAAATAATGTTGCATTAAGATGGCACAACTCACCCTTTATAGCCTGCTCTCCCTACAATGCCAATCTGGAGCTACAGACTTCATAAAAAATGTATATATTTAATTATTCAAAACAAAACCTCCTGTTGATTCCTCAGCTCCACTGAAAGGGAAATTATGTTATTGATAAATTACTTCAATTTAAATGCAATTAAATAAAAATTATCAATGGCCTGTGTAGAGATCAACTTCTGACTGTTGTTAAAAATAATTTGTGGTGATCAGTACATTATAAAACCTAAGATACAAATCATACACAGAATTTTAAAAAATTATATGTGTTTTAATTTTTGCATTGACTGGGTATAATTAGAGTTATAAATTTAATCTGACGTTACAAAAGCATGTATAATGGTCACTCATTCCACTTCCAGTTCTTTTATATATTTTTCTTTAGATTTTTTTCTTAATATTTAGTCCTTTTCTTTCCAAAAGAAATCACATGGTGTAATATTCAATTCCAATTGACCATATTGTAATGTATATTTAATTGTTTAAATCTTGTTTAAAAACGAGATTTAAATAGGGGATTAAAGAATCAAGAAAGGAGAAATCTCAAATATATTAAAACTCAGAAAAGGTATAAGATGATTTAATTAAGCAAATAAAAACATGATGAAATGTTATATTAAATACTTATATAGGGCAGGCACAATGGCTCACCACTGTAATACTGGCATTTTGGGAAGCAGAGGCTGGAAGAATGTCTGAGGTAGAAGCTCAAGACCAGCTTAGACAATATGAGAAAACCCTGTCTATATAAAAAATACAAACATTAGCTGGGCATGGTGGGGCATGCCTGTGATCCCAGCTACTGGTTACTCTGGAGGCCCAGGTAGGACGATCACCTGAACCCAGGAGGTCAAGGCTGTAGTAAGCTGTAATGGTGCCACTGCACTCCACCCTGGGAGACAGAGTGAAACTCTGTCTCAAAAACAAACAAAGAAACAAAAATATTTGCATAGAGTCTGATCTGAATCATGTCATTTAGGCATACTTTACACAAAAACAAAAGTGTTGTATATTTTACAGGTGAAGTATTCTAGTTTTCATTTGCAACTCTCTTAAAATATTCTGCTGCACTATGGGAATATCATTGTAGGAAATTTAGATTAATTTTCAACATATATATAATTTGTAAAATAATATGCATATTTTAATCATCAATATTCAGAACTTTCACCCATTTACAACATATCTGATGCCTTAACTACATAAATGACCTTAAATGCCACCTAATAAAAATGTATACAGTTTTTATGTAGTTTCAGTTCACATGGTAGTAAAACAATTTGTTTTCTGTGTTTCTATATTGAATTATGCAAATAGGATACAATACAATTTTTAAACCTTTAAGATTTTTCAGAAACACTGGAAAGAAGAAATTGTTATATACTATATCTAGACAAAAGATTCACCAGAAGTATTTTGTTGAACTCTAGCAATGTGTAATAATAAGTGTTGCGTAGTAAAGGCAACCTTAGTGAAATAAGTTTAAAAAATTAGTCTTCACAGTAAGTCATCCTTCTTGAGGCAAAATTAAGGCTTGCAGAAGCCTGGAGATAAATCAATCAAATACATAATTCAACAACAACAACAATAAGAAATGTTATATTTAGTCAAAAAGGGTTTTTTCCCCTTAATGCAACTGCATTTTTGAAAACACAATGTAAGAATCGATTAAGATTATTGAATAAATTAACTTTTATGTTGTAGAAAACGAAAACCTGATTTTCATGTCTGTGGGAAAGACTATATCATGATACAGTGAAAAAAGTGAAATATTACAAAATAACAGTGTCAGAGCAAAGTACTACATTAGTCAGATTGCTGAATATATATATAAAGTAAATATAATTAAGAATAAATGGTGTCATTTAGGTTCTTAATTATTATTAGTGTGTCATATTTTAAGGTATATTTGCTTTAACATAGGATAAATATGTTTTAGTTATGAATTACATCATAAAGTACTTTTTTCTTATTCATCATTCTTTCAAACTTTAGAAATATTCAGAACTGTGAGATGCTCAAGAGAAATAATTGAGTATGTAATACCTAAACAGAGAGTCAGTAGTGTAGATAATCAGCTTCAGGACTTAATAAAACACTACCAATTACCAGTTTTTGAACATTAGACACACCACTTAAGTTTCCTTAATCTCTCTTTCTTTATCTTTTAAATAGGGATATTTCTATCATTTTTATCGTTTTGGGATTTAAGTTATTAAAATAGGTTTAATATAGTTTCAATACAGGGTAGGTATTATGTTTAATAACTGCAAGTATTTTCTTTTTCCTTTCCTCTTTTTTTTGAGACAGGGTCTCACTCTGTCACCTAGGCTGGAGTGCAGTGGTGCAGTCCTGGCTCACTACAGCTTCAGCCTGCTAGGCTCAAGCGATTCTCCTCCCTCAGCCTCCAAGGACCTGGGACCACAGGCCACAAATATTTTCTGATGCATTTGTACCTTTTATAACACAGATTTTTCATAACACTGTCATTTAATTTTACTTACTTTCTATAATCACAAATTAAATCCTTCATTAGACTAGACAGTAAATTAACTTGAAATATACAAGGAAAATAATTATGAGGTCAATAACAATAAACTAATAGTTTGTGATAATATTCACACTTAGATCTGTACTCTCAAAAATGATTCTATATTTATCCTTTAATGGTAAAAAACATGCTATTATTCTTTTCGCTGCTATCAAACTGTCTGACTCCTATCTTGCCCTGAGAAGGGAAAATAAGGAGAAGGTAGGGGGTGTGCAATCCAAATGTCATAAACTTGGATACTATTTAATAATTTACTTAATCACTTACTTACTGTGCTAAGATGAAAGTGAGAGACAGGACTAGCTGGATTTCCTAGGCCAACTAAGAATCCCTAAGCCGAGCTGGGAAGGTGGCCACATCCACCTTTAAACACAGGGCTTGCAACTTAGCTCACAGCTGACCAATCAGGTAGTAAAGAGAGCTCACTAAAATGCTAATTAGGCAAAAACAGGAGGTAAAGAAATAGCCAATCATCTATTGCCTAAGAGCACAGCGGAGGGACAATGATCAGGATATAAATCCGGGCATTCTAACCAGCAACGGCTACCCTCTTTGGGTCCCCTCCCTTTGTATGGGAGCTCTGTTTTCACTCTATTAAATCTTGCAACTGCACTCTCTGCTGGTCTGTGTCTGTTATAGCTTGAGCTGAGCTTTTGCTTGCCGTCCACCACTGCTGTTTGCCGCCCTCGCAGACCCACTGCTAACTTCCATCCCTCCGGATCCGGCAGGGTGTCTGCTGTGCTCCTGATCCAGCGAGGCACCCATTGCCACTTCCAATCGGGCTAAAGGCTTGCTGTTGTTCCTGCACAGCTAAGTGCCTGGGTTCCTCCTAATCGAGCTGAACAGTAATCACTGGGTTCCCGTTTCTCTTCTGTGACCCACAGCTTCCAATAGAGCTATAACACTCACAGCATGGCCCCAGATTCTAATCCTTGGGATCTGTGAGGCCAAGAACCCCAGGTCAGAGAACACGAGGCTTGCCACCATCTTGGAAGCGGCCCGCCTTTTTGGAAGTGGCCCGCCACCATCTTGGGAGCTCTGGGAGCAAGGGCCCCTGGTAACAACAGGCTCTCCTGAAGATTTTCTCTTCTGAAATTGTTCTTTTACTAGCATATTTGCAATTCTTTGTATCCCCATGTATTAATTTTCTATTGCTGAATGACAAATCACCACAAACTTAGCATCTTATAAACTTCACACATTTATTAACTCACAGTACTTGTGGGTTACCAATCTGAATATGGTCCTCTGCAAAGTCACAATCAAGATGTCAGTTCAGACTGTGTTCTTATCTGAAGGCTTGACTGACACAGGGTACAATTCCAACTCAATCAGGTTATTAGCACAATTCATTTTCTTAAAGCTGAAGGATTCATGGCAGTTCTATTTCTCAAAGTCAGCAATAAGGAGAGAGAGAGGGACAGTGGGAGGGAGGAAGAGGCTGCAGCAAGTTGGTTAGCAAAACTGAGTTCTATATAACACAGCAGAATCATAGGAGTGACGTCCCATCACCTTTGCCATATTTTGTTGGTTATAAGCAAGTCACATGTTCTGCTTCCAATCAAAGGCAGGAGATTATGCAAGAGATTAGAAATGAACACCTAGAGGTCAGCCTGTCACACCCCGTTGTCACAGAGGAGGATTTAGGAGTGACCCACATGTCTTTAGCATCTTTCCCATTTGGAGAAAACCAGAACTATTTAGGCTCATTGGCGAACAATACTGAGCCATAAAGATTAAATGTCTTATCTCCCTCCTTCCAGGATCCTGATGAAATGGTTTAGATGTTTAAAATTTTACTTCCCTCTTTGAAGGATCAGAGTTCTCATAAAGAGAAAGAAGGTAATTGTGAAAAATAAAACAATCTAATACTAAAGAGCACATCTATCTCAGTCCTAGGCCTCGAGAGTGGACATTCCCAACACCTCATGTAACAGTTTGTGTGTCACTGATACTATCTACACTAGTTATTGTCTATTGACACTCAGTCTTCACCCCCACCCCCCAATATTATCCTAGTCTCACCCTACTGCAAGGACTGAAGGGCTAAAATCTACATTTGCAGATTCTCTTTCCACTAAGGTTTGGGATATTATTTAGGTTGTTCAAAGAAATAAGCCCAAGGTGGGAAGGCAAAGGGAGGCAAATGCTATTTTTCCCAGGCTGCAAGTCTGGTGTTCTCTTGTACAACAGATAGGCTCTAGGTTTCAATGTATAAGAACCAGCTTTACTGGTGTAGGCCATCTATGAAATTAGCAAAGGTTTCCTGCAGTGTCATGAGGGGTTTCAACAGCTGCTTGTTCAATTCCAGATTGCAGCAATTGCTGCATTGTCATGAACTTGAAACCTAGTGAGAGAACGCTGGCTTCAAACCTAAATCTTGCAACAATTATAATCTGTTTGAAAAGCTGTAGTAGTTTTTGTTTCCTGCATTTAAGACTTGCATCAGCATCTTCAGAATGCAAGTCTAGCCTGTTTAAATCATCTATAAATTATATATTGCTTTGCCAGCTACCTGGTTTATTATGAGTGAAAATGGCTATAGTGTTTCTGGCTTTTCATTGTTCAGTGAAACAAGCACTGAATTTCTTTTTAACCTAACACCTACACAGTTAAACTTTACATATATTTAATGTTACTTATGATTGAATATAGAATAATTTGCCACTTCCACTGTTTTACACATACATTCATACTGTGTGGATGATTTTCATAAAGAGTTAGCAAGAATTTCATATACATGAGACTTAAGAAAAGCAAACATATTGCGTATGTTAGTGATTTAATATTTTTAATAAAAAAGCTAATTTTAAAAGTCATAAACAATGTTATAATAATTTTTGCCTCAGACTGTGGCCCAAAATGAATGTAAAACCTCAAATTCATACTGCAACAAAGTGTTTAGGAAATAAAAATCTACAACATGAAAAAGTCTATTAAATTCGTTTTAATAAGAGTAGTCAGAAGACAAATGATCATATAGCACTTTCAACTAAACATAGATATATTGCAGTACATTTAAATTTGCTGAAGAAAAATTACTTGTACAATGGAGATTCTGAGTCAAATGACAAGGGGAAGAAAGCTGTAAGCATATAGCACCACTTATGTTATTAATCTGAATGACAGGGAAGAAGAAAAAAGGATAACAATAGATGCTGACATTGCATAGTGTGAGCCATGAATTAATTTGCTCTGACAATGACACTTTTCAAAGGACAGTTTCTGGCCCTAAACCATAATATTTTGCTCAGAATATAAAATACAAATATAATAGAATCATTTCTTATTGTATTAAATATTACAAGATTATCTAGGGAATATTTATTTCTCTTTTATGTTTGGTAGTATACGTGACACTGTGGATAACTAGAAGTTCTAATTTCTTATTTTCTTACTGTCTCAGATTTGAAACATTTAGTTATACTGACCTCTACAAAAGTGATTTCATTCTAAAAAAGACTTGCCTATAAAACAATAGCTGAAGCAAATTTGTATTATTTTAAACATCTGCATTTAAGAAATTGCCCTAGGGTGAAGGAAATTTCTGTATTTTTGAAACAGAATATGTTTACTATAGTGAATTTAGGGACATAGGTTTCCCCATCAAAATCAAAATGCTATCATAAATAGAGAAGATAGAAATTGATTGTACATTTCATTCATTTACAAATTTACTCTAGGAGGTTTAGGTTGGCTCAGATCACCTTTTGTTTCTTTCACATCTGGCAACAAAGGTGGGGCAAATATTTAAGCTCACCTGTTTTATCAGCACATATTCAGATGGGGGAAATTTTCTTGCCTGATTATATGCATATTTGCAGCAGCTTTCACAGTTACTGTCCATATGCTCATGAAGAAAGGCTTTCTTCATTTGTCTACTGCTCTGCCCGAGAGTAATATTCTCCTAACCAAAACATTTTTCCTATCCAAAAATATCAATAGCATCATCAGCAGGGTGACATGAGATAGATCAGGAATCAAAGAAAGTAAAGGATTACATCAGCCTCAGAACACCATCACCTAATGAAATACAGTATTGATTTAAAGTAAAATTCAGCACCCACAATAACCTTAATCTTACTGAGTTTCACTTTGTTTTGTCCTAGAGAAAAAAAGGAATAACAGAAAAAGTAGCTGTATAGGTACTTGCAACAAATTGGAAAATAGTACCCCAGAAACATTTGCCGTGGAGTCCCATATGAATCTGTGATTTTTTTTTTGGTAAAATATTCTAAAAAGGGTATGGATATATGATACAATTTGGCTGTTTCCCCACCCAAATCTCACCTTGAACTGTAGTTCCCATAATCCCCACATGTTGTGGGAGGGACCTGGTGGAAGGTAATCGAATCATGGAGGCCATTACCCTCTTGCTGTTCTTGTGACAGTGAGTGAGTTCTCATGAGATCTGATGGTTTTATAAGGGGCTTTTCTCCCTTTGGTCTGCACTTTTCCTTCTTGTAGCCATGTGAAGACGGACATGTTTGCTTTCCCTTCTGCCATGATTGAGGCTTCCTCAGCCTTGCAGAGGTGTAAGTCAATTAAACTTCTTTCCTTTATAAATTATCCAGTCTCCAGTATTTCTTCATAGCAGCGTGAAAACTAATACAGTAAATTTGTACTGGGAAGTGGGGCGCTGATGTAAAGATACTGCGAAATGTAGAAGTAATTTTGGAACTGGGTAACAAGCAGAGGTTGGAACAGTTTGGAGGGCTCATAAGAAGAGAGAAAGTTGTGGGAAAGTTTGGAACTTCCTAGAGACTTGTTGAATGGCTTTAACCAAAATGCTGACAGGGATAGTGACAATGAAGTTCAGGCTGAGGTGGTCTCCGATAGAGATGAGGAACTTCTTGGGAATTGAAATAAAGGTGACTCTTGCTATGCTTTAGCAAAGAGACTAATGACATTTTGCCCTTCCCTTAAAGATCTGTAGAACTTTCAACTTGAGAACTTGAGAGAGATTATTTAAGGTATCTAGTGGAAGAAATTTCTTTTTTTTGTTTATTGAGACAGAGTCTTGCTCTGTCGCCAGGCTGGAGTGCAGTAGGGCGATCTCTGCTCACTGCAACCTTCGTTTCCTGTGTTTAAGTGATTCCGCTGCCTCATCCTCCCAAGTAGCTGAGACTACAGGCTTGCACCACCATGGCTGGTTAATTTTTTGTATTTTAGTAGAGATGGGGTTTCACCATGTTGACTAGGATGGTCTTGATCTCCTGACCTCGTGATCTGCCCTCTTCGGCCTCCCAAAGTGCTGGGATTACAGGTGTGAGCCACTAAGCCCAGCTGTGGTGGAAGAAATTTCTAAGCAACAAAGTGTTTGAGAGGTGACATAGGTGTTCTTAAAAACGTTCACTTTTATGTATTCACAAAGATATGGTTTGGAATTGGAACTTATGTTTAAAAGGGAAAAAGAGCTTAAAAGTCTAAAAAACTTGCTGCCTGAGGATACAATAGAAAAGAAAAACCCATTTTCTGAGAAGAAATTCACACTGGCTGCAGAAATTTGCATAAATAATGAGGAGTAAAATGTTAATTGTCAAGACAATGGTGAAAATGTCTTCAGGACATGTCAGAGATCTTCATGGCTGCCCCTCTCATCACAAGCCTGGAGGACCAGGAGAAAAAAATGGTTTCCTGGACTGGGTCCAGGGCCTTGCTGTTTTGTGCACCCTCAGGACTTGATGCCCTGCCTCTCAACCGTGGCTAAAAGGGGCCAACATAGAGGTCAGGCTGTTGCTTCAGAGAAGACAAACCCCAAGCCTTGGTGGCTTACACATGATATTTGGCCTGCAGGTGCACAGAAGTCAAGAACTAGCTCCACCTAGATTTTACAGGTTGTATGGAAATGCCTGGATGTCCAGGCAGAAGTATGTTCTGGGGCAGAGCCCTCATGGAGCTCTGTGAGGGCAGTGCAAAAGTGAAATGTGTGGTTAGAGCCCCACACAGAATCCCCACTGGGGCACTGCCTAATGGAGCTGTGAGAAAAGGGCCACCATCCTCCAGACCCCAGAATAGTGGATGCACCAACAGCTTACACTGTGTGCCTGAAAATGCTGCAACACTCAACACTGGCCTGTGGATGCAGCAGAGTCCAGCCTGTGGACTCCACCCTGCAAAGCTCCAGGGGTGGAGCTGCCCAAGTCTATGGGAGCCCACCTTTTGCTCCTATGCTGAAAAAAAGGTGATCAGCATGATGTGGATGTGAGACATGGAGTAAAAGGAGATCATTTTGGAGCTTTAAGGTTTAATGACTGCCCTACTGGATTTCAGACATGCATGGAGCCTATAACTTTGTTTTGGCCAATTTCTCCCAATTTGATTGGCTATATTTACCCAATGCCTGTACTCACATAGTATCTAGGAAGTAACTAACTTGCTTCTAATGTTCCAGGCTCATAGGTGGAAGTCATTTGTCTCAGATGAGACTTTGGTCTTGGACTTTTGAGTTAATGCTGGAATGAGTCAAGACTTTGAGGGACGGTTGGAAGGGTGTGATTGTGCTTTGAAATATGAGGACATGAGATTTGCAAGGGGCCAGAGGCCGAATGATATGGTTTGGCTGTGTCCCCACTCAAATCTCATCTTGAATTTTAGTTCCCATAAACCACACATATTGTGGGAGGGACTGAGAGGGAGGTAATTGAGTCATGAAGGCAGTTACCCTCATGCTGTTCTTCTGAAAGTGAGCAAATTCTCATGAGATCTGATGGTTTAATGAAGGCCTTTTCCCCCTGTGCTCAGCACTTCTTTTTCCTGGCACCATGTGAAGAAGGACATGTTTGTTTCGCCTTCTACCATGATTGTAACTTTTCTGAGGCTTCCTCAGTCCTGCGGAACCGTGAGTCAATTAAGCCTCTTTTCTTTATAAATTATCCAGTCTTGAGTATTTTTTTCATAGCTGTGTGGAAACAAAGTAATATAATTTGCCAGCAGAAAAGACCAATACTGAGCCATTGATATGGCATCTTTCCTCAGGGTGGTCAGCCACCTACTTAGTGGCAGGTTGATTATATTGGATCTCTTCTATCATGGAAACGGCAGTGGTTTGTCCTCACTGGAATAGATACTTAATCTGGATATGCCTTTGCCTATCCTTGGCAATGCTTCTGCCAAGACTACCATCCATGGACTCACAGAATGTCTGATTCAGTGTCATGGTATTCCACACAGTGTTGTCTCCAACCAAGGCACTCACTTTATGGCTAAAGAAGTGTGGCAGTGGGTTCACACTCATGGAATTCACTGGTGTTACCATGTTCCCCATCATCCTGAAGCAGCTGGATTGATAGAACAGTGGAATGGCCTTTTGAAGTCACAATTACAATGCCAGCTAGGTGACAATACTTTGTAGCGCTGTGGCAAAGTTCTCTGGAAGGCTGTGTATGCTCTGAATCAGCATCCAATATATGGTACTGTTTCTCCCATAGCCAGCATTTATGGGTCCAGGAATCAAAGAGTGGAAGTGGAAGTGGCACCACTCAACATAACCTCTAGTGATCCACTAGCAAAATTCTTTCTTCCTGTTCCTGTGACATTACATTCTGCTGGCCTAGAGGTCTTCATTCCAGAGGGAAGAATGTTGCCCCTAGGAGACACTACAATTATTTCATTAAACTGGAAGTTAAAATTACCACGGGGAACTTTGTGCTCCTCCTACCTTTAAGTCAACAGGCTAAGAATGGAGTTACAGTGTTGGCTGGGGTGACTGGCCCAGACTATAATGACAAAATCAGTCTACTGCTCCACAATGGAGGTAAGGAAGAGTATGCATGGAACACAGGAGATCCATCAGAGTCTCTTAGTATTACCATGCCCTGTAGATTAAGGTCAATGGGAAACTACAACAGTCCAATCCAGACAGGACTACAAATGGCCCAGACCTTTCAGGAATTAATGTTTGGGCCACTCCACCAGATAAAAAACCACCACCTCCTGAGGTGCTTGCTGAAGGCAAAGGGAACACAGAATGGATAGTAGAAGAAGGTAGTCATCAATACCAGCTATGACCATGTGACCAGTTACAAAAACAAGGACTGTAATTGTCATGAGTATTTTCTTCTCATTTTGTTAAGAACATGTTTGTTCATTATACACTTATACTAAGAAAATGTTTATTTTTTTCCTTTATCATGGGACATAAGATTTATTGACTTCATATCAGCATTTCAGTGTTGTTAACTTTATGTAATAGCTTTTAGGTGAAGGCTTAGTGCAATTTCAGTTGTAGGAAGTATAGCTATGTTATGTTAGGTGTAATTATGACCTTATTGTGGTTTTTATTTGAAGATTACGTATGATATGATAAGTTTTGTATGGGTTCAATTTGACAAGCAGTGGACTTGTGATGGTTTATATCGATTGTCAACTTGATTGAATTGAAACATACAAAGTATTGTTACTATCGTTACCAGGTGTGTCTGTGAGGGTACTGCAAAAGGAGATAACATTTGAGTCAGTGGACTGGGAGAGGCAGACCCATCCTCATTTTGGGTGGTCACCACCTAATCAGCTGCCAGTACGGCTAGAATAAAGCAGGCAGAAGAAAGTAGAATGAGCAGACTTGCTGAGTCTTCTGGCCCTCATCTTTCTCCCACGCTGAATGCTTCCTGCCCTTGAACATCGGACTCCAAGTTCTTCAGCTTTTTGATTCTTGGACTCACCCCAGTGGTTTTCTAGGGGCTCTCTGGCCTTTTTCCATGCACTGAAGTCTGCACTGTCAGCTTCTCTGCTCCTGAGGGTTTGGGACACCAATTGGCTTTTTTGCTCCTCAGCGTGCAGATAGCCTCTTATGGGACTTCACCTTGTGATCCTGTGAGTCAAACCTCCTAATAAACTCCCCTTCATGTATACATATGTCTTATTAGTTCTGTCCTTTTAGAGAACCCTAACTAATACGGCATATAAACTTATCCTCTGTGAGGCCTGGATGTGAGAAGAATCCTTTGAGGGGAAAGTATGGCAGGAGGTGGGGACTTGTTCTAAGTGTAAAGAGAATGAAAGAATAAGAATGCTTGTGATTTTTGTACATTGATTTTGTATCCTGAGACTTTGCTGAAGTTGCTTATCAGCTTAAGGAGATTTTGGGCTGAGACAATGGGGTTTTCTAGATATACAATCTTGTCATCTACAAACAGGGACAATTTGACTTCCTCTTTTCCTAATTGAATACACTTTATTTCCTTCTCCTGCCTAATTGCCCTGGCCAGAACTTCCAACACTATGTTGAATAAGAGTGGTGAGAGAGGGCATCCCTGTCTTGTGCCAGTTTTCAAAGGGAATGCTTCCAGTTTTTGCCCATTCAGTATGATATTGGCTGTGAGTCTGTCATAGATAGCTCTTATTATTTTGAGATACGTCCCATCAATACCTAATTTATTGAGAGTTTTTAGCATGAAGTGTTGTTGAATTTTGTCAAAGGCCTTTTCTGCATCTATTGAGATAATCGTGGTTTTTGTCTTTGGTTCTGTTTATATGCTGGATTACATTTATTGATTTGCGTATATTGAACCAGCCTTGCATCCCAGGGACGAAGCCCACTTGATCATGGTGGATAAGCTTTTTGATGTGCTGCTGGATTCGGTTTGCTAGTATTTTATTGAGGATTTTTGCATCAATGTTCATCAAGGATATTGGTCTAAAATTCTCTTTTTCGGTTGTGTCTCTGCCCGCCTTTGGTATCAGGATGATGCTGGCCTCATAAAATGAGTTAGGGAGGATTCCCTCTTTTTCTATTGATTGGAATAGTTTCAGAAGGAATGGTACCAGTTCCTCCTTATACCTCTGGTAGAATTTGGCTGTGAATCCATCTGTTCCTGGACTCTTTTTGGTTGGTAAGCTATTGATTATTGCCACAATTTCAGAGCCTGTTATTGGTGTACTCAGAGATTCAACTTCTTCCTGGTTTAGTCTTGGCAGAGTGTATGTGTCGAGGAATTTATCCATTTCTTCTAGATTTTCTAGTTTATTTGCGTAGAGGTGTTTGTAGTATTCTCTGATGGTAGTTTATATTTCTGTGGGATCGGTGGTGATATCCCCTTTATCATTTTTTATTGCAACTATTTGATTCTTCTCTCTTTTTTTCTTTATTAATCTTGCTAGCGGTCTATCAACAACAGACAGAGAGCCAAATCATGAGTGAACTCCCATTCACAATTGCTTCAAAGAGAATAAAATACCTAGGAATCCAACTTACAACAGAAGTGAAGGACCTCTTCAAGGAGAACTACAAACCACTGCTCAGGGAAATAAAAGAAGATACAAACAAATGGAAGAACATTCCATGCTCATGTGTAAGAAGAATCAATATCGTGAAAATGGCCATACTGCCCAAGGTAATTTACAGATTCAGTGCCATCCCCATCAAGCTACCAATGACTTTCTTCACAGAATTGGAAAAAACTAATTCTAAGTTCATATGGAACCAAAAAAGGGCCCGCATCGCCAAGTCAATCCTAGGCCAAAAGAACAAAGCTGGAGGCATCACACTACCTGACTTCAAACTATACTACAAGGCTACAATAACCAAAACAGCATGGTACTGGTACCAAAACAGAGATATAGATCAATGGAACAGAACAGAGCCCTCAGAAATAACGCTGCATATCTACAACTATCTGATCTTTGACAAACCTGACAAAAACAAGAAATGGGGAAAGGATTCCCTATTTAATAAATGGTGCTGGGAAAACTGGCTAGCCATATGTAGAAAGCTGAAACTGGATCCCTTCCTTACACCTTATACAAAAATCAATTCAAGATGGATTAAAGACTTAAACGTTAGACCTAAAACCATAAAAACCCTAGAAGAAAACCTAGGCATTACCATTCAGGACATAGGCATGGGCGAGGACTTCATGTCTAAAACACCAAAAGCAATGGCAACAAAAGCCAGAATTGACAAATGGGATCTAATTAAACTCAAGAGCTTCTGCACAGCAAAAGAAACTACCATCAGAGTGAACAGGCAACCTACAAAATGGGAGAAAATTTTCGCAACCTACTCATCTGACAAAGGGCTAATATCCAGAATCTACAATGAACTCAAACAAATTTACAAGAAAAAAACAAACAACCCCATCAAAAAGTGGGTGAAGGACATGAACAGACACTTCTCAAAAGAAGACATTTATGCAGCCAAAAAACACATGAAAAGATGCTCACCATCACTGGTCATCAGAGAAATGCAAATCAAAACCACAATGAGATACCATCTCACACCAGTTAGAATGGCAATCATTAAAAAGTCAGGAAACAACAGGTGCTGGAGAGGATGTGGAGAAATAGGAACACTTTTACACTGTTGGTGGGACTGTAAACTAGTTGAACCATTGTGGAAGTCAGTGTGGCGATTCCTCAGGGATCTAGAACTAGAAATTCCATTTGACCCAGCCATCCCATTACTAGGTATATACCCAAAGGACTATAAATCATGCTGCTATAAAGACACATGCACACGTATGTTTATTGCGGCATTATTCACAATAGCAAAGACTTGGAACCAACCCAAATGTCCAACAATGATAGACCGGATTAAGAAAATGTGGCACATATACACCATGGAATACTATGCAGCCATAAAAAATGATGAGTTCGTGTCCTTTGTAGGGACATGGATGAAACTGGAAATCATCATTCTTAGTAAACTATCACAAGAACAAAAAACCAAACACTGCATATTCTCACTCATAGGTGGGAATTGAACAATGAGAACACATGGACACAGGAAGGGGATCATCACACTCTGGGGACTGTTGTGGGGTGGGGGGACGGGGGAGGGATAGCATTGGGAGATATACCTAATGCTAGATGACGAGTTAGTGGGTGCAGTGCACCAGCATGGCACATGAACACATATGTAACTAACCTGCACATTGCGCACATGTACCCTAAAACCTAAAGTATAATAATAATAAATAAATTTTTAAAAAAAAGAGAATGAAAGAAGACAGATGGTGAAACTTGCAAGATGATGGTAGGCAACGGGCTCAGTCATTTGACTCTTTACCAAGAAAGGCCAAATATTCAGTAAAGTTAAACACAGGAAGTGCTGAGTGTGAGTTGTTGCTCTGTGGAAACTGATGAAGAAGTAGCATTTGCATTGGGATTGCTATCTCGACACTGAATATGGAAGCAGAAAATGTGCAATGAAGGAAGTCATGGAACTCATAAATCATATGAAGAACTCTGAGCTCTCATAAGCATTAGGTATGGAATTACAGTGAGTTTGTTTATATGCACATATGCATTTATACATACATATGCATTCTTGATATTCATATGTCACTTCCTTCTATGGAAATTGCAATATTTGTAGGAAAAACTACATATGCTATTTTATGTCATGCTTCTTTTTACTTAACCACAAAATGTTCTAGAACAAAGAATTATAATTTACTATATATTCATTTTTATGGAAATAGATAAAACATTTAGTGAACATTTGGGACTAAGATTGCAATAAAACTATACCTAAGGATGGATTTAGGAAATATGAGTACAAAACTAATTCCCTCTTAGAATTCATAACTACTATGTTGAGCATCAAAGGGGTTTGCAGTTGGAATTTAAACTAAATGATATGTTCCAGAAATATCCTAACAACAAATTCAGACCTTTCCTCCACTCCCAGCCAAACTGATTACAGAGCAATAAAACTCAGAACACTGTGGAAATGTAGGCCGGTTCTACAGGGACATGTCCTCAGCCCAGGCCTCTCAGTACTTCCACTTGAAAAAGCACTCTGAACCAGAGCTCACAGTTCAGAGTATTGAATGTGATGGGCAAGAAATAGCAGACACATGAATTAAAAGAACTAGAATGCCCAAGTTCCAGATAATGACCATATTAACATACTGCCTAAATACCACCAAGTATTTAAGCTTAAAAGCTTAAGGCAAAAGCACTTATGGGATTGGGAGAGTCCATAGATCATCAACAAAAGAGAAACTCCATAAGAAAGTATAACAATTATGATCTGATTTTTACAGTACGTACTAACTTAAATTATGTAAAGTAAAAAAATTAAAAACTCTATAAAGGTGAAGATTAAAAAATAGTAATTGGCAAACTGAAATCAAAATAGAATGTTTTGGCAGACTTTAGTCAGTATTGGATCTACAGAGAGCTCTCCTACAAAAAATAATAATAATAATTTGAAAGGAAGTTGTATTTTGTTACACTAATTTGAACACTGAACCATATTCTTTTCCAGCACACATAAACCTTTTATAAAATAGAATAAATATTATATCCAAAGCAAACATCAGCCATATCATCACTAAAAAGACATCTATTTCATGAATCTAAGGCTAAATTAATAAATACTAAATTTCATTTTAATTAAAAATGTCATGGTAGACAATTTCAATATAAAATGAATGGAAATAGTTTTACATGTATTTCTTTATCAATATGTATTTTTTACTGCAAAATATATACCAAATAATACCGGAAAGCTTAGAAATGATTTAATCAAATTCATTCCGAGGTTAGAATCAATATTTTTAATTAAATATTTCTTTTTAGAATCTTATATTCATGTGATTTGAATGATGACATCCATCATATCTCATCTCCTTTACTTCTACCTTCCAGGTTTTCGTGTAATTATTACTTGTACATTGCTTGGCTTCATAGTATTAAAATTATTGTCTATAACTGCTGTCATTTAAAACATGCTTTTACTCTTAGTAACGTGATTGTCACTAGTGTCTATCCTGCTTCATTTTTATAATCTATTCATAGTTTTATATTATGTAAGTTTGATGGTCTGCTTCTTTCACACAGTTCTGCAGTCTACTTTTTAAATTCATTCTTTTGATATATCACCTTATCTATAGTTCTTATGTAATTGATTTTTTAATATTATTAAATTACTCTGTAGCTTGAAACATTTGGGAAGAATATTCTCTCTTCTCTGAGTTATTTATTTTTTCAGGAAACATATTACCCCTTTTTACATACAATGTTTCCTTTACCCCCACCCCGCTCTTTGGTATTTTCAAACTTGCATTATTATTTCTTATCTGGTTCACACAGAAGCAGTTCTATTTGCAGGTTTTATTCACTCTAAAATTAATGCTGATTTAGTCTATTATCATTTTTAAGTGTTTTTTTTTATCATATGTTATTTTTTAGAGACAGAGTCTTTGTCACTCAGGGTGGAGTGCAATGGTAGCTCATAACCTCAAATTCCCAGGCTCAAGGGATCTGGCTGCCTCAGTTCCCTGAGTGGCTAGGAGTACAGGCCTGTGTCACCAGACCTTGCTATTTTGTTTAACTTTTTGTGCAGATGAGGTCTCACTGTGTTGCCCACACCTAGTCTATTATTATTTATCCCAAACCATTTGCTTGCTTCCTTTGCAATATAGCATAAGGCCAAGATATTTTGTCTTTTTTTTTCACTTTTCTATAACTTTAAAAAGTAGAAAGGAGTAGGAGTAACTCATCTTGCAGAGGAGCTGTCATTGGAAACCCGGGCTGCGTTCTTTTCTTAAATGTATTACATGCTCAACATCAAGGTTTTCTCAACCCATAAATCTTTAGGGTTTACACCATCATAATGTGGCAGTACATCAAGGCTTTCCCCAATTCACTATAGGTTAGATGCTGCTGCTGACCCAACCCAAACTGCAGAGGTAAGCATGGGACCTAACTGTAAGCTAATTAGTACTTTCGCTACTCTGAGTTTGGTTCAGAATCATTATGTTACACATTTGGACCAAATGCCAGTCAAGCTCAAAGAGTTTTTTCCCCCATATATTGAGAGAAGGACATTTCCACCTTTTTAATAAATTTGGAACGGCAAAGATGTAATCTAAAGCTGCTCACGGTCATCCACAGAGGAGAGCAGGGAAAATAGATGGAGAAATCTTTTTTGTGATATTGCTTGGGTTGCCCATGAACTTATAATTTTAGGTGTCAACATGTATTCTTTTTTGGCTATGTTAATTTGAATTAAGTTTCAGTTAATTTTCCTAAAAAAGAGTACTAACCGATACAATTAGATTTTTTTTTTCCTGGATAACATACCCAGAGAGAAGACATTGGCAGAATTTAAACCACAGAAAGATAATAGCAATCATTGTAAATGTGGGTGCATCATGAAAAGTTGATAGAAGAGTAGAAAGAATGGATGTGGAAACACATTAGATGGTTACTATTTGAATCCAGGTAACATAACAAGGTAATAACTTGAAGAAGCAGTTGTCAGAGAAGGTAGAGGAAATCTGTAGGAATTTAAAGATTTTTAAGATTTAAGGTAGCAATTTTATTTTATTTTATTTTATTTTTTGAGACAGGGTCTCACACTGTCGTCCAGGCTGGGGTGCAGTTGTGCGATCTTGGTTCCCTACAACCTCTGCCTCCCAGGTTCAAGTGATTTTCCTCTCTCAACCTCCTGAGTAGCTGGGATTACAGGTGTTTGCCACCATGCCCAGTTAATTTTTGTATTTTTAGTAGGGAGAGGGTTTCACCATCTTGGCCAGGCTGGTCTCAAACTCCTAACCTCAGGTGCTCCACCCACATCAGCCTCCCAGAGTGCAGGGATTACAGGCATGAGCCATGTTGCCCGGCAAGGTAAGATTAGATGATGGATTGAATGTAAGTAAGGGAGAAGAAGTTTAAAAATAATTCCAAATTTCTCTCTTTAGCAATTACATAGATTGTATTGCCATTTACCAAAATGAGAAATGATGAGGAAATACTAGTTTTGAGAATTGTGTTCTGAGGTCTTCATAGATTTAATTTTTATATGAAACATAATCTGCCAGCTTGATTTTAATGCCACTTCTACCTGTTCTGTTTATTGACCTAATGAACAAGTTTTGTTTCTATTCTATAACTACTAAATTTTCTATTTCTTTGTTGTCCTTGTTTTTTAAAAAATCATGCCTTATCTTCTCTTTATTTTTATTTCCCAAGGTTAACTATAACACCCTTGGGAGGAGAACCAAAAATGGTTGTCAAAAAGTGTGATGTGGGTATACAGGGAATGGTCATGGATAGGAGGAGCAGAGGGTTCATCAAAATTGAGGACTGTAGAGATAGCTCAGCAAGACACTGATATCATTTTGAATAAAAATTGTGCATTGCAAACCCCCACCATTCTTGTTCAGCCAGGAGCCAACCAAAGCCCTAACACTTATATATCTGTAAATACTGAGATTTTTCTGTAGACACAATGACTTTCTCTTGTGCCCGGTGACAATTTGATCTTCAGTTGCATTTTGAAAACTTTAATTTGTGGTAATAAAACAAAAATGGCATAAAAAGAGAGTATACTACTGAAATCAGAAATAAAAATTATGTCTTTAAAATTTATCTTAATTTATTGAAGAAAAATATTCAACCAGAAAGTAAAGCATATCTCTTTATCCTTAACATAATATGTATGTTATTTTTGGGTCATCAAATTTATTAATTAAAACATAGAATACCAAACTATCCTTTTCCTAATAGTTTTTGGATATCTATCTGTTGTGTTCCCTAAATCCCCACTATAAAGAACAAAACAGGAGAAAGTAAGATTCGGTCACATATAGTGTCTGTTATATAAGTTATTTATGCCATTAAAAAAAAATCCCACACTTTGATTTGACTCACAGAATTTTCAAATCTATACCTCTGACTCTTATCAGATTTAAGCATTGGATATATTTATAAGAATTCTCAAAAAGATAGAAACAGAAACAATACAATATATATTGACATACAAAAAAATTTATTATAAGGGACTGGCTCGTTCAATTAAAAAGACTAAGTCGCATGATTTGGCTGTCTGTGAGCTAGAGGCCCAGGAAAGTCTGTGGTTAAGTTGCAGTCCAAAAAAGAAGGCCTGACTGGGCTCAGCAGTTCATGCCTGCAATATCAGCAATTTGGGAATCTGAAGCAGGAGGATGGCTTGAGCCCAGGAATTCGAGACCAGCTTGGGCAACATAGGGAGACCCCATCTATACAAACAATAAAATAATTAGCAAAGCATAGTGCTGCATGGTGCTGCCTGTAGTCTCAGCTACTTGGGGGGCTGAGGTGGGAGGATGGGAGGACCACTTGAGCCCTGGAGAGAGGTCAAGGCTGCAGTGAGCTATGATCATGCCACTGCACTCCAGCCTGGAAAACAAAGCAAGACCCTATCTCAAAAAAAAAAAAAAAAAAAAAAGAAAGAAAAAAACGAAGTCAATGTTCTGAGTCTCAATTCTAGTCTAAAGTCCTGCAAAAAAGAAGCACTGGTGTCCTCTGAGAGCAGAAGACAAATGTCCCAGCTAAGGTGACAGCATATTCACTTTTCCTCTGCCTTTTTTTCTACTAAGGCCCAGCTGCATTGGTGAGGTGGACTGTATTAGTCAGAGTTCGCTTAGAGGGACAGAACTAATAGTGTATATATACATACATACACACACACATATACACACACATATATACATATATAGACATATATATGTGTCTGTATATGTGTGTATATATGTCTATATATGTATATATGTGTGTATGTATGTATACATATGGGAGTTTATTAAGTATTAATTTACATGGTCATGAGGTCCCACAATAGGCCGTCTGCAAGCTGAGGAGCAAGGAGAGCCAGATCAAGTCCCAAAACTGAAGAACTTTGAGTCTGATGTTCCAGGGCAGGAAGCACCCAGCACAGGAGAAAGATGTAGGCTGGGAGGCTAGGCCCATCTCTCTTTTTCACGTTTTTGTGTCTGCTTTATATTAGCTGGAAGCTGATTAGATTGTGCCCACCAGATTAAGGGTGGATTTGCCTTCCCCAGCCCACTGACACAAATCTTAATCTCTTTTGGCAATACCCACACAGACACACCCAGGATTAATACTTTGTATCTTTCCATTCAACCAAGTTGAAACTCAGTATCAGCCATCACAAGTCCACCCCTTGTCAACTTGAACCCATACACATCTCCTGAGATCATACATAATCTTCAAATAAAGACAGTAATGAGGTCATTATTACACCTAACATAATACAAGTATCCGTACAACCGGAAATGCACCAATCCCCAACCCAAATACTATTACATATAGTTAACAATCTTAAATGCTGATATAAAATCACTAAATCTTATGTTACATAATAAAGGAAAAGGAAATAAAATGCAGATATTTTCTTAGTACATATGTATACATATATATACATATATATACATATATACATATATATATACATATATATATATACATATATATATATATGCACAAACATGTTTTTAGCAAAAGAAGGAGGAAATACTCATGACAGATTCCTCATTTCTGCACCTGGTGATGTGGTTGTAGGTGGTATTGATGACTTCTTCTATTACCCATTCTGTATTCCCTTTGCCTTAAGCAAGCACCTCATCAGGTCATGGTTTTTTTTTTAGCTGGTGGAAAGACAAAACCCTTCATTCCTGAAGGGTCTGGATCATTTGTAGTCCTGCCTGGATTGGGCTGTTGTAGTTTCCCATTGACCTTAATCACAGGGCATGGTAATACTAAGGGACACCCCAATGGATCTCCTGTATTATATGCATACTCTTCCTTACCTCCGTTGTGGAGTAGTATACTGATTTCATCTTGATAGTCCAGGTCAGTCACCCCAGCTAACACTGTAACTCCCTTCTTAGCCTGTTGACTTAAAGGTAGGAGGAGCCCAAAGTGTCCAGGTAGAAATCTTAACTTCCAGTTTAATGGAATCATTGTTGTGTCTCCTGGTGGCAGCATTCCTGCCTCTGGAACGAAGACCTCTACGCCAGCAGAACATAATGTCGCAGGAACAGGAAGCAAAAAATTTGCTGGTGGATTACTAGGGGTGATAGTGAGTGGTGCCACCTCCACTTCCACTCCTTTATTCCTGGACCCATGAATCCTGGCTATTGGAGAAACAGTACCATATATTGGCAGCTGAAGCATACATGGCCTTCGGGAGAACTTTGCGCCAGTGTGCAAAGTATTGCAACCTAGTTGGAGTTGTAATTGTGACTTCAAAAGACCATTCCACTGTTCCATCAAACCAGCTGCTTCAGGATGATAGGCAACATGGAAAATCATTGAATTCCATGAGCATGAGCCCACTGCTGTACTTCTTTAGTCATAAAGTGAGTGCCTTGGTCAGAGGCAATGCTGTGTGGAATACCATGACAGTGGATAAGGCATTCCATGAGTCCATGATGGTAGTCTTGGTGGCAAACCCACATCTGGAGTTAGTGTCTATTCCAGTGAGGACAAACCTCTGACCTTTCCTTGAGGGAAAAGGTGCAATATAATCAACCTGCCACCAGGTAGCTGGCCGATCACCCGGAGGAACGGTGACATATTGAGGGCTCAGCGTTGGTCTCTGCTGCTGGCAAATTGGGCACTCAGCAGTGGCTATAGCCAGGTCAGCCTTGATGAGTCGAAGTCCATGTTGCTGAGCCCATGCGTAATCTCCATCCCTGCCACCATGGTCACTTTGTTCATGGGTCCATTGGGCTATGACAGGCGGTGCTGGGGAAAGAGGCTGAGCGATGTCTACAGAATGGGTCATCCTACACACTTGATTATTAAAATTCTCCTCTGCTGAGGTCACCCATTGGTGGGCACTCATGAAATACAAATATCTTCATGGTTTTTGACCACTCAGAGAGGTCCATCCGCATACCTCTTCCCCAAATTTCTGTGTCACCAATTCTTCCATCCTGCTTCTTCCAAGTCCCTGATCATCCAGCCAAACCATTGGCTACAGCCCATGAATCCTTACATAATCGCACATCTGGCCATTTCTCCTTCCATGCAAAATGCACAGCCAGATGCACTGCTCGAAGTTCTGCCAACTGGGAAGATTTCCTTTCACTGCTATTCTTCAGGGATGTCCTAGAAAGGGGCTGTAGTGCTGCTGCTGTCTACTTTCGGGTAGTGCCTACATATTGTGCAGAATCATCTGTGAACCAGGTCTTAGTCTTCTCTTCCTCTGTCAACTGATCATAGGGAACTCCCCATGAGGCCATCAGTGCAGGCTCAGGGAGAGAATGTAGGGTGGCAGGAATGGAGACCATGAGCATTTGAGCCACTTCCTCATGTAACTTACTTGTGCCTTCAGGACCTGCTCAAGTCCAATCATGTATATACCATTTCCACTTGATGACAGAATGCTGCTGTGCACGCCCCACTTCTGGTACCAAAATCTGTATTAGTCAGGATTCTTTTAGAGGGACAGAACTAATAGCATATATATAAACACACACACACATATATGTCATATATATATATATATATATACACACACACACACGCACATGTATACACTTATATAGTGGAGTCTAAGTACCTATATAAATGCATATATATAGACGAGTTTAAGAATTAAGTATATATGTATATATAAACACTTATATGACATATATGTATATGTCATATATGTCATATATACACACATATATACACATATTGTGCTATGTGTATATATACATATATACACATGTATAGGAGAGTTTATTAAGTATTATATATATTTATATATATACACTCACATATATAGGGGAGTTTGTTAAGTATTGAGTATCTGTATGCATATATACACACACACATATATATATATACACATACATATATGTATATAGGCGAGTTTCGTAAGTATTAATTTACATGGTCATGAGGTCCCACAATAGGCTGGCTGCAAGCTGAGGAGCAAGGAGAGCCAGACAAAGTCCCAAAACTGAACAACTTCGAGTCTGATGTTTCAGGGCAGGAAGTATGCAGCATGGGGGAAAAAATGTAGGCTGGGAGTCTAGGCCCATCTCTCTTTTTCACGTTTTTGTGCCTGCTTTATATTAGCTGAAAGCTGATTAGATTGTGCCCACCAGATTAAGGGGGGTCTGCCTTCCCCAGCCCACTGACTTAAATGTTAATCTCTCTTGGCAATACCCACACAGACACACTCAGGATTAATACTTTGTGTCCTTCAATCTAATCAAGTTGACACTCAGTATTAACCATCACACAGTGTACATATTCAAATGCTTATATGTTCTGGAAACACCCTCACATATACAGTCAGAAATAATGTTTTATCTGGTATTTGGATACAACTACACAAAAATATTTTCTTTATTTTTTATTCTATTTTTCTATTTTTTTAATTTTTTAAACATTTTTATTAAAAACCAAGACAAAAACACACACATTAGCCTAGGTCTACACAGGGTCAGGATCTTCAATATCACCATCTTCCACCTCCACATCTTGTACCCCTAGAAGGTCATCAGGGGAAATATCATAGAAGATGACAGGCATGAAGCTGTCATCTTCTATGATAACAGCGCTTTTCCTGGAATACCTCTTGAAGGACCTACCTGAGGCTGTTTTACAGTGAACCTTTTTTTATAATTAGAAAAGTACACTTGAAATAATGATTGAAAAAGTGTGGTATAGTCAATACAGAATCTCATAACAAAGTTATTTGCTACTGTACATAATAGTATGTGCTATACTTTTATATGTAGGACAGTAGTTTGTTTACACCAACATCATAAGTACGTGAGTAATGTGCCGAGCTCTGATGTTGCAAAAGCTATGACATCATTAAGTGATAGAGATTTTTGAGTTTCATCATAATCTTATGGGACCACCATCATATATGAGGTCTATGGTTGACTGAAATGTCTTCAAGTGGCACATGACTGTACAGGTATAAGCATGGGCATAGATACAGATATAAATGTAAATATATGTATAGATACAAATAGTGATATATCGATTCTGATGAAGTCTAAGATTATTTTCTCTCATTTTATCACTAAAATCATTATCAATGTAGGTTTCTATGCTTTTTTATTATAAATGCCAAGTATAGCCTTTAAAATTTATTCATGTATTTATTTTTAACACATTTTATTAGTGAAGCTATCATTCATCACACAATAATATTACAGAAAATACACCAAGTGCAAAGCATAACAATAAATGTGATATTACTTAATATAAATGTGACAACAGAGGTAAAATGATATACATGGGAACATATTAGAACACTGCTAATGAAATAATGTAAGCCTTAGATTCATTATCTGTAAAATGGGGATTATTGTAATCATACCTACCTTGCAGGATGGCTTTGAAGATTAAATAGGGTATTATATTTAATGTATCGTCTGACACAGACTATGGGCTCAATATATTATCCTAGTATTATAAACAATAATCCTCAGAGCAAATATTGGCATTCCTGGCATCCAAATGCATTAAATACATCATGGTTTCCCTCCTTGTCTAATTCCAAGCTCCTCTTCTTTGAGAATTACCATTAATACACCAGATAGTGGCTTCAGCAGCTATTTCTCAATTTTACCCACAAAATAAAGGTAGGAACAATTTAAAAGTAGAGACTTGTGCTACACCATAATGAACATTGTTGTTTGTTTGTTTCTCTCCTTTAAAGTGGAATACTATTCAAGATGGTCAGAGCTTGGGCTAGTATCACTTAATGCCAAGACGCAGAAGGAAGTCTTTGGAAACTTATCTGAGATCTTAAAACAGGTCTTTTTTTTTTGTTTTAATATTTGGTTCTTCAATACAACCTGAGAATCTTTTAGCTATTCCAAGATTTTCTCATTATAGTTATTGGTGTCTTTCTTATTGTTTCAGTTTTATTTATTCACTTATTTTTTAAATTTTTCCTTAAAACCAAAGGAAATTTAAATAGTAGAACTTACATTTGACAAAAGTTTATTACATTTCAATTTAAGTATGTTATGATTTTTATCCTCGAGTAAGTTGGTGTCTACGTTAGTGGAGGAGGGAGGTTCAAAAACAATAAATGTTGTAAGAGTTGAGAGTTCAACTCAGGTTATATTATATGATATAAAATAACACCTATGTGAAGAATGGGATGTAAAACTTTTTAAAAAGTAAAATGTAGAAAACTTAAAGAAATTGAGGCATTGGCTGGGTGTGGTGGCTCATACTCGCAATCCCAGCACTTTGGGAGGCTGAGGCAGGCGGATCATGAGGTCCAGAGATCGAGACCATACTGGCTAATGCGGTGAAACCCCGTCTCTACTAAAAATACAAAAAAAATTAGCTGGGCGTGTGGAGGGCGCCTGTAGTCCCAGCTACTCTGGAGGCTGAGGCAGGAGAATGGCGTGAACCCGGGAGGCGGAGCTTGCAGTGAGCGGAGATCGCACCACTGCACTCCAGCCTGGGCAACAGAGCAAGACTCTGTCTCAAAAAAAGAAAAAAGAAATTGAGGCATAATTAGAAAACAAATGATATTTTTAAAATTTATTGATAAAATGTATGTATAATTTTCTCCAGCATCATTCACTTGTCCAGAGAAAACTGCAGGATTTTTAATCAATCATATTAAAATAAAATTATGAGTAAAAAACCATGAGTATGCAGGTAAGGACACGATCAATGCTATGGAGGTATAAGGTCAGTTATGATGTGGATTGCAAGTGAGAAGACTAAATGTAAGGTCATTGTTTACATGAATCTTTACTCACCTGTATAGCATGTAAAACAGATGTGCTTAAAGTGCCAAAAAATAATTTACATAATTGTATGTGGATAAAATTAGATAACAAGATGTACTTAAGCATTATAATTATATAAAGCAAAATTAGTATAAAAATTTTTCTTTTTTTGAGACAGAGTCTTGCTCTGTTGCCCAGGCTGTAGTGCAATGGCACGATCTGGTCTCAATGCAACCTCTGCCTTCCAGGTTCAAGTGATTCTCCTCCCTCAGCCTCCTCAGTAGTTAGGACTACAAGCACACCCCACCATGCCAGGCTTATTTTTGTACTTTAAGTAGAGACGGGGTTGCACCGTGTTGCCCAGGCTGTCCTCAAACTCCTGACCTCAAGTCTTCAAGTGAGCCACCTGCCTCAGCCTCCCAAAGTGCCAGGATTGCAGGTGTGAGCTACCACGTCTGGCCATATTAGTATACCAATTTTAAAGCCCATTCCTCCTATTTAGTATGGAATAAAGGCAAAAAAACCAAACCAAACCAAAACAAAAAAACGATTCAGAAGTTCTTACAATAAAATCTGTAACTATTCAATGCTTGTTTTATATGTTAATTTTAGCAAAAGACAAATACAGTTAGAAGCCTCTATAATATTTAAAGTCTGCAGGATATTTTAACTTAAAATGTAAGATCTATTTATTGTGAAATCAGAAAAACAATAAAGGTTGCATTGGTAATCATTGCAAGATTGATAAAGAAACATGTAAGTACATAATTCTTCTCACACATAACATATTCCACACTGTACCCTATATGGGAAAACAATTAATAGAATATGGGACGTCTTGTGTTACTGTCTCTGTGTACGTATAGATAGAGAGAGAGAGAGAGAGAGACTGAAGACAACTTTACATCGGTATGGGGGCCTTGGAATGAAGATCTAACTCTTTATAACCTATTATCAGCTATTACAGAAGGAATCAACATACTTAAATATCTACAAATACAATACAAAAGTATTACTTTTGATTAAAAAATAATTTTTATTTTCATTATGTACTACATAAATGTACTTTGTATTTAAACTCTGGAAAACAAAAATGTTTAATGATTTCAAAATGTGGCCCAAATGCAGAAGCTATAGGTAAATCATTAATATTACTGTGTAAACAAATTGAAAATTCATCTGTGAAATAAAAACAAAAATTGCAGATAAATATGTGAGAACAAATAGTGTATATAGTTATTCTAATACTCAATAAGAAAAGACTGACAACTCAGTTTTTAAAAAGTAGATAAAAGCTATGAAGAGAAATTTTACAACAAATGTAAAATAAATTAAAAAATAAGCATCTGAAAATATGCTGAATTAATTGGTAATTAAAAATATGAAAAAACAAAACACTGTAGCAGTATGGCAAGAATTAGAGACAGACTTGCGTATGTTCTTTAAGGGAGTATAATTAAAGCAATATTTTGAAGGGCAATTTGACATGGATTAATTCTTACAGTGCACATTTTCTGCTTAATTTATTATAAGAATATTATTACAAAAGCATTCTCATTTGAAAGTGTGGAGATGTTCATTGCAGCACTGCATATAATACTAAAGTATCTGAAAGCAAATTAATTGTCCATCAATAGGACACACTTTACATTAAGAATGCAATATTAATGGAAGGGAATATTTATTGGTATTACCCTAAATACAGAATAAGATCAATCTAAAGGTTATGATGTGCTTGGAGTTCCAAGGTATTATTGTTTTTACATTCAAAAGAGGAATGAGGTAGTAATTACTTACACCTCCATTAATGTCATTACCACATTTATTTTCTTTTATTCAGTTTTATTGAGGTATAATTGACAAATAAAAATTGTATGATATATTCCAAGTGTACAACGTGATGTTTTGATATATGTATACATTGTGAAATGACTACTGCAATGAAGGTAATTAACGTAACCATTGCCTCACACAGTTACCTGTGTGTGTGTCTGTGCAGTGAGATCTACTCTCTAGCAAGAGAGTAATTTTCACAATAAAAATGAAAGTATTCTGTTCTCCTTTTTTGACAAAAGTAAGACTTTGCATTGTATTTGTAGATATCAGAATATATTGATTCTTTCTGTAATAGCTATACAATTTGATTATGAAAGAGTTAGGGCCAGGCACAGTGGCTCACGCTTGTAATCCCAGCATTTTGGGAGGCCGAGGCAGGTGGATCACCTGAGGTCTGGAGTTCAAGACCCGCCTGACCAACATGGAGAAATCCCGTCTCTACTAAAAATACAAAATTAGTTATGTGTGGTAGCACATGCCTGTAATCCCAGCTACTCAGGAGGCTGAGGCAGGAGAATTGCTTGAACCCGGGAGGTGGAGGTTGTGTTGAACCAAGATCATGTGATTGCACTCCAGCCTGGGCAACAAGCGTGAAACTCCAAAAAAAAAGAAAGAAAGAGTAAGAAAGAGTTAGTTCTTCATTCCAAGGCCCCCATACCAAGTTATAAAATTTGATTATAAAAATGTTAGATGTTTATTTCAAGGCCCCCCAATAAAATGTCTTTAAGCATTCAATTAATTAATCTTTTAATTAATTAAGATCAATTAATCTTTTGGTATATTTATTTTTGTCACATTTCAACAGAATCACACAAATATATACACACAAAGATTTTCGTTGTTGCTTTGTTGTGGTTTTGCTTTGTTTTGCTTTTCTCCAAGACGGAGTCTTGCTCTGTCATCCAGGCTAGAGTGCAGTGGCGCGATCTCAGCTCACTGCAATCTCCACCTCCCGGGTTCAAGCAATTCTCCTGCCTCAGCCTCCTGAGTAGCTGGGATTCATTACAGGCACCCGCACCATGCCTGGCTGATTTTTGTAATTTTAGTAGACAGGGGGTTTCACCATGTTGTCGAGGCTGGTCTCGAACTCCTGACCTCGTGATCTGCCTGCCTCAGCCTCCCAAAGTGCTAGGATTACAGGTGTGAGCCACCACGCCCAGCCAGCTTTGCTGTGTTTTGTTTTGTTTTGTTCTTGTCATTATTACTCCTTGGTTGCCATACTATGAACTATAGTCACCACACTGTACATGAGATCTTCAGAACTTATTCATCTTGTATGGGTAAGTTTGTACATTTGACCTACATCTTCCAATTTTCTCCACTCCTCTACTCCTGATAATCACCCTTCTCCTCTTAGTTTCTGTGAGTTTAGCTTTTTTAGATTTCACATGTAAGTGAGATAATACAGGGTTTGTCTTTCTATATGACTTATTTCACAGAGCATAATGTCCTCCAGGATCATCCATGTTATTATCACAAATGGTAGGATTTTCTTTTTTTTTAAGGCTGAATACTATCCATTGTGTGTGTACGTGTCTGTGTGTGTGTGTGTATTATATTTTCTTTATCCATGTATCCATCAATGAACACAGAAATGGAAGTGTCAGTACCCTAGTTAAAATAATGGTATGCTGTAATACCTGAATATTTGACTTACTGAAAAAAGGCAGGGTATTTATTTTATTTTTAAAACCCATTTTTAGACATATTTGGTTTTGGTGAAATGAGCAAAGTGGCATTGAGGAAAAAAATATATATATATACACTTTTCATTCTCACTGCATTGATGCTATCAACTAATCTTTTGGCATATTTCTCTGTGGCACATTTCAACAGAATCATACAAATATGTACACACAAAGTTTTTTTGTTGTTGCTTTGTTGTGTTCTGTTTTGTTCTTGTCATTGTTACTTCTTGGTTGCCATATTCCTAAATCTGCAATATTATAAGTGATGATAGGACTTTCCATTAAGTAATAGACTTGGATATTTAGCTCTGGTTTCCTATGGTTTGATCCTAATGTCAATAAGACATTATTTATTTAAGTAAAACATGTCTACATTTTAAATTAGAGATACATTTCAGTAAATGGGGATTTTACTTGTCTAAAATGGTAATGTCAGAAGAAACTTGTTCTTGATTTGAATTCATCTAATAGGATAAACTCCTTTGTCATATAGTGAGAGTTGTCAGAATTTAAGATCATAGCCAGTCTCAAAATGATCATTCTCAAAATGACTGCGTAGTTGTCAATATTCTTCTGCATTTTAAATTTGGAGAGAACCACATTATTTTGAGTAATAGTGTAATCAATTTGAAATAGGCAGAAGACATGGATAATTTAATCATTGTATCCAAAATAAACTAAAGGACAAAGGACGATAAGAGACAAAGTGCTCATGCAAAATTACTGTAATACTTGTTTAATATATGGTCCATGATGGTTAAATCTATGAATACATGAAGCATGAAGGAAAAGAATTATCAGGGTAAGCAATTTGCTAATTTGCATCATAAAACTACAAAAATGAAAGTTCTAATTTCCCAGTAATTTCTAAAATGTGTGAGGTCCAATAAGTCTTTTTAATTAAATTTGTCAAAATTCAATAAATCTGGAAATTTAATGTCTAATGTGTGTTTTTAATGCAATGTTGGACCTAAATTACTATAAATAATGAAGCAGAATGAACCAGTCTTACATTATTTCATTATCTTACAGCATTCTTTTATGCAACATCTTTTTTTGTGGTAACATTATATAACCTCAGACATTATAGATAATGGTTGCAGAGTATATGCTAGGAAATATTGACATAGCTTAAAGAGTTTTGCTTCAAATTTTATTATAGGAAAAACAATTGTCCAGAAACCATCTTAATGATAGTTTTATTAGTTTTGAAAATTTTGAATATAATAGTGGTTATTAATTGTTTGTTGTCATAAAGCTAAAAATCAGGTTTCAGTTACGATTACCAGGTAAAATAGAGCTAAATGAGTATATGTGTGCACATCTGTGTGGATGTTTGTGCATGTGGATGCTATTTAACTTGACTTTCTAGATTTTCTATTCATTTTTGTTTATTTGTTTGTTTGTTTTGGAGACAGAATCTCACTCTGTCACGCAGGCTGGAGGGCAGTGGCGCAATCTCAGCTCACTGCAACCTCCACATCCAGGGTTCAGCTGATATCTCCTGCCTCAGCCTCCCGAGTAGCTGGGGTTACAGGCACCCACCACTATACCCAGCTAATTTTTGTATTTTTAGTAGAGACAGGGTTTCACCGTGTTAGCCGGGATGGTCTCGATCTCCTGACCAAGTGATCCACCTGCCTCGGCCTCCCAGAGTGCTGGGATTACAGGCATTAGCCACCACTCCCAGCCTCCCCTCCATAGTTTTAAATTGTACACTTCTCAATCTCCACTTACCATCTCCTCCTTTTAATACCTCAACTTTATTAATCTTTTGACTTCTGCTAAGTTCTTCAATCCATTTTATCCTATTATTTTCACTGTTTATTATCCCATGATGAGTATTCATACTTTCCATTCCATGGTAAATCATATTATTACATATACATTAATCCCTTTGCTTCATTTTAGTTCTTCATACGTGTGTAGTAAAACCACTGTCTTTTTAAAATCCATTTTAAAAACGGGCATGTATGACTTTGTCCATGGCTATTGCAATAGAAAAGAGTCCGTAGCTGGGTCTGAGTGCAACGAAAGGGTCTTGGAGTGTTTATGAGTGGAGTTGGGAGGCAGAGGTCATGGAGAACCTGTGTTTGCTAAAGGGCCTCACCCAAAGGAAAAGGGGACTTTCTCAACTCTTCAGGAAAAGAAGTAGTTTACAACTTGGAGCAAGGTGTCCACTTAAGTTAGGTTCTCGTCCTCTCACAGAGGCTGGGAGACAGGGACATTATCTTCCTTGAGAATGCTTTGGGCTTTCGAAATAATGCCTCCCACGTCCTTGAGAAAAACATTTCTGGGCTGTAAAACTGGCAAGAAGCTTTTAAAAAAAAATTTTAACGTATTAAGTTGACAGAGAAAGAATTTACAAATTTTCGAAAGCGAATTCTCTGTGAAAAGAGAAGTTAGAGCCTGGAGTCAGGAGATGCATTTCTTGGGTTTAGAATGTGTAAGGCAAAACTTAAAGCTTTCTTGGTCACTTCCTGGCTACTATTTTCTCTTCAGCAGCATCATCTCTAAATGATGAGGTGTGCCAGGCATCCCTTGGCTTGTGGCAACATAACGACAATTTCTGCCTCTGTCTTCCTTCCGTGTCTGTCTTTACGTGGCATTTTCTCTCTCTTTTATTTATTATAATTGCCTCTATGCTTTTTCCAGTGTCATGCATTTAAACTCATTTGCCTGGCAGGTAACAAACAACTCTCCACAAGGGTGCCCGTTTTGATCAATAGGAATTTTATTACTTAGTGAAAGTAGTAAATTCTAAATTCTAACAGTTCTGAAATGCATATCTTTAACTGGGATATTTGAGTCACCAGCTCTAATTTTGTAGCCTCAAAATCTCTGTGTTAATGTCTATGAAAGGATGTGCCTCAGTGTTGGTAAAGCTAAGATATTCTTGAATAAATTTTCTGTTCCTTTTTCTTTTTAAAAAAGTTAAATAAAATATTACCTAACATGTAATCCTTAAGCTCCAAACCCCATTAAAATTTTACTGTATATTTTAAGAAAAGATTGCCATTGAATTGTCTTTTTTTCTAACTAACATAAAAAACTTTTGGATAATAATTATTATATTCATTCAATATCAATAACATGGATAGCAAGCTCCTTTGTCAGCTTTGAATATAAAAGCAATGACATTCTTAATTACATAAAGTTTCTTTCTTTAAATAAAATTTTTATTAAAAATATTCTCTTTACAAATTTCAGATTCTTGTGTTTGGCTCTAATAAATGTTTTTGTGCTTAATTATACTCTTTATATGTTAGCTTATGATACTTGTTGATTTATATAAAAGCATACCTGGCTCAGGAATCTGAAAAATAATTAGATGATTACATTAAAATGGTTCCTCATGCCATGGAAATAAAGAGGCCCAAATAGTTTTATAGTAATCTACATGCTTGCAGTTATTATGCAGTATAGGTTTCCTACAATGCAATGAGAGCTGAAGAATGTCTATAACCAGCTTATTTACTAATAAAGCATTCAATACTGCATTTATAAATCATTGATTGATTCAACAGTGGAATGGTGAGGCCATTTTTCAAAATGTCTATGATATCATCACTTGAAACTTAAAACTCTTTCTTCACTTTTTAATTTAACTTAATTTGTTGTTTTGGTTTTGATTTTTGAACATTTTCAGTGCCCAGTATTGTGCTAGGTGTGGATGATTCAACAGCAATTAAGGCAAAATTTCAAAATTAAGTAGTTTATTTTTACTTGAAGCTAATTAACTTCATTTTAGTGATAATTCATTTTAGCAGTTTTAAGAGAACTGACATGTAAATATATATTTATGTGTCTTTATATGTGCATATTGGTGAGGGTGGGTGTTATAGTTTATTTATTATCTATCTATTTATCTAGCTAGCTAGCTCTATCTTATCTCTATGAAGTCCACTTCCTCTGTTCTGAAAAGTATTCAGCAGGTATCAATAAACAGAAAGAAAGCCAGTTAGCAACACAAAGTATTTTAACTTTCACAGGGGGCATAATAGTTTAACAGGCTCTTGAAATTCCCTGGGTGTTAAGACATCTGTTAGGGCTGAATGCCAGTGGTTTGCGAAGCTCTCAGAAGCAATAGGGAATACAAATCAAAACTGTTCAAAGGATGTTTTCCTGTCTGCCATTTACCAGGAGTTTTACAGAATTCTGTGGCTATTAATCTGATATGAAATGGGAAATTAGCAGTTGCTTTCTAACCCACATCTGGTGGTAAGTGAGGCCACAGTGCCGTCCAGATGCCATTCATTGCTGCATATTTTCTGCTCCCCATTTTGGCTGACATCTGTAACTACTTCAATATGGCACTCAATATGGCACAGCATATACAGAGAGAGAGAGAGAACTGCAGCCTTGATGAATGAAATGAATAAGAACAGTCTATTTTCAGTGAAATAAATAAACAGTTCCCATGAAATATGTGTCCTCCCTCCCCCTAGTCTGCTCCTTTTTTGGCTAAATATGCTTAGTTGTTCCTTAACAAAATGAATTGGTATTTTAGCCTTCATTTTTGATATTCCATGAAGAATCTATTGAAATTAGCTTATTCTAAAGTTCGGATGACCAATACTGGCTTCAGCAATTTTGCTGAATATTAGCCAATTCCTAAAACAGCAATTTTCTTGTCTTTTTAAATTTTATTGTTAACTTCTTCAGCAGTTCAGTTCCAATTTGTATTTGCCTTTTGAATGCAAGCATACATTTTGCTAAAGGCTTTTTCGATTTCTTCTTAGGTAATGACTTATCCCAACTCTGTAGAGTACATTACCTTCTAATATTCAACTCATATGTCTTGCTTCTCATTTCGCAAAGCATGCCCTTCGGTGTATATAAACAGTTTATTTTCCATTTCTTTAAAATATGTACAAAATTAATGTTCTGTTTATTGTGATTTTTTTCACAAGACACCCTGAACATATTCCCATTTACTTTAGTTCCTTCTCTATAATACTTACTATATTATATTTGAGCAGGAAACATTTTTGGAATAATTAAATTTCTCATTACATCTTCCCACATTTATCATTAATCCAAAATAAAACAATAAAAATTGAAAATATTTTAAGTGCTACAATGCTAGAACTTACTGTATTCCACCATTTTTTTCTATTTAACATAGTAAGTTTATGAAAATTACATTATAGGTCTTTTTTTATCTATATGCCTGGTTTATACATATTTTAGTTCCAACATACCCTCTTAATTCGTAGGATGAAATGTTAGGAGGACAGACGTAATCATTGGTAATCCAACCACTCAAGGAAACATATTATCAAAACCTTGCCGAAACACAGATTCAAAATCAATTTGTATTATTTGAAAATAAACACAAGGGAATTTACTTCATAAAAATATAAAATGTTGAGGATATTGGGAAAAATTCATTTATTTGAAGTTAAAAAAATCTTTAAAAGTCCCAGGTTTCCGCCTAAAACCTATTTTTAGTTATTTCCTATAAAAATTCCATTTTTGTTTTTGCTAGGCCACAGCTCTGGCTCAGTAAGGACACTACTGTTATTTTTCTGCATTTCTGACCCCAGTGAGTAGCACTGTCACTTCCAAATAATTCTCAAAGTTGAAATGGTCCCTCAGAACTTCCACTTCCACTTAGGATGTAGAAAGCAGCAATAAATGTTGTTGTCATACTATAAAACCTTACAGATAATTTCGTATTTCATGATAAAGGATTGTAGGCTTGTCCAATATGCTCAAGAATAAGGCAAAAACATTGTATTCCTTACTGGAAGGCATATAGATTTAAAAGAAAAAATGGTTTTATTCGCAGATGGCATGATTGCTTATATAGAAAATTCTGAAGAATTTCCCTAAATCCCTAATAGAATTAATAAGTGAATTTAGCATAGTTCAAGAATATGACTCAATATTGAAAATTAAATTGTATATCTTTTTTTGTTTGTTTGTTTGAGACTGTGTCTCGTTCTGTGGCCCAGGCTGGAGTGCAGTGGCTTAATCTTAGCTTACTGCAAACTCTGCTTCCTGGTTCAAGTTATTTTCCTGCCTCAGTCTCTCAAGAAGTTAGGATTACAGGCGCCCCCCCAACACGCCCGACTAATTTTTGTATTTTTAGTCAAAAATACAAAGGTCATTGGCCACAGTGGTCTCAAACTTCTGATCACAAGTGATCTGCCCGCCTCAGCCTCCTAAAGTGATGGGATGACAGGCGTGAGCCACTGTGCCCAGCTGAAAATTAAATTGTATTTCTATTTTTGAGCAGTAAAAATTTGGAAAATGCAATAAGAAATATACACACATACACATATATATAATTAAAATATCATCAATAAAATGCAATACTTAGAAATGATTGTAACAAAATATTTACACAACTTGTATGCTGAAACCTAAAAATTTATTATGGAAAAAATTAAAGAAGCCCTAAGGAAATAGAGAGATATATCAAGCACATAGATTAGAAGACACAATATTGTTAAGACGTCAGTTGATCTATAGATTGAATGCAATCTTAATCAAAGTTTTAGCTTTTTTATTTTTAGAAACCTACAGTCTGATTATAAAATATACATGGAAAAACAGAAAACCTAGAATTGTCATCAATAGAATTTAGAAAATGAGGAAAAAAATTGGAAGATTTGTACTACCTGATATAAAAACTTACTGTAAAATTTACACAAATAAAACATTGTGGTATTGGCAAAAGGATGAATATATAGATCAGTTGAAGAGAAAATCAAGATACACCTCTACATATTTCGGGACAACCAAATGTCAAAAAAAATGAACTAACACAATTAAATATTCTTTTAAACAAATGGTACTTAATCAATTGCATATCTATATTAAAAAACCCTCAAACCAAGACTGCTGCAATATAAAAAATAGTGTGTGGCCGGGCAGAGTGGATTACACCTGTAATCTCAGCACTTTGGGAGGCTGAGGTGGGTGGATTACCTGAGGTCAGGAGTTCGAGACCAGCCTGGCCAACATTGTGAAACCTGGTCTCTACTAAAAATACAAAAATTAGCCGAGTGTGTTAGCGGGAGCCTGTAATTCTAGCTACTTGGGAGGCTGAGGCAAGAGAATCGCTAGAACTCAGGAGGCAGAAGTTGCAGTGAGCTGAGATTGCACCATGGCACTCCACCCTGGGCAACAGAGTGAAACTATCTCCAAAAAAGAAAAAAGAAAAAAAAATATATCTATATATTTGAGACTGTCTCAAAAAAATATATATATATAATGTGTGCAAGAGCTCATAACAGTACATATAATAACTAAACTATGAAACTGTTGGAAAAACTAGAGGAAAACCTATGAGATGTGTGATTATATAAAAAGAACTTAGTACCCAAAAAAATGGTGTACGGAAGGCTTAGTACACCAACTAATGACTGATGTTATTAGTACTATTTTTTTCTAGAGTGAAGCTAGAGGAGCTGCTTGTGCAATTAAAATTTTTAATAAACATGCTTTCTTTATCAAATATACTATGAAACACATTGTTAAAAATCCAAATTTTCTACAGGGGCACATTAACTCCCATCTCAAATTGCTAAGATAAAAACAACTGCACAAAGATAAGCTATTTTTTTAAAAAGGCATATGTATTTAGTGGTCCGTTAGTGCATATGTGTGGGGAAATAGCGGTGCTGAAAACTGCAATAAATATAAGCACTCAAGTGCCTTGTTTTAAAAATTATCTCTTTGGAAGAAATTTCTGTTCTTTAAAAAAAGGCTCTGTATAATTATAAATTCAATTTTGTGCAAGTTGCTGTAATTTTAATTCAATATTCAATTCCACCTGACAACCTACAATTATAAATTAACTCTCATGGCTTATGTATGGCCTGAGATACTAACCACTAAGATTTATAGGGAAAAGGGCCCACAGTATGGTGGTTTGGTATGCAATCTACCATATATTTGTATGCCCATTTTAATTCTTAATAACATAGGGCTGCTGAAATTTTGGCAATTTCTATTTCCATATATTTTCTATAATGGTTTGTCAAATGGGAAACATAAAGTTAAAAATGACATTTAAATTACTACGGAAGACATGAGACTTGGAAATTCTGTTCTTGTGTACATTTAGTGACATATTTGTGACATATTAAATTTGTTTTTAATGTTCTCCAACATGAATATTCTTCTGTTATTCTGCACAGTGATATGAGGATGTATTCATAAGACATAAGTTAAAAATTTAACTTAAGACATGCTATATAAAAAGTGTTTTCAGTTTAGTGATGCTAAATGTTCATCTAACAAATAAAAATGTCACAGTGACTTGGGCAGTGGTGAATAGTTGCTTAGCTCAGTCGATATATTCCAGTTAGATTTCAAATGAGGTGGCTAAAACCTTACTATTTTTAACTAGATTGTACAAAGGGATATGGTAGAGAAATGAGGTGAATTGACACACACAAAAAATGCTATTATGGAATAAAAGTACAAATGGAGACCCATATACAATATATATACATATTTTTAAATTATAAATCAAGATACAAATTGTTAATTAAAATATATCCTGTTGTCCTACCATATCAAATATATTGTAAAGGGGAAAAGTTTTTTTAAAGGATATATGTACAGCTATAGCTTTTCTATAAGTGAAAGTATGCAAAATATCAAAGATGACTGAATTTAATTATTACTGCAAATATCTGTATATTCCATTGATTGGAAGGCAATATTTAGTTAGAAAATTTAAAAAAAAAGTAATTATTTTAAAAATATTTGTTCTATAAAGATTTTGTCTTACTCAAGAAGAAAATGCATTTGTTAAAAATCAAGATTTTTATATAATTTTTATTTTATTGGCAGTAATAATTGTTGGGAGACAACTTGTTATGGGTCTGTCATGTTTCTGCATGTTTTTGTAAGCAGAATCACTGATTGCCCTTAGTTTCAGAATTTTTTCCAAGAATGTTTGTTTATTGAACAGCCTCAGAAGATAGTGTTGCTCACTGTCATTATTAATAATTTGTGTTTGCTGGGTTTGGAGTTCTTTTCCTCTAAGGCAATACACTGTTCTATTTGAGTTGCCTTATGGGAAGTGGGGGTCGGGGAATTACCACAAAAATGCTGGCATTTTAGCTATCACCATTGCTATGAGTTATAAAATGTCTTGGCCTGTGATCTAGAAGTCTTCAAACAAATTAGCTGGTAAATAGCATATAATCTCTCAGCCTTGAGAGGCGTGGGGCAATGATCTAAAGATTAAATAGTAACATGTAAAATATATTCTAAATTCTTGAATAATATAAAATGTAAATGTATTAGGCTTCACTTTAAAATAATTATTATGATGTGATAATCTATATATCTATATCTGTATCTATCTATATCTATATATATAATATATATATATATATATATATTTTTTTTGAGACAGAGTTTTACTCTTTTTGCCCGGATTGGAGTGCAATGGCGTGATCTCGGCTCACTGCAACCTCCACCTCCCAGGTTCAAGTGATTCTCCTGCCTTAGCCTCCGGAGTAGCTGGGATTACAGGCATGCGCCACCACCCTGGCTAATTTTGTATTTTTAGTAGAGACAGGGTTTCTCCATGTTGGTTAGGCTGGTCTTGAGCTCCCTACCTCAGGTGATCTGCCCACCTCGGCCTCCCAAAGTGCTGGGATTACAGGCATGAGCCACCACACCCGGCCGGTTAATCAGTATTTGTTATATAATACATAATTATTGGTAATCATTTAAAGTATGAAATAATATAGTAAACATATTATGTAATAACTACATTATCAAACATGTAAACTAAAGTAAATATAAAAATCAAAAATTAAAATCTTCAATTATTTCCATATTGGCAAATATCAGCTTCCCCAAATATCTTAAGTATCTAATAAAGTTCAAATAAAAAATTTAATAAAGATTAGTTATAATATTCTATATCATTCTAAGTAACATTTTTTGAAAACTATAAATCTTTATAAAAGTTTGTATAAAAACAATTTTTTTACATTTTTATGTTTCCATATCCATCTAGTGGCCAATATGAAAACTATGTCAGACTTTATGCCAGTCATGTTTAGGACACATACGTATAAATTTAAGCATAATATTTGATTAATCAACAAAATATTTATCTTTGCTTGAGGAAAAGAGGACACAAATAAGCAGTATAGAGCCCCTCTGAAATAGTCTTCCTCACCAAAATTCATTGTTCAAGAAAGTTTAGTGTTACGATTGAAAGAAAGATGTGGATCTATTTTCCCTTTCTCCTAATTCAGCTCCTGTGACAGCATCTGGGCTTTCCTTCAGGGTAAACTATAAAACCTGAAAATGGGCTTCCTAGGTTCAACTTTTCATGTCCTTCAAAGAATTAAAAATATTAATAAAAAAAGGATGTCAATGTACTTCTGTTCTAATGAAAACAAGCATGTAAGTATGACTTACCATGTCTTCCTACTTAATTTATATTAGGGAAAGGGCTTATAGAGAAGAGAGAAATGACCAACCTGTATTGTGATCTTAGCTATATGCAGAACAATTTTACAACAGCTGCAGACACTATTCTTCTATATCTTTCTCTGAATCAGCTTATTTAGAGAAATGTTTGGTTTAATTATTATTAAATGCATGAATTCCTGGTCCCTTGCCTTAATTTGGAAGAATTCTACAAGGCCATCTTGGCTCCAATATTTTGTGGAATTGAGTAAGACCTTCATTATGACTACACTGCAGTCAATGCCTCTCTCTGATCATTTTTTTCTTTTATTGTCTCATTGTAGTTGATTCCAAGAGCACTCCCCAATTATACCTTGCAGGCAGATATCAGTCTCAGAGTCTGTTCCATAGAAAACCCTGCCTAAGAGAGTTAATGCCTGAAACAATCCAAGGAAACAGACTGTAAAATAGAGTTTGGGTGCTGAGTCATCTACTGGGGAGCTAAGACTAATTATCCCATCATTGGTGGTAGGTGTCCCACTGTCCTTGACATACCATGTGCTACAATTTGTTAAGCTATTTTTTTCCTTTTTTTTTTTCCCTAGTGGTGAAGTTAGATGAGACACCAATGAAAGTGAATGTATTAATGGGTGATGGGAGATGGGTGATGGTTGAACCTAGAGAGGTTAAAGTGCAGGGGTAATGGCAAAGATAATAAACATGAATGCCTTGGAGAAAAGCAATAAAATGATGATGATTAGTTGATCGAATGAGAGCCAACTGTAAAAGTCAGAGGGTCTCTTTTGCAGTATCTAAAAAGACTCATTTACTGCAGCAGGTGGGGCAGAAAGTGCTGATGATAAAGCCTAGCACTTAATTTTAAGAGTAGTAGAGTACTAAAGAAGTTTGGATTCTCTTCCTTAGCTAGTCTTCTATACAGACAAAAGGCTTTAATTGGAGAAAAGTGGGATCCTGAGACTTGGGAGGGCAATGTTTGGATAACTCCACTTGAAAAACCATGCGTTAGGAAGAGGCAATACATACCCAAGTAGGCAGAATGACTTCACCAACTAATGTTGGCCAGCCCAATGCTGGTATGATGGGCAGTTATAATGTATCCATAACACAGGTGTGGAGGATATGGGGTGTGAGTTGGCCCAACACCGCATGCTCTACTCATATAGACTGACCCTATATGAATTACTGCTTCTGTTGGAAGTACAACCTGCCAGTATGAGGCCCATGCTATATCCTAGTACAGCATCACCACTTGAAGAGATCTAATGGCAACAACTTGGTCACAATTGATTATGTCGTCCTTCTTGCATTCTACAAGGGGAGTGATACATCTTGACTTAAAATGACATATATTGGGATATGGCTTTGCTTTTTCTTCTGACATTTCCATATTATCTCACATTGCCCCATGCAGAAGCTGCCATCACCAAAAAGTAATTAAATAGACTTTTGAAGCTACATCTTTAGTGCCAGCTTGGAGACAGTGCCCCAAGGATGTAGTGCCATTCTTCAGAATGCACTATAAGCTATATGTCAAATAAGGTTATATAGCACCACATCTTCAATAGATGAAAAGCATAAATTTAGGAACCAAAAGGAAGAAAGAGTAGCCTGCTATATGTCTCCCACTTGACTTCAGGTGATTTGTGATTTCCTTTCTCATAAGTTTGGACTTTAAAAGTTTGACGTCTTGGTTTCCAGAGAGAAATGGTCCTGTGTAATAGGATACAGTAAAAATAAAATTAAACTTCAAGCTATGGGTGCCATTGAATAACTTTGTGTTCCTTAGGTGAAAAGATCAGTTAGCAAGGAAAGGAGTCATGATCCTGGTAGTGCAATCGACCATGCTAATTTGCAGAGTGTAGGGTGTTGAAAATGGGGGAAAATTTTTTTACTTAACATAATGTCCCCCAGGTTAATCCATGTTGTTGCATGTCAAGATTTCCTCCTTTTTAAAAGCTGACTAGTGTTCCATTATATGTATATACCACATTTTCTTATCCATGTAGCCACTGATGAATATTTAATTGTTTCCATGTCTTGCTATTGTGATCGATGCTTTAATGAGCATAGATGTACAAATATCTCTTTGAGATTGGGATTTCGGGATCATATGACATTTATATTTTTTAATTTTTTGAGGAACTACCATACTGTTTTCCATAGTAGCTTCGTTATACTGAGGGAAATAAGCCAGTCACAGAAGGATGAATACTGCATGATTTCACTAACGTGAGATATCTGAAATAGCCAAACATACAGAAGCAGAGAATAGAATGGTGGTTGCCAGATACTGAGGAGAGGAGGAAGGAGGGAGTTGCTATGCAACAAGTATAAAGTTTCGGTTGTTCAAGATAATTAAGTTCAAGATATTTGCCATACCTTGTGCCTCTATATAACAATACCACATTGCACACATACAAATTTGTAAAAAGGCAGAACTCATGAAATATATTATTACTACAATAAAAAAATACAGGCAAAGAGTAAAATAGAAAACAACAATGAGGGTAGAGGGGAATATCTTCGGCATTTAGATGACTTACAGAGGTGCTCTTGGTATTACTTGGTTCAGTTTTGATAATAAATGGATGTGTGTAGCATTCATAGACTGAGAAAGTCATGATGATCAGAGATTCAGATCCCCCAAGGCTGATGGTCTGATTCTCCCCACCAGTCAAACCCCTTAGATGGTGACAGAAGTCTGGAAAGCTTTATAGAAGAAAGAGAAAATGAGCATCATTGGCAGCCTCTAGTATGTTTCCACTAACTTCCCTCATATGTTTCCCAGGAAAAGAGAGCAACAATTCTGCAGCTCTTCCTAGAAGTACTCATATAAAGAATACAGAATAAAGTAGTACAAAGCATGAACTATTATATAAGGCAAGCCACGGCCTATTATTCAGGTCCCTTCCTGAAGACTTAGGCAGTACTTCCTCCAGCTGCTGGGAGTATTGGCAGCTGAGGACTCAGCTGAGATAATGTTGGGGAATTATCTTTGGCTAAAGAGAGTCTCCTTATTCAAGTTTACCTTATCTTCTTGGAACAGTCCACATTCAGAGACTGGATACTTTTCCTTCAGGCAGGGCCATTTTGAAGGGCCATGTTAATTCCGGAGCTCTCTGTGGGACTGACTGATGAAGCTTCTGTTGTGGGACTGGCTGATGAAGCCTCCGTGGTCACTGAATTACAGTTCAGATCCACTCTCTGAGCAATCCTACATCCTTCACTCTCCAGTGAACTGCCTGAGTACAAACCTGCCTCTCAGAGTCTGTTTCTAGGGACATTGACTTAAGATAACAAATTGTATATAAGATTAAGTTTGTTCTATTATTTAGTTTTAATTCTGAAGTCTCCTTGTTTATACTCATTGCAGTTAGTTGCTACTATAGTATTTTCCTCCTCAAAGTGCTTTTATGAGGAAAAAGTATCAGACATTTTATCCTTTGTGTTTCAAGGCTGATGCTAAATTATCTGTCATTTATTCTGTATTTCTACTTACATAATTAATGAATAACTTGCCTTTTGGGATTTAGTAGATTTTTTTCTCAATTTTTGTTCAACTGTACAGTGTAAATTTAAGTTGAAATCTCAAATAAAAAACAAAGTGGGTTGTTTCACAGTGGACATTGCTCTATTTATTATGACTTTTCCCTAACCAGAAACAGACTGGATAAAATACACTTGACCTTAAGTGGATGAATAATCACTCTTCTAAGGTGTTTATACTCTTCTAAGGTGTACTATGGATATGAATAAGACAAGGGATCCTTGATGGGTATCTACCAGTTTGAGAGCCTAGTTGCAAGCAAAAGGAAAACAAATCTGCATATATAATCACAAAAAGCATTTGTTAAAAAGGCATTGAGTGCCTCACCAATTGCCACTTGTTTGTGTGTTTGTGTGAGTGTGTATGTGTGAGTGTGTATGTGTATGTAATTTTCTTATTCTCAATCAATTCCTCTAGAATTTTTCTTTTAAGATCCAGAAACATTTTAGCCTTTGTGGACCATATAATCAACCACACTTGCTCAAAACTGCCTTTGTAGCACTGAAGAAATTATAAATAATGTGTAAAAGAAAAAGAAAGAACATGACTCTGTTCCAAGAAAACTTTGATTACGAAGATAGGTAACAGGCCAGATTTGTCGCAAGACCTACTTTACTGACTCCTGCTTAAAACAAACAGTGAATTCATTCAACTTCCCAGAGTCAGATTGGAAAATAAGTCATGATATACAGGGTTAAATAAAACCCATCTGATGATAATTTATTGTTTGTAGGGCATGACTCTCCAGAACCCTTAGATAGGAATTTGGGCAAGATTAAAAATAAAACCAGTTTAGTCCTCATCTCCTTTGTCCACAGATTATTTGCCTATATATATTTATGTTCTGTTCCCTGGAATATTTCCTCATCAAGGGACTTAGTTTTGTTTTTTTTTTTCTGCATATTTTTTGAGAGGTCTGTGGGTTTAAGCAACTCACAGATCCTTAGAATATTCCATTGTTCCCTTGCAATTACCCTTTCCAGTTTTATCTTCAGATTATAGAAACACTGTTGAGGCTTTCTTCCTATGTGACAAACCCTCCTTTCAGTGTATGAACTAGTTGGTGATTTTTAAGCTATGTGTTTCTTAGGACTAATAGAAGCCTCTCTTGTCTTCCCTCCTGTAGTTACTGTTCATTTAACTTTTATATGCACTTCTTTCCTGCCATTGGTGGCTAGGACCCACCTGCATTAGTTTTTGAGGTGTGTGGCATTACCACACCTAGTTAAGGTGATTTTTTTTTTCTTTTTCCACCTTTGTTTCTCCTTTACCTCTGAGGAGATTAGGACAGATTCAAAAGGTATTACAATGATGCCATCTGCCATTTCCTCATCTGTTTTAATAATTACCATACTCTATTGTGTGGTTGATCAAGATGATCTTAATGTTCTTCTCAGCTTGACTCAACTGTAAATAAGCTTCCTTCTGACTATAGGCCACTGACCTCCATTTTCTTAGATCATTTAAGTACTTTATAAAATTTGCAATTATAAATTTTTGATCTATCGCTTCGAGGTATGAGTCTCCTCTTAGACTCTTAGCAGTTTTACAACTCAAGACTGTCTTTCTTAAGGACCTGGGAGCCATCATTTTGAAATGTTATCATTCAAGAAGGATAGAGCCCCTATCTTCCAGTCTCTGTGGGAGGGTGGAAGTCTAACTTTAACAAATAGCAGTTAGCAAATACAGTTGGCCTAATCACACTGACCAATTATAATGTCCCCAGTACTTTTCCACTAGGTCAGACCAGCATCAAATACCTGCCTACATTTTTTCAGTGGAGTTGAGTTCAATCTCTTTCCCCGATTGCAATAGCTTTGACCTCTATTGCAACAGTCCTGAATAAAGTTTTCCTTTCCTGTTTAACTCTGTCCAGTGCGATTTTTCTTCGACATGTTTGGGTATAGACATATATTTTTTGAGACAGAGTTTCACTCTTGTTGCCCAGGCTGGAGTGGAATGGCGCAATCTCAGCTCACCACAATCTCCACCTCCTGGGTTCAAGTAATTCTCCTGCCTCAGCCTCCTGAGTAGCTGGGATTACAGGCATGTGCCACCACACCTGGCTAATTGTGTGTTTTTAGTAGAGATGGGGTTTCTCCATGTTGGTCAGGCTGGTCTCAAACTCCAGACCTCAGAGGATCCACCTCCCTCGGCCCCCAAATGCTGGGATTACAGGCATGAGCCACCACACCCTGCTGTTTGGCTATAATTTACTCAACCATTACCTTATTATTAGAGACACAGTGGCCAAAGTTTTACGTGTATTTGTTTAGTTTTCAGTTTGTTTTGTTTTGTTTTTCTACTTGATATTATAAACTATATTTGAAAATGTATTCTGACAGAAAATTTATTTTCTATGAGATGAAATTAGGAATGCTGAGGCGAGAAGTATGTGCTTTTGAAATTGCAATTGATGTTATCAAATTACTTTTCTACGATTTTCAAAAATTCCCCTTGAGATGCTTGAATGTGATTGCCTCCAATACATTTGATTAATCTTTTCAATATTTTCTCCTTAGATGAATAAAAATATTATCTAGTATTATCCAAACTTACATTTGAATATTCATTAATGATGAGTTAGGTTAAATATAAGAGTTAAAGAAAGAGGAAAGAAACACAAAATGCAGCTCAACAGTTAAAGATAGATTTACTTTAGATAAAACCTGAGAGGGGCTTCTGGCCAATTTCTGTCAGGAGTCCTTTCTCTTATAGACTAAGATTATATATTGGTTTTAGGGTGAAGGGGCTTATCACAACCTTGGAATGTTTATGTGTGGGGGAGAAGTTTATGGCAGGGTTGGAATGTCTCTGGGCAGAGGGGAGGTTACCTTGGGGAAGACATCTTTCCAACCGGAGGGGGGTTATCTCAGGGTTGGCATCTTCCCGGCTGGAATGGGGTTAGCTTGGGGCTAGCATGTCTGTGGTCAGGGAGGAGTTTGGAATGTCTCTGATTGGAGATGTTATTTGTGGTTTATGGTCGTGCTGACCTTAGCTATTAGGCTGATGCCCTTTGGATTTAGGTGATTTTTTATTAAGGTGAACTTTAGAATGAGGGGCTTGTTCAAGATGGCGATGCTCCTGCTCTGTCATTAAACTGTATCTTTTTTTCCCTCTCAATTTCTTATTGGATTTCTATTATCAAATTTTAAAAATTATTCTACATGTTAATAAAGAAAAGTCTGTCATTTATACTGCAAAAATATTCCCCACGTCTCTTGATATATACATGTATTTTGTTCCTTTGTCTTATTTTTTAATTGCATTAAGTCAAGCCATTATTGGTTTTTTGTCATAGCTTCCTGATTAACACTTAACTTTTTGCTGTTGTATAGCCTAGGAAAGGGAGAGCATCCCTTCATGATGAATAGGAATTTTTTCTTCCACATTCTACATTTCTGAAAATATAATTAACAAAAGCAAGGGCAAACTCACAACTAAAAGAAAACCTATAGTTATGGGAAAATATAAATTTAGAATGCATTTTCAATACTTTTGCTATACTTTTTAAATCAGTGGAAAATCTAGAATCATTTAATTCAGAACTCTTTAGTATTTTACTTAATGTAGCTCCTTTTGCGGGTGTTGTTCAAAGTAAAATATGTGGCATATCAGTTGCTCAGTACCTGCTGTTACTTGTGATTAAGAGACAGACACTGTTCAGAGGAAATTGGCTTGTAATTACTAGAAAGAGCAGACAATCAACACAAGTATTTTCTTTTTATATTTTAAAGAGAGAGAGAGAGAGAATGAAATTAAGCCAGAACTTTTATTTGAACATCACAACTCATTTAACATAAAACTATTTTCACAAAATACCTACCACCCATGGTGATGTCTCCCAGCAATGTTAGCTGTCTCTGTGTTTATAAGAAACTAACCTGAACTTTTATGACCTTACTTCATTCTGAAAAATTGCCAGAAAAAAATATAAAGGATACTTTAGGCCTTCTTTTCTGTCTCTGGATTGAAATTTTTAAATAATTAGCATGTTACTTGATTTAATCAACTTCAGCAACAATGTTTCAATCTTGGGTTTCTTTTCCTAAATTTCCCATATATGGGTTGAATACACCTAATCCAAAATGCTTGGAAACAGAAGTGTTTTGCATTTTGGATTTTTTTAGATTTTGAAATATTTGCAGATACATAGTGAGATCTCTTGGAGATGGCACCAAATCTAAACATGAAATTATGTTTCATATATGCCTTCTACTTCTATACATAGCCTAAAGGTAATTTTATATAATATTCTTAATAATTTTAGCATGAAACAAAGTTTAACTGCATTTGACTGTAACCCCTCACATGAAATTGAATGCAGAATTGTCCATCTGTAGCATCATGTTGGTGCTTAAAACGTTTTGGATTTTGGACCATTTCAATTTGGGATTTTATTTTATTTTATTTTATTTTATTTTTTTTGAGATGGAGTCTCACTCTTTCGCCCAGGCTGGAGTGCAGTGGCGCCATCTCAGCTCACTGCAAGCTCCTCCTCCCGGGTTCATGCCATTCTCCTGCCTCAGCCTCCCAAGTAGCTGGGACTACAGGCGTCCACCACCACACCTGGCTAATTTTTTGTATTTTTAGTAGAGAAGGGGGTTCACCATGTTAGCCAGGATGGTCTCGATCTCCTGACCTCATGATCCGCCCACCTGGGCCTCCCAAAGTGCTGGGATTACAGGCTTGAGCCACCTCGCCTGGCCTCAATTTGGGATTTTAAGATGATGGATATTCAACCTGTACTTAAATCTTTGAAAGGGTAGCACAATTCCCTCTGAGAATCGAAACAGAAATGCTTCCTGAAAAAGAAGAAAAAGCATTCAGAGAATTATTTATATGTATTTTTATATATAGAATAACACAAAGATACTTGGAGGTAAAAGAATCTGGGAAATTTTTATTGTTTTTGATTATTTTTAATGTTTATACTAGAGAGTCCAAAGAGATAAGTGTAAGGTGTTAATCCTTTTACTATGGGGAAGATGGACAGAGTTTGTGTACTGTAGCAATGACAAGAAGAAGAAACTGTTAATTTATATTCATATAGATGGACAGACTAGTAGGCTCAATGTAAATATTCAATAACTGTTAATGATCATGTTTGTTTTTTTTACACTCTAGAACTAGGCAAACAAAGAGACAGAGTTCTCTTGCTCAAAGACAGAATAATAATAATGAGAATAATGAGGAGAAGCAGAGGCTAGTCAATAGCTACAGTGCAACACAGTAAATGCTATAATGAAAGATTATAAGGATAGCTGTAATTGCATAGATCAGTAATTAAAGATTTTGCCTAGGAGAATCAAGACGGGCGTCACTTAGAAATTCCACCTTGGTGTAATAACACATAAAAGAATTAGCATAATCTCACTGAAGTTGGCTTGATCCTTAAATCCTGAAACATTTAGAGATAAAAACAAAAAATCTGATATTATGCATTTAGACATCAAAAATACATGTAATCACTTTAAATTTGCTTTTTTTGGTTTTTTACTTAATTGAAAGATTGAGTACCAATGTGATATGGTTAGGCTTTGTGTCTCCACCCAAATCTTATCTTGAATTGTAATCCCCCAAATCCCCATAATCTCTGTGTGTCAACGGAGAGACAAGGTGAAGGGAATTGAATCATGGGGGCGGTATCCCACATGCTGTTCTCAAGATAGTGAGTGAGTCTCAGAAGAGCTGATGGCTTAAGGGGGGTCTCTTCCCCCTTTGCTTGGCACTTCTCCCTCCGGCCATCTTGTGAAGAAGGTTCCTTGCTTCCCCTTTGCCTTTTACTATGATTGTAAGTTTCCTGAGGTCTCCCTAGCCATGTAGAACTGTGAATCAATTAAAGCTCTTTCCTTTCTAAATTACCTAGTCTTGGGCAGTTCTTTATGGCAGTATGAGAACAGATTAATACACAATGTATTTATATATATATTATATATATTATAGATAAATATAGAATATATATTATGTATTATAGATAAATATATCATATATATAAAAATATAATAGATAAATACATAATATATATTAATATATGTTATATAAATACATAATATATATTAATATATGTTATATAAATACATAATATATATTAATATATGTTATATAAATACATAATATATATTAATATATGTTATATAAATACATAATATATATTAATATATGTTATATAAATACATAATATGTATTAATATATGTTATATAAATACATAATATGTATTAATATATGTTATATAAATACATAATATGTATTAATATATGTTATATAAATACATAATGTATATTAATATATGTTATATAAATACATAATATATATTAATATATGTTATATAAATACATAATATATATTAATATATGTTATATAAATACATAATATATATTAATATATGTTATATAAATACATAATATATATTAATATATGTTATATAAATACATAATATATATTAATATATGTTATATAAATACATAATATATATTAATATATGTTATATAAATACATATAATATATGTTATATGAATATTTATATAATATATAAATATAAATATTAATATATAATATTATATATTATATATTATATATAAATATATATTATATAATTATATATAATATATAATATTATATAATTATATATAATTAAATATAAATATAATTATATTTAATATATAATATATAATATATAATTATATTATATATTATATATGAATATTAATATATCATATATTATATAATATATATTATATAATATACAAATATATGATATATATTTCTATATAATATACAAATATATTATAAATATAAAATAAATATATATAATATATAATATATAATATATAAATATATAATATATAATATATAATATATAAATATATAATATATAATATATAATATATAATATATTATATATAGAATGTATATTATATATAATATATAACATATATTATATATATTATATATAAATATATTATATATTATATATAAAATATATTATATATATAATGTGTATATATATATATAATTTGGCCTCAGTTTATATCTGCTACATACTTTCCAGAATGCTGTACTCTTAAAATTCCATTACTCATACTCACATATAAATATATATATATATTTATATATATATATATATATATAAAATTTGGCCTCGGTTCATATCTGCTACATACTTTCCAGAATGCTGTACTCTTAAAATTCCATTACTCATACTCACACACACACACACACATACACACGTCTAATATTCATGTGGATTTTGCTGAGCAATATGCATGTTTTTAATTCTTAACATGACCGCTAGAAGTTGCTGACAAAACAAAGCAGATTGAGAGGCTTTCAACTGTTTGCCTAAAGTTAAGGTTTATGTTTATCTTTCTGAGTTTCTTTTGCCAGCAGACAAAAGAATGTGTGGATCCTGTTCCAAGGAGGATCACATATTCATTTTTCTATTACAGATGAGAGAGAGAAATTTCATATTTTCACACAGTAGGATGAGCCTTAGACATTATAGCAGCACTGAAGCTTTATCAAAAACATAATTTAAACAGTCAGACAAATATAAAATATATTTCTAAACACATTTGTAAAAACACAAAAATATTAAACATTTGATACTCTAAACACATTGAGAATTTCTACACAATAAAATGTTCTTAACACTAGTTACCTCTCTGATAAAATACATGAACAACTGCATACAGTGTATTTCTTAAAAAATGTTGACTAAAATTTGGATGGTTTCATAAATGTTCTTGCGTCTATAAGTAAGGTAGTTGTTTTCCTATTTTTATGAATTGAGGTGCTGTGTAATTATTTGGTGGTGCCATCAGAGTCCACTCTTCTATACAAACTTTCAATAGTCCTGCATTAAATATTGCCGGCATGCCTTGGTCACAGAATACTGCTTGTTTTTCCTAAGTTAATGTTCCACTTGTTCTGTTCTGTTTTATTTTAATATTACTTCTATTTTTTACAGCAATTTCCTATAACGCCCTATATACGGGCATTCTCTTCTTACATGCTTATGGTCATTGTATCTAATGTAAAATCAGGAACTTATATGAGTTAAAAATATTCCTTCATGAATAAAATCCCTAAAGTCCAATGTGGACTATCGTCAAGGGTATTTCAGGATTTAGTAATATTTTTGCTTTACTATTAATTTTTAGATAATGTCAGGATATACAATATCCACATCAATGAGTTCCAGAAAGGTAATGACATATTTTAGATATAGACTATGTGTAAACCCAGGTCAAGCTGTGTTTCAGATGGTTGAAAATAACTGAACAAATTTGGTAAAAAGAAGTTCTTGCTTATCTACTGCATCCTTTTCATTGATTTGAATCTTAGGAAATTTATCGAGTACATATTTTATAATGTGCAAAGATAGTGTGCAAAGGCAGCTATGCATATCATTACATGCAATCAACAATATTCTAAACCTTTAAAATATATATTTAAAAAAGGCTAAGTATCTTGCCAATGTCAGGCAACTAGGATGTGGGAAATTGAAATTTGAATTTTTGCTGACTATAGACTTAATCATGTTTCATCAAGGGACACCCACATAATCTTTTTCTTTGCTAGTAATCTATGTCATAAGTGAAAGCAATTGCATTAACAAATAATATTTTGTTTAATAAAACAAATTAATGTATTTCTTAGAACTTTGGTGAATGCTAACTGACTTCACTTTTATTGCTTTAACTGTATTTGGATAAAAATAACCAAACTCATATATTCAACCTTATAATTATGGGCTGATACCTACATAAAATGTAGTCAGTAGAGGTCAATTAAATTCCTCCTACTAAAAATAGAAACTTTTAATTAAAATGTAACATGAGACAAGTGAAACTAAAATAATATGTTACAGAAAAAGGGACTGACATACAGAGAGAGAGAGAGGGAAACTACAATGGACAAAATATTTAGCTGTTTTTCAGAAAAGTTAGCTGAAAAGTTGGAAGAGGCAGATTTGTAATAAATATTTAAATTAGGTGAAATAAGGATTAAAAACTCACTGAAGAGAAATAATGTGTTTATCCTACAGTATTAACCATTTACAGATATTTCAGTTAATTTTGAACAAAAATTTATATTGGGTCAGATAAGACAATTTTTGAGTTTTTAAACAAGTCTTTGAAAAAAAAATCCAATACAGTAAATAACATAAATGCTTATTTAAGGGACAACTAAACAGAAAAATAAAAGTTATAATTCCAAGCTCACTGGATTTGTACTTTAAGATATTTCATGCAGAGAAATCACCCAAAATGAACACACAGGATGCATTATTTATATTATGGTTAGACTTCTTTATTGTTTAATAAGTATCTATTTTGGTTTTACCTTCTCCCTGATTTTTATGAACAAAAGTTGAATTTTAGCATTATAGAATGCACTTACGGATCTGAAAATCTAATTTATTAAACTTTTTTCTTATTGGTTGACTATATATAATCTAAAACTAATTAAGACAAAAGTTAGGAGTACCTTAAAAATAAAAAGTAATCATCTCTGCAATGAGCATTCTATACAAATAAACTCAATATCAAAATATATTTTGAAAAATTGTAAGAGACAGGAATTAGAAACATTTAAGGAGTTAGTTGAATTTAGAGATGATTTTACAAGCCAAGCATTTATATTGCTTTGTGACAACCAAATATTTTCAAATAAAAAAAACGCAGCCTGGCATTTTTATACAGATAAGAGTTTTGTATTCTACCATTTCAGCCATTCATGTGTAAATGAATTGCTTAAAGTGCTTAAAATAATTGAAAACAGATGAATATTTTGAGCATAATAAGCGTTCTCTATTCAAATGTTTCTTCCCTAGAAAACCCTTACTTTGGGTGGGGGATGGGTAGGACTACAAAAGTATTCTTTAGTCTAGTTGAATACCACGCATTTGAAATGAACAGATCTGAATTAATGAGGTCATGAGGTCTAAATGAAATATACAAGTCTGTCTGTGAATTTAAAACTGGATGAAAAACAGTTGCTAGGCCAGTTTTTCCTCTAGACATAATAGCTCTAGCAAAGGTACTTGAAACTGGGCCTAGACAGTTTTTTAAAAACAGACTTCATTTTTAGGAGCAGTTTTAGGTTCACAGACAAATGAGATAGAGGGTATAGTTTCCATACGTCTCCTATTCCCAGATATGCACAGCCTGCCCCACTGTCAACATCCTGCACCAGAGTGGCATACTTGTTAGAATCAATTAACCTATATTGACACATCATTATCACCCAAAGTCCATAGCTTACAATAGGGTTAACTTATGGTGTTATACATTCCATAGGCTTAGACAAATGTATAATGACATGCATTCACCATTATAGCATCATATAGAGTAGTTTCAGTGATTTGAAAATCCTCTCTGCTCCGCTGATTTAACAATCTCTGCCCCGTAACCACTAAGTTTTTTTGCTCTCTGTAGTTTTGCGTTTTACTGATTGTCAGATTGTTTGAATGATACAGTGCAATGTATCGCCATTTCAGATTGGCTTTTTTCAATTACTAACATGCATTTAAGGTGTGAACTAAGAAGAGGTGGAAAACCAGACTGCAATGCAGTAAGACAGGTATTTATCGGGGTCTTTGAAATTGTAATTCTGGAGGCACATATTTGTCCAAAGATCATGTGTTCCAAAGAGAGAGAGGGTAGTAGGAAATTTTAAAAGTACACTGAGGGTAATTACATAAGTTGTTTTGAAAGAATTATCACTGGTGGAAGAACCTGGCTTAGTACATGAGTCCATAGTTCCTTGATTGTTGCTATTCAGGAGTTGCAGTATTGGTGATATTCAGTTATTTTTCAGGATGCTATGGTTGTTGCAGTTTGGCCCAGTTCAAAGTTTCAAAGCAAACTTCTGTTTTTTTGTTTTTGTTTGTTTGTTGGTTTTGTTCTTTTTTGCAAGGTTACAAGCCATGCAGGTAATCCTTCTTAGAATGGCTTCTGAAATCTACTTTGGAACTCGGAACCTGAGTAACGCCATTTTGTAGAGCACATTTTACAAATATTCCTCCATGTCTTTTCATGACTTCATAGCTCATGTCTTTTTAGCCCTGAATAGTACATTGTCTGGGTGTACTGTAGCTTATTTATCCATTTACTCTTTGAAGGATCTTAGTTGCTTACAAGTTTTGACAATTAGGAAAAAGCTGCTATAAACACCATTGTGCCGTGTTTGTGTGGACACACAATTTCAAGTCATATGAGTAAATATCAAGTAGCATGATTGCTGGTTTGCATGGTAAAAGTATATTTAGTTTTGCAGGAAATTACCAAAAAGTCTTCCAAAATGGCTGTACCATTTTTTGTTCCCACCAGCAATGAATGAGAGTTCCTATTGTTTCACCTACTCGCCATCATTTGGTGTTGTCAGAGTTTGAAATTTGGGCCATTATAATAGGTATGTAGTGATATCTTAATATTGTTTTAATTTGCATTTCCCTTATGATGTATGATATTTTATATATTTATTTGTCAACTTGTACTTTCTTTGGTGAGATATCTGTTTAGATCTTTTGTCTTTTTTTTTTTTTAATATCAGGTTGTTCCCTTCTTCTTATTGAGTTTTAAGAGTTTTTGTATATTTTGGATAACAGACCTTTATCAGATATATCTTTTGCAAATAGTTTCTCTCAGTTTGTCAAGCCTTCATTTTTAAAATAAACAAAATTCCATAAACAAATGTCTAACTCTATAGAAAGTTAATTCTTGCCCTGGGTATTGCCTCTATTTCACAACATCTAACTGCATGAACTCCTTAAGCGTTCCCAAAATCTATGTGCATTCTGAGAATACACAATCTTCATTAGGTCAACTGCTTTTTGTTTAGTAAGCTGTGTTATTGATTAAATATCTTTTTTACACTGTCCTGTGGAAACTCTAGGGGCCCTAAAAGGCTTTGATGTGAGCAGTGGGTTAGGAGAGACTGTTCTCCAAAGGGATATTGGAATTGACACTGGATTAAAGACCCTAAGAGACTAGCTCTTGAATGACCTGGATGGATTATGTTAAATCGAGTAATCACAGTCAAGATATTGCCAAACGTCTACTGCTAAAATTTTCTGAAATTCTTTACTATGGGAATGCCAAATGTGTGGCACAAAGCTCTCACTTATTTGACCCCCAGATCCAAAGCGGGTATTTTAATTGAATAAAGTCATTTTGTCTGAACCAGGGTGATGAATTTCTTCAGTTGAGTGCTCCAGGAAGCTGCTAGCAATAGTGAGGACAGCATGACAAAAATAAAATTTGTGATTCTCACTTGGCTACTAAAATTATCTCTACTTTCCTTCGTTAATTAATGTCCTCCACTTTTTCCTTATAAACATATAAAAACAAAAAGGAGTAGATCCTTGTTTTACATATTTGAATTTCTTTTTTCCCCACTTTTAATAACAGGAAAATTCACCACCCTTATAGCATTCATTCATTTCTGAATAAAATACCTAGATTTTACCACCTAACTGGCACTGCTGTAGACAGTGGGATGGGACTACCAACAAGCACACAAAATGTACTACTTTCAGGATGCTTACTTTCCAACTGGGGAGAGTGAAGATGAATAAATAGAATATTTCATATATTAAAGAACAGCAAATGCTAAAAGTGAAATTGAAATGTGAAATGTGGACAGGGAATGTGTATGAGGGTGGGGTGTCACACATGTGGGTTGCAATCTTAGGTAGTGTGACCAAAAAATGCAACATTGAGAAAATGACTTTCGAGTAAATATCTGGAGGAGGAGTTTTGATTTGAAGCAGAAGAAAAGCAAGTGCTTAAAGCCCTGCTGTACATAGCCTGAGATATTCAAAGAACAGTGAGGCGTCCAGTTAATTGGAGAAGAGCAAGCAAGAATGTAACTTGAGATGCCAGCAGATAGCATTTTGCATTTCCTTCATGCCTTTCTATAATTATTTCATTGAATTATTTTAGTAGCTTTTTAACATAGTAGGTATGAGTACACCACTTTATACAGGTGAAGACAGAATCAAAATGTGCTATGCTTTATCTAATGTCTAACAACTAGTAAATTGCAGCATTCCCGCGGAGATGTAAATTTTTGGAATACAAATTCATCACAAATTCTGTTACGGTACAAATGCCACTTCATGACTAAAGAAATAACTAACATCTAAAATGAAAACTATCCTGCCATGTAGTGTCCCTGGCACCTAATTCAAAACAGCATGCAGTCCACATCTTCCAAGTAAAATCACTATTTTAGCAGCTTCCGTCAAGCTGGGCTTCTTATTTGTGGTTTTGTTCATCCATGCCAATGTTCTACTTGATATATATGTCAATGAACTACAGGAAAATTTTCACTTATGTGCAGTGTATTCTCAAAGATAATTTTTTAAAAAATGAAGTGAATGCTTATCAAATTACAGATTTTTTTTCCTAAGAGAAATTTGAATCACAATTGATCTCAATTACAAAATAAACAGCATTTACACTGTAGATATTATCTTTAGTTTTTGTCTTTTCTTAATACCTAATACAAAGCAGATGAGTTGAAGTCCTATGAATGTTTCATTTGAACATAAAATTTAGCAGCCTTTTACACCATTAATTATTTACGAATTGGTTTCAATTTAATCAAATTTGTAACATTTTTATTTTTCTCCAAAAGAACAAATAATTTTAATATTTTCCTCACTTTAACAAAGTAGCTAGAAACCATCCTCTAGGATTGCCTATAGGGAATAATCAACCACAGATAAATATATAATTCCCTATTACTAGGAAACTTGGAAATTGCTGTAGTAAAGTTGCCTGTTTGAGAAACAACTATAAAAATTCATCGGTATCCAAAATCTAGAGGAATTTGCCCTTGTGTCTTTTGATTTGGGGTTCATGTTACAAAACCCATGTTGATTTTCTCTGTTCACAAAATGTTAATACATATGGGTAAATTTCCTGGTCATCTGACACAAGTCTTTTCCTGTAAATCATTTTTTAGCAATTGAGTAGGATGACTGCCTCTACCTTTGAGGTGCCACATGGAGCACCCAAAATAAATTTTCCATATACTTTAAAACATATGTTTAAATAAGATCATTTTTTCATTTTAGTTATTTTATATTTTTTAACTCTTATTTTAGATTTGGGGGTACTGTCCAGGTTTGTTGTATGTAGGTAAACTCATGTCAAGGAGGTTTGTTGTACAGATTATTTTGTCACCCAGGTACTAAGCTTAGTACTCAATAGCTATTTTTCCTGTTCCTCTCCCTCCTCCCACCTCCACCCTCAAGGAGGCCCCAGTATCTGTTGTTCCCTTCTTTGTGTTCGTGAGTTGTCACGATTTAGCTTCCATTCATAAGTGAGAACATGCACTATTTATTTTCTGTTTCTGTATTAGTTTGCTAAAGATAATGGCCTCCAATTCCATCCATGTTCCCAGAAAAGACACAATCTCATTTTTTATGGCTGCATAGTATCCCATGGGGCATATGTATCACATTTTCTTCATCCAATCTGTCACTGATGGGCACTGAGATTGATTCTATGTGTTTGCTATTGTGAACAGTGCTGCAGTGAACATACACATACATGTGTCTTTATAGTGAAATGATTTATATTCCTCTGGGTATAAACCCAGTAATAAGATGGCTGAGTTGAATGGTAGTTCTGTTTTTAGCACTTTGAAGAATCACCACACTGTCTTCCACAATGGATGAACTAATTTACATGCCCATCAACAGTGTATACTTGTTCTCTTTTCTCCACAACATTGCCACTTGCCAGCATCTGTTATTTTTTGACTTTTTACTATTAGCCATTCTGACAGGTGTGAGATGGTATCTCATTGTGGTTTTGATTTGCATTCCTCTAATAATAAGTGATATTCAGCTTCTTTTCATATGATTTTTGGCCAATGAATGTCTTCTTTAGAGAAGTGTCTGTTCATTTCCTCTGCCCACTTTTTAATGGGTTTTCTTTTGTTGTTTGTAAATTTAAGTTCCTTATAGATGCTATATTAGAACTTTGTCATATGCATAGCTGCAAATATTTTCTCCCATACAGTATGTTGTCTGTTTACTCTGTTGATAGTTTCATTTGCTGTGCAGAAGCTCTTAAGTTGAATTAGATCCCATTTGTCAATTTTTTGCTTTTTTTGCAATTGCTCTTGGTGTCTTTGTCATAACTCTTTGCCTGTTTCTGTGTCCTGAATGATACTACATAGGTTGTCTTCTAGCATTTTTATAGTTTTGGGTTTTCCATTTAAGTATTAAATCCATCTTGTGTTGATTTTTGTACATGGTGTAAGAAATGGCTTCAGTTTTAATCTTCTGCATGTAGCTAGCCAGTTAACCCAACACTATTTATTGAATAGGGAGTCTTTTCCCTGTTTCTTGTATTTGTCAGCTTTGTGGAAGATCAGATGGTTGTAGGTGTGTGGACTTATTTCTAGGCCTCTATTCTGTTCCATTTGTCTATGTGTCTGTTTTTGTACTAGTACCATGCTGTTTTAGTTAGTGTAGCCCTGTGATATAGTTTGAAGTTAGGTAACAAGATGCCTCCAGCTTTGTTCTTTTTTCTTAAGATTGTCTTGGCTATTTGGGCTCTTTTTTTATTCTATACGAATTGTAAAATAGTTTTTTTTTTCTGATCCTATGAAGAATATCATTGGTAGTTTGATAGGAATAGCATTGAGTCTATAAACTGCTTTAGGTAGTATGACTATTTTAATGATATGTATAGGATATCTTTCTATCCAGGAGCAAAGAATTTTTTTAAAATTTGTTTGTGTCATCTCTGATTTCCTTAAGCAGTGTTTTACAGTTCTCATTGTAGAGATCTTTCACCTTCCTGGTTAGCTATATTCCTAAATATTTTATTCTTTTTGTGGCAATTGTGAATGAGATTGAATTCCTGATTTGGCTCTCGGCTTGGTTGTTGTTGCTGTATAGGAATGCTAGCGATTTTTGTATTCTGAGACTTGCTGAAGTTGTTTATCAGCTTAAGAAGCTTTTGGGCTCAGACTATGGTGTTTTCTAGATATAGAATCATGTCATCTGCAAACAGGGATAGTTTGACTTCCTCTATTACTATCTGTATGTACTTTCTTTCTTTCTCTTGCCTAATTGTTCTGGCCAAGACTTCCAATACTATGTTAAATAGGAGTGGTGAGAGATGGCATCCTTGTCTTGTGCTGGTTTTCAGGAAGAATGCTTCCAGCTTTTCTCCATTCAGTATGATGTTGGCTGTGGGTCTGTCATACATGGTTCTGAGATCAATTAAAACATATTACCCAAATATGCTGAAAATCTACCTAGGCTTTTTCCATCGATGGGCAAAAGAAAAAAGATAAAAGGTCTATTTACTTTATGAACTATAGCAAAATGTAATAGAATATTGAAATTACCCCATATATTATGTGTAAATAGGAAGCCCTTAGGAAATTCACAAAATATACTATCTGAAAACAATTCCACAGCTTAAATATTTTACTTACATATTGAATAATCAGAGAAAGTTTTAGGATATCAATGCACAGTGTATCAAATCTAATGTCATTCAATATGTAAAATGCAAAAACTACATCTGTCTTATTTTTATTCTTTTGACAAATTTTTGATCCACGATCATTGGTTGAAATATTTTAAGAACTAGGCATTTTGTCAAGTGATAGAAACTTAGAATATAGGTTAAAATAACAAGTATATAAAATAAGTATCTCATAATTCTAGAGAATATTCACATAACTCTTATTTCTCGATTTTGATGCTTTTATCTACCTGGGGGAGTTTTGCTTTTTTCTTGCCTGGCTTTTTTTGGGGAGGAGGCAGGTGGGACAGAATCTTGATCACTGCAACCTCTGCCTCCTGGGTTCGAGTGATTCTTGTGGCTCAGCCTCCCTAGTAGCTGGGATTAAAAACCTGTGCCACTATACCAAGCTAATTTTTTCTCCTCAAGTGATCTGTGTGCCTTGGCCTCCCAAAATGCTGGAATAACAGGAATTACAGGTGAGCCACTGTGCTCAGTCACATATTTCTATAACATTTTAAAAGACTTTTCGGGGGGGGGGGTGGTGGAGCCAAGATGGCCGAGTAGGAACAGCTCCAGTCTACAGCTCCCAGATGAGCGACGCAGAAGACAGGTGATTTCTGCATTTCCATCTGAGGTACCGGGTTCATCTCACTAGAGAGTGCCAGACAGTGGGCGCAGGACAGTGGGTGCAGTGCACCGTGCATGAGCCGAAGCAGGGTGAGGCATTGCCTCACTCAGGAAGTGCAAGGGGTCAGGGAGTTCTCTTTCCTAGCCAAAGAAAGAGGTGACAGATGGCACCTGGAAAATCGGGTCACTCCCACCCTAATACTACGCTTTTCCGAGGGGCTTAAAAAACGGCGCACCAGGAGATTATATCCTGCACCTGGCTCGGAGGGCCCTACACCCACGGAGTCTCACTGATTGCTAGCACAGCAGTCTGAGATCAAACTGCAAGGCCGCAGCGAGGCTGGGGGAGGGGCGCCCGCCATTGCCCAGGCTTGCTTAGGTAAACAAAGCAGGCAGGAAGCTTGAACTGGGCGGAGCCCACCACAGCTCAAGGAGGCCTGCCTGCCTCTGTAGGCTCCACCTCTGGGGGCAGGGCACAGACAAACAAAAAGACAGCAGTAACCTCTGCAGACTTAAATGTCTCTGTCTGACAGCTTTGAAGAGAGCAGTGGTTCTCCCAGCACGCAGCTGGAGATCTGAGAACGGGCAGACTGCCACCTCCAGTGGGTCCCTGACCCCTGACCCCCCGAGCAGCCTAACTGGGAGGCACCCCCTAGTCAGAGCAGACTGACACCTCACATGGCCGGGTACTCCTCTGAGACAAAACTTCCAGAGGAACGATCAGACAGCAGCATTCGCAGTTCACGAAAATCCGCTGTTCTGCAGCCACCACTGCTGGTACCCAGGCAAACAGGGTCTGGAGTGGACCTCTAGCAAACTCTTAACAGACCTGCAGCTGAGGATCCTGTCTGTTAGAAGGAAAACTAACAAACAGAAAGGACATCCACACCAAAAACCCATCTGTACATTACCATCATCAAAGACCAAAAGTAGATAAAACCACAAAGATGGGGAAAAAACAGAGCAGAAAAACTGGAAACTCTAAAAAGTAGAGCGCCTCTCCTCCTCCAAAGGAACATAGCTCCTCACCAGCAACGGAACAAAGCTGGATGGAGAATGACTTTGACGAGTTGAGAGAAGAAGGCTTCAGACAATCAAACTACTCCGAGCTACAGGAGGAAATTCAAACCAAAGGCAAAGAAGTTGAAAACTTTGAAAAAAATTTAGACGAATGTATAACTAGAATAACCAATACAGAGAAGTGCTTAAAGGAGCTGATGGAGCTGAAAGTCAAGGCTCAAGAACTATGTGAAGAATGCAGAAGCCTCAGGAGCCAATGTGATCAACTAGAAGAAAGGGTATCGGTGATGGAAGATGAAATGAATGAAATGAAGCGAGAAGGGAAGTTTAGAGAAAAAAGAATAAAAAGAAACGAACAAAGCCTCCAAGAAATATGGGACTTATGTGAAAAGACCAAATCTACGTCTGATTGGTGTACCTGAAGGTGACGGGGAGAATGGAACCAAGTTGGAAAACACTCTGCAGGATATTATCCAGGAGAACTTCCCCAATCTAGCAAGGCAGGCCAACATTCAGATTCAGGAAATACAGAGAATGCCACAAAGATACTCCTCGAGAAGAGCAACTCCAGGACACATAATTGTCAGATTCACCAAAGTTGAAATGAAGGAAAAAATGTTAAGGGCAGCCAGAGAGAAAGGTTGGGTTACCCACAAAGGGAAGCCCATGAGACTAACAGCGGATCTCTTGGCAGAAACTCTACAAAGCCAGAAGAGAGTGGGGGCCAATATTCAACATTGTTAAAGAAAAGAATTTTCAACCCAGAATTTCATATCCAGCCAAACCAAGCTTCATAAGTGAAGGAGAAATAAAATACTTTACAGACAAGCAAATGCTGAGAGATTTTGTCACCACCAGGCCTGCCCTAAAAGAGCTCCTGACGGAAGCACTAAACATGGAAACTAGTACCAGCCACTGCAAAATCATGCCAAATTGTAAAGACTATCGAGGCTAGGAAGAAACTGCATCAACTAACCAGCAAAATAACCAGCTAAAATCATCATGACAGGATCAAATTCACATATAACAATATTAACTTTAAATGCAAATGGACTAAATGCTCCAATTAAAAGACATAGACTGGCAAATTGGATAAAGAGTCAAGACCAATCAGTGTGCTGTATTCAGGAAACCCATCTCATGTGCAGAGACACATATAGGCTCAAAATAAAAGGATGGAGGAAGATCTACCAAGCAAATGGAAAACAAAAAAAGGCAGGGGTTGCAATCCTAGTCACTGATAAAACAGACTTTAAACCAACAAAGATCAAAAGAGACAAAGAAGGCCATTACATAATGATAAAGGAATCAATTCAACAAGAAGAGCTAACTATCCTACATATATATGCACCCAATACAGGAGCACCCAGATTCATAAAGCAAGTCCTGAGTGACGTACAAAGAGACTTAGACTCCCACACAATAATAATGGGAGACTTTAACACCCCACTGTCAACATTAGACAGATCAACGAGATAGAAAGTTAACAAGGATACCCAGGAATTGAATTCAGCTCTGCACCAAGCGGACCTAATAGACATCTACAGAACTCTCTACCCCAAATCAACAGAATATACATTTTTTTCAGCACCACACCACACCTATTCCAAAATTGACCACATACTTGGAAGTAAAGCTCTCCTCAGCAAATGTAAAAGATCAGACATTATAACAAACTGTCTCTCAGACCACAGTGCAATCAAACTAGAACTCAGGATTAAGAAACTCACTCAAAACTGCTCAACTACATGGAAACTGAACAACCCGCTCCTGAATGACTACTGGGTACATAACGAAATGAAGGCAGAAATAAAGATGCTCTTTGAAATCAACGAGAACAAAGACACAACATACCAGAATCTCTGGGACACATTCAAAGCAGTGTGTAGAGGGAAATTTATAGCACTAAATGCCCACAAGAGAAAGCAGGAAAGATCCAAAATTGACACCCTAACATCACAATTAAACGAACTAGAAAAGCAAGAGCAAACACATTCAAAAGCTAGCAGAAGGCAAGAAATAACTAAAATCAGAGAAGAACTGAAGGAAATAGAGACACAAAAAACCATTCAAAAAATTAATGAATCCAGGAGCTGGTTTTTTGAAAGGATCAACAAAATTGATAGACCGCTAGCAAGACTAATAAAGAAGAAAAGAGAGAAGAATCAAATAGACGCAATAAAAAATGATAAAGGGGATATCACCACCAATCCCACAGAAATACAAACTACCATCAGAGAATACTACAAACACCTCTATGCAAATAAACTAGAAAATCTAGAAGAAATGGATAAATTCCTCAACACATACACCCTCCCAAGACTAAACCAGGAAGAAGTTGAATCTCTGAGTACACCAATAACAGGCTCTGAAATTGTGGCAATAATCAATAGCTTACCAACCAAAAAGAGTGCAGGAACAGATGGATTCACAGCCAAATTCTACCAGAGGTAAAAGGAGGACCTGGTACCATTCCTTCTGAAACTATTCCAATCAATTGAAAAAGAGGGAATCCTCCCTAACTCATTTTATGAGGCCAGCATCACCCTGATACCAAAGGCGGGCAGAGACACAACCGAAAAAGAGAATTTTAGACCAATATCCTTGATGAACATTGATGCAAAAATCTTCAATAAAATACTGGCAAACTGAATCCAGCAGCACATCAAAAAGCTCATCCAACATGATCAAGAGGGCTTCATCCCTGGGATGCAAGGCTGGTTCAATATACGCAAATCAATAAATGTAATCCAGCATATAAACAGAACCAAAGACAAAAACCACGATTATCTCAACAGATGCACAAAAGGCCTTTGACAAAATTCAACAACACTTCATGCTAAAAACTCTCAATAAATTAGGTATTGATGGGACGTATCTCAAAAGAATAAGAGCTATCTATGACAAACCCACAGCCAATATCATACTGAATGAGCAAAAACTGGAAGCATTCCCTTTGAAAACTGGCACAAGACAGGGATGCTCTCTCTCACCACTCCTATTCAACACAGTGTTGGAAGTTCTGGCCAGGGCAATTAGGCAGGAGACGGAAATAAAGGATATTCAATTAGGAAAAGAGGAAGTCAAATTGTCCCTGTTTGCAGATGTCCTATTCAACACAGTGTTGGAAGTTCTGGCCAGGGCAATTAGGCAGGAGAAGGAAATAAAGGATATTCAACTAGGAAAAGAGGAAGTCAAATTGTCCCTGTTTGCAGATGACATGATTGTGTATCTAGAAAACCCCATTGTCTCAGCCCAAAATATCCTTAAGCTGAGAAGCAACTTCAGCAATGTCTCAGGATGCAAAATCAATGTACAAAAATCACAAGCATTCTTATACACCAACAACAGACAAACAGAGAGCCAAATCATGAGTGAACTCCCATTCACAATTGCTTCAAACAGAATAAAATACTTAGGAATCCAACTTACAAGGGACGTGAAGGACCTCTTCAAGAAGAACTACAAACCACTGCTCAATGAAATAAAAGAGGATACAAACAAATGGAAGAACATTCCATGCTCATGGGTAGGAAGAATCAATATTGTGAAAATGGCCATACTGCCCAAGGTAATTTATAAATTCAATGCCATCCCCATCAAGCTACCAATGACTTTCTTCACAGAATTGGAAAAAACTACTTTAAAGTTCATATGGCATCAAAAAATGGCCCGCATTGCCAAGTCAATCCTAAGCCAAAAGAACAAAGCTGGAGGCATCACGCTACCTGACTTCAAACTATACTACAAGGCTACAGTAACCAAAACAGCATGGTACTGGTACCAAAACAGAGATATAGATCAATGGAACAGAACACAGCCCTCAGAAATAACGCCGCATATCTACAACTATCTGATCTTTGACAAACCTGAGAAAAACAAGCAATGGGGAAAGGATTCCCTATTTAATAAATGGTGCTGGGAAAACTGGCTAGCCGTATGTAGAAAGCTGAAACTGGATCCCTTCCTTACACTTTATACAAAAATTAATTCAAGATGGATTAAAGACTTAAACATTAGACCTAAAACCATAAAAACCCTAGAAGAAAACCTAGGCATTACTATTCAGGACGTAGGCATGGGCAAGGACTTCATATCTAAAACACCAAAAGCAATGGCAATAAAAGCCAAAATTGACAAATGGGATCTAATTAAACTAAAGAGCTTCTGCACAGAAAAAGAAACTACCATCAGAGTGAACAGGCAACCTACAAAGTGGGAGAAAATTTTCACCACCTACTCATCTGACAAATGGCTAATATCCAGAATCTACAATGAACTCAAACAAATTTACAAGAAAAAAACAAACAACCCCATCAAAAAGTGGGCGAAGGACATGAACAGACACTTCTCAAAAGAAGACATTTATGCAGCCAAAAAACACATGAAAAAATGCTCACCATCACTGGTCATCAGAGAAATGCAAATCAAAACCACAGTGAGATACCATCTCACGCCAGTTAGAATGGCAATCATTAAAAATTCAGGAAACAACAGGTGCTGGAGAGGATGTGGAGAAATAGGAACACTTTTACACTGTTGGTGGGACTGTAAACTAGTTCAACCATTGTGGAAGTCAGTGTGGTGATTCCTCAGGGATCTAGAACTAGAAATACCATTTGACCCAGCCATCCCATTATTGGGTATATACCCAAAGGACTATAGATCATGCTGCTATAAAGACACATGCACACGTATGTGTCTTTATAAATAAATATAAATTAAAAAAATTGCAGCACTATTCACAATAGCAAAGACTTGGAACCAACCCAAATGTCCAACAATGATAGACTGGATTAAGAAAATGTGGCACATATACATCATGGAATACTATGCAGCCATAAAAAATGATGAGTTCATGTCCTTTGTAGGGACATGGATGAAACTGGAAATCATCATTCTCAGTAAACTATCTCAAGAACAAAAAACCAAACACAGCATATTCTCACTCATAGGTGGGAATTGAACAATGAGAACACATGGACACAGGAAGGGGAACATCACACTCTGGGGACTGTTGTGGGGTGGGGGAGGGGGGAGGGATAGCTTTAGGAGATGTACCTAATGCTAAATGATGAGTTAATGGGTGCAGCACACCAGCATGGCACATATATACATATGTAACTAACCTGCACATTGTGCACATGTACCCTAAAACTTAAGTATAATAAAATAAAATAAAATAAAATAAATTAAAAAAAATAAAAGACCTTTCTGGATTGAGTGAGTTCTCATTCCTATGTATCACTTTAGGAATCTGTGTGCTAGTGCTCAGGATAGTTATCAGATTGAAATTGTCTATTCCTTTTTTTGATTAGACCGGTAAATTTTTGCACTTGGTTTATTGTTCACCAATGTGGTCCAGAAGTCAAAAAGAATCTTTAATATACTATAGGTATTTTTTAAATTATATTAATCAAATAACACAAATTGAAAGCTATGATATTTTGGGAGATATTGTAGAGCAATAGAAATAGTTACAGAAAGCCTTTTATAGATTTGACAGTATAAAATGACACTAATAATACAACATGTTGCATGATATTTTGCAGCATACAAAAATGCTGATATAAAATGAGGATGCTCTAAGCAAAAATGGGTAGAATTTCTTTGTGGATTTTTGTTTGTTTTTGTTTTGTTTTGTTCTTCTTTTTGAAACAGAATCTTGCCCTGTCTCCCAGGCTAGAGTACAGTGGTACCATCTCAGCTCACTGCAACCTCTGCCTCCTGGGTTCAAGCAATTCTCCTGCCTCAGCCTCCCAAGTAGCTGGGATTACAGGCATGTGCCACAATGCCCGGCTAATTTTTGTATTTTTAGTAGAGATGGTATTACACCATGTTTGCCAGGCTAGTCTCAAACTCTTTAACTCAGGTTATCTGCCTGCCTCAGCCTCCCAAAGTGCTGGGATTGCAGGCATGCAACACTGCACCCAGCCTGTTTTTAAAATATAATTGAGCATTGATATATTTAACATACAGTTACTGCTTTCTTAATAAAAATAACTTAAAATTGCATGAACACATATTATAAATATCCCTCACACATCTTCCTAATAATAAAAACAAATAATATAAACATTTATTTCATGCAATTATGATTAAATTAAATTTATCCCTCATCTAATATTGATTCCTTTAAACATATTATGTAATAATTAAGTTTAAGAATCTCATTACAACATTGCAACGATTAAAGGACTCTTATGTGTAATCTATGTTCCTAGGCCTATAAGTTATCAAAAAAGTAAATGAGAATTTATCACTGTTAAATATGACAGTAAGTGGTCAATATGGCAAAATGGCAATTATATGAATGAGCCAATTGAGAATTAGGCAAACTTAGAGGAAACTAAGGAGTATCCTTTAACGAATAATCTCCTTGAAGACAGAAGCTGTACCATGTTCATTCTAATTGTAGTTACGATCATGTTGCCTGTCACATTAGAAATAATACATATTTGTTAAAATGATTTATGATATTTTAATTGATTTTCCTAATGATTCAGATGGTATGTAGTATGAACACACGATTCCCTGTCTGCTTTTTTTCAGCTGTTTTTGGTATTTGACGTAAGCCTCCTTCCAAAGAATAAAGAAAGAATGGAAACAAATGAAAACATTATGGCTAACATTCAAAAGATATGCCATTACCTAAAGTTGTGTAAGCTAACCGGAAGGAGATCCTGTGCCTGTCCGACTTTATTGTAACACTGCAAATATTAATGCCAGTGTTCAAGAGGGCATGGGCAGGAATGGAAACCTACAAAGGTAAAGGGCATAGCACATATTTAGGAATGAAAGGCTACACTTATGTTAAAAAGGTTTCAATGGACTAATTCTATGTTAAACAACTTAGATCCCAAAGTGAAACAGTATACAGAGTAAGAATGTACTAAGGATGCCAGCACAGGTCATCTGGTAATGGTGACAGAAATACAATTCAATTTATTTGGGTTTATTACATATTAATATTGATGTGCTGCTTATATGTGTCTGTGTTTTTACTTTCACGTATCTGGTTCTGAAACAATCTGATTTTTAAAACTAACAATAACGTGTGCTGAGCCTGCATGATGAAGGACTGACCCTGAAATGTAGCACATTCTTTAAGGTAAAGAAGACCATCTGTGAGTCCACTTAAGACATAGCCAAGCTATGTTCTACTAGATTGGAAACAAATGACATTTCTTATGTGAAATATCTACACGAGGTATCATCAATATGCGTTCTTCCTGGTTTTATGTTTTCAGTCCATTGTCCAGGAAGATAATTTATATAGCATTCATAGTTGTATCTCCCATAATCTATAGACTTTTAGCTCACTATGTGGGTTCCTTTCATTAGGGTTATGTACCCTTGTTCTGAGAACCATGATCGAGGCACTAAAAGCATCCTTGTTTAATAATGCCCAGAATGACTATTTATAAATAATGTTTTTTAGACAGGAAGAGTAAACTATAAGTATTTGAGGTGAAGGATATGTTCATTAGGATATATTAATTTTACATTGTATACATATATCATAGCATCACTTTGTACCTCATAAATATAAACAATTATAATTTGCCAATATAGAATAAAATAAAAAATAAACAAAAGAAAAATGACAAATCATAATATAATGACAACTATGAATATTTTATGGATAACAATACAAAAACGTTGAGAGCATCTGAATAAAATTATCATGTAAACTCCCAAATTTCTTCACTTTAGTTATTTAAGAACACTTAGGCAATGGCATTTTTTGTATTCTTGTCTGTCCTCCTTTTGCTCATTCTTATTCAACTGATATTCTTCAGTAAACCTTGTGCTGCATTTATCCTAGAGCACTCTCATTTGTGTCACTTCCTTAGATTAGATGCTTGCTAAAAACCAACGAAGATTCCTAATCTTTGCATAATATGAAGTCAAAGCTTACTTTCTCCACAAAGTCTCCACTGATGAAGCTCCTCAGGAAGTATGCTTTCCTCCAATACAATTTTCTACTTACTTATAATTTGTGGCTATCTTCTCTTTCTATTTTCTTGGCACTAATTTTTGTTTTACTGCCTGCTATTGCTGTTTTGCTTTTATTAACTATTTTGCATCTGAATAAAATGATAGAGGGGACATTATTATTTTTATTGGACAAAGGATATTTCAAATTAGGTACCAGTTTGGAACACATTTCTCTGTTAACATAAAAATACATACCATTTAACTTCTTCTGTAAAATTCTATTCAATTTACATGAATTTTATTTGAAAAATGTGAGTTATAGTGCTCTATATTAGAAAATAGTAAAAACTCAAATACATTTATTGGGAATTATGTTTTTAAAGAAATGGACTTTTGTGCAATAATTCAATGATACACAGATTATTTCTAATAGTATTCTGCTTTTTTCTGAATTATAAGTTACTTGATTATTACTAATGTAATTGAACTAGTTGGCTTGTGAAAAGAATATGAAAAAGCAAGAAGATTACTAGTTTTTGAATATAAGGTACAAGACATGAGCTAGGTTAATATATATATGTATTTGATTAATTTTTCCTTAAATTTCTCAAGGTAGGGATTTTTACTACATTTTTAAATGCCAATTTTGTTTAGACAATGTCCTCTTACAGGACTTCATTTTCCAAGCAATAGCGTATGTTAAAGATTAGGTACAAGAGTGGGTAAATTTACTTAGTTCTCTGTTGCCCCATGGGCATGTGAGCTGAAAACATTTTTTAATCTACACATTACCTAGCTTTTTTGACTTGAAAGAGTTGAAATAAATATATAACATGAATGTTCATTTTTGACACTAGTTATAGCTCACTAAATCTTAATAAATGAAGTCTGCTGTTAATGTTAGCAGAATATATACCTTATCTTCTTAAGTCAACATTGCTGGACTATTTCATGAGTTTTGAATACTCAACTTCACATTTGAAACAGCATTAGTCAACAAAAGCATCCACTTATCAAGATACCTTAGGTTTGCAATAGATGTTCATTATTTACCTTTCTAAGCACTCAGCTTCTTTCAAAGGCCCTGGCAAGCCAAATAAACCAGCTATTCCTCACGCAGGAGAGTGTGTGAGCATGGCTTTTGTTCTTTCAATTGCAAGAGATACATGGAAAAAAAGGTTTCTTGAGAAATTTGTGAGGTGCAGGTTTTATTTGATAATCAGACACCGTTTTAACTGAATGGAAAAGAAATGTACGGCACTTTCTATCGTTTATGCAATCTTTTTGCCTTCTTTATCCCAAAATGACCAGTAACATTAATTGAGGAATTCATAAAGTTAATTAAGAAGTTCATAAAGATGGAATGGCAAAGGCTTTTGACTTCTGTTGTTTTCAATTCTGGAGCAATGAATAATTCTAATGTACTCAAATATTTTTTAACTGGTGATAATTATTAGTATTTATTTGTGTTCTAAAAGTTGGTTTATTTTCATGTTTGTTGGTAGGTTTATAAGGGCACACATTTGTCAGTGATCACATTTTACAGAGTGCCGAGGACCAGGCTATATAATCTGGTTTATCGAATGCCAGCAGGACACCGTGTAATTTTAGAAGCTCGATGTGCTATTGTTGATGAATATTATGATGATGGTTGATGTATTTTTTTATTATCTATACAACACTAATAATATCTTATTGCTTTAATTTTTCAATGCAACAAAATAAATGTAACAGACAGCCATATGGAATACATTATATTGTGTACAATATGAGCAAAATACTTACGAAGTATTTTGTTTTTTTTTTTTTTGGAGACGGAGTCTCGCTCTGTCCCCTAGGCTGGAGTGCAGTGGCACAATCTCAGCTCACTGCAAGCTCCACCTCCCGGGTTCATGCCATTCTCCTGCCTCAGCCTCCCGAGTAGCTGGGACTACAGGTGCCCGCCTCCGCGCCTGGCTAATTTTTTGTATTTTTAGTAGAGACGGGGTTTCACCGTGTTAGCCAGGATGGTCTCGATCTCCTGACCTCATGATCCGCCCATCTTGGCCTCCCAAAGTGCTGGGATTACAGGCGTGAGCCACTGTGCCCGCCCTACAAAGTATCTTTAAAAATTAAAAATAACAAAATAATACATAGATCTAACAACATACTGAAAAAACAAATATACTCTCAAGGCATGAACTTTATTGTTTTCGCTATTTTTATTATAGAGTATCTGTCTCTTGGCTTCCTGAGAATCTGTCATGATTAAATAGTGAATGAAAGAAACTGAATGGTATGTAACTGGCTTTTTCAAATAAAGCTAATTAGAAGTAAAGTAGCCACAGAGCAATGGATGAACATTGCAATTAAAAAGAATTGCACAGATAATCTTATGAAAATTGCAGAGATAAGGGTAGATATTTATTGTTGATGAAATAATAAGCCAGGGCTGAATTTCAGTTTTTGAGTCTCATAAGAGTAATATAATTCTAAACAAAATAGTTCTCTTTTAGCATTTTAAAAGTTATTATGCAAATATACATATAAATAATATTAATAAATTATTTATAATTATTAGTAATTTGCTTTATTGAGTAGGTGTACAAAATGATTTTCATCAATTGAAAAAGCATACAAGGAACTGATTTTTCAAAACAACTAAAATTCTCCTCAAGCTAATAGCTTCCATTTAATACCATGAATACCTGGAAATGTTTTCTCCTCAGCTTTTTGACTCTACATGACAGATAGTTTATCAATTTAACTTTTTGGACACACATTTTTGATATCGTGACACTACTCTCTGAGGGCTAAACTATGTGGAGATAAGTTATTTTAGAATATTTAAAAGATACCTTAAAATCACAATATTGCCTTTTTAAAATAGTTTATTGAAGGCATCTTAAAAATGATAAGGCACTAAATTTGCATTGTATTTTAGCCTGAGTATTAGCTTTAGAAAGTTCTTGGGCTAGGGCGCTGATCACCTCACATATCCCGGAAATATTTAATTAACTCCTCTCCACCACACCCCTAAGAGCAATTCCTTACCATTGTAAATGCACAGATGCAACTTGGAAATGCACAAGAAGAAAAAGATAGGGCATAAAGGCTTCTTTGCTGGGCACCTCCAACATGAGGATCTCAAGTGCCAAGGGCCTAGTTTTGATAATATGGGAAGAAATAGAAGAGAGTAACTGTATTTCATCTCTAGTCACCTCTTGCTCACTGTTGCCGGGAAATGTTACAGACTTTGCATCATTTCTCTGTATGTGTCATTTCATTCTTTTTAAAACTCCCTTTAACAGATCTAATTTTTTTAATTGAGAAGTAAAAAGTGGATATATTTTCAGTGTACTTATCTGATTTTTTAAAATGTATAAACAGGACTATCAATAATGTAGTAAACATTGCCTCTTTTCTTCTTATACATTCATATACCTAATATTTTCTAGTAATATTCTAGTTCAGCTTTTAACTTTTTCTCTTATTTTATTTGTCTTTTGTTGATACTATATACTTTCCTATTACTTTATTTAAAATTTATTCATTTATTTAAAATTCATATTATGTAATTTAAGCACAATATAATATTTAACAAAGTAATAAAATTGATTCATAATAATTTTCTTATCAAATTTAAAGCAAGAGGCTATATATAAGAAAACAGTACATATTCTATATGAGAAAGGCAGGGCTTGCTCTTGCTCAAGGCCTGTTTCTAGGCCATGAGACATCTTTCTATAAATTAGAAAAATGGTTATTTTTATGGATGGATCCAGCTCTGCAACTAGAAATCTTAATGAATAGACAGTGCTTTATGTGCAGGAAAATGGCACCGGATGCATGACTTGAAGTACAGCACACAAGCTTAATTCCATCTCCTTTATTCCCCTTGGTCAGGAACCTCTGTGTAATGCAAAATTCATACATATATATGATCATATTGCTTGTAGGACTCCTTCTAACCTCTCTATAGCACAATATTAATCTAAAAGTAAAAGTTAGAAATAATGTCACAAAATTACTTCAACTGCAAGATATATTAGTTTGTCAGGCCAAAATTTCTACCCATATCCAACTATCCAACTATATAGACTAATTCCTGCAACTTGCCTTTGCAAATGCAAAATAACTGTGCTTCTTTCCATGGCAACCCCTCTGAACTGAGACAACAATCTCTTTATATCTCATTTACTAAATGTCCTTTAAAATATGTAGAAGCACTTAAGCTTTCTGTAAAAACCTTAGCACAAAACGAAATAGAAAGTAGAATGTGTTCACGAACTTATTTCTCGTTATCAGCCCGAATTTAGTCTATGGAAGCCAACAGGTATTTGAACTTTCTTAGTGCGACTCTCAGAGAAACAACACAAGAGTGTGACATAATGGGCACTAGAATCACATTTCCAACAATTTTGTAAGTTTCCTATTCTCCTGGGTACGTCCTCTTAAACAAACAAAAAGTATTTAATTCACTTCCATCCAAACAAATTAAGAAAACAAGTTTCCTCTGGACTTTGCCTCATTTTGTTCTACAAATCTCTTCCAAAATTAAAACTTCTTATGACAGATATATACCTCTTTATTTTACATGGTATTACTCTTGGAATTCTATAACCCTCATGACAGATGTATTACATTCCTCTCAAATTGCTTGCATTTCCCTTAACTTTTGATGTTATCTCAATGAATTCTTTTCTTGCTGTTCTAGGAATTTGCTGTACCATTGTGCCCAGAATTGGTTCCTTCCGGTGGGTTCTTCGTCTGGCTGACTTCAAGAATGAAGCTGTGGATCCTCGCAGTGAGTGTTATAGTTCTTAGAGACGGTGTGTCTGGAGTTTGTTCCTTCAGACGTTCAGATGTGTCCAGAGTTCCTTCCTTCTGGCGGATTTGTGGTCTCGCTGACTTCAGGAATGAAACCACACACCTTCACAGTGAGTGTTACAGCTCTTAAAGGTGGCGTGTCTGAAGTTGTTTGTTCCCCCCGGTGGGTTCGTGGTCTGAGTGACTTCAGGAGTGAAGCTGCATACCTTCACAGTGAGTGTTACAGCTCATAAAGGTAGTGCAGACCCAAAGAGGGAGCAGCAGCAACGTTTATTGTGAAGACTGAAACAACAAAGCTACCACAGCATGGAAGGGAACTCGAGCCAGTTGCGGCTGCTGGCTCTGGTGGCCAGCTTTTATTTCCTTATTTGGCCCTGCCCACATCCTGCTGATTGGTCCATTTTACAGAGTGCTGACTGGTTCATTTTACAGAGTGCTGATTGGTGCATTTACAATCCTTTAGCTAGACACAGAGCGCTGATTGGTGTGTTTTTACAGAGCGCTGACTGGTGCATTTACAATCCTCTAGCTAGACAGAAAAGTTCTCCAAGTCCCCACTCGACCCAGGAATTCCAGCTGGCTTCACCTCTCACCATTTCTCATTTCTCCATTGAAATATTTCAGAATGCCCTGTCCTGTAGCTGCCTGTCACGTTATAAATATCAGTTCAATAACATTTATAAAGAACTTACAATGTAGAGGCCTTATGCCAAAGTGCTTTCATATTTAACAACAAAGGCAACAACAGCAACATCATCAAGAATAAATATTATCGTTTACTCTTAATCCTTTCTAGGTAATGCCCCACTTCTTTTGATCATGCCTGACATATAGAAAAAAAAAGTGACTCTCTTAAATTCCAGTTCTTTTCTGCTCTCAGTGCTATATGTATAACCCACCTAATCTCCAAAGTTTATATCCAAAGATCACATTTCATTCTTTATTTGCTTCGATCACTTAGAATTTTGATAATAAAATTCTCTTTTGAAATGCTCTTCTTTCTTTGTTGCCATGACACTAGTCTCTAAGTCTTCTTTGTATGATGAAACTTTACTACCCATGATCCAACAGACTAATTTTCCTTTATTTATGTTTAAATCATTTTTGCACTAGGTTATTTCTTAAACCCTCTTCCCTCTTCATATTCGTGTTCTCTTCTTGTGTACTCCAAAAAGAATGTCAATAATCATGAGCACAGAGAAAACCCTGTTTTCTCTCTTTGCACATTTCAAAAAGAGTAAGAATGATCAGGCATGCTATAGTAATTTTCTGTTTATTGGTTAATATTTGAAGTGTTTAATAAGAATTATTTCAGATGGTTACTCCCATCGGTATGTCTTTAGGATTATCTATAGGAATGATACTAACCGTGAAGGTTTTACACAAGGATACAATTCTCTACTTTTTAATGAGTTCTTGTCTTTCCTAACAGTTGTATTGGCAGTGATTAATTTTAGTTTATTTCCCATATTAAATATAGATGGTGCATTTCAAAAGAGAAATGCTTAGTATCTCAAATATTGGCCACTCACCCTTAGGTACTCATTTATTTTCTGCTTCTGCAGATTACTGAATTGGCTAATTACTTCAAAGCACTGTGTCAAGAATTCATTTCTGTTAAATGCTGATAATGTCTGAGTAGGAATAAGTGTTTATCTACAAGATGTTTTTGCAGAATCAAAATGCCCTATATGTGTCATTTCATAGCAAATAAAAGAAAAAAATTAAAATCCCAAAAAAAGCTCTTAGTGATAGTATAAGTTCCTCTGTCTACCGTGGCCTTGATTATGACAGCACGGATTAACAATCACCAAAGCCACATATAAATTGTAATTGATGAAATAAAGACAGCTGGTTCATGAATATAAGAACATAAGAGTTGGGCATTCACTGATTGGCATGACTTTTTGGATTAAAAAATTTATGAATTTTTATTTTTTCTTTGCTTCAGAGAATAGAGAAAAAACATTGTTTTCTGAAAAACAATTCTGCAAAAACACTGACATTAACAAAAAACACACCTGCTTGGAAAAGGGGATAACATGTTGGTCAATGGTTAAATTATATTTACTTTGATATGTCTCTGCAGGTTAAATCAATACCTGTATGAAGCTTGAAGTTCACATTTATTATGGAGGGCACTTGTAAAAGTGTATTTGAAGCCTGTAAGAGCCAGAAGGACTCAGTCATATGCTGCCTTCTGTGCCTGATGTTTTCTTTTGAACTAGGGAGAGACGTGAACATACAGTCTGTTATTGTAGCTTGTGCACAAAGACTCAAATAAGAAAGATGTGGGTGTCTGTATAAGAAAAGGTTTAGAAAACTTGGCAATATATTCTATGAATGTTAAGAACTTGTATTATGGTAATTCTGTAAGTCTAAATACAATTGAAGGAAATAAACATCTCTGTGTATAATGAGATTAACTGAAACATAATTGAACAAAACTGGAAATAAAGAAAAATCTATCAAATAATTAAGAAATAATGCTATTTTCTTCTAATGAAGTCATAATGTTCTCTCATTTTTAAATTCAGAACGTAGTAACTCCAATATAAAGCACCTATAGCAGTAATCTCAGGCACTTCATTACCTGACATAATACCTTACAGTATAAAACTGTTGAGATCTAAAAATATGCAACCAGTTAAATCTGCCTCCTTATTTATTTTAAGACAGTATTAAAATCATGACATTGAAAAGAATAATAATATGATATGATATGACATAATGTGATGTGATATGACATACACAATATGAAATAATATATCATATCTTACTCCACATTTTGGGTTACTTGCAGTATGCTAGTATTGAACTTGGGTTGAATTCTTTGGAACAGAGTGATATGGCTCAGAAAGAAAGGGAGTTAAACTAAATCCAGCGACAATCTCAGGCATTCCAGGATGAGATATGGTATGATTAAAAATGCAGAATTTGCCGAGGCGGGTGATCACGAGGTCAGGAGATTGAGATCATCCTGGCTAGCACGGTGGAACCCTGTCTCTACTAAAAAAAAAAAAAAAAAAATTAGCCTGGTGTGGTGGCACGCGCCTGTAGTCCCAGCTACTTGGGAGGCTGAGGCAGGAGAATCGCTTTAACCTGGGAGGCAGAGGTTGCAGTGAGCTGAGATCACACCACTGCACTCTAGCCTGGGCGACAGAGTGAGACTCCATCTCAGAAAACATAAAACAAAACAAAACCCAGAATTTATGACAAGAGTAATTAAACATATATAAAATCATACATATCACTGTGTTGATGCATACTGTTCTGAAATTCTCTGTACTTGATTAAAAAAAAAACAAAAACAAATGCACATAGTGTAACTTCCATACACGAAGCCTCTTTTCTTCATCCTCATGGCATCCACTATGGTACTTTCTCCTGAACCTAAACAGCTCGTGTCCTTGTAAAAGAAAGTTTCTAGCGGAGAGTGCACAGGATATCTACTAACTAAGGCAGGACACTATGTTTGATGTCTAGATAGAGACAAAAATACACATAGAGGAAGGTAGGAGTTTATAGACAAGAAAGTAGAGTATTTGGTATTATATGAATCTAAACATTAATTTGGGTCTACCAGTTACTAATTTTATGCTTTCTTCATCTGTAATATTGGGATAATACGACTTGACTTTTAAAATATTAAGCACAGTGCTTTACATATGGTAGGGATTTAACATTTTAAAATGCTTACATTAAGATAGTAATTTAGTCAAAGCTGTGTCTTTGAAATAGCTAAGCATCCTGTCATAGGTTACTGATATAAGTCAGGCATACTGTGAAATGCTTCTGGAGGGAGTTTCAGGTTTCTAAGACTGAGGATTCCATCTTTTAAATTTACTACCCCCAGCAAGAGTCATAGAAAGGAACACATTTATATTCTTTTGTTTTTTGGCAATTATTGCATTCATGGCAAGTATCCAAATATTTATTCAATAAGAAAAAGATCCATCTTTTCTTAGAAAACATGTCAAAAGGAGATGTTGTTGGCCCTGATCTTCGATCTACATATTCCTGCAAAGATACATCCCACTGCAATAAAAGGGACTAGTGCATCAGAATTACTGCAAAAAAAATACTGCCTTTCCTGACACAGAATTAGTGATCAAAATCAAAATTGTGAACCTCACCAATGTAGTTTTTGATGCTATACATCTGAGTGGAAGCAAATTTGACAATGTAGTTGTCCAATTAGACATGGAGCATTAACTGCTCATTGCGATGAAGAAGGCAGGATATCTTATGTGGAGTTAGAGAATGGCTTAGATGAGTACAAGGGCAGAGTTATAGATTTTTTAAAGGGTAGTTTTATAATGGTTCTGACAAAAATGACAGCACAAAAATCTCTCTTTGGAAAACACAGATGCTGTCATCTTCATACCAGCTCTTTTTTTTATTAATGACCTCTAGCTTAACTTCCAAATATATTAAAACCATTGCTAGTTTTTATGTGCTCAGAGACATCAATGAGCCAATACCATTGACTTTGTTTATGGCTTGGTGCCAAAAGAAATGTGTTATATTTGATATATCCATTCTCACTATTAAAGAGGTTATCTATCAAATCTACATCTGAGGACATCTACATTGATGCAGGAAATTTTGATTAATGAAGCTCCCTCATCACAAAGTACAAATGAAGCATACAGTGAAATTAGTGAGAAAACTAGGGCTGTCAGTTTCCTCTATATTGTCTGTGAACTTGCTAAGCTCAGCATTTCTTATAACATCTGGGCCACAACTGATACTGAGCTCCTCTGTGAAGGGATTTACTTCTGGACCCTTAACTCCACCCTTATCCAATTCTATGTACTTTTTCCACTTCCTCTTAATATCTGGATAAACATAGATTTGTTGTGGTAGCAATTTCACTGAACAAAGAGAATATTTAGTTTTCCTTCAGTTCTAAATATAGACTGCATGAAAATAACTTCACATAGTACAGGAATATAATGAAGACTCATTTTATGTTTGAATTAGCCAGTTTTTTCCCATGGATAGCAATTAAGGACACTGACAAACACTGCATAGAATTTTACAACCAGATATCTGCGAGAAATTGTGATTTATTTTCCCTACCAAGATATACTACACCCCAAACCCAGATAAAGTGTCAGAATTTAATAGAAATGCATACTAGAATCAACAAAAGCATCATTCAAAAATGATGCTTCTTGAAGGTTCATTGTAATATGATAACCCTTTCCCTAATAATGTATGTTAGTGTGTAGGGGTGTGTGTGTGTGTGTGTGTTGGGGGGTGTGCTGATGCAGAATAATCTTGTTAGAGCTGAACTCTCATCCACTCTCACATGGTTTTGGTTTTTCAGCATTAACTTTCTAAGAAGTTCTTTTCATTCATTCTTTTTTCCTTTTTTTTTTAAAATTTTGGGGAATTTGTGGACATAGTGCCCTCAATAACCCCAGCCCCTAAATATTACTTATTTCCTTACATTCACTGGTAGTGTTAGTAAATAGAAAAGTCATATTTTTTGGAATATTGGTTATAATTTGTTTGGCTATAATGTATCCAACACATTTTACTGTGATATGAAAAAAATAATAAAATTATTATGTGTCAATTTAGAATCTGCTTTTTCCCAAATTTATTGATAATGCTTTTCTGAACCCCTTCAAATTTAATGAAATTTTAAAGATATACCTCCAGGTAGTACATATTCCTGAATATAGTGGAATATCTGCAAACACAAGTCTTTGCAAAGAGGCCTGAGTTTCAGCGATTTTCCATGGCACCTCTAAATTTTGAAAAACTCATTGTATAAATGAATGTGCTTATCCACTTTCCTACTCTAAGACTACCTGCTAAACTGAAACTGAACTAGCTTCCTACTAAGCAATCTAGGGCATTCTGTATATAACAGAATTTAAATAAACCAATCTTTTGCAATAATCTGCACTATAACAATACTCAACATCGGCTTGGTACTTAGAGATAATAGTATTAAGTAGCAATTCTTTAATGAGATCCTTCAAATAATTGACTTTCCTTGACAAAAATAATTACTGTAGAACACTGCCCAATCATTCTGGGCAGTGAAAATGTTAGATGAAACTGCCACTCTAGCATAGGTTATTTCATATCTCAATAATGAAGGATAAAAAATGGCTCTCAGCTAAAATTTTGTAGGCATTGCAGAATTATAGGAACTAAAGCTGTTCAAATCAGCCCTTTTGTCTTTTAATCAGCTAGTGTAAGAGAGAAGTCGCCTCACACTGCCTTGCAGCCTCTATCTCCTGGTTTCCCAGGATGCACTAAACATGTAGTTCAATTTAAAGTAGTTACCAGTCACTGGCTGAAACCACCAAATCATGAACCAAACCTTTAGGCAGAAGGAGCTAGTCCCTTTAATTCTGGCAACTTTTGATAGCTACTAGTGTTGAATAATATTCAATAGTAGTGTGCTGTGCAGAAATTCTCTCATCTCCAAAACCACTACACATAATTCCAAGTACACTATACTGCCACCATGAATAGATGGGCCTCTTCTTAAAATTTACGTAATCCTAGTCCTATCAGAGTACACAACAAAACATTAACACAAATGTATTCACTTAAGAGCTCCATAAAGTGATTTGATAAATGGATTACAGGGTTTCTTATACCTTAGTTATTTGGGTATAACCTGAGTCCTTAGCAACTCCACAAGCTTTATATAATTTTACTTCTTCAAAACTCGATTAGAGTTTGAATTTCTGGATCTGCAGAGAATGTCCTATTTGCATTTGCTTCCCTTTCCTAATACTACTTCTTCATTCTCACCACATTTCTATTTTTAAATTTGACATTCTACACTAATATTTCTATCTCCTATTAAAATAGAATAAAACAACAACTAATGAAACAAATAAAACTTGCCAAATATCCTTAAAAACTTGGCAATTTCCATGACTCTTCTTTGGGTTTATAAATTTTACAACACCAGCACTCTTCTGTGAATTTCCTCCTGGCAGATTCTGCTCCCAGTGAGAAGAAACAGCAACTTTACATCCCAAGGGTCTACAGGACCAAATAAATAAATAAACATCTCTTAAGTTGCAGTTTGCTCTTTTTCTCAAACAACTAGGAGAGTAAAATACATTTAATGCTACTCAGTTATTTTTGGGGGGCCACCTTTTTAAATGATTTATACACAAAAATGCTTTGCATTTCTCTTGCTACATAATCTTGAGCTTATTCCAAACAAAAAAAACCCTTCACTCCTACCAAGGTCACACTAAAACAGGGCATGATAACTGTTTTTCTCCATTTACAAGTTTTATTTTGGGGTTACAAACTGTTGGTAAGGAAAAAGACCAAGGGAGATTGGTAGGAGTTGTATCATGTTGGTACAAGTTAAGGCAATATCCGTGATTGCAGTAAATTTTACTGGAATGGAAAGCCAAGGGCTTGACTTTATTTGTAGGTGTCTACTATATTTTGTACTTAATAAAAAGTAAAATTAACCAACAACTAAAGTTCAGATATTTATTTTCTGATGGGAGAGGTTTTCACTTTCCTTTGACTACATCTCCCTTATTTATTTTATCATTTTTATTTCTGTCCTGTTGCTTGCAGGACTCAAATTTTCTCAAACATATTTTCTTTGTCTATACAAAGAACATTGCATTTTGGTTTACACAAAAATTCAGTACTATGAAGTTTGAAAACAATAACAAAGTGAATATGAGAAGTTTTCTAAATGGAAGATGTAAACATTACAATCCTTGGATTCTGTTCAAGCTAAGTATGAGGTTATTAACCAACAGAATTCTTAACTGAGATGAGGCTGACAGGCAGTCATAAGATGTATAGAAACATAATTATTAGCAGTTTTTAATGAAATCATTTTGTTTCATTCAAAAGAGTTATTTTATTTTATTACACATGTGCTACTTTAAGCGATTTCAATCCCTTGTAAAAGTAAGTTGGCCAGGTGCGGTGGCTCATGCCTACAATCCCAGCACTTTGGGAGGCTGAGGCGGGTGGATCACGAGGTCAGGAGATGGAGACCATCCTGGCTAACATGGTGAAACCCTGTCTCTACTAAAAATACAAAAAATTAGCCTGGTGTGGTGGTGGGTGCCTGTAGTCCCAGCTACTTGGGAGGCTGAGGCAGGAGAATGGCGTGAACCCGGAAGGCAGAGCTTGCAGTGAGCCTAGACCACCCCACTGCACTCCAGCCTGGGTGACAGAGCAAGACTCCGTCTCAAAGAAAAAAAAAAAAAAAAGTCAATGCTCAATTTTATTTTTTCTGAGATTAAACTCTCAGTACTCTCAGTACAATTCCCTGAGTAGACAAAAAAGAAGTACAATCATAGGCTTATTGTTGTTAAGAGAAACAAAGCATGGGGAGGGACAGATAGCTGACTAGACGCAGCCACAAAACACCCCCCTCCCCCCGCCCCACACACACACACACCACAAAAATATTGAGTAATCCGTCATACTTAGAGGAGATTTTTTTAAGAGTAAACACTGAAAGTCAACAGAGAAGTGCCACAGACACTGAGGTTGAAGACGGAGGAAGCTGAGACGCCTGCATGGAGTTGCTGAATGCCAGGACCAGCTCTTGGTACTGAACAGGTTCTAAGGAAGGGTTGAGTGAAAGAGCTCCTGGGTACCACACTACTGCTGTGGACCTCTGGGATCCTAGCTACAAGAGATCCCATTACCCCCACAGGCATTTGTATTGACGAGGGGAACTGCCTGGAGACTAAGCAGAGGCAGCTCAAACCTGTACAAAGTCCAGAAGGTTTTACACAGAGGGTTGCTACAGCCAAATGTGCTCATAGGTGCCCATCTTTCAAGGCTCTCCATCTTGCTCTGAATGACTCTAGTCCCTGCTGAGCTGGGCTGGGAGAGACAAGGGCTGCGTTTCCTGCAAGACTGCTCTGATTTGCATGCCCCCTTGTCTGCCAGCCCCTCCCAAAGTCTATGACTGGCTGCTTCCACAAGAGTGGGCGCAGCACAACCTTCACTGCCCCACCTGAGTGTTTTGCCAGTGGTCTGGGAGCAATTTGGCCCCTCTAGCACAGTCAGTGCTCAACCCCAAGGGATGAGAGGACACAGCCACAGGCCTGTGCTCAACCCCTCAGCCTTCAAGCACACTGCCAAGGGGTACTGAACTGAAATCTGTGGCCTGAGCTTGAGGCAGGGAGGTGCCTCACTCTCAGAACTCTGAGAAGAATTAGGCCTGGGTTCATGCACTGGGGCACTAGAACTAGGCATCTCTCCGTCTGCAACACAACTCCAGAAAGGGTGTACATGTTGGCCAGCCACAGCTTCTGTCCAAGAGAGCTCTGTGGCCCAGAATACCTGGAACAGCCCAGCACTCTTGGCACAGAATTTCTTAGGATAAAATTAGCTTGTTAGGCCTGCTCCTGGGAAAGACATTGAAAGGAAATCCAGGCAGGAGAGCACAAGCTGGGTGGTCCCCACAGCCATCTGCTGGGCAAACACCCCAGGCCATTGGTGCCACACCAGCTTCACACTTCCAACACACTGCAGTGCCTGGGGATCCTCCTCCCTTGATCCACTATATCTCTAGATCACCCACAGAAATACCACACAACATACTTTGACTCTACCAAGCTCAGAGGACCAACAGATCCCTGGGGAGTTGCCGGCCTACTGGTGACCTACCTTCAGCTCAAGCTGCCCCTATGGAATGGAGAAGGGCAGCCCATCAGGGCCCCACTTAGGGCTAAGTAAAGGTAGGAATGGTTCCAGTGATTTGCGGGGGTTCCGCCAAGGCGTAGGAGCAAACATGGTGAGGGGGTCATCTCTTGCCCGTTTTCCTATCCCCAGAGCACTGCTGCAAATGAACTGGAATATGGAAGAGGCACGTGGCTGTGTGACAGCCTCTCTGCTGGTCCTTACACTTAAATACCACGTGATGGATTGCACAAAAAAAAAAGAAATAAAATAAATGCCTTCAGCATGCATCACCTGTGAAGCCAAATGCAAGAAACTAGCCACAATGAAGGAACCCATACAGAGCTTTGGCCCTTTGAAAACACCCAGATATGAAGCCAATTGACTACTCACAACATATGCCACAGTCAAACCCTCAAGGGAAAAAATAAAAACAATAAAAAACAAAAAACCCACCCAAATGACAGCAATTTCAAAAAGAAAAAGAAACACCAGCCTTCTCAGATGAGAAGAAATTAGCTGTATTTTCAGTTCTTAGAGAAATCTCCAATCTGCTTTCCACAGTGGCTGAACGAATTTACATTCCCACCAACAGTGTATAAGCATTCCCTTTTCTCTGCAGCTCCTCCAACATCTGTTGTCTTTTGACTTTTTAATAATAGCCATTTTGACTAGCGTGAGATGGTTTCTCCTTGTGGTTTTCGGGTATTTTTTTCACATGCTTCTTGGCTGCTTGTATGTCTTCTTTTGAGAAGTATCTATTCATTTCTTGCCTGTTTTTTAATGGAATTATTTTTAAGGTTTTGCTTACTGGTTTATTTAAGTTTCTTATAGATTTTAGATATTAGACCTTTGTCAGATATAATATATAGTTTGCTAATATTTTCTCACATTCTGTAGATTGTCTGCTTATTCTTTTTATAGTTTATTTTGCTGTGCACAAGAACTTTGGCAATTCAAAAAGTCATAGCATTTCTTTACCTCCAAAGGATTCCACAAGCTCTCCAGCAATAGATCCTAAACAGATTGAATTGCCTGAGACAAGAGACATAGAATTCAGAGTCTGAATGGCAACTAAATTCAAGAGAAAGTTGAAACCCAATAGAAGAAAGCCAGTAAAATGATCCCAGAGCTAAAAGATGTTATAGCCATATTAAGGAAGAACCAAACTGAATGTGTTTGGAATTTAAAAATTCACTATAGGCATCTCAAAATACAATTGGAAGCCTTAGCAACATACTAAACCAAGCTGAGGAAAGAATTTCAGAACTCAAGGATGAGTTCTTTGAATCAATTCAGTGAGAAAATAATAAAGAAAAACTAACTTTAAAAATGAACATAACCTTCAAGAAACATGAGTTTATGTAAAAACACCAATTCTGTGACTCACTGGCATTTCTGAGAGAGAAGGAGAAATAATAAGCAAATTGGAAAACATATCTGAGGATACAGGTCATGAAAATTTCCCCAATTGTGCTAGAGAGGTCAACATACAAATTCAAGAAATTGAGAGGACCCCTGTGAGATACAATATGAGATGATCATCACCAAGACACATAGTCATCAGGTTTTCCAAAGTTAATGTGAAAAAAACATCTTAAAAGCAGCAAGAGAAAAGGGTCAGAGCACTTACAAATGGAACCCCATCATGCTAACAGTGGATTTCTTAGCAGAAACCTTACAAGCCAGAAGAGATTGGGAGCCTATTATTAGCATCCTTAAAGAAAATAAATTTCAACCAAGAATTTCATATCCTGCCAAACTAAGCCTCATAAATGGAGGATAAACAAAATATTTTCCGGACAGCAAATGCTAAGGGAATTTGTTCCCACTAAGTGAGTCTTACAAGAGAGCCTTAAGGACGTTCTAAATATGGAAGCAAGAGAATGATACCTGCTACCACAAAAACCCACTTAAATACGTAGCTCACAATTCCCATAAAGCAACTACACAATAACTATGAAGCAACCAGATAAAAACATTAAAAAAAAACCGTCACATAGCAATATTAATCTTACATTTAAATGGTCTAAATGCCCCACCTAAAAAGCACAGAGTGATAAGTTGAGTAGAAAAACAAGACCCAATTGTCTGCTGTCTTCAAGAGATCCATCTCACATGTAGCCATACCCACAGGCTCAAAGTAAAGGAATGGTGAAACATCTATCATGCAATGGAAAACAAAAGAGAGCAGGGCTCATGATTCTTACATCAGATTAAACAGACTTTAAACCAACAATAGTAAAAAGGACAAAAAGACAATATGTGATGATTAAAGTTTCAATTCAACAAGAAGACTTTCCTAGTTATATGCACACTCAACACTGAAGCATCCAGATTCATAAAACATGTAATTTTAGACCTATGAAAAGATTTACACAGGCATGTAATAATAGTGGGAGACTTCAACATGTGATACATATATACCATTGAATACAACATAGCTATAAAAAAATAAAACTATGTCCTTTGCAGCAACATGAATGTAGCTAGAGGCCATTATCCTAAGTGAACTAATGCAGAATCGGAAAATCAAATACTCCATGTTTTCACTTATAAGTGGGAGCTGAACATTGGGTACACATGGACAAAAGATGAGAATGATAGACAATGAAGACTATAACTAGGGAAGGGGAGGCTCAAGGATTGAAAAACTATCTATCAGGTGCTAGGCTTACTGCCTGGGTGATGGGTTCAATTGTACACCAAATTGCAACATCACACCATATATCCTTTTTTTTTTTTTTTTTTTTTTTTGGGAGATGGAGTCTCCCTCTGTCGCCCAGGCTGCAGTTGCGCAATCTCGGCCCACTGCAAGCTCCACTTCCCGGGTTCACACCATTCTCCTGCCTTAGCCTCCCGAGTAGCTGGGACTACAGGTGCCCACCACCACATCTGGCTAATTTTTATATTTTTAGTAGAGACGGGGTTTCACCGTGTTAGCCAGGATGGTCTCGATCTCCTGACCTCATGACCCACCCGCCTCGGCCTCCCAGAGTGCTGGGATTACAGGCCTGAGCCTCCGTGCCTGGCCTCATCACAGCATATATCCTTATGACAAAATTGCACATATGCACCCTGAATCTAAAATAAAAGTTGAAAAGAAGAAATGAAACCAAAATCAAAGTGTTTAGTATATATTTAAAGCTTTATATCTAAATATGGTATTAATTGATATGCTTTATTATCTATTTGATTTTTATTATCTTACATGCACTTTCTACACATTGACTTCTCTCCGATAGTTCTCGTGCAATTTTCTGTGATAATAAACATGTTTATACTTATTAATTACTAAGGACATTATTACAGTGGAAATTATCATAGCTAGAACTCAAAATCAAATGCATATATTCTATTTTTAAAAATTGTTTTCCAGGGCCAGGTGCAGTGGCTCACGCCTGTAATCCCAGCACTCTGGGAGGCCAAGGCAGGTGGATCATGAGGTCAGGAGATCGAGACCATCCTGGCTAACACGGTGAAAGCCCGTCTCTACTAAAAATACAAAAAAAATTAGCTGGGTGTGGTGGCAGGCACCTGTAGTCAGCTATTCAGGAGTAGTCAGCTACTCAGGAGGCTGAGGCAGGAGAATGGCATGAGCCCAGGAGGCAGAGCTTGCAATGAGCTGAGATCGCGCCACTGCATTCCAGCCTGGGCGACAGAGCGAGACTCTGTCTCGAAAAAAATTGTTTTCCATGGGGATACTGGTTAATAATTCTGAAACCATTATACATATATACTAGAATTAAACAATTAAATAAATGATTGGCAGATAGTAGAAGCCAGGTTTGTTACTTTTGGAGTAGGAGGTAACAGATGAGCAAAGGGTAGCAGCTTGGACAATCATGGATTAATGGATTAAAGTTGAGACATCACTATGAATTTAATGTTTAGCTTAATACAGACACAAATGGTTATGCATAGGAATATTTCTAGATATGTATAAAAATTTGGGTTAGTATACACTTATATATTTTCTTGTTCTATGCCTTTCTAGTAAGAGGGACTAAAAATGAGGATACACAAGCTGTGATGAGCAAACCTAGCACATAGATGTTGGTTTCTAATACCACTTTCTAATGCTTTTATAGTCCACTACCATTACCTAACCGAATACAAACAAATCACTATCACATTTTACTATAATATTTCAAATGCAATTATATGTAAATGTTAGGTGTTTTGTTTGCTTTTTTGCATATTGTATGGCAATAAAAACAAATAGCTGAGAATTAACTTTGTAGTAACATTGCAGTGCAGAATTAGTATTCACGAAAAATAAAAGCCAGGAGAGTGAACTTTCCTTAAAAACATACAAACTCAGGAAATCCTGTGTAGATTTAGTGAGGGCTTGGGGTTTCCACAGGGTGGAAATAGGGCTTTAAGCCAATTGTATCTGAACCTAACTAGAATGACATCTGATTCATCATCTACTTAGAAACACAAGAAACAGGCATATAGTGATAAAAGCAAGTCATGAGAAGTCCAGATAACTAAAATAGAATTTAAATATGGAAGAAACAATAGGTTTATTTAAGCTAGAACTTTCATTATAAAAATGAGAAACCAAAGTTTCTTGTGAAAGTAAAATCTGGGTGGGCACAGTGGCTCATGCCTTTAATCCCAGCACTTTGGGAGGAATTTGACTTTGTGACTGCTTGAGACCAAGAGACAAGCATGGGCAACATGGTAAGAACTCTCTAAAAATTTTGTTTTTTTAAAATCAGCTGGCCCTGGTGGTGCATGCCTGTAGTCCTAGCTACTTGGGAGGCTAAACTGGGAGGATGGCTGGAGCCCAAGATTTCAAGGTTGCAATGGCGTGACCTCACCACTGCACTCCAGGCTGGGTGACAGAGCGAGACTCTGTCTCTAAAAGAAATAAAAGGAAAAGAAAGTAAAACCTACGGTGGGCATGAAGAATGGCTAGGAGTTACCCATAATGAACAGACAAAGAATTTTGAAAACAAAGAAATATTATGTTACAAAGAATTGGAGGTGAGAAAGTATACATGGTATAAATAAAAACAAAAAGGTAATATTTAGAAAAATTTCCAGATTTTTTACAACAATAAAATAGATGAAAGATATCTTTTATGATCTTATTAACATTACAATTGAATTTGTCTTCTCAATGCTGAAAGAGTATATCAGAAATGCAAGAAACATGAATGGATTATTTCCTAAAAAATGTTAAAAGAAATAATTTCAACCTTCATTTCAAGACACCGATATATATATATACTATACATATATAAAAAGAATTAGGCAATGTATATACCATATCATATATAATATATATCATTCATATGTAAATATAAATGTATACAAATATAGATATACATGCATACATATCTATATAAATGGTAGAAAGACATTTGTCAAGAAAGATATAGAGACCAAAATCTCAAAAAAGCAAAATAGTTCTGTGTGGGCAGATGGTTAAAAGGACCCTTTCCTCTCCTATGTAAAGTTTTGATCTTTGATTAACTGCTTAGCCCTGTTCCTCTAATAATACCTTGATAAAGTGTGATATCAATTCAATAACTATGCAGCGTTGTTTTTGATGAAAAGACATCTGATGAGAAAATTGTATCTGGCCTAGAGGAAGCAAAAATACTTGACAGTAGCCATAGCTTTGAGTTCCTCTGGGCATAGTGATTCCTATAACTGGGACTGCCACTTATGAAAGCCCTAAGGCTGTTTTTAGATACAGTGGCTTCTCTTAGAAACAAGACATCTAAGCCAGGGCTATTTCTGAAAAAGAATTATTGTAACCATTGAAGTAGATATTGAAAAATATCATAAACTTAGATAACATAAACTTATCACTCAATTACTAATAAAGGAAAGTACATGTATCTTGACTCCATAAAAAGAAGTGTCAGCACAGAACAATGTGAACAAGCTTTCGACAAATATTTACTGAATCTATGTCATGCACTAGAAAAAAAATACATATACATTAATTTTTAAAGTATATAATAAGGATATAAAAATAGAGACAATTTTTTTTTTAAAGACAGCCTAAATTCACAGTAGATAACTTACTGCTTTCTTGCACACAAGTACGTGGCTATAAGTTTACATCCCAGTATATAATGAAGCTAAGAACATCATTCATGGTAAATATTTTATAGCACGAGAAATTGCTTAGGTAAAAAGTAGACAAACATGTTTTTAAATTAAATACAAAGGCATTCCTTGTTTTATTGTGCTTTACTTTATTGTGCTTCATACCTTGTTCCTTTAATGCCCTGATAAAGTGTTATATCAACTCAGTAAATAAGCACATAGATATTGTGCTTTTTACAAATTCAAGTGTTGTGTTAACTCTGCATTGAGCAAGTCTATCTGTGCCATTTTTTTCAGCAGCATTGGTTTACTTTGGTCTTTGCATCACATTTTGATAATACTCAGAGTATTTCAAACTTCTCTATTATTATAGATGTGACCAGTCTTTGATGTTCCTATTGTGATTGTTTTTTGCATGTCACTAACCACACCTGCATAAGATGGTGAACTTTTTTTTTTTTTTTTTTTTTTCTGAGACAAGGTTTTGCTCTGTCACCCAGGCAGGAGTGCAGTGGCAATTATGGCTCACCGCAGCCTAGACTTCCTGGGCTCAAGTGATCCTCCCACCCCAGCCTCCTGAGTAGCTGGAACTACAGACATACACCATCACACCTAGCTAATTTTTGTATTAGCAGAGACGGGGTTTTGCTGTGTTGCCCAGGCTGGCCTCGAACTCCTGAATTCAAGTTATCTGCCCAACTAGCCCTCCCAAAATGCTGGGATTACAGGTGTGAGCCACCGCACCTGGACTTAAGGTGGTGAACTTAATCCATAAATATTTTGTCTGTACTTATTGCTCCACTGACTGGCCTTTCCTCTTTTGCCCTCTCTTCAGGCCTTCCTTTTTCTAAGGGACAACAAATTGAAATTAGGCCATTCAACAGCTCTACAGTGGCCTCTAAGTGTTCAAGTGAAAGGAAGAGTCACACATCTTTCACTTCCAATGCAAAGCTAGAAATAATTAAGTTTAGTGAGGAAGACATGTTGAAAGCTGAAATAAGCTAAAAGCTAGGCCTCTTGCACCAAACATGTCATCAAATTGTGAATGAAAATGAAAAGTTATTGAATAAAATTAGAAGTCCTACTCCATCAAACACATGAATGATAAGAAAGTAAAACAGATTTATGCTAACATGGAGGAAGTGTTAATGGTTTGGATAGAAGATCAAACAAGCTACATGCTCTTAAAACAAAGCCTAATCTAGAGACAGTCCTTAATTCTCTTTAATTCTGTGAAGGCCAAGGGAGGTGAGAAAGCTGCAGAAGAAAAGTTTGAAGCTAACAGAGGTTCGCCATGAGGTTTAAGAAAACAAGCTCTCTCAATATCATAAAAAAGCAAGGTGAAACAGCAAGTGCTGATGGAGAAGCTGTGGCAAGTAATCCAGAATATCTAGCTAAGATAATTGAGGAAGGAGGCTAACAACAGATTTTCAATGTAGAAGAAACAGTTTTAAGTCAGGAAATGTCATCTAAGATTTTCGTAGCTGGAGAGCATAAGTCAATACCTAGATTCAAAGCTTTAAAGGACCTGCTGACTCTTATTAGAGGCGAATGCCCCTGGTGGCTTCAAGGTGAAGCCAGTGCTCATTCATCATTGCAAAAATTTTAGAATCCTTAAGAATTACTCTAAATCTACTCTGCCTGTGCTGTATAAATGGAAAAAGCAAAGCCTGGGTGACAGCACACCTGTTCCCAGCATGGTTCCCTAAATATTTTCAGCTCACTGTTGAGACCTATTTCTCAGAAAACAAGATTCTTTTCAAAAATTATTGCTCAGTGACAATGCACCTGGTCACCCAAGATCTCTGATAGACATGTAAAAGAAAATAAATGTTTTCATGCCTGCTAACACAATATCCATTTTGCAGCTAATGTATCAACTTTCAAGTTTATATTTTTTAAGAAATAGATTTCATAACACTATAGCTGCCATAGATTATGATTTCCCTATTAGATCTGGGCAAAGTAAAATGAAAACTTTTTGGAAAAGATTCCAGATGACATTAAGAACATTTGTGATTAATGGGAGGAGTTTGAAATATCAACATTAACAGGAGTTTGGAAGAAGTTGATTCCGACCTTCATGGGTGACTGAGGGGTCCAAGACCTTAACAGAGGGAATAACAGCAGATGTTATAAGGCAGCAGCAGATTTTGAGATGACTGACTCCAAGTTTAAAAGTTCTTCTGTGGGGAAAATGCTATCAAGCATCACCACATGTTACAAAGCAACCATTCACGAAAAGAAGAGTCAAATGACTTGGCCAACTTGACTGCTGTCTTATTTTAAGAAATTGCCAGGCCGAGTGTGGTGGCTCACGCCTGTAATCCCAGCACTTTGGGAGGCCAAGGCGGGTGGATCACCTGAGGTCAGGAGTCCAAAACCAGCCTAGCCAACATGGTGAAACCTCATCTCTACTAAAAATACAAAAATTAGCCAGACGTGGTGGTGGGTGCCTGTAATCCCAGCTACCTGGGAGGCTAAGGCAGGAGAATTACTTGAATCTGGGGGGTGGAGGTTGCAATGAGCCGAGATCATGCCACTTCACTCCAGACTGGGTGAAAGAGCAAGACTCCATCTCAAAAAAATAAATAAATAAATAAAAAGAAAGAAAAGGAAAGTGCCACAGCCAACCCAACTTTTATCAGCCATCATCCTGATCAATCAGCAAGCATCAACATTGAGTTAAGAACTTCCAGAGCAAAAAGATTATGACTCACTGAAGGCTCAGATGATTGTTAGCATTTTTTGCATAAACTATTTTTAAATTAATATATATTTTTTATACATAATGTTATTGCACATTTAATAGACTATAGTATGCTATAAACATAACTTTTACATGCACTGAGAAATCTCAGAAAGTTCATGAGAGTCATTTTATTATAGTTGTCTGGAACTAAACCCACAAAATCTCTGTGGTATGCCTGTATATACATGCTCATTTAAAAAAAAAAGGCTAAATGGAAAAACAGCAATGTGTCAATAATGTTATTCTCTGGCTAGGAGATTTCAAATAGCTTTTCTTTTTGTGTGTATGCATTTCTTCATTATTTTATGACAATATGCATATAATAGTTCAAAATAAATTTATTTCAGGCATATAATATGTCAGTGAAAATTAAACCTGTAAACAGTTTAACAATATGCCAAAAATTAGATACATTTGTCAATGGCAGGTAGAAAACCAAGTAGTAACTGTCCATTTTATTAATTGAGTTTATATTATCATTACCAGAGGTGTTTGAATGTAGTGTCATAAAGTCCTAAGGAAATCAGGGGAAGCTTAATTGCTACCTCCAGAGAGCAGTGAAAATTTACACATTTGTTTAAAAACTACCTTATAGAAATGAGATGTGCTTGAGTTTGGAGTCTTACAATTTCACAAAATATCAAGCACTTTTAGAACTAACCGTTTGTAAATTTTTGTATTTTTTACAATTAAAAAAATTACAATAAAATTAAAAACAAAAATACAGTTTAAACTTTCAAAATTTTATTTTAACTATATCACATAATAATGATTTTACTCATAACTATACTACATATCATGTACATTAGTTTTTTATACACTCACTGAGATTTATCATGGAAATTTAATATTGTGACTCCTCAATTTAGAATTACTTATATATTTAGGCTCAATATATATTGTAGAGGCTTGATTTCTAAAATTTATGGCTATTAATTCTGAAATTTATGGCAATTAATACACAGGTCATAGACTCATAGTATTTTTTTCCTGTAACATTCGTATGTCACAAAATTAAGGATTAAATAAATAAATTTTTATTTTTTTTGAAAAACTACAATAATATTCAGATTAATGCAAACTGCATTTTTTCCTATTTTATCTACACTTTAAAAAATCATAATTTATGTCCATTTTATGTGTCATGAACATCTAGATACAAAAGTAGGATTTATTTTCTTGATGTCTATCCTCCAAGAGAGGTTGTGAGCATTCATCTTAATCAGGATACCTTTAGGAGTACATGCTATGACTCTAAAACAAAAACATAAATAACAGAACATACTGAAAAACTACAGCAATTTTATATATTCTAAAATATTAATAAACCAATTGCTGTCCTCAAAGCAAAGTAAGACCCTATTTGTTTTTCATGTAGAATAGAACACAAAATTTTTAGTTGAAGATGAAGCCACAGCCTGTGAAGCAGTAGTACCAAATACAGTCAATATTGGCTTGCATTGGACTTCAGAGAAGATTATCTGACGAGTGGCAGTACTGCTATACTTCAGGTAAAATTACAGTCCCATTAGCTGAGAGTGCAACACACAATGTGTATAAAATTGTAAACTTTTAGAGGTGATAAAAGAGAAAAAGAAATCCAGGAAGATTTAGACTTAGCTACTAGGTTCTGTAATGACATTGTAATTGCAGGATGGAAACCTTGAGCTATTAACAGAAACCACATCTATGAATTAGGCTCTTGGGGGACCAAGATAAGAAAAGACACAAACAAACTAATATATGAGAGTAAGACAGACAGATAGATAGATGATTGGTAGGTAGATAGATAGATAGATGGGTAGATAGATGGATGCCACATTCTTAAAGAGGCCAATTTAAAAATAATATTTCTAAATAAAAATAAAAAAATTTACTTGATAAGATTGGCCACTTTATTTCATGAAATCAACTGGCCAGGCTTATCAAGAAAAATGATACTAAGAAGTACAACAAAACAGAGTATATATTTATTCTCAAAAACATGCAAGAAAATATAGGCACATAAGACTACGTGTGTGTGTATGTGTGTGTGTGTGTGTGTGTGAACTATTGCTGCAGCTTCTTCACTCCTGTAGTTCATTGAGCAGGAGGGAGTGTTACAGCCTTTTCACTCCTGCAGTTTTGTGAGTTCCGAGTTCTTGTCTCACAACAAAGAAGAATGAGATACACTGACACCAGAGAGTGCGTAAGGTAGAGTAGAATTTTACTGAGTGACAGAAAGAAAGCTATCAGCAGTGAGGGGGCACCTGAAAGTGGGTTGCCAGCTGAGAGGCTGAGTCTGGGGTTTTTATGGACTTAGAATGGGGAAATGCATGCCAATGGATTTATGGGTAGGATTGAAAAAATATCATTCAGAAAGAGGTATGATAGTGTGAAGACTCAATCAGGGGCTGAAGTGAAAGCTTGGCCCAGTACCAATTAGGGGCTGAAATGAAAGCTTGGCCTAGGACCAATCAGGGGCTGATGTGAAGGCTTGGCCTGGGACCTTGGCCTGGGACCAATCAGGGGCTGCAAACAGGAATGGAAGTTCTCACTCCAGTCCATGGTCTCTATCTGGAGCTCGTAGTTTGGTGTTCAGGCTTCAGACTGTTCTTGGCTTGAAGGTCGAGTGTCACCGGGGACCCTTCCCTGTGTGCCTAGGAATTTGTCTCCTTCCTATTGCTATCATTATTCAATGATAAAAACCCAAATATATTTATGATATAGAAACAACAACAACAAAAAACAAAATGCAATGCATTAGGTAGGATAATTTCTATGTTACATACAATGTGAAAAAGAAATTTTAAGACAATACCTATAAAACACCAATAAATCAGCAGAGTAAGAGTTAAAGTATGACTTTAAAGGATATACATTGAGTGACTTAAACATATGACTATTTGAATTTCAAATAAAACTCTCAGAGAATAGTTGACAAGAAGTAATATTTAAATACTTTGAAAGATGAAGACTGAGAGGTTTGTTTCTACATGTATGGCATAATATCAAGAATGAAGACAGAATGCTACTTCATTGAACAGAATATTTCAGGTCCTCTAACAGTTACATTGCTGGAGGAGTTTCTATACTCAGATGAAAAATCATTCAAGAATGAGGGCAAAATAATTATATTATCTGAATACAAAAGAAACAAGAAACTGAAAAAATTGCCTTTCACAAAACTTGTAGAAAGTCCTAAAATAATTATGTCAGAAAAAGAAAACTTTATCTAGAAATAGGTAGATAAAATAAGGGAAATTGTACAGAGGCACTGATAAAATATATTGAAAAATAATATTAACTATTCATTGACAGGAAAAACATAATTAAGTATGTTGCTACCTTAAAAAAGAGTTAGAATGAAAACACTGGCCATATAGAAAGAGTAAGTAAGAGGAGACAATATAGTTTACTGGCAACATAGACCTTGATGAGGTTATTTTCTTAGAAAGTGAGAATGAGTAAAAAGTACTAAATAAATTTAAATTTATATATTTAAAAACATATTATCTAATATAGTACCTATATATCTATATATTTTACTTATATTGCATGTAATATAATCTGAAATAAATTTAGACTTGTGTGTATGAATGTGTATTTATGTATGTGTGTGAGACCACAGGGCTACTGAGTTAAAAACTATTAACAGTATAAAGATAAGAAACAGAAAAATATCACAACAACACAAATAATAGAACAATGATGGCTATGAAAATTAAATACATACACACATTCTCTCTTTAGTGTATCAAAAGTTAAAGAAAATATCACAAAGGCTTTTTTTGCTTGTATTATTTTTATTAATGCACACTAACTGCACAAATGTATGGGTTACTGTGCAATATTTTGATACCTGAATATACAATGTGTACTAATCAAATCAGAGTAATTAGTATATCCATCACCTCGAACACATATCATTTCGTTTTTGAAAATATTCAAAATCCTCTTTTAGTTCTTTGAAAATATACAATAAATTGTTGTTAATTATAGGCACCCCATAATGATATAGAAACTAGAACTTATTTCTCCTATTTTATGTGAATTATAGTTGTAATTTTATATTCAGTAACAAATATCTGGCTATCCCCTCCTCCCTACCCTTCCCTACTTTTCTACTCTCTAATTCCATAAGATCAACTTTTATAGCTTTTACAGATGAGTGAGAACATGTGATAATTTGTTTTCCTGTGCCTGGCTTATTTTACAAATGCAAATTTGAGATTTTAAACTAAATGACACATTAAAGTACTTCACTTCAAAATTTGTAAAATGAAAGTAAGCAGTATTTCAAGAGAAATATATAACTTTAGGAACATTTATTAAAATAAATATTGAAATCATATCTTTAACTTTTAAAAAGAACAGTAAATGAGGAAGAAGCATAAATATGGTAAATATTTTAAAACTTGAAGAAGAAAATTTTAAATTGACAAATAAATGATACTAAGATAGAAAATAATTTCTTTTGGCCGGGAGTGGTGGCTGATGCTTGTAATCCCAGCTCTTTGGGAGGCTGAGGCAGGTGGGTCACCTGAGGTCAGGAGTTCGAGACCAGCCTGGCCAACATGGTGAAACCCCATCTCTACTAAAAACACAAAAATTGGTCGAGTGCAGTGGTACATGCCTGTAATCCCAGCTACTCAGGAGGCTGGGGCAGTAGAATCGCTTGAACCCGGGAGGCGGAGGTTACAATGAGCCAAGCTCGAGCCACTGCACTCTGGCCTGGGCAACAGAGCAAGACATTGTCTAAAAAAAAAAAAAAAAAAGAAAAAAAAAGAAAAGAAAAATAACTGTTTTTAAAAGCAAAGAAAAGATGAGTAACCAAAAATGGACACATTTTATAATATCAAAAGTAACATTTGTCTGGGTGTGGTGGCAAACGTGGAATCTCAGTGCTATGGGAGGCCAAGGAAGGGAGACTGCTTGAGGCCAGGAGTTTGAGACCAGCCTGGGTAACATAGCAATACTCTGTCTCTACCAAAAAAAAAAAAAAAAAAAAATATATATATATATATATATATATATGTATATAAAGTCACTAAGCGTGGTGGCATGCACACCTGTAGTCCTAGCTCCTGGGGAGGCTGAGTGGAGAAGATCACTTGAGCTCAAGAGTTCAAGGTTACTGTGTGCTATGATTGTGCCACTGCACCCAAGCCCAGTGACAAAGGGAAACCCAACCTCTAAAATAAAAACAAGTAAAACTTATATGCATACTGTGTAAGTAAAAAAAACAACAGACTAGGAAAAATTTAAAGTGCCAGTGACAAGAATAATTAAAAGAAAACCACTCTGATGAGGAAAAACATTTACATACTATCAAAAATAAATTCCCAGGAAAGAACTACAAAAGGCCAACAAACAAGAAAAATTCTTGCAATCATAGAAACACAACATTTTAAACCTCTGAGATACAGTGAAGATGTGAAGAGATGGGAAATCACAAACTCCTTGTAAATTAACACATCAAGCGATTGGTTATGGTATAATAAACGTTTAAATGTAATACTATAGTTAAATATATGTAGTCAATATGATATAGGAGTTAAAAAAATTATTTAGGCAGATAGTGAGGATAAGGAAGTCCTTGGTAAGGTTTCTATTTTAATAAAAAGCAGCCCCAAATCATTTTTTTCTAACAAAAAGTAGCCTGTAAAATTGAGCTGCAGACATAGAAGCAAGCTGCAAACTTGCACGAGTGAATGCCAGGCAGCTGTGCCAATAGGAAAAGGCTACCTCAGGGCTAGGCATGTTCAACATGGCGGCTCTATCTTCCATTTTCTTTGTCAACCACGTGTACAGTAAGGAGCGACAACATGGTGCTGGCCAGGGAGAAAATTCATTTGCATATTAAAAGATTAGGGTTGGGTGGCCAAGCTTCTTTGTGCGTGCTATGTAAAGTCACACTTGATCCAACCAATTTTTGGGCCCTATGTAAATCAGATACTTCCTCCTCAAGCCATTCTATAAAACCTGGTTCACTTCACCAAGGGACCAAAAGACCCACTTGGGCGCCCCTGTCTCTGCAGGAGGGAGAGCTATTCTCTTTTCTCTTTCTTTTGCCTATTACACTTCTTTTCTAAAGCTCACCACCTGTGTGTCCTTGTCCTCGATTCCCTTGGCATGAGATAATGGACCTCGGGTATTTACTGCCATAGGCGACAACGTCTCTTCAGATATACTATATTACTAAGAAAAATCATTAAGAGAACACAAGTCCATTGATAATACTAATATTTGTGCAGTAATTAAAAATCTCAACTAAAAATATAACACATCCAAGCGTTAGGAACTGAGGCCATCTGAATTTACATAGCTTAACATTGAAGATTGAGAACTTTGGTCAGTTGTGTCAACATAAGTTAATTTTTTACTTCCAAGAAATTTCTGCCCAACATGATAAAACCATAAATCAGTAAATAATTTACTCATTGCTTCCGAAAATTTCTGCAAACCCACCTATTTGAGAAACAGTTTGCACATCTGGGTACCATGTCTTCTGCTCAAACAGCTCACTTATCAGACAAAATTTTACTTATGAACATGCTTTAAGATTGTCGCTCCTCTGTGTCCACCACTTCTAAACTATTATGGCATGAATTTTGCTCAATCCCAATCAGTTTCCCACTTTGAAAGACTCGTTTAAAAAATCAGAATCTCTGAAAATAAGACACTGAGAATAGTTTTCTTTTATTTTTAATTAAAAGAATAATTGTATACGTTTATGAGGTACGATGGTTTTGATACATGCATACATTATGGAATGATTAAATGAAGCTAATTAGCATATTTATCACTTCACATATTTTTTGTGTATTTTGTGGACATTTAAAATCTAACCTCTTAGCAATTTGAAATATGCCTTACATTATTATTAACTATATTCATCATGCTATGCAATAGATACCCCAAACCTATTCCTCCTGTCTAATTGAAATGTTGTATCCTTTGACCAACACCTCCACATTCCTTGTTCCTTCCTTCCCCTCCCAACCCCCAGTCTCTGGTAAGAACCATCCCATTCTCAACTTCTGAGTTTGACATTTTTGGATTTCACATACAAGTGAGATTGTGCAGTATCTGTCTGTGCCTACTTCACTTAGCATAATATCCTCCATGTTCATCTATGTTGTTGCAAATGACAGAATTTCATTTTTTAAAAAACCAGGCCGGGCACGGTGGCTCACACCTGTAATCCCAGCACTTTGGGAGGCCAAGGCGGGTGGATCATCTGAGGTCAGGAGTTCCAGACCATCCTGGCCAACATGGTGAAACCCTGTCTCTATTAAAAATACAAAAAATAGCTGGGTGTGGTTGTGGGTGCCTGTAATCCCAGCTACTAGGGGGTGCGGAGGCAGGAGAATTGCTTGAACCTGGGAGGCTGAGGTTGCAGTGAGCCTAGATCGCACCACTGCACTCCAGCCTGGGTGACAGAGCAAGACTCCATCTCAAGAAAAAACAAAACAAACAAACAAAAAAAACACAAACAAAAAATAAATAAAACAGCAATCCCACTTCTGACTATATATCCAAAAGGATTTGAAATCAGCATGTCAAAGAGATATCTACAGTCCCATGTTTATTGCGTCATTATTCACAATAGCCAAGGTATGAATCGTATTCAGCCTTAAAAGAGAAGGAAATTATGTCATATGCAACAACATGGACAAAACTGGAGAACTTTAGTTTTTAAAGCTTATTTAATTATATTGAACGCCACAACTAAAGATCTGCTAGAATTTTAAAAAGTCCATGGCTTCAATAAATTTATTTTTTAGGATAAACTAAAATTAGTATAGCTCATGATGAGGAATTTATATTGAACATGATGTGGAACACTTGGGACACTTTCTATCATATTTTTAAATTAGCCTCAAATCTCAATTACCTTTGTTTTACCTGGTTGATAGTGGTTCCTTCTGCTATTAGCCAATACCTCCAAAAGATACCAGATACCACAGTAGCACTTGAAATAGCAACGTGTTTTCTCCTAATCTCCATTATTTTACATCATGAGCTCTTTAAGAAAGGAAATTTGCCTAATCCATCATCTCCACTAACATCATGGTTGGCACATTCCATGTATTTCATATTTGTTAAATGATTGAATGTGAATAAAAAATTTTCATGATTTATCTATAACCTAATGGCTATAATTTTTAGTTTTTTTATATGTATTTACCTTAGAAATTGATGTTAGAGTGATTCACATGCTTCAGTAAGAAGAAAATAATTATTCATTTTTTAGTATAAACAGGATTATTTTCATTTTATTACTTTGTAAAAGAGGTAGCCAAAAGAATTTCTAAAGAAGACAGCTACATTTGCTTAAAGAGAGAGACTGCCTTAAATTATTTCATTTAAAAAGTCATCATTTAAAAAGTCTTGCCCTCTTGAATAAGAAAGCGTCATTATACAATGCAGCTTCTTTAAGAACATTCAATAATAAAATAAGATTATCAGATATGCTTAATTTCAGATTTTAAGGGATTATTTTAATGCTTAAGAGCAGTGATTCTCAAACAAGAAATAGTGAGTGTATTTCAGAATATCTGGGTTTGAACTCTAGCATAATTTTTTTAAGAAAATAACTCTGCCTTATTACTTTATTAATTAATAAAGTAAAGAACAGTGTTTGGCAAGTGGTAATCACTTTTAACTATCATAGCTATTATGGTTTTATAACAGTAAAAAAAAAAAAACCTTATTTTGACCAGGCGTGGTGGCTCATGCCTGTAATCCTAGCACTTTGGGAGGCCAAGGAAGGCAGATCACTTGAGGTCAGGAGTTTGAAACCAGCTTGGTCAACATGGTGAAAACCTGTGTCAACCAAAAAAAAAAAAAAAAAAAAGAAAAAAAAAACAACTAGCCAGACATGGTATTGGGTACCTACAAATCCCAGCTACTTTGGAGGCTGAGGCAAGAAAATTCCTTGAACCCAGGAGGCAGAGGTTGCAGTGAGCCACAATCCCACCATTGCACTCCAGCCTGGTCTCCAAAAAAAGCAACAAAACAAAACAAAACAAAAACCTTGTTTCAAATAACAATAAAGGGTATATGAGATTTTTATGAGAGCTCTTTCTAAGCTAACTTTCTAAGCTAAGTTTTAAGTGTTCAGAGGATGTCTACCTTGTCTATATGTTGAATTTATTTCCCATTACATTTTATTATAAAAGTAAATATGTGTTTCCTTCTAGAAAATTCAGGAGAAAATAAAATAATTATATGATGAAATATCACATATATACTATGAGTAAGCCAGAAGGGAAATGCAAATCAAAGATTTATTCCTGAAAAAATATTGTAAATATATTTTAATGAAAGTAACACCATACTCTTCTAGAACAACAAAAAACCATATACATAAATTAGATGCATTTGAAAGTGCTTTGCTTTCCCTACCTGCTGACTTGCAGCTATGCTAATGAGAAAAAGAGAAAAGGAACTATTTATCAAATGGTCTCATAGTAACGTAGATGTTTACTTCACTTACCATTTTGATTTATCAAAATGGTACTTTATATTTATGTGATGAACCTACATAATTAATACCTATTTTAAGTGGACAGAGAGCTTTCTGAAGGCTCACTATCGTATTTTATCTTACCTGTCCTTTATTCTTAGTAGCTGCTTAATACATTTTGTGAAATTAATAAAACTTTGTAAAACTCAAGATATTTTAAGCAAAAGCTGTGAAATATAACATAATTATAATGTTACACTATTCCTCTTTCTTTCCCTCTCCTAGAAAGGGATCAACAGCCAATCCTATGTGAGTCAGAAAGTAAGCAATACAAAAGAGCAAATCAGGAGCAAAGGAGGCCAATACACTTTTTATGTTTTACTTTGTGCTTTGCTTTTAAGATAAAGTCTTTTTTTCTGGACTTTATTATACAAAGATACTGCTTTGAATATATATAACTTAGTAGATAGAGGAGATAATATCTGAGGCTTTTCCTTAATTTATATATGCAGACTAACCTAAATACTTTTTCATCGTTGTTTGGTGTATGATGGCAAGTTTATAAATTTCTGTTGAAAATTTTGATTAGTAATTTTTTTCCTTTCCTTTTCCTTCCCTCCCTCCTTCCCTCCTTCCCTCTCTTCCTCTCTCTTTTCCTTCCTTCCTTCCTTCCTTCCCTCCCTCCCTCCTTCCCTCCTTCCCTCTCTTCCTCCCTCCCTCCCTCCCTGTTTTCCTTCCTTCCTTCCTTCCTTCCTTCCCTCCCTCCCTCCCTCAAGCACTGTCTTTTTTGGCATCCTCTTATCCCCCCTTGTCTCCCTGCCCATCCTATTTGATCTGACTACAAGCTCTCACTATTAAGGGTTGGAGACAATTTGTCCAACCTTTGACTAGCAATTTTTATTTGTCAAGTTTTAAACAGTTGTAAGCTGTATCTTTGTTAGTTTTCATGGCCCCTTTTAAAAATTTTTCTGCTTCCTTGATGTCTTTAAAAACACTATTTTTTCCCTTCTACTAGCTGCTTCAATAACACAGTCACTTGGGTTAATTCATTTATATCCTCCATTTTAAAATTAATATTTATATTTTCTAATATATATGTGATATATGTGATATATATGTGATGTATATGTGATATATATGTGTGATATATATGTGTGATATATGTGTGTTATATATGTATGTTATATATATGTGTTATATATGTTATATATGTGTTATATATGTGTTATATATGTTATATATGTTATATATATGTTATATATATGTCTTCAGCCTTAATTATTCTTGTTCTCCTTTTAACAATTGTAAGATCTCAATTATTTACATAAATATAACAACCTCCCTAGACTCTCCCTAGATCTCTAGACTAGACCTATAGAAATTGGAAGTTCCTTCCTGTCTTGCTTTTTATATGTGAGGATGATGATATCCATCTCCAATTGCAATTTAAATAATACAATGTTAATAATTTAATAAGAAATTTAAAAATTTTGATAAAGTTTCTGGTACTATACATGTTTATCAAACAGTCAATAATTTTTCTTGTTGATTATGATTGACTTTGTGAGAAAAAATTGGTACATGTATTAATTCATCATTGCTTTTGTAACATTGGGCCATATGACATAGGATAATCTCTCCATATCAAGACCTTTAACTTAATCATACCTGCAAGTCCCTTTTACCATGTAAAAGTAACATGTTTACTGGTTACAGAGATGAGCTGTGTGTACCTTTAGAGGCATTTTTTATTTAACCATGGGTATTCTTTGTTTCTGAAATACTAACATCTATCTCATATGCAAAATATCTTCTCTCCAAAGACCCCCAAATCTTAACTCATTACAGCATCAACTCAGTTTCAGAAACTCATATAAATTCCATCAGCTAAAAGGTCCCCAGATCTCATCATCTAGATTGGCATGGATGAGAATCTGTGTGTGATCCATACTAGTCAAAATTCCTTGCCAAGTGTACACACAACAAACTAGAAAACAAGATATATGCACCTTCAATGTCATGCTGTGATAGACCTGGAATACTGCTATAGATTTTTTTTTCAGAAAGAAGAAAATGAAAGAAAAAATAAGTGACCATTTTCAAGCAAATTCAAAATTCAACTGGACATGTTCTGTTAGCCTTTAAGGCCAGGGAACGTCATCTGTGGCCTTTGGCTCCACCCTTCTGGGTTCTCTTCTCTGCATTCTGAGCCCTAGGCTCCAGGCTATGATTTATTATTTATTTTACATGAAAGGTAGCACATGTTTGCAGCTGTTTAATTTTCATGGTCTATTTCCTGCTAGTAGAATTTTGGGAGTCTGACAGCCTTCTATCGTTAGCCCTTTCTCTGTCCGTTTTGGTCCAAGATGGCAGCATCTTGACTGGTTACTGGTATTACATTTTCAAGTATCTTATGAATCTCCCATGTATGCCTGGGGGTTCATTCTGTTAGAAAAGGGGCTTCTGCACAGGTCTTTCCTAAATAGCCCATGTCTACATATATTTTTTTTCTCCTAAGATGCCTGAATGGATCCATAAACCACACACCTAATCTCTTCCAAGAGTCTCCCATGTGATTGCAAAATGTGACCATTTGTTTCTTCTGAGATCCTAGAGAAAGGTTGTTCAGGCAAACTCTTGGCTTTCTACACTCTTTCCTGACAGTGAGTCTCCTAATTTTAGTTCTTTTGCAATCTGGATAGGCTGCCTCTAAAAACAGGTTCAGGATACTTTTTTTTTTTTTTTTTTTAACAGTTCTTCTCCCAACTTCTCTCTCTCTACTTGCATTTAACTATAAACAGCAAGACAAAATCAGGTCTCACCTTCAGCACTGTGCTGGGAAATCTCCTCAGCTAAATATACAAGTCCATCTCTCACAAGTTATGCTTTCCAAACAACTATAGGACAAATATCAGCTGGGCTTTCTGACATGGTATAACAACAATCCACTTTCCTCACATTTCCCAGAACATATTCCTCACTTCCTTCTTAGTCCACATCAACAGCGTCTTTAACAACATACTTCTAGGAGTCTATTTATGATAATGTAAGTATTCTATATGAAAAACAGGTTTCTCTACCATGCTCCTCACTGCCTCCTGGGTACTCATTAGCAGCACCCTTAATATCCATATCTCTACCAGCAGACTGTTTTTGATAATGATGTTTCTCTCTAAAATGATATATAAGTTTTTATTCCCATATTTGTCACTTACTTTTGAGACCTCACTGGAGGTATCTGATATTCATATTTTCACCAGTAGTCTGAGAAAACCATGCTAGGCTTTTCTATGATGCTTCTTGAAATTCTTATAGTCTACTAATCACCCAATTCTAAAGCCACCTCTATATTTTAGATATTTGTTACATCAAAACCCTACTTCTGACGTCAAATCTGTATTAGTTTATTGTTGCTACTATGCAAATTAACACAAGCTTAATGGCTTTAAAAATCGTGAATTTATTATTTTACCATTCTGGCAGTCAGAAGTCAAAAATCAGTTTGACTGAGAAAAATTCTAGTTATTAACAGAGGCAGTTCATTCTAGAGACTCTGAAACTGTGCAAAAATTATGACAGTGAGAAAAATCTGACATAGATGGAAATTAAGAAGTTTCTGAGACAGGTCTCAATCTATTTAGAAGGTTAATTTGCCTCGGTTAAAGATTATGACCCATGACACAGACCTAGGAGGTCTTGAGAAACATGTGTCCAAGGTGGTTGGGTTACAGCTCGATTTTACACATTTTAGGGAGACATAAGACATCCATCAATGCATGTGGGGTACATTGGTTCAGTCTGGAAAAACAGAAGTTTTTGAAGCGAGGGTTTCCAGGCCATAAGTAGATTCAAAGATTTTCTGATTGGAAATTGGATGAAAGAGTTATATTATTATCTAGAGATCTGGAATCAATAGAAAGTAATATCTGTGTTAAGATAGGGGGTTGTGGAGACCAAGGTTCTTGTTATGTAGATGAAGCCTCATAGGTGGCCTTTACAGGCAATAGATGACAAATGTTTCAGACCTTTAAAAGGTGCTATACCCTCAGCTAATCTCTTGAGGATCAGAAAAAGTCCTAGAAAGAATAAGGGATTTCTCTACAGAATGTAAATTTCTCCCACAAGAGATAGCTTTGCAGAGCCATTTAAAATATTTCAAATAAGTATATTTTGGGGTAAAATACTTTTATTTCTTTAAGGGCCTGTTATCTGTCATGTGATGTTAAACCAGAGTTAGGTTGGAATTTGGTATCATACTGCTACAAAGAGTCTGTTTTATAAGTCTTAAGATCTTTGTTTTAATGTTGATGCTGGTCAGTTTGTGCCTAAACTCCAATGGGAGGAGAGTGTAATGAGGCATGTCCAACCCCCTACCCCTTCCCTGTGATGGCCTGAACTAGTTTTTCAGGTTCCTTTGGATCCCCTTGGCTGAGAAGGAGGTTCATTTAGTCAGTTGTGGGGCTTACTTAGAATTTTACTTTTGGTTCACATAGGAAAATTATGACAGTGAAAGAAACTCGATGTAACCGACCCCATCTTGCTTTTAACCTCCAAGCTGCCTTTGTTCATTACTTTGCACAGGCCCAGGTAACAATAGGAGGAATTTAGTTTACAGTTTAACTATGAAACGAAAATGATAATAGCCCCTTCCCAAAACAAAACTCTTCCTGGGGACCAGACTGATTTTGTAAAACTAACAAATTGGCCACGAGATTAGAAACTATGGCTCAGGAGTCATGCATCCAGAGGCCACAAGATTTCTAACCTTTCCAATCACTCCTACGGATAATATTACTATTGTAAAATCTAAGATAGGTGTTTGAGATTTTTTTAATACCCTACATTCTGATGGACCAGCTGGCACCACCCAGATAAGTAAAGTGGCTCCGCTCATTCTACAATCCCACCCAGGAAATAAGACGACAGAAAGAAAAACCTACTTTGACCCCTATGATTTCATCCCCCACCTGGCCAATCAGCTTTCCACACTCAGTAGCCCCCTGCCCACCAAATTTTCCTTAAAAATCCCTAGTCTCCAAATTTTGGGGGAGACTGATTTGAGTTATAAAACTCTGCTCTTCTGTCTAGCTGGCTCTGTTTTTATTAAACTCTTTCTCTATTGTGATAACACTGTGTTAGTAACTTGGCTCTATCTGTGCAGTGGGCAAGAAGAATCCACTGGGCAGTTACAACTCTAGGAGACAATCCATTTCCTTGTTTTGCCCACTTTTGAAGGCTGTCCTCATTCCTTCCTTCTGGCCATCAGATGGCCTTTTTTTCCCCTGCTCTTTCCTTCCATCATTCATTGTTTTCTTTCTCTGCCTCTTTCTCTGCTATCTCCTTATAAAGCCACTGTGATTACATGGAGCCACCTGGATAATCTGACTCATCTGCCTTTCCCAAGATCCTTAACTTAATTACATCTGCAAAGTCCCTTTGCCTTATAAGATGACATATTTACAGATTCTGGATATTAGGATTGTGATATTGTGGGAGTGAAGAATATGTTATTCAGTACACCATATTATATTTCAAATGTGATGTATTCCTTAAGAGATATAATTGCATAAGTTATGAGCCACAGAACATGGCTTTTCGACTACATTCATTAGTTCCACTATAGAACTGAGAACTGACACTTCTCTTAAAAAAATATTTCTTAGGATTGCAACTGCAATGAAACAGTAGAAAATTCTAGAGCCCAAGTAATCACAATATTAAATTAATGCTAAAAATTTTAGGTGAATTTGAAAAACAATGAACATGATTAACATAGATCATTTTAAATTATTGATATGTAAAATAGCATCACACCTTTCCTTTTGTGAAAATAGAAAGTTTAATCAAATGTTGTAGCTCATCTTTCAAGAGTCTCCAGTGTCATCACTGATGAGGAGGGGGAGATTCAGTTCCACTGGAGAATTTTGAGAGCACTAATATTTTTCAGCATAAAGAGTCCTTTTTTCCTATGCTTTCTATTTGTGTTCTTTTTATTGTTTGGCTATTTTGTAAAAAATAAAAATATAATGCAAAAAAGTGCACTCATTTCTGATGGGAAACTATTTAGAACTATAATTAATGCAGGATCTTGTGTGTGTGTGTGTGTGTGTGTGTGTGTGACAGTCTCACTCTGTTACCTAGGCTGGAGTACAGTGGTGTGATCTCAGCTCACTGCAACCTCTGCCTCCTGGGTTCAAGCAATTCTCTTGACTCAGCCTCCTGAGTAGCTGGGATTACAGATGTGCACCACCACGCCCAGATAATTTTTTTGTATTTTAAGTAGAGACGGGGTTTCACCATGTTGGCAAGGCTGGTCTTGAACTCCTGACTTCAGGTGATCCACCTGCCTTGGCTTCCCAAAGTACTGGGATTATAGGTGTGAGCCACTGTGCCTCGCCTAATTAATACAGAATTTGATGTGAGTATACCAAGATCCCCCATCATCTGCTAACAAATTAATGAAAACAAGACATTACCATTGAAAGGATTCCAAGCAATATGACAGAAGAATGCTGGAGGTATTTTAGCATTTTACATTAACTGTAACTTCAAAACACATCTTAAATGGAGACATATTTAAGGTGGACTGAAATTCTCTTAAGGGATTAAAATGTGATAATAACCTGAAAAATTTTTAACAAACTTATTAAAATTAAATAACTCAATCATTTAATTAAATAATCTAATCATTTAATCAAATTAAATCTAATCATTTAATTTAAATAGTTTGATTTAAGTAAATAATTTAATCATTTAATTAAATGATTTAATTATTTAAAATAATTAAAATAAACCATTAATACTTTTTCTAGTTATTTAAATAAATGCTTAAATAATTTATTTTATTTATTTATTTTTCCCTATTAGCAGTATGATGTTTAAGGAAATCTTTTCTCACTTTGGCCGTAAATCATTGAATCCCAATACTGGTATTAGTCTAAAAATGGTGAATTTAATCTTATTTGAAAGTATTACCATTAGATTTGAAAGTATTATTAAAATGCCAAGGCAATGACATATTTTATATAATAAAATATTTGATAAGCTATGTGGTAATAATTTCACTAAAGTGGATGTGATATCTTTTCCTCATGTTGTCGTTGTCCTTTCCAGGAAAAAAATAATAGACTGCATAGATTTTATGAAATTGCTTATATAATTTAGGAAAAAGAAGATTATCTCTACAAAATCAAAATAATCAGACCCAGAATTCACTCTTAAATCCATACACACTATCAATCTTTAAATCTTGTTCATGTCACCTCCAAATTATAGCTCTGGGGGAATCGCTACCTTTCAGTTTTCACCATTTTAGAAAAGTCACAATCATTCTTGTTTAGCTGAATACATTGGATAGCTTCCCTGCTTTCTTTTCCACCCTCTCCACTGAGTAGATAGAGAAATCTTATTTAAAAATGAAACTATGCGATTTTTCAGCTTAAATCAACAGTTTTTCATTACACTTAGAAAGAAATTAAAACCTTTTCATAATGGTTACCTTTAGGTGTCAGCTTGACTGAGCCAAGGGATAACCATATGGATGGTAAAACATTATTTCTGTGTATGTCTGTGAGGGTGTTTCTGGAAGAGATTAGCCTTTGAATTGGTGGACAGAGCAAAGAGGATTATTTCCACCAATGTGGGTGCACTATCCAATCCACTGAGGCCCAAATAGGACAAAAAGTGAAGGAGAAGCAAATCCACCCTCTGATTGAGCTGAAACATGCCTCTTCTCTCAGGCCTTTGGTTTCCAATGAATTACACCCCTGGCTTTTCTGGTTCTCCAGCTGGCAGAAGGCAGATTATGATTGTGGAACTCTCAGCCTCTTAATCGTGTGTGCCAGTTCCTATAATAAGCCTCCTCTTATATATATCTGTGGATATCCTTTTCGTTCTGTTTCTCTGAAGAACCCTGACTAATATATTTTTACCGTGACCTATAAATAATTGCAGGATCTAACCCAATTCAGTGATTTCATTGCTTAGATCATCCACACTCATTCACTCTTTTGTAATCACAATGACCTTTGGCAGTTCCTAGAACAAACATGCCACATTCTTCATATTTTAAACCCTCTGCATTTATTATTCACTCTCTGCCAAACATTTTTCCACTGTCACCTGGCATGGCTGGCCCCTAGCATCCTGCAAGTTTCAGATGAAACATCATCCCTCCTGGAAGACCATCCTTTTTGTTATTCTGTATCAGAGTCACAGCATTTCCCTCACAGCACTTAAATACCCCATATTTATTTAGAGTCTTTTTTTTTTTTTAATGTTTCCTGCACGAGAGTGTAATTCGACTCTGGCAAGAATCTTGAGTGTCCTGCTCATTGTGTTACTCAAAATGTAGAACAGTGAGTCTAATGATTAAATTATGCTGGATGAATAAGAGTGGAGGAATGTTAAATATTTTCTTTGCACTTTACAGTATATTTTATACTAGAAAATATATGTCTCTTTCATGTAAGAAGAAAGACGAGCTATTAGAAAAGAAACAATTTAAAAATATTTGGAATATAGGGCAGAGCTCTAGAGGCAGAGAAACAAAATCAGACAAAAATGAAAAGCAAATAAACACATTTCTCCTTTCCTATTTGGATTTAATAAATCTATTCTTTTGCAAATATGACCTAGCACTGGTTGAAAATGATAATGCATTTCTTGCAATGTCAAAAGCTTTAATAAAACTTGTTTAAGTAGCAGATTTGTGCAGATGTTAGATATGAATTAAATCACAAAATTCCCAAAAGGTTTACGATCATTATATCAGCATTCATCATATTCTTTTCTGTGCTTTTTTCTTTGCTTGAATATAGAGTTTCATAATGCTTTGAATATATTTATTTGTCAGTCAATACATATTAGTTACAAAGGGAAAATTAGGTACATGCCATAGTTGAATATAAACCTGATTTCATTATTCCAGTGTTGAATAATTTTCAATAAGTTGCCATTGAGTAATAAACTCCTAGGAAAATATTTACCATCTTATAATATTCGGCCTCTTATTGTCTCTCAAAATACCTGATGCTGACTTACTTTTTTGTTTGCCTTGAAAAGATACCTTTCATTGTAGCCATTTTCCTTCATTGTATCCATCCGCAAGCTTTCTCCTCATGATTCAACATTCAGCACATGTTTAACCTGCTTTGTACAACCTTGTAACTCCCCAGGTGAATTGGGCTTTCCTCTCTGAACTCTCAATTGCATTTTGAATTCTACCTATTCCTATCATCCCAATGCTTTCTTATTTTTATATTTCTCTTCCTTACAATTCTTTAAGCTATCTGAAAACAAACACTTTTTTCTTATCCTAGCATAATACTTAGAAAACTGTGTGTTACAGAAAGGTTTCAGTCTTGAAATACCAAATTGGCTTCAACTGAAAACTATCTTCACTCCTAACAGAAAAGCTAGCAGAGCTAGGAAGTTGCAGTCTGAGGGGTGGGAATTCCCTTAATGCTTAATTGCACTTCCTTAATTTCAAATTATAATTAGCTTTAGGAAGCCTTTGTTGTTTCGATATTTCCCTTCTCATAATTTTTAATGTATCTGTAATTCCAAGAAGAATAATAGGGCAGATCAGTTCTTGATGGGGACTCCTCACATACTGACAGGCTCGTGCCCTCCGGAGAGCTCCTCAGACCCTGGCTATCCTGGGCTTAAAAACCCTCATGCTTTCTGTTTCGCTCTAAACCCTTCCAAATCTACTAATTGATTTTTATTTGGAGGCAGTAGTGATTCAGTTGAAAATGCACTATTTAGGATATAAGTTTTACATCCTTATTTGGTTTGAGAATTTCTTCAATGGATGCCTTATCTTTGGATATAAATACTTAATCGAGATAGATTTTAGATACGTCCATTTTAAAATATTATGTCTATATCACAGGATTTTTTGTTGCCAATTTAATAAGTCAATAAATGTGAAGAATGCTGATGCAGCTATAGAACATTACGGGCAATAAATGCAAATTAGTCAAATGCAAAATTATAAGATTGCTTACATGGCATAGATGGAAAGATTACCTCCAATTCTTAAGACTAAATGTTGTATCTGTAAAATTGTAAATAATAAGAATCATGTAAATTTCAAAATTAAAAAATACTTTGAAGTCATTTTGTTTTCAAATTATATAGAAAATAGCAAGAAAATTGTAGTTAATTAGAAATACCTTAGAAATACATAAATTGCACTGCTATGATGAAATGTATCATGGATTCCATATTTCTGAAAAAATATTCTTATGAAAAATATCCTTAATGAAACAATATAACAAAAAAGATAGTATTACTTTCCTCATGAATTATTCTTGTAGGCATTTTCTAATAATCTATCAATTTAAGAACTATTCTATTTTTTGATTTTTAATATGATTAATATTACATTCACTTTCAGATAATTATAATGTCCTAAATTTTATGAGAAATATTTTAAAAAATTAATATGAAATAGAGGTTTAATTTTTTTGTTTTAATATAAATAATCTTAAAAGCAATATGTTAGAGTTTTATTTTACCATAAGCTTTTCCATAACTCATGCTGCATATTCATTGGATTGCTTGGAAAAAGAGACTACTTATTTGTCAGGAATATATCTCTATGTTTTTCACTTAATTAAGAGGAAAAATTGTTTTCTCCTTGCAAAAATATACAAGACATTTAGAATGTTGCTGTTTATAGCATAGCATATGAAAGATACCTAAAGTAATCCTGATATGGTTTGGCTATATCCCCACCCAAATCTCATTTTGTTTTTTTATTGCTGTTGTTATTTATAATTTATTTTTATTATACTCTAAGTTCTGGGATACATGTGCAGAACGTGCAGGTTTGTTACATAGGTATACATGTGCCATGGTGGTTTGCTGCACCCATCAATCTGTCATCTACATTAGGTATTTCTCCTAATGCTATTCCTCCTCTATCCCCCCACCCCATGACAGGCCTTGGTGTGTGATGTTCCCCTTCCTGTGTCCATGTGTTCTCATTGTTCAACTGCCATTTATGAGTGAGAATATGTGGTGTTTGGTTTTCTGTTCTTGTGTTAGTTTGCTGAGAATGATGGTTTCCAGCTTCATCCATGTCCCCGCAAAGGACATGAACTCCTCCTTTTTTATGGCTGCATAGTATTCCATGATGTATTTGTATCACATTTTCTTTATCCAGTCTATCACTGATGGGCATTTGGGTTGGTTCTAAGTCTTTGCTCTTGTGAGCAGTGCTGCCATAAACATACGTGTGCATGTGTCTTTATAGTAGATGATTTATAATCCTTTGGGTATATACCCAGTACTGGCATTGCTGGGTCAAATGGTATTTCTGGTTCTTGATCTTTGAGGAATCACCACACTGTCTTCCACAATGGTTGAACTAATTTACACTCCCACTAACAGTGTAAAAGCATTCTTATTTCTCTGTATCCTCTCCAGCATCTATTGTTTCCTAACTTTTTAACTTGCATGAGATGGTATCTCATTATGGTTTTGATTTGCATTTCTCTAATGACCAGTGATGATGAGCTTTTTTTCATTGCCAAATCTCATTTTGAATTCCCATGTGTTGTGGGAGGGGCCTGGTGGGAGGTAATTGAAAAATGGGGTGGGTCTTTCCCCTGCTGTTCTCTTGATAGTGAATAAGTCTCATGAGATCTGATGGTTTAAAAATGGGAGTTGCCCTGCACAAGCTCTCTCTTTGCCTAATGCCATCCGTATAGGACTTGACTTTCTCCTTCTTGCCTTCTGCCATGATTGTGAGGCCTCCCCAGCCATATGAAACTGTTAAATCTATTAAGCCTCTTTCTTCTTGGGTACATCTTGGTGCAATGACAACCATCTGCTATCTCTGGTATGTCTTTATCAGCAGTGTGAAAATGGACTAATAAATATCCTCTTTACTTTCTATCTTTTTCCAGTTTCCCCATCACATTTAGTGATTTGGTTTGGCTCTGTGTCCCCACCTAAATCTCATCTTGGAGCTCCCATAATTCCCACGTGTTGTGGGAGGGACCCCGCAGGAGATGACTGAATTATGTGGTCGGGTTTTTCCCGTGCTCTTCTCATGATAGTGAATGGGTCTCATGAAATATGACGGTTTTAAAAACAGGAGTTTCTCTGCACAAGCTCTCTCTTTTTTGCTTGCTGCCATCCACGTTAGATGTGACTTGCTCCTCCTTACCTTCCACCATGATTGTGAGGCCTCCCCAGCCATGTGGAACTGTAAGTCCAATAAACCTCTTTCTTTTGTAAATTGCCCAGTCTCGAGTGTGTCTATCAGCAATCTAAAAATGGACTAATACATTTACTATGGCCTGATTTTCTTGCCTGAAACAATTTATTGTCCTGTTCAGTTTAAACCCATTTTCTCACAAATGATAGTGATGGCAAGTTGTCTCCACACTGACCCGCAGATACATCTTTATCATTATTTTACGTTCTCACCTGATCTTCTTTCAAAGTCTGTATATATTGACTTTTCCATAAACAGAGTGTTTACCTTTAGCTATTGATTTAAAACCTGACATCAAACTATTTTTTAGAGCTCAAAAAATATAAAACGTGTTTAGTTATTTATACTTTAAGTCCTCTTTCCTCCCAGCTTATCCTTTACTAATTGGTAGAGTTCATTGCATTAAATATGCCAATTTTAAAAAAGTGGAAATCATGTAGTTTAGAAAATTGAAAAGTTTGCTAGAACCTGAGACTTGTTAATTGATTTTTAAAGTATATTTTTAATATTTTTTAAAGTACAGATTTTTCTTCTGATTACATTGAAAGAGCTATTTCAAAAATATATTGAAATAACATACATTTTGCAAATATTAATAATACAATAAAAAATGAATACTATTAGAAATTAAATTTATTAGAAACTGGATAATTAAGAGAAGAAGTCAGGTTGCATTTTGACATTCTGTTTTTCATCTAGAAGTTTGCTATAAGGTCTGCAAGCTAAATAGTTACAGATAATAAGTGAATAGAAAAACAGGCAATAGGGTATAAAGACCTCAAAATTGTATTTAGTTAGGTAACCAACAGACCTCTGATATTCCACTCATGTCTGATGGCTTCACATTTATTATTATGGAAGTAGAAATTATTATGTCAAGCATCTCTGATTCAGTCTTCATGAAAATGAAGAGAAACAAAAGATCACAATAATATTTGTTTAGTCTTTGTAGGAAATAACTTACTAAGAAAATCATGTTGTATTTTCAAACTACTCACTGATAATGTTTTATGTTCTCTGATCAAGGCAGCAAAGCACCAGCTCTCTGTCTGATCCCAAAGTCCAGGTGGGCCAACAGCCCCTTCTGCAGAGACCAGAGGTGTGGGAAGAGCTTCCTCAGACCCCGGAAGATATGGAACACTGGCTTAGATATATAGGGCTCCCCAAGTATGTTTTTGTGTCTTAAGATACCAGTTTACTTTAAATAAGATCAACAGGCTTCTAGGCTGTCCTCTGTTGTCCAGTGAGACAGAGGACAGTGGAGAGAGTGCTGAGTGTTCTGAGAGAGGCCACTGAGCAGGTGCTTGAAGGTCCTTTCAGCCTGGCTCAGTGGGGAGTTGGGGTGTCCGCTTGAGAAAGGAGGCACAGGGTTTAAGTGAGAGGCAGAAGTCATCAGAACTGCCCAGGTATTTTTGGAAACTGAGTGCCCAATGACTAACCAAGTTTACATGACTTGAGTGTTGAACTCAATTAATGTCTATATGTCACCTTTCCTAGTTCTAATCTTGAGACCTTGGGGTCAGAGGGAAGGTGGGAGAAAACTGGAGGCAGAATTAAAAAATTATTTTTATTTTCCATTATTTACAGGAGCAGAGTTTGCAGTGGTTACATATAAAAGCATCATCCACAGATGTAAAATGTATTAATGGAATTTTATTGTGTGCAGGCTCATTCTCCTAAATTGTGCACTTAGAAGATATTAGAAATATTTGAGATAACAAATTAGTACAAAATTAACTACAATCTTTTCCTTTCTTTACATCTACTTAGAATAATAAAGCTTTAACCAGGAACATTTAAATTTTGATTAGTCATTTAATCTATATAATTTCTTGTTTCTGTTGTTTAGAAAACAAAATGTGTTCACCATTTTTGTAAAGGTACTCACCAGCTCCTTCAAATGGTGCCACAGTTCACTCAAGATAAAAACCTCAGAGTTATTCTTAAATTATATTTTTATTACATCCCTTACCCAATTGATCAGCATATCATCTCTACTTTCACATATATCTCAAATCTTCCCAGGTATCATAAGGGTAACATGAGGCCATTCCTAGCATATTTTACTTAAGATTATTTATATTCAAACTCAAAAATTAAATATTTGTTTCAACTGATTTAAAAAGTAAATATGCCTCATTAAAATAAGGACACCGTAATTATCTAGAAGAGAATGTAATATGAGTCATATTGGAAATCTAGAAATAATCCACCTTATTGTCAAAATTACTATAATTTCTCCCACTGACTACAATAGTAACTTTATAGCTCTTCTCATTGCTACCAGTTTTACCCACCTCCTCTCTCTTGCTCCAAAGTATTCTCTAGAGGAGAGCTCCAATGGTATAGAAAATAATAATGATCTCTATGCATTTGTTAAAATCCACAGAACTGTACATAACAAAGAGTGAACTTTACTATATGCAGATTTTACAAAATGAACCAGGATATTGGAGAATCCCAGGAGGAAATGCAGGCTGTGAAAAATAAATCTAACTGTATTACTAATGCACAGCATAATCTCACCAAAAGGGGTCGGGAAAGAGGAGCTAATTTAAGTAACCTTGGAAAGGAGAGTTTTGACTGAATACTGGGAGGCTAAAAACAAAAGAATGGTACATAAGGACCATCTTTCAGCAGTTAATTTGTTTCTTACATGGTTAGGGGTTAATTCTGAAGCTATATAAACATGGGAATTGAACAAATAAATAAATTGGAGCTAACATAATGGGAGCTAAGTTTTGCACTGGCAGAGAAAGTTACACATATTAAAAAAAGCTAGAGTATATCTTGTAGTGCTGGGTCAGGGACAGAAATATTAGTTTGAATTGATGTTTATTCTGATATAGAAATAATAAATAATTATAAATAAGTATAGATATGTGAGCATATATGGGATAATACAAACACACACACACATGCACACACACACACATTCATATATCCTAGTTCAGTCTACAGAGATGACCTAGAAACAGTGACAGTCCAGTAGCAGTGAGAAAACCTAGCACACACTTATCTTAATTTCTAAATTCAATTTTCTAATTAAAGGAATGTGGGATTCCATGGAAAAATGGATTCTAGGGATGTGGCTTGAAAAATATAAGAGAAATCTGTGGCATGTTGCAGTGATAGAAAATAAGAAAAAATAAAAAAAAGATGAGGCCATGTCAAAGGGACACAGGAGCCAACTTGAAAGTTCCCAATAGCTAAATCTGGAACAGTTTAAGTAACAATGTAAATAATGATAATCTCAAACTAGAACTAAAATAATAAAGTACATATTTATGAGTCTATATGGATATAAATAAATTACTTATTAAATAATAAATGATTTATTAGATAAATCAATAGAGAAGAGATGAATCTTCCTTAGAGCAGAATTCTAAATGATAAATTTAGAAGAAATGTGGAAATAGAAAATCATGATTAGAAGAGTACCGTAATAATTGCTACAGGCAACATCCACAGGTAAATGCTACTCAAACTATCACTTCACAAATAATTATTAAACGCTGTGTGGCTTCAAAATATTCAGAAATGTTTTTATACTCTCCTCTACGAGGTGGAGCTGAATTTTATTTCTTTTTAGCATGGACTAGACTTAGTGGCTTGCTTCTAACAACTAGTATATGGAAAGTGGTGAGGGATATTTCTTTGATATTCTTTCCTAAAATAAATAATTTCGGTGTAATCATGATACATTAGTCTGACCGTATAATTTATAAAGCAAGGAGATGTAATTGGCTCATGGTTCTGCTGGCTGTACAGGAAACATAGCAGCTTCTGCTTTGGGGGAGACCTGAGGAAGCTTCCAATCATGGTGGAAGGCAAAGGAGGAGCAGTCGTCTTACTACACACCTTTACAAGGCCAGATCTCACGAAAACTCACTATCACAAGTACAGCACCAAGGGGATAGTGGTAAACCATTCATGAGAAACCATCCCCATGATCAAATCACCTCTCACTAGGCCTCACGTACAACATTAGGGATTACAATTCAGCATGAGACTTGGGTGGGGGCACATATCCAAATTATATCACACAAGAAAACATCAGACAAACCCAACTCAGGAATATTTTACAAGACATCTGAACAGTCATGAACAGCAGGGAAGAAAAATAAACTGTCATAGATTAGAAAAGACTTGGAGACATGGTGACATGGTATCTTGAATTAAAAAGTTAAATAGAAAAGGAGATAAGTGGAAAAACTGATGAATTCTGAAAAATCATTGAACAGTAATGGAGCGGTGTTTCTTAGTTTTCATTCAGGGTAACATGGTGATGTAAAATGTTATTAGGGGAAACCAGGTGAAGAATATATGCAAACTTTCAGAATCACCTTGATCACTTTTAAGTGGATCAAATATTGTAAATAAAAAGTTAAAATAATAATGATGTTAACAGTAATAGTCATTATTGTTTTCATTATAATGTTTCCTGCAGAAACCTTGCTGTAGTGTCCCACCACAATCACAGTGACTTCCAAGCTTTCCATATAGACCTTTGGTTGGCAGAACTGAGCTCCTTCCCTTCCTACCTCACTTGCTTACTCGACCTGAGTTGCAAGGATGTTTTGCTGTGTGTTCCAGGCTTAGAGCTTTTAAAATTCCTGTTCTTGAATAAAAATTATCTTCTGAGTACCTTGCCTTATGAAAACATATATATATATTTTATTTCCTATTCCTTCAACCTAGTTTCAATTATCTTTTAAGTGACAAAATTATAAAACCAATCAACTGAATTTTAACATTCACTTAGATATTTTATTATATTGATATTAAATTATCCTTCCTAACTTCTCATTTGCATACAAACCTAGGATATAAAGAATTTAATGAAAACATATTGTTTTCAATAATAAAGTTAAGAAATAAGTGTCTAGTAATGGCTTACAAAACAAATTTGTTCAAAATATAATTGAGTTGATTATATATTCATTTTGTTACACCTTTTAAAATAATGTACTCACCTGGATGATTTAAAATAGATGCTTTATGGATGAAATCTAGCTCCATCTACTAGGGGCTCTTTATTTTATAGATAAAGCAGAAGATGCCAAAATAGTTTGTGGCAAGGATGGATAATATAGCATAGGCAACTTATGGGAGTCTCAGGACTTATATTTAGCTTCCTAGGTTGTCAAGCTAGTTTACTATTCGCAGTTCCCACAACTTAAAAAAAAAAAAAAAGTCAGGTAGTGTGATGCCTCCAGCTTTGTTATTTTGGCTTAGGATTGACTTGGCAATGCGGGCTCTTTTTTGGTTCCATATGAACTTTGAAGTAGTTTTTTCCAATTCGGTGCTGGAGAGGATGTGGAGAAATAGTAACACTTTTACACTGTTGGTGGGACTGTAAACTAGTTCAACCCTTGTGGAAGTCAGTGTGGTGATTCCTCAGGGATCTAGAACTAGAAATTCCATTTGACCCAGCCATCCCATTACTGGGTATATACCCAAAGGACTATAAGTCATGCTGCTATAAAGACACATGCACACGTATGTTTATTGCGGCATTATTCACAATAGCAAAGACTTGGAACCAACCCAAATGTCCAACAATGATAGACTGGATTAAGAAAATGTGGCACATATACACCATGGAATACTATGCAGCCATAAAAAATGATGAGTTCATGTCCTTTGTAGGGACATGGATGAAATTGGAAATCATCATTCTCAGTAAACTATCACAAGGACAAAAAACCAAACACCGCATATTCTCACTCATAAGTGGGAATTGAACAATGAGAACAGATGGACACAGGAAGGGGAACATCACACTCTGGGGACTGTTGTGGGGTGGGGGAGGGGGGAGGGATAGCACTGGGAGATATACCTAATGCTAGGTGACGAGTTAGTGGGTGCAGCGCACCAGCATGGCACATGTATACATATGTAACTAACCTGCACATTGTGCACATGTACCCTAAAACCTAAAGTATAATAAAAAAAAAAAACCGGGTTGTGGGGGAATCTTCATTATAAAAGAAAATTATTTGTTCCACAGATTTTGCATTTTGGGTCTACAGAATTCGTGAAAAAATAAAAGTCATAGTCACACTTAAGGTGGTAGGACTAATCTATGTCCGAAACATTTTTATTGAGATAAATGGGTATAAAAATTTCTAAAGCAGAGACTTTTCACTAAAGTAAGTTGTCTTGCTCCATAAAAACACTTAAGAGTATTCATGAAATATTAGAAATGGTAAAGCTGATAACTAAGTATTAAGGGAAAAAACTATGTACTGCGTGTTGATTGAACACAGAAGCAATGACTCCGTCTTTCTAACATTAATAACTTCTTAAATTGCACATTGAAATCCCATCTCATGAATTTATTATTTAAAACTCCAGTAAATTTAATGTTATCTCCAAAGCAACTATTATAGAGACTTAATGGATTTCTTAATTAGGATATAGTATAAATGGTTATAGAACACTAATTAAAATGGAGGGTTTGAGAAGCAGCCAAAATATGAAGAAATTATTCAAGCAATAATTTTATTAAAAAAAGGAAGCTTTATTCAAAACATTTAAAGGAAATGTACAAATCATACACTTCATTTAATCAATGCAATGTTTTCCATGAGGATTAATATGTATTGGTTCCTTCTAAATATATATTCCATTTTACTTTAATATCTCGCAAGTTACCTAATTCATTTTGTTTTATACTTGGATTGTATTAATTATGCAGAGAAATGAAAATACATTTCTATGATAGTGGCCAAATTTGTTTGTACCTCTGGAATTTATTTCATAGTGTTATTTATTTGAATACAGATTTTCATTATAAATGTATCACTGCATTAATATTTTATCTGGATAACTTTATTTAGTAAATGCTCTTATCTGTAAAAAGTTGATGTGATTGAAACTATTTGGATAAGGATTTTGAAATGAAGTAATAGCATATTATTTGGCATTGAATAATTAATTCCACTCAAAAAGATCTACAAATATTTTATATCATTTATGTTTATATATATTCCTTATTTTTAGAATGTCTTATTAGATAGCAATTTTATATTTTTTACTAGTCTCTGAATGGAAAAAATACTTTGTTCTGTATAAAAGCAAATCATTTTCAAAGAGTTGAAGCAGAAAATGAAATTGATCATAGAACTTTGGAACTGTCTTACAAAACTGAAGACCAGAAAATGCCACTTAAGGTTCATATGGGCTGGCATCTGGAACAGGAGAACTTTTAGGGATGTGGGAGACCTTCTTTGCCTGAATTCCTGTGATTGTAACTTGCATGGGCTGACACCTCTGCTTTGCTGTATGAATCTACTTCATTTCTGTCTTTCTCTGAACTGAATTTACCTCTTTAGTATTCCTGTAGAAAACACATCCACTTCAGCATTCCAGATTTCTCAAGTCCTCAGTTCAAGTAAACCAAGACCTCAATTCAAGTAAACCAAAATGATTAAAATGAATTATGTTTCCAATGCAAAAATCTGGCAAAAAGGATTTGATTGGAAATTTGGGTCAGTGTTCGTTCTTGGTACAGTCAACCATAGTCTGTGGTTTGGATCTGATAATATAAATGGGTAAGTCTTTGTCTGTCCTTTGAGTAAGGTGGTATAAAACATACAGAGAATGCATTAACTATTTCTTGTAAATTAAAATGTTAATATACTTAGGTTTATAAGAATCAATTCTTCAATGTTTAATTGGCATAATTGACTTTAAAGAGTACAAGCATGATAAAATTTTTGTGATTTATATTAAACAAATATATAATATTAGTATATTATGTATTCCATAATAACTCATTTGAGTTGTTTATGATTGAGGCTAGATTTGTTTTAAATGCAGGCTAGCATCAACACCATAATATTTTTAAATGTTAAATTAATGTATTTTCAGAGTTGATAGAGAATATATGATAATTCCTAAAGGTTGCCAGTTTATCTCCTATTTCTAAACAGATATCAGTATCACCTTTTAACCTCTAATAAAAGTGTTATCATCAAGGCCTTTGGCTGTTAAACAATGGATTTTAAAATTATCTATCAAAGAGCCTAAGCCCTTAAGACATTTCTAAGCTATATGGTTAAAAACCAGAATAGTTTCAATATTCTTAGGATTTCAATTAAAATAAAAATAATAATATACTTTATGATTTTGGATTTTAGCTTTTGTGTTGATTTATTTCAACCCACATAAAACATACAATGTTTTCTTCATACAAAACATATTTACTAATAAAATATCTCCCTACACATTACAAACCCAAGACAATATAGCCCTATAATGTTGCAGCAAATATCAAAAAATACTTTGGCATCTTGATATTGTGTATGGCCTGTGTCTTGTCTAGTGAATGAAATCTCCACAGTGATATAAAAAATTTCAAAATGAACAGCTTGCCTCTGAATATCTCTAGAGCAGCCTAGCCGTCTGTATTTTTAAAGCATAATGTCATTTCTGGCACACAAAAAATACTCAATAAATTTCATTGAGTAAATGGTTGAGTAAATGGATGGGGGGGAAGAGCTAAAGTTTAAATCAGAACAGGGATTAAATCAGTCATTAGAAAAGGCACTTGAACCTGTTTCATTAATGGGAATAATCACTTTTACAGAGTTTATCTGTGAAGAAAATCAAATCACATTTCTGAGCACTACATTTCTTTTTGGCACAAGTTGTTTTAGTCTCACTTTTACTTTTTCTTTCTTGGCCCTGGAATCAACTCTCTTTCCAAAGAGCACTAGTTTGTTATAGTTATAGTGGAGAATGGGATTTAGAAGACAAAATTGGCCTGCAAGGTTTACAATTTTTCAAAATTGAAAATTTGGGAAGAAAATCCTATTGGGTTTATAAAGGATTTTTCATAGCAGATGACACTGAATAAATAGTAAATAGTAGAGATTTTTATTAACTCGTTTTTGTTGGTAGTATATACCTCACCTAGTATATAGAATATAGTAATTCAGTATTCACAGCAAAAAACCTTAAAAACATAAATATATATAACAGCTACTGTATTTTATGTGATTGATATGGTTTGGCTCTGTGTCCCCACCCAAATCTCATGTTGAATTGTAATCTCCAGTGTTGGAAGAGGCACCTAGTGGGAGGTGATTGAATCATGGGGGCAGATTTGCCATTCTCGTGATGGAGTTCTCATGAGATTTGGTTGTTTGAAAGTATGTGGCACTTCCTCCTTTACTCTTGCTCTCCTGCCAGTCATGTTTTGTGTGCAATCTGAGAAACTGTGAGTCAATTAAACCTCCTTTCTTTATAAATTGCCCATTCTTAGGTAGTTCTTTATAGCAATGTGAGAATGACTAATATAGTGATTTAGGCAGGGATTTGAAATATTAGTGGTAAATAAACTGCTTATTAGATGATTTTAAAGCTGTAGGCAGGGCTTGGTGGCTCATGCCTGTAATACCAAAATTTGGAAAGCTGAGGAGGGAGAATTGCTTGAGGACAGAAGTTCAAGACCAGCCTGGGGAACATATTGAGACCACATCTCTACAAAAAAAAAAAAAATAAAAAAAAAAAAAATAATTCACTTTGGAAAGCCAAGGCAGGTGGATTAGAAGGCCTGAGGTCAGAAGCTCAAGACCAGCCTGGTCAACATGGCGAAACCCCGTCTCTACTAAATATACAGAAATTAGCCGGGCATCTTGGTGGTTGCCTGTAATCCCAGCTACTGAGGAGGCTGAGGCAGAAGAATCACTTGAACCTGGGAGGCGGAGGTTGCAGTGAGCCTAGATTGTGTCATTGTGCTCCAGCCTGGGCAACAAGAGTGGAACTTTGTCTCAAAAAAAAATAAAAATAAAAATAAAAATTGAAAATTATCCGAATATGGTGACATATACCTGGATCCCTTGATCTCAGGTGTTTGAGGTTTCAGTGAGCTATGATTATGCCACTGCACTCCAGCTTGGATAACAGAGTGAGACCCTTTCTCTAAAAAAAAAAAGAAAGAAAGAAAGAAAGAAAACAGAAAAGAAAAGAAAGAGAGAAGCTGTAGATTTTTCTTGCTTAAATATTAGCTTTTTTTGCATTAAAAAAATATTCTATATGTTTTATATACTTACAAAATGTTAAAAAAGACAAGTGAAATGTTTAAAATATCATTAGGTTATATTAGATAATATATTTTCATATTTCATAACTCAATTAACTATATAATTTAAATGTATTAAATATTATAATACATCACAATACACAATATTATATAAATACATACAGTTACATAAAATATTACTATAAGAAATCATCAGTGGGAATTTAAAAATTTACATCTTATTCTGCTTTGGAGAATGAATACTTAGATAATATGTTTTTTCTTTTGAAATAGTCATTTGGATGATCTTTTTTTGATTTGTTTTCTCACGTATAGGTACCAGGTAATTTATATGTTGTTAAATATTAATATTTTATAACTTAAAATTTATTTTCTAATTTCTACATGAAATTTGTCTGAACAATTTGTGTAATAAGAACTCTCCTGCTAAGAGCAACTACATAGGCAGAAAAATAAAACAAAACTACATGCATTATCAGAGGGCAACTAAGACAACTAAGGCTTTGTGTAGACAATCTTCCAGAGGGAGGACAAAAAGAAGAGAAATGTGTTGAGTAGTTCTACTTTTGATTTTTTTTTCTCCCTTGGATTATATGCAGATCTGAAGCACTGGGTATGAAGGCCAAGTAAAAAGCCTTGGTTCTGGGCGGGATCCGCAGTCACATTTCTAGATTACCAGCTCACCCAGGACTTGAGAGACCAATACCCAGGAGAAAAGGAAACCTCAGAGAGGTGAGCCTGAAATTCATGTGCCAATTTCCCTGAGGATTTTGTCAATTCCTGAACTGGCAAAAAGAGTAAAAAACCAAAAGTAGCAGCTAAGATGGTAAAAAGCTTCTAAAAATTTTCAGGAACCACACACACAAACACACACACACACACACACACACACACACACACACACATTATCTACCACGGAGGAGGACTTCAGGAAACCATTCCAAACTTTGAGTTGAAAATACAAAGGGACTACACAGTTGGATCAAAGGTGAACTAGAAAGGATTAGCCTTCACAAAGCTTGACTTCTAGTCTTAAAATATGAAGATTCCTGACAGAATCAAGGATGCTTGAGAACGCTGACTAATATATGCTATTTTATATATATAAATAAAATTCTTGAATATAATTTTTATACTTTTACTATTAGATAATTAATTTGAAATTTTTAATGTCCTTTGTCACAAGCCTTTTATATGTTTTTATATGTGCCAAATTGAAGATGAATATCTCAACATTACTTTTGAGTAATGTTTTACTGATTTATATGTACTTGTACAGTTTACTCCTCTTTGAGCAATGTGAAACCACAGATTTTTGAATGAGAAATTGACCTTGTCTAATTTAGGACATTATTTTATTTGCAAAAAGCAGAGTTGAAATGTTCTGATTCTGAATATATTTTGAAGGTTTACTCAACAGAATTTGCTGGTAGATTGGCTATGGGGTAGCAAAATGAAAGGAATGATGGATGAACTCATATTTAGCCTAAGCAAAATACACATGTAACAGAATATTCTACATCCTTTGAAATTATTTATAATAGAAATTTTCAGTGACATTGTGGCATAAACTTAATATAATTTAAAAAGAAACATAGGATATATAATTTAAATATAATATGGACTTCATCATGTATGTAATTTTGTAATACAATGAAATCTAAAAGTATTTTAAATATTTAGCACGAGTTATCACTATAGTATTGTGAACAAATTGTTTTATTTATTTTCATTTATCAATCGCTATTTTTAAAAGTAAGCAGTAGGCATGGAAATTCCATATCTGAGTATGTTTATATATATCTATATATACTACAAAGTATAAACAATAATACTATGTTATTGTGTTCCCACAAAGTATACACACATGAATTTATAAATCACATGCAAAAATACATTAAATATCTTATCCAGTATATTACACAAGTGTTACTATAGATGCACACTTTTATTGTAAGAAGTATGTTTATGTCATCACTATGTTTCGGTATCTATTCAGAGTTATATTTTAATACTATCAAAGAACAAGAAAACAGAAACTATCCTGCATTTTTTCAAATAAAAACTTCTGAATAGCAAGGACAATAAATGTAACCTCTGAGAAAGAAGCAAAACATAATATAAGTTTCTTTTCATTAAATGCAAAGAAAATGACAAACGCAGCTTAATCTACCTTGTGGCTATAAGCCCTGCATTTATTTATGCTGAACCTGACAGAATCAGAACTTTCTTTTATGCTTTGAAATGAAGTGCTGAGGTATGAAAAACTACATTCAGATACAATGTATATGATAACAAAGTCAACATAAAATTTCTGAATTAATCTTATATCTATTAATTTCTACCAGTGACTTAAGTTATATCAAATAAATCAATTTCGAATATAACTATTCTTCACATTATAGTACTGTTTAAAGTATAAAATTATTTTGTAATAGCAGTTATTTGCTTACAAAATCAGAAGTCCAGACTTAAGGAAATGCTAAGAGTGAAAAAAAGAATTTGCTGGGCTATCCAGCTACAAAAAAAGGGCATTTCGGCCAGCAAGGAGTTCAGTACCAATAGCAGCAATGATAATATAAACTAACCTTTAGATCAAGTGCTTACTGGATGCCACTCATTGCCCTGATTTTCCACATGTAAGGTCTACTTAATACTGAAAACTAAAGGAGTTGGTACTATCAGTACCAAGTTTTTAAATAATAATTTTTATCAGTATTTCTTAATTTTATTTACCATTTTGAAAATTTTTGTAATGGTTACAATAGAACAGTATAGGATAAAACAGTATAGGAATATTAGGAAACAATCAATCACTGGGCTTGTGACCATTATTTATGAATTTTCTTACAAAAACAGTTTGAAGGTCACTGCCATAAGCCATAAAAGTTATTAAAATACTTGAGCAAGATAATAACTTGTATTTTAGAATTTTTTTATTTCAGAGTTGTTTCTTATGCTACCAATAGACATTTCGTTTTTAGAAAGAGAGCTCTGACACCCCCAAATATGTTCTGAATTAATAGTAAAATTTAGCTCAATCATTTTAATGTATAAACTTGTATTAATAATAAAAACACATTCGCCTTTTGAAAATTATTTTTTCAGCAATTTGAAAGATTGCTAAAGTCAATTTGCTCAATATTTATTTCAATGGTTTTCATAGATGAAACAGCTCACAAAAACGTGGTTCCAAATAGCAAACTTGACCACAGGCTTGAATGTAAATTACATTAAAACAAGATAACACAAGACAGAACACAAATTAATCTAGAATGTCTAATCTGTGATAAATCCCAACACAATGAAAGCAAATGGATATGGGAGGCAAACCTCTTCTCTTAGGATAATTTACACACTATACTGTGATATACGTGCCAAATGAAGGGCACCGTGTCTACCTGCACAAAAGACACACCAATGAAGTACCCTCCGCATGTAACCTGTAGTTTGCAGTTCATTCACATCCATTCATTCTCACATCTGCCCTTTGCCCTATTTGTTTCCTGTACTGAAATATTCTTTCCTTACCTACCTAATGAATCTACTCCATTTTCAATATCAACTCAAATGTCACCTCTGAATGGTAATTCTCTGTGCTCAACCTGTACTATAATCCTTTCCTTTCTTTTCCTTTTCTCCTTCCTTCCTTCCTTTTTTCCTTCCTTCCTTCCTTCTTTCCTCCCTTCCTTTTTGTTTTAGACAGAAAGGATCTCACCCTGTTGCCTATACTGGAGGGCAAAGGCGTGATCATAGGTCACTGCAGCCTCGAAGTCCTAGTCTTGACTGATCCTCCTACCTCAGCCTCCTGAGTAGTGGGGACTACAGGCACGCACCACAATGCCCAGCTAATTTTTTTTCTTTCTTCACAGAGACAGGGTCTCACTATGTTGCCCAAACTGGTCTCACACTTCTGGCTTCAAGCACTCCTCCCACCTAACCCTCCCCAAGTACTGGGATTAAGGCATGAGCCACCACACCCAACTCGTTCTGTGATTTCTAATGTCTTCCTTTCTAGGCCGAGTTCTTTGCATTACTGCATAAACACAAACTGCTTGATAGGTGCTTGCTGTCATATTCACAAGACGCACTTAAATGGTCAAAAACTAAATTATGAAATAATGTTTCAATGTAGAAAAGTAGACTAAGAACTAGAGATACTCAGACTCCGAAGTTATTTTTTCCTAAAGACATTCTATATTAAGGATATTTTCTTTTGTTGTTGTGATTAAAGTGGACAGCTTACTCGGCAACACTGAGCCAATTCAACATTTGATCACATCTAGATTTACTCAAGAGTAATGTCCTGTCGTTTCTTATCACCACCATTAGCAGTGCACAACTTCTTATTAGCCTTATCACCCATTGTTATGATAAACGAAACACAAAACCATTCACCCAAAGCAGCTGTCTTTAGAGGGTAATAGCTTCTTTATCTAGCTGCAGCAACACTCTTGACTTTGACTAAAGACTGAAATTTTATTCTAACCACTATCAGACAAGGCAACTGCAAAGGTATTCTTTGTTTTTTGTTTTGTTTTGTTTTGTTTTCTGCAACTTCCAAATTCTGAAGAAAAACTTATTTTGTAGAAGAAATACCAACATTACAAATGCTTAATATTTCAGATGACTAAATCTTAACACTTTCCTAAAACACTTAAGGTATCTAAATGTTTTATTTCTCTTGTTCATATTTGAATGTTACTAATTATATGAAGCCTTATTTAACTTAATTTAAAAATAAACATTTTTTGGTAGGAAGGTATTAAATGAAATTAAGTCTTTTATTTGATGTACATATAACTGGATAGATGTTCACATGTTCTTTTGATATCTTAGTTATCTTAATTTGTAACTTAACTTGTTCCCAAATAATTTTTGAAGTGGTAATATACCCATTTTTTGAAAACCTCATAGCTTTGGACACACAAAAATAATTTTTAAGATGACAAAACAAAGATAATTTATATTTTTAAAAAATTCAAAGAAAGAAATCTTTATATTTTTCTCACATATCGAAAATATAGTGCTATAATTACAAAGCACAACATTAAGATGTAAACTATTTGAGTAAATATATTTTTGCTCCTCTAATAGTGAATCTCATAATTTTCATTTGAATTAATAGGAATTTTGGCAAGCAGAAATAAATGTGTCATAAGCTGTATCCATTCAATCTGCTACTGCTCAAATAATTCAAAACTCCTTTTCTTGAGATGGTTTTGGAAACTTTTGTCTTTTCCTTTTTTATTTAATATTTTGTACATTTAAAATTGTATGTATATCATAAATCTAGTATGTGAAGAAAAATAAAGTGAATGTTGAGAAACTCAGTAATAATTATTTTGAGAATATTTTGTTGTATATATGTAAGATATAGTATTTAGAATTGTTCTTACTGTTGGAGTGTCTGTAAGAAGATGTAACTCTGATAACTTCCAGTTTAACCAATATCAATGGGTTACTTTTATTGAAAAGAAAGAATGTATTATATTCCAAACCTTTAAAAATTGCAGCTAAGGTACTTCTATACTATAACAATCTATAATGAAATTACATATACAATTATTTTACTTTTCAAAAATCAGAAAAAAACAACATAAAATAAACAATATCTTACATTAGAAATAAAGCACTGGAGTTATTCTAAATTTTAGCTATTTAAGTATGCAATTTGTTAACGGCTTGAATTTCATAATAAGTACAACAAAAGGTATCCATGTTAAATAAGACATTATCTGGAATTAAAGACTGCTTGATGATAGTAGGTCACACCCACTTTATTCACTAGACTATATAAATTCAACTTATTCCAGGTTTATACCACACCCTGGGAATCATGTAACTATAGTCCAAGACACACATTAAGAAGATGCTATTTTACATTTCCCTGAAATAAAAATCTACAACTGTCTGCCTAAACAATCTATTCTACCTTAGACATTTATATATGACATATTTTTTGTAGCTTTGAAATTATATTGACTTTGTCTGAATTATGAAACCTGTTTGAAAGCCTCCAAATGCCTCCAAGGAAAGCAAAACATTGAATGGCACATCCTGGGCATCAGTTTACCTACATGAAAAAGCAAAAATATGGTGATTTTCATGTTTCTAATCTTAAGAGTATCAGAGATTGGTGATGGAGAAACATTTTTGAAAGGAGTATCCCTCTTGTTCACAGTGTGGAACATGAAGTCAACTGTACATCCCTTTTGTTGGTTTCATCACTTTATAGCCTTGCATAAACATAAAACTATCAAAAACTCAGAAGATATGTCAGAAAGAGTTGCTGTTTTCTACACATTTCCTGTGAATAATTAGACAGTTGTGTTCTTCTCTTTTTCAGAATAACGTGATTCTTAAGTTTTTTTAATTCTGTACCCAAATGAAGCATTAAAATCAGCTTTATCTCTGAAAAGAGAGAGGAAGAAAATAATATATCGTTGCTCTGAATCATATTTTGTCAGCTTCATGGATGCCCTGGAAAGGCAAGATTAAAATTAAGCAAATTACTCTTATAAGAATTATAAATGCCAATCAGAACAACCAAGCCAGGGATTTCTGTAGCACCTGTCTCTATGAATCCCCACTGAATTTTACTCATTTGTTTTTTAAAACTGCATGGAAAAAAATCCTTGAAAAATATGATTTTCATAGGACTTGGTAAATATCTTGCTTGAAGCAAAAAGGAAAACAAGTCAAGATCCTAAAGCATAGAGAAGAAATATATATTAAATTGTAACAGAAAACAAGATGATGGTCATGCTTAAAAAGATGCATTGATCTATCTGTGTTTCTAAGACAAATATAGAATCATCTGCAGATAGCTGCAAGGCCAACTAGAATGTGGTTAGACCTAATGTTTAAGTGAGAACATCGAGTTTTGCTATAAGATAGCAGGGAAATTTCAAGAAATAATAAAGTAAAGGAAATAAGAAGAAAAGCAAAGCACCAAGAAGGCATGTATAGAAACTACTACCAAAAATGTTCAAATAAAATAAAAACCATAAAAATGATTTAAAGAACAATCTATTGTAATAAAATAATTCATAAATAAAACATATTGGAAGTATTAAAACTAAGTTTAAGATGTTACTATTCTCTCCAGGTAGGTTATATTGCAAAATCTACCATTGCTTTAAGGGAAGCAGAGTATAAAACTTTAGAAAATTTGCAACCTGACAATGCAATAAAGGAGAAAATCTCATTTTCTGAGGAGAAATTCAAGCCAACTGCAGAAATTTGCATAAGTAAAGAGGAGCCAAATGTTAATCCCCAAGACAATGGGGAAAATGTCTCCAGGGCATGTCAGAAGTCTTCATGGCAGCCCCTCCCACCACAGGCCCAGAGGCCCAGGAGGAAAAAATGGTTTCATAGGCCAGGCCCAGGGTCTCTTTGCTGTGTGCAGTCTAGGGACTTGGTGTCCTGCATCCCAGCCACTCCAGCCATGACTAAAAGGGGCCAAGGTACAGCTTGGGCCATGGCTTCAGAGGGTGCCAGCCTCAAGCCTTGGCAGCTTCCAAGTGGTGTTGAGCCTGTGGCGCAGAGAAGTCAAGAATCGAGGTTTGGAAACCTCCACCTAGATTTCATTGGATGTATGGAAATGCCTGGTTGTCCAGGCAGAAGTTTGCTGCAGGGATGGGGTTCTCAGGGAGAACCTCTGCTAGGGCACTGTGGAAGGGAAATGTCAGGCTGGAGCTCCTACACAGAGTCCCTACTGGGACACTGCCTAATGGAGCTGTGAGAAGAGGGCCACCATCCGTCCTCCAGACCCCAGAATGGTAGACCCACCAACAGCTTGCACTATGTGCCTGGAAAGATGTAGACACTCAACACCAGCTGGGAGGGAGGCTGTACCCTGCAAAAACCACAGGGGCAGAGCTGCCCAAGACTATGGGAACCTACCTAGTGCATCAGTGTGACCCAAATGTGAGACATGGAGTCAAAGGTGATCATTTTGACGGTTTAAGATTTTACTGCCCTGCTGGATTTTGGACCTGCATGGGGCCTGTAGCCCCTTTGTTTTGGCCAATTTCTCCCATTTGGAATGGCTGTATTTACCCAATGCCTGTACCCTATTGTATCTATGGAGGAACTAATTTGCTTTTGATTTTACAGGCTCATAGGCGGAAGGGACGTGTCTTGTCTCAGATGAAACTTTGGACTGTGGATTTTTGATTTAATGCTAAAATGAATTAAGACTTTGAGGGACTGTCTGAAAGGCAGGATTGGTTTCAAAATGTGAGGACATGAGATTTGGGAGGGGCCAGGAACAGAATGATACGGTTTGGCTGTGTCCCCACCCAAATCTCATCTTGAACTGTAACTCCCTCAATTCCCATGTGTCATGGGAGGGACCCAGTGAAAGGTGATTCAATTGTAGGGGTAGGTCTTTCCTGTGCTGTTCTCATAATAGTGAATGAGTCTCATGAGATCTGATGGTTTTGGAAATAGGAGTCTCTTTGCACTAGCTCTCACTCTTGCCTGCTGCCATCCATTTAAGTTTTGACTTGCTCCTCCTTGCTTTCCACCATGATCGTGAGGCCTCTCCAGCCATGTGGAACTGTAAGTCCATTAAACCTCTTTTTCTTCTCAGGCTTTAGTATGTCTTTATCAGCAGCATGAAAGTGGACTAATACACATGGTGTCAGCATTTGCTTCTGGTGAGGGCTTCAGGAAGCTTTTACTCATGGTAGAAGGCATAGCAGGAGTAGGGGTACATGTGTCACATGGCAAGAGAGGGAGCAAGAGAGAGAGGGGCAATGCTAGACTCCTTTTAATGACCACATCTCAGAGAACTCATTACTATGGGGAGATCACCAAGCCATTCATAAGGGATCTGCCCCTATGACCCAAATACCTCCTCTTAGGCCCTGTCTTTAACATTGGAAATCACATTTTAACATATGATTTGGAGGGAACAAACATCCAAACTGTGTCATGTTTCCTAAAATTCATATGTCAAAAACCTAATCACCAATGTAAAGTCATTAGGAGGTGGGTCCTGTGGGAGGTAATTAGGTCATGAGGCCTTCATGAACGGGATTAGTGCTCCTAAAAACTAGACTTCAGAGAGCTGTCTCTGAACATGAAAATACATTCCAGCACATGAAAACACAGTCGTTTCCTCAGGAGAAGGTGTTGTTTACATGAACCAGAAAGCAGGTTCTCATCAGACACCAAATATGCCCGTGTCTTGGTCTTGGACTTCCCAGCAACCAGAACTCTGAGTAACACATTTCTGTTGTTTATAAGATACTTGGTTTATGGTATTTTGTTATATCACCCTGAACAAATTAAGACAGTATCCAATTACCTACTTGCTTACAACAGAAAGATTAATAATTATTGTGGTGTTGATGACATATTTGTGAATCAACAAATTCTAGGTTTGTTTGTTTTTCTTCTTTTTTTTTGAGACAGTCTCACTCTGTCACCCAGGATGGAGTACAGTGGTGCAGTCTTGGCTCACTGCAGCCATCGTCTCCCGGGTTCAAGTGATTCTCCTGCCTCAGCCTCCTGAGTAGCTGGGATTACAAGTGCACACCAGTACGCCTGGCTAATTTTGGTATTTTTAGTAGAGATGAGGTCTCACCATGTTGGCCAGGCTAGTCTCAAACTCCTGACCTCAAATGATTCACCTGCCTTGGCCTCCCAAAGTGCTGGGATTATAGGCATGAGATGCCACGCCTGGCCCTGTTTCTTTTTCTTTATTTTTACCATCAACATACACAGTGAATATGTTGATAAAAAGCAATGCAATTTTGGAAATTGTACTCCATGATATATATATATATATAAATTGCCTGGTAAGTATGGAAATGTTTTATTTTATTTTATTTTATTTTATTTTATTTTATTTTATTTTTTGAGACAGAGTCTTGCTCTGTTGCCCAGGCTGGAGTGCAATGGCATGGATCTTCACTTACTGCAACCTCCGCCTCCTGGGTTCAAGCCATTCTCCTGCCTCAGCCTCCTGAATAGCTGGGGTTACAGGCATGCACCACCACGCCTGGCTAATTTTTTGTATTTTTAGTAGAGATGGGGTTTCACCATGTTGGCCAGGCTGGTATCGAACTCCTGACCTCATTATCTGCCCACCTCGGCCTCCCAAAGTGCTGAGATTACAGGCGTGAACCACAGTGCCTGGCCTATTTTTTATATATATTTATATAAAAACATCTATTTATTTATAAATGTTTATATATATAATAGATATTAATTTATTTGATCTTGTTTAAAATTTATTACAACTATATTTTATAAAAACATACAATGACAATACTTTTTTTTGCTAAAATAATCAAGTACTTTATTGAAAATACCCTCAATTACGTAAAGCACAAAAAGGAACTATTTACATACACCAGTGACCACAGGAAGTGTATGAATCAAGAGACCACCCAGGTAGAATAAAGGTATTATTTATGATTAACTACTCAAATATTCTCATTCTTAATTACAGTTGAGCTGTTTAATATTTTAAAATTAACTGTAAACTATTGTTCAGTCATTTATTAACCTTTACCAGCAAGAATGGCAATCATGGAATTGACAGAATATATTTGTTTGAGAATGTTATATTAGATTGAGCCAAAAGAAATTTCTAGTATCCTATTTGTTTTTTTTTACCATATTGATAACTTTATATGCTTCAATAAAAGGATTTTGTTCATTTTACCCTAAAATATGTTTGTTTAAGGAAGATGAGGTTTTTCATTTAAGATGTAAACACTTGCACTATCTTTGTAAAAATTAAACTCTCTCTGTGTGTGTACATATACTTGGCTGGCTCTCTCTTACACCTATAGTAAAAAATAAATTTTCCACTATGTATGTATGTAAAAAAACACAAAGTAATTGCATGGTTAATAAATACATATTGAAGTGTTATATGAGATATAGAACAAATTATAATATTTAGAAAAATCAATAAATTCTTAAATATTACTAAAATATTTCTTAAATATTTTGAATGCATTCTTAAAAACTTAGTGTGAAATAGTTTTATATGTAGCAGATGTCTCCCAATTATATTTCTAAATAAATAAATATTAAAAGATTAATGAATTGGTCATGAAAAAAATGCATGTTACAGAATATTAGTGTATCCTTTTTTCTTACCTATGTAATGACTTTATTTTATTATTTTTTTATTATTATACTTTAAGTTCTAGGGTACATGTGCACAAAGTGCAGGTTTGTTACATATGTATACATGTGCCATGTTGCTGTGCTGCACCCATTAACTCATCATTTACATTAGGTATCATTGCATAAGCTATCAATGCAATGTAAGATCCAAGAATATAAAATATGAGCTTAATAGCTAAAAAGTGTTTTGCTGATTTGGCAAAGAGACACATATTTTTATTGAAATAGACACTATACCTTTACAAATCAAGTTTCTGTGGCATATGGAACATTAGATGAAATAATATAAAACATAAAATATATACTTATATTAAATAAATATAAAACATGGTGCCATGACTATATAGTTGTATTAGTCCATTTTCATGCTGCTGATAAAGACACACTCAAGTCTGGGGAAAAAAAGAAGTTTAATTGGATTTACAGTTCCACATGGCTGGAGAGGCCACAGAATCATGGCGGGAGGTGAAAGGCACTTCTTACATGGCATCAACAAGAGAAAAAATGAGGAAGAAGCAAATGGGGAAACCACTGATAACCTATCAGATCTCATAAGACTTACTCACTATCAGAAGAATGCCACGGGAAATTACCTCCTTCTGGGTCCCTCCCACAACACATGGGAATTCTGGGAGATACAATTCAAGTTGAGATTTCAGTGGGGACACAGCCAAATCATATCAATAAATAACTAATTTAACAGGGAAATTTTTGGCAAACTAATCAAATTAGAAGATTAATTTTGTTTTTAGCTTTCTGAAACCCAACACATAAAGAGATGTTTCATTATTATTATTGTAAATAATAATATTTAATACTTTAGTTAATATTTATTATAAATTTATTACAAATAAAAATGGTTTAATGTGTCACATGCTTTTAGTTTTGTAGAATTTGTTTTGTTTTTCTGTAGAGACAAAATTTTCCCTGGCATTAAATCTTATTAAAAATAAAAGTAGCACATGGGTCATTTTATAAAGTAACATAATAAACATTATACTCAATTTTATTTTTGCTGAGCATGCATAAAGTAGACATGCTTTATAATGAATTTCATCGATTCAAATGCATATTTTGTGGAATCATAGCCACGCCAACAGATTGCTATAGAGAGCTGGAGCACACTAAACCAAATATAGAGTTTTGGGAGGCTTAAGTTGATAGAAACAGAAATGTTAAAAACATAAAGGAAATCTAAAAATGTCCCTTATATCATCTTTTAGGTCATATAGACAGTTTTAAGTGGATTCCAAGATTTTAAGAATGCAATCTTAATCTTACCTCATGTATTTGCTAATTATGTTTAGCATGCCACACCAACAGCAGTATGGGGAACGTTACAATAAAAAAAATGTTAATTTTTATAGTTCTGGCTCCTTATTCTCCCAACTCAAGCAATAAATTCTCATATTTTTGGGTTCCAGGCATCTCACTTTTGAAAAGAAAGTGGTTATCAATATGTGCATAGTATGCTACTGTTATTAAATCATTAGTGGACTCTTGAATCTTTTTTACAGTGACTTTCCAGGAAATAAAAATGGATTCAGTTTGATCTTCAGCAAATCTGGAATAACGTGCCATTCCACGATAACACTATATATTATACAGTGATCTTACCCATTTCCCATCGTCTTGTTTTACAGAATAGATTTGATCTTATCACCATCTAAACCTCACCAGTGTAGACGTGTGCGTGTGTGTGTGTGTGTGTATTGAGAGAAGGTCTTTTTCATTTTATTTACTTACAGATTCTCAAAGACAAGGAAATTATAGTTCTCTTAAAATATGTAATTTGACCTACCTACTGCAAGTAATATGTGCAAGACTTTTCTGCAATAGATTATATTTAAAATGATATTTTAAAGAAATTTCTGAGGTATAGATGTCCTTCATTGCAAACTGGCATAGTCGTATATGCTTAAGAAATAAATATCAAAGATCAAGTTTACAGACCTGAAAGCTAAAAATGTTGACATATCTTTGTTTTCCAGGTAGGTCAGCCTACCATTTCTGGTAAATAAACCACATACATTCTAAAAGTAATAAAAAGAGCTAAGCTACATATCTGTCCAAGGACTGATATGAATGCCTATATGAAACCCCCAATTTTTTTTCACAAATCACTGAAGAAATTTAAATTTGTCATGGAAAAATAAATAATGATAATACTAACCATAGACTTAGCCATTAAAAATTGAATGATTCTTATTACAATATGTGATTTTGAGTAGTGTTACCACTTCTTGTGAAGTTGGCTGAAAACTGTGCTTTCAAATATATTTGGCCTACTGGACATAAATATTATCTATTGTTTACATTTTAAAATAAGAATTTATAATATTTACCACACATCACAATTTCACATTTAGAAAAATTAATGATTTTTAAAGCATGCTAACAACATAGATAAAGATGATTGCTATTTTCTCCAGCAGATTCTCTGAAAAGTAACTGTTTTATTGTCATTTGGCACAGGATAGTTTCTTCGCATTTGAAGCACTTATAACATCACTGTACTTTTTATGGGAAATGGTATGATACTGGAATATTAGCCTTAGGAGGGACTATGTGATATTATTATCTCTTGGCAGAACCTTATCATGGAGAGTATGAGAATTCCAGAAAGAACAGGACTACCAGGTTGCTTCTAAGAAAGCTTATGTCATGCTCTAATGCTGATGTGTGATCATTCTGTAATCTAGCTGGTTAGTGATCCTTAATCAATTTAGTCATTTTAGCACTTTTTTTGGTGAATTAATTCTTTAGACATATTTCCTTTTTGTCTCTGTTTTGAAATAATATTTTAGAGTTTTAAAATCTGAGAATAATTTTTATATTGCAAATCGTTTTTCTGTAGCAAATTAAGATAGGAGATCCTCCAGTATCAATCAATAAGTTGGATATGTAATATGCTTGTTCCATTAGTACTTGAAATTTAAAGTGAAATATTTAATGATAATTAAAAAAAAGAGTAAAGCTGAGTGCAGTGGCTCACACCTGTAATCTCAGCACTTTGGATGGCTAGGGTGGGAGGATTGGGTGAGCTCAGGAGTTTGAGACCAGCCTGGGAAATATAGAGAGACCTTGGGTCTATAAAAATTAAAAAAATTAGTTAAGTGTTGTGGCTCATGTCTGTAGTCCTAGCTACTCCAGAGGCTGAGGTGAGAGAATCGCTTGAGCATGAGAGGTCGAGGCTGCAGTAAGCCATGATCACAACTTTGCACTCCAGCCTGGCCAACAGAGCAAGACCCTGTCTCAAAATAAATACATCAATAAATTTTTAAAATAAGAGTATATGAAAATCACAAATCTTCATAATATAAACAAGAGCAACAATGGAAAATAACACTTATCTTAGTGGATTTTAAGGTAGTTAAAGACATGGACATTCAAAAATATTATTTTACCCAAATATTTGGCATGCCTGATTTGACTATTTTAAATATAGCATAGCTAAACACACCCTCTTTAATTAATTTTTAAATATTTATTTAACCCAGACACTCACAAATTCTTTTTACTGACTGAATAGATAAATGTTTCTAATTGCATAACAAATAAATTTTTAGTGAGGACAAATGTGATGTGCAGTGAACAAAAATATTCAAAAAGATAATAGATTAAAGGAAATGCATAATGCATATATATATATATATATATATATATATATATATATATATATATATACAGAGAGAGAGAGAGAGAGAGAGAGAGATACACACTCTCTGTCACCCAGGCTGGAGTGCAGTCGTGCAGTCCTGGCTCACTGCAATCTCTGCCTCCCGGGTTCAAACGATTCTTGTGCCTCAGCCTCCGAAGTAGCTGGAACTACAGGCACATGCCACAATGGCTGGCTAATTTTTGCATTTTTTTGTAGAGACGGGATTTCGCCACATTGGCCAGGCTGGTCTCAAACTCCTGACCTCAGGTGATCTGCCCATCTGGGCCTCCCAAAGTGCTGGGATTCCATGCCTGGCCTGGAAATGTATATATATTTTTAAAACTTAGTATATGGAATTATATGGAAATATTAATTGCAATAATGTACTGTGTATTTAGATAATTCAATATAAATTAAATAGAATATAAATGAAAGTTAAATTTTAAGTTAAATTTAACAGCAAAAATGATAAGTTAATTTTTACAGATTTTGAAACATTTTTAAAGTTTTGTTTGACAAGTATCTAAAATTTCCTGAACCCAAGGGCCAGCTAATTAAAATCCACTAAATTATGGCCATTTTATAGGATCACTGGGAGTCAGGAGAGCTCTTATTGCAAATACTTCAAAATAAAAAATTATTCATCACAAAGAAATAGGATTATTAGCCCATAAAACTTGTTTAAAACAAATAAATCCAAGTTTGAGGATAAAATGTATGTTTTACATATTTATCTGTAATATATACACATAAATGCACATATTTGGCATTTTGTAGGTCTGTACACATAGCACATTTTCTATTTGAAGGCTCTTTTTCGAAAGGGAGTCTTGCTTGGTTGCCCAGAGCTGGAGTGCAATGGTGTGATTCCGGCTCACTGCAACCTCCGCCTCCCTGGTTCAAGCAATTATCCTGCTTCAGCCTCCAGAGTAGCTGAGATTACAGGCACAACTCACCATGCCTGGCTAATTTTTGTATTTTTAGTAGAGACTGGGTTTCACCATGTTGGCCAGGCTGGTCTCAAACACCTGACCTCAAGGGATCTCCCTGCCTCAGCTTGAATTAGAACCCTATTTTACACATGAAGTTCTAAAAAGCTAAAGAAAAATATTCTAACCTATTTATGAAGCAAATTCTATCCATGGCATTCTAAAAAATTGAGAACATTATGAAAATGATAAATTATTATATATATGTCTAAATATCCAAATTTTAAATATAAGTTAAATCAAATTTTAGAAATATATACATTTCTACTGTGTAACAAATGAGTTATAGTATTGGGGATCCCCAAAACCAAAACTCCTCTGAGTATACTATTTACATATACTGTACATTGTTCAAAAATCTTCTGTTATTTGATATCCAAGTGCTTTCAAACACTGAAAAAAAAGAACATTCTTTTTGGAAATGAAAATTTACAGATGCAGTGTCCTCTATAGAGGACTACTTTATCTCTGCTTAGTTCTTGCCTGTATCCTTCAAATTAGTATTAAATTTAGTGGTGATAAGATCTACATTTTAGTTTTCTATTTCTGCCATAAGAAATTGCCACAAATTTGGAAGATTAAAAACACAAATTTTATTACTTTACATTTCTGTAGGTGAGAACTCTGACATGGCTTTCCCTGGGCTAAGACCAAGCTGTTGTCAGGCTGTGTTCATTTCTGACTTTCTGAGAGCTTTAGGGGAGAATCCATTTTTCTGCACACTGAAGTTGTTGCTAGAATTTGGTTCTTGGCAGTTGTAGAATTGAGTCCCCCATTTTCTTTCTGTCTGTTTGCTGAGGGCTGTTTCGAGCTTTTAGAGACCACCCATATTCTCTGATTCGTGGTGCCTGCCTACATTGTCAAAACCAGCAACAATGAATGGAATTCAGGAGTCTCTCTCACACTTAGAATCTCTCCTTTTGTTCTGTCATCACATCTCTCTAACCGGTTCTTCTGCCCTCCTCTTTCATTTCTAAGAGCCCGTGTGATTTTCTTGGTCCCATCCAGTTAATCTCAATAGTCTTCCTATTTTAAAGTCCATAATCTAATTCCATTGGGAAAAATTATTTATTCATGTAACATAATTTATTTACAAAGGCCAGGGATTAGGCCATGGACATCCATAGGGGATGTTCTTCCGCCTATCATAATCTGTAATCAGTTGAAATCTGCTTTGAGAATTCATTCCATAGTGTTAACACAATAGAGAGATCCTACAAGAACATTTACCATGGACTTCAAAGTGTTAAGACCTCAGCGGCTTTACACTTGCTCTTCCCTCTACCTCAGAAGTGTTTCCATGTTTGCTCGAATAATGTCCCCATCTCTGTATGGTGCAGGTCTTAATGTAAAAAGGATTTCCTATTCATATGTAAATTAACCACTGGTCACATTTACTATTTGTCTGATTACCCCAATTTATTGTCTTCATAACACTTATTACTGTCTAAAATTATCTGGTAAAATGAAAATTAATCTAGAAAATAACAAGATTATAAAAAATAAACAGTAACTACACTTTATACAATTCTTGCTTGAATTGGAAAAACAAAAGGCTACTTGGTATTCTTACAGGAGATTAGAATAGAACAGGGTTTCATGGAAAAATCAATCTGTGTAAGAAAACAAAATCCAATATAAAATGTGTTATAGTGGCAATGCATTGTAATAAAAGCTTAATAAAATAGCAATCTAAATGGAGTTATATTAGAAGAGACAGGTAACTAACTAGAAGTCTGTTTTTCAAGATATAGTTCAAATAGTAGGTCTATATATTCTACATATATTATCATATATGTAGGAACTTCCCATTGAAGCTCCTTTTTATTATCAATGGCTTGATATTATTATTTTAAATAAATGAATTAGACATATAAAATTCTAAGTTTATAGATTATTATTACTAACTAAAAAAAAATTGCTTTCAAATTTGCCTCTTACCTGCAAAAGAGGCAGGTGTATTAGGAGTAAAATGTTCTATTTTCCTGTGGCTAGTGGTAAATATTTCTTGAATCTTTGGCTCTTAGAAGTTCATTGCTTTTTACAGTAAGTCATATTAAGCACTGAACAATTTATGTTAACATCATTGCTGAAAGCTCGGTGTGGTGGCTCACACCTGTGATCCAGCAGTTTGGGAGGCTGAGGTGGGTGGATAACTTGAGCCTAGGAGTTCAAGACCAGCCTTGGCCACATGGTAAAACCCCATCTTTGCAAAAAATAAAAAAAAAATAGCCCGGCTTTGTAGTGCATGCCTGTAGCCTCAGCTATTAGGGAGGCTGAGGCAGGAGGATTGCTTGAGTCCTGAAGGTGGAGTCAGTCTGCAATGACCCAAGATCATTCCACTGCACTCCAGCCTGGGTGACATAGTGAAATCCTGTCTCCAAAAAAAAAAAAAAAAAAAAAAAAAATCACTGAGTCTTCTTTTACACATAGATATTAGGAAATATGTACTTCCACTACAAGTACTACTCAAATAAAATACTACAAATTATATTAATTGATAGAGTTATAAATAAGCTAGAAAATATAGTAAATGTTATTTACTAAACATTCATAAAATGCATTTTTCCAAGTCAGTGTCCTTTCATTTAAAATCAAAAACTAAAATGTTTAATATTTTTATTTTTTACATTGAATAAGAATAATGTTATCTTATCATTTAAATTTTAATTCAAATCTTCATTAAATGATTTTGAATGTTTAATGAATATTTTAAATGAACCAAGCTGCAACTATTAATCTTTATGAAACAGAATAGGAATGTACTAGTTTAATATTATTAACTATTATTATTAACCATTATCTACTACAGTCTACATTTAGAAAAAATAATGCTCTAATGTCATTGTTTAAATTTATACTTAATTACCAATACTTAATTACCAGTTCATATTTAATTACCAAAGGAGTTGGCCATTTTTAATATTTGGGTTAAATCAAATTACATCATAATTCATTTTACTTTATTTCATTCTAATATGTATAATCTTAGGATTTTATATTTAATTTTAATTGATGATATGAAAAACATAGGAAATCTATTTTTAATATTGAAATTTCAATAAAATGTCACTTTAAAATAACATTTTAACATAAAACTTTTAGTATTTAAATGCTAGAGATTCATCTAAAAATAGAATCAAGTACATTCACAAATACTGAAGAATAAAAAGGACAAATATGTGGATCAGATAGCTTCCGACTACAGATTATCAAAAATATTCTCATCTGTCTATTAGATGTTCTCACCTAGAGTTTATAGAGCTGAAATACTGCATTTAAAAGAGCTTATAGTCAAAATTTCAATATATAGTCACTGAACTTCCAGAAAATTCTCAATGGACATAATTCCATATCTTAAAATACAGCCACAACTAAATCACTACCACCATCACACACCATTTTTAATAGTCAAGGAGTTCAGTTTTGCCTCTGCACTTTGGAACTGTGCACTGGTAAATACAAAAGCTCCTGGCCACAGTTTTCTCAATGCATTTTCCTTAGACAGCTGTCTTGTTTAATTGACTGATCCAGTGTGACCTGCTTAGATTGCTGTCTTTCACACCCTGCCACTGCATTCTAACTTCTATTATATTATTGTTTCATTGGCTTTATTTACTCATTCTGAATCCTCTTTTTTAGTTAGTCTCCTAGCAACACAATCAGCTTCCCTGTTTTCATGTCCTTGGATCACACGGATCAAAGAAGAAACCCTGCCTCACACTGTCTCATCTCCAGAGAATCCCTCTTTCAACCTTCCTATCTTTTCTATTTCCCATTGATAGAGGGAAACTTGTAGACTCTTCTCATCAACAAAAGATAAAAATTTATTTGTTGGCCGGGCGCTGTGGCTCACGCCTGTAATCCCAGCACTTTGGGAGTCCGAGGTGGGCAGGTCACGAGGTCAGGAGATCAAGACCATCCTGGCTAACACGGTGAAACCCCATCTCAACTAAAAATACAAAAAATATTAGCTGGGCGTGGTGGTGGGTGCCTGTAGTCCCAGCTACTCGGGAGGCTGAGGCAGGAGAATGGCGTGAACCTGGGAGGCGGAGCTTGCAGTGAGCTGAGATTGTGCCACTGCGCTCCAGCCTGGGCAACAGAGCGAGACTCCATCTCAAAAAAAAAAAAAAAAAAATTATTTGTTCATATAATTCCAGACAGCAAAGGAGTCTCCATATTCCATTCTTTATTCCATTTCTCAAAGTATAAATGCTTAATTTTGTAACCACACACACACAAAGAATTATTGCTGTTTTTGTCTTCACTGAAATATTTGTCAAGGTATAGTACAAGTAGCTATGAAGGTCACCAAATATCTTTCAGGGGGTCCATAAAGTAAAAACCATTTTAAAACTATTGCTAAGAAGTTATTATCTTTTCAACTGTCATTCGTTTATGAATGCAGAGTTAAGTTTTCTAGATGCTAATGATGTGATGATATCATTCTAATAGCTTAACAAAATGTGGACTTGTGCATTCACTTTTTTAAATTTTCTATTTTTAATTTAATATGAAATATATATGTGTGTATATATATATGCATAATATATCTCTAACAAAAGTTATTGGGTCTATCACTGCATTTATGTGTCTAACGGGGTTAAAGATAAAAAGATTGAGAACAGATTCTTCACTGCAAATGTGTTGCTAGTGAGTCTTACAAAATTTACAAGTTTTGTTTTATTCTCTACCTCAGTTTAGGTGTCAGGAATGATATATGTAATAATTTGTAGAGTAGTAGACCAAACATTGATGAGCTGACAGGTGTTAGATATGTGCCATCTTTTGAAAGATGCTGTATTGCATCTGATTAATTTCACATTTCTGCTTTAGAAGGTTATATGTCTTTAAGTATAGGATAAAAACATTGATGTAATAAGAACCTTAAGTCTTTGTGCCCTGAGGGTGCCATAGCAGAGATGAAGGTTAGTTTTTAAAAATAATTCAGAAAAATATGAGCCCATAATCAGCAGTGCCAGAGTGTTGAAGTTTAATGCTGGGTTATGTGAACCAAGACATAGTATATATTAGTTTTCATGCTTTCAATAAAAAATCAGAGGTATATTATTGACTGCAAGATTTCTCTGTGAATACAGCAAAGTGTGGGTGGTACTCAAAGCAAATTTAATTTATTGTGTAACAGTACCCTCCCCTGATGCCTTCAGCAGATGCCTTCTTAGCATAGACTCTATTTCCCTCTCTAGGTAATGGCATGAGAGACAGACTAGTACTTGTTACAGTAAATTAAATGCTTCCCACCTCTGTATCTCAAGTTTTCAAGAACTTCACTCTGATATCTGTACACTGCTTATTTTGCTGAGAACTCTTTTAAACTTTGAACTTAAGGGAGTGGAGTTGAAATCTGTCCATTAATATTTCCCAGACTGATATATTCAATCTTGAAGTTTTTTTTTTGAATCATGTGGACATTGGCTTACCAAATAGTCAGAACATTAGTAATGAATTTGGATTATTAACTTAGTATTAATCATGAATAAGTAAAAAGAAATTAATGTCAAACATAGTCTTACTTCAATGAGTTAGGTATAGACCCCTTGGTGACTGATTCCAATTAATATATTTCTTCTCTATTTTATAAGTTATTAGTATTTACTAAACTATAAAGATTTAAGCTTTGTTTTATTATGAAATTATTTTTATAGATTTATGGATTTTTATAAAATCCTACTTTAAAATTTGGTGATAAGCATATGAATAAACTATAGTTTGACTTGTGCATATAGATAGTTTGAAAAACTACGTATCCTTTATTTCTTCATAGACCGTGAGTCAGTAAACTATTGCTTGTGAGTCAAATGTGAGCCCTGTGATCCCACTACCAATTTGTGTATGAGCTATGAATGTTTCTTATATTTCTAAATGGCTAAACAAAATTTTAAAAGAATAATATTTTGTCATGTTTTAAACTTATGCACAATTCAAGTTTCACTACCCATAAATAAAATTTTATAGGAACAAGCTTATCCTATTCCACTAGGTATTATTTGTGACTGTTCTCAAGCTACAACAGCTGAGTAGTTTAAACAGTAATCAGGACATGTCTTTAAAGCTTTCACCCCAAGTTTTCTCATCCACAGGTCTTAATTTTCATCCAGACTGCCTTCAGCCCACTTCTACTGACCACAAGCTTTTGGATCCTGCCCTGGGTCTCTGAGCACAGCAGAATACAGGAGAATCCCTTTCTTCTGGAGACATGATGCCTTATCTTCCCTCCCCAAGGGCCATCTCCGCTTCAATTCCACTGCCAGCCACATCCTTGCTACTGCCCTCTTACTACTTCCTATTCCAGCCAAACTGTATTAGTTTTTAATTTATTTCACTCAGTTATTCTTACTACAGTTTAAATATAGAAAATACAAAATATGGATATTTATTTTATTTCCTATTATAAAAGCATATCCATGTTATCTTTGATATTGCTACTTGGTCCACACAGGTGGATAGGTACTATATTTACCATCTGATCCTTTATAGAAAAAGTTAGCTGACCCCTCGTCTAAACTATGAAGACAGAAACATCTGTTTTTTTCCTTATTGTAGTCCCACAACAGGTGCAAATGTGTCCTAAATGAATATCATTAAGTGAATAAATGATGGAAAAATTGTATTTTCCTGTATTGTCTAATAACCAGATATATTCTTATTCTTTATTTGTCACCTATTTATCCTAATTTCAACTAACTTATCTTTTCCACGAATCATTCTCAACTAACTTCAATTGGGACTGATTTCATGAACAGACTTCAATCATTTTGTTTAACATTTCTTTGCTATTCATTTACATATTTTGTTTTTAAGGATCAAGTATAATTTTGTGAATAATAAATTATACTATTCATTGCTTGTTAGCAGGTGATTAGATGCTATATCCCTTGAGAACTAAGGTTCTCTGCAATGACTTTCACTTTCTACAGCATCTTATGAATTATGATTGATATAAATGTTCACAACATGTTTGTGGAATTCAGTGACTGAATGAATGAGCTGTCTTCACAAATGAAAAACTAAACTTCAGCAAAGCAAAATACTCATCAAAATTCAAAGGTGTGTTTTAATTGGCCTGGAGTTCAATGACACTCAGGAAAAGAAAGAATACACTATACTAGTTCCAGTAAAAATTAAATAAGTACATTAATTACTTGTGTATGTTACAATAAATATGTTTTAAAAATAAAGTCATCAGTAAGTAGAAGATGGCCAGCTAATGCAGCCAGGTGGAACAGCTCCCACTGAGATGACTGGCATGCTTCTAACAGCTCTTCAGAGGGAAGATGCTAAGTGGGTAGGGAAGGAAGGCACAGAAGCTGGACTGAAGGGGGATAAAGCTGGGAACACTGTATGGGGCTATGGCACACAGGGACTCATTTTTGGACCACAACATCTCCAGGGGAATGGGTAAGTTAAATTGGCAAGCAGCAACCTTGTCTTGCCATGGGCCTCTGGAGCCCCAGCAGGAGGAGACCCCTTAAACAACAGGAACACTCAAGTTGGCAGAAAGAGCTTCTTAGAGAAGTGGGAGGAGCAGCAAGACAGCTGCTGTGAAGCCCAGAAGGTTTGATGCAGAAACATCTGAAGTGGAGTATGGACAGGGATGGCCATTTCTCTAGACTTGACTTGCTGCCATAGTAGACTTTAGCCCTAGGGGAACTGTCAAACTGATTTCTGCAGGGTGGTTTTGCCCATCAGATGGGGCTGGTCTGATCTGAATAACCCTTGGTCTGCTGGCCTCTCCTGGCGCCTCAGCTTGGGCATGCCTGTTTGCAAGGAAGTCCTGGGTGCCCTAGAGACCCGCACTATGACTTTTGCACTTGCTGACTGTGTCTAACTAATGGAAAGCTCCAGTCAGGTGGCTCCTATGGCCATACATAGGCCCACCTACTCCCTCCCCATACTGCAGCTTCTTCTGGGCCCACCCTAAGTGATCTCTCCTTCTTGTGGGGCACAGAGGAGACACCCAGACCTGTGCTTGCCAGCATCTTATCCCCAAAACAACTCCACCTCAAGTGCAACCATGCACACAGTCTCCAGTAGGGGCCCACTGAAGCCCCAACTGTGTTGCCTGTGCCAGTGTGGTGCAAGTCTGCAGGAGACTGCCACAACTGACAAACCTCAATGCCCCCAGCACAGTAAATTCCAAACCTTGAGGAGCCAGAGAGAAAAGCTGGGGCACAATAAGTGTCCTTCAGAATTAGAGCACACAGTACAGGAATCAGGAGCTGAGTGTTGGCCCCCTAATGTGTTCCAGAAATTAAGCCAGTCTGCTGAAACCACATTATACCATAATCAATCCCTCACAGTCATCAAATAGAATAAAAAAAATAAAAAACATCCAAATGTCAGCAATCTAAAAGATTGAAGGTAGATAAACCCACAAATATGAGAATCAGCACAAAAAACTTGAAAAATTTTAAAAGCCAGAATACCTTCTATTTTCCAAATGATTGCATCACCTCTCCAGCAATCATCTTTCCAGCAAGGCTTCTGAACCAGGCTGAGATGGCTGAAATGACAGAAAAAGAATTCAGAATATGGATAGGAACAAAGGTCATTGAGCTACATGTTGAAATTCAATGCAAGGAAGCTAAAAATCTTCATAAAACAATGTAGGAGCTGACAGGCAACACAGCCAGTATAGAAAATAACGTAGTCATCTCAATAGAGCTGAAAAACACACTACAAGAATTTCATAATGCAATCACAAATATTAATAGCAGATTTAACCAAGAGGAAGAAAGAATCTCAGTCTGTCAAGAACAGAGAAAAAAATAATAAAAATGGATGAAGAAAATATCTGAGAAATAGAGGTTTATGTAAAGAGACCAAATATATGACTTATTAGTGTCCCTGAAAAGGATGGGGAGAGTGGAACCAACTTGGAAAACATATTTCAGGACATCATCAATGATAACTTTCCCCAACCTAGCTAGAGAGGCAAACATTCAAATTCAGGAAATGTAGAAAACTCCAGTAATATACTTCACAAGAAGATCATCTCCAAGACACATAATCATATTTTTCAAGGTCAAAATGAAAGAAAAAATGTTAAAGACAGCTAGAGAGAAAGGTCAGGTCACTTATAAAAGAAAGCCCGTTAGATTAACAGTGAACCTCTCAGCAGAAACCCTACAAACCAGAAAAGATTTGGGGCCAATAGTCTACATTCTTAAAGAAAAGAAATTCCAACTCATAGTTTTATATCTGGCCAAACTAAGCTTCATAAGCAAAGGAAAAATAAAATTATTTTCAGACAAGCAAAGGCTGAGGGAATTCATTACCACCAGACTTCCCTCAAAAGAGCTCCTGAAGGAAGTGCTAAATATGGAAAGGAAAAATTGTTACCAGCCACTACAAAAACACACCAAATTACATAGACAAGTGACACTATAAAGCACCCATATAAACAAGTCTGTAAAATAACCAGCTAAGATCATGATGACAGGGTCAAATCTACACATAACAATACTAACCTTTAATGTAAATTGGCTAAATGCCCCAATTAAAATACACAGAGTGACAAACTGGATAAAGAACCAAGACCCATTGGTATGCTGTCTACAAGAGACCCATATCACAGACAATGACACACATAGGATCAAAATAAAGAGATAAAAAAAACCTTACCAAGGAAATGGAAAATGGAAAAAAAAAGCAGAGGTTGAAATCATAGTTTCTGACAAAACAGAATTTAAACAAACAAAGATCAAAAAAGACAAGGGCATTACATAACAGTAAAGGTTCAATTCAGTAAGAAGATCTAACTATCTTAAATATATATGCATTCAGGAGCACCCAGATTCATAAAGCAAGTTCTTAGAGACCTTCAAAGAAATTTAGATTCCCACACAATAATAGTGGGAGAGTTTAACACACCACTGACAATATTAGACAGACTATTGAGACAGAAAATATGCAAAGACATTTAGAACCTGAACTCAGCACTGAATCAAGTGAACCTCATGGATATCAACAAAACTCTCCACCCAAAACAACAGAATACACATTTTTCTCACTGCTACATGGCACATAATCTAAAATTGATCACAGAATCAGAAGTAAAATACCCCTCAACAAATGCAAAAGAATTGAAAATCATAACAAACAATGTCTCAGACCACAGGACAATCAAATTAGAAACCAGATTAAGAAATGTATTGAAAAACTTACAATGACATAGAAATTGAACAACCTGCTCCTGAGTTAATTTTGGATAAATAATGAAAATAAGGCAGAAATCAAGAACTTATTTGAAACTACTGAGAAAAAAGATACAACATACCAGAATCTCTGGGACACAGCTAATAATACAATGTTAAGAGGGAACTTTATAGCACTAAATGCCCACATCAAAAGTTAGAAAGATCTCAAGTTAACAACCTAACATCACAATGAGAAGGACTAGAGAAGCAGGAGCAAACAAATCCCAAAGCTAGCAGAAGACAAGAAATAGCCAAAAGCAGAGCTGAACTGAAAGAGTTTAAGACACAAAAAAAATTCAAAAGATAAACAAATCCAGGAACTTGTTTTTTGAAAAAAAATAAAATAAAATGGACTATTAGCTAGACTAATAAAGAAGAAAAGAGAGAAAATTCAAATATACACAACTAGAAACAACAAGGAGGATATTACCACTGACCTCATAGTAATACAAACAACCATCAGAGAATAGTATGAACCCTTCTATGCACATAAACTAAAAAATCTAGAACAAATGGATAAATTCCTGGACACATACATCCTGCTAAGACAGAATCAGGAAGAAATTGAAGAAATTGAATATTTTAAAAGACCAATATTGAGCTCTGAAATTAAGGTAGCTATAAATAACCTACCAACCCCCCCACTCCCCGCCAAAAAAAAAAAAAAAAAAAAACAACAGCCCAGGACAATTGAATTCTTCCAGATGTTCAAAGAAGAGCTGGTACCATTCCTGCTGAAACTACTCTAAAAAATTCAAGAGGAGGGATTCCTGCCTAACTTATTCTATGAGGCCAGCATCATCCTGATACTAAAACCTGGCAGAGAAACAACAAAAATAGTCAGCTTCAGGCCAATATCCTTGACGAACATAAATGCACAAAAATCCTCAATGAAATATGGGTGGATTGAATCCAGCAGCACATCAAATATCTTATTCAACAGAATCAAGTAGGGTTTGCCCTGGGATGCAGTGTTGATTCAACAAACGCAAATCAATACATATGATTCATCACATAACAGAACTAAAGACAAAAACCACACAATTATCTCAATAGATGCAGAAAAGGCTTTTGAAAAAATTCAACACATTTCATGTTAAAAATTCTCAACTAACAAGGTGTTGAATGAACATATCTCAAAGTAATGAGAGCCTTATATAACAAACCCACAACCAACATCATACTGAATGTCGAAAAGCTGGCACTATTGCCCTTGAAAACCAGCACAAGACAATGGTGTTTTCTCTCACCACTCTTATTAAACAGTCTTGGAAGTCCTGGTCAGAGCAATCAAAAAGAGAAATAAATAAAGGGAATCCAAATAGGAAGAGAGGAAGTCAAACTATCCCTGTTTGCAGACAATAATACTATATCTAGGACACTCCATAGTCAGTCAAAATTCTTCTTAAGCTGATAAACAACCTCAGAAAAGAATTTGAATACAAAATAACATACAAAAATCAAACATCCTTATACACCAACAACAGTCAAGGTGAGAACCAAGTCAGAAAGACAATCTCATTCACAATTGCCACAAAGAGAATAAAATACCTGGGAATACAGCTAACCAAGGAGGTGAAAGATCTTTAAAAGGAGAACTACAAACCACTGCTCAAAGAAATCAGAGATAACACAAACAAATGGAATAACATTCCATGCTCATGGATAGGAGAAATCAATATCATAAAAATGGCAACACCACTCACAGCAATTTATAGCTTCAATGCTAATCCTATTAAACTACTACTGCGATTCTTTACGGAACTAGAAAATATTATTTCAAAATTCATATGAAAGAAAAAAAAAGATCAGAGCTCGAATAGCCATGGCAATCTATCCTAAGCAAAAAGAACAAAGCTGGAAGCATCACACTACCTGACTTCAAACTATACTACAGGTTTACAGTAACCACAACAGCATGTTACTGGTACAAAAACAGACACATAGACCAATGGCATAGAATAGAGAACCCAGAAATGAGGCTGCACACCTACAACTATCCGATCTTCAACAGACCTGACAGAGACAAGCAATGGGGAAAGGATTTCCTATTCAATAATAGTGCAGGGATAACTAACTAGCCATTTGCAGAAGCTGAAAACTGGACCCCTTCCTTACACCATATAAAAAATTAACTTGTGATGGATTAATTACTTAAATGTGAAACCCAAAATAGAAAAACCCTGGAAGACAACATAAGCAATACTATTTAGTACATAGGAACTGGCAAAGATTTCACGGTGTAGTCGCCAAAAGCAAAAGTTGACAAATGGATTCTAATTAAAGTAAAGAGCTTTTGCACAGTGAAAACAAAAACAAAAATGAAGACAAACAAACAACAACAATAAAACTATCAACAGAAAAAACAGACAACCTACAGAATGGGAGAAATATTTGAAAACTGCATCGAGAAAGGTCTAATATCCAGCATCTATAAGGAACTTAAACAAATTTACAAGATAAATCAACTCCATTAAAAGTGGGGAAAGGACATGAACAGATGCTCTTCAAAAGAAGACATACATACAGCCAATAATCATATTAAAGAAAAACTCAACATCACTGAACATTAGAAAAATGCGAATCAAAACCACCATGAGATACCATCTCACACCAGTCAGAACTGTTATCATTAAAAAGTCAAAAAATAACAGATGCTGGCAAGGTTGCAGAGAAAAAGGAATGCTTATACACTGTTGGTGGGAGTGTAAATTAGTTCAACCATTGTGGAAGACAGTGTGGTAATTGCTCAAAGTCTTAAAAACAGAAATACCGTTTGACCCAGCAATCTCAATACTAGGTACATACACAGAGGAACTTAAATCATTCTTCTACAAAGACACATGCATGTGTATGCTCATTACAGCACTATTCACAACAGCAAAGACACGGAATCAACCTAAATGCCCATTAGTGATAGAATGGTTAAAGAGAATGTGGTACACATATACCATGGAATACTATACAGCCATAGAAAATAACGAGATCATGTCCTTTGCAGGAACATGGATGGAGCTAAAGGTCATTATCTTTATCAAACTAATGCAGGAAAAGAAAACCAAATACCTAATGTTCTCACTTATAATTAGAAGCTAAATGATGAGAACACATAGAAGGGAACAACAGACAGACAGTGGGGCTTATCAGAAGGTGAAGGGTGGCAGGAGAGAGAAGAACAGGAAAAATAACCTACAGGTACTAGGTTTAATAACTGGGTGATGAAATAATCTGTACAATAAGCCCCCGTGACACAAGTTTATTTATGTAACAAGACTTCACATGTACCCCTGAACTTAAAATAAAAGTTAAACAAATAAAAAAAATCACATTCAAAAATTTGATACCTAGTTTTCTTATTAAGGATTATGATTGAGAAGAGATAAGAATGTTATACTTCAATTTTATGACTAGAAAATAGGAAGGATTTTCATGAATCCTTTTCAAAGTAAGAAACACTGTGTTATTAATCATTTTGCTTTATTTTTATACCGTGTACTGACAGATGCAGTCATCTGAAGAGTTTCAGTAGATACTAGTAATGTATAAACATTTTTGTAAAAATATATGAAATTATGAAGCTATTGCAGTTTCTTAGACATCTAAAGTAAATCTGAAAATTCTGTGCATAAGAAGAAATCAATTCTTAATATAAAAATGCAAACTACAAAAAACGTATTTTGCAAAATGACAGACATAATATGTATTTTCCCTTATTTTTTATTCCTTTACAAAATGAGAGATTACAAGGTATTTTTATTCAATATCATACTTTAATTACATAAGATGCTATTAACTTAAACATTTTCAAATTTTAGCTGTTTGGGAGAACAGAGTTAAATTACCTGCTTTCAGGTTTTTCCAAAAAGTAATGAACAGTTTTGGATAAATGTCCTTAGATAAAAGTTTTTTTAACTGTAAAATACTTTTAATTACATATTCCTCAACTAGTATAAGAACATTTTTAACTAATAAATATATGTACACACAAACAGGCTCTCCAGCGTCATATTGCTTAAATTATTCATTATTGGATATAGTGTTTGAAAACCAAAGTCTGTACTATTACAGATGCAACTATAGGCGGAAAAGACAATTTCAAATATATATTTGCACATCTTTACTTTTAGATTAAAATTTATACTCAAGTAACTTTAATATTATTTAACTAAAAGTATTTGAGAATCTGTTATAGGCAAATTAAATTTACTTTTATGATAACATAGTATGCTTATCCTAACAAATTATGTATGCTTCTATTTAATATTTATTTCTACTTAATATTTACTTCTATTAATTATTATACTTAAGATTCTGGCTAGAAAGAATATTAAAAGCCACATAGTTTGAAAGAAACACATCACAATACTCTACACTGAAAATTCTAATAAATTTTCAGAGGACGAAAAATAGTTCAAGTGAATTTACTAGGCCATATAAGACAAGTCTATATAAAAATAAAATGGATTTCTATAAACTGTTAAGGATACTTAGAAAATGAATTGAGAAACTATTTTATTTCCAATATCAGTATAAAACATGAAATAAACATTACAAACTTAACAAAATAAGTGCAAAGTCTATGCATTCAAAACCAGGAAACATTGCTAAGAAAAATTAAAGATTTAAATAAATGAAGAGAATATGTTCATGAATTGTCAGTTTTAACATTGTGAAAATTCTCACCAGATTGATTTATACATTCAAGGCAATCCTTGAATAAGGCAACCCTTATCCAAATCTGTTAGTTTTGCTTTTTATGAAATTGATGGCCAGGTGCGGTGGCTCAAGCCTGTAATCCCAGCACTTTGGGAGGCCAAGGCAGGCGGATCACGAGGTCAGGAGATTGAGACCATCCTGGCTAACACGGTGAAACCCTGTCTTTACTAAAAATACAAAAAAATTAGCCGGGCGTGGTGGCAGACACCTGTAGTCCCAGCTACTCGGGAGGTTGAGGCAGGAGAATGGCACGAACCCAGGAGGCAGAGCTTGCAGTGAGCTGAGATTGCACCACTGCACTCCAGCCTGGGCAACAGAGCCAGACTCTGTCTCAAAGAAAAAAAAAAAAAAAGAAATTGATAAGATGATATTAAGATATATATTAATGTGCAAAGGATATATGAGAGACTAAACAATTCTGAAAGTTAAAATCTTTACAGGACTATATTACCTGGCTCTGACACTTAAAATGAATCCAGTTATAAAAATATTTAGAATGATAAAACAGAATGAAGGGTTCAAAATAGACCCACATATATGATAAATCAATGACAAGGTGATTCTATACAGAAAAGATAATTTTTTAAAGAAATAATGTTTTAAAAAATGGGAAAAAACTATCACTAAACTGCAAACCATTCACAAAGCTATTTAGAAAAGAGTACCATGTGGATGGATCATATATTTATACGTAGCATTAAAACTATAAAACTTATTTTAAAAAAAAGTGGAATATCTTTGTAACCTTAGGGTAGACAAAGATTACTTAGCTATAACAGAAAAGATGAGCTATTAAAAGAAATGACTGGACTTCATCAAACTTACAAATTCACTGGAAGGCATCACTATGAAAATATAAAGGCAAACTACAGATGGGGAGAATATATATTTCCAGTCCATATATTTGAAAAATTACTGTATAAAATATAAAAATAAAACTTGTAACTCAATAAGAAAAATAAAAGAATTTCAATCTGAAACTGGAAAAAAAAATTTAAAGAGACACTTTATCAAAGAGAATGTATTAGGTTGGTGCAAAAGTTTTTTTCACTGAAAACCACAATTACTTTTGCACCAACCTAATACATGGCTAATAACCACATTTAAAAATGTTAATTGGTTATCACGGATATGCAAATTAAATACACTAGGACATATTGCATGATATCTATTAGAAAAGTGAAAATTAGACTGACTACAACTAATATGTTGAGCAACTGAAATTCTCATACATTGCAGCTACATATGTAAAATAGTACAATCATTTTGGAAAAGTATTTGTCATTATCTAATGACATGGAAAATAAACTTGACAACTGACCTAGCAATACTACACTTATGAAGTCATTCAAGAAAAACAAAGACACAGGCTCACATGAATACTTCTGCATGAATGCTCATAGTGATTTCTTCAAAAGAGCCCCAAATTAGAAACAAGACAAATGTCAATCAACAGATGAATGAAGAAGCAAATTGTGATATATCCATGCAATGGAATAATTGTCAGCAATAAGAACAGTATAAATTACTGATATATAACATACACAAATTAGTGATATTTAAAAAGAAACAATAAAAGACCACAAAAAAGGATGAATCTGAAAAGCATGCTAAGTGAGAAAAGTCAGACACAAAACACTGCATTCTGTATAATTACACTTATATAATTGTGAGTTAAATGCATTTTTTATATAAACTACATCTTGGTAAAGTTTATTTAAAAATAAAAATAGGCACTAGTGTATATTTTATTTAAACTAACTTTACATATTACTGGAGTCTTAAATAGTTTAGCCTTTGATCTGCATTACTATGTTTATGGTTGCTAAGTTAATTATGATTAAACACAAGTAATAAGCTAGAGCTCTGAAACTGGGATCATAAGGTAAATAAGGTCTTCATTTACTAATATATTCTGGTGTTTCCTATTTATACTTATTAATATTATCCTAAATGTCAACAAAAGCTTTCCGGAATAGAGCAAATCATAATTACTCAAAGATAGAAATCATCATGCCAGCATCCCTTTGCCACAAGGCAAGCCCCTTACCCAATTTATAAGAACCAGATATTATTTTGCACATAATGGACTCTATTTCCTATAGATGAGGAACTTAGAAAAAAAGAAGATAGATGATTACATAGGGAATAGCTATTCCTTTTTTTTTCCTCCTGAGAAAGAGATCTTTTGCTCCCTAGTGAAAACAAATTATTCTGCGGGATCCAAAGGGGAAGGGTCTAGACCCTTTACTCTTAGGAATGTAAATAAATCTTTTCTCCAGAAAGAGGAAATCCTTTTAAATCCTTTTTTTCCAGCTTTAAAAGTTAGGGATGCCTTCACAGGCTCAGGTCTTAATCTCCCTTAAAACGTAAACACATACCTTTAGGGAGGCAAATCTCTCTGGAGTCCTTGGGCAGTCACAATATATCATCTAGGCTCAATTTTTAGGCCAGGTCTCAAATTTCACTAAAATTTGCTCAGAAAGTCCCAACTAAATAGAAAAAGTATATTTTGATATAGTTACACATCTATGATCATTGTCATATTAAATATTCTCCTGTCAACTTAAAAGAATCAAAAGGGTCAGAATCTAGTTTAAAGAGAGTTTATTGAAGTGCAAAGTTGAGGATGAGCTAACTCAGGAAGCACAGATTCCAAAGAATGAAAGTGAGTCTTCCAAAGTATGAAAGTTTGAAATTATATATATATATATAGTGTGTGTGTGTATATATGTGTGTCTGTGTGTGTGTGTGTTTCCTTTCATACTTTTATATATTGTGAAAGGAAAATAAATCTTGGGGCCCCCAAATCACTAAGCTAAAGGGAAAAATGAAACGAAGCTGGGAACTGGCTAGGGCCAACCTGCCTTGCGTTCTATTCAAAGTCATCCGTCTGCTCACTGAGATAAATGCATATCTGATTGCCACCTTTGGAGAGGCTAATCAGAAACTCAAAATGCAACCATTTGTCTCTTATCTACTTATGACCTGGAAGCGCCTCTCCACTTCTCATCTTCCCGCCTTTGCTTCTCATTGTCCCACCTTTCCAGGCTGAACCAATGTTCATCTTACATATGTTGATTAAGGTCTCATGTCTCCCTAAAATGTATTAAAACCAAACTATGCTCTGACTACTTTGGGCACATGTCAGAACCTCCCAAGGCTGCGTCACAGGCACTTACCCTCAACTTTGGCAAAATAAACTTTCTAAAGTAACGGAGACCTGTCTCATATTTTCAGGGTTCACAATATATATGAAACTGACCCAATTGTCCCATAGAACTGCCGTTTTCAGCTTTTTGACTAAACATAGAAATTGACCCTTCTGGTCTTAAAACTTTAAACTTACATTTGTCTTCTCTGAGTTTCTTCCTTAGGAGACCAACCCTTAGTCAAGGAACTGATATTTACCAGATCATTGTATCGAGACAGTGAGATGCCAGACCTGTCATCTGGTGTGATTTTCTTACCCTTCCCTACTTCCTGCTTACCAACTCCTCTCCCTTAATCCTCCCAAATTCCTGTTTTCCCCACATGTAGCTAAATTTCTGCTCCTAATTTTAGTTGGTTGGGAGACAGATTGTGACATCTCTCATCTCCTGGGCTGTAGCTCCCAAATAAAGTCTTCTTCCTTGGCAAAACTCACTGTCTCAGTGATTGGCTTTCTGTGCTATGAGCAGTAGGACCTAGACCAAACCCCTGGTGTTTTGGTAACATATATCGGGATAGATGGATAGATAGATAGACAGACAGACAGATAGATAGATAGATAGATAGATAGATAGATAGATAGATAGGGCAAAAACCACAATTACTTTTGCATCAACCTACGTAAGAAACACTGAAAATTCATGTGTCTGGAGAGATATTATCTGCTCATACCAAGCAATGTGAAATTTTTTTACCAAGTAAGAGAGTCATCAAAGTGAGCTATTAATTATCCATGCCTCACTGAGGAGAGTACAGGTAAAATCTCTGGCTGTGAAAGAGCAGAGGAAGCAAAGGATGACTTTATCATTGATCCAGTAAAATATGAGATTGATAAGTCATCTTACATACTCCTGAGGGGTTGGGGAATATTCTGTCACATAAATATGGAATTAAATTTAAATAAATAGAAATATTTTTATACAAAAAGATGAGAAGAACATGAACATGAGGGAGTAGGCAGAGAGGCAAAAAACAAAAAAGAGGATGCAGTCAGAAAGAAAATGAATTAGTAAAAAGTGAAATGAGACTGGATTTTATGGACTTACTCTTTACATATATATGTGTGTGTATATATATCAATATATACTTATATATACATATGTATCAAGCATTTTAAGTGACAAAGTGAATTCACACAAAGGGATATATGCATTTAAACACATTATTTTTGGTAAAGAAAAAAGTAGCAAAAGTGGCAATGAGAAATAGACATCAGAATATGTGAGACTGTAGAGAAAAGGAACAATAAAATAAAATAAAACTTAAAGAGACTGTTATCTTGTTTTAATGATACTCTTCCTAACATATTTATTAATTATAAATACTTAATTTTAACCGAAAGTTTTAGCATATATGACATTTTCTTTGTTCTGTTTATATATGTAGAATATATGTATGCATGTATATATATATACACACATATACACAGAGAGAGAGAGAGACAGTGATAGTAGGCTTAATAACAACTCTGATCATGGCTCACGGTGTCTTTTTTGGCAACACTACTTTTCCTCACTTACAGCATGGGGTTTTTGTTCATATTGAGTTGCTCCATCTCAGACACCAGCAGGACTGCAAGGGATGTTGAATAGTCTCAGTTCTCATCAATAGGGAGTTATGTTACAGTGCTTCCCACTGTGCTTCATTGAGTCCTCAGTACTTTTCTTCAAGCTCCTTGCTTGCATCAGTCTCACTTTCATCTTTCTGTGGTTTTGTACTATTACTCATTCTTTTCCCATACCAAACCCAGCTCATCTGTTTCAAGGGCATCTTTGATGCCAGTGGATTGACTACAATAGAAAGCAATCTAGAGGCAATCCTTCACACTCATTCATTAATAAAGACATTATCATAACTCATATATATATATATACAGTTATAGGTATATATGTGAAACCTTGGATTTTGATATATGTTCTAAAGGGTCTATAATGAAAGCAAGATAACATTTTTTGTCATTTTTTTCACTGACTATTTTCAAATCTCTTTTATGCTCCCTGTTTTTGTTCTGCCCTTTGTTTTTTCCTGAAATATTTTCAAAAAGTTATAATAGAAGATTAGAATAAGAAAAAATGACATGGTTATCTCAGAGCTGTCGTATGCAAGACTTTCATAAACTTGCTTCAATTTCTCATCCCACAGTCTTGCTACTCGTGTTGGCCTGGATCTTTGACCTGCCTGCTCGTTATGATTGCACTACGTATGTGAGTGATGAAAATGAGTGTCTCTATCAAGCACATGATATTCTTTCATCTCTCTCTCTATTGGATGCAGTTAAGATTCCAGGTGTTCTGTTGCCAAAGGGCCTATATATTAATTTATTAGCTGTGTGGTCTTTGAAAAGTTATGTAACTTGATCCTTTATTTTGTCAAATTTAGAAGATTTCATTTTATAAATTCAATGTGATTGTAATATCATATTATATAATCATCATCACATTTAATCTATAAAATGAAGATTGAATTAATAATTTACATTAGTAATTGATATGGTTAGGTTTTGTCTTGGCACCCAAATCTCATCTTGAATTGTAGTCCACATAATCCCTGCCTATCAAGGGACAGACCAGGTGAAGGTAACTGAATCACGGGGGTGGTTTCCCCCATGCTGTCCTCATGATAGTGAGTTCTCACAAGATCTGATAGTTTCATAAGCAACTCTTGCCCCTTTGCTTCGAATTTCTCTTTCCTGCCGCCTTGTGAAGAAGGTGCTTTGCTCCCTCTTTGACGTCTTTCTTGATTGTAAGTTTCCTGAGGCCTCCCCAGCTATGCTGAACTGTGAGTCAATTAAACATCTTTCCTTTATAAATTACCCAGTTTCAGGCAGTTCTTTATAGCAGTATGAAAACAGACTAAGATAGTAATTTAACATAAAATTCTGATATTTGGTAAATGCTTAATAAATGGTTATTACTAGATGTACTGTGTCCTTTTCCTCTGCATGATATTATTAGATGCCTTCTGTCTTATAAACTCCATATTCTTGCCATTCTTCCTTCCTTCTTACACTAACACCTTAGCTTTTTGCTTTTCTCAATAAGCAAACCTCTTGAAATGGTACTCTATATTATTTTCAGCTCTGAATATTCCGTATAAACAATTCAAGGTCATTTCTGCATATGTAACTTTCCTTAAAATTCACCTATGGCTTGCTAAATTTGAAGTCAAATTTTACAAAATTTTTGAAGTATGTGATGACTTTTTTTTAACCTAACACATATAGAAATACCATAATCTCTGATATAAACTTTAACCCAAATAAAGGCGTAAAGAGAAGGCAAGTCAGGAGGCTGACTACTTCTCAGAGACCGGAGATGATGGTTTAGTTCTCCAACCTATGTTCTGCCCAACTAGGCATATGCTTATATAAAAATGAAACTTTCACTCCTTCCCCAAAACACACAAACAACAACAACAACAACACAACAACGAATGCTGCAGGGAGCAAAGCAAACCTGCTGGGTTGATGATTAGATCTGTGCTGTTCTCCATGTTTCCATAGGACAGGAGCTGTGAGTTATAAATACAGTAATTTTTTTCAGTATTACAAACCATGGGATCTGCATGGAGGCATATTCAAAACTAACCAACCTGGAAAGGTGAGGAAAGAGTCAAAGATGGCAGATGAATTCAACTCACGATAAGTTTATCAAACAGAAAAAAGGTAAATAACAAAAGAAAAAGAAAATAAAAAATAAGTTTTTAAAAAATAAACAAGTAATTAAATCCATCTTGATATGGATTTATTCTAGGTAATATTAAAATAATTGAATAATTTACAGAATGAATATAAAATAATTTCATGTAGATATTTAAGCAGATAAAGAGAGATGTAGCTTTGCCCACATCTCGATGTTGTTTTTTTTTTTTTTTAGAAAAAGGAAGTGTACAGTTTTCTTTCCTGACAGACTACTGCTCTAACAGATTTCAAACTCCAGCATCAGACACAAACAATATCCTTAAAATATTTTTCAGCACCTCCCTTCCAATGGTTATACTTTTTGGATAGAAGACTAACTGTAAGAGATTTTGGTACTAAAAGTGGTTCCAGAAAACAAAACCTTAATGGATAATTTCAGTGAATCGGTTCTTAGTTACCTGGAGTTGTTTCTCTGATTTTACTAGATTTAAAGATATTATTGACCCTGTTCCTAAAGGAGCATACAGTAAAAAAATTATGCAAATAATCACATGTATCTAGCTGTAATAAAATGTCTATGGAGGGCTACCAAGATTCTTTTCTATAGAGCATTTCAATGAAATAAAGTAAAATTATGTGGGTTAACTGCCTCTCAGTGCACGGGAGAGCTGGGGACAATGAAAATCTGAGTTCGTGGCTTGAAATTCCAGCTTAAAGTCCACATAGGGGATCTGAAATAGTCTATGACTGTCTAAAATAAAACCTTATTTCTTATAGGTGCAGTGCCAAGATTTCTGTAAGTCAAACAGAAAATCAAATCTGTAGATGGCAGAATTACAGTACAAATTGAATTCTCATATTATTAGGATTTATAATAAAATTAAAGTAGCAGCATTGATTAGAAAGAAATGACACACTAAAATTTAAGATAGGATCATATGAGAAGATTCTAATATAGGTGAAGATCTTGAACCTCTAACTTCTGCAGATCTTTTCTTGCCAGTAGAAGAAATTTTTCCACCCCTATTTGATAAAGGCTTTTTTCCCCCTTTCACTTGAAGCAGTAATAATGTTCTCAACTACAGTAGTTTTAAGGAACTATTGATTCTTCTCAGGACCTATTTCCACTTATTGCTTTGAGACCTGAGACCCATGAGGATGTGTAATATGCACCAAAATACTATAGAACTTTCATAAATTATATCTATAAAAACCTGGGGAACATGTGAGGGATCAGGTGGAAAGAATATGAATTTGCATCAGGCCAAATTTGTTTATATGGAATCACTAAGCCAAAACGCTAAAATCAAAGTGTTAGTTTTTTACTGGAAACTAACAGTCTGGACTGGAAATGGTTTTAACATTTGCAAACTGAAATTTAAATCCAAACATAGTCTAATTTAAATGAAATTGTTATGCTGAAACCTTTCTAGAATACCGTAAAGGAAGGTATCCAACAGCGTAGGGAGACTATATTATTAGATTAAATCTATCATGTAAGACCTCTTCACTATGTCAAGATGAAAGGTCAAGATGAGACTCACTTCACCACTGTTGTGAGACATACATTCAAGAAGGAAGCCCAAACATCCTTGAAAAGTTTTCCAGTTGCATTGCCTGTAGGCCAGGAATGTCAGTGGGAATTGCTACCATGGGACTGGGCTCTCAATTCAACATGTCAGAGCCAAGTGATAATAAAAAGTGAGCATCATTGTAATGGACTTCACTTTCAAAGCCATAATCAGAGTAATCAGACCCATAGAGACCTTTGGTGTCGTCTAGTTAATATATCCCTAGATCAGAAATAGATGACTATTTCTGATAGTCTTATTGACATTTACAAGTGATAAATTTCTAGGTCCAGTGAACACAAATATGTATCAAATTACCTTATTAGAGAGTCAGGGTTCCTCAGCCAATTTCTTGACTTCAGCCAGTTCACAAATTCTATGCTCCGTGAATGAAGAGGAGGCTTAGCCTTTTTGTGGAAGGAGCCTGCTAGAGTGTAAAACATTTATATTGCTAATATTCTTCCCAGTCATTTGCAAGGGACTGCGGCCATTCGTTAAGGATGACAATCAATTAGAGAAGGGGAAATAGACTTTGGAGGGGTAACTGGACACTGACTCTGAATTCTTTTTTTTTTTAACTTTTATTTTAAGTTTGGGGTACATGTGCAGGATGTGCAGCTTTGTTACCTAGGTAAACGTGTGTCATGAGGATTTGTTATACAGATTATTTCATCACCCAGGTATTAAGCCTAGTATCCATTAGTTATGTTTCCTGGTCCTATCCCTCCTCTCATCTCACAACTTCAATAGGTCCGAGTGTGTGTTGTTCTCCTCTATGTGTCCATGTGTTCTCATCATTTAGCTCCCACTTATAAGTGAGAACATGTGGTATTTGGTTTTCTCTTCCTGCATTAGTTTGCTAAGGATAATGGCCTCCAGCTCCATCCATGTTCCTGCAAAAGATATGATCTCATTCTTTTCTATGCCTGGATAGTATTCCATGGCATATATGTACCACATTTTTTTAATCCAGACTATCATTGATGGGCATTTAGGTAAATTCCATGTCTTTGCTATTGTGAATAGTGTTGCAATGAACATACATATGCATGTGTCTTTATGATAGAAAAATTTATATTCCTTTGAGTACATACCCAGTAATGGGGTTGCTGAGTTGGATAGTATTTCTGTCTTTAGGTCTTTGAGCAATCGCCACACAGTCTTCCACAATGGTTGAACTAATTTACAGTCCCACTGACAGTGTATAAGTATTCTTTTATTTCAATAGCCATTCTGACTGGTGTGAGATGGTATCTCATTGTGGTTTTCATTTGCATTTCTTTAATGATCAGTGATATTGAACTTTTTCATATGATTGTTGGCTGCATGTATGTCTTCTGTGAAGTGTCTGTTCATGTCCTATGCCCACTTTTAATGGGGTTGATTTTTCTTATATATTTGCTTAGGTTTCTTATAGATGTTGGATATTAGACCTTTGTCAGATACATAGTTTTCAATTATTTTCTGCCATTATGTAGGCTGTCTGTTTACTCTGTTGATAGTTTCTTTTTTATAGTAAAGGAGCTCTTTAGTTTAATTAGATCCCATTTGTCAATTTTCACTCTTATTGCTAATTGCTTTTGGCATCTTCGTTATGAAATCTTTCCCCATGCCTATGTCCTGAATGGTATCACCTAGGTTGTCTTCCAGGATTTTTCTAGTTCTGGGTTTTACATTTAAGTCTTTAATCCATTTTGAGATAATTTTTTATGTGATGTAAGGAAGGGGTCCAGTTTCAATTTTCTGCATATGGCTAGTCAGTTATCCCAGCACCATTTATTGAATAGGGAATCCTTTCCCTTTTGCTTTCGTTTTTGTCAGGTTAGTCAAAGATCAGATAGTTGTATGTGTGCGGTTTTATTTCTGGGTTCTCTACTCTGTTCTATTGGTCTATGTGTCTGTTCTTATACCAATACTATGCTCTTTTGGTTATTGTACAAAAATAATAAAATACTTAGGAATACAGCTAACAAAGGAGGTGATAGATCTCTACAGGAAGAACTACAAAACACTGCCCAAAGAAATCAGAGATGACACAAATAAATGGAAAAACATTCCATGCTCATGGATAGGAAGAATCAATATTATTAAAATGGCCATACTGCCCGAAGCAATTTATAGATTCAATGCTATCCCCATTAAAGTACCATTGAAATTCTTCACACAACTAGAGAAAACTATTTTAAAATGTATATGGAAACAAAAAAACAAAAGCCTGAATAGCCAAGCTAGCCAAATAAAAAGAACAAAGCTGGAGGCATCATCTTACCTAACTTCAAACTATGTAACAGGGCTACAATAACCTGAATTAATTCTTGAAGGCTCAAAATGTCTTTGTGGTCCACAGGTCAGAGGAGGATCAGAAATAATCACTGGAGTTTTTGCCCAGGTTTATGTTACTATTGGCCCAGCAGTTCCCCAATTATCCCATGGTTTTTCACAGTTTTAGAGTGCATAATTGGATATGTTTAGATAAATATATTCAGATAGAGGTATTCAGATACATAATGCATCTATATTGCTTTTTTGAGCCATGGAGTGAGTGTTTCATGGCTTTTTATAATAGCAAAAGCCACATGGAAACAACTAGAACTGCTGATACTTTTCAAACAGTAAACAGAAAACAATTATTCTTAGAGACATTCTTAGAGGGATTCAAGGGATCAGTGCCAGTCTCAAGAACTTGGAAGATGTAGGCATGATGACTCCTATTATATACCTGTTTAAGTCACCTATTTGACCTGTGCTGAAACAGATCTTGGAAACTTATGGATTATTTTAACTGTTAGGTTGTGAATGATTGTATCTGAATTTTCAGAGGTGATAGGATGCATCACCATATCCAATGGACCTGGTATGTAACTAATGATTGGGAAAATACATTTTTAAAAATTTTATCTATTAGTAGTGACTATCAAAAGCAAATAACTTCCATCTGAAAGGGCCAACAACGTACTTTCACTGTTATATGTCTGCAGCTATATCAAGTATCTAACCCTATGTTAAAGTCAAGCCCATAGAGCATGGGTTGCCTTTCTATCTCATGGGTCAACACAATTTTCTAATGATGCTGACTGGATCTGATGAATAGGAAGTAGCAACTACTCTAGACATGTTTTTGAGACATGTGAAATACATGCTTTAGATATGGATTTTCCTGCAATGCGTCTGTCAAAATGACTATTTTGGGACATACAGACTAACTTATTCCCTATCATGGTATTATATACAGCACTGCTTCTGACCATGGGGATCATTTCATAGCAAATGAATTAAGAAAACAGGCTCATACTCACGGAATTTACATGTCTGGTCATGTTCTCCATCATCCTGAAGCAGCTTACACAATAGAATTACGAAATGGCACTTTGAAGACTTAGTAAAAGTGACAGCTTTGGAACTTGGGTCATTTTTTTTTGCAAGATGGAATATATGCTTTAAATTAGTGACCAATATAAGATTGCCATCTTCTCAGAGCCACAATTCATGGGTCTGGAAGTCAAGGGGTCAAAATTGGAGTGCCTCTTCTCCCTATTACCCTTAGTAAGCATTTGAAACATTTTTGTTTCCTATCCCTGAAACTTTGGGCTCTGGTGTTGTGGAATTCTTATTTCCACCGTGGTCCACAGCAGTGGTTCCATTTATATAGATGTTGAGGCTGCCACTTTGGGTTATCCATGTTAGTAAATCAATGGAAAAAGGAAATGGTTACTCTACTGGTGACTGATTTTGAAATTTAAGGCAGAATTTGGATTATTGCCAAGCAGTAGGGTAAGGAGGAGTACGTCTGGAATGTAGAACATCTCTTAGTGTGCTACTTAGTACTCCCATTTTCTGTGACTGAAGTCAACGAAAATCTACAATTACTCAATTAGAGAGAATGTAACTCTTGCTCTAGGGAATAATGCTTGGACCGTCTCAGCAGGCAATGAACCAAAGCTAGTTGAGCTGCTTTCTAAGGGCAAAGATATAGAGAATAGGCAGTGAGAGGAGTTAGTTACAAATATCATCTACCGCTATGAGAAAAGCTACAGAAACAAAAACTGCAATAGGTATGAGTAGTTATTTTCTTATTGTAATATAAATATTTTTTGCTTGTGTATGAATGTATATTTAAGAATTTCCCCTTTATTTTTCCAGTGCCAACTACAATAAAGCACATTAATAGTAGTTAACTTTGTATCTCAGTATTTAAGTTATAAAGAGGGTAATATGACTCAGGTTGAAGAATAATGAACATCAACCAGAGGCAGAAAGTGGATTTATTATCTTTTTTTAGGGAAAGAGTAAGCTTGTTTTCAGTTGCATGTGTGATAGCTGCATCGTGTCTGGTGGAAACATGACTCCATCATTGTCTTTGTCTCTATTTAGAAGTTACATAGGGTTTTTAGAGTCCTGTTTGGGTGCAGAGTTTATGAAAACCGTATTGAAGTGGCTTTATTATACATACATATAGATATGTATTCTTGAAAACCATGAGTATAGATATATACCATGATGTGTATGTGCACACACACACAAACACATACACGTGTGTGTGTAATGTGTGTGTATATATGCATATATACCATGCATATACACATATATGTGCATATACACATATATATGCATATACACCATATATACACATATATATTCACATATACATACACATAGCATATATACACATGTGGCATTATATATGCACACACACATATATATACATGTACACGCACATATATACCTACATGTATATACACATATATACGTGTGTGTGTGTATATATAGATATATAAAATCAGCTGAATTTCCCTGTAAAAATACTATTTATACTATTTACTTGTTTGTGAATAAGCATAAAAACTGACCCTCCTAGTTTTAAAACTTGGAACTTACATTTGTTTCGTGAGTTCCTTCCTCAGGAAACCAACTGTATTAGTCAGGGTTCTCTAAAGGGACAGAACTATTAGGATGCATGTATATATGAAGGGGAGTTCGTTAGGAAAATGGACTCACACAATCACAGGGTGAAGTCCTACGATAGGCTGTCTGCAACATGAGGAGCAAGGAAGCCAGTCCGAGTCCCAAAACCTCAAAAGAAGGGAAGCCAACAGTGTAGCATTTAGTCTGTGGCTGAAGGCCTGAGAGCCCCTGGCAAACCACTGGTGTAAGTCCAGGAGTCCAAAAGCTGAAGAACTTGGAGTTTGATGTTCGAGGGCAGGAAGCATCCAGCACAGGAGAAAGATGGAGGCCGGAAGACTAAGAAAGTCTGCTCATTCCACTTTCTTCTGCCTGCTTTATTTTTGCTGCACTGGCAACTGACTAGATGGGGCCCACCCAGATTGAGGATGGGTCTGCCTCTCCCAGTCCACTGAGTCAAATGTTAATCTCCTTTGGCAACACCCTCACAAATGCACCCAGGAACAATATTTTTCATCCTTCAATCTAATCATGTTGACACTCAATATTAACCATCACACTGACCCTGAAGCAAGGACTGAAACTCACCAGATCACCTCATCCAGTCAATCCAGATCACTCACTCATCCTGATTGTTTCCTTAATCCTCTCTAATTCCTGTTTTCCTGCATGTAGCTACATCCCTTCCCTACTATATAAACCCCCTAATTTAGTCAATTGAGGAGACAGATATGAGATTGATCTCCCCCTCTCCTTGGCTGAGAATAAAACATTTTCTTCTCTAGTAATATTTGTTATCTTAGTGATTGGCTTTCTGTGTTGTGAGCAACAGGGCCTAGATGGAACCCCTAGCATTTTAGCAACATATTATATATATAATACATATGCTGGGTTTTCAAGAGTACATGTGTAATTTAGCTCTAAATTTTATTGATTTTAGCTCTAAATTATGTTTTCTAAAATTCCCTTTTCCATACTTTCTGGCTGAAGTTAGCCATAAGATATGTTTTGTGTGAAATTTGGAATGTGAGCATGAAGCAGCACCCACCTTAATTTTATAATCAGAAGGCTGGTGAAGAAGCACCAGGTGCTGTTTCAGCTCACACATGTTGATACTCATCAGCTGACTCACCTTGTTGGTGTGGTGCAGCAGCTTGCCAGGAGCTGTTCCAGCCTCCCCAACAATTGAACTAAATGCATATTTAGGCTCATAATGAAGTTTGCCAACTTTCCCCAGAGGACAGAAACATGATCAAAATTGGAAGTGGTGAGAGACTAACATGTTTTCCAATCTTTATGTAATTAATCACAATCTGCCTTTGCTCTCTCCAATTTTACATCCACTATCTACTTTTTCTTCTTCATTGCCTGACCGTCACACTTCAAGGTTTAGCATGAAAAAAAAAAAAAAGAGTTTTAGGGTCTTTAAACCATCTTTCATGGTTATATGCAGTCAAATCTTTGTAATATTACACGTAAAAGTTCTGCTTCTCTGAAACCTGCATGATATGTAGACCTGCTAGATGTTGAACGTTATTACGAAACTTCTATATTTTACAAAGTAAATTATGAGAGTATGAACAGACATAGGAGTAGAGTAGAAAATGTAGATGTGGGAACATTTCATATGGAAATTTCATGTGGGATGAAAGTAGCATCTCAAATTAGTGGAGAAATAGTGATCTAGAATATATGATGTTGAGATAACTGGAAAGTTCTTTGGGAGAAAAGATAAAATTGGATTCATATGTCATGCTGTATACAAAGCTAAATCTGAAATGGATCAGGAATCTAAATTTTAAAAATGGAATCATACAAATACTGTAAAAGGAAAATATACAAGCACTAGACAGGTGATTTCCATGAAAATATAAATTCAACTACTGATTTTAAATCACTTATTGTCTGTGTGAATGTGGGCAGTTACAATTTCCCACAGGTAAAATATGAATAATGAAAACATCTAGCACACAACATACTATAAATATGAAATACAAAATTGCAGGTCAAATGTACATGAGCATATGTCATGGCCAGAGTAAGAACAAAAAAATACTGTAATCATTATTTTTTGTTGTTGGTAATAGTAATAGCAGCAGTGGCCTTGGTAAGGATACAAGCAGGTTCAGGATAATTTTAGCCTAAGGGAAATTGATAACTGATACCATGAACATGTGAGTAAAAAAATATGGCTTGAAAACTATGACTGTAAAGTATGTAAACATTTTTTGGCATGAAAAATGACTGCTATATGATTAGTCTGGAAGGCCTGCCAAATAAAATTCAAAAGATTTAAAATAAACTGTGATAACATTTTGAAAGACATATTGAGTAGGTTTTATGAAAAGCAGTTAATTAAAGTCACTTTTAATGGAAGATCCAAAATCTTAAAAACCTTATTAAAATTTTCTAGTAATATCACAGACACTAATTAAAAGACAAGAGTTATAAAAATTACTTTTGTTTTTAACCCTAACTATTGAAAAGAAGCCAAACACTATTTTCTTCTTTTAATTACAATAGTTTCATACACTCGTTAACAAAACAAGTTAATATGCCTTACCGCTTTTTTTCTAGTGTAACAATATGTGTACAAATTTGAAATTACCATACTTTCCTCAATAATCTTTAATGAAGATATATCACTGCTAATCTCAAACAAAGTTCTCTTCTATATCATAAAATTGTATTAAAGACCGATACACAAGGCTCTCTGATTAAAGATGCTGGTACAGTTGCAGTTTGTTTCTCCCAGACAAACCTATGATATAATCATGCTTTATATAACACAATAATTTATTTAAAAAGTACAATTTACTTAAGAGATATAAAGGAATATGGAAAAATGATACTTTAAGTAAAGATTAAAGTCTGGGTTAACAAAAATTCTGATTTACTGAAATAAAGCACAGAATATAGAATTGCATTTGTGATCATTTTAGTTTAGCTAAAATGTTTTAGTTTCTTTTTTTTTTTAGAGACAGTGTCTTACTTTGTCATCCATGCTGGAGTGCAGTACTGTAATCATATCTCACTGTAGCATTGAATTCCTGGGCTCAAGTGACCCTTTCACCTCAACCTCCCGAGTAGCTAGGACTACAGGTGCACACCACTATACCTAGCTAACTTTTTAAATGCTTTTATTTTTTTGGTAGTAAGGAGGTCTCGCTATGTTGCCCAGGCTATTTTTTCAAATATTTAGAACTGGGATTTCCTGTTTCAAATTACCCTGATAGCAAGCTTAGAAACATTTTGCCCCAATTTCTCTAATTGACTACCCATGGAAACACTGAAATAAATGAAAACTTCCATTTACACAAACAGCAATCAATTTTGCATCAGTGGCACCGTCTGAGGAATGTACGACAGTTGTTCCCCCTTATCCATGGGGGATATGTTCCAAGTCCCCCAGTGAATGTGTGAATCTGCAGATACTACCAAACCCTATGTTTACTATAATTTCTCTTATATATACACTGGAGCAAAATTGTATTACATTCATCATCCCCTGGCCCAGGGGATAAATATAGTTTAATGTATCAGTTAGGCACAATAGGATATTAAAAGCATAACATAATAAAGGTAATGTTGTACTGTAATAAAAGTTATGCAAATGTGGTCTCTCTCTCTCTCAAAGCATTTCATGGTACTGCACTTACCTATTTTCACACTACAGTTGACCATGGATAACTGAAGCCCTAGAAGTGAAACCATGTGTAAAGGGGATGTATTGCATCTGGATCTTCCCTATAATGATAAAAAAAAAAAAAAGGCACAAAAGATGTAAGTAAGTTGCCCTACTAGTAAATAGTGAATGACCAGTAAAACACAAGCAGTCAATTCCAGTATTTACAATCTACATGGTTATACTTTAATACCTCTCCAACACACAAAGAAGGCAGATGGGGTTGAGAAAACTATTGTAAACATTATTTTTCTTAGCACACACATATATACATAGGCACTCCCCTCTTGAAACAAAATGGGGAGATACTGTGAACCTCCCAGTTGGGCAATCTGTCAACTTGCCATACCATATGAGCCCCATATGGCTCTCCATTTGGCATTCATACATCTGTTTGAATTCTAAAATGAATAGGTTAATAAATAGGATTTATTGTAGAAGGAGAAACACAAACCAAAAGACCATTAAAAAATAGAAGGCATAAGAGCTCCTAATCCACCCATCATATACAGGAAAGCATTGAGGTAGGCCAACCTTTAAGATGGCTCCTAAGATTCCCTTCTGCTCACAACCCATATAATCCTCTCCACTTGCCACTGGGCCAGGGGATGATGAATGTAATACAATTTTGCTCCAGTGATTAGGTTATGTTATAGGATAAAGGTGATAGGATTTTCACATGTAATTAAGATCCCAAATCAGTTGATTTTTGATTAATAAAAAGTAAACTTGGGGTTTACCTGACTTAATCAGGAGAAAGCCCTTTAAAGAGGGCGGGTAAAGGCACTTTAATAGTGGCCTTCGAGAAGCAAACAGCATGTTGTGAACTATTAAGGAGAGGGGTAGTCTCTAGGAGTGAAAGCACAAAGAAAAAGAATTCTGCCAACGTCTCCAGGGAGGTTGGAAGTGCCTCTTAACCCTAGTCAAGCCCCCAAATGAGAGGGCAGCCAATTTGGACACCTTGGTATCACCCTTGTGAGACCTTAAGCAGAGAACACAGCTAAGCTGTGCCCAGTCTTTTGACCAATGGAAACTGTGAGATAATAAATGAGTGTTGCATTAAGCCATTAAATTTGTGAATCTGTAGCATAGAAAACAAATACAAGGATGTTGGGTTCAAGCTTTTGTTGGGGCAGTCTAGGTCTGAATTCCTATAGGGAGACCCCTTTGGTTTTTTTGTGTTGTTTTTTTTTTTCTTTTTGAGACAGAGTCTTGCTCTGTTGCCCAGGCTGGAGTGCAGTGGTGAGATCCTGCCTCTCTGCAACCTCCGCCTCCTGGGTTCATGTGATTCTCCTGCCTCAGCCTCTCGAGTAGCTGGGACTACAGGTGCCTGCCGTCATGCCCAGCTAATTTTTGTATTTTTAGTAGAGACAGGGTTTCACCATATTGGCCATCCTGGTCTCCAACACCTGACCTTGTGATCCACCTGCTTCGGCCCCCAAAGTGCTGAGATTACAGGCATGAGCCACCATGCCTGGCGACCCCTATTTTTTTTTTCTCTCTCTTTTAATAGGATAAGCCTTGTCTGTGGTGAATGTACAGGCTGCTTGGCACCAGGCTGTCTAAAATTGATGTGCCAGCATTTTACGGTACTGGTCTGGGACCTTGAGAACTATGAGAAGGTGCAGTTGTCCCTGATGGAGGAGAGACTTCTCATTCTGATGAATAATTGGGGTTAGGTGACATTTTCTCTGTGGGAGATGGAGAAAGCACCTGCCAGATAGGTCATTGACTAGGAAAACCTGGATGAGTGTCTGAGCGGTTTTCAGATAACCCAAGTCACTGCATTCCTTTCTCCCACTGTCTACCCCATCAATTGTGACCCACAGTTACAGGAGTGCCCTTCACAAAATAGGATAATTATCTCTTACACAGTGCTCTTTGCTGTATTGGCCAAGTTCTATCCACTGTCTTGTCGACTAACAAAAAAAGTCAAGCTTTTAAAAAATTAAAGCCAGTTTTTATTCAGAAGTCTTACAGAGGACGAAAGACCAAGGCCTAGACCCGAGGAACAGTCCTGTACGACTGCTCCAATGAAGTATTTGAGCTCACAGTTTACATACAGGTGGTGAAGATTCAGTATGTGCAAAAACATGTCAAAGTTTGGGCATAATAGTACATCTGCTTATAGATCACTAAAGCACATTTGGTTATATAGATTGCAGAAGCATAATCACTAACGCTGTCAGATGTTATCTTATATTCAGGAAAAGGCAAGGGCCAGTGTCATTGTCTTTTAAGGAATATAGTAATTCAGGCAAGAGATGTGGGGGTGTATTTTTCTATCCTGTTTTGACTTCAAAGTATCTTTCCAGAGAGTTACACATCTTCAGAGTAAGGGGCTTTATGAAATTATGCTGGGAAGCAGCAATGAGGAAACATGGATTCTTAAGTTTCCTACTTTGTCTCACAGTTTTCTCCTGAGACTCCTGTATGCATTGAGAAGTAGCAATGCCCCCTAAGAGCAGGGAGGAAGTATAGATCTGGAGGTGGGGTGGTGTATGTAACAGCTTACAAGGAGAGACTGTGCATAGTCCCACAGATAAGTGTCATCACTATGACTCTACACAATAGAAGGCTCATTACCACTTACTTATTCCCACTCTTACCACAATGGATAGGATATTTTTGTCTTCTATTATCAATGTTTTGCACTTTGACAGAAAGATGTCGTTAACTTTGTCTCCAAGGTGCTACCATCTTATGCTATGATGAATATCTCAGTCGTCACCCATGAGATACAAGAATATTCACATCTAAGTAACACAGTAAGAAATATGCATTGAGAAGCAGCAATGCTGTTTAATAGCAGGGAGCAATTGCAGAGGTGGACTGGTGTATTTAACAGCCTACAAGGATAGTGTGCATAATCCCACTAGTAAAGGTCTGTTTTCACTATGACTTTACTCAACAGATGACTGGTTATTACTTAATCCCACTCCTACCACAATTGATGGGATATTTTTGTCTTCTCATACCACCACTTTGCACTATGGTAGAAAAGATGTTATTAGCTTTTGTTTCCCAGGTGTTACCATCTTATCTTATGGTGAATATCCCAGTCTTTACCTATGAGATACAAGAATATTCACGTCTAAGTAGAGTTTGAGATCAATAACAGAAGAGGAACCAAGAAAGTTATAAATGTAATCATATTGATTTTGAATAGAATATTTCAGCAGAAAATAGTTAATGCATCTTACTATTTTCAAATTTAAATATATGTCTATTGTGTTATACTTACACATGTTATCTGTGTTTTTTCACATTTGATTTTTACATATATTTTTTAAGTAACAGAAATGTTAAATTCAAAGAATGGGTATCTTTAATGTATCTCTAAATACTTTTAAAGAGCCCTGAAAATATCCTTACCTTAGTATCTCTTTTCCAAATGCACATCTCGTTATCTGTGTAGTTTGATTTATTTTTTCTGTCCCATAATAAGCTGAAGGTGTATGAATTAAGATTTGTATATAATCATCTAAAGTAATAAACTAAAAGTTTTTCTGATTTGTGTCTTCAGATGTTTTTGTCAGATAAAAACCATCATATAATGCCTTGCTAAATATAGCACATCTATGTGATTATAATCACTTCTCCTCAAAAATATTTCCTCCAGTGTTAAAAATATAAACAAACTAGAAAACTAAAACACCTATGCATTATCATTTCAATTTATAAACCTTCAACTAAAAATGGAGGAAACTCATTTATATAAATTAAAAGCAAATATAATTTAATTACATGTAGCAAGTATAATTTATACATGTACTTTCAACCTAAATGATTTTTATTATATTTCATGTTTAAACCCATGAAAATTCTTTATTTTGGATTTATGGGTTTTCATTTTTTTAATTATTTCCTAAAACATTTAAAATCCTTTTGTATATTGTTATCATATCTAACATATAACTGCAAATGACTGTCTTATTGTTGGTTTCTGTACAAGCAATCTGTGTTATATTGTCAGAAGAAAATATAATTAGAGGACTAAGTTTAAAGTCTACGATTTTAAGCAAATGACAATTACATAAGTATAATTTTAGAAGATGAGGCTCAAATTTGTTAAAATATTTAGTTATTTTCCCTAGGACTTGTGAACATGAGTTGTCAATTACCTACTATGTACAAAATTGGTAGTTGTTAAGGCCAATCTTTCAGATTTGTTCTGAACTCAAGAAACCTATTCTCACTAGTCTTTCCCCCAGGTTCTCCCTGTTACATTAACAGGCCCACATTGTAACTTGTTGTTACGTGAAGCTACCTGCTAGCCTCCTCTTAACTGCTTGTCACCAAAATCTCTATTGTTTTGAGAGCAAACTTAGGCTGGAATTTTCTTTGCTTTGTTTCAAATAAAATGAGGTGGCTGGGGGACAACTTTAGATCTCTGTCTGTTACGGCCTCCTTCTCCCTAAGAAAAATCTCTAAGCCACTACTCTGGAGCTTGATGTAGAAACAGGGGCTGGTTGATTGATTTTTCTCATTTTCACCAGTTATTGTTGTTTTACTGGGAAGGGTCCTCAAGCCACAATTCCAGAAGTCATGTTTCTGAAAGATTTTCAGAAAAATAACTTTTAAATAAGTTCAGAGCTAGAGTAAAACAGAAGCATGTAAAACACAGCATGGGCAGGCTGGGCATGGTGGCTCATGCATGTAATCCCAGAACTTTGGGAGGCTGTGGCAAGCAGATCATGAGGTCAGGAGATCGAAGCCATCCTGGCTAACGCGGTGAAACCCCATCTCTACTAAAAATACAAAAACTTAGCTGGACGTGGTGGCGGGCGCCTGTAGTACCAGCTATTCGGGAGGCTGAGGCAGGAAAATCTCTTGAACCCGGGAGGTGGAGGTGGCAGTGAGCTGAGAATGCACCACTGCACTCCAGCCTGGGTGACAGAGCGAGACTCTGTCTCAAAACAACGACAACAACAACAACAACAACAAACAAAATAAACACAGCATGGGCAGAGTAAAGAGCATAAGCAAAGTTTCAAGAGAGATTGTACCTTCAAGCATATTTAGAGAATAGCGAATAGTCCAGTTCTGTAGAGACGTCTAAATACGTAGGAGAGTATTGAAAAAGGGACTGGAAAGACTGTTGGGATCATAGTTTCTGCTGAGGAGTCTAGAGGGATGCATGTTTAATTTTGTAGATAAGGTAATATCATTGATGACATTAACATAGTAGATTAACAGTTTGCCAGGCAAGATTTCAATAGCTTCCATAAAAGATAGATAGATTAATGTATATTATAATCAAATGTTAATTTATTTTATATATACATATATGCAATTCTGAATTCTAAGAATAACAATCGGTATAAGAAATCACCTTCTTGAAATCAGTTTCAGAATTTCAGTAAAATTAAAAGCTTGAAATGAAGAGAGTTATAAACTTACATCTCAAAGAGATCTCATCTTCATAATGTGAAATAAATTCCTTAATGAACAATATTCCTCATTTAATTTTTTGATTCTCACCAACATTATGGGTGTAGTATGTGCTCATGTAGTGTGGAGGAAGGGGTTTCTTGGGTGAAAGTGCCATTCTGGGCTCAACTTAAGTAAGGAGTAGACACGTCTGTTTCTTTACTCATCCATCTATTCAACTCAGTCTCTTTCAGTTCTCATTAGGGAAGCTTAGAAAAGAGATTAATGTCCAGACTGGACAATAACATCCTGCCTTACATCATGTTCTCAAAATCTGTGAACAGATACTAAATGAGGATCTGCAGAAGATACGCAGCCACTGCTCAGACAATCATACAGAAATGAAGCATTCCCATGAATGATTTCTTCCCACAGGAAAACGTTATTAACCATCGGATACACCTAAGTATATGCAGCACAGGGTGAGTTAAATGTTCACACTATCGTAAAGAGTGATGCAGATGTTTTCACAGTAGTTATTTAATCTGTTCACACCCACTTCGACATGGACTTCTTCTGTGAGGCGTGATGACATTCCGACTGACACAAATTTAACAACTTCAATATGGAAGCATATGAAAAAAAAAAACAACAAATACAGTGCTGGTTTGTTTGCTATACTGTCACTGTTTTCTTTCCTTAACATGGTTGCTCACAGTCAAAATTGAAAACATGCTAGGCTTCCTCAGCACCTGATATTCAGGAGTCACTGCATGTCAGAGGCAGAGATCCTGTGACAGGTGAGGAGATTGTGGCGAGGGAAATGGAAGGGTTCAAAAACATCTGAGGCCAAGGCCACTTGTCTAATGACAGAAAAATTGAGGAAAGAATGCTCAAGGTTTCACATCTCTCCTGTTATGTAGCATCGTTTCAGAATTATGCCAAATGACCGCTACGTCAGAAAGGAGGACGGGATTTTCAAAGCACGATAGGACTTATATTTCTATTATGGTAAGAAAATGCTAAAAATTCATTGCATAGTAAATTGACTGCAAAAAAAAAATAGAGCTATCTTTACAGAAATGAGTGATTCTAGATACGTGAGGACATGAACTAGATATATGATCTTTTCATTAATGTTTACTTAGACTGCAGAGCATGTTAATTTTTATATTTTCATTTCTTTTAAAACTGAAAGTTTGTGGAGATTTCCGGTAAATTCCTTTTTGGTTTCTGATTAATGACTTAAAAATAAAACAAACTTAGTAAGAGTTGTGGGGTCTGGTTTTTTATTTGTTCACTGGGGAAATGGAACATTTTGGTAGGAAAGGCAATAGAATAATCTGTATTCTAACATACATCATCAGGCTTTGCCTGGTACAGGTGTAAACATACCTGTGATAGAAAGTGATAACAAACACTTGATGATAAACATACCTGTGATAACAAAGTGATAGAAATGAAAATAGGAAGGGGCAGAATCAGAAAGATTGCAACAGAAGCTAAAATGAATTTATACAACAGAACTCATGTCCCTGAATTTATTTAAGACAGAAGATCCAATTTTTTTTTTTTTTTTGGCCAGGAAAAGAACTAAACCTACCTAAGATCAGCGACAGTTGTAGAATTAAAGATATTCTTTAACAACCAATTTACCCATCCAGATTATTTACTGTATTTCTACTGATGTAGAATGTACTACTTATGTAGTACATAGATTTGTTTATATGTACATTATTCTTGAGTTAAAAAATTGCTTTTTTTTACCATTTAAATACATAAAAAAGAGAACACTCTTTGATTGTGTAGATAGTCAAATTCCCTATAGACTTTATTTTAATGTGAATTCTTATTAATTTTGAACTATTCTCCATATTTATTGCTCATCCAAATAACTGCTAATGCATCTTTCCAATACAATAATTTATATATTAATAGTTAATAAAAATGATACAGAATTTCTTTTACATATGAATTACACAAGTCAAATATCAACTGTAATTATTATATACAAATAAGTCAATATTTACAATAAATGTGAATCTTATTTTTTGAAAGTTACCTTTTTTGATATGTCCTAATTTTACCCAAATTTTAAAAAGTGATTTTTTTTTTAAAAAGAAAGCATTTAAGATAGAGTTTACTATAGTGTAAAACATGATTAAAATTAAACTGGTGAATTACAAATTTTGAGGCCCCTTGTTTCAGGAATTAACCTATCCTCACAAGTTTATGCTGTTAAAATCTTACTCCCCATTATCGTTTTGTTAAATTATCACAGATTTGTAATCTTACTCCTCGGTAACTTCCACACATTTATTGTACTGTGTATGTCTAGAATCCGGGGTAGGTATAATATAGTCCTCAGGCCAAATTAGGCCCACCAGCTTTTCATATGGTCCTTAAGCCAAGAATTGTTTTTTTACATTTTTAAAATAGTGGAAGTAAAAGACAAAACACTATCTATGGCCCACAATAACTGAAATATTTATTATCGGGTCCTTGACTAAAAAAAGTTTGCCCACCCCTGGTTTAGACTATATTCTGCCTTTGTCCCTTGGTCATCTGTCTTTTGAAGAAAAATCAGGAATATCAGTTTCAAAAGTCTCTCAATTAACTCCTTGTATCTGCAAATTTCTTCAGATATAATATTTTAAACAATAAATATTTTCTTCTCCATCTTAGAATAATGATTCCATATTTCTGACCTCCTTTTACTTGCATCCACTGCTGGCTAGATATGTCTCACCTTGACCAGGACTATGGGACAAGCAAGTTAAAACCACAGGGAGATGGTTTTCTTCAGTGTTGACCAATATTTTTTAGTGTATTGTAACTTAAATATTAACAAATATAAAACCACATATAAAAACCAATTAAGAACACTAACGTGAAGTAATATATCATTATTTTAAAAATATCAATTAGCTGAACATGGTGGTGTGCACCTGTAGTCCCAGCTACTTGGGAGGCTGAGGTGGGAGAATCGCTTGATTCTGGGAGGGGGAGTTGCAGTGAGTTGAGATCACGCCACTGCAGCCCAGCTTGGGCAACAAAGCAGGACTCTATCTCAAAAAAAATTATATATACACAAATTTTATATATAATTATATAATTTTATCATATATTTTTATATATTTTAAATATATAGTATACATATTTAAGTAATATGTATAAATGTATATATATTTGTATACAAATATATGTATAAATGTATATATATTTGTATACGAATATATGTATACAAATAAAATATGTATAAAAATAATATACTTATGTAAATATGTATATTATATATCAAAAATACATGTATAATATGTATAATTTTTACATAACAATATTTACATATTATAAATATATAATGTACATATATTTTATTATATAATATTTATTATAGAATATAATTATATATAATTTTATGTAATATATAAATATATATTTTACAGTACAGGGTATATATATAGCTTGCAAAATAATTGCAAGATTTTATATACGGTAGAGATTACTGGAGTGTGCCTCTACATTTCTGTATTATTTTCGGAATCAATTCTTCAACCCCATTTCTCTACTGAAATTTCTGTTATCCTTTGGACAGCTTATTATGAAGTTACTTGATTTTCAATTAGATTGCATAAAACAGTATACATTATTTATCTCTGTTTTATTTTTTATTTGTCCGTAATAACTGAAATATTAATTACAACTAAAGCAATAGAAAACAAATATACTAAAGTAGTTCTGAAACATGTAGCAGAATATTAAACGGTATCATTATGAGAACTAGAATGTTTCCAATTACATGTATGTGAGTGTATCTGAGTGCATGCACATTGTAAAATATTAAACTTCATATATGTACCAGTTTGCAAATAATTTTTAAAAATTTATTTTGTAGAAGAAAAGGAAGTGTGTTGATGCTGAAAATTAAAAGCTACTGAATATTGTGATTTTCTAATGAACTTATAAAACCTGCTCATTAAATATGCAAGATAACATATACTTCTAAGAACGACAGGCAGGAAGGGCAATAAAGAGATACAAAGTTAATTAAAATGGCCAATATAAAGCCTGTGGCAAATGCAGGCAAATGGCAAACGCAGCAAAATGGAACTTGCTAAAGTTGTATTATAAATAACTTGAACCTTTAATTTTTTCTCTATGTGGGCACTGGGCCTGTTTGGTGAAAAGCAAGATTTGATGTGCCTGGACTACCTACTCTAACTCAAAGCACCACAGGACTTAAGCTCCCACCTTCTTTTACCTTTGAATGGGAGCATCACTGCTGACATTAATTAACACATTTTATTAATTGAAAAAAGGCAGATAACCTCACTCTCTTGTAAGTTGATTACTGAACCCTAAAGTACTAGGATTTTTACTTAATCTAAGCTTTTGTATTCCTTTCATCAATGAATCCTATTAGTTCCTATACCAATTTATGACAGTCTCAGAAAGTCTATATTCATGAACCACACTTTGTTCATTTTATACATATGAACAAAGAGTGATAAGTAATACATCCATCAAAAATGTGCATGGTGATGAGAGGGAAATGCTAGCAGAAATTTTAAAATATATTTAACTTTAGAAGGAAGAAATATACTTTATATATCTAAACAAAATCAGAAAACGTCAATTTTTTCTCACTCTTCTCCTTCACTGTCTTCCTCTTATACACACACACACAAACATGCGCGCACACGCGCACACACACACACACACACACAATCACATAGCATTGGAAGAATCCATCACGAAGACTGCAAGAACACAGAGCAATGCAATAATAGAGTAGTGCAATTAAGATTGATACTTGAAAAACAATTATGCAATTTACAATAACTATCAATTTTTATGTTGCTGCTAGATTGTGAATCTTGCTAGTGATGTTTTTGCTAGTATTGTTACTAGCAAAAACAGATAGTATTGTTACTATCTTTTATTAGGAAAGCTGAGATAATGAGATGAAGTACATTGAGAAAAATCGTAGAGCTGGTACATTTTGACCCATAATTCAAACAGATAAGTTTGATCCAAAATAAACACATTATCTGGCTTATTGAACAGCAGAAAAACATAAACTTTTTGTATAGAAGATACTGAGAGAAAAATGTTTTCTAGGCATTAAACCTATGCATAATAACAAATACAATTCAGTAAATTTAAAAATTGGATACTGGAAATGTGAGCCATATGAAGAAACGACTGTGAATTTGTGCAGGGTAAATCCACAACATATTCTTTTTCCTTGACATATGTTCCTTTTTGTCACAGAACAAAATATAGGCAATATCTGCCCATTCTAATAGATAGAAGGAAAGGCAAAGAAAATACAATAAATTATTGTAAATATATATATAATATTATTTTCATATACAATTGTCAATGTCAATTTAGAGGTCATTATATTATTAATCCTTATGCTAGGTTCTTTGTAAATGCTATTCATACAACAATGAAAATTTGACATTATTTACATTATTATATAAATTAGACTTCAAATTCACATAAGCAATTGACTTAGTACTGAGATCTTTTGTCTCTGAAAGGCCATATAATTGATCCTTTTGATCAGTATTTTTAGCCAGAAGTATTAAATTCTTATCTCTGCCATCTCCTTCACTTTTCTAAATATTCCTTTTCTTTCTTTCATCCTCTCATTCACTTCCCCTCCCACTCTCCATCTCTCTCTCCAATAAGTATTCACAAAACATCTATTTCCATACACTCCAATACAGTACCTACTAGCCACTTATGTCTACTGAGCCCATCAAGTGTGGATTATTCAGATTGCAAGCTGTCATAAATCTAATATATACACTGCATTTCAAAGACACACAAAAATTAGAATGAAACAGACTATTAATAATTTTAACTATTCATATTCTGGATATATTGGAGTAAAATATGTATTAATAAAATGATTTTCATCTATTTTTATTCTACTTTTTAAAATACATGAATTTTAGAAAATTTAAAATTATATATATGGCTTATATTACATTTCTATAGGGCAACTTTGATCTATTTTGTAACTAGGTATCATTCTAGACATCAGAAGAGAGAGCATAAAATCAATTATGTGCCTACATTCAAACTACTTACAGTCTAATGGAAAAGCTAGATATATAGAAATATGTAAGAACAATTTTTTCAAATGTAAGGGAAAATAACAGTTTTATGAGGGTATATAGATAGAAGGATATGTAATAAATTAAGTGGCTATGGAATACCTCCAGGAAATTGATTTGTGGGTTTAATCCAGATGCTCAAAATCAACAAGCTTTTCAGAGAGGTGTAGCAAGTTTGTATTTCCTTGCTTCTTTTATTTCTCACTCCTTTATTTTATTTGTTCCTTTGCTTTTCCTTTAAAAATGGTTAAGGTACAGATTTTTAAAAAATAATTTAGTAATGCAGTTGTTATACATAACACAGAGAGATCCTGTGTACCCTTTTTCCAGGTTCCTATAACGGTAACATCTTAGTAAACTGAAGTACAATATCACAATCAAGGTATGACATTGAAATAATCAAGATAGTACACCTTCTCATCACTACAAAAATGTTTCATTTGCCCTTTTATAGCCACATTTACTTCTCTTCCTACCCTCCAACTTAATTCCTGACAACCTCCAGTTTGTTCTGCATTTCTATAATGTATCATTTTAAGAGCATTATCTATTTATCTATCTATCTCATCTATGTATCTATGTATCTATCTATCTATCTGTCTGTCTGTCTGTCTATCTATCCATCCATCCATCCATCCATTTATCAGGGACTTTAAAAATAATTGCTTAGCATAGTTCCTTGGAGATGTTTCCAGGTTGATGCATGTATAAATAGTGCATTGCAGCAGGGTGTGGTGGCTCACGCCTGTAATCCCAACACTTTGGGAGACCTAGGCAGGTGGATCACAAGGTCAGGAGATCGAGACCATTCTGGCCAACATGGTGAAACCCTGCCTCTGCTAAAAAAAAAAAAAAAAAAAAAAAAGTACAAAAATTAGCTGGGTGTGGTGGCATGTGCCTGTAATCCCAGCTGCTCAGGAGGCTGAGGCAGAAGAATTGCTTGAACCAGGGAATAGTAAGTTGCGGTGAGCCGAGATTGCGCCACTGCACTCCAGCCTGGTGATAGAGTGAGACCCTGTCTCCAGAAAAAAAGAAAAAGAAAAAAGAAAAAAAAAAGAAAAAAATTCCATTGCTTTTTACTGTTAAATAGTACACATCGTGGCCGGGTGCGGTGGCTCACACCTGTAATCCCAGCACTTTGGGAGGCTGAGGCAGGCAGATCACGCAGTCAGGAGTTCAAGACTAGTCTGACCAACATGGTGAAACCCAGTCTCTACTAAAAATACAAAAATTAGCTGGGCGTGGTGGCGCACTCCTGTAATCCCAACTACTTGGGAGTCTGAGGCAGGAGAATCGCTTGAACCAGGGAGGCAGAGATTGCAGTGAGCTGAGATCATGCCATTGCCCTCCAGCCTGGGCGACAGAGTGAGAATCTGTCTCAAAAAAAGAAAATTACTCATTGCTATAAATACAGCACTTTATTTAACCGTTAACCTGTTTAAGTACACCAGAATCTTTAACAAGTTTTGCCGTTATAAACAAATAGCTACAAACATTTGTATGAAGGTTTTTGAGTGAACCTAAGTCTTCACTCTTCTTTGATAAATGTCCAGGAATGCAACTGTTAGGCCCTCTAGTAAGTATATGTTTAATTTAAAAAGCAAACAATAAACAAACCTATCAAATTGTTTTTCGGGGAGTTGTACACTTTTGCCTTCACAACAGCAATGGAGGAGTGATCCAGTTTCTCCATATCCTCAACAGCAATTGGTAGTGTCATTTTTTTTGACATACAAATAGGTTTATTGTCTCATTGTGGTTCTAATTTGAACTCTCCTAATGGCTAATGATATAGATCATCTTTCTATAAGCTTGTTTGCCATCTGTTTATCCTCTTCAGAAAAATTTCTATCTGTTCCTCCTTTTAAAATTGAATTATTTTTTACTATTGAGTTTTGAGAATGCCTTAAATGTTTTAGACACAAGTCTGTTACTGGATGTGTGGTTGGCAAATATTTTCTCCCACTCTGTAGCTTGTCTTTCCATCCTCTTAGTATAATTTTTTACATAACAAAATATTAAATTTTGATTAAGTCCACTTTATGAATTTTTTTTTCTCCGCTAGTATTTTTGATGTCATCTCTGAACTCCTTGCCTACCCCTGGAACACTGGAGATTTTGTCCTATATTAGTTTTTAAAATGTGTAGTTTTACATTTTGTATTTAAGTCCATGATCTAATTTGTGTTCATTTTTGTATTTGATATGACTTATGTCTATTTTTAAAATACTTTTAATATTATATGATTTTATATTTTTAATTTTTTAGTTATAGATTTTTGGTGCATATTTCTGTTTTCTTGGTATATTGACCCTTTTATTATTACCAAATTTCCCAATCTGTGTCTAATATTTTTATTTGCTCTGTGGTCTACATCATCTGATATGATATAGTCACTCCTGTTTTCTTTTAATTAATATTTTTGTGATGTATCTTTTTCCATGGTTTTTTAAAACTTCCTATATCATATTTGAAATGAGTTTCTTAAATACAGCATATTAGTTGGATCATAATTCTTAATCGTCTCTGCCAATTTGTCTTTTAATTTTTGCATTTAGCCATTTACATTTAATGCATTTAATAATCTCTTAGGGCTTAAGTCTTTAATTTTATTTTCTAGTTTCTGTTGGTTCTTCTCACTTTTTTTGGTCTCTGCTTTCATTTTTCTGCCTTCCAGTGAGTTACTTGAAATATTTGGCATTTTGTTTTTATTTAGCTATAATAATTTTGTGTGTGTGTGTGTGTGTGTGGTCACTGTAGATATTGTATATCACAGTTTACTGGTGGGGTTATTTTACTGGTGTGAGTAAGCTATACAGACTTTATGTGACATTTTTTCACTATTCTCCTTTTAGAATATAATTAGCTTAACTGCATCAGACAGTGTTAAAATTGTTGTTTCAAATCAGCAACCTATTGTAAGAAAAGCCTATTGTATTTATTCATATTTTTTTCTTACCATGTTCTGTCTTCCATCTAGAGATTCCAATAGACCTTTTTTTAAAAAAACAAATAATATTCTTTCTGCTTAGAGAACTTCCTCAAGCCATTCTTTTAGGATAGGTCAAACTGGTAACTGGTGTTAAATACTTCATCTGCAGATATGTTGATTTCTCCTTTATTTCTGGAGTACTTTTATTTTTTCTGAGTATAAGATTCTGAGTTAACAGTCTTGTCATCCTCCTTGAAAAATGTTGTTCCAACTCCTTCTGGTATCCTTGGTTTTTGATGATAAATCTGTTGTCTTTCAAAATGTTTTTCCCTTATAGGTAAGTTGTCAAAGCCTGGCTACCTTTCAGATATTTTTGTCTTCAGACTTCAAAAACTAGACTAATATGAATTTTGATGATGTAATTTCTTGTATGTGTGTGTTTTTTTTTAAATTGGTATTCTTCTAGTTTCCTATAATTGTAGGTTTATAACAGTGCAAAATTTTGGAAGTTTTTAGCCATAGGTTTTTTTTTTTTTTTTTTGAGACGGAGTCTCGCTCTGTCACCCAGGCTGGAGTGCAGTGGCGCGATCTCAGCTCACTGCAAGCTCTGCATGCTGGGTTCATGCCATTCTCCTGCCTCAGCCTCCAGAGCAGCTGGAACTACAGGAATCCGCCACCACGCCCGGCTATTTTTTGTATTTTTAATAGAGATGGGGTTTCACCATGTTAGCCAGGATGGTCTTGATCTCCTGACCTCGTGATCTGCCCGCCTCAACTGCCATAAATTTTAAAGTACTTTTTCAAGCTTACACTTTCTTTTCCCCTTCTGGTATTACAATGACAGAAAAGTTGGACCTATTGTCACAGGTTCTCAAGGCTCTGTTCATTATTTCTATTCTATTTTCTCCATGTTGTCCATATTGAGTCATTTCTCTTTTATTATCTTCCCATTCACTTGTTCTTTACAATATCCCTTATGATTTCCTGTTCATCTTATTTATTTTTATGATTATTTTGATAATTGTATTTTTCAGTTCAAAACTTCCTGTTTGCTTCTTCTTTATACTGCATATTTCTTTGCTGATACTTTCAAATTTTTGTTGTTTCAATTTAGGTTCATAACTGTTCATTGAAAACATTTTTATCATGGTAGCTTTAATTCTGGAATCTCTGCCATCTTGGATTTTACATCTATTGGTTGTTGTTTTTCATTTGGTTTGAGTATGACAAGTGATTTTGATTGACACTTGGACTTTTTATATAATGTTATGATATGCTGAATTTCATTTAATGCTGTTTTAACTGGACTTCTGTGACATCATTCCTTCAGAGAAGAAAGGTAGCAAAAAACACTGATGAAAAGCAATGAGAGTTGTTGATGGGGCATGATGATTACGGAGTTTCAGAGGCCAAAAAAGAATGAGGAATTCATTGTGAAAAATAAGAAATAAAGGTTAACAATATGAAGACTGAACTATAGCCATTGACTTTGGCAACATGGAAATCAATATTTTTGTTGGAAAGAGACATTATTGTTTGAAGGTCTTTTGACAAACATGAGAGGAGATGATTTGGGGGTAACATGGGGAGTGAAAGACAAGTGAGAAGGCATGCATCATATGTAGACAGCTCTCTAAATGATCATATGAAGACACCCCAGGAATAGGATCATAGCTTGAATGAAGGAAGGTGAGTTTTTAAGGTGAGTTGACTTATTTTAAAAATGATAGCATATGTGATTGTAGAAATAATTCAGTAGAGAGAGTTTAAAATGCGTGAGAGAAAGCGTTTACTGAAGGCGCCACATATGTGAGAAGATAGAAAAAAGTCTAATCTCTAGCACTGGAAGTACAAGCCTTTGGCAGGAGAGAACATTTTCCTGTTTTATCAGGAGGGAATTAGGATAAAATAATATAGGAATGTATAGATATTTAATGATGGCTAGATACACAGTTTTCAAACTGCCATAATTTATTTTCTCAATGAATAATAAGATTGTTCATTTTCTGAAAGGAAGAGCAAATGAGAAAGCATATTAATGGATGTGATAAAAATAAAAAAGGCAGGAGATAGTGCATGCAGGTAAATGAATATGAGTTCATTAAGGAAACTCAGTAAGACGCTCAGACATGTTCAGGGCCTATTTTTATCTCAAAGCATTTGGGAAAAGTTATTGACTATGATTTATCAATTGTACACTAAAAGCTTTTTAATTTTCTAAACTTATTTTTATTATATTGCTTTCTAGTATATCCTGACTCTTGCTTAGGAAATATGCCTAAGTCAAGGGAGAACAGAAAACATTAAATAAATTTCTTAAATATTTAAGCGTAGTAACATTTTCATATATTTGGAATAGATACAAGTAACTAGAAAAATATATAAATATAATTTTTTATTAAGATTATTGTAGCATCTGATTCATGGTTTATAAAGAGTCAGAATAGAAATAATACAATATAATAATAAGTAATACAATATGCTACTTTGAACTATATTCTTAATAAACCTCTAAATATTATTTTACAAATCTTTGTGCACACAAAATCTTACTGTTTTAAAAAAATCTCTTCTTACTCAGAGTAGTAATATGTAGTAAAATAAGAAAAAAAAAACTTTGCCTTCAATACAGAAAGTTTGTTATTTTAAGTTCTTGCTTGACCACCTATAACGTGTTATGTATGCAGCTTTGTGTTTTTCACGAGGTTTTCTATTCCAATAAGAACAGCTGGTGAAATTAAGGTTACTGTCCTAAATTTCAATTAGAAGCCATTGGTGCAAAGCGATTTTAAAGATCATTTACTTGGCTATGGAATAAATTCCTTTTAGTTGTTAGAAATTCTATCTTATTTACTAATGATCGCATCTTGGATGGATATCACCACAGCTCTGAAAAGTGAATTTACATTGCGTGGATAAAAGGTACACAGGAGACTTTTTCATTAATTTGGTCCATACAATTTTAGATAACAAAATCGCTGTCATTGTTGTCTATTAAAATGGGATCTGTTATTTTTATTTTTATTATTTGTATTCATTTACTTAATAGTTACAAAAAAGAATTTCATTGATATTTATAAAGGACTTCAGAATTAAAAAGAAACCCTATGGCTATCTGGTCTGACCCTATCATTTTCCAAATAAAGTTCTTATGAAACGTACTAATCAAAAACCATAAATTATATATGCCAAATGTCAATGTTACATGATGACAGATCCTACACTAGAACTCAGGTGTTTACATCTCTTATATTTTCCAATATACTTACTAGTTGTGCATTCTTAGAATAGAAGAGATTACAGGAAAATCAAAACAAAACAGATTTTCTGCTCTAAAATTAAATGCTATGTGTTGGAATTTTGAGGGCTTTATAAATAAAGCCCATCTTCCTTTTCCTCTGTCTAGATTTGAATCTGAACGATAAATAAAAGGAACAGTTAGAAATGAAAACAGCACTTCATGATAATAACAATACTTTTAAATTGTGGCTTAGGTCTGTGGATATACACAAATTACAATTATATCCCCAGACACTAGCCAATCCCATTTGTTGAGCATAATCTGCAAAAACTGAAGTGTAGAATTACAGAATTGTTTTTAGTAGATCACAAAGGGAATCAGAAGAGCTTGAACACTAATTCTCTGTTAATCTTACCAAATATATCTGTCAGATAGTTTGTTTCTTTCCCATTACTTTTCTCTGCCAAAACTGACATTGGAGCTTAGTCCCCAAAGTAATGATGTTAAGAGGTGCTGAGACCTTTAAGAGGCATTTGGGGGCCAGGTGTGGTAGCTCAAGCCTGTAATCCCAGAACTTTGAGAGGCCGAGGTGGGTGGATCACCTGAGGTCTGGAGTTTGAGACCAGCCTGACCAACATGGAGAGTCCTTGTCCCTACTAAAAATACAAAATTAGCTGAGCGTGGTGGCACACGCCTGTAATCCCAGCTACTTGAGGGGCTGAGGCAGGAATATTGCTTGAACCTGGGAGGCGGAGGTTGCAGTGAGCCGAGATCATGCCATTGTACTCCAGCCTGGGCAACAAGAGCAAAACTCTGTCTTAAATTAAAAAAAAAAAAAAAAAAAAAAAGAGGCATTTAGGTCATGAGGGATGCTCCATGATGAAGGGGATAGTGCCATCTTCTGGGAGTGTGTGAGTTCTCCAGCTTATGGAACTGGCTTAGATACCACAAGATTGGGTTAGAAAACACAGTTGCCCCTCGTGTTTTGTCTGTTTGCATGCACTCCTTCCAAGATGCCATCCACCATGTTAGGATGCGGCATGGGGCCCTCACCAGATGCAGCTGCCTGATCTTGGACTTACTAGCTTTGGGAACCCTGTGCCAAATAAACCTTTATTTTATAAATTACCCAGTCTCAGGTATTTTGTTATAACAGAAACAGACTAAGACGCCTAATAGAAGTCAGTGAGGAGGTAGGACATTGACCAGGACAATATTCTAATGGAAGCTCCTTTCCATGCAAAAGTGAAGAATAGAGAAGAAATATTCCAAACATACCAGATATTGTGTGTGGGGTGTTGGGGTGATGGTGGGGGAGGTCTTGTTACTTGAGTCTCCTTAAATTCCAACAATATTGTGCTAGGCATGATGTGGTTGTGGTGAATATTTTAGAAGTGTAATTCCTATATATTCTGAAAAACTATTAGACTGGGGACTTAAGGAAATAATCTCATCACATACATAAACATACACATACACGCACACACACAAACACACACACAAAATCTCATTCATTTTCTATCTTCACCAAACATGGGATTTATTTTAGACATGATAGAAATTAGGCCATGGTTAATAACCTGCCAATACCAACTAATAATTTGTTAAGTAATATACAATCAGCAATATTTCATAACCAAATAACTAATATTATTTTAAGTTGAAAAATATTTTGAAAAACTATATTATGGGTGATATTAAAATACATTATAAAAATAAAATTTGGGACAAAATTATACTTTATTACTTGAATAATGTATATTCTAAAAGATTCAATCATTGATAATTTTGTCAATAAATGATTATTTAACTCTCAAAATACTCCCGTCTTTATAAAAATAATTAAAGAATCTGTTACCAGAATTTGGTCTGTTCCTTGAACTTCCAGATATGTTTACTTTCCATGATCTGTCACCCAGAGTAACCATGGTGCAATTCATGTACTTCATAAGTCTTTGGACTATTTTTTTATATAATGTTATGAATTTCATAGCATTCTAAATATGCTTTTGATAGTATGTTCACGAATAGGTTTGTCCTAAAAATAATGACTGAAGAGTCAAATAATGACATTTAATACAGAATTTTATGACTTGATTCCACATATATCATTTAGAATTAAAAAAATGTTATTATGAATATCTCTTTAATTTCCCATATTCAATTAATCACAATATTTTACAAATTACTATTGCATTTTCTCCTTCCATTTCTTACAGCCACCATTTTGGTCCTGGTCTTCATTTTCTGGATTAATACTATATGACCTAACAGAATTTCTGCCTGTGTTGTTTCTACACTCCAATCTACCACACTTCTGCCAGTGTAATTTTTTTTTTTTGAAGTCTGGTATGATTAAGTCATGTCCATAGTCAAAAATCTTCAAAGACTTGAAATAACTTTCATTATAACATTTGCCCTCAGCTTTACACGTAAGTTCCTTTAAGACCTGATCTCATTTTACCTGTTTAGACATTCTTGTCATACTTTGACACAGTACTTTAAATCTCTGTATTGCACTGTTTGCAGTTCTTCTTCCTGAAAAAGTCTTTTGATTGGTTCATGCCTCATCTTTGATTCCTGTTGAAATGCTTATTGTTCCTTAATAATTAATTTAAGCATACCATTGGCTTAAAAATGTGATTGAGTCTTTCCAACACATTTCAGTTTAATTTATATTTTTCCTCTTTTGTTCTTTTTTTTGTTCCACAGTACTTCCTTCACCACCAGCTAAATTACCACTTTTCATTCTGTAAGTTGAGTTCACTTGTTTGTCTCCTTTCTCTATATTTAACCTTTCAAAGTACATGGCTCAGGAAAAATTTATGTTTGTATTCTTAGTACATAGTTGCTGTGTCTGGCATATACGTAGATAACCTTCTGTTTCCCTATTTACTCTAATTAAGAAAACTAATATATGTCAATTTTCATAAGTCTGTTTATATTGGGTTCATCATACTACACAATTCACTCTATTACTCTTTTTCCTCCATAGAATTTTTGAACATAAAAATATTGCTTTTCTATTATTTAAATAAGAATTAGTGTGTATATTCAATAATTTCAAAGTATTGTTATAAAAAAGTGACAAAATACTGATGAATTTCATAAAGAAAAGCTTTTACATGGTTCCTAAACTTTCTATTTTGTTCCCATTTATAACTTGCATAATATATCTCGTTTTCATTCTAGGTATATCCAAAGATGTGAAGTAGGGAATTAGATATTTTTCTTATTAAATATTTATTAGGAAATTTACGATTAGTGAATTTTATCCATTTATACAAGAACTGGCTGAAGTTAAGAAGACAAAATTAAAATTATAAAAACATCATCTATCTAAAAATACCATATTCAAAGTATATGTTAAATGCAACAAATATATCAGCACTGGCAGGATAGATAGAGATGCAGGTATATTGACAAGGTGTTTTCTTAAAATACCTCTCTTGAAATTGTGACCTTGCATTTAACTAAACTATTATTATTTTTAAAAATAGTGTTAGCTAATTTTATTGAAGACTTATTAAATAACAGAATCATTTCCAAGCATTTTTAAAAATTTACTCTTACAAAAATTTCACTTGGTAAATATGTTATACACATTTTGCCGACAGAAAAACTGAGGCTGGGGGTAATTAAATAATGAGTACATATGATACATCTTATAAGTAGAAGATTCAAAAGTTGAGCCAAGGTATGTCTGATTCCATATCCTGGCTCCACACAAAGCTCTAGATCAGAAGCCATTTAATATAATTGCCTGCAACATTTTTGTTGTCTAATACATAGTTGTCTCCTAGCCATATGCCACTTGATATGTGGCTAACGTGAACGAGGAACTGAATTTTCACCTTATTTAATTTTTTAAAAAATTAAGCCTGAATTTGAATATCTATTTGTTAGTGGCTACCATCCTAGACATCATTGTTCAGCTTCACTCAAATGATCCACTGCAATTGATACAGGAGCTTTTCTGGGGACATAATGTTACAGATTAGCTTTCTATGTTCTTTCTGGTGAACGCTATCAACATTCTCAAGCTGATAGAATCATCTGTTGGATAACTGAAGAATATGAGGTTATTTGGCAAAGGGTGCTAATCCTAATCTTGCTATTGTCCTTTGGTCGTTGTTTACCAGAGAACACACAGTATTGGGATTCCTTACTGATGCCAGGTTGACTTTGGATGTTGAGAGTATGTTAAGTAAAGTGAGGTTGCTGGTATTTTGGCTTTCTATTGATGGAAATCAAGCTAGTCAAAAATGGACTAACGTCTGGGCTGGGCGCGGTGGCTCATGCCTGTAGTCCCAGCACTTTTGGAGGCTGAGGTGGGTGGATCACCAGAGGTCAGGAGTTCGAGATCAGCCTGGCCAACATGGTGATACCCTGTCTCTACTGAAAATACAAAAATTAGCTGGGCGTGGTGGCACGTGCCTGTAATCCCAGCTACTCGGGAGGCTGAGGCAGGAGAATCTCTTGAAACCATGATGGGGAGGTTGCAGTGAGACAAGATTGCACCATTGCACTCCAGCCTGGGCAACAAGAGCAAAACTCTGAAAACAAATGAACAAACAAACAAACAAAAAACCTAACATTCAACATTTATACTTCAGTAACAAACATGAAAAATGAATAGTAGGCCAGGAACGGTGACTCACACCTGTAATCCTAGCACTTTGGGAGGCCAAGGTGGGCAGATCACTTGAGGTTAGGGGTTCCAGATCAGCCTGGCCAACATAGTGAAACCCCATCTCTACTAAAAATACAAAAAATAGCCAGGCATTGTGTCACCTGCCTGTAATACCTGTAATCCCAGCTACTCAGGAGGCTGAGTCAGGAGAATCGTTTGAACCCCAGAGGTGAAGGTTGCAGTGATCCAGGATTGTGCCACTGTACTCCAACCTGGGCGACAGAGTGAGACTTCATCAAAACAAAACAAAAAAAAGATTGTGCTTTTCCTCTAAGGTGCATCTGACTGTACTTGCATCACTTTTCCTGAATGTTTTCAGATCTCCAGTTGGTGATAGTGGAAATATAACAATTCTAAAATGTCCTTACTTCTTTCATTCATACTTGAAAGATTAAAGCATGTCTCCTCAACCCCCAACATAACACATTTTACCTCTAAAGAGTTAAACCTAAAAATGTATAAATATAAGTAAACAAAGTGATTGTCACCTATGTGAAAATGTTTTGGATTATAAATTGAGAACAACTCGTTCAGAATGACATCAACATAGAAACTTTAATCACATTCTACTATCTCCTAAAAATACTGAAGATGGCAGGAGAAATACACACAAGAAAACAATAAAATAGACCATAAACTAAAATAAGAAACTGGGAAAAAGCCCTAGTAACCTTAATGTATACAGAACAGGATTAATATAAGACACACCAACACAAAATAAAGAAAATAATGACCATATTTTGTCTAATGCTATTATGATGTCAAAACTCAAAAACGTGGATCAGAGAAAAGTCAGAAAAACATCTCATATCTTTCCAACTGAATCTGTGTACTCAAAGACAGGTTTTATATTAGAAAATTGAACCTAGTTTCTCTCAAAATATCACCCAACATTCAAAAGAGAAAAAGAGTAAAGGAAATAGGGAGATAGCCACGTTAGCTGTGACTTCTATCCAGGAAGATGTAATCGCTATGAAAAATAGAGGCAGTAATGAGCAAAGAAAGGGAAAATCTTTCAGCAGAACGTGCTGTAGATTTTTTGTTCATGTTTGTCTTCAGTTCAAACTGCTGGATAAAAATACAGTGGGAGTCTAAGAAACCATTAACTGTTTTTTTTCTCCCCCAAGGACAGTACACTGGGTCTTGTCCTCTGGAGTGGGAGTTTAAATGAAGTATTAGACATCAATCTGATCTCTACCTCAACTGGGACCCTAAAATACAAACCATATGGAGCAGCAGGGCAGGGTAATTCATTCCAACAAGTCATTAGACAAACCTAGAAGTCTGAATGATATTAAATGTGGTAAATGTTGGTTAAAAAAAATCAAACATAAGACATAATGCTGGTTGAATCCAACACATTTCAAAGGAAAGGCAAATAAAGGAAGGACAGAAACATGAAGATAAACAAAAGTAAAGCAGAAATCTAAAAAGATTTATTGACCGATACACAAGAGAATTCCACAAATTTTTAGCATCAACTAGATTTTGAGAAACAATTTGTCCCTGTGAAACAGGAGCATATAGCCATAAGAACAGAGTTTAGATAACAAAATAGGAAAATTAGTGCAATTTAAAATAAAATTAAAATTAAGTGGAAATGGATGAGGTGTGGCAGGTTTCTAATGAAACTAAATGTGTTGTATAATACTGATTCAGTGAAATAGACAACAGATGTAATTATTCAAAGGGAAATACAAAAGCATAAAGAACCTTAGATTGAAGATATTAATAAAGATAATAGATAATAAAAAACAAAGAACCCCAAATTTGTTTTCTTGAAAAATTGCAGACAGAACAAGTTGAGCAGAAGCAATAATTTCATTAAAGATAAAATTTCTATTTGGAAGAAAGACCAATGTGTATGTAGATGGAAAGCAACTGCCACATTCTTGGCAAAATATAATTTTTCTAAATTGAGCTTGTATGGTTTTAAGAAAGTATATTGAAAACAATAATATTTCTATTTGTTAATAAAAGTTTTACTTTGAAATGTATTGAAGTTTCTTATATTGGAATATATATGATTCCCACAGCAAAAAAATATCTAGTATTTTTTGAATATTTCAAATATTCAAACTTAAGTACTCTGTGAATATAGAGGGTGGGAGGGGCCAAGATGGCTGATGAGAAGCAGCTGCGGTCTGTGCCACTAACAGAGAGAAATGAAAGCAGCGAGTGAATTCAGCACCTTAGACTGAAATATCCAGGTTCTCACATTGGGAGTGACTAGGCAGACAACTCAACACATGGAGAACAACAAAAAAGCAGGATGGGCTGCCCAGCTGGGAGTGGCATGGAGCTAAAGAACTCCCACCCCTAGCCAAGGGAAGCAGTGAGTGATTGTGCGACCCTGCCCGGGAAACCACACTTCTCCCATGGATCCTTGCAACCCATGGACCAGGAGATCCTCTTGTGAGCCCACGCTACCAGGGCCTTGGGTCTGACATGCAGAGCCGTGTGGAGTCTCAGCAGAGCAGCCACTTAGGCACGCACAGAGACTCAGGAGTTTTACACACTCTGGCCCCAGGATCCCCAGCAGGGTCAGAGGTCTGTCTGTACATTTCCCTAGGAAGGTGGCTGAATCCAGAGAGCCAAGCAGCATTGTTCTGTGGGCCCCATTTCCATAGCACCTCAAAAGTTAAGATCCACTGACTTGGAACTCCAGCCAGCCAACAGCAACTGGCTGAGTCTGTCTGAGATGGGAGGGCATTCCCCGGGGGGAAGGGGTGGCCGCCATTTCTGTGGTTGGGTCAACTCAGCATTTCAGGTCTGCTGGCTCTGGAGAGTCCAGGTGGTTCGGATGAGTCGGATGAGGTGGGGTGTCCCCCATTGCAGCACACCTGCTTTGCCAGATTATGGCCAGAATTTTTTTTTTGGAGGCAGAGTCTTAACTCTGTCCCCAGGCTGGAGTGCAGTGGCGTGATCTCATCTCACTGCAACCTCCGCCTCCCCAGTTCAAGCAATTCTCCTGCCTCAGCCTCCCGAGTAGCTGGGACTGCAGGCGCCCGTCGCCACACCCGGCTAATTTTTTTTTTTTTTTTTTTTTGTATTTTACTAGAGACGGAGTTTCACCGTGTTGCCCAGGCTGGACTGGAACTACTGAGCTCAGGCAATCCGACTCCCTCGGCCTCCCAAAGTGCTAGGATTACAGGCGTGAACCACCACGCTCAGCCCAGGCTGCTTATTTTTAAACAGGACCTTGATACATTCCTCCTCACTGGGCAGGACCTCCCAGCGGGGGGACTTCAGTCACTCCAGCCAGGCTTATATGGACAGAATTCTGATCTCTCCCCTGTGATGGAGCTCCTGAGGGGGAATGGTGGCCACCATCTCTGAAGTTTGTCAACTCAGCTTTTCCAGCCTGCCAGCTCTGGAGAGTCTGGGTGGTCCAAATGAAGAAGGGTCCCCACCAATGCAGCACACGTGCCCTACTGTAAAGTAGCCAGACTGCTTCCGTAAGCAGGTCCCTGATCCCATTCCTCCTGACTGGGCGAGAACTCTGGAAAGGGGTCTAAAGATACTTCCTACGGAAGTGTCTGGGCCGGCACCATGTCAGTGCCTCCCTGGGATGGAGCTTCTAGAGGAAGGAGCAGGCTACCGTCTTGACTGTTTCACAGGCTTCATTGGTGATACCTCCAGGTATGGGAAAAAAACAAGGCAACTAGAGCCTGGAGCAGACCCTCAGCAAATCACAGTAGCCCTGTGGTTGCTAACAGTCAGTGGCCTAAATGTTAAAAGAAAAGCAAACAGAAAACAATAACATGAACAAAAAAGACCCCACAAAATCACAATTCAAAGGTCAGCAAACTCAAAGATGAGAAAAAAAACAATGCAAAAATACTGAAAACACGAAAAGCCAGAGAGCCTCTTCTTCCCCAAATGATGGCAACACCTCTCCAGCAAGGGCACAGAAATGGGCTGAGGCTGAGATGGCTAAATTGACAGAAGTAGGCTTCTGATGGGGAGTAATAACTAACTTCGCTGAGCTAAGGGAGCATGTTGCAACCCAATGCAAAGAAGCTAAGAATCATGATAAAACAATACAGGAGATGGTATGCAGAATAGGCAGTTTAGAGAGGAACATAACTGACCCGATGGAGCTGAAAACACATGAGAACTTCACAATGTAATCACAAGTACAAATAGAAGAATGGACCAAGTGGAGGAAAGAATATCAGAGCCTGAAGACTATCTTTCTGAATGAAGACAGGCAGACAAGAATAGAAAAAAAATGAGTGAAAACGAATGCACAAAACCTCCAAAAAATATGGAATTATGTAAAAAGATTGAATCTATGACTGATTGAAGTACCTGAAAGAGATGTGAGAATGGAAATAAGTTGGAAAACATTCTTCAGGATATCATCCAGGAGAACTTCCTCACCCCAGCAAGACAGGCTAACATTCAAATTCAGGAAATACAGAAAAGATATTTCCTAGTAAGTATCTTACTAAAGATACTCCCCAGTAAGATACTCCACAAGAAAATCAACCGAAGATACATAATCATCGGATCCTTCAAAGTTGAAATGAAAGGAAAAGCGTTAAGGGTAGCCAGAGAGAAAGGCCAGGTAACCTACAAAGAAGCCTATCAGACTAACAGTGAACCTCTCAGTGGAAACCCTGTAAGCCAGAAGAGGTTGGCAGCTAATATTCAACATTCTTAAAGAAAATAATTTCCAACCCAGAATTGCATATCCAGCCAAACTAAGCTTCATAAGAGAAAGAGAGCTAAGATTCTTTTCAGACAAGGAAATGTTGAGGGAATTCATCACCACTAGGCCTGTCTTGCAAGAAATTTTGAAAGAAGCACTAAATATTGAAAGGAAAAACTGTTACCAGCCACTACAAAAACATGCTGAAGTACAAAGACGAGTGACACTATGAAGCAACCACATAAACAAGTCTGCAAAATAACCAGTTAGCATCATGATGGCAGGATCTAATTCACACACATCCATACTAACGTTAAATGTAAATGGGCTAAATGCCCCAATTAAAAGACACAGAATGGCAAGCTGGATAAAGATCCAAGACCCACTGGCCTTTTCTCTTCAAGTGACCCATCTCACATGCAAAGACACACATAGACTCAGAATAAAGGGATAGAAGAAAATTTGCCAAGCAAATGGAAAACAGAAAAAAGCAGGGGTTACAATCCTAGTTTCTGACAAAACAGACTTTAAACCAACAAAGATCAAAAAAGACTAAGAAGGGGATTACATAATGGCAAAGGGTTCAATTCAACAAGAAGATCTTACTATCCTAAATACATATTGTGATCAGTCAGAAGATCACCTCACTTCTGCCAAGGAGTTTAGCAGAGCTCCCCAGTGGAGAGAGGTCTCTAAGGAATGTGTAAAATTTCTTCAATCTTTAACGAATATTTGATTATTTCTTCAAATGTCTCCCTGTTCTTGCAACTTCTTATAAGTCTATGGTGGTCAGCAAAACTATTTTTTACTATTTGTATTTTTCTTTATGCCTAATTCCTATTTCTATTTTTACTTTTTTTCCATGAGCTTAAGAAGGAAGAAACCCTTTAACACCCCAACCTCTGGCTTCAAGCCCTCATTTCCCTCTTACATGGAACAAAATGGTAAACTTTTACAGCACTGAATTCCCAACAGCAAATGACTAGTTCAGAACCCAGGGCAGTTTTAGTTTAGTTTTCATGTGTGGCAGAGGGAAAGATTGAATACCCAATGGCTGGCTACAACAGAGGAAGGAAAGAAATAAAAAGATCAGGACATGAATGGATTTCAAATGTACTGCCTTACTTGTCCTAAAATGATACTATTTTGAAAAAGGCTCCTGAGTCATACAATTTAAGGGTAAGGCTGTGCTTTGCATATTACATCTATGGCTATGTTTTCAAGACTAGAGTTACTGAGCATGGTGGCTCATGCCTGTAGTCCCAGCATTTTGGGAGGCTGAAGCAGGAGGATCACTTGAGCCCAGGGGTTTGAGACCAGCCTGGGTAACAGGCAATATAGCAAGACACTGTCTCTAAATAATAATAATAATAATAATAATAATAAGAAGAAGAAGAAGAAGAAGAAGAAGAAGAAGAAGCAGCTAGCCAGGTGTGGTGGCTTGTGGCTGTAGTCCTAGCTACTAGAGAGGCTGAGGTGGGAGGATTGCTTGAGCCTGGGAAGTCAAAGCCACAGTGAGCTATGACAATGCAATTGCACTCCAACCTAGGTGACAGAACAAGAGAGTGAGACCATGCCTCGAAAAAAAGTCACCACTCATCATCTTTGCAAATAACTGTATGGTGATGAATAATGACATACTAACGATGTATGTAAAATTTAGTGGCTCTGTTTTTTTTTCAGAAATTATGCCTTATTCTGTATAATTCAGTCTATTTCTCACAATTCCTGTTCTCATCTTTCTATCACGGTATTCTCTCCACTGACTTCATCATTTTACTTCTCTTTTGTGACTTGTGGCTTCTCTTCTGATGTTCCTGAGCTCTACGTTATTTTGAAGGGTGTGCCTGTATCAGTGCTTGGTGTTGAGCCAGTTCACTAAATCCAAAAGGGTGAAACACCAAGTTGTTAGGTAAATTACATTCTAAGGGAACTGATGCATACATGAAAAAAGCTCAACTAGGGCTGCTGTTTTGTTTTCCGCTTTTTCCTAGTTGTGTTTTGTTTTTCTGGGTGCGATATTCTAAGTTAAAGGTTTCAATAAAAAGTAGATAATACCTGAGCAAATCTCCACTTCTCAGCCTGAATTTTTATACATATTGTTGTTTTTAGATGATAAAATATGATACATTTCATCTTCAAAAGTAATTTATTTTTTCTCTCTAAAGGAATTCATTTTGCTAAGGTTGCATATACTCATGTCTGAAAAGGTGGTTTATTGAACTTAGATTGTATGTTTCAATAGGAAATATGGAAGTACAAATACTTTGGTTAAAAAAACTTTCTTAAGCTCTGCGATTTTCACTTATTGCTGCCTTTGTGTCTGCCAATCCTGACAGAGGAGCAGCACAGTCACCTTTGTGCTAGCAATGCATTAGAGGAGAGGTCCCGAAGATGCTTTGTCATCAGGTAACAGTACGCAATCCAGGAGACAATTGATTCTCAATGGAAAAGGGGATGCTATTGAAGGTAGTAAAACTCAGTGTCCTGTGATTCCAAAGAAATGAGTATCTGCTCCTCTTTTCAGGTTGCAGCTTTTCAGATAGAATGGATTTTAGCCTGAACATCAAAATTAATAACTATCTTGGGAGGCCAAGGAGGGCAGATCACCTGAGGTCAGGAGACCAGCCTGGCCAACATGGTGAAACCCCGTCTCTACTAAAAATACAAAAATTAACTGGGTGTGGTGGTGGGCAACTGTAATCCCAGCTACTTGGGAGGCTGAGGCAGGAGGATCACTTGAACCCAGGAGACGGAGGGTGCAAAGAGCTGAGAGTGTGCCACTGCACTCCAGCCTGGGCGACAAGAGTGAGACTGTCTCAAAAAAAAAAAAATTAATAACTATCATTTGATAGTTGTTCCACCTATGCCTGGTAGCTTTTAAATAATTGTCATGAAGATAATCTTTATTTTCCCTCTTTTGCAGATAGTATTTTCTTATGCTACAATATTACTACTATATATTATGTAATAATAATTACTACTAATAATTATTACTACTCACATTAGCTAATAACGCCTATATTTTGGAATGATTCTGACTCCTTCTCAGGAATTATCTCCTTTAAATATTACTAATATATCAGTGAATTTATCATCCCTAATTTTAAATATGGAAATGGGCTCAGGAAGACCAAATAACATATTTTAGCACTAAAATGCTAGTTTGTGATCAAGCCCAGACTTAAGTGTAGGTTGTCTGCATTAAGAGCTTTTGTTATTTATCAGTAGTTCTGTGGTTTCTTATATATAAAATACAAATCTTTGAGTTAAAAAAATTTTGTTAGTACCAGTTGTACGACACTCTTATTTTGATGCTTTGTCCTTATGTGAACCTAAACTAGATATTTTTAAATATATATATATAAAGGGAGGAACAAGGGTATCTAACACTGACTGAGCACCTCCTGTGTGGTAAAAACTTCCTAGTTATTTTTGCATACATCACCTCAATTCTTTTCTTCACAACAAACTTTGGAGTTACATATTACCATCTATTTTTACTTATGAGAAAACCAAAGCACACAGAGGTTAATAGAAAATTTTATGTTTCAAAAAGACTGTGATGCTCATCTGCAAAAGATGGATGGATATCTTCTTATTTAGTGGAAAGATACAAGAAGGGAATTTCCTTGAAAAAAAAGTTAAAAATGTTATCAAAAGCAGTCTTGTATTAGGGAATTTTATTATTAAACACTCTGACTCCTCCTAAATAGCATGATGTTGATTGCAATTCATTCTAGGTTTCTGATATATTCTTCTTATCCATCCATTTTTGTTTCTTGTTACTGTTAATGCATTCCATAAATATGTAAATATTATTTATTTATTTATTGTTGAGATGGAGTCTCACTCTGTTACCCAGGCTGGAGTGCAATGGTGCTATCTCAGCTCACTGCAACTTCCGCCTTCTGGGTTCAAGCGATTCTCCTGACTCAGCTTCCCGAGTAGCTGGGATTGAGGTGCCTACCACCATGCCTGGCTAATTTTGTATTTTAGTAGAGACAGGGTTTTACCATGTTGGCCAGGCTGTTCTCAAACTCCTGACCTAAGGTGATCCACCTGCCTCAGCCTCCCAAAAATATCCTTTACTAATGGTACTTTTTCTGCGTCTATGCCCATGTTCATCAAGATTTTATTTCTAGTTCTTATGTTATATGACACCATCTGTTTTACGTCAGATTAAGGCAGATTCTGAAATCCAGCAATAGTTAGCGACATGAAGCAATAATTTGTTATTACACTTAAAATATGAATAAATGAGTTTTAATCAATTAATTTTATTAATAATTAAGTTATGTCTTCAATAAATAGACTATAGTTATTTTCAAACTTATTTACTTTTTACATGAAGTATTATTTTCCCAGATCTGGGTCTTAATTCTTATACATATATTGACAATATTTAGCCTTATACATTTTTGCTGTAAGCTGTTCTAAAATTTTGTGACAGCAGAGATATACACACATTCGAATATGTGTAGACATGTATCTGTATCCATGCCTTTGCCAGACTTAAAAGCAGACTCTTCTTTTTAATTCTTTTCTTAAATTCTTGCTTCTTCAGGAAAGTGCTGCTATAATAGCTAAGTATTAGAAATGTGCATATTTAAAAATAATAAAAAAATCAGTGATTATCATGTTGAATTTCAAAATGTACAAGGCATGGCATCAAATGTCTAAAAATAAAAAAAAATTAATGCTGTGGATCTGAATCTCCTTTTATTTTTTAACTTGAAGTTGCATATAACTCTTCTGCTTATTCATATACTGTGACTCCAAAATGTGTTTGGTAACTAACAAGTAGCCTACAATTGATGATAATAATAATAAATAAATAAAAAGACATGGACATTTCTAAGTGTAAGTTGATTGCAATTAACATTTTGCAACTGAGGAAGAGTCAGAGTTTTAATAATAAAACTCCCTAGTGAAAAACTACTTTTGATAAAATTTTTACATTGTTTTATTTTACATTCCTTGTGCAATGCAGAAACAGTACAGTGTTAAGATTGCTTATAGGCAATGAAGAAAAAGTACAGTGTTAAGATTGCTTATAGGCTTAGACTCATGAATAATAAAATGAACTGATGTATTTTGTTGAAGACTTGAAAGAAATTAACAATTTCTTTTTAATTAATCTTTCGTTGTCTGTCTGGGTCCTAATGTGTAGTTAATTCATGCCTAGTAAAACTATTTAACAACTCTTCCATACTTTTTCAATTTATTCAAAGTTACCAATTGTAAAAGTAAAATTATTGATTTACATATGTCTCCCTTTCTCACTCTCCTTCTCTCTCTCATTCCCTCAATAACTAATATGACAGGCTTCACACACTGTTTTAACGACTAAGTCATATATGATGAAACAAATAATTAGTAGAGTTTTTCTGTTGTGTCTAATAGCTCTGCCTTATCAAGCTATGATACGCATTACATCAATTAAGCCTTGAGTTGATAATGAGATAATCAAATGATAAATAAAATGATTTATCTTTTGTATAAAATGGCAGAAGTAGGTTCCTCCACCATGTGTAACCTCCATTCTCAGATTCACTTCAGGGTCCACGATAACTACTTCAATTCTAGATTCCCTTATCAATATCCCAAACAGGAGGAGGAATAGAGAGGAGAAGGTCACACACTCTCCTTTTATTGGCAACTCCTGGAAGTTGCAGTCCCCACTTTTGTTTATATTCCATTGGCCAGCATCACACTAAGATTGAACAGTGTCTGTAGAGGGGACGAAGCATTGTGCATTACTGCATTCTGAACTAAGCATTGGAATTTCCAGTTCTTTAGAATAATATAAGACAGATTTTCATTGACTCGTCCTATTTCTGCCAGAAAACCAAACTAATTAATAAATACTAGTAAAGAAAATTGTTACTAGAGTTTCAGTTAGTGCTAATTCTAAGGCTATAACAGCCAGGAATTTGTTTTATATGATTAGCTACAAGATATTTTCTAGATATGTGATTAATTATGACACAAGGTTAAAAAAAAGCCTTGCTTAAAAATTACTAGCTACTTCATTAAACTAGAGCATTATATCTGGCAATCTTAACATTGTCATTTAAATTTGTACATTTCAATAATGAAGTTTTTAAAGTCATAAATGTCATTACATTTTACATTTACCACAATTTCCAAGTTGTGTAAATATTTATTTATTAAAGTGACTCTTCACCAATAACTTAATCTCCTGAGAAGATTGTTATATTTACTGTGATCTTATAAAACCCCACGAAGCAATATAATTGCCATCCAGATGGAATAATAAAAATAATTTAAAGATTCATCACATTTTCCCACTAAATTTTCTGCTTTATCTGTAGTTAGTCTTGATTTTACTGTGCACTAGGAGTCAAAATGACTAATGCAAACAGATGTAACAAATGGCAGCTTAATGTACAAGCATGGGGAATTAGAGTTGCGGTGCCTGGTCTAATCATTTAGCATGGGAATTAACCTCAGAATAAAAAGGGGTTTGTTACTATATATTAATGGATTATTTTAAAAGTATATTATTTTTCTGTGTAAATTTTCACTAGCTATTCAGAACAGTAATTTATTTTTATCACATCGTTTTCTAGAATAAATAAAAGAACATGAGAAAAATAACGAAAAATGAAAAAAATCCTTGGTTTAATTCTTTCACAGATTATGCACAAGATGAATCTCCTTATAATATTAATTATGTATCATAAACACTAATAATTGTTAATAAAATATCACTAATTCTGATCTCTCCTGTGCTAAGTTATACCTGGTTGTCGTTACTGAGACACTTTACTTCCAGCCTCTGTATAGTACAATTTCTGTGCTGATCCTGTGTGAGACAGGCTTTTACTTTAGATGTTTTATCACTGCAAATTCAAAAAGCCTACAGCTTATCCCTACTGTTACTCTGTGCTCCACCTTTGGAATAAGGATTAGTTCCCATATGACTAATGATTAGCAGCCTGCAGTGGATGCTTATTTAACATAATCCATATACACCTCCTTTATCTTGGCACGTGGTCCTATTGACAGTTATTTTTGGACATGCTATGAAATAACATGTATTATATTAAATTTCCAGGCCAAGACCCAAGAAGCTGTGCCTCCTCCATATTTTCTCTTCTTATTTTACACGTGTATTGAACAGATGAATACCTGTACGAAGTCAAAGTGGTTGGCAAAGACATTGGACAGAAAGAGCCTCAGTACCTGAACTACCCATGGAAAAGACTAACCAGCTACCCTGTAACAGGATTATCAATAGAGTGGAAATGTACTTCACTATGCCTAGTGTTTATACTATCTCATTCTGTTTGTTACTGCAATCTAATCTACTCTCCCTAGGACATAGCCAAATTCATTCTCTTTAAGGTTAACCTTTTATTTCAACATTCTTTTTGAATAGTCCAAATGCATTTGGTTCATTCCAAATGGACCAAAGTGTGTTTTTCTGAGAACAGAGATGACATGATTAAAATAAATTAAAAATAAATATTTCTTCTAGTGTAAAGACATAAAAATATAGGATTAATGAATATTTATCTTCTAACTACTTGCGTTAACATATAAACATAACATGTTAATGGTTTGAATGTTTTCCTACACTTTAAAGAGCATTAAAAAAACTAATAAATTTTTAACAAAGTTAAAATATGTGCAGCACCATAGCAAGTATTTAGAAATTTTTGTCTTGCTAATTTTTAAATCATCACTGAATTAAAATAAGTAAAATATTTATGAAAATACAACTATTTTTAAAATAGATTAGGAGAAAATTTTTAGAATTTGTTTTCAATATAATATTCAAAAAATGAATTATCTGCATACAGAACAAGGGTCTCTGCTTGAAATTTCCCCTTTCTTGTCACTTATTGATTGATATTTTATAGAAAATATTTTTGTAATAATGGTTGTCTCATAGGTAACATTCTATTTGGTTCTATCTTTTCCTAAAATATATTCAGAAGTTGACAAGCAATTAAGATCAGAAAATTGGAAATAAGTTATTTCATGAGTGATTTCTTCTTATCGAAACATATATTGAAATGGTGGTCATCAAAAAGGTAAAGAAAACTCAGAATAAATTGGGTGCGGATTGTAATGCTGTACTTGGTTCATTTGTTTTTCTCAGTAAAATGTTTCAAACTGTAAGGTATATTAAATTAGTAACTGCACTTCTTTCTGTAGTAACTTGTACTTAGAAATCTATTCAATAATGGTATCTAGTTGCATTTGACTAACCCATAAAATTAATCTATAACTAAGAACCCTTTTATACATTGCAAGTGAAAGTCTTTCTGTTATTTACACTGCTTGTTTTAATGTATGGGTGGGGTAGAAAAGTCTGACTCCATTTCTGATGTCTGCCGACAGATTTAGAGCCTCTCTCCCTGTTCCCCCTCTTCCTTGCATTTGGGACAGTCAGTAAGTCTGGTGCTCTTTCCTTTGACACCAGCAGGAAGTTCAACCCACACAAACCTGGCCAGTGGAGGAACACTCTTCCTGCCCTATTCTGTAACTGCAAAAAAGGTCAAAGCCAGTTGCTCTCCCTGGGTGTCTCCAATCATTTTAGACCTTGTGGGATGTTGCCCTGTTCTTTCCAGGACATTTCATGATAGGAGTCATACCAATTTTTCTTACTTTCTTGGAGTGGATGTATTGTCATCGGGCTCAAATCCAACTTACTAAGTGGGAGGGGCTCCATCCTATATCCATGAGGTGATCACAAAACAATGTATTTTTATGTTACCTATAAAGATGTGTCTCCAATACCTAAAGTAGTCCCCAGATTGATTGTACCCTCTGGATACCAGCATATATGGCATCCCTAAATCGCCCTATTCTCATTTTTCTTGCTGTCTTAGTAACATCGAACTTTATCAACCAGCTTGTTCAACACAAGTAAACCATAACTTCAGAAAAATCATAACAGCAGGATTAAGCATAATATTTAACTCTTACCATTGTGTCTAATAAATATCAAATTTAAAAGTATGTTAAAAATGACTGTTGCCCACATATACTGCTACTTCTTTCACTGAAGTTGGATTATACTTTATCTATCATAGAAAAAATTTTTTCTAACTCAGTCTGCCAACAGATCCTAGAGGCAATGCTATTCCAGTAGTAGTGAGCATTTCCTATGCCCTGATCTTGGTTGCAAATACTATTCTCTCATTAAATGAATTCAACCTTCTTGGAGAAACAACCGATTTTAGAGCTGGAACAGGAAAAATACAAGATGAGCCTGGAACATCTTCTAGGGCCAAAAATCAAGAAAGTGGTCAAAAAACAAAAGGATGGGGAATGGCAAAGGGGCACAGGTGCCAATTGAAATAGCTTCAAATAGTCAATTTGGAAATAATTTGAGCCACGATCTCTTCTAGAAAGCTAGTCAAATTCACCACACATGTGATGCCTGCCCTCCTTCCTTTCTTCCAGCACGAGCAATGGACATGACATCTAGGACGGCCATTTGAGGATTTGATTTAAGAAATAAAATTATAGTGTTCTAGGAAGCCACAACTCTATTGGTTGGAAAGACACTATACAACATAGAATGCAGAGACAAAGGTCACAGGTAGGTGGAAATTGATTTTGTAACCTAGTGGTGAGCTCGCCTTTGCTGAGCAACTTCAAAACTACTTGTAATTTTTGCATCTGATAATTTGCACTTAATTTTTCCCATCTGAGAATAACATTGATCACCTGGTGAACTAGATGAAGCTCTAACATAACTTCATCTGTTAATATTTCCAAACCTTAGCTGAGTGGATCCTCCATTTTTTCTGCTTTTACAGGACCTAAAATAGTTGGTGTGTTATAATTATTCATGTTTTCAACTCATATCTGGAATCTTTGAGAGAAGGATTTGTGACATATTCACCTTTATAAACCAACTCAATACGTGGAACATAGAAGCCTATTGATGAGTGCTGAAAAAAATCAAATTACAGTTTTTTCTTAATGAACATATGTCTGCCACAGATCCAGATCAAAGATTTTATGTATATTTCAATTAGTAGATCATAGTAAAATGAGCTAGTTAGCCTCAGAACAGGACCAGAATTGAGCTTCAGAATTACTGGTAATTTGCTGTAGGAATTTCTCAAGTAAACTGTCAACTGGCTGTCAGTGTTTATATCATTTTGTAACTTACAGTTTTGTTGCTCTAGATAATATTCCACATTAAAGAAATTGTTTGAGTACTGCTAAAAACAAGATCCACAATTCTCAGACAAGACAACCAAGAAAGCGTTTTCTATGAAAGAAGAATGAGTGGCTTTTTTGTATGTAAGTACATCTTTAGAGTTTCAGGAAACCGTCCTTCTACTTATCTTCATAATAACCTCACAAATAGAGCATATTCTAAATTTCAATTATCTTTTTAAATGTTGAAAGTGATTTTAAATAATATATCTTACTTTACAAGTGTCGAAAATGAGATCAAGAACAACTGAAATCTGCCCCAAATCACATATTAAATAGATTTAGGTGAGATTAAGAACAAAGGTGACTGACTTTAATTTGGTTGTTTTCATCTCAAATATGTGGCATTACTTACATGTCTTTAATACAATAAGTATAACTATGTATAAGATAAATAATCCCTGAGTACTTACAACTAAATAAAAACTTTACTAATAAAAAATATATTGAGCAAGTGCCATGTTATAGACAGTGCACATACATTCATATATATATGCAATTTAAACAGTAGCCACCATCAGCTGCTCTTTTCTGAGTTACTGATTTTTTTTCCCATTCATGAGAGCTAGAATCTTAATAAAAGTTAGGCACTGTATTTAGCACAGGGTCTAATTTCTAATTTCATGGTTTTATTTATTGAAAATGAAGAGCATAGGTTAGGGACTTATTTGATCACTGGTTGGTGTTAGGACGATGTGGATGTGTGATTTGGAGGTTCAGTATCACTTTTATTTTTGGACTTTCAGCCAGAGTGACCACTGAGCATAAGAAGCACAGGGCTATGGGTAGGGATCATCAATAGAAGGCAATTAAGTCACATGGAGCCAAATAGAAGTCTAGAGATCTTGCTAATATTTTCCTGTGTAAATACATGCCCTATGGCTAATTACCATAGTATCCTTGCCTTAGAGTGCAATAATTCCTCCTTTTTCTATAGGAGAGGATCATTATAGCATCTGCTTTGTCTACACGTTTTACTTATGCACAAATTTGTGCTGTTTCAGGTTGAGGTTGCTCAAATAGGAGAAAAGGAAAGCTCCCAGGAGCTGCAGTGTTATACTCCTGCTGATAAGGCAAGAAGTTTCTTGACTATAGCTCAGCTGGGATTTTTAGTTTCCACAGCATAGGTTAAGTAACTGAGGGTAGAAAACAGCTACAGAATTTGCTTTGCTTAACATATACATTTTTTGATAAGTGAACTTGAATGTGTGTAAAGCAAACCTAATAGTATGTAAAATGGACATCATCATTAACGTCAGGTTTTTAAAGAAGATAGCAAAAACATTTAAAGTTATACACTCTAGGAATATCCACTCTTATATTTTAGTAAATATTAATTTTTCTTCCATGTAGTACGTTGGTATTCATCTTGATATTCATGTGTTGTAATGCTAAAATGTGTATTTATGTAATTTTCATAATATAATTTTAGCACCAGCTTACTGAACTCTCGAGAAAAATAGCACCTTCTCATCACCATCAATTACTATAAATTACATATAAATCATTCAAATATTCTCTTACCTCAACTTCTTAGATCTTAAGCCTTCCTGTGAGAAGCTCTGAAACTAAAATAGCAGCTCTTCCGGGTTTTTCAAAATTGAGGCAAGGTAGTTAGTCTTTGTATCACAGATTAGATAATCATTGGATTCAGGACACCTGAGACCAAGTTCAACCTTGATTGAGACAATTGCCTGCAAACAAGAGCAAGTCTCTGAGATAGATGCAGCTGTGAAGTACTGGCAGCTAATACGCCCAGCAACTAAGACAGGAACACATCAGCCCAGAGGAAGAGATCTAGACAGAACCCGACATTATGTACTATATTCTCCACTTTGTCCCACTCACACCCATTTGCTTGTTCTTATCTTTGAATAAAATTTTAGTTGGTCTTGTCACTGCGAAACTTACAAGGAAACAGTTTATGAGAAAAACCATAGCCAATATTGGAATTGATTTAAAGGTAATAATTACAATTTACTATCCCCTTATTCCATCATCTATTCTAGATTTCTCTCCCTCTTAGCTAGCACTTATATAGTCTAGGTGGAATGCTTTGTGACAGGATTCAGGCACATAACCTTGAGGATTCAGCCTGTGGCTACCTTCATTTCCTCATGCCATCATGACTGCATTTCTGTGTGAATTCACAGTTAAAATTGGGCATGTGAACCCAAAATATGCCCTAGTAGATCACCTCAGCACCCATAACATTCCTCCCTTCCTCTGTTGTGTAACAGCAGCCCTGCTTTCCCTAGTGATGAGAAACACTTCCCCTTCCTGTTATGGTGACTCTGTTAGAGTAGGTAGCTAGGCAGACATGAGCAGGGCGGGAGAGGCCCCAACCAAAGAATGTCAGGCGACCATCAGGTGATGTTCTGGCATTTGTTAAACTGTCCCGCTAAAATAATGATTGGTTGCAGCTGATACCAAGGAACGACAGCCTCCCAAAAGATAGAAAACACCTGAAGCTGGTGATCAGCAGCTTCTTGATTAGATCTCAAGAGTTGGGTGAGCGGCTCAAGCACGTGCACTAAGAGACAAAACGGCAGAGTTTAACTGATATATGATCTTCCTCTAGGAACACTCGACTTGTAAGGGAAAATCACCTCAAATAAACATGCACACAATTTCAGTAAACACACTGGACATGCAGCCTTTCCTACATGCTGGAAGACCACTGCGCATGCGGACAGCCTGCCCCAAGAAAAAATCAAGGGAGAAGAAACGCAAACTTCAGAACGATGCCAATGCGTAAAACCCCAAATCAAAGGTCAGAAAGAGCACTTGGATCTTTCAATTTGCCTGTTTGGCCCTCTTCCAAATGTATTTTACTTCCTTTTGTGCCTGCTCTAAAACTTTTAAATAAACTTTCACTCCTGCTCTAAAACCTGCCTTGGTCTCTCACTCTGTCTTATGTTCCTCGGCCAAATACACTCCTTCTAGGAGGCAAGAATCGAGTTGCTGCAGACCCGTACAGATTTGCCACTGGTAACATCACTACACCTCCCAGTAAAAGCATTTCCCCTTTGGGAAGTGGGACATCTAGAAGTATATTGCTTTAAGCTTGGGGAATGGAAAGTACAATCCTCCAATGGGTCACCAGAAGGATGGTGCATGATTAATCCTATTTCTACTTCCACTCCCAGACACATGGAGAGGCAAATAAAAAGTTGAATTCTATCCTGTCCACAGCTCAGACAAAATCAGTCCATCAAGGCCATGGCATTGCAGCAAAGAAAGAGTTTAATTGACAAGAGGCTGTCCGTGCCATGCAGGAGAGGGAGTTAAGCCTCAAATCAATCTCATGGAAGGCTCAAAGGTTAGGGGTTTTTCAAAGACAGTTTTCTGAGCAGGGAGATAGGGTATGAGTGCTGATGACTGGTTGCGGATGCAATCTTAGGGGTGGAAAATTGTCCTTCTGCACTGAATCTGTTCTTGGGTGGGATTGACAGGACTGGTTGAATTACAGTTCTCGGTGGGGACACCCAATTGTCAGAACTGAAAAAGCCTGAAAAGACATCTCAAAGGCCAATCTTTGTTTTTACAATAGTGATGTTATCTATAGGAGTAATTGGGGAAGTTGCAGATCTTGTGACCTCCAGAATAGCGGCTGGTAATCATTTAACTATGCCTACATCTTAGTAGAATTCAGGCCCTTCTCATTCTCGTAACCTGGTGGCATTTCATTAGTTTTTCAAGACTGGTATACTTTTGGGGAAGGGCTATTATCATTTAAACTATAAACTAAATTTCACTCAAAGTTAGCTTGGCCCATACCCAGGAATGACTAAGGGCAGTTTGGAGGTTAAAAGCAAGATGGGGTTGGTTAGATCAGATCTCTTACACTGTCATATAATTTTCTTCATCTTATAATTTTTGCAAAGGTGGTTTCAGCCTCATCAGCATCAGATATTTAATGAAGTTGAATGGGATCTTAAGACTCAGAGCTTAAGATAACTCTGCAAAGATGCAAAGAAATAGGCCCTTTTCTCAATTGAGAAAATGTGACCCAAATTGAGAAAGGGGGCGATTCCTTTGCATCTGTGCATGAAAAAGTTATTGTTCACCACCATCTCCAGAAGCTGATAGGTGGGTATTTAAGCTCTTAGGATATTTCAACAGAGCATCACAGCACCCCTATAGTAGTAATATTTAATTGTGATTTTTAGTTTGCATTTCCTTTTTGACATGAATTTCAGCATCTTATCAAAAATTTCATTGTATTTTAAAGATTCTCTACATGCATACTTATTGTTTGTATTTATTAGCTATTTTATTGATATATGAATGATTAAACTAGGATTATGAATTTGTATTTTTAGTCCTTAATTCTGTTGAATTTTGCTTTGTATAATTTTAAACTGTTTTGAAAGCAAATAGTCTCAGAATTGTTAATATTTTTGTTGAATTGATGCCTTTTAAATATATTAATGTCATATAACTATACTTATGTAGTTTTGAACTTTGTTTTATAATGTAGAGCTGTAGTGCATATGCAGAAGGAAATGAAGCTAGACAGATTTTATATTAATTTGAACAGGGAGCTATAATTTTGGAATTGTAAATGTAAATTTTATATCTAGGTCAAGCAATTCAAATGCTAAGTAGGACAGTAAAAAAAAAAAAGTAGTAGGGCAAAATGCAATTTCAACAGTTAAATTTCAGTGATTTAAAAAATATCCCCTTCACTCCCCTCCAAAATACAACTACTCTGTTTTGCTTCCTGCCAGCAGCTAAGCTTCTTAAATTGACACCAGTTTTTCTTTTTTTGAAAATGCAGAAAGGAGAATAAAAATTTTCCTGAAGACTAAGTAAGTAGAAAACAATTCTACACCTTAATTTATAAATCATTTAAACACTTTTATCTGTGTTTTTGCAATGTGTACATACTGGTTCAAAGTAGGTAATTGTGTATTCTGTGAGTAATCAGTGAGAGAAAATATAGGATAGAAATGTTTGTTCAGTGCTCAAATTAAAATGATGGAGATGGAACTATGGTTTTCATCAGTGTTCATTTTAATTACCATCTCCTTAAAAAAAACCATTACCACACTACAAACTTCAAATGTTCCATCTTTCTCCTATTAGAGACATTATAAAATATTTTCTGTGCTTTCTATATTTTTATGTGGTTAGAGTCCACGTATGAAAACCAGGTTTAACAAGGAGAAAGAAACCATTGGCATTAATTAAGTTAGAATTCCAAATAGCTGGTTGTATATAATTTGTTTCATGGAAATTAATATCAAATTAACAATATATCCAGCACATTTTTTTATTTTGATACAAGTTTACTGTTTACTGCTTTCTTGTTAAAAGAGTAATAGAAGAAAATTATAAAATATTAAATAATTAGATCTGCCTGAAAGTCATGTCAATAATCTGTAACATTTGAAGGATTTCTGAAATGCACTGTGGCAAAGACCTGGAAGTACACTGCTCAGATCTCTCTTGCAGGAAAAAAAGCTGCTGTGTGGAGTGGAATCAGCTGACAGCCCCAGCTCCTGTGCCTTCATATGTAAAATTTACATCAAAAAGGTAAACTGAGGCACAATAAAAATTTTAAAAGAGTTTATTTGAACAAGTAGCAATTCATGAATTGAGCAGCTTTGAACTGGAAGTGGTTTAGGACCTCTGCCAAGGGAAAGCAAGTGGAAAGATTTTGTAGTGGAAACAATGCAAAAAACAATAAAAAAATAAGTATTTATACAGTTTTTTTATTTGATCTACTCTGCTAGAAAGTTCCTAGTTATATATGTTGGTGTCTCATAAACTTGTTTTTTTTTTAGTTTGTTTTCTGTTGCTTATACAGAATACCTGAGACTGAGTAATTTATTAAGAAAATAAATTTATTTCTTACAATTATGGAGACTGAGAAGTCCAAGGTCAACGGTCCACATCTGGCTAGAGGCTTCTTGCTCTGGTGGGATGGGGACTTTCTTCAGAGTCCCAAGGCAGCTCAGGGCATCACATGTGAGGAGGCTGACTGTGATAGCTCGGGTCTCTCTTCCTGACTTCTTATAAAGCCACTAGTCTCCCTCCCATGATAACCTATTAATTCATTAACCCATTGATATATTAATCCATTAAAGAATAATCAACTCATCAGGGCAGAGTTCTGATGACCCAATCACCTCTTAAAGGCCCACCTCCCAATACTGCCACAATGGAGATTAAGTTTCAACATGAGTTCCAGAGGGGACAAACATCCAAACCATAGCACCATTCAAACAGACAAGAAGCCTGTAAAGTCGTTAAAGGTGCACCTCATATATCTCCACTAATTCATGAGCATAAAGTTTCTAATAATTCCGTAATGGAATGAACTTCAATAAGACCTACAGAAAACTCAGAATGTTTAAGAAATTTGTATTACTGGGAACACAATTACTTGGACTACAAAGGAAGAGACAGCACAACATAAAAAATACTTTGGACCCCCAAACTACTACTTGCAGGAAGGCAGCTGAGAAAATTATTTGGCTGCAAACATGGGCTATATTTTATGTTAAAGGAAGGTGAATTTAAAGGCTAGAACCCAAAGCCCAGAGAGTAGAGTAAAGATTAAAGGAGAACATCCCCAGAAAAGAGTGGGTATTAATGAAGAGATTGCCAACACGTGCCCAGCTGGCTTTCAGAATTGCTACCAGACAGTGACTGCTTTGTGCCTCTTTTCCCCCTTTTAGAATGCTAGGGTCCAAGGTGGTTTCTTTATATTGATGGCATTATTGGATGTTGAGATCACCAGCAGTAGATACCTTGACAGGACTTCCAATGAAGAGAAATGACATTCAAGAAACAGTATCCCAAATATAGTACCCAAGAAGCCTCATCTGTCCCTAAATCTGAAATACATGACAGGATCCTGAAGCTCAAACTTAAGATTAATGATGTAATAGACAATAAATTATCTATTACATTATACCAATGATGTAATAGATAACACTTCTGAGGATCTTGGGAGGGTCTGAGTCTATTAAGCATGTGGATAAGTGTAAATAATTTGTGGTCAGAAAGCAAACTGTGATTGTTTAAAAATAATTGGTAAATCTACTGATGTTCTTTCTCTCAAGATGGGGTTTATCTCTCCTTGAAAATAAGCTGGCCTAGTGACTCACTTTACCCAATGGCAGGTAGCAGAACTGACATGGTGTGACTCGCAAGTCTATGTTGGAAAGAGTGAAAGTTTCCATCTTTCTATTGAGATGGAAAAGTTTCCATCTTTCTGTTGAGAGAGTTTTCCCTTTTTTTTATTTTCAAGTGGCCACATATTATTCATCTAATTATCCTTATTTTATACCACAATAAAAATTTCAATAAATTCTAACAGTTCAAAATACCAGATATCACATTCTCTGAGGTTCAATGAATTAAAACCAAAAATGTATATTTTGAAAATATACATAGATTGTTTACAATTAATTGATATAATATGAATGAATGTGCTAAAGGTGACGTTAGATATGAATCCTTATCTAAGTATGGAGACTAATGTGCCTGCTACTTTGGAGGCAAATAGTCAATAAAGATTTGCTGAATAAATCAATGCATACATGTTTGATGGAGACATGAAGGCATTTGAGGTGGTATAAGCTTAAATAAATAAGAAACGGGCTGGGAATGCCTATGCCATTACCATACCGAAATACAAAGAAGTTCATATTCTGAAAAGAAACATTTTTAAAGAGTTTTCTTCTTCTTTGACCATATTAATTAACAAATCAAAGCACAGATATAGAATCAGAATGTGCTACTAACTGACCTAATATAATATTTATTTGACCAATTTTAACTTAATGAAATTTGTAAGAGTGTGCACAATTTTGGGTCTAATACAACCAAGTACGAATAAATAAATGTTATTTAACCCAAAGCCCCAAACAAGTACAAAATTAAAAAAAAAAACTTTGGACTCCCAAACTCCTATGGTCAGAAAGTAAAGTGCCACAAATCTATCTTTTTACATATTCTTCCCACCCCATTTTCTCACAAAAGGGATAATACATCCTAATTCAGAAGATTTACATGTTGTCTAAGTATCTTTCGTATGTTTTCATATTCATATCTGGAGATACTTCAAACAAAGTATTTCAAATAAAGTGTATGTAACATCTCCACACAAAAGGAATATATAATCTAATTGTTTTGCTCACAAGCTTCCTATTTAAAGAAAGATTCTATTTAAACAAAACAAGAACTTCTTTTCCTGTTTTAGATTACATAAAAATAAAATAAAATGGGCAAAACTGTACCCATGTTCATTTTATCTGTTAGTGTTCTCAAATAGAAACTTGTTTCTCCTGTTTTGATTGTTTCCCCGTCTGTGGAGACATAGTACTTCAAAGAAATGAAAAGATTTCTAGCACAAAATACACAGCATGAGTCCATTCGACTGACCACAGGATGCTGCTACATCTCTGCTGGATTGAAACTTCAAACCCATTAAACAGAGTGGAAGCATTATAACTTCTGAAGTCCAAAGTTCAGCAGGGAGTGTTTCAAGATGCTTCCTACCTCTAATTTTCTCTAATAACACGGAGGCCTTGTCATCTCGTAGGGCACAGTGGTCAATAACTGCCGAGATTCCCTGCCTGTAGTCAGTCAGATAAGAACCTTTTTGCTTCATTAATTGGTGAAACAGCAGCGACTTTTAGGGGGGATGGAAAAAGAAAGAAGCATTGCTTTGAAGTATAAAGTTACATGTTTTTATTTTGTAGTCAGAAAAGATTATGTTAGGAAGTTTTGTATGATACTGTCACCTTTCAACCCCTGCTTTTCCCTGCTGATTGTAGATAGCTCTAAGGTGGGACAAAATAAATTAGTCACATTTTGTGAAACTGACCCTTTCTTCTCTTGCCATGTAGGATAACTGAAGTAATGAGGGAGGGCTTTCTTTCCAGTTTTCCAGCTCTGTTTCTAGCAAGCAACCTTCCAAATGCATTCATCTTTGAAGACATTAGAATGATCACATTTTCTGAATAATCTGTATTACAGAGGCAATGGTTTAAAAAAATGTTTTTTTCTATCTCTATCCCCAATTTCAATGTCTATATATTACTATGTGTATGTATATATGTTTCTGTGTGTATATATGCACGTGTGCGTTCTATCTGCCCAGTGAAAACACTGATTTTTAATTGCTGGTAAGGCCACTGCATAGTCCCTAAGTATCTGATAGTTGAATTACTTAAGCAGATTAATATTATCACTTTTGTTTGGCACTAGATTTAGAGATAGTGTATAAAGATATATACTTTTTGGTGAATACTCAATCCAAAGTCAAACAATATTTCCTTGTGCTGATTTGGATAAAAAATATTCACCTGTGAAAATAAGTTCAAAGGGTATATATATCTATCCATATATATATCTCCATAAATATATCTCCATATATATATCCGTATATATATCCGTATATATATCTCCATGTATATATCTCATCTCCATATATATATAATATATACCTCCATATATATATCCATATATAATATACATATCCATATATAATATACATATATCCATATTTACATTCATATATATCCATATATACATCCATATATATATCCATACATATAGATCCATATATATATCCATACCTATACATCCATATATACATATCCATACCTATACATCCATATATATATCCACACCTATACATCCATATATATATCCACACCTATACATCCATATATATATCCACACCTATACATCCATATATATATCCACACCTATACATCCATATATATATCCATACCTATACATCCATATATATATCCATACCTATACATCCATATATATATCCATACCTATACATCCATATATATCCATACCTATACATCCATATATATATCCATACCTATACATCCATATATATATCCACACCTATACATCCATATATATATCCATACCTATACATCCATATATATCCATACATATACATCCATATATATCCATACATATACATCCATATATATATCCATATATATCCATATATGTGATATATATCCATATATATCCATATATATGATATATATATCCATATATCATATATATCCATATATATGATATATATATCCATATATCATATATATCCATATATATGATATATATATCCATATATCATATGTATCCATATATATGATATATATATCCATATATCATATATATCCATATATATGATATATATATCCATATATCATATATATCCATATATATGATATATATATCCATATATCATATATATATCCATATATATATCCATATATATCATATATATATCCATATATATCCATATATATATCCATATATATCATATATATCCATATATATCCATATATATATCCATATATATCCATATATATCCATATATATACATCCATATATATATCCATATATATCCATATATATACATCCATATATATATCCATCTATATATATCCATCTATATATCCATCTATATATATCCATCTATATATCCATCTATATATCCATATATATATATCCATATATATATCCATATATATATCCATATATAAATCCATATATATATCCATATATATAAATCCATATATATATCCATATATATAAATCCATATATATATCCATATATATAAATCCATATATATATCCATATATATAAATCCATATATATATCCATATATAAATCCATATATATATATCCATATATATATATCCATATATATATCCATATATATCCATATATATCCGTATATATATCCATATATATATGTCCGTATATATAATCCATATATATATGTCCGTATATATAATCCATATATATATGTCCGTATATATAATCCATGTATATATGTCCGTATATATAATCCATGTATATATGTCCGTATATATAATCCATGTATATATGTCCGTATATATATATCCATGTATATATGTCCGTATATATATATCCATGTATATATGTCCGTATATATATATCCATGTATATATGTCCGTATATATATATCCATGTATATATGTCCGTATATATATATCCATGTATATATGTCCGTATATATATATCCATGTATATATGTCCGTATATATATATCCATGTATATATATCCGTATATATATATCCATGTATATATGTCCGTATATATATATCCATGTATATATATCCGTATATATATATCCATGTATATATATCCGTGTATATATATCCATGTATATATATCCGTGTATATATATCCATGTATATATATCCGTGTATATATATCCATGTATATATATCCGTGTATATATATCCATGTATATATATCCGTGTATATATATCCATGTATATATATCCGTGTATATATATCCATGTATATATATCCGTGTATATATATCCATGTATATATATCCTTGTATATATATCCATGTATATATATCCGTGTATATATATCCATGTATATATATCCGTGTATATATATCCATGTATATATATCCGTGTATATATATCCATGTATATATATCCGTGTATATATATCCATGTATATATATCCGTGTATATATATCCATGTATATATATCCGTGTATATATATCCATGTATATATATCCGTGTATATATATCCATGTATATATATCCGTGTATATATATCCATGTATATATATCCGTGTATATATATCCATGTATATATATCCGTGTATATATATCCATGTATATATATCCGTATATATTTATCCATAGATATATATCCGTATATATATCCATAGATATATATCCGTATATATATCCATATAGATATAACCATATATATATCCATATAGATATATCCATATATATATATCCATATAGATATCCATATATATCCATATATATATCCAAATATGTATCTCCATATATATATCCATATACGTATATCCATATATATATCCATATATGTATATCCATATATATATCTCCATATATGTATATCCATATATATATATCTCCGTATATGTATATCCATATATATATCTCCGTATATGTATATCCATATATATATATCTCCATATATATCCATATATATATCTCCATATATATAATTCATATATATATATCCGTATATATATATCCGTATACATATCCGTATACATATCCGTATACATATCCGTATACATATCCGTATATATATATCCGTATATATCCGTATATATATATCCGTATATATATCCATATATATCCGTATATATATATCCATATATAAATCCATATATATATCCATATATATATCCGTATATATCCATATATATATCCATGTATATATATCCATGTATATATCCATATATATATCATATATATCCATATATATATCCATATATATCCATATATATATCCAGATATATATATATCCATATATATATCCATACATATATCCATATATATATCCATACATATATCCATATATATATATCCATACATATATCCATATATATATATCCATACATATATCCATATATATATATCCATACATATATCCATATATATATATCCATACATATATCCATATATATATATCCATATATATATCCATATATATATATATCCATATATATATCCATATATATATCCATATATATATATCCATATATATATCCATATATATATATCCATATATATATCCATATATATATATCCATATATATATCCATATATATATATCCATATATATATCCATATATATATATATCCATATATATATCCATATATATATATCCATATATATGTCCATATATATATATCCATATATATATCCATATATATATCCATATATATATATCCATATATATATATCCATATATATATCCATATATATATCCATATATATATATCCATATATATATCCATATATATATATCCATGTATATATACATATATATATCCATGTATATATACATATATATATCCATATATATCCATATATATATATCCATATATATATATCCATATATATATCCATATATATATATCCATATATATATCCATATATATATCCATATATATATATCCATATATATATCCATATATATATATCCATATATATCCATATATATCCATATATATATCCATATATATATATCCATATATATCTCCATATATATATCCATATATATCTCCATATATATCTCCATATATATCTCCATATATATATCTCCATATATATCTCCATATATATATCTCCATATATATATCCATATATATCGCCATATATATCCATATATATATCTCCATATATATATCCATATATATATCTCCATATATATATCCATATATATATCTCCATATATATATCCATATATATCTCCATATATATATCCATATATATCTCCATATATATATATCCATATATATCTCCATATATATATATCCATATATATCTCCATATATATATATCCATATATATCTCCATATGTATATATCCATATATATCTCCATATGTATATATCCATATATATCTCCATATGTATATATCCATATATATCTCCATATGTATATATCCATATATATCTCCATATGTATATATCCATATATATCTCCATATATATATCCATATATATATCTCCATATATATATCCATATATATATATCCATATATATATCCATATATATATCCATATATATATATCCATATATATATCCATATATATATCCATATATATATCCATATATATATATCCATATATATATCCATATATATATATCCATATATATATCCATATATATATATCCATATATATATCCATATATATATATCCATATATATATCCATATATATATATCCATATATATATCCATATATATATCCATATATATATCCATATATATATCCATATATATATCCATATATATATATCCATATATATATCCATATATATATATCCATATATATATCCATATATATATATCCATATATATCCATATATATATCCATATATATATCCATATATATCCATATATATATCCATATATATCCATATATATATATCCATATATATATCCATATATATATCCATATATATATCCATATATATATATCCATATATATATCCATATATATATCCATATATATATATCCATATATATATATCCATATATATATATATCCATATATATATATCCATATATATATATATCCATATGGAGATATATATATATATATATATGTGTAGTCAGGCCTCTGAGCTTAAGCTAAGCCATCGCATCCCCTGTGACCTGCACATATATGCCCAGATGGCCTGAAGTAACTGAAGAATTACAAAAGAAGTGAAAATTGCCTCTTCCTGCCTTAACTGATGACATTCCATCACAGAAGAAGTGAAAATGGCCAGTCCTTGCCTTAACTGATGACATTACCTTGTGAAATTCCTTTTCCTGGCTCATCCTGGCTCAAAAAAGCTCCCCCACTAAGCACCGTGTAACCCCACCCCTGCCAGCCAGAGAACAAACCCCCTTTGACTGTAATTTTACTTTACCTACCCAAATCTTATAAAACAGCCCCACCCCATCTCCCTTTGCTGACTCTCTTTTCGGACTCAGCCCGCCTGCACCCACGTGAAATAAAGAGCCTTGTTGCTCACACAAAGCCTGTTTGGTCGTCTATTCACACGGACCCGAGTGAAATATATATATATGGATATACATAAAACCACTTGTATACTTTTGTTAGTTTTTTTCTAATTATATTCTTGGTTGCTTTTTTATCATGACAAAATACATGTAATAGGAAATTTACCATATTATTTATTTCTAACTATATTCCTAATTGTTACAATAAGACCCTCAGAAACAGAAGGTGTGATCTTTGGAAAGGCATCTTTTCTTTGCACGGTGAAAATATTGACTAATAAAACCAAATTAATCTTACGGAGTAGTACGCAAATTTTAAAAGCAGTGTTGGAGGGTAGTAAAATAATACATGTTCTTGAATTTTAAATTTAGGTTAAAAATTAAGTTTTTCTCGATTTACAGATATAGATAATGTCAGGCCTCTGAGCACAAGCTAAGCCATCATGTTCCCTTGGGCCTTCACGTACACATCCAGATGCCCGGTTCCTGCCTTAAGTGATGACATTCCACCACAAAAGAAGTGAGAATGGCCTGTTCCTGCCTTAACTGATGACATTGTCTTGTGAAATTCCTTCTCCTGGCTCATCCTGCCTCAAAAGCTCCCCTACTGAGCACCTTGTGACCCCCACTCTGCCTGCAAGAGAACAAACCCCCTTCCACTGTAATTTACCTTTACCTACCCAAATCCTATAAAACAGCCCCACCCTTATCTCCTTCTGCTGACTCTCTTTTCAGACTCAGCCCACCTGCACTCAGGTGAAATAAACAGCTTTATTGCTCACACAAAGCCTGTTTGGTGGTCTCTTCACACGGACTCTCATGAAATTTGGTGCTGTGACTCGGATTGGGGGACCTCCCTTGGGAGATCAATCCCCTGTCCTCCTGCTCTTCGCTCCGTGGAAAAAAGATCCACCTATGACCTCAGGCCCTCAGACCCACCAGCCCAAGGAACATCTCACCAATTTTAAATTGGGTAAGTGGCCTCTTCTTACTCTCTTCTCCAACCTCTCTCTGTTCCTCAGCCACTTTCTCCTTTCCACTCTTCAATCTCTCCCTTCTCTTAATTTCAATTCCTTTCATTTTCTGGTAGAGACAAAGGAGACATGTTTTACCCTTGGACCCAAAACTCTGGCGCCGGTCACGGACTAGGGAAGGCAACCTTCCCTTGGGGTTTAATCACTGCAGGGACACTTCTCTGATTATTCACCCACGTTTCAGAGGTGTCAGACCACGCAGGGATGCCTGCCTTGGTCCTTCACCCTTAGCGGCAAGTCCTGCTTTTCTGGGGAAGGGGCAAATACCCCAACCCCTTCTCTCTGTGTCTCTACACCTTCTCCACATTTCTGGGGGGCAAGAAACCCCCAACCCCTTTTCCTTCACTCTTAGCGGCAAGTCCAGCTTTTCTAGAGGAGGGGCAAGTACCCCAACCTCGTATCTCTGTGCCCCAATCCCTTATTTCTGTGCCCCGACCTCTTATCTCTGTGCCCTGACCCCTTATTTCCACACCCCGACCTCTTATCTCTGTGTCCCATCCCTTATTTCTGTGCCCCGACCTCTTTATCTCTGCGCCCCAACCCCTTATATCCGTGTCCCAACCCCTTTCCTGCTTTTCTGGAAGGTAGGAACCCCCAAACCCCTTCCTTCCTTGTCTCTACTCTCTCTTTTCTCTAGGCTTGCTTCCTTCACTATGGGCAAACTTCCACCCTCCATTCCTCCTTCTTCTCCCTTGGCCTGTGTTCTCAAAAACTTAAAACCTCTTCAACTCATACTTGACCTAAAACCTAAATGCCTTATTTTCTTCTGCAATGCCACTTGACCCCCAATACAAACTCGATAGTAGTTCCAAATAGCCAGAAAACGGCACTTTCAATTTTTCCATCCTGCAAGATCTAAATAATGCTTGTTGTAAAATGGGCAAACGGTCTGAGGTGCCTGATGTCCAGGCATTCTTTTACACATTGATCCCTCCCTAGTCTCTGTGCCCAGTGCAACTCGCCCCAAATCGTCCTTCTTTCCCTCCCACCTGTCCCCTCAGTCCCAACCCCAAGCGTCGCTGAGTCTTTCTAATCTTCCTTTTCTACAGACCCATCTGACCTCTCCCCTCCTCCCCAGGCTGCTCCTCACCAGGCCGAGCTAGGTCCCAATACTTCCTCAGCCTCCACTCCTCCACCCTATAATCTTTTTATCACCTCCCCTCCTCACACCTGATCCAGCTTACAGTTTCGTTCTGTGACTAGCCCTCCCCCTCCTGCCCAGCAATTTACTCTTAAAAAGGTGCCTGGAGCTAAAGACATAGTCAAGGTTAATGCTCCTTTTTCTTTATCCCAAATCAGAAAGCGTTTAGGCTCTTTTTCATCAAATATAAAAATCCAGCCCAGTTCATGACTTCTTTGGCATCAACCCTGAGACACTTCACAGCCCTAGACCCTAAAAGGTCAAAAGGCCGTCTTATTCTCAAAATACATTTTATTACCCAATCTGCTCCCGACATTAAATAAAACTCCAAAAATTAAATTCCAGCCCTTAAACCCCACAACAGGATTTAATTAATCTCACCTTCAAGGCGTACAATAATAGAAAAAAGTTGCAATTCCTTGCCTCCACTGTGAGACAAACCCCAGCCACATCTCCAGCACACAAGAACTTCCAAACGCCTGAACCGCAGCGGCCAGGCATTCCTCCAGAACCTCCTCCCCCAGGAGCCTGCTACAAGTGCCAGAAATCTGACCACCAGGCCAAGGAATGCCTGCAGCCCAGGATTCCTCCTAAACCGTGTCCCATCTGTGCGGGATCCCACTGGAAATCGACTGTTCTACTCACCTGGCAGCCACTCTCAGAGCCCCTGGATCTCTGGCCCAAGGCTCTCTGACTGACTCCTTCTCGGCTTAGCAGCTGAAGACTGACACTGCCTGATCACCTCGGAAGCTCCATAGACCATCACAGACGCTGAGCTTCGGGTAACTCTCACAGTGGAAGGTACGTCCATCCCCTTAGTCAATACGGAGTCTACCCACTCCACATTACCTTCTTTTCAAGGGCCTGTTTCCCTTGCCTCCATAACTGTTGTGGGTATTGATGGCCAGGCTTCTAAACCCCTGAAAACTCCCCCACTCTGGTACCAACTTGGACAACACTCTTTTATGCACTCTTTTTTAGTTATCCCCACCTGCCCAGTTCCCTTATTAGGCTGCGATATTTTAACCAATTTATCTGCTTCCCTGACTATTCCTGGACTACAGCCTACAGTCGCATCTCATTGCCTCCCTTCTCCCCAACCCCAAGCCTCCTTCGCATCTTCCTCTCATATCCCCCCACCTTAACCCACAAGTATGGGACATCTCTACTCCTTCCCTGGCAACCGATCACATGCCCGTTACCATCCCATTAAAACCTAATCACCCTTACCCCGCTCAATGCCAAGATCCCATCCCACAGCACGCTTTAAAAGGATTAAAGCCTGTTATCACTTGCTTGCTACAGTATGGGCTTCTAAAACCTATAATCTCTCCTTACAATTCCCCCATTTTACCTGTCCAAAAACCGGACAAGTCTTACAGATCAGTTCAGGATCTGCGCCTTATCAACCAAATTGTTTTGCCTATCCATCCTGTGGTGCCTAACCTGTACACTCTTTTGTCCTGAATACCTTCCTCCACAACTCACTATTCCGTTCTCAATCTTAAAGATGCTTTTTTCACTATTCCCCTGCACCCCTCAACCCAGGGTCTCTTTGCTTTCACTTAGACTGACCCTGACACCCATTAGGCTCAGCAAATTACCTGGGCTGTACTGCCGCAAAGCTTCACAGACAGCCCCCGTTACTTCAGTCAAGCCCAAATTTCATCCTCATCTGTGACCTATCTCGGCATAATTCTCATAAAAGCACACGTGCGCTCCCTGCTGATCGTGTCCAATTAATCTCCCAAACCTCAATCACTTGCAAAACAACTCCTTTCCTTCCTAGGCATGGTTAGTGCGGTCAGAATTCTTACACAAGAGCCAGGACCGCACCCTGTAGCCTTTCTGTCCAAACAACTTGACCTTACTGTTTTAGCCTAGCCCTCATGTCTGCGTGCAGCGGCTGCCACTGCTTTAATACTTTTAGAGGCCCTAAAAATCACAAACTATGCTCAACTCACTCTCTACAGCTCTCATAATTTCCAAAATCTATTTTCTTACTCACACCTGACGCATATACTTTCTGCTCCCTGGCTCCTTCAGCTATACTCACTCTTTAAGTCTCCACAATTACCATTGTTCCTGGCCTGGACTTCAATCCGGCCTCCCACATTATTCCAGATGCCACACCTGACCCTCATGATTGAATCTCTCTGATCCACCTGATGTTCACCCCATTTCCCCACATTTCCTTCTTCCCTGTTTCTTACCCTGATCACACTTAGTTTATTGATGGCAGTTCCACCAGGCCTAATCGCCACACACCAGCAAAGGTAGGCTATGCTATAGTACAAGCCATTAGCCCACCTGTTAGAACCTCTCATTTTCTTTCCATCGTGGAAATCAATCCTCAAAGAAATAACTTCTCAGTGTTCCATCTACTATTCTACTACTCCTCATGGATTATTCAGGCCCCCTCCCTTCCCTACACATCAAGCTCAAGGATTTGCCCCACCCAGGACTGGCAAATTAGCTTTACTCAACATGCCCCGAGTAAGACAACTAAAATACCTCTTAGTCTAGGTAGACACTTTCACTGGATAAGCAGAGTCCTTTCCTACAGGGTCTGAGAAGGCCACCGCAGTCATTTCTTCCCTTCTGTCAGACATAATTCTTCAGTTTAGGCTTGTCATTCCCTTCTGTCAGACATAATTCCTCAGTTTAGTCTTCCCACCTCTATACAGTCTGATAACAGACCAGCCTTTATTAGTCAAATCAGCCAAGCATTTTTTCAGGCTCTTAGTATTCAGTGACAGACTAACGGTCTATTAAAAACACACCTTACCAAGCTCAGCCACCAACTTAAACAGGACTGGACAATACTTTTACCACTTTTGCTTCTCAGAATTCAGGCCTGTCCTCAGAATGCTACAAGATACAGCCCATTTAAGCTCCTGTATAGAGACTCCTTTTTATTAGGCCCCAGTCTCATTCCAGACACCAGACCAACTTAGACTGTGCCCCCAAAAACTTGTCATCCCTACTATCTTCTGTCTAGTCATACTCCTATTCACCATTCTCAACTACTCATACATGCCCTGCTCTATGTTTACACTGGCAGTTTACACTGTTTCTCCAAGCCATCACAGCTGATATCTCCTGGTGCTATCCCCAAACTGCCACTCTTCAAGTAAATAAATAATCTTTGCTGGCAAGGCTATGCTGAACCTTCTTAGGTACTCTGTAATTAGATGTCCTAGGTCCTCCCAATTCTTAGTCCTTTAATAGCTGTTTTTCTCCTTCTCTTATTCTGTTTAGTTTTTCAATTCATACAAAACTGTATCCAGGCCATCACCAATAATTCTAAATGACAAATATTTCTTCTAACAACCCCACAATATCACCCCTTACCACAAAGTCTTCCTTCAGCTTAATCGCTCCCACTTTAGGTTCCCACGCCGCCCCTAATCCCACTAGAAGCAGCCCTGAGAAACATTGCCCATTATCTCTCCATATCATCCCCCAAAATTTTCGCCATCCCAACACTTTACCACTATTTCATTTTATTTTTCTTATTTTTTCTTATTAATATAAGAAGACAGTAATGTCAGGCCTCTGAGCCCAAGTTAAGCCATCATATCCCCTGTGGCCTGCATGTACACATCCAGATGGCCGGTTCCTGCCTTAACTGATGATATTCCACCACAAAAGAAGTGAAAATGGCCTGTTACTGCCTTAACTGATGACATTGTCTTGTGAAATTCCTTCTCCTGGCTCATCCTGCCTCAAAAGCTCCCCTACTGAGCACCTTGTGACCCCCCCCCACTCTGCCTGCCAGAGAACAACCCCCCTTTGACTGTAATTTTCCTTTACCTACCCAAGTCCTATAAAATGGCCCCACCCCATCTCCCTCCGCTGACTCTCTTTTCGGACTCAGCCCACCTGCACCCAGGTGAAATAAACAGCTTCGTTGCTCACACAAAGCCTGTTTGGTGGTCTCTTCACACGGACGCGCATGAAAGATAAGATACCAAATATAACTAAAGGCATTAATAAAAATTTGATTCCCATCTACTCCTCCCTCATATCATTCAAACATTTGCCAGAGACAAATTAAACTCTTCTTTATTTATAAATATATAAACTTGCAAAACCATTTATTGGTTTATAAATTTTAGATTATTTTCTAAAGAACATCTCCAATGAAAGTTGAAAATTTACTTCTGAAATCCCTACTCTCTACTTCCTCCCTATCCCCTCCCCCAAAAATATTTTATTAAATAGTCAGACTTCACATTATTTAGGTTGAGTAGTCAGCTATGACCTGAGAGCCTTCATGAGTAATGTTTTGTTTTTCCTGAAGTTAATAATTATTAGGTTTACATTTTTTCTAGTTTTGTATTCAATTATATTATTACTCATTTTCTCAAATGCACCAACATTTAATCGTAAGGTAATAACAATATTTTCATATTCACCGACATTAGTTGTGTGATTCTCCAATGAGAATACACTATGGAGCCTTTCAGTTTCCCTGTCCTGCAGATTGTTTCCCCTCTTATTCTTTTATGCAGAAGTTGTCCTGGGATTTCATTTTCCTGCTTTTCCTTGACCTATTCTCTGTTTTATTGATCACTTATTTATCTTTCTTGAATACATGTGAATATAATATCTGCAATAACTTCCTAACTAAGGGTGTTTGCAAGGCACAGTTTTTTGCATGCTAATTCAACAATATTTTCATTCTCCTCTTACACTTATTATACAGTAGTCCCTGCTGTATTTGAAATGAATACATTCCAAAACCCCCAGTGGATGCCTGAAACTACAAATTGATTTTCATCAATGGGAACATGCTTCTGTTTATGTCTTCCATCCACAAATTTAATGTCTTTTCCATCTTAACTAAGCACTTATCATACACCATAGCCATAATTTTTGCAGTTTGAGGTATGATAGAAAAACTGGCTTGAATTTCTTTTTCTCTTCTTCACAAATTAATGGATAGAAGTTTCATTCTTACTGTAGATCTTGGCAAACTCAGCATATTTTTTTTTCTTTCTTAAGTAGAGAACTTTCCACTTTTCAGTTAAAATAAGCACTTGATGGCTTCTCTTTGGCATATCTGAATTGCCAGCATCACTACTCTTGCTCCTTTAAGCCATTATTAAGTAAAATAAAGGTCACTTGAACACCAGCACTGCATACTGTGACAATCTGAGAACCAACGTGGCCACTCAATGACTAACAGGGTTAATACGCTGGACAAAGGGATGATTCTTATCCTGGGTGAAATGAAGCAAAACGATGTGGGATTTATCATGCTATTCAAAACAACAGGCAATTTAAAATGTATGAATTGTTTCTTTCTGGATTTTTTCATTTAATATTTTCAGACCACAGTTGACCAAGGGAAACTGAAACCGCAGAAATGGAAACTGTGGATAAAGGCTGCTACTCTGTATACTTAGCATAGATTACTAACATAAAAATCATTTTCACCCAAGAATTTTAGCACATTTGAGTTATCTTCTAGCTTGTGATGTTAAGAAATTTTAGCATATTTTGATTTTTGGTGTTTTGTATGTGACTCAGAAAATATCGAGATCTAAATACTTTCCTTCTCTCCATATTTTTGGCCCCTCTGTCTTCTTTGATTACCCTCATTTCTAATTGTTTGTCTCTCCAACCTGATGACATTTACTAAAGCTTTATTCACTTCTCTGACCCTTGATAACAGCTCACTACTTTTATTTACACCAAGAAAAACTAAATGTTCTGAGTGAAAACCCAACTGAGATGCTCTATCCTGTGTCTTTTCTCTACATGATCTTGGGCCTCTGATGTTCTGACTCTCTTAACATATCTCTAAACCTTCAAATAGATATACATATTTTTAAACATGTTTTTATACTTTCTAGATCTTTTTTGTCGGAAATTAGTTTGTTAAAAGCTGTACCAGCAAACCTTTAGGAACTGATTAATGTAGGAATGAGGCAACAAGAACAAATTCATGCACTCTGATCCAGGTTAAGATTATTCCTCTTCCAGGATTCATTTGTTTAATAACTGTTTTGAAAAAATGCTCCAAGTAGCACCAGGGAGTTTCAATTATGTCTTACAAACCTTTTCCTTTCATCTTATTATTTACTTAGTTTTTCTAAATATTTACAGTACAAAAAATATGCACATTGATTTTTTTTAACTGCGTTAAGCTGTGTTTTTGTATTTATAAAACCAGAAAATGTACTATTTGGATTATGTATACAGGTTAGTCATTGAGACTCTTTGGCTAAATTTACCTAAGTTGCGATAGAAGACACATGACAAAAAATTGAAATGCATTTTTCCTGGTCACATTAATCAGGGTACAAATGACAATATCATTTTAAAGACACAAAATGGCAGATAATTCAGTCATCCCATCATTTAGAAGTATTTTAATAATTTGCCTCTAAAATATTTCAGACTATATTAAGTATATTATCACATATATTAAATATATTTTATGTGATTCTGTCACTGTTTATATAGACTGAATAAAATGACAAGCACACAGGAGTGAAAAACATATTGTAAGTAATTACATTTTTTATTTATGGAGAAAATACTTTTTAATAATTCAACTTTGTTGATAATGCTTAATACCATCAGCATCCAATTTTATAACAAAATTTTACAATTTGACAACATTTCAAATATTATACCATTGACATTTCAAATGGCATATATATAATATCTATATGTGTGTATATATATTTCAATTTACAATGTCAACAAATGTACCTTTATAATAGAGCAAGCAAATAGAAGTCTTTAAATGGAAATTGGCTCTACTGAATAAATTCCACTTATAGAGTCATTCAGAAGAGTATTTCTATTATAAGTTCCTATATGATTCTCACCTCAGGAAGAATAATGAATTGTAATAATAATGTATTAAAAAATAAAATTCTAGTTTTAAGTATTTAAACCATGGCTGTATTAATCCATTCTCATACTGCTATAAATAAATACCTGAAACTAAGTAATTTATAAAGAAAAGAGGTGTAATTGACTCTTCGTGCCACAGTTACAGGAAGCATGGGTGGAGAGACCTCAGGAAACTTACAATCATGGTGGAAGGTGAAGGGGAAGCTGTCATATCTTCACATGGCCACAGCAGGAGAGACAGAGAAGGGGGAGATGTTACACATTTTTAAATAACCAGATCTCCTGAGAACTCATTTACTATCATAGCAGCCAGGGCAAAGTCCACCTCCATGATCAAATCACCTCTCACCAGGCTGCCCCTCCTCCAACACTGGGGATTACAATTCAACATGAGATTTGGGCAGGAACACACATCCAAATCATATCAATAGCAACGTAACACACTTTCAAATTTTGTTCAAGTTTCACATAAATAATTCTCCAGATATCACCATTTCCAAATCCTGATAACCTGATGATACTTAGTTCCTCACCTTCAAGAGAAACTAACACTGCTACACAGGATCTTCATCAGTCAACATATTAAAAATGTGTGTATGTGAGATTTAGAGAAAACACTAATAATGGTATAGAGGTGCATAAAAATTACCAGTTGAGCTTTGTAAAATAGTAATAAAGTTTCATGTTAAACATTTGAACCCATGTGTGTATTTTCATGTCTTCTAGAAACCCACTAAAATTGTATTAAGGGATAGGAAAAAATATGTACAACGACATATAGAGACACTGTGAAGAAAAAACAATGATGGACTAGTGATACTGACCACTTTTTGAAGGATGAAAATAAGGAAGGGAAGCAAATCACCCCACAAAATCTAGAACCCTATAAGTTTCATGGCTAGGAAGCCCAAGGAAGCATAAATCATGATTTTAAAATTTGGAAGGGAATAGAGTTAATGCTGTATGATGAGCAGCTTGGATCCTCATGTTCCTTCTCTATCCTTATGCTGGAGATAAAAGAGTATGTATCATGAGCAACTTAAACAAGAGCCTTCCACATACATACAGTGTGTGTAGCAGAGAAAGTGGGTGAACTGCATGTTGCTTCATGGAAATCCTCCATCTCATTCTGTATTCCACTGCAATCTGGAATTCTGGCAGTTGAGTTTACATGAGCATTTATGCATGTACACACATTTGGGAATAAACAAATTGGCATTCCCCTCACTCACCTCCCTCAGAGAATCAGAATTGCCCATGAAAAAAGACCTATATCTATTGTCATTTGGGAATTTCCTTAATGAAAGCAATTTTCTGCCCAGTCATTTTGCTGAGTCACACCACTCTATAATTCTCAATATTACGCAATACACTCCAGTTTCTTTTTAATGAATTTCCTTGAATATCTGCTGGCAGCAGAGAAACACCGAATGTTAGAGGAAAGATTAACACATGAAAAAGAGACCAAAATAAATGAAACAGAAATTTGGCATAAACATAGACAATTCAGGAAGCCAACAAAACAAACAATCCAAAAACACCTTTAACAATTTTATCAGTATACCAGAGATATGAGAGAAGGTGCATTTATAAAACAAGAGCATATGCCTATTTTTGTTATTTTTTAAAGGCAATGCTAGAATGCCATTTGGATAATGGAAAAAAAATGATTAAAATGAGGGTCAAAAGGAAGTCCGGAAAATTTATTTCTCCTAGAAACTAGACCAAAGTATCAAAAAAGCTAGGAGGGTATACAAAAGAAAAGTGGAGAATTTATTCAGAAAGTTTCCAAAATACAGAACAGAAAATTCAGAGTAATATATCATTCAGTTAAGTCAATTAAAAATATTTTTCTCAGGTGAAGACATGAGTTTCAGAACTAAACTGATACACTGAGTTTCCAGCATATTGAAAGAAAATAGACATAAAATAAGGTATGTAATGGGGCACTGCCCAGGTCAGCAATCTCTTCAAGACTGAATTGGACATTTCTCCTAGTCGCTATGTGCCTTGACAGCTCACAGCTTGTAGAATTCCAATATCTGGCAATAACCTTTGGCCAAAGGGGGCCACCTTACTGAAATGTCCACTACCTCCACCCCACCCTGCTTCCTGGAGACAGCACTCACTTAATGCTGGTCAATATAGAAGTTATAAAGAATTTTTCCTCTTGTCACAATTGGAAAACACTGTGCAGGTCTAATTGCCTTGAAGATAATATTTTTCCATTTTTTTCTCTTTCTTTTGCTCCCCACAGTGTGTTAATCCAGAAAGCATTCTTCAATATACTTTATGCAAACAAATTCTGCTGTTATAGTCTGCTTTCTAGAGCACTTGCTTTGCAACTAACATAGTATAATTTTAGTAACAAATGGTAGAGATCCTGATATTTTTATTGCCAAATGCAATGTTAATTCTTATTCAATAATAAGAATAAGAGCAAGAACACTAGGAACTAGAAAACAATTTAAAATGACCCTAGAGTTCCTGGTGAACTTGACTTTCAAGCTTGAGATCTATACCCAGTTTATATATCAATTCAATGAGAGAGTAAAAATATTTTCAAATCAAGATTCAAAATTTTATCTTCCACACATTGATATTAGAAACTTATTTGTATGCATACACACACAGATAAATAAAAAATAGAGAGGGAAATAGAGAATCAGCATAACAAAGAATCTACCACAGAATAATTGAAAATAGATTTCCATATTCAGTGATTTTTTTTCCCTAAAGGCAATTGCTGAAATTTTAAGGGTATGGCATCCAGCTGGAGAAAAACCAAAACAAAGAACTAAAAAAACAAACCTCAATAGATAAGTAGCTTTCATAAATTCTTGTTTATTATGAAAACGAAAAGATAAGACTCAGAATAGGAGAAAAATATTTTAGAACAAGTTGTAACAAGAAATGGAATGCATACTGTATATAAAGAATACTCCAGTTTCTGCAGTAAGAGAAAAAACAACCAAACTGAAAATGGGCAAAAGAAACAGAAGCTTCACTAAAGAAAGTACATATATAGTAAATAAGTACATAAAAGTTTTTTCAACATTAGTCATATGACATATGCAAATTAAAATCATGAGATACTACTGCATATCTATTAGCGTGACTAAAATCAAAATAATGAACATGCTAAATTATGGCAACAAGGTGGTGCAACTGAATTTCTAATGTATTGCTGGCATGAATATAAAAATTTGCAACTACTCTTGAAACAGTTTGACATTTCCTTACAAATTAAATATATAATTAAAATTACTGTCTAATCTAAAAATTCCATTCCTGATTGTTTACCCTAGAGAAACACAAATTTATGTTAATCAACAACCTACACTAAAGTATTTAAAAGGAAACATTTCTTCATAATCTCACCAAACTGGAAACAAATCAGAAACAAACATGGTCATCCATTTAATGCAATACTGTTCAGCAATAATAAGGAATGAATGGTTGATACACACAGTAACTTAAATGCATCATAAAGATATTACACAGCGTAAAATATGTCAGTAGAAAAGGGTTTTAATTTGTATGATTCCATATATGGGACATTCTCAATCTTCCCCAGAAGATAAAACCAGGGTGATGGAGAACAGAGCAGTGGTTATTGCTGGGGATTAGGAATGAGGAAGGGTGTTACTAGAAAAGGGTGACATGAGGCATGGGGGTGGTTTGTGGAGTAATAAAATTGTTCTATATTCTAATTGTGGCAGTTGTTACACAAATCTATTGATGTGTAAAATGTATAGAACTCTATACCAAAAAATCAATTTTATTAGTGTGATACAAAAAAGTTAAATTAATGGCAATGAAAATAAAGAATAAAAGAGGAACAAAAGTAAAGAAAAGAAGGAGATAAACAAAATAGATACTAAACAGCAAGGTGGAAGATTGAATCCAAACTACTAATGTTATGTTGAAAAAAATGAAATACTGTCATTTTTTTGAAGAGATTAATTATATACACTTTATAAAGGAGACCTTGGAATAGAAGAAAACTAAAAAGTGTAATTAATATCATTAAACACTAAAGAAAAGAAAGCCGAAATATCTTTTTAAATATCATATGTGGCACACTGACCAAGGCTAGAAACATAGAGGGATATTTCATAATGATAAAAAAAAGTAATTCAACTAGAAAATTGTACTGATAACTTCAATATATATGAAACAAAGTTTAGCAAAAATAAAAATAGAAATACATGTATTTACAACCACATTGGCAAAATTTAAGTATTTCTGTCAATCGTCGATTGATCAAGCTGACAAAAAGATCAATGGAAACATAGATCTGAACGATTCAATTAATAACAACTGTTAGATTCAATCAATAAATTTTCCTGATTGACACAAAGTCAACACTACAGCAAATGAGAAAGTATACATTGTTTCAAGTTTACCTAGACGATTTATAAATATTAGTATGAGGAAGTCCTAGCTAGAGTAATCAGATAAGAGGAAGAAATAAAGGGGATCCCAGTTGGAAATGTACAATTCAAATTATCCTTTTATGTAGATGATACAATCTTATATTTGAAAACAACTAAAGACTATACCAACAAACTGTTAGAACTGATAAACAAATTCAGTAAAATTGCAGAGTCCAAAATTAACATACAAAAATTAGTAGAATTTTTTTATGCCAACAGCAAACAGCTACTTGCAATAGCTACAAATAAAATTAAATATATAGGAATTAACAACCAAAGATGTAAAAGATCTCTACAATAAAAACTATAAAATATTGATGCAAGAAATTGAAGAACATACCAAAAAATGAAAAGATATTCCATGTTCATGGATTGGAAGAATCAATATTGTTAAAATGTCCATAAGACCAAAAACAATCTACAGAATCAACGCAATTCCTATCAAAATAGCAATGACATACTTCACAGAAATAGAAAAAAAAATTAAATGTATATGCAAGCAAAAAAGACCCAGAATAGCCAAAGCTATCCTAGGCAAAAAGAACGAAACTGTAGCAATCACAATATCTGTCCTCAAATTATACTACAGAGCTTTAGTAATCAAAATAGCATGGTACTGGCATAAAAACAGACATGTAGACCAATGGAACAGAATAGAGAGCCCAGAAATAAATACAAATATCTATAGGGAATTAATTTTCAACAAAGGTGACAAAAACCTACATTGGGGAAAGGACAATCTCTTTAGTAAGTGGTGCTGAGAAAACTTGATATCCACATGAAGAGCAATGAAACTAGACCCCATCTCTTGTCATGTAAAACAATAAAATCAAATGGATTAAAACTTAAATCTAAGACCTCAAGCTATAAAACTACTAAAACAAAACACTGGGAAACTCTCCAGGACATTGGTCTGGACAAAAATTCCCCACAAACACAGGCAACCTAAGCAAAAATAGACAAGTGGGATACGTCAAGTTTAAAAGCTTCTGCACAGCAAAGGAGATAATAAATAATGTAAAGAGTCAGCCTACAGAACAGGAGAAAATATTTGCTAACTATTCATCTGAAAAGATATTAGTAACCAGAATATATAAGGAGCACAAACAACTCAATAGGAAAAAATCCATTTAAAAATAGGCAAATAATCCAATTTAGTAATAGGCAAAAGTTCTGAATAGACATTTCTCAAAGGAAGACATACCAGTGGCATGCAGGTATATGAAAAGGTACTCAACATCATTGATCATCAGAGAAATGCAGATCAAGACTACAATGAGCTATCATGTCATCCCAGTTAAAATGGCTTTCGCTCAAATTACAGGCAATAACAAATGCTGGTGAAATGTGGAGAAAAGGGGAACTTCATCAATGTTGGTGAGAAAGTTAGTACAACCACTATGGAAAACAATTTAGAAAACAATTGTCTTCAAAAAAAACTAAAAATAGAACAACTATATAATACAGCAGTCTCACTGTTAGGTACATACCCAAAAGAAAATCAGTATATGGAAGAGAGATCTATACTCCCATGTGTATTACAGCACTGTTCACAACAGCCAAGGTTTGGAAGCAACTTAAATGTCCATCAACAGACAAATGGATGAAAAAAATGTGGTACATATGTACATTTTTTATGATTCAGTCATAAAAAGAATGATATCCTGTGTTTTGCAAAAACATGGATGGAACTGGAAGTCATTATGTTAAGTGAAATAAAACAGACACAGAAAGACAAACTTCACATGTTCTCACTTATTTGTGGGATGTAAAAATCAAAACAATTGAACTCATGGATATAGAGTAGAAGGATGATTACCAGATGCTGGGAAGGGTATTTGGTGGGAGTGGGAGGGATGCCTATGGTTTATGGGCACAAAAATGTAGTTAGATACAATGATTAAGATCTAGTATTTCAGAACACAACAGGGCAACTATAGTCAACAATAACTTGTACATTTTAAAACTAAAAGAGTATAATTGGATTGTTTGTAACACAAGGAAAGGATAAATGCTTGAGGGAATGGATTCCCCATTTACACTAATGCTATTATTGCATGTTGTATTTCTGTATCAAGATATCTCATGCATGCCATAAATGTATACATTTATTATGTACCCACTAATTGCTTTTTTAAAAAAGTGTGAGCACGACAGGGCATAGAAAGTAAATCTCAGCAAATTACAAAATATGGTAATCGATTAGAAATTATCCATCCACAGTGGAATTGACCTATTCATCAATAACAGGCAAACAACATAAAAAATCATCAATGATTAGAGTAAAGCAGCATACTTCAAAATAATCTAAGTGGCAAAGAAACCACAATGAGAGAGATAATATTTTGAATTGAATAATAAAGAAAATACAGTGTTTTAAAATTTGTTAATTAATTATTAGAGGAAAATTTTTGCCCTGAATGCCTATAACAGAAAGGCTGAAAATCATTACTATAAATATGGAACTTACGATGCTACAAAAGTTAAACAGAAAAAAGTATTAGGAAAATAAAGATATATAGAATATGTTCATAACCACCTTACTATATGCTTCTCATAACCATTAGCAGAAATAAAGACCAAATGGCCATTAAGACTACATTAATATGTTGTGGTGTATTCTTTTTTTTTTCTTTTCTTTCTTTTTTTTTTTTTTTTTTCCTGAGGCAGAGTTTCACTCTTGTCACCCAGGCTGGAACACAAAGGCACAATCTCAGCTCACTGCAGCCTCCACCTCCCAGGTTCAAGCAATTCTCCTGCCTCAGCCTCCCAGTTAGCTGGGATTACAGCAGCCTGCCACCACACCCAGCTAATTTTTGTGTTTTAAGTAGAGACGAGGTTTCACCATGTTGGCCAGGCTGGTCTTGTACTCGTCACCTCAGGTAATCCGCCCACCTCAGCCTCCCAAAGTGCTCAGATTACAGGTGTGAGCCACTGCGCCTGGCCTGTTGTGGTGTATTCTTGCAATGAATTGTAGAAAGAAATGAGAATTAATATACTGGTGCTATACATAACAATTAGATGAATCATGCAAATGATAAAGGTGAGTGAAACACAAAAGCACACTCAAATTGCTCTAATTCAGCTTACATCGTGTTAAATGTAGCCAAAACTAATGTGTGGTAACAAATCAGTTTATTAACTAGCTCTGAAGCCTTAATAACTGAGGAGCTGAGCTTCTGTTATGTTTGGAAATATAATTCTTGATCTTTCTGTTTATATAAAATACTCATGAAGTCCAATTATAGTTTACTTGTGCATTATTTTGCATATATTTTATACTTTAATCAAATAAACATGTACATACTATAATTCAATAAAAATGCTTCCTTAAAGCGAACACTAATAATTTTCACTATTCTCATGGATCTGTATTTCAAATACTGTATTTTAAGGCAGATAATGTCAAACGGACCCTCTAAATCTGGGGAAAAAATCTCTGTAACTCTTTGTTGGTTACACGATAGGACATGAAAAGAAACTTATTTGTGTTATATAGTCTACTCATGTAGTTGTATAATAAATAAGGACTATATAATTTACTGAATTACTTTGAAATCAAGTTAATGATTATCCCAATGTGGTCTATTTACAATGAGGTCCAATATTTCCAATTAGGTTGAGTAGCTCTCATGATGTGAAAAAAAGCACTGAAACTTTCAGACATTCAGTTTGCTCCTCTGTCCTTTAACAATTAGTATTGTTTTGAGGGTGAGAAAGCGCTTAACAATTCTCTGACCTTCTACACCCAAGAATATATACATAAAATATTTTTCTATATAGGAGCAAGCACCATTTCAAGGGACACAAAACAGGCTATTTTAGCATCGCCTCTGCCTTCACAGCCCTTGCCGATCAAGTAAGTGGAGCCTGCTGTTTACATTGGTTTATTCACTACAGGGAGGGGTGGTTTCCAGTTGATGTGTGTGATTGCTTTTCTGTATACAATTTAAACCCTGGAATTTTGTAGCTTTTAAACGGCAACCTAAGGTAGATTATGTCTTCCCCAGTAAGCCTGCCAATTTCAGTCTTTTTGAGAGGATAAGAGATAAGACACAGGGGTGAGAACCAGGGGGAAATCATCAAAGAAGTGTAAAGAGAGCCAGGGCAGAGAAAAGAGGAGTGAAAAATACAGATCACAGGGAAAATACTCTTGTTATGCATCAGCTCTTTCTTAAGTGGGTAAGTATGTTTTCAACTTCAAATCCTGTGTTGAATCAAATAGTCTTCTCAGAGCTGTGTTTCCTGCTGATGATATTCTTGTTCCAGACTCCTGTTCCTGCTGAGTGAGTTTTGCATTTTTATAAGGGCTGATTATAAAATGAGTGGCCTTAAATCTGTTGCTACCAAGGGATGCCTGCTAACGGGTTTAGTCTGAATTATTGTAATAGTAGGATAAATAGGTCCACTCAACCATGTGTTTGTACCTTTCTTTGTTTCATTTTATATCTTATTGACAAAATGGTGCCAGATTGTCAGGATTCACAGCAAATTATTTGGTATTCAGGATTCTCTAGTCCTACATGTTAATACCCAGAATTTCAGGAGCATGTTATTTTTCTGAACAAGTGAAAATATGTCTAAAAACATAAGATATTTCAGAAAATGTGGAATTTTTTTTTCCTTTAAAGCACTCAGCTAAAATGATTTAATGTTTTTTGTGGTTGATGTGCTCTCTTAAATCTGCCTTTTATTTCTATGGAAGCTGTCACATAGCAAAGTGATAAATACAGTTACTGAGATGTTAACTGTACAGTAATTTACAACTCGAACAAAATAATTAGTTAAAATAGTAAAGGATGAACTATGGACCAGGTAGGCTTTAAGATGGGTAATGAGTACAATTCGGACTGATTTTCGAATTGGTGGCCACATACACCAATCTCTACAACAATGGTTAGTGATAATAAGATTAGCCCCCCCCCATTTCTTTTCCTGCATGATAGTGTTTGTCACAGTGCTTATTTCAATTGGAATGTGGAGAAACATCAAAGTCCTGCTACGTTACTGCCAAGGCAAGTGTGAAAAATGGGCAGAAGATTCTTGTCCCCTTCCTCTCTTCTTGTATCAGCAGGTAAAATTTCACATAGCACATTGCAGAATTAATGATCTTACTAACATTTTAAAATTAAAATCTTAATATGAAAAAAATCACTTTCTTAAAATGTATTAGTATTTCTTACTCTATGATATAGCGTATATCCCTTACCATATTAGGACACATTCATTTGTCTCTCTGTATTTTATTCTCATCTCATCACCTGCTGCAAAGCCAGAATATTCCACAGGTTCCAACTTCTCCATGTTCTTGAAAATGGCATAATTGCCACTTTTCTCCTATGTTGAGTACCCCTAAACACTTCTAAAAACTTGGCTTAACTGTATTCTCCCATTTAACAAAGCCAAAATATTTCCACGTACTATTTCTATTCACTCTAACCATTGAATTGATTTCATTAGTTTCCATTCTATCGTTCATTTTTTCAATGTCCTGTAACGTAATTTTTGTCATAAATCAGTTGTTCATCTATGTGAGAAACTACCTCTCAAATATCTTTATTGTTCCATTGCTGTATTTCCTTGGGCTTTTATTAACACTCTATCTTTAACTTTTATTTGAGAAAAAAAAAACCCTTTTATTTGAAAATTTCGGATAAAATTTCCAATTGTTGTTCTTCATGACTTTCATGGCTCCTCTTGGCTGGCATATACTTTGATTCTATATGTTTTAGAAACAATGTGTATGTTTTTCGATATATTCAGATTTTCTTTGAGATTAAATTGACACTCTAAGTCAATTTGAGGAAGACTGATGTCTTTATAGTATTGTGTCTTTCAAATAATTAATGTAGAAAATCTATGTATCTTTCTTAATAAAGGAATTAGACTGTGTATTTTGTATAAGTATACTACAGAGGTTTTGCACATTTATTAGGTGTATTTTATTAAATGATTTTTTTCTAGCAATATTTCTTGCTTTAAAGCCTTCTCATATATTATGATAGCCACATCAACTTTAGTCAGTGTGGGTGTGCCATACTTTTCAATTATTTATCAATAAAATTTTTGACATTCTTGCATGTAAAATATGTTTCTTATAAGTGAAAATTTTTAATGTAAGTTGAAAGCCTTTGTCCTTGAATACTTAATACTTATGCATGATTTGTATTTCTGACATATTTATAATCAAATCTATTATTTCAGTATATTATTTTTATTTCTTTATGTCCTATGTACTTTTGTTTCTTACCTTTCCTGATTTCATTATTTTTTATTCCATCTATCCCTCATAGTTTTTTGTTTAGTGATTATTTAATTGATACTACCTACTTGCTTTATATATTAAAATACAATTAGTACTTTTGCCACTTTTCTATTTTTTTTTACAACCCCTCAACTTAGGTACTTCTCCTAACACATATCTTCTGTGTGTTATAACCCAAAACATATTATTATTTCAATTATTACACGTTTTTGTTGTCACTGATACAATTTTTATTTAGATACACCCACACATTTATATTTCCTCTTGCTCTACATCCCTTTATCTCACATCTAAAATTCTATCTGGATTATTTTCCTTCTGATTAAAAAATAAAAAATGCTTTGAAATTTCCTTCAGCATAGATCTATTGAAGAAAAAGTTATTGCTCTTATCTGTGTGAAAATGTCTTTTATTTATTTCATCTCCTTGTCTTTTTAAGCATATTTTCTCAATATATTGCATTCTGTTAGTGGTTATTTTCATTCAGCATTGAAAATTTTTCATTATATCGTCTTCCAGCTTCCATTGTTTCTGCTGAGAGATCGGATCAGACGTTATTCTTATTACAGGCCCTATGTAGACCATTGATCCTGTGAAGGCAATATATGTTTTCTATTTGGCTAATCTTAACACTTTATATTCTCTTTGTTTTTGTGTGCTTATAATTTGATATGCCAAGGTGTGATTTTTTTCTTTAATTTGCTTCAGATTTATGGTTACTCTTGATTCTCGATTATCTTCAGTGTATTTTAAAATATTTTCAGCTACTATTTTTGTTTCAAAAAGTTGAGAGACTGCCCCATTGTCTCTCAGGTTTCATTATGGCAATGCAGTTACAGATATTTTAAATTTAACTGTAGTATATACCAGTTTTGAACATGCAGGCTTCATTGTGGATATTCCTTCCAGCCTATCTTCCAGGTCACTAATCATCTCCTTCATTATTTAATCTCTTATTCCAGTTTTTATTTTTTCTTTATTTGCTTATTATATTTTTCAGTTCCAAAATTTATGTGATTCTTCACTCTAATTGTCATCTTTCCAGAATACTCCCCTAACACTTAATTTTTTGACCCTATCAATTGGAAATATAATAATTTTTATATGTGTATATATATTATTATTATTATTATTATTATTATTATTATTATTATTATTTTTGAAATGGAGTCTCGCTCTGTCGTCCAGGCTTGAGTGCAGTGGCGCGATCTCGGCTCACTGCAACCTCCACCTCCCGAATTCAAGCGATTCTCCTGTCTCACCCTCCACAGTAGCTGGGAATAGAGGTGAGTGCCACCGCACCCGGCTAATTTTTTGTATTTTTAGTAGAGACGGGGTTTCACCATGTTAGCCTGGATGGTCTCCATCTCCTGATCTCGTGATCCTGCCGCCTCGACCTCCCAAAATGCTGGGATTACAGGCGTGAGCCACTGCACCCGGCAAATATTTATATTTAATATCTGTATTATCTGCTTTTTTATGTATATCTTCTATTGTTTGGTATTTGTTCTTGTTTCTTTTTCGATTATACCTTGTCATTACACAGTTCTACTTATTTTTAAAGCAGTACCAGATATACAATCTGACACATTATAAAGATATTTTAAGACTCTGAATAATGCCATCTCCCTTCAAAAAGGATTTTTTTTTGGGCAGGAAGCTGGGCTCCAGTCGGTTCACTTCAGGGGTGTTCAGTCTTTTGGCTTTCCTGGGCCACATTGGAAGAATTGTCTTGGGCCACATATAAAATACACTAACACTAATGACAGTTTATGAGCTTAAAAAAAAAAGTTGCAAAAAAAATCTCATAAGTGCTTTAAGAAAGTTTACAAATTTGTGTTGGGCCACATTCAAAGGCATCCTGATCCATATGTGGCCCGCAGGCTGCAGATTGGACGAGCTTGCTTTAAACCAATAAATGATTAAATGTTTTAAGCTAGGTTATTTACAGTTCACCTTATTAGTAGGCTTTACCCCTTTAAGGTTCTAACTAAAATCATGGATTCTTACCAATTCCTTACTTTTCTTAAATCCTGTGAACTTCAGGTTTTTTTATTTTTTAATTTTCTTAGTTCTTTGAAATTGATAAAAACCAGCTGAATTTCTGTAAAACAATTTTTTAAATACACAGTACTATAGAGTGAAAAATGCAATGATTTCTCGGTTCCTTACTATTGTTATACCTTCACTTCTAAATCTGAGCCCTGCCATTTCTCTCTGCCTTGGTATCCTTTCCAATAATGTTTAAAAAGTGCTTATATACAAAGAGACACATTTTATTCATTTAAGCCTATTGTCCTCAGTTTAGTGGGGTTTTCAAAAAGAACATAGTCCAACATTACCAAAAGTGAAATCTTATCAAATGTGATCAATATGTTACTTTATGATTTTGCTGTTGACTAACTTTCATTGAATTCTAGTTTTTTAAATTAATTTCTTTACTTATTTTATTGTTAGCTGCTCTTCAGAGATGACTTTTAAATTTTTATTAAACTTTTAAAAAGAGTATTATATGTGGTGGCATGGTTTTAGAAACTTTATTAGTATGTTTAATAATTTTTAATAATAAATCATTATTGATTACTGAAGTGATGTATTTTTTCCTGTCATGCTTTCCAAGTGTACAATCAATCTCAAAGGAATATTTACTTTCATTTATGGCCTGTGGATTCTGATCTACTGTGAATGGATCTGATCTAACTCTTAATAGTTAAAAGAGACTATGCAATGGGATTTTGATATCCCTCAGAAGATATTAACCCATCAAAACAGAGACTTTGCTTCCTTGCTCTTTCTCTGAGATGGTGGTAGAGTTGTAAGTCTGTTAAACTGATGATTAAGATCTCTGATTTTCTCAGTTTTCTCAAGCGTTTACGTTTCCATTGCCAATAGGAAACTAATAGATAATTTAATAGAGCTGTGTTGGGAGATGTCCCAAAAGTTCACATAACCTGAACTGAGTAAGGGTTAATAGTTTGGGCTTTGATAGGCTGTTTCCTGAAGCATGGCAACTGTGCTAAACTCCACAACCTGTGAAATTAAAATTTATCTGGGAAAACTCTTCTATCATGAGATTAATTTTTAATTCTCTAAAAATGAAGTTATTACTTAAGTAACAAGAATATTTTAAGAACAATTTTAAAAGTTAGTTTTTATACTAAGTTGCAGTACCTTGACACAAGAAGCTATTATGTAAACCTTTTTTTCTTTTTGAATGTGGCATTTAAGTGTTCTGTTTTCTGCATATTTTGAACATTTTAGGCTTGTCACTTCTAAATATTAGACATTTCTGAATGGACACTCTCTTCTTTAGTGTACATTTTCTGTATTTGAAACTTCTGGTTCTTTTTCCATTCATCTTCTTTTCTGAGTAATATAATCCTAAATTGGAATATGTGCTTATCCAGTATATCACCCAAGGTTTCTTCCAAACATAATTCTAGAGGATTAAAAAAAAAACGATAACCAAACAATCAAGTGAGCAATGTTTATGCTTCTGTACTGCCATTCTTTTGTCTCTGTAGTTTTTTTAATTGCAACAAGATCTCTAGATTACTTAGCTGCAAGGATTGGCTAGTAACGGTGCTATCCAAGTTTCTTTTTCAGAATCCCAATGAAAAATAGTATATTATCTCTCTATGCACATCCGAGTATCCTCTACTTTTTGCAGTTTTTAAATACTGCAAACACAAGTATCCCCTTCTGCCACCAGCTTTCCTGCTCCATGGAGGAATGATTCTTTCATCTGGATTAATATGCTAGTCACTCAGCTCCAGACGAGAAACATGATAAATTGGAAGTGTCCCTGGAAGAACAAATTCAATACTATTCACGAGTTCAAGAGCCTTCATGTTAGTGCTCTATCTAGTTTAAGGCGAGCTTGATCTTATTCCAAAAATGTCCCCATATCCCCAGTAAGACCAGCTCCTCCTTGCTTCACTCTGTCCAACAGGCCTATAAATTCATTTGTGATATGTGGTCTTAAACAAGACCAATTATGATTGTCCTGCATGAACTTGACTCACATATGTCATTCCCTTTTAAAAGGCTTCCTTTTCTGCAAAATAAAATGAAGTGCTAGATATAATGGATTCAAACAAATTTAAAGCATTATTCCGAATTCTTAAAGTAAATGTTGCTAATGAGCTAGCTACATAGCACCAGAAAAAAATAGGAGCAAGGGATAATGGTTTCCAGGAAATAATGCAATTTAAAATAATACATAGAGTACAAAATTTAGAACTCTGTGTATTTATAGTTTTCAAATTTAGAACTTACAGAACTCAATGTCTAGAAATAAAACTGATTTTCTATTAATAATTATTTTATTTCTTGATGTTGAGTACAAGATAATAATCACATGTAGTGAAAGTAACTGCTTTTCTTTTTATTTTAATTTATCTATTTTCTTTTACTGGTAACTAGAAAGTGTCAGATGCATTCACACAGAAGATAAAATCTACATGGAAATAAATGAACAGTCATTTTAAAACAGTATGCTCTAGGGCTGATTTATGGCAATTTAAGATGTTTATCACTCTTTCTTACTTCTTATTCTCTTTTCATTTTTATATTGTGATAATACAGACCACACAGCTTCTAGGTAGGCATGTCAAAATGCTGGAAACCCAGACAATATTAGTAATTTATCCTTGGTAATCAGCTTCACACATTCTGCTGAATTCAGTTCACTACAGACTGGCTGGTACACAGTGTACCTTGTTATTGCATGTACAAGTTGAAAAATTACTTAGCAGAAATAGGCTTTCGCTTGCTGAAAATGTTGGTTTAATTTACACTATAAGGCATAGTCTATTTGGTTGAAGGAGCATTATTTAATTTTCCTGTAAGTAGAATTTATGAAAACCTAAATTTACTGGCGTACTATATGTAAATTATCCAAGTGATGTATAGATTGTTGTCAGGTAGCTGACTGGCTAGCTGCCCTGAACCCAACATGGCTACGCTAACACTACCTTTCCTGCTGGACTTCAGGCAAAACCACTCAATATTAATAGCTCAACAGTTCTACAAATCTGTATTTGATTTTGTGCTTTATGAGTCCAGCTGGTTGTTAAAAGTTGAAATAAATAACTTTGCCTAAATTAACGGCATTCTTGACAATCTGTTTTACAGTATTTACCCTTGAATCCCACTATGCCTTATAAATTGGAGAGGGTTGATTTACTCTGACAGGAGAAGGGAGAGAAGGAAGTGGTAAGAAGATAACTCGCTAGCTCCAAGTAAAGGAGCATGACTAATCAAAGCCCAAAGTTGATGTTATTGGCCATGTTTTCAGAAACTCTTGATTTACCTAACTACTTATTTCAGGATTTCTTATATATTTTATGTTTCATAATATGTACTCAAGATAAAACAAATGTCATGAAATACAGATATATCTGTGTGGAAGGAGATAAAATGAAGAAAGGAACTTAAACAAAAAGGAGCCAGAACTTAATGGTTTTGAGAATTCTATCCTCCTCAGAGAACAAATTATTCTAAAATTAAGTAATGGCTTTAGAACAAAGATAAATCCAGAATACTGCCAGGAGAATGTGGTTTAAAAAGAAATCTATATCCAGGTGTGGCGGCTTATATCTGTAATCTCAGCACTTTGGGAGGCCGAAGCAGGAGGGTCACTTGAGGCCAGGAGTACCAGACCAGCCTGGGCAACAAAACAAGACACTGTCTCTACAAATTCTTTTTTCTTTTAAATTAGCCAGACACTGTGATGCACACCTGTAGCCCTAGCTACTGGGGAGGCTAAGATGGGAGGATCTCTTCAGCCCAGAAGTTGAGACTGCTTGTGAGCTATGATTGCACCACAGCTCTCTAGCCTGAAAGAGACCCTGTCTCAAAAAAAAAGAAAGACAGGAAAGAAAGAAGGAAAGAAAGAAACAAACAAAGAAAGAAAGAAAGACAAGCAAGCTAAGTGTGTAAGTGCAACTCTACTTTTTTTCAAATATCTCAAAATGATTACAGGTGGAGTCTTGTGCCTCAGGATCTTCTCAAAGCAAGAAACCTGAGAAAGGTTTACCTTGAAGAGATTTGGAGGATGGGGAAGCAGGATTTTGTATAATGGGTGGAATCCCAAGCTCGTGGTCAAGAAACAGTGCTTAAAAGTGCTGTATATTCAGGAACATTCCCAGTTCGGGCTGAAGAATAACAGTCAGTGTGGAATAAGGAGAGGCCTTTGGACCCCGTAATGCTACATGCAGGAAGCCAGCCTGTCTCACCATTATATTTTTGATGTCTAGAGGCAGGTAATGTACTCCTTAGTTTTACAAGTACAGACTAAAAGGATCTGTACTTACTGTGTTGTAAATCAGGAACTAGAATAGAGGCAAATTATTCACACTTGGATCTGATGGATGGAAAGATTTTGAGCTTTGAGATGATGGTATAATGAGAAGAGGTTTTGGGGGACCTGAAGTAGAGGAGTGTATAGTTTCTTTGTGGAAGGAATGTGTCATTAGGAGTTAGAGGGATGACTATGGTAGGTAGCTTCTAACACAGCCCTGTGATCATTGCCTCCTAGTATTCATGCCCTTGAGAGCCCTGGATTCTATACCTATGTCTAATAAATAAAATAAGGCAGAAATGATGAGTGTCACTCTTAAGATTAGATTATCAAAAGACTGTGGATTCTGTCTTTGGCACGCTTAAATTTTCTCGAGTTGCATACCCTGAGAGAAATCAGTTTCAATGCCACATGAAGAAGCTGATGTGAAGGACAGAGACCTGAATAATTAATTAAATAATTAATATTGCTGAATGTTCATGTAAGCCAAAATGATCTATAGATTAACTGTGGTCCCTAACAAAATCCAGTGTAATTTTACACAGAAATAGAAAAAACAATCCTACAGTTTGTATGGAACCAGAAAAGACCCCAAGTAGCAAAAGCAATCTTGAGCAAAAAGAAGAAAGCTGGAGGTATCACATTCCCTGATGTCAAAATATATTATAAAGCGAATGTAATAGAAACAGCATGTTACTAGCATTAACAAGAGACACATCAACCAATGAAATGGAATAGAAAGCCCAGAAATAAACCTAGTTATCTTCTATCAATTGATTTTCAACAAAGGTGTCAGAAATTCTCACTGGCAAAATGACAGTCTCTTCAATAAGTGATGTTGGGAAAACTGGATATGCACATGAAAAATAATTGGACCTTTATCTTTTTTTTTTTTTTTTTTGAGACAAAGTCTCACTTTGTTACCCACGCTGCAGTGCAATGGTGTGATCTTGGCTCATTGCAACCTCCACCTCCCAGATTCAAGAGATTCTCCTACCTCAGCCTCCTGAGTAGCTGGGATTACAGGCACCCGCAACCATGCTCACCTAGTTTGTGTGTGTGTGTGTGTGTGTGTGTGTGTGTGTGTGTGTGTGTGTGTTTAGTAGAGACAGGGTTTCATCATGTTGGCCAGGCTGGTCTTGAACTCCTAACCTCATTGGATCTGTCCACCTTGGCCTCCCAAAGTGCTGGGATTACAGGCGTGAGCCCCCTTGCCCAGCCGGGACTTTTATCTTATGCCATAGACAAAAATCAAATAAAAATGGATAAAATACTTGTGATAGTTTGAATGTTTATCCTCCTTAAACCTCATATTGAAATTTGACCTATTTATTACCACTGAACTGTCCACTTAAAAATGGCAAAGATGGTACATTTTATTTTTTTAATAGCATGTTGCCTTCACTAACACAAATTATTTTTAAAAAGAAATTTGATCCCCAGTTTTGGAGGTGGGACCTAATGGAAAGTATTTGGATCATGGATATGGATCCCTCATGAATGGCTTGGTGCAGTCCTCTTGATAATGAATGAGTTCTTGATCTTTTAGCTCCTGTGAGAACTGGTTGTTAAAAAAAGCCTGGCAGCTCTGCCGTTGCTCCCTTGCCAGCTCTTTTACCATAAGAACTCTGCACACTTTGGCTCCCCTTTGCCTTCTGCCAAGTGGAAGCAGCCTGAAATTCTCACCAGGAGCAGATGCTGGTGCCATTCTTCTTGTACAGCCTGCAGAAATATGAGCCAAATAAACATATTTTGTTTATAAATTACCCACTTTCAGATATTCCTTTATAGCAACACAAATTGTCTAAGAAAACACTTAAATGTAATACTTGAAACTATAAAACTAGTAGTAGGAAACATAGAGGAAAAGTTCACAACATTGGTCTGGGCAATGATTTCTTGACTAGAGCTCCAAAAGTACAGGCAACAAAAGCAAAAATCAACAAATAAGAGTGCATCAAACCAAAAACCTTCTGCACAGAAAAGGAAACAAAAGACTGAAGAGACAACCTACAGATAGGGAGAAAATATTGACAAACCATGATTCTGTTAATTAGCTAATATCCAAAATGTATAAGAAATTTCAACTCAATAGAAAGAAAACAAATAACCCTATTAAAAATGGGCAAAGGATCTGAACAGACATTTCTCAGAAGAGGAGATGTGAATAGCCAATGGATATTTGAAAAATCCTCAACGCTTCTAATCATAAAGCAAATGTAAGTTAAAAACAAAATGAAATATTGCCTCATACCTGTTAGAATGGCTATGATAAAAAAGGAATAGTGACACATTGGTGAGGATATGGAGAAAGAGAACTTTTGTATACAGTTGGTGGGAATGAAAATTAGTTTATTTTGGAAAATAGCATAGAAGTTCTTCAAAAAACTAGAAATAGAATTACTATATGATTCAGCAATCCCACTTCTAGTTATATATTCAAATGAACTGAAGTCAGTATGTTGAAGAGAAATCTGCACTCTCTAGCCAAGTGTGGCGGTGCGTGACTGGAGTCCCAGATGCTTGAGAAGCTGTGGTAGGAAGATCACTTGAACCCAGGAGTTTGAGGTTGCTGTGAGCTGTGATCATGCCACTGCTCTCCAGCCTGGGCAAAAAAGTGAGTGAGACTCTTTCTCCAAAAAAAAAAAAAAAAAAAAAAGTATATATATACACACACACACACACACACACATTTATATTTATATACACACACACATATATATATACACACATATACATATATATGTACTCTCATGTTTATTTTAGCATTATTCACAACACGAAGACATGGAACCCACCAGAGTGTCCTTCATTTCTTTCATTTATTCGTGTCCAGCAATGAATAAATGAATAAAAAAAGATATATATATATATACATACACACGATAAAATTCTATATAGTCTTAAAATGTAAGAGAATCTGTCATTCACGGCAATATAGATAAAACTGGAAGACATTAAATTAAATGAAATATGCCAGGCACAGAAAGACAAATACCATATGATATTACTTATATGTGGAATCTAAAAAAAAGTCAACCTCATAAAACCAAAGAGTAGAAAGATGGTTACCAGAGGTTGGGGTCGGGCAGGGGAAGAAATGGGGAAAGGGGATATGTTGTTCAAAGGGTGCAAAGTTTCAGTTATACTGGAGGAATAAGTTCTACTGATCTATTGCACTGCATCGTGACCACCATTAATAATAATGGTTTGTATATTTCAAAATTGCAAAAAGAATATATTTTTAACTTTCTCACCACATAAAAATAATTTGATGGAGTGGCAGGTATGTTAGTTAGCTTAAGTGAATCTTTCTACAGTGTATACATAGATCCAAACATCACATTGTACCCCATAAATATGCATAATATTTGTCGATTAAAAAATAAAAACAGGTAAATAAGTAAATTAAAAGAAAAATGTTATATTTATTTACTACTTAAAATATATTATAAAATTAATTTTGCATGTTTATTTGTGCTTCTTTTAAATACGGCCACTATAGTATGCTAAATTATAACTGTTTCTTGTTTAATATTTCTATTGAACTACCTTGATCTAAAGCATAAATTTCCATAAAGTTTAAAAGGGAAAGAATGGAAGTGATGACTTAGTAACAGAACAGAAGCTTGCACTTTGTTCAGAAAGCAAGAAAGAAATAGAGGACTAGGGCTGTGGCAAACAGAGGCTAATACAGTGCTTCCTGATACTAATTCATCTTGGCTGTATAAATAACTTACAGATTCCTAGATCTCACGCTAGACCTATGAAATCGGCTTATATAAACTCTTCCCTGTTATTCAACTGATTATATTATATTAATCTGCAAGCTTTAATAATTAGCAGAGTGTTCCAAATCCAATGTTCTATGAACCAAATCTTTTTGAGGTGCTTCAGTGCATATTAGTCTGCTAAACCTGTTATAACAAAATACCACAGATCAGGTGGCTTATACAACAGACATTTATTTTATCACAGTTCTGGATGCTGAGTATCCAAGATCACAACTGTCTTCAGGTTAGGTTTCTCTTAGGATCTCTTTTCTTGGCTTGCATATGTCCACCTGCTTGCTGTGTTCTTACAGTGCCTTTCCTCTGTGTGAGAGCAGCCCTGGTGTTTCTTGATCGTCTTAGAGTGGTATCAGTGATATTAATTTAGAATTTCACCCTTATGACACCACTTAAACCTATTAGGTTGTTGCAAAATAACTGGTTTTGGCCATTAAAGGTAATGACAAAACCACAGTTATGTTTGCACCAACTTAATAATTATCTGTTTAATAGTTCTTTCTCCAAATACAGTTGTATTTGGGCTTAGGTCTTCAGCATATGAGTTTTGAGGGGACAGAATTTGATCCATAACCACATGTATTTAAAAAGATGTCTTACAAATAACAAACCAAACCAAAAAAGAAAACAAACAAAATCTGACTCTCTCTTCTAATTATTCCATCTATATAGTGCTTATCATTTACTAAATTTTGCACTAGCTCCGTTGTCAATAAGGAAAGACACTTACATTCACTTTTCTACTTACCAGTCGTAACTATACTTACTGAATTTTCAATTAATAATGCCTAGTCTCAGGCTGTAAAATATAGAGTCAAATGAACTAGTCCTACAACCAGCTAATACCTGAGGTTTCTAATCTTTAAATTAACATATTTTTTTCCTTTTTCTTTAATCAAATGAAATAATACTAATAAAAGTGCCTTGGAAATATTGCTTCACCTGGAAAGAATTATTGCTAAAATAAATCAATAAAAAATTTCAGAAAATGGTTTTGTCATACGTATATTGCTGTACTTACTCTTAGAATTGTGTATTAGACTCTGCTATGCATTGCTATGAAGAAATACCTAAAGCTGGGTAATTTATTTAAAAAAAATGGTTTAATTGCATCACAGTTCTGAAGGCTACACAGGTAGCGTAGCTCCAGCATGTACTCAGCGTCTGGTGAGGGCTTCAGCTGCTTACAATCATGGCAAAAGGTGAAGGAGGAGCTGGCATCTCACACATCGAGAATGGAATCAAGGGAGGGGAAGATGTCACACTCTTTTAAACAACCGGATCTTGAAAGAACTCACTATCACGAGGACAGCACCAAGCCATGGGAAATCTGCCCTCATGACCCAAACACCTCCCTCCAGGCCCCACCTCTAACATTAGAAATTACAATGCAACATGAGATTTGTCAGGGGCACATATTCAAACTATATCACATTGTATTGCTATGTGTGTGCATGCGTGCATGCATGTGCCCATGATTGCTTGTGAAATGAAGAAGCCTCTTAGGTTGAGTTCTCCACAAGCATGTCCCAAATAAGAATTTGCCTTTAAAGGACTTCTTAAGAAACTGCTGGAGACAAAACTGATAAGGAGGTGAAGGAAATAGGACAGAAAATGAGAAATAGCTGAGCAAATTTGTGGTTTGGCAAAGTCCCAACCTCAGGTACTTCCTGCTCATTGCACTTGCAGGCACAGCAGGTTAGTAGTTAATGGGTAATCCAGAGAGAAGAGTAGAGACAATTAGTAGTAAAATACTTAGAAACCAGAGGATGAGTACACAAAAAGAAAAAGAGGGATTAATGTGGATGTGGGTGGAGGACTGAGGTTGGCTTAACTTTGTAGATGACAGTGGAGAATATCTTTCTTGACTTGAAATGGCACTAACTAATCATGGCCTTCCCACTTAGCAATGCAGCATTGTTCTTTACTCAAATCTAGATGAAAAGGTTTAAATACAAATATTCTCAAAGAAAGATGAGAAGTTGACTAGAATATTTGATCAAATTTTCCTTCTACCAGATTCTTTTAGATTCTTTCTTCACATACGCAAAAGATGGAGACACAAAAAGATAGGAACATTAAAGGAGTAAGGCTTTCACAAGCAGCAGTGTCTTCACAATTTGCCTGGAGTTTTTTGGTCTCATTTATCATTAATTATGGATATGGAAGTATTTTATTTATGTTTTTGGTTGTCTTTGCTGTTTCACTCAACAGTTGGCTTTTAGTGTGCATTTTGCACTAAAATTCTTTGCTAAGAAGAAATTCAGAGGAAGTTTAAAATGCACACTCAAATTAAGTCATATTATTCATGATAGAGTCAATAATTAAAGGAATTACAAGGTAGATTATAGTCTTAGGTTTTCTTTAAAATCTAAATACTAAATTCAATAAAATGTCTTCATTTTGATGTGATCTGTTTTCCACAAAGTATCCATAGTCTGCTAAGCATAGAACGTTAGTGTTGAGGCTTTTTGGTTTCCGTAATTCTGCAAGTGGGAGGGACTGGTGCCCAGCAGTTTCTTCACTCCTGTAGCTTGGCGAGTGGAAAAGAGTGTTACAGCTCTTTTACTCCCACCGCCTGCAGCTCAGTGAGGAGAGCATGACAGCTCTTTTACTCCTGCAGTTTGGCAAGTTCCAGGTTCTTGTCCCGCAACCAAGAGGAATAAGGTACGTGGACACCAGAGAGTAAGGCAGAGTAGAATTTTATTGAGTGACAGAAAGAAAGCTCTCAGCAGCAAGAGGGGGCCCAAAAGTGGGTTGTCGTCTGTGAGGCTGAGTCCAGGATTTTGATGGGCTTGGGATGGGGGAATGTGTGCTGATTGGTCCATGGGTGGGCTTGGATAAGGCACCATTTAACCAGTTAAAAGGCATCATTCAGAAGGAACCAACTGGGAGAGAGTGATTAAGACAAGTATGAAAGTTCTCACTCTGGTCATGGACTTTATCTGAAACTAGCAGCTTGGCTTTCAGGCTTTCGTCTTTGGCCTGAAGGTCAAGTTTCAGGACGTGTCCCTGTCTGCCTAGGAATCTGTCTGCCTTCTGTCACTATCATTAGTCAACTAATAAATGAACAAAATGATTGAGTTTTTGTAAAGTCAAGAATAACCCACAATGGACTAAATAGGTTTCTGCCAAATTCATTGGTTGAAATCCTAACTCCTGCTGTGATGGTATTAGGAGGTAGGGCATTTGAGAGGTAATCAGATCATGAGTGTGGAGCTCTCATGAATGGGATTAGTGTTCTTATACAACAGGGCCCAGAGTTCTCTCTAGCTCTTTTTTTTGTTTGTTTTTGTTTTTTGTTTTTTTTTGGCCTTGTGAGGACACAACAGGAATGCACCAGTTGGCATCTTGGAAGAAGGTCCTTACTAGATCATGAGCATGCTGGTGCCCTGATCTCCAACTTCCAGCCTCCAGAATGTAAGAAATAAATTTGTGTTGTTCATAAGCCACCCAGTGTGTAGTTACTTTGTTATAGCTGCAGGAGCTTACTAAGACAATATGATAAGCTTATTTTTGAACATTATCTTAGTTACACATTCAAATAATAAAGTCAATATTTTTCTTTTAACCTCCAGACACTTTTTCAGTGGGGGAACTTTTAAAATATAAAACAATGGGCTCAATTGTTAACCTGAAAAGAACTAAACTTTTTTTTATTTTGTGTCTAGAATTTTTGTAATTTTCATGTTCAGATTTAGTTGAAATGGTATTGTGATTAACTAAAATAATTTAATTTATAAAATTAGAAAAATACATTAAAGAATATTCTAGTTGTGTATGTTGGTTGATATAAATGGAAACCCACTGAAATCTTTCTCAAAAAAAGAAAGATTTAATGTATATGAAAACTAATCTCCTGAACTTCAAAGTACAGGTCTCAGAGATTAGAAGTGGAAAGCAGGAACTGAGTGACTCCAACTTTCAGTATCTAAGTGGTTTCTCTTATTTTTTTTTCTATCTTCATTAGCCTTGTATATTGCCCAATATTGTCGTTTATCCTGACTTTACATAATCATTGTTTCCCTTGAATAGTCATTTTCTATCAGCAGTCATTGCTGTGTCTCAGTACAAATACTAAAGAATGAGGAATTTTACATCTTGACTCTGAATCAAATGTCCCTCATTGGTTCTATCAGGTAAGCTGGAGGCATAGATTTGGCCACATAGCCCTAATACTCCTTAATTTATTTTTTATTTCCCCTTGATACAAAAAAATGTGAAAGATTACCATGGATCAACAGTCACACAAAGCTATAGATTCATTTCTGACCCAGAGAGACCTGAAAGACATATCTAACCACAGGAAGGTTACAGAGCCAATTCTTTCTTAAGTAAAAGCCTAATTGCAGTTGTCCTTAATGTACTTTTTTATATTTCACTTTTTAAATAATTTGGAAAATATATTTTTAATTCCTATGTCAAGTACGCAGCAGTTATTATTATTGGTACATTGTTCTCTTAAAGTGCATTGAAAGCCAGTGAACTAATATCTGTCCTAGCTTTCTATAATACCTGCTCCATTTCAGTCTGATGGAATGTAAAGCTACACCCTGAATTTTTATAGCATAAGCCTCAATTGATACAAATATCAATAACATATAACTGAAATATTGATAATGAAGATTTTTTCTTTTTATATTTTCTCTTATAATGTCAAAAGACACATGAATTGATATATTCTTACAACAACAAAAAGATCTATTTCATTATCTCCTAGAAACATGTTAATATCTTTGTCTGTTGTTTCAGATATAAATAAAGAAGTTTAGCTTTGGTGAACAGCTTTCCTTATAGAGTGCTTTAAATCATACAGTGTTAATTAAATTTATATTTGCTACTTTTATTTAAAGAACTCCATAGCAGTAGTAAACAGTAGTTGGATTTTTATACTTTTTTTTTTAACTGGCTTCAAAACTTTCTTGAGAAGATGGTGAGATATTATCAGGACTTTTTAAAGAAAACGTATAATTGATTTTCCTACTTTTGATTATATTGACTAATATAATACAAGCCTGTAAAATAAGAGTTTTTGGGCTTCTTGGTAAAATAGAATAGAATTATATTACTTTTCTATAGTACAGGATGAGATTTAATTGTGTTCACTTCGTAAAGATTTGCAATTTGAAGATAAAATCAAGGACAAAGACTAAGTTTCAGAAAATACATTTTATTTAATTTATTTAATTCATTGAGCTACATAGTCATGTATTCTCTGATAATCTTAACAAAATTTAAACTGCCTCTTCTCTAATGGCCTAAAAAAAGTTTCAAAAACAATATTTCAAAAATGGATATTTGAATAAATGCCCATTTTAAACAGTCAACATCTTGTGTTTGAGATGATAAATTACTTATATGACCGATGGCTTACTTCTTCCTTGTAAATTTATACTCAGCTATTACTTTATTGATTTGTTTAAGGAATGTTTAAATATTAATCCCTTTATGTTCAATTCTAATAGAACTTGCAATGCTCTTGTATCTATTTCAAATTAACAAGGAACTTTTTTCCCAAATTTCACACAAAGAGCCTAAGCGACTACTCTCTATTTTCTCTGAAAGAATAACTGATAATTAAATGGGGGGAAAATCCTCACAACCTATCCCAGTTAAAACCATTTCTTTTCAAATTTAAATATTTATTTACTAGGCAGGTTTTACAAGATCGTGAAGCTATATCAAGCCATATGCCTGGGAGAACTATACAGTTGGGTATTTCTCAGATTGGTTTTGTACTGGGAAATAAATACAGACTATATTGGATTCTCTGAAAGTCATGATGCAGCTTAGATGAACATTACATGATACTACTATTCTTTTTCCCCCGAGTCAGCCTCTCCTGAAATTTCAACAAGCTGTTCTACTGGCCTCTATACAGAACTTGGCAGGGGTTACAGCTAGCAGCATGCAGCAGCTGAAGTCATTTCTCTTTGACAGAATCCATAAAGCCAAACACTGTAATAGCTTTCCTGATGGAATTTTAGTGGGAAGCTCTATGTCTTGTTACCATTGCCATTTGCACTCAAGCTGGACCTTCACCTGTGAGGAATGATCATGATGCTCTGTGTTCTCTGTTTCCACCTGTGAACCCCTGATCAACTGCAGAGTGGCAAATTTTCCTCAAAATGAATTTGATACTGGGCAAAAATGCTGTCAGAGAAAGTTCTCATTCTCTAAGGACCTCTCTGAATTGTAGCAGTGGGCTTCTAAAGTAACAAAAGGCAAGCTCCTAAGTTACCGGATGCTTTTTTCCCTGCTCTAACCTTTAGGGTAGGCCATTGGAATGTGTGTATCATCTACAGTGGCCACCTATGACTTCAGAATAACATGCTAGAGCAGAAAAGAATATAACATTGGAATAATTTGGATCTTCTCTTTCCTTCCTAGGCTTGATTTCAGCTTTATATATGTTCTTCTTGTAATTGAGCCAGAGGTAGTGTTCAGCAGTGATTTGGGAAGTTTTATTCTGAAAATTTAAAATTGTTCCCTGAGAAATCCTTGTGACTACTTTAAATTCAGAAGCATTCAAAAAACACCAGTTTAGACTACATTCCATTTGAATAACTGATTACCCCAAATGTAAAATAAAATTAAATACAATAGTATTTAATAATATGACCTTCAAGGCATATATTTCTAAGTTCACAATGTTGTTTTGAGGCTTTAAATCGCATCTGATATCGCAATGATGCCCAGGTCCAAGAAGCTCTGTGAATTGGGCCATGCCAAACCACGTTAAAAAAAAAAATGGTTTAAGTAGAACATGCTTTATTTTCTAAAAGGTTTACATATAATTATATATATAATATTTAAACATATATAATAAATTATATGTGTGTGTATGTGTTTGCATACTTTTTTAAAAAAGAATGTTTATTCCTGGTCACCATGAAATCAGTTTTAATGTTACCACATTTCACTTAATATTTTATTAGGGCAAATTCAATGATCAAAGTTTAGATCTGGCAATGCTGTTTGATATTATAAATATTGGCTTGACTTAATTGAAAGTTATATGTACATATCCAAAAAAGTAGAATTCAACCCAGTTTTATTACACTGGCAATATAGTAATGGATCAAATATAATAGCATAAAATCTAAGTTTTGTGTGGGTGGCAAATTGGCTATGCAATTAATGGATAAAAGTTCTAAAATACAACAAAATTGATCAATATGATAACTGACCATTGGACCAACTATTCTATTTATAAAGTTAAATGAAGAAATATTGATAACATGTCACAGAAGTGCAGGAAAATTTAGTATATTACATAATTTTAGAAGAAAAATAAAGCTGAAGTTTCATGTTAAATCTAAATAATTGAAAATCGATTAAATTATTCAAATCAAAGACAACTGATAGTAAAACTGAAATATCGGCCGTGGGCAGTGACTCATGCTTGTAATCCCAGCACTTTGGGAAGCCGAGGCGGGTGGATCACGAGATCAGGAGATCGAGACCATCCTGGCTAACACGGTGAAACCCTGTCTCTACTAAAAATAAAAAAAATTAGCCGGGCGTGATGGCGGGTGCCTCTAGTCCCAGCTACGCAGGAGCCTGAGGCCGGAGAATGGAGTGAACCCGGGAGGCGGAGCTTGCAGTGAGCGGAGATCTCACCGCTGCCCTCCAGCCTGGGCTACAGAGATAGAGAGAGAGAGGGACTCCGTCTCAAAAAAAAAAAAAAAAAAAAAAAAAAACCTCTGAAAAATCAGCATGAGAGATAAGTCTATTTTATGTTTTAAACAAAAAGCCCAAAATTAAAAATTTTAAATATGGACCTGAACATTTGCTAGTTCATTTTATAAATATTAAAGTTACTAAATTATTATAATTATTGAAATTAAATAAAAGTTAAACTTATGCCTGAGTATTATATTGTAGATTTACCAAAAAAATTTCTACCACTACTTAGAATAAATATAGAACTATAAGAATGATGCTATATTTGTTGTGAAACAGCAAGTAATAGTAAAACATGAATTACTTTAAAAATGTGTAAAAACTTATTGTTCAAGATTTAACCCAACTTTACCTTACTTTAAGCTGCTTGTCACTAGGGGAGAATGATAATTAGAGGGAAATATTATTAAAATAATTTTAATAATATTAGTGAATGTAGTAACAATAAAAGTCTGTCTCCCAACATGACTATCTCTATATTCTTTTTTTCATCATCTCCAATTACCCCTCTTTTATCTCACAGAAAATGACAATACTGCAAAAGCTTAAAATCCTTCTTTTGAGTTACTTAGAGCTGTATTCTCAATCTCTCCATCCTTCCAAATCCCAAAGACATATTTCTACCCTCCTATGCATTTCAATAACTACTTGCTAAAGTCCCATCTTTCATAATTTAAGAATCTATACCAGGAATTACGTTGAATATAGAAAATGCTCCCATCTCTCCCTTCTTAAATATTTTGAGTTTTAAAGAATGGGAAAAACTAGAATTTGCCCCTAATCCACAGAAATATCATATAATAATATTATTCCATTCAATTTGTATCCTCTGAATCCTTTCCTGAGTAAAAGCGGGTGTATATGGTAGCTTCATAGCATTTGTGAAGTTATTCTTCTTAAATTTCATTTACTTTGAACATTAAATATCGAGAAAAAAATTGTATGTTGCTAGCTTGAGGAAGGCGTGGGAAGAGTCCAGGGAAATCACATTATTTATTCTTATCTTGTTTCTTTCAAGATAAACTCTTGAGCTTTGGTTTGAAGCCTGTGGGCTATCATACACCTGACCATACTTATCTCTGAATTTACCCTGTTTCAGATTACCTAAGATTCTTGAATCTATAAATATAAATCCCTCACTAAATATGGAAAAATTTCAGCTATTATTCCTTACATGTATTTTTTTTTTCTGCCCCATTCTCTTTCTTCCCCTCTGAAACTCAAATTCCATGGATGTTAGGTATTTTGAAATTATTTCATCTATCTTTGAGGTTCTGTTAATTATTTTTGTTCAATCATGTTTCTCCGTTTTCTTTATATCGGATGTTTTCTGTTGACTTATCTGGAAGTTAACTTTCTTCAGTCATATCCATCCTACTACTAAGCATGCCCAGTGATTTTCTTTTTAATTTCAAGTATTTTATTTTTTGGTGTAGAATTTCATTTTTAAACTGTTTTGCTTTTCTTTTGTTTTTGTTTCATTTTATAAGTGTCTCTGCTCAATCATTCTTTCTCTTTACTTAGTGTGAAAGTGTATTTCTTCACTTCATTGAGTATAGAAATAGTAGCTGCTTTAAAATTCCTAATAGTTCCATGTAATGGGTATAATGCGTAATTTTGTGGTTGTCTTCTATTGATTTTTTTCCCTTGATCATAAGTTACATTTTTCAGGTTTCAATTTTGACTTTTATCTAGAAACTGTAAATATTATTTTGGGTAAACTCTGTACTCTGTAGGAACTTTCTAAAATACTGTTGACATGTTTGATTCAGCACCCATTTAATCTGATTAAATTCAATTTTCAGCCTGCCACACTTGAGGCAGGCACTGGTTCATATTACTAGACTGTTCTTTATTCTTAGCTCCTACGTGCTTTCAGTTTCCTGCACACAGGTGGATCAGAGTCAATGAGATACGGTGAGTTTTAAACATTTGTAGTTGCTGTTTCCTGACTTGTTTTCATGTGGCATTTCTGGTAGCCTTGGTTCCCTAGATCCCTATCTCAATCTCCGCCCGGAGAAAGGAATTGTTTCTTTTCATAGTGTTAGATAGTTTATTATTGTCTTTATTTTTTTAAGCCTCATTAAATTATTTTGTTTTAAGTGTGCCTCTTGTATATTGTTTATATTTGAGTAATGCTTTGTAAACCAAATAGAAATTCATTTTTAAGAGATGAATTAAAATATGACTTCTAATGTCTCAACTCTCAACTCTGTCATATTACTTTTTATCACAGTTGCTGTATTTTATATAATATTACCTCTGTTTCTTTTCTATATAATATTTCCTCTGTTTCTATGGAATTGGTTTCTTGTCTTTTTATTTTATTTGCTGTTTTAGAAAGTTTTGTATTTTTTTCATAGTAGTTAACTTTGAATTTAGGACATTTTGTAGTGTTCTCATTTTTCTATATTTCACTTAAGATTTTGTATCTGTTATTTCAGGTTTTGCTGGAATCTACATACTGCCTATACAAAAGTGTTAATCAACTTATTCCCCTTTCCTCTTTTCCTCTTCGTTCTTCTGCCATTTTTAGTGTTATTTCTACTTATTTCGGACCATAAAATATTTACATGTTATTCTTTCACCCCATCCCTTCCTTTATTTTAGGCTATTATTAGTTCAGAGTTTCTTTCTTTGAAATTGTTGAAAATGCAATTACATGGCTCTTTTCATTTGTATGCATTTGAGAACTGTGGTATTCAAATATCTTGTCTTTATATGTTACTGGATTTTTTTTCTTCGGATACCTAAGGTTTTTTCTTTTTGTTATGTTTTTAGTAGCTTAGTAGTTCTTTGTTTTTGTTGCTTTGACTTTCTAGTAATTTGACTAAAATGTATTTCAAATTGATTGTTGTGAAACAATTTTCTCAGGTACCCAGTGGACTAATTAATTTGTTAACTCAGGTCTTCTTCCTCTTCCTCCTACTTATCTTTTGTTACCTCCTCCTCTTTCTTCCCCTTCTTTATCTGCGTTCTTGTCTTAATTTTCCTCTTCATTTTTAATCAATGTGGTGTTTTCGTGGATTAGGGTGTTAACTAATATTTATGTCATGTATTTTATCTTTTTTCAGGAAGTTGTGTTGTAAACATATTGGCTCTTTTTCTGACTGCCTTCATCTATACTTACTCAAAACACATTTACTTGTTTTTCTATCTTATTTGCATAGTTGCTTCCCTGCTTTTCTTCATTGTCCCTAAGATTTAGGTGTTTTTTTTCTTTTTTTTCTTTTTTTTTTTGGTTATATAATCTCCTAGGTTACCTTGTAATTGAATATTTAATTCTTATACCAAATATTTTTTCAAAATTAATCTTTTTAAAAATTTTGTCTTTAATTTTATTTCTTACTCTTCTTTTTCTATTTCTTTTCTTAGTGATTGAGTTGTTGATCTACATTTTTTTTTCATATCACAAAATACTTGTTTGAGCATATTTAACTCAGAGAGTTTTTATATTTTTTCTATAATTTTTTGAGAAATTTATATGTATACATCTGACATTACATTGGCAACCTACTTTTTGTTTAATTAGTTTTAAGTATAATAATATAATTATGAATTTGCATAATTATATAAAGGTTTTGAGAATGTTTGCTGTAACCATGGCATCTCAGCAGTAAATGACATTTAAAAGAGGCACAAATAGTCACCAAACTGTGGGAAGGAACGAAATAAAGGAATAGGAACAAAATTAAGAGATCAGTAAATTTATAAGGTGTGCTAGTATCTGCTTTATTATCTCAATATTAGATGTTTTAGTTAGTATAATGTTTACTAAATATACATGGACATCATAGCAGAGATATTTACCAAAGTATGCTAAAATATCTAAGTAAAATGAACAACTTTTATTAGCTGAGACTATTTAATGCTGTTACTTCAATCTGATATGACATATTGTATAATAGGCATGAGTCTTTACAGTGATAGAGATTTTGGTTTCATGCCTATATTTCACCTCTAATTTTGCAAACTGACAAAGTGCCTCTCTTTAGACATCAAAATATAAATGGTATTTGTACTTTCCTCAGAGCTCTTCCATATTTTACAGCTGTTTCTGAGAAATATGCTTAGGGTTTAATCACTTGCTTCAGAATGGATGGAGAGACAGGTGCTCTGAAAGTTATAGGTATTTAAAATAGAGCTTATGCTGGGCTGTGTGTGAGCATATTTTAACTCTTATGCCTTCATGAGACAACAACTTTCTTTTAATCTCTTGCCAAATACAATTGGATACTCTTAATTTTTTATTCTCCCTGCTCAATTTCACATTATGTTCCTAGTCCCTGACATAACAAAATACACAAAATGATTCTTGAATACTAAATAAATACAGGTTTGTTGTTTGATATATGACAGACTAAAACACTGTGGAAAATAAACTTCATATATAGTATGACTTGAGCATCACTCGTTCTTCCTAAATGTGCTAACCTTAACAGTCATCAAGATTCTTGCAACCAAAACATCATCAAAATATCATGTAAACATTGCAGTATTCATTGATCACTTAATAAGAACAAGCTTATATATGAAATGCTTAGCTATGTATTTGATATATAAACATCTTTCTGTTATTCATTTTATTTTGTAGAGATTTTTCTGAAATATTTCAGTTGACTTATTTAAAATAAAAAATACACGTTAAAATAATAATTAAATTTGAAGTTATATACAATGGAACTCTTTTTCATAAATGTTATAAAAGCAACTAATATCTACATGTTAGCAGTTACAGTTTTAATAATGCATTGATGAAGCAATGTGTATTCCAATTATTTGTCATCCCTCTTGGAGAAGAATTTTATTTTGGCATTGGGCAGGGAATATATTTTTGTTGCAGGAAGTACGGACATGTTCAAAGAATGGTGGTAGCATATCAAATGAACAAAGAGGACTTTAGAGAGGACTTCTGCTAAGAAATTTTGGAACAATTTGAGCATCAATCTTAAGAAAGGTATTGATAGAGTATTACCTATCAATAGCTTTTCAATATCAAAAGTCCGTAGTCCAAAATGATGAAATAAGTAAATGAATAAATCAATGAGGAATAATGGAAAACTCTTTTTAACAGAATAAAGACATATAATAAATATAGAATAAATAATTGGAGTTAAAATTCATCCATGGCTGCTAAAACTAGTGGATGAAAATTTGAAGAGAAATGGAAAATTTACATAGCCTCAAATTATTATGTTATAAATTACTTAAAAATTATAAACAGAAGAGTGATAATTTTACAGAACAGAAAAATTGGAGACACTGTCCTAAGCAAGAGGTTAAAACTACTATGACTAAATATTATGTAAAACAAATATTGTGTGACACGATGTAAAAAGATACAGCATTGCTTTTGTGGCATTTATTGCAAAAGTACAAAAATGAATATAATAAATCCAATTTGAAAAACGTTTTAAACAATATTGATTTGTATTTTTCAACCAGGAAAAAGGTTAACAATGGACGAAATAAGATTAAACGAAAAAGGTCAGATAATCGTTTCAGATGATAGTAGACTGAAGAGACATGGAAACTAAATGCTTTGTGTGACCTTGCTTTGCATGATCCTACATAAATAAAACAGTAATTTGGGTCATTATACAGATAATACATGAAATATCATTATTTTATCGGAGTAGAAGAAATTATTATATCAATGTTAAATTTCTTAATTAAAAAAGAATATATGTATGTACCCATATATGTACATAATACATAGATATTACCTCAAAGAGAGAGAGAGACAAATTGAGAGAATGATAAAGCAAATAGTAAAAAATGTTAACAATTGGTAAATCTGAGTAAATAGTATTCAGGATCTCTAGTGCCATTCTTCAATAGTTTCATAAGTTTTAGCATACATAAAAATGGTATGTGCACAAAGTTTTTATCAATTAACATTTTATATTATTTTTGTTAATGACAACAGTATCTATAGACATTTGACAAGTAATACATAGATCTGATAATTCCTTACCTAGATGATATGGTTTGGCTGTGTCCCCACCCATACATCACCTTGAATTGTAACTCCCACAATTCCCACGTACTGTGGGAGGAACCCAGTGGGAAATGACTGAATTAGGAGGGCAGGTCTTTCCTGCACTGCTCTTATGATAGTGAATGAGACTCACAAGATCTCATGTTTATGAAAACAGAAGTTTTCCTGCCCAATCTCTCTCTTTGCCTGCTGCCATCCATGTAAGATATGATTTGCTCCTCCTTGTCTTCTCCCATGATTGTGAGGCTTCCCCAGCCATGTGGAACTGTAAGTCCAATTAAACCTCTTTCATTTGTAAATTGCTCAGTCTTGGGTATGTCTTTATCAGGAGCATGAAAATGGACTAATACAATAAAATATTATTTTATATGTATATCTATTCTAATTTGTTTAATAAATTATAAATTCAACTAGTTTAAATGCAAAACTGTTTATTGAAAACAATTCATGATGGGTATTTGTGCTTAACTGGCATATGGACACTTGGAGTTCTTATAGATCAATTTAATGGGAATTGTGGTCTCCCAAAAATCATTTGCAAAGTTTATTGTATATGTGGATTTGTCTGTGGAGATATTTTTTACATTTATATTACATTGTTAAAAAGTATATTACATTTTTCAAAAAGTATTGGAACAATTGTTAGCTCAACTTTCTTTAACCACTACCCCAAGTTACTTTTTCTCCTGGTACAATGGAAATACCTTATTTTTGTCATTATACTTTGCACACTCTCTATGTAAATTTACTATGCGTCACAACATATGCAGGTGTTTGTATGTCTATGTTGGTTTGGTTCTTTTCATCCTTAAGATCATATCTCTGGTGTTGTTATTTCTTTCTAACTCATTGTGTTAGGCTGTTCTTGCATTGCTGTAAAGAAATATCTGAGGCTGGGTAATTTACAAAGAGTTTTAACTGGCCCACATTTCTTCAGGTTGCACAGGAAGTATGACACTGACATCTGCTTGGGTTCTGGGGAGGCCTCAGAAAGGTTTTACTCATGGAATAAAGCAGAGTGGGAGCTTACACATCACTTGGCAAAGGCAGGAGTAAGAGGGAGTTGTGAGGGAGGTGACACACACTTTTAAACAACTGGATCTCAGGTGAACTCACTCATCACCAAGGGGGTGGAGGTTAGCCATTCATGAGGAATACACCTCTGTAATCCAAACACCTCCCACCAGGCCCCACCTGCAACACAGCAGATTACATTTCAACATGAAATTTGGCAAGGACATAGATCCAAATCACATCACTCACCAATACCTGTTTTTTAACAATAAACTTGAATCATCAAAACTCACAAGTTTGTACCACCAGTTGATATTTCAGCTATTGACTTTGAGAATTATGCATTGTAAGGAAGGAGAAATTGAGATGAATGCCCATGTGGTAGCATATACTATATTGTATTTTGGATCAGCTCTGTGCTAGAGGAATATACAGATGCATTAAAACAAAAGATGTGATAGCACTGCAAAAACATATTTTTACTTTAATATTCCTAATTTGGACCAGTTATTATACTGTAAAACAAAAATCCATTTGCATTTTATCTCGTTAACTGTTAATACAAAATATTCTCTTTTATGTCAATTTTTAAATTTAAAATAGTGCACATAGGCAAGGCATAGTGGCTCATGCCTGTAATTCCAGCATTTGGAAGGCCAAAGTGGGTGGATCGTTTGAGCTCAGGAGTTAGAGACCAGCCTGGGCAACATGGCGAAACCTCATCTCTACAAAAAAAAAAGCCAGGCGTGGTGGTGTGCCCCTGTAGTCCCAGCTCCTTGGGAGGTTGAGGTGGGAGAATATTTGAGCCTGGGAAGTGGAGTCTGCAGTGAGCCATGATCGCACTACTGTGCTCCAGCCTGGGCAACAGAGTGAGAACCTGTCTCAAAAAAATAAATGAATAAATAAAAATAAAGTAGTGCACATAGCAGCTCGTTCTCCACACAAACTCTGAAAAGTAGGTTTTGTGAAATATTCATGGAAAGATAAATCATCTACTAGATAAAAATTACATTGCAAGCATTAAAACAAAATGTATATTCTGAAAAATTTAGAATGTTATTTTATGTAAAATTGTTTTTTACATTTTAAAATATGTAAAATGTAATTCTAAGTACATAGTAAGGATGCAGAAACATCTATTCGTTGACTGTTTATTTATGGTTTGGTGGAGTTCTATGTAAATATAGAATACATGCTTTTCAACTCATATTTTCAACTAATCTTTTAAAACTATTTCCATTGCATATTAAGGATAGTATATCAATTCAGAAAATATCATTTCAATCCTATTAAATAATAATGACATTAATATATAAAATAAATGATCATTTCAATCACTTTAAAATATTTCAAAATGCTAATCTATTATCCGAAAAGAGCAGTGCACAAACATTAGTTTCACATATTTATATTAATATGAGATCCAAAAATGTGGTTTGTTTTTAATTAAAGATATTGACTATCTCCATGTGTATTTGTGTCTTTGTATGTGTGTAAGCTTTTCCTGTATGCTTATTTTGCTCTAAGTGTTCAACCTGCAAGTTAAAATGTTTAATATAATTAATGTTATATTAATTAATATTTAATAGTGTTAATTAACTCTCACTTTAATAAATAGCTTTCCTTGTTTGTTATTCCTCTAATTTTCCATTAAAATCTAAATTTTCTTAAAGAAAATTATACATGGTTTCAATGCTACTAACAAGTTGGGACAGTTTATGTTCATGATAACCTGCCTTGTTATTTTCGTTAAGTGAAGTTCTGTAAGAATGTGATCATCGACAATCTCTATTAACTGGGCAAATAGCATAGCTTACTGGAAGAAAGCATAAAATATGTTTGAATCATAGCCATTATTGTTTTGCCAAACAAAATATTAAGCAACATTTATCTTACTACCTTGAAACATGCAGATAAATATTTCTTTCATGTACTTTATCATCTTTCTTTTTTCCTCCATTCCTCCCTGTCCTCTACTTTTTATTATTTATGGAAACAAATCACTGACATTTTCAAGACACACATGGTTCTGATTAATAATTTGATCAATATCAGACAGAATGATACATGCAAGAGAAATAAATTTTGATTTAATCTCTGCCTTTTTTTTTTTTTTTGGTACAGCAGCTTAGCCTTTTGCCTAACATATGAGTATCCTAATTTTATAAGTTGGAAAATGACAGGCATGTAAAATAACTTTGCCAATATTTTCCAGCAGCTAGTAGGTGGTTACTACCCACTAGTGGTGCTTTGAACACATCTGTCTGGCTGAAAACCCATGTTGTGAGATACTGCCTCTCATGTGATATCTATGAAAACAATTAAAAACGTTAAGTTTACACCTCGTCAAACTCTTGGGCTGACTGCTATCCTATTTTTGTGATATGGTAGTAATGTATGAAAAGAAAAACTGAGGCTTGTATGAGTAGTTCACTTATGCTATTGCAAGGTATCAAGTTGCAAAGAATTCTTATCTTTCATTCTTCTCTACTTATTATTCAGAACTACAAATCTATTTCAAAAAGAAATGCTGAGTGGCCACTCTTCTTTGGTAGTAGTTTTAATATCTTTATTTATTCCTAATATTCCATAGGAATTCCATACCTCAAACCCACAATGGCTTGCAAGAATTTCGGAGCACCAGGCAATGTTGAGATCCTTGTCTAACCCTGATGAGAAAATTTACATGTAAAAGCCTGAATGTCAGTTAGCTGAGAGGCAAATTGTATCTTTTTATCCATTTTTATATTAACTACTTAACAACCAATTCATACTCAATTTTAGCTTAATAGAAATGTTTAATATGAGCCAAATGTGAAAAAAATGTATATTTATTAAGGTATGATAATCTTTACCACTCTCCAAATTAAAACAACTAAAAAACCAATTTCCTCAAAGAAGATGCTATAGTTAAATTATATATATTTAATTTCTCAATGAAAATAAATAATATATTTCAGAAAACATTATCTTCTCAAATTTGTCAACAAATTTAATTTATAGTTCCTGTATAAAAGAATTACATGTGTTCAACTTCTTCTTTTTCATTTCACTCTAAAAAATGACCTTCAGAGTGTAATGAATAATGGATTACTTTTTAAGAAATTGTTCGATGATTACTTATTTTCCTCCTATAGGCCATTATACAGTGACAAATTTATTTTGACAATAATTTAAAATATTTGATATATATTACAACTAATTATATATATAAAATAAATAAATATATAAAAAGGATATATATATATATATATATATATATATATACACATTCTTCCTCCAAAACTCACATTAGCAATTTTAATGTTTGAGAAAATTAAAGCCATCATTTGCCTTAGTTTAAAAATGATACAATGCCTTTTTTTTTTTTTTTTTTAGACGAAGTCTTGTTCTGTCGCCAGGCTGGAGTGCAGTGGAGCCATCTCAGCTCACTGCAAACTCTGCCTCCCGGGTTCAGGCGATTCTCCTGCCTCAGCCTCCGGAGCAGCTGGGATTACAGGCACCTGCCACCACGTCCGGCTAACTTTTGTATTTTTACTAGAGACGAGGTTTCACAGTGTTGGCCAGGATGGTCTCCAACTCTTGACCTCGTGATCCGCCCTCCTCGGCCTCCCAAAGTGCTGGGATTACAGGCGTGAGCCACCGCGCCCGGCCGTTCAATTTTATAAATATCCCCAAATGTTTACTATTATTTCATGATTAATCATTTACATAATTTTTCTTTCTCTCTTCCATATTGGTTTGTTAAATTGATTGAAAACATAACAGAGGCGTCCTCCCGGGGATGGGTAGCCGGCGCCCACCTGCCCGCGGACGAGGGAGCCGGGGTGCCTGCGAGCGGGGGACGCCAGGCGGGGCCGGCGGCGGGACGAGGAGGAGGACAGCGCGGGCTGGCGTTCGCCGGGGCGCAGCCGACGGGGACCCAGTCGCACTTCCTGTATGAGCGGCGGCCCATCCCTAACCGCCACCCCTCCCCTTGTCTCCCTCTCTGAACCCGCCCATCGTGGGTAGGACACTCAGCCATCACCGCCTGCTCTGCTGGCCGCTACCTGCAGCAAGATAGGGCCGCCATCGCCTGGCGACGACAAGAAGGAGGTGGCCGCCGGAGCCGGGGCACCCGCCGCTGCTGGAGCGACAGGTGATTTGGCTTCTGCACAGTTAGGAGGAGCATCAAACCGATGGGAGGTTTTGTCAGCCACACCTACAACTATAAAAGATGAAGCTGGTAATCTAGTACAGATTCCAAGTGCTGCTAGCTACTTCAAGTGGGCAGTATGTTCTCCCCCTTCAGAATCTGCAGGATCAGCAAACATTTTCAGACGCACCAGGATCAGATTCATCAAATGGTACATGGTCCAATCAACAGATAGTCAGCAGGTTCAAATTGGTTTCACAGGCTCTTCAGATAATGGGGTTATAAATTAAGAAGGCAGTCAAATTCAGATCATTCCTGGCTCTAATCAAACCTTACTTGCCTCTGGAACACATGCTAACATCCAGAATCTCCTACCACGGACTGGTCAAGTCCAGGGTCAGGGAGTTGCAGTTGGTGGTTCATCTTTTGCTGGTCCAACCCAAGTAGTTGCTAATGTGCCTCTTGGTCTGCCAGGAAATATTACGTTTGTACCAATCAATAGTGTCGATCTAGATTCTTTGGGACTCTTGGGCAGTTCTCAGACAATGACTGCAGGCATTAATGCCTAGGGACATTTGATTAACACAGGACAAGGTACGGATAGTTCAGACAATTCAGAAAAGACTGGTGAGAGAGTTTCTGCTGATATTAATTAAACTAATACTGATACAGATTTATTTGTGCCAACATCTTCATCACAATTGGCTGTTAGGGTAGATAGTGTAGGTATATTACGAGAAAACACAAATAGCTTGACTACTTCTAGTGGGCAAGTTCATTCTTCAGATCTTCGGGGAAATTATATCCAGTCACCTGTTTCTGAAGAGACACAGATACAGAATATTCAGGTTTATCCAGCACAGCCTGTTGTACGACATCTACAACTTCAAGAGTCTCGGCTGCCAACCAGTGAAGTCCAAATTGTGCAAGGTATTACACCAGACAATCCATAGTGTGCAAGCCGGTGGTCAAAATTTATCACAACAGGCTTCGCAAAATCTTCAGTTGCAGCTGAATCCTGGAAACTTTTTAATTCGGGCACAGACAGTGACCCCTTCTGGACAGATAACTTGGCAAACGTTTCAAATACAAGGTGTCCAGAACTTGCAGAATCTGCAAATACAGAAAACTGCTGCCCAACAACTAACTTTGACACCTGTTCAAACACTCGCACTTGGTCAATTTGCGGCAGGTGAAGCCTTCACTTCAACTCCATTTAGTCTAAGCACTGGTCAGTTGTCAAATCTACAGTTACAGTAAACTCTATAGATTCTACTGGTATACAGCTACATCCAGGAGAGAATGCTGAGTCCTGTAGATACTAGGATCAAGGAAGAAGAACCTGATCCTGAAGAGTGGCACAACTGTGTTGTGACCACAGTTAAGAGTACACATGGCAGATGAGGAAGGGGACCAACAACATCAAGAAGGAAAAGGCCTTCAGAGGGTAGGTTGCACCTGCCGCAACTGTAAAGCAGATGGTGAGAGAAGTACCAATCTTGGGAAAAAGAAGCAACACATTTGTCGTATACCAGGGTGTGGTAAAGTCTATGGGAAGACCTCACATCTGAGAGCTCATCTGCATTGGCATTCTGGACCACGCCCTTTTGTTTGTAACTGGATGTATTGTGGTAAAAGATTTACTCGAAGTGATGAATTACAGAGGCACAGTAGAACACATACAGGTTAGAAGAAATTTGTTTGTTCAGAATATTCAAAATGCTTTGTGAGAAGTGACCATCTTGCCAAACATACTAAAACACAGCAGAACAAAAAAGGTATTCACTCTAGCAGTACCATGCTGGCATCTGTGGAAGCTGTGCAAGATGATACTTTGATTACTGCAGGAGGAACAAAACTTATCCTTGCAAATATTCAACAAGCTTCTGTTTCAGGAATAGGAATGGTTAATACCTCTGCCACCAGCAATCAAGATACCCTTACCAACACTGAAATACCTTTACGGCTTGTCACAGTTTCTGGAAATGAGACAATGGAGTAATATTACACAAATACATATTCATTGTGGTTATTTTTATACAGTACTGAGAACAATATTGTTCCTAAGTTCTTAGATATCTTTTTATTGATGTGCAAAAATTTTTGGATTGACAGTAACTTGGTTATACGTGACACTGAAATGCCTTACTTTGTATGATATTCCATAGTATATTAAAATGGTAAAATTGCATGGGTTTCGTAGATACTTTTGGAATCTAGAAGAAATGAAATTTTACCACATTATGTAAAGAGAAAATTGAATTTAACAATGCGAATGGTAGTCTAACCAAATGCATCAATCCTGTGTGGTTTAGTGTAAAAATGAGAACATGTTAGTATTGATCTATTGTAAGATAAAGCTGGTGGGTGAAAGAAATCATGTTATGATAAAAATTTTGTAATTTTCTTGATGACTGGAATTTTTATTATGCATAACTGACAAATCAAGTGTCCACACAAATGTTACATAGTGTAAGTTTTACTTAGCTTATCAATTTGTCATTTCAAAGCTAATTATTTTAATTAGGTTAACTATCTACAAATTTTAAGCATTACTCTGGTAAGATTTTGAAAACTACATTTTAACATGGAACTCTAGGGATAGTCACCTTTTAAATCCTGTTGAAAAGCCATGTTTAAGATTTAACTTGCCAAAACAATGTCTTGTTAATATTATTTCAATAACAAAATTGGGCAACATAACCAAAGTTTAAGAAAGTTTAAAATGTATAGTTTGAGGCATTTGGATGGTAAGAAAATGTTATAGTGAATTATCCCTTTTCTTGAATATTGGGGGACCAAAACAATAAGGCGTATTGCATCTTAGCAGTGATTTTTATCCAATTTTGTTTTCAAAAACCATATGTCTGCCAGTGCGTTAAAAGCCATCATGTAAATTACCAGTAAAGTATAACATATGCAAACATAACAAAATCACTTTCATAGTGACCGTGCTCCAACCATATGGATATTAGTCACAGAAAAACTAGAGGTTTTATTGTTTTTTTGTCTTTTTTTTTTTTTTTGTCCAGGTAGTCAGTCTGCACTTAAATATCAATCATTTTCCTTTTTTGCTTCTTCCCTTAAAATTTATATGTATCCAGTACATTTAATTGAGAACGTATTTTTTATTATGCTGTATTTTCTTTTTATTTTTATATTAGTTTATATTTTCAATTAAAAAAATGTACAAAGTAAAGTTACATTGCTGGTCTTGGAAGAGCTATACAATTTTCCTAAATGTATACCTGTAACTGCAGCAGTTCACCTATTGCAAAAATTTGGAATTCTGTTCATTTGTTATTCTTGAGACCATCTCAAATTTAAAGGCTACCTTAATGTATGTTTAAAGTGTATTGTAACAGTGTGGTAGTTAATAAAACAGTATTCTTTTTTCTTTTGAAAAAAATAACAGAGGGATATGGAGTTCAATATTTATTTTAATTGTGTACTTTTCTGGTATTCAGCAATAAATAATAAATAAGCAATAAATATGTTTTATATAGGCGAAGGCAATTTGCAAAAACTTAGACCAGACATTCACCATATTAGAAAAAGGCAGGACAATTTTATATTGTTGTAGAAATATACTTTATGGAATACCCTATTGAATCTAAGCATTAGTGGCTATTGCTACTTCTTAAATTTTCATGCCATGCATTCAAAAATACCTTATATATTTCCTGTTTTTAGTGTTTCAGTAGTTGATAAAAGATCCAATGAAATGAAACTAGGTTGGGTATCAAAAATTTAAAAGTTTTATTGACAGAATGGTATTATTCTACAATAGATAATTTCCCCACTGAAACTGATAGTGATTTTTTAAAATCTTATTTGAAGTATTACAGTGTACAAATAAATTCTGGTGACTTTTTTCACTGAGAGTAAAATCATGCTATTTGATAATTATGATTTTTTTTTTTTTTTTGAAGTGGAGTCTCGCTCTGTCACCAGGCTGGAGTGCAATGGTGCGATCTTGGCTCACTGCAAACCCCACCTCCCAGGTTCAAGCAATTCCCCTGCCTCAGCCTCCTGAATAGCTGGGACTACAGGTGCATACCACCACGCCCGGCTAATTTTTTGTATTTTAGTAGAGACGGGGTTTCACCATGTTGTCCAGGATGGTCTAGATCTCCTGACCTTGTGATCTGCCTACCAGTTTTTATAATTGTATAAGTGAATAAATTAAATCTAAGGATTTAAAAAAATTGTAGATGCTCATATACACTTAGTTATATATACATTTCTGTACATCAGTTCTATATGTTATACCCATCATTTGAGTCTCATATTTAATCTTTAGATGTTTCATTCTTTTAGATGTTTGAAATATGAAGGAGAGTAGATAACACTGTTAAATGATTAAATTAGCTATAACTACTGAGAGATTTGTGTATAACCTGAGTGTAATTTACAACTCACATATGTCTTTTGCCAAAATCCCTTGGTAAAATAAATGTAAACTAGGATCAGAAGAATCGGGCTTGGGTAAGATGAAACCATTAAGGTGCAAAGTTTAAGGCACAAGATTCAACCGAATGCAAAAACAACTGCCATCAAAATAATGACTTTTCAGAGGACGGGCCAACCAAATGTCTCCAATCTGGAATTGGCCTCTTAGCCTGTTGTGCAGATGTGGGTTGATTACACGGGATTGGGCAATAGCAGACGGGGCTTCATATTCAGTAAAGAGTCTGAGCATTAGAACGGATCTGGATACAGGCTTTTGAGGTGGTGCATCTGTGCAAGGTGGGAGAGTTGGTCAGGACCTTGAGGGGAGGTGGAAACAGAATGCCTGTACAATGTTTCTTATTGATACTGTTCTAAATAAAGAAAAAGATGCTAACCTTACTGCCAAATCCTCGAGAAAGAAGTGTACTCTTTAGGTGAGGATGTCTCTGATAACAGAGAGTGTAAACCTGTTAATGGTCAGCCCGCATGAAGTTCCCCTTGTCAAATTTTATGATTCATTACACCTGAAAAGAGAGTATTTAGATAGCAAAGAGAAAATGAGACTAATGTTGAATTATTGAACATATCTAATTAAGCAGCCTGCCAGTTGTGGGACAGTTAGGTCATTCCAGGTTTTCCTTGCTATAAACAGCCTAAGGATGAGAGAACCAAAAGCTTAACTCAAATACAGTCAGAAGTAAAATTCTTTCATTTGAAGGAATGAACATTTTTATCCCCATCATAATATGTAACAAATTTTAGTTCTATATCAAAAATGGAAAGTTGGAGTTGTTTACTGATGATGGGAAAGAACAAAAAGACCACATTCGTTTGTGGTTCAGAGTGATACTGAAACCTGAAAAGGGACGGAGAATCCCCTAAACATGGGTGCAGGAATCCCTACTCTCCCTTTCTTGTCTCTTGTTCATTTTCCTTCTTGCCCTGCTCTGCCTAAGCCGGAGTCATGGACTTGTGTGTTCCCCACACAGACTTGCACCAGGCTGCCATCTGGCCCTGGCCCAGTGGGCACTAACTATCCTGTCAGCAGATCTGGCAATTCCTTCTTGGCATGTGTCCCCTCAGTCCACGCATGGTATTTAATGATGTGAACCTCACTTTTCTGAAATTGCACCCTCCTCTTCTGGCTTCTAGGATAACTCTGTCTAAGACCACTCTCTGTTCTTCCCATCATCAAATGCTGCTGTTCACCACGGTGCTTTCTCTGACTTTCTTGACAAATTCTGTCTTTCGTAGGGCCAAACCTTAGCCATGTGATCATGACTCCGACTGAATTCTCTATAGAGTTCCAGGACAAAATTTTCAGTTTCTAATTGTATGTTCTCCATCTTTCATTTTAAAAATTTAAAGACATTCGTTTCTCTCCTGATTCAACTAAAAAGAAAAAAAATTGATCCCTTTGCCAAATTCTTTCAATTAATATTATATTATCCCATTCATTCAGGTTTGAAATCTCGTAGCCATCTTTAACTCTTCTTTATTCCTATATCTAATCAGCCACCATCTCCTGTCAGTTCTATTTCCCAAAAAGGGTTAGACTGTGGTTATTTGAGGCTAAATTTTACATGGTTGAGGCTGAGCAGTGAGCTGGGACCCCTTTACCTCTCCAGCTGAGAGCATTTATGGGCCAACTGTCAAGCAGAGAAGCAAGAACCCAGGAAGCAGAAGAGCTGCCTTTGATGTAAGCAGAGAAGAGAGATCAGAACTCTGTCTGGCCTCCCTTTCTCAGCCTCCTGCCTCCACCTCAAGTCATATATACTCCCAAGGCTTGACCCATTCCCAAAGTGAATGATCAGCATTCATCCACTAACCAGAAGCATGTCCCAGCTCTCTTCTGTGTCCCACCATTAGAAAATCAAAAGCTGACTTTAGATTTGATTTAGTTGTAGTTAGGAATTAACAACTTCTTTGTCACTACCAATTTCTCCCAGTTAATACGAATGGTAATTCTAGAATCTTTTATCTCCTTTCTTACTATCATAGTCCCTATTCAAATCTTCAGATTCTCGTATCTAGATGATTGTAGAAACAGCCTACTTGTCTTCTCTGCTTAGAGTCACATTCCAATTCAGCTTCCACCTTGCATTATTCTAACATACACCTTTGATCATACTGTTTCTCCACCAAAAGCTTCAATGGTCAAGTACTGAACCTTGCTTATGTATCATTTACATTGCTAGTATCCCTGCTATAACAAGTTCTTACTTACTCAGAATCAGTTTAAAATGTAGTACAAAACACATATAAACTGACAGTAGCTCAAGTGCCCACCAATAAGGAATTGCTAAATAAATTCTAGTATATTCATGACATGGGATAATAGGAAGTCGTCCATGATATGTAATAATAGGAAGTCATTTGAAAGAATGAGACGATGGCTTACAAATATATCTACCACATATCTTCTTTGTTTTTATGTTTTATAGGAAAAGAAAAATTTAGGAAGAACACACACCAAACAGTTATAACCTGTAGCTACCTGAGGAGTGAGATTAAGAGCAAAAGAAGGCTTCTATGTTAATTGTTTTATAAGCGTCTGTGTTCTTAAAATGTGTTACACCATGCAAGTATTATTTTTAAATATCAAAAGCCAATAAGGCTTTATAAATGCATTTGTTATCTGAGAGCTTCATTTAGAAATTGTTATCATTATATTTTTATTTGGGATACATTAACATACGTGTATGTATAAACCTAAGATTTAATAATATAATGTACTCACTAGACTGAGCTCATTAAAGGCAGAGTTTATATAATCAAAAAAAATAAAAGGGGACAATAATGTTGCAAGGGTTTGGGATGTCTAAACGGGCCTGTAGAAATACTTAGATTTGAATCTCAAGTTTAGAAAGCGCTGAACCCCATATTGAGATCATCTGGGGACTTGCTCAATTAGGCGAGGCCATCTCACTGTGTGTGTCACTGAGGCAAAGATGGCCTCAAAAGCGTCCAGCCTGTGCAGTTGCCCTGGGCTCCATGCTCAGCAGCACCGCATGCTTGATTTAAAGCTCTGCTGTCACTCTCTTGACATTCTCATTGGATCCGAAAAAGGAGCCCCATATTTTTCTTTTGCACTGTGCACTACACATTACATATTACATAACTGGTTCTGCATAGAGATGGGATGTGGTACCTGCGCAGGAAGATGAAATAGGAAGGATGATTTTCTAAGTGTGCAGCAAACATGGAATCATACTAAGTGATACCTCATGCTATTAAAATTAATAATGTGAGAAAAATACACTTAAAGTTTTGAAGCTAAGTTTTATTGTTTGAGAGCAACGTCCTCTGAGATGTGGTGAAGGTAATAATGTAGTCAAGTGGATGTAAATCCTGCATATTTACCTAGAGATCATACATTAAGATATGAGGCCATGCAACATAGTTAAAAGGGAATATGGAATTAGATGATATTTCTCTAAAATACTAGCTCAAGCACTTACATGCTTCTTGACCTTAGGCAGGTTCTGTGTTTCCTCTTGCTCCACTGAAAAATTGAGTACTAATGGCCATTTATGAGGCAGCAAACAGGTAGCCATCAAAAATGTGTCCTATGATGTTGGCCTCATAAGTTTCTTAAATTATTTAGTTTTTTTCTAACATTAAGCAGAAGTAGATTTTAATCCCAAATACAGATTACTGGCTTTACTGAAAAGAAAGAAATTTTGACAAAATTGGGCCAGCATGACAGGAATCCCTTGAAGCTAATGCCTGCTTGCTTTACAGAAGATTGTCTCCTCCACTTTGAAACTTTTCCAACATTCCATATTACTTCCCCTGTCCTCTTCATCCAGGTGTCGGGTTATTGTAGACATCTATGTTTTATTCCTGACCTACTTTAGATGGTTTGAGAGAGAATTAACTAGATAGCAAAACGGACATGCTCAGCACATATTTAATGCTAAACAAAGGAAAGCAGAAAATTGTGAAGGCAATGCTGCTGCTGCTGCGGCTATTTGATAATGACATCCTAGTTGGCTAATATTATATAATCTTCATAACAACTCTAAGAATTAGACACTAATAGTGTCACCTTTGTAACAATATATAAAATGATTTTTAAAAGAGGTCATAAAAACGATTTTTAAAAGAGGTCATATAACTTTCCCAAACCCACAGAGCTAGTAAGTGCCAGAGTTAAGATGAAAACTGAGAAAGTCTGATTTGAGAGTTTTTCATTCAAGTGCTGCTGTTACTACGCCTACTCTAATTTAGTAGTTATGGACGTATAATTTCAAATTCTGCACAATGGTAGACTATTCTGATTTTAAATGAGTATTAAGCTGAGTCTTATTAATTTAAAGCAAACAAATAAGTGCAAATGCAAGGGTATTTATTATTGGATACTTAATTTTTATCCCACATAACTTATATGCAAATTATAGGCAAAAATATATGTTATTGAATAGAGGTGAGAGAATATCCAGTTTAAACCCCCGAAATCTTAATATGTATTTATCTCAGATCATCATAATAGTTTCATACAGCTTTTGCATATACTTGTGCATAAAAATGCAACAAGTAGCTTATTGCAGGTTCTGTTAAACTAATTTTCAATAATTGTTCTGTTCCTACTTATAATATTTCTCTTGACTGCACCCCTTCCTCTGCTGTCTTTCATTATGATTAAAGAAATAGTTTTAATTATAATTTTAATCTGCTTTAATATGACTCCATGCCAACTTATTAAAAACTTGTTAACAAATACAGATAATGATGGAGAAAATATTTGCAAAATTTAATGTAAAAAGTTTAAGAAGTAAAAGCTTAATAGCCTGATATAGAATGGAAACCATAGTATTTTTGTATGCGGCAATATTAAAGTAATCCTCAAAATCATAACAGGCTGGTCTCTATGGTTTGCTCACTTCCTGCATGAGCCGATTGTTTTCATAAATGTCAATAGCGATATGGCTGAAATACTGTAGCAGTGCAAGTGTCTCAGTTTTCTCTATGTTGTCTTGATTTTTCTATTTGACTTTTCCCTTTGGTATCTGATCATCAGATAGCAGGAATGATTCCTGTGTAATATTCATTATTGGATTCTGACCGTATCCTGTGGTGCAGGTCAAAGTCAGTCAATACATTGTATCTTGAATACCTCAAAGGATTTCAGCTTTAATTAGCACATTCATAATTTATAAAGAATTGAAGCATCAGCAAGTTCATAGTAGTGGTCAAGAAATATAGGCAAATAATTTGACCTTGATGATATCACAGAAAATTAAAATAATAACAAAGTTTAATCAAGGCCAAAGGAGAAAATTGGGCCTTCAGAATTTAGTATAGTCTTATTTACAACATATAGCACTAATGATTGCACATGTAGTAAAAGCGTTTTTTTTCCCCTTGCATAAGGAAAGGAAGATGTATTTTTTTCATGAATACATTTTAATGCAAAAATCCTGTTTTATACAATCTTGTAATTGATTACTTCACTTACTAAATTATTAGCACATAATTCTGGATTAACGGTGAAACTCCAAACAAGTTTTATATGTATTGACACATTAATGTAGTGTTTCTATTGTCTCTTTTTAACAACTAATGCCTTAATCAACCCAAGCTATGAAAAATAAAAGACACTATATTCAAATGTAACGGGTGTTGCATATGTGTAAAAACATTAATTAGCTAATTCTTCAATAGGAAAACTTTTGATAGAGAAAAAGTATCAGAACCAACCAACCAAATAATAAACACAAAAACAACTCTGCTGTTTATTTTTCTGCCTAAAACTTTTGTGTAGAAAGGTTTAATTTGGAGTTTTCAGCCAGAATAAACTCGAATCGGCTCCCTAACCTTTTTTTTTTCTTCATTTTGTCCCATTAAATGCAATGGGGCCCACTACCCTCGTTATAGCTACTACTCTAGAATGAGAACACAAGAAACAAGAAGCAACCTTTAATGGGTTCTTGTACCCTAGGAATTGATAAAAATAATCAGTCAGCTGCTGATTCTCTTCCCTTTTTTTCTTCTGATGTTGGCAAATTTGCTTTGATTTGGCCTTTTCTTGCATCAGACACTCACATTTGAGCACTGGCAACGGAGAGAGGGAGGGCAAAGTTTGGCAATAGAGAGCGGGAGGGCAAAGGTTGGCAATGGAGAGCGGGAGGGCAAAGGTTAGCAATGGAGAGCGAGAGGGCAAAGGTTGGCAATGGAGAGTGGGAGGGCAAAGGCTGGCGAAGAAGGCCCTGGTGTTTGCTGTGGTTTTAGACCAGCCAAGCCCATTGGGATAAGAGAGTCTTTCTCATGGTGCTGACTGAGTTACTACAGTTCTGGGTTGGACTGAGAAACAACGCCATGTTAAATAGTAAAGTAATATTATTTATTTTAGCATCTTTGGTGTCTGTTTTTTCCTTGGTTTTACTCCTGTTCGAGCAGTAATCATGCTTCTGAATTCCATGGCTAAATATCACTTCAGTATTTACTCTTCTTTCATTACTACTTTGTAATAGGTTAAATAAATTAAGATATCTTGAAAATAACTAATTAAATGAGTACTTTTTGCATGCAATGGTCAAAATAAGATCCTTTGTTTTAATACTAGAGTGATACTAAATAACTCATTAGAATCACATGAAATAATAAGATCAAGTATTTTCCCTTACACACAGGCAAAAAATTTGGAAAACGGTTACAGTTTAAATGCACTCTAATATATTCTAGTGTTGAGGGATGTCTGAGTGACAGAAATATTACTTTATCCACAATATACAAAAACAAAAAACAGATAAATTTTGTAGTAGTTAAAATTTACCTGTCATTCTGAAAGTATATACCTGTATTTTGGCAGAGATGGGGTTTCACCATGTTGATCAGGCTGGTCTTGAACTCCTGACCTCAAGTGATCCACCTGCCTTGGCCTCCCAAAGTGCTGGGATTACAGGCATGAGCCACCCTACCTGGCCAGATGTTACTTTCTAAATCATATTATTAGGATTACATTGAGTTATTATATTACATTTGTAAAATTAACTACTTAACAATATTGGATCCTTCAATCCATGATCATTGTATATATCTTCATTTTTAAGAGTGTCTTTGTTTCTTGCATCAACATTTTATGGTTTTCAGTGTGGTGATCCTGGTCATATTTTATTAAATTAATTTCCAAGTATTTTAAAGTGATATTTGATGTTATTGTAATTGATTTTTATTTTTATTTTCAATTGTTTTCTGCTAGTAAGTAACTATGAAATTTAGGCCTGTATATGAATCTCATAGTCCATTACTTTGTCCAATTAACTAATTAGTTCTCGTAACTGTTTTGCAAATTTTTTAAGATTTTGTATGGACAGAATCACGTCATTTGCAAATACAGGAGTTTTCCTTCTTCCTCTTTGATGTTTACATACTTTATTTATTTATTTATTTATTATTTTTATTTTTATGTTCCTGTCTAGAAACTGCAGAACAAACCTGAACAGAATTGGTGAGAGCCTATCAATATCTTGTGCTTGATCCGAGAGGGAAAGACGTGAACCATTTATTGTTGACTGTGTGCTATAAATTGATCATAGATCTTGCTAGATAAAGAAAGTTCTCTTCTATACCTAGCTTGCTGATATTTTTAAAAATCATGAATGGATGGTATTATTTTCAAATTATTTGTGTGCATGTATTAAAATGATTGTATGGGTTATGCTTTATTTTGGTGCAATGGTGAAATGCTCTGATTCCATTTCGTATGTCAAATTGATCTGAATTTCCAAGGAAAACCTTACTGTGTTTTAATATAGGGTTCTTTTTATGTGTATCTGGGTTTGATTTGCTGATATCCTGTTCAGTATTTCTGAATCTCTTCACAAGCGACATTGCTCTGCATTTTTGTCTCTGTCAGATTTTGTTACTAGGGTTATGATGAACCAATAAAACAAGTTAGAAAGTTATTCTTCTATTTCCTGAAAAGTCTTATATAAGGTATTCTTTCAGTATTTTATAAAAGGAATTGTATAAGAATTATGACAATTCTTTATTAATGGTCTGACAGAATTTAAGTAGAAAGCCATGTAGTTCTGAAGTAATTTTTTTTAGAAAAAATTTTTGATAACAAATTTAATTTATATAATGTGTACATTTGTAGGAATGGCGTGTTTGTGTGTGTGCACATTTATGCATACATGTGGCTGTACAGATGGTCTGTGACTTACAAGGGTATGACTTCTGATTTTTCAACTTTATGATGGTGAGAAAGCAATAGGCATTTAGTAGAAACTGTACTTTACCTCCTATATGACCATACTGTTTTTCACTTTCAGTGAAATTAATAAGTTACATAAGTTTAATAATAAGTTACATAAGATATTCAGCACTTTATTATAAGATAGGTTTTGTGGTAGATAATTTTATCCATCTACAGGCTAATGTAAGTGTTCTAACCATGTTAAGGTAGGCTAGGCTAAGCTATGATGTTTGGTAGGTAATTGATACAGTCTGGCTCTGTGTCCCCACCCAAATCTCATTTTGAATTTGTAATCTGAATTGTAATCCCCCTGTGTTAGGGGAGGAACCTTGTGGGAGGTGATTAGATTATTGAGGTGTTTCTCCCGTGCTGTTCTAGTGATAGTGAGTGAATTCTCATGAGATCTGATAGTTTTATAAGGGGCCTTTCCCTTCTTCACTCTGCACTTCTCTCCTGCCATGTGAAGAAGGACATGTTTGTTTCTCCTTCTACCATGACTGTAAGTATCCTGAGGCCTCCCCAGCCATGCAGAACCGTGAGTCAACTAAACCTTCTTCCTTTATAAATTATGCAGTCTTGAGTATTTATTCATAGCAACATGAGAAGAGACTAATACAGTAGGTTAGGAATATTAAGTGCATTTTCAACTTGTGATATTTATAATTTAGAATGGGTTTATTGATAAGTAGCAACATCATAAGTTGAGGACTATTTGTATAGAGATTGTTTCTTCTTGCATCATTTTTGATAAATTATATATTTTTAAAAGTATGTATGTCATCTAATTTGCTAGATTGCTGTCATAAATTTATTCATAATATTCTATCACTTTCAACTTCTGTAGAATCTGTAATGATAACCCTTCTTTCATTTCCAATATTGATAATTATGTTGTTTCTTTCTATTTTTTAGTATATCGATTTTGTTAATTACTATAAAAATTGTTTTTGTTGTTTATAGATTATTTGCTGCTTTTTATATTTTGTTGATTTTCCCTTTTATGTTATACTTTACCTTTCTTTAACTTACTTTGCTGTTTCTTTTCATACCTTTTAAAGTGAAAGCTAGGATCATCGAAATTTAGATATATCATTATTTCTAAAACAGGCATTTAAAGCTGTGCATTGTCCTTTATACAATTCTCTTGTTGCATACCACAATTTTTATGTTATATTTCAATTAGCATTTGTTTCAATATAGTTCTATTTATCACTCAAATCATCTACCTCTTTACTTTTTTGCAGTTTCTCTATCACTTGATGACTAACTAGTTTTTAAGTCAATTTTTGCTTAATATATTTTGAAACACTATTATTAGGAGCATACTCATTTATAGTTGTCTTTTTCTTAAATTTATTTTGGTATCATTGTGAAATATCCTTCTTTATTTCTAATAATACTTTTTTTGATATTAATATTCCACTCTACCTTTCTAATATTTATTGTTTGCATGCTTTATCTTTTTCTAACTAGTTATTTTTCAAATGTCTGTCTCTTTATATTAAATAGCATATTTTATTGACAGCATATAGTTGAGTTTCACTATTTTATCCATTCAGATAACATCAAACTTTTTATTCCAGTGTATAATGTAGTAATGAGACAGGAGGCAGTTGGGGGCTGGTTAGGTAGATTGAGAAGGAGGGTCTCAGGAAAAGGACAGAGACGGACAATGTTTACAGGAACAACCATGGGACAGTACCTACAGTACCTACCTTCTTCTTGTGCCAGGACATTGCTCAGAAGAGACTGTCCCAACTTAGGCACAGGTGCAATAAATGAACCTAAATGTCCTTAACTTAACCCAGCTTATTATAATGTAATTAACATGATAATAACATTGTGGTTTTAGCCCCCACCATGGGTTTTGCTTAGGCAAAATAACCTAGATGTAATCATTCTGGCCAACTCCAGGCTTGCACAAATACAACACCCCTAGGAGGGAATTTGCCCCTCTCATTCTGGCAAAACCCACAGAAAACTAACTGGCTTCTGCCATATAAAAGACCCAGAAATCAGTCCCATTTCTGGCAACCTGCCTTCAGGCCCTTTCTATTTGCTGAGAATTTTTCTTTTGCTTAATAAATCCTACTCTACTCACTCTCCAGTGTCCACGTGCTGCATTTTTCTTGGCTGTGGGACAAGAACTTGGACCTAGCTAAACTGGGACTAAGTAGACTGTAACAGTGATATTTACTGTAATTATTCATACAATTGGATTTAGTTATACTTAAAAAATTGTTTTGTCCCTTATGTTTTTATTCTTATATATCTCTTTTCCTGTGTCATCAGAAATTCCTTTAAAATTTTTTATTAGCTTTCAATCTATATGTCTTTGCATTGTTTTTAATATTTAGTCTGGAATTTGTATCATACAATCATTACTTTTCACATTTTAATTGTGGTTCATATTGTACAACTTTTAAAAAAGGGAGCAAATGAAATACGCACAAACACATGCATATGATGTATATACATTCTCTCTCTCTCTCGATATATATACACATAAGAGAACACATAAGTATATCTATGTATAAGTATATATATACTTATATAGATACATAGGTCTATGTAGTTCTGTATATTATTGATATAGACATCTACAGATACACGTATATAGATACATCTATAGATATATACAGATACACCTATCTATAACTATCTATAGATACCTCTACTTATAGATTAACCTAAATGTCCTTAACTTAACCCAGCTTACTATCATGTCATTAACATGACAATAACATTGTGGTTTTAGCCCCCATCGTGGGTTTATAGATGTATCTATAGATATGTCTATCTATATATAATTTATTTCCCCCCTTCAAGTAACACATCCATTCTTGAAAAACGTATATATCTATGAATCTCTATAGATATAGATATATATAGGTTATAATTATAAACACACTATTAACAGAAGAAAAAATGCTACTCGAAATATAAAATAATTTTACTTTGAAATCAATTTCTATTTTAATTATATATGTTTTACAATTTTACTCATATATTTAGAAAGATAGCTATAGATCTATACGTTTTTCAAGAATGGGTGTGTTACTTGAAGGGGGATAATAAATTTTTCTGTAATATATTGACTTATTTTTAAACATGGATATGCAGTTTTGTGGTTTATAGCAAGCTAGTAATACATGAGTAAAAATGTAAAAACTATCCAATTAAAATATAAATTGATTTCAAAATAATAGTATTATATATTTGGAGTAGCATTCTTTTATTCTGTTAATAGTGTGTTTCTAAAATTATATTCTTTATTTGGGAGTATTTTACTTGCCTATATTTAATTATTTTAATCCTTTTATTAACCTTTATTAATATTGTATTAATTATCTTTAATTGTCCACATAATAGTGAATCAAGATTTTATAATATAACAGCATTGTAACAAAATTGGATATACCAATGACTATTTTCTGACAGTAGCACATTGATGTAATTTTTATATACCTTGTTATACAATAAAATGTCAAGTTAATTGCAAGTGGCAGAAGTTGAAAATCAAGTTTAAATTATCAAACCTTTAATTAAACTAAATGATCTTTGACTAGCAGCAGTTTTCTTGGCTGAGTGTTAAAAAATAAAACCGTAATAGAGAATTATTTTTTTAAGATGGAATCTAGCTGTGTTGACTAGGCTGGAGTGCAATGGTGTGATTACAGCTCACTGCAGCCTCAACCTGCCAAATTCATGCCATCCTCCCACCTCAGCCTCCTGTATAGGTGGCTGACATGGACCACAGGTGCACGTCACCATGCCCAGCTAATTTTTATAGAAACTGAGTTTTGCCATGTTGCCCAGACTGGTCTCAAACTCCTGGGCTCAAACAGTCCCCTCGCCATGGCCTCCCAAAGTGCTGGGATTACTGGTGTAGGCAATGATGCCTGGCCTAATAGAGAACATTTTTTTCTGGACTATATAGCTTTCAATATAGTGGGAGTAATAGACAAGTACAAAATAATCAATTTGATATGGGGAAGATTAGGTTACACATGAGAAGAATATGTAAATTAGACTGAAGGAATAAGTATACTTTGTATTATGTTTAAAACTTTGTGTAAGGAGATATGAATAGTTGAATAAATTACTTGTACAAGTATTAATATCATGTTCTGCATAAGGAATTCTCAACAGATGGAGACATATTCCAAAGTGCCTCTGTCTTAATCTTAATAATTAGTGGGATTCTAGACTTCCACAGGTGAATTCTATAACTAGCCCATTATTTCTGTGGTTTTATTATTTTTTTAAATATAAATACGTTAAGACTTTTCTTTATTGTGTAGATTATGAAAGAAAGCTAGAGAAAATTAATTCTTAATACAAATAAAAACAACAAAATGCATTTCTGTATTTATATTTAACTTAGTAGTCATTTCAAAAAATCTGTTTGTTATGATTTGTTTTAAAAATAAATTCAATGCGTGAACTTAAATAGTGCTTATTAATATAGTATTAATACCCAACAACACTGACATAAAGATATTTTTCCTTAGGGATTATATGTTATTATTCTGAGATCTAATTTCTAAATTTTTTTAGTGTTTAAGTTTTGAAATTGTGCTTGTGATGCTTCTTGCTTTTCCTTGTTCATTTTGTTTTATTGATATTTGTTAAGAAGCATATTAGATTGGCTACTTTAGCTAACTTTTCTTCTTCTTACCTAGCAAGCATCTTAAAATAACTTATATTCTCATCACTCAAATCAATATTAAAGTTATTTTATGAAATTTACATGCTGCAGACCCTTTTTGACCCTGGTCCTATTCATATAACATTTACAAGTTCTTTCTACAAAAAAATTGCTAGGCCTTTACCCTGAAAAGGAAGTGGTATTTTTAGCAGCTGAAAATAACAGGCTTTGCCTTATGATTTGGTTTCATCTTTTGTTTTTTAAATAAAAGTGTACTATTTTCATAATGTTTTGATCAACCTATATAGAACAATGAGCACCAATTGACTAATCTCGTCTTCAGGACTTCCATTATTATATGCTCAACAGAGACTATTTTATAGATAATTTCAGCTCCAACAGTTTTTTTTTTTTTTAAAAAAAAAAACCTCTGCTTTATACCTCCTACACCAGTAGATCTCAGTCCTTCTGAAATAATGTCTCCTTGTAATTATAAAAACTGTGTAGTTTAATTTAGTGACATGAAATCCATGTGTTCTAACGAAGGGATAATGAAAAAAAAAGGCCCTCATTTAATAATACCACAAGGCTAGCACACTTGCAATATTTGTTATTATAATATATATGGTATATATTATTTTACAATATATTAATGATATCAGCATTTCAGGTGTCAGATATCTGCATCTCCCAATGCATTCTTTGATCATCTTGAAACAGATACCTGTTATGAATAAATCGACTTCCGTTCTCAGAACATGACAGACAACTTTGTTATTACTCAGTTTTGGTGTTCCCCACCTCATTTTTGTCTGGTGCATATCTACTCATGCTTTAATATTGTGCTCAAGGGCAGCCCTCTTTATATTTTATTTAAATCCCAGATAGATTTTACTGCCACATTATTTTTTATTTCTCCTGGATTTTACACAGTGGGGTTCTGAATGGCCAGTAACTATCACCCTTTAATTTCTTTCTGTCATTCACAAATATCTGAGAACAAACACATGAAAAAGATACAGAAGAGAGAAGATAAGTTTTAATACTAATTGAGCAGATTAGAGTCGTAGCTTTGGATATAGAGATGGCTAATATTTCCATCCCTTCTCTCAAAGGGTTGCTGACACAGCTGGACATACACAACGCCCTTGTGAAGGAGAGTCACCAAGGTGAAATTGACACAAAAGGTGAACCAATATATTCCATGCCAAACACACACCTTTTCGTTTTCAAACTCAACAATCAGGTAAGTCAAAATGGAGAAAGAAATGCTGAGTCAGAAAGAAACCAGTGAAAAATTTAAAAAGTGAGGAATGAGGAATATATGTTCATGGTAAAATTTCATGCCATTGATAAGGTGGAGAGGGAATTTAGATAAAGAGAGGATTATGATCAACTTTCTCCAAGATATAGAGCTTAAAAATGCAGCAGTCCTTCAGCCAGTAGAAGAACAGAGTAGAGCTGACCTTGGCCAGCTGACCTGGGCAGAATGAGGCAACTCCTGCCACAGATTTACTTTGTAAACTTAACAGTATACAGAAACATTATTGATTATTAATAATTAAACTTGGGAAAATTTTTGAGAAAATAAATCATCTTTTTTTGATCTTTTTGAGACCATTGGCTTACAGAACAAATCTAATTTTGCTTACATAGAAAATAAAAAAGGGAACAAGCTTTCAGTGCCATAGGTTTTGGTTTTAGAGCTTTTTAAAACAGAGGTGATTATGGACACAGGGAAACGTAAAATGTCTGAGGCTGGCTCCAGCACTTTGTCATTGGAGGATTGTGATATTAAGATTTTAGAACTCTATGTGATTGACATGAAATTATCAGGTAGAAAACATGAATTTATAGCATGTCATGATTAGCAACAGAGGCAAATAAAAATGGCAATATCATCTTTTTGAAGGAGAATATTTTTCTGTTTTTCTTAAGTTTTAGAATAAGAAAAATAAAACTTGTGGCCTGTAAATTGGCACAGTATTCAGAGCTATAATAATCCCTGCTGGTTAAGATTGTTTAGCTGCCCCAAATTCTTCCCTTCTGGTCTCAATGAGATGACAAAGTAATTGAATATGCACTTCATTGCCCTTCTTCAGGGATGAAATTGATGAGCAATAGATGGAATATGCTCCATTTCAGAAGTAAATGTATCAGTTAAGCTTGTTCAGAAATGTTCATGTTTGAGAAACAATTCCATATAAGCAATCTGAAAATATGAATTTGTGTGTATAAAATATACATATATATGTATATTGTGTGTGTGTGTGTGTGTGTGTGTGTGTAGTTTAACTTCATTATTCATGAATTATGTATTAGTGAATTTGCCTAGGTAGTAAAATTTATTTTGTAATCCCAAAATCAATACTTGCAATGTTTTCATGGTCATTTGTGGACACGTGCTAAACAGAAAAAAATTGTCTCAGAAGACACACAAGTCTTGTAACATTGCTGAGAAGAGGTTAAATTGTTACAAACACTGTGGCAAGCTTCTTGGCGACTTTTACTAAATTTGTATATATGCATATTCCTGCAATATTATCCTCGAAGATACTCAGCAGGCATGCATATCTGTATATAATAAATGACATTTATAAGAATTTTCATATATGCATTAATTATAAAAGTCTCAAATTAGAAAAAAACCCATCCACCAAGAGATGAATAAATACATAGAGTTAGGTACAATATATTAGTAATGCAGAATAAAATATAACAGTCAAAAATAAACTGCTACTGCACAAATTTTCACTGCTATATTTTATTCCATATTATTAATATACCAAGATGTCACAGGTACACTTGGGAGTGTCTTCTGATGAATATCAAATGTTCTTAATTTTATTATAACCCACATTATCAATCTGTTTTTTAGGATAGGTTAATTTGTACCCCATTTAAGTGTTTTATGATGCCAGTGTCCTGACAATATTCTATGTTTTCCTATAGAAACTTTAATATTTTATATTTTACATCTAGATAATATTGCATCTGAGGTTGATAGAAATAAGATTAATTTTCACTCATGGTCCTATTGACCTGGCTCTATTCACTGAAGGCTTGTTTATTCCCATGACTGTTCAATATCCATTTGTTCTAAGTCAAGACTCTGTTTGTCTGGGCTTGTTATTGATCCTATATTATATTGTGTTGGCCTATTTTTTTATATTTCCGCAAAAAGTGATTTGTTAATTAACACAGGTTTTCATGGGTCTTGTTATCTGGAACTTTAATTCCTCCTGCTTAATCTCTTTGTGTTATATTTTCTAGACATTTTAATTCTCAAATAAATTTTGGACTCACCCTCTCAGTTTTCACATACACAAAACTATTGAGATTTGGATTGAGATTATATTCAATATATGGATGAAATCACAGAGAATTAACCTTATAATATGAAGTCTTATAACCCATAATTTTTATATATCTCTCAATTGTTTTGCTCTTTTAATATTTTTAATAATATAAGTTTTCCATGTAGAAGTCTTATACAGTTTTATTGGATTCATTTTCAAGCATTTTATATTTTATGTTGTCATTGCAACGTAATTGAATTTAATTTTTGAATTGTTTATTATGTACAATGGATTTCTGTATATTGAACTTTAACCAAGTGATGTTGCTGATCTCTTTTAATTCTTTTTTATGTATAAAATTATGCCTGCAAATCATAGCAATTTTATTTGTTACTTTTAACTTCTTATAAATTATATTTACTTTAATGTATTATTGAAATAGGTAAAATCTCCGGGAAAATGTCAACGTTGAATAGTAATTGCAGTCACTATTTTCTCCTTTTTATTCCTAATATCAGTAATTTCTACTTTCTCACATTCTAAATCTTCCTCAAAATTTGAGCTTAGTTAACTTTTATTCTTTGCTTCCTGGTATACACACACCTTTCCCAAGCATTCAATGAAATACTAATTTTCTGCTGTTGTGAAGGAATTTTGCATTTGTACGTAAAGCTCAAAGTCAGTTGATTTAAGACAGAGAGGTTATCCTCAGTCTCTCTGATCTAGTCAGTAATCATTTTAAGAGTACCCTATTTTTCCCAGAAAAAGATATGAATGATGAGAGAGATTTGATGTGAGATTCTCCACTTCTGGCTTTGAAAATGGAAGAGGCCTCACATGGCAAGGACCTGAAGTAGCCTCTGGGAGCTAAGACTGATTGACCATTGTCCTGTGGCCCCAAGAAAATCAGGAGTTCAGTTTGCAACTACAAGGAGCTGAACTCTGCCAACAACCTCAATGACGCTGGAAGAACACACTGAACTCCAGAGAACACAGGCCAGGCCAATACACTGATTTTAGCCTTGTGAAACCTATCGTAGATAACCCAGCTATGCTGTGCTTCGACTTTTTCTTTCTTTCTTTTTTTTTTTTTTTGAGACGAAGTATTGCTCTGTCGCCCAGGCTGGAGTGCAGTGGCGCGATCTTGGCTCACTGCAACCTCCGCTTCCCGGGTTCAAATGATTATCCTGCCTCAGCCTCCTGTGTAGCTGGGATTACAGGCACCCGCCACCATGCACGGCTAATTTTTGTATTTTTAGTAGAGACAGGGTTTCGCCATGTTGGCCAGGCTGGTTTCGAACTCCTGACCTCAAGTGACTGCCTGCCTTGGCCTCCCAAAGTGCTGGGATTACAGGCGTGAGCCACCGCGTTCCGCCATTGTGCTTAGACTTCTGACACAGAGAACTGTGAACTAATAAATGGCTTTTACAGCACTAATTTTTTGTTAGTTTGTTACACAGCAATATAGAAAACTAATAAAGATTAAGTGATAATGAATTGTTTGCTTCTAAGCACTTGATTTAGATAAATCCTACAGGTTTGTTCATGTAATTAAAAATATGTGTAATTTCCATTGTAAGTTCTTTATTCTTTTTAGTGATTACTCAAGAGATGATAGTATGCATTTTTAAACTGATATTGATAACATTCTTTACTATTTCCTTGATAATGCTAAGCTCTTAGTAACTGCATTCCACATCCTTTTGTCTGTACGCCATTGTTGACATGCATTTTAATTCTGTATATATTTTAAATACAATAGCTATAATTATATTTTTATTTCACCAATTAGCATTCATTTATATATTTCCAAATCTTTAAGCATTATGTTAGTCTTCAGTCATTTCTGCCTTTCTATTATTTGTTCAGTATCAGCTTTCTTAGGATAGGTTCTTATTTACTAGTACTTATTAGTATTTTTTTTCTGTTAACATATTCTCTCTAATATTGTTTGGATGGAATAAATTTTTTTACCTTCACTTTGAAAATATATTTCTTTTCTATATAATGAATTGTCATTTGATATATTCTGTGTCAATACTTTTAAAATGTTATTCCACTCATTTTTTCCAACATATCTGTTGACAGCTCCCAGTCTTCCTGCTTCTCCTTTAAAGGTACCTATGTGTTTTCTCTGGCTCGTTTTAAAATCCTTCCCTCCTCTCTTTCTTGAAATTATTAGCTTTTTTTTTTTTTTTAACAATCTATCCCTCCTTCTTGGAATTATTAGTTTTAAACTGTTCTTTAATAACTCTAATGAATTTTGAAAAATTCCTGCCCCAAATCCCTCTCAATATTGCCTCTGCATCATTCTTCCTTTCTTTTCTTCTACTGCAAAAATAATTAAACAAATGCCTTTTTTTTTTTTTTTTTTTTTTTTTTTTTTTTTAGACGGAGTCTCTTTCGCTCTGTCTTCCAGGTGGGAGTGCAGTGGCGCCATCTCGGCTCACTGCAAGCTCTGCCTCCCGGGTTCACACCATTCTCCTGCCTCAGCCTCCCGAGTAGCTGGGACTACAGGTGCCCGCCACCACGCCCGGCTAATTTTTTGTATTTTTAGAAGAGACGGGGTTTCACCGTGTTCACCAGGAAGGTCACAATCTCCTGACCTAGTGATCCACCCACCCTGGCCCTAGGATTACAGGTGTGAGCCACAGCACCCGGCCAACAAATGCTATTTTTGCTTTGACCCTTTTCCCACTTAAATTCATTTTTGCTTTTTACTTTCCACCTTTTGTTTTGAACTTATCTCCAAATTTACTCTCCTGCATGCCTACTCTACTGTTCAACCTATTTGTCAAGTTCTTTATTTCACTTATTTTACTTTTCATTTATTCATGTTTTAAAATAAATTCATAATAAATTTGTGTATTAAATAAAAATTCTCTATGAAAGTTTATATCCTATAATATTTCTTTTTTTTCTTTTAATACCTAAACTTTATTTTGTAAAGTTACAACCCCTGTCCTTATAGACAAATACAACCTCCCCCACTATCAACATCTCATACCACAGTGGTACACTTTTTACTAATGATGAGCCTACCTTGACACATCATTATTACCCAAAGTTTGTAGTTCACATTAGGACTCACTCTTGGAGATGTACATTCTGTGGGTTTTGACAAATGCATAATGACATATGTCACCATCACGGTATCATACAAAATAGTTTTCTTGCTCTAAAAATCCCCCATGCTCTTCTTATTCACCTGTTTCACCCTCCACAAGCACCTGCAACCCAACGTCTGCAACCATTGATCTTTCACTGTCTCCTTTGCTGTCCTTTTCCAGGATGTGATATAGCTGGAATCACACTATGTACTCTTTTCAGACTGGCTTCTTTCCCTTAGTAATTTCCTTCCATGTCTTTTCATGGCTTTTAGTTCATTCTTTTTAGCACCAAATAATATTCCACTGTCCATTTGTAGCATTCGTCTACTGAAAATAGAAAAACATATATTCTTCCAAGTTTAGCAATTGTGAACAAAGGTGCTATAAACTTCTATGTGCAAGTTTTTAAGTAGACATAAGTTTTTGACTTCTCTGGGTAAGTACTAAGGAGCATGACTGCTGCATTCTTTTGCTTTTTTTTATTTGTTTTTCGACAGAGTCTCACTCTGTCCCCCAGGCTGGAGTGCAGTGGCGCCATCTTGGCTCACTGCAACCTCCGCCTCCGAGGTTCAAGTGATTCTCCTGCCTCAGACTCCCAAGTAGCTTGGGATTACAGGCGCCCATCACCACGCCTGGCTAATTTTTTTGTATTTTTAGAAGAGATGGGGTTTCGCCTTGTTAGCCAGGATGGCCTCCGTCTTCTGACCTTGTGATCCACCCACCTCAGCCTCCCAAAGTGCTGGGATTACAGGCGTGAGCCACTGCACCCGGCCGACTGCTGCATTCTATAGTAAGTATATGTTTAGTTTTATGAGAAAATATGAAACTGTCTTCCAAAGTGGATGTACCATCTTGCGTACCCACTAGCAATGAACAAGAGTTTCTGTTGCTCTGCATCCTTGTCAGCCTGAAGTGTCAGCGTTCTGGATTTTAGCTGTTCTAATATGTGTGCTGTAGTATCTTGCTTAATTTGTGGTCAAAGACGATCTCCCAGTAGTGGTGTGACATTCTCTTATCATCCACATTGGTGTCATGGTCTTCTTTTTCTTTGTTTTAAAGTGCTATTTTGGGTTCAGGGGTACATGTACATGTTTGTTACATAGGTAAACTCATGTCAAGGGGGTTTTGTGTATAGATTATTCCATTGTGTGATCAATTCAATATCTTGACAATCTGTCCATCTTTTTCTGTAGTCCATATGACTTATTACTTTCTGTTCATTAATTTCTAATTCTAGGTGTGTCAAGTAACAATTGCTTAGACTAGATGGTGTGTTTGAAAAACTGGTAATTTAAGGTTTTCTCTGGTATTTTCTTTCTCCAGAGAAAATTTATTTTTACTCTCTACAATATACTTAGGCCACTTTATTCAAACTTGATAATGAGCTTGTTTGATGTTACCTATCATTTGTTCCTAATGGTCACACATTTCTAGTATTCTATTTCACTGAGAGCCTCAACTCTTTAGCCTGGGCTTTCTATTAAGACTCTTCCTCATTGATAGGCACTGTATGCTCATTCTTGTCCTCCCGCATCATAACGCCATTGCAATATTTTATAGGATTTCTAACTTCTTATTTTCTCTTTGCCTTCTTACAGTTCTGTCTCCCATTAGCGAAACAAACAAGCAAACAAACTGCACACATTTCAAAGAATAAAGCACCAAAGATGACACCTACTCTCAAATGACTTTTATTTTTTTCTGAAATCTTTGGCTGCCTTGTTTACTCTCTGGTGCATTCAGATAGACATTTATGCTGCTGGTATTCAGTTTATTTCTCAAAGAAATATTGATATGAAATAAGCATAATTTTCTTTTTTAAAGAATTGATTCTCTTTTCTCCCCCCACCATCCATCTCTGATTTCTAGGGAAAGGTGATACACAAGACCTACTTCAGGTGAAATACTTTTGGATAAAGCTCATCAGGGTTCACTCAGAAGGATCTGAGTTATAAATTTCTTGTGTTATCTTTTGTGTACTGGAAGGGAAAAAAGAGAACATTGATGGGAATAAAACTAAAATACAGGCTTTTTATCTACGTCAAAGAAAATGGTCTAATTATAACATGAAAGAAAAAAACTTGATAGAAACATTTAAGAGGGGAAGGTTAATCAATCAATCAATATTAAAATGACATCCAACTTAAAAAGACAAATCTACTCTCAGTTAATTGTCTTTTTCTTTCATTTGAAAGCATTATTTAAAATGGTCTGATTCCATATAAAACTCTTTGCTGCTGTTTAGAATCTGGGAATCTCACGTATGGTATTTGTTTCTATAAATAACATTTATTAAAACAAACATTTTTAGTTTGTATTTGTATTAAACAAATGTATTGGATTAGAAGCTAAGTCAACAGTTTACCCAAGTTTGATAATGGAGAATACCTATACTCTGAAAATATTGTCAATAGGATCCTGAATGCATAGACTGAAACATGCAAGAAAAGAATCTAAAAGTTCTATTATTTATACTGACAGTGTTTATACCGACAGTGTTTATACCTGAGTATTTTTCATTTGGGTCAGTCATTTCATTTTTCTGGACCACATATTTTCACAACTATTTTATAATAAAAAAATACTGAACCAGATAATTGTACAGTCTCATTCAGTTCACACATTCAATTGCTTCCTGGATTGATGCCTAATTCAATAAGATATTAATCACCACACCCCAAGCCATCAGGGAGTGCTAACTGATGGATGAAGCAGAAGCTGAAAAGTGTAGTTTCCAAAAGCATAATTTTATACAGTAAAGAATTCACTGTCTCCTTAGCTTTGGTGTAGAAAATGAAAAGCCCACATTGAAGGGCTGCCAAAACATTTATATATAAAAACAAAACCCAGACACTTTGATTCTGTATCTACACAGAATCTGTTATAAGCCAATATGGAATATAGCTATTTCTTGATACAAAATATTTAAAAAATCTATTTTAATCAGAATTCTTGGTTATGTGATAAATGCCATGAAACTTCATGGTACTGCATATATAAATTATATTTAATCTTTTTTTAATAGTGTGACTTTTACTTTCTCATGTTTCTTTTAGCATCCCCTTTAAAATATTTTTATTTATATTTTATGACTGATAATTGTTGTTGTTAAAGTTGGGTTCTTATTAGGAGACTCATTCAACATTTTCATTATCTACTCAAATTAAATGATGTTTTGGTGACTTTCTATCAAAATATTGGCATAAACTACAACAGCATCAATGGAAATACCTAATGAAAGAATCGTTATGCACAGCTTTATATATTTTATTCAGATTAATTAGATATTTTGGAACAAATAATATATATTATCTAACGATTCATATATATGAAATTATAGTTACTTTTTCAACCAAATATTTGTCAATATTTTAAAGTCTATGATCAAAATTAATATTTATTATAAAAAGGTTGTATAATAGTTACAATTTTTGCCCAATATCATCTAATAATTAAAATATCTGCATATTTTTGGTGACTTAGTCATTGGAGATATATTGTTATTTTTAAATAATAGCATTCTTCTTTCCCTTGTTAATTAAAACTTTCATAGTTTCCTCTGATTAAATCCACCTTTTATATACTTAAACATAGAAGGTATAGCTCTTTGGGGAAACAAATAAACAAGGTTGATTAATATTGTCTTCATCTAGATTCTCAAGCACATTCCTTCTTTGCCCAGTGAACTGACTTTTTAAAGACTCTAGGAGAAGACACAGGATGACTTTTTTTGTCTTTTGCATTTTGAGGCAGTATATTTATATAAACATGAGCATATATATGTAGAGCCTGATTGTGTCAAACTGAACACATCCATTACCTAGATAAAAAACAAGACATAATTAGCGTTGAAGGAACCTGGCATTACATCCAAGGGTTAACATTATATTGCTGACATAGACTAGACTTTTGTTTCCTTCTTTATGCTTTACATAAACAGAGCCACATGCTATGTACACTTTTGTGTGTCCCTTTTGTGCTCAATAGTATGTTTCTAATCACGTAGTTGTAATGTACATTTTCATTGAATCCCACTATGAAAATATATCACAACTTATCCATTCTACGGTTGATGTGTATTTGGGTCATTTTAAAGTTTGGGTTACTATAGTAATAGTACTATGAGCATTTTAGAGCACTTGCTTTGGCGAAAGCAAGTCACACGGCCAAAACTAGAGTTGATGTTACAGATTAAATACTGAGAGGAATGATACATTGAAAGCCATCCAAACATCAATCAACAATATATCATGCTTTTTTTTTTTCTTTTTCGTTTTTAGAGACAGGGTCTCACTCTGTTACCCAGGCTGGAGTGCAGTGGCACAATCATAGCTCACTGTAACCTTGAACTCCTGGGTTCATGGGATTCTCCCACCTTGGCCTCCCAAAGTGGTAGGATTACAGACATGAGACATCACGTTCAGACCTACAGTGCTTTTGACTGACAAGATTGTGAAAATAGCATTTCTGAAACTGGTCATCTAAATATCTACATTCCAAGATTTTTTTATTACAAAATATAATAAGAAACACATTTATAATAGCAACAAGAATATTTAAATAACTTAGAATTATTCTAAAATGCAAAGCAAAATACAGCGCACAATATAAATTTATAAAAGGCAATGAATATGTATGTATGCATATGCATACATACATACATTATGTATACATATATCCATGCAGTGTGTGTATGTGTCTGTGTGAGTATATATATATATATCATATACCTATATCATATATCTGTGATACATATGATATATACACCACAAACATATATATCACATACATATATAATATATATACATAACATATATATGTGTGTTTATATAAATATATATGATAGGGTTTGGATCTGTGTTCCCACCCAAATCTCATGTTCAATTTTAATCCCTAATGTTGGAGGTGAGGCCTGATGGGAGATGATTGGATCATGCAGACGGGTTCTCATGAATGGTTTGGCACCATCCCCTTGATGGCTGTCTTTGAGATAGTGAGTGAGTTTTCATGAGATCTGATTGTTTTAAAGTGTGTAGCACCTCCCACCTCCTTCTCTCTCTTGCTGCTGCTCCTGCCATGTAAGATGCTTGCTCCTGTTTTTCCTTACATTGTGAGTAAAAGCTTCCTGAGGCCTCACTAGAAGCAGATGCTGCCATGTTTCCTGTACAGCCTGCAGAACCATGAGCCAATTAAACCTCTTTTCTTATAAGTTACCCAGACCCAAATATTTCTCTATAGCAATGAAAGAACAGACTAGTACTACATCCAACTTTAAAATTCAAGTTAAAGATAATTTCTAGGTTGAATATTGCATAGGTATCCAATACTGGTGGTTTTTTCCATATATATATATATACACACATATATGTGTGTTCATATATTTGATTTTTTCTTATTGAATTGAATAGGATGTTAATTACAGATATGTGCGTATGTATGTGTGCACATACACAATCCCAAAGACTAATTTTAAAAATAATTGTATTTTGTTTTTTTGATACTCAGGTCATCATATTATCTTTATATTTTCTATTTTTATGCTTGCTTCCTTTGTTTTTTATACAAAGAATTCTCCACCTAAACAAATGATGTGGAAAACATACCACTATTTTTCTTTAGTCTGAAACAAATAATTCCCGAACAATCAATCCTTCATGGTTTGATAAATATTCTCTTTGACTTCTCAGCCTGAGTCATTTTTATGTGATTATTTTTATTCTATTTAAATTCATACCTTGATTACATCTGTAGTCAAGTTGCTTGTTTTGAATTCCCTTTCAGTAAGTGAATTCTCCACGGAAATTCTTAATTTCACCAGATTTCAAATTGATTGTTAAAGATTCATACATACATTCACAAATCATTTCAATCCTCCATTCAATCTTATGCATGCCTCCTACTCCTTAAAAATGTGATAATTGTGTTTTCTTTCATTTGTTTTTGGTAATATTTGACTATATTAATAATCTTTTAAAAAATTTATGCTATTGGTAAAATATATTATTAACATTTTCTGTAGGGTGACCTCAGTAGAGGGAGTTTTAATAATCAAATGGATAGAATGACCTGCTCTGTGGATACCAGTCATCCTCTTTCACCAGCCACCCATCTCATCGCCCAGTGAGCTCATGAACATAGTGATCTTCGTGGCAAGGATGGTAGTTACATGTGGGCTAAGCAACACGGACTTCCACTCACTAAGGCTGATGTGGTGCAGCCACTGCTGAGTGCCCCGGTTGCCAGCAGCAGAGACCAACACTGAGTCCCTGATATAGCACCATTCTATGGCAAGCTGATTACATTAGACTAATTAATCATGGAAGAAGCAACATTTTGTTTTTATCAGAATAGACACTTACTCTCAATATGGACTTACCTTCCCTTCATGTAACGCTTCTGCCAAAACAACCATAATATATTATGGTATTTCATAAATACTCAGGTCGTCATATTTTAGGCATTGCCTCTGTCAGGGAACATAAATAATACCATGGTTGTTGAATTTATTCATTTTACTATGTTCCCTACAATCCTGATAGTGTTTGATAGAAAAGTGGCATGGCTTTTGAATACTAAGTCACAATGTGAGCTAGCTGGCAATATCTTGGAAGGCTAAGATAAAGTTATCCAAAAGGCTTATATGCTCTAAATCTACATCCAACATATAGTACTTTTCTTCCCCATAGCTAAGATTCACTGGTCCATGAAACGAGGGCTAGAAATGGGAGTGGCACTACTCACTATTTTACCCAGTGACCAACTATCAAAAGTTTTGCTTCTTGTGCAATTTTATGTTCTGCTGGTGTAGAGGTCTTAGTTCCAAAGGGAGAAATGATTTCACCAGGAAACACAAAAATAATTCTATTAAATTAAAAGCAAGGACTATATGTGGACGCTTTGGGCTCCTCTTGCCTCTGAATCAACAGGCAAGGAAGGGAGTTATGGTGCTGACTGAAGTGACTGATACTGCCAATGGTAAATTAGACTTACTGAACAAAGGAGGAAAGAAGTGTATGTCTGAAATACAGGAATTTTTATTTTTATTTTTTATTTATTTTTATTTTTATTTTTGAGACGGAGTCTCGCTTTGCCGCTCAGGCTGGAGTGCAGTGGCGCGATCTGGGCTCACTGCAAGCTCCGCCTCCTGGGTTCACACCATTCTCCTCCCTCAGCCTCCTGAGTAGCTGGGACTACAGGCGCCCGCCACCACGCCCAGCTGGAAGGCAGGAATTTACAAAATTTACAAAAACTTTTTTGTATTTTTAGTAGAGACGAGGTTTCACCGTGTTAGTCAGGATGGTCTCGATCTCCTGACCTCGTGATCCACCCGCCTCGGCCTCCCAAAGTGCTGGGATTACAGGCGTGAGCCGCCGCGCCCGGCCAGAATGCAGGAATTTTTTTTACCGTGTCTATTAGTATTACCTTGCCTTATGATTAACATCAATGGAAAACTAGAGCAATATTATCCAGGCAGGACGACTAATGGCACAGACTCTCAAGAATGAAGGTTTGGGTCACCCCACTAGGTAAAGAACTGTGACCAGCTAAAGTGTTGCTGAAGGAGAAGGGAATACAGAATGTTTAGCAGAAAAAAGTAGTTAAAAATACCAGGTATGATCATGTGACTAGTTAGAGAAATGAGGACTTTAATTCTCATGAGTACTTTTTCCTTATTTCGTTATGAATACATGTGTGTATGTATATATGTGTGTGTGTATATGTATTTTATTTCCTCTCTTCATCCTTTATCAGATGATTTAAGATGTATTGACTTTATGCCACAGTAATTAAATATTGTTAATTTTACATCACAGAATTTAAGTTATGGGATATCAAAGAAAATCAGGAAATTGGCTGGGCGCGGTGGCTCACGCCTGTAATCCCAGCACTTTGGGAGGCCCAGGCAGGCAGATCACAAGGTCAGGAGATCGAGACCATCCTGTGAATGGTGAAACCCTGTCTATACTAAAAATACAAAAAATTAGCCGGGTGTGGTAGCGGGCGCCTGTAGTCCCAGCTACTCGGGAGGCTGAGGCGGGAGAATGGCGTGGACCTGGGAGGCAGAGCTTGCAGTGAGCCGAGATAGCAACACTGAGCTCCAGCCTGGGCGACAGAGCGAGACTCCGTCTCAAAAAAAAAAAAAAAAAGAAAGAAAAAAAGAAAATCAGGAAATTTACCTCCTCTTCTGGGGAAGGACTAGTGCATTTTTGTTATATGAAGAATATTTTGATTATGTTAGGAAGAACTGTGATCTTGTTATTGGCTTCATTTGAAGATTAGGCAGGGTATAAAGAGATATATATAGGTGCCAAATTGACTAAGGGTGGACTTATAATGGTTAATCTTATCAGCCAACTTAACTTGGCCATGGGAAACCAGATGTCTGGTTGAACATTGTTTCTTTCTGTCTCTGTGTGTTTCCAGAATAGATTAACATGTGAGTTGATGTACTGAGTAAAGGAGATGCCCTCTTTGATATGAGTGGACGTCATTCAATCTCGGGAGGGCCTGAAAAGGCCAGAAATGAGGCACAAACTCAAATAAACTCTGCATGATTCTTTAAGCTAGGACATCAATCTTCTCCTATCCTCAGGGATTCTGCTTCTTAGTTCTTAGGCCTTCAGACTTGAACTGGAATCTACGCCATTGGCTCTCTGGATCTCAAGCAGTCAAACTAAACCACCAGCTTTCCCATGTTTCCAAGTTACAGATGGCAGAATATATGACTTCTTAGTCTCCATAATTCCTTGAGTACACCCATACACACAGATGCACACACACACTATATATATGTATATAATCTCTTATTGGTTTTGTTCTCTGGAGAACCCTAACTAATACAGCTACCCTAATGAACAGGAAAAAAAATGGAACAATCATAATTGTTTCACTCACAAGAGACAATAACTTAATTGGTAGCAATTTGTTTATGGTTTCCATAGTACTGAAGTACATGAGCAGGCAAAATTAATGGCCAGGTCCAAAGAACCCTAAATTGAGGACTACAGTGGAATCCCAGATCCTCTTCCAGTTTGAAACCAGAGCCATTCCATGGGCCCTTTTTTTTTTTTTTTTTGAGACGGAGTCTCGCTCTTTCACCCAGGCTGGAGTGCAGTGGCGCTATCTCGGCTCACTGCAAGCTCCGCCTCCTGGGTTCACTCCATGGGCCCTTTTAAATAAAGATAAGGCTGAATTTTCTTAAGAAAGAACTCAGTGGAAATTGCAAAAGTAATCTTGCAGATGGCCTTTTCCAAAGGAACTTCAGATATTTTCACAGTGGAAAAGCATTGGAAAAAAAAAGCATGCACATGTTATCTCAGAGATGCTGATGCTTAGGGACCCAAAACACCACAGTAATGCGCCAACCAAAATGAGGATTTTTCACTAAGATGATAATTGAAATATTTGCCTGAGTTTATCTCATGATGGGCCAGCTGTTCTGTAATCCCATCCTGTTATTGAGTGATATGCTCCATATGCATACTTGCTAAGTGGTAGAACTCCACATTATTCCTTTACCTTTGGAGTGAAGTTCATTATAACAGGATCAATCAAGTGAACTTCCTTCTTTACTAAGGCAGTACAGCGAAAGTAGTATCACATTCATGGAGAAATTGTAGAAAGAAATGTCACAATCAGAGACTTGAAAGGTATAAGGCTACTGATTTTTCTAAAATGTGTATTTCACTTCTTTGGCTAATGCAAAACTGTTTGAGATTATTTTAAGTTTAATCAGGTGCTATCCCTAATTGAATCTGCAGCTCCAGATGTACTACAGAAAACTGACGTAATCTCTGGAAACTTGTTTGAGGCTATCCATCTGTCAAATACATTTTTTTTTAAAAAAATTTAAAGGTAAATATCAATGTTCACCTAGCAAGAATAACAATAGACCTTTATTCTTTTAATTCACAACAACAATACCTTTTAGGGACTAAAAATTTCACAAGATATTCAATTGTTTCACTGTATTGATGAAATTAAGCTACCTGGATTTTATGAGTGGGGGTTGCAGGCAACTTAGATAAACACTAAGACATGTCGTTTCCAGAGCATGAGAAAATTCCCAGTAATATTCCAGGGTCTGGCACCCAGTTTAATTTCCTGGATCTCAGAGGTTTGCAACAGCTGAGATATAACCTTTAAATAATAGGATAAACAGCTCTGACTTGGACATCTTACTACTATGAAACAGAAATATTATGTATATCATGGCAAGATAAAGTAAGAAATCACAGTGTAGACCCTAAAATCATTGAATGCCCAATTTTAAACAGTAATTCTTCAGAGAAACTGATTCTGGCTTATAGCTAGATTCTGTTAGGTATTGAATGCCTGATTTTGGCTTGCTATGAGACCCAATAACCTTAGCTACACATAATAACCATCATTTTGGATGTTGTATGATCAAAATTGCCATTAAACTGGGTATGGTCATCAGCTCCCCATCTTTAAGTGGAAGTGCTGTATATGAGGTACTTCCTTCCGTTGTATTGTCAAATTTCCCTGTATTCATCCATACGTCCTCCTGGGCAGTTCCTTATAACCAGAAAAGCTAACATTTGGTTTACAGATATTCCTACGAGATACTCTATCCCTTGTTGAAAATGGAGAAACTGAAGTCATTGTAGAAATAGCTTGAATGAAAGTAGAGAAAGTAAAATTTCCTATATGCCAGAAATTCAAGTCATTCATGGGGTTGTCCACTTTGAATAAAAAGAGAGATTGCCATAGATAGAAATCTACCCTTGTTATGGTTGACGGTCTCCAGGTTCTTGGCGTATTGAGCAAAGAATTGGACAAAATGCACAAATAAAGCAAGAAAAGAATGAAGCAACAAAAGCAGAGATTTGTTGAAAATGAAAGTACTCTCCACAGGGTGGAAGCAGGCCCGAGCACAGGGGCTCAAGAGCCCTGGTTACAGAGTTTTCTACAGTTTCAATATCTTCTAGAGGCTCCCCATTGGCTACTTGGTGTATGCCCTTTGTAAATGAAGAGGATAAAGTCAAGTTACAAAGTCATTTACTCAGTATGCACCCTAAGTAAATGGAGAGGATGTTACTCAATGTGTCTATATAAAAGGAGAGGATAAAGTGAAGTTGCAAAGCCGTTCACATTCCTGTCATTGCTGAAGTGTTTCCATTTGATTTAGTTCTAGGAAGTTATCATAAATTGGCTTTATGTTCCCTGCCTCCAGACCCTATTCTCCTGCCTCACCCTCATTAACAGGCAAAAGTGATCTGACCAAGATGGCCTGACTACTTCCCTCAGCTTAACAAATTGTAGAGAGGTGTCTTTTTGCGTTTATAGCACTTACAAAATCTAGATGACCTAACCAGACAGATCTCTCACCTCATTTTTTTTCAAAGCATTTAGTTTAGAAAACTTGTAATTGCAATTTTTTTCTGTCCTTTTGAAATATAAGGTTTTTTTGTTTTGTTTTGTTTTTCAAAAAGCCTTTTGCCAGTTTACAACCCAGTACTTTCTTTCTCAAGGATCTCAAAGCCATCCCTTTGAAATGTAACCATTAAAAAGATAGTGTTCGCATGCTCTGAAGGAAGGTGGGGGCCTAACTTCAGAGGGCCCGTTGTTCTAAGTTGTGAAACTATCTCCTGTCATGAAGATAAAAGAAAGTTTACTTCACCTTTGGGTAAGACCAATTACCAAATATGAATGACATATAATTCCCCCATATCAGCTTTTAAAAATTCTCCCATTATTTCTGTCAATTGACTTCAGTTCCGACTGCTTTTTTGCTTTTCTCTTTTATTGCAATAGCCTTAAATGGTTTTCCTTAAATGTTTAACTTTGTCCAGCAACATTTTTACTTCCACAGGTCAAAGACTTGGAAGCAAAAACATTATAAAATTTAATAACAGTCCGAAAAATGCGGTCTGTGGAAGAAACTGTGAATACCCGTATATTTTCAGAATATTTTTGCCTATGTGAATGTGCACACACACACACACACACACACACACATCTTCAGAAAATGCTTTTAATAACTAGTTGAAGAAGACTCCATTATTTGAATGTCAGTCAGCTTTTTTTTCTTTTCTACCTGATACTGGGCTTAGTCAACTGGCTCATAAACAAAACAACCATGTTGATAGTGATGGATCTTATTCACAAGATTAACCATATGGATTACCTTTTACAAAAGCTTATCTAGTTATCACCAGTGACATTCCTGACTATCCAAATGCAAAGGCTAATGCTGACCCTCAGCATAACACCATCCTCTGAAAAACATTCTGTCATCTCTTGGCAAGTTGATGAGTTTGGGGTCTTTCATCATGGAAGAGTGTGAGTTTTCCTTTTTTTTTTTTTTTTTTTTAAGTGCTTTCCTCCTGGAAGACTTTTTCACTTAAAACCAATATTCAAATGCCTTATTCTCAGTTATTTTGCTCTATGGGAAAATGCTTCAAATCGTTTACAACAAAGGAAGTGAGGCAATCTACTGACACCGGTCATAAGCGATTGCCGAAAGACTTATAAAAGATGCAGTTATGTTGTCAGGTGGTGGTTGGAGTGCTGTACTACAAGATAATACTCTCTGAATAACGGTATGGGTCTGAGAACAATGCGGCGGAAGTACAAGCCATAGAAATCTAAAAGCATTATAATGCAAATACGAGGGTGTACACATGTTCATGAGCTCGCAGACAAGAAAATAGTTGGGAAACATATCAAGTTATGTCTCCATGAGTGTGTGTGTGTATAGAAGAAATTTGGACCTCTATATAAGTGTGTAATTATCAATTTTTATTGGATATGTATTTATTTTAAATTAGAACCTGCATGTGTTAAAATGCAGGTGGGTTTGGTAGCCATTAACACCAAATCCACTATGTACCAAGCTTCTTTTGTTCTAGTGTGTCACTTCATGCACATTAGATGCTCATTCACTGTTTCTGGAAATAAGATTAAAGGTGGCATATCAGAGAATAAATTATAGCAAATCAGTAGTTATTTTACAACACTTAGTTTATTAATTATTTTATATTTTGTTTTGGTTAAAAAAATCTATACTAATCATACTCCACAGTGACTCAAAGGCAAGATAATCACATACAAAATTACTTACTGTGAACCATATGATTCTTTTACCCCCCGCGTACGTAACAGTTTTCCCCACTTTGCAAACCTAATCGTTAATCAGCATGGATCTTTTCGAAATTACTTGTTTACACTAGTGGCTATTGAGCTACAGAGTGCACATTCTATTAAAGTGACCCAAAGCCCTCACAGCCAAAGCAGAAAAATCAGTGCAAAATTGCATGAGAGGGAACCGATAAATGCCTGTCTAGACACCCTGGGAACATTGGCATCGTGATGTTACTTATTAGTTAGACCCCATGACATCAATGATGACACTAATAATAGCTCTGGCCTATATAGAACTATGTCTTTTTAAAGGTGATATGAATACATCATACAAAGATAACTAGCTTCATATTTAAGTACAGTGACAACTGTATCTTGAAGAATTGATCTGTGATACTCTCCTCTGTTTTCGTGTGGCTCTCTATTCTATCACTACAACTCCTAGCCTTGTGTATTTTCTTCACCTAACACATAATGAGATGCCAAATCTAAGATTCAAAGAAAAGACAGGGAACTGAAATTTTGAGAGAGAAATATTTGCATAATTGCAATAAATATGTTTTTTCCTTGATACTAGATATGACTTTGCTTGGAGAAAGAAGAGGACTCGTTTGAGGAATCGGGTAAACTGAAGAGAAAAGATATGAGAGGGACAGAAAACTGCAAGGAGCTGATACACAGTGCGGCTGTTTTTTATCAATGAGCTCCATTTAGCCAGAGACAAGCCTTACAACCAGCAGATATCTGAAAGGTTTCCTGTGGACAGCCTCCTATGTGATAGTTTGCACACTGCAAGCAGCATCCTTTTCCCATAGCAAATGGTAGTCTTGGGAAACATGAGTATGGTTGCTACTCTAGGAAGAAGCAAGAGAAATGTTCCCTATGAGTTAAAAAAGAGAATACCCAAAGTAATAATGAATACAATCACGAACAGACTATTTGAAACAATTGGCAGGAGTGATGAACCCTGGTTAATGCCATGAAAGACAAATAGAACATAAATAGGCAACATTTAAAAATCAAGGTGAAAATAACTGTGGACAAAAAAGAAATTCTTAAAAATCCCAAGTAACAGTTTTGCACAACTTAAAGCAATTAAAATGAAAATGTGAATTTAAAAGATTGTTTTTCAGAACAAATATATAATTCTAACCACTAAATTGAAAACAGATAACTTTGCACTCTATGAAAGTTAAAAATAAAAGAATAAGTATTTGTAGGCATTCAAATTTAAAGATAAAGAAAGCAAAGTTGATTGGTTAACTGAATATCATATTAGGTAGAATTAATGCCAGAAACATTTCATAAGATAAAGACTGAATTTTATTCTGCTAAATGTTGCAATTCACAATTTAAAAAATTATACCTAACTATGCAACAAATATAAAGGCAACATTTAATTCCTATTAGAATGGATTCATTGAATCCATTAATTAAGGAATTAAGTGGTCAACAATAACAACAACAAAAAAAACTGAAAAGAAGAAAAACTGAAAATTTAAGAAATATAACCAGTAAGGTAGATTGATGATATGCTGTGTGTGCATATGTAATATGTGTATGTCCATGTGTACACAATAATTATTACCAAAAACAAGAAAAATAAGTGTTATATAATAATTATAATACAGCAATATCTTCTTAACTAATTATAATAGAATTAGAAATCAATAATGAATCAGAAAGCGAATACAAGCTTCTATCTGAAATTTAACACTAATCTTTCTTTTTCAATAGCTGTTATGTCAAAGGAGGTTTTAGAAAGAATGATAATTGAAATACTAGTTACAGGACACTTGGGTTGAATGCACAGCAATACTCACAGAAAATTCTGTACCTTGTATGGTTTTTTCAATAAAAATAAATTATGAAATCATACAGATGAGGTGTGCAACTCAGATTATTGAAAAGAGAGCACACATTTATAGAAAGAAAAAAGAATGACAAAATGATAAATATAAATGCAGAAATTAAGAGTTACAAAAGAGAAAAAGATACATAATTAGTTGAGAACCAAAATTCCAGATTATTTGAAAAATAAAATTAAATTCTAGCTAACTGAATCATGCAAAAGGGAAAATGCACTAATATACAAATGTAGAAAATATTCTGACTAAAAAAAAAGAACTGAACTAACTTCAAAGTTGACGTTCCGGTTGACACAAGAATGCATCACATTCAGAATTTACCAAAATGAAGTAAAAACAAACATCCTATCAATTTGCATCACTAGACATTGACATTGTCATCTTTGGCATTTATTTGCCAGGGAACTCTAGCAGCACTATCATTTTCTTTCTCTCCTCTTCTCTTCTCTTCTCTTCCTTCCTTTCTTTCTTTTTCTTCTTTCTTTCTTTTTTTTCTTTTTTTTTGAGACGGAGTTTCGCTCTTGTTGCCCAGTCTGGAGTGCAATGGTGCCATCTCGGCTCACCGCAACCTCCGCCTCCCAGGTTCAAGAGATTCTCCTGCCTCAGCCTCTTGAGTAGCTGGGATTAGAGATGTGCACCACCACTCCCAGATAATTTTGTATTTTTAGTAGAGACGGGGTTTTTCTCCATGTTGGTCAGGCTGGTCTAAAACTCCTGACCTCAGGTGATTAGCCCACTTCGGCCTCCCAAAGTGCTAGGATTACAGGTGTGAGCCACTGTGCCCGGCCAGCACTGTTACTTTCATAGTGTTATATGAAATATGCTTCCCAATGATAAAGTGATTATAAAAATTCCCATGCATAATTGTCCACGAGAGCAAATTGGAAGTCATCTCTGGTTGTGATACACCAATTACTGATGGCCTAAGAAATGTGCTGAGACATATGATGGCCGGTTGCAATGCGACACTGGAAATAACCTCTCGAGAATATGGCTGTGTTCAGAATGGAACTATTTACAATTGGCAACGGAGTAATTTCTATCACTATAGTGGCAAAATAGTAAGTAACTATATCCACAGTTAGATTTTCTCAATGTTCAATAATCATTTGTATCCTTAGGGGCTCTTTTAAAGCATATGCACTTAATCATGTAATTCAAAATATGGAATGGAGCCTTTGAAAAAGTTGTTTTTTAGAAAAAGTAATATAGTGTTAAAACATTTAAAAGGTTCAAAATAAAACAATATAAAATAGTATAAACAAAACCGTCTTATACACATTTCTGTCTATCCCATATCTACTTCCCTGACCCTGGAGAAAAAAAAAAGTAAGTTTCAGAAATTTTTTTCCAACATTTCTTTATGCAAATAAAACATTTTTTTAATTTCCTCCCCTCTTTGTAATGTATAATATATGCTGTTCTCAACCATCTATATGCCCTTTATCAATGTATCTTGATAATTTCTATACAACTGTAGTGATCTTCATTTTTGGGTGTGTAGCTACTAAGCATTTTTTTTTTTTTTTGAGATCGAGTCTTGCTCTGTGGCCCAGGCTGGAGTGCAGTGGAACGATCTTGGCTCACTGCAACCTCAGCTTCCCGGGTTCAAGCAATTTTCCTGCATCAGCCTCCTGAGTAGCTGAGATTACAGGCACCTGCCACCATCCCCAGCTAATTTTTGTGTTTTTAGTAGAGATGGCGTTTCTCCATGTTGGCCAGGCTGGTCTCTAACTCCTGGCCTCAAGTGATCCACCTGCCTTGGCCTCCCAAAGTGCGGGATTACTTGAATATTCTAATTCTAATAAGTGGTTATAGCGTAGTATATTTTAAAATACCCTTAAAGAGAAGCACTTTAATATTTTACATTTTATTTTGTTACTTCAAAGAATATAGCAATAAATAATGATGTACAAATATAATTTTGTGTGTATATGGGTCTAATCATAGAATAATTTTTAGGGGAAAAACTACAGAATCAAAAGGAAAATTTAGTTTTAATTATAATAGAAGTTGGCAAATTCACCTCATTGAGAGTTATATCATTTTCCATTCTCAAAAGCCATGTTTGAGAGTCCCTGTTTCTCCACAACTTCATGAATAGAATGTGCTGTAAACCTGTCAACTTTTGGATAGTGCTAATCAGATGGAGGGGAAATAATTTCTCTTTGTAGCTTTAATTTTCATATATTTTATTATGAGTGAGGTTGAGGACCTTTTCATATGTTTTCCTATGATTCATATATTTTAATAATTGTCAGTTTATTCCTCTTGTATACATTTTATTAACGAGCTATTTGTTCTGTTGTTATTGATGTCTAAGAGCCATTTACATTACAAAAATCAATCCTTCGTGGCATGGGTTTCAATTTTTGTTTTTTAGCTTGCTACTTATTGTTTGTGATTTCGTTTATTTTTTTAAAAAAATGTGTAACTTTTATTAGTCAAATATATCAAAAATTTTGTTGTTCCTGCGTTTTTTTTTCTGTTTTGTTTGTTTGTTTGTTTTTGAGACAGAGTCTCACTCTGTCGCCCAGGCTGGAGTGCAGTGGCACCATCTTGGCTCACTGCAACCTCCGCCTCCTGATTTCGAGAGATTCTCCTGCCTCAGCCTCCTGAGTAGCTAGGATTACAGAGGTGTGCCACCACACCCGGCTAATTTTTTGTATTTTTAGTAGAGAAAGGATTTCACCATGTTGGCCAGGCTGGTCTCAAACTCCTGACTTAAGGTGATCTGACCACCTCTTCCTCCCAACCTGCTGGGACTACAAGCATGGGCCACCGCGCCTGGCCATTGTTCCAGTTTTTAGCAGTGATAAGAAATACTTGCTCAACTTTAAATTAATATAAAAATTTATAGTTTTCGGAAATTTTTATTTTGTTTTTTCTTTGTTTTCCCATAACCATTGATTTAAATGTTCATCTGTATTACCACTGATTTGAGATTCTAACTTCCTTATATATAAAATTGCCATAAGTACTTGAGTTCATTTCTGGAATTTATATTCTGTTCCAATATTCTGTTTGTCCATGTATTTGATAAAATCATACAATATAAATTAGGCAAAGACAGTGTTTCCCCTTGCTTTACTCTTTCAGAGAGATTTTGAAAATATGTTTGTGTTTGTTTTCTTATAAAGTTAGAAATTGTAAATTTTTAGAAAAAATGATAAATGAATTGCATTTGAATATAATAAATAGATAAATGGCATGTTTGTCATGTTTATCCTTTTTATTGAAAATTATGGGCAATTTTCCATTTGTTCAAATGTAATTTTTGTTATTCATAAGTGTTATAAAGTTGATTTTTGTTTAAATCTAGAACTTTTTTTATTACATTTACTTCTAGACTTTTTGTTTTTTATTATGATTAGACAAATTATATTTTCTTCCATTACATTTTCAAATTTTTGTATAGAGGGTTAATGATGTATGTACAATAATTTTATATACCTCTAATGGAATGTGTTTATTTATAGTAACAGTTTTTAATTAATTTTTGGACAAAAATAATATTTTTAATTTGAGCATTCATAAATGTTTACATATGTTGATAGTAAAACATTTGTACCTATTTCTACATATCACATTCTTTCATTAGCTTAAAGTCTATAGTCCATCATAGAAAATGTTATTTGTTCCTAATATTAGTAGAACTGCTACTAATAAATAATGTGTATTTACTAATTATGATGCTGGCTTAAGAACTATGTACACATACAAAAATGGGCACACCACACATCTTTACAATTATATATGTGAAAATGTATGTATGTGTTTGTATGTATTGTGCAGGTAAATATATACACATTTATATGAAGTGTAATGAATGAATTAATTAATTTTAACTTTTAAGTTCAGGGGTACATGTGCAGGTTTCGTATACAGGTAAACTCATGGGAATTTGTTGTACAGATTATTTCGTCACCAGGTATTAGGCCTAGTATCCATTAGTTATGTTTCGTGATTCTCTTCCTCCTCCTAGCCTCCACTCTCCAGTAGGCCTCAATGTGTGTTGTTCCCTTCTTTGTGTTCATGTGTTCTCATTGCTTAGCTCACACTTATAAGTACAAATATGTAGTATTTGGTTTTCTTCTTCTGTGTTAGTTTGCTAAGGATAATGGCCCACAGCTCTATCCATGTTCCTGCAAAGGACATGATTTAGTTCTTTTTTATGGTTGCATAGTATTCTATATTATATATGTACCACATTTTCTTTATCCAGTCTATTACTGTTGGCATTTAGTTTGATTCCATGTCTTTGCTATTGTGAATACTGCTGTAATGACCATATGTGTGCAAGTGTAATTTCTTTTGTGTGTATATATATATGTACAGACACACATATACACATGTAAATATACACAAGCGCATACATACATGATACAAGGAAATATTTACTAATACTAGTCTATTTAAGGGCTTTATGTTTTAATTAAGAATTATTCTGTTTTGCCCAATGATTACAAAAAACTACGTTTTCAATCTTTAGATACACTAGTATTATAAATTGTGTTTAAATATCTCTAATATTTAATGATTCTTAAAATACACAGTATTCATGTAATTTTATGTTACTTACACATATATTTATATGTATATTTACATATATATTTGTAGCTGGTACTGGTACTGATTCATGGTCTCCATCTCTCTAACAACCTTTGTCAGGTTTTGGCTTGATAGTAAGTGCTCTAATTTTTCCTTGAAGCCCTCATTCTCTTAATTCCTTTGAGCAATACACTAGTCTCTTCATCACTCCTTCATCTTGGGCCTACTAATTTTTTTTTTTATTTCTATGGTATTGAGTGCTCTTATATAACTATGCTTTCTAAATAGACTTAAAAAATAAATGTTTAATTAGTCTAGATACTATTAGAGTTTTCAAAACATGTGTTGTAACTCTGTAATGTAATTATCAATTCTGTCTAGTTCTGTTTTAAAATGTGTAATTTAAAATTTTAAATTAAGGCAAATTATTCTGTTGACAGCTATACTTTAAAATGTTACACACATTTTTCAAATGCTTAAGGTACAGGGGAAAAGAGCTTGTAGCTTCCATGAATAATCAAGAGTGCAGAAAACATATTTTCTTGTCTTCCAAGCAGTCTTTCCAAGACTTCTTCCTGTTTTAAGATACAAAGAAAATTCCTAATTTTAGAATTCCAGTAAATTTATCTAAGGGCTTTCATTTTAAATACTGGTTGGTTAAGTTTGGTATAAAGTGATACTCATAATATTTGCATCCCCTTGATATTTGAAAGTAATATGATTTCCTACTTTTTCTTTATCTGTTTTAATATCACATTATGTAAAAAATGTGCACATCTACAAAACTATAGAGAGTAGTTTGGAAGGAAGACAACTGGACATGATCAGAGCAATGCCGTTTTGTTTCTGCTTGCCATTTTACAACTGCCTGACCTCAGAATGTACTTGATGCTGCAGACGAAAATTGCTGACACTGATAAAAAAGACTTTATGCTGAGAACTGAATTTTTCTAAACCTCAGATTCAAGGAATTTTTTTCTAGAAGCCAATGAACTGTTATGATAACACTTTACCACCAATCACAATAGTAGGTTTTGAATGAGCTATTGAGTACTAACTTCTTAATTCCTTTAAAAGTCTGACTCAAAAATAGCTGGTCAGGACACAATTGCAGATACCTCTGGAATCTGTGTTTCTCAGTTGCCATTCTAAGACCAACAATAAACCCCTTTATTTGAATTTCAGCCTCTGTTACTCTTTGGTTCAGAATAGTGTAATGTGGCACCATTTATAGACTTCCTGGTTCAAAAATCATTAATCATGGCCAATCATCAGTATCTTTGCTCACATTCTTTCATTATTTTATGTGAAAGTAAATCCTAGATATATGTTTTTAACTATGGATAATGCAATAATTATCTCTAAATTTAAGGACTATTAAAAAATAACCAGAATATCATTATCACCCCTCAAATATTTAGTAATAATTAATTGATATTTAATACATTTCAAGTAATTAGTGTTCAATATTCAATTGCATGACTGCCATTAGTATATTAAATACAGTTCATTTATCTTTACAAAACTCAGATTCTTATAATCACTCCATAGAAGAATATAAAAATATTGCTTATTCGTCCTATGGCTGCAGAACATATTGTTGTGTGTAGGTTTGTTCAACCAACTCTCTTTGAGATAAGCGTTTAAGTCGGTTCCATCCTTTTCTATGAAAAATAGTCCTGTAATGAAGAGATTTGTGCATTTGCCTTTCTATATATTTAGATTTTATATTTATCTAAATATATAATTGTTGCAACAAATGGTAAAGGATATGTGAGATTGTTGCAACAAATGGTAAAGGATATGTGAGATTGTTGCAACAAATGGAAAAGGATATGTAAGATTGGTAAATGTTAACACATTCCTTTCATTAGATATTTCTAATATTTCAAGAAAGAGCTATTTTCTCACAACCTCACCAGTGAGGATGAGGTCAAACTTCTGTCTTTGCCAATCCAGTATGTAAAATTTGGTATCACAATATTTTTTAATATTTATTTTTCTTACTGTAGAATGTGGAACAACTTTAGGTTTCGGTGAAGAACGACTCACGTCGCATTTCTTTTTCTGTGAATTGTCTCCTTTCTCCTTCTTTTCTTTTCTTTTCTCTTTTCTTTTCCTTTCTTTCTTTCTTTCTTTCTTCTTTCTTTCTTTCTTTCTCTCTTTCTTTCTTTCTTTTCCTTCTTTTCCCTCCTTCCCTCCCTCCCTCCCTCCCTTCCTTCCTTCCTCTCTTTCTCTCTCTTTCTTTTCTTTCTTTCTTCTTTTCTTTTCTTTCTTTTTTTTTTTTTTGGAGTCTTGCTCTGTCTCCCAGGCTGGAGTGCATTGGCAGGATCTCGGCTCACTGCAACCTCTGCCTCGTGGGTTCAAGCAATTATCCTGCCTCAGCCTCCTGAATAGCTGGGATTACAGGTCACGCACCAACACACCTGGCTAATTTTTGTATTTTTACCAAAGACACAGTTTCACCATATTGAACAGGCTGGTCTCGAACTCCTGACCTCAAGTGATCCTCCTGCCGTGGCCTACCAAAGTGCTGGGATTACAGGTGTGAACCACCATGCCCTCTGTCTCTTTATTTCTATAGCTCTTGTTCCCCCTCAACTCCCCACTGGGTTGATGGTTTTCTGTGTCTATTTTTAGAAGCATTTCTAGGTAGGACTATAACAGTTTGTCTGTGATATATTTTACAATTGTGTCTTTCCTCAGTTTGTTTTCTCTTTACTCTGCATATTCTTTTTTCATAATTTAAAAACTTTAATTTATCAAATTTATTTATAATTACCCTTAGTGCTCCAGAGTTTTAATACATAGTTATGAAGGATTATACTTCATTTTCAGGTTTGGTAGATTATAAAAATGATCAGGAATTTTCACTCCTTTCATACAAAGATGAATCTGTTTCTCATTCCTTCAGTCTGAAACAACAAAGTAATTTGCAATAATTGTCGATGAGGCATTAGTGAAGGTGAGTGATAGAAACAAGAGCAAAACAATCCTCATACCCTGGAGGTTATGATCATCTTCTTGCTCTAGGAACCCAAACAAACCGGGATTAGCTTGCTTGTCGGTGAGAGACTATTACCCTTGCTGACCCTGAGTCAACCTCCAGATATAAGGTTGAGTCCATTTGGATCCAGCCTGTCCCTAACAGACCCACCAACTGTCTGAAGATACTTGATCAAGCCACACTGAGAGCAGCTAAGCCCAGCCCAGATACGAAAAACTGCCCAGCAGAAGCAAGAGCAAAGCACGATTGTTACTTTATTATTAAAATTTGAGGTTCTTTAATATTCAGCCATATAAAATTGCTACTTATTGCACATTATGGAGGAAATAAATTTGCAATTTATCCCAGTTTTTTTTATGGTTGCCTTCTTTTTTTTACATTTAATTCTGATCCATCTGAAATTTGGTCCTGCATAGAAATGGGTTTAATTGGTAACATTTTGTCTGTATGTGTACATCAATACCTCACTGATTTGAAGTGTAAACTTTGTGGTTGTGAGATACACAAAATTGGGAAATTTTCTGAATTTTGTATTCTATTTCACTGATTATGTCTATTCATTGCCAATGTCATACCTCTGTAATTATATAGGTTTTAAAATATGTTTTAATAACTGACAGCACTTACTTGGCTTCTCACTCTGCTTTTGTAGTATGTTTCTGTTCACTCTTTTGTGTTTGTTCTTCCAAATAAGTTTTATAACAAAGTTATTTAGATCCAGAACAAAACAACTCTCAGCATTTTAAACAGGTAACACTCAATTACAGATTGCTTAAGGGAGAATTACCATTTCTTCAGACTTTATATTCAAGAAAATAAGCTGATTTTGTATGTTTATGTCTCTTTTTTGTCAGTTATCTGGATAAGATTAATTTTATGATTTGCCTTGTTAAAATTTTGAATGTTGTATTAGTCTTTTCTCACACTGTTAATAAAGACATACCCAAGACCGAGTAATTTATAAAGGAAACAGGTTTAATCGACTCACAGTTCCACATGGCTGGGGAGATCTAACAATCATGGCTGAAGGAGAATGAGGAGCAAAGTCACATCTTACATGGCAGTAGGCAAGAGAGCTTGTGTAGAGGAATTCCCCTTTATAAAACTATCAGATCATGAGACTTACTCACTTTACAAGAGCAGCATGGGAAAGATATGGCCCCATGATTCAATTACCTCCCACTAAGTCCTGCGCACAACACTTGGGAATTATGGGAGCTACAGTTCAAGATGAGATTTGAGAGGGAACACAGCCAAACCATATAAGATGTCCCATTCTATTCTGCTTTCTTTTAAAAATATGACTCCTTCTTAACCCTAATATAAAGTTCTGCAGGATGTAGGACTTTGAAAATTTTTTATGAAGATAAGGGGATAATATAATTATTGAAACTCATAAACATGAACCAAAAGCAACACTGGGTTAATAAATATTATCTAAATCAACTCTTATTTAACTTTAGGGTGGCATTCTGATATTCACAATATTTTTTGGACATTCACAATATATTTTGGATATTCACAATATATTTTGGACATTCAGTAAGTCAATAAATATTTTGAAGACAACCTATAGATACATAGGTATGTTTATTATTTTCTGGGTGAGAGAGTGAACACTATTTTACCAAACATAATATTTTCCAGAATTTTTCTAGCCTCAACTGTGTTTATGCTCATTAGTCTGTGCTCATATAGTGAAGAAGTTATAAGATAAAATGAATGTCTTTACAATAATGGTTCAGAATATATATTCTGCTCTAGGAAGCTTGGATACAAACATTTTTATTCCACACCAGATGGTATAGGCTCAGCCCCATGACAGTAATTGTAGATGCATTTTTGCACCATTATGGGTAAGCAAACAAGTATTAAACAGCTTCAGCAATACATTTGTGGCAAAAAAGAAGCATTTCTGTGCTAATGTGTCAGCTATTATGCACAGAGCTCATTGCCATTAACAATAAAATTTTGGATTGATAGGCCTCTGTAATGTGACAATCCACGTGGGAATTACACTACTCATTCATCATGTGTAATGCTAGAATACAGCAATTTCATGCTAAGAGTTACTTCTGGATAACATGTTTCCAAGGGCCTAACAGAGAAGACAGCTGTATTTTCCATCATTTCCATTAACCATATGTTTGATCTGAAAAACCAATAATAAACTATCTACAAGGATATGCTGATGAAAAACAATAGCGTTATCACAAAAATCTCACAGTATCAAGAATATATGAGAAATCATATGAAAATAATTTACAGTTGAGTTTAAATTTTAAATAAACAATGACTGCATTTGCTTTCTTTCATGACTAATACATTGGAAAAGCCATTCATTGAATAGCAATGCATCCATATATTTTGATAGGTTTGTTGAAGTTTAGAAAGATAAATATATGATTTCTCTCCTATAGAATTTTTGGTCTAGTCAGGTATATTTTTAAATGTTTATATATTATGTGTTAACGTAATATTTATAAAATAATATTTTGTTTCATAATAAAATATGTTTCCTTCAATTTTTATCTATTGGTTATCTACTATCTAATACTTTAAACTGTAGTTCTTATTAAACTAGAAAGCATTCTGAATGAGTGAACTGAAATTTACAAACATTAGTAAGCAAACACAAGCATGCAGAAAGAAGAGAGAATTGAATGAAACAAAATATTTTTAGTTATAAATTCTATTACAAATTTCAAATATTGATGCTTTCACAGCCAAAAAAACCTTTGATTAATTTTCTTTGAATAGTGTAGTTTTTATACAATAACATACAAACAATTCTATTACCTCCTATGACATCTTTGCAAGTTAAATATTTGAACTTGCTAGAAACTAGAACAACCCCTCAGAGAAATCACACACACAAACACGCACACGGTTTGTCAGTCTTGTCTCAAAATTATTTTAGTTCTAAAGCCAGACAAAATGTGAGATAGAACTTGCCAATCTAGAACAAATATATAGTCAAATCTCAAAATACTGCAAACATGTGTTTTCTTATTTTGATAAGAATCCACATTATATATTTGTGCATGCAAGTGCTCAGACAAATGGAATAGTGAGATTTTGACCAAGTCATCTTCTGAGTGCTACAATTTTCCTAGTGAAATAGGAGGCTACATCAGTTAAATAAGATGGAGTGGGGGGTAAAGTTAGAGGTTGAGAAGAATGTAGAAGTTATGAACTAAGTACCCAGGAGAGATGTGGAGTGAATAATAACGAAACAAAGTAAGATTTTTGGGAAGCTGAAAGGAAGATGCCAGATTGCATTCAGGATAAACTTTCACTTTTGTACTTATAAATTACAGTGAACAATGAGCATAGCTATGAATAACTTTTCAGCCAGGTTCTGCTGCAGAGTTTTGGATGTTTATTATGGAGAAATTTATATGTAATCAAAATTTTGTATGTAATCAAAATAAACAGAGAAATGGAGTTGAGGATACATGAAAGCAATTGATAAAAATGTCTGACTGTGGAATTTCATCTTTAAAAAGCAAAATGTTAAAACAAAGTGTTTTTTTAAAGGTGAAACAAGGTATATGAGGTTAGAGATAGGAATAGGGCAAAGGCAATATAATTAATGAAGCTTAAATATTCATTAGTCAAAAGATTTTGGTGTGAGGAAGCTGGAGAGAATACACTCAAAGTACAAAGGCCAATGGACAGCAAGCAGAATGTATGCTTTTGTAATTATAGACAATGTGTCGCCATTGATAAAGACAAACGGTTTGGTTATGACAAAGGGAATAATTGGTCACAATAGGATGAAGGACAAACTTATAGAGGAAGACAAATTCCAAGAGCTGAGAGTCCAGATTATTGGAAGGACCTCCTACATCTATATAAAATTGACCAAGATTCAAGATCAAGTTAGATTTGGAGATATTGGAGTTAGTTAAAAAAAAATCATTAAAAAAATGAGAGGCTATTGGCTGACATAATGAGAGCACATAAGAGTCAAGGCCTGATTGTTTTAGGCCAGTTGGAGAAAAAAGGTTCTGGAGGTAACTCTCAGAAAGAGAGCATTTTTCCATCCAGTGTTACTAGAGCTGTGGTGGAAAACACACATACTGTCCTACATGAGTCTTCATTAAATTAAACTTATAAAATCAGTCAGTGCCAGTTGTGGGTTGAGTTGTATCCCTCTAAATCATATGTGAAACCGAAACCCAAGTAGCTGTGAAGGTGAACTTATTTGGAAATAGGGTCTTTGGAGATGTAATCATATTAAGACAAGGTCATTAGGATGGGCCCTGATCAAATATAATCAAAGATACTTTATAATAGAAGAGACGCAGACATATAGACACACAGAGAGAAGACCATGAGATAACAGTGGCAGAGAGTGGTGTGATGGAGAGACTCCAAGGAATGACACAATTACTGCCAACTACCAGAAGCTGAAAGACGCAAGGAAGAATTCTTCTGTAGAGCTTTCAGAGAGAAGCACCTGCTAACACCTTGATTGTGGGCTTCTCAACTCCAGTCTTTGAGAATAAATTTCTGTTGTTTTAATCTACCTGGTTTATGGCAATGGATTACCAAAGCCTTAGAAAACAATGCCTAAGATATTTGCAGGGAAATCGATGTTCTCAGGAAAAAATCATGTTTTCTGTCAGAGTAAGAAGGGAAATCTAAGGGACAGAGTTGTGATTTTGGTGATTATTGGACTAAATTCTAAAGGGCAGAGTGAAAGCATGTTAGAAATATTTTCTCGCAGTACAGATATTGACTTAATGCTTAAAAATAGATTCTCAGGTAATAAATATACATATTGTATTATCTAAAAATACAAAAGATAAAGTTTATAAATTAAATTTAATTATTGTTTATCTTAGTATTGTGAATAGAATCAGTCTGTTATTTTCAATACAATTAAAAGTTGGAAGGATATAATCATTTTTCTTTCAATAGGTTTATAATAACCTCAATATATTGATTTCTTTGTTAATAATTAACCAATTTCAAAGAAATATTCTTCATATGTAAAACAAAAAAAGTTATAATAAAAATGAAAAGAAGAACATACATATATTCTATTAAACATGTATAATAGAAATGAAGGACTAATACCCTCATTTCTTTGTCATGGATAATTTTTCACTTTTTAAAGTAAATTTGTTGATGAAAACAAACATCACTTAATTTCATCATAAATCTCAAAGAGGAATGGTAATAAAAATATGTCCATCTTCCTCTGTTCATTATAAGCTAAATTTATCTATGGGAGATAAGGGTGTTGTTTCAATTCAATTAAACTTGGACATAAATTAAGTATTTCTTTTCCAGAAAATATGAAATAATCAAAGCAAGTTTTAAAATGGTAAGATCCATGTCTCTATGGTTTAAATACATCTGTGGCACATGCTGAAAAAATTTTTGCTGCTATAATGAAGCAAAGGTTCTGGTTACTGTATTTCTAAAATATGTCACACGCTAGTCCTTTCACTATATATGCTGTTTGTTATGCTTTGGAGCAATCTTGGTAAATGCCATCATTGACATTTAATTAAAAGGTGGTAGATACTAGCACTGTAAAAAAATTCTCCTCTAGGCTTCAAGTGTATCAATTTATCTAATTTATCTTTTTTATTTAAACTACAGGTAGATAGATATAGTTGTATAGAGATATATATAGATACATAGATATTCAACAGAGGGATGTGAAAGCTGTTAAACAAGTGATACAAATAAAATATACTGATCTTTGAGCACTTTACCCTATCTCTCTCCCTTTCTGTATCAGTTCCTGTTGGTACCTTGTCCATCACCCAATGATACTCAGTTTTGCTCTTATATACTAAGGAGTTTCTACTTCCAGAACCTGTGATTCCCCATGAAGTCTTCATCTGCAGGGATCAGTTCAGCCTAAGTACAGGACAGCTCAGAAGTGCTGCATAGTTAATGATCCCAGTAGTGCCCTCACTCAATGATAGAAAGGAATTGGTGAGTAAATTATTGCAACTCTTGTCCTTTGAGAGATAAAACCCTAAGTGTATTTCATGTGGTCTTTCAGAGGTCTTGGTATTACTAAACACCAATTCCCCACAGTGGTCATCTCACAGCACACACTTACTGGCTTCCTTTCTTCCTTTCCTCTCATTCCTTCATTCTTGTATCATTCAAATAAACTCTTAATATTTGAATTCATTCTTGTTATAAGACCTATTTCTGGGGGCTCCCAAACTTTGACATTTAGCAAAGAACACCAACACAGATACACTCATCTTTTTGATCACTATCAATCCCTACTCGCCACTTCCACTACATTACTTTCACCTTAAAAAAAAATAGTAATAATCCTGACCTGAGTTTACTCTTCAGTTTATGCCCAATTGCTTCATTCCCCTTTGCAGCAAAACTCCTTGGACCTATTGCTCAAATTTAGCTGTAATGGACAGAACACACTCTTATTTTTTGCTTGTATTTGTCAGAATAATGACCTCTGAAAGATATCAACTCCTTATCCCTGGGACCTGTGGATATTAACTTGTAAAGAAAAAAGATGTGTTTATGTCAGGGATCTTGTCATGGAAAGATCACTATTAATTATTGAAGTAGGTCCTCAATTCAATCAGAAATGTCATTATAGGAGAGAGGCAGAGGGAGATTTGACACATACAAAAGAGAAAATGTGATGTGAGACTGAAAGGGAGATTGGAGTGATGTGAACACAGCAAAGAAAACCTGGCAGGAGCTGGAGGAAGCAAGGAAAGCTTCTCCCCAGAGCCTCTGGAGGGATCATGTCCCATTAAAACTGGGTTGAACGTCTGATCTCCACTATTGTGAAATAATAAATTTCTGTTGTTTTATATCACCAAGTTTGTGATAATTCGTTAAGGCAGCCACTGGAAACTAGCACAATGCCTATCTCAAAATTTGCTCCTCAATAACTTTGCCGATATTTCACCTATTAATGATGACTATTCCATATTTCACAGCTCCGGATACTCATCTATTTCCTGTCTAGAATCTTTCCTTTTATAATCTCATTAAATTTTATCTTTAAAAATTATATTTTTGCCAATAATTTTCATTTTTTTCTAGATTGCTGCTTTCAACTGCAAATTCATCTAACCAGTTGACATACAGGCCTAATAGAGATAAATCAATGTCAAATCAAGCTCTGGTCTTTCTTCCTTGAAACTATTCCCCATGCCCCACCTCATCCTCCTTTACTCAAAGTGTCCCCCTTGTACTTATTTAAATATAATAATTTGGGGTCATATTGTTTTTCTTTCTCTTCTTTCTTTTCTTTCTTTCTTTCTTTCTTTCTTTCTTCCTTCCTTCCTTCCTTCCTTCCTTTCTTTCTTCTTTCTTTCTTTCCTTCTTCCTTTCTTCTTTTTTTTTTTTTTCCAAACATGATCAATACCTCAGCAAATCTGCTTGGCACCACCGTGGAAATACACCTAAACTGTAACCGCTGATCATCACTCTGATTATCTTGGTTCAAGCCAATAGCAATGCTTCTCCAGATTATTACACTAGCCTCCTTCTCCTGTCCTTAGAAGGGTACATTCTATACTCCAGACAGCCGCTAAGGTGATACCTTGAAAATGCGAGCCAGTTATGTTACTATTCTGCTTTAAGCCTTGTAGTGATTCCGCATTTTATGCAAAGAAACAGCCAAAGTCACTATAAGGGACTAACAAGTCAGGCTCCCATTTACCTCTCACACTTCGTCCCCCACTATTTTTCCACTGATTCCCCTTTCAAGGTCACCTTAATGTTTTGTTTTGTTTTGTTTTAATAATCCAAGGGTAATCCTTTCTTGTCTCCTCTCGCTTTGCCTCTTCCTTTTATCAGGGATGCTCCTCTGGATATTCACCAACCTAACTCACTTCAAATATTTGCTTAAATTCCACCCTATTAATAAAATCTACCATTTTCATCCTATTTAAAATGAAATAACAACCTATTTCACATCCTATCCACTCATTTCAGCATTCATGATACAATTCATCCTCCTCAAGTTTTCCAAAACATTAAAAAAACATATTATTTGTGCATGATATTTACTTTTCGTTTTCTCCTCACACCACAGAATGTAGGCAAACCAGTAACATATATGTAGCATTTTCTCTTTAAACTGATATACTTAGGTTCCTAGCACAGTGTCTTTCACGGAACAGGCACACAGCCAATATTTGACTGACTGAGGCAATTAACAAAGAACAGCTATTAACATTTTCATTTCTATATATCAAGAGCACAGGAATTTCAGTCTATTTCTGAAGTGCAAGAAACATTTTTATTTACATTTCCACAGTTCTTTCATTGTTAACACTATTACATTTTAAGACTTAAGAACCTAATTGATGAACACAAAGTCATCAAAAAATATACATAAATACCCATAGTTGCTGGGTAAAATTATTAAAAATTTATCAAACCAAAGGCTTAATTATCTAGATTTATGTTCTGAAACAAATCTCTTAGTTTGTGGCTCTCATTTGTTTAATCCAAATGCTCATTCTTCTTCTCTCTGTCCACCTCCTTTATATTGTTACATCAGTTTCACTGAAAGTTATAGGCTCAAAATAAGTGATTAGTTCTTAGTGACCCTATCATTAGATAATTATTGAATTGCACCCTGATTGTTAATTTTCAAAATGAATGATGCTCATTATCACTCAAATTGTTTACTCCTCGTAATAAAATATGAAAATATGCACTTGCCCAGAAGATAAGAAAAATAAATAAAGCCAGTTGAGTATGAGCATAAAAATGTAAGATGTGGAGACTCTTTTATAATGAAGCATTTATACCTTTTGAAATAAATGCAGGTGCTATCCACCTAAATGTGATCTTTGAAAAACCTTGTGGTTTTTGAAGAAAAAGTGGGTAAGCGTATTTTTAGAATGTAGAACAATACTTTATTCCTTTGTTTAAAAATATTGTTTGAGCTACAACCATCCAAGCCAAACCAAACTCATATGTGAAATGGATTTGGCCTGCAGGCTACCAATATGTGACTGCATTACTCCATCATCCCCAGAAAAATGACAACCCATTAATCACTGCAATTTTCTAGGTTAGCAAACATTTAATAAGATTAAAAAGTGTTTGCAGGATTCCTTAATCTCTAAAACCTAGTCCACACTTTATTTTCCACATACATAGTCCCAATCCTTAACAGAGAGTTATCAAGGAGAGAAATTTTCTGATAGTTTATGATTAGCTCATGGTCATATATCCTCTGCATTTTATTAATTCATGTTTTGATTTAAGCAATATACCTGTTTACCTACATGAGTTTGTAATCTAGATGCATATGTATGAATGAGTACCTGCTTCGTTTTCATTCTAAAATGTCACATCAATACAAAACAGTAGTAACATCAAAGGCATAGGCAACAATAAAAGTAGACAAAATGGACTTCATGAAAATTAAAAATATTTGTCCATCAAAAGGCATTATCAAGAGAAGAAAAAGATAATTCACAGAAGGGGAGAAACTACTTGCAAATCATGTATCTGATAAGGGATTGATAAACAGAATATATAGAGAACTACTGAAATTCAACAACAGAAAAACAGCCAGATTCAAAAGTAGGCAAATGGCTTGAGTAGATGTTTCTCCAAAGAATATGTAAAAATGGCCAATAAGTATACAAAAATATGTTCAACATCACTAATCATTAGATAAATGAAAATCAAAGCTACAGTGAAATACCCTTTAGGATGACAACTATCAAAAAAAAAGAAAACAAAATAGAATATAACAGATGAAGATGTGGAGAAATTGGATTCCTTGTGCACTGTGGGTAGGAACATAGAATGGAACAGATTCTATGGAAAAGAGTATGGTAGTTCCACTTATGGTTTTGTACCCCCCTCAATTAAAAGCAGAATCCTGAAGAGATACTTGTACACTCATGTTTTTAGCAACATTATTTACAATAGATAAATGTGGAAGCAACCCAATTGCCCAACGACAGATACATGGATAAGCAAAATATGGTATACATATACCATAAAATATTATTCAGGCTAAGAAGGAAGGGAATTTTGACACATGCTACAACATGAATGAGTATTGAAGACAATATACTAAGTGAAATAAGCCAGTCACAAAAAAGACAAAGACTGTATGATTCCATTTACATGATATACTTAAAGTAGTCAAAACTATAGAAAGTAGAAGAGTGGTTGCTAGGTGCTGGGTGACAGAGTTTATAAGAATTTGTTGTTTAATAGACATAGACTTTCAGTTTTACGAGATGAAAAGAGTTATGGAGATGAGTAGTAGTGATGTTTGCACATTATGAATTTATAGAAGACCATTTTAAGGGGATAAGGTTGCAAATTTTATTATACATATATTTAATCACAATAAAATACAAATAAATAAATAAAACATAAAACAAATCCCACAAGTCATTTACTGCAAACTGGTGGCTTTACACTGTGGTTTAAAGGTATTCAAGGAAAAATATGAGGCATCATTACCATTCTTGGCTTCCTGCTTAAATAATTGTTGATAGAATAACACCAAAAACAACACTGAAAATGAAGCAGTTTAACACAAACAATATTTTGTATTGATCACACTCCATATTCAATGAAGGTTGTTATAAAAAAAATAAAGGTACCCTACAATGGCACTCAGGGACTCAGTTGAATCAGTCTCCCCTTCCAACGTTCCTGGGTATCATAGTAGGAGAAGGAATAGGATTTGCTCACAGTGTGTTGTTCAAAATGAGATACTTGGCCATGCCTAACATCAAGGGGGAAGAATATGTTAGACTGGAGATTAACTGGTGAGACCCACTCTCTGTGCCTGACTGGAACTAAGGCATTTTTTTGGTTGTAAATTTATTCCTTTCAGAATATTTTGTTTTCAATGAAGTATATTGACCTGAAAACAGTCAAATTTTCTCAAAATTAAAATTTTTGTAAATATTGTATTATTCTTAAATGTCAATTTCGAAATGTAAGTTTTCATATTCCAAATCATATTGTATTGATAGGAAGTACATTTTTGTTTCATTAATATTATCTATCTGTCTAGTGACTTCAGTGTGTATGCATGAAGCTTCACATAATACAGTTCTTCAAGAAACTTAAAGACAACCAGAAATTTTAGAGGATAAATTATTTTATAATAACTTAGACCTTGCCTGTGAAATGTGTGTGTCTCTCTCTCTCTATATATGTATGTATTTATATTTAAGTATGTGCACATATATGTGTGTAACATTCTATTTGGTCATTAAAATCCTATGCAGTACATTGCTTAATAAAATTATTTAGAAATGTTTCAGATTTTAATTAAATATGCGGCTTTTTATTTATGTGACAAGTAAAATTGTATGCATTTATTGCGTGCAACATGCTGTTTGAAATATATACATATATAGCAAAATGGTTAAATCTAATTAATTCATGTATTCATTACTGCACAAAGTTATTTTGTGATGAGGACATTGAAAATTACTTTCTCAGTATTTTTTCAGAAGAGATAATATTGTTGTTAACTATAGTCACTATGATGTGATATGGATCTCTTGAACTTATTTCTCGTAGCTAACTGAAATTTTGTATTCTTTGACCAATGTCTCCCCAACACACTCAACGCTCCATTGTCCCAGTCCCTGGTTACCACATTTTACTGCCCTAAAATTGTAGTTTAATGTATGTTAGAAAATTATATGTTAAATGCTTTTTATGAATCACATCTAATTATACTATGTGGCCTAAAAGGGAAAAAAATTATAAGTGTATCATTAAATTTTAAGATCAACACAGTCTTGAAATATGAAAAGAAATGAATGGTGAAATGTGATTTAAAGCAGTGTTTAATCATCTTTAGGTTTTTAATAAATGCAAAATAATGGATGTTTAAAAAGAGACATGATCTACCATGACTTCTAAGGGTAATGGATTGATGATGATGATGATGATGATGATGATAATGATGATAATAATAATGAGGAGGAAAAGGAAAAGAAAGAAGAGCAAAAATAAAAGGGAGAGAAGGAAGAGGAGAAGAAGGAACATTTTTGGGAGGTAGGTTAAAATTCCTTTCATAATTTTTTGATTTACCAACCCCAAATATGTGACTTGGGAAAAGGAAGCATTAGCTTCTCTGAAATATCATGGAGCGCTGAATAAATAAAAAATTACGTACTAAACAAATAAATTAAATGAACGTTTGGAAATGGCACAGTTAATGTATTACTACCATCTTAAAAGTTAATGTGATCCATGACATTCACAATTTGATCTATTATATATCTTTCTCATTAAGTTAATTCCAGTGTTAGTTATGCATAGTTAATTTCATTCATAAATGGCAAGCAGGATTTGTATGAAAAGTGCTTTCTTGCATATAGGATTTGAGGGGTAAAAAATTTTCTCCTGATCTATGTCCAGATATAAATCTTACTGGACTACTTTATTGATCACACCACCCACCAAATGAAAGGCCACTGTGTATCATTATGACTTATCTCCCTCATCACTAATGATTCTTTAGATTAAAAAAAATTATTACACAAATAATTTCCGGAGAGTGCTTATTAAGTATGACACCTCAGACTGGTACATTCTGCCACATAAATAAAACTGCTGCCTGCTTTGAGAACCTATCTTTTCATACCTAAAGAAAAGAAAAAAAAATTTAACCTAGACAAGCCTTCTCTGGGCATGTAGAAGCACTGTTACTTCTTGGCCAATTATCTTGTTCATTTTTTCACATCTTGCAATTCATTACATATCAAGTGCTGTGCTGAGCCAAGTGCTGTGATGCCAAGTGCTGTGCTGAGCACTAGCCATGTACAAGTGAAAATGCATCCCCCATGCCCTGTTCCCAGTGAAGTTAATATTTGACTTCGAACAAATATGATAAACTAATATATTTAATACAATGATGATATTTATTTAATAGAGTGAGTCCAAAGGAAATGGCACTCCAAAGTCAGCGAGAGATTTGGGAACAAACTTTATAAGGAATATAGCATTGGATTAAGATTTACAAATGATGAAAGGGGCAGATTTACAGGTAGATGGAACAACATGAAGTGAAGTGTGTGACACAAAAGAACCTAGCAAGTTCATCAAGAAAACAGTCAATTGTGATTTTTAAAAAAAATTTAATGACAGAAGACATAATTGCAGAAGATGAAGGGCCAGATCCTGGAATTCTTTCTATGCAAAAGCCCAGTTATTGGAAATTCTTGATACATAGAAGAGGAAGAACTTGACATTTCCCTCAAGATTGTCTGTAGTTACTGGATTCTAGATATTAACATTGTCTGAAATAGATTGAAATACTAAATTGATTAAAAATGTTTAGTTTAATATGTGTAGAAGTTAAATGTTGTGGTATATTCAGTTGGAGATGTACAGTAAATTATCACGTACACGGGTAGCCAAGTAGCGAATTGTGACCTAAAGGCTAAAATCAGGGTCTCCGCTTGCATGGCGGTAGAATAAATCATTATGGGTATAAAAAATGATTAGGAGGAATATATGTGATAGTGTTTCTCCACCTATATTTTTAAACATGTATTGAGGTGTAATTGGCACATGATATACTCTCTTAAAGTGTAAAATTGAGTATGTTTTACATGTGTTTAATATTGTCATGTGTACATCAGTGGAGCCATCAGCGTCAAATAAGTAACCAATGTATCCATCACACCCAAAAGTTCCTTTGTGTCCTTTGTAACCTTTCTCACCAGCCCTTTAGGATCCCTCCTCTCCATCCCCAGGCAAACACCAATTTGCTTCCTGTCACTATATAGCAGTGTATATTTTCTAGAATTTTACATAAAGAGACCCAAATAGAATGTATTCATTCTTTTTCTCTAGCTTCTTCTATTCAGCATAAGTATTCATGATTCATTTATGTTGTAGCTTATATCAGTAATTCATTTTTACTCCTGAGTAGCATTTCATTTAATTGTGTTTAAGTCAGGATTCTCCAGAGACATAACCAATAGAATATATGTGAAAGGTGACTTATTAGGGAGTATTGGCTTACATGATCACAGAGGTAAAGAAGTTCCACCACAAGCCATCCACAAGCTAGAGCACCAAAGAAGCAGTTAGCATGGCTTAGTCTGGAAGCCTCAGAACTACAGAAGCTGATGATGCAGCCACCAGTTTGAAGCCAAAAGACCTATTGCCCCTGGGAAGCCACTGGTGCAAATCATAGAGTGTAAAAGCCAATGCATCTGGAGTCTGAGTTCAAGGGCAGGAAGAGAAAAAGCATCCTGCCCCAGAACAGAGAGAGAGAGTCCTCTTCTTTGTTTATCTTAGGCAGGCCCCCAAACAACTGGATGGAGTCTGCCTGCATTAAGGACGGGTCTTCTTATGCTTAGTCCACTGGCACATGTCAATCTCCTCTGGAAACACCCTCACAGATACACTGAGAAACAATGCTTCACCAGACATCCTGGCATCCTTCAATTCAGTCAAGTTAACACCTAAAAGAAAATAAACCATCAAGTGTGTATATACCATATTTTGTTTATCCATGCACTGATAGTGGGTGTCTTAGTCCATTTTGTGAAGTTATAACAGATTACCACCGACTGGGTAACTTATATACAATTTAAAGATTTATTTCTCACTGTTCTGCAGGATGGGTAGTCCAAGATCAAGTTGCTAGAATCTAGCAATGGCTGCTCTATGCTTCTGAAATAACACTTGGAATTCCTCCAGAGTGGAGGAATACTGTGATCTCACATAGCGGAGCATAAAAGAACAAAAGGAGAACTGGCTCCATCAAGCACTTTTATAATGGCATTAATTCATTTATGATGAGAGAGTCCTCGTGACCTAAACACCTCACCTGCCTCACAACATCATTGCATTGGGAATTAAGTTTCAATATGAATTTTTGGAAGGGACAAACCATAGCATTCTTCCCTGACCCCTCAAAATTTATGTCGTCCTCACCAAATATGTTTATTCCATTTCAATAGCCCTAAGTCTGAACTTGTTCCAGCATCAACTCAAAAGTCTAAAATTTACCGTCTCATTTAAATCATATATGCATTAAACTCAAGGTATAATTCATCCTGAGGAAAATTTTCCTCCAACCAAGAGTCAAAATCAAGATATGTCCTTTCAAAATACAATGGTGACACAGTCATAAAATAGGCAATTCCTTTCCAAAAGGGAGAAATAGGCAAGAAAAAAGGAGTAACATGTCCCAAATAAGTCCAAAACCCAACAAGGCAAACAACATTCAACCTTAATGCTGAAGAACAATCTTCTTTGATTCCATGTCCTGTCTTTGGGACACACAAGGCTAAGGGTTGGGCCATCAAGGCCCCAGGCAGCCCCACCACATGGCTTTGCTGGGGGTAAGCCATGCTTCAGCAGTCACATACTTGCAGCTTTTCCAGGCTATCAGTGCACATGGATGGCTCTACAGTTCTGGGGCATTTTGGGCGGTCCTGCCCCCATGGCTCCATTAAATATCCTTCTGGTGGTGGCTCTCCATAGTGAAACTTCTTCTGCACCCTGAGGCTCATTGATGCATCAGTTGAAGTCTAGGTCGGGGAAGCCATGATTTCATGGCTCTTGCACTCTGTGTAAAAGCATCATTAGCACCACGTAGACACTGTCAAGGCACAATGCTTGCATCCTCAGGAGCAGTGGCCCAAGACACACATGAGCCTACATGAATTGTAACTGGAGAAGCTGAATAGCACTGGATCAAAATGTGGGGAACAGAGACCAATGACAGTCCTGTGTAGTGAGTCTCGGTGTCCTAAAGGGGCCCTGGGCCCCTCTCCAAAAACCATTCTGCACCCAAGGCCTTAGCACTCAATGGCCTATCATGGACATGGCATCCCTGAAAATATGGGAAAATCTGTGGGGTCATTCTTCCATCATCTCAGTGAATAATGCCTGGCTGCCTTGAACCCTAATCTCCTTATCAAACTACCCTTTAGTCGCACCCTTGGTTTTCTATCCTAAGCATGCTTTCTTATTTTTTACATGGACAGTCTGAGAATTTTCCAAATATTTTCCTTCTGCTTCCATTTTAATTAAAAATCCTATGTTTAAATAGTTTCCCTCTTCTTGTGTTTTACAATAGTCCAGAGAAACAACACAGTATATCCTTAATGCTTTGCTGCTTAAAGATTTTGTCCACCCCTATATCTTAGTTCATCACTATTAAGTTCTGCCTTCCACAAAGTCTTAGGACATAAACACAATTCACTCAAGTTATTTGCCACTTTAAAACAAGGATGGCATTTTCTCCAGTTTCTAATATCTTGTTTCTCATTTCCCTCTAAGACCTCATGAGAATGGCCTTTACTGTCCATATTTCTACCAACATTCCATTCACAACTACACAAGTAATCTGTAAGAATGGGGCTTCTTTTATTTGCCTTTTCTTCTCAAGCCTCACCAGAATCATAGTTAATGCTCCATTAATGACAATCCAGGCTTTATCAAGCATTTAATTCTAAACTAGTCCAGTCTCTACTCATTACCCACCTCCAAAGCCATATCCACATTTGTAGATATTTGTTTCAGCAACATTCCACTTTTTTGATACTGATCTCTCTTTCAGTTTGTTTTGTGCTACTAAAGCGAAATACCCACAGACTGGATAATTCATTAAAAATGAAGATTTATTTCTAGCAGTTTTAGAGGTTGAGAAGTCCAAGATCATGGTGCCGGCATCTGGTGAGGTCTGCTTTCTGCTTCCAAGATGGAACCGTGAAGACTTCATATTCCAGTGGAGAGGAACACTGTGTCCTCAAATGGTAGAAGATGAAAGAGCAAGAGGGAGAAATTTTCTCTATCAAGGCCTTTTATAACATCATTAATACATTCATGATGGCAGAGTCCTAATAATCTATATGCCTCCCAAAAGGCCCTATTTCCCAACACTGTAGCATTGGGGATTAGTATTCAACGTAAATTTCTGGAGGGGACAAAATATTCAAGCCATGTTAATGGACATTTCAGTTTTGGACTATTTTAAGTAAAACTCCCATGGATATTCACATACAAGTATTTGTGTGGACATCTATTTTCATTTCTCTTATATAAATTCATAGGAATAGAATGGATAGACCATACAGTAGGGGTATGTCTAATTCAGACTAACTTTATTAAGATAAACTAAACTTTATAAAAATAACTAATCAAGTAAGAAAGTGTGATGTTGTTATAAAAATAGATAAATAAATGAATAAGGATAAGAGAGTTCTGAAATAAATAATAGACACACATCTATATATAGACAACTAATTCTTAACAAAGGTACAAAGGCAATTTATGCAGAAAAGATAATATTAAGAACAAATTATTCTTGACAAATTGGATAATCTGTTTTTTAGAAAGTGCTTTTATGCCTTATACTATATTTTTAAAAATCTCAAATATGTAGTAGATTTAAATGCAAAACCTGAATTTATTAAACTTTCAGAAGAAAATTCACTGAAGTAAAACTTTTCAACCTTGGGATTGCAAATATTTCTTAAGTACTAAGCCAAAAATACAATCTATAAATAATCTGCTGATGACTCTGACATTATCAAAATTAAGAATGTCTGCTCTTCTAAAGACAATGTTAAGATAATAAAAAGAAAAAATTGCAGACTGAGGAAATAGTTACAAATAAATTAGTTGATAATGGTACTTTACCTGGAATATATAAAGAATTCTTAAAACACAATAAAAGAATATTTTCTGATATAAAATGTGCAAAATTTAAACAAATACTATAATGAAGAAGATATAGAAAACAAAGAAGCACAAGAAAAGACACTCAAAACTATCAGTTATTAAGAAAATACAAATTGAAACCACAATATGATACTACTATGCACTTATTAGATGGACTAAAATGTAAAAACCTGACAATGGCAATTGTTCATGAGAATGCAGAGCAACTGATATTTCTCTATACTGCTGGTAAGAAATGTAAAATGCCTTATCCATTGAAAGAAACAGCATGGCAATTTTTATCTTTTCAAAACTTCAAACTCTTTTTGAGAAGTGTGAAATGTTTTTGACATTTTTAATGTAATTTAATTTTAATATAATTGAATGTTATGATAAAAGGTATGAAAATAACGATTTATAGTTTTGCTTTGCTTGGAAACTTTCTACAAGTTCCCTGTGAAATAACCCAATTATTAGAGAAAGCATCCGTCACTCACTAGAGTAAAGACAGAAGTATACAAGATTATTTGTTAAATGGCATTTACCAGCTGGAGTGAGAAAAAGACATTCTCAAGTCGGTACAAATATTTGATATATTAAAATATAGTTAACTTTGAAATCACAAATACAGAAAACAAAGTTATACCTGTTAGGTGGAAGTTATCAACTGAGGGTTTCCCATACTCAGTGAATTCAGTCAAGTTTCTTAAGAGAACTGTGCTCACATCCCTTTATTTGCAAAATAGAAAGAGTGAACCTAACTCACTGGTTTATTTTGAAGATCAAATGATTTAATACACAAAAAAAGTTTATACTCTAACTCTCCTACAAGAATTCAAAAGATATTAGTGCTCGTTATTTTAGACAGATAAAAGTTACTAGAAAGCACTTTGTGGTGAGAGGGGCAAAGCAAAATAGCAGAATAGAAGGCTCCACTAATCATCCTCCCTACAAGAGCACCAATTAACAACTGTATACACATAAAAAGCACCTTCGTGAGAAGCAAAAATCAGGTGAGCACTTACAATACCTGGTTTTAACTTAATGTCACTGAAAGAGGCACTGAAGACATCAGAAAAACAGTCTTGAATTGCCGATGCAACCCCTCCCCCACCTCATGGCAGTAGCCGCCTGGTGCAGTGAGTGATTCCGTGCACTGGATAGATGGAGAGTTCAACAACTGCAAGGCACTGAACTCAGTGCTGCCCTGTTACAGCAGAAAGAAAAGCGGGACCAAACACAGCTGATGCCCACACACAAAAGGGCCATTTAAACCAGTGCTAGCCAGATGGGAATTGCCAGTTCCAGAGGTTGGAACTTGATTTCCCACAAGCCTCATCACCATGAGCTAAAGTGCTCTGGGGCTCTGAATACACTTGAAAGGCAGTCTAGGCCACAAGGACTAAAAATCCTAAGCCAGTCCTAGTGCTGAACTGGGCCCAGAGCCAGTGGGCTGGTCAGGGCGGATGTGACATACTGAGACACTGGATAGAGGGTGGGCTAAGGGAGGGCTGACTTTGGGTGTGACCTATCATAGTCCCAGGGGTGGTGGCCACAGGGGTGCTTGTGTTACTCCACCCCCAATCCAGGTGGCAGAGGAGAGAGAGAGAGAGAGAGACAGAGAGAGTGAGAGAGAGAGAGACAGAGAGAGTGAGAGAGAGAGAGAGAGGGAGAGATTCTGTTTGTTTGGGAGAAAATAAGGGAAGAGAAAAAGAGTTTCTAGCTGGTAATCCAGAGAATTCTTCTGGATCTTATCCAAGGTCCTCAAGGCAGTACCTTTATGAGCCTGTAAGAACCGCAGAATTACTGGGCTTGGGTGCCCCCTAAAGCAGATGCAGCTTAGATCGTAACACAAAAATCCTTTCAAACAGCTGGAAAGCCTTTCCAAGAAGGATGAGTACAAACAAGCCCAGATTATGAAGACTACAATAAGTACCTAACTCTTCAGTGCCCAGACACAGAAGAATATCTATGAGCATCAACACCATTCAGGAAATCACGATCTCACCAAATGAACTAAGTAAGGCACCAAGGAATAATTCTGGAAAACAAAGATATGTGACCTTTCAGCCAGAGCATTCAAAACAGCTGTTTTGAGGCAACTCAAAGAAATTCAAGATAACACAGAGAAGGAATTCAGAGTTCTGTCAGATAAATTTAACAAAGAGATTGAAATAATTACAAAGAATCAAGTAGAAATTCTGGAGTTTAAAAATGCAATTGATATATGGAAGAATGCATGAGAGTCTTTTCATAGCAGAACTGATCAAGGAGAAGTAAAACTTGGTGAGTTTGAAGATGGGCTATATGAAATTAAAAAGTCAGAGGAGATAAAAGAAAAAGGAATCAAAAGCAATGAAGCATACCTACAGGATCTAGAAAATGGCCTCAAATCTAAGATGTATTGGCCATAAAGAGGAGTTAGAGAAAGGGTGTAGAGAGTTTATTCAAAAGGATAATAACATAAAACTTCCCAAACCTAGAGAAAGCTATCAATATTCATGTCCAAGAAGGTTATAGAACACCAAGCTGATTTAACCCAAAGAAGACTACCTCAAAGCATTTAATAATTAAGATCCCCAAGGTCAAGGATAAAGAAAAGATGCTAAAAGCAGCAAAAGGAAAAAAAATACTACACAATGGAGTTCCAATTGTATTGTATGCCTGGCAGCAGACTGGTCAGTGGAAACCTCGCAGGTCAGGAGAGAGTGGCATGACATATACAAGGTGCTGAAGGGAAAAAAATAAAACAACAAAAAACACCTTTTACCTTAAAATCATATATCGGGTGAAAATGTCCTTCAAACACGGAGAAATTAAGGATTTCCCAGACAAATAAAAATTGAGGGATTTCGTCAGTACCAGAACTGTCCAACAAGAAATACTAACGAGAGTACTTCAATCAGAAAGAAAAAGACAATAATCAATAAGAAATCATTTGAAGATCCAAAACTCTCTGGTAATAGTGATTATACAGAAAAACAGAATATTATAACACTGTAACTGTGGTATGTAAACTATTCTTAAGTAGAAACAGTAAATGATGAATGAATAAAAAATAGTAACTACAACAATTTTTCAAGACATAGTCAGTACAAGAAGATACAAATAGAAACAATAAAATAACAAGCAGGAAAATAAAGTTAAGGCATAGAGTCTTTTATTTTAGTTTTCCTTCTGCTTGTTTATGAAAATAATGTTAAGCTGTTATTAGCTTAAAATGATGGGTTATAATATAGTATTTGTAAGCCTCTTGGGAACCTCAAACTAAAAAATATACAGCAAATATTAAAAAAAATTAAAAAGCAAGAAACTGAATGATATCCTTAGATAAAATCACTTTCACTAAAATGAAGATAGAAAGGAAAGAAGGAAGAGAAGATTATAAAACACAACCGGAAAACATCTAACAAATGGCAGGAATAAGTCATTACTTATCAATAATTACATTGAAGGTAAATAGGCTAAACTCTCCAATCAAAAGGCACAGAGTAGCTGAATGGATTAAAAAAAAAACAAAAACAAAGCAAGAACCAATAATCTGTTGCCTGCAAGGAACACACTTTGTTTAGAAAGAAACAGATTGAAAATAAGCGTATGGGGACAAAATAGATTTCCAGACAAGAAGTATAAGAAGAGACAAACAAGGTCACTATATAATGATAAAGGAGACAATTAAGCAAGAAAATTGAACTATTTTAAATATATGTGAACCTAACATTGAAACACCCAGCTATATAAAGCAAATATTATTAGAGCTAAAGAGAGAGATATGCCCCCAATAAAATAATAGCTAGAGAATTCAACACCTTACTTTCAACATCAGACAGATCTTCCAGACAGAAAATCAACAAAGAAACATTGGGCTTAATCTCCAATATAGATCCAATGAACCTAACACACATTTGCAGAATGTTTCATTCAATGCTTTCAGAATACACATTCTTTTCCTCAGCACATGAATTATTCTCAAGGATAGACCATATGTTAGGTTACAAAACTAGTCTTAAAACATTCCAAAAAATTGGCATAATATCAAGCATTTCCTCTGACGACAATGGAATAAAACTAGAAATTGATAATGAGAAATTCTGGAAATTATAAAAGTACATGGAAATTAAACAATATGTGCCTGAATGACCAGTGGGTCAATGAAGAAATTAAGAAGGAAATTTAAAAAATTCATTGAGACAAATGATGAAGAAAACACAATATACCAAAAGCTATGAGATACAACAAATGCAATACTAACACAGAAGGTTATAGCAATAAGTGTCTACATCAAAAAAGCAGAAAAATTTCAAATACACGAAATAACAATGCATCTTAGCAAACTAGAGAATCAGGAGCAAACCAAAGCTGAGATTAGCATAAAAAAGAAATAATAAATATCAGAGAAGAAATAAATGAAATTCAAATGAAGCAAACAATACAAAAGACCAATATAACAAAAAAGTTGCTTTTGAAAAGTTAAACAAAATAGCCAAATCTTTAGGCAGACTAAGAAAAAAAAGAGAAGACCCAAATAAATAAAACAAAAGGTGAAAAAGGAGACATTGCAACTGATACCACAGAAATTCAAATAATAATTAGTGTTTACTATGAGCAACTATATGTCAATAAATTGGAAAATCTAGAAGAAATGAACAAATTCCTAGGCACATACGACCTGCCAAGACTGAATCATGAAGAAATATAAAACCAAAGCAGATCAATAACAAATAATGAGATTGAAGCCATAGTAAAAATGTCCTAGTAAAGAAAAGCCTGGGACGTGATGATTTCACTGCTGAATTCTACTAAAAATTTAAAGAACTATTATCAATTCTACTAAAAATATTCTGAGTAATAGGAGGATGTAATACTTCTGAAGTCATTCTATGAGGCCAGTCTTACTCTGATACCAAAACTAGATAAAGACACATCAAATAAAGAAAACTACAGGCCAATATGTCTGATGAATATTGACGCAGAATCCTTCAACAGAATACTAGCAAACTGATCTCAACAAAACATTAAAAGAACATTCTTCATGCCGAAGTGGGATTTATCCCTGGGGTGCAAGCATCCTTGAATGTACATAAATCAATTCATGTAATAAGTCATATTAACAGAATGAAGGACAAAAAATATCATTTCACCTGATGCCAAAAAAGCATTTGATAAAGTTTAGCATTGTTAATGATAAAATCCTTCAAAAAACAGGGTATAGAAAGAACATACATCAACATAATAAAAGTCATATATGACAGAACCACAGCTAGTATCATACTTAATAGGGAAAAACTGAAAGCCTTTCCTCCAAGATCTGGAACATGACAAGGATGTCACTGTTTCACCACTGTTATTCAACATAGTACTTACCAGAAGGCCTAGCTAGAGCAATCAGACAAGACAAATACATGAAAGGCATCTAAATAGGGTTAAATTATCCTTTTTGCAGGTGATGTGATCTTACATTTGGGAACCCTAAGGATTCCACAAGAAAACTATTGGAACTGATAAACAAGATCAGAGATTTGCAGGATACAAAATCAACATTAAAAAAACCCCAGTAGATTTCTATATGTCAACAGTGAACAATCTGAAAAATAAATAAAAAAATTATATTTACAATAGTCTCACATAAAATGAAATACTTAGGAATTAACTTAAGCAAGGAAGTGAAAGATTTCTAAAATAAAAACTTTAAGACACTGGTGAAATAAATTAAAATGCACAAACAGAAAAATGGAAAGGTATTCCATGTTTGTGGACTGGAAAAATCAATATTGTTAAAACGTTGATACCACTTAAAGCAATCTACAAATTTAATGCAATTTCTATCAAAATATCAATGAAATTCTTCACTGAAATTGGAAAAAAAAATTAAATGTTATATAATACCACAAAAGACCAAGAATAGTCAAAGCTATCCTAAGAAAAAAGAACAAAACTGGAGGAATCACGTTAACTGACTTCAAATTATACTGCAGAGCTACAGTAACCAAAACAGCATGTTACTGGCATAAAAACAGACACATAGACCAACGGAACAGAGTAGAGAACCCGGAAACAACTTCACGCCCCTACAATGAACTCATTTCCACAAAGTTGCCAAGAACATACACTGGAGAAAAGACCCTCTCTTCAATAAATGGTGTGGAGATAACTGGATATCCATATGCAGAAGAATGAAACTAGACCCCTATCTCTTGTCATATACAAAAGTAAAATCAAAATGGATTAAAGACTTAAATCTAAGATCTCAAACTGTATAACTGCTAAAAAAAATTGGATAAACTCTCTAGGACATTGGTCTGTGCAGAAACTTTTGAGTAATGCCCTATAAGCACAGGCAACCAAAGCAAAAATATACAAATGGGATCACATCAAGTTAAAAAGCTTCTTTGTAGCAAGGAACCCACAGAATGGGAGAAAATATTTGAAAAATACTTATTTGACAAGGTATTAATAACCAGAATATATAAGGAACTTAAACAGCTATATAGGAAAAAACAATTTTATTAAAAAATGGGAAAAATATTTGAATAGATATTACTCGAAAGAAGACATACAAATGGCAACAGGTATATAAAAAATGCTCAACAACCTTGATCATCCAAGAAATACAAATCAAAATTACAATGAGATATCATCTTAACCCAGTTAAAATGGTTTATATTCCAGAGACAAGCAATAAATCCTGGAGAGGATTTGCAGAAAAGAAAACCCTCATATGCTGTTGGTGGGAATGTAAATTAGAACAACCATTATGGAGAACAGTCTGGAAGTTTCTCAAAAAATTAAAATAGAACTTCCATATGATCTGGCAATCCCACTGTTGGATATATACCCAGAAGAACAACAACAACAAAAAATGGAAATCAGTATCTCAAAGAGATATCTGCACTCGCATGTTTGTTGCAGCACTGTTCACAGTAACCAAAATTTGCAAGCAAACTAAGTGTTCAACAGATGAATGGACAAAGAAAATGTGGTACTTATTCACAATGGAATACTATTCAGTCACAAAAAACAATGAGATGCTGTCATTTGCAAAAACATGGATGGAACTGGAGGTTATTATGTATGTTACCTGAAATAAGCAAGGCACAGAAAGACAAACATCACATTTTCTCACTTATTTGTAGGATTTTAAAATCCAAACAATTGAACTCATAGAGATGCAGATTAGAAGGATGTTTACCAATGGCTGGAAAGGGAAGTGGGTTTGTATTGGTGGGGAGGTGGGGATGGTGAATGGATACCAAAAAAATAGAAAGAATGAGTAAGACCTAGTATTTGACAGCATAACAGGGTACAATTGACGGCAGTGGCCTCTCCAGATGGCCTGCTGCTGCCGTCATACCTGCTGCAGCAGGGAGGCGTGGCCAGGGCTGCACTCTCCATGGAGTCAATGGGAGCCAGGGACAAAAGTGATCCCTGACACTTCTGAGTATGGATGGGAGCTCCCTGGGTGCTGCCGCAGCCACCCAAACCATGGCTGCAGACCTGGGCCTCTCACTCCACAGAGCAGGCAGGAAACCCACCCTCCCAGGTGGGGCTGCAGCCACCCAAGTCGTGACTGAGGATCCAAGGGATCCAAGCCTCCCTGTGCTCTTGGGGGCCAGGAGCAGGCAGGAGTACCACCACCTGCCCCCCTACCTCACTCGCAACAGGACAGTTGCACCGCCCAACCCATGGCTGCAGACTCAGGCATCCCTGCACTCTTTGGAGCCTGGGAAGAGCCCCCGCCCCTCCAGCCCTTGCAGGCTGGGAAGTGCCTGCTCCCACTGCCTGGCTTCTCCCTGCTGCCGCCGCCTGCTTCAACCTTGGAGCAAAGTCCAGGCTGGCCCCGGGCACCATGAAGGGCAGCAGGAGACAGACATATTCCTAGATGGAAAAGAGTGGGTCTCCGGTGAGGCCTCGCCTGAAGGCTGGGAGCCGGGCTGCCAGACCCACGGACTGGAGTGGGAACTTGCGGTGAATTTTTTGGGCCTTCCCATGGCAGTCCATGGACCAATCAGCACACACTTCCTAAAAGCGCTGGGCTTAGCCAGAGCAGAGAAGATGATGGAACAACTAGCTGCAGAGAGGAGCTAGCCTCTAGACATCAGGACTACTAGCTGCAGAGAGGAGCAACCCACTCCAGGGCTTCCTCTCTGCTAGGAGCCTGGCAAACAACGGGATGAGCAGCTGCAGAGAGGAACTACCCTCTCCAGGGACTTATTAGGAGAACCTACCCGCAGAGAAAAGCCACCCACTCCAATCTCTCTGCTGAGAGCTGCAGAGATGACGGGATGACCTGGCTGCACAGAGGAGCCACCCAGTTCAGAGCCTCCTCTTTGCCGAGAGCGGAACACTCAACGGGACAACCTGCCTACAGAGAGGAGCTACCAACTGCAGGTCACCTCTGAGCTGTTCTGACACTCCATAAAGCTCCTCCTCATCTAGCGCACCCTTCACTTGTCTGCATACCTCATTCTTCCTGGATGCTGGACAAGAACTCGGCTAAAGTCACCACTGGACAAAGAGGTTTCCAGCCAGAAAAGCAACATCCCAAAGATCCTGTAACACTATCTCATCAATAATAATTTTAACTGTACATTTAAAAATAACTGAAAGAGTAACATTGGACTGTTTACAACACGAAGGATAAATGTTTGAGGAAATGGGTACCCCATTTTCAATAATATGATTATTACACATTGTATGCCTGTATCAAAACATCTCATGTACTCCATAAATATATACACATACCATGTACCTCTAACAATAATTAAAAATTCAGAAAAAAGAAAGCACTTTCGTTTATCAATTATCTCCTGGACTGTGAAAGAGAAAAATTAGCAACATTGGGACATGGTATTAGTTAGCTAGTGCTGCTGTAACAAAATACCACAGACTGGATGGCTTACCAGAAATTTGTTTCTCACATTTCTGGAGACTGGATGTTCAGGAGAAACATGTTGGCACATTCAATGTTTGGTGAGGGTCCTCTTCCTGGCTTGCAGAACACCTTCTTGCTATGCCCTCACATGGCGTTTTCTCTGTGGGCACTTCCCTGGTGTCTCTTACAAGGACACAAGTCATATTAAATCTAGCCCCCAACATTATGCCTTCATTTAACTTTAATTCATATTGAAAGACCTTATCTCCAAATTCAGGTACAATTGGGGGTTATGGATTCAACATACAAGCTTTGTAGGGACACAAGTCGGTCCATAACATGGCATATGATTTATATAAACATTTCTCAGACAGTTTAAATTTAAAATAGAAACTTCCCAAAATATGATAAACATTGAAATACATTGCAACTATATTGTTAATAAGTCTTTTTATTTAAAATATATTACAATAATATTATGGTGTTTTTTCCTTTTTACTTTCCCAAAGGGCAAGTGTTAAGGTAGGTCAATTAAAAAAAAATCACCATTTTTGGAAGCTTTTCACTTTTTGTTTATACCAGTTTTGTATATTTTTTATACATCGTTGGGTTAAGTGATCATATGCAAATAATTGTAAATAATCTTAAATATTTTTGAATATATAAATATATTGGAGAAAATAGCAGTATTTTGTAATAATTAGTACCATTCATCAATAATTATTATTAAAGATAAATTAGAATTTCATGTTTATACAAAATAAGCCCATTCTGGTACACTGAGACTCTATAACCATTTGAGGACTAAGAGGGAATTGTACGGTGCAATTTTAACAATCAGCCCAAAGAAAAGCAGTATTTTTATTTACTCCAACTATAAAACAAAGTGACACCTATATAAAAAAGGAAAAACTATATTTAGTGGTATGTATTTCTAACCCAAGTTGATGCTGTTCAACTGTGTAATAGCTTTAGAAATGGTGGTATAGACTTACTTAGCTAGAGGAGATGATTTATTATATTTTTATATGCCTTTTTTCCTCCAAATGTGAGGATCTCTGAAAACTTTTGTATTTACATTTTATGGCATTTATATTTTTCCTAGCATTATTTAGCGCTCAGTTCTACATTACAACATGTAAAGGTGATGAAATTGTTGTTTTGTGAGATGAGATAGTGGTATATATTATTTTAGGATAAATGAACATTAATTCAAATGAAGACTGTGTGTGTGAATACAAGTAACTTACACAAATGACAAAACTATACTTAAAAAAATAGAAAATGCAATATTTTGCCAAGTACAACATATCTATTATAGTTAAGGTTGTTGTCAGCAGAAATGTACATATTTATTCCGTCTTGCATTGAGTCATGTTTGACTTTAGGCTTCATGAAATTCTAAGTAGCAAAATTTATGACTTTTCTGTAATAATTCTTGAGACTTATTTTGCTCGATATTAATCTCATAATACCATTATGCATGTTCTCTGATCACTATTTGTTTTTGACCCTGTCAAACAAATGTCCTTCATATACTGTTGAATTATTCTCATTACTATTCTTATTTAAATAGAGATCTTACCAAAACCCATCTCATAATGAAACAATAGTTTCACAATGCTAAACTCACACTTTATTTAGTTTAAAATTATGTTTGATTTCTACCTCTTTCCAATGTAAAGAGACAATATATATTTTTTAGGTTTCCTCAATGGAAAATATATTGTCCAAGTTGCTCATGTTAATGTCAACAATAATACATTTAATCTAACAATGAATCATAATTTCCATATTTTGTGCCTCTAGAATTTCTGGTTTAATTTGAATCAGATATCAATATAAGTCTAGAGGCAGGACATGGGGGCATTTATGAACATGAAGTAGAGGCAATATATAGTAAACATAATGGAAAATATGATAAACATTTTACTTAGTAAATAACACTTTAAAAGTCACAAAAAGAGAGGAGGAGAAAACAAAAAGTAAACCTAACTCTAGTTTACAGAGGCTCCAAATGTGCTAGTTCAAGCCTGAGGCAACAATTTCTTTTCAAAATATTTACTACTTTCACCTAAATTTCAAAACTGAGAAAAAAGATTTCTAAAATTATGTCAATATAATGCTCAAATCTTGATGAAATTATAAGAAAAGACAGCAGAATATTGTGTGTCTGAACAGTATATCATAGATTATGTGAAACATCATATCAAGATATACATTAAATTTTTAATGAACATCATGGAAAACTGTATTTTATGATATTCTCACCCAAACAGGATTAATTCTTCAGAGTTTCACTCCAACTTTGTGTAGATGTCTGACACCAATCACAAAATCAATTAAATTTTGACAGGGAGTGAATAAATGAACAATGAGCTGATCTTCTCACCTGCAAAATTACACATAACATATGGAAGTTTATGAAACTTAAACCAACAAATGAAACAAAAAATAAAACATGCATTGTTAGCTTCAGATAATTGAAGGCAGCACTGTATGGCCAAGCAAACACTCAAACACAATTTCCTAGAAATAAAAGAAATTTAAGCATAAAAGCTGTGGAATTTCATGCATTATTTTCTCTTCTCCATGATTGGGTCAAATATTGCTAATTATTCAATAATATAAACAAAATAGAAACTTTATTTCTAACTACATATAGTAGAAGCTGTTTTACTAGTGTGCAGAATGAGATACACACAAGATATTGATAACTTTAAGAGTAGAAAATGAAAGTTGGAAATTAGTAATAATTGTCCAACATCAGGAGAAGGAATAAACAAATTGTATTTGATATATGAGATATAATACTGGGAATCAGTTAATATCAAGAGACATGAATCTCACATATGTAAATGTAAGCAAAGAAATAGATGGCATAATAATATATGCTAGATAATGTCATTACACAAACACACAATGGAATACTATTCTGAATTAACAAGAAATTAATTATTGATACATGCTACAATATAGATAAATGCCAGAACAATAACTAAGTGAAGGAAGCAGTACACTAAGGCAACATACTATGTGATTCCATTTGCGTGAAATTCTTAGTAAAGTAGATCAATGGCTGCCTTTATCATGTGGTGGAAATAGGAGACTGTAATCTCTCATGAAGGAACTTAAAGGGATGATGGAAATTTTCTAAAACTGAATTTTGCTAATGGTTGAATGAATCTACATATTAACTAAAAATCCTTCCATTACATTGCATTAAATATGCATGAACTGGCCAGGCGCGGTGGCTCACGCCTGCAATCCCAGCACCTTGGGAAGCCGAGGCGGGCGGATCACGATGTCAGGAGATCAAGACCATCCTGGCTAACACGGTGAAACCCCGTCTCTACTAAAAAATACAAAAAATTAGCCGGGCGTGGTGGCAGGCGCCTGTGGTACCAGCTACTCGGGAGGCTGAGGGAGGAGAATGGCGTGAACCCGGGAGGCGGAGCTTGCAGCGAGCGGAGATCGCGCCACTGCACTCCAGCCTGGGTGACAGAGCGAGACTCCGTCTCAAAATAAATAAATAAATAAATACATAAATAAATAAATAAATAAATAAAATGCATGAACTTGCATTACATATGAATGAAATCAACTACATGCAAGTTATACCTTAGAAAAGCTGTTAAAGGTAAATAACAGGATATAAAAAAGTCCCTATATGTCTATGTAATTGACATGATATTGCTAAACCAATCAGTGGCATGCATCTTAACATTAAACAAATTTCTAAACATACAAAAACATGATAATTGATTGGTCATTGTATTAGTTTCTTAGGTCTGCCATAGCAAGTTGTTATAAATTTGGTGGGTTAAAATAAGAGAAATTCATTCGCTAATAGTTCTGGTAGTTAAAAGTCTGGAATCAAGGTGTTGGCAATCAAGGTTTTGGTAAGGCCATGCTCCATCTAAAGTCAGTCTCTGGGGTAGAAGTCTTTTTGTCTCTTGCAGGTTCTGATGGCCCCGAGAGTCCTGGATTTATGGCAGCATAACTCAATTCTCTGACTCCATCTTCACGTGGCCGCCTTTCTGTGTTTCTCTGAGTGAAGTCTCCTATTATAATGATACCAGTCATTGAATTTAGGGCCCTCCATAATCCAGTATGATCTCACCTTAACTAATTACATCTGCAAAACCCTATTTCCAAATAAGGTAACATTCTGAGATTCTAGATGCATGTGATTTTGCGAGGACATTGTTTAACCCACTAAAGCCCTGGTAAGAATATTGCCTCCTTTAAAATTCAAGAATATTATATGAAATGCCCTAGGAAAACATTCAATAATCTTTTGCAAAAATGTTATAAAAGAGTATGCTTTGGTTGTTTCAATAAAATGAATTTGTTGTAGTGGTTTTCACTGTGGCCACTATTGGGTTATTTAATTATTTTTCCAGGAATGATTCATTTGCATTCTCACACATATTCAACTAAGTCAAAAATAAAATTTGGAAAGGAGAGCGTCAACGGATCAATGCCAACACATTAAATTATTGATTTGTTTTGTTTTTTGACTGAAGAGTTTAATTTTCTCAGCAACTTGAGCCAATTTATCTCTGCTTATAGCCATGGCCTCATGCTCTGCTGTAGAAAAGCATTTCTCACTAGTTCCACAGGAAATTAATAGACACGCTGTGAATAATGGGTTCTTTAATTAAATATAGTCAGAGAAAAACTGCGTTCAACAAAGCAGGTTCGTTCCTGTCAAACTTCAATAGCTTTAAATTTGCTCACCTGTATTTTGACACACCGAGGGTGGAATCAGTTATGCAGTGTTTTATGAGTTTACTTGAAATGAAACTCCTGTTGGATGGAATATCATATACACTATGAAAAATTATGTGCCTATGCCATCCCTTAGGTAAGAGACAATTATGTCATTACTGTGGTAAATCCACCTCCAAATTTGTGATCCAAGTTTAGTAAATGGTCTCCCCCCTTGTTTCTAAATGTAAAACTGCACTTTCCTCCCAGTTTATGGTAATTGGATTTCCATCCACAGCTGAAGTTTTGATCTTGATAAACTAATAACACCAAGTGATTTAAAGGGGAGTCCTGCCTTGCATTTGTCAATTCTTTTTAAGCAATGTCACACCTTAAACCAAAAACTGTGCAGCTTCTGAGTGCTTGATTACAGATCTTTTGAACACATATTTCTTAATAGTGTCATCTTGACCATATTCCAGGACAGCAATTAATTTTGCTCTAGTTCACTCAGCCCAGTTGCTCTCCAGGTCTGTCACCACATGCTGGATCTCCCCATGGATCCTGTTACCATATCATGTTATTTCACCTCAGCTTTTAAAATTCAAATATGCACCTCTTTTCCTCATTTCATATCCTTCTAGAAATTTCACCATGTCACTTGCATCTCATTTTTTCTTTATATGTTCTATTAAATCTAGGTTCTTTTTCCCCCACCACACTAGGGAAGTGTTTGTTGATGGTTGACTGCATCTTTGGATGAGTAAGGAGAAGTAAATAGAAGGGTTTGATCTCGTTACCTTCATTCCAATGCCAAATACGGAAGACTTAATTGTGGTTACTGTGCCCGTCATTTAAAAAAATCGGTAAATCATTTTGAAATGTTTTCCCTTATTTTAGCCTAAAGACAAATGATGCAAATCTCAGGGTGTGTGTGTGTGTGTGTGTGTGTGTGTGTGTGTGTGTGTTTGCATGCATGTCAGGGAGAGGAAGATAAAGGAGGATTTTGCAGTTGTCGCACAGTTAGATTTGTAAGTACATAATTTTTTCTTTGGACATTTCTGAAGAATTTCTCGGGAAGAATCACTTGTATAATTTCTCCATGTTTTCTGAAATGTGGCTATCTCCCTTCTGTTCTGTCCCTTTATATATTTGTATCATCTTTGCTTGCTCCTAAAATTTTGTCAAACTCTTTAGACCACAGACCACTTCCAAATCAATTGTTTCTAAGAGGATTGAAATCCAATCTCCTTCTTACATTTCTGCTGTCATTTATATGAATTTTCAGAGGATGATTGCTCTGAACATTTTCTGTTCACCCTGTCGGTGAAGAAGGAATCCCTCTTTATAAATAGTACAAGGCGGTTGAACACAGGACACTTGACAATGAACAGATGCAGTTAGCAGCAGATTATTAGTCATGTTTACTCACAGCCCAAGAAAGGAGAATGCCACATGCAGTGCAAGGCTACACTCAGGAAAAGAGTGAAACACGAGGGATGTGAGAGGCAGGCTTTGTATTAATAGGGGGTGGGGTGCAACCTGGTTCTCATGGGGGTTGTGACTGACTGGTTTGAATAGGATCTTGTGCAGGCGGGAAGGTTGAGGACCAAGCTGGGAGCAGGTGATTCAGCTGAAAATGGACCTAGCCGGATGGGGAGCCTTTGCTGGTGAGTAGGAGGACATGTTTGATAAGAGAAAAGGTTGTAGCACTAAGAATTCGGAGCTCTCAGAGTTTCAGAGGTCAAAGGCAGCACACGGAATGCTGGGTCTTACAATGCAGAGATGATCTATTTACTACTTTGGATAGAACCTTATCATTTTTTTCAATTTGTACAGACTCATAGAAGAGTTTGTAGTATTCGATAATGTTGTAGTACTTTATCATTTTTACTTTATTTGCTTATGAATATAGCTGCCTGTTCTTTCTCTCTGTTTATTCCTGTAGATTTTTCTTCAAAATTACCTACTCATGTTCTATTGTGACAAGGTACTCCTGTGTCTAAACCCAAACATCTTCATTTCATCTTCTCTATCTTCTGAATGCTCTCTCTCCTTCCAAATATTTTCTGAATAGTTTTGAACTTCAAAGATTTGATGTTGTTCTTTTCATGCTACTTATTCTTTTGAGTGATTACTCTCTTTCTTTCTTGTATCAATTAACAACCAAGGCCGATAATTCTTCAGACTCAATCTTGATTCTTCCCAAAGTTATGCTCACTTTATTTTAAACATTTATAATTTCCTTTCTCACAGGCTACCCAAAAGAAACATGTATGAAACTTAAATTATCATTTTTTTAAACAGTATTGGTCTGAGGAGTCCAACTCCTGGTTAAAAACCTACTTGCTATTTTCCAGGTGTGACCATAGATGATTACAAAGACTTTATCTGGCAGGCCTCGAAGTGGAAGCTACCCTTCCCACAGCAGGCTTGGTGCCCAGCCAGAGGATGGCAGTGTCCACAGGGAATGGCAGAAAAGGACTCAGGCCAAGCTGCTCTGGTCCATCATGTTCTTCTGCCATTCGCATTCCAAGCCCAGGCACCTTCATTCCTAGGTGTCTTTATCTGAGATTTTAGGTGGAGGCTTTCTTCAAGCACCTCCACTAAGGCCTCCTTACTGGAGGAAAGACAGAGAAAACATGAAGAAAATTTCCACACTTTTCTAGTACTTTTCCACTCCTCACTCTCTCCTGCATCATCATTCCAGGGTCCACACAACTGCAGGAGCCTTTCTTTCAAGTTCCCTCAACTGAGGGGACCTCCATACCCATGCTGACCCTTCACTGAGGCACAACGCTATGAGGTAAAATAAAACAGGTTTTTATCAGTGCTTTCTCCAGTTTTAGCTTCTTCCACTACAGAAAATGATTAAAGGCTTAATTCTTTTATGTTTGGCTTGTTGCTTTTATAGGCTATGCTGATATTTGCCAGCTCAGCTCTCTCCCACTTCAGCTGGGCTCCTGACAGTCGCCTAAACTCTTTACCGCATTTTTTTGCAGCATCATATATTTTCACCCTAGTTAATATACCAAGAGATATATTTGACTTGCCCCAAATGTTTACTACCCACTAACAATAGTTCAAATGCTGTCCACTTGGCTTCCTAAATATTGTAATTCTATACTGAATTCAACCTTTCCTTTTGAGCACTTCTAATATCACCTAAATCCAGTCTTCATTCTTTAATTCCTGGCCTCCTGAAAAGAAATAATAAATGTACTCAGAGTTATCTACAAATATATCTATACTGTAAACAGTGACAAATTCAAAACACAGAACCTGATATATATCTTCTCACCCTACCAAATCACTGCAGTTGGATGAAATCTTGGCTTATCATTATGGTTTGGACATTTTTACTTTTTCTGCCTTATAACTCACTGGTCTTTTCTATTTACATTATTTTCCAAAAGGGCTGAAATTCTTCCATAGCCAAAATGTATTTTAATTTTTAAAATCATTTATTTACTTATTTAATTTTATTTCTGTGTTTATACTCATGCTATCACCATTGCTTAAAATAATTTACTGCCTCTTTTTTAAAAAAAATTAAAAAATATTTTATGGGTACATACTAGGTATATATATATTCATGGGGTACATGATATATTTTGATACAAGCATACAATTTGTAATAATCACATCAGGGTAAATGGGGTAACCATCACTGCAAGCATTTATCATTTATCATTTCTTTCTGTTTCAAATATTCCAATTATATACTCAGTTATTTTAAACTATACATTAAATTATTGTTGACTATAGTCACCCTGCTGTGCTATCAAATTCTAGATCTTATTCCTTCTAATTAATTGCCTCTTTACTATAAATAAATAATCTCATTTATCAAATCCAGAAAGGAAACTTCCGTTTGTGTGTGTGTGTGTGCACGCGTGTGTGTGTATAAAACAAACCAGCATTAATCACCAGCAGAAGATTCTTAGTGCAAGGAAAAACATACTGGCAGAAGGATCAGCAAAATTACAGGAGGGACCCACTCAGCACAGGAAAGAGTCGAGAGATGGGAGTGAATGTCAGAAGCTACCAGATGGTGGAAGGAGTAAGGAATAGATTTTTCCTTTAAGCCTCTCGGGGGAGTAGAACGCTGAAAACACCTTGATTTCCACCCAGGGAAACTGATTTCAAAGTTTTGACCTCTAATACTGTGAGATAATAAATTTCTGTTATTTTAAGCCACTAAGTAAGTTTATGGTAACTTACTAGAGCAGCTATAGGAAAATAATGTAGGTTTATTGGCCAAATTCAGCCAATTGCCTGTTTTTGTAGAGCCCCAAATTTTGAGTGTTTTACATATTTTTAAATGGCTGAAAAAATCAAATAGAGAATAATATTATCTGACTCGTGAAAATTGCATGAAATTCAAATTCAATCGTCCTCAAAGTTTTGTTGGAATATACCCAGGCTCCCGTTTACATCGTCTGTAGCAGCTTTCATGCTAAATAGTAGAGCTTTGCAGTTGTTGCAGAGAAGAGTGTGTCCTGCAAGGCTGAAAATATATGCTCTCTGGTCTTTCACAGAAATTATTTGCTGTCCCTTGTACTGGATTATTTTATAATTACCGCTTTCTATGTTTGTCCTTTTCATTGAATTGTGAATTACTTGAGGACCAACATTTTACACACAGTCCAAGTTAAACAAATATTTAAAGACTCAGTAAACTTTTTCTTGTCTCTGAACAATAAAAGAATTTCATTCTAATGTCAAATACCAAAGTATCTAAGAATTACTTATAGTTTTCTTAATTTCAAAGCCTTTATATTTTTACTATATTCTAAATGATAGTGGGAATTTAGAATGATGAAATTACTTGGACTAAAATATCTAATATCATCCTGTAAGGAATCAAGATGCCTTGCAATAGATGAATTTTGAGATTATTAAAAATGTCATAATGTTGGTAATGACAAAATAAATAGAAACAAAAGAGTAAATGTGAGAAAAATTTAAAAGGTGTCATCAATAAGAAAAGTTGCATAGCTTCCTATAAGATGTTTATGAAGATAACAAATAAATTATGCTTAAGGACCAAACGTTTTAATAAAACACTGATTTTTAATTTGAACTGAGGATACTTGAGACTTAAATATTTAGATTTTTAAATATGGTAGAGACACACTAATTAAAGATGAAAGAGCATAAAATATTAACCAACATACAATGTTATGGTTTAAGATATTATTGAAGAGTTCACAATTTTATATCATTCTGTAATTCATGCTTTATTGCTAATTGACTTTTCCTAAATGACAAACTTGTAATTGGTAGTTACTGAAGCACATATTCTCAAAGGTGGTGAAACCCCAGAGAATCCTGAGTGAGAAAACTTTCTCATGAGATATAGTTATATCTGAAGTCAGCAGAAAACCAAGCTTTGTGCTTTATCAACTTATGAAGTTTAAAGGTTATGCTAATACAAAATGGATATTCAATTTTATAGAAGAGTTCAAAAGAGAAAAAAAAGTCAAACACTGCTCAATAGAAAGAAATGAAGAGGAACTGGAAAACTTTAAATTAATATCATCTTACTAGCCTCTAAGTTTAAAATTGACATTCAACTATTGAGCATAGAGAACTATAAAATAATGTTGTTGTTCATTTGCTCATATAGTGAAGTGGCTTTTGCACAATTCCACAGGGGAATATGCATTGAACTCTCTCAATTCATTTCATATTTATTACCTCTTCTTTTACAAGAATGCAAAGTATTCTTTTGTTACTGGAAACATGAATTATATTTGCACTTGCAAAGAGGAGGAGGAATTTTCTGCCCTTAATTAAGAATCATACATTTTTTAGGCACAAATCCATGTGTTCAATACCAATGGTAAATTAGCTTTGGAAAGGTGTAATTTAGAGGCTAGAAAAGGCATCAATGGTGGCCCATTCATTTTTCTACTTAAAGTATTTTTTATTTTCTCTCCTCTCTTTATCCTATCATATTTTCTTAACTCACAGTTAATTTATACAAACTAAATGTTTATTTCCCAAAAAACATGTGTGACCATAATTGTCATGTTACTAACAAGTCTCAATGATACTTTTTTAGATGACAGCAAGGCCACAGCTTATTTTGGGAAACAGGCACACATTAAATATTTAGAATAGAATATAGTTTTTCATTAAAAAATATAATAAGCAGTAGGTTTAATTATCTATCGAATTGTGTAGTACAATGGTTCACTCTTACTGAAATGAGACAAACTTATTTCAATCTTAGTGAAAACGTTTTTAGCTTTGTGGTCAAGAAAAAGATATATGAAATCTATCTTCAGATTCTGCACTGAATTCTCGATCTATTTTACAAACTTAATATACTAGTACCTGCCTCATAGTATTATTATAAGAATTAAAATCAAATAAGCACTTTGTTCACTGTCACAAAAATTTGAGATTTTATTTACATGAAAAATAATTGTCACCAAAATTGTTATATTTTGTCTTTATTTTTGAAGGGAGTAGAAAACTATCAACATTTTATTTTTCTGCTGATTGTGTTGTGCTTCAAGAAAAATCAAGTGACTAAATTTAGACTAAGCCCATCTAAACTATTTTGTCATTTTTAGTAATACTTGGTTAATAATGAATGATATTGAGGATGAAAATACAATTTCAACTTAATATTCTTGACTTCTCAGGGAGGATAATTATTTTATAAAAATAAAGTTCACATTTAAACATTAAAAATCAATTATTTCACAAATCTGTGCCCTTTCTTACAAATACTGGGAGACAAAGGTCAGAGGCAAAGTTTATAACTTTCACAATACAAAAATAAAAATAAAATAGGAATAGTCTACTTTTGGCCATGGAGAGCTGTTCAGAATCTAATTCCAGAGCTTCTGTTACATAGTTGCCGACTAAAATTTATGTAGGTATATGATTGATTACATATATACTAATTTATAGGTATATACAGATACATATTGTGTGTGCATATATGTGTGTGTGTGCATATATGTGTGTGTGTGTTAGCAGATCAAGTTACATTGTGTTTATTTCAGGTCCCTTAATATAATGCAGCATATTTTTAAATGTTCTCAGTGAGGAAGTATAGGATAATAAATAGATGATACATTTAATTTAGCCACAGACACACCTAATTTCAAACTCTTATGAGCTTCTTAAATATTGTATAATTTTGGGCACATTATTTGATTTACTTGACCTTTGTTCCCTCATCTATAAAATGGAGACAATAAAGTCTAATATAAAATGTTTGTATAAGCCTTAAATGAAATAGAATGGAAAAGTGGCTGATCCAAAATAAGAACTGAAAAACTTATGATTTTTGTATCAAATATATGATTAGTAAGTGATAGGAATTGCTCAAACCTGAAATCTGTTGTATATATTAAAAGGAAAGCACCAACTTTAGTGAGGAGAGCCAAAAATGAAATTGTGTTATTAAATGCAGGAAAATTGACATGTCAGCACAACAGTGTTAAAGGAGAGAGAAATGACAGGACAGGTTAATCATGTTACCTTTTTTTGTCATGTTGATACATTACCTTCTTTTTATCATAAAAGAATTACATTGAGGGAAGCTAAGAACGTAGCAGCCCCCTTGGGGAGCAGACACGAAGGCCTTGTTCAGAGAGCATTGCTCAGACATCACTCTGGTTGTTCTGGAAACGGGACCCAACCACCTCATGGTGTATTATGACACTATAATAAGAAAAAATATATAGAAATAAGCTAATTAATGATTAGCATCAACACAGATATAATTAGCTCCACAATGATGGAATCTCTGAGGGGAAAAAAAAACCACAAAATGAATTGATCTTCAGACAAAGAATGGGGTTATTAAAGGGCTGACTGAATTAAGTGTGAAAGGAGTGACCTAAACTCTGAGAATTCCAGTTCTGTGGCTTCTCCTAGTAAATTTTATTTCATATTTTTAGGTAATAAATAGTTTCTATATCTCTGTTTTCTGGCAGGTTCTAAACCTTACCATAAATTTTTAGAGGGAAAAAATTTTTAGGGAAGAATTGAAGCACATTATTCTGAGTCCCTATTTTTAAAAAGTGCCCAGAAAAGAAAACAATTGTAAAAATGCTGATTTGGGGGCTACCCCTATCGTTAATAAAACCCAGAGCATCAGACCTAATAACAATAGCATCAGCACCACCTCCTTGATATATGAATTATCTGTGAATTAACAAATCTAATCCTTATTGTAGGATAAAGAAACTGAGATTTTCAAAGATTAAATAATTTGCTTCAGTCGCATACAATAAATAATGAATGGGTCTACATCACAGGTACAAGCTTTGGAACATATTGTCTGTATCTGTTTGTGAAAACACTTTAATTAGTTCAAAATATAGAGAACCTTGCAAAAATTCCCTAATAAAATAACATTTTAATTTTTACAATAAAACTTATGAAGTCTCTTAATGTATCAATCATAAAACAGAGATCTGAAAATGTTTCAGACTTACAGAGAATTAAAAAAATATATTTTTTCCAACTCATATGTGTTTTAACATATGAATTCTAAAAGCCATTTTTGGCAATGCACTGGATTAACCATTTGAAAAGCAATTCTCATTATCTCCCCAAATATTTTTTTCTTTAATCTATTTTAATATAAAGATTAGGCTTTTAAAATTCCTTCAGGAAGACATCTAATTGCTTGTCATCTTCTTCTTCTACAATTAACACCATTTTCCACTGAAGTGAACCATACCTGCAAGCAATGAATACCATCAGGGGATTTTGATAATTAACCTACAATTGTAGCTATTAAAAAGGTTTTAGCAATTGTCTTTTGAAATATTTGCTACATGATTATAATTTATTTACTTAAAAAGTCCCAATTTTAGCAGCTCAAGATATAACAGATCTTATAAAAGCTATATGGACAGCTTTCTCATATCATCTTGTATCATTTTAAGAAAGGCAGGCTGGAATACAAGTAATGCTTACGGTGCAGAGGAGTTTCTCTACAGGAGTAGATATTATTAATGCCCTTTAGCCAAAGGCCACCAAGAACACAGCTGTAGTTAAAAAAAATGGATGTATTACTCTTTGAAGTGAGTATGACTGCTTACTATAGGGAATTGTTGGGTGTCACGATAAGGAGGTTAAAAAATAAATAATCTTTTATAGGATTTGGACTTAGTTTGGGTGATTTAGCAGAAGGTCCAAGGAAGCAGGGTTCTCTGCTAGTTTGAATATATTTTATGTATTTCAAAATAAGAATTTCACATTGATTTTAAGACGCTGGTTGACGTGAAAGGAAAGCAGGAGCAATTTTATGATTGGTTAAAAAAGAAGTAGCTGTCACTAGTTTAGCAAAAGAATGGAAATACTGTTATTTTGTGGGCTGAGAAGCAACTAGATTTTGTTCTGCTTAGACAAACTCATGAAGTAGCCTTGCTTTGTCTCATTTTATCATGGATTTAGGATTGGTCTGAGGTTGAAATTCTGTGGAATTGCTACATAAGAGAACAACATGGCCTACAGTGAGTGCTGGGTCACCTTCTGAATGTCAAGAAATGCTCTTTGTTTTCTTAGTCACTGTACATACTACAAGGATTAAGAAAAATGTGTACAAGATAATGTTAAAAAATTAAAATATTAATTTTCAATTATTCATTTTCTTAGATCAATATTTCTATCCTAATTCTTCAAATGAATTGAGAATGCTTTTCAAAAACAGTACTTGATATAAATTAATAAAATAAAAATATAATTTAAATTAGATTTTTCTGGCAGCAGAGACAGAAATCAAAGTAAATTCAATTATATATTTTCATGATGTAAAAGAAAGAAACAACATGGTGCTGGTTATCTTCTGTTTTTCTCTTCAGAGCTATTCCTTATCCTTGTTCATCCCTCTCCTTGTCCCCAGGATGCTGGCTGGATTGTTGCTCTCTGTCTTCCAGGTAATAGCTGCCAATAGGCATCCCCAGAGGGAGATCAGTAGGACGGAATAGAGTGAGGTCAAAGTAAATGTTAGTCATCATTTTTTTCATGTCCTAGATGTGTCCCTGGACCAAAATAAACAGCTCCTGGCTGGCTGCCTCCCCATGCGGCTCTTTTTCTGGATTCTCCCATCTTCTTCAACCCTTGGCCCCTTTTGGCCTGCACTGTAAAGACACCTATTTTTACCAACCAGAAGGCATTGCACTATTTATTGTGGTTTCACTACACTTTGCTTGTTCCTGTGTATCTATTTCACTCAGTAAACTCTTTGCAAAGTATCCCTTTTTACATTGCTAGCAGTTTTTTTGCTATAGGGTAGAGTGAACACACATATATTATTTATAATATCTTTTGAAATAAAAGTATCACATTGATTTTGATACATTGGTTGATGTAAATATATTTCCCTATAAGGCTTTTACTAATATTTTCAACAAGCAATGTGGAGGATTCCATATAGCTTCCAAATTGATATTTTGAAATAATCCATTGTTTAAAATGCCTATTGTTTATATTATATGCTAATGCTGATAACTAGATAGTCTATGTTTTCACCTCAATCTGGAACAATGGTGTTTAATATTTCTCAAATAATCACATTTTACCTATGTATCATGAACAAGTCACACATCACGACCTGCCTGGGAGGATCCTGGCTTATACTCAAAGTCCCTTTTACCTCCAGTTTAATATATATTAAATGTTTTTATTTTAAAAATGTTTTATTTCTATTTTCATTAACACAAGCTGGAGGATTTGCTATACCTCCCAATTGGACTTTGAGTCTCTGTTGAAGTGTCATGTATTAGTGGATGCATGTGAAATGAAAAGATTTACCACAATAATGCACCACTAAATCTGAAGCAAAGGAGATCAAACCTGTCTTTCTTTTATTGACCTCCCCAAGAAGCTAACTTCTTCCCCAGAAGCTATCATAGCTAACATCTCCTTTGCATGTGTAGACTGCAGGGTGCTTACTGATAAAACATGAGTCTGCAGGGAAAGCTAGCTACTCCGGGTTGTTGCCAGGGGTCATCGAAGTAGGATGCTGCTTTCTCTGTCAGGAATCTGGTTTTAATTTTATAAAAAACAAGGCATGGCAAGAAAGAGGATCAAAATGAAAAAACCCAGAAGAAATGAGTAAGATAGCAATTCATTCCCACAACTAATACATATATTCAATTTTTCAGAAACAAAGTTTATAATTACTTTGATAAGACTGTTCCTTACCTTGTGAGAAGGAACGAGGTGCCCAGTTTCCAGTCAGTGAGGTCGTTGAAAACGCAGGAAGATTATAGGCTGGGGAAAGCAAATTTGTGCAGGAAATCTTAGTGGAACAGCATTATGTGGAGTACATAAAGTATATGCAAAGGTTTAAAAGAGTGGATTAGTATTTTATTGCATAATGTAAATCTGAATCTCTTTATATAATTTATTATTTCTTTGTATCTTTTTAGGCAATAATCACATTTATCAGCAAAAAGCCCGAAGAGTTTAACTAAAAGAAATAATAAAATTTAACGTAACATTTAACTACCGACTTTAATTTACTTTGGACATTTTTCATGAATTTGTAACTAGAAACAGAATCTTTGAGAAATTTATTCATGTTAGGGGTTGTACTAATAATCCTGACAAGATGAAAACCAAATAACACTAGACTAATTAAGAAATGCCATCATTTACTTCAAAAGTAAAAAATGTATTTAAAGAAAATGTGCCCAAAAGTGAAGCTTTCACAAGGTACAATTATAGAAAGGGCATCTTTATTCCTGTGAACCCTGTCACAGAAATACAATGGTTATCTATTCTATATGAAGTTAGAAATAGTTTTATCTAAATCTCACAATTATACTTCCATATTAATATTGCTCATTTTTGCAAGTGTTTTGCACATACATGCAAAGTGAAGCAATAATTATGTATTGACTTTATTATCAGAAACCTTCCACAAATGACTAGTTTTACATCAATATTATCAGAGAATTTAGAGGGAAGATCAGTAAGAATAAATTCTAATAAATGTTTTGAATTTTTAATGGAATTTATTAAATCAAAGTCAAATTTTTGAAAGTTCATTTTGTCAAAGTAGAAAATCTTCATTATCATAATTGTACTTTACATTCAGTTACTATTTTAACAATGCAAGCAAAATTTTTTAAATATAAATATAAATTTGAGTATAGTGCTATTAAACAAAAACAACAGCAATAACCACCTAGATTCTTATTAAATTAATAGATATATGGAGCAGAAGTGTACTTGAAATTGATTGAAAAGAGCCCTTAGTCCATATTTACATCTAAAATTTGATTATTCTATGTTATAATTTAAAATAGGAACTATGTACTAAAAATTCATGTAAATTATACATAATATAATACATATATTTTGTATAATCTATCACTCATGTATAACACATAATTTATGTATTATACATGAATATATAATATACATATGATACATGAATAGAAATATATATACTTTATATATAATTTATACATAATAATGTATATATACATTCACACATACACATTCATATACAAAACGTGTATAAATAATTAAAATGGAAAAGCTGATGTTGACAACAAAAACCCATTTCAGCGGGGTGTACCTGGCATGAGACAGATGCCAGATGAACAGAACTACAAAAGATGAATAAAATATTTAAAAATCACTGAGGCATTTATAAAACAACAAAGGCTGCCAGAACTCCAGAGCCACGATCCTATAGGACAGGGTCATGCATTGAGGTGAGCCCTGCATTTACTGCTGCTTTTTCTTTTTGAGCCTTTATTCAATTCTAGGTGCAAGACATAGGGGCAAACTGAGAGCAGCAATCCAGGACTTGCAGCATTCCCTTGGCTGAGAAAGTAGTCACTAAAATGTATGAATTCCAAACAACCAAGAATGAGAGCAATATCCTAAGAGAAAAGACAACCATAGAGAAATGACCCACACAGTGTGAGTACAGTATTGCTGTAAGACATTATTCAACTTTTACACTGTTCGAGTACAGGTAATGACTCGGATAAAGAAAGCATAAAAACAGCTGCTCAGAAACTACAAAGCGAAGCATAGATTCAACAGTCTCACCACTCAGGAGAGGCAAATACAGAGCTTAGGAGCCCCTCAACACAAGAGAAAGGACCTTTGTACATACCCTAGGATTTCATACCCTAGGGTATGAAAGGACCTTTCATACAAAGGACCTTTGTACATACCCTAGGAGACTTGGAAAGGTTAAACTCTAGATGTAAGCACAAACCAGGTATGTATTTCTTGTTCTGTGCAAGGTGGCGAAAATAGGTAGATCTTCTGCAGAGAAAAATAATACCCTGCACACACTATATAATTTTCCATATATAAGTTTAGAGAATTTAATTTAAAAACAAATAGTGGTTAGAAAGAGGTCCAAATGAACAAAAACCAAAAGAAATGCATAAGATAGTAATTCATACCCACAACCAATAAAGATACTGGAGTTACTGGAGACGAAGTTTAAAATTACAGTGATTTAAATGTTAAAGAATATTGACAAAAATGGAATTTCAGCAAAGAAAAACAAAAATCAATTAGATGGGAGGTTTGGAACTAAATAATTCAATAATATATTATGAATTTAATAGATTGGTTTAAAAATAGTGTAGTCACAGCATTAAAAAGAGCAAATACACTGAAAGTTAGAGCAAGATAAACTGTCTGAACTGATGGATCCAAAATAGATTTTAAATACCCAATAGTATTTAAAAGACCTACAATTCATGATGCTAAGATCTAATGAAGCTCCCAAAGGAAGGGAGAAAAATTAAGTCAGAAACAATACTTGAAAAAATAAAACTGGACAATTTTCTAAAACTTATGAAAACCTAATGTGAATCCACAACTTTAAGGAGATCTAAAACAATATGAAACAAAACACCACACACACACACACACACACACACACACATACACACACACACACACAGAGGCAGGAGAAATACAAAATAAAAACACATCTATGTTGCTTTGCTAAAAAACAAAAAAAAAGAAATCTTAAAAGCAAAAAGAAGAAAACACATTTTCCTTAAAGAGACAATAATAAGAATGATAGCTAATTTTCAAATAGAAATAGTGGAGATAATAAAAAAATAAAAACATTGCTTGAAAGTGCTGAGAGAAAATAACTGCCAAGCAAGAATATTTTGTACAGAAAATATCCTCCAAAAATGAAGGTAAACAAATATATTTTCGGCAAAAACAAAAACAGAGTAAAACATTCACCAGCAGAGCTCTGCCCTTGGAAATTGTGAAGTATATTATTTAAGCAGAAATAAAATTAGTCCAGATAGAAACTGTAATGCAGAAAGGAATGAAAAGTAATACAGATGGCAAATATGTGAATAAATCTAAGATAACATTGACGACTGAGAACAATAATAGCAATATCCTTTGAGGTTTAAAATATATGCAGAAATATAAAGCGCAAGAAAAAGAGTGGGAAAGCTAAGAGGCGACATAAATGTAGGCAAAAATTATGAGGTCTTTGAATTTTTTGGAAATAATTAGACATATACTGATTTCATTTTACTAATCAAGAACAAATATTGCAATGTGTGCAATAACCATTGAATATAAGTAAAAGTAGTTTCAATTAACAAGTTAACAGAGAGGAAGAAAAGAAAACTGTATTTGTTATAGAATATATAGTATTCCATAAAAATAACACATTTTTAAAAGAATAGAGAATAGTACAGAAACATAAAATGATAAAGTGGTACATTTAAATACGAAATCCCTTCATATCATAAAATGTAAGTGAGTTACATTCTGCAAGTAAAAGCAAACATTGTCAAACTAGCTGAGAAACAAAATTCAAACCATATGCTGGCATAACAGGAAACCATATTAAATAGAAATAAAATGGTTGACAGCAAAGAATAAAAACATGCGTAATGTGAGAACATTAACAAAAAGAAAGCAATATAGCTACATTAATACTAGAGAATGTGTACTTCAAAGGAAGAAGCATCTCTAGAGACAACGACCTAATAATGCTAAAAAGTTAAACATCAAGAAGCTAAAACAACTCTAACTTTGTGTATGCTCAATGAAACAGTTTAAAGATATTTAAAGGGAAAACTGCAAAATAGCTTGAAGAATAGACAGAAATACTACAAAAGTAGTTGGTGTTCTTAATGCAACTATCTCAGTAAACAACAGAAGAGCACACAAAAGAAAAATCCATAAGTATACATTTAAACAACACTCAGCAAGCCCCAACTAAATGATATTTATAAAATCTAATATCTAATATTATTCTAAAGTTTATGTCTAAAAGTGAAAAACAGTAGATCATATGTTATTATAAAAATTTGAATTCAGAATAACGGTTGCTGGAGCTACAGGGTAGGGGAAATAGGGAGATTCTGGACAAGGGATAAAAAGTTTTATTTAAGCAGGATGAATATGTTCTGAGAATCTAATGTATTGCATGGGAAATAGAGTTAATAATACTGTATTGTAATTTGAAACTCACTAATGCAGTAGGTTCTTAATGTTCTCATTCTCCCCCACAATGCAAAAAAATATAACTACTGAGATGATGAATATGTTAAGTAGCTTGATTACTGTAATCATTTCATAATGTTTTTATACATCAAAACATCACATGATACATCATATACATATATATACACACACAAAATTTTTAGTTCTATATCTCAGTAAAACCAGAAAAAATAAAACAAAATGAACAACTTGATTAAAAATAAAAGAGCTCAACAGACACTCCATTAAAAAAGATATACAGATTGCAAGTAAGTTTATAAAAAAACTTAAAGTCATATATTATTAGGAAATTGGAAGTTAAAACAGCAATAAGATACCACTATGCATGTATTAGAATTGCCATAACCTGAAACAGAGATAGCGTCAAATGCTACTGAAGATGAGGAATGACAGAAACTTTCATTGATTGCTTGTGGAAATGCAAACTGGTATATTCTCACAACTAAACATATTCTGACCATATTATCCAGAAATCATGATCCTTAATATTTAGCCAAATGAACTGAAAGCTTATGTCCACACAGAAGCCTCCACATGGACATTTGCCTCAGCAACCAAGATGTCTTTCAATAGGTGAGTGAATAATTAAACTGTGGTACAACCCTAATGTAAACTATGGACTTCAGGTGATAATGATGTGTCAATGTAGGTTCATAATTTTTACAAGTGTACTACTCTGGTTGAGGTTTGTCCATAGTGGAAGAGGCTGTGCATTTTTTTAGTGTGGGGTTCATGGGAACTCTCTGTATTTTTCATTAAATTTTACTGTCAACCTAAAAGTTCTCTAAAAATAAAATTTATAAATTAATAATAAAAAAGAATTTATACAAAAAGTGCCTTGATAAGTTACAAATTAATACAATAAAATAACAGAAAAAAGCGCAAATATTTGGAAACTAAACAACAAAATTATATTAAGTGGCTGGAAAAAACTACAGTAAAAATTAGAGACAGCTTGAAATTAATATTAATAAAATATAACACATTAAACTTATGTGGGTACAAATAAATTTCCACTTGAAAGGAAACTTATAACTTTAAATATATGCATTTAAAAAAGGAATCTTAAAATTCATCAATCTCAGAATCTGTGTGAAGAAGGTAGAAAAAGTATTAAAATTAAAGGCAAAAAAATTATGAGATTGGGAATAAAGATAAGCACATATGTGATTTCAAGTAGCAAATAAAAGCAAAAAAGAGAAAATCAGTAAGAAAAGTCTCCCAGTAAAAAAACAAACAAACAAAAGAAAACAACAACAACAAAAAAAAACCCTGGGACTTGATGGCTTCATTGCTGAATTCTACCAAACATTTAAAGAAAAACTAGTACCAATTCTAGTCAAACCATTCCAAACAACAGAGGAGGATGGAATACTTCCAAACTCATTCCACGAGGTCAGTATTACTCTGATACCAAAACCAAAGACATCTCAAAATAAAAAAATACTAGCAAACTTAATTCAACAATACATTAGAAAGATTATTTATCCTGACCAAGTGGGATTTACCACTGGGATGCAGAGATTGTTCGACATATGAAAATAAATGTGCTACATCATAGCAACAGAATGAAGCATAAAAACCATATGATCATTTTTTTTTTTTTTTTTGAGGGGGAATCTCGCTCTGTCACCCAAGCTAGAGTGCAGTGGCGTAATTTCGGTTCACTGCAAGCTCCGCCTCCCGGGTTCATGCCATTCTCCTGCCTCAGCCTCCCCAGTAGGTGGGACTACAGGTACCCGCCACCACACCCAGCTAATTGTTTGTATTTTTAGTAGAGACGGGGTTTCACCGTGTTAGCCAGGTTGGTCTCGATCTCCTGGCCTCGTGATCCGCTGGCCTTGGCCTCCCAAAGTGCTAGGATTACAGGCGTTAGCCACTGTGCCTGGCTGATCATTTCAACTGTTGCCAAAAAAGCATTTGATACAATTCAACATTGTTTATGATAAAATCCATTCAAAAACAGTATATAAAAGGACCATACCTCAACATAATAAAAGCCATATACAACATAACCACAGCTAGTATCATACTGAATGGGGAAAAACTGAAAGCCTTTTCTCTAAGATCTGGAACATGATAAGGATGCCCACTATTCCCACTGTTGTTCAACATAGAACTGGAAGTCCTAGCTATAGCAATCAGACAAGAGAAGTATATGAAAGGCATCCAAATAGGAAGGAATTAAGTCAAATTATCCTTGTTTGCAGATGATGTAATCTTATATTTGGAAGACTCCACAAGAAAACTATTGGAACAGATAAACAATTAAATAAATTTGCTGGGGGCCTGGTGTGGTGACTCATGCTTGTAATCCCAGCACTTTGGAAGGCCGAGGAGGGTGGATCACGAGGTCAGGAGATCGAGACCATCCTGGCTAACACGGTGAAATCCCATCTGTACTAAAAATACAAAAAGTTAGCCGGGCGTGGTGGCGGACGCCTGTAGTCCCAGCTACTCAGGAGGCTGAGGTAGGAGAATGGCATGAAACCAGGAGGCGGAGCTTGCAGTGAGCTGAGACCGCGCCACTGCGCTCTAGCCTGGGCGACAGAGCCAAACTCTGTCTCAAAAAAATAAAAATAAAAATAAATAAAAATTAAAATTAAAATTAAAAAAATAAATTTGCAAGATACAAAATCAGCATATGAGAATCTGTAGCATTTTTGTATGCCAACAATGAACACTGTGAAAAAGAAATATGAAAGTAATCCCATTTATAATAGCCACACATAAAATTAAATACTTAGGAATCAAGCAAAGAAATGAAAGATCTCTATAATGAAAGCTATAAAAGACTAATGAAATAAATTGAAGAGGACACACAAAAATAAAAAGTTATTCCATGTTTATAGATTGAAAGAATCAATATTGTTAAAATGTCCCTACTACCCAAAGCAATCTACAGATTCAATGCAATCCTTATCAAAATACTAATGACATTCTTCACAGAAATAGAAAAAACAATCTTAAAATTTACATGAAACCACAAAAGACCCAGAACAGGCAAAGGTATCCTAAGCAAAAAGGACCAAACTAGAGGAATCACATTACCTGACCTCAAATTCTACTACAGAGCTATAATAACCGAAATAGCATGATACTGGCATATCAACAGACACATAGACCAATGGAAGAGAATACAGAACTTGGAAACTAATCCACACACCACATAGTGAACTCGCTTTTGATAAAGGTGCCAAGACTATACAGTGGGGAAAAGACAGTCTCTTCAATAAATGGTGCTGGGTAACTGGTTATCCATATGCAGAAAAATGAAACTACATCTCTATCTCTTATCATACACAAAATGAAATTAAAATGCATTAAATACTTAAACCTAAGACCTTAAACTATGAAACTACTGGAGGAAAACATGGGGTAAATTTTCCAGAAAATTGTTCTGGGCAAAGATTTCTTGAGCAATACACCACAGTTGCAGGCAACCTAAGCAAAAATGGACAAATGGGATCACATCAAGTTAAAAGACTTCTTCACAGTAAAGGATAAAATCAACAAAGTGAAGAGACAACACATAAAATGGAAGAAAATATGCAAAATACCGATTCAACAATGAATTTATCACCAGATTATATAAGGAGCTCAAACAACTCTGTAGGAAAAAATCTGATAATCTGGTCAAAAATGGGCAAAAGATTTCAATAGACATCTCTCAAAAGAAGACATACAAATGGCAAACAGATATATGAAAAGGTGATCAATATCACAGATCATTAGAGAAATGCAAATCAAAAATACAATGATATATCATCTCACCCCAGTTAAAATGGCTTATATTCAAAAGGTGGGTAATAACAAAGGCTGGTGAAGATGTGGAGAAAAGTGAATCCTACTACACTGTTGGTGGAAATGTAAGTTAATACAACTACTATGGAGAACACTTTTGGAGACTCCTCAAAAAACTAAAATAAACAAAAAATAAACAATAAACAAAAAATAAACAAAAAACGAAAAATAGAGGTACCATATGATCCAGCAATCCCACTGCTAGGTATATATCCAAAAGAAAGGGAATCAGAATCTCAAACAGATACCTGCACTCCTATGTTTGCTGCAGCACTGTTTATAATAACGAAGATTTGGAGGCAACCTAATTGTTCCTCAACAGATGAATGGGTAAAATGTGGTACATATACACAGTGGAGTACTATTTGGTCATAAAAAAGAGTGAGATCCAGTCATGTGAAACAACATGGCAAGAACTGGAATCATTATGTTAAGTGAAATAAGCCAGGCACAGAAAAACGAACATTGCATGATCTCACTTATTTGTGGAATCTAAATTAAGACAGTTGAACTCATGGACTTGGAAAGTAGAAGGATGGTTACCTCAGACTGGTGAGGGTAGTGAAGTTGTGTGGGGGAAGTGGAGGATGGTTAATGGGTACAAAAAATAGTTAAAAAAATGAATAAGACCTACTATTTGATAGCATAACAGAGTGACCATAATCAATAATAACTGTACATTTTAAAAGAACTTAAAGAGTGTAATTCCCCATTCTTCTCATTGCATGCCTGTATCACATTGCATGCCTGTATCAAAATATCTTATTAGTTTACTTTTAATGCCTATATCAAAACATCTCACATACCCCATAAGTATATAAATCTACTAAGTGCCCACAAAAATTAAAAAGAAAAAAGAAAAAAAGGTAAAAGTTGTCAAAATTTTAAAATGCATATTAAATACACTTACTGTCATTTAAAAATCTTAATGGAAATATTGAACTGATTCATGCTTATACTATAAAATTTCAAATTAAATGAAAATACTTGAGAAAATAAATATAACCAAACAGATCGATAAAATTATGACTAGTTCCCTTGCTATTTAAAGCACTGAGTCCATAAATTCAACCCTCAAGGAAACCATTAGCTTAGATGATATCACTGTTAAATTCTTCTAAGGATTTAAGGAGTCAATAACATTCCAGGAAATGTAAGTAACATTTTGAGGCCGATAGAACATTGATAACAAATTATATTAAGAATTATAAACAAATTTCCAAGTGATTACAGGCTAATATTTCATAATCATAATCAAAATGTTAATGAACTCTGTTATAAAAGAATATTAAGGACAATAAAAATTATAATATGTTAATGAAAGAAGAATACCTAATCATAAAATTGATTTTATTTTAGGAATGCAAGTATGATTTATTGTAAGAAAATCAACACATAATGTTAAGAAAATTGATAGAATGATAGAAAAAACTCATATGATTACTTGGGAACAGAATAACCATTTGAAAAAAATGTACACAATTCTGGGTTATGAAACCAAATAAAAAATGTGATAAGCAGGAATGAAAGGAAACTTCCTTAATATGTTAAAATTGTAATTGTAAAATCTATAGAATATTGTATTTAATGGTGAAATTGGGAACATTTTTGACTGAGATTAAAAATAGACCAAAATACCTGCTGTCGCCATTTGTATTCAATATTATATTAGTAGTCTCTCCAGTGCAATAAAGCAAGAAAAGGAAATAAATAATATAAGAATTAAAAAATAAAAAATAAACTTTTTCAATAACTATGTTTAAAAACATTACAAAAGAATCTAAAAATAAATTGTGGAATATTTATGATGAATTTAGTAACATAGGATACAAGGCCCAAAGGGATTTTTTTCTTGCTTATAATGTATATGTTTGTGTAATTATCAACCAATACGTTTTTCTTCTCTTTCTTCTCCTATATTTTTCATATAGGAATTTTGGTGGTGATATTACTGCAATTTAATCCTTAGGTTAAAGATTAACCTAAGATTAGATGTGTTGTGACTGTACGAGATAAGAAATTAGCCAAACGTAAAATCAATAAAGGTCAAATGAGATTGGATTTCTCTCATTTGGGAAAAGTGAATCAGAACATCTTTGTTTGAACTACAGAAATTTAAAATTACAACAGGCAGAATAAATTCTTATCCTCTTGCTGTATTAAAGTTGAACTATGAGTTGAAGAGAATACCTTTTGAAGATTTATGTCTTGGATGTTAGACTCACACTTTCTTATTTTCTGGTATGCACCCAAGACAGGCAAGGGGATCTGGCAGCCATATTTACCAGAATCTCTTACCTATTGGTTTCTTATTAAATTTGGCCAATGAGATGAAAAATCCAAGAATAAGAAAAAATGATCTGTATTCTGCTTCAGAATCTTAGAGCTGAAGTAATGGTCAAGGAAAGGTGACTGGGGCTCTCACACTGTTGTTGGCCCACCCAGAGGTCTCTGTGTGCCTGGAAGGACTCAACCTCTTGTTGACAGTAAGGTGTGGCTTGTGGTTTCCTGCTCAGTGACTGGGGTGTTCAAGGACAGTGTTCCCACATCCGCAGTTACATGTGAGTTTGTGAGCTCTGGTAGCACCAACTCTCCTTTTTGATTCTTGCCTCTAGAGGCCAAGTAACTTTCTGCATTTACCAATTTCTGAGTAGAATCACTTTCTCTTTAAGGTCCTTTATCATTTCTAACTCTTCTGATCAAATTCACTATACTGGAAATACAGCAGGGCCTTGAATAACATCACTGTCTTCAACCACGATTCATTATAACATTGGTGAGAAAATTTAAAAAATGGATTCCTGGCCGTGTCCATTGTCTGTGTGGAGTTTTCACGTTCTCTCTACATCCATATGGATTTTCTCTCCAAGTACTCTTGTTTTGCCCCCTATCCCAACGACTTGTGCATTAGTTCATGTGCATGTCTATACTGTCCCAGTGTGGGTGAGCCAGGGGTGTGTGTGCATGCACCCTGTCATGAAATTGTGCCCTGTCCAGGATTGAATCCTGCCTTAAGTCTTGAACTGCCAGGAGAGGCTCAGTCACCCTCTATCCTGAACTGGAATAAGCGGGTTGGGAAAGGGATCAATGAGTAAATGAATACAAATGATTGTCAAATAAAATTCATAAAGTATACGATAATCACACAAATGCACAAAACCTGAAAACGTTGGCATTTGGAAACAAAATTTACATGACCAAGACTCATTTGTTGGCAAAACATGATGAAAACTGATGTGAAGCCATTTATAGTATTTATTCGTGTTACTGTGAATATTCACAAGAGTGTCTATTTCATGATATCATAGCTAAAACTAGATATTTTAAAAATTATTTTTGGCTACTTGACATAAAATATTTGATTTCATTTTTGCTTGAATTTTTATTTCTATAATGATGAAGGAAGTACAGAATATTTTCATATATTTATGGACCATTTGTATTTTTCTCATGTTTATGTGAATTGGCTACTTTTTCCTTTTTAAACATATTGATACATAAGCTGCGTTGTTTATTAATACAATGTGCCTTTTGATAAATATTGCTTTTCCAATGTTATTGTTTGTATATCTTATTTTCTCCATGTTGATAATTGAAAGATATGTTGTCTTAAGTTTCATGAGGCAAGCTAAAGACCTATTTCCTGGTGGTCTTCATTGGGCCCTTTTTGTTAATTATTTATTTATTTCTAGCCCATATGTAGTCTCCAAGAGGGAGTACCCTTCAGCTCTTTTTTCCAAGAAAATCTAATAAGAAAAATGTAATTGGAGAAAAGCTTCCAGACATTGCCGTTAATGTTTGGATATGTTCTTATAATTTTCTTAATGGTATTACCACAGTTAGCAGGTTATCTGACTTGTAAGTCAGCAGGTAAGACATTAACTGAGGTCTAGCTAAGTCATTGGAAGCATTACCAGATTTTCAACCTGCAAATTCTAGATTCTCTCACTGTCATTCTCTCTCTCTCCCTATACACACACACACACACACACAAACACACACACACACACACATACAGAGAGAGATCTCCTTCATCAGACCAAACCACCACTAGCTTTCTGTTATTTCAGAATCCACTTTCCATATCCCAAATTCTGTACTGATTACAGATTACATTCTGCTTCTAGTAACTAGAAAATTACAGTGGCTTAAGCATCATAGACAATTACTTCCCTTGGGCAAAAATTAATTCTGGATGTAGCCCTCCAGGAATGATGTTATGGTCTTATATCTTTATCACTGACTAGGGATCTTTATATTATTAATTTTTTTGGCACAGCCATTTTTCCTGGAGCTCATTCATCAGGTAGGAGGGGAGGCATAAGGAAGGGCATACCTTCTCACTTTGAATGAGACTTCCCAGAAGTCCCATAAAACTCTTGAGCTTATATCTAATTTCTTAGAATTAGTCACCTAGTCAGATATAGCTGCAATGGATATTGATGATCATACACTTTATTCCGGGTTATACAATACCCAACCAAAATATTCAGGTTTTTGCTAAAGAAGGAAGGAAATACATATTGGTAGGCAATTAGAAGTGACTCCCACACTGTTATTTCTTAATGCCGTTTTCCTGGAATTTTTCTTTATTTTTCTATATATAATAGAGGAGAAAACAGATACCTGCCCTTGCATTGCCTAATAAATGTTAATGAGTCAGTAAACTAAAAAACCCTTTATTTTCTGACTTACATATGTCGTAAAAGCGAAGCAAGTTCCCTTGATGATAAGCATGATCTGTGAAAATTTTATTTTTAAGATCTTACTTGTTTCCGTTATTTATTTTCATTATGCAAGCAATATATTAATTTTATTCTCCCATATATAATTTTGTACATGTAAATGTGTAATTACATGTTTGGAGTTCTCTCCAGAGTAAGTATTCTAGTATTTAAAAGTTTGTCGTTAAAATTCTTGCATACTAACTCCAGGCATATTCATTAGGGTAGTTAAATAAAGGTTCTTTATATTTGAACACAAAATTTCTTATCAGGCACATATTTGACACAGAAAATTTTATATTTAATATTTCCTATTTAATAGTCCAAAGTGAGTTAATATTTTTTCTTAGGGAAAAAAATGAAACAGAAAAATGTCTACTAGTGGACAAAGCAAAGCATTGTACCAATTTTGTAGCCTCCTGTTCTCTTATGCTCTCAGGATAGACCTACACACGGTTTCAGTTATTTCCCTGTTTATGAATGTATTCCTTAAAACCCATTCTTTTTTCAGCAGTGGAAACAGAGGCTACTTGATAAGTGGTTTTAGTTACAAAAGGAATTAATCTCGTATGCTGGCTGAGAAGACGAAATACTATAAGGATATGAGTACAGAACCCATATAAAATTTTACAGCCCACTCTATACATATTTAAACATATGCCAATGGAAAGCAAAACTGTATGACAGCAGACTGGAATATTTTAACTAAGCGCTTTAGTTTAACATTTTTCAAGTCGTTTTTCTTGTTCCATTTCCAACTAGCAAATTCTTTCAATGCTTCTAGGTTACATCATGAAAGAAAGAAGAAAGCAAGAATTAGATTCAATCAAGCAATAAAAACTGCAATGCAATTGCTTAGACAAAAATCTGGCTGCATTTTAGTTTCAGACCACCTAGGTCTAGTGCCCAATCTTAGCTACAATAAGGGCAACCCAAATAATTAGCAATCCAGTAAAGGTCCTCTTAGTAGATGATGAATGAAAATGTGTAGCAGCCTGGGAAACTGGAAGAGACACTTTCTTTATATAAATACAATCTAATAATATATTATAATTTTACCAGTTACTGGGTGTTGTTAAAAATAATAGCTGATCCTGAAAACACAACATGCTTTTTTTATTCATGAAGATTTAAAGAACATTTATTTGAAATCTGCAATTAGCATGTTTCTATGTATATCAGAATGATTTTCTCTGTGATATAGGCATTCACCAATTAAAAATATTAAGGATTTCTCTAGGCTCATGAATACTGATTTGTTCTTTTTCTTTTTTAATTAAAATTTGATAGCATGAGTCCTACAAATTTTCTTCCTAAATTAGGAAAAGCACAAGTAAATAAAAAAAAATGAAAATGTTTAATTTTTATTTTACATCTATACTTCTCTGAAATCTCACAACCCAAACCAGAAAACTGTAAAATCTATGGATAACATTTAGCAGTAGATCAAATTATTTAACCAGATATACTTAAACTTTAACCCTCGAGTCATCTGGATGGACATCATTACATGACTTCCAGCTCTGCTAAGCCAAATATAAATCTAGTTGATAAAACTGCTCCCATATTTCCATGTCAGCATAATTTACGTTACTGGAGAAAGCAAATCAAATTAAATATTGTTACCCTATGGCATAGTTGGATTACAGTCAGTGTTTTCCAATTTCACTTCTTCTGTTAGCAACATAATTTTTTCAGTTTTAGTTAATGGTCATTGTGAAGAATACTTTCTGAATAAATTACAGGAAACTCCTTGGCTTTAAAAAATTTCTAATCAAATTTGATAAGGCAGATAACATTATCAGCATACCTGGCAAGCCTTTTTCCTATATTGTTACTCATGAATTTTTAAAGGGTAAAACAATACAATGAGATATATTTTAAAAATACTTATTAATAATTATATGCATAATTTTTAAATTTAGATATCAATTCCTATATTGATAAGCATTTAGGTTATTTACAAAATTTTACAAATAATGCTGTAATACACTTGTATGTGTGAAGTAAAACTACAGAACTATGAATAGAAAAGTTGCACACCAGTTTCAGAAGAGTGATGTACTCAGTGACAGTGGAAGGGATGAGCAAAGTCACATAGTTTCCCTGACCTTTATCAACAAACATAATCAATTTATGAAACTACATACATCAAATGTGACATTAAACATTCCTTGTGGCATAGTGCTCAAATTATTCTTATATTTTAAATATCATTAAATTTAAAAAGCAAGAGAGAAAAAATGAATATAAGCATTACTGCACGAAATCAGTATTTTAAGTGTAGGCCTTGTTTAGAACTTGTTTCTGCAACCATATTTAATTACACACATCTTAATAATACTTCTTAAATTTACTACTCAGTTTTCTGTTATTAAAACTGTTCTCAGAAACTGGGACTATCTCATGACTGTTTTTGTGTTAGTCTGTTCTCTCACTGCCAATAAAGACACACCAGAGACTGGGTAATTTATAAAGGAAAGAGGTCTAATTGACTCACAGTTCAGCATGACCGAGGAAGCCTCAGGTAACTTACAATTATGGCAGAAGGGGAAACAAGCATGTTCTTCTTCACAGGGCAGCAGGAAAGAGAAAAATGAGAACTGAATGAAAGGGAAAACCCCTTATAAAATCATTGGATCTCGTGAGAACTTACTATCATGAGAATAGCATGAGGGTAATCACCATATGATTCAATTACCTCTCATCAGGTCCCTCCCATGACGTGGGAAGTATGAGAACTACATTCAAGATAAGATTTGGGTGGAGACACAACAAAACCATATCAGTCTTTTAAAAGGTAAGTGAGTTGAATCCATGTGTAGTAGAAGTCATTATGAATGCTTTTATTTTAGCAAGGAAATTAGCAATGAAGGTGGTAGTAATGAATCATGAGTTTTAAGTGTTATCTTAGGATTCAGACCCCTTGACTCCTGAGATAAGAGCTTTGGGGACTTGGTTAAACAATGTCTTAAAGACATTTATTATTAATGTCTTAAATAGAATGTCTTCAATTAGTATTGAAGGATATCTGGGATGACCACAGTAGCAAGTACCACATTTCATCATCCGGGGTTATCAAAAAGAGTTAGCAAATTGCTCAAAGTCACAAACACTTAGTAAGTCTCAGAAGCAGTATTTGATTCCAGGTGAGAGGAATTCTAAGTGGAAGAAAAACCTCCAAATTGAGTGTCGCCAAACTTGTCCAAGGCACTGATATGGAACACTTAAAAATGTGGATCTTGAAGTTAGGCTACTTGGCTTAAAATCCCCGGGAAACCACTGGCCAGCTGCTAGCCTTCGCACACAAGTCTCTAAATTCACATGCTAACATCCCCCTATCTGCAATTCCAAAATTCAGTAGCTTTAACATATCAAAGATTGTAAAGGTTTGGTACAAACTTACTTGGTGTCCTTTAAAAGGAAATTTACAATTTTTATTAACTCTGTTACCTATGCATATCCAAATGTTTCATACAGACATGCTAATATTTTTATTCATATGTTTCTCAATATGTTTGATTGTACTGCTATAGATACCTCTAGAGTTATCAAATAGAGAGTAAATGGGTCACATCATATTTCTAAAATATTTTGGATGCTCTAGCATGTCTAGTTTAAATAATTCTATATAATACATTCTTGGTCCTTTCCTATCAATTGTAGAATTGGAGGAAAAAAGTATCTCTCATATAGAATATTAATGGCAATTAAAATAATGTCAATTAGTTACTGAGCTCAATATCTGCCTATTAATAATTACTCAGTCCATGTTTACCATCATTAATATACCCTCAGGGTAAAAGTCAAAACTGACTTGTAAAGAAACTGTTACAAGATATTCTAAGTAATTTGAAATTTCTATCTGACCCAGATCGTTGCCCTACTTCCATTTCTTTGCATACAGATGGTCTATGTCTATAAAGAAAAGCATATGAAATGAAATGAAATGAAATGAAAAAATGAAAAAATAAGGTTAACTTGAGATAGAATTTTTCTCAGCATCAAGATTCATAAAACAGTGGTATGATATATTCAGACTATGCAAAGATTCCAGAACTACCTGACCTAGGATTTTTTTTTTTTTTTTTTGGTCAGGAGGTGAGGCAAAATATAACAATAAAGGACAAATCCTAAAATATAAAACTCAAAACTCAAGCTTCAAAATAGGAAGACCTATTTGATGGTGAAAACTTGGAACAAATATAAGAAAAGTCAAAATAAATAATGCACATTTGCGTTTCTGTGGCGACAAAAGATCAAGCTCTGAGTGCTGTACTCACTTGCAACAGGATAGGCAGCTGGTAAGGGCCTCCTGATGGTCCCTGCTTCCTGGTACTTAACACCCTTGAGTAATTCCTCCTCTTTGAATGTGGGTTACATTTAGATGTTTCTTTCTCATGAAAAGAGTATGGCAGAAGTCAGTTTCAAGTATAGGTTGCAAAAAGACCATGTCTTTCATCTTGTGTCCTGTTTCTCCCTTGCTTGCTCTGGGATAAGCCAGCTGTCATTATGTGAGCTGCAGTAAGGTGATGCGTAAGTGGGGAGGCCCTGAGTCTGTGAGAAACTCAGGGCTTCTGCCTACCATCAGGTGTGGAATCCTGCCAACAACTGCATTCCAGCCTGTAGCTTATGAAAGATCAGAAACCAGAGGCACTCAGCTAAGCAACATTTGGAATCTTGGTCCACAGAAATGGACAAGTAGCAAACGTTTGCAAGTTTACCCCATGAAGCTTTGGGATAATTGCTTACATGGCAATAAAAAATATTTAACTATAGAGATAATGCTAAATGGCTTCCTTTATGGAACTGAATATAATTTTTATGAATATGAATAAAGCTAAAATGGATAGTGCAGTTGGAGGTGACAAAAGAAATAGAATAGTGTGAGTGAAGTGCTAGTACAAAGAAATACATGTGTTCTAATTTTTAAATGGATATTATAGTGGAGTAAAAATACTATCTAGATTTCAAAAATTACAAAATGTAAATATAAGAACATGATCTGTCAATGTGCACTAAGTGAAACCAAATAATGTAAAATAGTGCACAAATAATGCGTAATGAAACATGGATATTATTAAGAATAATAATGAACAGAAAGAGGAAAGGGGAAGTAGCTAACATACAGTGAACAATTTTGATATTGCTGTATTAGTCAATTTTCCTACTGCTATGAAGAAATACACAAGACTGGGTAATTTATAAAGAAAAAGAGGTTTAATAGACTCAGAATTCCACACGGCTGAAGAGGCCTCACAATCATGGCAGAAGGCAAAGGACAGGCAAAGACACATCTTACATGGCAGCAGGCAAAGAAAGCATGTGCAGGGGAACTGCTCTTTAAAAAAGGAACAGATCTCATGAGACTTATTCGCTATCACAAGAACAGCACAGGAATAACCCACCCCCATGATTCAGTTACCTCCTACCTGGTACCTCCCATGTGGGGTTTATGGGAGCTACAATTCAAGGTGAGATTTGGGTGGGGACACAGCCAAACCATATCAATTGCTGTCTGTCTTTTTAGCCCTTTATGTTCATTAACTCATTCAATCCTCACAGCAACCCTAGAAAAAGTGTGCTATTTATTTATTTATTTATTTTTAGTTTTTTTTTTTTTTTGAGATGGAATCTCAGTCTGTTACCCAGACTAGAGTGCAATGTCACTAACTCAGCTCACTACAACCTCCGCCTCATGGGTTCACGCAATTCTCCTGTCTCAGCCTCCTGAGTAGCTGGGATTACAGACACCCACCACCACGCCTGGCTATTTTTTTTTGTATTTTGAGTAGAGGTGGGGTTTCACCATGTTGGTCAGGTTGGTCTTGAACTCCTGATCTCAGGTGATCCACCCGCCTCGGCCTCCTAAAGTGTTGGGATTACAGGCATGAGCCACTGCGCCCTGCCCAATGTGTGCTATTTTTATCTCCATTTTATAGACGAGAACAGTAAAAAAAGGTACTATACAGTAAAACTCATGTTACATAGTTAAATATGTGCTCAGAAAAATAAACCCTCAAATGTTTGTTAAAGAGTAAAAGAAATAACAATGTTAAAAAAAGAACAGAAAGAAAAGCACAAGAAAGGAATGGAAGATTTAAAAAGAGACTATGCACCTTTCCATGCTAAAAAAAAAAAAAAAAAAAAAAAAGGCAATGTCATGCGCAATCAGAATCCTTCCCAACTTAGGAAAAATGTGCTTTCTCCTTTCTCTTTCTGGAATTCTCTCCCCAGCAGCCCAATCTTTACTCACATGCCCATCTTTCCTTTATCTCCTTATTGGTCTACATCACTTCCTCCCATGAACTTCTTTGATCACCAAAACTAAAATGTCCTTCTTGTAGTCTCCTTTTTTCTCTTTAAATCTTTGATAATTCAGGTACATTAAGTTAATCATACCCCTCATTTATTAGTCATTATCTCTCATAAATTGATAATTATCCTCATTTTGTGGTCTGTGAGTGCCTCTAGGTACTCAGTTTAGTTTATATCTCTTTCATTACTTTTCTCATTCGTGTTATCCTCAATCTCTGTCTATGCCTCAATAGTCACCACCTGCAGCACTCGTTAGAAGAACCATAATGGATTAATTTAGGTCTTGTAATTGTACCTATAGGTAGGATAAGAAGGCTTATTCTTAGAAAAAGAAATCGATTGCATTTTAAAGATTAATTCTAAGTAAACACAAAATATAGACTAAATGTTAAAATAAACTCTTTTGGGATTAAGAAGTTAGCTTATTCATTACCACCATTGATTGTATTAAAAATTGTATGCATATGTTTAAAGTAGCTATTTCATCTGCCATTTCTTTGTTGATGATAAAAAATATCTTGTCAGAAAGTTTGAGTCATAAATACATCAAGTTTACCACATAATTATTTAAGAAAAAGTTTAGCACATAATTATTTAAGCAGTAAAAAAAATAGGCAGTTCACAAATATAAGTACATTGCAGAAAAATATGTTTCAAAATCAGACCATTTAGATATGGGTTTTTTTGGTAAGAATTTTCATTTGTTAAATAGAATTTTTATAAAAATTAATATTTTTGCAATAGGGAAACAATTAGTCACATGGGAACCATAGTGACAGTTGCTATTATAGGTGAAACATTTCTGAATAAAATTCAAAAGATGAGGAAAGAAAGTATTATATTGTATATTCTGAGTTTTTTTTTTTCTTTTATCCCTCAGACATACCTACAGTTGATAAAATGGCAAGGCTTACTTTGATAAGTAAAGAACTGCAGACAGATAGTATCTACAGAGGTGATCAAAAAGGAACTAGCAATAGTAACTAATAGCAGCACTTGGAGAAATTCTATGGTCCCTCCAAAGGAAAGTTGGCCTTAATGTTGGAAGTAAGCAATATATTTATTGACGATGCAAAAAAAAAGGCACCATATAATTCTGATAAATAAATAAAATTTATACATTTTTATTATGTTCTTTTGTTCAATCCTTGTTTATATAACTGAAACCTCAGGGCTTCAGAACTACATAAAACACCTATCCTTTTAATTTAGCATTTTCTATAAAGAACATCTTTTATAGTTAAAATTGTATGTCACACAAAGCATTTTCTTAACAAGCAAACAAATAAAATACTTTATTTTTCTAATCCTCTAGATTTTCTATAAAAACGTTTGTGTTTCCTAAAAAGTTGGGAGCAATGTGATTTCATGTGACTATCTGTTCTTGTGCCACTGTTGTTTTTACATTATTTAGTGTCTGTAGATGTAATATTATTTTCATGGATGAAACTGACCATCCACCTCTTTATTCATCCTTCCCTCAACTTTTTCCGAGAATAATAATAAAAGAAAAAAGATAATACTTGAAAAAAAGTAATTAGAAAAAATGAGTTTTGCTGCAAAATTTATTTCATATAACTGAAGAAAAAGAACAAAAAACCTAGAAGAAATACTGCAAGTATGCTATAATTACTGAACTTAATAGAGGTCCCATAATGAACTGCAAAGTTTGAACTACGAAACCATTTGAATCTAAACTGTTAAAAAAGAAAATATAAGAACATACATTTCCCTGTCTGGTCAGAATAAACTTTCTGAAAATGGATAAATACTGAGAATTAGAAAAAAATATTAATAAGCCTAATGTGATAAATATATATTTAGGGTAGAGGATGACCAATAAAAAAAAAGCCAGCATACACCCTTCAGGAAGCACTTTTGTTCATAATCCCCGGTAATAAACATTTCAGGTGCCAAAAAAATGAAATGAAGAAGCTTGAAATCTATACTTTGCACAGAAATCTGTTTAGGGGGAAAAAGGCAAATTTAAGTCTAAAACAAGTAGCAATTTTTAAGAAGATAAAATTAGAACAAACTACTGAAGTCTAGAAACCAAAATGTTAAGTTTGTAGATGAGGAATCAGATACCGAGTGAGATTAAATGACTTTGTTAAAGTCATGGACAGCAAATTCATTAAAATCCAAATTTCTCTGTCCAAGTTCATGTGGTTTTTACTTGTTCAAAGAGACTGTTCTATTTCAGGACTAGTAAAATTAGGCAGAGTCCTGAAAATAATTCTTTAGGGAGTAGCCATTAACATGCTTTGTAGTTTCTAATATACAATGTTAAAGCAATGTCAGAGTAAGTCACATATAAAAGATAGTTTATAAACTTAAGGGGTAAAAACTAACCTTTGAAGAAAAATAATTTTTACAAAATTTGAAAAGAATTTACTCTCTTTGTGAGTAACATCTTAGTTGAGATAATTGTCCACTTCGTCCACTGAAATAATACATTTTTCTCTAATATGGGACATGTTCTACAAACTTTTAAATACATAAAATGAGAAAATATGTTATAATTCCAATATTCCTTAAGAATTTCTGAAAAAAAAGAGAAAAAAATTCATAAAGTATTGATTTTTCACTGTAGAATGAAAAAATGAAAATATAACAGGGAAAATGAAAACTAAAACACATACATTTGCTATAAATATAAGGAATTTCATATGGAATATTTCGGTAATGTATAAAACACAATTATGTAATATCCATTCTAAACTCCCAAGTAGAAAACCTACATTTGAGAGCAAGTGTGCATTTTTAAAATGTAAACTATAGATATAGCAAATATATTTTGAAAGACAGAACATCCGATTGTACTATAAAATAAATATCTGATATATTAATTTTTAGAATATATTTTAGTCATGACACACCAATTTATCATGCATTGCCATGCCATTACTAGATATTCTTGGACCTCAAAAATGAACCAAACAATGAAAAACAACAAACACAAATCTGTTTTCAAGGATTTCAGACCTCAGGATTTATTCTAGGGAGTAGACAATTACTAAGAAAATTAAATGAAAATAGAACACGATAAGTAGTGATGAGTATTAAGGAGAATCTTCAACAAGGAGTGAGGATAGAGATGCTCAGTGGGAAGGTGTAAATTTTAAGCCTGAGGTAAAAAGGGACTCACTGGAAGGGTGGCATTGAAGTCAAGAGGTGGCCTATTGAAGAATGTGGATCTCTGGGGAAAACATTAGGCAATGGAAAGAAAAAGTACAGTGTAAGGAGATGTTATGAAAAGTGGTTTATTTAAGGAACAACCAACCAAGAAAGCAGTGCATCTAGAGAGGTTAACAAGCAGAGAAAAAGTATGAGAAGAAAAACTATCTTTAAGTTCTAGAGAATTGTAAGGATGTTTACTTTATGAGGACCCATTGCAATATTTTGTGGAGAGCAATGGCTGTTAACACTTAGTTGCATTAAAATTACCTGAGAGGACAGTCAAAAATATTGCAGAGCTCTCTCTCCAGAATTTCTGATTCAGTAGACATGAATCTGTCTCCAGAATTTGTTGCTGGACCAATGGCCACACTAAATATCATGGGCATGGAAGAGTAACATGACATGTTTTAATCCAATTAATCTGGTTTACTTTTGGCAATAGACTAAAGTGGGTCAAGGGTAAAAGCAAAGGTGGCAAACTTCTTCCTCTGAAGATTGTGGCTGAATTTATTTTCAGGTTTACATGGTTTAGTTGTATCGTGTTAGTGTGTGTGTGTGAGTAGTGTGTGTGCGTGTGCTTGTGTGTGTGTATGTGCGCGTGATTTTCAAAAGACTATAGAGGCTATTTCCAGGGTAATCCTCAATCATGGTGTGGACTGTGTGTGCACCGTTTTTGCAGAAACCCATCCTCAGGGGCGTGTTGGGGTTTCACCAGTCCTGGGCTGAACATAACTAAGAGGCTTCTGCACAACCTCAGGCCAAAGTCTCTGAGCTATTTACTCCAGGCAATCAGTTTGTCCCATTACCAGATAAAGTTAGTGTATTTAGATGTCTATATTGTAAAGAAATGATTACTTTCTTGGACCTCTGGCTACTTTCTTGAAGAAAGCCATCGTACTTAACTTTAGGTGGGCTGATATATGATGGACATGCAAGCTTCTGGAGCTAAGAGGCAGAGGCCTAAATGAGACTTTGGTAGGACCAGTGAAACCTAGAGCCAGTCAGTCTTTGAGGTTTCCAGGGAGATATCCATTTTCACTCAGACTTGAGCTCTAGAGACGGAGGCCTTGCTTTCTGTAGCCCACCACATTTGGTTATGGCTTAGTGGAATTTGTGACAGCCCTTGAAAATCTCCAAGAGGAGTTTAGCTGGCCATCCTTCTGGATTACTTGAAAGACTCAACTATGGGCACAAATCTCTATGGCTCCTGCATCAATATATCCTGGAAAGTTCTAGATAATACCTTTTCCAGTTCTGTCTGCCATTTTTACCGCCCAGACGAAAACTTCAGGCAAAATCTCTAGCTTGGTAATTTGACTGAAATTGATAAGATACTACAGATCAGAAAAAACAACAAGAAAACACAGGATAGAATACCAGGCATAATAAACATAATCAATTTCTGGCTTTTCTCTGTGAAAAGGACCTAGAGATTCTGTAAATACAGTGCAATTTCCCTCAAAACAATGGAAGCACTACATTTGCCCCATTAAGAATGCTGCCTCCACCACAGGAAAATTCTTAAACGTAGCATTGAATTTGAAGAACAGTGTGGAAGGAATTGAAACAGTGATAAATTTGTAAGCCAACAAATCAGTGGAGCTGAAAAAAAATGCAGGAGAGAAGAAATACATTCTGAATTTGAGCAACTTAAATTGTTTTTACTGAGTGATCAAGAGACTATTATTAGGCAGATGCAAGACGAAGGGATGGAAATTATAAAAACTTAAAAACCTTACACAATTCTCAGATCATGTATTCACATTAAAATACCTAGGGAGGGAGGTAGAAAGCACATATGTACACTCTGAACTGGAATTACTGAAGTTACAAATATTCACCTGAATGATAGAAACTTAAAATATCCTAATTTATTTTTATTTTGATTAAGAAATATGAATTCTGTCTTCTACAATATTCTGGGTTGGATGAAGTTATTAAGCTATTTCAAGCAGATATGATTCTGTATCTTGAAACAGCACATCCTCAGCTTAACATCTTTGAGTATAGAAAAATTATGTAATATGGAAAGACAAAACACAATCTTTATTATAAAACAAGAAAGCTTTATTTCTGCTCTGCTGTCCAGATTCTAAGAAATGTAATTATTGCAGGCATTACTGGGAGGTAAAATTGAGTAACAACCCTAAATGGATGTTGAGGGGTACTCAAGACTGTCTTGATCAGAAATGACAGAATCAGCTATTATTTCTGGGTGTTCTTGGGCAATTGGGGGATATACTCAGAGCAGTTATATTGTATTGAGTCGAAGAGAATCCAGCTTCTTCCAATAATAAGACCCAGTAAGATGGGCATTTTTCTATACTATGAGTTTGGTGAGGTTCCCTTTAATATTAAGAATTTATAGATTTCTTCTGTACACTTTTAATGGTTATTTTACAGAAGCCTTTTGACTTTATTTTTATACTAGAACAGATTTCTGAAGCTCTTAAAAATCTCTTTGGTAACAGACTATGGAAGACAAAGTACCTGGAACACAACTGTTTCTTTTCATTTTCTTTCCGTTTGCAGGTATAACTTAGCCAGTAAATTTAGTCTCAGTGATTTTGATTCGTTTTAAGTTTTACACCTAAAAAACCAGAATAGATTCTTTTTCCTCATTTTCAGCAACTATAAATACATGGTAGCAATACAAATTTCGTAGAAGCTTTGGGTGTCGACCATCAAGTGTTTTGAGATTCTGAGACTAAATGTTTGAGATTTATATTATTTAGCAAATGTATGCTACTATAATTTTATGTGTCAATGTGGCTAGGCTATATCAGAATATTCAATCAAACATTAGTCTAAATGTTGTTAGTGAAGTTATTTTTTAGACAAGACTAATATTTAAATCAGTAGACTGAATAAAGCAGATTATTCTTCATAATATAGGTGGGCCTCAACCAATTAGTCAAAAGATTTAAGAGAAAAAAAAGACACAAATCCCCTGAGGAAGTGAAAAATCTCCCTACAGTAAACCTTCTGGAACTGGAGCTGCAACATCAACTCTTCCCTGGGATCTCCAGCCTGCTGCTATTCTCTGCAGATTTTGGACTAGCCAGCCTGTGCAACTGGGAGAACTAGTTCCTTATAATAGATCTCTCTCTCTGTGTATATATCCATATATTGGTATATACACATACATATATATACACACATACATAAATACACATATATATTCTATTGGTTCTGTTTCTTAATCACACCTTGATTAATACAACATCTTGTACTTTTTTTAACTAAAAAAATACAATATGACTGGGTGCATTGGCTCACGCCTCTAATCCTAGCACTTTGGGAGGCCAAGGCGGGCAGATTACGAGGTCAGGAGATCAAGACCATCCTGGCCAACATGGTGAAACCCCATCTCTACTAAAAATACAAAAATTATCTGGGTGTGGTGGCACATGCCTGTAATCCCAGCTACTCAGGAGGCTGTGGCAAGAGAATTGCTTGAACCTAGGAGGCAGAGGTTGCAGTGAGCTGAGATCGCACCACTGCACTCCAGCCTGGCGATAGAGCAAGACTTCATATCAAAAAAAAAAAAAACCAAAAAATAAAACAAAACAAAACATAATGAGCTTGTATGGTATTACTTATTTAGAACCTCTTTTCTGGAAATTTTAGCCTTTAAGAAGCCTTCACAGAAGAGAAACACCCATCCTCGATGCCTTGCTTTAAAATAGTCAAAGCAAACAAGCAGTGATTTTGTTAGATGGGAAGACTTTTAGATAGAATCACTGATCTAAAAAAAAGACTCAGATAATCATGAAACATGATGAAACACTGCTACATAGCATTTATACCTGAAATTACAATGCTTGCTAGGAAATTATGGACATCTATGCATTGGAATTAAGATATCTCAGGGGAGCCTCAGGAGTGGGAACAAAGTGATCTGAAAACTACTTCCGAGGTGTGCTACATCTCACCCTGACCAGTCCTTATGTATTTTCCCACTATGATTAAACAATGTTAGATTAGAATGCATATTGATCTTTGTGATGACATTTCACAAAGAATATTAGTCATACCAGATAAACATATCTTTTAAAGTTGTTTAGATCTATGACCTTTGAAGCAATTTTTTATGGCTTGATAAGATGAAAATAAAATCACCATTTTCCACTAACAATAAAAACTTAAAGCATATACCTCAGCTTTAGATAGTGATTTTAAGAATTTGGGAAATTCGGCCAGATGCAGTGGCTCATGCCTGTAATCCCAGCAGTTTGGGAGGCCGAGGCGGGTGGATCACCTGAAGTTGGAATTTCTAGACCAGTCTGGCCAACATGATGAAACCCCATCTCCACTAAAAAAAAAAAAAAAAATAGAAAAAATTAGCCGGGCTTGGTGGCTGGAGCATGTAATCCCAGCTACTCGGGAGGCTGAAACAGGAGAATAGCTTGAACCTGGGAGGCAGAGGTTGCAGTGAGCCAAGATCATGCCACTGCAGTCCAGCCTGGGCAACAAGAGGGAAATTCTGTCTCAAAAAAAAAAAAAGTATTTGGGGGATTCAAATAGTATGTTTAAGGAATAATTATGAAATTCAGTGTTAATAAAGCCCACAATGTGAAATAAATAAGTCAACTGATGTTTAAAACGGTTATGAGTCTAACAAAACACCAAGTGTTACGAACAAGAGGTTGTTAATATTATCCTTCTGGAAAAGGCTAGATGCAGGAATCTACATAAACAGAAATTTGTCAATTAAGGCAAAATAAGCTACATTTAGCTGTTCTTCTCAATATCTTGCTTATTAAAAAAAATAATAGGAGGAGGTCAATAATTTGTGTCTGTTGACTGTTACTTCTCTTATGTATATCAGAGCCCTTATCCACTTAAGATATTTTCTGGCATAAAGACCATTGCAAAACTGCTATTCATTTCCCAGTTTGGTAAATATGAAAGTTATGAGTGATCTTCCTTTAACCGCCTATTGCATACATGGTACTTGATGGTGGTAAAATATCATCATTAAGACGTTAGTTTGCAGAACCATTAGACCAAAAGCTGAAGTAAGTGTGTGAACTCACAATAGTAGCCACCCCTCAAACCCCCTAGTTACTACAGTTGGATATTCATTTGGATTGTGTTCCTTATTTAGGCATGTAATTGCCTTTTATGTGGAATCATTGCAATGCATTCAATAATGTTAAAAGTCATTTGTGGAAACAAGAGTATAAGTGTTAAGACTGAGTTTATGCTTTGATTATCTGATATCAGATTTTCATGTAGACAATGACATTATCTGCACAATATAACTTTTCCTGACTTTGCCCTTTTTCTCCCTTCATTTCCTGTTAGTTTACTTGCAAAGTGTTTTTGCCATCTGCAATTGGTGGCTGCTGTACTATAATAAATCAGAGTTCTAAATAAGAACTTTTCAAACAAGGATTCAGAGAGAATTTGGTATCTTGGCTTGTCAGATACAAAGCTTTGAGGATAACTTGTGTAATTTACTATTTTATAAACTAGAAAAATTGAGAGTTCCAGAACCCAGAAAAAGAAAAAAAAAAATAAAAATAAAAAAAAAACAACGAAGAAAGGATGAGAGCTAAGACAGAGGAAGTCACAGAGAAAAATACAGACAACAACCTGATTCCTATGTACATTTGTCCTTGATATTCAACCATTTTTCTTGAGTTTTATGATATGTCCAAGAATATTTTTTATCTTTCTTTTCTTAATTCTGTCACATGCAAATGAATGACATTCTAGACACTGTTATTTCCCTCATTCCAAAACACAATCATTGGCCACAATTGAGAAACTTTCAACAATATTTTTACCCACAAGAGGAAATATAAAGTGACTTTTAATAACAGGTGGGCAATCACTTAAGATGTTGAGAAAAGTTTTGGCCATCCACTTATTTTTTAATGCTGTATTCAGAGAGCATTATTTGATGTTGAAATTCTAATTTTCATGTATCTGTACTTGCATGCTGGCATAGGCTAATATATGTTATTGCTCACTAATCATCACTTCTTATGACAATTGCTCCTCTTGCGTTTAAGCTGGTAATTGTTTTTTCATGCCGATAATGTACAGTTCTTTAAATAAACTCGGGAAAGGATTAACCCACTTTCCTCGATCACAAGCAGGGAGATATTTTTCACTTTCTCAGCCCATCACTGGAGTGGTTCTAACACCTCAGAACATTTTTCAATGGGGCTAAAACGAGAGCCCTGAGTCAAGGTAATATTGCATTTCAATCACCATCTTAGTTTGTATTTTATACTATTAATTTTGAACAGAGAAGAGGAAAAGTTTTCATCCACCATCATCAATATCAAACATTGTTTCAGGAAGACGATAAAGTATGATCAGTGAGATGATGTAAACTTAGTGGAAATGTAATTTAGGGGTTATTGTATTTGTAGTAAGATTATAAAGTCATTCATGTATATGATGAATATAACATGATGACATGGGTTGACAGAGGAGGAGAATGGGACAAGATACCTCAATCTTCAATAATGGATTTTTTTCATTAATCTGTGTAATGTATGAAAAATGTCTTCTATATTTTGGCTTTGACTTTTGAATTTAATAAAAAGTATAACATATTTGAAATTCATTTTACAAAACAGTATGTGAAGTATGATTTCATGCTTATGTTGTACAAAATAAAATTGAAATGCTAAAAATAGTAATGTTAATTTTCTATACACAGACACATTTTCCCAATATCTAAACTTTTATTGTTTATATTAACTTTACTCTTATGAATACTTTCTATTTTTAAGACAAAGATATTAGTCCATTCTCACACTGCTGTAAAGAACTACCTGAGACTAGGTAATTTATAAGGAAAAAAGGTTTAATTGGCTCATGGTTCCATAGGCTGTACAGGAAGCATGGCTGGGGAGGCCTCAGGAAACTAACAATCATGGCAGAAAATGAAGGGGAAGCAGGCACATCTTACATGGCCAGAGCAGGAAGAAGAGAGTGAAGAGGGAGGTGCTACACACTTCTAAACAACCAGATCCCGTGAAAACTCACTTACTATCACAAGAACAGCAAGCGGTAAATCTGCCCATTATTCAATCACCTTCCACCAGGCCCCTCCTCCAACACTGGGGGACACAAACCCAAACCATATCAACAAACAAACATGCCTTTTATATAGTTTAAAATTAAGTCAAAGACAAAATAATAACATTGGTGAGAATGAATGAAATAGGCAATATCATACATGTGTAGGATTTTCTGGTATAATAGTTGAAACAGCTATTGTATGAATGCAAATTTTTAAAATATATTTTATTTGATATTTATATTTATATAGTATACACTAGATAATGTATAACATAATGTATAAAATTATTGCACATATTAAATATATTGTATATATTATTCATATATTAAAATAAATACTATATACTATTATAATAGTCTGTGATAGACATGTTATATGTAAATAATTAAAATATTTAAAGGGAGATTTGAAGATTTTTTAAAAAGTCAAATCTCAATTAATTTCTCTCTAAGGGTTTAATATAAATATCACCAGAAACCTTTGAAAAATGTTTTAGTAGATTTTTACACATTAAGAACAAAACATGATTATGCAACTTTTAAGATGGTTTATAATCACACATTTTAAAATACAGACATTGAAGAAAAATATGAGGGAGCCAGAGCTAAGGAGATAGTTAAACAGGATAGGAAGGAGGCCAGAATGTTAATATACTAAAAGATGCAAATAAATATTGAATAATTACTGTGGTTAAATTTATGAGTACTTTAATCCCAGTACTTTTCTTGGTTTTACTTCTTTAATATTTAACAGTTGTGTGTCCTTGAGTAAATTGCTTAAGTCTCTGCTGCAGCTTCTTTTTATATAACATAAATATAATTGTACCTACCAAATGGAGTTCTTTTGAAAATAGTTGATAAAATATAATGCAATTGTGGTGTAAGGATATATACATAATATTGTTTTTTCTTCCCCGGTTCCTGGTTCCTAACACCCATAGCCCTTGTTATAATTGATGCTGCGTGTGCCTGGCCTCAGGAGCAGGCCCCAGGAATGAGAATCTCTCTGACCTACTCCTGCCCTCCTTTCACCTGCCCCATAGCAGGACTTTAAACTTCCCCTGCCTGCCTTTCTGATTGCAGGTCATAAGACTCCCATTCTAGAGAAGAACCTGCCCCATACCCTTGGAGAAGGAATGCTGACATCATGAATCTTCCATGAAAACCCAAGAGGACTGGGTTCAGAGTGCCTCCTGATAACCAAACCCATGGAGGCTCCTGGAGGGCAGCGCACCCAGAGGCGACACGTAAATGCTGCCCTGTCCCCCATACTTTTTCCTGTGCATCTCTGCACCTTTGTCTTTTAGAATAACCTCTATAATAAACTGGTAAATGTCAGTGCTTCTCTGAGTCCTGTGAACTGCTCCAGTAAATTAAACATAAAGAGGGGGTTGTAGGAACCCCAACTTGAAGCCAGTTGGTCAGAAGTTGCAGAGGCTTAAGCTTGTTACTGGTGTCTGAAGAAGGGTCAGTTTTGGGGACTGAGACCCCAGCCTGTGGGATCTGACATTATCTCCAGGTAGACAGTGTTGGAATTGAATGGAGAAAACCCAGTTGGTGTCCACTGCAAAACTGATTGCTTGCTTGCTGGTGGCAAGATATCGCCACGTATTTTGAGGTCACAGAAGTCTTCTATGTTGTTGTGCTGGTGTGAGATCACAAGGAAAACACAGTTTAAGAGCTCTTCCAAAACTACAACACAGTATAATTCAATAGTCCAAAAAGAAAGCAAAAAATAAAAGTTTGATACATAATTACAATAAAAATATTTTTCTACATCATTTGCATTATTTTTATAATTAGAAAAGATATCTGAGCTAAGGTTATTCTATCATTTATCTAATATCAAGCTTCTTTGATATCATTGGTTCAATTTAGGATTTGGAAGTATATTTTGCCTCCCTGGCAACTCACTATTGTTAGTTGCAGAATTCTTATCATGCTCGTGATTGGTCAATGAGTTCCACTATGTGCTTATATATTCAATTGAATTTTTACATATAATTTATATTAAAAAGCTTTATGTAAGGGTAAATCCTTGCTACTGCTTTTTCTAAGGGAGAAAGGCCATAAATCGGTAGATTAGGCCTGTTGATGGCCCATTCACATAGTCATATGCTGCATAATGACGTTTCAGTCAAGTAGGGACTGTATATACACTGGTGGTCTCATAAGATTATGATGTAGCTGAAAAATTCCAAGCACCTTGAGACATCATAGCCATCTTAATTTTGTAGCACAATCCATTACTCATGTGTTTGTGGTGATGCTGGTGTAAATAAACATATTGTTTTGCCAGTGGTATAAAAACAGGACACATGAGATCATGGACAGTCCACAATACTTGATAATGGTAATAAACGATAATGTTACTAGTTTATGTATTTAGTATATTTTATTTTTATTTTATAGTGCACTGTTTCTACTTATAAAAATTGTGAACTGTAAAACAGCTTCAGGTGGTATTCCAGAAGGAAACATTATCATCATTGGAGATGACGGCTCCGTACGTATTATGGTCCCTGAAGACCTTCCAGTGGGGCATGATGTGCCAATGGAAGACAGTGGTAATGATGATTCTGACCCTATGTGGGCCTAGGCTAATAATGTATGTGTTTGGGTCTTAGTTTTTAACAAAACAGTTTAAACTTTTTTTAAATACAAAAATAAAAATAATAATATAAAAAAGTATTTTTGTTAAGTTGTATAACTTGTGTTTCAAGCTGAGTTGTTACAAAAGAGGCAAAAGTTTTTTAAAAATAGTTTTAAAGTTTATAAAGTAAGAATAGTTTAAATAAGCTAAGGTTAATTTATTATTGAAGAAAAAACTAAATAAATTTTGTGTATCCTAAGTAGATCATGTTTATGAAGTCTACAGTAGTGTACAGTAACGCCCTATGCATTCACATTCACTCACCCCTCACTGTCTGACACCCAGAGCAACTTCCAGTCCTGCAAGCTCTACTCATTGTAAATGCCCTATACAGGTGTACCATTATTTGTATTTTACGCTGTATTTTTATTGTAACTTTTATGTGTCTGGATATGTTTAGATATGCAAATAGTTACAATTGCCTACAGTATTCAACACAGTAACATGCTGTGCAGCTTTGCAGCCTGGGAGTAATAGGCTAAACCATACAGATACAGCCTAGATGTGTAGTAGCCTATACTATCTAGGTGTGCTTAATTACACTCTATGATGTTTGCACAATGACAAAATCATCTAATGACACACTTTTCAGAAAATGTCTTTGTTGAGTGAATCATGAAAATAAACTGTTCCATCCCAGGAGGAGACAAACAGTGAACTCAAACATGGAAATTCTTGGGCTCATGAAAATTGTTTTTTTTTTTTAAGAGTATTAGATACACTTTTTATGAGATACCAAAATGGCTATTTTGATAACTTTTTTCTTTTTGTTATCAGAAAAATCAATCAATCTTTGAATTTTTTGCCTTACTAAATTAGAAAAGTGAGTATCCTCTGTGTTTTGTGATATCCTGTTAGCTCGTAGTCTTTGAAATGTGTTGAAATACACTCTGTAATAGTGGAGAGAGAAACAATGAGACAGCTTTAGGAAAGTCATCCCACAGCTGCCTAAAGATATGATCTATGCAGACAATGTTTTCAGTTCCCTTGCTCACCATTTCTTTTTGTCCTAATGTTTCAAGTTCCAGTTGCCTCCTTGCCCATTGTGGAAAATGTTGGGTGAAAGAAGTCATAATAAGGAAAGATATCAATACATAAACCATGTGTTTTTTAATTCACTTAAATCCTCATTAACTTCTGATTGAAGAAAAATAATTTGTTGTTCGAAAAGACAGCTTGTAGATAACGGGTATCTATTTGATCACATAGCAATGATGTAGGAACTCAGTGTTCAGTTAATCAGATATTACTCAGGTAAGTAGAAGAGATTTAAAAAACTTAATAAAAAATTTATCTATACATACTAATGATTTTTAAGAGAAACTGCTGGGTTTTGGGTCAAATGAGTTATGCATTTAGCGTACATGTATTTAAGATATGTACTAAGAGAAGACAACAAAAAAAGAATGGAAGAAAAGAACGAAAGTTAGGATGGAAGGAGAGAGAGGAAAGGATGAAAGAAGTGGTAATGTAACAGAGACAATTATTTAACATGATTCATGAATTATTTTACTCAATGAGCATATGCCATGGATGAAAATGAGTTGGGAGATGTTACGTGCCTTTGCCTTCATTCAATTTTGTCTCCTGTGTGTCTCACAGTGTGACATTCGCACTTTGCTGAGTGTGAATCCAATATTTAAAGATACAGTGAAAATTATTTTGTTCATGCCCCCTAAACACAAACTACTTTATAATGGACTCAGCCAAGAAGCTGTGATCTGTTCTGTTGCTGGCAGAAAAACCAGGTGTGACAGACTTGTTGGTAGATGTCCCTAAATGTACTTCACGGCTTATTTAAGAGAATGCCAGAGAGTAATGTTGATTATGAGAAATTTCTGGGCCATGCGTGGTGGCTCGCGCCTGTAATCCCAGGACTTTGGGAGGCTGAAGCGGGTGGGTGGATCACCTGAGATCGAGAGTTCAAGACCAGCTTGGTCCCCACTAAATATACAAAAAAAATTAGCCACGAGTAGTGGCAGGCGCCTGTAGTCCCAGCTATTTGGGAGGCTGAAGCAGGAGAATCCCTTGAACCTGGGAGGCGGAGGTTGCAGTGAGCCAAGATCGCTCCACTGCACTCCAGCCTGGGTGAAAGAGTGAGACTCCATCTCAAAAAAAAAATAAAAATAAAAAAAAGAGAAAAAGAAAAAGAAAAAGAAATTTCTGCCTAACCAGAGGATGTTAGGACCTAATTAACATGCGCATAGCGCAAGGTCTCCCAACTGGTAGCACACAGCTTCTGAAAAGCCATATGTTTATAAAGTTTGGGCTACAGTTATTTGTTAGTTTCAGCATCAGTTATTATTTATTCCACTTCAATTATACATTTAATATCCGTCCATTTCTCACCACTCACATGCCCTCTTTCTAAGGCAGCCTGGCTTCTGTCCAAGCAGGAGTACTGCACAGGTTTCTGAGTTAGTGCTCCCGTTTCATTCTTGCTAACACTGACAGGGGCATAGCGTGTTTAAAGGCAATATATGCCTGTGCCTACTCCTTTGCTTGAAGCTCTTGATTTACTTCACATTGTTGTTATGGTGATGTTTGGACTACTTATTATGACTTACAGATTATTACTGATGTCCTTGAAGCATGATAAATGCCATGTACATGTTTTTTTTTAATAAAATAAATATAGGTAGTCCTGTGTCTGGGCTCTGACCCTCAAATCTAGTCTATTTTATACCTAGACTTATTTTTTTTCTAAGATGAAAATATACTGATTCCACTAGCCTGGTATATCATGTCTGTAGTATACTTTTATGCTTTCTTTCAACAAATCTAAGCTTATTTCTCACATTTTCTATTATCCACACATCAACTATTGCTAAATATTTTTAAAGCAGTCTACTTTTTTACATCTCCATGAAAATAAAAATGCCCATTATCATTTGCTTTCTTTCCTAACACTTAATATTTCCCTAAACTATAGCTCTCGATTATATTCTCTCCTACATAGTTAGAATCGCAATTAGTAAACAAATAGAATTCTACATATGCCTCTATTTGAATATATTTTTATTAGCATTCTACATATGCCTCTATTTGAATACATTTTTATTAGAATACTACATATGACTGTATTTGAATATACTTTTATTTGAATTCTACATATGGTTGGCTATTCTTGGTGTTTTTCAAAATTCAGTTTAAAAGGATGGAATACATTGCCTTCCAAATTCTCTCCAGATTCATTTGCTCCTTTTTATTTCCCTAATTATTTGCTTATGGTTCCACCAGTATGTACTCTTGAGAAATGGTCATGTATGTGCTGAAGGAGATGTGCACAAGGATTACATAGATACATATGTTATAATGTGAAGAAATTGTTGACATATTTACTTTAAATTAAAAACTAGTTTTAAAATAATAGAGAGCGTTAAAGATATTTAGACAAAATACACAAAGAGACAGATATATCTTATAGGTGCTTACCTCCTTTCTATATACCTTAGTAGGGTTTTCAATACAATAAGAAATGCAGGGGATTTGAATCTAGGCAAAATGAAGCCATGGCCCATGATTCTTCTTTACAATGTGGCTTTTATCTGGACAGATGGAACACCAAACATTTGATAGAAGATTACTAATATGAGTGGTAGTAGGACAGAAAGAATGTCACATATTTTTTAGGTACGTGTTTTACGACGCATAGAGTCCATTGAAAATTTATAAAACCTACCTTATGGTGATTTCTTTCAACCACTTGATGCTTATGGCAACAATATAGTTGTTAAAAGTGCGTGGATGACACTTTTAATGTTCGTGGAGGGTTGTTGATTTCTAAAATTAAATAGTTATAATAAATATGCAGGCTTATGCGAGTTAGCAGATTTGATTGTGTTACCATGATTAAATGGTTTCTTCAGGGAAATATTGTTGAATATTTTTGTTTGTGTTAATTTGTAGACCTGTAACTTGGAGATACCTTAAAGTACCTATTATAACACGCTGGCCATATTGTAAAAATTAAGGTAGCATACAAATGTCAAAAATTGTGATTTTTAATATTAAGAAAGATGTTGAAAATAAAGATAAATGCATATTGTGTTCTTATTCTAGGAAAATGTGAATAAAAATCAGAGACATTGTATCTTTTTCTAAAAGCACTGATGGGAAAGTCTTGAAATAAGAGGTATAGTTTAAGAAATTAAGGGCATTATCAGCTCATTTCTATAGTTTTGTTAATTCAAAGTTCATGGTAGCGGACTAGAGCTTATAAATACACAATACAATTGGATGCATTGAGAATATTTCTTCATGAATTAATCAAAGCAATTTAAAGCAGGTTACCTACCTCAAGCACGCTGGCCAAGGTTGTTAGAAAAATGGCTTGGGAAGTTTTAAACTTAGAAATAATGAGTTACACAAAATCCCGAGAATGAAACAGTAAATAGTGGTACGATGTGCTGTTATTTTTTTTCCCCATCAGTTCTTCTACTTAACTCTCTAATAATAAAGCTAGCAATAATTAATTATATTCATTTTATCTAGTTATAAATGAGGGCAGAATGCAATGAAAGTTCAAATACAGCAGAAAAGCAAGGGAGGGGGATATTACATTTTTTTCCTAATTTTAATTACTCTTTTAAGAAATGATTTTCCTAAAACTTTATTTATTGAAAGAGTGAATTAAGGTCACAGATTTATTTGCTAACATGGTTATCTGCTACATAGCCCAATACTGGTAAACATTGGGTTAAATTACCATAATATTTAATTGAATCTTAACTAATTTTAACAACTATCACTTAAAATTCAAATTAAATTTGATCACCATATTCTGTCCACATGAAGGAAGGGAGGAGGTAAAAGAGGAAAAGAAGGAAGGGAGACAGGAAGAAAAAGAAGAAAGGAGAAATATATAATTACAACAAAATACATAAAAACATAAAAATACTAGCAGATAAACTAGCTCAAATAAAAACTATCAAGCTGTTTAAATATCACATATATTAAACTAAATTAGTCAATTAAATAAGCAATTGAAATAATTATTGATTTTGAATAGTACCTGTATTAGTCCGTTTTCAAGCTGCTGATAAAGACATACCCGAGACTATGTAATTTATAAAGAAAAAGAGGTTTAATGGACTCACAGTTCCAGGTTCCTGAGGAGGCCTCACAATCATGGCGGTAGGTGAAAGGCATGTCTTACATGGCAGCCAGCAAAGAGAGAATGAGAGAGGAGTGAAAGTGGAAACCCCTTATAAAACCATCAATTCTCAGGATATTTATTCACTATCATGAGAATAGTATGGGGGAAACCGCCCCCATGATTCAATTATCTCCCACCAAGTCCTTCTCACAACATGTGGGAATTCTGAGAACTACAACTCAAGATGAGATTTCGGTGGAGACACAGCCAAACCATAACAGTACCTTTGAAACAGTATTTTATTTTAGTAAAATAAGACATAAGTCCTTTTACATATAATTCTACATAGAAGATCCTCATCAATATTTAACATTCTATAAACGTATTAATGAAAGGAATATGCTTTTTATTGAAATCTTGACTACATCACTGGTTATCACGTTTTCTAAAGAGATTGTCAACTATAAAGCTACTACATGATATTAGCTTAATAAATAGGTTTAGGGACACATCATTTAAGTTAAAATGCTTTCATTTGTTTTAGTTCTTAAAATGTATTCACATATTGAACTATTATTAACTTTTAAAATAGTTCAAGTATTTGATTTAATAAATAATCTGGAATTTTTTTTTGCAGTGAAAATCACATTTATAGGCACATATACAATGTATATAACTATCTTAATCAAAAATTAAACTGTATAAAGTTTTTCCTATTTTATTGTATAGGTTTGCATATTCACATGTATAGGTATCTAGATACATAGATGAATAAATATAGATGCAGCTATAGACATATACAGCTAATGATTCGGGAGAACTGATAAAAGTGAGGAATCTGGATGGAGTGGATTTGGATTTCATTCTTGATTTTAAGTCAATAAGGATAAATCATAAACTGTATATACAGTACTTAACAAGCTTGACAATAAGCAATTCATAAATGATAGTTATCACCATAATTGTTATTATGTTTAATAATTACTTTGTCCCTTGACTAGAATTTCTGTTTAAGAGAAAAATAACAGTCACGGTTTTGACAGTGACTTAATTTACTAGGTATTTTGATGTCTATCATTTAATTTTATATTCATTTCTATATAAAAAAACATTAAGTGATTTACCCAGTACACAAAGCGAAGATGATAGCTGACCTTGGAAGAGAATCAAGAATGCCTTTGTATTCTTAATGCAGTTTCTTTTTACAACATTAAGTGTCTTTCTATTTTGTCAGGAAAAAAAAGAAATGAGTGAAAGAGGCATGTAGACTGGGTGTCAGAACTGGTTCTAAAATTCACAACTCTGTAAATTATGATATTTTACGGAGAACAATTTCAATTTCATCATGGTTCAATTGGGATAAATAATACTTTTCCCTATAATTTGCCTAGATTATAAAAAGATGTGATAGTAGTAATTTAGCTCCTAATAGCTTGCTAAAGCTTAATTTGTAATTCATATTTATATATATTATTTGAAAACGAACTTCTCCAGGTGTTATTATGCTTAAAAGTGAGCTACGCAGGAAAAATATATCCATTATAGCGACTAGCTAAATAGAGGAGGGACGAGTTATAACTGACAGGACAAGTGAAGGCAAGTTCTGGACATAAATAATATTTACTCGGGTGTTTGCTTCATAATTATTGGCTAAATTGTATGGTTTGATTCTATGCAGCTTTCCACATTCTTATTTCACAATAGAATATTTAAAAGATTCAAGTAAAAACATATGTAGCATAATATTTAGTTCTGAGTAATAATGATGTAGCATAATGTACAGTCATCTGCCCTTATCCATGAGTGATGGGCTCCAGGACCCCCAGGGATTGCCTGAAATTATGGATAGTGCCAAATCCTATAGATGCCATTATTCCCCTACACATGCATACCTATAATAAAGATTAACTAATGCACCAGGCATAATAAGAGATTAACAACAATAACTTACAGAAAAAAAGAACAATTGTAACAATATGCTGTAAAAAAATATGTAACTGTGGTCTGTCTCTCAAAATATCTTGTTGTACTGTACTCACCCTTCTTGTGTTGATGTGAGATGATAAAATGCCTCTGACAGGAGCATGGGATGAGAATGACTAAAGGGAGGGACAGCATGAGATTTTATCATGCTTTGCAGAGTGACATGAAGTTTAAAATTTACGAATTAGCTAATTAAACGGGATGAAGGCATGAGAGCAAGTAACAAATGTTTAAGCATATAGAAGTAACAAAGTTGCTAACTCCGAAGAAAAGGCCAAAATTTCCTGTTTCTAATGTGCTAAATTTAGTAATAAAAAAATTATTAGACACAGGTGAGGTCACCATTGTGGCAATCTTGGGAGACACAGATGAAAGGTACATTCTTATTCCTGTAGAATAGGAATTTGGATAAGCACTTTAAGAGCGCTAACCCACAGTTATAGAAAGCTGCCTTTAACCTATAGCATCTATTTATAAATATAAAGATTTCTTTGGATACAAAAACTGATAAGCCCTGTTCTCAGTATAGTCACAATTCATCTTACAAAAAGAGACGTCTGAACTCTAAGAGCATTCATTCTAGGAGCTAAGAGGAAGAGAAAAGGGAAACCAAACAATCCGATTTTTCTATTACCTACATCTTGGTCTTTCCCACTCCCCAATAAGCCAAGCTTTAACTGCTGATTATTGTGTCTACTTAAGTAAACTGTTAACATAAGTTTCCACAAGACTGTGATAAACTATTATCCCAACAGGAAAAGTGATATTGAAAGAGCCCATTTACTTCCATCCAATTTGAAGATTTCAGGCACATTAACACACATGAAGGGGGCAAACGTTTTCAGCTTAAGGAAGGTGAGTATAAGACTGCAAATTGTTACCGTGGGTGGCTGTAAAAGTGCAAAAGATCAGCCTAGAAATGAGGCGAGCAGAAATACCCTTTCTATTCCTTATGATTTATCTGGAGTCTTCTTTAAGGATATCTCTTAAACACTTATATGAGGTCAAATCTAGAATCTTCCAACCTGCTAATTTTTGTTGGTACACTGGTACCTTGGGGCCATTTAAAATGCTTAGTTTAAATTTTGGCATAGTATTTCTTTAACATATAGATTCAAACATTACAAAAGATGCTTTTTTGAGGTTATTATTTTAATTTCTCATTTATATAATATATTATTAAGGCAGCATAATTTAAGAACTACATTATTAGTGAAATAGTATGTGTACAGACCAAATTTATCTAACAAAGGTTTTTAAAAAATACCTCCCTTCACTCTGTCTATTCAAAAGTTGGTAATAATTGATCAAATGCATGTGGAAATGCATCAACTTGCCCTTTTGCACACCAATCAGAACATATACTCATTTTTTTAAATTTCCTGGGTTATATATGAATATAACATATTTAAATAATTTTATTTGTATTGTAAGTAATCAGTTCTTGTTATGTGCAATCTACCTTCCTCTAGTAAAATTAATTACCTAAAATTACAATCACGGGGTAGTTGGCTAGTCTCATTTTTAAGTGAAAATAAATTAAAAATACACAGACAAATTAGAGGAATTAATTTAATTTACTTTTTCTACATAAAACTATACATATTCTCCACTACTATTTTCAGAATTCACTTAATAGTAGTTTATTAGTTTAATTGCAGACCAAGTCTAGGCTGATCAAATGCATGAGAAAATGCATCAACTTGCTTTTAGCACACCAAGAAGAACACAGACTTGTATTTTTTTATTCTTTAAAAATGGCGCCAATCTTGTCTCTGGACACTGATCAGCACTTAGACACTTGTCTGCACACAGGGAGTCCCATGCATTAACTTTGAGCCCATTTATCTTCCTACCATAACAAGAGGTCCTGCCTATTCCCAAGGAATCCTTATTTGTTTAACGTATGCTAACACTCTGGTATTTGCATTGGAATGGCAAGATTTATCTAGCCAAGGAGGTGCCTAAGTTTAATAAGATATAAGTTCCACTGTGGAATTGAGGTAAGATTGGCTGAAGGTGGAATTCTTTGGAGGAGGCAAGTCAACTGAATTTTCTTTTTTGAAAAAAATTCAAATTTTATTTTAGATACAGGGCATACAGATGCAGATTTGTTACATGGGGATACTGCATGATGCTGAGGTTTGGAGTACAGATCTGGTCACCCTGCTAGTGAGCTTAGTACCTGATAAGTGGTTCATCAACCCACCTCCCCTCATTCCACCCTCTAGTAATTCACAGTGTCTGTTGTTTCTATAGCTATGCCCATATGTTCTGAATGCTTAGCTCTCAGTTATAAATGAGAACATATGGTATTTAGTTGGGTAGTCCTGTATTAATTTGCTTGGGATTATGGCTCTATCCATGTTGCTGCAAAGGACATAATTTTATTCTTTTTTATGGCTGTGTGGTATTCCATGGTTTATATGTACCCCATTTTCTTTATCCGATCTACCATTGATGGGCACTTGGGTTGAGTCCATGTCTTTGCTATTGTTAATAGCACAGTGATGAACATACAAATGCATGTGTCTTTTAGGTAAAATGATTTATTTTTTTTTTGGGGGGTGTATATATCTACTAATGGCATTGCTGGGTTAAATGTTAGCCCTGTTTGAAGTTCTTTGAGAAATCTCCAGACTGCAACTTCTGAAATTGAATGACTAATAAAGAACTTGTCAAGCAAAAAAGTTCTGGAGGATGGAGTCACTGCTGAATTCTATCAGACACACAAAGAAGAACTGGTACCAATCCTACTAAAACAAATCTAAAAAATTGGGCAGGATGAGCTCTTCCCTAACCCATTCTGTGTAGCCAGCATCAACCTGATACCAAAATCTGGCAGAGACTCAACAGAAAAAGAAAACTTCAGACTAATACATCAAATGAACATGCAAGCAAAAATCCTCAACAAAATACTAGCAAATCAAATCCAGCAGCATATCAAGAAGTTCATACACCATGAACAAATAGGTTTTGTTCCTCAGATGCAAGGCTGGTTCAACATCCAAGAATCAATAAATGTGATTCATCACATAAACAGAATCAAAAATAGAAACCATATGATCATTTCAATAGATGCAGAGAAAGCTTTCGATAAGATGCATGATAAAAATTCTCAAAAGACCGGGCATTGAAAATTTGCCTCAAGACAATAAGAGCCATTTATGACAAACCTACAGCCAACATCATACTGACAGAGCAAAAGCTCGAACTATCTCTCTTGAGAACTGGAACAAGACAAGGTTGCCCATGCTCACAACTCCTATTCAACGTAGTACTGGAAGTCCTAGCCAGAGCAATCAGGCAAGAGAAATAAATAAAAGGTACCAAAATAGAAAAAAAAGAAGTAAAACTATCTTTCTTCACTAATGATATAATTCTATAACTAGGAAATGCTAAAGACTGTGCCAAAAGACTCCTAGAATTGATAAACGACTTTAATAAAGTTCTAGGATGTAAAATGAATGTATGTATAAAAATCAGTAGAATTTCTATGCACCAACAATGTCCAGACTGAGTGAAACCAAGAACACAATCCCATTTACAATAACCACAAAAAAGAGAAATACCTAGAAATATATCTAACCAAAGAGGTGAAAGATCTCTACAACAAGAACTGCAACACATTGCTGAAAGAAATCAGAAATTACACAAATAAATGGAAAAATATCCCACTATTGACTGGAAGAATGAATATTTTTAAAATGGCCATAATGCACAAAGAAATTTATCAATTCAGTGCTATTCCAATTGAACTACCAACATCATTCTTCATAGAATTAGAAAAAAAATTATTTTAAAATTTATGTAGAACCAAAATAGAGCCCAAACAGACAAAGTAATCCTAAGCGAAAAGAGCAAAGCTAGAGGCATCACACAATCTGTCTTCAAATTATACTATAAGGCTAAATTAACTAAAATGGCATGGTTCTGGTACAAAAACAGACCCATAGACCAATGGAACAAAATAGAAAACTCTGAAAGAAAGCTATACACTTAGAATCATCTGATCTTCAACAAGGTCAACAAAGACAAGCAATGGGGAAAGGACACCTTATTCAAAAAATGGTGCTGGGATAATTGGCTAGCCATATGCAGAAGATTGAAGCCAGACCTTTGCATTTCACCATATATAAAAATTAACTCAAAATGTTTTAAAGATTTAAATGTAAGACTTCAAACGATAAAAATCCTGGAGGACAAAAATAGGAAATACTCTTCTCGACATCGAGCTTGGCAAAAGTTTTTTTTGCTAAGTCCTCAAAGCAATTGCAGTGAAAACAAAACTAGACTAGTGGGACCTAATTAAATTAAGAGCTTCTTCCCAGCAAAGTAAACTATTAATAGAGCAAACAGATAACCTACAGAATGAGAGAAGATATTTGCAAACTATGCATCTGACAATGGCCTAATATTTAGATTCTCTAGGGAACTTAAATCAACAAGCAAAAGACAAATAACACCATTAAAAATGGGCAAAAATTATGAACAGATAATTCTCAAAAAAAGATATACAAATGGCAACAAACATATAAAAAATGCTCAGCATTATTAATCATCAGAGAAATGCAAATCAAAACCACAAAGAGATGCCATCTCACACCCATTAGAATGGCTATTATTGCAAAGTCAAAAAACAACAAATACTGGTGAGGCTGCAGAGGAAAGGAAACGCTTATACACTGTTGGTGGGAATGAAGTTTCTTAAGTCACATGAGCTACCTATGTTATTTCTTATGTAGGTCCACTGAATTAGGCTGATAACCCCAACTGCATAATTATTTTTTGTACCCAATATTCATTCACAAAATTTTTTCTTTCATCTTAGAATCGATACATGGGCTAGATATTCTGAAAGGTTTGAGGACCGTGGCACAAACATGTGGACAAAAGAAAAATAAATTTTTATTATAACTACAGTATATTTTTCACTTTTAAGAGAAATGTTTTATCTGCCCTTTAAGAAAGCATAATGGTTTGTTTGTTTATTTATTTATTTTGAGACAGGGTCTCATTCTGTTGCCCAGGCTGGAGTGCATTGGCACGATCTCAGCTTATGGCAACCTCCGTGTCCTGGGTTCAAGTGATTTTCATGCTTCAGCCTCTCAAGCAGCTTACAGGTACCCATGATGACACCTGGCTAATTTTTGTATTTTGGGTAGAGATGGGTTTCACCATTTTGGTCAGGCTGGTCTCGAACTCCTGACTCAAGTGATTCGCCCGCCTTGGCATCCCAAAGTGCTGGGATAACAGGTGTGTGAGCCACTGTGCCCAGCCACATAATGGTTTATTTTATATTATTTACTACTTTCATATTTTGCATATAATGGTGATGATTTTAGAGCTTATCAGAAAGAAAACCCTATTTAAAATTACTACGTGGTGTGTTATTGACAACGCACAGTGGACTTCTACACACATATGCCCACATCACACAGAAACATATATTTTACCTTCCAATTTACAATAAAAGAATAATGAAATATAAATTATAGAATATCTTTAAAACAAAGAATTATCTAAGACATTTTTCTCTTGGCTGTTGCCATTGAATGACTTTTGATGTAACCTATGATTAATGTAGAATTGACCATCTTGTTCTCTTTAAAACTTCTTTTTACCAAACCTAATTTCTTGATTCCATTCTATATTTAGAGCTCAGCTATGTATATTGATCAAACTGACCTCACCCAAAATAAAATGGAAATATACATAATTTGGACATATGGTTTTGCTCTTACATTCCACATTAGATATGTCATTTGTATTTGAAGCATGTTATTGACCTCAAATTATGAATCACTCATTCACAAAGTAATACAAATATATGGCATTCCCCCGTCTCTGGCCCAGCTTTAGAGTTGCCAACCAGCCATTTAAGTTAACACAATGAAACAGCATAAATGATATTGTCCACTGTTTATTTGTAATTACTTAATTCACATTTTCCAAGGATATAGGTAACAAAAACTTGTGGGCCTTCTGTGATGGATGACTCTTAGTGTAATATTTGATTACTTCAGAGGACATCTCATCATAAGCTGGCTTCATTTCAGAACTTTTTTTAGGATGAGAGTAAAGAAAACATAAAATGCAGTCAACAGGAAGATAAAATTGATTTTCAAGCCAAGATAAAACTATAAGTCATTCACCTCACATAATCATGACAAGGTTTTAAATACACATCAATCCCTAAAATATTTTAGAGAAAAAAGGGAAATTAGCACTAAATAGAACAATAGTAATTTTTTGGAGAACAAAAATGCAGCAGATAAATGAAATATGATGTTCAAATATATAATAAAGTAAGGTTATTGGTTTAGAGGCAAGGTTGAAAACCATGGCACATAATATGTACAGGGGACTATTTGCACCCAGTTATCCTAAAGTAATTGAAAACTGAATTTATTTTTTATTTTTTATTATTATTATTTTTTTATTATTATACTTTAAGTTTTAGGGTACATGTGCACAATGTGCAGGTTAGTTACATATGTATACATTGTGCCATGCTGGTGTGCTGCACCCATTAACTCGTCATTTAGCATTAGGTACATGTCCTAATGCTATCCCTCCCCCCTCCCCCCATCCCACAACAGTCCCCAGAGTGTGATGTTCCCCTTCCTGTGTCCATGTGTTCTCATTGTTCAATTCCCATCTATGAGTGAGAACATGCAGTGTTTGGTTTTTTGTCCTTGCGATAGTTTACTGAGAATGATGATTTCCAATTTCATCCATGTCCCTACAAAGGACATGAACTCATCATTTTTTATGGCTGCATAGTATTCCATGGTGTATATGTGCCACATTTTCTTAATCCAGTCTATCATTGTTGGACATTTGGGTTGGTTCCAAGTCTTTGCTATTGTGAATAGTGCTGCAATAAACATATGTGTGCATGTGTCTTTATAGCGGCATGATTTATAGTCCTTTGGGTATATACCCAGTAATGGGATGGCTGGGTCAAATGGTATTTCTAGTTCTAGATCCCTGAGGAATCGCCACACTGACTTCCACAATGGTTGAACTAGTTTACAGTCGCACCAACAATGTAAAAGTGTTCCTATTTCTCCACATCCTCTCCAGCACCTGTTGTTTCCTGACTTTTTAATGATTGCCATTCTAACTGGTGTGAGATGGTATCTCATTGTGGCTTTGACTTGCATTTCTCTGATGGCCAGTGATGATGAGCATTTTTTCATATGTCTTTTGGCTGCATAAATGTCTTCTTTTGAGAAGTGTCTGTTCATATCCTTTGCCCAATTTTTGATGGGGTTGTTCATTTTTTTCTTGTAAATCTGTTTGAGTTCATTGTAGATTCTGGATATTAGCCCTTTGTCAGATGAGTAGGTTGTGAAAATTTTCTCCCATTTTGTAGGTTGCCTGTTCACTCTGATGGTAGTTTCTTTTGCTGTGCAGAAGCTCTTTAGTTTAATTAGATCCCATTTGTCAATTTTGGCTTTTGTTGCCATTGCTTTTGGTGTTTTAGACATGAAGTCCTTGCCCATGCCTATGCCCTGAATGGTAATACCTAGGTTTTCTTCTAGGGTTTTTATGGTTTTAGGTCTAACGTTTAAGTCTTTAATCCATCTTGAATTAATTTTTGTATAAGGTGTAAGGAAGGGATCCAGTTTCAGCTTTTTACATAGGGATAGCCAGTTTTCCCAGCACCATTTATTACATAGGGAATCCTTTCCCCATTGCTTGTTTTCCTCAGGTTTGTCAAAGATCACATAGTTGTAGATATGTGGCATTATTTCTGAGGGCTCTGTTCTGTTCCACTGATCTATATCTCTGTTTTGGTACCAGTACCATGCTGTTTTGGTTACTGCAGCCTTGTAGTATAGTTTGAAGTCAGGTAGCACGATGCCTCCAGCTTTGTTCTTTTGGCTTAGGATTGACTTGGTGATGCGGGCTCTTTTTTGGTTCCATATGAACTTTAAAGTAGTTTTTTCCAATTCTGTGAAGAAAGTCATTGGTAGCTTGATGGGGATGGCATTGAATCTATAAATTACCTTGGGCAGTTGGCCATTTTCATGATATTGATTCTTCCTACCCATGAGCATGGAATGTTCTTCCATTTGTTTGTATCCTCTTTTATTTCATTGAGCAGTGGTTTATAGTTCTCCTTGAAGAGGTCCTTCACGTCCCTTGTAAGTTGGATTCCTAAGTATTTTATTCTCTTTGAAGCAATTGTGAATGGGAGTTCACTCATGATTTGGCTCTCTGTTTGTCTGTTATTGCTGTATAAGAATGCTTGTGATTTTTGTACATTGATTTTGTATCCTAAGACTTTGCTGAAGTTGCTTATCAGCTTAAGGAGATTTTGGGCTGAGACAATGGGGTTTCCTAGATATAAAATCATGTCATCTGCAAACAGGGACAATTTGATTTCCTCTTTTCCTGATTGAATACACTTTATTTCCTTCTCCTGCCTAATTGCCCTGGCCAGAACTTCCAACACTATGTTGAATAGGAGTGGTGAGAGAGGGCATCCCTGTCTTGTGCCAGTTTTCAAAGGGAATGCTTCCAGTTTTTGCCCATTCTGTATGATATTGGCTATGGGTTTATCATAGATAGCTCTTATTATTTTGAGATACGTCCCATCAATACCTAATTTATTGAGAGTTTTTAGCATGAAGGGTTGTTGAATTTTGTCAAAGGCCTTTTCTGCATCTATTGAGATAATCATGTGGTTTTTGACTTTGGTTCTGTTTATATGCTGGATTACATTTATTGATTTGCGTATATTGAAGCAGCCTTGCATCCCAGGGATGAAGCCCACTTGATCATTGTGGATAAGCTTTTTGATGTGCTGCTGGATTCGCTATGCCAGTATTTTATTGAGGATTTTTGCATCAATGTTCATCAGGGATATTGGTCTAAAATTCTCTTTTTTGGTTGTGTCTCTGCCAGGCTTTGGTATCAGGATGATGCTGGCCTCATAAAATGAGTTAGGGAGGATTCCCTCTTTTTCTATTGATTGGAATAGTTTCAGAAGGAATGGTACCAGTTCCTCCTTGTACCTCCGGTAGAATTCGGCTGTGAATCCATCTGGTCCTGGACTATTTTTGGTTGGTAAGCTGTTGATTATTGCCACAATTTCAGAGCCTGTTATTGGTCTATTCAGAGATTCAACTTCTTCCTGGTTTAGTCTTGTGAGAGTGTATGTGTCAAAGAATTTATCCATTTCTTCTAGATTTTCTAGTTTATTTGCATAGAGGTGTTTGTAGTATTCTCTGATGGTAGTTTGTATTTCTGTGGGATCGGTGGTGATATCCCCTTTATCATTTTTTATTGCATCTATTTGATTCTTCTCTCTTTTTTTCTTTATTAGTCTTGCTAGCAGTCTATCAATTTTGTTGATCCTTTCAAAAAACCAGCTCCTGGATTCATTAATTTTTTGAAGGGTTTTTTGGTCACTATTTCCTTCAGTTCTGCTCTGATTTTAGTTATTTCTTGCCTTCTGCTAGTTTTTGAATGTGTTTGCTCTTGCTTTTCTAGTTCTTTTAATTGTGATGTTAGGGTGTCAATTTTGGATCTTTCCTGCTTTCTCTTGTGGGCATTTAGTGCTATAAATTTCCCTCTACACACTGCTTTGAATGTGTCCCAGAGATTCTGGTACCTTGTGTCTTTGTTCTCGTTGGTTTCAAAGCTGTCAGACAGGGACATTTAAGTCTGCAGAGGTTACTGCTGTCTGTTTGTTTGTCTGTGCCCTGCCCCCAGAGGTGGAGCCTACAGAGGCAGGCAGGCCTCCTTGAGCTGTGGTGGGCTCCACCCAGTTCAAGCTTCCCAGCTGCTTTGTTTACCTAAGTGAGCCTGGGCAATGGCGGGCGCCCCTCCCCCAGTCTCGCTGCTGCCTTGCAGTTTGATCTCAGACTGCTGTGCTAGCAATCAGTGAGACTCTGTGGGCGTAGGACCCTGCGAGCCAGGTGCAGGATATAATCTCCTGGTGCGCCCTTTCCTAAGCCCGTTGGAAAAGCGCAGTATTCGGGTGGGAGTGGCCCGATTTTCCAGGTGCTGTCTGTCACCCCTTTCCTTGACCAGGAAAGGGAACTCCCTGACCCCTTGCGCTTCTGCAGTGAGGCAATGCCTCGCCCTGCTTCAGCTGGTGCACGGTGCGCTGTCCCCACTGTCCTGCGCCCACTCTCTGGCACTCCCTAGTGAGATGAACCCAGTACCTCAGATGGAAATGCAGAAATCACCCGTCTTCTGCGTCGCTCACGCTTGGAGCTGTAGACTGGAGCTGTTCCTATTCGGCCATCTTGGCTCCTCAGCCTCTGAATTTATTTTTTAAATAATTATTTAAATAATATATATAAATATAATATGTAATATTTATATATTAAAGGTTAGAAAAACTATTAAAATGTAATCACTGCTCTAAGGGGCAGTTCAACTCTGGAATAGAAGCAAAATATCTTTGAAATCAAATTTGTAACAAATTTTTATTTGATTTAAATATTTCAGGTATTGTTTTATGGCAATTCACACAGCTTGCATCACTTGCTACCTTTCATATGAGTTGATGACATAGGAATGTACATAAGAAAATGTGAGAAATTCTTCTCAAGAGCATATATTTTTCATAAAAGTAGGTAAACAAAAATTATTTTCTTAGTGTTAAGCAATATCCTATCAAACATTAAAAATTACATGATTTTATTATACATTACATTTGTGTCACCATGGGATGGATTTATTTATTTATTTTTGACATAATTATGGATTCCCCTTCAGTTGGAAAAACTAATACAGAGAGAAAATCTATATACCCTTCACCCCGTTTCCTATGGTGGTAACCTCTTGCATAGCAGCAGTATAATATCAAAACCAGAAAATTGACATTGACCTGATCCATCCACCTTATTCAGATTTCACCAGATTTACATGCATTCTTGCATGTGTGTGCATGGATATGTGTGTATGTGACCTTAGTTCTATGCAATTTTGTCCCATCTGCAGATTTGTTTTACCACCCCCTCACAGTCAATATACAGGACAGCTGCATCATAAGGATCTCCTTTTGTAACCTTAGCCACTTCTAACCTCTGCTTCCTAATCCCTGGCAATAACTAACCTGCTCTGAATCTCTGTATTTTTATTATTCCATGAATGTAATATAGATGCAATTGTACAGTATGCAACCTTTTGAGATTAGCATTTTCACTCAGAATAATTATTTAATATCTATCTAAATTGCTATCTCCTTTTGTTGCTTTTTATCACTGAGTATTATTTTATAGCATAGATATACCACAATTTGTTCAACTATTCATGTATTGAAGGATATTGGGATTATTTCCAGTTTTTGGCTATTATGAACAAAAGTGCTTATAAATATTTACTTTCAAGCTTAATGAATATAAGTGTTCATTTTTCTGAATTATGCCCAAAGTACAATTCCCAGAATATATTATAAACAAATGTTTAGTTATGTAAGAAATTGCCACAATCTTTTCCAGGTGACTGGTCTGTTTTACATTCTGGCTAGCAATGTCAGAGTGGTCCAGCTAGTTACTTCATATGCTCACGAACATTTGATGTTAATCCTATTTGATTTTCCTTATTCTAAGTGTGTAGTGATATCTCACTATGGCTTTAATTTGCCTTTCCCTAATGGTTAATGATGTTGAACATCATTTTTATGTGCTTTTTATCAACTGTATACACTATTTGGAAAATTTCTCTTCATCTATTGCCCATTTTCTAATTGGACAATTTGGTTTTATACTGTTGAGTTTTGAGAGTCTGTTATATATTTTAGATGAAATACATTTGTTGGATATATGGATTGAAAATATTTTCTTTCAGTCTATAGCTTAGATTTTTTTCTCTTCACATGAGTTTTCACAGAAAAAAGAAAGCAAGTTCTTATTTTGTGGATGTCCAGTTTATCAATTTTTATTTTATGGATTGTGCTTTTAGTGTTAAGACCAAGAACTCTTCACCTAGCCCTACGTCTTGGCCATAAGATTTTTTTCTTTACTATTTTATTTTTTTCTAAAAAGTTTTTGAGCTTTGCATTTTAAATTAGGCCCATGACCCTATTTTTAGTTAATTTTTTATAAAATATGTGAGTTTTAGTTAAAGGATCTTTTGTAAAAGATTTTGTTCTTATGGATATCCAATTACTCCACTACTATGTACTAAAAACTTTCTCCTTCTTCCATGGGATCATTTTTACACTATTGTCAAAAATCTGTTGGTCTAATTTTTTGAAACTCTTTCTGGATTCTCTGTTCTCATGGTTCTTGCTTCTGTTTCATTGATCTGAGCCTTCTCCTTCATGAATACCACATTCTTTTACAAATTGTAGTTACACAGTAAGGCTTAACATCTGACAGAGCAATTGATACCACTTCTTTTTCAAGATAATTTTAGCTATCCTCGGTTCTGTGCCATTTCATATAAATTTTAGAATGAGCTTCTCTGTGCTTTATAAAGCATCACTGATATTTTAATGGACAGATATAGGAACTTATGAATTATTTTGGTTTTCCTATCCATTTACACACTATATTTCTCTATTTAGGACTGCTTTGGTTTATTTCATCAGGATTTTATAATTTTTAGCATATAAATAGTATATATATTTGGTTAGGTATAGAGCTACCTACTTTCTTTGAAACACTAGTAAATAATGTTGCATTTTTAATTTCCGTTTTCACTTGTTTGTTGTCAGCATATAGAAATAAAATTAATTTATATTCATGTATCAATTTATGTAGCAACTGTATTTTTAAATCAATTGTATATTTCCTTATACAATTGCTTTTATATCCTGTGACTTTACTTAACTCATGTATTCATTCTAGGAGATTGTGTGTGTGTGTGTGTGCATGCGTGTGCATGTGTGCGTGCGTGTGTGTGTGTGTGTGTGTGTATATATATATATATATATATATATATATATATGTGTATCTCCCTTGGGATTTTCTACATAGACAATCATGTTATCTGAAAAAAACGCTTTATTTCTTTCGATCTGTATGCACAATTTTTTTTCTTTTTTTTCCCCTTATTACAGTGGCATCATCTTCCAGTATTATGTTGAAGAAATATTGCAAAAGCAAACGCCCTTGCCTTGTTCCCAATCTTAGAACAACACCATTTGATCTTCACTATTAAGTATAATGTTAGCTGTGGGTGTTCTGTAGATGCATTACGTCAAGTCAAAGACTTTTCCTCTATTTCTAATTAAAAAAAAATCATTCTGAAATGGATGTGGAAATTTGTGCCGTGTAAAATGATAAGATTACTCTGATGTTTTTCTTCAGCCCATTATTATGAAGATTTCGTTAGTTTTCAAATGTTAAAAAAGTCTTGCATAACTTGGATAAAGTTCATTTGGTCATCGGGTATACTTTTTGCACATTTTTGGATAGGATTTGCTAATATTTCATTGATGGTTTTATCATCTATGTTTATGGATGACATTGTTCTCCAGTTTTTTTTTCTTTTTAAAAATATCATTTTTGTTTAGGTTTGGTATCAGAGTAATAGTAACTTTACAAAATAGTAGGGAAGTGTTCCCTTACAATGGATTGTAAAAAAAAAAAAAGAGCGTACTTAATTATTCTTTAATTGTTTGATAGAATTCACCAGTGATATAATCTTACTCTGGCAATTTTTTAACAGATTTCACTTATAAATTTAACAGCTTCAATAGTTATAGGACTGTTTACATTGCTCATTAGATCTTGGCTAAGTTTTGGTAGATTTTAGTTTTCAAGAAATCGGTCCATTCTTCTGAGTTGTTGAAATTATGCATGTAAAGTTACTCCTCATATTCACTTAAATGCAGTGTCTACAGTGATATCTCTATTTTATACTTGACATGTTAAATTATGTCTTCTCTCTTTATTGTTGTTCCTGCTAAAGTTTTATAAATTTTATTTTATGTCAGAGAAGCAGTGTTTTGTTCCTCTACCAGTTTATTATTTTTCAGTTTCACTGATTTCTGGTCCATCATTATTACTGTCCTCTTTTCAGTTTATTTTGCTCTTTTCTTTCTAGTTTCTTGAGGATGAAACTTAGATGATTGATATGAGAGCTTTTGTGGTTTAAAAAGTAAACATTTAATGATATACATTTTCCTCTCAGCACTGTTTTAGCTGCCTCCCAGTTATTTTGATTTGCTGTGTTATTATTTTCATTCAGTCCTATGTATATTATTAAATTTCCTTGGAGACTATCTCTTTGATCTATGCATTATTTAGAAGTGTATTATTGAATTTCTAAAATTTTAAAAAATTTCCAAGTGTTTCTGTGTTTTCAAAATCTAGTTTGATTCCATTGTGGTCAGAAAAAAATGCTATAAAATTTTAACTTCTTTAAATTTAGTTACAGTTTTATGGAATATAATATTTTATATCTTTGATGAATATTTTATGAGCACTAAAAAAATTGTTGGCTAACATGTTCTACATAGAGCAATTAGATCCTGTTACTTCATTATGTTGATCATTTATTTCTTGCAGTAGGGTAGAGGCAGAAGTTCAGCTCTCTGCTGAGTTCATTGCCACCACAGTAGATTGATGAAACTAAAGTGTCATCTAGATCTATCTTCCATTTTCTTATTCTACTTATTTTGCTGCTGTGTAGGGGTAGAGAGTCAGCTCCCTATTGCAATCAGTTGACTACAGGGTTGAAGACAAGTGGCATTCTGACTGGCCCTCAGTCCTATAGCCTTGAGTCTTGAGTTCAGTCTTGATGATGCCAACTGGATGAGATTCAGCTCATTGTTAGTGCCTGCCAACAATATGGAAGGGTACAGTGAAGTGGAGTGGTAATTAGCCCTTGCTTGCAATGCTTTATTAGGTCTCACTATTATAGAGTGGGACTGGAGGTAAAACCACTTTTGCAAAAATTATCTCAGTGAGAGAAATCTAATCTAACTGACTCCATCTTGCTTTTAACCTCACAAGCTAATTGCCTTTGTTAATTTTAAAACAAAGATGATAGTTGCTTTCCAAAACTAACCCCCTCCTTGCTCAGGGACCAAAACCATCTTTGTAAGATGAATGAAAAGTCACAAGAATAGGATTATGGGAAGGCCCTGAATTCTGCTAAAATGTGGGCATAGTAAAATGATAACTGGTCATTGTCCTCTATCTTGCCTTTCTATAATCACTTACTGATTGAGAATCACATAGCTGGAGGTCACAGGATTTGTAACTTCCCCAATTGCTCATATAGAAAATAACACTGTTGTCAGAACTTAAGATTGATATTTGAGATATTTTTCAGATTTTTGCATTGTGGAAACCAACTGACTCTTTCCAGACCCATGATTCATACCAAGAAACTGGCTCAACCTGTCTTGGAACCCCCTCTTAGAAACTCTCAGCACATGAAGACCATTTGGACATTCCTATGATTTCATCTCCAACCAATAAGCAGCACCCATTTCTTCATTTCCTGCCCACCAAATAATTCTTTAAAGTCCTAGCCTCTGAGCTTTCTAGAGAAAGATTTGAGATACATATCCCATTAGCCTGCTTGGCTGGCCCTGTGCTAATTAAACTTTCTTTGCTGCAATACCTGCTGTTCCCAGTGCATTGGCTTTTTTGGGCAGCATGCAAGATTAACTTGGCCTGTTACAGAGGTCCATCACATCACTAACTGTATTCCAGTGACACTACCCTGCCATTAAGTTGGAGCACCATTTTCCTTCCTCAAGAAGATCAGCTCCCATTCAGTGTCCTAGCACCACACAGTGGGAGAAGACATCCTGTCTCCTTCTACCAAGCAAGTTAGTGAGGTTGAAGATGTACTTTATTCTTGGCACAAAAACCATAAATAGGGTATGATTGTTATGTTGGTGCTTGGCTACAGTTGGATCAGTGTTGCGAAAAAAGGCCTGTGGTGATGCCACCATTTTCCCACATCTCGGCTAAAAAACAGTGTACAGTATAGGAATATGGAGGCTTTTTTCTCATACTTTTTTTTGAGCTTTTTTGTTTGTTTGTTTGTTTTATGCCTATTGGTTCTAGGACAGAGACCTTTATGATGCTCTGTGTAGGAAAAACAGAAGGGAAAGAGAAAACCTAGGGAATACAACACTGTGTCATTCCTCAAGCTCTCATGTCCTTAGGAAGTTTACCTACTTCTTTGAAACTTTCAGTCTTCTTGATGATATTATTATGCTGTGTCCTGGATCTTCTACTTGTAAGAGAAACAACCTAGGGGAAACGGAGCTAATCTATCTTGGCTGGAAGCAGATGTGTATGGATTGAATTTTAATGATTAATTATACTGAATGAAATATTGAAACTAAATGCAAATATTTATTTTGAATAAGGGTCTTTGTTTTATTTTTTTAAAATGCTAAAATGTTCCACACATTTTGAAAAAAAAAACTTTCAAAATTCTAAGCTTATAGTTTTGACATCTTTTCTAGTTTTGCTGAAATAGAAATATTACATGTGGGATTTTAAGAATAATAATTATGCCATTTTCTTCATTAATATTCTTGACATCAACTCATGCTGAGTTTAATGATTACTTTCTAGATTTTAATATCACCTATGTGAACTAATAAGGCATCAACTTTAGAGTTTTTGTGTTGACTTAGAGATTTAGATATTTTATGGTTTATGTATATTAATACTAGATGAATATGCAGTGGGCTTTATTTAAATGTTTCAAAGCTTTTCAAACATTGTAATAATGATTAATAACAAGTTTATATTCTGCTCATATTAGCTTTTCCTCTATTCCTTAGGGATTTTAGAAAATATAATTTTAAAGTAAGTGAATTTTATTTCAACTTACATATGTACAGTTTTACAGACAAATTCAACCAATGTTTTCATTTGTAATTTAGAATGTGTTGCTTTATTTCTGACAGGGAATTCCTAAAATTTCTGTGTTTTAAAAACTTACTTAATATCAATAAATGAAAACAAGATGTCATCATTCCATGTAACTCTACTATATATTTATTTATCTTTATGATACAGATTACTTTTTAAATTAAAAAAACAAAAGATGTAAAGATTACAGATGTCAGAAGTAGTTACTGGCCTTTCCTTTAATGTAATAAGCAGAATTGCAGATGAAATATTAATCCATTTATGCTGATTATCTGAATAAAAAGTTATCTCAAACTCAGGGTCAATTGACAATATTTAAGAATTATTGAAAGAAGCTTTTAAATTGAGATTTTTAGAATAATTACAGTCTATGGGGCTTACATGATCCCACTAAATTGAGCTCTTTTAACTCAAGCAATTTAAGGAAATCAAAAGAGGGAAAATGAAAATAGATGAGAAACCTTAAAAATTTGATGTAGGGAAGAAATAAAAAAAAGTAACTACTGTTAATTTACTTTATTAAACAATAACTGGGCCCAGGGTAAAATGTTGTAAGATCTGGGACTTCTTCTTATCAAAGAATTTAGCTTGCAATGGATGTAGTAGGGGGTGATTCTTCTTGGATGATAACTGAATTTCTTCAGAATTCCTATTTTCAATGGCTTATCAACATGGAGAAGAATTTGTGTAGAGTATCATAAGATAACTCAACAACATATCTGTGTTTATGTATGTGTTTCTGTTTAAGGGGGCAGTAGTTCAATACTACTTTAAAAATAATATTCCGTGGCTGGGTGCGGTGGCTCACGACTGTAATCCCAGCATTTTGGGAGGCCGAGACGGGCAGATCATGATGTAAGGAGATCGAGACCATCCTGGCTAACACAGTAAAACCCCATCTCTACTAAAAATACAAAATATTAGCCGGGCGTGGTGGCGGGCGCCTGTAGTCCCAGCTACTTGGGAGGCTGAGGCAGGAGAATGGCGTGAACCCGGGAGGCGGAGCTTGCAGTGAGTCGAGATCACTCCACTGCACTCCAGCCTGGCCGACAGAGCAAGACTCCATCTCAACAAACAAACAAACAAACAAAAAACTCCCTAAATTCTCCCCATGAAAGTAGGGCCTAAATTCCACAGAACTCTCTCCCCAGTGATGTTGACATTTGCATAAGAACTTCCCTGTCCTCCTATTCTTCACATAGAATCCTAGTTGTCATTATTATAGGAATATCTGCCTTATCATATTTGGGGTAACAGGATTTTCTAATTCTAGGTATCGAATTATGAACAAATCTTATTTTTTGTATAAATCTGACTTTCTTAAATTACCTGCATTTAAAATTTTAAAAATATATTTTGGGTTTTTTTTCCATTACAAAGATAAAATAGTCTTAAATAGTATTTAGTTGGAAAGTCCCATGTTTATGCTAAATCTACTTACTTTTGTTATTTTCTCAAAATATTTTCTTGAAGAAATAATAGATTTTTCTGAACGTAATTTTAAAAATAAATTGACATTTAAATGACATAGTTAATTACATTTAGTTACTTGCCATTTAAGCAATGGAATTAGGATCTTAATTCAGTAGTTATTTAACTTCTATTTCACATAAGACATATTGTATCTCTCAAATAAAGTTTCAAATTATTTTCAACTTTTGTTAGAAATGAAGTCTTACTATGTTTCGCTGGTTGGACTTGAACTCCTGGGCTCAAGCTGTCCTCCCACCTAAATCCCCTGATTAGCTGGGACTTCAGGCACATACCACTGTATCCAGCAAAGTTTCAATTTATGAAAAGCTTAATTACATTTTATTACCATCAAGATTAGAGAATAAACATACATTTTAGATTATTGCATATAAGCATCTCTCTTTCTCTCTCTTCACATATACACATAGTAAAAATGAACTACAGTTGTGGTTACTTACTCTATTTTGGATACTTACATCTTTCCCTTGTCAATAATTATGTTTATGTATTTATATATGTTATTTGTTATAAAAAGTAAATATTAACTAATTTTAAATAGTTTTAAAATATAGTATCTACTATAAATTAATGAATTCTATATCACAGTCATAAGCTAACATTGTTGCTGGAATTAATTTTATTATTTATTCATATTTATAAAACTCAATAGCTTTTCTTTCTATTTCAGACAAATTATACCTATTTTTCTCAATAACACATGGCTACAGTGAAAGACTTCCATTTATTGGTAAGTTTTATCCTTAACTGATGGATGCCCCAAATAATAGTAGACATGGTAAAGAAGAAAGAAATTCTTATATAACTTTTTGTGAAAACCCGTGATTTAGAGACTAATACAGTGGAGCTTATTGTGCAACTTACTGTGAAATTTCCTGATTTATTATGCAGTTCTTGGAGCTTATTGAGTGTCCTTATTGTCACACTTCATGATTTACTGAGTAATACAGAAGAGCTTATCACATAACTTGATAGTGAAATTCTGATTTACTGTGAAATAGTTGTTCCAATATGTTTCTACAATGGGAAGAGTTTATCTAATGTTTTCTAACTACAGACAAGCCTCATCAGACACTTCATTTTCAAAGCAAGTAATACGTATAAGAAAGCTTTGAATACATCTTTTGCAATGGGAAAATTTCTCCCTTCAAAATGATCATTTATCCTAATTTCTAAAGCATTTAAGTCTGGGAGTTGGCCCCAAGAAAATGAAAGGCCATTTCTACTTTATTTAATAATGTGCCATGATGCCACACAGTTGACGATAGTTATTTTTCGAGAGACTAAAGTTAAATTTTTCTAAAAATAATAAAGTCACTACCCTTGAATGAATTAAAGGTCTCAAATTATTTTTATAATACCTGGCTTAACTGTTTCTCTCTTTCACTTACCATTAAGCAAAGCCTTAAGGGAGAAATTTTATAATTTGATAGCATGCAAAATTGTAAGTTTATAAATTACCACTAAAACTGTAATGCTTTCATAATATGTTTATGCTAGTTTTTGCTTCAAATATATGAGGAAATTCCATAACATGAAATGTTTTACTAATTTTTAAACTTTTTTTGTTGAAGTCATTTTTATTTCTTAAACTTTATATAAGCTTAACAATAATTAAATATCTGTAATGCAAATAAGTAACTTACCTCTTCAAAGAATCTATGACTTTGATGTTTAATTTCACTTATCTGAAAACTAAATTGTGCAAATGAGGATTATTTTATTTAATTTCATTTAATCTATGCATATACTTTGATATAGAAGACATTAAATGTAGATTGTATGCAATTATAAAAATCAATACTCTATATGCCCAAATATAATATCACTCATAGCTTATAGAATGCTCCCAGGGAGAATGAAAAATACAGAGATTTATTTTTACCAATTAGCATGTCTACAATTAGAAAATATTGGATCTCTTGACATTAGGGAGAAAAGAGAAAGAGATAGAGGGTTGGACACAAATCTTTGGGGAAATTTTATAGCTAGGAGCAAAAGAAGGAAAAGTAGTAACTGAGCAAAATGGAAAAAGATAGTTATAGAGCTAAACACAGAATCTGAGGATACAGTGCATTTTTTCACCTTAAACTTAGCCAGTTTTGAATTCTCCGGTAAGGCTTATTATTTTCCTGGTAGCCAGTAGGCAATTTGATGCAAAGCTAAAAAGTTGTTATAAAATAGGGTTGATTGACAGATAATGTGAAGGAAAAAATCAGATTCAAAAAAATGGCTTTACTAAAATCTAATGAAATATGTTCCCTCAAAATGGAGTTGGTAAAGACAAAGTAATTACATAAGATGTAGATCCTATCAGATAATAATAGCACAAAAACTACAGAAGTAGACTATGCATAAAAATAGTTAATATATTAAAAGAAGAGAGCAGAAATTTTCGTTTACTTTTATGAAATTAAAGACATGACAACAGAACCTTAACTAGGAAAACTAAAGGGAACTATATTAAAAGAACACTACAGTTCTTTGAAAGGCATTGTGTGGTAACAGGACAATCAAGAAATAAGACGGCAGGAAGTGGAACCAAATACTGACTCCACAACCTCTTTCATCTATTTTGAATTGATGAATCCCTAATGAAAATGTATTTGTAGATATAACTCAATCACACCATCTATTATATTTAGCAGTCATTTCAGTAACAAATGCTTATCAAATTCACTTCGAATATATAGATAATTATTGTTCTAAAACGTTACGTTTGTGTATGATGCACCAATGAATAGAAACCTCCACTATAACACACACACACACACACACACATACACTAGCACACACTTTTGTTTCTTTTTTTTCGAGACGGAGTCTTGCTCTGTCACCCAGGCCGGAGTGCAGTGGTACAATCTAGGCTCACTGCCAGCCTCCGCCTCCCGGGTTCCAGTTGTTCTTCTGCCTCAGCCTCCTGGATAGCTGGGATTACAGGCACCCACCATCACGCTCTGCTAATTTTTGTATTTTTAGTAGAGACGGGGTTTCGCCATATTGGCCAGGCTGGTCTCAAACTTCTGACCTCAGGCAATCTGCCCACCTCAGCCTCCCAAAGTGCTGAGATTACAGGCGTGAGCCACCGCACCTGGCCCACAGTTTCACATAGACTTTTTCTTTTTCTTTCCTTTTTTTTTTTTTTTTTTTCTGAGATGGAGTCTAGCTCTGTGGCCCAGGCTGGAGTGCAGTGGCATGATCTTGGCTCACTGCAACCTCTACCTCCCGGGTTCAAGTGATTCTCCTGTCTCAGCCTCCCGAGTAGCTGGGATTACAGGTGCCCACCACCACTCCCCGATAATTTGTGTATTTTTAGTGGAGACGGGGTTTCACCATGTTGGCCAGGCTGGTCTCGAATGCCTGACCTCAGGTGATCCGCCGGCCTTGGCCTCTCAAAGTGCTGGGATTACAGGAATGAGCCACCACGCCCGGCCCACACAGACATTTAAACACAATTTATCAAATAGCAACATTTAAAATTTGTACTTTGTTATTTGTAATTCACAACCTTAGTCAAGTAATAAAGCAGGGTTGAATGGACACTATTCACTCTGCTTCATATCTCTACACTCCCTAAAGATCACTTTTTGGCCTTTGGCTGAGATCAAGAGCGCTACCTGAAGATGAAAGATGAAAGGAGCTGATTTGCAGATTCTCTCCCTATACATTTTTGTTGTATTGAATTTCAGTTTCATTTTATTCTCTCATCTTTCATGGAATGTTACAATTACCTAAATTATAGACTAATATAGAAGCTTTTGAGCAAAAGGGTGTATGTGCTCTGAAGGTCAACATTTTAAACGATCTTAAAACATAATTGTTTTAGAACGGGCACTTGTCCGGGTCCCACTGAATGACTCATTTTACGGCATCACATTCAATACGGATTCTGTCAAAGGAAAACCAACTCATTCTCAAGATGAAATTCATCCTTTGCATATTATGTACCAACGATATCACTCATCCAGTGCCAATTATGGAAAAATAGGTTTCAACATAGAGTGGCTTATACTGTTTATTTAATAAAGCTTTCAGAATGTGTTTCTTTTATAATTTCAAATTATTGTAAGTGTTAAAGTAGGTCCTGCAATAGTCTCTATAACACAAGAAAAGGCTTCAAGGCAATTGTATACTTAATAGCACTCGAGTGGTGTATTGAAAAAATAATGCCATTATTACAATAGCAAACATCATTGACTACATAAATATCTTCTTATCTCATTTGAAATATGCACAGGGCTTTATGTCATCCATTTTACAAGTGCATTATTGTCTCTCACAGCAGAGACCATGTGGGATGCTAAAATTTGAAAAGCTTTCTTATGTGTATATTGATAGATTATGCATTATTAGATGTGTATTAGAGAATCAGGTTTTTATGAAAAGCAATAAGTGCTCTATTCAGCAAAAATGTTACTCTGTTCCTCAGACTATAGAATATGTTTGGCTTCCTGTGGTAGGATTTTTAGCCAGTTGTTGGAGTCTTTCCAAGGACAGTCAGAATGAAATCAGGTGTTGCAGCATTTTAATATCTCTTTGAACTTAAGCGTTGCTGAAGCACTCAGAAATCTGCAAATCTGCCAACTCTCCTGAGGGCTTTTGTAGAGTGTTGGTAGTTAATTAATTACTCCCTAGTAATCAGTTTTGCAGTGTAATGGCAACTGTTTATTTTATTAACTTTATCAAATGCTGAATGAAAGATTAACCTGCACTATGCGCTGTATTCTGTTGTAAACTTTTATGAAATTTAGCAGAAACGTGTAGACACAAATAATAAAAAAGTTACCTGAATATAGATCTGAGAAAAAGAGAGCTTAACCAATAGAATAGCCACAGTACATTTAAACTTCTGTTTTTGGTAATGTTAAATTCGATACTCAACATATTACCTCAGGAGTAGTAATAGAGTACATAACTCAATTTCTGATTTTGCCATTAAGGGCCATGTCCGTATTACATCATAAAATACATATTTTGTGACGGAACAAACAAACGTGTTTCTAACCTCAGAAGGAATATATTCATTGATAAAACTATGTTTGCTCTTTTTGATCTGACTAATATAACTCATTTGGAGAGGTGTGCTGTCACTTTTTGCCGTCTACTATAAAGGTGCCTGATATAAAGGTACCAGATAGCCCTTGACTTTGAATTTAGACCTGGTACTTTTCATTGACTATTTGTTAACTCCAGTGAATTGTCTATGCAAGTATTGCTAGCCATATAGACATAGCAATTGGGGTGGCGGGGCAGAGAGGGCACAGGTGACAACTTATTGCATCTGCCCACAATCAACTACCATTGTTCCTATTTCGCACCATTGACTTTTTTATATTCGTAGTGTTCTGAGCACAAAATTTTGAGTTCTACACAAATTACTCTTAAGACAAATTGAGCAATTCTGTGACCCTAATATATGGCAGACAAGTGCTAAATTCCAAGTGTCCAAAAAAGATTGTTAAATTTTCATATTATTTTCATAATTAGAATAATTGTGAAAAATTAAAAATATTTTATTTGGGTGTGATTATGTTAAAAAACAAGTTATATGATAATATCCAAGGGCGCGCAACATGTTTTCATTATAACTTTTGCTTCTTTATCTTGTATATGTTACGCAATTACTTGGATAATTGTCTTCAAAATAAGTAATTGTGTTTTGGCTTCAAATGCATGAATGGTATGTTAAAGAATTATTCAGGGAGCTGAGGTGGCTCAGGCCAGTTGTCCTGGCCCACAAGGAGGTGAGGCTATGCATTCGAGGCCAACCTGGTTGAAAGACTAAATTATTATTGTTATGTTTAAAATCACCACCATTTTTTCTTATAAAAAATCTGTATTTTAATTTTTTAATCTCTTTTTTTGTCAGCATTAGATATTAAACTTCAATAATATCAATACATTAAATGGGAAAGTTTTCGTCTAAATTTCTTCTCTGCAGCATGAAAATGGTTTTCTATGCCATGAAAATGATAAAAAAAAAATTGTTCTAGTACCATGTTGGCAGGTTGCCTACCTTGGATATAATTCTTTGAAAGCTTTTCCTATCTCTTCATCCATTATTAAGTCTGTTTAAATTTTCCCTACTTTATAATTAAATTTTGATAATTAATATGCTGGGGGAAAACTGCAGTGTCACACTCACATAATAATGATATACAGCACTGTACTTGGCATTTTATTTTTATGATCATGATATTCCCTCTGTCTGAGATTTTATTGCCTTTCTAATTGTTCACTTTGTTAATGTGACTGTATAGAGTTAACAGGAAGAAGCCCAGCAACCTGCTGGAATCCTGTGTGGTTTGTCTTCATGTTGGCTTTGTTTACTCAGTACAGCAGATTTTGAATACTGACGATCACCTACCTGTGATAAAGAAATGCTAGGAAAATTTTGATCTCCTTTCCACTGGATGAGCTTATTTCTATTCTTTCTTATTTCTATTCTTTCCCTCAGTTAGCTTTTTATATCCTTCTACTTCTTTCTTTAACAAAGAAAAACTCTTTCAGAAATATTTTAATCACAGCTCTAGTAGCAAATTTATCAACCTGGCCTTTGACATATTCTTTGAATCAGTTGCAATTTTGAAGAGAAATAGGAATTCAAAACAATAGTAACTATGTTTAGACCTTCTCTATGTGTGTGTGTGTTGGGGGAGAGGTGGTGGTTATAGAGTTTACAACCTTGGCTTGATTTTATTTTCCTTCCGAATTTATGTAATTTTTCATTATGTCAGAATTTATTCAGGAAAGAAAATAAATGGCATATACTGTTATTGTTTAAATCTTGGTAAATTTACATTGATCCTCCAAGTTTAGCAGATTATAGAGGCACATATTTTTTCTCAAAGGTATGTGGCTCATTCTAGGTGGTCTTGTGTTATTCTAGGTTATTCTTCTCTGTTATCCACTGCAGGTTTTCAGAGCCTTCTCCCTGATCAACATTGCATTTTCCTATAGGACTCTCAGGCTCTTCTCATTTCAATATAAAAATAACTAACCTCATGAGCATTACTGAGGTATGCTAATTTTTTTATTTATTTATTTATTTATTTATTTATTTTTGCTAGTGGTGATACTGAGAGGGTAGAACGATGAGCCAGTTATATAATTTCTTACTGGGGTGTGTATTATATGTCTATATTTTTCTTAAAAGTCTTTAGACTACTTTTAAAATACTTCTTGTTTGACAGTAGTAATTCTGAAGTTAGACTGTTTTAAAAATAATTCCTTATTAAGTTATTGACTGGATATTGATTGTATAGAGTCTATAATCACTATAACTAAAATTTCATTCATGTATTACTTTTCAGTTATGCTTAAAGAATTGTATTTGCTCATAAACCTATGAAGGGTTAAATTTGTGATACAATATTTAGTGATCAACTTATTTGCTACACAGTTAGGTGTTACAAAGCCTGCCTTACTTCTGACATTAAAAAGAAATAGAATAATAATAATTATTATTATTAAAAAGAAATATTATTAAAAAGAAATAGAATAATAATAATAATGATAATAAAAATAACAATGTCTAGAATAGAATAGAATGAATTTAATAAGAACATTAAAAATTGTTTATTATAATGAGCATTTGGGTGGTCATTGTTGAAAGTGATGTTAGCAGCATATTAAGGAGTTGAAGGAGGAAACAAGCTTATAGTACATGATGCAGTGACTGAGCTTAAGACAGTGCAGACTACACTATCTGAAGCCTACAAGTTATCACAACTAAAGAGGCACTCATTTTCTAGAGAGTGCTTTCCTATGGCACTATAGGAAACATTATGAAAACTCTTCATAATTTAAACCTTAAAAATAGAAAAATTTTAAAATTTTGAACATTCTCCCATTATTGTTTGATTTACATAATTTTTATTCTGAATTATAGCAAATCACATTAATGTTATGAAATTAAAATGCACTGCTCAATAATTTATCACAAATAAAATGCTCATGTAACAATAACAAAGGTTAAAAAATAGGACCTTGTTGACATTTCCTAGAATTTCCCTGCAATCACTGTCTCTCTATCCTTAAAGATAAGCATTACTTTAGATTTGTGTGCATGAGAGTGTGTGTGAGAAGGTCACTTAGGATCACTAATTTCCCTGCTTTAAAACAATATGTAAGTATAATTTTAAGGAAAGATCTCTGACAAAAGTGTGAGTTCATCCACCTGTAATTGATCCATATTTGCCAATTATGGTAAATTTTTATAAGCATATGATATGTACTTAAAAATATATTTATTGAAGGCTAGTTATGTATGTCCATTATTTTAATAGATATGTTTGCTGATTATATTTTTCAAACCTGTATTTACTTAGTAATTACTTTCTGGCAGTTCTCAATTACTGAGAGGTGTGTGTTATTGCTCATTCTGAATGTTATTTTGATTCATCCTCTTTTTAATTTTGACAGTTTTTGTTTCTTTATTTAAATTTGTTTTAAATTTACATAAATTTAGAATTGTAATTTCTTCCTGGTAAATTGAAATTCTTTTAACAAAATTTCTCTCTTTATTAAAGATTTTTGTCAAATGCCAATTTTCTCTGATATTAATATAGCTCTCAGTTTTATTTTGCTTAGTGTTGACATAATTCATTTTCTTTCCTTTGTATTACTTTCTGTATCTTGACATAGTATAAGTCTCGGTTGTAAAGAGCACATAAGATAAACATAACCCCTAATGTTTGTAGCTCTGACTAATATAGTCTACATGTACTTCAGTTTTGAATGCATATTTTCCATTTTTACTTGTCTAATCAGACTACTTTAAAACCTATGTTAATCCAGCACAGTACATTACCTCATGTGGTCATCAATTGCTCTAGAATGTCTCATTTTACTTCTAAGTGCCTCTTGCTTTTGTTCACATTAAATCACTATTTAAAGATGAATAACTTCCTGTTAAAGTGATTGTAAATGGAAATGCAAGTTGAGTCTTCTAATTGTAGACAGTACTAAATTATAAGTTGCTCATTCGGATGATAGTACATATGCTTATATAATTTCATATTATTTTATAATGAAAATATATGCATAAACTCATATGGGAATTTATGGACACAATAAACTTATCAACTCACATTGAAGTTTGTGAACACCTAAGAATGTATTTCTAGGCACAGAATTGTCCTAAGAACACAGGTTGAGAGATTTGCTGATCTTAAAACCTAAATATCTGTCTGACAAATATACATGTGGATTCTTTCCCATTCTCCTGTTCTCTCAAACACAGTCCAATCAGGCTTTTGCCTGAAGCATGGTACCAAACACAGCTCTTGTAAAAATCTCATGTCTTCTTTGATCCTAAAATTCTATAGACAGTATAAATCTTTACCCTACTGGACCCATGTTTGTCAAAGGTAATTATCACAGTCCTGTTAGACATTATTTATTTAATAGCTGTTAAGAACACCAACCCCTCTGCTTTTCTCAAGGTTGTCACTTATTCCTCAGTCTCCTTTTCTATTTCCTGTCTTTTCACTAATTCTCCATGGCCCAGTCAAATTCCTCAGGTTTTATCCCTTGCTCTTCATTTCTAATTATAGTCACTTTCCAGGCAGTTTTATTTGGGTCTTTCATTTATATTCATATATACGCTTAATAATAAACTTATTTTAAAAAGAAATATATACTTTGTAATTCAAGTTATAGTATAAAACAAAGATTTTTCCAATATGTATATAATAAATATATTTTTATATCTACCTACAACTTTATATAAGCTGATAGACTTATTTTATTTAAAAATATGAAGATTTATCACATCCAAAAACCTCCTTTAATATATAAATCAGAATATTTAATAATATGAAAAGTTTTCTTACATATAATTTTATACAGCAATGGATAATAATCTGATAATTTCTAAAATTAATGTAGTTTAATTTGATTTAATTAAAGTTAAAATAAAAACTTTTGACTATGTGCCTTGAATCATTGTATTATGTTAAGAAACAATTTTTCAACATATTTAAATTATAATATATAATGAATATATGTACAATTTGGAAGATTATAAATGTATATGTTATTAGTAAAGATGTATCTTATCAGCCTCAGATTTTACATAACTAAGAATGAGTATACTATATCTTACTTTTTAAAAAAGAACATATGAAGATTATAAAACATACTTGCAAAGCTAATCAAAATGGTTATATCGATCATGAATAAAATATATTATTTTAAAGTGGTTATTTATTTGGGAAAGAGAAGTAGTCATGTACATTGTTTATAAATTATAGGCATCAAATGATTTGGTACTAGGTGGTGGCTGATCTGGGTTGTAGGTCTGGGGCTTTTTTATTTTTATTTTTTATTTTACTTTAAGTACTGGGGTACATGTGCAGAACATGTAGTTTTGTTTCATAGGTATACACAGGCCATGGTGGTGTGCTGCACTCATCAACTGGTCACCTACATTAAGTATTTCTTCTAATGCTATCCCTCCCCTATCCCCGCACCCACTGACAGGCCCCAGTGTGTGATGTTCCTCTCCCTGTGTCCATGTGTTCTCATTGTTCAACTCCTACTTATGAGTGAGAATGTGCGGTGTTTGGTTTTCTGTTCTTGTGTTAGTTTGCTGAGAATGACGGTTTCTAGCTTCATCCATGTCCCTGCAAAGGCATGAACTCATCCTTTTTTATGGCTGCATAGTATTTCATGGTGTATATGTGCCACATTTTCTTTATCCTGTTTATCATTGATGGACATTTCGGTTGGTTCCAAGTCTTTGCTATTGTGAATAGTGCCACAATAAACATAAATGTGCATGTGTCTTTACAGTAGAATGATTTATAATCATTTGGGCATATACTCAATACTGGGATTGCTGGGTCAAATGGTATTTCTGGTTCTAGATCCTTGAGGAATTGCCACACTCTCTTCTACAGTGGTTGAACTAATTTACACTCCCACCAACAGTGTAAAAGCGTTCCTATTTCTCCACATCCTCTCCAGCATCTGTTGCTTACTGACTTTTTAATGATCACCATTCTAACTGGCATGAGATGGTATCTCATTGTGGTTTTGATTCACATTTCTCTAATGACCAGTGGCGATGAGCATTTTTTCATGTTTGTTGGATGCATAAATGATTTCTTTTGAGAAGTTTCTGTTCATATCCTTTGCCCACTTGTTGATTTTGTTTTTTTGGAAATTTGTGTAAGTTCTTTGTAGATTATGGATATTAGCTCTTTGTCAGATGGATAGATTGCAAAAATTTTCTCCCATTCTGTAGGTTCCCCGTTAATGCTGATGACAGTTTCCTTTGCTGTACAGAAGCTCTTTAGTTTAATTAGATCCCATTTGTCAATTTTGGCTTTTGTTGCCATTGCTTTTGGTGTATTAGACATGAAGTCTTTGCCCATGCCTATGTCCTGAATGGTATTGCCTAGGTTTTCTTCTAGGATTATTATGGTTTTAGGTCTTACGTTTAAGTCTTTAATCCAACTTGAGCTAATTTTTGTATAAGGTGTAAGGAAGGGGTCCAGTTTCAGTTTCCTGCATATGGGTAGCCAGTTTCCCTAACACTATTAAATAGGGAATCCTTTCCTCATTGCTTGTTTGTGTGTCAGGTTTGTCAAAGATCAGATGTTTGTAGATGTGTGGTATTACTTCTGAGGCCTCTGCTGTGTTCCATTGGTCTATATCTCTGTTTTGGTACCAGTACCATGCTGTTTTGGTTACTGTAGCCTTGTAGTATAGTTTGAAGTCACGTAGCACGATGCCTCCAGCTTTGTTCTTTTTGATTAGGATTGTCTTGGCTATGCAGTCTCTTTTTTGGTTCCATATGAACTTTAAAGTAGTTTTTTCCAATTCTGTGAAGAAAGTCAATGGTAGCTTGATGGGGATGGCATTGAATCTATAAATTATTTTGGGCAGTATGGCCATTTTCACAATATTGACTCTTCATATCCATGAGCATGGAATGTTTTTCCATTTGTTGTGTCCTCTCTTATTTCCTTGAGCAGTGGTTTGTAGTTCTCCTTGAAGATGTCCTTCACATCCCTTGTAAGTTGTATTCCCAGATATTTTATTCTCTTTGTAGCAATTGTGAATGGGAGTTCACTCATGATTTGGCTTTCTGTTTGTCTGTTATTGGTGTGTAGGAATGCTTGTGATTTTTGTACATTGATTTTGTACCCTGAGACTATGCTGAAGTTGCTTATCAGCTTAAGGAGATTTTGGGCTGAGATGATGGGGTTTTCTAAATATACAATTATGTCATCTGCAAACAGAGACAATTTGGCTTCCTCTCTTCCTATTCGAATACCTTTTATTTCTTTCTCTTGCCTGACTGCCCTGGCCAGAACTTCCAATACTGTATTGAATAGGAGTGGTGAGAGAAGGCATCCTTGTCTTATGCTGGTTTTCGAAGGGAATGCTTCCAGTTTTTGCCCATTCAGTATGATATTGGCTGTGTGTTTGTCATAAATAGCTCTTATTATTTTGAGATACATTCGATTAATGCTTAGTTTACTGAGAATTTTTAGCATGAAAGGGTGTTGAATTTTATCGAAGGCATTTTCTGCACTTATTACGTGGTTTTTGTCATTGGTTCTGTTTATGTGATGGATTATGTTTTTTCATTTGTGTTTGTTGAACTAGTCTTGCATCCCAGGGATGAAGCCAATTTGATTGTGGTGGATAAGCATTTTGATGTGCTGCTGGTTTCAGTTTGCCAGTATGTTATTGAGGATTTTCGCATCAATGTTCATCAGGGATATTGACCTGAAATTTTCTTTTTTTGTTGTGTCTCTGCCATGTTTGGTATCAGGATGATGCTGGCCTCATAAAATGCGTTAGGGAGTATTCCCTCTTTTTCTATTGATTGGAATCGTTTCAGAAGGAATGGTACCAGCTCCTCTTTGTGCCTGTGGTAGAATTCGGCTATGAATCTGTCTGGTCCTGGACGTTTTTAGGTTGGTATGCTATGAATTGTTGCCTCAGTTTCAGAGCATTTTATTGGTCTATTCAGGGATTCAACTTATTCCTGGTTTAGACTTGGGAGGGTGCATGTGTCCACGAATTTATCCATTTATTCTAGATTTTCTAGTTTATTTGCGTAGAGGTGTTTATAGTATTCTCTGATGGTTGTTTGTATTTATCTGGAATCATGGTGATATCCCCTATATCATTTTTTATTGTGTCTATTTGATTCTTCTCTCTTTTCTTCTTTATTAGTCTGGCTAGTGGTCTAGCTATTCTGTTCATCTTTTCAAAACACCAGCTCCTGAATTAATTAATTTTTTAAGGGTTATTCATGTCTCTGTCTCCTTCAGTTCTGCTCTGATCTTAGTTATTTTTTGCCTTCTGCTAGTTTTTGAATTTGTTTGCTGTTGCTTCTCCAGTTTCTTTTAATTTCGATGTTAGGGTGTCGATTTTAGATCTTTCCTGCTTTCCCTTGTGGGCCTTTAGTGCTATAAATTTCCCGCTACACACTGCTTTAAATGTGTCCTACAGCATTTTTTTTAAACAGGTATACAGAGATTCAAATATACTAGAATCTGTTCTGCTATAGCAGAATCCCAATACAGATCATCCCCTCCACTGATTACAACTAAAAGCTCTGAACAAAATAATAATATCTAATGTGAATGCAAATACTAATAAATACTAGGAACTCTATGCTGAGTAATCAAATATGAAGAATTTACTCACATGGGGAAATAACGGCCAAATTAAGACATTCTCTGATTAAAGAAATCTAAGAGAATTTTTTGTCATGAGACACACTGCAAAAAGTGCTATGAAGAAAATTCTCCAGGCCAGAGACAAACTATATTAGACAGAGAATTATACTCTCAAAAGGAAATGAAGTAGTAACAATAATGATAGTAACTATCTGTGTAAATATAATATACTTCTTTTCCTCATTTAAATTATTTAAAATGGGCCGAGCATGGTGGCTCACGCCTGTAATTCTAGCACTTTGGGAGGCCAAGGCAGGCGGATCACAAGGTTAGGAGATCAAGACCATCCGGGCTAACATGGTGAAACACTGTCTCTACTAAAAATACAAATAATTAACTGGGCATGGTGGCAGGCACCTGTAGTCCCAGCTACTTGGGAGGCTGAGGCAGGAGAATCGCTTGAACCTGGGAGGCAGAGGTTAGAGTGAGCCTAGATCATGCCACTGCACTCCAGCCTGGGCGATGGAGCAAAACTCTGTCTCAAAAAAAAAAAAAAAAAATTAAAATGTTTGATTATTTAAAGCACAAATTAGTGTCTGGCGAAGTTTTCAATACATCTAGATGTAATTTGTATGACAAATAAGACACACGTCAATTTAGGGAGGGGTTAAATAACTAGATTTCTACATCATGTGAAGTAGAATTTATTGCCTATATGCAGATCATGAAAGATTAAGTAGCTGTAATGTTTCGAACAACCAAAAAAGGTAACAAAAGGAGATATGCCCAAAAAGATGATTTTTAAATTGAATAATAAAAATACTTAAATAATCCTGAAATAAGCAGGAAAGGAGATGGGGTGAGCAGAAGAGAAAAATCAAAATGGATGCCATAAAAAACAAATATAAAAGAATACATGTAAATCTAACCTTATAAATAATTACATTTTCTACACAACTAACTAAAAGGCACAGATTGGCAGAGTGCATAAAAAGTACATCCATGCTCTATGTACTGTATACAAGCAGCATATTTTAGTTCAAATACAGAGATAAATTAAAAATAACTGGGTGCAAAATATGTGCCATCAACAAAAAAGCCTAAGAATACTACAGAAGCTATGTCATTATTAGATAAAATAGACTGCAAGACAAAGATTGTTACTGGAGATAAAGGGGACACAGTGATAAAAGAGAATATTCATTCATGAATGTGTGTAAGGCTAATAGTAGAGCCTTAAAATATACAAGGCAAAAATTCACAGACTTGAATGGAAGGATAACAATAAATTATACATCTTTCAGCAATTGATAGAACAATTATACAAATATTTAGGAAGTCATAAAAGATATAAATGAAATTATAAAAATTATTGATTTGATTGACACATATAGAACAGAATGCTCCATCCAACAACTACGGAATGCAGATTTTTTTCAAGTGCACATGATACATTTAAAGACATAAAACATTTTAGAAACTGGAACTCCCAAATACATTTTAAAAATATAAAAATCATGTGACGTGTATTCCCTGACAACACAGACGTAAATTCAAATAATAAATTATACTAAGCTATATTGGAAACTCTAAAAATACAAATATTAATTCCCATTAAAATAATTAATAGCTCATAGATTAAATCACAGGAGGAATTAAAATATAATTAGAACTGAATGATCATTAAAAGATAATATATGAAAATTTATGCAATGCAGTTAAGGTAGTGCTTAGATGGAAACATAGCAAGCTATAATGCCTAAAAGAGAAATGAAGCAATTAATAACATATTTTAAAACTTAAAATAGCAATGACGAAATATCAAAAAGTAATGATTTTTCATTCAGTCTTAAAATATACAATACATGGCCAGGCACAGTGGTTTATAACTGTAATTCCAGCACTTTGGGAAGCTGAGGCAGGAGGATCGCTTAAGCCAGGAATTCCACACAAGCCTGGGCAACATGGTGAAACCCCATCTCTACAAAAAATACAAAAATTAGCTCAGCATGGTGGTGCGTGCCTGTAGTCCCATCTACTTGGGAGACTGGGGTGGGAGGATCATCTGAGCCTGGGAAAGTCGAGGCTGCAGTGAGCCGTGACTGCACCTCAGCCTGGGTGAAAGAATGAGACCCTGTCTCAAAAAATATATGTAGAATATAATTAACAATCTCAAAATAAGTAGAAAGAAGGAGATGGTAGAGATACGCACATAAAATAGAGAGATTTAGCAACACCGAAAGATGATGCTTTAAAAACAACTTTTAAAAAGTAGATTAATTGCTAGATTAATCAAGAGAAAAAAACAAAGCTCAAAAATTAGCATAAATGGGATCAACATATGGTTATCAACAGAGATTTCACAGATAGAAAAATGTGTAAACAGAATACTATGAATAACTGTGTAATGAAAACATTAAAACTCAGAAGACAGTTGAAAATTTCTTGATAAATACAACTTGCCAAAACTGACTCAAGAGGAAATACAAAAACTAAATAGTCCTATATCCTTTCAGAAATTTTAATTCATTTTATAAAATTTATTGATATTTAATATTTATAAATATTTATTGTATACATGTGATATTTCAGTAAATGCATATAATATGCAAGGATCAAATCAAGGTGTTTAGTTTATCCATCATCCAAAACATTTATCTTTTATTTGTTTTGGAAACACTACAATTCCAACCTTTTAGTTATTTTAAAGTATATAATAAATTATTGTTAACTATAATTTCTCTACTGTACTATTGAATATTAGAACTGATTCTTCCCGTCTAAATGCATTTTTTATCCCTGAACCAACTTCTCTTTATTTCTCCTTCCCCTTATCCTTCACAGACTGTAGTAACCACATCTCTACTCTCCATCTCTATGAGATCAACTTTTTTAGCTTGAATATAAGAGTGAGACTATGCAATAATTGTTTTTCTGTGCCTGGCTTATTTGACTTAACATAATGGCCTCCAATTCCACCCATGTTGCTGCAAATGATAGGATTTCATTCTTAGTTTATGTTTGAGTAATGTTCTATTGTGTATCTATATCACATTTTCTATCAATTAATCTGTTAATGGACACTTAGTTTGATTCATATCTTGGCAATTGTGAATAATGCTGCAATAAACTTGGGAGTGCTGATATCTCTTTGATATATTGATTTCCTTTCCTTTGAATATATGTCCAGCAGTGGGATTACTAGATCATACAATTGCTCTATTTTTAGTTTTTGTAGGGAACACCGTGCTATTTTCTATAATGGCTTTACTACTTTACGTTTACACCAACAACGTAGGAATGTTTCTCCTTCTCCACATCCTCACCAGCATTTGTTATTTTTTATATTTTTGATAATAGTCATTCTATTGATTTTCCTTTACCTGATTATTAGTGATATTGAGTATTTTTATATATGCTTGTTGGCCATTTGTTTGTCTTCTTTTGAAAAATGTCTATTCAAGTCTTTTGCTCATTTTAAAATTGGAATATTTGCTTTTCTTCCTACTGAATTGAGTTACTTACATAGCCTTATTATTAATCCCTCATCAGATGGATATTTTGCAAAATTTTCTGCCATTCATTAGGTTGTCTCTGCCTTTGTTGATTAATTCCTTTGCTGTACAAAAGCTTTTTATCTTGATGTAATCCCATTTGTCTATTTTTGCTTTTGTTACCTGTACTTTTGTGGTCTTATCCGAAAAAGCTTTGTGTAGACCAATGTCCTGTAGTATTTCCCTGATATTGTCTTCTAGTCATTTCACAGTTTCAGGTCCTACATTTAACTCTTTAATGCATTTTGACTTGATTTTTCTATATGATGAAAGATGAGGATCTAGTTCCATTCTTCTATGTATGAATATCCAGTTTTCCTGGGCACTATGTAATGAAGTGTGTCTTTTCCCCAATTTATATTCTAGGCACCTTTGACAGTAGTAATCATGCTATAAATTAGTGAATTTGTTTCTGGATTCTTTATACTGTTCCATTGGTCTATGTTCTGTTTTTATGCCAGTACTATGCTGTTTTAGTTACTACAGATGTTTAGTGTAATTTGAAATGAGATGGTGTAATGCCTTCAGATTTGTTCTTTTGCTCAATTTTGCTCTAGCCATTTGGGGTCTTTTGTGAATTTATACAAATTTCAGGGTTTCTATTTCTGTGAAAAATGTCATTGATGTATTGATAAGAATTACATAGAAGCTGTAGATTTTTTTTTTTTTTTTTTTTTGAGACGGAGTCTTGCTCTGTCGCCCAGGCTGGAGTGCAGTGGCTCAATCTCGGCTCACTGCAAGCTCCGCCTCCCGGGTTCACGCCATTCTCCTGCCTCAGCCTCCTGAGTAGCTGGGACTACAGGCGCCCGCCACCGCACCTGGCTAATTTTTTGTATTTTTAGTAGAGACGGGGTTTCACCGTGGTCTCGATCTCCTGACCTCGTGATCCGCCCGCCTCGGCCTCCCAAAGTGCTGGGATTACAGGCTTGAGCCACCGCGCCCGGCCGAAGCTGTAGATTGTTATGGTAGTATAGACATTTTAGTAATAATATGACTTCAAATCCATGAGCATTTGTTATTTATTATTTGTTGTGGTTTTGATTTGCATTTCCTTGATTAGTGATGTTGAGCGTTTTTTCATAAACTTTTTTTTCTTTTTGTATGTCTTATTCTAAGAATGTCTATTCAGATCCATTGTCCACTTTTTAATGAGATTATTTGTTATTTTTGATGTGTATGTGTTTAAGTTCTTTGTAAATATTCTCGATATTAACCCCTTGTCAAATGAATGGTTTGCAAATATTTTCTCCCATTCTGCAGGATGTCTCTTTACTCTGTTGAGTTCTTTGCTCTGCAAAAGCTTTTTTAGCTTGATGTAATTTCACGTCTATTTTTGCTATTGTTGCTTTTACTTCTGAGGTCTTAAGCCATAAAATCTTTGCCTAGACAAATGTCCTAAAGCATTTTCCCAGGCTTTATTTCTAATAGTTTTGTAGATTTGGGCCTTGTGTTTAAGTCTTTAATCCATTTTGAGTTGATTTTTGAATGTGGTAAGGGATTAGAGTCTAGTTTTTTTCTTCTGCATATGGATATACGGTTTTCCCAGCACCACTTATTGAACAGGGTATCCTTTCCATAACGTATGTTCTTGGTGTCTGTGTCAAAAATAAACTGGTTGTAAAAATTTGCTTTTATTTCTGTGTTTTCTATTCTGTTCTAATGATCTGTGTGCCTATTTTTATACAATATTATGCAAAATAAACATGCAGAAATCAGTACCATTTCTGTACACTAATAACAAACTAGCCAAAAAATTAAGAAAGCAATCCCATTTTTCGTACTAAAAAAAAAAACTAGAAATAAATTTAACCTAGGCAATGAAAGACCTCTACTAAGAAAACTAAAAAAAAAACTGATGAAAGAAATTGAAGAGGAAACAAACAGAAGGAAAATCATCCCATGTTCTTGAGTCAGAAGAGTTAATATTGTTAAAATGACCATACATACTACCCAAAGCAATCTACAGATTTAATGCAATCTCTGTCGAAATACGAATTACATCTTTAAAATGAATTTTAAAAAAGAATCATAAAATTTGTATGGAACCACAAAAGACCATGAATAATCAAAGCAATATTGAGCAAAAAGAACAAAGCTGGAGGCATCACACTGCCTGACCTTAAAATATAGGGCAAAGCTATATTAACCAAAACAGGCATTTGAATTATTTACTCAAAATCTTCCTCAAAAGAAAACTTCAGAACACGATGATTTCACTGGTGAATTTAATTTAATATTGTAGGAAGAAACAACAACCTTACCACAATCTTTTCAGAAAATATACCTTAAAATATTGTATCCAACTCAGATTATACTCCCTAATATCAAAATCTGGCAAACATATTTTCTTGGACTTTGTATGAAGATAAATAAGCAGTTTTTTTTATCTTTGTATCCATGTATGTCGTATATCTTTCTTTCTAACCACCTTTTGTAAGACTGCAATTACATAGATATCACCTGTTTGATATTGTATCATTGCTTTCTTTAGCTATGTTCAAGTTTTTCAGCCTTTTATTTTTCTTCTCTGTTTCAGTGTAGACAGCTCCTCCTTTAAACTTCCTGGTTTTTCTTCTGCAATGTCCAATTTGTTGTTTAGCACAGCCAGTTAATTTTCACCATAATTATTATGTTTTTGAGCTTCAGAAGTCCCTTTCTGTTCTTTTGTGTATTGTCATTTTTTCTGCTACTTGTGGTCAGTTTTTCCTGTAAATATTTGAGCATATTTACAATCGCTGTAAAGTATTTTGTAATTTTTTAAATCACCTCTGTGTTTCCTGGAACTGCTTCTATGGATATATTTATCTACTAGTGTTGGGTCATATTTTCTGGCCAGTTGGCATTATTGGACAAATGTTATGTTGTTTAGTGATGGATTTTGCTGTCTTCATTTAAATACTTATTGTTTTCTCTTCATGGGCTATCATGTATTTGCTGACCAGCTTAATTCTTTTGAGGTCTGCTTTTAAACTTTGTTAGGGTAGGTCTGGGGTAGCCTTTTGTTTATGATTTACTTAGCCCTACAACCAAAATATGATATTCTAAGATCACAATGGAAATATTGGTTGTTCCATGAGATTTTGTACTCTGGTTGGTCAGAACTTAAATATCTCCTAGCTCACAGGTCCCTTTTAATTCTTTAAAACTTTGCCTAGCCTTGCAGAGTTTCATTCAAGTTATGCTTGGGTTAGAGTTCAACCAAAGATTTATGGAGATTCTTGTTCAAATTTCCGGATTAACTTCTCTGTACAATATCCTTTTTAAAGTACTTTGTCTGCTAATTCCTAATATCTCAGTCTTCCCTAATTCTGACCGATCGCTTTGATTTATTATGACCAGTATGGTATAGATTTATTTTTTCCTGGAAAGCGATCCCAGGCAGAAATACATAGCAATAGTAATGATCGACTGATTTAATCCCATTCTATCAGGAACTGCCATCATGTGATGCACAATGTCTAATGCCTGACAGTTTACTTTTTCATTGTGTAATTCAATTTTTTAGTTGTTTTTAGCTTTAGAAAGTCCAATACCAAGAAATCCATAATGGCTAGAAAAGGAACTCCACTGCTTTTCTTTCAACATTATGTCAGGATTACCGCTTATCAAAGGCTTCCATGTTGTATGTCCCCTATAACTGATGATCCCATACCAAACTAATAATGTAAGTTCTTATCTTTCTCCACACCAAGATATCTTCTCATTGCTCAATTATTCTTTTCTCTGATGTTCAGAAGTCTTGATTGTTTTCCTTTCACATTTAAAATTAAATTTTAATTATCTACTGTTGCTCCTATGTTTCTACACTTATCTGGCCCCCACCTCTTCTCTGAAGACAACTCCAAATATTCCATCCTTTGATCACTATGCTTAAGTCACACTGGCCTCTACTATTTTCCTAGAAGACATAAAACTTGTCTCTTTCTTAGGACTTTTGCACAAGCTATTTACATACCTAGATGGCTCTTTCCCCAAATTCTGACATCAGAGTATCTTTTGATGTGAAAGTATCATATAGGAGTGTAAAAACCTAAGAAAAGGCTTAAGTCCTACTCAAATAATTTTCATAAAAGTGCACATCTGTGCAACCATAATTTACAGAATATTAAATTATTAATATCATTTAAACTACTTTATGTCCCCCTCAGACATTACTCCACAAACATAAACATTATTCTGACTACCATCTTAATAGATATTTTTTTTCTGTTTTTCAAATTTATATAAATAAAATTATGTAGCATGTAGGCTTTTCTGTCTAACATTGTATACTTCCTGGTTATTTCAGTAGAGTATATTTCAGCCTAATTGGTGTACTCTTAAAAATTCTGCCTTGTCAGGAGGATAGCTTGAATCCAAGAATTTGAGGTCATAGTACACTAAGATGATAGCTGGGAATAGCCATTGCACTTCGGCCTGTGCAATAACATAGTGAGACCTCATCTCTAGAAAAATAACATTCTGCTTTATGCACTTTTAAAATTAGTTATCTTGTAATTATTTAATCATCTACTTTTTTCTAGCCCCTTTCAATATCTGCTAGTTTATCTACCTACCTATTTATACAACTGTGTATCCCCCTTAGGAAAGATACTCCTTAAAGACCAATGTCTAAAAATGTGCCTGAAACAAGTAGATACTCAGTGAAGATTTGAGAAATGAATTAATGGACATTTAAACCAGTGATATTGTGACAGAATCTTTGGGGTGTTGCTTTTCCAGCTGGAAACCTCTGTGGCTGGTGGTGCCTTTGCCTGAGTTTTACTCGGGCCCATTGGACTCATTCTGCCCCTCAGCCTAGCAGGCTGCACTTGTCAGGGCAAACAGCTCCAGCCACCAGCATAAGCATTGGTTCCCTGTGAGGCTGCAGCTGCACTGGGTGTACCACAGGCAGCTTCCATGGCTAGCACCAGGGAACACGGTAGCACTTGGAAACTTGGAAATGCCAGGAATGCAGAACCCTAAAGAGGATTTCACAGCCCTGGCTCAAGGAGCTCTTAGGACTCGGCTCCCTGAAGAGCCACCACTCTTGTCTCCTGTCTTCTCTTCTCCCACAAGGTGGTGAGCAAGGGGTACGTTTCAGCCTTTATTTTGTTACAGCTCTTTCAGCCTCACAATTCAATGGGTCCTGAGTTCTTGTCCCGTGTCCAGGAAGGACAAAGTACACTGAGAAGTGGAGGGTGAGCAAGTGGAGAGGAGCCTTATTGCATGACAGAACAGCTCAGTGGAGAATCGCAGTGGGCAGCTCCTCTTTGCAGGCAGGTTGTCCCGTCGTCTACCCTCGTCCAGGGTTTTCATGGGCTTCAGAAGGGAGGAAGTACATGTCGATTGGTCCATGGGTGGCCATGAGTGGGCCCAGGAAAAGTACCATAAATTCTCACTCTGGTTCCCAAGCCTCAGGGGTCCCTGGCCTAAAAGGGGGTTTCAGCGGGGATCTGCCTCTTTCCACCTAGGAGCCTGTCTGCCTCCCACCATCATTAATCTGTCCACAGTGCCCACAGCACCCAGGCTGTTCATGCCAAGGAATGCCTGCAAGCCCATGCTAAGCTGCCCCCTTGGCACCTCTCCCATGCTCGTTGGCACCCAAAGTCTGGAGAGGGACAAGGTGGCAGGGGGCTGGCATGGCAGTGCTGCCCCGAACATGCACACACCTGACTGGGTTGTGACAGTGTCCAGGCTTGTCCATAACTTTGCTCGAAAATCAGAGTAGGTGCTGGGAGTGAGGAGAGGCCAGGCGTTCCTCACTGCTGCTGGCATCATGGCAGTGGCCACTCCAGACAGGCCACCGTTGCCTTCACTATGAAATCTCTTCCATCTTGTCTTTTCCATTAAATTCTTTGTAGTTTGTGGCATTTGAAGAGACTTAAATTTGCTTTTGGTTCTAACACCAACTTGCTACCATGTTTTTTGCCTCTTTGTTACTTAGATAACATTGAGAAAATAGGAGTATTCAATGCAAGAGTTCAAAATCTGAACTTATCTAGATCTCCTCACGTTAGTTTTAACTGTTTTTCTCACATCATTTTTTCTTTTTTTTGTCAAAAATGAACATTGAAATACTATGTAGCAACTCTGGAATCTAGAAAAATAGGTAAAGAGTTGTAAGGCTTAAATGTGCACATTGGTATCTGACTGCTTATGTATATTGTGAACATCGAACATCCATTGAAACATGAAAGAACCATGCTTATTTAGTGAATTGCTGCAAGTATCCATTTGATGTGGTTTGGCTGTGTCCCCACCCAAATCTCATCTTCAACTGTAGTTCCCATAATCCCCACGTGCCATGGAAGGGACCTGGTGGGAGGTAATTGAATCATGGTGGCAGTTACCCCCATGCTGCTACTCTTGTGATAGTGAGTGAGTTCTCACAAGATCTGATGGTTTTAAAACGGGCTTTCCCGTTTTTGCTCTGCACTTTTCATTGCTGCTGCCGTGTGAAGAAGGACATGTTTGCTTTCCCTTCTGCCATGATTGTAAGTTTCCTAAGGCCTCTCCAGCCATGTGGATCTTGAGTCTATTAAACCTCACTCCTCAATACATTACCCAGTTATGGATATGTCTCTATTAGCAGCATGAGAATGGACTAATACAGTAAATTGGTACTGGGTAGTGGACCGCTGCAGTAAAGAAAGATACCTGAAAATGTGGAAGCAATGTTGGAACTGGGTCACAGGCAGAGGTTGGGAAAGTTCAAAGGGGTCAGAAGAAGATAGAAAAATGTGGGAAAGTTTGAAACTTCCTAGCGACCTGTAGAATGGCTTTGACCAAAATGCTGATAGTGAGGTGGATAATAAAGTCCAGGCTGAAGTGGTCTCAGATGGAGATGAGAAATTTTTTGGGAACTGGAGTAAAGGTCACTCTTGCTATGCAAAGAGACTGGTGGTATTTTGCCCCTGCCCTTGAGATCTGTGGAAGTTTGAATTTGAGAGAGATGATTTAGGATATATTGCAGAAGAAATTTCTAAATGGCTAAGCAGTCAAGAGGAAGCAGAGCGTCAAAATTTGTAAAATTTTCAGCCTAATGATGTGACAGAAAAGAAAACCCCATTTTCAGAAAAGAAATTCAAGCCCACTGCAGGAATTTCCATAAGTAACGAGGAGACAAATGTTAATTACCAAGACAGTGGGGAAATATCTCTAGGGCATGCCAGAGACCATGATGGCAGCCCCTCCCTTCACAAGCCTGGAGGTCTAGGAGAGAAAAATGGTTTTGTGGGTGGACCCAGGGGCCCCTGCTCTATGCAGCCTTAGGACATGGTGCCCTGTGTTCCAGCTGCTTCAGCTTCAGCAGTGGCTAAAATGGGCCAACATACAGCTCAGGAAGTTACTTCAGAGAGTGTAAGCTCCAAGCCTTCATGGCTTTCACATGATGTTGGGTCTTTAGGTGCACAGAAGTCAAGAAGTGAGGTTTGAGAACCTTCACTTAGATTTCAGAAGATGTAGGGAAAGGCCTGGATATCCAGGTAGAAGTTTGCTGCAACAGTAGCGCCCTTTTGGAGAACCTCTGCTCAGAAGGGAAATGTTGTGTTGGAGCACTCACAGAGTCCCCACTGGGGAACTTCCTAGTGGAGCTGTAAGAAGAGGGCCATCTTCCTCCAACCCACAGAATGGTAGATCTGCGGACAGCATGCACCCTGTACCTGGAAAATCTACAGACACTCAACGACAACCCAATAAAGCAACTGGAATCTGTAGTCTGTGTAACCACAGGGGTGGAGTTGCCCAAGGCCATAGGAGCCCACCTCTTGCATCAGCATGCCCTAGATGTGAGACATGGAGTCAAGGAAGATCATTTTGGAAGTTTAAGGGTTAATGACTGCCCTATTCGGTGTTGGACTTGCAGAGGGCCTGTAGCCCCTTTGTTTTGGCCATTTGCAACAAATGTATTTACCCAATGCCTGTACCCCCACTGTATCTGGGAAGTAACTAAGTTGCTTTTGGTTTTGCAGGCTCATGGGCAGAAGGGTCTTGTCTTAGATGATACTTTGGACTTGGACTTTTGAATTAATGCTGGAATGAGATAAGACTTTAGGGGACTGTTGGGAAGGCATGATTGTGTTTTCAAATGTGAGGACATGAGATTTGGGAGGGGCTGGGGTGGAATGATATTGTTTGGCTGTGTCTCCACCCAAATCTCTCCTTGAATTTTAGTTCCCATAATCCCCTCATGTCATGAGAGGGACTTGGTGGGAGGTAATTGAAGCATGGGGGTAGTAACCCCCATGCTGCTGTTCTTGTGATAGTGAGTTCTCACAAGATCTGATGGTTTTATAAGGGACTTTTCCCCTTTTGCTTGGCACTTCTCCTTGCTGCTGCCATGTGAAGAAGGACATATTTGCCTCCTCTTCCACCATGACTGTAAGTTTCCTGAGGCCTCCCTCACCATGCAGATCTGTGAGTCAATTAAACCTCTTTTATTTATAAATTACCCAGTCTCAGGTATGTCTTTATTAGCAGCATGAGAACAGACTAATAGACCATTCTAGAGAGTATATTAGAAATTGGTTTAAAGTCTATAAAATTTAATTGTAATTTCTACTTAGAATAGGAGTTTAAAAATGTGTGGTTTAAAAAAGCATACATATAAACCATTATTTTAAATAATAATAATATAATGTATAATAAAAAGCATGTAATGTGTAATAATAAGCATAATGTAATGTATAATAATAATACGCCCTACTATCAAGGTATACAAATAAAAGGAATATTCTGGAAAAAAATAGAGTGAACATAAAACCACTCACCTTAAGAACAGAATAATTTATGTCACCTTAGATTATGATTCTATTAGTATATGTATACAAAATTTGATGACGCATAACTAGAAAAATGAAAAAGTGTGTCCTTTTAGAACATTCTTTTATTTTAGGTTTCTTTTCACATTTATTTTATATTTTTCATAAGTTTAACATTTACTTACATTGAAAACTCCACCAAATCTTATACCTTTGATTTCAATATTAATATATATTTTAAAGTATTTCAGAGAAAAATAGGCTTTTATACTTAATCATATAATATTGCTCTTTCTTCAAACTTAAGGATTTCAGTTTCCCTTTGGTATAATTTTCCTTCATCCTGATGAACTTCCTTTAGCATTTCTTGTAAAACACATCTGTGGGTAACAGATTCTCTCATTTTCTCTTTTTCTGTGAATTTCTTTATTTCACCTTCAATTATGAAATATATTTTCACCGGATATTTAAGCTGAGTTACATACTGAAGTTGAAAACCATAAGCAGGTACTAATAATATCCTTTATATTTCTAACTATACTACATTGATATTCCATGTAAGAATATCAGGTGATATAGTATGTAATAAAATATAGCACTCAGAAATAACAATAGAAAAGAACTTTCAGCTCATAGTTTAAAGAAAAATATTATTTAATTTTTAAGTACATATTATTAACCTAACTTTTCTTAAATAGCACTGTAAAAACACATATATAATATATATTATAAATTTTGCAATGATATAATAATAAGCATACATTATAAACCATTATTTTAAAATATTATTTTAAATAATAATAATGAGGTCAACATTTTCTCATCTGGCATGCAAATATGTAGATTCAAAAGCTGAAAAATATTGCCAACCAATTAAACACAGGTAAAAAACTAGAATGTAGAAAACAAGCCCATACTCTCAAGCCTAATTTTGTATGTCTCTTCATTATAGGAGGTATAATACAGTTAAATTTAAAATAAAACAAGAAGGAATATAAACTTTACATTTAAAATTTTAAATATTAAATGTTACATTTAAAAATATGTTCCTTCTATATATGAGAAAATATACTTATTACCTTCTCCGGTGTTTTCTCAAATCTTGTATTTTATTCCCTCTTGTATGAAAACTTGGGTCTGTATCCAAGAATATAGGAGTGAGCTGTTGTTTATCCTGGACTATTCACTTTTACTTCTAACAGTCCATGCACAGCTGTGGAGTTGAAGGGATTAAAAAGTTAGAATAGAGAAAGTTATGCACTGTCTACAAAAAGAACAACAATTTTAAACTCTTCATAGTTTACAAATGTTAACTTTTATCTCCTGAGGTAATCCTGATTCCATTATATATTCCTGGACTGCTAAAATGACCAACATCTTACTTACTTTTGATGTTGGAAATAAAGTGTTTCTTGCCTTTAGCAATAATAAAATCTTTACAGAGAAGTTGCATCCCACAGACTTCAAGCAGTATTACAAAATATAATTCTTTTAACCATGATCTAGTGCCCATAGCACTTGAAAAAACTTTAGAACTAATATATAAATAGTGCTAAAGAAAAGAAAGGAAGAAACAGAAAGAAAGCTTTCAGCTCTTATTTTAGATTTGGGGTGCTGTTTCTGCATCTAGAAAAACATGTTGTTTAATAATACAAACTTTCACAAATTTGTAATTAAACAGTTTAGTATAGAACACTGTAGTAGAATCCAAGCAAAATTAATAGGAAATACAACATCCATGCCTCCAAAAGACTATCTAAAAAACAGATAACAGAAATTGAATTCTATTTAGAGAAGAGATCCATTACTAGCCAAACTAGAATTCTACTTTAGTCTAAAACACAAGAAATGCTAGATAATACATGTCTCAAAATCATTACTGCTCAAATTAACAGGTATACCATTTAGCATGGCTGCACTATGAACAGGTTACAAGCAGATGAAAATATTGATCATTTAGCCTTGAAATTAGTGAATAGTACTTGAGGCAGACAGGAATATATCCCATGCCTACAGAGGTTGCTCACTTCACATGGGCACAACTGCATTCTTTTACCCAGGTACACTTGACTAATTATATTGATTTCAATGTATGGCACAGATGAAAAACTTTTTGAAGTATTACATTAACCATTCTATGATCTGTCATGGAAAAAACAATCAATAGCGCATCCAAATGAAGAGAAACCAGATACTCCTGAAAATATGAAAGATTATGAAGAAAGGGAGAACATATGGATACTATGGCTTGTCCACCACAAATCAAGAGTAAATGTGCAGCAGTCTAAGACACCAAGTCTATTGTATATAGACAGAAAGGTCAATGGAACAAAAAGAACGGTCCAGAAACAGACTCATAAATAGATGGAAACTTATTTCGCATAATTGTGACTTGAATTGTGGGTGGGTGGGGAAAATACTAATTAAGTGAAATTTTTTCTGTAAGAATTAGTATTTCAATAAAAATGTGAAAGAAATTTAATAGTTATGCTTACACTTTTATTAAACATAAATTCTAGGTTTTTAATATTTGAATGTGAAAGGCAAACTATAAAAGAATAGAGAAAATATAGGAAATTGAATTCATAATTATGGAACAGGAGTGAATTTCCTAAATAAGGCACAGAAAACACATAAATTATGAAAAAAGGATGATACATTTTTCACTGAAATTGCTAAGATATGTTTATAAAAGGCAGCATAAAGTCATTGAAAGAGAAACTGAGATTACACATAAAATTGGCAACTAGAATACCCATGCACACTCACACATATATGTAGACACGCATACACAGTTGTGTGTTTGTAGTCTGCAATTTAAGAGAAAAAGACAAAAACATTGAAAAATTGGGCAAATACTTGAAGAGCCAATTTTGAAAAGAGCAATAGAGTCTACAGCTATATGAAAAATGTATTTATCATATACATTAATTCGATGTTATCCAATCTAGTAGACCAGCAAAAAATTAAAGGCCAGAGAATTCCAAGTGGTAATATGGAGCAAGATGAGTAACTTCTTCATTGTTTGCAGGAGTATTAATTAGTACAACCATTTGAGGAACCATTTTACATTCACACTATGACCCATCAATTGTACTACTTTGTATGAACTACAGAAAAACACTTCTCAATATACATAAAAATGTTCACATGAACACTCATCAGAAGAGAAAACAACTGAAATGTCCATCAAGATTGTAACATGTAAATATATTTTGCTTAATTAATATAATGAATATACATGGCTTCATCACAAGATTAATGCTGAGCAATTTTTTTGAAAAATACAGAAAAATACATTACTCTAAAATGTTTATAAAAAGAGAAAAATATATTCTTTACAGATACATAGTTGGTAAAACTATGAAGAAAAGTAAAGTAATAATTGATACATAGTGTAGAATATTCTATTTCTCTGGTTGAGAGAATGGCAATAGTGAAAGGGAGAAATGATTGAGAAGGGCAAACAAATTCCCAGGAGAAGCAGGTAATATTTAGATACTTTGCAACAAAAGCTAAGTCTCTCCCGAGATGGATGTGGTCATTAGGCAACTTGTCAGAGATTCTGAATTCTAATCCTTTTCTATTGTGGCTAAAATACATTGATACAAATAAACATAGTAATTTCTTTAGGTTTAGATTTTTCATAAATCTGCTACAGTTTTCTGTAGGACATTTTCTTCTGTAGATTGCTCTACTAAGTGTATTTAGATTGATACCTGTTTATAGAAAACAATTTATTTTTATGTATGTCTGTTAGCTTGAAAATTAGAAAAGGAAGCTATGTTGAGCTGAGCACTTTATTCTATAAAGAAAATAAGTTTTTCAAATTCTGTGTGCACAATTTTATCCATCACTTCTCTTGGAATGATTTGTCTGTCCACATAGAGTGGCAAGTGAGGGATGGCACCTTCTTAAGAACGAAAGTATTGTACTTACTATCATGTTAGTCAGAATATAAGATTATCCTACTAGAATATGCTAAAAATTCTATTCTAGCCCAGGCACTTCCAAGTGGAAAGTGAATGGCTTACCAAATTGTTAGATGCTCAGTATTCACTAGATAAATAAACAAATTTCAAAACTATAAACTATTGGGATAAATTTTGTAAATACAGAATGATAGTATCAAATCTGTCTTCACAACAGACATACAAATTAATTACAAAGCAACAACATTGATCTACATACACAAGAAAAGCAGATGCCAGATACAGTAGAACCAGGAAGCCAGTGAACAACATCAAAGCTAAGAGCAAGATATTCCTCAGTATGCAAATGCCTTTGATTTATGTTGAGGTATGATTGTTTTTTGTTCTTTTGATAGAATTGTGTTGCCTGGTTCCATAGTACTGATTAGGTCTGTGAAGGAGTCTTCCTATGATCTTTTTGCTGCAGCAATTGAATCCCTTCTGACACTTTGAGAGTTCTGACCTACAATTTAGGCCAGGATATAAGATAATTTAGGTGAGCAATAAAAAGGAAAAATTGAATGTGGAATTAGTCAAGGCTGGGATACTTGAGTTTAGTGATTCACAATGGTTACAAAATTCAGAATTCCATGACTTTTCCATGTTATACTCATTATAACTGTTCAGTAATTAAGCACCATGTTTAAGCTGAGCTCTTGTGTTATAAAATGTGCTCTGGAGCAGCACTGAATTGCAGATGTGCCGGCATTTTCTCTCTGTGAGATTCTGAGCTCTTATAGATGATTGTCTTTCAACAAAGCTTCCATATATGAATACATTTCAAAACTAATGTTATGATGAAAAGTATGTTTACAAAATAATACTTTTTAAAGTTAACATTTTGTGTTAGAAAATTTATATAAATAACTAACTCTATACCAAAATCCTGGCAAGACAAACTGAAAGTGGTAAAGAAGCTGACTGAATACAATATGTCTAATAACTGACGATGATGGTCACATCAAGATTCTTTAAGGACCAATTTTGATGCTCTAATTATGAAGTACTGTGTTTTGCTGCTACACAATTCATGGTGAAGTACTTCTTTACAAGATTTTACAATAAATGACACAGATTTTAGTCATATTTTATAATATTAAAAATGTGTAAGAGTATGCCTGAACTCCCCAGGAAAATGCTAATTTACAGAGAGACCAATTGCTGGGGTAAAGATTAGCCTTGATCACAAGAACAGAGTTCACGTTCCATGCTTTTCTTGAAATACCTATGTCATTGAAAAGATAAAGAAAATGTGGAATATACACATAATGGTACACTCTTCAGCATTAAAAACAAAGGATATTCTGTAATTTGCAGCAGCATGAATGAATTTAGAAGATTCATTTCTTATTGACTCTTTTTGCTTTTTTTTCACTTTGAAATAGTATATAGGTCATAACTGTGAAAATATACTTCATAGTTAGAGTTAGTACTTTTGTCTTTCCCTTATTACTATGTAGGATTTTAAAAGAGTTGGCACGTGGATACATTTTGATGAATTATAGATAGCTGAATTTCAATATTGAAAGAAGAACGTTCATGTTTATTAAAGTCATAATATAGTTCAGGTTCTGTAGTAGGTTAATATAATGTATCCTATGTAATGGTAAATGTTTGTCTTTTTCAGTACTATAGTTGTGATACTGAAATAAGAACTTTGATTTAATTTTCCAACCACATTTTAAACAATGGCACAGGTATTTGTATTAATTATGTAGACACATTTATTATAATGTTGGTTTCAGTATTTAATTTATAAATAATAGTTTTCAGGTCATAATAACTTAATAGATATATTTTATTAAAAAGCACTCCTCCAATCTAGAAGGTGTGTATTTAATATGTAATTTATATTTTATGCTTTTATTTTTATACACTGGTTTTTGCTTTACTAGAAATGGAATGAGAATGCTAGCCTTTTCCCTAACGTCTCAGTGCAAAAGCTCTGCTCTAAATCCTACCATAACTAAGAAGCAGAAGTTCCCAGAGGGGCACAGAGAAGAATTCTGGCTTTTCTAAAACAATTTCCAAGAAATAAGCCTAGAATAATATAAATCCTGCTTCTTCCTGAGGATGTTCTGATGGCTTTATTTTTTCCTAATGTGAAATTATTATGTTAAGAAATAAACTGAAAAGTAGTCTTAAAATGACTAAAAAGTTATTTTAATATTCACTACCAACACTCCCATTTTACCATTAATAACTAGAATAGCTAATTCTTAAGTAGCCTTTGCAGTTATAAAAGCCCAGGTGGTAAATGCAAAAGAGAAAGAAATACCCAGGATTCACACACATTTTATTTTTTAGGAAGGCTGAGGAAAATAACCCTCAGTAATATTTTAGCTGTATCATTTTTCTATCACAACACAAAGCGAGGGGTGATACATCCACACAATATTATTGTGCCGTAAACACAAATTCCAAAAGGATATTTCTAAAATTTAAGAAGATTCCCAAGTATCTCTTCATCCTCAAATTAGTTTAAGATAGAACTTACAGTAATTGACAAATTATTGATAGTAATTAACAAATCAAAAAACAACTTGGTTGAAAACAAATACAACGTTAAAACTATTTGCCAGTGAAGAACTGGATGTACTATTGGTTTTGTACATCTTTCCCAAGTTAATGTGTGCCAAAAATATTTGTGAAAGCAGGTATAATTTTATACCTCTTGTGTCCTTCAAAATTGAGGTAAATGTCACCAGGTTTTAGGGCTTATAAAGTAAAAGAAGTCCACATCTTTATAAAATGCATGCTTATACATCACACTGTGTGGTTCGATATGACTTTGAATCACCTCTTTGACATCATCTTCTCAACTCCTAGGCACAGCTATTGTACCATCTTCTCAAACAGGCAGTTCCATGTGAAGCTTTTGCTCACATCCTTTGAAATCACTTAGATTGGAAGTTTTGGCTTGGGTATTACTGGCTCTGTGGGCTTAGGTAAATAATCGATGTAAAACTCAGATTTTTTATCTTCAAAATAGAATATTTTGTGGTGACTTCCTCTATGTCCTGAGTGTACAGAAAGACTTTCAGAAGAAGAAATTTTAAAAAGGATTCGTAAATTTGACCATACAAAATTAATTTTTTATGAGAAAAATATACCATAAGCAAAGACAAAAGTCAATTGACAAGCTACATGAAACTATTTTTAACATACATTTTAGATAATGGCCTAATGGCATAATATTCCAAATACGTAAAGAATTTTTAAAAGTTGAGCCAAAAAGACCAAAATAATATAGATAAATGGGCAAAATACATGAACAATTCACAAAAAAGATATCAAGTGGTTCTAATATACACACACACGGGTATATATGAAAATAATATATTAAACATATGTATATATGGCTATAATGTATTCAATTTCACTTATAATAAGGGAAATGCAAGTTAACTAGGAAACAAAATTAAAAGTGGAGCACAATTGCTTGCCCATCAAACTGGCTAAATTAGAAAAGAAAGAAAAGAAACAAAGAAGAGAAAACAGAAGGACAAGGGAAGCGGAGGGAGGGGAGGGGAGGGGAAGGGAGGGAGGGGAGGGGACGGGAGGGGAGGGGAGGGGAGGAGAGGGAAGGGGAGGGGAGGGGAGAAGAGGGAAGGGAGGGGAGGGGAGGGGAGGGGAGGGGAGGGGAGGGGAGGGGAGGGGAGGGGAGGGAAGGGGAGGGGAGGGGAGGGGAGGGAAGGGGAGGGGAGGGGAGGGAAGGGAAGGGAAGAGAAGGGAAGGGAGAAGAGGAAAAGAAAGGTCTGAGTCTGTGGGAAAAGGATCATGTTAAAAAAAGACAATGTGTGAACGATTACATACACTGTGTTAATCTTTAAGTAAGGCAGAAGGGAATATGATAAAATGTAGGTTTATCTGCTTATCTTTACAAAACTAAAAAATTAGAAAGGATAACCAGAAAACACTGAAATTGAATATATACAAAGAGTGGAGAGTAGTGAGATAAAAGACATGCAGAAGGGAGTGATACTGCTCTGTATACAGCTTTCCATAATAATTTTGACTTTTGGAACTATGTAAATATGTTCCACATTCTGACGATAATATTATAATTTAATCCACTTATTTAAATGTAAATCTCACCTTAGAACACTCACAGAAACATCCAAAGTAACATTTGATCAAAAGCTGGCCACCAGAGGCCTGCCAAGTTGAAATAATATTAAACACTACACTCATTATTCACAAAATAAGGACTGCATTACTTCTAAATCAAGAAAAAGGAAATCATTAAGTAGAAGTTATATGAATAGTCTGGTCCAATTTATTTATTCACTTTTTTTCTGATTGGAGCAGAGGAAAGGTGGAAATACACTCAAATGTAATGACATTTGTATTTGGATGTCTTTAAGACTTTATACACAGATTTTATTTTCCCATAACTGTATCGTTTTTATTTTGCCAACTTCTTAACTAATATTTTCAACAACTGATAATTAAAAGATTCATATGGTGAATACACATATACCACCCCTACATAGGTTCCCCAACTATACAAATGTTAATGTATTAATTCTCTCTCTCTCTCTCTTCTTCTATCTCTCCCCCACTTCTCCTTTCCAGAATAAAGAGTTGGGAATGATTCAATTGCTCCATCAGCTAAAGTTGGAAGAGAAGCTGAGGTTCTGGCTGAGAGCAACAACAGCAGCAAAATGAAATAGGTCTTTGAAAAGCAGAGTCTAGATATTATCTATGATCCATGACCAACTACAGAAACACCAAGTGTAATAGCTTGTGTGTTTCCCTACTGCTTGTTATATTCACGCATTTATTTTATGTACTAATCAATCTTTTATTCCTTCTCTTTGTTGCCCTCGTTTTTGTGTATTTTATATACTAGTTATTGGAGGTTAATTTGCAATTCAGTATTAAGTAAAAGAACATTCAATGAATCAGACCATTTAAACCACCTGCCAATTTTGAAAAGTGAGAAATGAAGCTTTTTATAGATACAATAACTGTTGGAAATGTGTGTCTTCTCATTTTGGAGAAGAATGAGAGCTTCTCCATTTGTAAGGAGAGATGTGTGCCATTTAGGTATATGTGTAGAGTTGACTTATTATAATGAGGAGTTCAAATATAGGTAGACGGATGCTTATTTGGAGCAACCAAATAACAAATAACCTGAACTTAATCATGTTCTTCATTATCAATTCACTGCCTTTCAGCTCTGAATGTACCCTTCAGTAAATGGTGTAGGATAAACAGCAGTATCCCTTTGAATGTTTCTCCTTTGAAGTGAACATTATTATGTTCTCTCAGTAGAGAGCTCTGGAAGGACATTATAGGAGGAAGAGAATCTCCTGCTAATTAGCGTGTAGGCAGAGTAGGCCTGTTGCTAACTTTTCTGCAGACATCTGGACACTCTGAAAACTACCAGCTGCACTGATGACCAAACAACTCACGTGGCCTACTTGCCATAATGTCTCTTCTCTACTGGTGGTGCCTGCACTTCCTCTGTAAGCCTCTGTACAGCCTACATGCAGCTCGTGGCCAGAAGGATCACCCATCAAACTTCCACTCTTTCCACAGGACCTACACAGCCTGTATTCTCAGATGGCTAACTGAACCTACTCTGCTCAGATTCCTACTGCACACCTGTGATACCTGTTACTTAATTCCTTGTTTTCTTTTTCTTTTCTTTTTTTTTTTTTTTTTTTTGAGACAGAGTCTCTCCCTGTCACCCAGGCTGGAGTGCAATGGCACAGTTTTGGCTCACTGTAACCTCCGCCTCCCGGGCTCAAACGATTCTCCTGCCTCAGCCTCCAGAGTAGCTGGGATTACAGGCGCCTGCCACCACAACCAGCTAAATTTTTTTGTATTTTTTTTTTAAGTAGAGATGGGGTTTCACCATGTTGGCGAGGCTGGTCTTGAACTCCTAACCTCATGATCCACCCACCTCGGCCTCCCAAAGTGCTGGGATTACAGGCGTGAGCCACCACGCCTAGCCTATTTCTTGTTTTCTTACCTGTACTCCAGAAGAGAAGGTCGCCTACTGCTTTCTCAATAGCAACAGACTAGCTCCAGCCTCGCCAAGCAAGTGAATATTATAGACAGCTGAATGATATCTTCTCCAGCTAGGTCTCAACCTCTTCTGAGTTTGTCTGCTCTTGGGTACTCTTCCATGGTGAGCTTCCTTATATGCTATAGGTTTCCTTTTATCATAGCTATTAAACCTTTACATTAAACTTCGTGTTACTGTGTGTTTTCTATATCCTTACTAGTTCTGAACTGCTATATAGAGAAGTATAAATTAATGCAGATTATATAAAGCTTAAGGATGTTTAATATAAGGAAATTGGAACTCTTAAAGAGTTTCATTGTTGTTATGTTTGTTGTTGTTTGTTTTTTCTTTTATATGAAGAAAACCTGAAACATACATTTTGTACCAGATTATGTTTCACAATACTAACTAAAGTGGTGGCAAACTACATTCCCTCCTATATCTGTGGCATTAAGGATCCAGAGTGGTAAACTCTTAGAAAGAAGATTTGCTGTAAAATTCATTTTGTTGACTGCTGACAAAAGTTCAAATCACTGAGACATATAAAATACTAGTTTAAAAACCTTAACTCAGAGAAAGAGTCTGTACGCATTTTCAGCTTAAATCTCTGCATGAAAAGTATTTCTTGGAATAAAATACAACAATTGACTCATACGAGAAAGACTGACTGAAATAAAAAAAAACAAGGGAGACAAATAAGTTTGCTTGTTACTGTGATCTTTGCACTTTGCCCTGGAAATACTTTTCTAAACATATCTTGAACAGTAATAACTATACAATAATATCAGACTAGCCCATGATGCACAAGCTAAACTAAAACATTTCTGAATCTTTATAATAGTCTTGATTCCAGTTCCATGAAGAAACATATCTCTAGATGATAGTAATAAGATATTCTAACTAAAATCATTAGAAATGTTTTAAAAATGTAGTCATTATACAACCATCTGGCCTTTAAAGCAATACTGATTTTAACTTTCAGTTAATTGGAGAAAGAGAGAATTTACCTGAATTTTCATTTCCCCTTCTATTCTTCTAAAGAGTTAGAGAAATGAAATCTAACAGGTAGTAAAAGTGACAAATAAAAACATATAAACAATCTTTAACATATTGTAGCAAACCATTACTAGAAATATGACAATGTTATCTCCTGATTTTATTTTATATTGTGCCTCTAAAATATTAATGTCAATTTTAATATGATCTTAAAATTATTTAATATGCTATTAATAATTTTGTTACCATCAAAAAATTCATTGCATGTACTCCAGACATCAAAGACTTACTCAAAGATTTAAATGCCTGTGAATATGTGTCTGCCTGCTTGCAGTAGCTGCGGCATGGGAGGTATACAGCTGTATCCCCACGAAGCCTTGTAGATATCTGTTCTGTTACTATACCTGTATATACAAACATTATGTGAAAATGTAAGCCATTTTTCTGATATCTAATTCTTCCTTCCACTTTGTAATTTATCTTCAATCTCACTTTAGAAAAATTATCCTCAAAATGTATCTTCCTCATGAAATTTAGTGTATACTTCTTGCTATGGTAATCAAAGGACACAATGAATGGAGAAATTATGTAGGCATAGCCAATTGTATCTTCAGTACATTGGAACTTAAGTGATTGAAACAAAGTCCAAGGGCCAGGAAATGTGTTCATTACAGTGACAACTGCAATGTGTAACTAATTTGTTTATCTCTGTGACCTTTGCTGTAGCTTCTGCTACTCAATCCTCCAGTGTCCCTCTGGGAACTGCCACTTCTGCAAGCCTAATCCTTCACCTTCCTAATGATTATAATAGGCCCAGTTTTTTTTTTTTTTAATCACTTCACTTAAACGTACATAGAGATATTCTGTTGTTTGCAGTCCATTGTTTAAGTATGTTGCTTGCTCCTTCTGTCTGGGCTTGTCAGATAAGTAGATCAGTTCTCAAAAATCCCAAAAATGAAACATCAGCTAGAATAGAGAATTCGGTCATATTTCTACTAAAGGTTTGCTGCAGCATGTTTATGGTTTTTTACATTTTTATTTGTCCTTTTTACTACCTGTATGATTTGATTATTTTATACTTTCAGCTGAGATTTTGGGGGTTATTTTATTTAGCTTCAGCTACCAATATTTTAAATAAAAGTTAATTTATGTATGTATTTTTTCATTTTTATGTTTATCAGTAATCTCAAAGACATAAGAAAGATTGATGCAATAATACCTTAAGCTTTAAGAAAGATAAAATACCTTTCTACCCTGGTGTATTTGACTTCACAATTTTCCGATATTGTCTTTAATTATTAGGTGCTCTTATTATTTCATTAAATGAACTATTTTAAATACATATGTGTCGTGTATGGGTGCGTGTATATATATATATTTCTGTGTATATATATAAACAGACATAGGTGTGTGTACATATATGTTATATATACATATATACACATATACATACACACGTATGTTAAAGGTGGTTCATTTAAGGAAATAAGATAATCTAATAATTAAGGAAGGTATAGGAAAATTGCAAAGTCAAACATGCTAGGGTAGAAGGGTATTTAATATATAATATGCTTCTTAATACTATTCTAAAAATATAATACTCTTCCATATATACATTTAATTATATCTATCTCTCTATATGTATGGAGAGAGAGAGAGAGGGGCTATTATGTTTGCAAACATAACACAAAGGAGAGATTAGTCAGTTTGTGTTGAATAAATGTAGTTAACAGGGTAAAGTGATTCTACCTTTACATACCCATTGTGTATTACTGGTTGTGTTTGTTAAACTTAAATTATTATTACAATTTTGGGATATTTTATCTTTGTTCTACTTAAGATGAATTACTAGCCCCAAAATGGTAATGATAAAAATGCAACCACAGAACTCAGAAAAAGCAATACAGAAGTTTGTTGTGAATACAATCGTGCAAGTACAAATAAATCAGCAAGTATGAGTTTGTCACACAGGTATCTGAAAACAGGTTTGAGTTGGAACTTAGTGGCTCAGTAATCCATTTGTCTTTAATTTCCAGTATGATCTCTTTGAGTAATTGGTTTTAACAAATTAATGTAATGATGTTATCAAGGTTTTCATTCAATTTTTATAGAAACACAGTGGCAATTCTAATAAAATATATATTTTTGATATTTTCTCTGAATGTGTTATGATTTTTCAGCTTAGGATAGAAAATTAAAGAAAATCAAAGAGGCAGTCTTCAAAGGTTATGCCCTTATACAGCAAAGATAAGTACGTGCAATGTTACTGCCAAGACATTTATAATGTCAAACACAACAATAGTACTAAATTGTGTGTTATATAAGAAAACGCAATGTGTGTTTACTAACAATTCTTTCTCAAATGATACTATTCAACATTTCACAATATGAATTACACAGTATGAAAGAGCAATTGCCATTATTTGGACTTGGTGGTAGGTATTTCACCTTACGATTTAATAAATCCTCTGATGTGCAGAACATGAATCGGCTCTTGCTATGTTTGTTTTTAGAAATAAAGTACACAGTTTTAATTTATCATTGAAACCATCGTAGGTGAGAAGATTTTATTTTTTAACCATGTTAGGTATTATTTGAGCTGTAGAACTTCTAGAAAGAAGTGCTTTAGGAACAGTGCTGATAGAGCATCAGCTGTGTATAAAGCAAGCAAGACGAGCCATCCCTAAGCAAACAGAAGGTAGAACTAACTGCCAGTTCACACACCCTTGGATTATTCAATAAAACAGTGGGTGATCACTTGCACAACTCATCTGGATTCAGTGTTAAAGGAATATTTAAATATTTTGATACAATCAAATTATGGTCACAGATTATGTACCCACAACACATGGTGTCCACCACAAGAAACAGTGAAAACAGGATGTAAGTGTTCACCTCAATAGGCTATATCTGCCCATGTTCATCTTGATACACTATGTCTGTCCGTGTTCAGCTCCATATACTACGTCTCTTCTTGTTCACCTGGATACATTATGTCTGTGCATGTTCAAGTTGATGCACTGTGTGTCTGTCCATGTTCACTTTGATGCACTGTCTGTACATGTTCACCTTGATATACTGTGTCTGTCCATGTTCACTTTGATGCACTATGTCTGTTCATGTTCACCTTGATACACTATGTCTGTCCATGTTCACCTTGATACACTGTGTCTGTCCATGTTCACCTTGATACACTGTGTCTGTCCATGTTCACCTTGATGCACTGTGTCTGTCCATGTTCACCTTGATGCACTGTGTCTGTCCACGTTCATCTTGATGCACTATGTCTGTTCATGTTCACCTTGATATACTATGTCTGTTCATGTTCACCTTGATATACTATGTCTGTTCATGTTCACCTTGATACACTATGTCTGTCCATGTTCACCTTGATACACTGTGTCTGTCCATGTTCACTTTGATGCACTATGTCTGTTCATGTTCCCCCTGATACACTATGTCTGTCCATGTTCACCTTGACTCACTATGTCTGTGAAGTGCCCACATATTATTGGTTAAGACCAGTTAATAATATTTCTTTGAGTTCAAGTGGCTTATTTTAAGGACCTGTCTCCCTGATCAGTGTCAGAGAGGCTAAATACCCATTTAGCTTATAAAATATTTCCTATGAAGAAAACCCAAATGTGCAATGTCTTTTTTATTATGATATGTTTCTGTTTAGATACAAAGGAACACAGAAAATGGTATTGTATAAGAAATCTCTCCACAGGTCCATTTACTTTCTGAGCATTTAAACTACATGAAAAAGCCTTCAAATACTTGACGTCATGTCTGAAAATATAAAATTGTAAATTAGGTAAATCTAATATAGTAGTAACAAGAAATGCAAAAAGCACATGAGAAATCTAATCTAGAGTTCAAGTTGTCACACATTTCATATAATTGGTAAATATTATTTAAATATCAACTCTTAACTAATAGAAGTCAATTACTGTAATCAATTTTAATACACCAAATATTTATAACTGAAGATATATATATATAGGCCAGGCACAGTGGTTCACACCTGTAATCACAGCACTCTGGGAGCCAAGGTGGGCGGATCACTTGAGGTAAGGACTTCCACACCAGCCTGGCCAATATGGTGAAACCCCATCTCTACTAAAAATACAAAAAATAGACCAGGCGCCGTGGCTCACGCCTGTAATCCCAGCACTTTGGAAGGCCGAGGTGGCAGATCACTTGAGGCCAGGAATTCGAGACCAGCCTGGTCAACACGGTGAAACCCCGTCTCCACTAAAAATACAAAAATTAGCTGGGCGTGGTCGCGCTTGCCCGTAATTCCAGCTACTCAGGAGGCTGAGTCAGCAGAATCGCTTGAACCCGGGAAGGGGAGGTTGCAGTGAGCGGAGATGGCCCCACCGTACTCCATCTTGGGTGACAGAGTGAGACTCCATCTCAAAAAAAAAAAAAAAGCCAGGCATGGTGGTGGGCGCCTATAATCCCAGCTACTTAAGAGCCTGAGGCACGAGAATAGCTTTAACTCGAGAGGTAGAGGTTGCAGTGAGCTGAGATAGCACCACTGCACTCCAGGCTGGGCGATACAGACTCAGTCTCAAAAAAAAAAAAAAAAAAAAGAGGGATATAAAGGATTTTTTGCTAAAATTTTTGATCTTACGTATTATGAATGCCCAGTAAGTTGTTCCTGAAAATATTAGTAACTAAGTGAATAAGCTAATCATAAATTATCATAAATTATCTGGCCAGTGTTTTACAGCATGAAAACTAGCCCTTTTTAGAAGAAGCAGCCTGAAAACGAAATGACAATAAATAAAAGTGTAAAAATTTTAGACTATTCATGTCAACTCTGACATGAGTAGGCATGAGTAGCAATAATGATCATCTGCTCAAAGCAAGTAAAGTGTTTTATTTTCTGATTTAAATGACTAAAACCCTAGTCAATCCTTTGTCATCTGTAGATGACAAAGAACCTTAAACATCAAATATGCCTGATAACATAATAGTACATCCTAATGTCTCAGGTGACACAAAATCAAATAACCTGTTTTTCAGATGTAAAGAAGCTGCCATGTTACATTTTCTTGTCTAGTAAGCAACCTCAAATATTACAATTTTTATTTGTCAATTTAAAAAAAGTTTAAAAAACAAACATGAAAAAATCTGAACGTAAAAAGGGATGTCATATTTATACATACTGTTACTTAAATAGTCCTATCTTAAGTGAAAACATTTACCCTCACATCCTGATAACACAAATAAATAGAGAGGTGAAAATGCGTAGTATGCTAGCTATCATTATTTTCACCTATTTATTTGTGTTATCCAGATGTGAGGGTAAATGTTTTAAGACAGGACTATTTAAGTAACAGTATGTATAAAAGTGCGCTTTTGTTTAGGTTTTATTTATTATTTTACTTTTACAACAAACTTTGGGAAAATAATCATTATGCTAACTGCGTTGGCAATTAAGGAAACTGAGATGCATATATGCCATGCAGCTAGAGGATACGACAGCTACAATTCAAACTGAGAATACCTGACTTTATATTCACTGCTCTTAACACTTAGCTCTACTCTCAAATAGAATTTTGGTTTCTATAAGGAAGCACTGTGAATGATTTTTGTAAATTGTCTCAATGATTGATTCAAATATCTGATTTAAACTTAATTTTCCTATTGAGAAACTAATTTTTGATTATCACTATGGAATATTGATGTAACAATTAATAGAGAGGTCTCTTCAAGGAGCCCAGAGCTTAGAGCAACATCTTGGTGCAAATGTCAAAAATAAGCATATCTGCCAACAAAAACACAAACATCAGAGAAAAAATAGATTAATGGGACCTCATTAAATTTAAAATGTTTATGTTTCAAAGGACAACATATATATATATATTGAAAGTAGGTGAAAGTCATAATGATTTTACTGAGGTGCAGTTTTATATACATTGGCTTACTTAACCATTACCTAATATTCTGGTACACTGGTGTTATGACTACTGTTAAAGGGAAAGAAAAAGAGGAAAAAGAAGGGGTCACACTCACCATTATAAGAAATTTGCATAACTGATTTGACTTTCTTTCGCCAAAAAAAGTGAAAATAAGTACCTTTATTACTCCTATATGATAACTGAGAAAACCAGAAGTCAGAAATACTAAACAATTTGCTCCAGGTTAATTTTCTGATAGGGTGGAATCATGGCAGTTAGTAAATCAATTGTAACTTCTCAACCATTGCTCTTGAATTTCGTACTTACACCATTACATTCATTTAATTTTGTTTTTTACTGTGGAAATGACATTTTAAATGGAAAGAAAATTGTCTTTATAGAAATAACTTTTATCAGTGTAATAAAATATTATTATAAGCAGCTATACTTCTTTTTAATTCTTTTACCTTTTGCTCACTTAGTCAATAGATATGTGTTGAAGATTCTGTTTTGGCTGTTGCCTGGTCATTAAGGCTGTAAGGTACTGAGTCCAGAAACCCCTAATTGGGTGGAGTTGGTGGGAAAAAAATGTTAATGACATAACCACACTATTAGAGATGAAAGGTGCTGCGATAGGGAATCACCAGGAAGAAAATAAGGTTGTCAGATGGAGAAATCCAATTGAGACCTTCCTCTGCTTCATACCCTCCCTAGGCTCCCCATCACTCTCCTGCAAGCTTTGCTCACAGCCTGTCCTGGTGGTCTTGCTCACCATATCCAAAACCTACGACTATGGAGCTTTCTCTCTGTCTCTGTGTCTCTCTCTTAGTAGTTTTATTAGAGAAAATAATTCCCATCCCATAACATTTACCCATTTAAAGTGTACAATTTACAGACACAAAAATGTGTATGCAATCTAGTAAGTGCGATATGTTAGCCATGATTATTATAACCTCTATATTTATTTGTATAATTTAGATGTAAGCATAGTGTTTCATTTAAATTTAAGTTACAAAAGATTAAGCAATAATACTTGCACAGTTGTGCAATTATCACTGCAGTCAATTTTAGAACATTTTCATCACCCCTAAAAGAAAACATGTACTCACCAGCAGTTGCCTCCTTTTTTCTCAACCTCACCCCACCAGTCCTAGCAAAGCAGCCATCTGCTTACTATCTCTAAGAATGTGCCTATTCTGAACATTTCATGCAAATAGAATCGTACATTATGTGGTCCTTTGTGGCTGACTTTGTCTGTTTAGCACAATGTTCTCAAAATTAATCTATATTATAGGAAGCATCAGTACTTTGTTCCTTCTTATGATTGATATTTTATTATTCATATACACACACGACATATCTGTTTATACATTCCTGTGATGATGGATATATATTCTTTCCCACATTTTGGGTTACAGGAAATAATGCCGCTATGAACATTAGTGTACAAGTATGTGTGTGGACATATGCCTTCATTTCTCTATAGCAGCAGTCCCTAACCTTTTTGGCACCGGGGACCGGTTTTGCGGAAGACAATTTTCCACAGATGGAACTATTCCACCTCAGATCATCAGGCGTTAGTCGGATTCTCATAAGGAGCACACAACCTACATCCCTCCCCTGCGCATTTCAAATCAGGGTTCCTGCTCCTATGAGAATCTAATGCCGCTGCTGATCTGACAGGAGGCGGAGCTCAGGCAGTAAGGCTCCCAGCCACTCATCCCCTGCTGTGCGGCCGGGTTCCTAACAGACCACAGACAGATAGCGGTTTGCAGCCGGGAGGATAGGGACTCTTGCTTACGGTGTATATCTAGACGTGAACTTGCCGGCTAATCGAGTAAGTCTATGTTTTATCTTTTGAGGAATTACCCCACTGTGCTTTAAAGTGACTGCACCATTTTACATTTCCTCCTGCGGTGTATATAAAAGTTTAATTTCTTCACAATATACTAACATTTGTAATTATCTGTATTTTTAAAATTACAGCTATCCCAGTGAGTGTGAAGTGATAGCTCATGGGGCCCTGCCCTGCCAGTGAGTGTGAAGTGATAGCTCATGGGGCCCTGCCCTGCCCTGCGCCGCCTTGCCCCTGCCCTGCCCTGCCCTGCCCTGCGTCGCCTTACCCCTGCCCTGCCCTGCGCCGCCTTGCCCCTGCCCTGCCCTGCCCTGCCCTGCGTCGCCTTACCCCTGCCCTGCCCTGCGCCACCTTGCCCCTGCCCTGCCCTACCCTGCCCTGCCCTGCCGTGCGCCGCCTTGCCCCTGCCCTGCCCTGCCCTGCCCTGCCATGCGCCGCCTTGCCCCTGCCCTGCCGTCTCCTTTCCTTTCCTTTCTTTGACGGAGTCTCGCTCTCTCCCCCAGGCTGGGGTGCAGTGGCGCAATCTCGGCTCACTGCAAGCTCCGCCTCCCGAGTTCCCGCCATTCTTATGCCTCACTCTCCGGAGTAGCTGGGACTACAGGCGCCCGCCACCACTCCCGGGTAATTTTTTGTATTTTTTTTGGTAGACACGGGGTTTCACCGTGTTAGCCAGGATGGTCTCCATCTGCTGACCTCGTAATCCGTCAGCCTCGGCCTCCCAAAGTGCTGGGATTACAGGCCTGAGCCGCGGCACCCAGCCGGGTTTGATTTTCATGTCCCAGGTTGACCAATAATGTTCACCATATTTTCACATGCTTTTTGGATATTTGCAAGTCTTCTTTTTGAGTATTGTTTATTCAGCTTGTTTGACCATTTTTAATTGAGGTATTTGTCTTTTCACTATTGAGTTGCAAGATTTGTTCTACATGATCTAGATAAAAGTCTTGTGTCAAGCATATGACTTGAAAAATTAGTTTATTATGTAGATTGCTTTTTTCACTTTATCATGTTATCCTTTGAAGCATACACATTTTAAATTTAATGAGGTCCAATTGATCTATTTTCTCTTTGATGTTTGTGTATACTCTACCCAGCTCAGGTACTTCTTTATAGAAGTGTGAGAATGAACTAATACATACATAAAATACAAGAGTAAATGGTAGATAAAATATGAAAGATTATTATATGTCTGTGTGTGTGTGTGTGTGTGTGTATTTTCAAAGATCTGACAGGCAATGGAAAGGAAAAAAAGAACTGTTGATAGCATTTTTCCCGCCAGGTGCGGTGGCTCACGCCTGTAATCCCAGCACTTTGGGAGGCCCAGGCGGGCGGATCACGAGGTCAGGAGATCGTCCTGGCTAACACGGTGAAACCCCGTCTCTACTACAAATACAAAAAAAACAAAGAAACAATAACAACAACAACAACAACAAACAGAAAAAAATTAGCCAGGCGTGGTGTCATGTGCCTGTAATCCCAGCTACTCGGGAGGATGAGGCAGAAGAATCGCTTGAACCCGGGAGGCGGTGGTTGCAGTGAGCCGAGATGGCGCCATTGTACTCTAGCCTGAGCAACGGAGTGAGACTCTGTCTCCACAAAAAAAAAAGAGAAGAAAAAAAAAAAAGAAAGAAAAGAAAGTATGTATTTTTCCCTGTATTATGAACCTCTAAGACATTTTCTAATTTGTAGGAACTTCTGGTTTAAAACTCTGAACATAATCAGGATTATGTTAGGATTCACCTAAAAATATTGTACCAGCAGCAGAAACATCATAACTATGTTTGTTACCACTTTCATTTAAGTTTTGGTAGATCCAAACATTCCAAATAGAAGAGTTTTAACAATTAGGTGTTTTGGTATATGAGCACAAACACATGATTACCTTAATTAAGTGTGTGACTAACTTTAGCTCTATAACTGCTAAAGTATTTATTTTATGTAATCAAAGATAATCATTATTATTTTGAAAGTTATTGCTGTTTGACTCTATGTACTACCATATATTAAGACTACATTCTATAACAATGAGGAAGAAATATTGGTATGAGGGTGCCAAAATATTATTTACATATTATTTATGTCAACCATTCAAATACAACCTTTACCTATAATTCATTTATGATTTCTATTTTACTGTTGAGGTGCCCAAATCTTTGAGTGATTAGATGGAATCCCAAAGGCAAGGGATAAATGTATTAAATAATAGTTATGTATTTTTACCAAGACCTCATAAACTTTGCTAAATTATTTAACTCCTGCATGTTATAAACAAGATACACAGACATATACACTGTACAGCTTTTACCCTCAATACATAAGAAGTGATACATTCTTCTCTTGAATAAATAAAATGTATTCTAATTTTATAAAGTTGAATTTTTAATGTAATGTACACTCAGTAATTCTAATTCAGCTTTAGATGTTTTATCTGTATTCAAATTTCCTGCTGTTTAAAATATTTTGTCTATAACAAAAGTGTTTTATAAAAGATGTGGGAAGGTTGTCAGAATCACAATGGAGTCATTACTATTAGAAGGAAAAACAAAAATTGACAAGTAGAATCAGGGAAGGCTATGAAGAGAGGGCTCTCACGCTTGTATGCCTGAAAATAAAAAAAACTGTCACAAAAATCACAACCTTGCACAAAGATCACAGCAACCTTAGACATAACAGCGCTTCTGCAAGGACATCTACCCACCAACTGCCTGTCCAACCCTGGGCTGGCATCACCCTCATTAATGATCTTTGTCACCAAGGATAATTATTTCAAAACAATTATGTAATTCTCTATTTTTTCCTTTAAAAACCTTTGTCTTCTTTTAGCTCCCTGAATATGCACATGTATTCCCGTTTCAATGTCCCATGCCTGAATAAACATCATTTTCTATTAGCTTCTTTCTGTTAGTTATTTAGGTGGACAGATGCTTCATATTGCATAAAAACAAATAAGCCAAAGTTTCATATCACTTGTAACATGATCTCTTTTAGAAATATTTTAACATCTTTTTGTATTTTATTTTTAAGCTGTATATTTTTTCAATATTTGAGATGTTAAGGTTTTTAAAAATATGTGTTGAGCAGATATTTTGCTTGACCTCATCAACATTTCACCAAAAATAAAACTAAGCATTATGAACAAAGCAGAAACTTGGTATGTTCACCAGGATAATTAAACATATCATAGATAAAATAGCTCTTACAAGAATAAAATAAAGAAAATGAATGTCACATAACCTTTTTTTTTATTTCTTCTGTTGATGTAGGTAGACAAAAATAAAACAGTGTGGAGAACAAAAAGAACCTCTCAATAAATTACTCTAAATCCTAAGTTAATGTGTATTTTACACATTGGATTCATGTTCTATTACTACATAACAAATTACCACAAATGTGATGCCTTACAACAATGTCCATTTATTAGCTCACAGTTCTGTAGGTCAAACTCCATGCAGGTTCCAATGTGCTTAGGAACTCAGAAGGCCATATTCAAGCTGTTGGATGGGTTGGGCTCCTACCTGATAACTTTGGAGAATAATCTTTTTTGGGCTCCTTCAAACTGTTGGCAGAATTCAGTTGGGTATGTCTGTACTGAGATTGATGTTACTATTATTTCCTTGCTGGCTTTTGACCAGGTGTTGTTCACAGATCCTAAAAGATGCTCTCTGATCTTTGCCTAGGCTTCATCCATCTTCAAACTCAGTAATGGCCCATGGAATGCTTCTCATGCCTCAAATCTCTTTGTCTTCCCATTCTGCTACCTGACTGTAAAGTGCTCACATGAACTGTGCCACAATACACATATCAAAGACTTGGAACCAACCCAAATGCCCATCAATCATAGACTGGATAAAGAAAATATGGCACATATACACCAAGAAATACTATGCAGCCATAAAAAAGGATGAGTTAATGTCCTTTGCAGGGACATGGATGAAGCTGGAAACCATAATTCTCAGCCAACTAACACAAGAACAGAAAACCAAACACCACATATTCTCACTCAAAGGTGGGAGTTGAACAATCAGAGCACATGGACACAGGGAGGGGAACATCACAAACCAGGGCCTGTCGGGGGGTGGGGGGCTAGGGGAGGGATAGCATTAGGAGAAATACCTAATGTATGTGAAGGGTTGATAGGTGCAGCAAACCAGCATGGCACGTGTATACCTATGTAACAAAACTGCACGTATTATACATGTACCCCAGAACTTAAAGTATGATAAAAAGGAGATTAAAATATATATATGTACAAAAAATGTGCTCACATGATTACGTTTGGTAACATAATCACAAGAGTGACATCTCAGCATGTTCACAATTCCAATCCATACTCAAAGTGGAGAGAGTTGTGCAAGAGCAAACTTCATTGAGGGCCATTCTTATTTATTTATTTGTTTATTTATTTATTTTTGAGATGGAGTTTCTCTCTTGTTGCCCAGGCTGGAATGCATTGGGCGATCTTGGCTCGCTGCAACCTCTGACTCCCGGGTTCAAGCGATTCTCCTGCCTCAGCCTCCCGAGTAGCTGGGATTACAGGCATGCACCACTATGCCTGGCTAATTTTGTATTTTTAGTAGAGACGGGGTTTCACCATGTTGGTCAGGCTAGTGTTGAACTCCCGACCACAGGTGATCCATCCACCTCGGCCTCCCAAAATACTGGGATTACAGGTCTAAGGCACCATGCCCGGCCAAGGGCCATTCTTAAAATCTAACTACTAATGCACATTTAGAGAGAAAGACAGAAATAGAGCTAAAAATTGCGAAAGAGAGAGGGGTGAGCAAAAATAAATAAATAAATAAATAAATAAATAAATAAATAAATAAATAAAAAAAATCAAAAGACAGAGAAAGAGGGAGTGAGAAAGAGAGAGAGAGCGAGACAGTCTAGAGAGAGAGTAACAAAGACAGGGTTGGGGAGAGAGGGAAGTGCAAATAGCCTAGAATATACTATACTCCTGGATAACCAGGGATCCAGGGATCCTTCAGGCATTAGAATATTATCTTTCTGGCTGAGCACAGTGGCTCACACCTGTAATCCCAGTACTTTGGGAGGCCAAGGCGGGTGGATCACCTTAGATCAGGAGTTCAAGACCAACCTGGCCAACATGGTGAAACCCCGTCTATTAAAAATACAAAAATTAGCCAGGCATGGTGGTGCACGCCTGTAATCCCAGCTACTCCAGAGGGTGAGGCAGAAGAATCACTGGAACCCAGGAGGTGGAAGCTGCAGTGAGCCAAGACTGTATCACTGCGCTCCAGCCTGGGTGACAGAGCAAGACTGTGTCTCAAAAAACAAAACAAAACAAAACAAAACAAAACAAAAAAACAAAAATAATATTGTCTTTCTAATTGGAATGAATTAGTTTTTACTTTTGCATTAAATTATATTTTTATTTCTAATACATGTTCTTTTAAAATAGCCCTATATATATCAAATATTCATATCTCACATTTTGCAAAACAAATTTAAAATTAAATAAAAATATTAGTAAGAAAATTAATAATTTTATAACTAAATTTTCTTTTGTCTTATTTAAGAAAACAAATTGTTCTGTTCTTCTTCTACATAAGTTTGAAGATGTTTTCTTTTGTTTTTTAATGAATACTTTTTTTTTCTTTTGAGACAGGGTCTTGCTCTGTCACCAAGGCTGGAGCTTAGTGGTACAATCATGGGTCACTGTAGTCTCACACTCCCTGGTTACAGGCATGTGCCACCATGTCCAGTTAATTTTTAAAATTTTGTATGCGTTCTCCCTATTTTGCCCATGGTGGTCTCAAACTCCTGCACTCCAGTGATCCTCCCGCCTTGGGCTCCCAAATTGCTGCTATTATAGGTGTGAGCCACATGTCCTGCCACATATATGATTTTAACTGGTTTTGTAAATTCGATCATACCTGATCTATTTTCATTTTTTTTAAACTAGTATCCATAATTGTTAGCTATTGTCAAAATAATTTTTAATAACATACCACCCCAAAACTCAGTTTCTTAAAACAATTATCTACCAGCTTTACATCTGTTGGTCAGTAGCAATTTAGTGACACTAGGTTGACTGAACTTTCTAGTCTGGGCTTCTGGATCTGCACATTGGGTTCAGATCTGTTCCACATGTCTCACACGATTTCTAAACCTGCTCCTACCCAGGCAATGTACCCTGTCTTTAAATGTGACATTTTATAGCCCAGGATGAGGGGCAATGGCTACCTAGGATGTAGTCTTCTCATTGCAGTTTGTTGTAGCCCAGTAGGGTGAACCTCTGCTCATGTTACATTTACTGTCAACACAGTGGATGAATTCATTTACATGGTCAGACCCAAATAGTTAATTAACTGGGTCATACACTCTTCCCATACTGGGTTCATACCAAGGGTGTGAGTATATGAAGCTATTGCAAGTTAGGAAAAAAATGAGATCAATAATTTAGTCTATCAAACCATCATTAACTGTTTCAAACAATTCTACCACTTTTGAAAGTTGGCTCTGAACTAAACAGAAATATAATTAATAATGCTCTTAGTTCTGTCTTACCAGCATGGGCACCTTTTCATTCTTGGGGATATATTTTCTACTTCCATCAAGTTTCCATGTGTAGTTAGGTTCCCAAACTAATTTGCTTCAAACACTTTTAAACATACGGAATTTACCCTTCTGTTAATTTATAATACAAAAAAAAATAGTTTAATGTGCTGTTTTAGGACACTCCTAACAACAGATAAAATTTGATTCCCAAAGAACATTTTCTAGTCATGTTACCATCAGGGGCATCTTAACTAATTTTGAAGCAAGTCTTTAAACTTTATTTAATAGAGTTATTCAAACCTTTCAATTTATTTAAGTTGCCTATAGAGTTTTGAGCATTGGTTAATAAGCATAAAATATTCTTCCAGCAGAATCTTATGTTTTACTTAATGGAATGCAAAACCCTATTGAATTATTTGGGGAGTAAGCTCCTTTGCTTTCAGACATCGTTTATAGAAAATTTATGACATATATAACTATCTTAGCCTTACTATAAAAAATGCTTTTTAAAGCTTTCTCATTGTGTTTTCGCTGTCACTTTCTTTCAATCCTAAAATAACCATTGCATATTTCACAAGACTTGCTCCAGTTGTATGCTGTAACTGATATTCTTCTCCTTAAATAGTTGTGTGTCCAGCCCTGTGTTTTATGCAGATTTATCTCCAAAGGACTCTCAGACCTTTTCCCATGGTCGGTAGTTGGCTACATGGATTTTTTTTTTAATTTACCTGCTTAAATTTCCTTAAGCACCAGATCCTTTCTTAAAACCTTTCATATTTTTTGAATAATTAGCCATATAATCATAATTTGTCATTGCATTAAGATCTAAAAAATTTAACTAACATTCATGAAGTGGGTAGAGCTAATGTCAGAATAGATGTCTAAATAATTTTGTTAAGAGGTGAAAAAAGCCTCTCTTCTTGCTAATAGTGTGGCTAGAATATCCTCTAAATATCTCATTACTCTACAATATTGTGTCTTTAAGGTATTAATTTCTGTCCCATAAGGATTAAATGTTATGTTTTTTTTTCATTTGTTGTCCCTGCTGTGTGAGTTAGAGTAGGAAAATGAATTAATGTAGTATAAAAATATCACTGCTGCAAGCTATTAACCAATTTTTATTATTCTTTATTCATTTTCCTACTCTAATTCAGTTTTCCAAGCATAGAAATGATTCTTTGACTTAAAAGCTTTAATTTCAAATGCAGATACAAGGGAGAAAAGAATCACAATAGAAACCTAATAGCAGTTTCTCTTTTTCTTACTTCTGCAATTCTTCGGGGTGAATGGGTAGGATAATGGGAAATGATTATTTTTATTAAGAAGGCTAGATAATGATTTAGATGAAAAAACAAAGCAATTCTCTTAGTCATAAAAACATATCAGAGATCTAATGGTTTTGTCCTTAGCTCTCATATATAGTAGGCACATGCTTTTCTCTTACAATTTTCTTTTTTTCTTTTTTCTTGACGGAGGCTTTCCCTGTCGCCCAGGGTGGAGTGCAGTGGTGCGATCTCGGCTCACTGCAAGCTCCGCCTCCTGGGTTCACACCATTCTCCTGCCTCAGCCTCCCGAGTAGCTGGGACTACAGGCGCCCGCCACCACGCCCAGCTAATTTTTTGTATTTTTTTGATAGAGACGGGGTTTCACCATGTTAGCCAGGATGGTCTCGATCTCCTGACCTCGTGATCCACCCGCCTTGACCTCCCAAAGTGCTGGGATTACAGGCGTGAGCCACCGCACCCGGCCTTCTCTTACAATTTTTTGTATGACAAAAGCCAGTAAATTGAGATGTTTTTTCTTATTGTCTGTGTATATTTTCTCCTTACAGTTTCTTACAGAACTATCATTCAGTGAAGTAGAAGAACCATGCTTTCTCTCTGCATGTGTTTGAAAAAAAAAATGCTGTTAACGAAACAAATGTGAAAGAGAAGGCTAATGTTATTCCATAATTTCATTAAAGTTTATTAGAATGATTGCAGATAGCAAATGTTATTTTTTGAGGGATGATAAATGAAAGGTAAGTAAAGTTACATAGACTCACCTAAAGTCACATAGCAGAGCTGTATCTACAACTTAAAGCACCAGGTCTTTCTTCCAAAATAATTTCTATTTCCACTGACCACCATGATATAAAAATATGATAAATACATCAAATTAAAACTATGCATTCTATGTATCATAAGAAATATATTTTCATATAGCTATTTTTAGCACTTTATTCATTTATTTCACAATCTCTTCTATCAGAGTCTATCATCAAGACACGAAGATATAAATACCTGATAAAGAAAAGTTTCTCCTGTCGTGAAGCTTATACTTGAGTGAGAAAAATACAGAAAGCATAGACCGAACAAATAATTAAACATAATATATTTACATATTGATATCTTCACTGGGGAAAACTAATTTAAAACAATGTAGATTTATGAAATAATGCATTTTCACGAGGATTGTTAGTGGAAAACACACTAATGTGATATTTGAAATTGGATTTAAATGATAAAATTGGGGAGATTAAATAAGATTATTTGGAAAAAGAGACAGACAAAAATGAATAGCTAATACATATACTTGGCTACGGTACCTAGAATGCTGACTAACATAGTAAATATTGTGGGTTAAGTAAAGGGAAAACTTAAGAATGATTCTATGTTGTTAGTTTTACCAACTAGACTAGTGCCATGTATTTTTGTTTTGTTTTGTTTTGTGAGACCGAGTCTCACTCTGTCTCCCAGGCTGGGGTGCTGTGGCATGATCTCTACTCACTACAACTGTCGTCTCCCAGGTTCAAGCGATTCTCATGCCTCAGCCTCCTGAGTAGCTGGGACTACAGGCACCTGCCACCACATCTGGCTAATTTTTGTATTTTTAGTAGAGATGGGGTTTCACCATGTTGGGCAGGCTGGGCTTGAACTACTGGCCTCAAGTGATCCGCCAGGAGGGAGGATTAAGAAGAAATCAATCAGAGCGTCTAGAATTGAAAAACTCACTTAAGGAATTTCAAAAAACATTTGAAAGCTTTTACATAGTTTGGTTATTTCACCTGTGATGGCTTTATATTGTGTCAATTTGGTTAGGCTAAAGTAAGCTTCCTAGAACTCCTTTTTCTTTAAGTGTTTGCTTAGGGCAGGCTTGAATTGAGAAAAGATTATAAAGTTCATGATTAAACCTAACTCACTCTAACATTTAATGATGAGAACTCAGAAAAAGAGATTGAAAAGGAGTGGCTAGTCATGACAGGGGAAAGCCAGGCTAGTATTGTGTTTTGAAAGCAAAATACATTTCTCAGCTTCTCAGAAATACAAATTTGTCAAACGCTGTTGTAAAGCCAAACATACTTAAATATTTTTTCTTATGTAGGAAAAGCTTGCTGCGAATATTAATAAAATAATTGAATGGTTCCTTGAATTCAACATGGGGTTGAGAAAAGAATTTTTTATCAATGGGAAATGAGAGAATGTGATTTTATACTTATAGAATTTATGCAGTAGAGACAGAAAAAAGATGACACTGAAAAATGAATTGTTTTAATAGTCAAATACTCTGGAAGGAGAGGTAAATATGTTTTTTATGGGAGAAAAGAGCCTCCCTAAGTCAGAAGCACAGTGTACACTGTAAATATCCATACAGTGATATATTCATGCTAAAAGATGAGAGAAATACTATATAATTTTGATTATATTTTTTCAACTTCTTTCAATGATTCAATAAATATATTTTTGACTAAGCTCTGAGTAGGAAAAAAAGTAAAAATAAAATCACACAAATTTCATATGGCTTAAATTCTTTTGTATTGAAGGAGACATACAATGAAAATAGTATTTAATACTTAATACTAAGGAGACATACAATAAAAGTAGTATTGAATGCTAATTGAGCCTGTGGTATGTGTTACAAAAGAAAATACATCTCAGTTGCAAGGACAGTGATGAGTGCTATTTTATATATTATGGTCAAAGAAGACCACTCAGTGGAGATGACATTTGAACAAAAATGAATGAAATGAGAAACAGGCCACATGATATTTTGAGACAGCATTTAAAGAGACAAAGCGTCAAGTACAAAGACACTGAGTACCTCTTAGCGTGCTTCGAAATCTGAATTGTGGCTGAAGTAGAAAGGGAGTGAAAAAGATTTGCAGAAAATGAGATCAAAGAGGGGGAATGGAGACAATTCATTCAGAGTCTTACAGTCATGTAATTAAGCGTGCATTTTAGCATAAATGTGATGGGAATGGAAAAAAGACTTTGAGTAAAATTGCAAAACATTCTATTGTATATTTAATAAAAAATTATATACCATTAATGAGAATGGTCTTTAAGAAGGAAAAGGTGAAAGCTAGGTGAATGGTTAAAGAATTCAGGTCTGGTTACTTTACTAAATAAAGCAGCTATATATGGAAAAAGTGTGAAATATAATGTCAATGCAAAGGAATTTTTGTTTGAAAGGAAGAGTGACACCCAATTGAGTGATTTAAAACATAGGGAAGGAAGGGTAGATTTAGGCATGTATCTGCTTTTTGGGTTTGAAGAGTGACTAAATTTTCCAGTTTCACATTCTTTTTTCACTATAATAATTAATACGGCCTCTTTTCATTTTCAAAAGTATCTAAAATAGTAATTATACAGTCATCCAAAGTTAAGAGTGAAGGCAGACATTCAATCTCAATAACCACCAATTATTTTTATGTAAAAGGAGGCCAAAATATTCCATGATGACATGTGTTGTACTGTGTGTATGGGGTGGGGTTTTGGTGGGGAGCTGTATTTTGAAAGAAGGAATAAGGATCCTTGGTAAGATTTTGGAATAACTTTGGGGTAATGGGACAGGACTATATATATATCATGGAGAGAGAGAAAGAAGGAGAGAGTGTGTCTGTGTTTAAGTGTAGTTTTAAAATCCTTGATGTAATATGTAATCATAACCAGATATATGGCTCTTACATCTGAAAGTTTACCTTGTTAGTGAAAGTCTAATTTCAAACTCTTGGTAGCAAGTATATTCTTTCCGAAGTAATTACTTTTGTGATGTTCTAAAAGTGTGTTATTGTAATGGCCTGATAGCATAAATGAGTTCACTTTTTATTACATATACATATATTATACATGTGTGTATTTCTAAATATACATGTGTGTATGTTAAAATATATACATTTCTGAAATTGTGTGTGTGTTTGTATTCTGCAGTTTTGTTGGGTACCCTGTTACATAAACACTTGAAGTAGAAAATCTTACAGATCTTCAATGATCAATTTAGGAAGATTCTTGAATTTTTACCAGTTTATCTCCTATTGTAATCACCTTTAATATTATTTCCAACATTAAAATACATAATAAAAATATTAAATATTATCTATCATTTAAATTATTACATTCACATATCAACATTGTATGTAGTGTTTATTCTTGTAACTGATGAAAGAAGGAAGAGTAAATATAAGGCCATATATAGCAAAATTCTATTTGGTAGAAAAGTTTAGATTTATTGTTGCATTTTCAAGTGTATATTGGTGGCATCTGCTGGTGCATATATAATTAATTTTGTGCTCATAGTGAAGTAGCTGGAGGAAAACAATCTGCAAACTCAACTATGCAGTAAAATATACCTTATAAATATCAAAGACAGAAGTTAAGTCAAAATCAACAATAAATAAGCTTTTTCCTTAATTGACTACATAATAAGGCTACTACATTTTTTAGCCAATATTTCTTAAAAATAGTTACATTATTTTTTGTGGTTGTCTTAAGCTACAGTATATCAAAATACTCAGAATCACAAGAGAGGTTCTTATTCAAAAGGTAAAGTGATTTGCAAAAACAAAATGCTTTTGGAAAAATATCTCTTTTGGGAGCAAATTAAATATGGTATTAAAGTAACAAAAGCAAAAATAATTCCAGAAAATTATACTTAAAATTTGCCATACTTACTATAAAGGGTTTAGTATGAACACACGTATTTTGTTAATAATAAACTAACTGGCATGCCCTGTTTGAATACTGGAGAATGATTTTTAAAATACATAACATTTCAGTAGTATATCTTCTTAAATTTCTGCTTAAGAAATTTGTTATCCTCTTAACTAAATTGCCAAAGTGGAAGATATGTATTTATTAGAGATAAAACCAACACTCTAGGATGTATAAGACATTTCCATCCAACTCTTTTCATCTTCACAGTACCCTTGAAAAACAGCACAAGAGCAGTAGCTGTGAAAAACAGCAGCATAGCAACCACTGGAATCAGGAGAAGATTGTGTGCAGAGCAGATCTGGAGTTCTTCCAAAAGTCTTATCAGAGTATTGCCAACATTTGAGCAATACAGCTGCTCTCTGGAAAAGTTTCTTTTAGAGGGTTTGTCTTTATTTGATGTGACTCAAGAGTTGGCTAAGTAAGAAAAATCCTATTTCCAGCTTGTTTGTCAAATAAATCAGTTGCTATTGTTTAGTATCACAGTTGCCTGAGGCTCTGATACTGGATGAAATAAAGAGGAGTCTAGACAAAAACGTAAAAACAAAATCTGGGATATAGTGTAAATCTAGTTAGTGTTCAAAAGCTCTAACATATTCCTTGGGATCTAGAAAGCCATAGGCATGTGCAAGAGTTTTCATTGCCCACGAAAAACCTACAATGTCCAAAAGCTTTTTCTATTTGTCTAACCTTAATACTCTATGTTAGTAGGAAGTGAAGGCTAAGGCAGAGATATAAAGTGTCAGAAAATCAAAAGCATGTCTCAACACCCCAATACACACTCAAAGTTGTTTGGCAAAAGGTGAGAAACATATTGGTTCAAGAATTTGAAGAACATCTTTTGAAAACTATTAGCTGGTCACTATTCAGAGCAGTGACTGGTTTATAGAATTCATCCAGAAAATTATCTAAACAAATGGCTACTATAACAGCAACATACACTGAGGATATAAGAAGAGATTTCTAGATTTGTGATATTATTTAAAATGTCCAACTTTTCACTAAAATTGATAAGACATGCAAATAAGCCACATAGGGGATGAGATGGTGACAAGATGAAAAAAATTACTAACAACAACAAACAGAAAACAAAGTACATACAGAGTGTCTCCAAGGAAGCGCAAACATTAAACTCAATGAGACCAAACTTTAGAAGAGTTATAAATATTTCTGAAGATGTAAGAGAAACCATGCCTAAAGAAGTAGAAAATATATTAAAATAATTTCTCATTAAATAGAGAGTAACAAAAAAGAGATGAGTAACAAAACAGAGAGAAAAACAGCCAAAGAAACACAGAAATTTTGAAGTTTGAAAATATAATAATTGAAATAAAAAATTCACTGGAGTGGCTCAACAAAAACGAATTGGCAGAAGAAAACATCAACACACTTAAAGAGATTGAGATGAAGTACTATGAGTATCAGATAGAGAAAAGAATAAAGAAAAATATGTATCATGACAACATATGTATATAGGGGTCTCAGAAAAAAAGGAGGATAAGGAATGATAGAAAGAATAGTTTAAGTAACGTTAGGCAAAAAATCCTAAGTATGATGAAAAGCTTCAATCTATATATTCAATAGTCTCAAAGTGCTACAGAACACATAAAGTTGAAGATATCAATACCTAAACCATTCTAGTCAAACTGTCAAACATCAAAAACAAAGAGAAATTATTGAAAGCAACAAGAAAAAATGACTGATTTGTTACAATTTATGTTCAAGAAAAATAACAACTTCTCTTCAGAAACCAGAGACCGTGTGGCAAACTCAAAGTTCTGAGATGAAAAATACTATCAAAGATGATATTTATGCCCAGTAAAATTATTTTTTAACAATGTGGAGGAAATTAAGACATTATGAGATACATAAAACTGAAAAAAATATTGCTAGCAGATTGAAGTATAAGAAATGCTATTGAGAGCTCTTCAGGCTAAATAAAAACACTAAATATTAACTCAAGTCATATAAACAGATAAAGAACACAGGTAAATGAACTCTGTAAGTAAATGTAAAATAGTACAAAAGAATTTTTGTTTGTAACTTTTTACTTTTCTATCTGATCTACAGGCAATTGCATAAGGCAATAATTATAAAATGGTGTTGCCAGGATTATAATGTATATGATATAATTTAGATGACAATATTACTACAAGGGAGGGAGAAAGAAAAGGAAAGGAAATTTTTGTATTTTGTTGAAATTAAGTTGATATTAATCCGAACTAGGTTATTTTAAGTTAAAATGTTAATTTAGTGCCCAGGACAATAATATAAAAATAATTTTAAAAAGAAGTTGAAAATAAAAATTTTAAATTTTATAGTAGAAGATATCTATTTAATACAAAACATGAAGTAGCCAGGTGCAGAGGCTCTCATCTGTAATTCTAACACTTTGGGAGGATGAGGCAGGATAATCAGTTGAGGCTAAGAATTCAAGACCAGTCTGAGTAACACAGTGACAAGCCATCTCTATAAAAAAAAAATACAAATTAATCAATAAAGGAATAGTGGAACAGTAAAGAAATAATATCTTAGGAACGCAAATAGTAAATTGGCATATACAGTTGACTCTTGAACACAGCAGGTTAGGGGAGCCCATCCCACATGCAGCCGAACATCGACATATAACATTTTTTTTTATACAGAGTTTCGCTATTGTTGCCCAGGCTGGAGTGCAGTGGCATGATCTTGGCTCACTGCAACTCTGCCTCCCAGGTTCAAGCAATTCTCCTGCCTCAGCCTCCTGAGTAGCTGGGATTACAGATGCTCACCATCATGCCCAGCTAATGTTTTATATTTTTAGTAGAGACAGGGTTTCATAATGTTGGCCAGGCTGGTCTTGAACTCCTGACCTCAAGTGATCCACCCACCTGGGCCTCCCAAAACGCAGGGATTACAGGCGTAAGCCACCATGCCAGGCCCACATATAACTTTTGACTATCCTAAAGCTTCACTACTAATAGCACACTGTTTACCAGAACCGTTAACAAGAATGTAAACAGTTGATTAACACATATTTGGAATGTTGTACGTATATACACTGCATTCTTACAATAAAGTAAGAGAAAAAACATGTTATTAAGAAAATCATTAGGAATATAAAATTTATTCACTATTCGTTGAGTGGAAGTGGATCATTGCAAAGGTCTTCATCCTTGTCATCTTTACATTGAGTAGGCTGTGGAGGAGGAGGAGGAAGCAAGTTTGGTCTTGCTATCTCAGCGGTGGCAAAAGTAAAAGAAAATCCATGTATAAGAGGATCCATTTAGTTCAAACCCATGTTGTTAAAGGGTTGCAGTATAAAGCACAACTTATTGGTAATTGCATTAAATGTAAGTGAATGAAAGAATCCAATAAAAGGGCAGAAATTTGCAGATTTAATTTTAAAGGTTATGATCTAACTATGTACTTTCTAGAAGAGATGCACATTAGATTAAAAGATATAAATAGATTAAAAGTAAAAGTGAGAAAAGATGTACTACACAACAAGAACCATAATAACTGGAGATATTATCTTAATATTAGACAAATAATCTTTATATCAAAAGTTGTGACTAGAGTCAAATAAATACAATTTATAATGGTAATATATGTCAATCCATTAGGAAGAAATACCATTTATAAACACATGCATTTAACAAGAGTCCCAAATGTATAAAATAAAAACTAAAAATATTGAAGAGTAAAATAGAAAATTCAACAGAAAGAACTTGAGATTTCAATGTTCTACTTTTAAAAATAGATGAGGAGCTACGCAGACAATCCAAACAGACATAGACATATGAAACTTTTACAACATTATAAATTAAATAAGCATGAGTAACATCTATAGGATATGCCACCCAACAATAGTATAATGAACATTTTCCTAAAGCACATGTATCATTCTCCAGAATACCATATGCTAGACCACAAAACAAGCCCCAATACATTTAAGAAGATTTTAACTACAAAAAATAAGTTCTCCAACAATGGAATCAAATTATCAATTAATAGCAGAAGGAAATATGAAAAATTTACAAACACGAAAACTAAATAATATAATCCCAGAAAACAATTCAAAGAAAAATGCAAAAACAAAATAATTGGAAAATATTTTATAATGAATAAAATAAAAGGACAATGTATTAAAACTTATGGGGTATGGCTAGAAAAGCACTTAGAGGAAAAATGGAGCTGTAAATGCCAATATTAAGAAAGATGAAGTATCTCAAATTAGTAACCTAACCTTCGACCTTAAGTCACTGAATTAAAAAGAGCAAAATAAGTCAAATTAAACATAAAGAAGATAATAAAGAATGTAGTAGAAGTAAATGAAATAATCAATAGAGAAGCAATGAGAAAATTGACAAAACAAAACTTGTTTTTTCAAAAAGATAAACAATAAAGGAAAACCTCTAGCTAGATAAATGAAAGGAAAAAAAGAAAAAAAGGAATAAAACCATGAATGAAATAGGGGAAAAACAGCAGAACACACAACAATTCAAAAAACATTATAAGGGAATACTACAAATGTATCTATGCCAATAAAGGATAAAAGTTAGATTAAATAGACAAATTTCTAGAAGAAATAAACTACCAACCTGATTCAAGAAGATATAGAAAATCTAAATACATCAATTAAAAATGAAAAAGATTAAATTAGAAATTTTAAAACTTCCAACAAAGAAATTCGCTGCTTCAGATCATCTCACTGATAATTTCTTCTTTAAAAACCCGTATTTCCTTACTGTAGAAATCAATAATCTGAAAATAAAATTAAAACAACAATTTTATTTACAATAGCAGAAAAAATGAATAAAATATTTAAGAACAAATTTATCAAAAAACACACAAATTTAACAAAAGAAACAATTTAACAAAAGAAAATTTGCATCTTTTAAAAGACGTAAATAAATGGAGAGACATTCTAAGTTTTTGGATAAGGAGACAATATTGTGAAGTTTTTAATTCACCTCAAATTAATTCATAGATTTATTACAATCTCTATCAGATCCCAGCTGTTTTTATCTGCAGTGATTGCATTGCTAAACCTCAAATCCATATGAAAATTTATGTGGCTCAGAATAGACAAAACATTATTGAAAAAGAAGTGAAAGTCTGGATGACTCATGCTATTGTATTTCAAAACTTATAAAAAGCTACAATAACCAAGAAAGCATAGTACTTGCATATGGAAAGGAATGTAAATTAATGAAATATTAGTAAATGTTGACAAATTAACAGCGATATTTATGGTCATGTAATTTTTGACAAGGGTGTGCAATGACTTCCAATATTAACTTCCTGGAGTTAAGCTAAACTTCACAGGTTAAGGCCAGACTCTTCCACAAGACTGCCTTCACCTCACTGGTCTTTCTGGTGTAGCCAATTCCCATCCTGAGTCACCTAATTAGCATAAATTAATAGGATTTACCAGGAATGACAGATGCCTCTGTCATTCAGGAAATTCTGAGTATTTAAAGGCTACCTCTCAGAGTCCAAGAACAAACACCAGCCAAGCACTTTATTATAGAGAAGTTAACAAGACAAGTCAATGAGTTTTTTAAAAACAATACAAATGATATTGGGAGAAATGAGTTTCTACATTCAAAAGAAATAAGTTGGACCCCTTCCTCACACCGAACACAAAAATTATCTCAAAATGATTCAAAGAATTTTATATGAGCTAAACCTACAGAGATTTTAGAAGAAAACAAAGGAGTGTATCTTTATGACTTTGAAATAGGCAAGGGTTTCTTAGATACAAAGTAGAAGTGACAAAAGAGACAAAAAAAATGCACAACCGTTACCTCTTAAGACACCATCAAGAAAGTTAAACATCAGACTAGAGAATGCGAAAAAAATCTGTAAATAATATAGCTGATAAGAAACTTGTATCTAGAATCTATAAAGAACTTAGAACTCAAAAATATATAATCCAATCAGCAGAGGTTCTGAATAGGTCTTTCTCCAAAGACAATGTGCAAATGGCTAAGTACATACGAATATGCTTAATATCATTAGCCATCAGAGAAATGCATATCAAAACCATGGTGAGATACCATTTAATACCAAATAGGATGGCTATAATCAAAATAAACAGAAAATAACCAGCATTGAGGATTTTATGAAGAAACTGGAATATTGCAGGTAGGTTCAGCCCCTTAAAAACAGTCTGGTAGTTCCCCAAAAGTTCCAACATGTAGTTACTACATGACCTAGAAATTCTACTCCTCTGTATGTGTTAAAGATAAATGAAGACATATGTCCAAATACAAACTTATACATGAATGGCCAAAGCAGCATTATTCAGAATAGCGAAAAAGTAAAATGTCAATCAACAGATGGAAAAACAAAATGTGATATATCCATACAAAAGAATATTATATAATTACAAAAAGAAGGAAGTTCTGATACATGCTACAACATGGATGGATCTTGAAAATATGCTAAATGGAAGGAGCCAGTTGCAAAGGATCACATATTGTATGATTTCATTTATATGGAGTGTCTGGAATAGGCAAATCCATACAGACAATAAGTAGACTTGAAGTTGCCAGGGACTGGGGAGGAGGGCAACAGGACGTAACTGTTCATGGTACAAGGAGTTTTGCAAGGGTGATAAATTTCTTCTAAAATTAGATCATGCTACTTGTTGGACAGCTCTGCTAATATACTAAAAGTAATTTTACAACTTAGTAGGGTAAATTGTTAGGTACATGAGTTATCTCATAAAGCTATTATTAAAGCTTTTACTAATGTGTGTGTGTCTGTGTGTGCATGTGTGTGTGTATGAGAATACATATAGATATTTGCATTACATCTATACCCAAATAAAATAAGTTGATGTTGAATCCACTATATTAGACAGCTTGAATATTAATTTTCAACAAGTGTTAATAATACCCTTGCTGATAAGAAGTCACTTAAATGCATAAACCTATATTAATATGCCTTATATGGCCATCCTTTAGGTAGACATTGTAGCTTTATGACAAAGTAGAAGAATTGAAGCAAGGTTTTATTTACTTTCATAATGTCCTGAAACCATGCATCTTGTTTTTGCTTCAATTCTTTTGCCTACTTCTTGGCTACTATTCTCTGTAATATTTTCCTGTTGCATTGATATAGCCTTTTATTATTGCTTCTTACTTGACATTAAAATCTCTTCAACAAACACAGGGTTTTGTATACTATCTGAATAGAAATGTTTTCTGCATTGCTTTAACTTTCCAACAGAACTGACCTTAAACTTCACAGAGCTTCCAGAAGGCAAAAAAAAAAAAAAAAAAAAAAAAAAAAAAAAAAAAAAAGTTGTTTTGAATTGATCTCATTGTTTTGTTAAATATTAATGTGATGAAATAAATCTGATACATTTTATTTAGTAAAGAATGTTCTGATTTATTTATTCATTTTCTCACTCAAGTATTTGTTTGGATTCTATGAATGATGCATTGTGTGGACTGGGAATAAGTAAATTCTTAACATCTTTATAATATTAACAGTGAATTGTTCTATGATTGGATTGGAAGTACTGATTATTTTCTTACATTCCACACAGTTATGTGTACACTGGTGAAATGGGTCCATATAAAAAGGGCGTGTTGTCTTTGAAATAAAGACTCACAGATATATAGTGAATGAAAAGCAATGGATTTAGTGGGTAGATTACACATAAAATACAAGAATCCTCACTAGAACTTTACTATCTGACTACATTTAGCAGCCTTTTAAGTCTGAAATGTTTAAAGAATCATGTTTAAAGCAGAGACATATGAAGAGAGGAAATCTTATACTTTATGTATACTGAAAGTATCTAAAAAATGAAGACAGTAATTGAATATATTAAAATATGACCATTGACATTAATTATCTAAAGGCTAATTTACAGATGACAAATAATTTGTAAAAAAAAAAAAATCTCAGAAAGCAGGTCAGGTAATCTTTCAGACATAAGTAAGTACCATGTTTGCAATATATGCCAGTCAGCAAGTTGAGGGAAAAGAAAATACAGAATAGTTATATTCACAAAAACAAAGAGTAAAAAGAGAGAACTAACACCTTTGAAGACAGGCCAAGTGGGGAATAAGTTTGGCAGTAAATAAACTAACATTCTTTGTTCATGGCTACTGTGCTTGTGCAACTCTCTCCTTGTTAGTGATGTAGGAGAGAAGTAGTACTTGGTTCAGTTATTCTGATCTCTTGAGGGTCTGAGTAAAATCTTGTCAACTTAAAACTTAATGAACAAAGTGTGTACGCTTGACTCCCCAAATATCACCCAAAGGCAGATACACTCAATTTATTTTGTGATTCTTGTGGACAGAAAATTATGTTATTTCTGGTTTTGTTTTTATGTACCTGTGTACCAATGACTCTGAAGATTGTTTTCTTGTAGGAATTTATCCAATTTCAAATTGCTTAGTGATTCATTTTATCTATTTTCTCTATTGTATCTCCTATTGCTGATGAAAATATCTATATGTTTGAATTACTAACACATTTTGCAATTTTTTTGTTATTTTGTTTGGGAAGCATGCAATTTAGTCTATTGATAATATTGATATGGTTTCTCTGTGTCCCCACCCAAATTTCATCTTGAATTGTAGTTCCCATAATCCCCACAGCTCGTGGGAGGTATACCTGGTGGGAAGGAATTGAATCATGGAGGCAGTTACCCACATGCTGCTTTTCTCATAATAGTGACTGAGTTATCGTGAGGTCTGATGGTTTTATAAGGGGCTTTTCTCCCTTTTGCTCAGCACTTCTCCTTCCTGCCATCATGTGAAGAAGGATGTGTTTGCTTCCCCTTCAGCCATGATTGTAAGTTTCCTGAGGCCTCTCCAGCCATGCAGAACTGTGAGTCAATTAAACCTCTTTCCTTTCTAAATGACAGTCTTGGGCAGTCCTTTAGAGCAGCGTAAGAACAGACTAATACATACTCTAACATTAGAATTTTTTTTAGGTTTATTGTCAAAAATACTCTTATACATAACAAGATGTATTTATTTTCTATTCTATAATATTCACATAAAAAGAACATGCTTAGTCCAAAATGTAAGTTCTCAATGTTTTTGATTCACTTACATATAAGTTAAGGCCAAATGCAACATAACATGGATGTAAAAGGGTAATTGATGGCCTACTTTTCAATGACTTGCTAGCCATTCATATGAACATACATAAATAAGATACGAAATATATTTCACCACAAGAAGCTCTGTTTTAATAATAGCTTTATATTTCAGTTGTCCAGTGGATGAAATATATATTTCTATCCTCAGATTTTGTAAAAACAATCTATTCAGTAAAATACACATGAGAAATCGAAGACAAAAACCTATCTGAATATCACCAAAAACCTATCTGATATTTAATATGTATATGACCTCTAACAATGAATGGTTTTCATGAATTCAAGCTATTTATTGAAACAGGTATTATTTTAAAATTCCTCAAAGAAAAATATGTATGAAACCTAACAAATAATAATAATTTTATGTAGAAGAAACATATGATTGAGTTTGTGCAATCTTATTTTGTTAATTTTGTTTTACATATGTTTCTATATCCTCAGATATAAAGTATAGTGGTTGGATGATATGTTCTGGAAAGGGGAATGTTCAAATCCAGTCTCTGTTACTCTGTTATTTGGGCATATATCAACTGCCTTATAACACCAATTTTCTTATATATAAAATTTGTGTATAATAATATATAACTTATTTCTGATACATAGCAGTTTATTAATATGAACTCTTATATTGTGTTATAAATTTTATTTCTGCCATCTCCTTGAGCATATGTGATGCTTCATTACTTTCTACATCCTTAAATTTTAGCAGTGATTTTTTTTGGCTAGTTGTTCAATAAATGTAAACTGACATTGTTTTGCTAAATATGCCAAATAATGTCCTTGGTGTATGCTTTTAAAAATGTACTACAACATCATAAGTGCTTGCTTCCTATGTGACAAAGATAATCTGTCATAAGTACCTAGGGGCTTTTAAAATGAATTACATGTGAGATATTTAAAAAAAAAAAAGATCTCTATAGAGATAGTAGAATGATGGTGATCAGAGGCTGGGTACGGTAGCAGGGAGGAAAAGATAAAGACAGGATGGTTAATAGGTTAAAAAAGCAGCTAGATAGAAGGAATATGGTCTAATGTGTGGTAGCACTATAGTTAAAAATGTATTGTATATTTCAAAATAACTAAAAGTTATTTTAAAGAATTACATTGAATTGAAATATTCCTAACACAAATAAATAATAAATGTTTGAGGTGATGGATACCCCAATTACCATGATTCGATCGTTACACATTGTTAATTTGTATAAAAAAATCATGTACTTCGTACATACAACTATTATGTATTTATAATGATTAAATTTAAAAAAATTAAAATAGATGAGAAATTGGGTGCAGTGAAACACATGTGTAATCCCAGCTACTCAGGAGGCTGAAGCAAAAAGATCACTTGCTACCAGGAGTTTGAGGCAGACTTAGCAACATAACAAGACCCCCATCTCTAAAAATTTACATAAATAAAATAAAATAATAAATTTAAAAACAGAGTTGTGAAGAAAGAGTTAAAATTGCATCAATAAGTGCAAAATCCCTAACACTTTTACCCTAATTAGAAACTAAGTTGTTTGCCACAGTTTCGTGATTGTTGGCAGGAAACATGTGACTCCTGGGTCACAGAAAAACCACAAATTATTACTTACAACAATAGCAGTACCAGGTTTTTCATATTTGTGCCCAGTTCCTGAGCCCCAATTCCCATAGAATGATTCAAGGAAGATTAGTGACATATATACATGTGTCAGGTTGTTTCACAGTAAAAACCCAAGTTTATGTAAGTGGAATCATTTATAATAAAGAGCAAACACAGCTAATGTTTGCTTTTGAGGAAAAGTATCTTACTATACTGTGAAGTAAATAAACCTACCCTTTGTTCCAGAGTGTGCAACTATCTATCTTCAGTGGTTGCTTACTATATAAATTTCTTTAAAATACAGTTTAGGATAATGGCAGTCAGTGTCTCTTTTCATAATTTATTGCTGTTATTCAAGAATACCTCTTGCAAATGGTAGTACCTTGATGGAAGAAGGCATATACCCAAGTGGATTATACTGGGTATTTACCAGCAGTCTCAAGGGTGGTAACCACTATTAACCCTCTTTTACTCCAGGTTTTCCTTATTTCAAACCCAAGTCTACCTTAGACAATATGATTAAAGATTTTGAACAATGAATTCATAATTGATACTTATTCTGGGCAAGAAAAATGATGCACTACTACCAATATACAGAAATGGGAAAGTATCTTAGTCCATTCATGCTGCTATATCAAAATAATACAAACTTGGTGGCTGATAAACACCAGACATTTATTTCTTAAAGTTCTAGAGACTGAGATGTCCACAGTCAAGGGACCAGTAGACTGGGCATCTGGTAAGAACTCACTCTGGTTCACAGATAGCACTTCCTTACTGCCTCCTCACAGGGAGAAAATGACTAACAAGCTCCCTCCAGCCTCTTTTATACAGATGCTAATTTCCCCTATAAAGGCTCTGCCTTCATGACCTAGTCACCTCCCCAAAGCCCCATCTTTTAATACCTTCACATTGGGAATTAGATTTCAATGTATGAATATTGGGAGGAATGCAGCCATTCAGACCATAACCCCAAAGCCCCATCTTTTAATATCTTCACATTGGGAGTTAGATTTCAATGTATGAATATTGGGAGGAATGCAGTCATTCAGACCATAACTATCTATCTATCTATTTATCTATCTTTCTCTCTATATAAATATATATTGTATATATACACACACATATATGTATTTACAGGCATATACCATATTTCTTATCTACTTCAGAGCAGAAGTGCTATTAGAAATCAGAATTGTCAATGGAAATATAACACATATGACTTAAAATAGATAGGAAAAAGTAAGTTTTAACTTAATCAATCAAATAAATGTATTCTAAAATTGAATATGAAGGGAAGTTAGAGACTCCATTGGACCAAAGGATGGGAATGAGAGTTTGCAAAGGACACGTTAGGCAATTGTATTTTTTCCCACCTTACAGAAGTTTTATTTTACCTATATTAGTTTGGTTTTAAATCTGCCTAACAGTTCTGGATATCTGTCGAGAACTGTTAAAGGCAGTAGATGTGGCTAGACGCAGTGGCCGGTTTCTGTAATTCCAGCTGCTTTGGAGGTAGAGGCAAGAGGGTGGCTTGAGGCCAGGAATTGAAGACCAGCAGGGGAAACATTAGCAAGACCATATCTGTGGTCTAAAATAATAAAATAAAACAAAATAAAATAAAATAATACAAATAAAATATAAAATAAAGTGAAATAAAAATCTAGCCAGGCATGGTAGTGCCTGCTTGTAGTCCCAGCTATTCGAGAGGCTAAGGTGGGAAGATTGCTTGAGCCCAAGGAGTCTGAGGTTGCAGTGAGCCGTGATCATGCCACTGCACTCCAACCTGGGGTAACAAAGTGAGACATCGTCTACAAAAAAAAAAAAAAAAAAAAAAAAAGAAAAGAAAGAAAAGAAAGTAAAAGTGGTCCTAGATGTCTATTGCATTTTTACTCTACTATGTTGCTTTATCCTGCAGCTAACAAATTAGCCTGCTACAGTTATATGGATGCAGGCATAAGAGATGAGATTCCTGAGTCTAGGGTATAGTACAGTTTATTTCTATGTTATAAGCAGTAGCCAGAATATCAGCATTGTGTTGGGCCAGTTGTTCAAACTGTAATTTGTATAAGGCGACATACAGAGGGACAGATGACAAATGCACACACAGTGGGTTGAGTTAAAGAAAAATCCTGAGCTTAGGAAACTCCAAATTTTTTACATGAGTGACAAATAAACCCAACTTTTTCCCCACAAGAAATATTTTCTTTATTATACTGTAGAAGAAAAAAAAATCCTACCTCTTGCTCCATGGGAGGACATTATCTCCAATTTTAACATCCATCTACTAACCGTATAATGTCCATCTACTAACCTTAAGAATTTGGTTACATGGTTACTGATGCTTGCACTCACAAGAGGTCTCAAATAGTACATGATTTCATAATGTTAACCAAATTAAGACTGTGAATGTGGCTTCCTTACCAAGTGGCAGAGACAGTCCTGTGATCTTTCACTTGTCAAAATGTGGACAAATACTAATTATGCAGGCTTGGAAAGGCTGATTATGTGGAAAAAATTGGGGGGTTATTAAAACTAGTGACAAATGCAAATACGAGAGACCATAGCAGAGACAGCAAAGCAGGTTATAAGTGAATTTGAGTTTCAAAATGGGGTCTAATTGTTTTCACAGAAATTATTTGGAACAAGAGAGTGAAACTCTAAGGTAAACTATCTCAGATCTATTGCTGATAATGACTAATATTGAAAGACATGTTGACTTGTCTGTGAAGGAAGAAGATTATCCACTGATCTACATGTTCTCTGTATCTGAAGGCTCCATATGGATTCTCTGGTGACAACAACCTAAAGAATAATTACATGTCTTAATTTAGGTAACAAATGACAACTACCATTTGATTGGCAATGTATAGGCTGTGTTTTCCATTCTGCTTAAATTTTCACATTCCCTGAGAAAATTATTATCAACCAATAGATTACAGCATAAGAAGGTTTAATAACAAACTTCTACACTCTGTGTGGACATAAACTAAGACAGTACATTGCTAAGACAGTGTCCTGTGTGCAGTATAAAACAAGTTATGAGTATCAGTTTAGTTATATCACAGCTGTATACACACTTCTTTTGTGAAATGTGAATGTCAATGGGATTCATTTAAGGAAATATACATTTAACTCAGACATCCTTGAGTGGATTTGGGTGAAACTTGGTCGCCTGAATATTGCATATAAGGGACTTCTAGAAAGACACAAAGGACATTAATGTAAACTACCTGGCATAATAAGACAAAGAGGTATTTGGGGGTGGAATATCTGAAACTGTCAGTCTCATGGGACACATACTGTCTCTGTATACAGTCCATTTTCCTAATGGCATGATTTTTGTTACCATTCAATGGAAATTACAAATATGGTGACTTGTTTTGCACTGGCCCCAAATTGCCTTTTTTTTTCTTTTTGTTTTTCTTTTTTCTGGAGGATGTTAGAAACTGTTCTGAAAGTTCTGAGTTAGACCAAAACAATGTTCTTGGAGGCTTACTCTCATGATAAAAAAGACTTGCTAACCCAAAAAGGTACATAAAATAAGCAAAAATGAAAAAAAAATTAAAACGTTCCCCAACAGAATACAGACTATTCTGGAAATAGAGAGAGAAAAAAAGTATAATTGGGCTGGGTGTGGTGGCTCATGCCTGTAATCTCAGAACTCTTGGAGGCCGAGATGGGCAGATCACCTGAGGTCAGGAGTATGAGACCATCCTGGCCAACATGGGGAAACCCCGTCTCTACTAAAAATACAAAAATTAGCTGGGTGTGGTGGTGCATGCCTGTAGTCTCAGCTACTGAGGAGGCTGAGGCAGGAGAATCACCTGATCCTGGGAGGCATAGCCTGTAGTGAGCGAGATTGTGCCCTTGCCCTCCAGCCTGGGCGACAGAGTAATACTCTGTCTCAAAAAAAAGGATAATTAAGCATAATTGCATGACTAACTAAATATTGAGTTAAACATAGTACCACACTGTTGAGCAATGCAGAGAGTAGACATATAGTATATATTCATTCAACAACAACTATTGAACATTCAAATCAGTTTAGAATTGCATATCATTAAAAATCAGAGGTTGCATATGGTAGAGAATGAGGCCACACAAATAAGTTTGTGGAAAAATTAGGATAAGTAATTAGGATTTTATTAGAAATTCTGCCTTTTATTTTTGTTCTTTAGTGATCTAGTTTCTAGAGATAACCGAGAATTTAAAGTTCTTGTTGTGCAATCAGTTGAGATTGGAAACACAAGCCACACCTGGTGATCCCTAATGGGCTGGGGGTGATAGGAAGTGTCATCTAATGACACCTAGAAGCTTCTGAATGTAAAAACCTGTTGCATGTGTCTGGAGTATTGTTATGTTCACAAACCAGGCAGAATATGTAAACAGCTGAGCAACGGCTTCTAGTCAGCCCTTGTCATTTGGAATATGTCATACATGGGGAAAGTTTATTTCTGTCGGAAGAGAATGAAAAGTGGTACTACAATTGTAATTGATCTATGGTGTGCCAAACATAAATTTAATCTCTCAGACATAGCTAAGTAATGTAGCAAAGGGTTGCAACCTCACAGACAGAATTAAGTGAAAATGAATATTACATAATATTTATTCCCAAGATAAGAAAATATTTTAGAAGCTTTGATGAAGGCAGGCTTGAAGTAATACCTATAGAAAACAATTAATGGGCAGAAGATAAAATGTCTCTAACTTTGCATACATTACAAACTCTAATATATATTCATATACATATATGTATATATATACATCCACACATATAGCCTATTAAAATAACTGATGAAGAAAAAGAGTGACTGAGATGGTTAGACAGTCAAAGAGTTCTCAAAAATATCTGAAAGTACAGAATGTTGATTAACATACAAATGACTTCATATTCTCCATTGAATAGCCCAAATCCTGGTGACCTTTGAGATTTTGTTTTGTTCTTTCTTTGGAATATTGCAGAAAATATTGTAAGAAAAATAAAGAACAGATATCTGAGAAATATGCTCTAAGAATACAGTGATCAAATTCAAAAGGTAGACTGGAAAGAAAAGTATTAAAGTAGTTTTTCAGTGATCCATTTCTTCCCTAAATAGTAGGAGCACATTTTAAAAGAAACAAGGCAGGAGACCAGGTCTAATTTTTTTTTTTTTTTGCAAAGATGCTAACAGTTGGCCTCCTTATAAGTATTATTTGATATTGTTAGGAGGTAAGTCTATATTTATGTCTTTTATAAAGTATATATATTATATCTTGGAAAGATGCTCCTGAGTTTAGCTTTGTTTATGGTAAATAAACCTACTATCTACAGATTTATTAGCCACAGCTTCCTGAAAATGTCATGTAAGCCCTTACATGGACTGGATATAAAATGAGGGTGTTTAAATTACCTAAACTCTCCCCAGTATATGATGTGGTAAGTCAATCTTACTTAGATGTCTCATTTTATCCTCTGGTCAGAGATCACGTCAGATTTATAGAGCTTGCTCCTGGGGATTCACAAATGATGTCACAGAACTCTCCTGCTTTGCTCGTGCTTCCAGATTTCTTATGTCCTTGAAATTATGTAAAATTTAACACAAAATTTGTAAGATTTTTCCAAGGTATTTAAGAAAATTATGTAATATCTCATTACAACCTTCAAATGAAATGAGACACAAATAATCTCAGGCAAATAAAGTGTGGTCACTTACAAGGAAAGAGCAGGAATCACCTACAGAAATGTGGCATGTATATGATAATAGCTATGACTGGTTCTTGAAATATGTCTCCTTCATTTATCAGTAAAGTTATAACAAGTTTGTCAGATTTATTGTGCATTATATTAAGGTTGGTATGGTGATCTATAAAATCAATAAAGTTCATTTTTCAGTGCATTATGAATGGAGTTACTCAGCATTTCTGTCAGGCTCCGCCCCATTAATCTCACGCCAGTTTTCCAACATCACCATAACTGCCCAGTAATGACTGCAGCTTGTGGGTCCAAGTCCTGTGGTAATCCTCACTGGGACATAAATACATCAATATTAAATGGTTTGTCTTGAAACAACCCTTGCTGTGAAAAAATATAGTGTTTGGTGATCTGTATGGACCCACATTTCTTCCTGGTCACATGTCTTCCTGGTCAAAACTCTGATGAGTTGGTCTCATCAGTGGTCAACTGTGGTTCTCTAATGAGTGCTTAATTCACATCTACAACTGAGGTCTATTCTGATCCTTTGGGTAGCTCTCTTGGAAACTTTTTACAAGAAAAAAATGGCTCAATTTTGCTAGAATTTGCCACTTTCATGTCAGTTTCATTGTGTTACTGGGTACCTATTAAAGGGATAAATAAATTAGCTGAAGTTGATTGTCTCTAATTAATTAAACATTCCTAAAATCTGTTTTTGTATCTACTTGTTACCATTTCCATAGAAGAATCTATGAAGTCTTTTCCAAGTCATATGAGAATGTGCTATTCCTCACTCAGCCCTGTCTCCAGTAGATACCAATCTAAAATATGCCCTTGGCTGAAATTGGATATGATTTTACTCTCCTGTTTCACATCTCCTCACTAGTACTGTGCTCATTCAAGGGTGTCTCCTGCTGTATTTGGACCCATAGTTTCTAGATAAAAGCCCATTAGTTTCATTATATCCTTACCTTGGGCACTATAGAGTATCTAAGAATAAGAGTCTGAAATGGCTTGGGGTATTTCCTGCCAAGTCTGCAGAGCTATACCTTCCCTCTGGTATCTGGAACTAGTTCTTAAGCTTAAAGATGCAAGCATTTTTGCAGTTCCAAAGCCAGTCTCAACTTTTGTTGTGACTATGTAACAGGCCAGTCTTGCAGGGGAATAATAATACATGGTTACATTTTTATAGTGGCAAGACATCTATGCTGCTGTTGTAACTCTCAAAACTTGGACAAAATGTACTGGGATTTAGTGATAAAAAAGTATTCTGTAAAAATAGGACAGGTGTATGCAGTGAATCTCCAGAATATCTAGTCACTAACTTTGGATGCTAGGCTACTAGGAACTCATGAAATATATACTGATATTAACCACAGAAGCTCCAAGTATTTATCAACCAGAAAGGAGAAGAAGTATGTTGTAATATATTTATATAAATTAGCTGTCTAGAGGATCATATATCACACAGTTCAGAAGAACAACTTATTATTCTAACACCTTACTTCCTTATGTAATATAAGTATTTTAATGCAAAACAGAAGGCTAAGATAGGGACGATAAATCTTAGCAATTTACTTCTGAGAGAATTTCTAAGAACTGTTTTTCTGTTGTTTTGTGTAGAGTGAATTATAATCACTAAATGTTACATGAGTTTCAGCAAATGATACCAAGGATGGAGCATTCAGATTTCAAACTATTACTGGAAAACAGAGACATATGATTATGCTATCATTTTCTGAAAATGTCTCTTCAAAAATATAGTAGTAGACCATATACTTGTATGTGAGAAATATCATATCAAACAAACTAAATTTTATTGATTGCTAATTAAAATTTTAATAAAAGTTACATGAAAGTATGAGATAACTAAGTATAGAAATTCTTAGGGATTAATTTCAAGTGAAACATTAATTTTATGCATATGAAACCCATAAATAAACTCTTGAGTTTACATAAAAATAATCTAAATCTCTAAAACTCAAAAATCTTTAGCATAAACATGGACTAAAAATTTAGTGTATTTCACATGAGAACCATAAATAAGCTTTCTAGCTTGTTTAGCCATGATTGAATTTGAGTGAAGTTGCATTAGAAATATGCCAAAGAATATTAATGTGAGAAAATGTAAAGCCTTTTTGTGTATATGTTATTATATATATATATATATAAATTTCAAGAAAATAATTTTAAAAAATTCAAAATAATATTCAGCATCTGTTTAGAGTGGGAGAAAATCATAATCAGATTGTTAAAGGTCAGATTTAGAGTTATGTTATAGTCTGATTAGTTACTGCATGAAAGCAGCGTGATAAACTATTTAGTAGGATATTAGTTTTGAAAGATGATTAACTTAGAGAAAAGTAATTGAGCAAACCACTACATGTTAATATTTTTATTTATTTATTTTTCGAGGTGGAGTCTCACTCTGTTGCCCAGGCTGGAGTGCAGTGGCACAATCTCGGCTCACTGCAAGCTCCGCCTCCCGGGTTCACGCCATTCTCCTGCCTCAGCCTCCCGAGTAGCTGAGACTGCAGGCGCCCGCCACCATGCCTGGCTAATTTTTTGTATTTTTTAATAGAGACGGGGTTTCACCATGTTAGCCAGGATGGTCTTGATTTTCTGACCTCGTGATCCACCCGCCTCGGCCTCCCAAAGTGCTGGGATTACAGGCATGAGCCACCGCTCCCTACCACATGATAATACTTTTTATTGCATTGTGAAAAAAAGTTGACAATATTTGTCAAATATTGAAAAACATGTTAACTGGAATAATGATTGACCCAGAGTTACTGAGTAGCATTAAAATAATTTCATTCTCACATGTATTGTGTTAGCATTTCTACCACATTAGTGATACGTATAAAAATACACATTAGTATAAGAACATTTAAGTATAAACATGTAATTCATTTATATGAAATGCATTCTTAAAATTCAGAATCTCAATCTTTGAGGCATGAAGTCACATCACACCAACACCTACCTGTAAGAGAGGTAATATAGAAAACTACTAGTCATGCAATCAGGAATCTTGAATATATTTCCTTAAATAAGTAGTAGATAATACGTTTTCATAGAAAATGTTTAATCACTTTGTATTTTGTTTTTGTTTTCAATTTCATTTTATAAGTTCCTGGGTACATGTGCAGGATGTGCAGGTTTGTTACACAGGTAAACATGTGCCATGGGGGTTTGCTGCACCTATTAACCAGTCACCTAGGTATTAAGCCCTGCCTGCATTAGCTATTGTGCTGATGCTCTCCCTTCCCCCACCCTTCACAACAGGCCTCAGTGTGTGTTGTTCCCCACTCTGTTTCCACGCATGCTCATTGTTCAGCTCCCACTTATGAGTGAGAACATGCGGTATTTGGTTTTATGTTCCTGTGTTAGTTTGCTGAGTATTATGGCCTCTAGCTTCATCCATGTCCCTGCAAAGGACATGATCTCATTTCTTTTCATGGCTGCATGGTATTCTATAGTGTATATGTACCACATTTTCTTTATCCAGTCTATCATTGATGGGCATTTGGGTTGGTTCCATGTCTATGCTATTGTGAATAGTGCTGCAATAAATATACATGTGCATGTATCTTTATAACAGAATGAATTATATTCCTTTGGGTATATACCCAGTAATGGGACTGCTGGGTCAAACGGTGTTTCTGGTTCTAGATCTTGAGGAATTGCCACACTGTCTTCCACAATGGCTGAACTAATTTACATTCCCACCAACAGTGTAAAAGCCTTTCTTTTTCTCCACAGCATTCCCAGCATCTGTTGCTTCTTGACTTTTTAATAATCACCATCTGACTGGTGGGAGATGATATTTTGAATCTTATAGACTCAATATACTTGAGAAATAATGTTACACTTTTCTTATTCCTTAGTTCAGCTAGGTCCAGGTTCTTGTCCCATGACCAAGAAGAATAATGCATGTGGACACTGGAGAGTAAGTAAGGCAGAGTAGGATTTATTAAGTGACAGAAACCTCTCAGTAGCAAGAAGGGACCTGATAATTGGTTGCCAAAAATGGGGCCAAGTTCTGGGTCTTTTATGTGGCAGAGGCAAGGGAGTCTTCTGTGGGTTCCACCCAAATGAGACAGGTAAATTTGCCCTCTGGAGGTGTTGCATCTGTGCATGCCTAGGGTTGGCCATAGCTACTCCATCTTGGTTATTATCCATGAGTGCCTAAGTAAAACTTATGGGGGACTAAAATTGCAATGCTAATGATATTAAAGCTAGTTCTGGGTCAAGGTAAGGACATTTAGTTGATTTATTTTGCCTACACCTAAGTTGGGATAGTACTTTCTGAGCAAACATCCTGGCATAAGAGGAAGATCTTAACCACATTTCTTCTCGCTACCTACAGGGTCAGTGCAAGTGTGCTCCCACGGGTGTTTTTTCTCTCCCAAGACCCTCCCCTTCTATCTTCCTAGCCATCCTCTGTCTCCTCTCTCAATATGACATATTTGTTATTATACATACTATTTGAAGTGATGAATATAATTTCAAAAAAGTAAACAGATATAAGTTAAGGATAAAATAATGCAGCTACACAATTCATAAGACAATAAAATATACTCATAACTGGAAGAAGAACATTTTAGCTTTCTCAGATCCTTTGCTGGCTTGGATAGTTGCTCCTGTGACTGTTTGTATATAGTGATGTTACCAGACTGTGAAGAGCACAATTTTGCCTATTCACTTTGCTTATCTCATAAACTCCTGGTATCTACCAATGTTTTCTGGAAATCTGGTGATAAGTACAAAACAACACTAAGTGAATTAGTGTTCAATTCATAAGTGTCTCTGCATTATCATAATTATTACAAGGGGAGTGAAGCACTGTTGCTCAAGTCTAGTTCATTCCATCATTGAATTGGCCCATGGTTCACAAACATAAACTCTTATCTCTCAGTCTCACACTAATGCAATGAAGATATGATGATGAAAGTACAACATCTTCCTAGTAAGCTATTTTCTCTTAGAAGTCATTTCTTCAAAATTTAGATGAGAGGAAAAATAAGATGTTTTCTGCACTTTTGCTGTGATTTAAAACTTAGTTTTTAGACTCCATAACTGAGAAAACTCCAAAATTCCTGTGTGCTATAAACTCAATGGCTCCCCTGTGAGGTTTTATATAACTTTTCAGATGTACTTATTCCCTACTTTATGAGCAATTGGTCATTAATCTTAGCATCATATTATATAATAGTGTTTCTAAAACATTAAATTGTCAACTTTGAATGAGAAATCTGACATTGTTGTATTTCAAAGATCTACTATCTTGATCAACATTTTTGTATGTATGAATGTAAGAAAAAAATAAATGAGACAGATTCAGTATTTTATTTTAAAATATATTAGTTAAGTAAATGTCTTCTCAGCTTCCCTATTAAGCTTATTTTCAAGAAGTAGATAATCTTTAATATTATTTAAAGTTAAATTCTGGCTCAAATCTGTAAGATTTCAATATTTCCATAAGACATAGCAAAGTTCCAAGCAGCTAGAGATTTTTCTAAGGTCTAGCATAGATTATGACATTTAGTAGGCATTCAATAAATATTTGTTGGATAAAAGATTGTGCTGAGAAAAATGCATGGCATACAAGAAACACAGCGATTGTTTAAAATTATCTCCCTAACCATAAGTTACTTAAGATTCAATGCTTTTTTTGGGAGGCCAAGGTGAGCATATCACCTGAGGTCAGGATTTCAAGACCAGCCTGGCCAACATAGTGAAACCCTCCATCTCTACTAAAAATGCAAAAATTATCAGGGCATGGTGGCACACATCTGTAATCCCACATACTCGGGAGGCTGAGGCAGGAGAATCACTTTATCCCAGGAGGTGGAGGCTGCAGTGAGCTTAGATCGCGCCACTGCACTCCAGCGTGGGTGACAGAGTGAGACTCCATTAAAAAAAAAGACAATGATTTTGAGAAATGTACATTTAAGGGGGATGATACAAAGAGGTAACATGCTATATAAGTTAAGTGCACACACACACACACACACACACACACACACACACACACTGATGAAGCTATACATGTGATATGGTTTGGCTGTATCTCCACCCAAATCTGATTTTGAATTGTAGTTCCCATAATCCCCACATATTGTGGGAGGGACTCCATGAGAGGTGATTTGATTATGGAGGTGGTTCACTTATGCTGTTCTAATGATAATGAGTGAGTTCTCATGAGATCTGATTACTTTAAAAGAGACCCTTACCCCTTTGCTCTACGCTTCTCCTTCCTGCCACCATGTGAAGAACATGTTTGCTTCCTTTTCCACCATGATTGTAAGTTTCCTGAGGCCTCCCCAGCACTGCAGAACTGTATGTAAATTAAAATTCTTTCCTTTATAAATTACCCAGTCTTGTATATTTCTTCATAGCAGTATGAGAACAGACTAACACAGTAAATTGGTACTGCAGAAAGTGGGGCACTGCTGTAAAAATACCTGAAAATGGGGAAGCAACTTTGGAACTGGGTAACAGGCAGAGCTTGGAACAATTTGAAGGGCTGAAAAAAGATAGGAAAATGTTGGAAAGTTTGGAACTTCCTAGAGTCATGTTGAATAGCTTTCAACAAATTGCTGATAATATGGAAAATGAAGTCCAGGCTGAGGTGGTCTGAAACGGAGATGAAGAACTTGTTAGGAACTGAAATAAAGGTGATTCTTGCTATGCTTTAGCAGAGAGACTGGTGGCATTTTTCCTCTGCCCTAGAGATCTGTGGAAATTTGAACTTGAAAGAGATTTAGGGCATCTGGCAGAAGAAATTGCTAAGCAGCAAAGCATTCAAGAGGCAACTTGGGTGATGTTAAAAGCATTCGGTTTTATGTATTCACAAATATATGGTTTTGAATTGGTACTTATGTTTAAAAGGGAAGCAGAACATAAGTCTGCAAAATATGCAACCTGATGATGTGATAGAAAAAAAAAAATTCTGAGGAGAAATTCAAGGAGGAGCCAAATGTTAATCACCAAGACAATGGGAAAAATGTCTCCAGTGCATTTCAGAGATCTTCACAGCAGCCCCTCCTTTCTCCTTCCTGCTGCCATGTAAAGAAGAATGTGTTTCCTCCCTTTTAAGGCATGATGGTAAGTTTCCTGAGGCTTCCACAGCCCTGCATAACTGTGAGTCAATTAAACATCTTCCTTTATAAATTTCTCAGTCTTGGGTATTTTTTGATAGCAGCATGAGAACGGACTAATACAACATGCTATGTGAGTAAGCTTCATGACAGCCGCATAGAAAAATAGCCTTGATTCTACTCCAATTATCTCCTCCAATCCCTCCTTCTACAGAAATTCTGGATTATCTGTATTACTCCTCACTGTTATTAAGCCAGCATTTCTTGAATAAGAAGATACAAGAAAAGGAAAAAGGAAGGACCTTATTTTTTACAGACTAAATAGACAAGAAAAAATAGTATTCATTTCTTGAATAAGAGGATATAAGAAAAGGAAAAAGGAAGGACCTTATTTTTTACAGACTAAATAGACAAGAAAAAATAGTATTATAGGAAAAGCATTAACTCGAGTCACATTGTTACTGTCTAAAACAACTCCTTGGATATTATTTAAATACATTTTACAACTTTAATTTGGTCAAGTATATCACTAAATGCCATGATGTATCAGTTACATAAAAACATTTAATGACCAACAAAGGGAAAATTTTCTGAATTAGTTTATACTAAAATAAAGGTTATGATAATTTTTAAAAGGTATTAAAAACTGCTCTGTGCTAGTAGGGGAGTCTGATACCTTTTACATTTCATAAAATTATTTTCCAGAGTTATTTATGAGTTATAGTTTTTCAGTCAAGTTTGAAGAATTTTTCAGTAATATTTTACATGAAACATTTGAATTCAAGAAAGCTAATGATATTCAAAATAGTAACAATAGTGCTATTTATTTTAATGAATTTTATCTAATTATTGGATGGAATTTTCAACTTCAAGATGTAACTTTGTTCTAATTAAATAGATAAGAATTTGTATTTAGTACATTCTCCAAATGCATATGACTTATATTTTTATCCTTCTAAATTAAATGCAATCATTCTTATAATATGTACACAATTGTTATTTTTTCTTTGGTCACTAGTTAACATGTCTATAATCTATAATCATTCTTTTACAGATTCATAATCACATATATTGGTGATTAGTGGTTTTCAATACTTAGTAAAAAATTAGTGATTTCCAATACTACTTTTATGTGAGATTAGCTCTGTTTTTTAAAGTTTTATTTTGTTTTAAAGTGACAAATAATTTTACATATACATACACACACATTTATAAAATTATTATATATACATATCAGTTATATATACAAATATATATGCACACATGTATATAGAAATGCAGATGTATATATGAGTTGCAGTGTGATATTTCAATACATGTATACATTGTGTAAATCAAATCATGGTCATTAGTATATCACCTGAAACACTTATTTATTTATGGTGGGAACATTCAAAATCCTCTCTTTTAGCAATTTTGAAACATACAACACATTATTAACTGTAGTTACCCCAGTGTGCAATAGAGCACCAGGACTTATTCGTCCTTTCTAACTGTAACTTTGTACCTGTTACTAACATCCCTTCATCCCCCTTCCTCTCTGCTTCCCCACAGCCTCTCTACTTTTATGAGATTATTTTCTTTTTTAGATTTCACAAATAAGTGAGATTATATGGTATTTGTTCTTTCATGCTTGAATTATTTTACTTAGCATAATGCCCTTTAGGTTCACCCATGTTGTCATCACAAGTGACAGAGTTTTATTGGTTTTTTAGCGATGAAGAGTACTGCATCCATGTACTACATTAAAAAAAATCAACTTATGTGTCCTTGCTGCATACTTAGGTTGACAACAATAAATATGGGAGTGTAGTTATCTCTTCAACACACTCATTTCATTTTCTTTGGCTGTATATGCAATAGCGGAATTGTTGAATCAGGGGGTAGTTCTCTTTTTAAGTTTTTAAGGAACGTTCATACTGTTGTCCACTTTTAAATGAAATTCACAATATATACTTCTACTGCTTATTTTCAGGTGTATATTTTAGAATGGTTTCTGAATGAAATGTAATTATTAAAAATTAAGGTAAACATTTGACAAATGTATTTGCGACAATTTTTTTTTCTGAACACTTTCTAATAATGCACACTCTCAATTCGAGTACATAGGTGACAGCACAGTATAATTGTTGCCTATGCACTTGAATGCAATATACTTTTCACCTATGCTCCTGAATTCAATGTGTACATTATTAGACATTTGTCAATAAAATGTGGCAAATTTTATGGACTTTTGTATTTCTGTTTTTGGTTGTTAATACTTTGCTCTTAATATATGAGATATTTGTGTTAATATTATTATTGACTTCCTTTCATGCTAGTTGCAAAACTTAAAAAATTATTGGCTTATTAGTTTTAATTATTCTCTAGGCAAAAAGATGTTTCAAAAACAAAAAATCGAAACATAAAGATTAGATACATAACAAAATTTATAGTACATACACACATATATATGTTTGTGTGTATGTACTATAAATTAATATACATATATGTGTGTTTATACATATTTATGTAAACATTTTCTTTTGAGACTCAGTCCTGTTTTTTCACCCAGGCTGAAGTGCAGTGGCATGATCAGAGCTCATTGCAAGCTCAACCTCCTAGGCTCAAGCAATCCTCCCACTTCCGCCTCTCAAGTAGCTGGAACAACAAGCACATGCCACCATGCTCAGTTAATTTTTAATTTTTTTTTTTTTTTTTTGTAGAAATGGCATCCTGCTATGTTGCCCAGACTTGTCTCAAACTCCTGGGCTCAAGTCATCTGTCCACCTTGGCCTCCCAAAGTCTTGGGATTATAGACATGAGCCATAGCACCCTGCCAATACATATGTTCTTATTTTAGATATTTTATTTCTTGATTCACCTCAAATACAATATGGGTATGCTGTGTGAAAATCTTTTTACATTAGCTGTCATTCAAATAACTCATAATTTAAGCCAATATCAGAAATTAATTTATTTAATATTTTCACAAATGTATGCTACTAATTTTATCATACAAGAAATTATGATAAAATGTGTCAAATATATCAGGGCAATATATTTTAATTTTTTCATTTCATTTTATTTTTAATATCTATGTTCAAAATTTTACTCGCATTTTTAAATCCCCCAGCTAGTCTTAATTTATGCCAGATTAAATATAAGATTTTATTTCATTTATATATAAATTATATAAATGCATAATTTAATATCCATTATAGTATTTGGCATTTATTATTTTTTCTAAATCAGTATTTACATATATATATATATAAAGTTACATTTACATATTTTAAATATTTGTTTTATTCCTGGTATAAATTGAAAAGTGTTCTAAAGTATTAGATTAACTTCATATCTATTATTGACATTCAGGCATTTTCATTAAATCCTCTAACTACTTCAATGAGTACATTTATTTCACAATTGTCACTTAATATTTAGTGGATCATAGTCTTATAACATTTATATGAATTACTTCCCTAGTAGCTATAACTTCATCATTATTGTTATTTCTGTGTTGTGTTATATTGACTAGGGTGTGCAGTACTTTTCAGATAATCATGGCTTCTAAACTTGTGACTTCTAATTCTTATATTCATTTATGTCTCAGACCTTTGCTCATCCTGCTTTTGTTTCACTCACTTGCTTTTGTCTTCAACAATTATGAAACACTGTAATCACTATACTTTGCCAAGATCGATGAAATAGTTTCCTAAGTGATTATTTTTTGTCTGACTCTTTTAGGAAAGTGTTTTCTCTATGATTTTCTGAAATGTCAAATTTGAAGAATCTAGCCCCTCAAAATTCTTTTACATTATTTTTCTCCACTCAGTTTTCACTCTTTTCAGTGAATGAGTTCAAAAGTTCTCTACTGAACTGCTTGTCTTCTATAAACAACAGATTTCTAGTACATCCATGACTTGGTTTTTATTTTCTCTTTTTAGTAAGACTTGTCACCTTTTCTACAGTAAGCATGTTCAATCTGTCCTCCTTCAAGACAAAAGTTAGTGAGTCATAATGCCCCAAGTGAGTCTTGGGGTATTTACAAAACAATGTTAACACATTACGGAAAGTCCAATGTTAAATGTGTGCACAGTTTAATTGGGCAAACATAGGCTAGGGACATTTTGATGGGAACACACCAAGGGAGGTCAGAATAGTCAGGTAGAAGGGTCAAAAAAAAAGAGGTAGGCAAAATGAAATATGAGAGCATGTATGAGGAATGCTATCGGCCCTACTTTTACCCATAGAGGGAAGTCGTTAATTTTCCCTCTATGGGTACAAGTAGGGCCGATAGCATTCCTCATACCTGCTTCGTCCCCAGGAAATAAGAAGTGCATATACATCTTGGTTCCTAGGAAATAAGAAGCTGGTAAGAACAAGGCAGAAAATGTCCCCCTGAAGTCCGTGAAGGTGAATTAAGAGATTCCTGGTAACCACCTGATCTTGCCAGCAGTAGCAAGTAGCCTGGTTGCCTTACCTAGGAATTCAGGAAGACTGCTATTTTAAAATTCTGCTGATGCTTTTGGGAACTTGGTAGTTGTTTCAAGAAGAACATGTTTTCTTAAGAACGCTACTGATACCCAGTGTGTCCTGCAGATAAAATGACTACTTCAACAGCTCTGGGAGAGCGGTAGCCTGCAGACTGCTGGGCACTCATGAAGATAACCTATGAGGGACTGGCTGGTAGGGAAGCACTGCCTGGAGGGACTCCTGTGTGGAGCCACACATGAAAAAAGATGCAGAAAGAAAAAACAACGTTCCAAACACAAACAAGAAATAAGACTATTACCTTAGGATTCTACAACTATTTTGCTATGAGTTCAGTAGCACTATCTTACAAATATCCACCGTTTTAGAAATAAAAAGTATTCTACTAAAATAAATGCACATTAAAAAATTAATCTGGTTACAGTTTGTAATAATAGCATATATTCATGAATAATATTTTATTAGATACCATATGAAAATGAAATCCATAGCAATAAGGAAGAAAAAATGTGGGTTTTTTTCCCCAGACAAAATGTTGCTTTTCAGCATCTGTGTCCTTGAGAAATTATACTTTGACACGGGCATTGGGTAGAAAAATAGATAAGTAGATGTTTAATAGATGGATATTTCAAGGTTTTTGTTTTGTTTTGTTAATTTTGTTGTTTAAAGTGTTTTAGGTACAATATCTTCTTTTTCTTTTTTTAACTAGCCAGATTTCACTATGTGAAAATTTTACATAGGATAGAATTAGCTTCTTCTCTTATCATCTCTACCTAGAAATTAATTTATGAGGCAAGAAAAAAATTCTCAAGCTCTTTGGTGAATACTAACAGTTCTTTGCAACTTATATTATTTAAAGATTCAGTAATGGTTCATATTATTTCTACACTTCTCAATCTGATTGGCTGCACCATTTATAAAAAGTCTAATAATTTATTATGATTTTCAGAGACTTTAGTTCTTCTTCTATTTCTTTTTTTTAATGCTCAAAGATCCCTGTCAAATGTTACTTTCACCTTCCAATTTAGATCACCTACGGCCAAGAGTGTGTAGGGCTTCAGGACCCTGGTTATCCCCTATAGTTTTATACAAAATTGCTTTTTTTTTTTAACCACAAAATAGGAATGTGAATGTAAGCTCTGTAATTTTGTTGTGCTTAAACACTGAAAGATAAGATTACAGTGCTTGAGGAGATTTTTTGTCTTTTAACCAGTCACTGTCAAAATGAAATCTCACAGTGTGTAGCCTCAAGAAAATAAAATTTCTATCATGGAAAATAGATACTTCACTATATGCAATGACAAGGAGGCCCACCATGGGGAAGGTGTGAGCCACGCAGACTTTCAGAGTGTGCAAGCTAATAAAATCTGTATTTTCTCACCTTGAGTCATGTAATTTTTCTAGAGATAGATGAATTGAATATAGTTTTGGACAAACTTCTGAGGCCAGCTCATTTGTGTGGAGAATTGCCCTCATCGTACTCTAGAGCTCATGGCAGAGGGACAGAATTGTGCTTAAGGATCTATAGATATGTCTGACTGTGAGTGTTATGTGTGCCTCGGAACAGGCAACTGTCATACATATCTGTATCCTGAAAATGCTAAACTTCTATCCATATAAATAGCACAATATTTTTAAGTTTTCTTGATACAGTATATGGTACCTTCTAGATATAGCATAAGGAAGTGAAGGAATACACGTTACAGGCCTGTTGGTGAATATAGTAAAATTAATTGGGATGTATGTTATGAACAGGCACAAATGCAGAAGAAAAAGCAACTACTCAAACTCAACACAAGCTAAGAAGTCTTCGTAAAAGCTTTGCAAAGCATAAAGCCTTTCTTCCACTAAGAAAATAAAGGGTCTCTGATGGGATAGAAATAGTTACTTCATTAAAAATCATTTGCATTTGATAGTCTTTATCAAATATTGATGTTGATATTGAATATTGATATTCTTAGCCTATAGTTAGCATTTTACTTCGATGGAAAGAATAAATATTTCTGTAATAGCATATGAGTCATAGCAAATTTCCATAAACTTTTTGCTTAAAACAACACAAATTTATTGTCTTATTATTCTGTAGGTCAGAAGTCCAACCTGGGTCTCCCTGGGCTAACACAAGGTGTTGGCAGGGCCGTGTTCCCTTCTGGAGGCTCCAGGGAAGTATGTGTTTCCTACTCTTTCTGGCTTCTAGGGCCATCTGTTACCTTGGCCTTAGAACTTGTCTTCCATATTCAAAGTCATGATTATTGTGTATTTAGAACACTTATTTCATAGTTATCTATGTTTTTTACTCACCTCAGCAGAGAATTATTTTCTACTTTTATGTACTCTTGTTCTGAGTTCACCCAGACAATCCAGGATAACCTCTCCCTCTCAAGATCCATAGGGTCAGTCACATTTTCAATGTCTCTTTTGCCACATAAGGCAACATATTAATAGTTTCTGGGAATTAGGGAATGGATATCCTGGAAGAGGGAGAAGGAGTTATTCTTCCTACCCCACTTCTCAGTAATGTTATTTCTAAACACGTGGCTCTTAATATTAAAAATTGTTAATGTGTCTTAAGCTGCTTCAAGTTCATCTAGAATGATATAAAACGTTTTCACTGATGTCTTTTTCCATCTCAATAACTAACATTTTAATTCAAAATATGGAAAAGTTGGAATAAAATATGGGAAGATACCCTCATAAATTTTCCTTTAAAAATCTAAGTTATGATTCTAGTTAGAATATTGAACATCACCAGAAATCATTGCTTTGATACTAAAAAGTATAAGTTGAATAAACTATAACAATTAATGTTTTAAATACATTGGAGGCCTAAAGGTGCAAAGAAAATTAAATTAAACAAATTCCAAAAAAGGGATGAGCCCCAGAAATGAAGAGATCTTTTTCTAATATGAGCCACAGTCCTACAGATGGTGGAGGTGTGAATTCTTGTGGAAGGGGTTAGTAATTAGCCTTGGTGGGCTAGTTTGAGGAATTAGAATTCCCAAGAACTCCAGTCATAAAGTCCACTGTGGGGCAAGACCTAAACTTATGGTGTAATATTATGTGTACGGTGTAATGTTATCTTGACACTTGATAAAGTTGGGGGTTGCTTAATGGCCTGATATGGTTTGGCTCTGTGTCCCCACCCAAATCTCATCTTATAGCTCCTATAATTCCCATGTGTTGTGGAAGGGACCCAGTGGTAGATAATTGAATCATGAGGGTGGGTCTTTCCCATGCTTTTCTCATGATAGTGAATAAGTCTCACAAGATCTGATGGTTTTAAAATGGGAGTTTCCCTGCACAAGCTCTCTCTTTGCCTGCTGCCATAGCGTAAGATGTGACTTGCTCCTCCTTGCCTCCCACCATGATTGTGAGGCCTCTCCATCCATGTGGAGCTACAAATCTATTAAAACTCTTTCTTTTGTAATTTGCCCAGTGTCGGGTATGTCTTGATCAGCAGCATGAAAACGGACTAATGCATGGCCTATTTGCAAGTTCACCTCCCACCTCTGCTCCTACACATATGGTCTGTTAGCCACCCAATCCTCCTCATCAATATTCCAGCTGTCATTCTTGCTACCCTGAGTAGTGGTCTTCAATTCTCTGCCAACCTGTGGAACTATTTAGAGAAACCAATTACATCCTGCCATGAGCACCAGTGGGCACCTCACCTCTTGATACTATAAAGTCTGCCTCCCACACCCCGATTGTTAACTCTGTTCCCAAAAGCAACTCCTATGTGGCCTTGAATGACATGTAGAGTTATCCTCTCTTGGGTGAGTATATGTGATCAATAAATGGCTGTCAATTTTGTTTGTCCAGCATTGGGTGACACGTGGTCAATTATTCTCATAACCCCAGGATGAGAATCCCTCTGTCACTAACAGGGTGAAGAGAAGGTGATAAAAACATCCATCCACAGGGTCAACATGCATTCTAGATGAACATGCATCCTCAGTGAGGCAATACCACCCTTGAGGGGGTGAAAGCTGGTTCTTGTGGAGTAAAAGAAAATCTTACCCTTTTCATGTATAAAACACAGATATGCACACAGTATATAAATAGATACACAGTTATCTGTGGCATTAAAATGCCATGAAGGGCAATTAGGAAAAAATAATCTAAGAAAATTGAGAAACTCTTAATTAGTGTAGGATGGCATTAAGACAAGAGCTTGAAGCAGGACAGAATGACCACAAGAAACCTCCACCTCCCTGTATGGTTCAAGAACCTCTCTTACAGTTAGCTAGAAATCAGCTGAAGTCTTGAGACACAGCAGAAGAGCTGCAGACTTCCCAAGTTGAATGGGGCCATTCAGAAATGTATCAGTGTCCCTTAACAAACTGGAGCAGAGCAGAAAGGTTGAAAAATCTCCTACCAGGCACACAAAGCTGTCCCTTAGTGCACAGCTATTACCGTCCAACCAAACGAGTGAGTAGACGCACTAGGAGAAATGCCCCTGAAGGGCACAGGGCTCTGCTCAATAAGAACCATAATGATCTTGGAGAGAAATCCCCCTAGGTGTGCAGAGTCTTAAGGAAAAGCAATGAAAGCATGGAAAGAATTTCCTAAAGTGGTGAAACCAGCAAAATAACTGAGGAGCAAAGTGACCTCAACAGCAAAGTAAAAGCCGGTGCTGGGCTGCAGCGCAGAAAGAGGTCTCCTATAGCTATGAAATCTGGTATTTGTATTGAAAATGTCCTGATCCCACTCTCAAAATATGTAAGCCATGGGCAACTAAATCTAACTCATGTTACAAGAAATCCCGAGTATTTGTTTTCTACCACTGCATAACGCTCTGTCACAATGGAAAAGCTTAAAGCAATACAGATTTATTACTTCTAAGTATAGGTGTCTGATCACGTCCCACTTCATAAACGGCACCTCTGTCCTCAACAAGGTAGAAAGAGTGAGGGGTCTTCCTTAGACCTCTTTTATAAGGGCACTAATCTCACTCACGTGGGCTCTGCCCTCATTATCTAATCACTTCCCAGAGTCTCCACCTCCCATATCACCACTTTGGGGGTTAGGATGTCAACACATAAATTTGGGGGAGACATAAGCATTGGGTGCAGGTTAACTGAGTCCTCTGCTCAAGGTGTCACAAGTTGTCAGCCAGGGCTGAGCTCTCATCTGAGGCTTGGAGTCCTCTTTCCAGTTAGCATAGTTTGGGCTGTATTCAGTTCCTTGAGGTTGTAGGACAGAGGTCCCTATTTTCTTGCCAACTGACATCCTGGGGCTGCTCTCAGCAACCAACGGCCTCCTGCAGTGCTTTACCCTGTAGTTCACAAAACCAACATAGTAGGTTACTTGTTCCAAGTGACTGTGAGAATCTTTCTCTCTTTGCATCTGTGACCCTTTGAAATTCTCTAATCTGAATAAATCAGACCCATCCAAGTTACTCTCCCTTTTGATTATCTCCAAATCAACGGTTTGGAAGCTTAATTACATCTAAAACTTCCTTCAGTTTTGTGATATATTATAAACTAATCACAAGAGTGATGCTCCGTCATATTCACAGTCCCACCCACACTGAAGGGCAGGGGCATATACACAGCATGTGCACCTGGGGAGGGATCATGGGCGGTGGCTCACACCTGTAATCCCAGCACTTTAGGAGGTTGAGGCAAGCAGATCACCTGAGGTCAGGAGTTCAAGACCAGCCTGGTCAACATGGTGAAACCCCATCTCTACTAAAAAACGAAATACAAAATATTAGCTGGGCGTGGTGGCGGGTGCCTGTAATCCCAGCATTCAGGAGGCTGAGGCAGGAGAATCGCTTGAATCCAGAAGGCGGAGGTTGCAGTGAGGCGAGATTGCACCATTGCACACATCCCTCCACCTCAAAAAAAGAATTCTGTCCACTAAATCTCATAACAAGCTCTTGTTCATGTAAATTTGACTATTTCCTTCAACCTGGCCGTAGTCTTTCTTCAGGGGATACATTTTATTTGCATTAGGTGCTTCTCTTGTTTTATACAAAATGTCTAGAACATAAAAACAAAGCAAAGCAAAGAAAATGAGAGTGCAATTCATAATCAATGGACAAAAATCCCCAACAATGCTAATATAAAGAGACAGATAACCTAGATGTTGTGATTAGCAGCGAATGACTTAAAAACAGCAAGGATAAATATACAAAATTTGCCAGTGGAAAATATGGATGATGTACATGAAAAATGAGGGATTTTAGAAGAGAAATGGAAAGAATAGAGAGAACAAAAATATAACAACGGGATGAGTTGTCTTCTGCTTGGCATTGTGAATGTAATCTGTATCTAAGTGTCTAGAGTTATGTCAGCCTAGGCAGGTGCTCATCTTTCTCCTCCATGTCTACCTTCTCCATTCTTATTTCTTTTAAAAGCAGTTAAAACAAAGGCTGAAATTACACATTTTCAGTACCAATAAACTATTGTTGATATAAACTATTGTTGATAAACGTTAGGAGTCTATGGAACACATTCTTAAAACTATTCCCATTTAAGAGAACTCGCTATTCTATTTTCCATCTCAAATTATACTCCCACTTTTTCCCCGTTTTGTTCATCCAAGCTTACTGGACAGGGTTATAAACTGAGTTCCACATAATAGCAACTATTCTATTGGCAATCATTTAATATGTCATAACATTAAGGAGAAACCCTATTTCTCATGTTCAGAGAGATTTTCTAAACATTCTGCTTCCATAGGAAAAACAAATCTCAATAAAATTAGTTCTCAGTTTAATTTTATAAAGTTAATCATTAGTTATATAAGCTCACATTAATATGTCTTACCCAACCCAGACTTGTGTGTATCTGGGTTCTTTATATAATTGATATGTTTGTCATATTATATGATAAGATCTATTAAATTCCTGAAAATTTTCTAAGTGGAAGTTTTCAATTCAAACACTCTTGAGTATCTTACTTTCCAATGTTCCAGTGAGTCGTAAGATACATTAAACTATTTCATCATGAGTCAACATCTACAAAATTTACAAAGCATAAATAAAAGTCAGAACTAAATATAAACATTTCTGCCATTTATACTCTAAATATAAATTCCCTACACATTACTATTCTCAAGTGTAATAGAAAATTCAAAAACCCAGAACTAACTGCAAATTCTGTCAATACTCCTGTTGCCAATTGAGTTTTAATATTCTCTGAGGAAGAAATGCAAACAGAAAAAAAAATAAAGAGAAAAAATAAAAAGAGAAAACACCTTTGTTTTAGCTTGCTGAATCATGACTTAAACCAATATCAGTTTTCAGAATCTAGTATCTATGATGTCATTTAGGGGAAAAATTCTTTTAAACATTTTATAATCCTATTATTTATGAAATTCGTTTTGTTGCCATATAAATGACTTCAAATGACAATGTAATTACCACAATAAAAAACCTAGGATGTCCAATATCTTATGGTGCTATGCTTCTCATGCTGTGCTCTGTGTGGAAAAGCAGTAAGTTATCTGTCATGGTAATAAGAACCTATGAGTTCTTATTACTGAACTCACCCCAAGCTGTTTATCTAAAGTGTGAACCCACATTTTATCTTGATAACTGAGTTAAAATGTGAGATATTAAGAAAGTCTATTAAGAAAATAAGGCACAGAGATGTTGAGCAATTTTCCCCAAATCACACAGTAAGTAGAGCCAAGATCCACCATGCCCCTAGAGGCTGCATTTCCAATCACACATTCTATCACCAGAGCCCTTCTCTTTGGATGAATGAAAGTGTTTAATTCTGACCTTTCAATGAAGAGATGTAAAATGAGACATCAAAGATTTTTCCAGCCAAAAGAGATTTCAGTATTTCATTTGGGAAATATTTTTGAAGGACCCATTATGTTTGAGGCACTTTCTAGATGTTGGGAATATATCAGTGAACAAAAGAAACAAATAAACAAAAAGACAGACCAAAAAAATTCCTGTCTTTCATTAGGTAATAATTTAGAAGGGAGATTGACAAATAAACAAAAATAATAAGTACTATGATAGCATATGAATATTCCTATGGATAAAGAGATAATGAAAAAGGAGATCTACAGTTCTCGAGAAATTATTTCAACTTTAGTGTGGTGGTGGCAGTTTGGGGATCAGGCCAAGTCTCATGAATATGGTGATATTTGAGCATAAACTTCTACTATGTCTCAGTTTAATATCTTGACCCCTTATTGGATAAGAACAGGAAGATCTGGCTCTTATTTTTATTAGCAATGACAACAAAACTCGCACCAGTTGGAAAATATCTAGAGGGGAGGAAAAGAGAACAAAATTTTATTATATTATATTCCTCCCACCTATTCTACTAGCATTCTTACTGTGAAAAAAAAATCATATCTGAAATCAGCCAGAGAACCTCTCTGTAGGCCATCTAGGAATAAAAGGGTTAGTTACCACAGCTTGAATCTGGTAACAAGTCATAAGAATGTGAGAGTCCCCATCTGGTGAGTTAGAGTGCTCCCAGTACTGAGAACTAATAATTTTTAGAAATAACATCAGGAAGTATGAATGAATGCTTTCTGTAACACTCTCCAAAGTAAATATATTTTCTCCTTATCGTCACCTCAAGCTGAGTGAGTGAACAGGACTTCCCCGTACATTATATTATTTTTTTCTTCCATATTTTCCAAATTTATGATCTAACTTCTTGAATTGCACATTATTATCAAAGTGAAAAGAGAAAATATGCAATAATTTTTAAATGATACATTTAAAAATTTTACTGACACCTTGCACCCAATGGAATTGTTACAAAAATAACTCTAAGTAAAAGTAGTTGGAAATAATTCACTATATATTATAATCAAGACATCAAATATATGCATGTTCAGGCTACATATTAAAATGTGACTAGAATGAGGACCTAATGTACCCTGATTTGTCATACAGAAACCTGAACATTAATATAATACTAAATGTTAAAAAGTGATATCCACGTAAATATTTTCTCCTTTTTAATATACAAGTGTGACTGTTTTGCATAACAATAAACAAACAGGACTAGCTTGGTTCTTAATCTGGGAATAAATAATTGGACAAATCTGCTTAACAATGGGGGGAGTTCAGCTCAGCTCAATTTGAATGAGGGACAAATTTCGGCAGTTGAAATTACTACAGTGCAAAACAAAGGCAAGCTTACCTTGATCTTAGAATGGCAAAATTTCAGTGTGTCATGAAGAATTAATGCTGCTGTAGTGTGGTGTCTCCTGTTCATCTGAGGAGCAAGGAGCCTCAGGAATTCAAAGCAAGCCTTGGCTAAAGTGATCACAATGGGACTTAGGACAAACCCAGGAGCCCCCTTCTAGACTTGAATTAACACATATGCTTAAAACAACTGGGTAAAATGTGTTTGTTTCTTAGACTATAGTAAATGAAAAAATATGTTATTCTTGTTCTAAATAATATCAATTCTTACATGGAAAGCATGACCAGATTTGTCTGACCAATAGAATAATAAAGAGTGGAATGAAGTGATTCTCTGTCTCTACCTCTTCTGCCTATGTGTGTGTGTGTGTGTATGTGTGTGTGTGTGTGTGAGAAAGAGAGAGAGAGAGAGAAACAATACTACAAATCAGTTTGTTCATATTATTAAAGTTGTGAATGCCAAATGATTTCAGAAACATAAGAAGAAATTGCCAGTATTTTTATTTAATGACATGAAAGGAAAACCATGTACAGGGACCCTAACATGTATACAGTCTGTATATCACATCTCTTTATAGATTTAGAAATCTACACATCTTCAGCTCCACAATTAATGATGCTAGACAGAACATTCTGGATTTCACTGACCTGGATAAACTGGATTCTTCAGTATCAGACTTAGCACTCCTTCTGAAAAGAGAAAAAAAATCTATCTTTCAAACATATACAGAATATTTAATACATTAGGATGCTTTCTTCAAGGAGCTAATTTGAAGAAATCTGCCATTGAAGTAGGATTTATAGTATCTGCTTTGAATAAATGCAAAAGTGGACATTAGTAATATTTCATATTGATAAGTAGTCCAATGTAATTCACTATACTTTAATCCAAAAAAATTGCATTATTTTTCCAATAATTGATTGGAGTAAAGTTTTCTTAAATATAACTTTGTAAAATTTTCAATGTTAAACAATTAAAGTAAAATATTTGCTAAATGTTTTGTGTACATTTTACTGGAAACACTTCACAAATTTAATTTCACTTTTAATTAATTTATAAAATATAAGATATTATTTCAACTTTTTTCAAAGACATGCTCATCTTTTTTTAATCTGTAAAAAATAAAATTTAAAAGAAAATATCATATTTCTATATAATCACAAATGGAATTAGGAATGAAAATAAGCTTTTGGTAGATTTTACAAGTATGATAATGTGTATGTGCCCAGTTTACTGAGTAATTCAACTCCCAGGAATTCATCCGCAAATAAACTTCCACAAACGCGCATTTTTATATTTTCTAGAATGATTGTGGCATTTGTTTCTAGGAGTATGGCAAAACCTATGTACCCACATGATGCTAGTTAGTTATGTTACTGAAGTATATCCCCCTCAAAAAATCCACCACTAGCTGATGTTAAAAATAAATTACATACATGCATACATACATGCATGCTGAAGTAAGAACACATCCAGAATTTTTCAAAAATGATTTTCAGAGTTTACTTCTCACACTGTTAGAAGCTGGTGCCACCAGCCCCATTTTTTTACATGAATAATTATGTAACAAGTTAGTATTGTTAAATGAAATAGTTCATATTGTCTTGAGTTTGAATTGACTGGGGATTTATTTGGTTATATTTTAGTTTGCATGGTAGGAATGGACATAAACTAATTTGGGAGTTCTGAGGTTTTTGTTTTAATAATATATTTTTATAATATGTATCTAATCATTCTTGACAGCTTTTGTAAGAAGGCCTCACACACATTATGTACAGTAAGTCTATTAAAGAAAGCCATGATGAAGTAAACTAGACAAGCTTTACTTTCCTCTCTTAAATACCAACAAAACTGAAAAAAAATTAAAAATTAAAACAGTGCTTTTTAGACTTTGCAACATTAGGTAGCACATGATTATAATCCCTGTTAAAATGTTTTGATTCATCAAAATCACCTCACTTTATGTAACATGTTTAATTTATTTTGCCATTTATTAAATTTTATAAAATATCTTTTTATATTTGACAACAATCAGATCACTAAATAAATGTAAGTTTTGTTTTATGATTTTTATTATTATAACCTCTAGGTAATCTGTCATGTTCAAAGGTAACATTCTTTTCTAAACTGATCATTATATTATGCATTCTGTAATACTGCTGAAAATAATAATAAGGTATCTACAAGCAGAGTGCTATACATATTTTTGTGTGAAGATAACCACAATTACAATGCTAGTAGAGATTTAAATGAACTGTCTTATTTTTGTCTCTCGACATCTGTGACAATCTAATAACTGATTAATATTCTATCTTGGGAAATTTGTGCATTGACTGCAGTTTCTAAGAGTTTATATAAACATAGCTAAAGCAATAATGAGCCTGATGTAAATCAAATTCAGCGGGAGCTTTAATTTTTCCTCTAATAACCTTAAAATGCCAACATATATTGTGTAATGTATTATAGGAGTATCCAGAGGCAACACTAAATTTGATGAATCTCAAAATTTTAATGATCTCAACTGTGTTTAACATATTGAAGGATATTGGGTTTTATTTATAGCTTAATAATAACTTTGAAATGAAGAAAATTCTGGACTGTACATACTGCTACTTTTTTTTTCAATTTAAATGGTAAAAATGTGTGTGCCATATTTATGGCATATTTTCTCACTCCATTTTAAACAGCAGAATGTGCTTATGAAACATTGTATTTGCTGGAATATAAAGTAGCTATCCAAGATCATCTTGAATTGCTATCATATAAATGGTAGAATATAGCTATTTCTTACCTCCCTTGAGTTGGGATAAATGACAAATGTTTGGCTCATGTATAAAAAATTTAATCTCATTAATTTTCTATATGGACACTATTTTATATAATAAAATTCAATGTCAGTGCTGCCCTTGCTAGTTATATGGAGAAATACAAGCACTATAATTAGCAATGAGTTTATTTTCTAGCATAGTAGGCAGAAATCTAGCCCCCCGCAGGAAGATAAAAATGGAAAAGCAAATTAAAATGGATTTGAGCCAGGACATTGCTAGATCAATACCTGGCACTCATAGACCTGCTTAGCAAAAGTTCCATGGCTATTCAGCAATCCTGTTACTCCAACCAAATGACCAAATGCTACCTATGCATATTTTCTGAGAAGGCAAAGAATAAAATCAAAAAAGGACAAAGACTAAGAGTAACTCTCAAGAATTACTCATATTAACATATCTAGAAGCAACTTTGCTATCAATCATATTATTAAGTATCTCCCTAACTACATATATAATACATACACATATATATTTTTATCTATATATGCTGAACTGAACTTAGAAAATTGAAAAAAATAAAACTGCTTTTTAGACTTTGCACAGTTAGGTAGCACATGGTTATAATCCTTGTCAAAATATTTATATTATTTACATATGTATATATATAAATTAGAAGTACTTTACAAGAGCTTTTATTTGTACATCTTCAGTGGAGATTTTTGTTTCTGAAAATTCATTTCTTTCCTGTATGAATATGCTTCAGCTATGGATGGGTATGACTCTGTCCCCCGAATTAAGTGTGGCCCTGGTTGGCCTATAAAACTTACATGGTATCTCATCTCATTTTCCATAGTGATTGGTTCAGCTCTGCACAACATATCTAACTAAAATCTTCAGTGCACATAATTCTCCTGTCCACAGTGATAGGTACAGTGTTATGTGTATGCAAATAAGCTCATCTCTCCATTATTTTTAACAGACAAAAAGTATATATTGATTATGTACAACAATAGACAAAAAGTATATTTTTTTACATACAACAGGAAGTTTCAAAACATGTATACATTGTGGAAATCTGTATACATTGTGCTAATTTGAGCTAATCAACATTATGAACTGCCTCACTTGTTTGTCATTTTTTTTTTTTTTTGGTGAGAACAAATAATATACTCTTAGCAATTTTCAATAATACCATATATAATTAACTATAGTCACCATGTTGTACAGTAGAACTCTTGAACCTATTCTTTCTATCTATTTGAAATTTTTTATCCTTTGACCAATATCCCGACCTCCCCACCCCATCTCATATCCCCTTGTAACCACGATTCTACTCTCTGCATCTACTAATTTGATGTTTTTTTTAGATTCCACAGGTAGGTGAGATATTTTTCTCTCTCTATGGTTTATTTTTCTTAACATAATGCCCTCTAGGTTCACCCATCTTGTTGCAAATGAGAGGGTTTTCTTCTTTTTTAAGGCTGAGTAGTATTCCCTTGTGTAAATATAACACATTATTCATTCATCTGTTGATGGACACTTAGGTTGATTCCATATCTTGGTAATTATTAATGATTCTACAATAAACATATGAGTGCAGATATCTCTTCACTATGCTGATTTGTTAAAATATATAGCCAGTAGTGGGATTGCTGGGTCATATGATAGTTCTACTTTTAATTATTTGAGGAGCTTCCCCATTGTTTTCCATAATGGCTGTACAATAGTTCTTTCCTACTCATGGTTTCACTTTTTTGGTTTGTTACCTATGGTAAACCATGGTGTAAAAGTATTACAGACAGTAATATATTTTGAGACAGTGAGAGTCCATATGCATATAGCTTTTATTATAGCATATTGTTATCATTGTTCTATTTTATTATTTATTGCTATTAATCTTTTATTAAGCCTAATTCCTAAGTTAAACTTTATTATGGATTTGTATGTATTGGGACTAACATAATATGCATGTTTTCAGGGATGCACTGGGGGTCTTGAAATTTATCCTTTTATAAGAAAGGGGGACTACTGTGCTAAGTTACATTCCCACCAATAGTGTTCACATCCTCCCCGACACTATCTCTTCTCTTTTTAATAATAGCTATTCATTAATGTTTTAATGAAAGAAAATCTCTCTCATCACTTTATGGGCAGTTATGAGGGATCCTATAGCTGTAATTGAACATAAAGGCAAAGAGGAAAGAGAGATGTAAAAAAAGTGGGGAAATTGGCAATATCACTATTGGTTGGATAAAGCTTATTGAATAGTTTGTAGCCTTCTCTACTTCTGAACTTTTCAGTTACATGAGCTAGTACATTACCTTTATTCTTAGCCAGTTGAAGTGGGGTTTTCTAACAAACGCACTAGAATAATATGTGTGCCATGCCCTTGCTGAGTAATACTAGTAAGAAAATCATTCTGAACACATAATGCATATTTTGGGGGCTTCTTCATCTTTTTAAGGCCCCATTCAATATTGAAAATGACTAGTGAAAATCCTATAACCTGCAATTTTCAGACCAAATTATCTCACTTACAGCAGTACATTATTATGTGCCTCTTTTCAACATCTAGGCATTGCTTCTAGACCTGAGACCTGCATTCTTCTGAGATGCTTGTTTAGGTGCCTTATATGGACATTCCCTTGTTAAATTATTTTACTTGGGGAGATACACTTCTGCAACACTCCACCCAATTAGAAAAAAAAAAAAAAAAAACCTAGTTGCTTGACTCTAATAGATTTTTGAGTTCATTTTCATACTCATCTGTTGTTCAGGTCTTGGCGCAGCTCTAAAATATTGTGAGATTTTAAAATTCTTTAACACTTTAGCCTGACTTACCCTCTATTGCTCTACTTGTCTGCTAATTATGTGGGTCTAATTGGACATTGAACTTGAATTTGACAGTGTCAGAGCATAGCCTTCTCAAAAGGAATGAGAAAGTGGCATATGATATTAGAAAAATTAATTGTGGTGTAGATTTTTCAGAACTTTACATAAATCTACTGATTTTTCTCATTTCCGCTTTAATCCATGAGTTCTGGCATTACCTACATGGAAGTGTCATAGTGGGAGCCAAGAAAAATGATGCGCAATTATTAGATTCAAATTTTTATATCGTTGAGCTAGTGTTAAGAAAGGAACATTGTGAGAAGAATTACAATTAAATGTCTGTCTGGATTTTAGAAACTAGATTGATGTTTCCAAACTTAGGAAAAGTGGGCTAGAAAAAGAGGAATTGTACAGCAGAGAAGATATTATATTTAGGTATGATGAAAGGCCCTGGAAATGGAGCTTCTAATCCAGAACAGCAGTGTGTGTGTGTGTGTGTGTGTCTTAGAGACCAATTCAGAGAAAGAGGCAAAGAAACCTCCAGAAACAGACAGACAGAAGCAGACAGAAAGACAGACAATAGAGACTTCAGCACTCCATTTAAGTTAAATATTCTCCAGTAAGTAGGAGGGGCCTGTGTCTCACTCTCTTAGTGAAGTGAAGGAAGGAATCTCATATAATGACTTGTTTCTTAGCCCAACATAAATAGAAATAACGGCATAACTTATGTAGTCATAATAAGTCAGAGAGAGCCCTTATGTTTTTCTCTGAAACTAAATGCATAAAAGAGCATCTGTGAGGGATATGGAAGAGTTTGTTGACGGCCTAAAGATAAAAAACAAACAAACAAAAAAACCCGTGTAACTATGAAGAGTATATGGCAGTCACTATAAAAGAGCAGATTTCACTAGGCGTGGTGGCTCACGCCTGTAATCCTAGCACCTTGGGAGGCCAAGGCGGGTGGCATGAGGTCGGGAGTTAGAGCTCAGCCTGGCCAACATGGCAAAACCTCATCTCTACAAAAATACAAAAATTAACCAGGCATGGTGGTGTGCGCCTTTAATCCCAGATACTCAGGGGGCTGAGGTGGAAGAATCGCTTGGATCCGGGAGGCGGAAGTTGCAGTGAGCCAAGATCGCACCATCGCACTCCAGCATGGGCGACAGAGCGAGACTCCATCTCAAACAAAACAAAACAAACAAACAAAAAACAGATTTCAGGAATGTTATTAGTCTCTAGGTCTATCCACCTGTCCATGATAATAGGTATATAAAAATACCAAACAAAAAAAGAGTATCCAGCCCTCACATTATAACCAGGCGTAGCAGAAAGTGGACATTAAAAGAAAAAAAGAAAAGAGAATCAAAAACCAGTGTACCAGAATTCTAAGCAAAGGCAGGCATTTGTTGTGCTGTCACTAGCATATGTGATTTGCCCAGCTCAGAGCGAATCTCAAGGGTGACTGTGAAAAATGAAATGCATTAAGCATGATAATCTCATTTTTCATGAAATACTTAGGAAAATTTCCATGGATGGACTTGCAAGATACCAACATGACAGTACTATTTTTTCACCTCTCTCATGCAAACAAATGCAATTAATACATTTTGACTGTTACTGTCTTAGTTCAATTCTGATTCATGTGGACATACCCCATATAAATACTTTAATGTAATTACAAATTAAATAAAATATGCATACACTCAAAAGTTCTTATAAGAAATATATCTAAAATTTTAATAATTGTAATATTACTAATGAATAACCTAGAGACATCTGTTCATGAAACCTGCCTAACATGACACAAGAGAGATGTGACTGGGTTTCTGTGTTGTCAATATGTTCTTAATCAAAAGCAGTAATAAGTGGATCACCTTGTTGTTACCAATTGTTTCTCTGCCCATGTCTTCCTCCAAAATGAATGAGTATGGGAGAGGTAGAGTAAGATGAATCTCCCAAGGAAACTAACTAAAAGTATATGTGTCATATCTGCACATTCTTTAGTATTGTTATATGTAAAGCATTACAGAGATGTAGGAAAACACTCAGCTGGTGCAAATATATTGGTGCCCAATAATGTTTTACTTTAAAAACGTTCCAAGACTAGGACTAGGATAAAGAAAAGAAGTGATCTGTTTCATCGAACATGTGTTCTGATGGAATTTTCAAGAAATTGCAAGGTTCACAGAGCCTTTTGGAAGACATTAAAGAGAGATAGGAAATGAGAAACTGACTTATAATAAAGGATGAGAAAGGCAATATAGCATAAGTGGAAAGACAAAGAACAGCACAGTAATTAAGAAGAAACACTCACAGGTTTCCTGAGTCCAAATCTTTGCTCCATCCATTTATGACTGTGTGACTTTGAGTCAGTTACCATTACCTTCCTTTTTCATTCTTAAATGGTGTGCAGTAATAACTACCACTTAAGTTGGTTTGTAGGAAATGGTGTGGAAAACATGGGTAGAGCCTAGGATTGTGGTTGACACATAAGGTGGGTAAAAATATTTAGTATTAATATTTAAGTTAATGGGGATAAAAATCAGGCAAATGTTTATGTTTTGACTTTGCGGTTTACTAGACGTGTATACCTAGTATAAACTCATGTGATTTTTTTATGCTTATTTTCCCAATTTGTAAAGTCTGGATAATAATATAATAGATATCCTCATTGCTTGATGCTTACATTGCAAATTTAGTACATTACTTGAAAATTACACATAATCAGAATTACCCTAAAAAACTCCAATTTCTCTTGAAGTTCTCTAGACATGTATCAGTACATCCAAAATGCAATTTTCTCCTTCACTATTAAGAATTCAGCTGAATACTGAAGCATTAATATTTTTGAAAATATTAATAATTCATTAAGCACCCTGTTGCATAGTCATACCATACAACAGCATAGCATTCTTTAAACAGTCTAATCACACACTGTCTTGAGAACTGATAGTTGAATTTGGATGAGCGTAAAAATAATGGGACCCTATTTTGTAAGTATATCTATTGTAAATAATTTGGGAGAAAAGTGTATTAGTCCACTCTTATGTTGCTAATAAAGACATACCTGAGACGGGGTAATTTATAAAGGAAAGAGGTTTGATTGACTCACAGTTCAGCCTCACTGGGCAGGCCTCAGAAAACTTAATCATGGCAAAAGTGGAAGCAAACACATCCTTCTTCACATGGAGGCAGCAAGGAGAAGTGCCTAGCAAAAGAGGTAAAGGCCCCTCATAAAACCATCAGATCTCATGAGAACTCACTCACTATTACAAGAACAGCATGAGGGTAACTGTGCTTGTGATTAAATTGCCTCCTACTGGTTCCCTCCCACAACACATGGGGATAATGGGAACTACAATTCAAGATGAGATTTGGTTGGGGACACACCCAAATCATATCATTAAGCAAGAAAAATCTAAAAAGTTTCAATCCATTGAGTCTTCAATATAGTTCCCCACTTGCAGTAATAACTTCAGGAAATGTTGGTGGAAAAAAAATAATGGAGAAAATATAAGGATACAGTAAAAAGTAATTGCAATCTTGATTCATTGAAAACATTCCAAAAATAAAAACATGAGTCATAAGTAGGTCAGTTTTGAACAATAAAATCTCACTAAAAATTACTTAGCATAAAAGGCTCTTTTCTTATCAAGTTTAAACAATAATTTTAATTAAATATATTTCAAGCAAAGTAACTACGTATAGAGATAAATTATTTTCTCAAAAATAGAATGTAAATGATGGATTTTTATCATAACACATTACTATTTAACTTTATTACAAATATGTTATAACTAATAAGACAATAATGGCTGTATACACATATTAAATTATTGAAGACTGGTTTTTATTAATTTTTATGAAGAATTTTATACTAAGTTAGAGTGTGAAAATTACAAAATTTATTTAATAGAGCTACTACTAACTTGGTACATTTGCTGTTGTATACAATATATATTAAGATATCCAATATTCACTTATAGTTCAGTTACAATGTATATATTGTGTGTATGTGTGAATGTATACTTAAAAGTACCAACATATATTACCCATAGAAAATTACTAATTATTGACTCATACGATTTGACTATACCATCCTTTCTCTTCATCTCATTCATAGCATCTAGCAAAGGCGGTTTGCTCCAGCTCATGTGTTAACACAATAGGCACTTAGCTAATAGTCTTTCTTTCCATCTCAGGTCCTGGTACAATCCTGAATAATTATAATATGCAGATGCATGTTCCTTTCAGTTTCTTAGACTGCCAATTTCTTTCTCTATTCATCTCTAATAAATTGTTTTTTAATCTGTATAAGCCCCCTTTCCCATGATTTTTTGGACTTTATCAGCTGTATTTTTTATGTCCAACATAATTAATTTACACATGGTTTGCTTCTATAATGTATAGTATGAAAAATACTATTTTAAAAGTCCTTTAAATTTCATTGGGATCTTCAGTGAATTGGGTCTACTACTTTTTCTCAGTACCGTCAACTGTCCTTTTCTCTCTCATAAAATCACCTACACTCTCTAAGCTGGATTATTTTAAGCTGGCCTGAAACATGGTGTTCTCTCCACTTTTTTAAAAAGAAATTTTCCAACACAATCTCATATATTTGTCCACATCCTATTTACAATCTATATATTATAAAACAGTCTCTATGTTCACCATTCTACCAAAAAACTTCCAAGTTCACCAATGCGCTGGGTTATGCTATGTTCAATTCACATTTTTAAAGAACTCATCAGACACTTGAGCAGAATCTAGTGCTCTCTCCATGGTTTTTCATAGCATGACACATTTAGGCTTATATCTAGTTCTCTGGCAATTTTTTGTATGTCTTTATTGCAAACTAATATGATCATTAAATATTGGCATTGCTCAATGCCCAAACCAAGGTGTTAGTTTTTCTGTTTGCTTTTGTTTTGTTTTGTTTGTCATACTATGTGATATCCTTAGGGATGTTATCATACAGTATTCACTTGGACCAATCTGCATCATCCCCACGAGACTCAGAAGACAAGGAGAGCTGATGCAACCATAAAGCTCATGCAGCTTGCTGAATTAGAAGAAATCTAATTCCTATCTCTTACCCAGGAGTCTTCCGTGGTCTGTCAGTATCCATGAAACTGTGACAGGCTAACATATTTTCTGGCAACTAAGGTGAACATCTCACATGCTTCATAGTTGTTGGGAAAAACACATAAAGTAATAATCAAAGCAACTTCCTCGAACATACGACTGGAAAGTTTTACCTATTTGTAATTATTTTAAATATTGTCCATATAGATATGAAGAGAAAATACACACACACACACACACACACACACACCACTTAGAATAACAAAACATTCCTTGAATTTGGAGTAGGTCGAAGTAGCTGGAGTAAGAACCACATTTTTTTTTTCACTTACAATATTTCTGAGAGCTTAATAACTTAATTACACATAGGAAGGAGCATATATTTCACATACATTATCTATATATGTATATAGGTAATTTGCAAAGATTAAACTAGTTGCTTCTAATGTCTTTCAACTAAAAGCCATTTGTTAGAAAACACAGTAGGCAAACAATGTTACTCCAAAAATGCATAAAATTTTATACAATAAACAGAGGTAGTATTTTCTTTTTCTAATTTATAAATTTATAAATCAATTGAGCTGAGGATGCAAACCATAAATAATAGTAAAATTGATAGTGCTGTAAAATAAATGGTCAGTTGTGTTACATTTATAGACTAAGAAAGCTTGAAATTATTATTTGTAGCATGAAAGTCTAGAAGAATCTTTCTTGGTCAGGTGGGTTTGAATCATCTGATCTGTGGTCATGCTGACCTGTATTTATTTTCATAGTTCACCTATTTGTATACATGTTGTGTAATAGCACATATATTCAATACAAGGTTGTGTTTGTATGTTTAGTATATTTAACCTGCCCTACTGTTATGCATGTTATATTGATGAAACATAACATGTTTGTTTAAACTTATATTGATTTTTAAATCAACAGTGATTTTGAACAGAGCTTTCCTCACGAGCTTCAACTTAATTTATATTGATTTTTTTGACTTTGTGATGTACAGCAACCTGTATTTTTCCTATTATAGACCAAAGACATAAAATGTATTCAATATGTAATGTTATTTGCAATTTAACTATAACCAATTTTTGATTTCCCAAATTAATTCTTAACATTTATATAAAATTACATTTTAGACAATTTTAAAATATTAGTATTTGTACTCCATTTATAGATGCTGAACTTCTTCAGAAATGGAGCCTGGCAGTCTGGCTAACTTTAAAAAAATATGGGGCTAAACATTAACTCTATGAAGCTATGGATATAAATCGAGCCTTATTCCAAAATTAAATTTTAGATGTGATTTATAATTGATAATAAATATAATACAACCAAAATTGCATCTCATTGCCCTCTACACACTTGAAAACTCCATATCCAGTTTTCTATAAAATTTCTACTTCGTTGCTTAAGATAATCTGAATTTACCAATATAAAGAGCTGGAGTCAAAGATTGTTGCTAGTAAAAATATTATTTATTTATTTTTGTAACTTATTTGATATGTTCAACCTGAGACAATTATTAGAAATTGTGTATATGTGAGAGAATTTGTTATACATTGAATGATTAGTGAAATTAAAATGGTATTTGTGCTCTCAGATTTTGCAGTTTAGTGGTAGAGATAAATTTAAACAATGTTTCATTGTATTAAGTAAAACAAAAATGTAAAGTTTTAAGTGTGATAAGTGCTGAGAGGAGAATAAGTATATTTGTTGTTAAATAAATATCACATAAATAATTTGGTTTAGATCATGGGTTTAAATTCAGATGCTCAAATTCTGCAGAAACCTTCCTCCAGTGCTGTAATGTGTGGATCTCATTTTAAGTAGCTATTGATGAAGGAGAAAGGGGTATTGATTCCAAATAGAGGGACTAGCATGAAATATCACTGCAATGGGTATGAGTGTTCCTGCATGTACATAGTCACTGTTTTTATAGGTAAAGAATGACTTGGAAGAGCCCAAAAATGAGTGATGGGAGATTGATTTTAGAGTCATTTTTGCAAATCAGTTAAGCAATGGTGGTAGCTTGGATATGGAGTGAAGTTAATAGAAACGAATGGTGTGTGTCTGTTTGTATGCACATCCATGCCTGTGCATGGGTGAGTGTATGTATCAAAATAAGACAGGAAAACTGATCATTAGACATGGGCAGTGACAGAGAAAGAAAATTAAAATTTAATTGCTAAGGTTAAGGTTTGCCTAACTGAATATTTAGCAGTGCTGTTAACTGAACTGGAGAAAGTAAATAAACTTGAACAGGGATGATTATGAGTTTTGTCTTTGGAAATTCTTGGTTGGAATTTTTGTTTGTTTTGAGACTTCAAGAGAGCTATAAGTTCACAACGACTTATTTCACTATTGGAAGTTAGAAATTCCTGGAAAATCAAATGAATTTTTCCTAAAAAAATTGTAGAAACTCATTTGGCAGCAAAAAGCTGGTTTAAACTATATAAGGCCCTATAGGATTTTTGTTGTTGTTTTTGTTGTGTATTTTGTAATTAAGCTGACTTAATGCAAATATTTACAAATTTGGGATTTTTCCATGTGACAGTTGTAATGTTTCATAACACCTCATGTATAGGTCTTTTTAAAATCCAAAAACTACCTATTTTTTATGCACACAGAGCACCAGTTGTTTCAGATGAAGGACATAATCCACATCGCATAACAGTTGTGTTTGCAGCTCTGGAGCATAAATACAAAAGCAAGGCTGTAGGAACAAACTTGTGATTTATGTGCCATAGGCAGGGAAGAGCACATGAAATAGCAAGAAAACAAGATTAAATATAAAGAATTGCAGAACCACAAGCTCTAAAGCCTTATTAGAGAAGAATAATACTGCAGCAAAAATTAAAGGGGGTAGTCAGAGTGGCGAGAAAAATATCAGTAAAAAGGAGTTTGCAAAAGAGAAATAAATTGTTGCAACATGAAGGGAATAGGTCATTTTTTTAACTGGATTACTACGTTTTTGCTATTGAGCTGTAAGAGTTCCTTGTATATTTTGGTTATTAAGCACTTAGATATATGGTTTGCAATATTTCCTCTATTCTTTATGTTGCTTTTACACTACATTAATTGCTTCTTTTTTTGTTAAGTAAATTTTTATTTTCCTGTAGTCCCACTTGTCCATTTTCACTTTTGTTATCTGTATTTTTGGTGTCATATCCAAGAAATTATTGCCAAGATCAATATCATTAGTTTTTTCTTTTTGTTTTTGTTTTCCCCTGTGATTTCCCACAGGCGTATGAAAAGATGGTCAACATCACTGTATTAGTCCATTTTCAAGTTACTGATAAAGACATATGAAAGACTGGGCAATTTACAAAAGAAAGAGGTTTAATGGACTCACAATTGCATGTGCTGAGGAGGCCTCACAATCATGCTGGAAGATGAAAGGCACATCTCCCATGGCGGCAGACAAGAGACTACAGCTTCTGCAGTTAAACTGCCCTTTATAAAACCATCAGAGCTCACGAGACTTATGCACTATCATGATAATAACACAGAAAAGACTGGCCATTTTGATTCAATTGTCTCCAACCAGATCCCTTTTGCAATATGTGGGAATTATGCAAGCTACAATTCAAGATGAGATTTGGGTGGGGACACAGCCAAACTGTGTCAATCACTAATCATCAGGGAAATGCAAATCAAAACCACAACATCACCTCACACCTGTTAGGACGGTTATTACATATATGTGACATATATTTACATATATTTTAAATATATTTATATAGATCCAAATATACATAAACATATATATAGTTACATATAGACACATATGTGTGTGTGTGTATATATATACACACACATATATGTATGAATATATGTAACAGAACAACAGACAAATGTTGGCCAGGATGTGGAACCATTGTATACTGTTTGTGGAAATGCAAACTGGTACAGCCACAATGGAAAACAGTATGGAGTTTCCTTAAAAAAATAAAAATAGAACTGCCATACAATCCAGCATTACCACTTAAGTGTAATTTTCCAAAATAGTTCAAATTAGGATCTCAAAGAGAAATTATAACTCTCATGTTAAAGACAGCACTATTCACAAGCACCAAGGATGTGGAAACAATCTGAATGTCCATTTTTAACATCATATCTATATGCAATGAAACATTATTCACTCTTTAAAAAGAAAGAAATCTTGCCATGTGCAACAACATGAGTGAAGCTTGAGCACTTTAAGCTAAGTAAAATAAGACTGTCACAGAACAAATGCTGCATGATTCCACTTATATGAGGCATCTAAAATAGTCAAACTTCTATCAAAGTAGAGAGTTGAATGGTGGTTGCAAGCGTTGACAGGAAAAGAGGAAACAGGAAGTTGCCAAACATTGGGCATAAAGTTTCAGTTATGCAAGATGAAACAAGCTCTAGAAATCTGCTGTACAACATTGTGTCTCGAGCTAATGCTGTAGACATATTGAATACTTAAAAATCTGTTAAGAGAGTACATCTTGTATTGGTAATTGTTCTTATCACAGTAAAATTAAAAAGTAAGGAAAAAGGAATAGTCAGCACAGTTTTATATTGGTTGGAAGTCAAGGAATTGAGGATTTTGAAATGTATGATGAGGAAACAATTATTAGCTTGATGACAGCCAGTTCAGGGTAGTGATGAGAAATAAGGCAGACTGGCGGTATGAATGGCAAGATAATAATTTAATATTTTAATGTGAACAATATCCATAAAGACCTCACAGTGCAAAATTTTCTTTCTCAAGTCTAGCTTGCTTCCTGTCCAAGTCTAGCTTGCTTCTTGTTCCTCTCTGGGACAGGGAGCAAGCTAGACTTGAGGAACAAAATTTTGTCATGTTATACAATTTTATTGTAGAATTAAAGGAATCAAAATGACTGCTTTTGTTATCATTAGCATTGTGATGACAGCAAATGTTTTCAGTGTATTTAACTAAGACAACTTTAACTATTTTTCAATTGATTTTTTACTACAAAATTTACCAGAATGAAAGATATGCCTCCTTTAAGGATTAAAAAACCTAAATCTCATAAATAATCATTAGTTTTACTGCAGTGGTGAGGTGTGCATTTAAATTAAGTTCTGTTTAAAGCTAATATAAATATTCTCCCACTAAATACACTGCATTTCTTTTAGACCTCAAGCATGTGCTGGTATTGATATGTATATAATATACAAAAAATAATTACAAATACTGTATTGCTATTTTACAAAGCATATTATTTCTGCAATTTCTGGCTATATCATACCTTAGATAATACTCCAGGGATTTATAGTAATCTTTTCATACTGTTAGTTGTTGAAATGAGTATCACAGCATCATTGTAAACTATATTTAAAATTTGTTACAGTCTAAAATTATAAAGTATTTTGGATTAAATAATTGTGTATACTACCAGAGAAATATAGTTATTGCATATTTAATGAAGATATTTTCAAAAAGAGTTTTTTAAACATTGTAGCCTTTCCTGGAGCTGGCTATTTGATTGGGGAATATATATACATAGACACACGCATCTATATGAAGAGATATTTAAAATAAAATATATAAGTTAAGCAGAAAATATGTTAATACTTTTCGTTCTGTTTGGATCAGTATAACCAAGACATTTAATTAATATAACTCCAGCTTCCCCAGGTAATAATTAACTTTAGTCTTTTTGGAGCACTAACATTATAAAACGATGAGAAATGTTGAAATAGTAAAATTGCATTATATTTAAATGTCTTTATTGATATTTTCAGCACTTTAAAAAAATTAGTAAGTCTTATTTTTCACTGTGAAATTTATTAAATTGTATATGTTTTTAGTTAAACCCCTCTTAAAAAGCATCATCAAGGATTTTGTTGCTTTGGTCCAGCAATGATAAAATACTTTTTGTGTATAGTGGTTCTATTCATTTTTTAGCAAAGAAGGAATACAGTAAGTATTCTACTATCCTTTGTTATTTTTAGTTTTTTTTACATTGACAGATAAATGTATTTACCACGTATAACATGATGTTTTGAAGTATATATACATTGTTGAATAACTACATCTAGCTAATTAATATATGCATTATCTCACATAGCTATCCCTTTTGTGATAAGAACACTTTACGTCCACCCTCAGTATCTTTCAAGAATACAATATATTATTAACTATAGTTACCATCTTTTAAAATATATCTCTTGAGTTTATTTCTACCACCTAAATGAATTTTTTTGATTTTTTGACCAACATCTTCTTGATCTTGCTCCCAACCATCCCATACCCTGGTAACTACCTACCATTCTATTATTTATGTCTATGAGATCAACTAGTTTAGATTTCACATGTTAAGTCAAGATTAGCCTAAAATTCCTCCTTACCAATTTAAGTTTGGCCTAAAGGTTTTTCTGTACGTTGTGAACTATAACCTAAATGGAGTTGTATACAGACTGTATTCCACTCCTGTGCCAATCACTGAGTTTTAGCCAATCAAAGGTAGCCAGTTGTATACAGACTGTATTCCACTCCTGTGCCAATCACTGAGTTTTAGCCAATCAAAGGTAGCCAGTTGCTCAAATCATGTTCAAATAAGGCAAATGCTGAGCTGTATGCAGTCTGGCTGTTTCTGTACCTCACTTCCATTTTCATCACATTCCTTTTTCTGTCGGTAAATCTTCTACCATGTAGCTGCACTGGAGTCTCAGAGCTTACTCAGCCTCTGGAGACTGCTGGATTTGTGAATTGTTATTCACTCAATTTACTCTTTTAAATTTAATTTGGCTAAAGTTTTTTCTTTTAACACACATTTGAGTGAAATCATGCAACATTTTTCTTTCTCTGCTTACCTTATTTCACTCAGCATAATGTTTTCCAGGTTCATTCATGTTGCAAATGACAGGATTTTGATATTTTTTATGGCCGTTTATTATTCCATTTTGTATATATTCCATGTTTTCTTTATCCACTCAGCCACTGATGGACATTTGGACTGATTCCATGTCTTGGCTATGGAGAATAAAAATGCAGTTAACATGAGAGTGTACATGTCTCTTTAAAATATTGACTTTATTTCCCTTAAATACATGCCCAGTACTGAGAGATTATTAGATAATATGATAGTTCTCTCTTTAATTCTTTTTTTTTTTTTTTTTTTTTTTTTTTTGAGACAGAGTCTCCTTCCATACCCCAGGCTGGAGTGCAGTGGCGCTATCTCGGCTCACTGCAAGCTCTGACTCCCGGATTCACGCCATTCTCCTGCCTCAGCCTCCCAAGTAGCTGGGACTACCGGTGCCCGCCACCACACCCGGCTAATTTTTTTGTATTTTTAGTAGAGACAGGGTTTCACCATGTCAGCCAGGATGGTCTCTATCTACTGACCTCGTGATCCGCCCGCCTCGGCCTCCCAAAGTGCTGGGATTACAGGCGTGAGCCACTGTACCCAGCTTGTTCTATCTTTAATTCTTTTGAGGAACTGTCATATAGGTTTTAATAATGGCTGCTCTAATTTATATTCCTACTACTGATGTGCAAGGGTTTCCTTTTCTTCAAATTCTAACCAATATTCTTCATTTCTTAAAAAAATTTGTGTCAGCATTTTTGTTATGTTTGTCAGTAAACCATATTCTTAAAATACATTTTTACAAAAGTAGTCTCATAAGTATTAACAGATTTTAAAATCTGGAAATTATTTTAATAAGATTTTAAAAATCTGAGCATTTAAAAAATCTGAGCATATATATAATATATGTATACACATCACAGTGACTTCAGTGGAATCTGAGTCCTAGGCTTTTGCATACATTTACAAAAAAAATTATGATAGTTGTTTTTTTATTTTTCCATTTTTTGAGATGGAGTCTCACTGTGTATCCCAGGCTGGAGTGCAGTGAGGCGAATTTGGCTCATTGTCACCTGTGCCTACTGGACTCAAGCAATCCTTCCACCTCAGCCTCACAAGTAGCTAGGACTACAGGCACACACCACCATACTCCCAGGCTCATGTAACCTGCCTGCTTCGGCCTCCCAAGGTGCTGGGATTGCAAGTGTGAGCCACTGCACCTAGCCTATTTTTCCAATTTTTCCAATTTTATAAAAAGAGTCCAAATTTTTAAAAATGATAGTAAATAGATAACGTCATACATCATCATTAGTAATAAAAATTATAAATAATATTTATAATTAATAACCATTGTGGACGTGTGACCAGAGGTGTTTGTGATATTTGGATTGTATAATTAAATAGAACATATTTCTCACAGATGTGTTCAAACCTCTGCTCATAGCTTACTCCTCTATCCATATTCTTCATCTCTTTGGTATTCCAGTTCTCTTTCATTTTCTACAGATTCTTATTTTTTTGAAACTTTATTTGTAAGATTACTTCTCACAGAAAGAAAGAAACTACTTTAAATGCACATTTCTCTCTTTCTCCCTTTCCTTTTAAATTTTATTTTACTTTTGTATTTATCTTGTTCTCAGGAAGTCATCTTTTGATCCCTTTCTGTATTTCCTTTTTCTGTCTTGAAAAAGTGACCAAAATTATCCTTAATTTAACTTTTATCTTCTCTCAATTGAAATATAGATTCTTCTCTCCTTATTGCATTATTGTTACATCAAATGACTATCTCTAATTTCTCATTTGGCTTGATATATCTGAAGCATTTAACATACTTGACCCATTTCTCCTTCTTGAAATGTTTATTCCATTATGTTTTTTAATGCCATTTATTTCTGGTTTTTTTATTGTTATATTCTCTTCTTACCCACCCTAATTGTCCTTTCTTTTTTTGTGTGTCTTGTTTTTCTATTGATTTCCTTAATAGACTAGTGTCTGAGAATTTTGTTTTATGCTTTTTCTTTTCAAAAAAAAAATTGGAGGAGCTTACATCATCTTTGATGGCTTTAATAACTTATTTATAGTGAGCTTTTCATACATATATTTGCTTTCAAATCTCTTTCAAAATCTAAAACCATATATTTCACATCCTGTGCAATAGATATTCATGGAAGTCTCATGGCACCAAATCTTAGCATGTATAAAGTGGACTTACCAATGTTGTCTTTACAGTGGGTCTTTCTCTAACATTTCTTTGTACAAGTCACCACCATCATTCTTGCTAACCAAAGAAGAAAAAAAGATATTAGGTCTTATTTATCATTCACACTCATTCCATTTGACTGCAAAATCTTCTTATTTAAGACTTTTTCTTTTTCTTTCTTTTTTTTTTTTTTTTTGAGATGGAGTCCTGCTCTGTCACCCAGGCTGGAGTGCAATGGTGCAATCTCAGCTCACTGCAGCCTCTGACTCCCAGGTTCAAGCAATTCTCTTCCCTCAGCCTCCTGAGTAGCTGGGATTACAGGTGCCTGTCACCACGCCTGGCAAATTTTTTGTATGTTTTTAGTAGAGACAGGGTTTCGCCATGTTGGTCAGGCTGGTCTTGAACTCCTGACCTCGGGTGATCTGCCCGCCTTGGCCTCCCAAGATGCTGTTATCACAGGCTTGAGCCACCACGCCCAGCCAAAATCTTCCTATTTCAGACTTTTACATTAAGTTGGTTCTTTTTCATCCCAGCTGCCTATGATTTAATCTAGGACAGCTTCACCATCTGAGTAGGTTATTACAATATCTTTATTACATTACAGTAGTAACTGATCTCCATTATTAAAGGGTTCTAAGCAAATTTTTCTGTCTTTCTGATGAATATTTCTGAAGCAAATATCTGATCAATTCCCATCCTTGATTAAAATATTTTAGCATTTCCTTGCTTACTCGAATACGAAAAGTAACTTTAATCCTGTAAGTTATTTTCCATACTGACCTAGCTATGAAGATGGTGTATCTGTTTTTTCTAGTACTCCTATTCTCTTAAATAAACAGATCTATCCTCTTGATCCCAATTTAATTAATATTTACTGGGAATAATTTTTTTATTTGTACTGAGAAAGACCAGATTTATTGTACATCATATATACTCTTACTAGACTTCGTATTCAATATGCTTGTTTTTTTATCCTAGTAGAAATCTTTCATTTAAAACTAGACACCCTGTCCCATTTATCTTTTTATTCCTGGAGCCTAGATGTTTGTTTGGCACATAATGAATGCCCCACATATTCTTGCATGATGAATGGTGTAAATCCTATCCATTGCATTGAGTTGTGCATAAACACTAGTTAATCACAAAGGACACAACATTAAAAAATATATAGTCAAATTATATATACATACACATACATATATATGTAAATCAAAAGATAATGAAGGAAGATACTAAACCAGTATTTTGTTTTACAATATATAATCAAAAAAGACAAAGCATAGCAATATATGTTAATTGTTTTACCATATGTATTATGGGCAAGTTTTATTTTAGGAAAACTATACTTTAAATAAAAGTACCAAATTTATAATTTTAGGGATATTGCTCTATTCTCTAGTATATTTCACAAGTTAACCCGAGAGAACGTAATAAATTGATCAAAAGGTATTTCGAAAGTTCCCCTTTTTTAAGGTTATACATGAGCATATTTAATTGTGTGTTTGTGATTATATTTAATCGTGTGTCTGAGTAGATCAAATACATGCAGGTTTATATCTTGCTTGGATAGTCAGAAAGTAGGGATGTGTGTTACTTTTGTTTAATAAAACAGAAATCTCTCTCTAAGTATTATGGATTAATGGGATTTAATATTGAGGCTAAGAGGCTTACTAGCTCATTGAAAGGGCAAGATGAGCAAAGGACAAATTAACATTTGTCTGGAGCAGAATCCAGCACTCTCTAGTATGACAGAATATCATCTGCAGTGGAGAATCTCAGAAATTGCAGGAAAAACCACTTCATTCACTTGCCAATTCCCACATGCCTATTTATCATTGTTCTCCTGAATTATAGAGATTTATTTTCACCTTCCAAACGTCCTGTGGTATTGCTCTCGTCCTGTGAGTACTGCTCATTGGTGAATGTAACTCAGAAAGCTGACAGCAGTGATCCTCACAATATCAGTCCATGTTTTCAGTACTTTCTAGAAAGGGAACAATGTAGACAGAAAGAATCCCTGCTACCTACCAAAGACATTCAGATACAGTCAACCCTTTTGAGTACTCAGTAACTCTTCATATGAAACTTCTACTAATGCTAGTTGCAACAGCAGCCATTCTGACTCAAATAATCCACCAATCCATTGAACAAAAAGATACATTCTCCCTTTTCCCACAACAAATATCCAGTTCCCATTAATCTCTTTATCCACCTTATAATTTTTATTTCTTTTCAAGTATATATAGAATCTCTATTTAAGATTTTAACCTTAATGATTAGGACTTTATTTATCTTGTAACTTGATATTTTATAACTAACCTAATGCAATGTACCTTATATAAAAGAATAAAAAAGTAGCAGTGGAAAACATGTCAGCTTATATATATAAATACAAATTGCAACAATTCATATGGGCATTCTTATTGTTTTTTTCTCTCCTCTCTCCCTCCTTCTTCCTTCTCCTCCTTTTCATTTTCTCTTTCTCCTTTTTCTTCATCTTCTTTCTCTTCTTTTTCTTCTTCTTGTTGTCTTTCCCCTCTCTCTTTATTCTCTCCGCAACAGGATGTGTTCCTTGCCATCAGTCAACACCATTTATTTATATGGTATCTTACCTCGTGATGAAAGGCAAACCCTCATTCTTATAAAGTTAGAACCATTAATACTCCTATTAGTATTTGTGGCACTAGTTAACTGTTGAAATTATACATGGAAATACTGAAAGATATTACATGGAATCACCTAGATACTCAATGGTATTGCACTTACCTCATGGTGCAGCAGCAATGTCATAATATAAAGAATCTATTTGCCCTGTATAAGCAGAACCAGTCACTCTACTTTAGAAAAAAATTCTTCATTGTCTGTCAAACAAGTGACGTGAGAAGCTGAAATTGTCCATATGTCATCCTTTGACATCCAGTTCAATGGGACCAACATTATATTCTACCAAGGTTACTCTTTCTTAAGCACTAATCTCTCTAATTCAGTTGAGTCTAAGAATTCGAGGAAGGAAAACAAATAAATTTTGTAATATTTTATTAAGTTTACTAAGAAAAATTCTTCAAACCTTTCATCCCAATTCTATTCTTTGCTTTATAGTCTAAGACATACTAACTATATTGGTCCTTTGTTCAAAGGACATGCTGCATGTTATAATAAAACATACCAGCCTTAGAGGATATATTCTCCAAGCCAGTGGTATCACTATGTCATTCATAGGTCATTTCACAGTTCTATGTGTACAGTTGGGTTTGGCGTATAATTAAGACTACGAATCCCAAAGATGTGATACTAGTTCTTTCATGAATGATTATCATGGCTGAAATACTGTGGGCAATGGAGGGAATTCATTTCCAACATAAGTACTTCTTCTATGGCAGAGAAAATACTGCCTTTTTCGTGATGTTAGGAATCCAATGTAATCTCCCCACTTCCAGGTAACTGGCATGTTTCTAGCATTTTTTAAAATTGTTGGCAGAGGTTGCACTCAGCAATTGTAAAAACTAGATCTGTTTATGAAAGTTTGTTGAAGCCATGTGTGAAAGGTTGTTGAACCCATGCATAACTCCCATCCCAGATACCATGATCTTACTTTTAATGGACCCATTTTGCATGATCTGGAGTGAAACTCTGCTGTGTGCGGCCACTAAAACAAAAACGAAAATAAAAAATACAAAAGCAAACAAACAAAACACTCCAAATAGTTGTCTCTGCCTTGGTTTTCTGTATGGTATAAAACACAGCATGAAATAAAAGGTTTGAGGTCATGTTAGGTTGTGTTATGCCAGTCATCAGTTTGAATACAACCCAAAGGCCTACTGAGTCTAAGGCTCCAAGGTTAGCAAAATAAGTATGTTTTGCCAGATGATGGCTGCTCATTTTGTAATATTAAGAGGAAGCAGCAAGCATTAGTTGACTTCAGTCAGAAGTTAGAAAAAAAAGTGATAAGTCAAATATCAAAAGACTTTCGGTATGGAAAACTAACTCTTGTAGTTCATATCATACAAGTAAGACTGAAATATAAACCAAATCAAACTCTGGCAAAAAATCCTTAAAACTAGACATTGTGTCAAAACAGGAGATTATGTTAGGATGTTTCCTTTTAAATTCCCATAGAAAGGCATGAAGATCGAACACACATTTTCCATAGAAGACAATCAATTTGGTGAGCATCAAATATGAATGCCTTGGAAGCTCATTCCCTTTCTCCCTTTTGTTGACTTAAATGAGACTGAGCCAGGATACAGAGACATTTAGCTGATGTCAGGCACAGCTGTTTCCAGGACCCTCACTGTGCAGACCCCATTACTTGGAGAAATTATATGCCCTATCCCCTTTCAGGCTGACCCATAAATATGGAATGTGGTAAGGGAATGAGGTTCACTATCTTCCTTGGAATGTTCTTGGTAGCAAGTCCAGCCTGATAGCTGAAGTAGGTACCCTTTTTTGGAATCTTGAACATAGTGCAGTTAAATTGTCTAGGTCACCCCCTCCTGTGAAATAATGAGGGCTTGTGGGTCCCAATGGTCTCTTCTACTCTGCTGCTTGTAATTATTTCCCCAGCATCAACATTATGAGGTGCTAGTCATGTGAGTCCATGGCCTGTTGCGCAATGGGGCAAATAATTTCTCAGTTCTTTGCAAATAAAATCATTATTTTTTAGTTTCTTCCCCAATACCTAATTTTCTTTCCATTTTATTAACCTTTCCCCTGGTTAGCCCACTGAATACTGGAATATCAGCAGCTCTAACAAAAAATAAGTTATTAGTGATTTCTTTAGTTGTGGTGCCATGAATTCTTCAACACTTAACTAGATTTCATGTATAAATGCACATAAACATTGAAATATGCTTATATATTCTTACTTTTAGAGGATACATGATTTAATGCCAGGCAGATGGCTTATAATCTAGGTCATAGCACTTACTCATATTGTATGACTAGCTCATATTTCTCTCATGGGCATATTGGATTCTGGCATTCTTTTTATGGATCAATAGTCTTAGTAAGTAGGTTCTTAACATTGTAGTAATTATAGTTAATATAAGAATTTATAGAAGGTCATGGGATGCTACAAGACAATCTATTTTTTGTTTGTAATTAAGAACCTATCATAACGTCTAAGATAAGGTAATCATGAGCTAAAGTTAACAATTGGATAAATAAAATAATGTTTACACATTTTATTTTTGAAATGTGCTGACTTTTGAGAATTGAAAAAGTAACAAATTTAATTACAGATTAACAGGACACTAAGGTAATATAAAATATCATATTAACTATTTAAAGCTTAGTGAATTTAGAAACATGAAAACATTTCTGAATGATATGCCATAAGTTTCATTTAATAAAAAACATTTATGGAGAATAGAGTAGAACGTCTTCAACCAATTATATTATATTTATTTAGGCTTTCAGTTTTATTTGGCTTAAAACGTGGTCAGTTAAGAAGATATTAAAGAAAGTAGTAAGTAACACATGAAAGAAGCAGAATAAAGCATACACTAGCTTGGAAATTGAAGCAGGGAAATCTGATTTCAAGTATTTGTTCACTTATATTAATGTGTATGACCTTAGGCATATTGCCTAACTTCATGAAAAGTCAGTGACCATATGACATAGTTTGACTTTGTCCCAACCCAAATCTCAACTTGAATTGTATCTCCCAGAATTGCCATCTGTTGTATGAGGGACCCATGGGGAGGTAATTGAATCATGGGGGCCCATCTTTCCAATGCTATTCTCGTGATAATGAATAAAGCTCAGGAGATCTGATGCGCTTATGAGGAGTTTCTGCTTCTTCCTCATTTTCTCTTCCCGACATCATGTAAGAAGTGCCTTTTGCCTCCCGCCATGATTCTGAGGCCTCCCCAGCCATGTGGAACTCTAAGTCCAATTAAACCTTTTACTTCCCAGTCTCAGGTATGTCTTTATGAGGAGCATGAAAATGGACTAATACACCACATCTGTAATATGGAGGTCTAAACATGCAGCTCTTTTCTCATATGATTCAGAAGATGTGAAACATGAATGTGAAACTATTAACATGTCATGTAACACGTAGATAGTATAATAAATGTTAGTTGAGATTATTATATAATTATCCAAGGATGTGAAAACAATTCTCAGACAAATGTACATATTCAAAAGATGGCATCACAGATCTTCCAAAAATAAAAATCTAACTAAAAGGAGCATTTTGAAAGTAATTGTTAATTTCTTATTTTACTTTTTCTGAAAACTGACAGAAAAAAAATTCTATCAATTTACATTAGTTTAAAAAGTCGAAATGGAGAAGGGGTAAAGAGAGCACTATTCAGACTATAAAGCTAAGTTTCTAAATATAGCAGTGAAAAAGCTAAAACTTTAACAAAATAAGTAAAGATTGAAGCTTGTTTAAAAATATGTAAAATATAAAATTTTCTTAAAATTTATAAATTTAAATGGAAAAATTTAAATACATTAAATTTAAATAAATTTAGAAATATTTTAGATATAATGAATCCCAAATTCACTACACACACACACACACACGCACGCACACACACACACACACAGAAAGAGTATATACACAGTGACAGGTACATTTGGAAAATCTGTAATCATTATAGAAAGAAAATATTTGTATAAAATGTATATCTGAAGGAGAACACTATGTAATACAAAGATTAATTTTATTTTTATTTAACTTAATAAATATTTTTATTTTTATTTTTATCTTTTCATATTCCAAAGGCTGTTGGGGTACAAGTCCAAAAGTATAGACACCATAAGATAATGGCATTACTAATGTAATGTGAAAATTACTATATTTATATACATAATAGTTTAAATGCATCAATAGAAACTTATTAACAATAAAATAAAATTAGTAATATAGCAACAGGTAGTTTTATAAAAAGTAATAAGTTAATTTCCACCATTCAATAAACCATACAAATATGCATTAGTGAAAAAATAAGTGCAGTGTATCTTTATAAAATAATGCTTGTGTGAGTGAACTTGACATCTGCTTTTCCTCCAATGCCAATCAACTTTTCTGTTGAGATTCAACTACATTCAGCATTACTTAAATTTTTTTTCCATTTTTTTTAAATTCAAAATAATTTTCCCAAGGCATCAGTTCACCTAGAAATGGAAGCATGTTAAAGGATGGACACTTAAATATAGTTGAAAAGATCCTTGATACAATATTTTACATATGGTTCATTTTATCACATAAACATTAGCTTCTTTTCTGTGGGCTCACAGAAAAGAGGTGTTAAAATGGCCCAGAGTGCTACAAAAATAACATCCTGTCAATTTAAATCAGAGAATGTTTTTTATATGTTACATCAAAATTTAGCTGTTATGAAAACAAACATGCCTGGTACTCCTGATTTCCAAAAATCCAACACATCATGATCTCTCCACTTATGATCCATTTATATTGACACTGTTTAATCCAATCCAAAATTTTGTACATGTTTAGTGTTTTCTTTGCTATTTATTTTATTTTATTTATTTTTACAGTTTACTATTATTAGTCAGTGCAGGGTTAAGAATGACTAAAATTTAAATTAAAATTTACATTAAAAATTAAGTTGTTAACATTTAACTTCATAGCTTTATTTACTGAGAAACTTTTAAGTAATTTATTTACTATCAAATTTTATCAATTACATATGCAAATTAATAATTCATATACATCCTTAATAACAGTATATCACATTTGAAAAATGTTATTCAAAAATTATTTCACCAAAAGTAAAACAATTATAAAAATAAATTATTACTTAATTATTTCTCATGAACTTAACTTTTAACTTTTCCTATTTTTATTGACACATAATATTTATACATATTTATTGGGTATGTGTGATATTTTGTTATATATGAATAATGTATAATGATCATGTCAGGGTATTTAGATGACCCATCACCTTGATCAATTATCATTTCTATGTGTTGAGGACATTTCAAGTAGTTACTTTGACTATTTTATAATATAGAATACATAGTTGTTAACTATAGCCACTCTACTCCGCTACTGAACATGAGAACTTACTCCTTCTAACTATATGTTTGTACACATTAACCAACCTTTCTTTACCCACCTCCCTCCCACACACACTCACATTCTTCCCAGCCTCTGGTAGCTATCATTCTGCTTTCCACCTCCATGAAACCAACTTTTGTTTAGTTTCCCAATATGAATGGGTACATGTGATATTTGTCTTTCTGTATTGCTTTCTTCTCCTCCCACTACAGATTCAAATCTATTCAAGCATTGAGAAACAAACAGTTAAATAATTTGGGGTCACTTAATTAGCATAGACTTTAAACTTTATGCAAGATTAAAAATAATGAAAACTATTATTAGAATGTTTATTATGCGTAACCTACTCACATATTCATTAAATATGTGTAGCCCGATTATTTTATACATCACCATATTTAAAAATAAGAATGTTTTATATATATGTATATATATTTATAGTAGTGATACTAATATATAGAATTTTATAAAGAGATAAAATATCAATACATACCATATAATATAGTATAATCAGAATGATGAAAGAGGAATAGACAAAATGTTATTGTGAATCATGGTGGAATTTCAAAAGCAGGAAATATATATAAGATTATGCTAACTATGAGAAGTAAGGTACAAAAAATTTACATTGTGCAGTGTTTGAAACAAGTCCAAAAAAAAGATATTTTGTTAAATATATTTTAATTAAATCTACAAAATCTAATGCCGTTCTAGCAGATAAAAATAATAGTAGATTTGTATTTTTTAACTTGGAAAAGAGTACTAAAGTTTTAAAAGATTGAATGATATGTGCAGAGCCAACTGCATAAGAGTGTTTTAAGAGAGAAAAGAGGAAAGAATAATCAAGTTCCAAAATTTCCAGCAGGACACACTTGCTTTTCTCAATGTGGCAGTAGATATTTACTTGGAGGCTTAACAAGAGTGATAGAAGATTATAATCATAAACACCATGAATGAGAAATTGTAGGTATGATAGAAGAAATCCTGACAACATCACTCTAGAAGAAGCTGGAATTCACAAATTTATCTTATTAAGAAGACTTAATTTGTTTTATTTTGCAACATCCCACAGAAGTGAAATGGAAATGGAAAAACAGATAAGTCCATGTGTTCCCAGAGGTCAAGTGAGTGATCAGAGTGACCTACATGTCTTTAATTGTCCCCTCAGATTGACTAAACTTTAGTCATATTTCTTCCTAACTCTAGTCTCTAGATCCCTCTTTTCTTAGAACATTTGCTTTAGAAAACTTGTAATTGTACTTTTCATTTCTGCTCCTTTGAAATGTAAATTAACTCCAAGCCTCTCTCTTTAGAACCTGAGAGCCATCACTTTGAAATACATACATCAGAAAGGAAGTGCCTCAAAAGAAGACATACAAATGTCCAACAGGTATATAAAAAAGTTGAATATCACTAATTATCAGATAAATGCCAATCAAAATTACAATGAGATATAATTTCACTGCAGTTAAAATGGCTTATATCCAAAGGCAGACAATAACAAATGCTGGTGCAGATGTGGAAAAACGGGAAGCTCCTACACTGTTTATAAGAATGTAAATTAGTACCACCACTAAGGAGAACAGTCTGGGGGTGTCCTCAAAAAACTATAAATAGACCTACCGTATGATACAGCAACCTCACTGCTAGGCATATACACAAAATAATGGTAATTAGTAGAATGAATAGCTATCTGCATTCTCATGTTTATTGCAGCACTATTCACGATAGCCAAGATATGGAATCAACCTGAGTACTCAGTGGATAAATGGATAAAGAAAATGTGGTACATATACACAATGAAACATGATTCATCCATAAAAATAAATTAAATCCTGTCATTCACAACAACATAGATAGAACTGAAGGATATTATGTTAAGTGAAATAAGCTAGCCACAGAAGGACAAATCTCACATATTCTCACTGATATGTGGGAGCTATTTTTTTTTTTTAATGAACCCATGGGCTGGGGTTAAATCCTGTCATTCACAACAACATAGATAGAACTGAAGGATATTATGTTAAGTGAAATGCCACAGAAGGACAAATTTCACATATTCTCACTCATATGTGGGAGCTAAATTTTTTTTTAAGTGAACCCATGGGCTGGGGTCAGTGCCTGTCATCCCAGCGATTTGGGTGGTTGAGGAGGGAGGATCACTTGAGTCCAGGAATTTGAGGCCAGCCTAGACAACATAGGGAGTCCCTGTCTCTATAAGAAACAAAAATAAATTATCCAGGCATAATGGCATGTGCCTGTAATTGCAGCTACTGGGGAGGCTGAAGAGGTAGGATTATTGAGCCTGGGAGGTTAAGGGTGCAGTGAGCCATGATCACACCACTGCACTCCAGAGTGGGTGACAGAGTGACATCGCTCCTTACCCCATCTTCTCCAAAAAAAAAAGAAAGAAGGAAGGAAGGAAGGAAGGGAGGGAGGGGCGGAGGGAGGAAGGAAGGAAAGAAAGGAAGGAAGGAAGTAAGGAAGGAAAAAAGAAAGAAAGAAGAAAACAAAAAAAAGAAAGAAAGGAAAGAAAGAAAGAAAGAGAGGAAGGAAGGAGGGAGAAAAGAGAAAGAGAAAGAAAGAAAGAAACAAGGAAAGAAAGAAAGAAAAGAAAGAAAAAAAAACAAATATAGTGAGGAGAATAGTGGTTAGCAAAGGCTGGGAAGGATAACAGAAAGGGGGAGACAAAGTGGGGATGGTTAAAATAAATACAAAATACAGGTAGATAGAGTGAATAAGATCTGGTATTTGGTGGCACAGTATCACTATACTTAAAATATTTTATTGTATATTTTAAAATGACAAAAAGATTGGAATTGTAATGTTCCCAACACAAAGAGATGATAAATACTGCATGTGGATACACCAGTTCCCCTAATTTGATGATTTCACATTGTATGACTATATTTGAAGTTACATTTACCTTATAAATATATACAATTATTATGTACCCATAATAATTAAAAATTAGAATTAAAAAAAAGTGCCCTATCTTTCAGTCTCACAGGGATGAGATTAATCTCATTAAGCACCATTAGCAAACACATGGCCTGTCACATTGGCCTAACATCCTCTAGGGTTGAGCCACCCCTAGCTCACAGCAGTGCTTTAAAACTTTTCCTCTGGCCCCACATGGTAGCTCACGCCTGTAATCCCAGAACTTTGGGAGGCCGAGGTGGGTGGATCACCTGAGGTCTGGAGTTCAAGACCAGCCTGGCCAACATGGTGAAACCCCATCTCTAGTAAAAATACAAAAAATTAGCTAGGTGTGGTGGCGAGTGCCTGTAATCCCAGCTACTCGGGAGGCTGAGGCAGGAGAATCACTTGAACCCGGGAGGCAGAGGTTGCAGTGAGCTGGGATTGCGCCATTGCACTCCAGCCTGGGCAACAACAGCAACACACTGTCTCAACAAAAAAAAAGAAAAAAAACTCCTTCCTCTTTTGCCTTTTGCTTTGGCAGAATTAAGTCCACTCTCACTCCCTCTTTGCAATATTTTGACTCATATTGGAGTATTCTTGAATACATCTTTCCCTGTTTAATTCAATTCAGTGCAATTTTCTTTGAAACCAAGCATTCTGTAATGATTAAAGAATACTACAACTTAGAATATGTAATTAAAATGCTCACATCTTTCATTCCTTTTGTATGGTTTATTGTTTGATATATTTAGAATTAATCCCCCTGTAAAGTATGAGGCACTCACTCTTTGATCTTGACTTACTTTCAGATGTCTGCTAAGTTGTCTATAATTAATTTGTTGTTACTTGATTCTACGGATTTGTAACACCACCAATTTCATATTCTATATTCATCCATGCCTTTGGTTTTATTCTGGGCATTACACGTGTTTTGTTACTAATAGTGTCTTTATGGGCCATAGTGACATGGTTTAATTATTGATGCTTTGTCATCCAATTCAATATCTGGATAGCATGTTTTTTCTTGTGGTATTTCTTAATTAGAATTTCCCTGGATATATATATTTATTTAACTAAACACATAAATTTTAGCTTCATATTTTCTATTTCTTGTGAATATTAATGTCAATATATTGACCACAGTTACATTAAATTTATCGTTGAACTTAAGATCTTTGACATCTTTATGATTTTGAGTTTTCCTAATCTTGAAATTGTTTGTCTTATAATTTGTGTGTGCTACCATTTCAAGGATATTTGAAATTTTGCTTCATTTACTACAATTACTGCACATTCTTATGTAATTTATTTTTGGATATTTGACGTTTTGTACTGCTGAAGATTATTATTTTCTTTCATTATTTTCTCGACAAGTAGTGATGTTTTAAAATATTTTGTAAACTATTTTTTTACTTAATTGTATATTTGTGTGCATTTTTTTCTTTTCAGATTATTTTTCTTGGGTATTTATGTGTGAGTAGCATCATTATTTTCTTTAAAAAAATTTACTAATCACTTAGTATCTGCTAGATGCTTTCAGTATACAAATAAATTCATCAAAGTTTCCATTTTTTTCACAGACATTACTATGATTGGTCTATTCTAAATCTTACATTAATTGAGACAGCTAGTAATGCAGTATAATACATAAAATGTTATATATATTTTAAACACAAATATGTTTTAACTATGAAAAGACATGTTTGAGAATGACAGATTGCAAGTCAAAATGGTGGTTATTCTTGGGACAGGAGAGAGAAAGTGTGAAGAGGGAGAATTATGTACACAGGGTATTTATATTTGTATTGTTTAAATTCTTGCAATATGCGTACTTGAATATAAACTTTTCCATAGATTCAAAGCACAGATTCTGTGTTGTACTGACCAAGTCTTTGGAAGATTAACTTTATAATGAGCAATTCAATGACTTTATATAAAAACATTTTAAGTAGGACAGATTCATTATGGCAACTAATGAAACAAGTTACTTTGTCAGTAGCTTTCAATAATTTGATTGAACTTACCTTTTCTCCTCATGATAAATGTTAATGAGTATTATTCATTGCTCTATTTACTCTAACTTAAAATAATTTTATTTATTTTAATGAAAATAAATGAAAACCTACAGATAGAATTTGACTTGCAAAAGGAAATCAAATACATATATGTTCATAAATAATACATATTAATATTTATTCCCATCCTTACTACTTTGAAATAAGAAATTGACTGTGGTGGTTAAATGGTGGTTAAATGAATTGTCTAAATGCCACTTCTTTATCTTTAAACCTTGAGGCAGTGTCTATAAAAGGCTGCATATTGGAAGATATTCACTAGTTATAAAAATCTAAAATCTATATAATTGGTTTTCCTTCTGTTCAATGAATTCCTATTAGGTTTTTAAAGAAATAAACATGTAAATTTTAGAAGTCACTGGTTATATATGTTCATACCAATCTAAATATACAAAACTTTCTGACATATGTTATTTTAATTTTGACTTTCAATTCATTCCAAAAAGCTTAAAAAAGATAATTTAAATACCTTCTAAGCAACTATTAAAATCAAGATATTTAATCAAAGTAATTACTTCTTTTAATAAAAAAGGTAAATGTATGTTTTATAATATATTAGTGCTATATGTAATTAGTACATATTTATTCACATTTGAACACAATACAATGAATCACAACATAAAGTTATGAAGTTAGTGGGATATGTTTTGGGAAACTTAAATTACTAGAAGATATATAAATATGTGTTTATTTTTCTTCCAATTGAAATTATTAAATATGTTTTATTGGCCTAGGAATCACAATTTGATAGCCAAAGATTTTCAGTCCCTATCTCTGTGTTTTTTCACAAAGAATGCAAAAACTATGATGTTTTAAAATGTTTTGTATAGTAGTATATCTTTTGAAATATAGCATTTACTGTCTTGTCACAAACACAAGGAAGAATATTATCATAATAAGCACCCCCTCGTGTATTGTGAAATTCCCATACAGAATTTAGGACAGAATGAAACATAAAATAGATATTTAACTAGCAAGTCAGGATCCCAGAATCCCAGTTTATTTTTCCAGCCACATGCTGTAGTCAAGATTGTTGATGTTCATATGCAGAGAATACATTTTATGCCATAAGGCCTGGGCTTGGCTGTAACACATGATAGCCATAAAAACCTTTTTTATGCGTGTACAACTGGCACAAAGGATGTACTTAAAGACAGTAAGTAGTCTAGTCAGTGCCTCTCCTGTGTGCCCATATCATAATCACTGCTTTTGAAATATTAATTTTCTCCAAAAAGCAAAGAAAATATACAAGAGAAAGACTATTAAAAAAGAGAGAGAGTATAGGAATGGAAAAACAAACTTCTTATGTTCCCACTGATTATGCAGGAGATAAGCTATGAGGACGCAAAGGCCTAAGAATGATACAATGGACTTTGGGGACTTGAGGGGGAAGAATGGGAGCGGGGGAGGGATAAAAGACTACAAATATGGTGCAGTATATACTGATCAGGTGATGGGTGCACCAAAATCTCACAAATCACCACTAAAGAGCTTACTCATGTAACCGAAGACCACTTGTACCCCAGTAACTTATGGAAAAAATAAATAAATTTTAAAAAGGAGAGAATATTTATTCTTCTCATTTTTTATGGTGTGTTCTTCTGTGTGTGTGTGTGTGTGTGTGTGTGTTTACTCCATCCACTGTGCACCCCTTCCAATAACCTGTCTCAGGTGAATCAGCAGAAACAGATTTTTCCCTCCATTTAGAGCGATAGAGCCAATGGTGGTGTTTTCCCTTCTGCAAGAAAAATTACTCTGCAGCTTGCTACGTTTCATTTTTAACCCAATAGATTGCAAATTCTTAACTCACATAAAGTCATTTTGGAAGAATAAGGTGAAAAATTCAGCTCTACAGATCATTTTATTAATTATTTACGTTCATCTACATTTTCCAACCAAAATTACTAGAGCTGTGTATTACCAGACAAAAGCATAACCAAAATCATTATTTTACATGCCGAAATTTAAATATTTACCACTATTCCAAGCAATTTGGTAACATGGGTTTATATTGTGTTGTACATTTCAAAGTTACTAATAAAGTAAATTTCGAATGTTCTCACCACAAAAAAATGATAAGTATTTGAGGCAATTGATATGTAAATTATCTTGCTCTAATTATTTCAAATTGTATTAATAAATCATAACATTGGATAGTGCCCCATTTATACAAAATTAGAATTCATCAATTTAGGATAAAATTTAAAAAGACAGAAAAAGCAATTTTTTTATTGATTCTAATACATGAAACATAAATAAACTGCCTCAAACACTCAAAAAAGAGTCAGTCTTAGGCAGAAATTACAATACACAGAAATGCAAAGAGTAAAAATTGCACATGGATTTTCTGGAAACAGATGTTGAGAAAAAGTTGGCAATGAAAAATATTTGTTAGAGATCAACACTTGTAAAGGGGAAGAGGGCACATGATTGGCCACTGTAAGAGGTTAAATTGTTATGAAGGCTCAATTTAGCCAAGGCCATTCTTGTATGGAGTTCTAGAGTCAGTATCATCTGTTACAGTAATCCTGTTTCATGTCAGAATTGCTTGGCTCTTTACCCCCTTCTCACTCAGTTACTACATGTAAGTTGCAAGGGAAATTGTGTTATGCAGCAAGGTGGTTCTCTGCACGTGAGGCAGATCCTGAATATCTGCAAGCTGGAAACTGCTTACTGAATGTGATCTCTAAAATGGGAAGCAAGTTATCCCTACAGGGGATTCTGGAAGACACTCTCTGTTATTGTTTACTCCTTATGACATGTGGATCTTTTTCATATATGAGTACAGCTCCTCCCTGATTCCCCGGGGCTCTTTTCCTGAGGGAATACTTGGAAGTATGCAGCTAATGGGGACAAAATAAGCTCCTGCCACTGTAGTTCATCTCAAGAACAATGACTATTCTCCATCTCCTCCCTCCACTATCTATTTCAGATCCTCTTTCCTCTCGTTATCTTGGTGATTTACCTGGTGGTATGACCCAAACTTTCATACACAAATGACCTGAGCCTGTGGAATCTCTTCTCAGGTTGGGCTTGCTGTGCATGTCCATTTAGTCACAATCAAGCATGTGCAATAATAAATTTCAGCAGATTACATGTGAACATATTTTCCTCCCTATCTCCAAAATGTAATAATAGCCTTGCTCTCCATTGATTATCAAGACCAGTTACTTCTTGAAATGCACTAGAACCTCTTCTTTCCTTCATGTCTCTAGAAACAAAGCCCAAAGTGCCTAGGTGTCAGCTGTGGCTTATATATCAGTGGGATTCTTGATGTTTTTCATTTGATACCCTGCAGATCCCAAAGTTGTGCAGTAAGAAAACAAAAAGCCCATTAATCATTTATTGGAAATTGTTGTAAGTGGGGCTATTCCTGCTTCTGTCCCTTGGCTCATGGAACTGTATATTCTTCCTGTTTGGGACACAGCATCACACAGTAATTGTCCTAGCTCATTTGGGCTGCCATAGCAGCATAGCATGAACTGAGTGATTTACAGACAATGGAAATTGATTTCTCACTCTTTTGTAGGCTGGGAAGTCCACAATCAAGTTCCCAGCACATTGGGTGTCATCTAAGGATCTGTCCCTCATAGAGGACACTTTCTTGCTGCATCCTCACATGGTGGAATGAGCCAATTAGCTCCCTTTGTTCTTTTTTATAAAAGCCCTAATTCCATTCATAGGGCTTCATCAACATGATCTAATCACCTCCTAAAGGCCCACATCTTAATAAAATCACATTGGGGTTAGATTTCAACAAATGGATTTGGGGGAGATACAAACATTCAAACCATAGCAGTAATCTTTCATTTAATACATGGATTTTCATTTCATTTAATATACTGCCTAGACAACAGCAGTATATCCTAACTGAGTATTGCCTCTGAGTTGGAGCTTATCTGTGCTTTCAATAAGGCAATCCAACACTCAGAAGTCCAGAAGCTTCTGAGTGGTGTTGATGTAATACTGTCAGTAAATCCCAGGGACATGAGCCATCCTAAAACCTTATCACTGTATAGTGGGTCCACTGATCTGATTATGTGGCACCCCATGCCCATGGGATAAACAAGCACTAATCCTTAACATGGTGATATTAACTGAAGTTCTATGGGCAGATAAGGCAAACTGATACTCATAATATGCGTCTAGTTTTGTGAGAACACATTTCTGACTTTTTCAGAATGCAAGGTGACCAACATAGTTAACCTGCCATCAAGTGCCTATTGAGGTTTCAAGCCTGTGATACTTATTCAAATCATAGGCTCAACATTTTTCTTTGTTGCTAGCAGATTATACAATTGGCATTAATCATAGTTGCATCAGTAAGTCCAAGTTGTTGGGCCAGCGTATAGAATCAGTCTCTCTCAGCGTGACTACTTTGTTCCTGTGCTCATTGTGCCAGTACTTGGGGGGCCGGTGACATAACCTAACTAATGTCAGTCAACCAGTTTACTTTGTCTGTTTGGCTGTTTAGTACTTCTTCTACTAAATAGTATTTGTTCCAAATTATTAAACAAGGCAATCAAACCTCCTGCACTTGTATAGCCATGGTTTCACCTGATGGACCTTTCTTTCTCTAGTGTTATTGAGAAAAAAATCCAGTCATTTCAATTTTTGTGGGAAAAGTGACGCCAACTGTCAATATTTTGATTCCCAACTGTCAGTACTTTTTGAAATCTTTCTTCCTTTGTATAGTGCAAATTTCTGAAGCAAGAATCTTTCCAATCTCATACTTGGGGTATATAAAGTTGACCACAATGATTGAGGAATAAAATATTGGAAGGGATTTGGGGGTTTTGGCCTTCAGTAACCTGACTGTCACATACTCCTCTAAGTTTTCATTAATGTGTCTCACTTTGAACCTCAGCTGCACCTGGTAACTCTTTGAGTTACATGTACCTCTGAAAATAGGAAAGGTAAGTGCAATTCTACATACTAAATTCCCCTTAATCTTCTGCAGCTCTGCATCCAGCCAGCGGTGAGATAATAGAATAGAAGAGTTTAAAGTTTTATTATAAGGAGTTTCAATAAATCCTCTTGTTTTCAGTGACATCATGAACCCAGATTAACAGGTCTTGATGACTTCAATTCCTTAGATTTTTCTAGGATTTAGCCCTAGAAGTGGATCTGAAATCTATATAATTAATATATTTCTTCAAGAAATATGCTATCAAGCACATTTCAGGAAATATTTTGGATTCCAGTTTAAAAGTATATCTTAAATTCATCTATTTTTTTCAAGCGTCACTAGCCTAGTTTATGCTGCCTTGTTTTGGGGGTGCTTTCACAGTCACCGAACAAGTTTCTCTGCTCTTCTGGTTGCCTAACTGTAATAAATTCTTCACATGTTAATCCAGGTTACTATTTTGTGATATAAATTATATTATGCCATTTTCTTTAATACCCATCTTTGGTTTTCAAGTGTAAAATCTTTCCATAGCTTCAAAACTTTCTAAGTAATATTTGCTTACCTTTTCAAATAACATATCACCTTCTCCATTTGTGATAAATTGAATTATTATTTCAGTTTATTGTTCTCTTTTTTCTTTGTAAAAAAAAAATAACTTCACTACCCCAATATTGAGCTTGGTTTTGTGTGTTAGCTTCAGTTGGAGGAAGGAGAGATATGATGTACACCACATCCCAGTGAAGTTTCACTAGGTTTTCAAATGGGATTACCTAGTTAAGGTTAGCGTTTCCTTCTTCCTTTGGTCAGAAGAACATCATCTCTCACTTAGTGTCGACACCTTCAGTGCGGGTTCCAAAATGGGAAGAGATGGGTATCATAGCATAGGCTACAGTAGGCCTCTATCTTGGATCAGACATACAATTGACCTAGTGTCTACATCTAATCTATATTTAATCCTACAAGTAATTTTCATTGTTTTAAAAAACTGAGAGTTTAGAACTGTAACTTCAGCAAAGTCAACCAAAGCACCCTCTTGTATTCCAATCTCACTGGTCCTCTGTCACTTCTTACCAAATTCTCATCTGTTTCCCATCCTTAGGCCATCGTTTTAGTGTCTGCCTTTGCCTAATTCATTCATTAGACTTCAGATTCTTAAAGTCTCAGAATTAAATATAACTTCTCAGAGGTAACAAAACATTACATTACCATGTTCATTTACTTCAAACACTAACAATATTTGACAAGTTAAAAATATTTAATTGTTTCATTTACTATGTCCTCTGTGACATAAGGGCAAATAATTTGTCTTCTTGCCTTTTGAGGCCTCACAGGTAGAAGACACTTAGGACACATATGTTAAAATAATGAATAAGACCTTGGACATTTCCCACTTCTCAGTATGGTTCTAGGGAACTTTATAATAATAATAATCATAGTGATGCTTCTGAGAAAATAAGTAACCTCTTTCCTTTTCTCCATCGACTATCAGCTACAGGCATTTCCTATTACATTTTGTATTATGCTGAATTTCAGCATTTTGAACTTTTTCTATTTTGGGTGTCAAAAAGTGAATATTCTCCAAGACTACCCTAACCAGTTTAAAATTTTTGGAAAATTGTCATTCATCTGTAAATCTTAATGAAAAATTATTTCTCTTACATATTTTGGGCATAGATTGTCCTAGTGAAAACAAATCCATCACCTGCAATTGTGGAAGTTTCTCCACTATCCATCTTTGCTATTTTACCCTCATGTTCCTCTTGAATGATAATCAAACTTTTTTCTACCACTGACCTCTGATACTCTCCACTTTTGATCTAGTGGTAAATTGCCTTCCAGATTCTGATAAACTGCTCCTTAGGTAAAGTTGCAGCATAAAAGTTGCAAACTGTGATACTAAGAAAGCTCTTTCTTTTACAGAACTGACTCCTTCCTTACAAAATGCACAATCATATCAGGGAGTAGTCGATTAGGGCGATTCCCAACGGCAGTCACACAATGCAGAAGCCGTCGTTTCTTCTGACAGTCAAACCTGGTCCAACTTTCACCAGAACTTCTTAAGAACATGTACTTGTATTTGCTTGCACTCCGATTGTTGATAAAGTTCCACTTCTTCTTTCATAGGGTTCTTAGATCTCTTAGATCTCTTATACATCACATAAAGTGCTACATATCCATTTGACATGTTCTTAACGTTGCTTAAGTGTTAATACATTTTCTGAGCCTTTCTTGAAATGTAGAAACCTTGTCCACTAGGAATAATCATAATACCTCTAGGCGGCAGTGTTGCCTAACACCATTAAGTCAGAAGGGAACCTCAGTTCTGACCCAAGCAAGTTTTATCGTAACTTGTGAGTAGGCTGTATTTAGTAGGTTCGAAAATATTTAAATGTCAATGATTGCAAATATCGAATTAAGACTACTTGATCATAGCATATGTTAGTGAGAATCATTAACTCAGAGAAATGTGAATACAAATTTATCATTATTAAATTTTTATGATTTCTCAATATCTAATGCATAGCTACACTAAACTTATGACTAGTTTTGGCTGAAGGTGTGTGGATCTTAGATAATAATGTTTGTTATTTCTAAAATATTCTCTTTTGCCTCAGAATATTCAAAATTTTCTTATTTTTATAAAACAATTATTTATTATTTATATAAAATATTTTCAAAACACAAAAATTCTTATATCAATTTTTATAGTCTTTAATAAAATCTCTCATACACAAATATGTCTATTCTTCGGAAAAAAACAAATATTCTAATGTGCTTTTCAATCAAATATTTCCATTAGGTAAATTGGTAAATTACCTTACATCTCAAATAATATAAAGGTCTCTTTTACACAAAATATATCATGAGTTTATACAATTATGCTGTTAATTCATTTATATGTGTATGTATTTAATTTTTAATCTGATTTTTTTAAAGAAAATTGCATAACAGTATTTTTAAAGGAGACAGTTTTTAAACATAATAAAACTAAATTAAAATACATAATGATATGTCTGACAAAAAAATCAAAAAACAGAAAAATATTGACTCTGGCCTTCACACTTCAAATGGAATTATGCCTCTCTTACCTATAGACTATTCCAGGCTGAATTTATTTATTTTAGATTACATAGTCTAGAGAAAAAAATCCAAAATAAGATAAATTACTGACTTCCTTATTTTATCATAGTGATGTTCCTGAAAGTTCTCTTCAGTACAGTTTCTGCTATTGTCTGTCTCAGAGTCTGTTTCCGAGGAAACCTGCCCTGGATTGTCTAAGAATGACTTAAATGGTTGAAGCAAGTACTGATGCAAGTCAGTTCCTCAACATTAAAACAAAAACAAACAAACAAAAATCCTTTTCCTTTTTTGTTTAGCTTAATGGATGAGGGTATCCTTTCGAATTTTTTATATTGTACATTGTATTGATAGTAACTAACTCAGTAACTAGAAAAATAGTAGACGTATAATAAACATGCCTTAGATTAATATATATTTTGCATCTAGCTGTATTTCAAATAATATTAATGTAAATACTGTTTTTTAATTCAGACTCAGAAATACTCAAGAATATAGCAAAAGTGAATTAATTTTTAACATTACTTATATTAACAGCCCTTCTCTAATTAATGAATGAAAACATTATCAATATTTTGAATATTTCCATTTCACATTTATCCAAATTTGTCAATTTTATAAAAATATTGCCCCCCCCCCAACTCCACTTATTTTTTGCTTGTTTATCTTTTTAAAGGATAGGACATGTCCTCCACTGGGCCCTGGTACTACTTTTCTAGATAACATTTGGCAAGAAGTTTTATGATCATTAATATTATTTTCTAAGTAGACACTCTTTTTGTCTTAAATCTTATGAGATCTTTCTTGACACAGGGTCTTAAAATTTTCCTGTATGTTATGATAGTTCATGTAACATAAGAGTTTGATTGATTCATGTAATCTGATATTTCCAAGGCTTGACTGATAATCAGAATTACTTGAAGAACTTTTGAAAAAACACATACTTCCTGGCCCGATAAAAAAAAAATTTTGATATGTGGGTACTTTTTTGACACTCAATTGTAATTGATTTAAGAATCTGTTTTTTAAAACATCTCCATGATGATTCAAATGTACAAACATATTTGGCAATAAAAAATTGTAACTGTGAAGCTCTGTTCTATAATACTGGTGAAAATCATGGAAATTGAAATTTCCCCAAGTTTTTAAGAAACACTTGGGTCTTCAGTAATTTTTTCTCTCAACTAGAGTGAGACATTTCTATAACATATTAAATTTCATTGTCTGGTTTAGATTAAGCTATTTGACAAACGAAAATAAGTCGATAATATCATTTGGAAAATCAAATATGTTTGTGGGCATAGATAAAGCTATGTTAGAAACTAAAAGTAAATGCGTGATTGTCTCTGATTTTATTTAATTATGCTCATATTTCACAGTTTCAAAACAGCCATCTGTTTATTTGATGCAGCAAGGAAAAGAATGTTTATTCTAACAATTTGCATACTATCAAAATAAAAAGACACACTAGAATAGAATAACTATTCTAGAATAACTATTCTAAGAAGACACACTAGAATAGAAATATCTACAAATTAAATGGCATGAATTCAAACTGTGAGTAGGATAAAATGAAGATAAAAGGGATAAAATTAAAAAGATAAAAGGGAACATCAGATGATATATGATGATACATATCTGTGTGGCCTTTGGTTAATGAATTAACAAGATAAGGCAAAATGATAATAGTTTCTAGAATGACATGTTCTCATCGTGTAGTCCATGCTGTAGGATAATACACAAGACTCCCAGCTCCCAGACCAAATTACTATTCCCCTAGCCAAGAGAACTGTTAGCTGTCAATGACTCACAGTCAAATATCTCTTGGAAATTTCAATCAGCTGAAAGGGCAGTGTGTATCTAATGATTAGTTATTAAAAGGTTTCAAAGGCCAGTCCCTTTTGCCCCTTTTCTCATCTGTGAGAACTCTTTGTGGTGAGACAATTCCTCATGGCAGTCCATCTCATTTGCACATCTTGCAAACAGAGGCATTAACTAGCTAAAGATATGTGCACGTTGAACTAACTTGGAAGATAGAGATAGGACAATTCTCTGTGAAAAAAGGGCAGGTTTACTTAAAGTCTTGGAAGATAGAGATAGTATCTCCTTCACTAGCAATGTACAGGCATATTTATTGCCAGTATATAAGATTTTATTTCCTTAAGTTCAGGGATCCTTGCCTATAACACAACTTACTTCATATGTAGCCATCCATCTTCTTCCAGTGCATTGCCCCATGGAACTTGGCAAGGAAAACTGACACAAATATTCCAATGCTCATAATGTTCATTGTGAATAAAAAAATGCTTGTTCTCTGACCAAGGAGTCTTATATCTCTGCCAGCCTCAGTAAAACTGTAAGGGAATAACTTGTTAGCTTGCAAATACAGTAAAATCTCAGACTCTTCACCAATCTTGATAATCGGAAGATCTGTCCCAGCTCCAGATCTCCCTGTGGGATGAACTGTGACCTGTGTTGCAATCTCACTCTATATAAACTTTTTTACTCTGCCCAGTTCTGATTCCTTCATTCCACTGCAGCGATTTTCCTTGAAAGCACTCATTAATACAATTCCTACAGGCAACTGTCTGTATTAAAGATTATTTCTGAGGAAAGCTCATCAGAAAGCGTGTGCTATGAGTGGTATGATGAAACAGATTCTATGATAGGATTTTGTGGCTGGATATGCTGGTAATGAAATGGGAATTAGGGTCTCATTACCAACAACCTGTGACATTTTACAGCAATGACTCTGTTGAAACTATTAATGTGGTAAACTAGAATGGTATATTACACTGGTGGAGGATTTATCAGTCAGGATATAACCAAGGAAGAACCAGTAGAAGGTGTACATAGTAAAGGTGCTACTGGGATTTGATCTCACCCAATTGTATATGAAAGCTGTTGTTTTTATAGTTGACAAGGAACTTTAAGTCCACAGGTCAGGCCCTTAAAAAAAGAAAGGTAAGAGCAGGAACTCAGGAGAACACATACCAGCTGTCTCTGCTTCTGTTCTTTGTGAAATAACTTTCCTAGAGGAGAAACTGACAACCTCTGTCATGAAATTATAGAGAAATCTGGCTCAGGAGTCAGTTAAATTGAAGGAGGAATGTGGGTAAAATGGAGAATTTATACTCATGGCTGCTGTTCCATGCCAATAAAAGTAAGCCAGCAGATACGTGACATGGGTGAGTTACAAAGGCACTTCCACTGCATTTCTGAAAGCAAAGAAAGCAACAGCAACGACAAAACAAAAAAATTCTGTTTCAAGTCTTCCTCTGAAATCTCACTGAAAAATATATCTGTGGACCACTCTAACCAGAAGCTTAAAGGAAAGGGAGTTCTGGGAAGCATACTTTAACCTAACCAAGTTGACACAATATAAAGCTGTCACTGGTGAAATAACCAAGCTCTGCAAAAGCTTTCAACTGTATTGGGAAATTCCTTAAGTGAGTTTTTCAATTCCAGAAGCTCTGATTGATTTCTTTTTAATGTTTATCTTTTTAATTTATTTATTTAATTTAAAACTAAATAAAATTTAAAATTTAATGTTTATGTTAAACATGTTTTTAATATTTTATAGTAAAATATATTAAAACGTCTTTATATGTTCTATGTAATATGTTTATTATGATTTCTTTTTAATATGTTTATTCAGGGAAGTAGTGTTTATAAGGATAATGCATTTGTGGGTTGTTGCTGAGTACTGTTGAATATAACATGTAGCAGAAATGACTAAATGATTATGAATAATTAAAACCAAATGGGAAAGTCACAGGGTTTCCTTTGACACGTTTAATATAATTACGATCTCAATTAGCCACAAGGAAATGCAAATAAACTGAGTTTAAGATCTAGGGATTAACTACATGGGTAGGAGAGTATAAGTGAAATTTGAATTGTTTTTGTAGGTAAGGGCTCTGGATTAAAATTTAAAAAGGCACAGAAGATTTCCAGGCATTCAGAGCACTTGCTTGCCCGGTTGAGCAGCCTGAGTTGCCCCACCATTCCTGTGCAGAGATCTCGATACAGGGCTCCCCTTTCTGCTCCACACTGAGGCAAATCTCCAGGCATATGGAATACCCACTCTCGGATTAGGATTTTAGCCCTCCTCCACTTCCCTGTGCAGAGAATGTAGGGCCAAGAGAGATTCCCAGCTCCACACCTAGGCACACCTCTGAGCACTTGGTGGACTGCCCATTGTATTCTCCCTTAGTGCTAGTGCTTGTGCTGGCCCTCAGGAAACCTGTAGGCAGATCTGCCTGGTCAATTCCCACCTCTCTCACTTGTACCCTCCCCACGGGGGCCTAAGAGGGAGCCCAGTCCACTGTGCACTCCATGAATCAGCTCATTGTCTGAGGAAGCAAAGAGGCTCTGCCAGCAAACAAAGATCAAATATATACCCAGCTGTGTTTGTTGCAGCCGGCTTATACCTATAAGTGCCATCTACTAGCTTATAGGTTGAACTGCATAGCCCAATATAAAACCTGCTGATAGAAGTGCCTAGATCTACAGAAACAAGGTCAAAATAACCTACCCACCATTCTCTACATTTGCTCCCCTTAGGGAAGGGAGAAAAAGGAAAGGAAAAGAAAAAAATAAAAATAATACTATAAGAAAATAAAGAAAAAGAACAAAAAATTGTACCTATGTGAAAATAATTACAAAAATTAGAAGTGCAAGTATCTTCAGATGAGATAAAATGAATGCAAGAATTCTTGCACTATGAAAAATCAGAATGTAGTGATAGCATGAAAAGACCACATTAGCTTACCAGAAATGGCCCCTAAGCAAATTTAAACTCAGAAATGACAGATAAATAATTTAAAGCATGGATTGCAAGCAAGGTCAACAAGAACCAAGACAAGGCTGGAAAGTAACACAACAAAACTTTTAAAGCAATCCAGGAAATGAAGGAAGAGATACACATATTAAAAAGAAATTAATCAGAGCTTCTCAAATTCAAAAACTTAGTTAAGGAATTTCAGAATACAATTGAAAGCTTTTCAATAGGCCAGACCAAACAGAAGAAGTAATTTCAGAGCTTGAAGACTAATCTTTAGAACTAACCCAGTCAGACAAAAATAGAAAAAGTAATTTAAAAATATGAACAAAATCTTCAAGAAATATGGAATTATGTAAAGAAAAACTAAATATAAATTATTGGCATTTCTCAGAGAGAAGAAAAAGTAAACAACCTGGAAATCATAGTTGAGAGAATAATCCAAGAAAATTTCCCCAATCTTGTCAGAGAGGTAGATATCCAGATGGAAGAAATTCAGAGAACACCTGTGAGATACTATTCAAAATAAATATCACCAAGGCTTATAGTCACTAGACTGTCCAAAGAAAATATCTTTTTTTTTTTTTTTTTTGAGACAGAGTTTCACTCTTATCACCCAGGTTAGAGTGCAATGGAGCAATCCTGGCTCACTGCAACCTTCGCATCCTGGGTTCAAGTGATTCTCCTCCCTCAGCCTCCTGAGTAGCTGGGATTACAAGTGCCTGCCACCACACCCAGCTGATTTTTTGTATTTTTAGTAGAGACGGGGTTTCTCCATGTTGGGCAGGCTGGTCTCAAACTCCTGACCTCAGGCGATCCGCCCACCTCAGCATCCCGAAGTTCCGGAGTTATAGGCGTAAGCCGCTGTGCCTGGCCAAAAGAAAATATCTTAAAGTCAGCTAGAGGAAAAAGGTCAGATTCTTATCACGCTAATTGCACACTTCTCAGTAGACACTTTACAAGCCAAGAGATATTGGGGAAGTATTTTTAGCGTTCTTACAGAAAAGAAATTCCAAGCAATAATTTTATATCACACAAAACTAAACTTTATAAAAGAAGGAAAAATTATAATTTTTTCCAGAAAAATAAGTGCTAAGGAAACGAATTACCACTAGACAAACCTTATAAGAGATCCTTAAGGGAGTTGTAAACATGGAAACAAAAGAACAATACCTGCTACCACAAAAATACACTGAAATATATAGTCCACAGACCCTATAAAGCAACCACACAATAGAAACTACAAAGCAACCAGCTAACATCTTCACAATCTAATCAAAACCTCACATATCAATGTTATCCTTGAATGTAAGTGGCCCAAACAACCCACTTAAAAGGCACATAGGTGCAAGTTGGATTTAAAAAATAAGACGCAACTATCTTCTATCTTCAGGAGACCCATCTCACTTGTAAAAACACCAATAGGCTTAAAGTAAAGGGTTTGAGAAAGATCTACCACACAAATGGAAAACAAAAAAGAGCAGTGGTCACTATTCAGATATCAGATAAAACAGACTTTAACAACATTAAAAAAGGACGAAAAAGGGCATTATGTAATGATAAAAACTTCAGTTCAACAAGAAGGCTTAACTGTCATAAATATATATTTTATATATATATATATACACACACAAAGTATAGCTGGCACCAATTCTACTGAAATTATTTAAAAACATCAAAGAGAAGGGACTCCTCCCAAACTCATTATATGAAGCCAGCATCACCTTAATACTAAAACTTGGCAAAGACACAACAACAACAACAAAAAATTTAAAGGTAAATATCCCTGATGAACATAGAAACAAATATCCTCAACAAAATATTAACAAACTGAATCCAACAGCACATCAAAAAGTTAATTTGTCACAATCAAGTAAGCTTCATTGCTGGGATGTGAGGTTATCTTAACATATGTAAATCAATAAATGTGACTCATTTCATGAACAAAATTAAAAACAAAATCCATATGATCATCTAAATAGATGCAGAAAAATTTTCAATAAAATTGAATACTCCTTCATGATAAGAACCTCAAGAAAATAATCATCAAGGGAACATACTTCAAAATAATATGAACCATCTATACTTCAAAATAATACGAGCCGTAGCCAACATTGTATGGAATGGGAAAAACCTGAAAGCATTCTCCTTGAAAACTGCAACAAGACGAGGATGCCCCCTCTCACCACCCTTCTTCAACGCAGTATTGGAAGTGCTAGCCAGAGCTATCAGGTGAGAGAAAAAAATAAAAACATTCAAATAAGAAAAGAAGATGTCAAGCTATCTCCCTTTGCTGATGATATGAGTCTATATCTATGACACCCTACGGACTCTGCCAAAAGCTCCTGGGACTGATTAACAACTGCAATAAAGTTTCAGAATACAAAACCAATGTACGGTAATCAGTAACATTTCTACACACCAATAACATTCAAGCAGAGAGCCAAATCAGGAAAGCAATCTCATTTACAACTGCCACAAATAAAATAAAACACTTAGGAATAAATCTAACCGAGGAAGTGAAAAATCTCTACAGAGAAATCTACAAAACGCTGTTAAAAGAAATCACAGATGAAACAAGCAAGTAGAAAAAATTCCATGCTCAGGATTGGAAGAGTCAATATAATTGCAATGGTCATATTTCCCAAAGCTATATGCAGATTCAATGTTATTCCTATTCAACTACCAATAACATTTTTCACAGAATTAGAAAATATATTATAAAATTCATATTGAACCAAAAAAGAGCCCAAATAGCCAAACTATCTTAGCAAAAAGAACAAAACTGGAGGTATCACATTACCTGACTTCAAACTATGCTATAAGGCTACAATAACCAAAACAGCATAGCACTGGTACAAAAGCCAACACATAGTTCAATGGAACAGAATACAGAAACCAGAATAAAGCCATACACCTAAAGCCATCTTATCTTTGACAAAGTCAATAAAAATAAGCTATAGGGAAAGGACTCCCTACCAACAAATGGTGGTGAGATAGCTTGCTAGCTGGTTAGCTATATGCAAAAGAGTGAAACTGGACCCCTACCTTTCACTATATACCTGATTGACTCAAGGCAGATCAAAGACTTAAATGTAAGACCTCAAACTATAGAATCCTAGAAGAAAACCTGGGAAACACTATTCTGGACATGAGCTTTAGGAAAGAATTTGTGACTATGTTCTGAAATGCAATTGCAACAAAAATAAGAATTAAACTAGCTTCTGCCAAGCAAAAGAAACTATCAACAGAGTAAAGAGGCAACCTACAGAATGGGAGGATATATTTGCCAACTAGGCATCCAACAAAATCCAATATCCAGAATATATAAGGAACTTGACCAATTACACAAACAAAAACAACCCCATTAAAAAATGGGCCAAAGACATGAATGGATACTTCTCAAAAGAAGACATACAAGCAGCCAACATATAAAAAAATGCTGGGTATTACTAATGATCAGAGAAATGGAAATAAAAACCACAGTAAGACACCACCTCACACCAATCAGAATTGCTATTATTAAAAAATCAAAAACAACAGACGATTGTGAGACTGTAGAGAAAAGGGAACACTTATACATTGTTAGCGAGAATGTATAATAAATTAGTTCAGCTGTTGTGGAAAGCAATTTGGAGATTTCTCAAAGAACTTAAAACAGAGCTACGATTTATCCCAGGAATCCCATTACTGGCTATACATCTAAAAGAAAACAAATCCTTCTAACAAAAAGATACATGCACTCACATGTTCATTGTAGCACTATTTGCAATAGCAAAGACATGGAACCAAACTAAGTGCCCATCTGTGGACTGGATAAAGAAAATGTACATATACTCACTCCATGAAATACAACACAGCCATAAAAACATGAAATCATGCCTTTTGTAGAAACATAGATAAAACTGGAGGCCATTTTCCTAAGGAAATTAATGTAGAAACAGAAAAAAAAAATCACATGTTTTCACTTATAAGTGGGAGCTAAACACTGGGTAGTCACGGACATAAAGATGGGAACAATAGAAACTGAGGATACTAAGGGAGGAGGAAAGGAGTGGGGGCAAGTGTTGAAAAACTATTGGGTGCCATGCTCAATACCTGGATGACAGAATCATTTGTATTCCCAAACCATGGCATCATGCAATATACCCAGGTAATAAGACTGCAAATGTACCCCTCAAACATAAAACAAAAATTAAAAAATAAAAAAGGATAAAAAAAATGGGACCCTGAGTCTTGGTATAGAAACCGTCTTCCTCCTGTACTCTCTTGGCTGTAGAAATGCTTCTTATATTCCTAATTGGACAAAGCCTTCACCTTGAAGTCCAATACAGGCTCTCAGGATCCTCCATAACACCTCTTCCACTGCTGCCAGAAGAATAACCAAGGTCAAGTCACAATGTAGCATGTCAGAGTTATTCTGGGTCTGTCACAGAAGGAAAGGAACTCTATTAAATGGTGCTGCACGACCAGTGTACAGGGGACAAGAGAGTATCAGTATCATAAGAATCCAAAGAGATCACATGAAATGGGATATAATCTTAAAATGGAGTACTTTTCAAAAGGTGGTCACTGGCCCAAGATATGCAAAGTAAACCCCACATAAGAATTAATGTGCTATTATTATTTGGATCTTGGAAACATGGAAAAGCAATGGCCCCCACTAAGAGAAATAGAAATGCCTGACATGGCATTTGTGACCTGTCACAGCAGATGATAAAGGGGGAAAACAACAGGCTTAGAGAAGTAGACATCCTACATTGAATATATCATATCTGGCCAGAACACGCAACAGCAATACATTCATGAGGAGAACCTGGAGAACACGTTTTTAACTAACTGAAAAAGAACACGCTGGTGGGGCGGTGGGCATTAGCATTGTTGAGAAGTTCAAAGGTAGTTGTCATCTGTAGACTAGGGCTAAGGAAGAGATAGTTTCATAACTGGGGTATATTCGAGCACTTGGTGATGATATAATCTCAAATTCATGGAGGTTAAGATGTAAGGTTTAATCCTAAAAAGCAAAATAAGCTCAAAGATAGAAGTGAGCAACAAAGTCGGAGTGGCAGCCTGTTCCACAAAGAGAACAAGGTTGTTCAACAAAGAGCTTTGAAGATGGTTATTGGAATATGTAATTTTTAGGGACAAGCAAAATCGACAGCCAACAATTGTATTTCTCAAGTTAAGCAGCCAACAGAAATCAAAGATGGATCGTCAGGAATCTGAGAACAGACACCCTGATGAAATGCAATGCTTCTTAGCCTAATTTCTTGACCTTAGCCAGTTTTCAGACCCACAGCTTGTTGAGTAAAGGAAAAACCCAATTCCTATGATGAAAGACTCGGGAGCAACCATGGTAATATCTGGCAATTATTTCCCAAGTTCTTTCTCAAAGAGATCCACAGCCATTTATTACAACAGTGGTAAAGGACATTTTCACACATTTAAAGGGCTGTCGAAAACATCGTTCACCCTATGTTTATTCCCAGGGAGCCACAGAATTATCCCATTATATTCTCCTCTTCAGTTGATTGAGGACAGATAGGGGCTCCGTCATAAGGGAATAGCAGAACCAGATTCTTCTCATGGTGGGTCCACTCTACAATAGATTAATTCTTGGGACATATAATTAGAATTGTTCTATTTGTTTATTAAGAGAAAATTTAAACTAAAAATCTCTAACATAGCCACCCCCTGAAACCCAGAAAAGATGCTGAATCTAAAATAACATCAGATCTCAGGGGAATGGCCTAGTTCAGTGTCACCTTAAGATTTAGAGCATGCTGAGGTGATGGTTCCTATGATATTACACATTAATTCATTATTTTTGACCTTTGAGAAAATAGACATGGCAGTTAGTATTTGACTATTGTACACTCAACCAAATAATAGCCGCAATTTCAGTTCTCGACAGGATTTTTTTTCTCTCAAAAGAGAGTAACACAATTTTGTGCACATAATATATGGCTGTTGATTTGGCATGTATGTTCTTTCACACCAGGAAGGTCTTTTATATCCATTTCAAAAAGGAGCCTCAAAAGTAACTTATATTTACACAGAGCTACAATACAATTCTGAATTGAAATACAATTTTAAAATTAGAATACCATTTTCTCCTTATTCAAGAACTGTTGAAATTCTCCTGCCCTGTATTATAACATTCTGAAAAAAACAATGTCTACTTTGATATCCTTGGCCCATTATATTGACAGCATCATATAAATAAGAACATATGTGCAAAAAGTAAAATTACATTGAAGGTTTCATTAGGACCCATGGTAAAGAAAGTGGAAGATAAATCCTATGAAAAGCTCGTAAACAGTAAAGGCCACTGCAACACATCCCAACAGCAATGCAAGCAGTCATACACTTTGACCATGTAATGTAGTTGGCTCTTTGGTACCAGACTATCTGTGGTAGGACCAGACATTATTGTTGGTACTTATGGAAAATCCCAAGGGGTTATTCACATTTCTTGGGTCTGGACTAATGTTGTTGGAAAAGGAGCTTCCAGAGAGTTACTGGGCCTTGGTAGATACTGAATCATGAAACCACAAGTGACCATATAGCTAGCACTGCCAGTCATGAAGCAATGCCATAATGTTGTGCTGGTGTAACAGAAATCCACTGTAATATTAATGTGGGAAATTCAGTATTAGGCACAAGCAGGTCCAGAGGGCACAAATAAGTTGCACGAACTGGTGCCCAACAACATGCCATCCCGAAATGGTTACAATGATGTCCCTTTACTGCTCACATCTACTAGCATGTGGTATTTTCTTATAATGAGCTGAAAGAGGAGGGGTGGAATTCTCTGATGAGTCAGCACAGTTTGTGCTGAATTTGCAATTGTATTGCACTATAGACCTGCTCAGAGGCATAGTGAGGCTGTAATAATACAAAACGAAGGAGTTAGGCAAAATTACCCCCGTGGCCAGAGCTTTGAGTGTACCCGTATTCATTCATTCCAAGTAGAAAAAGAGCTGGCCTATAGTTGGAATACACACAGATTCAAGGGTAGCCACAGATAACTTGGATGGTTGGTTAGAAGCCATCAAGGACAGCCGGGAGCTGTGGCTCACGCCTGTAATCCCAGCACTTTGGGAGGCCGAGGTGGGCGGATCACGAGGTCAGGAGATCAAGACCATTCTGGCTAACATGGGGAAACCCCGTCTCTACTAAAAATACAAAAAATGAGCCGGGCGTGGTGGCGGGCACCTGTAGTCCCAGCTACTCGGGAGGCAGAGGCAGGAGAATGGCGTGAACCTGGGGGGCGAAGCTTGCGGTGAGCCAAGATGGCACCACTGCACTCCAGCTTGGGTGATGGAGTGAGACTCCATCTCAAAAAAAAAAAGAAGCTAGTAAGGACAAAGATGAAAAGCTAAGGCATAAGGGGGTGTGTAAGAAAAAAAAAAGTTTGTGAGTGGACTTAACAGAATGGGTGCAAAGTGAGAGAACTTTGTATTTCATGTGAACTTACATCATGGATTACCTACTATGGAAGAGGTACTAAGCAACAAAGTAGAATGAATGACTCAGCCAGTTTATATCAGTCAGTTTCAGTCATCTTATATTCATTATCCTAGATGAATTAAGTAGCTGATGACAGAGATTTGAAGCTATGAGTGGTTACAATAGCATAGATTTTTTTTCACCAAGGTGGATCTATCCACTGGAACTGCCAAAGTCCAACTTGCCAACCATGGAAAAAACTCTTGAAGAGAGAACCTAGTGTTGCTGGCGAGTTGATTGCGTCAGATGCTTTCCAGCACACAAGGAAGAGTGAATTATCTTGACTGGAATCAATACATATATTGCAGACATAGATTTCGTTTTCCTGTCAGTGCTGCTTTCTGAGAGCTGATAGTGTAAAACTTTAACACTATAAAGTTTTGTGAAAACTTTATATAGAACTCAAACAGTAGCTTTTTAACTCATACTTCTTGAAGGATAAAGCTTATATGTTTATATATATATATGTATATTTCAATTTAACTCCTCTCAACAGTATGTCTAATTATTTATCTTTTTAATTTTTCTGTTCATTATTTCATGTGTATCAGAATTTACATCCAGAATTATTTTCTTTCTGCCTTAAAGACATCCTTTAGATTTATTTTTAATAATTGTCTGCCAGTGGAAAATTCTATACTTTAACTTCTTTGGTCCTACTCAATTTTATTTTTGAAAACTAATATTCCTGGTTGAAAAGTATATGTTCTCTGCATTTTGAGTACATGGTGTTGATCATTCCTGGTGTCTGTTGTTGAGAATTCCAACCACATTTTATATTCTGACTCTGAATATATTCCTCCTTTCCTCTCTTTCTTTTTACCTATTTATTTATTTTCTTAATTTTACTTTTTATCTTATAAAACTATTTCTGAATGTTTCTACATTTCTGTGTAGTCAGGACTTTCTGAGAAGATCTTACAGAAAATAAAAATGACAGAAAAGATAATCAGAATTCCAGAGACATTTATTTCCCTCAATATGTGTATTCACATTTCAAGGGTGATTGGAAATTGGGACCACAAAGATGTCTCTAGATTGTAAGGCTAGAGACACTGGTCTTATCTTCTGCTAGGAGACGTGTATTTACATTGCAAATACTAAGGTCCCTAAATGTTTTCTGTTTCTATTCTGAAGGAGAATTTGTTTTAAGAGAAAGCAAAACGTTTCTCTCCATTTATCAAGAGGGTTGGGGTTGGGATGCACGGGTCTCTCTCTCTCTCTTACGTTAACACCCAGATTCAGATTTTGTTGACTCCTGGACTATCTTACAAACTCCAGTGTCTATAAGGTGACATCTCATCTGGCTCTCATATTCACCCCTGAAGGTGAATACTAAACATGAGGAATCAGCATGATTTTCTGCTAAAAGTCAAAAATTATCTGTTGTATTCCAAATACCAAATGTTTATGTTTGATTCAAATAATGTAAAGAAACATAGATATTAAATATATACATTATAAATATAGATATTAAATATAGACAGTAAATTTACATGAAATTAATATATAATATATAATTAAAAATTCAGATAGGTAATATAACACTATATATGCATATAATTATAATATAATTACTATATTATTATAAATTATGGCATATATACAATATATTGTAAATAAAACATAAATAATAAGTAAGTTATAAACAAATGAACCAAATATGAAAAACAAATACAGCATTACAAAGTAAATATATAAGATAAAATACAGCTTAAATAAAATATGAACAAAGATATTAAATATAACATCTATAGGTATATAAAATAAATATAAATATTAAAATACTTAACATTAACTTAATGTTAATAAACAGATAGTAACATAAACTCTTGGGTTTCTTTTTACATATCTTAATTTTTTGTTGTATAACTTGAATGTTTTGTTATTGTATAATTTGAATGTTTTGATTGTTGTCTCACCATTTCTGAAAATGTTTCCATTTTCAGATCAACAGAGTTGATTGATTAACCCAGAGTTTTTTGCCTTGGTACCAAAGATGGACTTGAATATATTCTCAATCACCTGCTTCGGTCAACTACCCCTTCTATTTGTGAACTTTCAATTTTAAAACACCAAGCTTAAAACTAAATTTTTTACTATCCACTTTGAAAAAAATCATTTATCATTTATGTGAAATAAGAAAATAAAACCCTTCGTATTGCATCAACCAACTTTGGCTCTCCTTTTATCTTTCAACTTATATAACTCTATGGCTACTTTAACATTGCCAAGGTTCGTAATTTTTAGAATCTGTTCAATAAGTACATTTCTCTTCAATTTGTTTTTTCTGTAGGTTGATTGAGAAGGTAAATAATTTCAATAATAATCCTGATATAAGTTTTATGTCATGATTTTTGTCTGTAGTATCATTTAATCATAAAGCAGAAACTTGCAGATTTAGGTTGCTTAGCCTATAAAGTATAAATTTAAATTTCAAGCCTTCAAGCTCTTGAATACAGAGCATATACTTTTGACTTATAGCTTGATTAATTTACGTACTATATGTGTATGAGTGCATGTTTTCTTTATCTGATAGGTCCATTAAAATTCACTAAATAAGCTGTATTAATCACTTATATGTTAGACCCACGGAAAAGAAAATCAATCATATGCACATTAGATCTCTGTTCCTCTAAGGAAATTGTTCTAGAAAACAATGTCAACTCAATTTTCTTTTTGTAAATCATAACAGTTATTTAAATATTTTGTATTAATTTACTTTTTTAAAAAAATATTTATTTATTTTACTTTAAGTTCTGGGATACAAGTGCAGGACGTGTAGGCTTGTTAAACAGGTATATATGTGCCATAGTGGATTGCTGCACCTATCAACCCACCATCTAGGTTTTAAGCCCCGCATTCATTAGCTATTTGTCCTAATGCTCTCTCCCCACTCAGCCGTTATCCCCTGACTGGCCCTGGTGTGTGTTTTTCCCCACCGTGTCCATGTGTTCTCATTGTTCAACTCCCAATTATGAGTGAGAACATGTGGTGTTTGGTGTTCTATTCCTGTGTTAGTTTGCTGAGGATGGTGGCTTCCAACTTCATCCATGCCCCTGCGAAGGACATAATCTCATTTCTTTTTATGGTTGCATAGTATTCCATGGTGTACAGGTACCACATTTTCTTTATCCAGTCCACTGTTGATGAGCATTTGGGTTGGTTCCATGTCTTTGCTATTGTAAATAGTGCTGCAATAAACATATGTGTCCATGTGTCTTTGTAGTAGAATGATTTATATTCCTTTGGGTATATACCCAGTAATGCAATTGCTGGGTCAAATGGTATTTCTGGTTCTAGATCCTTGAGGAATTGCCACATTGTCTTCCAATTTACATTACCACCAACAGTGTAAAAGCATTTCTATTTCCCCACAGCCTCATCAGCATCTATTGTTTCTTGACTTTTTAATAATCAACATTCTGACTGGCGTGAGACAGTATCTCATTGTGGCTTTGATTTGCATTTAATTTGCTTTTGTGTTTGAAATGAGCTTTTATAAGATGAATTTTGTTTAGCATGCAAACACATGCTACACGTGCAAACACAAAATTTGCTAAATTTTCAACACCTGTGTTTTTCTCTAATAGAGAAAATATATGCCTACTTTCCCAAAACAATATAATTTTTGTCCTCCTAATCATTCATTTTCAAAAAAATATTTTTGGTGAGAAAATGTATTGATACCCCTGTGGATTCCTCTTGTAATACAAATCAGTTGTTGCACAGATGTTTACTGTATATTCCAGCTAAGGAACCTATATTATTTCTCTGTTTCTTTTAAATAATCTTTAGAAAGTTGTACATATTTTTTACACAAGTGATGAACAACAGGAAAACTCTGAGTCCTTGATTATCTCAGTGATATTTTTATGTTGTCTATTAATTTAAAATTTTTATTTGGTATTTCAGTGAGAAACCTGAGCACAAACAACCTGCCTTAAAAAAGGCTCTGCTACATTTTATTTTAGTGTTCAGTATTGCTTATAAGGCTGATCTTATTAAGATAATTTGTTTTTTGTTTTTGTTTGTGGTTTTTATTTTGAGATGGAGTCTTGTTCTGTCACACAGGCTGGAGTGCAGTGGCGTGGTCTTGGCTCACTGTAACCTCTGCCTCCCGGGTTCAAGCAATTCTCCTGCCTCAGCCTCCCGAGTAGCTGGGATTACAGGCATGCGCCATCACACCCAGCTAATTTTTTGGTATTTTTAGGAGAGACAGGGTTTCACTATATTGGGCAGGCTGGTTCTCAAACTCCTGACCTTGTGATCTGCCTGCCTCGGCCTCCCAAAGTGCTGGGATTACAGGCGTGAGCCACCACGCCCAGCCAAGATAGAAATTTTAAAGCTATTGTACATACGATGCAAATTTTTAGAATTATTTATTAATGAAGTTGTGTAATTTATTTTGGATATGTTTTCCTGTGCACTTTCCATATTACATTCACCTAGCTGAAGACTAAATGAATGACTTTAGTATAATGTTATATTTTTATTCAATTATGTGATATTTACAAACCTAAATGTTATAACCTACTACACACCTAGGTTATATGGGGTAACCTATTGCTCCTAAGCTACAAAGCTGTAGAGCATGTTAGTATAGTCAATAATGTAGACAAATATAATTGTAAATACTTGTGTATCTAATCATAAAATAATTACAGGAAAAATACAATATTATATTCTTCCATCATTATCCAAAACGTCATTGTGTGGCGCATGACTATGCATACTTTGATCCTTGAACAAAATTGGTTCAAACTGGGTGGGTCCACTTATATGTAATTAAAAGATATATATATATATATATTTTATTAGGTGCTATCTATTTTATTAGGTACTACCATAAATCTATTTTATTAGTACTACCATAAAAATAACCAAATTTATAATAAAAGTTAATATTAATCAAAGCACAAACACATACTGTACATAAGCTGCTCACAGTAGAAATGTAAACAAACATAAGTAGTAAATTAAACTACAGTTAAAATTAACTGTAGTATAGACTGTAATACTGTAATAATTATGTAGCCACCTCCTGTTGCTATTGCAGTGAGCTCAAAAGCTGCAAATATTCATTTAGAATGCTGTGTGATGCTATCTCTTGTTTCTCCAGTGAATTTGTGTATCACAGTAAAAAGTGAGCTCACAGAGTTCTCGCCGTGTTATAAATCATATTTAGTGCAATACCTTAAATCTTAAATAACATCATGGGACCCACATAAAATGTCACTAGTGATGCTGGAGGTTTTCCCAATAAGCCAAGAAAAGTCATTGCATTGCAAGAGAAAGTTAAATTACTTGGTACGTACCATAGGTTGAGGTCTGCAGCTGCAGCTGACAGCCATCTCAAGATAAACAAACCCAGTGTAGGGACTATAGAAAGAAAAAAAAATGTGAAGCCATCACTGTAGCTGTGCCAACCAGCAAACAAGCCTTGCAGTTTTTGAAAAATACCTTTTTATCTCATATTAAAATTGCAGCTTCTATGTGAGTACAGGATTGCTATAAGAAAGGCATCTAACAGAATCTAAAATGATTTTTTTAAAAAGCAACATCATTATATGACATCTTAAAGCAAAAGGAAGGTAAAGGATATTAAGCTGGATAATTTAACACCAGTAAAGGATGGTTTGACAATTTTTAAAAAGGTTTGGCTTTAAAAATATCAAGATTAGCAGGAAAAACAGCTTTTACTGACGAAGAGGCAGCAGAAGAATTCCCAGAAGCCCAAGATAATTGAGGAGAAAAAATATCTGCTGAATAGGTTTTTAATTTAGACAAAAGTGCCCTATTCTGGAAAAAAAAAATTGCCACAAAGGACATTTATTAAGAAGGAAGAGAAGTGAGCACAAGAATTTAAGACATTTAGTAGATGAACTCTATTGTTTTGTGCAAATGCAGTTGGGCTTATAATCAGGACTGACCTTATCTACAAAACTACTAACTCTAGAGCTGTGAAGCAAAAAGACAAACATCAGCTGCCAGCCTTTCTATTGTACAATATGAAGACCTGGGCAACAAGAAACTTTTTCTGAATTGTTTTCAGTGACGCTTTGTCCCTGAAGTGAGGAATTACTTTTTCAGTAAGGGACTGACTACTTTTAAAGTTCTTTTGATATTGGACAAAGCCTTGGCCATCCAGAACCCCATGAGTTCAACACAGAAGGCTTCAAAATAGTCTGCTTGCCCTTAAACACACATCCTTAATTCAACCTCTAAATCAGGGAATCTTAAAAAACCTGTAAGACTCATTACACTTAATTCTCTGTAGCAATGACTGTCAAAACTGTAGAAGAGAACCCTGATACGGAGAACACCATGCAAGTCTAGAAGGATTACAACATTTAAGGTGCCAACATTGTTCCAGAAAAAGCAGCGAAAGCCATGAAGCATGAGACAATAAATCTCTGAAGAAGAAAACTGTGTCCAGATGTTCTGCACCCCTTCCCAGGATTTCCAACAGAATCAATCAAGGAAATCATAAAAGAGATTGTGGAAATAGTGAAAAAGAAGCAGGTGGTCAAGGCTTTCAAGATACGGATGTTGGAGAAAGTCAAAAGTTAATGGAAATGAAAACAGAGGATTTAACAGATGATGACTTGATGCAGATGAATGCTTCCAAATCAGTGCCAGATGATGAGGAAGAAGAGAATAAGAGGTAGAAGAAGCAGTGCCAGAAAACAAATTGATACTATATAGTCTGTCAAAAGGGTTCCAACTATTCAGGACTGCTTTTGACTTTTTTTTTTTTTTTTTTTTTACTACATGGACCCTTCTATGATAAAAGCACTGAAACTAAAGCAAACAGTGGAAGAAAGATTGCTACTATAATATACACAAGCATTTTTAGAGAAATAAGCAAAAATTCAGGCAGATATTACCGTGTATTTCTGTAAAGTTACACTGAGTGTGTCTGCCTCTTCCGCCTCCCCTTCCACCTCCTCCACTTCTTCTGTCACTGCCACCCCAAGACAAGAGCAACTCCCCCTTTTCCTCTTCCTCCTCAGCCTACTCAATGTGAAGATAACAAGGAACAAGATCTTTATTAAAATGATACACTTCCACTTGACCAATAGTAAGTATATTTTCTCTTATGATTTTCTTAATAACATTTTTTCTCTAGCTTACTTTATTACAAAATACAGCATATAATATATACAACACACAAAATATTTGTTATTCAGCTGTTTATGTTGTAGGTAATATTTCCGGTCAACAGTATGCTATTAGTAGTTGTTTTGGAGGAGTCAAAAGTTATACACAGATTTTTGGCTGGTCAGGGAGTCAGTGACCCTAACCCCCACGTTCAAGGCTCAATTGTGTGTGTATATACACACAGCATAGGCCTCACCTAATGCCATGGATAGATTCTTAGAAACTGTGACTTCAAGCAAAATGATGTATAACTAAACCAATTTTACTATAGGCTAATTGATAACAGCAAGAGTCAAGTTCCTATCGCATATGTCTGTCAGAAAAAGATAAAACACTTCTGATATAAAACATTAAAATGAATTTGAGCTATATGTACATTTAAAGAAAATTAATAAAAAGCAGGATAATGATATACCCAATTATTGCACTTCAGGTTCGTGGAGTCGATCCCAGCAGCTAAGGATGCAAGGCAGGAATTTAACCCCCGGCAGAACGCCATCCCATGGCAGGATGCACTCGCAGACACCCGCATTCACTCACACTGGGCAATTTGCACATGCCGATTAACCAAATATGCACCGCTTCTTGATGTGGGAGGAAACGACTACTTGGAGAAGACCCACACAGACATGGGGAGAACATGAGAACTTCACATAGACGGGGGACCCTATCAGGAATCATTTATTTTTCTCATCAATGTTATAAAGAAATGTTGCTAGTCAAAGACCTGACATATACATATCTGGTTTACATACATATATATATATATAACTGTTTATCCATATTTAAATATATGGAAAACATATACATGGAAAAATATATGCATATATGTGGAATATATATACATACATACATTTATGCAAAACATATATATGTACATATATAGAAAACATACATACATAATGAAAATAAAATATATATCTTGTATATAAAATAGATAAAAATATATATAATAAATATATATAAAAATAAAATATATAAATGGAAAAAGAGTTCTGCTTTTTCTTTTCATCTCAATCAGCTGTTTACTTTTAAAAAGCAGCATTTCAGTCTGCTTTTAATTTTAATCTCAATCATCTCAATCTCCTATTCTCAGCATAGATATTTTTTGTATTTGGAACAAAAACAAAGCAGTTATTTGAAAAATTACAAAAGCTACTTTAAGGAATATTGAGTTCTTTGTTTAATAATAGGTGATTATTTATGATTGGAAAGATCTCTTTAATTTTTCTCAGAAATGGAATAAAAGAAGTCTACTGTGGGCTCCACGCACATTAAAGTAAATTCAAATACTTGCTTCTCCTACCTGCACAATACCCTTGGTCAGATACATCATCTGACATGCTTGAGACATGTACAGTATTGATCGTTTCATATATTTTAAATAATAAACATAGTATTTTGTTCCAAGAACAGCTACTGAAAATACAGGAAAGAGCAGTGCAAGCCATGAAGCACAAAACAATAAGTTCCTGAAGAAGAAAACTGTGTATAAAATAAGAGCTCTCTATACAAATACAGTGGCTACTGTTTATGTGAGCTCTTATTTCTCCCCATGTATGTGTGAGTCTTTCCCAGGTACTCCAGTTTCCTCCCACATCACAAAACTGCATATTCAGTTAACTGGCATGTGTAAATTGTCCCAATATGAGTGAATGTAGGTGTCTGTGAGTGCACCCTGCCATGGGTTGGCGTTCCCAGGATGAAATTCCTGCCTTGCACCCTGAACTGCTGGGATAGGCCCCAGCTATTATAGATATAGATAGATAGATAGATAGATAGATAGATAGATAGATAGATAGATAGATTCAATATAGTTATAGATCTGTCAGTCTATATCTACATCTATATCCATATCGATATCATTTCTGTTTGCAAATTATACTCCCTCTATCTCAACTACTCACCTCTCATCTCTGCCACTGCAACATGACATTAACCATAGATGTAACCAAGGGAATATCTCAATGTTCTTAAAACAAAAATTAAAAGCTCTGTTTATGAACATTGAGCTTTGAATTTCACATATTTTTATGTTGTGAAATCGTATTTAAATTTTTTTACAACTATTTAAAACTGCAAATGTATTCTTACCTCACCAGCTACACAAAAACTGGTGTTGGGCTGGATTTGTCTCGTGGGACCCAACTTGTCAACCCCTACCATATATGAAGATAAGAGAAGGCTCATTCATGTAGAGGGCTGCTCGGGGTTTTTATTTTATTCTCTATGTCTAAACACACATGTCTCTGAACAAATCTGTCTTCGGATGGCATTTCTCACCAAGAATTTTGTGCATGTAGGGGAAGCAAGTATTTGGATTTACTTTAATGTGCGTGGAGCCCACAGCAGACTTTTTTTTTTTCTCTCACTTCTGAGGCAGATTGAAGAGATGTTTCCAATAATAAATAATTGCCTACATAAGGATTCCATATTTCCTAAGGTAGCTTTTTAAATTTTTCAGGTAATTCCTTTGTGTTTTGTTCTGAATACAAAATTTATCTGTGATGATAATAGGAGATTCAGTTGAAAATAAAAAGCAGAACTCTTTTTCCTCATTAGACAGCCTGTGAATTACCTACCATGATTTTTTTTCCTTGCACAAGCAACTCTCCATCTCTACCTCTTCTGAGCATAGGGACAAACAATCATCTTGGCTTCTGTCTCCTCTGGAATGTGTTTCAGGCTATGGCTTCCAATGTGTGAACCAGTGTTTTGTGCTTTGAGAAATTCTCCAAAATATATATATATATTTATACTTCCTTTACCATTACCCTCACAACACACAAACATGCACTCCATCTCCATACTATTATAGATTTTTCAGAGTTATTATTCAGAAAGCTTTGGGAGAGGTAAACATGTATTTTCAGTTAACATTCTTAAAATGATATTCCATGTTTATTGTTTAAAATATACTTTATCAAACAATCAATGTTGAACATGCCTTAATCATTTCTGAAGCAAGTTTCTATATTTTATTCCTTAGTAATTTTTATTAGACAGTAGTAGCAAATTTAGATAATAATACTGATGATCTGAGAGCATATTAAATGCAAGACTAAGGCAAATGTGTTAGGAATTAGTGAAAAGATCAGTAGTATAGTTGTGTAGCAGTTGTATTACTGCCATTTTCAAAAGAAAAAACAATATATACATAATTATACACATACACAATTTATTGATCATTCCTGATAACTCTGAAATATATTGTATCTGTATGGATATTCCTCTATCAATCTGAAGTTATAATGACAGAAAAGTTACATTTTTACATTTCCAATAGCTTTGAGATTGATTTTAGAGCTAATACTTTTAAAGAAAAGTATAAAATAAGAATTCTATGCACAAATATAGTTGCCTTGTTTTTATTTTCTTTTATTCTATTATTTTATGCATAATTGCCAAGATTTATATAATATCAAACTAAATATACAGTTTTAGGCAAAAAAAGGTTATCAACATTATAATTTTATATGTAAAATTATACGTCGTAATGACTTAAACTTCTTTCAATAATAATACCTATAGACAAGAGTAGGCACTTCAACCATACAATATTTGTGAAACTTTCCAGGAAAAATACATATATATACACACCTATGTATACATATACATATATATATACTTGTATATGTTTATTTTCCTTATATATGTACATATATGTATAAATATGTATATATGTATATACATATATACATATGTTGAGAAGATGTGTTCATATATATGTGTAAATATATGTATTTTACTGAAAAGTTTCTATATATATAGAAAAAAAAATTTGTTATGCTTTACTGACGAAGTTTTATGCCGTCATTATGAATCATTGCAATTACACTAAAGGTGTTGGTGTCAATTGTGGGTTTTCTAATGCACAGAATTTCTTAGGACACAAAATCATTTTGCCAGTGGTGTAAATACTGAATTGTTTTTTAAGTTGCAGTAATTTTTTCATGTCATAAATGTTTGATTTATTATTGTCATCATTTGAATAGCTATCATGTAACGTTTATCTTATACATTCTTCAATTTCAAAAATATGATGCCAATAATACAGAAAAGGTATAATTAGAGAGATACTGCATTATGCTACACTATTCTTGACAACAACAGACCAATCTATAGGGTTCCAACTAGAAAGCCATTATATTAAAATATAACTCCAGATCACATTGTCAGTGTCACTGTCAATGAGTGTTCATCTTTTACTATTTTGATCTTAAGCATCTGTACAATCAGAAAACTATCCTTGTATTTCTCAGCTCCAGATAGAAATTCCAATTTTATTCCAATTTGCTCTCATTCCTTCTTAGTTTTCTGCATACTTTTTTTCTTATGGATAACTAGTCATTTTCAAACTTTTTGGAGGCCAAAAACACCTTTGACATTTAAGGAAAAGTATTTTCTTCCTGTCTTCTCAACAAAGTATCATTTAGAAAAGACATAACACAATATTTTAACAAGCCATAATTAGTAGGTATATTAGTACGGGTACATTAAACGGACTGAAATCACACTGTTTCTCAGACTAGGAAAATTTTAATATAAAATAACTAGTAATCAGAGATTCACTAATCATTTGAGTAAAGAGAACATTAAAGAATACAAGAAGAGCACATGTAGGAAGCAGCCCATTAGAGGACAGTTCTCCACTTCCCAACCTTTGAGACTGAGGCCAAGAGCTCATGCGAGAGGGTGAGAATGCTGTTTACTTAACGGCAGAGTGATATGCTAAGGTGCTATATGTTAGGACTGTCAGGAAGGAAATCTGTCACTGAGTTATTGGTGAAATTCAGTTAGAAACTGTCCACCGCGGTGCTAGAAAACTTGGTAAGAATTACCCTCTGCAGTAAAGTAAAATTCACTAAGAAGCTCTCTAACTAGGTGCTGGAGAAAATTACCAAAGGGCATTCATTACTGGGTCTCCTTCAGACAACTGACAGGGAATCTTCCCGCCAACAAGCAAACTTTCTCCTGGTAGCCATATCCTATAAGCAAGAGTATATATATATATGTAAGTGCTTCACATAGAAGAGGAGAGGGGCTCCTTCCTTTTTCAGTTATCCTTTGAACACTCTCTCCTGACAATGTCTAATACTTTTTGACCTGTCAAAAAGAGATGTTTATCAGATAGAGCTCCAATGTTACAAAGAAGGGCATGTAAGTGTACATTTGGAACAGGTAAGCAATCAATTTATAATTGGGACAGCCTATGCGTTAGGCTATCCAGCTTCCACATAAACACTTAGGTACCCTTATATACTGTTTAGATATTTACAACAGGAGTATTTGTTTTCCATTGAAACATGTGTGTGTGTATGTGTGTGTGAGAGCGTGGCGGAGAGAGAGAGAGAGAGAGACAGAGAGACAGAGAATCTGTCTTCATTAGGTATTTCCAGAAGCCAACTTGAGAAAATGACTGAAATGAATATAACTTATTTGGGGGGTGATCCCAAGAATCACCATTTTGGGTATTTATGGGTATAGAGAAGTAGGAAAGAAAAGGGTACAATAAAAGCAAATGGTACAATACAAGGTGCATTATTAAGCAAGTGACCATTGTGGGTAACTAAGCTTAATACTAATGGAAGGCTCTGGGAGCAAATGAAAAAAAGCGAACTAGAGAATTATTCCATATAAGTTTTGTGTGATTCAGATATGTACACAGTAACTCCTATAAGTCATTGTTAGAGGAATTCTGCTGAAGGTTTCAATAATTTGGCAAACCTAACCAGATTTAGAAATGGGGAAGAGGTCTCTGGAAATCAAAGAGTGTCCTCATGCAAGTAGATGCAGTTTCTGTGGGTTGAAAATCAGGCCTTTATGTACTAGAATATAAAGGCATGTAAACTCTTTTATCAGTGAGATTAATATGCAACTGATATATGTATCCACATAAACTCCAGTCTTCACCAAATGTTTAACCTATGCACACTACAAGTTTTGTATGGTTTGAGGTCCAGTTTATTAATTCCTTTGACTATTAAGCAAAAATGAGTTGAATTTCTACTAAGTGTGTGACACTATATGAATTTTTGGGCACACAGCAATAAACAGTACAGATACAACCATTTTCCTCAAGGAACTCAGATATTTAGAGTACTTGCTTCAGTTGACATAATATCAAAAGTTATGTGGGGATATAGTTTTTTCTCAAATAAAATAATATATAAGAAATATTTATATGATTTAAAACATGAAAACATTTGAATTAGATTCAAAAATATTTCTTGTTATTTAAAGATGTGTTTTAATTGAAATACAGTATATAAAGTTTAATATTACAATTTACCTTCTATATTATATATAACATAATTTAAATTAAAAATCAACTTTTTATATCATGTCATCATGCCATTTATATATATGTGGGTATGTATGTATATATGTGTGTGTGTGTATTTCTATGAGTGTGTGTATATATATATATACACAAAATTTTTCTGTCTGGGGCATCAAGCTCTAGGCACTTTTAAGCTCAAAATTAATGCTTAAACAGACAGTCCTACTTTGGGTTAACTTGAAGTCTGTGAAGAACAATGAGTCCTAAATCACAAAATAATCACTGGTCACAAGAGCTTAGATAGAAGCCAGTTTTTAGAAAACTGTACCAGTAAATTTAAACTATAAAAGAAAGTGGGCAAAGAACAGAATGTAAACTAAAGGCACATGTGCAATGCTACTTACAAGATAACTCATAAGAAGCAATAATGATGGAGCATGTTATTATTGGGAGACAAAGTACACAGGAATTTTCAAGATTATTTAACTTAATAAATCAAACAGGAAGTAAGACATTAAACCTAAAATTAAAAGTGAGACTATCAAAAAGATGAACATTAGAATAGTGATTATATGAGCACAATCACTTTAGCTAATATTCACCTGAATCTCAGTCAATGACGGTGCTATAGTTGATGTAAATTAGACATAATTTTATAATTATAATTGTATATGGTTGATGAATCGTGCACCACTTGACAATATTTAGTGAGCACCTACTCTATGACAGTTATATTTCCAGAGGTTATAAGTAAACAGTGACTAAAACAAAAAAGTTAGTGGCTTTTTTCCTTCAATGGGGTGGAAGAAAAAATTAAGGAAATGATGGCTAATAAATAAGTAGTATAGATGCCAGTAAGAAAATGGGTAGTTATGGATACTATAAAGCTGTTTTAGATAAGGTGGCCAGTAAAGACTTCTCTGAGGGCATGACTATTTTTGCAGGTCCTAAAATAGAAAGAACAAACCTCACAAAGTTCTGGAGGAAGAGTTTCCCCAATAGGAGGAGTGGATGCCAAGACTTGAGGCAGGATCATTATAACATGAAGCAACAGAAATGACAGTCCAATCTAATCAGAGTGAATGAGAAAAAGACAGGGAGGGGAAATGAAGGACCCGATATGAAAGCCTCACAGACTGTGGTTAGGAGTTCAGTTTGTGTATAAAACATTGTTGGAGTGTTGAGATATAATCTGATTTATACTGTGAAAGTGTCATTTTGATATTGCAGAGGATGAGCTTAAGGAGACTAGGCATATGACTATAGAGATATGTTATAAAGCCATTGCAGTCATTTAGAAGTGAGATGTTGGTTCTTCAGAGTAGCCTCATATCAATGGTAGTATTAAAAAATATTTATTTACTCTACCTTATAGGAGTTACTAGCATTTTGTGATGTGATATGTAGAGAAAATTCAAGGATTACACCAAATTCTTGTAGAACAAACAAGTGGATTGAGTTGCCAATTAACAAGAGATAGAATACTTAGGAAGAAGCAAGTTTGGGGAGCAATTAAAATCAATGAATCATTTCTAGTTATATACCCAAAGGAATATAAATTGTTCTACCATAAAGACAAATGCATGCATATGTTTATCACAGTGCTATTCACAAGAGCAAAGACATGAACTCAACCTAGATGCCCATCATCGGTGGACTGGATAAAGAAAATGTGGTACATATACACCGTGAAACACTACACAGCTATAAAAAAAATGATAGCATAGCCTTTGCAGCAACATGGATGGAGCTGGAGGCCATAATCCTAAGTGGATTATTATAGGAACAGAAAACCAAATATGCATGTTCACACTTATAAGTGGGAGCTAAACACTGAGTACACATGGAAACTAAGAAGGAAATAATAGACACTGGGGCCCATTGGAGGGTGAAAATTGGGAGAAGGATGAGGATTGAAAAACTTCCTATCAGATGTTATGCTGATTGCTGGGGTGACAAAATTATCTGTACACCAAACTCTCACAGTGACATGCAATTTTGGCATGTAACAAACCTGTACATGTACCCCTTGAACCTAAAGTAAGAATTGGAAAGAAAAAAATAAGTAAATAAAAATATTCCCCCGCACCAAAAAAAATCAAGGAGTCTCTTTCAGATTTTGTATTAGTTATTATTGCTGTGAAACATATCACTATAAACATAATTTCTTAAAACAACATACACTTATTATCTCAAAGGTTCTGTGGAACGGAAAAAACAGGCACGGCTTACCTTCAGGATCTCTTACAATGCTTCTATTGCTATGCTATCCAGGACTCAGATTTGATTTCAGGTTCAATTGGGGAAGAATCTGCTTCCTATTTCACATGGGTATTGGTGTGATTCAGTTACTGGTGGGCTGTCAGACTGAGGGCCTTAGCTCCTTGCTATCTTTCAGCAAGATGCCACCCTTAATTGCTTGCATTGTGTAACTCTGCATATGATGGCTTACTTCATCAAAGCTTACAAGGGAAAAAAAACAAAAGACAAATTCTGCAAGTAAAATGAAAATTACAATATTGTGATGCAATCACTCAGCTCACTGCTCAGTTCTAAAACAAAGCCTTATATTTTTAGACATTTATTTGAGTGGCCTCCCACTCCTTGTACCAAAATATGTATGTGTTAGTCTGTTCTCACATTGCTATAAAGAAATACCTGAGACTGGGTAATTTATAAAGAAAAGAGATTTAATTGGCCCATGGTTCTGCAGACTGTACAGGATGCATGGGAGTGTCAGCTTCTGGGGAGGCCTCAGGGAATTTACAATCCTGACAAAAGGCAAAGGGGAGTGAAGTATCTCACACTGCAGGAGCAGGAGCAAGAGAAAGAGGGAGGAGTGCCATCAGTCACTAGCACAAGAACAGTACCAAGCGGTTGGTGCTAAACCATTCATGAGAAACCTCCCCCATGATTCACTCACCTCCCACCAGGCCCCAGCTTCAATATTAGGGATTACAACTCAATAGGAGATTTGGGTGGAAACACAGATCTAAACCATATTATTCTGCCCGTGACTCCTTTCAAATCTCATGTCTTTATCACATTTCAAAATACAATCATGCTTTCCCAACAGTCCCAAAAGTCTTAACTCCTTCCGGGATTAACTCAAAAGTCCAAAGTCTCTTCTGAGACAAGGCTTGTACTTCCACCTATGATCCTATAAAGACAAAAAAAAGTTAGTTACTTCCAAGATACAATGGAGGTACAGGCATTGGATAAATATTTCCATTCCAAAAGGGAGAAGTTTGCATTGGTGGTATAGTGGTGAGCATAACTGCCTTCCACAAGGAAAAACTGGACAAAAGAAAGGGGTTATAGGTCCCACACAAATCTGAGACCCAAAAGGGAAGACATTAAATTTTAAAACTCTAAAATAATTTCCTTTTATTCTATGTCTCACATTCAAGGCAAACAGATGTCATGGGTGGGCTCCCAAGGCCTTGGGCAGTTCCATTACTGTGGTTTTCAGAGTTCAGTCCCTACATCTACTCTAAAGGGCTGATGTTGAGTGTCTGTGGCTTTTCTAGGCACAGACAGCAATCTGCTGATAGATCTACCATTCTAATGTCTAGAAGATGGTGGCCCTATTCTCACAGTTCCACTATAGTGATCCAGTGTAGACTCTGTAGACTCTGTTTTGGGGTTCTAACCCTGCATTTCTCCTCTGCACTGCCATGGTAGAAGCTCTTCATGAGGGCTCTGTCCCTGCAGCAGACTTCTGCCTGGACATCTAGGCTTTTCCATACATCCTCTAAAATGCAGACAGAGGCTCCCAAGCCACAGCTCTTGCATTCTACACACTATGTATAAACCACCAAGGGTTATGGCTTGCACCTTCTGAAGCAGTGACCAGAGTTATATCTAGGCCCTTTTACGCCATGGCTGGAGCTGTAGCAACTGGGATGCTGGGAGTAGTGTCCCAAAGCTGTGCAGGGCAGTGGGGCAGAAACCATTCTGTCCTCCTAGGACTCTGGGCCTGTGATAAAAAGGCTGCTGTGATGGTCTTGGGAAAAAAAAAAGAAGCCTTCAAGGCTTTTTCCCCAATGTCTTGGCTATTAGAACCTTTTTCCTTATGAAAATATCTGCAGCCTACTTGAATTTCTTCCCGAAAATTAGCTTTTCTTTTCTACCACATGGCTATGTTGCAAATTTTCCAAATTTTTATGCTCTGCTTCCTTTTTAAATGTAAGTTCCAGTTGCAGGGTCATTTCTTTACTCATGCATAGGTTGTTAGAAGCTGCCAGGTCACATCCTGAATGCTTTTCCACTTAGAAATTTATTCTACCAGATACCCTAAATCATCACTCTCAAGTACAAAACTCCACCCATCCCTAGAGCAGGGACACAATTCTACAAAGGTCTTTGCTAAGGCATAACAAAAGCGACCTTTGCCCCAGTTCCCAATAAGTTTCTCATTTCCATCTGAGACCTCCTCAGCCTGGACTTCACTGTCCATATCACTATCAGCATTTTGATTACAACAATTAAACAAGTCTCTAGGAAGTTTCCAATTTTCCCTCATCTTGCTATCAACTTCTGCACCCTCCACACTCTTCCAATCTGTGCACATTATCCAGTTCCAAAGTTGCATCCACATTTTCAGGTATCTTTAAGGCAATGCCCCACTCCTGGTACCAATTTTTGGTGTTAGTCCATTCTCTGTTGCTATAAAGAAATACCTAAGATTTGGTACTTTATAAAGAAACAAAATGTTCAATTGGTTCGTTGTTCTGTTGGCTATACAGGAGGCAAGATGGCATCAGCTTCTTGGGAGGCCTCAGGGACTTACAATCATGGTGGAAGACAAAAGGGGAGTGAGGCAATTCACATGGTGGGAGCAGTAGCAAGAAGGCGTGTGTGCCACACACTTTTAAACAATCAGATATGATAAGAACTCATTCACTATCATGAGAACAGCACCAAGAAGATGGTGCTAAACCATTCATGAGAAACCGCTCCCTTGATCCAACCACTTTCCACCAGGCCCCAGCTCCAACATTGGGAATTATAATTGAACATGATATTTGGGCAGGGACACAGATCCAAACAATTTCAATGTAATAGTTTTCCCTTGCTGTATAACAAATTATCAGAAAGTTACTGGCAGAATTCATTTCTTTCTGAGATATAAACTGAGTCAGTAGAGTTTCTCAGCTTTTTATGGTTGTCAACAGGAGGCCATCAGTGTTTTGTCATGTAGCCCTCTCCACATGGCCATTTGCCTTATCAAAGCCAATAAGGTAGGGATAAAATGGAGATCACTTTCTAGCAAGATAGAAATTGCACTCTTATGTAATATAATCCAAAACTGACATTACTTCACCTTTGCTTTTATTTATTTATTATTTTTGAGGTGGAGTCTTGCTCTATTGCCCAGGCTGGAGTGCAATGGCACAATCTCAGCTCATGCAACCTTTGCCTCCTGGGTTCAAGTGATTCTCCTGCCTCAGCCTCCTGAGTAGCTGGGACTACACGTGTTCGCCACCATGTCTTGCTAATTCTTGTATTTTTAGTAGAGACGGGGTTTCACCATGTTGACCATGCTGGTCTCAAACTCCTGACCTCGTGATCCACCCACTTCGGCCACCCAAAATGCTGGGATTACAGGCGTGAGCCACTGTGCCTAACCACTTGATTTTCTTTGTTAGAAGTAAGTCACAGATACCACATTCAAGCAGAAGATATTGTACAGATGTGTACATACCAGGAAATTGGGATAATTGGGGGAAATGTTAGAGTCTATCTGCCCCATCCCTGTTTATTCTGAGATGCCTATCAGATACCTAAGTGGCTTTATTTTGTATTCAGTTAAATATATGACTCTGGAATCCAAGGAATAATACAGGTTTGGAGACATAAATTTAAATTATCATTAAATGGTGTTTAACTAATACAACTGTAAGAGATGGCAGCACATATGCAAATAGAAAAGAGAATAGGATGAATCAGGTCACCACAACATTAGAAATCTATAAGAATTAGAGATTAAGCAAAAAGCATTTTAAAAGGAGCATACAGTAAGATTGGAAGAGAACAGAAAGACTGTCTCCTGAAAACTAAAAGCAAAAATTAAGACAGAGTACTTATGTCAAATCATGCTGATAGTACAAGCCATGGAAGAACTTAATACTGCCTAATGAACATGCTAGTTTCAGCAACAAGAGTATTGGTGGACATAAAAACCTGATTGGATTGGATACAAGCCAGAAGTGGGCTGAGGAAGTACAAAACACAAGCATAAGCACATTTTTGAGATTTTCTATAAAAAGGAGCTTAGAAATTGGATAACTTGGAAAACGTGTGATGATCAGATTAGGCTTATTTTATAATGAAATATATCACTGCAAAAGTGTGCAACAGAATATTAATTATTACTTCATTATTTTTCCTGGGAATTTGGACTTTTGTGCAAAATGTGAAAACAAGAGATAATAATAACTACATGTTCTAAAGAAAGAAGGTAAACACATTCTGAAACATTAACATTGTTGCTTTAATAATTATAAGACTTGAGTTTCTATAGCTTTCTGGTCACAGCTAACTATGAACGTGTATGAGCATGACCATTCTAGATATAATCTTTAACCTCTTGAATTTTTCCCTAGGTCAGGCATGTCCCAAAGTTCATGTCCAGAAGATAAAACAGGTGGAAAGTAAAGGTGCTATGTTCTCATGTTTCCTTGCCTCATCTTCCTTCATAATTGTTCTTTTGCTTCTTGAGAATTTTCCAGGATAATGGATGGTAGTAGAATAATTAAATTAAACCAAAATAAAAGATTTTACTCAGTTCTATTTTTTCCTTTGCCTGCAAATAACCTCAAAAAAGGTTTATTTGCACATTTACAATCTCTTATTTTTCATTGAGATGCATTTTTAAATTCCTCAGGACTTCACACTCTTCCCATCTCCCACTCCAGGATGTGACTTTAGTGTACTATTTCCAGATTTATGGAAGTCTCACCAACACATAATTACTGTGGTCTGGCAGTTAGCCCTACTAAGTGGGTAGTTTCAAGATCATTTTTGCATGGTTTTTAATTTACATCATCTAAATGTTCAGGAGAAAAATCATACATTCTATCTTCATCCAAAAAACATGTGTCTGATAGCTTTCACATCTAAAGATTCTGCGACTCTGACTTCATAGCCTGTTGTGCTGGCTTTCATGGGTGTCATTTTCCTGTGCATTTTATTTTGACCAGGAACTGTGGAACTTCTGAAGCTTTGGTTGAAGTTGACTTCCTTCAAGGGTGGTTTAAATTTTCTTCTGCCCCAAGCCCTAGAAGCATTACCAATATAGAGACATTTCAAACTAGAGTTTTAGCTAGAGATTTTTCTGTTTTCTGGTCACACATGTAATGTATATTTGGGCTGCAAGCACACATAGAGGTTGGGTTGACTTCACGAATTCTCTGTGGATTTATCTCTCCCCTCTACCCAATGCCAACATCATGATAAATAGGTTTCCTGTTCATCTCCTTCTGTGAAGAGCTATGAGAAGGAAGACAGGAAACATGCAACCTCTTTGATGTCACACTATGGGTCTTGTGTTTAGTATGCATGAAGATATGAGGGGATTAAAATAAGAGTAGAAAATGAAAAAACACAAAAATAATAGATTAAAATATTTTAATGACTAAAATAAAATGTTTATACAAATTAAAAACATAAATCAAATATTAAATACTTTACTGGTATATGTTTGCAAAAAATAAAATTGTATTAATCAAAGAATATAACACTCATGTCCATAAGAATCTGGCAGAGTGCATTGCGTAGGGGACCCTTTGTTTGCTAGCATCTGTATCAGTTTTCAGCCTTATTTCTTTCCTCTAGACATAGAAAATTTTTGGAGTCCCTTGAATATTTTCTCAAAAGCTTTTATCTACATACTTAGATTATTACATGTATCATGTTATTTTGTAAAATTTTTTATTTTGTATTTTTTTGAAATGAAGCCTCACTCTGTTGCCCAAGCTAGAGTGCGGTGGAAGAATCTCAGCTCACTGCAACCTCCACCTCCCAGGTTCAAGTGATTCTCATGCCTCAGCCTCCCACGTAGCCAGGACTACAGGTGTGTACCACCATACCCGCTAATTTTTGTATTTTTAGTAGAGATGGGGTTGCCACGTGGGCCAAGCTGGTCTCAAACTCCTGACCTCAGGTGATCAGGCCACCTTGGTCTCCCAAAGTGCTGGGATTACAGGCGTGAGCCACCATGCCTGGCCTTATTTTATAAATTTGATTACATGTTTTTCTCCTTGCTAAACTATGAGTTCCTTGATAAGGCGGGGAGAAAGTCTTATTACAACTGATAAGGGATTAATAGCCAAAAATATAAAGAACTCTAACAATTCTGTAGAACACGAAAACAAATAATTCAATTAAGAAATAGACAAGAGACTTGAATAGACATTTATCAAATGAAGATCTACAAATGGCTAACACACATGAAAAAAATGCTCAGCACTACTAAGCATTTGAAAGATTCAAATTAAAATTACAAAAAGACATCAACTTGTACCAAATTTTCAGATGGCCTTGATCAAAAAGACAAAAGATAACAAGTGTTGGCAAGAATGTGAAGAAAAGAGAACTCTGCTAGTGAAAATGTAAATTAGCACAGCCATTATGAAAGATAGTAGGAAATTTTCTCAAAAGACTAAAAATATAATTACCATATGATCCAGCATTCCCATTTCTGAGTATTTACCTGAAAGATTTGAATTCAGTATTGATATGGTTTGGCTGTGTCACCACTTAAATCTCATCCTGAATTGTAGCTTCTATAATTCCCACATGTTGTGGGAGGGATCTGGTGGGAGGTAATTGAGTCATGGGGGTGAGTCTTTCCTGTGCTGTTCTCATGATAGTGAATAAGTTTCATGAGATCTGATGGTTTTATAAATGAGTTCCCCTGAACACACTCTCTTGTCTGTTGCCACGTAAGACATTTCTTTGCATTTCTTTCATTTTCCACCATGATTGTGAGGCCTCCCCAGCCATGTGGAACTGTAAGTCAACTAAAATTCTTTCTTTTATAAATTATCCAGTCTCGGGTATGTCTTTATTAGCAGCATGAGAACAGACTAATATAAGTATGTTGAAGAGATGCCTGTACTCCCATGTTTATTGCACCACTATTCACAATAGCTGTGTTATGGAATCAACCTAAGCATCCATCGAGGGATGAATGGGTAAAGAGAATGTGGTGTATACACAGTGGAATACTATTCAGCCTTAAAAAAGGAAGAAATTCTGTCCATTGTGGCAACATAGAGGGAACTGGAGATCAACATGCTAAGTGAAATAAGCCAATACACAAAGACAAATGCCACATGTTCTGCTTACATGTGAAATCTAAAACAGTTGAGCTCTTAGAAGCACAGAGTGGAATGGTAGTTACCTGAGACTGGGGACTGGGGAGTTGGGAATAAGAAGATGATAATCAAAGGACACAAAGCTTCAGTTAGATTGAGGAAAGAAATGTGAGGCTTTTTTTGATCAATTGCACAGAATAGTAAATACAGCTAATAATACTGTACATTTTAGTATTACTAAGATAGTAAATTTCTAATGCTATAATCACAAAAAGTTAAATATTTGTGATAACAGGTATGTTAATTAACTTAATATTTCCACATAGTCTTAAAAAACCGTAACACCACTTTGCACCTCATAAATATATACAGGTATATTTTGTCAATATACAATAAAAAGTATTATTAATTTTGATCTCCTACTAGTATTTGGTATAATAGACAATTTGTTCTAAATATTTAATGTTTATTGAAATAAATTAAATTCTTTAAATAAAGAAAGAAATAAAGAGAAAGAGAAAGAAAGATGCTTTTGTTGGAACACTTGCCTTTACCAGTAACCAAGAACAGCCCAGGCCCATTTCTACTTTCACACTTCTCCAGTCAACAGTCAGACACTATTTTGTTTAGCCACTTCTACTGAAACAGACTACCTTCCCTCAAGAAGTTTCACTCTTCACCTCTCACAGCAGAGTGTGGGTTTCCAATTTGCCCTGACTAACAGTACCAGGACAGAGACGACTATTCCCACTGAGACTAGTATTTGAGAACAAGAACTGTTTCTCAATCTCTATTCCTATGTATTGTCTTCAAAATCTTAGACTATGAATCTCATAACTCAGAGAAGTCAAATGTGTGTCAATACAGAATACAGGGCAAAAGAAGCTGTAATGAGTCCTCTCATACATTTGCATAATCAGGCAGATTCAGAGGCTGCTAGAGGATAGTCTCCTTCTTGGGATCAGCTTTGTGCTTCTCCTCAGTGTACCATATCTGCATTAACATTTTCTATGTATATTATGTCATAAAAAGCTTGGAACTCACCATTCGAATTTCTCTCCACTTCTAAAACAAAATAAATTTTCATTCAATGTGTTGTCAAGGAGGAAAAAAGAATATTTGTGTGTGCATGTTGGAAGACAGTTCAAAAAAGAAGATATGTTCTAAATTAAGTCTATTTAGTAAAATGATTATAACAATGGCTTATTTCTGTATAGAAAAATAAGAAGGGTGATTTTATTATAGTAAATTAGGTTTAAATAGAAGAAGTAAAGCTATAAAAAATTAAAAAGAAAGGAACCCACTGCCAAAGAAGCATGATTGTCTTAGTCAAAAAAAAAAAAAAATAGTTCATTTCTGTAATAGAAAAGCATGAAAATATGTAGAGTTAAATTTGTAGATCATTGGTAAAAGATTTAGTAAGGCCTCTTGTGTTTATTTTTATTTAGTTAATAAAGTAAAAATACACAATCAGTTATACTTAAGGAAAAATTAGAAGGAAGCATCACAGAGGTATCAGGATAGAACAAATTCAAGGAAGAGGTATTTTTTGGAGGTGGTAAAGTAAATTGAGTGGGAAAATATGATAGGATTACTTGCAGTTCTAAAAGCCCGTTTGAAATTACCTGTACATTTAAGAAGACTCACATGGCTTGTGTAAGTGTAGATATGTGTGTATTTTCTAATCTCATCTAGCTTTTTAATTGTTGATGCAGAGTAAGTGTAATAGCTTTTTACTGTCGCATAACAAATTACCACAAACATAGTGGCTTTAAGAAGCAACACGCATAATCTTCCAGTTTCTGCAGGTTAGAAATAAGGGCATGGTACAACTGAATTCTCTGTTCAGAGTCTGCAATACTGACATTGATGTGTCTATTCAGCTCTGCTATCATCTAGAGCTCTAGATCTTCCTCCAAGTTCATTCAGCTTATTAGTAGAATTCACTTCCTTCTACCTGCATGCAAGAATTCCATATTTCCTTGCTAGATGTCAGCTAAAAGCTTCCAAAAGTTCCTAGATGCCACCCTCATATCCCCACCACATGGACCCCCTTCTCTCACACAATGGCAGCTTACACCTTCAAGACCAGCAGAAGAGAATTTGCTCCTGCTTTTTGTCTTTCTTAGTGGCTTATATGATTAGGTCAAGTCCACTTGGAAGAGTTTACCTGTGGAATAAGTCAAAGTCAACTGCTTAGAGATAATAATTACATGTGCAAAATCTCTTTTGCTAGATAATGACATAGTCATGGGAATGATATCCCATAATACTCACAGGTACTGATTCGCTACAAGGGGAGGAAATTGTACAAGGGCGTAGAACATTTGCTGTCTTAGAATTCTACATGCCACAGGAAGTAAAAAGTTAAGTTTAAAAGGAATAATCCCTAGCTTTATTCTGATGAAGTAAAAGAAGTATAAATATACTCACTTTTTTATTTTTTATTTTTATACTTTAAGTTCTGGGGTACATGTGCACAACTTGCAGGCTTGTTACATAGGTATACATGTGCCATGTTGGTTTGCTGCACCCATCAACATGTCATTTACGTTAGGTATTTCTCCTAATGCTACTCCTCACCTAGCCCCTCACCCCCTGACAGACCCTGGTATGTGATGTTCCCCTCTCCGTGTCCATGTGTTCTCATTGTTCAATTCCCACTTATGTGTGAGAACATGTGGTGTTTGGCTTTCTCTTCTTGTGTTACTTTGCTGAGAATAATGGTTTCCAGGTTCATCCATGTCCCTGCAAAGGACATGAACTCAACCTTTTTATGGCTGCATAGTATTCCATGGTATATATACGCCACATTTTCTTTATACAGTCTACCATTGATGGGCATTTTGATTGGTCCCAAGACTTTGCTATTGTGAACAGTGCTGAAATAAACATACATGTTCATGTGTCTTTATAGTAGAATGATTTATAATCCTTTGGGTATATACTGAGTAATGGGATTGCTGGATCAAATGGTATTTCTAGTTGTAGATCCTTGAGGAATTGCCACACTGTCTTCCATAATGGTTGAACTAATTTACACGCTCACCAACAGTGTAAAAGCATTCCTATTTCTCCACATCCTCTTCAGCATATGTTGTTTCCTGACATTTTAATGATTGCCATTCTAACTGGTGTGAGATGACATCTCATTGTGGTTTTGATTTGCATTTCTCTAATGACCAGTGATGATAAGCATTTTTTCATATGTTTGTTGGCTGCATAAATGTCTTCTTTTGAGAAATGTCTGTTCATATCATTTGCCCACTTTTTGAAGGGCCACTAACCTATACTGGACAAGGAGAGAAATAAGAACATGAAGTGAATTTGGGTGGTGAAAAAATATAGTTTTAATGTATTGGTTATCATTGTAAGGTAAAATCAGTTTTCAACTAACATACTAGAGAAAGTGAACTCAAAAACTAGGTTTACGACATGTGGTTTGTAATGAGTTTAGACATTATAGAGACTGGTAATAATGAAGTCTAGGTTGCATCCATGAGGGTGAGGAATGAAAAGGCAAAATTGAATTTATGTCGATGTAGAAATGCCTAAGAATTACATCAGGAGTAAGAGTGAAGAAAAAGACTGTAAACTGAGTGCTAACTGCTTTGAAGAATGAGAAGTCATGCCAAGCAAAATAGTAGATAATTGCAAGAAGGGGACTAATGGTAAGTCAAGTAATCTGTTGTTCATTGCTCTTGGTTGGTAGATTGGTCAATTTCTTAGTAGTGATTTAGTCTATTTGTTTGAAAGAATGAGGCAAAATCAGAAAAATCATCAATGAAAAGCATAGTAGAACATATAACTCATCTCAAGGCTTCATTTCATTTGAAGGAGAGAGTACACCCACACACACACACACACACACACTAAGAAAACTATAAAAACTGTAGGGGAAGTACTATCATCATGAAATAGAACAGCCAAATAGCCAGTTTAAAAAGTTTGGTTAATTTGTTTCAAATCAGCTTTGAGAATCATCTGTTAATTTATTGTTTTTCATTGAATAAAAATGAATCCTTGTATGGTTAAGATACATTGTTTAGGAGTCCATTCCAAGATGGCTTGGTACCTGTAAGCTGAGACAGGAGAATGGCATGAACCCGGGAGGCAGAGCTTGCAGTGAGCCAAGATCACGCCACTGCACTCCAGCCTGGGTGACAGAGTGAGACTCCGTCAAAAAAAAAAAAAAAAAAAAAAAAAAAAAAACAACAAAAAAGCATGATTATCTCAATACATGCAGAAAAGGCCTTCGACAAAATTCAATAGCCCTTCATGCTAAAAACTGTCAATAAACTAGGTATTGATGGAATATATCTCAAATAATAAGAGCTATTTATGACAAACCCACAGCCAATATCATACTGAATGGGCAAAAACTGGAAGCATTCCTTTTGAAAACTGGCACAAGACAAGGATGCCCTCTCTCACCACTCCTATTCAACATAGGGTTGGAAGTTATGGCCAGGGCAATCAGGCAAGATAAAGAAATAAAGGGTATTCAATTAGGAAAAGAGGAAGTCAAATTGTCCCTTTTTGCAGATGACATGACTGTATATTTAGAAAACCCCATCATCTCAGCCCCAAATTTCCTTAAGCTGATAAGCAACTTCAGCAAAGTCTCAGGATACAAAATCAATGTGCAAAAATCACAAACATTCCTATACACCAATAACAGACAAACAGAGAGACAAATCATGAGTGCATTCCCATTCACATTTGCTACAAAGACGATAAAATACTAGGAATCCAACTTACAAGGGATGTGAAGGACCTCTTCAAGGAGAACTACAAACCACTGCTCAATGAAATAAAAGAGGACACAAACAAATGGAAGAATATTCCATGCTCATGGATAGGAAGAATCAATATCTTGAAAATGGCTATAATGGCCAAGGTAGTTTATAGATTCAATGCCATCCCCATCAAGCTACCAATGACTTTCTTCACAGAATCGGGAAAAACTACTTTAAAGTTCATATGGAACCAGAAAAGAGCCCACATAGCCAAGACAATCCTAAGCAAAAAGAACAAAGCTGGAGGCATCACTTTACCTGACTTCAAACTATGTTACAAGGCTACAGTAACTAAAACACCATAGTACTGGTACCAAAACAGATATACAGAGCAATGGAACAGAATAGAGGCCTCAGAAATAACACCTCCTGTCTACAACCATCTGATCTTTGACCAACCTGACAAAAACAAAAAATGGCGAAAGGATTTCCTACATAATAAATGGTGCTGGGAAAACTGTCTTGCCATATGTAGAAAGCTGACACTGGATCCCTTCCTTACACCTTATACAAAAATTAATTCAAGATTGATTAAAGACTTAAATATTACACCTAAAACCATAAAAACCCTAGAACAAAACCTAGGCAATACCATTCAGGACACAGGCATGGACAAATAATTCATGACTAAAACACCAAAAGCAACGGAACAAAAGCCAAAATTGACAAATAGGATCTAATTAGACTAAAGAGCTTCTTCACAGCAAAAGAAACTACCATAACAGTGAACAGTCAACCTACAGAATGGGAGAAAATTTTTGGAATCTACCCATCTGACAAAGGGCTAATATCCAGAATCTACAAAGAACTTAAACAAATTTACAAGAAAAAAAAATCCCATCAAAAAATGGGCAAAGGATATGAACAGACACTTCTCAAAAGAAGACATTTATGCAGCCAACAGACACATGAAAAAATGCTCATCATCACTGGTAATCAGAGGATGCAAATCAAAACCACAATGAGATACCATCTCACACCAGTTAGAATGGTAATCATTAAAAAGTCAGGAAACAACAGATGATGTGGAGAAATAGGAACGCTTTTACACTATTGGAGTGAGTGTAAATTAGTTCATCCGTTGTGGAAGACAGTGTGGCTATTCCTTAAGAATCTAGAACTAGAAATACCATTTGACCCTAGTAATATCCATTACTGGGTATATACCCAAAGGATTATAAATCATGCTACTATAAAGACACATGCACACGTATGTTTATTGTGGCACTATTTACAATAGCAAAGACTTGGAACCAACCCAAATGTCCATCAATGATAGACTGGATTAAGAAAATATGGCACATATACACCATGGAATTCTATGCAGCTACAAAAAAGGATGAGTTCATGTCCTTTGCAGAGACGTGGATGAAGCTGGAAACCATCATTCTCAGCAAACTATCACAAGAGCAGAAAACCAAACTCTGCATGTTCTCACTTATAGTGGGGAATTGAAAAATGGGAACACTTGGACACAGGGCGGGGAACATCACACACTTGGTTCTGTCAGGGGCTGGGGGGCTGGGGGAGGGATAGCATTAGGAGAAATACCTAATGTAAATGATGAGTTGATGGGTGCATCAAACCAACATGGCACATGTATACCTATGTAACGAACCTGCACATTATGCACATGTACCCTAGAACTTAAAGTATAATAAAAAAAAAGAAAGAAAAGAAGAGACATCGTTTAATTGTCAAAACATTGCATTAATACAATGAAAATACCACATATTTAAGATGACACATGGACAACAACAGTGCCCTAAACGTTATTTTTCCATTGGCTGCGTATTAGAAAGTAGACACCAACAAATACAGCAATTTCATTAAATGATAAGTATTTCTAATACACTTGTTTTAAATAAAAGCAGCCTTCTCATAACTTCTCTATTTTTCATAATTACCAGGTATCTGTTACATTTTTAAATCTGACTTGGAGCCATTTGTAGGCATTCTCCTTTGCAAAAATGCATATTATTATTAATATTTATCTCAATCACAGATATTTGGTCCAATTTGTATTTCCAAGGGAGAAAAATCAATGAGTCCTATCAAAGTTAATTAACCAGTAGCCTGGAATTTTATTGGATTAGCTATGACGTTTTTTCAATGGACTAGATTTTTCAGCTGTTCTTGTTGACTCAGATCATACCCCACAATTAAATGCCACTAATTGGACTCTAAATATGTGAGCCTTTTTTACTACTTTAGAAAATGTGATCCTATGTATTTCACGCAGTGTCTGGCTCACATCCTCTTACCTTACCAACAGTTCCAGAAAGTGTGAGTATTCAGTATGTCTTCACCCATCCCTTCCTTCGGGTCCCCAAACAGTGTTTTTTGTTTGTTTGTTTGTTTGTTTGTTCACAAACTGAAAAAAACATGCTACTATGACTAGTGCTGAGGGATAACCAAATACTAGTTAAACGTCATTTAATTTTGTTTGAGATAATGCTGGTAAGTGAAATTCAAGATTTCTTCTTAGAAAATGAATAAGTGAGGGAAGAGATGGATTTTACAGATACAAGGAGCTTCATTAGCTAAGGCAGTTTGGAGAGTGCATTGCGTCCTTTGAGAATTAAACATTTTTGTGTAGGATGACTGAAAAACATTGTAAGATCATAAAGGAAGAGTTACAAAGATCATTAAGGCTTAGCTATTATGCTAAATAGGCCAGATATTACCTTTAAACTAAACATTGATAAAAGACCTGCCTTGGCTCTTCTTTAAGAGCTACACTTGGATATTATCCCCTTGGTAAAGGTAGTAAGAATTAATATAATATTTGGGAGATTTTCCTCATTGTAAAGTCCAAAAAAAAAAAATTCCAATTTCCCTTTATCCACCGGAAATGATAGCTTATGTTTATCCTCACAGGAATATCAGCTACTATCTGGTCATACTGGACCATTTAAACAATGATTTTACTGCAAAACACAGGTGTGAATGTATGGATGTGTGAATATGTGTGTTTGCATGTGTATGTGTATGTGTGCATATCTGTGTGCATGTATATGATTGTCCCTGCTTAACAATGAATGTTATTCAGATCCTGCTTCATGTTCAAACACTGCTAAAATACAGAAAATACCAGGAAGTATTTAGATTGCATAAACTACCAGGAGCGATTCATTTTATAAACTGAAAACAAAACCATTCCCCAATCTGACAAGGCTTTCAAAGAAAATCCTCTTATTGCTTGTAAGTATCAAAGGGACGTTATCTAGCAAAAAGTTATGTAAAGCCCCAAACTATAAAAATCCTGGGAGACAACCTAGGCAAGGAAAAGATTTTATGACAAAGACACCAAAAGTAATTGCAACAAAATAAAAAATTGACAAATGGGATCTAATTAAACTAAGCTTCTGCACAGCAAAAGAAACTATCAACAAAGGAAACATACAACCTACAGAATGGCAGAAAATTGTGCAAACTGTGCATCTGACAAAGGTCTAATATCCAGCATCTGTAAGAAACTTAAATCCATTTACAAGAGAAAAATAACCCCATTTAAAAGTGGGCAATGGAAATGAACGTACACTTTTCAAAAGAAGACATACATGCAGCCAACACTCATATGAAAAAAAGCTCAACATCATTGACCATTAGAGAAATGCGCATCTAAACCACAATAAGATACCATCTCACACCAGTCAGAATGGCCATTATTAAAGAGTCCAAAAATAGCAAATGCTGGTGCGGTTGTGAAGAAAAAGTAACACTTATACACTGTTGTTGGGAGGGTAAACTCATTCAGCCATTGTGGAAGACAGTGTAGCAATTCCTCAAGGAACTAAAGACAGAAATACAATTTGACCCAGCAATACCGTTACTGAGTACATAACCAAAGGAATGTAAATCATTCTACTATAAAGACACATGCACGTGTATGTTCATAGCAGCACTATTAACAATAGTAAAGACATGAAATGGACTTAAGTGTCCATCAATGATAGAATAGATAATGAAAATGTAATGCATGTGTACCATGGAATACTCTGCAGCCGTAAAACAGAATGAAATCATTTTCTTTGCAGGTCCATGGATGGAGCTGGAGGCCATTATCTTTAGCAAACTAAAAGAAGAACAGAAAACCAAGTACCACATGTTCTCATTTATAAGTGGGAGCTAAATGATGAGAACGCATGGACACATAGAGGGAAACAACACACACTGGGGTCTATTGGAGGGTGGAGGGTTAGAGCAGGGAGAGGATCAGATCTAATATATAATATGTACTAGGCTTAATACCTGGGTGATGAAATAATCTGTACCACAATCCTCATGACACAAGTTTACCTGTGTAACAAAACTGTGCTTGTACCCCTGAACTTAAAACTTGAAAAAAAAAAAAAAAAAAAAAAGAAAAGAAAAGAATGTACAACAACGAAAACCAAAAAACTCACAGATTCCCGGAAAATTAAATTTAAAAATGCTGTAAAACAGGAGGTGAATAGGGGAAAACACCATGTATAATGTTAGAAATATTTATACCAGTTGTTCTGTACTTAATGCAAGTGATACTTTTATTTTAACTGTATTAGTTTGCTGCTATTTCTAAAGGCAAAATCTGTTTCACTATTTTATGAAGCATTTTATCTGCTTATAATTCCTTAATATTAATGATAAAATAGAAATCATTCTGGCAGGTTATTACACTTTTGAATAGGCTATCAAAGAAAATTTGGCAGAGCTGAGATTTCCAAAAAAAAAAAAGGAGCAATCATTATTATCATACTTTACAAATAGCTAGAAATACAAAGAAACTAGGAGAAAAATATAAATGATCTTTACTGGTTTCCTCAATTTCTTTGCTGGTTTGAATGGCAGTCAAGCAATTTAAAAATTAATGGCAAGAGGCCGGGCGCAGTGGCTCACGTCTGTAATCCCAGCACTTTGGGAGGCCGAGGCGGACGGATCACAAGGTCAGGAGTTTGAGACCAGCCTGACCAACATGCTGAAACTCCATCTCTACTGAAAATATATATATAAAAAAATTAGCTGGGTATGGTGGCATGTGCCTGTAATCCCAGCTACTTAGGATGCTGAGGCAGGAGAATTGCTTGAACCCGGGAGGTGGAGGTTGCAGTGAGCAGAGATCGAGCCACCGCACTCCAGCCTGGGTGACAGAGGAAGACTCCTTCTCAAAAAAAAAAAAAAAAAAGCAAGAAAATTCAAAATGGTAAGTTGAAAAGAGCTCACATTATTTCAGCTCTCCACCTCAAATAAGATACTATCCTGATAGACCAGTTCTGAATTAAAAGACATTTTAAATTGTCTTCATGTTTCAAAAATACGAGTACTGTTAAATAAATTAACTCCTTTGATTATCTTAAATCATACTTTCAAAATACCACCGCATATATTATTGTATTGCATATATCATTGCATATAGTCAAGTAGAAAATTCTAGAATTCTAAATCTCAGATTTTTTTCCAATTATATAATGAGATTAATGAATAGGAAGAAAGTGTCTATTACTACTTTTCTTTTTAATGTCATCTCAAACCTCTCTAAAATTGTCATTAATTATTGTTTATCCTTTCACTGACCATTGCCCTAAATATAGTATCTGTCACTTATATGTATTATAAAATATTGTTTTTGGTTATTCTATAATGTTGATATAAAGAGATGCAAATTATTTTCCATAAAGTACTTCTGTATTCTCCTTTTAGGAGCTTTCTTATATCTGTTGCCTGTTAAATGCCTAGACACTTTTGGCACTTTCCTTCTCTATCTTTCCCAATGTAATATTAAATTACCATAGCAATTATAAAATCATGCAGAATATTAAATGTGTGGTACAAAGTCATTGATACAAATACTAGAAAAGAAAATGAGGTTTAGGCCTAAAGGCATTATGTGATGTAAATAAGGAATACCAGTTACAATAACAAATGCATCATCATATACCATATTGTCATCATAGCCATTATTATCACCATACAGCTTTTAAATGCAAACAGAAGAAAGGATGAATTTGTTAGTCGTGACACTCAATGCAGTGGAACACAAAATTGTTTTATTATTTGGATATATTAATGATTTGGCAATAAATAAATAAATTTGACATTTCTATTGATTACATAGCTGTTAAAAATGAGAGTCATGAATAGGGAAATGTATGAAAATAAAGGATGCATCTGAAAATGTCAATTATTCAGAAAAAAATTGAGTTCATTTCTGGTTTTATTTATTATCACCCTTCATATCACATTTATTACAAATTTGGGGGCAGATTCAATAAAAAAATGAAGAGAAGTTATTTGATTATGAAGTTTTCTGTCAAGAAATTCTTATGTACCCATAAGTCTATGTAGTCTTGATCTCTTGACCTCATGATCCACCCACCTCGGCCTCCCAAAGTGCTGGGATTACAGATGTGAAACACCGCGTCTGGCCATAAATACCAAGTTTTTAGTGTGTAATTTTATGCTCCTGAGTACAAAAAGTCACAAATGGAAAGTTTTAATTCTTCTAGGTTATTTATTATTTAATGCAAGTTCTGTGAATTTATATTCTAGAAATAAAATTTTCAATATCTACACAAGGTTTTGTTAATATGTGTGTGTGTGTGTGTGTGTGTGTGCGCGTTTCGTTTTTTTTGTTTTTTGTTTTTTGTTTTCAGACTGAATCTCGCTCTGTCGCCCAGGCTGGAGTGCAGTGGCACGATCTTGGCTCACTGCAACCTCCGCCTCCTGGATTCAAGCAATTCTCCTTCCTCAGCCTCCCTAGTAGCTGAGACTACAGGTGCATGCCACCATGCCCAGCTAATTTTTGTATTTTTAATAGAGACGGGGTTTCATCATGTTGGCCGGGATGATTTCCATCTCTTGTTCTTGTGATCCACCCACCTCGGCCTCCCAAAGTGCTGGGCTTATAGTCGTGAGCCACCACGCCTGGCCACACTGTGTGACTTTTACTAGCAAAAAATTAAAGAGTGACTAGAAAACACAGGAAAATTCAATAGTGGAAAATCTGGATAAATCATCAACATTATGGGTAATTTTAAAGTAAATTATTGGAATTCTATCAGTGGACTTGAAAAAATATTCAAGAGGTGTTTTTCATTAATATATTAAAAGTGTATATTCAGTTTGTTAAAAATGGTCACTGATAAAATATGTGTATGTATGTTTATGAATATTTCTATATTAGTATTTATTTGATTATATAAATATGGTTAAAATATACTGAAAGGGCAGAGAAAGCAACTGTGGTTTGTTATAGTTCTGATGAGGGCATAAGAGCAAGTAGTAAGGAATAAACAAAGTCAGTGACATGACATAGAACAAGTAATCCAAGACTATTAAATTATATCCATAGTGTGTCTACATCTGTGAACTATTACATATATGCGTGAATATGATTGGTGTAAAGGCTTTTAATTGTTTTTTAATTGAAGGTAAATGGATGAAAATTCTTCTCAGTATTCTGGAATATTCACCAGTTAATTATGTAGTTATAAGAGGCAATATCTTACCTATTCAAATTTGTTCTTACCAAAAGAAGTGGTCAAGGTTATATAAAGATTCATTTAAAGAAGAGATGACACAATGAAGGAAAAAAATTGGCATTAGGAAAACTAGATCTAGGATCTAATTGTTAAAAGACTGTAAATGCTCTTCAACTCCAATCTTTTTGTGTTGGTATGTCTTAATGCTTACCTAATGTCTTTTAGATTGTTGGGAATGTTTCTATAAATGAGTCAGCTTACGGTATCTCTGCTTAGTAACATGCAAGGAGAGAAGGAATGTTCTTTCAATTTTGGTATATCAATCCCAGAAAAGTTCTCTGATTGGTTTGACTTTGGTCATGTTCTGTGATTGCTCCGATCAATGTTACCAGAAGGAAGGCTGATTCCTGTCTTCACAATTATTCCAAATGTGGCCCAGAAAACAGCTGTATTAACATTATCTGAAAATATGTTGGCAATACAGAAGCTCAGGCTGTGTCCTAGACCCACTGAATCAGAATCTGCACTTTAAAAAGATCTCCACACATTAAAATCTCAGAGGTGCTTCCCTAACAAATTAAGCACCATATTCAGAAAGGAAATTATTGTAATACATTCCATTTTTATTCTTATTTTCCTCTCCTTGCTTTCATTTTTATCTCATGTCTATTTAATGCTTCTTTCTGTTCTTGCCAAATAGCTAAGGAAATGTGTGGGGTGCTGAAAATTGCTGGATGTTGTCAACTGATACTTCTAAGCCACACAGTTCTATTGGCCCAAAATAGCTTAATTCCTAAAATATGTTTCTGTGAATAATGGTTCAAAATTCAATCATTTGGAAGATTCCTTTTCAAAAGCATTTCATATCTAGGAAAACATGAACATATTCACAATGATTTGGCCTTTCCCAAATTAAGAAAATACCCAATATTTATATAGGGAATTAACTGAGCCTGACCAATGCAAAAGCGTGATACAGGTTTGTGCAAGCAGATACACACACCTGCAGATTTAACATAGCTCATTAATTTGTGATTTATATTCAGCATCACAATTTGTAAATTTATTTAATCACTTATGAATATAATACTAGTAAATTTATCTATGAATCTGAATTTGTTTAATCACCTAACTTATTTGTAATTCAAACATATGTTTGACAAATATTAGGCTTACTGGACAACAAAGATGATTAAATTGTCAAGGAGAGAATTCACTTTCTTTTATTAATCACAAGCATTCTTTTATAAAAATGCTCACCATATTCATATGATTTTCAGGAAAGCTGTTATGTTTTTCACATAATTCATATCTAAAAGACTTTTGACGTAGTGCCCAAAGAGCAATTTAGCAAGCAATTTCGTTTTTGAAGGAAGTAATAAAGCTCTTCCATGGCTTTTGTTCTTGAGAAAGAAAAAAAGCCAAAAATAAATAGATTACTGCCAAATTTAGTTGGCGTTTTTTGGGCAAGAAGTACTTTCCTAGATATTTAACTTTGGAAAGATAAATTACAGTGATCTTTATGTGATAGGGGAAAGCTATTCTCATTATTCAACACTTAATTTATAGAACCAGGATAAAGATATCGTATTCAATTCTTTATTAGAGATACGAAGGCTTATAACCAAAGAAAGTTTATAAAAGTCAAAATGTAACAGTTACAGAAATACTGACATGTACTTGTTCCTTAAATATTTTTTGAATGTCTGATGATCAAGTTTCTTATAAAGAAAAAAAATCTACCAGTTTTTTGTTTTTTTTTTTTTTTTGACAATTGCTCCTCTTGATTGGGGTGGAGTGAGGGATTGTAATTATTTTCAGACTTGCAAGAGACTAGAGTAAAGCAGTTTTCATTACTTCTGGGAAAAGGGAACAAAATTACTATCCTGGAAGTTAAAATTATATATACCTCAGAAACAAAATAACCCATACTGGAAATTAAAATTCTGCTGGAGTACACTGAAAGGTAATAGAACTGAGGCAGGATGGAGAATGACTCATTAGAAGATCTTAAATACAATCAGGTCAGTAGGGTATTTTTACATGTTATAAAAAGGGAAATATAATTGTTACATAGCATAAGCTTTGTATATATTTTGAAGAAAAAAAGTAGGTAAAAATATTTTAACTGAAGCAACATCATTAACACATTACTATTTGAATACCAAAAATTCAAGTTTACTGACTAGATACACAACACAATCATCACCATAGTTCTCTATATTACTAACTCTTAAAACAAAATTAAAAAAAGACAAAATATGAAAAGCATTTAACATTAATAAAAATTTAAAGATGTATAAGAAGTAGCTACTGTGCAAATATGGAGTAGTATTGTCATAAACATATTGACGTTTTATAAAATGATGTAATTTTTAAAGTTAGTATTTTATTATTGCATCCTACTTGAAAGAGAAAACTATTTCCATATTTAGTCTTTAGTAGTTTAGACAGGCTTACGTAAGAACTAAATGGCCTGAGCTAATTAAATAATTCATCTCTGTCCTTTATACAATCTCCAATTTTAGTATAATATGTGAAAAAGCTATAGTGGGAAATTTCTTTTTTTTTCTTTTTTTTTCTTTTTTTTTTGTTTGTTATTGTTTGTTTTTTTGAGATGGAGTCTCGCTCTGTCGCCCAGGATGGTGTGCAGTGGCGTGATATTGGCTCTCACTGCAACCATGCCCCCTGGGTTCAAGCAATTCTCCTGCCTCACTGAACCTCCCTAATAGCTGGAATTACAGGTGTTCACTACCACGCTCAGCTAATGTTTGTATTTTTAGTAGAGATGGGGATTCGCCATGTTGGCCAAGCTGGTCTCAATCTCCTGACCTCAAATGATCCGCCAGCCTCGGCCTCCCAAAGAGCTGGGATTACAGACGTGAGCCAGTGCGCCCGGCCTATTGGCCTATTTTTGGAAATTTCAAATGTCTAATTTGACATTAGCTATAGATTGATGCATAAAGAACTAAAAACTAAGACAAATTAGCAAAGTAAGACAGAGATTGAATACTCAACAGGTAGTTGATTAAAAGCACAAAGCAGGCTACCTGTCTGCTAATGCAGATGGTATATTAGAATTTCTATAAGCTATATAATATGTATAAAAATGATTTTTGACAATTATTAAATGTCTTCCTTTGCAAAGGCACTTTATTAAACCAGAAACCTATTGTCTCAATACCTAAAATTTACAACAGAAATACAATTGTCAGTGCATCGTTTCTTAATAAGCTCTGACAAATGACTAAAAATATTAAGGTACCAAATGTTGTTTATTGATAAGCATGCTGACCAAGCCAGATAATGGATGAGAATAATACATTTTAACAAAAGACTTAGATCACGAATCATGGAGAAGAGTGAAAAGCAGAGATTTTGCAGGAACCAGAATTGAGTTCCAACTTTAATACAAGACAGGTGCTTTTCCAACTCTATATTAATTTAGAATCCATGCTTCTTATTCTCCATGCTGTCTTGTTATGGGATCAAATACTGTGATTTTGTATCTAAACAAATGAAAACATCATAAAATAAAAATATGTATACTTATTTTTAATGTGTAAACATTTTACCAATGTTCTTCCTAGAAGTACTATAATTTTATTTAAAAAACATTCATTAGGTATAAATATTTTATACATATAAAATATAAACTATTATTCAAATAATTGGACACTTTTTTATTCAATATCAATGTCAAAGTCTTTTCTTTGTGTGCGTGTGTGTGCACATGTGCGTATGTGTATAAAACAGTATATTAAATTCATTTATTGCAAATAATACTTGTGAGTACTATACTTTCTGCCTAAATAATGAAATAATCAGTACATCAAACCTCCATGGCATGCAATTTACCTATATAACCTACCTGCACAACTACTCTTGAACTTAAGGTAAAAATGAAAAAAAAAATTAACTATTATTCAATAATATTATGATCTTATCATCATTGAGAGCAGTTGTTTTAAAAACAGAATTAATGGGTACATATTCCTATAAAATAGGCATTAATTTATTTTATCAGTTTGATTTCCCTCAAGGTAAGAAAGACACTGAGTATTAAGGGGTAAGAATTATTTTAATAGAAATTAGATCTGATATAGATATGGGAGGCTAAGGAAATAAAGATTTAGACAGAGAAGTTAGAAGTCCAGTGACATGCCCACTTGTTAATACTTTTGAAGCCCTAGTGTGAGTGTGCATGAAAATCTGAGGAACCAACCACGTCCAGCTGCCCAAATTGGGTCGTCTCCCCATTACACAGGATGCCAACAGTGAACCTGGTTTTTAATTATTTTCTGGAAGGCTAAAGGGACAGAAGTACATAACCATTATAATTCATTGGCAGGGGCTAAGGTGGTCAGGAATAACAATAGGGAAATTAGTGACAAGATGGTCAGGGAACAGGTATTTGGATAGGCCTCCCTTAATTCACAGATGGGGAAGATATAGATGTGTATTAGTCTGTCCTCATACTGCTAATAAAGATATACTTGAGACTGCATAATTTACAAAGGAAAGAGGTTTAAGTGACTCATAGTTCCACATGACTGGGGAGGCATCACAATCATGGCAGAAAGTGAATGAGGATCAAAAGCACATCTTACATGGTGGCAAGCAAGACAGACTGTGTAGGGGAATTCCATTTATATAACCATCAATTCTCATGAGACTTATTCACTACCATGAGAACAGTATGTGGGAAACTGCCCTCATTATTCAATTATCTCCACTGGCCCCACCCTTGACATGTGGGGGTTATTACAATTCAAGATGAGATTTGGGTGGGAGACACAACCAAACCACATCAGTATGCCTTATCTCAGTAGAAATTAAAAAGCAACTTCCACAGAAAAATATCTTAATAATCAGGTAAAAATACAGCCTTTTCTGCAAAAGTCTGTCAGCTTCTTTCCCAGTCATCTCAATTTTTTTTCCACTGAGACCATAAACAAAGTGTGATTCAGCTATAAGAGCACTGAACATCACCCCAAATTGGATAACATTAACGAAGGGATTTTATGTACCCTTTTTCAAAGATAACACTCACATGTTTTTGATTTAATGTAGGATATATATATCATATAAGGAAGAATTGTGATTTTTTTCAATGTCTTTGTTTAGAAGTTAAATACGATTTAAAAGGGTGTGTATTCATGCAAAGCTTACAATGAGCAGATGGTGTTTATTGAATTGCACTGTGTCAACTTTGTTAAGGTAGGAGCTACATTTTGCAGAATCCTCTTCTTTATATAGTTCTTGCTTGAAAGTGACCAAAAGAAGAACATGTATGGTATTTTTAAGATGGGAGTGAAGGCATCTCCATTGCTGTTTGAAAGTCTGCCCCATGAAACATGATGATAGATAGACACATAGATTCCCAAAGAACCCAGCTTCTTCTTGCTCTTCCTCACTTCACTGTCTAGCTCTGCTATCCAAATTCTGGCCTTGTTGACCAAGAGTGGCTTAATCCACCATCAGCTAATTGACGACAGCTTCAGAAATATGTTACTGTGCATAGGACACAGCTTTACGGAACTCTCCCCACAAAAGTGAACAATCATTTAATCAAATAAACATATCTAGATTATTTACTTTAATAAAGCTAATATATTTACTTTATAAAGAAAAATGTATGCATTTTTCCACATTTTACAGTGGCTGGAAAAATGGATGGAAGCTCAGGTGGAAACAAGAAAAATTGTGAACAAAATAAATTATTTTTCCTAGCATATCTAAGATATAATGGAAATGAATTTGTGGCTCAAATACAAGAATAAATACAATAGAGTAATATATCCAAATGTTATACCAAATAGCAACCATTTTATTTAAGATAAAATGCTAACATCCAAAATATTAATAATACAAGAAATTCATAAAATCATTGAGATAGATTCTGAAAAGTCACTTGTATAATATAGAGTACTATAATATCTACCCTTAACATATGACATCGAATATGCCCAAAGTAATTGACAGCAGTATGTCAGAGATATCTCTGTTCCCATGTTTACTGCAGCCTTATTCAGAACAGCAAGGATAAAGAATCAACTCAAATGTCCATCGACAAATGAATAAAGAATGTAGTGTGTATATATACACAATGGAATACTATTCAGCCTTATAAATAAGGAAATCCTGTTATTTGCAACAACAGAGATTAACTTGGAGGACATTTTTACTAAGTGAAATAAGCCAGGCACAGAAAGAAAAATATTGAATGATGTCACTCATTTTTGGAACCTGAAGTTGATCTCACTGAGGTAGAGTAGAATAGTGGTTACCAGTGGCTGAGGCAGTAGTGAGCGAGTGGGTTAAGGAGATGCTGATCAAAGGTTATGAAATTATAATTTGATAGGAGAAACTGGTTCAAGAAATCTACTTTATCACATTGTGACTGTAGTTAAAAACAATATGTTGTATTCTTGAAAAAGGCTAAGAAGAGTAGATTTTAAGCATTCTCACCACAAAAGTGACAACTATGTGAGATAATGCATATTTTAATTAGCTAGATTATTAATTCCACAATGCATAGGTATTACAAAACATCATGCTGGACACAATACATGTATACAATTTTATCTATTAATTTAAAAAAGTAACAACAGTTGAAAAAAGAAAAAAGTTAAAACAAAAAGGCTGGTTGACACACACAAACACACAGCATATGACATAGAAACATGTTATTTAAATTTGTAACTTATAACTCAATTTGGAAAATTATACAGTGATAAAAGGGAAAGCAAAAATTCATTCAGTAGAAATACATAAACCATTCAGTGTTTATATAAACCTAGTATATATTAAATTATTACTCCATATGGAATTTTGAGAAATAAAAGTCAATGGAATTTTCGAATGCTTACATGTGACTCATTTGATTATCAATATATGATGATTTAAGTAAAGGATACTGACAAAGTTCTCTATTCTCATAAGCAATCTGTAGTATTTGAAATAAAACTCGGATCAATTATAGTCATTATTCTCTATCTTTGACGAAATTTTAATGGTTTAATTATTTTCATGGCCTTTTGAATCCTATTTTAATTGAGTGTGCCTATATAAATTTTTAATCAAGGATGAAACTATGAAATAAACACATTGTGTCAATCTCAGGAAATAAAGCTAAAATTATATTTAGCAGACATTTTCCTGCTCACAATTACTTTCTTGAAACATTGAAGGGAAAGCCACACCATTTTAAGCAACCTTTTTTTATTACCAGCAAAGGTAGCTGATGCATATTTACATGTTTATTTTGCTTTAGATTTACCTCTATGTTTCTCCGAAAGAAGTCAACCAATTTCATTAACCCGTTAACACATTTTTTTTCCTATAAATACAGGCCTGTTTTATTTATCAATACAAGAGAAAAAATGTAGAAGATTATTCTAAGGAGACAAATATAAGGTCATCATTTCTTTTAAAATAAGACAAAATATTACCTGGACACAAACGGAGAACCAAGAAAACATAGATAAAAAGACTTTTACATCAAAACTAGTGTGATGGCTAATATTTATTGACTATTTTACAATGAGAAAACCACCTCTATGATAACTTTATACATTTACTCTCTTTAGAGTAATCCTAAGAAGTTAGTACTATTATTCTATCTACAGTTTAGAACATATACAGACATAGTTTAATTTGCTTTTGCATGGTCCTACAGTTGTGCACTACATTTATTTCCAAGCAACCTGACTGTAAACATAAGCTTTTAAAATTGACCGGGTGCAGTGGCTGGCACCTGTAATCCCAATACTTTTGGAAGCCTACACAAGTAGATCACCTGAGGTCGGAAGTTTGCGACCAGCCTGGCCAATGTGGTGAAATCCCATCTATACTAAAAATACAAAAATTAGCCAGGCATGGTGGCATGCGCCTGTAGTCCCAGCTACTCAGGAGGTTGAGGCACAAGAATTGTTTGAACCCGGGAAGCAGAGGTTGCAGAGAGCCGAGATCATGCCATTGCACTCCAGCCTGGGCAACAGAGTGAGACTCTGCCTCAGAAAATTAATAATAATAATAAAACAAAATAAATAAATAAATAAATAAAATCAATTACATTTCCCTTTACACTGGTAGAGTATACAATTACTTTAGGTAAAGTAAATCCTTGTTAAAACTCTGTGAATTGTATTGTAAAATAATCTTTATGTTGATATGCATAAATTGAAATGATACATATTTCAGTGGCTATGTTAATATTAAAAATTTATTCAAAGATATTAGGTTTTCATCAAACAAGAAAATACTTTTATTTTATTTATTGAATTTGCCATTTTATCAATGACATGATGTCTTGTAAATTTAAGATCCAAAAAGTGCCACTGTTTTTCGGGTATACTTGAAGTAATCCTTCAATAATGCAAAATTTACACACTGAATGGGGAATTCCCTTTTTGGTTCCTTCTACTGGCATTGCATTTAATATCCCTTGCTGGTCTTTGGCACAAAGTTCATATTTTCTTTGGGCTTTCTTTTTAGTGTGAACCAAATGGGGGTAATTGGGCTTTACAACAAATAATAAATATCTAGGTTATAGCAGTAGTTGTTTTGTGCTCTTACTGGTGGGATGTACTCAATCATCAACATTTCAGTGTTAAGAAGAGCCAGTGCAACCTATTCTAAATAATCATGTACACATAGTCCTCCATGTAGCTCAAGTAAATCAAAATGAAAGGTGATTCTTACGTCTATCTTTTAAAATTAATCAAACTTGTACTAAGAAAAATCTCTAGACTAGAATTTAACAATAAAATTTAAACATAATTTTGTTCTTTTGATTTGCATGCAAAAATCTTCAAAGTATTGCTTTACATGTTCACTAAGTTTTTCAAAATTTTTGCAGCAATAATGGTGCAGCTAAAAAATATTGCTGTAAGCTACATTAACTTATTTAACTGTTCATCTGAAATAGAAAAGTGGCAAATAGGAGCTCTGTGGATTAAAATCTGAAGTAAAAATAAAACATTTTGCTAAGCATTGCTGAGAAATGCAGCCAAGAAAACCTCTGTTACTAACTCCCATTAGCAGTAGTAAATTTACACATAAAATTAGCCATGCATTTATTTATTTGGTAAAAAATTAGAATAAAACGCTATAGAGATATCACTAGGTCCCCTATAGAGACACTAGAAGACTTATTCAAACTAATAAATGAAAACAGTGAGCTAATGGAATGGTCTTTATTTAAGCAAACTGTGTGAGATGAACCTCACAATAGATTTACAGCATACAGTCTACTTGATTTCAAAATCCCGAATATTCTGGCAATAAAGTAACTTATTTTTTACATATTAGCATATTCTAATATCATTGAAAATCATATTAAAATTTAATTAAACAACAAGGTTATATTTCCCCTGCTAGCTTCCTTAAGCAATTTTAGTCAGGAAAATTCTAAATTATTTTAAATATTTAAGTTAAATTTAGTTGACTGTTAGAATATTGGAGACTTAAATGGCAATTTACCAAACCTAAAATTCCCAAACAGAGGTATGTTCACAATAAATTGAACAGTTTGTTACATTTGAAATGCCATCTTAAGCATTCCACTTACATTATGTGGAAGAATATACTATACATACTAATTTTGAAGTATGGGTTTTTAATTTTGAAGTATATCAAGACGTATGAAATGATAAAAAGAGATAAAGAAATAGGATACATTTTTTAGGAAATATGTATATTTATATATATTTATATATTCATATATGAATCTATATTTATATATTTATAGATTCATATATGAATCTGTATTTATATATATTTATAGATTCATATATGAATATATATTTATATATATTTATAGATTCATATATGAACCTGTATTTTTATATATTTATATATATGAATCTATATTTATATATATTTATATATATGAATCTATATTTATATATATTTATATATATGAATCTATATTTATATATATTTATATATATGAATCTATATTTATAGATAATATATATATATTAAATATATATATTTATATATAACTATATATTTATATATATTTATAAAAATATATATTTATATATAATTATATATTTATATATAACTCTATATTTATATATATTTATATAACTCTATATTTATATATATTTATATATAACTATATATTTATATAAATATATATTTATATATAACTATATATTTATATAAATATATATTTATATATATAAAAATATATATTTATATAAATATATATAAATATATATATTTATATATAACTATATATATAAAAATATATATTTATATACATAAATATATATATTAATATATATATTTATATATATAAAACCAGCCTTCTGTATCTGGAAGTTTCACAGATTCAGAAAACCATGGATTAAAATTAAAATTATTTGGAAAAATAAAAATTAAAAAATAACAATACAACAATATAAATAAAACAAATTAAAAATATAATATAATAAGTATTTACTTTGTATTAAGTGTTATAAGTATGCCTGAGGTTATTTAAAATATATGGAGGAGGAGGCCGGTCGGGGTGGCTCACGCCTGTAATCCCAGCACTTTGGGAGGCCAAAGAGGGCGGATCACGAGGTCAGGAGATTGAGACCATCATGGCTAACATGGTGAAACTAACATGGTGAAACCCCGTCTTTACTAAAAATACAAAAAAATTAGCCGGGCGTGGTGGCGGGCACCTGTAATCCCAGCTACTAGGGAGGCTGAGGCAGGCGAATGGCGTGAACCCGGGAGGCAGAGCTGGCAGTGAGCGGAGATCGCGCCACTGCACTCCAGCCTGGGTGACAGAGCGAGACTCCGTCTCAAAAAAAAAAAAAAAATATATATATATATATATATGGAGGAGGAGTATAAGTCACATGCAAATACCATGCCATTTTCCATAAGAAACTTGGGCATCTGGGAACAATCCCCTGCAGATACCAAGGGACAACTGTATTTTATAGTTAGACATTGTTGTTATCTATTATTTAGTTACATAAGTGTAAGGACTCTGAGCCATTTAATAATCATGCATGATATTCCTATCTTGTATTTGGAGTAAAAGCACGGATGTTATATTGCACAACTTTCAGCTGAGTTTTGCCTAACATAGTCTGTGTGGGTAGCAGACCCTGAAAATGCAGTGCACTTAATTCAGAATCTGCACAGCCACATGCTGTCAGCTCAGCCACATACTATAGCCTGGATCCTGAAATGAAATATGGCCAGTTTTATACTTTGGGCCACAATGCATTATTTGAAAGTGTTATAAAATGGCTTGCAATAATATGAAATTTTATTTCTAAGCAAGCAATATTATAATTAGGCATGGTATTGAAATGAACAGTATACACTACCAAAAAACACACAATCATAAAGAATCTGTAAATTTTAAATAGAAAAGTATGTACTAACATTTTAGAATAGTATTTTTAACATACATTAAAGAGTGATTGAATAATTCAATCACTTTAAAAGTACATTTAAAATGTTATTTAATAAAACAGTAAGTATAATCTGTTATATTTTCTTCCCACCATTTGGTATAATATCATTTTAACACCAATATATCTTTCTCTCATTAAATATATTTTCTGGTACAATAAATAAAATTAAAGCTGAAGTGGAAAGATGACACTTTGGATTCAGGATATCAAAATTCAAACTCATTTCTTATTTATCACATAGCTCTTACTTTTGACTTATTTAATTCTGATAGTATCATCATTATTTTACCATCTCTCCAGTACTCAAAGGTTTAAGTTAAATATATGTAGGTTCCACTTCTATTAATAAATTGCATGAGCTTTTTAGACTTGAACAAACTAAGAAATGTATTTAATTATTCTGAGATACAGTTTCTTCCACACAGATTCTTCCATTCTAAAATGAAGAACCAAAAATATCTGTTACAGATACTTTGAAGATTAAAATTAAAAAAAAATAAACTGCCTAATTGAATGCTAGTTACATAGAAAATTTGCCAGAAATTTACAGTGCATTCTTGCCTGTTCCAGTAAATTGATAAGGATCTTCATTTACTATTTTTTCCTTTTATTCCTGTGTCCAATCGATAATCACTTCCTGTAAAATCTATTAAACTGTGAATTCTTCAAGAGCAAAGAAGATTATTTAAGTAGATGGGAGGATGGGTATAAGTCACATGCAAATATCATACACTTGTATATTTATTTTTCATCTCTAGGGTCTCAATATGAATGTATTAGATAATAGGTAAATATTTGGAAATTGTACCAGCATTTGGGGAGGTGGAGGTAGGAATATTGCTTGAAGCCAGGAATTCTAGATCAGCCTGAGCAACAAAGCAAAACCCTTTCTCTATTAAAAAAAAATAATAATAAAGATTAGTTGACGCATTGGCATGTGACTGTAGTCCAAGCTACTGGGGAGACTGAGGTGGGAGGAGCCCCCTTGAGCCCAGGATTTCGAGGCTGCAGTGAGCAGTGATTATAACACTGCACTCCAGCCTAGGCGATAGAGTGAGACCTTGTCTCTGAAAAAAACCAAACCAAAAAAACAAAACCAAAAAAATACGCTCTTCATCCACAATATTTTTTTCTATATCTTCTTGTATTCCTTAAAAATATTTTATCTGCAGTTAACATCTTCTAGGTTAAGGATAAGATAAATAAAATTTTGTATTCTTTCTCCTACATTCTTCTTTTATTTATGTATGACTCTCTGACCTACAACATTTTCTTCCTGAAAAACTTAACAGCTCTTGAAGGACAGAGCTGCTGACAATGAATTTCCTCAGTTCCCTCTGAGAAAGCCATTCTCTTTCACTAGAGAAAGATAATTTTGCTAAATATAGAATTCTAATTTGGTGTTTTTTCTTTCAACATTTAAAATTTCACTGCATTCTTCTTTCTTGCATGGCTTCTGATGAGAGATCCACTGTAATTCTCACCTTGTTCTTTTGTAGAGAAGAGGTTTGGGTTTTTTGTTGTTATTTTAAAATTTTATTTTATTTAGATTCAGGGGATACTTGCTGAATTCTTTCAAGTCTTTCTCTTTGAATTTGACTTTCTGCCATTTTAATATGATATGCCTTGGTTTAGATTTTTGTTGTTGTTACTTACACTGCTTGGTGTTCTCTGAGCTCTCTGCGTTGGTGCTTTGATGTTTGTCATTAATTTTAGAAAGGTCTCAGTCACTGCTACTTCAAATATTTCTTCTTTATCTTTTCCTTTATATTTCCTTCTGGTATGCCAATTACACGTATATTACATCTTTTGAAATTGCCCCATGGTACATATGAGCTATTTTGATTTTGTTTTAATTTCATTCTTTTTTCTTTTTCAACTTCAGTTTGAAAAATTTCTCTTGACATACCTTCAAGCTCATTAATTATTTTTTCAGTTGTGTCCAGTCTACTCATGAGCACAGTAAAAGTATAATTTATGCTACAAATTATTTATTGCTTCTGATATACATTTTTCTTTATTGCTTCTGATATATATTTTTCTTTTAGTGTTCATGTCTCTGCTTACATTACCCAACTTCTCTTGAATGTTATATTTTTGCTGTTAGAGCTCTTAAAGTATGTATCAAGGTTATGTTAAATTTCCTCTTGCCTAATTTTAAAATCTGTATCATATTTGAGATCTGATTTCTTATGCTTAGGCTTCTTGTCTGGTTTTTTTTTTTTTTTGGCTTTTAGCGTACCTTGTATTTTTTTTTTTTTCTGGACATGTTGTATCAGGTAATGAGAATTTTAGTGTACGGTTTTATGTTAATGTGGCTACCAGATGGGCTATGATTAATCTTTGCTGTAGCTATAGTTACTAGAGGCTTCACATTCTTACAGTATTCTAGTTAATTTTTTCCTCCCTAGAGTGTCTCTTGCCAATCTTTCAGCTGTAATCCACTGTTCTTATATTGGAGTCCTGTTGATGTAGTAGTAAGATGTGTGGGAAGATACCATTTGCATCTCTTTTCCATTACTTTAGTGAACGTTTTATACACTTCCTATGTGATTTTTTTTAAACACAGATTTATATCTTCAATTTCTCTTCTAAAGCAGCATTATAAAGCAAATAGTCACATAAACATCAATAATCTTCCATTTCGTCTATATAGACATATTTATGGGATCACTAGTCAATTGGATATTATATAATTGTTCGGTCAGCTATGATCACTGTGCATGGATGACTCCTGGAATCTATTCTGGAATCAAGCTACAATAAAATTTAGTGTCATAGAAAGGCTTAAAATTTATTTTAAGAGACAAAAATGGAGTCATGTAACACAAACTAATTATTTACCTATATATTCTTCTTTTTAGATATAGCCAAAATAATTAAAGTAATATTACAATGAATTTGCATTAATTCATAACTAATAAAATACTTCTTCCTCTTGATTTTCTTGCCTCAGATTGAAACATCCATTGTCCCAATCTGAGAGTTGAGAGTTAGACTTCAGTTTTCTTTCTCCTATACCACTCATTTCTCAGTAGTCACCAATCTACATATCAACATTTTTTCAGTTAATCTATTTACTTCACCATCCTCTGTCATTGTTGTAGTCTTCAACACTATCATGTCAAAATAAATCTTATAAATGACTGTCTTACTGAGTTCATCTTTTTTTTTCATTTATACTATGCTTTGCAAAAACAATTGAGTGGATTTAATTATGTAACATTGCTGCAAGACTTTCCTTGAGGAAATTCAGTAATTGGTTTACAATGACTTTCTTGTGCAAGGCTTTCTGTAACTCATTTCTTATTCTTTAATCTTCATCTTCTCCAACTACCATACAAAACTCTTAGATATCCAGATATTCCATGTAATCTGTCATTCTATGCATTTGTAAATATTTGATTTCCTTCCTCATTTTATTTATTGTTCAATTATCAGCTAAAATATTACTACCACTAACTTGTATTTCCTCACTTTATTGTGTCTTTTTTTTTTTTTTTTTTTTTTGAGATGGGGTCTTGTGCTGTCGTCCAGGCTGGAGTGCAGTGGCACCATCCCTGCTCACTGCAACCTCTGCCTCCCAGGTTCAAGCGATTCTCCTGCCTCAGCCTCCTGAGTAGCTGGGATTACAGGTACCTGCCACCATGCCTGGCTAATTTTTGTATTTCTAGTAGATACGGGGTTTCACCATGTTGGCCAAGATGGTCTCAATCTCTTGACCTTGTGATCTGCCCATCTCAGCCTCCCAAAGTGCTGGGATTATAGGCGTGAGCCACCATGCCCAGCCTGATTATGTCTTTCATATACATTCCCATAACACTTTCCTCTTCCCATACCAAAGCATCTACCACGTTTTTTAAAGGCATTTTTTTTTTGGCCTGTCTCCTTGGTACTCTCAAGACTTTATAAATATCAGGTGTTTTTTAATTAATTGTTTTTCTCTCATGAATTGCTTAGTATCTAACATAACATAAAATACATATTTCAATACAAATTTGTCATTGATTTACTGTTTGAAGTATTTTTAGATGATCTACAAAATAAATTGTTCTTCAAAAACATGGATTAATTTAGTTTATTTTGACGTCTGAATCTAGCTTATGTTTATTTTTGAAATGTATTTAATTTGAATTTATTCTAGGATGGATACATTATGCAATATTATAGGGATTTGTCTTAGTACATTCACCTTTAACTGTATACTTCGTTAATGTATGTGTGTTTTTGTTATGGTCACAATTTCAGTAGGTTCTTTGACTAAATTTTAGTATGAAAATCAGAGTTTTTCCTGTAACAGTGACCACTGTTTCCAAGAATAACAAAAATGTCAGATATTTTTATAGCATTGTAACATGTTTAATGGTTAGTAGTCTTATGTAACATAAGTAGATGTGTTATAAAAAACTTAATTTTATTATTTTTCAGAAGCAGTAATTACTGATAATGGTAGAGCATGAAGTGGAGGTGTTGGGGCAAAGGTCATTTTCGTGCTTTTATAATTAGCTTCTTTACTTTCTATTCCTTTAGAATTGATAGAGATCTCATTAAGATTAGTTGTGCCAGTACACATTTTTAAAAAAGTTATTAGCAAAAAAGAGGTCATTTAATTCTTCCTCAGTTTGGAATTACTTGCAATGATTGTTTTAATTATGAAACCCCCTATGGGGGTTCAATGTTAATAATCCAATTTGTATAAATGAAGCTTGGAAGCTTGGTCAAAGACTGGTCATGTTATTCACTCTTATCACACATTTTATGGGATATACACAAAATGATTTATTTATCAAACAGATTTTTGGGTATATACAGGATATAGTTCAGCTCCTGAATATACTGTCTGTGTACTGTCACTTCTATCTTAATAACTGCTTATGTAAAGGCACAGGCTTTTAACACTATTTTAAATCAGTTGATATGTGTTGAAATTTCAATATACAAATAAAGATTTCCAGTTGGGATAGCTTCTAAAAATGGTAATAGTGACAGCACTTTTGATGTAACACTCTAGCTTTTACTTTCCCAATACATTATTGTAGATGTGAAGTTCATTTTCAGTTTCTCATGCCATCATGCTTACATGTTATAATCACCATTGAAAGTAATTATTTTGGAAGTTTACCACAATAAAATTGGTACAGGGCTTGATTTAAGCATACGTTTTCCTTTCCTAGAAGTAATAGTTCAAAAAAACAGGTCCTTTGATAATGAAGTTGCTAAACTTTAATTGCTTACACAGCTCACAAAAGAAGTCGTGAGTAGAATGATTCTGGGTCAGAATTAATTTGAGTAACATGAGAATAGTTTGAGGGATATACCCATTTTTCATTTTCTGTAAACTCCATAATATTTACCTAATGTTTGTTTGTGAGATCATCTTTCATGGTAATTTATTTATAGGATTAAAGAAAATTAAAACTTAGGAAATGGTTGTACACCAACCAGAGTCCGTTATTTGATTTGAAAAATATAAGTAATAAAAGTAGTTTCCAAAGAGTACACAGAGATGAAAAGGACTAATATCAATTGATAAATTATTATGCCCTACATATTTGTTTTATACTGATGTGCCATTTAGTGCTAGTACGTTCTTTTAAAGAAGTCAATAGAACTTAAAAAACTTAACAACTTTAAAAAAAGAATAAGTAAAAGACAAATTTTAATATTACTTTATTCAACTTTCAGCCTCCCATGTTAAAACATAAATTATAATGTATCTTGGAAGCAAAGGCTCATAAAAATCATAATACATTTATCAAAGAGCTCTTGGTCTACACAACAGTTGGTGGAAAACAAAACTAGCATATGTGCCTAAGTAATATTCAAAGTCCTGAATCAGTGTTAAACTTATTCTACAGCAATTCAGAATAATTTCTCATAGAACTATTTTGTGGAGTATTACACAGTTCTTATAAAAGCCCATTTCCTATTCTCCTCTTTTAGATTTAAAACATTCTGGCTGCCTGCTTGTGAGCACTCTAAATAAATATGGATGTTATTTTTGTTTTGACCTCATTAATTACTCAGGTTAATTATGGTTCAAGAATAACTTTCTAATTTAAGTGGACACACAAAAAAGAAGATAATTAAAATGTATTACATGATTAAACATGTAAACATGTTCAGCTGTGAAGAGACATTAGGAAAGAAAGGACATACTCAACCATGATGTTTAAAAAAATAGCTTACCATTGTTGCTTTAAATAATTTACTTACTACTGGCACCATTCTCTTTTGCTGATCACTTTTGTTTTGTTGTCAATGTTTGTGCTTTTTTTCTAAGGTAGAATGAGGCTATATCCAAAAAGAATCACGCAGGAGAATAAGCAGGACATTCTTCTGGATAATTTTTCTAATACCAAAACTATCTTTCATGGAATAGTTACATCATATATTTTTAAATTTTATGTAGAATTTTTGTATAAAAAACTGTAGTGGCACATCTACTTATTATTCACATTATTATTTAAGGATATTAAAAGTTACTTGATTCTTCAGAGATAAATATGTTTAGAAACACTATTCCTATGCAGAATTAGAGACCAGTATACAATTTTGAAAAGTGTAATCGATTTCTGAAAAATGTATTACATCTGTTAACTACAAATAAATATTATTCCCAAAAGTTTCTATATCTCTATTAACACTCTTAATTTTCTCCTAGGTTTTATCCCTACACTTCCCTACTTACATTATTTGACATTTTCCGTGTCTACAAACAAAATTTTAACCTCCAGAATATTTCCTATTTTGGGGTATCTTATTTCTCTTAATGATGCTAATCTTCTGTAAGAATATTTTAGCATTTCACAGTCTTTAAATACACAGGTTTTCTATTCAGATCATTGTTTTGTCTGATCTATGCTTTCTTTTGCATTTCTATTGTGACTGCTTCAGAACATCAGACTGACATCTAGCTTATTTTCTCACCCACATAACTGCTCTTCCTGTCTCTCAATTTTTTTCATCCCTCTCCTCTTCCACAAATCCAATATATTTTTACTATAATATGTTGATAAATATACTGTGGCTGATGAAAACATTCTTTGCCTTGGCATAAGGCCCAGTTTTCACCATGTTCCTCATAGCTCTAACTAATTGGGACTTCATTAACATTTACACTTTATATTACCTTGTATTTACATTTTACAGGTTAGTTTTTGAATTCAAATTACATGAGTCCTCCACTTTAGTCAAGCAACCCTGTTTATATTTCTTCAGTCATTATCTGATGTTAAATATATCTACATTTTTCTCCAGTTATACAACACCAGCAATTGCTTCCTGTTGACATTTTTCTCACTATCACATTGATCCTTTTCTTCAATCTCTATTGAATCACAAGTCTGTGAACAGATTCTTGAATAAAATTATTCTTTCCTTTTCATAATGTCTCTAGTATGTGTTATCTGTAAATATTGCCTATAACATTTTATTTGTGACTATATTGTGTTTCTGTGTCTCCATGATTTCTCTCCTTTTGTAGAAAGTAAATATTTTCTGTAAAGAAATAAATGTTTAGTAGTATATGAGAACAAAAGTTAGACGTCTAATGAGTGCCAAAAATAGAGCCTACATAGCCAAAGCAAGACTAAGCAAAAATAGCAAATCTAAAGGCATCACATTACCTGACTTCAAACTATACTACAAGGCCATAGTCACCAAAACAGCATGGACTGATATAAAAACAAGTACATAGACCAATGGAACAGAATAGAAAACCCAGAAGTAAAGCTAAATACTTAAAGCCAACTGATCTTTGACAAAGCAAAAAAAAACATAAAGTAGGGAAAGGACACCCTATTCAACAAATAGTTCTGGGATAATGGTCAAGCCACATGCAGAAGAATAAAACTGGATCCTCATCTCTCACCTTATACAAAAATCAACTTAAGATGGATCAAGGACTTCAATCTAAGACGTGGAACCATAAAATTCTAAAAGACAACATCAGAAAAAACATTCTAGACATTGGCTTAGGCAAAGACTTCATGACCAAGAACCCAAGAGCAAATGCAACAAAAACAATGATAGATAGGTGGGATTTAATTAAACTAAAAGGTTTCTTCACAGCATAAGAAACAATCAGCAGAGTAAACAGACAACCAACAGAATGGGAGAAAATCTTCACAATCTATACATCCAACAAAGGACTGATATCCAGAATCTACAAGGAATTCAAGCAAGAAAAAAAAAAAAAAACATACAATCCCATCAGAAAACGGGTTAAGGACATGAAAAGACAATTCTCAAAAGAAGATACACAAATGACCAACAAACGTAAAAAATGCTCAACATCACTAATGATCAGAGAAATGCAAATCAAAACCACAATGTGAACCACTTTACTCCTGCAAGAATGGCCATAATAAAAAAATCAAAAAATAATAGATGTTGCTGGGAATGCGGTGAAAAGGGAACACTTTTACACCACTAGTGGGAATGTAAGAGGACAACGAGTATGGAAAAGATTGTGGATACTCCTTAAATAAATAAAAGTAGAACTACCATTTGATTCAGCAATCCCACAACTGGACATCTACCCAGAAGAAAAGAAGTCATTATACGAAAAAGATACATGCACATGCAAGTACTTACAACGCAATTGCAAAAATATGGAACCAGCCCAAATGCCGATCAATCAATGAGTGGATACAAAAATTGTGATATATATATATATACACACATATGTATATAATATAATATAAATGTGATATATATATATATATTCCATGGAATGCTATATGTCTTATATATATATATATATATATATATATATATATATACACACACACCCCCAGACACACACATACACCATGAAATACTTTTCAGCCATAAAAAGAAACAAAATAATGGCATTCGCAGCAACCTGGATGGAATAGGAGACCGTTATTCTAAATGAAGTAACTCAAGAATAGAAAACAAAACATCGTCTGTTCTCACTCATAGGTGGGACCTAAGCTATTAGGATGCAAAAGCATAAGAATGATATAATGAACTTTACAAACTCGGGGAAAGGGTAGAAGGGGGTTGAGAGATAAAAGATTACAAATTGGGTACCGTATTTACTGCGTGAGTGATGGGTGCACCAAAATCTCACAAATCACTTCAGAACTTACTCATGGAACCAAACACCACCTGTTCCCCAAAAAACCTATGGAAATAATAGATAAATAAATAAAAATCAATTTTAAAAGAATGTATTGTTATGTTTAATTAATAAAATAAACATATGATACAATTAATAAGAATATGTTGGGAAAGCTATTGTGATCATATTTTGCTTTAGTTTTGTTTCATTTTTTACCAAATAGTATAGGTTGACAAATAGATGTATAGAAAATAGATAAGATATGTAGATGATTGACTGATTGATAGATGCATAGACATTTATATAGATGAATACATAATTTTTAGCCATAATGCTTGTTTATTGTTAGATAACTATCTATGACTATGCAAAATATCTAGTCTATCAGACAATACTATTTAACATAAAAAATCAAAAACCTAATATTTGCCTTTATATAAATATCTCTCATAAGGATGTATAGCCATGAATAAACTGTGTTACCCTGAAGAAAATAATTTTATAGCAAATCACCAGTGTTTGGGAATATCACTTCTTTATTGTCAGAGAATCTCCTTTTGAATAAAAAAATCTGTCATTCATTTAATCTATTACCATTCTCTTTTACACTTAGTATTCTTTAAAATATAACATGCTATATGACTATGTATTTCAGTTCATTAATTTTCCAGTACATAATAAATGGCTGCATGGGCATATAAATCATTTTATTGGTTTTCAAAACTTGGTTTTTCTTGATATGCATTCACCAGAAGAGTTACTTGAAGGATTTTGATCTGTTGTTAGTAACATCATGTATCTATATTTCTAGATAACAATTTATGAAAGATATTTCACAAATTAATATGTATGTCTCATTGGCAGTAACAAAATGAAATTTTGTAAAGTATAAATATGTGTATTTATATTTATTATTACTTTTGCTTTCAATTAGATGACCAATTAAATTTAGCTAAACTGTTTATCACATTTTAAAAATAAAAATAGAAATTCCCAAATATAGAATACAGTCCGGGAAATATTCATTCCTTAATTATCCCTTCCTAATGATTATGAATTTCCACAAGAAAGAATATGATGGTCTTACATATGATTTATTTTATGTGACCATACACCTCCCTGACACAAAATTAATATGTCTAAGTGGCAAGTACAAATGAACATTTAGACTGGAAGTGACTTAGCCATTTATCAAAATACTGTAGCATAAAAACAGCTCTTTACATTTTCTGTAGAAATGATCAATATCTACATGTCTGTCACTTAACAAATTATATCTGTAATTTTTAAATTTATTGACAAACCCATCAGATATCAACACAGACATTTCTTACTTCACCTGTTATGTATTTATCTATAATTCTGAGGGTTGGGAGGAAGAAGGGCATGAAAACAGAAAATAAAGATTTCCAAGAAAGTATATAGAGTCTGATTTTTACTTTCATTGCATCCTCCTTAATTATAAAATCTAAATACCTCAAGTTAGGAAAAGGAACAGGTCACACATATTAAATATTTATTAACTGTGACAAAATAGTAACTTTTATATTCCAAATCAATGAGAATTGGGTTAGATTAACCTCTCAGTTTTCAGAATGGATTATTTTGTAAGTAGAATAAAACAATAGTTCTTTCCTGAATATACAATTATATATTTTAAAAGTTCGTTTGGAAGTGCAAATTGTCAGAAAATACTTTTGAGGACATATGGTGCACAAGACCAGCTCTATCTGCAACTACTCAAAAAACTTTAAATATTTAAGTTATAGATATACCAAGATTATTTATTGATTTATATTTCTCTAAGAAAATGATCTAAATGTATATTATCTTATTCTTCCTCTGGGATAGTATCTAATTAGGAATACAGTTAAAATGTATTTTTTTTCATAAAACACCTCATAATTGCCTCCTACTTACATCTCTCCTGTTGTTTGTCTTAACCTTGCCAGACAATCGTAGACTTTATATACCTTAATTATAATTTTTCATTATTGGAAAGCACATATAAAAGATACTACACGAGAGAGGTGGCCCTGCAAGTGGCCTTATTGTACATTCATTTTTGGTTATGGAAGGGAGACTAGAACAAAAAGTGGCTGTACATTAAACTAGATGTAGTAACTAAAGTGTGCTACGTCACATTTAACAAAAGTACTAGAGATTGCTTTAGTCTACTAACAGGTGATATTTTTGATAATTTTGCATCATGAAATATTTGTGCTTATACAAGGTTTATCTTTGTTTTTATTTTTATTTTTTCTTTTTCTTTTCTCTCATACAAAGTTTAATACCTTGCCCAATTTTTGTAAACATATTTAGCTTCTAAATTTAAATGAATAGTTACCCTTATTATATTTTATCTTACTATACTTTATGCTTACTCTGGAAATGACTGCATACTATTGTAAAAGAATCTAATTACATTTAAAAATAAATTCTAAATATAATAACTAATAGCTTAATAATGTTTTAATTTTAGTATTTTTCTATTTATTTTATGTGTATTTTGTACCCCTTTTCCTTTATTTTCTTGCATACTTATGAATTAATCAAGGAGCTGTGTGAGTATCCATTTCCCCTTGAGCTTTTTAAGTTGTACAATTGTTATTTTCTATATTTTCTAGAGATTATTCTAGAGATCATAATTAGTATTTTTCACTTAGCATCTATAGTAAATAATTTTAGTAGTACATAAAAAATGTGAGGATCTTTTGACAGAGTATAGCTGTTGAAATTGTGAAGTATTTTGTTTTATTGTGTTTCCATCTCCAATTCAAATATATAAACTCATAAAATCTTGTTATAATTATTTTATGAAATTAGCATTAATTTTGACTTGCTACTTGTTAGACTTTCTGTTACTCCATATTTCCTGCATCCACGTGCTCTATTTACTATAATTTTACTTTGGCCTAAGAAACTCCCTGTAGTATTTCCTTAACTGCAGGCCTTTTAATAACAAATATTTTTGTGTTGTTTTTCCTTTTGTAAACATACTTCTTAATGTGACTTTCATTTATTTACATAGATGACACAGATATAGATATATAGATATCTATATTAACAATTATAGAAACATATCCTTTCATCATGTTAAATATATCAACCCACTGTTTTCTGGTCTGCAGATTTGAGTCAGGTCCATCTAATTTGTTTTCCTTTGAAAATATTGTGTCTGCTGTGATATGTGTGCTTCTGGTGCCTTTAAAACTTTTCTCCTCTTTGATTCTGTTTTGTCAGCAGTTTGATTATATCTATGTGTAGTTTTATTTATGTCTATTGCTTGGGCTTGCTGAGCATTTCGAATCTTTGGATACTTTTAATCAGCTTCCGGAAAAAAATTTAATTATCTCTTTAAAATTGTACCTTATTCTCTCTTCTCTCATTTTATGACTCCAATTACAGGTATGTTAAACATTTTTGTCACATTACCTATATTTTAAAGTATTTAAAACATAGTCTTCATCTTTTGTTCACTGGTATAAATGTGGATATTTCTAAAGTCACATTTTCCTCTTCTCTGTGAGATACCTGAAATAACCACTTAGCATTTTAGACACCTCAAATCTGCTTTTTTCCTAATTTCTAGGAGATTTTCCTTGTACATGTATACTTTAGGAGTCAGTCAATGCTTTGAGGGGAAATTTTGCTCAAATCATAGGTTTCTGCAATGTGTATTCTTTGCTCCAGGAAGTTAATGGCTCAAGTCAGGCTGCCGTGTTTATTCTCAGCTATTGTTAAGAATTTTTTTTAATCATATATATTTTTAGTGAATCGATTAGTCCAAACCCAGTCATGCTGTCACTGCTGAAAGTGGCAATTATTCTAATTTTGTATTAAACATTCCCAATTAGATTTTTTGCCTACCACTTTACTAAAAGAACTCATGCCAAGATCATCAATAGTCCCCATAACACAAAATAAAATGTTCACTCTTCACTGATTGTTTGACTTCATCTACCAGCACTGTAAGGCACAATTGATCACTCTTTTTTCTTGTAAACCCTTTCTTCACTGACCTGCCAGTAAACCATTGTCTCCTGATTTTTCTCCTACAAGACATGCCAATTGATAATTGATCCTTCTCAGTCTCCTTTGCTAATTTCTTATCTTCTTATAAACCTGCTAATTTTTAGCTACCTATGGCTCAATTTTTTCTTGTAAATTTACTTTTTTGAAGATCATTTTCAAGATAATGGCTTTAAATACTCTTCATATACTGATGATTCTCAAATTTCTTTTTTTAGCTGAGTCTTCTTTCCATAAATTCACATGCATATATTCATCTTCCTAATGACCATTTTCATATTGAATCTACTGTACATCTCAAGTCATCATCAATAACATTAAACTCCAGGTCTTCTGCCCAAGACCCTGCTCCTTTCTGAACATTTTCAATCTCAATTGAGAGCAATTTCATCCTCCCAGTGTTTTAGCTCAAAATACTTGAATTCATCCTTGTTTCAATCTATTTCTTAACATCTCACACCTAGTCCTTCATGATCCATATTACATATATTTTAATATATATTCAGAATCCACCCATTTCTCGTCAGTTGTACTGCCATTAGCCTATTACCCTGGAAAAAGGTACCATTATCTCTCTCCTGTATTACTTTCAAAACCCCCTAAGCTTTCATATTTTTACCCTTGTCATACTGTGGTCTGTTATTCATTTAAATCTTATTTCAGATAATCTCATTAATCATTTCACAACTCTACAGTGATTCCCCAAATAATTCAGTTTAAAACCAGCATCTTTACAATGGTCTGCAATATTTAATATGATCTACCCACCACTTACGTCTCTCAGCCTCTCTCCTGTGACTTTACAAGCTTTGTTTTCACTTTACCTCAGCTATAGTGTCCTCCTCACTATTTCTCAAAAAGTGAGTTCTACTGTTGAAAACGTTTTCTTAATATATCTGTATGTCTAGTTGGTTCTTTTGCCTTTTTCAAGCAACAGGGATCAGACTTATTCTCACACATGCAACAACAACAAACAGGACAAGAATGTAAAACAATAGATTTCCAACACAGTATATTAGGAAATAAAGAAGAGTGATCTCTCAGACATTGGAAACACATGAGGTCAGCCTTCAATTGCCGCCACCACCCACTTACTGCCTGAAGACAGGGTAAGCAACATGGAGTCCAAAAATTTCCCTGATGTGCGAAAACAGAGTCAAAACTTCAAGGAAATGAAGGCAGGACTGAGTACTAGAAAGGATAAAGCTGAAATTAAGAAAATTGCAGAGATATGCAGAGAGATCCCCCAGACTATTCAACAAATACCTGGCTAGTACAGGTAGTGAAGAAAACATCTGAGGCTGGCAAAAGAAGGAACAATATTTAGCACTTATACAGAGCTGGAAATTATAACTAGTTCTCACCAGCCAAGTAGGACATTTTCTAAGTCATTGAGAATTTGCATAGATTACTCTAAACGGTCTTGCTTTAGCAGTGAGGTAAATTTAGATCTAGATTAAATGCTGCACTGGTTCCACCTAACAACTTTGTAGTGCATGAACTTAAAGGATCAGAGAGATACAATAGAGAACTGAATCCAGAACAAAGTTCAAAAATATTTATAAATATCTAGTGCCCAACAAGGTAAAATCTATGAGTTCTAGCATACAGGCAAAAATTACCATGTATGATAAGAACCAGGAAAATATAATCTTTAATGAAATGAATGATCAATCAGCCAAAACTGACCCAGAACTGACACAGATATAAAAATTAGGAGGCAAAAAATACATATTATAACTGCATCCCAATGTTCAAAAAGTTAAATATTTAAAAGTTATTAAAATGACACATATTAAATGTCTTGAGATTAAAATTGCATTGATTGAACTATTCTCAAGTTGATTTATCAAAGACTAGCTGTTATGCAAGAAAAAAAACCATGAAAATATAATAATATAAATGATCCAAAATTATATATAACAATTCAAAATGAAGATGACATTAGTGAACTCTAGCAGATGTCAAATGACTACCTAATATATCCATAGTGGGGATTCTGAAGAAAAGAAGAAAAAGTAAAAATATTAACAACATTTAAAAAATGAATGCTAAAAGATTTTTAACTTGATTAAAACTGTTAAGCCACATATCTAACAAGCTCTACAAAATCAAAATTCAAGGAATATGACCTATCACAAGTCACATCACAAATTCCTCAAAACCAGTGATAAATTTAAAAATTTGAAAGCATTAGAATAAAATTTCATGTTACATCAAAAGAATATAAATAAGAATAACAGCATATTTCTCACCAAAAACAAGAAAAGTGAGAAAACAGTGGAGTGAGAGAAAAAATAAACAAAGCAAACAAAAAGAAATAAGCAAAAACTGCCAACCTAGTATCTGCAAACATCAAAAAAGTCATACAGAAATGAAGTGAAAATGAGGACATTTAGAGACATATAGAAATTTAATGAGATGTCAATACTCAACTAACATTTTTATTTTACCTTTAACCTATCTATACATTTATATTTAAGGTGGATTTCTTATAAAGAGAATATGTGTGTCTCTTCCTTTTTTACCTAGTTTGATAATATCTATCTTTTGATTTAAAAAACTTACGCTAATGCATAAGTAAAAATAAAACAGTTATTTTCATGATTAGATTTAAATATACCAACATAAGTTTTAAAATTTGTAATATTTAGTTATTGCATATTTTCTTTTTTTCTGCTTTCTTTTTAGTTTAGCGAGTATTTTTATTACTCTTTTAATCATCACTATTGGTTTGATAATTACTTTTCTGTTTATAATTGTTAATTATTTGAGCTAGAGTACCTAATATACACATTTTTTAAATAAAGTAACTTAGATAAGTGACTTATCTAAGTCACTTATCTAAGTTACTTATCTTAAACCTGAGTACTACTTGAATATGGTTTGAAAAATTTAAATAGAACAAAATGCTTGAAAGAAGCAGCAAATTTGCGAGGCCTCAGAGGTCTTTGACCCACATAAAACTGCTTTGAACATTTTTTTTTAGTTTTCCTATTGATTACCTCAACGTCTCTAAGTGTATTTGTTCTGCTTTTAAAATATACGTTTTATTTTCTTAGTTTTCTTTATATTTTTATCACCAATTGATGTAGTTTTCAGATAGATGTAGATTTGTCTTATAAGCTTCCCCAATTTTTCTCCCTATTTAAAATGCTATTTATATCCATTGTTTTAGATCATCTACTGATTAATGATGAAATGTCAAACATTAGATAAAAGAACTTTCATTATTTTTTCAAAATAACAATCTTAAGCAATGTTAAGCAAAATGAGCAAAACTGGAGTCATCACGCTACCTGACTTTAAACTATACTACATGGCTACAATAACCAAATCTATATGGTACTATAAAAACAGACACATAGACTAATGAGACAGGATAGAAAACCCAGAAATAAAGCTGCACACCTACAACCGTTTGATCTTTGACAAAGTTGACAATAGTAAACAATGAGGAAAGGGCTCCCTATGCAGTAAATGATGCTGGGATAACTGGCTCATCACAGGCAGAAAATATAACTTGACCACTAACTTTCATCATACACAAAAATTACCTCAAGATGAATTTAAGATTTACATTGAATATATAAAACTCTGAAAGTTTTAGAGTAAAATGTGGTAAATAACTATTCTGGACATTGGACTTGGCAAAGAATTTATTATTAAGTGCCCAAAAGTAATTGCAACAACAACAAAAAAAACTTGACAAAGGGGAATTGATTAAATTAAAGGGCTTCTACACATCAAAAGAAATTATCAACAGAATAAATACTCTACAGAATGGGAGAAAATATTCACAAACTATGTGTCCAACAAAGGCTTACTATCCAGAATCTATAAGGAACTTAAACAATTGAACAAGCAAAAAACAAATAACCCCGTTAACATTTGGAAAAGACATGAACAGACATTTTTCAAAAGAAGACATATATGCAGCCAACAAATACATGAAAAATGCTCAATATCACTAAACATCAGAGAAATGCAAATCAAAACCACAATGAGATAGCAGCTTATACCAGTCAGAATGACCATTTCTAAAAAGTCACAAAATAACAGATGTTGGCAAATATGCAGACAAAAGAGAATGCTTATACACTGGTACTGGGAATGTAAATTAGTTCAGCCACTGTGGAGAGCAGCTAGGACATCTCTCAAAGAACTTAAAACAGAACTATCATTCAACCCAGCAGTCCCATTACTTGATACATACCCACAGGAAAATAACTCATTCTATCAAAAGTCACATGAATTTGTATGTTCATCACAGTACTCTTCACAATAGCAAAGATATGGAATCTACCTAGATGCCCATCAACAGTGGAATGGATAAAGCAAACATGGCACATATACAGCATAGAATAATATGCAGCCATAAAAAGAAATGAAATCATATCCTTTGTAGCAACATAATTGCAACTGGAGGCTATAATCCTAAGTTAATTAGCACAGGAACAGAAAATCAAATACCATATGTTCTCACATGTAAGTGAGAGCTAAACACTGAGTCCCCATGGATGTAAAGATGTGAACAATAGACACTGGGGACTACTGGTTGAGGGTGGGTAGGAGAGATGCCAGGGTTGAAAAACTACTTATCAGCTACTATGCTCACTACCTGGGTAATGAGATTATTCATACACCAAACACTACTGACATGCAATTTACTCATGTAACAAACCAGGTACTATACTCACTACCTGGGTATTGGAATTATTCATACACCAAACACTACTGACATACAGTTTACTCATGTAGCAAACCTGGACATGTACTCCATGAAACTAAAAGTTGAATTGTTTTTTAATTTCTCTTTTTTTATATGTCATTTCCAAGACTTTTCATTTCTTCATGGAGAACCCAATTTTTTTTTCTGCTGGAAGAACTTCTTTTAATATCAATTTAGCACAGATATGATGGCACTGAATTTCTATTTTGATTTGTTGGAAAAGTTCTTTATTTTTCTCCTAATTATGAAAATTATCTTGTTGGAGATAGAATTTGGGAAGAACAGTTTTTTTTTTCTTTTTGAATACATTAAATATATCCCTTCATTTTCTTCTGGCTAACATTATTTCTGACAGAAATTCAATCATCCCTATTTTCATGTTCTTTATGTGATGTTCCATTTTTCATGGGTACCTTCACGAGTTTGTATTTATTTTTTATTTCCATAAGTGTTTATATGATATAATCAACTTTTGGATGTGTTATGTGTTTGTGTATGTATGTGAGTATGTGTGTGTACTACTTATCTTGCTTGGAATTTTCTCTCAGTGCTTCCTAGATGTACCTTTCAATAGAATTAATTATTTTATGAAAAATATCTGTTATCTGTTCAACTATATCATCTTCTTTTTTCTTCTAGGATTCTGATAATAGATTTGCTAGAGAATTTGATATTATCCTCTAGCTTTTGGAAATTTTGTTATTTATTTATTTTTTTGTGTGTGTTTTCTTTTATTTGTCTCATTTTGGGTGACTTTCATTGATCTAAATTCATATTCCTCAATCCTTTTTTCAGCTATGTTACATAATTAGTCTATCTAAGGGATACATTTTTGATGTAATTTTTTGAGCTTTTTCATTCATCTCTTTTTTTAACTTTTAGGTTCAGGGATATATGTGCAGGTTTGTTATATAGGTAAAATGCATGTTGCAGGGGCTTGGTGTACAGATTATTTCATCACCTGAGTAATAAACATAGTACTCAATAGTTTTTTGATTCTAACCATCCTCCCACCTTCAACCTTCAAGTAGGCATTGGTGTCTGTTGTCCCTTTCTTTGTGCCCAAACATATTCAGTGTTTAACTCCTACTTATAAGTGAGAATATGCAGTATTTGGTTTTCTGTACCTATATCAGTTTACTTAGGATAATGATATCCAGCTCCACCCATGTTGCTGCAAAGGACATGATATCATTCTTTTTATGGCTGTATAGTGTTCCATGGTATATATGTACCATATTTACTTTATCCAGTCTACCATTGATTGGGCACCTGGGTTAATTTCATGTCTTTGCTATTGTGAATAGTGCTGTGACAAACACATGCGTATGTGTGTCTTTATGGTAAAACAATTTATATTCCTTTGGGTATATACCCAACAATAAGATTGATGAGTCAAAAGGTAATTCTGCTTTAAGTTCTTTGGGAAATTGCCCAACTGCTTTCTACTGTGGCTGAAGTAATTTACATTTTCACCAGCTCTATGTAACCATTCCCTTTTCTCCACAACCTCACTAGCAACTGTTATTTTTTGGCTTTTTAATAATAGCCATATTGACTGATGTGAGATGGTATCTCATTGAGGTTTTGATTTGCATTTCTCTAATGATTAGTGGTGTTGAGCATTTTATCATATGCTTACTGGCCACGTGTATGTGTTCTTTTGAAAAGTGTGTGTTTATGTCCTTTGCCCACTTTTTAATGAGGTTGTTTGATTTTTTCTTATAAATTTAAGTTCCTTATAGGTTCTGGATATTAAACCTTTGTCGCATGCACAGTTTGCAAATATTTCCTCCCACTTTATAAGTAGTCTTTTTACTATGTTGATAGTTTATTTGGCTGTGCAGAAGCTTTTTAGTTAAACAGATCTCATGTGTCAACTTTTGTTTTTGTTGCAATTGCTTTTGGCATCTTTGTCACAAAGTCATTGCCAGGTGCTATGTCCAGATGGTGTCCCTTGGTTATCTTCCAGGATTTTTCTACTTCTGAGTTTATCTAAATCTATAATCCATCTTGAGTTGATTTTTGTATATGGTATAAGGAAAGGATCTAGTTTTCATAATATACGTATGGCTATGCAATTATTCAAGTACTATTTACTTAATAAGGAGTCCTTTCTCCATTGCTTGTTTTTGTCAGTTTTGTTGAAGAACAGATGGTTGTAGGTGTGTGGCATTATTTCTGGGTTCTCTATTTCGTTCCATTGGTCTCTATGTCTGTTTATGTAACAATATCATGCTGTTTTGGTTACTGTAGCCTTGTAGTATAGTTTGAAGTTTGGTAATGTGTTCTTTTTGCTTAGGATTGCCTTGGCTATTCAGGCTATTTTTGGTTCCATATCAATTTTAAAATTGTTTTTTCTAATTCTGTGAAGAAAGTCACTGATAGATTAATAGGAATAGCTTTGAATCTGTAAATTACTTTGTACAGTATGGCTATTTTGACATCCCTTTCTTATAGTTATATCACTTTGTTTAAATTCTCCACTTATTAAGTTGTTTACTTTGTCCGTTGATAATTGATTGAATCTTCTTTGATTTTAATACGTCTCATAAATGTTATTGTGTGACATATATTTCATGTAGAACAAGATAAACAGGTAAATAGTGTTTTTACCTGAAAATGGACACATGTCATCTCAAGCAATTGTATGGGGAATTGAGTCAATCATTCAGGACTTGAGTTTAATTTGGATTTTAGTTGCTGTTATTGTTGCTATGGTTGCCTTCAGACTTCAGGTTTCCAATTCATCTAATGATGCCATGTGCTTTTGATAAGTTTGCCAGAGGATTTTTCTCAATATTTGAGTCTAATTCTCAGCTTTATATTGTATAGTTGGGGTTTGATTTTGTTAATATAGAATAGCAGACAAGGATTACACAAAAAAAGGAAAATTTTAGTTTAAATTGACATGTGACAATAGGTTAAAAATATCTTGATAGTATTGCCAAATTGAATAAAATTATTAAAAATTTAGTGCATTTTGATAAATTGATTTTATCCTGTGCATACAAGTTTGGTTTACTACTGGCAAATCTATTATGAAATTACACTGTACTAAAAGATTAAAATGAAATACTATTTAATCTTTTCATTAAAATCACAAATGTAAATACAATAAAGTACAATGATGATTAATCAAAAAAGCTCTTAATAAACCAAGAGTAGCAGAGAACTTTTATAAACTGAATAATGAATACCTACTTCAAACCTAGTGTAATTACCATGTTTAATATTAGAAAGTCAGAAGCATTCTTTTAAAAATCAAGTGCACTAGAAGATAACCAACTCTCTCTCATTCTATTCTTTATTGAATGTTTATTCTAGACAATGCAGCAAGACAGTAAAGTGTAGTAAAAGTATAAGGGCTAGAAAGAAAGACTCAAAAATGTTATATTGCACTGATGGTGTAATTATCTTCATAGGATAATAAAATAATGTAGTGCTGAGACAATTAATTTTAGATTGCACCTTTTTTTGCACATCACACAGGAAAATCAGTTCACAAAGAAGATTTTAAAAAGCAAATATGAAAATTAAACTTTTAAAACATTAGGAAAGGAATGACAGATATATCATTTTGCAGTAGAGAGAAATATCTTAAGATTTTAAATTTTTCCTTGAAAAAAATATGGATAAATACAACTGTATTATATAACACTCTTCAAAATACTGAATCCAAATATATTCAGTACATTTAACTAAAAATAATATTTAATAGATGATTAGCTCCTGAAAACCAGTTTCAAAAAACACAGATAATGAATTATTAGGTATTTTGCTGGAGAAGAAAGAAAAAAACGGTAGGAAAAAAATCCACTTTGAAGTAATAGAAAACTATTTCATTCGTGGAAATTTTTACTTTTTCATTAGGGGAGTTCTCTACTTTAGATTTCTCAAATATGAAAATATTTTATATTTTTGTTCTACCTATGCATTAAAATATCAATTTAATTATTGTATCTCTTTTTATTCTGTAGTCACTATAATTATCTTAATATGTTTTCAGTCTCAATAATTTAATTATCAAGAATTCTATTCTGTTTGTAATTTATGTATTATGTATTAGTTGTTTAATCCCGTTTTCTTGATCTTTGCCTTGTGTCTTTAATTTATCCAAGTTCATTTTGTCTCATCAGACTTATTTTTTAAATTATCTCATCTCAAAATTTTATCTTTTAACACAAAGCACCCAGGGATTTTTAGACTGTTTCCGTAGCTATTCTTTCTTCTAAAGTTTATTATCACTAATCCTTTGTATGCTTTATACCCTACTTTTATTTTTCCCCTGGTGTGTTAACATGAGTTATTTTGTTTTTAAACTGTATTTTCCTTCATGGATCTTTCCCTGGTATTCCATTTGCTATGATAAGATACAGGTTTTTTTTTCTCTGTTATATATGTGTTTTGTGTGTGTGAGTGTGTGTGTGTATTCAGAAAGGAATATCCAGAAATCTCTTGATATTTTAAAGTTTAATATCCAATACATTAAAATTATAAGTAAAATGATTTATTCAGTAAAATTCTAAATCTAGCATACAAATTATGCCATTGCATTTATATATCAAGCAAGTATTAATAATTTCATTTAAGGGTACTTTAGGTAACATAAAGTTCATTTATAAATAGGTAATTAAACTTTTAAAAATATTTTAAAATCAATTACAGCTTTTTTTTTCTTTTCTTTTTTTTTTTTTTTTTGAGACAGAATCTTGCTCTGTTGCCCAGGCTGGAGTGCAGAGGCATGATCTCAGCTCACTGCAATCTCTGCCTCCTGGAGTGATTCTCCTGCCTCAGTCTCTTGAGTAGCTGGGATTATAGGTGCAAGCCACTACGCCAGGCTAATTTTTCTAATTTTTTTTTTTAGTGGAGATGGGGTTTCACCATGTTTGCCAGGCTGGTCTTGAACTCCTGACCTCAGGTGATCCACCCACCTCAGCCTCCCAAAATGCTGGGATTACAGGCATGAGCCACCGCACCCGGCCGGATTTACAGTTTTACTGTATTAATTCATTTTTTATTTTCTCATTCATCATCAATTAACTTAAGAGTGTAACATTCCTGAGTAGTCAAATAACATTTATGGTTTGAATAAATTAACTTTAGCTATATTATAAAATGTTAGTTATTTTATATTTCCAAATTTTGTAGAAATTGTTCAGATTTAAGCTTATCACAAATATTACTTAATCGAATGTTTTTTAAAATTAAAATGACAAGTCTCACATACTTTCTAATAAGTAACATTATCTTAAATGTTGTCTGTATATTTCTTAATGTAATGTATATTTCTTAATATAAATTTTTAATTTATATTATTAGTATCACAAATATACATATTCATGTACATATTTATAAATTTTTTCAGGAATTATTTTGCTTATAATATCAGTTGACTCTATGTTTCATATTAAATATTAGCCCTTATACTGATAGATTGTTGATGATATTAATAAAATATACCAAATCATATTAATAGTCTTAAGGCATTGATGTCTCTGCCCTTTTTACTAGACAATTTAAATTCTTAAACTATTGCACATAGAGTTCATTCAAATCCCCAGACTTTGGAGTCTCACTTTTGTTCCAAATATATGTGAATACTTCTCTATCTAACAGTAAAATACTTTAAGGTTGAAAAAATTTTCACTTTTTTATATTCTTAAGAAATCACAACTTAAAGATATTAAAATAATACATAAATCACTTTTTTATATCACTCATGATGTTGTATGACAATTCTAAATTTTCAATACATATACTTTTTAATAAATGTTTTTAATTTTATCAGTGATTTAGTGTTCAAGGTCTGGGTGTTTCTATTTTTTTCTATTTTAACTGTTTATTATAATTAAATTATAAATTCAAATGCAGTTGTAAGAAATAATATAGAAAGGACATGTGTTTCTATTTATAAATTTCTCTTAATGATAAAATCTTGCAAAATTATAGTACAATATCCCAACCCGGGTATTTCCCTTGAGAAAGTCAAGCTACAGAACATCTCCATCAAGACAGGAGCCCACATGTTATAGTTTTATAATTAAACCCACTTCCCTCCTACATGTAGCTTTTCCTTTTTGCCTGGCAACCACTAATTTATTCTGTATTTCTATATTTTTGTCTTTTCAAAAGAGGTGTAATCATGCCAAATGCAACCATACAATTTTGAGGAATAGCTTTTTTATTCACTCAGCGTAATTCTCTGGAGATTCATACAGGTTTTTGTGTGTATAATTAGTTAATTGCTGTTTGTACCTGAGTAGTATTCCCGGGTCTTGGTATACTGTGATTTGCTTAACATCTTGGAGTTTTTCCTATTTTTGGCTATTTATTGCAAAGAAAGCCACTATAAACATTCAATTACAGCGTTTTGTGTGAAAATTAGTTTTTATTTTCCTTCAGTAAGTGCCTAGAAGTTCACTAACTCTGTCTTAACAGTTACATGTTTATTTTTTAAGAAATTGCCACATTGTTTTTCAGAGCACCTATAGTATTTTAGATTCCACCCGGGAAAGGGTAACTTATGTGGTTATTTGGCATCATCACCAGCATTTGCTAATGTCCCTATTTTTATTTCAGTAATGCTGAATTTGTGCACGCCGACATCTTATTGTGGCTTTAATATAGCTAATAACTGGTGATATTACGTATATTTTTCTTATGTTTAATTGCCATCTGTATATCCTTTTTGGTGCTATGTTTGATAATTTATTTTGCCTGCTTTCTATTTCTTTACCTGTTAAGTTTGGAGCGTTCTTTATATATTCTGCATGTAAGTCTTTTGTTGGACACACAGTTTGCAACACTATTCTTCCAGCTGGTATTCGTCATTGAATCTGCTGACAGGGTCCTTTGCAGAGCAAAATATTTCAATTTTAATGTAGCCAAATTTATCATTTTTTCCCATGTTATTGATCGTGCTTTTTGTTTCCAGTTTAAGAACACTTTAAATTCCTAGTCCTGCATCATTAAGATTTTCTCCTTTCTTTTCTTTCTTATTCTTTTTTTCTTCATTATACAGTTTACATATAAATCCATAATCCACTTTGAGATATTTTCTTTAATAAGGAGAAAGACTTAAGTTGAGAGTTGTGTTAGTTTTTTTCTGGCCTATAGATGTCCATTTGAAAATGCTTTAGTTTCTCCATTTAAATTTTTTTGCACATTTGTCAAAAATCAGTGGACATAGTTGCATGGCTTTATTTTTTAATACTCTATTGTGTTACATTTATACTTGTGTCTACCCTTCCTCAAAACAACATGAGCATTGGCTTAATTACTGTTACTACATATAGAGTCTTGAAATTGAGTACACAGATTTATCCAACTTTGTGTTTCTTTTTCAAAATTGTTTTTACTATTCTGGTTCTCTTTTTCCACATACATTTTAAAATAACTACATTTGTATTTATAAAATATCTTGCTGAGATTTTAATAGAAATTGTGTTATATGTGCATATCAATTTGGAAGGAAATGACATCTCTACTATATTGAGACTTCCAATTCATAATCAAAGTCCGTTAGACAAATGTTTTCTAGTTTTCACCATGCAAGTCCTCTACATATTTTACTAGGTTTATAAATATTTATTTTTTAAAACAAGCCATTAGAGATTCTTAGAGCACTTATAGATTTTCATTAAGTTGGGCAGATTGTACAGGCATTTCTCATATAATCGATCTCACCCAGGTTCACGATTCCCCTTATTAATACCTTGAGTTAGTGAGGTACATTTGTTACAACTGGTAAACATACATGGATTTTTTTTATTAACTAAAGTCTATGATTTATATTAACGAACATTCTGTGTGTTGCAATTCTACGGGTTTTGATAAATCCAGAAAGTCATGTATCTTTCATTACTGTATGAAATAGATTAGTCTGACTACCCTAAAAATACTCTGTACTATACCTGTTTATTCATCTCCAAGCTTATCACCACCTTCTCTATCTCTGGCAACCACTGAAATTGTTACTGTCTTTACAGTTTTGCCTTTTCCAAAATGTCATATAGTAAGAATTATACAGTGTGTAGCCTTTTCAGATTTGCTTATTATAAGATATTTTATCACTAAGCTATATGCATTTTAAGTTCCTCCATGTATTTTCATGGCTTTAAAGCTCATTTCTTTTTATCAATAAAGAATATTCCATTTCACAAGTATGCTCAGTCTATCCATTCACCTTTTCAATGATTTCTTGGCTGCTTCCTATTTTTTTACAATTGTGAGTAAAGCTACTATAAATATTTGTGTTCAGACTTTTCTTGTTGACATAAGTTTTCAATTCATTTTGGTCAATACTAGAAGTGTGATTGCTAGATCATAGCCAAACTTTCTTCCTAGGTGGGTGTACTATTTTGATTTCCTACCACTAATGAATGATTTCTTATTGTTCTACATCCTTTCCAAGATTTGGTGTTATAAGTGTAGGATTTTAACCACGAGAACATATCGTTATTATTCTGCTGAACTTATTCCATTGTTTCTGCTTCTCTTAAAAAATATTGAACAAGACTTGTAGAACTATAAAAGTTTGGTACGTGATGTTACTTATTTCACCTAATATGGACCTTTTCCTTTTCTGCTGTGCAACTTGAAAGTATACTGAGGCATTGAAAAGTACAAAGAATGAACTTAACCCTTAAAATAGCCTAGAGGGATTCTTTTTTTTTTTGACAGAATCTCACTTTGTCACCCAGGCTGGAGTGCAGTAGCGCCATCTCGGCTCACTGCAACTTCTGACTCCCAAGTTCCAGCTATTCTCCCACCTCCACAGTGCCCAGCTTGAAGGGATATTTTTAAACAATCATAATAATCATTACAGCATAATTATTGGTAGAATGTTTCTGGATATGACTACTGAGAAAATTCCAACATATTCACATCCAAAAGAACTAGAGTTAAATTTCTCAGAAGGAGCAAAGATTTTCTCCCAAAGAGTAGATGCTAAAGTTAAAGGAGTTTCTATCATCGCAAGATGAATAATATTATTTTCCCATTAAAGGCTGAGCAGGAAGTATGCAAGTACAGATAGGGACTATGGAACATGAGGGAAGCTCAGGGTCAGACCAAAAGGAAATCTAAGCAGAGAAGACCTGAGATAGTTAGGTAACTCATTTTGGAAGGCCATATCTGTAATTTACATTTCTTTTATTAACCTTAATTCCTAGTATATTGCTTGGCAGAGAGGTAATAGTGAAAGAATTAGTAGTATAATATTCTTGAAAATTAACTGAGTTAGCATGTGGGGCCAAAATAAGCCATCAGAGACAGAATTATGAGTGGGCGTCTTTCTGAGTAATTTTGGAATTTAATTGGTAGAGGAAATAACAAATGGAATAATTGATTTTAAGATGAGGTTTCCTGATAGCCTAATATCTTAGATTTCTAAATAGATGCCTCTCTTGTTGACATCATCAACTCCCAAAAGAGGATCATTACTGCTAACTTGTTAGAGAAAAACAAGAGTTGGAAATTTGGCATACCAGATACAAGGGAAAAATTGGTTTCTCTAATTATATGCCATAAGTTTTCATTTTTAATGAAAGTTGTAGTGAGTATTGACATAATGAAATCAAATAAGTGCAGTGGCCTTTTTATTGAACTGTTGATTCCAGGAAGACTCATGTTGGTTGCACCTGAACGTTTGAAACTGGAATAATTTTATCTTACCTGCATATGGATTTCAAATGATTTGGGAATTAATAAACCTGGAAATCATATACACCATGGAGTCATAAAAGCAAATGTGGTTTAAGATTTTTTGTTGTACTATTTGTAAAATGTAAGACAAGTAGATATATTATCTTTATTTTCCCAGTTGGCTTAATATAGGAAGATTGTACCAGACAACGGATTCTCTAAATCATTTCCATGAAGTTCCATATTCCTTTTTTTTTTTTTTTTGCAAAAATCCCTCAGTGGGATACTTAAAGGTAGTAGTCACAGACATGAAGGTTTCTGAGTCCAAATTCTCTTCCAAACAGAGCACTAAGTTTTAGATTTACGTATTAACAAATAGCCAAGCATAGAAGAAGGCTTATGTCATTAACAGTAATTGAAAGCATTGAACTTCACTGAGTACACCAGAGGACAGGCTCTACGGTTTAGAATGAGAGGTGCATTTAAGTCCTGATGAGTCCACTGTAATCTCATTATTATATATGTGGAGAAGGTATAAGCTGAGCTACAGGTGGAACACATCCTTCCATGTAAGGTAATGTAACAGTGGTAAAGTATGTCTAGATATGAACTTTTCACATTACAGTAAATTTTCTGTCACTTTTTTTTTTTAATCATCAGTTTAAAGAGAGACAGCTTTAGGAAATAATGTCTTCACGGCTTTAATGAGTTAAAGCTATTTCCAAAGGGGAAAAACGCATTAGTAAAATTTAACTCTAGATTTGTAATGTGAAAAGCCTTTTTTAAAAATAAATGTGAACTCTGCAGTAGAAACTCATTAGTATAATGATTTGGCATAGATAATGTGCAATTTGGAAACACAAGGTCTTCGATCTTTAACCTTTCAAATCTCTCTTAGAACTTCTACAGCTTTTTAGAGTCTATTAATGTCTCATTTTTTTCCTGGATTCTTAATTTAGCTCTAGATAGCATATGCAATAGAAAATAGAAACATAAAAAGCCAGAGAGCTATGTTTTATATTAATCAAAAATTTCTGCTTAGGGAAATATAATGTAAATTAAAAAAATACATTTGAATCTTGTATTTACCGAAATTCATGTAAGAATTGGAAAGAAAATAATATCTATCTCATAAGTTTGTTATGATAAACGATGTATAGAAAATGTGTAGATAATATATACCGACCAAGATGGCCTCAACATTTCCTGCAGCGTGACTAAATTTTAGACAGTCTTCCTGCACTCGGGGCCCTGACCTCTGCACTCCCCTACCCTGTCCCTTACAGAGCCAGTAGCCTAACTACAGATTTCACTCCCTTCCTTTATTTAGTGTATTTACTTTAGAAAACCTGTAAATTCTTTTTCTGCAATTTTTATATGTAATATTTTAAAAAGACTTCTGATAGTTTTACAACAAAAGTTTGTCTTTCTCAAAAAAACCTGTAGTCATCCTTTTAAAATATATCTTCAAGGAAGATACCACCTCTATCTCCCAGGCTCTGTGGAGCTTCACTTCGTAGGAGCTCTTCCTCCAATTTGTATAACTACCTCTTGTCATGAAGATAAGGCAAAGTTTAGGTGTTCTTAGGGTAAGGCAAATTAGCAAATACAGATAATCTATGACCCTCCAACCCCATTCCAGCTTTTAACATTTCTCGCAGCTTTGGTTTTAAAAGGGGTTGAATTTGGACAGAGTTTTAGTTTCTCTCCTGTATTGCAATAACTTAAAATAAAGTCTTCTCCTCTGTTTAACTTTTTCTAGTGAAATGTTTGCCTTGACAATACCTACAACATCACCTGTGCTCTTCTTGCCTGTACCTCCTTTATAACTCAGTTTTTCTTGCCTGTGCTAAGAATCATAAAGTTCCAACATACACTCATAATATCTGCTATAAGGATTTAGTAAAATAATTTATGCAAGAGTGTTTGGGAGACATTTATTAGTTCTTTTGGTAATAAACAAATAAAAATCCAGAAATTCAAAATAATAAAGCTATCAGTTAAGGATGAAACATTCTTTAGTAACTAACATGAATCTGAAGCATTCATCATAAGAGTATATATCAAAATGTAGAATAAGAAATCTCAGATAATGTGTTGCCAAGAGTTTATATGGACTTGATCTCTGTTTAGAAGCCTTTTTTCATAAGTTTATTACTTCTTAGAAACTAATTTCAAAAACATCATCATTTAAATCATTATCATCACCATTTTTTACCTCCTCCACATTATCGTTATTATAATGTAATAGAATGTTCATCTAATTTTACAACAACTCTATTTTTAAAGTCTATCCCTTATTTGAATGTGGTTAGGAAATGAATGACTAAAAATTCCTATTAACAAGAAGTATACCCACATATTAGCCATGATTACTAAAAATTCCTATTAACAGGAAGTATACCCACATATAGCAGGATAACATGAGTTGGTGTATGTGAGTCTGCAATGAGGGCAGGTGGCCATTAGCAACTCAGTGTTATTAAGGAGTTTCATAGTGACTGGGCACAGATGAGGCCATATTGATCAGGATATTCACAGAAGGCACCTTTAAGGAAGAAGGTGCTGAGATAAGAGCTTCCACTAAGCTAGGCATCGTGGCTCATGCCTGTAATCCCAGCACTTTGGGAGGCTGAGGCTGGCGGATCACCTGGGTTCAGGAGTTCAAGACCATCTTGGTCAACATGGTGAAACCCTATCTCTACCAAAAATACAAAAATTAGCTGGGTGTGGGGTGCGCGCCTCTAATCCCAGGTACTCTGGAAGCTGAAGCAGGAGATTCACTTGAACCAGGGAGGCAGAGGTTGCAGTGAGCAGAGATTGCACGCCACTGCACTCCACCTGGGTGACAAAGCAAGACTCTGTCTCAAAAAAAAAGGCTTCCATTATAAGAAAATACAGACATTAGAGCAGAACCGAGGAACACATCAAGCTTTTAACTGGAGGAAACAGAAACTGGCACCTGAGAGTTTTCACACCAACAAGGATTTTATTGAGATGAGCTAGGATTTTTGTTTCCCTAAATGAAGACAATCCAACAAAAATCCCCTTCCATTTTGGCATCTGAAAGTACCTATATTTTATTACTATAACATAGCCATATATTTAAAAGCATAGTGTTTAGGTTGAATAAATAACACACTGAATATTTTTTCAGCACTCATCTGAGATGAGAGGCCTATTTTAGTCATAATCCACTTCTACAATGGCAGATGAAACTCATGCTGGCTTTCTATGTTTCAAAAAACCTAATCAGTCTCTCTTAAATAGAAAAGAGCAAAAAATGTAGAAAAGTTCTGGAAAGGTAAAAGCAAAAGAGCAGTAAGCCACACTGAAAAAAGAAATTAGACCCTGAATAAATAGTGATGATTTAGGAAATAAAATAATATTATTGAGATGACAAGATTTTCAGAGGAATTTAATAAATTATTAAAGCCACAAAATACTACCAATCTGTGATGAAAAAGAGGTACTCAAAATTGGAAATCTTACTTGAAATGTATAAATATTACTCAATCAAATTATCTGATTATATACATATATATGTATAATACAAATGTATTATCTGTATAATGCATATATAATTTTGTGTATATAATTAAGCCATAATAATTTGATAGTTTGAACATAATATTTTTAGTTAATTATACTGGCACAGTGTGAAAGAAATGAATCACAATCCTCATCTCATTCCAAAAACAAATTTTAATTAGAAATGGATCATTGACCTTAAATATAAGAGCTAAAAATATCAAACTTCCAGATGGAAACATAAGGAATTAATCTTGTTTACCTTAAATTATGCAAGGATTTAAATCTTAAACAGGATACACATGAAAGAGAAATACAGAGAGAAGAATAAGAAGAGAAAGAAGAAAGAGAAGGAAGAAGAGGGGATTTTAAAATTTATAAATTATACTTTTAAAATTAAAACGTTTGCTTTTCAAAAATAATTGTTAAGGAAACAAAAAAGACAAGCTAAAGATTGGCAAAAAATATTTGCAAATTTTATAATCAATGACACTCTCATATCCAGACTATATAAGAAAATGGTTACAACCCAATAATAGGAAAATAAATAACTCAATAACTAAAGAGCAAAATCTTTAAGAAGACATTTTACCTAAGAAAATATAGATGAACAATGGCCGGGCGCAGTGGCTTACGCCTGTAATCCCAGCACTTTGGGAGGCCGAGGCGGGCGGATCATGAGGTCAGGAGATCAAGCCCATCCTGGCTAACACGGTGAAGCCCCATCTCTACTAAGAAACACAAAAAATTAGCCGGGCGTGGTGGTGGGCGCCTGTAGTCCCAGCTACTGGGGAGGCTGAGGCAGGAGAACGGCGTGAACCTGGGAGGCGGAGCTTGCAGTGAGCTGAGATCGTGCCACTGCACTCCAGCCTGGGCGATAGAGCTAAGACTCTGTCTCAAAAAAGAAAAAAAAAAAAAAAAGAAAAGAAAAGAAAATATAGATGAACAAATAAGCCTATATAACTGGATTAATGAAAGAACCTTTAATCTGGTCTTCCTGGTTATAAATCTTGTCTTCTTTTTTATTCTTAACATTGAACTAGATTATGTATGTATATGTATTTCTGTGCATATATGTGTGTGTGTATGTGTTTGGGTATATATATGTGTGTGTGTGCATATACATATATATGCAGCTATACACATATATGCATCTATAAATACATATAAAAAATATGCATATATTTATACATATACATATATGTACAGACATGCATCCCTTTGTGATGAGGGTATATTCTGAGTAATGCATCATTAAGCAATTTTGTCATTGTCTGACCATCGCAGAATGTTCCCACACAAATCTAGAAGGTGTAGTCTCCTACACATGTGGGCTACATGGTATAGCCTATTGCTCCTAAGGTATAAACCTGTATAGCATGTTACTCTACTAAATACTGTAGGCATTTGTAACACAAAGGTGAGTATTTGGGTATCTAAACATATCTAAATATAGAAGATGTACAGTAAAAATATAGTATAAAAGATTAAAAATAGTACATGTTTATAGGGAACTTACTATCAATGGAACTTGCAGGAGTAGAAATTGCTTTGGGTGTGCCAGTGAGTGAGTGGTGAGTGAATGTGAAGCCCTAGAACATTACCGTATAATATTGCTGACTTTATAATCACTGCACATGATTTCACCATCTCCCACCGAAGCTTCACCATAATTTGATGTTTTTTTCTTGCTTCAAATTTTTTTACAGAATTTATGTAACTCTTTAGCAGAATTTATAATAGGGGCTCTTTTTAAATTGATGTCTTATTCTTAACACCTCAAACTAGAAGCCATCCAAACATGTTAGAGCAAGTTAGCTTCAGTTTATTTTGGCACAAAAAAGTTTTTAAATTCATGTGTAGTTTTTGCATGCTGTACGTTTCTCATGAACTTTTTGAAAACCCTCATATACAACCCAGTAACATAGTTCTTTATTATCTTTCTCAAGTATTACTTACTGTAAATAATTGTATTACTACTGGCAGCTCAGTATAGGAGGTTTGTTTACTCCAGCATCACTACAAACATGTGAAGAATGAATTTTGCTACGACATGATTATAGTCTCAACATCACTGGGCAATAGGCATTTTCCAGCAGTATTATAATCTTACGAGACCACCATTGCACAAGTCATTTGTCATTGACCAAAATGTTGTCATGCGGCGCATGACTGTGCGTGCACACACACACACACACACACTGCATAGCTGTATTTCTTTTCACATAAGCCCAAGGCTGTCACTCACATCAAAACTCTATAATGGCTTTTTATTTCATCCAGTGAAAAGGCCAATTACACCTCTCACTCATCCCCTCCTGCTCTGCTGTTTCTCATTCACCTGCTCCAGATCCACTGCAGTCTTACTTTTTCCAGAACCCTGTAGTTACCCTCTCACCACAGAGAATTTGTACTGGTTGTTTCTCCAGCCAAACCTTTCTTTTATCAGAGGTATATTTCCCAACCAAGCTCAAGTCTTTTCTCTAATGTCACTCTCACTAGAGAGGCTTTTATTTTAAAATCAATCATACCTCGTCTCCCCCATGCAGCACTTCACTCCCCATTACACCGCAAGACATTTGATTTCTTCCATAGTTCATGTCATTCTGTATTATATAACATATAACCTATTTATTATGATTATTGTGTATTACCTGTTTCTTTCCAGTAGAATGAAAATACCATAAGGCCAGGTAATTTTGTCAGGTTTATTTGCTAATAAGTCCTGATTACTTAAAACAGTGTCTAATACATAGGAGACTCTCAAAAAAAAAAAAGGAATTAAGTGAATACATGGATTTAAACTGATTTACTTGTGTATGTGCTATGGTACTTTAAGTTCTGATTTTTTTACCCCTTGTTCTGAGTAGTACGTCAAAACATCTGTTTCAGGTGATTAGATGTTTTAAAATAGTACCTAAAAACAACATTAAAGTAACTAGAATTGCCTCTCAAGGATGTGGAATGGTGACTTAAAATCAATATTTAGGCCTAAGAAGAAAATTAGTAAAGCATAAAATGAGCTTGTACCTCTAAAGTTACATTTTAGTTCTATTTAATGCAGTCATATTTAGTAATTTTAGTTTAGTTGCAATATACAAGAATCATACTTAAGCAAGTTACATCTGCACAAAAAAAGTATCAAAAAAATCAAAGATTCTTTTTTTTAATGTATAATCACATTTATTGTAAAAAGAAAAGGAACTTTCATAACATTTCAAAAAGTGCATTTGTATACTTAGGTTAATAATATTCCTCTCATTGTTTTGCCACTTGTTGATATATATCTCTCTTGTAAACTTTCTTGCTTAGGTTGATTTGTGCCCTTCTAGTCTTGATGCTTAGGTTGATTTGTGCCCTTCTAGTCTTGATTAAAATGAAAGCTCTTTGTAAAGAGGGTGATACTATAATATAAAAACACGTGGGGTTAGGTGACCCTGGGCTGAATCTTAGCTTCACTACTTAGTAGTTTTGTGACTCTAAACAAATTAGGCTCACCGAGTCTCAGTTTTCTCATCTTCAATATGGAAATGTTAGTACCGATCTTTGGCTCTGTTTATTAGTTAGAACTAACATATTTAAAATCCCTGAAACATAGCAGGCAATAAAACAATATCAGTCCCTTGGTAGGTTTAATTTTGATTGCTCATCAGAGTAGCTTTCCCGCCACCCACTGAGGATGCCTGTTGAGTCCTACTAACATGGTTCTTGCATCCCTAAAAGTTACCTCCAGCAGTGAATGTAGAATTGTAAGCAAGTAAGAGAATCAAGTGGGATGAGTACTGATTCCGACTTCAAAATGCATCTCAGACCTGTTTCCTTCTCTCCTTCTCTGGTGCCTTATCCAAGGTTGGGTAACCAGCACCTTTCACCTCAGCTTTTACAGTAACCTCCTAATCAGTCTCTCACTTATACCGTGGTCCTCTCCAATGTGTTCCCCACCAGTGGTCAGAATCCTTCTTTTAAATTTAAATTTAAATCTAATTATGTCATTTCTTTGCTGAAGACCTGTGTGGAGCTCCCAATGGCACCTAGGGTAAAATCCAAAATCCTTATTCTTTTTTTTTTGTTTTGTTTTGTTTTTTCTTTTTATTATTATTATTATTATTATTATACTTTAGGCTCTATGGTACATGTGCGCAACGTGCAGGTAAGTTACATATGTATACATGTGCCGTGCTGGTGCGCTGCACCCACCAACTCGTCATCTAGCATTAGGTATATCTCCCAATGCTATCCCTCCCCCCTCCTCCCACCCCACAACAGTCCCCGAAGTGTGATGTTCCCCTTCCTGTGTCCATGTGTTCTCATTGTTCAATTCCCACCTATGAGTGAGAATATGCGGTGTTTGGTTTTTTGTTCTTGCGATAGTTTACTGAGAATGATGATTTCCAATTTCATCCATGTCCCTACAAAGGACGTGAACTCATCATTTTTTATGGCTGCATAGTATTCCATGGTGTATATGTGCCACATTTTCTTAACCCAGTCTATCATTGTTGGACATTTGGGTTGGTTCCAAGTCTTTGCTATTGTGAATAATGCCGCAATAAACATACGTGTGCAGATTCTTTTGTCTTCCCGACTCTGTGATCTATAGCTTGCCTTACCTGTGCTACCACAAATACCATTATAGCCAGTAACAATAATAAAACAAGTAACATGAGACACAAAGCATTTTACACCATTTATTACACATGAACTTCACAATAAACTAGAGTTTTGTTAAAGTAGATGTTAATACTGATGTAACAGGTTATACAAAAACAAACAAACAAACAAAAACACAGTGCCCCTCATTTAAAGGCCTATGGTTAGACAAATTTACATGGTTAGAATGGTTTGAAACTAACACCCAAACCAACACTTTCTATTTACCAAGCAACACCATGGCTTGCACTGTTTATTAAGGTGCAAACATTTCTTACAGCTGCAAATTTCTTTCTTTCCTACAAGGGATCAAGAACATAGCTTTCATTTATTTTATGAAACATAAATGTGACCAAAACTTGAAAGTTAAAATTGGCTGAACACAAGTCTAATTGTAGCATATTAATATCTACTTTGATGTTGATTTTTACATTTATAATCCATGTAATATTAGTTTGTTTCCTGATTTTTAGGATTTGAAAATTATCCACATCTATGAACCCCAACATACGTCATATTATGCATTTGTTACCTCCCGTTCGTCTCTGCCCCCACAGGCCTAGCACAAAACATCAATTTCTCTTATGTAGCCTACTCTAAGAGTTTCCTATTTTCACTTTTTCCATTATAAATTCCTAAAATAAAATTTATTGCATGTGAGAATTTTCCAGAAACCCATGTCTGAGAAACTACCTAAAGATAGGAAATTCCTTAGGAGGTTTCTGGGAATCTTTTAACTTACAGATTGCATAGTTTACCTACAATTACAAGTGGTCAAAAATATGTAGACGTTTTAGGATGTAAAATGTAGCCAGAGGAATACAAAGCTCCTCATATAATTTGAAAATGTTGTGATCTGCTTCAGTCTTTATAACATTGTACAAATAAACCAAGAAATTTAACTTGGTTAAGGCCTAATGATAAAATAAGCTTCAATTGGTTCTGCTTTAGTGTCCTGGGAGGCAACAGAATGGCAAGGCACTTCAAGTGATATGTTGTAACATATTGATGTTATAAAATAAACTTATAAAATTATTCCCAGGTATATAGCAGTTATTTTTTCTAATTTTATAATATAAAAATAAAGAAAATCAGACTTCTATCTTTATCCTTTTTTCCTCCATCTTTTCTTCCCTCCCTGACTTCCATTATTCCATTCTTCTTTTCATTTTCCATTTTTCCTTTCAAATTTAGTCTATGAGACATTGGCAGACCTCAAAAGGGTAAGGGCGGCTACATAATAACTACATAATAACTGTACTGAAGTAGTCTGAGACAGTAGCCCAGGGACTTTGACAAGATTCAGTTTATTGAACAGATAAGTAAACATATTGTGAGTAACAGAATTTAAAGTCCTCAGTGGGTAAAAAATGAGGTCTAACTATAGAAAATTGGGAAAGCTACCATGTACACTGTGGTATTGGATTAGAAGGACAGCTATTATTATACACATCTGCTTTACAATAATGTGATTATGCTTGTGTGTGTACTATATGTATACACACATTATGTATGTTTATATATGTGAATGTATTATACAAATGTGCACATATGCGCACATATGCAGATACACATTTATATGCATATACATGTAAGCATTAACACAGATACGTAAATTTTATATTACTTATATACACATGTGTATACACATTTAAATGCATATACATATACGTATATTTACTTTCTGTCTGTATTCAATGGGAGAAACTGTGAGCAATAATACTCTATTAGCAATTAGCATATCTAGTAACGAGATCTTGTTTTCTTCATACTACTTTCCATTAAAAACAACCCTGTGATTAGAGAAATGCCTGATCCTAGGACTAGTGCAGGGAAATAAGCATTTGTTGAAATACATGTTGTTAGACTCTCCAAGAATGACACAAGAAGTTGTAGCCAAACTACCATCATGTATGGAACATAAAAGTTTTAATGATGAAGAAAGATGCATGCTATTTGAATAAAGAGGAGGTATAAAAATAGAATAATATAAAGGAAATTGGAATAAGAAGTAGCTAAACTAACTGGAAATGGTTAAGTTGTTCATAAAGAAGGGGATAAAACAAAAGAATATTCAGGAGCTTACTACTGGAGACTTTTTCACACATTAACACTGTCTCGGAGAAAGGCAATTACACCAGTTCAAGCAACCAGCCTTGACTAAAAGGCTTTATTATGCTATCTCAATTTATTCTAGATTGAATAAATTAAAATAAAATTTTGCTGAAAGAGACTATGAAATTAAAGTAATAGTTCAGGATGCAAACTTCAGCATACCTGTTTAGGTAATAGAAGAAAATCACTAATTGAAGTGCTAGGATTTTTTTTTTTCATCTGAACTCCAATGAAGAATATAAAAAAGAAAATACGGTTGAAGTCAAATGGTTGGGATTGGGTGAACAAAACTTTTTGAAATTATTGAATCCTGCTATTCAATGTTCTATAATACTTGCGAAGAATGGGAAAGAAATTGCAAAAGAACAAAAGCTAAAATTGGAAGATACATTGATGATGTGGTTTAAGGCACCACATTTATAACGAAATTATAGGTTAAAAGATAAGAATTAAAAAAAATAAAGAACTATAACTTATGGTAGTATCATCTATACCTCACTGCTTAATTAAAAAGAATATGATGTGTGAGGAAGTTTTAATATTATGATGTTTGTGTGATAAAACCAAGTTACAACTCCTTCTCCCAGTTTTACTTTTCAGGCTACATTACCAAAACACTCATTCATAACAGACAAAAAGAGTTACTAAATCTTCTCCTGCCTCAGCCTCCCAAGTAGCTGGGACTACAGGCACCCATCACCATGCCTGGCTAATTTTTTGTATTTTTTAGTAGAGACGGGGTTTCACCGTGTTAGCCAGGATGGTCTCAATCTCTTGACCTCGTGATCCCCCCGCCTTGGCCTCCCAAAGTGCTCGGATTATGGGCATGTCCAGCCTGTGCGACAGAGCGAGACTACGTCTCAAAAAAAAAAGAGTTACTAAATCTTGGTAGGAGAATAAGATGACTACTTGTATTTACTTTCTTAAAGTGTCACTTTTTCCTAAATATCTCATGTCTTTATTTTACCTTATACAGAGAATCTGAAAATTGAAATAACAAAAACTCATGGCAAAATACTTTACATACAAATACAGATGTATTGTATCTGCACAATTCAAATGTGAATTAGAGAAAACAATACTATTTAACCTCACATTTAAATATTGCCCTTGGGATTTTTTCAATAATTTGCTTTATTGAATATATTTAAGTAACATATTCAAATGAGATCAAAGTGTATGACATTTCCCTAGTCCTGCATAGACACTCTAAGAGAGATTTTGGTACTTTCATTTTAGAAAAAATGTGGAGATAGGTAAATCATTTACCAGTTTATGGAATGTTAAACATTTATATACATTGAAAGAACTGTTTCTCTCAATCCTTATTTTTCTCCTTCTAAAATATTCAAGTCAAAATTACACTTAACTAACTTCTTCTAATATGTTCAAATCAAAATTACTCTGAATGTGACACATTTCAAAGTGTTAGAGCTCAACATGAGACCAGCATTACTTTCCATGAATACATTTTCAGAGGTAAGTACCTGAATCCAACACAAACAGCAAACTGTAGTATTGGAGAGTTTAAAGACAGCTTATGAGCCCCATTGGACATGGTGATATTTTCACCCTTTTTTAGCTTACTGTGTAACTAAATAACATAAAATATTTTGATATCACTTTATTCATAAGTGTTCTAGAATAGCAAGCCATTTTAATAAGATTCATATGATACTATAATTATAAAATATGTTATTTTCATTTATGTATTTCTGCATATAATTTTGTAAGAATAGAAAGCAAAACTAAACTTTTTATTAAAGATAATACTTCAACGTGATAAACATTGGGTTATCTTGTGATGTACTGCTACTCATAACATAAACTATATATAGCATACATATTTATGTATACATTTTATTATGTCCCAAACACTAATATAGTTGTAAGACTACTGAGTTATTTACAAGCTCTTTTAAAATTAGTAAATCAAATGTAAAGGTGATACATACGTGTATATGTATGTATGTATCTATCTATCTATCTATCTATCTATTATTTTATGTGAACTGTAAGTGAACCCAAAGTGAACTTAAAGGAAAATGTAATTTTTTTGTTTAACAATAACAAAACATTTAAAATATTTTACATACATAAATATAGGCAAACAAAGTCATCATTTGTGGCCACAAACTTTCTAGAGATGATGAAGATCTTATGTTCTTGGAATATTTTATATAGTATACCAGGAAAGAATTTATTATCAAACTCTTGTGTATCTCTCAATTTAAGATAAAACGAAGAGACTATCAATTATTAAATGTTTTGTTATTATTATTTATAGGGCATAGTTAAATAATATGGAGTAAATATCCATTATGCATCATGGATATAATACAGGAAGAGGTGGTAGTATACAGAAAGTTACAATTAATTCTGAGATTAAGAAATTATTATGATTCTTGTTTTAATTCTCTATGTTGTAAAGCAATACCTAGAACTTATTTACCTTACACAGAGTTTCAGGAAATTCTTGAATTCTTTGCTGTCTCTCACTGATCTTGGAACACATTTTGATGGAAAATATTACCATTTATTTATGGAAATATCATCATCTCATCACATCTTTGTGTGTGTGTGTGTGTATGAGTGTGTGTGTGTGTGTATGAGTGTGTGTGTGTGTGTATGTGTGTGTGTGTACATGTTGGCTAAAAATGTATTCAAAGAGAATATAACTTTCTGTAGTTCAGATAAAAATTTTGAAGTATAAATATAATTCGTGTCACTGAATAATATATTTAAAATATTTTAAATGTACTATTTTATATTACATCTATTTTCCAACAATAGAATATAAAAGGAATGTAAATTTTCTTTGTCTGCAGTACATAGTTTTTTCAGCAATGTACACAATGAAGACAAGGGTTTGTAATCTCTTTCATTTATTTGAGAGTAACTAATGATTATGTCTTAGAATAAGTTTGTCATAATCTTAATAATTGTTTAAAACATAAATATTTGGATCATGTGGTGTATTGTTATTAGGTGTTAGTAGTATATTTATATTTTGTCCTAACTGCTATTATGTACCTTTCATGTCTTAGTTCACCCAATGAGCCCTATGTCAGTGTGTATTTCTGAGTGGCTACACTAAAGTTGGTGAAGAGTGGAACGTTTTCTTTAAATGTCAGATGTAAGGCAGGCTTTGTAACACTCAACTGTGTAGCAAATAAATTGATCACTAAATATTGTATCACAAATTTTTTCTTCATAGGTTTATGAGCAAATATAATTCTTTAAACATAAATAAAAAATAAAAGTAATACATGAATGAAATTTTAGTTACAGTGATTATAGGTCCTACATAACAATGGATATCTACTCAATAACTTAAATGGGGGATTAAGCATTTTTAAGACAGTCTAACTTCAGAATTACCATTGTCAAACAAGAAGGCATTTAAAAAATAGTCTAAAGATTTTGAAGATCTTACAATGCCTTAACTAGCTTCAAATAAAAGTCCTTCAATTTTATTAGTCTTTTTTTAATAAAGAGAGAGTGATTGCCTTTGACAGCTTTAAGTGAATATGAATGAAGTAATTTATAAGATGTTTGATATTCTCTAGCACTGTTTTAATCATAGAGTCTTAATTCAATTTGTGAACTAAGCAAAGTTTCATGTGCTATTGAATAACATCCCTCTAAATCTCACACATAGTATAACAAGTTAATGTATATACTTAATAATAATCATGGTTCTAATTGCTTATCTTCAAAATAAAAAAGTCCTGTGTGTGGGTAGATATGTATTTATATAGAACACTTCCTTTCAGCTAACAGAAAAACAGTAAAATAGTAAATAGATAAGATGGATTCAATATATAACTGAGTTTAATCATTATTGCAGAAATGCAAGATCTCTATTTACATTTTCATCAAGCGCAAATCAAAGCATCACCCAGGACTAGGATCTCATGGAAGGCTTAGGTCCTCTTCCAGGTGCAATGGGTATAGACAGACTTCATCTCCTGGCCCACTGATGACTGAGGTCCAAGCACAGCACTCAGTTCTTACAGACCACTCCCACGCTCTTGCTATGTGGCTCCCTTCTCCACAACCTGGATGATTGCGACATGGAAGATAGGGGGAGTATGTGAAAGCAGGCCAAATATGATGGCCTTCTAGGATACTTATTCTAGAAAATGAGACAAAGTAATGGTTTAATATTCTGTTGAAAATATAAGTAACTGCTAGAATAATTAAAATATGAAGTATAAGTTTTAAACCAAGAATAGAAAAAATATAGACATATAAAACACACAAAAACAGAAGAAATCAACAAGCTTGTTCAGCAGAAAATCAATATAAAATGTAAAATATAAAATCCATAAATTTAAGTTAAAATGTGTGACAGAAATATTGCAAATATCCAAGAACATACACATAAAAAATGAGCATTTTCTTTCTCCCTATCAACATTCAGAGGTTTCCAGATTACATAAAAATTGGTAAGAAATTAATTCTAGTCAAATAACTAAGAAATAAAAATAGAACTTTTTATATAATAGAACCACAGTGAATCACTTAACAGACAAAACATCCCAATATATATTTATAGAAGATCTGTAACATATGAAAAATTAAAATGGCATTGCATCGCTGAAAGGACCCCATTACAAGAGATAGCCAATTTAACTAGAGGACCTCTGGGGATTAAAAAGCCAAATATAAAATGTGCAGGTAGAAAGGTGGGTTAAAGCAGGTGATAGACATGTATTGCTGTTGTCTGTTTCTTTCATCCTTCCCCTTTCCTTCACAGGTCGTAAGTTTACATTGTGATCCGGTCGATCTCCCAACTCCCTAGACACCCTTCCTTCTATTTTCTCACAGGTGCTTTTTTCCCAATAAATCCCTTGACCATATAATACTGTGTTGGCCTCTGCTTTTCAGAGAACCTGACCGACACATAGGATGATCTCAAAGGTGGTGATGTAGAAGAACCAGAAGGAATCCCATCTTCCTACAGTGTCAGAGGTAAGGATGTTATAAGAAGAGGGACTAGTATGCACAAGTGTCATCACTAAGCAAAGAATTTCAACTTCATGGGAAATCAATGACCAACATCCTGGCTCAGAGTGAGTTAGAGGGTTTAGGGAAAAATATTAACTTAAAGAGGCAGGTGTAAGAAAAGAGGAAGCAGGGTCTTGTGGTCAATAAGAGCCTTCTGGATTATTTTTGTTAGATGCCATGACAAGTCCTTAAAAGTGAGAAATAGATAATTGATATTTTGAGAGGATAATCTCATTGAAGACAAAATTTAACTAACTTTCAAGATATTGTCTAGTGACAGTATTTCAAATATTGGCAATATTTACATATAAGATAAATGAACTATTACAGGCAAAGTCCGTATGTTTCAGTAACTTTATAAATTCCTACAAATAGCCTCCAGTCAAATATTGCTGCCAGTAACAATAATTACTTTAAAAGAAATCATGAGAAAATATCCTTGTTATTTGAGTAGGATCATGATGATTTTATTCTAATTTAATATTAACATTTAAATAACTAGTGCTGGCAAAGATGCAGAGAAAGGGGAATGCATGTTTACTCTTGGAAATCTAAGGTATACAAACATTATTAGAAATACTATGGAGCTTACGCACGCACACACACACACACACAAAATAGACTGATAGTATGATTCTGCAATCCTAGTGCTAGGTATATCTCAAAAACATCAGTGTATCGGCCGGGTGCAGTGGCTCATGCCTGTAATCCCAGAACTTTGGGAGGCTGAGGCCGGCGGATCACGAGGTCAGGAGATCGAGACCATTCTGGCTAACACGGTGAAACCCCGTCTCTACTAAAACTTAAAAAAAAAAAAATTAGCCGGCCATGGTGGCAGGTGCCTGTAGTCCCAGCTACTGGGGAGGCTGAAGCAAGAGAATGGCGTGAACCTGGGAGGCAGAGGTTGCAGTGAGCTGAGACAGTGCCACTGCACTCCAGCCTGGGCGACAGAGTGAGACTCCGTCTCAAAAAAAAAAAAAAAATCAATATAGCAAAAAGATATCTGCAGTCCCATGTGCACATTTTGCAGCACTATTCAGAATAGCAAAGATATGGAATCAACCTACGTGTCTATCAATGGATGAATGAATGAGGCAAATGTGGTACATACTCGCAATGGATATTTTTCAGCTATAAGAAAAGAATGAAATTCTGTCATTTACAACGTGGATGGGACTGGAGGTCATTAAGTGAAATAAGCCAAGCAAATATCACGTTCTTGCTCACATGTGGGAGCTAAAAAAGTGGGTCCGTAGAGGTAGAGAAAGGAATTGTGGATACCAGAGGCTGTGAATGGTAGCAGGGAGAGGAGGAATAAAGATAAGTTGCTAAAGGAGTACAAAAATACAGTTATCTAGAAGGAGTAAATTACAGTATTTGATAATACAGTAGGAAAATTATAGGTAACAATTCTTTATTGTATATTTGAAAATAGCTGGAGGAGATTTGTTATGTTCCCAATACAAAGAAAATTTACATGTTTGAGGTAATAGGTGGCTATCTCAATTACCAAGATTTGATCATTACACAGTGTATACTTATAAGGTATCAAAATATCACACCCCCAAAATATGTGCAACTATTATATGTCCATAGAAACAAAACAATTAACTAATTTAATAAAGTCATACACAAACAACAATCTAAAAGGTACTGAATACCTATTTAATGGCATGAAAGGTCCAAGTTTATATGTACTTAATGAGAAAGTTTAAAATATGAAATGTTCAGTTACAAAAATAACAACATTGTGCATTCTATTCAAGTGTGTCCAGGCATAAAGAAACAGAATAGATAGATATGAGAAATGTAAGCTAGAAATGCTGTGAAACATTTATAAGCAGAATTTAAAAATCAATGCTAACATTGAGAAAGTTATGCCTGCAATACTTGAGAATTTGGATATTGTTAAGATTCAGAAAATCAAAATATTATATTTATTCTTCCATTTATTTTTAGATAGAAGATATAATTAAAATATAATAGCTAGTGTTTTCCAGAGATATTATTATGTTTTACCTTTGGATAAATGCGTTTCCCTTTTCACTTTCCTGAAGGCATCCCCACAGACTGTACAACTCGAAGATATACAAAGCTTCTACTACTCATGTTCCTTCTCTTCTACTCCTTCAATTATGTATCATTTTATAAGTCCCTAATGATGAAATTTTCCAAGGGTAAAGTAACCAGCCCATTTTTAAAAAGTTAAAACTTTAAAAAAGTTAGAATATTTTCTAAGTTTATTTTGATAGACAGTACTCTTTTAATCAATAAAAATTCACAAAAACATGGATGGTATAGAGTTGTTCCTTACTCTAAATTCCTTCCAAATTCCTCATAATTTATTTCACGAAGAGACACTCTTTTGTTATTGTGAAGATTGCTCATTACAGGAGAGGTATTCAGTATTGTGTGCTGTTGAAGATTTTCAGATAAGAGTTACTTAACATGGAAGAGTTCAGCCCTGTAGGCAATACATTTCTTTTGAAAAATTTACATTGCAAGCAGTGGTCATATTATGATTTGATGAACTAGAAGTGCATAGTACGTTGTGTAAAATATATTGACCAGAAAAAACACATCATTATTTTATTAAAAAACTTATTAACTACATAAAATCTACATTCTAAATAATGCATAGGCCTGGTCAGGAACATTCACACAGCAAAAAAAGATGTAAAATGTGAGCCAACCCATATAAAACATTATTTCTCAAAGACTCACTTTTGACAAATTTAGTTTTTATTTTGATGGAGAATACTTCCAAAAATCTGAACATATGCTTGTGATTTATACAAGTTAAAATAATATGTAATGATTTCTTGCTGTTAAAATTAATGAAATATGTTATCTTATAGAACTTTCTTATAATTTACTTGCACTTTTTTTTCATTCCTTCTACTGGCAACTTATATACATTTAAATACAAACGTCGATTTATTTATCAACTGTAATGCGTTTCACTTATTTTCCACCTCAAACATGGATTTTTAGCTTATTTATACAAACTTTCTACAACCACCTACAATTCTTAACATATTTTTCACTTTTAGTATAATTTTAATTTTAAACAACATACATGATATAATCATATTTCAGCTTATGTTTTTCAAAAGTTTATTTTTTATAATTTTACATACATGTTTCTTTTAAATTCATTTTTTACATAGCAGTTCACTCTAAGGCAAAATTTGATTTTGTCACCCCATAAAATTATTTCATAATTACTCACTGATGATCTGTAAAATACCCAGACATTGAGTATACTAAACAAAATTCTTCATAATCATTCTCTGCATACTAACCTCTTCCTGCATTCTGGGAATTTAAACCACATGCTGCTCCTTTAAGTGACCGTGTACTAAACTCATCTCTCTTGTCCTTCACATATTCTGCCTCCTATGCTAGAATAACTTTAAAATTTCTTTATGCTTCACTTGTAACTACTGCCTTCAAACCCTGTTTAGGGTATTGTCTGTTCATGAAAGTGTATTCTGAACTCTTTCACATAGTTTCATAGTATTCTTTATAAGCTTTATGAAAATATTACATACTATATATATATCAACTAGACATGGAGCATTTTTTAAAGCTAAATATTATTTATTTTAATACCCTTTAGAGTCTTGATACTTAGAAAGTAATTAATATTTACTGAAAGGATTATTTATAAATAACCAACATATACTCTTTTAAAGTATTACGACCTAAGTTATAATCATTTGAATTTTGTCTTCATAATTAGTTTAGCTAATTCTATTCTTGCCCTTGTAAAATTCATTATTTTTTTGAAATACAGGGAAAACTTATTTTTAAGCTTAAATCATGTTAAACTCTGTTTAAAATGCCCCAGAAATATGTCATTAAACTTAGAGGAAAACAGAAGCACTTTAGTCTCATTTGCAAAACTCCTACCTTGCCAATCTATTTTTTTTACTGGCTATCTTTAATCACTCTGATCCAGATATAGTGACTTTCTTTCTCCTCCTCAGAATTTCCTTTTGACACTATTTTCCTTTACCAGATTGCTCACTTCCAGGTCTTGTTTAGGTGTCTGTCAAAAATGCCATATCCTCATGTAGGCCTTCTATAGCAGTTATCTATTGCAAGAATAATGCTGTGTAACAAATCATCCATAACTCAGTGTCTTAAATAGGATTTATTTAGCTCATGCATCTGTAGATTACTGACTTACACTGAGATCAGCTGGTGGCTCTTCATTTCATATTTAGGCTCTGTCACATATCTGTTGACACGCTAAATTTTAGCAAGGCCCACAGGGATGACCTGATCATTTGTCTCTGATCTTCCAGGCATACAAGTCTAAGCAGACATGATTTATTTAGCTCATATGTCTACATATCACTGATTTTCAGTGGGAGCTGAGATTAAAAAGCATAAATGAAAACTTTTGACTGTGTCATATATGCTGACATCCCATTAACCAAAGCAAGTCAAACTGCCAGACTCAGAATGAAACAGTGGAAGAATTAGACTCTACCACTTTAGTGAGACAATCCCCAGCACAACATATCCAAAAATTTAAAACAGGGAGAAGTAAAGAATTGTAACCATCGATAAAATTAATTTACCATAGTCTGCCCTCAGGCCAAACTATTCACATCCTTTTCATATACAAATGCCCTCATTACCTACTAAATCCAACAAAGTTTCATTTAATCCGTTCAAGCTCAAAGTTGTAGGACCTCATGGTCAACACTAAGCCCAATTGAGGCTCATCTTAATTGTGGGCACTAGGAACTAAAAATACACCCTCAGTAAAATCTAAAGTATGCAGTAGTGAGAGAGAGCCAGAATAACCACAATGAACATTTCATTTCAAATACGGATGAATAATGGAAGGTACAGAATAGTAGCTGGTACACAGCAATATTCAGATCCTGCTGGCATAGTGTTGTGTGGGTTGCCTATTCTGGGAATGAAAAGCATCCCCTGAATAAACAGTTGTATTTCATGGGAGTGGGTTCTCAGCCTGTTTTCCTCCATTTGTCTCAACTTTGCCTCCTTGGACATCATCTGTTGTTTGTTTTTTTGTTTGAAATGGAGTCTAACTCTGCCACCCAGGCTGGAGTGCCATGGCGTGATCTCGGCTCACTGAAACCTCCACCTCCTGGGTTCAAGCGATTCTCCTGCCTCAGCTTCCTGAGTAGTTGGGATTACAGGTGCCCGCCACCATGCCCAGCTAATTTTTGCATTTTTAGTAGAGACGGGGTTTCACTGTGTTGGCCAGGCTGGTCTCGAACTCCTGACCTCGTGATCCACCTGCCTCGGTCTCCCAAAGTGCTGGGATTACAAGCATGAGCCACCACACCTGGCCCATCATCTGTTTTTGCTAAACTCCTTGAGCACTTCTGTAAAAGGTATTAGAAAATACTGAAGATTTTTCTCAGCCTTATTCTTAGCAAAATTCTTGAGGCTCCAATATTTGTTTTTTGAGCAGATTCAATACATTCAGACTGTAGAGACATTTTTCACTATTTCCTGAAAGTTTTCATGAGCTTTAGTATTCACTGATTATAATCCAACCTATATAACAAAATCAGTACTCATAATTACTTTCCTGTAATGTCTCCCTCTCTAGATTTATTTTCAGACCAGGCTTCTAAATGCTATGACCTAAACCTCCGTACAATCTCTATTGAGAGAAATGAAAGTGTCTTGGAGGCACTGCCTTAATTTTTTAAAAGGTCTTGACGAAGAGTTTTACCACTAGTTGCATGATGTATACTCTGAAGCCATATCTTATTTCAGGGTATTGTAATGTCCCAGGTAAAAAACAGTGTCATATCCTCTCCTACCAAGTGCAAGTCCTTTTTACAAATTATATCCCACTTTATTTTTTTCAGAATATCCCTTTCTTATAGTATCTTCTATTCAATTTTTAAAAATCAGTTAATTCTTCCAATATTTAGCATAGAGAACCCTTAACCAAATATAAAAGTTCATTACATAAAATTTTCATCTCCTAAGTTACATAAGTCCACAATTTTATGAAATACTCCATTGCTACACAGCACAGATCATCAATTTTTCAGGATCCCTAGTGGTAATACGATCATTTTGCAGGCCTCTGTTAACCAACACAATATATTTTATGGGATTTTTATTATGATAGCACTCCATTTTAAACTACTGATTCCTGTATCAGATTGACATTGTTGCAATGATGCTGTATAGCAAACTATCTCAAACCTCAATGGTTTAAAACAGTAACATTTATTACCCCCTAGAGGGTGCAGGTCAGACATTGTTCCTGTCTGTGTGGGAGTGCAGTTCTTCTAAGCTTGGCTCACTCTCACATCTGTCCAGCAGCCAGTATTCCGTCAGATTGTGTGACAGGATGATTATTGCGTTTCTCATTCTCACTTGTGTTTCTCACTCTCACTTGTGTTTCTCACTCTCACTTGTGTTTCTCTCTTGAGATGTGGGTACAGGCATGTTATCTGGCAGTAACATAGCTTCAAAAGTCGAAGCAAAATCCCCTACTTATATGAAATTGGCTTTTATAACATTACGAAAACAAGCCCAATGCCTGAATTCAAATTCTTCATATTTAAGCAGTGGAAAAACAAACACTGCCTCTCTTTAGTGAGACAGCTTGCAAAGTCACATGGTAAAGTTCATGGCGAAAGGAGAGGAACTGGGACCAGGAATTTAAGGAATCCACATCTTTCTTTACTAAATAAGAGTAAGTGCATCACATGCCCTAGGGTGTGTCTAGCATTCTCCTATTTTATTTCCTAGTGTGCACTGCAATTTTGAACTTAATTGATTTTCGTCCTGGGAGTTTTTGTTAACATTGGACCCTTAGACCCATCTACTTCATAATTTCTGGACTACCATGGACATTTATTATTGTTGGCATTGTAGAATTATTGGAGTATTTATGTGAGATTGTAATGAGCGTATAGAAGACTTAAGACTTTCCATGTGGTAAGCACTGAATTATCTCACTCAGATGCTACATAAAGATTAAAGGGACCAATGAGCAAATGTGATCACAAAGCATCTCTTCCAGAGTAGAATTCTAAGAGAAGCAGTAAGAGTGAAGCAGTATATGAGAAATAGGTTGACACTCATTTCAAGGACAGTGTACAATTATAATTTAAAAGGCCATTAAATCAGTCAGCAGCTTCTGCAAGTAAAGGTTGTTAAGATACCTACCCAGTGGTGCAAGACTCTTTAATTTATCATTGTCAACATTTTATTATAGATATTATAGTATAAATTGATATAAAACATTGTCAACATTTTATTATAGATATTATAGTATAAATTGATATACAATGGAATCAAGGAAATTTGACATTCATCTCAGAAATAGCCAATTGAACAAAAACATAAAAACAAACAACAAAAAATCCACTCCAAATTTAGAAGGGATGACACAGCAGTTGAAAATCTGTGAAAAGACACAAGAATAAACCATTTAGAATAATGGATTAATGAGGCAGGTGAAAGCTCTCTGTGGTGGTCAGGTATTTCCAGCTTAAGCATTTGGATGTGTCTATCGTATAAGGCAGTAAGAGAATGTACCTATCAAATAAGGTTGTAAAAATGTTGAACTTGGCCGTGCAGTTGCTGTGGCAGATGCAGCCCCTACTGGCCTCGAGTGCCGAGTGGGAGGGCAAGGGATGGCTACTTCTATTCAGCACTGCCATCCAGAGAACTACTGGTGAGGACAGCAGTTCTGAGGATCCTCCTGATGAGCTTGGGTGCTCTCTTGCTGAATGGGCCTTAAGGGTAAAAGCTGTTAAACTGGAGAAGGAAGTCCAGGATTTAATGATGAGATACCAGAAAGCTGTAGCTGACTGTGAAAACATAAGGAGGGGAACCCAGAGATGTGTGGAAGACTCCAAGATATTTGGAATCCAGAGTTTCTGTAAGATCTTGGTGGAGGTGTTCCACATTTTGGAGAAGACTACAGAGTGCATTTCTGAAGAATGAGAACCTGTGGACCAGAAGCTCACTCTGGAGAAGGTCTTCCAAGGGTTGTCACTTTTTACTACTTTATCAAATAAGGTAGCAAAAAGTTAAAAAGAAATATGTGCCTTCTGGGGTAATTACTGACTAGTCATTATTAAGGATATACACTATTTTATAGAGGAAAAAAATTTAAATGTCACAAACGCCACACAGAACTTCTGGACAGAGAAAAATAAAGGAGAAGAAAAAACAGAAGGAGAAAAAAAAAGCAGAGTTGTTAAATTATGTAGCTCTATCACAAGCAAAATATTGAATGAAATAAGGTAGATATAAAAGAGTATAAATATGTACTACTTCTTTGATATAAAGTTAAAATATATAAGCAATATTAATATACTGTGTCAGAAATTATGTTAGTCGAGATTCCAAGCCAGCATACGCTAAGCAAAGGCAGATAGGAGGAAACTTTTCAAGGTTTGTTAGCATTTTATTAATATTGTTATTGGTTTCCCAGATGTGTTTTATTTGCTATAATTAATTTAGCTGTATGCTTTTCACTTTTGTACTTTTTGATAACTATGCAATGCATCTGAAAAAATGTTAATTACACAATCCCACAATGAGTTATCATTTTTATACCCATAGTTTGGGAAAAGTTTAAAACTGTGATATAGCAAGAAGTAGGAGATAATGTAGTTAACGTACTATTTTGTTAAAAGTCCGCATTATTCAATAAGGTCAAAAATATACGTGCATATGATAATAAAATTCTGCTGATTGGTACATATCCTAAATGATCTCTGAGGTATGTGCAATATGAAATGTGTATATGAATATTCATATCTCATATCTCATAATACCAGAAAAGCAACAAATTGTTGATGAAATGTTATTTGGATTCATAATATGTGTTATAATCAAGTGGTTATATACAATATTACATGAAATTAATAAGTAACACTTTTACAACCCAAGTTGAATAAATCTATAAAACATAATGTTGACAAAAATAAGCAAGTCATGAACTAATGTAAATAAGATGTTTACATTTATATAAATTTCAAAATCAAGCAAATTATTAAACTAGTTAATGCACAAGAGCTCATATATATATGGTAAATTGATAAAGCATAGTACAGAAATAAATATATAAAAATACCATATAGGTTACCTCTAGGGATGAAATGAGTGATTTTGATACAACTGAGAGGGACATATATATATATGTACTTAAAGATAATAGTGATGTTCTACTTGCAAATTGGTAAATAATGTTTATGAACATTCACTTTATTAATTACTTCTTAAAGTGCGCCTATGGATATAAATAATCCCTATTGAATAATTGATATTAACACTTTAATAATCTTTACATTTGTCAATTGAGAAAAATGACAAGTCTCAATCCTTTTAGAAGATTTATTTGCCAAAGCTGAGGACACGCCTGGGAGACAGATCTATGCCTTTCTCCCAAGATGATTTTGAGGGCTCCAAATTTAAAGGGGAAACAGTGCGATATTGAGAAGTACACAATTTTCATGTAAGAAGGAGGTAGGGAAAAATAGTCACTCATGCTTTTGTCTGGCTCAGTGAATCTGCATTTTTTACATAAGATGACATAAAGAAAAGTGGCAGAGAAAAAAATGAGAGGAATCTACATTTTATATAAGATAACACAGACAGAACAGGACAGGAGAACAATCAGATATGCATTTTTGTCTGGCGTTGGGGGGAGGGAGGGCCTGGACCTGTAAAGACAACCTATCAATCTGCATTGCCGAGGTGAAATTGCAATAGCTCACAAGGAATTTCCTTGGGAGCAAAATGTGAGGGAGGCGTGTTGCTGTTCATTTGTAGCCATCTTATTTACGAACCAAAAAGTGGGAGGTAGGTTTTCCTGACACACTTCCCAGCTTGACTTTTCCCTTTGGCTAAATGAGTGTGGGGTCCCAAAATTTAATTTCCTTTCACACATTAAAACTTCATAAAATTTATGTCAAAAACGTAAATGAAATTAAAGCTCCATTTTTACCTACAGAAATGTGGAACAAAAGGAAGTAAAAAATGTACATAGATAAATAACAAAAATACATTGAGGCCAGGTGTGGTGGCTCACGCCTGTAATCCCATCACTTTGGGATGCCAAGGCGGGTGGATCACTTGTCAGGAGTTTGAGACCAGCCTGGCCAATATGGAGAAACCTCGTCTCTACAAAAAATACACACACAAAAATTAACCAGGCGTGGTGGCCCACGTCTGTAATCCCAGCTACTTGGGAGGCTGAGGCATGAGAATCGCTTGAACCCGGGAGGCAGAGGTTCCAGTGATCTGAGATCGTGCCATTGCACTCCAGTCTGGGTGGCAGAGCGAGACTCAGTCTCGAAAATAAAATAAAATAAATAAAAATAAATTGAAAGCACTTCAAATAATCACAAAATAATACCATCAATACTAAGTGTATGTACTCTTACTCTGTGGCACAAGCGTGAGAGAACTCATTGACATTATTTGGCAGCTTTATTGAAATATAGCTTACATAACATAGGATTGAACTATGTTAATAATTGATGAGTATTTTTAAGTTTATGTAATCGTGTCACCACCTCCATAGTTCAGTAATAGAACACCTCTACTAACCCGGAAGTTTCTCTAATCAATATCTGCAGACAATCTTCACTCCTTCCGCAGGCCCCAAGCAAACATTGGCTTGCTTTCTTTTTATCTAAGTTTGCCTTACCTAGAAATTTTATATTAATGGAATCAAAATATGCCATCTCCTGTGTATGTTCTATTTGACTTATAATGATTTTGAAGTTCTTTTTAATGTTGAGTAGTATTTCATTGTGCAGATATCCTACATAGTGTATGCACACCAAACAGTTGAGAGATATTTGGATTGTTTTCAGTATTTTGCTATTATGAAAATTGCTGCTATGAACATTCACATAAAAATCTTTGTGTGGACATATGTTTTCAGTTTGCTTGAACTGACATACTAACTGATATTAATGCGATTAAAAGGAAATACTTGAAGACAAAAGTGGGATTTTAAAATATGTAAGTACAAAATTGTAAAATAAACAGTATTATTTTCATTTGCAAAGTCTAATCGTATGTATACAGTAAGATATAAATATAATGAAAATGTAGAAGCCATTAAGAGTTGCCAAATAATAAATTTGTCACTGGTAAAAATTATTTGCATAATTTGCTAAGGTTTTTATTTTTAAAATATGACTAAAAAATCTAAATATCATTAAATCGTATTATAAAACAGAACCCAAAGATCAAGATGCAGAAGCAAGCAAGTTATAAAATGCCAGAAGTCGGTATCAGAGATAACTAGACTACAACAGCCAAAGTACAGGGAGCAGAAAAGAGAATAATTTCAGTGGGAACTTAATACCATCTGGAAATTCCATTATGTTTTCTGGTCCATAGGTGATTGTGACTCTCATTTAAAATACAGCATGACCCGGCGTGGTGGCTCACACCTGTAATCCTAGCACTTTGGGAGGCCGAGGCGGGTGGATTACTTGAGGTCAGGAGTTTGAAACCAGCCTGGTCAATATAGTGAAACCCTGTCTCTACTAAAAATACAAAAAAAAAAATTAGTCAGTCGTGGTGGTGGGCGCCTGTAATCCCAGCTACTCGGGCGGCTGAGGCAGGAGAATAGCTTGAACGCGGGAGGCAGAGGTTGCAGTCAAGCCAAGATCGTGCCATTGCACTTCAGCCTGGGGGACAGAGTGAGACTCCGTCTCTAAAAAAATAAAATAATAAAAAAATAATAAAATAAAACACAGCACATACAAATATGGTTTGGATTATTTGGACCAAATGTTCCAAAGAAAATATGGCAATATTTTTCAAATTTTCAAATTTTATTTTCTTGATGCAGAAACTTCAACTTAAAAAAAGTAACTAAAATGCAGACAAAATTATTCAGACTTATATAGTGTAATATTTAAGACAGCCTTGCATATGATAATAAAAATTGGGATATAACCAAGGTGTCTGTCAGTTAGAGATTGTTAAATATTTTATACACTCACATAATGCACTGCAATACAGCTGTTAAACCACACTGAAATATATTAATTTGTTAAGATGCCTTGAGAAAATGTTTAAAGTTTAGTACTTTATTATCATTATTGTTGCCATTAATTGCATAAAATACATAAGACATAGTTCCAAAGTTCTCAACAACTCTATAAGGAAGATTATATGTATATGAGAAGGATACACACACACACACACACACACACACCACACACACATTATTACAATGTATATACAACCTTCTCATTCATATAGATAATTCAATTGTTTTAATTTTCAGTCCCCACAGATGAATAAGAACATGGAAAGTTTGTCTTTCTATGCCTGGCTTATTTTATTTAACATAATGTTCTCCAGTTCCATCCACATTGTTGTAAATGACAGGATCTTATTGTTTTTTATGTCTAAATTACTATTCTATACTGCATTGTGTATATGTACTATATGTTCTTTATGCATTCACCTTCCTATCGACACTTAGGTTGCTTCCAAATCTTGGCTATTGTGAATAGTTCTGCAATAACATGGGAGTACAGAGCTCTTTGATATACTGATTTCCTTTTTTGGGGGTATATATCTAGCAGTGGGATTGCTGGCTCACACGATAATTCTATTTTTAGTTTTTTGAGGAACGTCTATACTGTTCTCTATAGTAGTTATACTAATGTACCTTCCCACCAACAGTGTATGAGGGTTCACTTTTCTCCACATTCTTGCCAACATTTGTTATCACCTGTCTTTTGGATAAAAGCCATTTTAACTGGGGTGAGAGGATATCTCTTTGTAGTTTTGATTTGCATTTCTCTCATGATCAATGATATTGAGCACCTTTTCATATGCTTCTTTGCCACTTACATATCTTCTTTTGAGAAATGTCTATTCAGATCTTACGTCAATATTTTAATAGAAATATTAGTTTTTTTTCCTATTGAATTGTTTAAGCTCTTTATATATTCGATTATTAATCCCTTGCCTGATGGAGAGTTTGTAGGTATTTTCTCCCATTCTGTGGGATGTCTCTTTAGTTTGTGGATTGTTTCATTTACTGTGCATAGGATTTTTAAGTTGATGTGATTCTGTTTGTCCCTTTTTGCTTTGGTTGCCTGAACTTGAGGGAGATTACTCAAGAAATCTTTGCCCAGACCAATGTCCTGGAGAGATTCCCCAAAGTTTTCTTGAAGTAGTTTCATTGTTTCAGAACTTAAATTTAACTCTCTAATCCTTTTTCATTTAATTTTTGTATATGATGAAAGATAGGAATCATAAACCTAAAGTATAATAATAATAATAATAATAATAATAATAAAAGAAAAAAGAAAAAAAAAAAGAAAGATAGGAATCTAGTTTTATTTTTCTGTGTAAAGATATCCAGTTTTCCCAGCACCATTTAGTGAAGTGACTGTCCTTTTCCGAATGCATGTTCTTAGAATATTTGTCAAAATGAGTCCACTGTAGGTGTGTGGATTTGTTTCTCCATTCTCTATTCTGTTCTGTTGATCTCTGTGTCTGTTTTTATGCTAACACCCTGCTCTTTTGGTTACTATACCACAGTAGTATAATTTGAAGTCAGATAATGTGATTCCTCCAGTTTTGTTCTTATTGCTCAGGATAGCTTTAGCTCTTCTGGGTCTTTTCTGGTTCCATAAAAATTTTAAGATTATTTTTTCTGTTTCTGTGAATAATGCCATTGATATTTTGTTTGTTTGGTATTTCATTGAATACGTAGGTTGCTTTACGTAGTATGATCATTTTAACAAATTGATTTTTCCAGTCTATAAGCATAGAATATCTTGCCATTTTTTGTGCATCATCTTTAATTTCTTGGATCAATGTTTTATAGTTTTAATTAGAGATCTTTCACATTTTTTCTTAAGTTTACTTCTAAGTACTTTATTTTATTTGTACCTATTGTACATAGGATTACTTTCTTGATTCCTTTTTCAAATTGTTCCCTGTTGGCATATAGAAATACTACTGACTTTTGTATGTTAATTTCATATCCTGAAACTTCACTGTATTTATCAGTTCTAATAGTTTTTTTGATGGAGTCTTTAGGATTTTCAAAACCTAAGATTATATTATCTGCAAGCAAAGATACTTTGACTTCTTCTTTTCAAATTTGGATGTCCTTTATTTCTTTCTCTTGTCTGATTGCTCTAGCTGGTACTTCTAGTACTGTGTTGAATAACAGTGATGAAAGTGGGCATCCTTGTCTAGTTCCAGATCTTAGAAGAAAGGCTTTCTGTTTTTCCCTGTTCAGTACAATACTAGCTGTGGGTCTATCATACATGGCTTTTATTGTGTTGAGGTATGTTCCTTTTTTGCCCAGATTTTTGAAGGTTTTTGTCATGAAGAGATGTTGAATTTTATCAAATGACTTTTTAGCATCAATTTAAATGGTCATATGGGTTTTGTATGTCATGATACCGCTATCAACAAGTTATTTTATTTTGTTGTTTAAATTAACCTGGAATATGTATAATATCTATTTGTCAATTAAATATTTTAAAATAAAACATAAGTTAAATTCACATTATACTAGTTTTCTAGTGTGTCCCTTTTTTCTTAATGATGAAGTCCATCTTCTTGGAAATTAAATCCATGTCTTCCCTTCCGTGTACTCAATCTACCTCCAAAGCTGTATCTCACCTCTCTTCATTAAACATCATTAACCTCTTAATCTACCTAATTTAATTTCTCCAAATGAATTATACTTTTGCATCTTCAGATCATTGTTGATGGTGGTCACTCAGCCTGGTATAATCTACTTATATTCTTGTAATTAAATCCTCCTCATTGTTCAATATTCATATCAGGCATTATCTCCTATCATTTAAAAAAATCCCTTGATACCTAATTTTCTGTGGTTCAGTTAAGTGTCTCCCCCACAGATGTTTCTACACATTTGTGTTAGTACTATTTGGTTTAGCTTTCTTCATAACTCCCCTAGTTGATTGTAATAAAAAATAAAGACCATGAAAATCTAATCAATTACTTTAATTCCTAACATTTAATGAAATGTATGAACCATTTTAAAGCATCAACAAATGGTTAAAAAGTAAAATAATTTAATGATACATTAGTTTGTTTATATTTATTAAGTCTTTTTTGGTTAAAAAGATAATTGACCCTTGTGATACTATCCCAATACTTACTGGCACCAATATATTTTAAAAAGTATATACTTTTATTTACAATATTTTATATATTCCTTGAGCTAAACCTAGATACTATTTTTGTTTAAAATACAACTAAGGGGGAAATGTGATAAATTTCTCTAATTGGTGAACTAGCTAGCCTACAGATAAAAAAACTCCCACCTGCTAATCAAATAATATGTAAACAAAAGTTATTAATTATTTTAAGACTGAATATTTTGGCACAGGCCATTGTGTTTGTGTGTGTGTGTGTGTGTGCGACACACTGCATCCAGCGATTTGTTACCTTCAAATGAGCTGGTTAGACAGCATGTAAAGAATGATTGCCTTCCTCAAAGATAATCTAGGGCCGATACCGTTTTGCTTTAAATCTTGATTTACTATAGTTGCTGTCAAAAGTCCGACTCCTCCATGTAATCCATCACTGTTTGGATTCTCTTTCCTTTACAGTCTTGCATCCTCACTCATGTGATCCAGAGGCCTTAAAAACCTCTTTCTGTATAGGCCATACAAATGCCCTTATGGTGAGTGTTTGATGCACCTCTTGAAAAGCCTGAAGATGGAATAGGTGTTAACCTTCCTACTCACTTTCAGACCATTCCTCACCAACTTCATCTAAAAGACAACAAATTTAAAGGTCAAAACACTAAACGTTTCCACCTTCCTCTCCTCTTTTCTATAGTTTACAGATCTCCCACCCATCACAGTTTTTACTTTGTACTGGGACACATTATACATAGTAGGATATAAATATATAATAATTATTATTATATATTTAATATTATATAATATATATTAAGATATATTTATTTATATATCTCATTATATGTTTATTATTAATATATTAAATATTATGTTTATATGTATATGTTTATATACATGCATATAATATAATTTATAACCTGCATTATTTTATCTTTTTTGTTTGTTTTCACTTTGCCTTTTCCATTAGAAATTATGTTCATGAAGGCAGTCTATGAGTAACCGTTTTATCCCCATTTTCTCTCAATGGCTGATACATAATAGGTGCTCAACAGTGACAATTATAGTCATAAATATGTAAGGATGCATCTCAGTTATCAACTAAACAAATTAGTGATCAAAGAATTATTTAAAAACACTAGAATACGATTATAATGTTTGGAAGAAGTTGGCTCAAAGACCTCTGTTTCAAGTTGTAGGTTTCATATTAGCAGCAGGGAAATGAAAAGAGCAATGAATGGTATTCCTCAACCACCAAGTTGCTGCATTTTGTAAAGTTATGATTTTTCTTTGGACAGTGACTCACATGAATCTATTCTAGTGTATAAAGTTAAATATTTTGTTTTATTGGCCCCATTCCCATATATAAATCTGTCCATCTAGCTGATCATGTACAACTCCTATCTGCTTTTACCCACCATATTATATTTCTAAATTTATTACAGACAAAATTGTTTTTAATACACATCCCGTGGAGGGTGACAAACTTTGTTGAATTTGTTAATTAGGCCTATTTGATTTATTATAGATTTTTTATTGTGTACTTTGCAAAGACAGGTAGTTTTAAGTCTTTATTTCTAATTTAGATGCCTTTTATTACTCTTTACTTGTCTAATTGCTTTGAGTATATCTTCTAGTACAATATTGAATAACGGTGAAAGTAGACATTTATAATCTTACAGTTAATACTTTCAGTCTTACAACAATGAATATGAAGTTAGCTTGGATTGAATAAATGCCCCTATTCATGTTGAGGAAGTTCCCTTGTAGTCTTGGTTTTTGTATGTGGAGATGGGGCATAGACATGTAACTGTGCTGCTGATGAATGGGTGGGAGGCATCATTTGGGACAAACCCAGGGCATCAGCTTACAGATATCGTGAGCTCAACAAGAGCACTTTATGGCAAAGTCCCCCGCAAGACCTCTCAGAAGATGTGAAAAATGTTTCTGCTAAAAGTTTCTTCAAGACAGATGACATTTATGGATAAAATAGGGATTGGCAGGATTCTTTAAATACTTTCGAACACTGACCTTCATTTCTACCAGGCAGTGAGGCCCCAAGTGCAAGGCCATGGCAAGTGCTAGTCTGGGAGATATTAGGCTGCACTGTCTGTAGAGAATCTGAAAAAATAATAGAGTCAACTGAAATGCAGTTTGGTATCATTATTGCCATGCATCGTGAAAAGGTATTTAATATTATCAAATATCTTTATTGCAGCAACTGAGATAATGATGAGTGTTTATTGTTTTGTTTGACTAATGTAATGCATTAAATAAATGATTTTTCTAATGTTGAATCACATTTGTATTCCTCATATGAGTCTCATTTGGTCATAGCATATAATCCTTGTGTATATGCTGTTGGATTCAGTTTGCTAAGACTTTACTAAGAACTTTTACACTAATGTTCATAATGGATATTTGGTCTATAGATTTTTTTCCATTCCTTTATCTGGCTTTGTTGTCAGGATAACTATGGCTTCATACGATGACTTATGGAATATTTCCTCTCCGTTTATGTTTTTACACTAATATTCATAATGGATATTTGGTCTATAGATTTTTTCCATACCTTTGGCTTTGTTGTCAGGATAACTATGGCTTCATACAATCACTTATGGAATATTTCCTCTCCGTTTATGTTTTGGTAGAGTTTCAGAACTGGTGTGAAATCTTCATTAAATGTTTGGTAGAATTCATGAGTAAAACCATCTGTTCCTGGACTTTTCTTTTTTGTGAGGTGTTGTGATTACTAATTCAGTGTCTTTACTTGTTATAGGTATGTTAAGTATTTTTATTTCTTCCTGAATAATTTCGTTTCTGTTTCTAGGAATCTGTCCAATCATCTAGGTTACCTAGTTTTTTGGTGTTCAATTACTCTAAGTATTATATTATACTTGTTTTATTTATTTAAGGCCAGTAATAATATTCCCACTTTCAGTTCTGATATTATTTTGTGTCTTTGCTCTTAATTTGTCACTCTAACTAAAGATTTGTCAATTTTGCTGATTTGTTCAAATAACAATCTTTTGATTTTACTTTGAATCTATTATTTTGAATGTAATCTTTACTCTTTTTGTCCTTAACCGAGTTTTGCGTTATTTTTCACTTCATTTTTATCCCCTCAAAGTATTGAATTAAGTTATTGGTTTGAGTATTTTAAAATGTAAGTATTATAGTTACAAATTTCCACGGAACACTGCCATCACTGCATCCAGTAAGTTTTTGTGGGCTGTGGGTTTGTTGTCATTCCTCCCTATTTTCTTGTTTCTCTTGTGATTTTTTTCATTGACCCATAGTCATCTAAGAATGTTTTGTTTAATTTTCACATGTTTATGAATTATCCAGTTTTCATTCTGTTAATTTCTAACGTCATCCCATTGTTATTCAAGAACATACTTTATATGATTGGATCTTTAAAACATATTTATTGAAATTTGTTTTGTGGACTAAGAAATGGTTTGTCCTGGAGAATGCTCTACATGCAAGTGAGAAGAAAGTATTTCCTGCAGTTGTTGACTGAAGTGTCCTACATATCTCTATTGGGTTTATAGTGTTGTTCAAGTCCCCCGTTTTCTCTTTGATCTACTCTGTCAGTGTGTATCCCTTGTTAAAAATGTAATATTGAAGTCTCCACTTTTATTGTAGAACTGCTTTTTTCTCCCTTCAATTCTGTCAATGTTTGCTTTTTATATTTTCCTGTTTGTTTTATGATTTTGTGGGCTATGATGTTAGTTGCATGCATGTATATAATTGTTTCACCTTTCTAATTAATGGAGCCTTTTATCAATATACCAGTTCCTTTTTGATCTCTTGTAATAGAGTTTCCTTAAGGTTTACTTTGTCTGTTATTATAGACTATTCTTGTCTATAATTGTCTATATTAACTTGTCTATTAATATAGACTATTACTATATTAGTACAGCCATCCAGCTAACTTTTAGTTACTATTCATATGGAATATTTGTTTTATTCTGTTCTGTTGTAATTATTTGTTTCTCTGGACCTAAGTGAATCTCTTGAAGAAGGTATGTCACTGACTAGAAGATAATATGAAAGGGAAAATTAGAAAATTCAAAAACATGAGGATATTAAATAACATATTTCTGGAAGACTGATGGGTCAAAGAAAAAAAATCAAAAAAATTGGCCAGGCGTGGTGGCTCAAGCCTGTAATGCCAGCACTTTGGGAGGCCGAGGCAGGCGGATCTTGAGGTCAGGAGATTGAGACCATCCTGGCTAACATGGTGAAACCCCGTCTCTACTAAAAATATATCACTCATAGATGGGAATTGAACAATGAGAACACATGGACACAGGAAGGGGAACATCACACTCTGGGGACAGTTGTGGGGTGCGGGGAGGGGGGAGAGATAGCATTAGGAGATATACCTAATGCTAAATGATGAGTTAATGGGTGCAGCACACCAGCATGGCACATGTATATGTATGTAACTAACCTGCACATTGTGCACATGTACTCTAAAAATTAAAGTATAATAAAAAAAAAATTAGCCGGGCGTGGTGGCAGGGCCTGTAGTCCCAGCTACTCGGGAGGCTGAGGCAGGAGAGTGGCATGAACCTAGGAGGCAGAGCTTGCAGTGAGCCGAGATCGTGCCACTGCACTCCAGCCTGGGTGACAGAGTGAGACTCCATCTCAAAAAAAAAAAAAAAATCAAAAAATTTTAACTTTTTCAGACAATCAAAAACAGAAAGACAACATATCAAAACTTACTGGATGCATAAAAAGCCATTCTAATATTAAATTTGATACCAATCAAAACCTAAAACAAGAAAAGAAATATCTCAAATATGCAACTGACCTTTAAACCTCAATGAACTAAAAAATTGTGTAAGCCTAAAGTTAACAGAAGGGAGGAAAAACAAAGATCAGAGCAGAAAAAAATGAAATAGAGACTAGAAAAACAATATAAAAGATCAATAAAATAAAAGTTAGCTTTTTTGAAAAGATAAACAAAATGAACAAACCTTTAAACAAAGTGAAAAAAAGAGAAGACTCAACTAAAATCAGAAAGAAAAAGGAAACATTATAACTGTTACTACAGAAATACAAAGGATCATAAGAGACTACTATAAATAATTATACACTAACAAATTGGATAACCTAGAAGAAATAAATGCATTCCAGGACCCAGACAATCTAGACAGATTGAATAATGAACAAATAGAATACATGAACAGACTAATAAAGACTAAGGAGATTAAATCTATAATCAAAAGTATTTTATCAAAAAAAGCCCAGACCCTGCTGAATTCTGCCAAACCTTTAGAGGATTAACTACAATCTTTCTCACTTGAAACCAAAAAATTGAAGACAAGAGAATACTTCCAAACAAATTTTATGAGTCCAACATTACTCTGAAAGTCAGACAAAGACACTACAAAAAGAACACTACAGACCAACATCCCTAAAGAAAATAGATACAAAAATATTCAGCAAAATACTAACTAAAAGCAACACATTAGCAGGATTGTACATCATGATCAAAGGTTATTTATCCCAGAGATGCAGGGATGGTTCAATGTATGAAAATACATAAATGTGACATACTACATTAACAGAATAGAGGACAAAACAATGTAATCATCTCAATAGATGCAGATAGAGCATTAAAAATTTCAACATAATTTCATAACAAAAACAGTGAATAAATTAAGCATAGAAGAAATATACCTCAACATAATAAAAGTCACATATTACAAGCCAACATACAACTTCATATTGAACAGTAAAATGCTAAGAGTTTTTCCTCTAAGATTAAGCACAAGACAAAGATGTCCATTCTCATCATTTCTACTCAATATACTATTGAGAGTTCCTGCCAGAAAAATTAGGTTTAAAAAAAAGAGAAATAAAAAGAACACAATTAGAAAAGGAAGAAATAAAATTGTCTCTATTTGCAGATGACATAATCTTATATATAAAAACACTAAAGACTCCAGGAAAAACTATTTGTTCTAATCAATGAATTTAGTAAAGATGCAGGCTAGAAAATCATTATGCAAATATCATTCCCGTTTCTCTAAATCAATAATAACACATCCAAAACATAAATCAAGAAAATAATTGCATCACAATAGCATCAACACAGAGACACACACACACAAACAATTAAGAGTAAATTTAACAAAGGAGGTAAAAGATCTGTACACAGAAAACTGTAAAACATTGATTAAAAATTAAAGAAGACACAAATAAATGAAAAGATATCCTGTGTTCACGGATTGGAAGAATTGATACAGGTATTGTTAAAATGTCCATACTACCCAAAGTAATCTATAAATCCAATAAAAACCCTATAACATTACAATAGTGTTTTTCAAAAAAGTCAACAAAAATATAATCAAAAAATTAATACAGAACCACAACAAAACACAAATAGCCAAGAAGAACAAAGCTGAAAGTATCACACTACCTAATCTTAAAATATACTCAAAAGCTGTAGTAACCAAAATAGTATAGTACTGGCATAAAAACAGACACATAGAACAAAGAAACAGAAGAGAGAGCCCAGAAATAAATCCGTATATTTATGGTAAGTTCATCCTCAACAAAAGGGCCAAGAACACATAGTGGGAAAACAGTGGTGTCTTTAATATATGATGTTAGGAAAACTGGATATCCACAGGCAGAAGAATAAAATTTGAACCTTATCTCACACCATACACAAAAATCAACTCAAGGTAGCTTTTGCCAATTACTGTCAAAGACTGCAATTACTTTTGCACCAACCTAATAATTTAGTACAGCCATTTAGGAAAACAATATGGGAGTTCCTAAAAACTTAAAAATAGAATTCCATATGATTCAGCATCACTTTCTGGGAATATATTCAAAAGACATGAAATCAATATCTCCAAGGAATATCTCCATTCTCATGTTCATTAGAGAATTCTTCACAATAGCCAAGATATGAAAACAACCTGTTTCCATCAATAAAAGAATAGATAAGGAAAATGTCATATACATATACATGAATACACACACACATACACAATGGAAAATTATTCAGCCTTTATAAATGCAGAAGTCCTTTCATTCGTGACAATATGGATGAACCTATAGGACCTTACCCTAAGTGAAACAAGCCAAAAATCAGAAAGACAAATATTGCCTGATCTCACTTATTTGTGAAATCTCAAAAAAAAAAAGTGTTTACCAGGGGTAGGGGATGGGAGAAAATGAAAAAATGTAGGTCAAAGTGTACAAAGTTGTAGATAGGTAGGATGAGTAAGTCCAGAGTTGTAATGTACAACAGGAGGACTATAGTTAATAATATTGCGTGTTATATTTGGGATTTTTGCAAAAGAATAGTTTTTAGGTATTCCTGATGCACACAAAAAGTGGCTATGTGGGATGATGCTATGTCAATTTACTTGAATATAGATAGGTTGACTATATGTATATCAAAACACTGTATGTGTATCAAAAAAAATCTATAATATACATTATATATCTTTTTAAAATAAGAAAGAAAACAGACATACCTAATAATCTGTGAATTAGGTAGTTCTGGTCTCTTTAGAACCAGGAGCTAAGGTCTCATACTGGAAATACAGACTACTGCTGCTTCAAGTCTGCCATTGCAGTAGAAAGGAACTACTTCAAGGGAACATAAAAATGTCAAAAATCTCTCCTACAGTGTCAAAGTTGTCTCTTTCTCTATTTGGTGTTTTCTTAGATGCTGCCAATGTTTACTGTTTTCCAAAGTTTTAACAATTTAGTTATGACAATTTCTGATTTTTTTTTTATTTTGTCTGTAACGGAATGAGTTTGGAGCTCCTTACTCTACCATTTTGTGAATATCACTCCAGTAATTCTTAATTTTATCTATAAGCATAGCCTTTTGACCTTGGAATAAAATACCACACAAATAAATATAAAATATTAAGATAGTTTTACAAAGCAGATATTTAACATCAAAGGAGTGATAAAAATAAATGGTTGTAGGGTTTAATAAATAGCAACTGAGCAGATTCTATGCAGAACAGAGTGTAAGTCTTCTAAGAAAAATAGAAGCCCTAATTTCTCTTGAAAATTTTGTCAGATATCTAGATAGGTATTATAGATAGATAGATAGATAGATAGATAGGTAGATAGATAGATAGATGATAAATAGATGATAGATGTAGATATCTTCAAATTGCATATATATATGCATATGTGTGCACATATATATGTATAGCAAAATTACTACTTTCAATCCAACTAAAATATAGTATTAATATTACACTTACTAAGTCAATGAGGCATGAGATTGTCCTGCCATAAAATCCTAAATAAATTCACAGATATTTTGAGAATTTTTTCCAATGTGAAAACTTTGAATTTGGTGGAGAAATGATTCTGCACTTTGGATAACAAAATATTTAATAATTTAAATGAATATTATTTATTTCTAAAGGTGGATATAAAAGAGGTTGAATGACTTACACACTCATAATAATTTACATTTTCACTGATCAAGCAAAAAAATGTTAAAATATAACTAATTGTGAATACCTGGATATGACTAAAAATATAATGTATTGGAATTTTTATATTATACTTACTTTTTATTGAATTTATAATATTTTAGTTGAAACACCTCTACCACTATAGTCTATGATATATGGGGAATTAAACATTAATCATTCTTTAAAGAGAACATAAAATGAAATGGAAAAAATAAACATATTCATAAAATATATGACTAACTCCAAATTATGTTTTAACAAGCAAATGGAATACTAATATAAGTGAGTTTCAGTGAAGAAATTATTTCTCATTAAAGGCATTTAAAAATAGAAATAAAATCTAATCCAAACAATCTCATCATCAACATACTCATGATTTATTTTGTTGGAAAACAAATTTTTAATGCAATAGTTTTCCCTTACTAAATAAATATGAAGTTTATTTAACTTCTAACTTAACCTGCTCTGATTTGGTCTTAAAATATATTTGTAAGTATAATTGTTTTTAATGCTTTTCTCCTAAGGGCAAATAAAAAGTAATGTAATTCTGAAGAGAGAATATTTGTCCTCCAAGCAAATGAATCTGCTTATGTGATAAAATTAATAATACATTTTACTTTGAAATACACAAATGGACTTATTTCCCAATTTCCCTTTTCTAAAATTATAAATGCTTCTTTCCACAAATATAAATACTTTAGCTAAATGGGAAATTTTATCACAGGTCTATAGAATGTTTTATGATTTGTCATTCTGCATTTGCCCCTGAATGCAAGTTGACAGATATGTTACAAATATACCAATTTTTATTATTTGAATTATAGATAAGATATACTAAGACTATAAGATAGTCTACACACTCTTATAAGTCTTGTTACATTATTTAATCCTTTAGTACGATTATGTTCAGGTCTTTGCAAATTGCAATTTATTCAAATAGCAATTAATTGTTGCAGCGTTAAGCACAAAGTACTATCCTCAACTACAAAATTACTGATCAACATCCAGAAATCATTGATGATAGACTGCTATGCTTTGAATGTTTCCTCTTCAAAATTAAGGCATTGTCAATATAATAGTATTAAGAAATGGGACCTTTAAAATATAATTAGTCCATGAAGGCTTCTCCCTCATGAATGAGATTAAAGGACTTAAAAAAAAAACAAAAACAAACAAACAAAAAAACTTCAGACAGGGTCTGCTTGGTTGCCCTTTTACTTTCTCCCCTATGAAGATGCAACAAGAAGGTTGTCACCAGATGCTGATGCCTTGATCTCTGACCTCTGAGTCTCCAGAATTGCAAGACAATAAATTTCTGTTCTTTATAAATTTCTCAATCTCTGGTATTCTGCAGTAAAAGCACAAACAGTCTGAAACGGACTAATAGATTTTATATTAAGCTTTTTATCTTAGGTAGTTTGTTTTCTATAGTAGGCAGAATGTTAATGATCTTTGCCTCCTGTGTTATGTAACATGATATGGCAACAGAGATTCTGTAGGTGTAACTCAGCTAATGATTCAGTTGATGGTAAAATAGAGATATTACCTGGGTGGACTTGATGTAATTATCAGTTCCCCCTCAAGCAGAGTTCTCTTAAACTGGTTGCAGCAGGAGATGTCTGAGAGATTCAAATAATAAGAAGGACTCAATACATTGAAATTCCCTCTTGCTGAGATAGAGGAAGCATCAGGATATGTACTAAAAGTGGCCTCTAGATACAGACAGCAGTCCCCAGCTGATGGCAGAAAGAAAACAGGAATTAAGTCCTCAACTTTAAGGAACCAAATTCTACCAACACTGGAATGAGCTTGGAGGAGAATCCTAAACTGCACATGAGCGTGCAGCAAGCCCCTACATTGATGTCAACCTAAGCAGACAACCCAAACACTGACTTCTGATTCACAGATGAAGAGCTAATAAATGAATGCTATTTTAAGCTAAGATTGTTGTGATTTGTTATACAACAATAGAAAAATTAATGCACCTTTAATGCAATCCCTTGATTTTATCAAAGTGATTGTCAGAAAAATTGATATTCTATAAATTACCTTCAAGTATATTTTGTATATATTGTTGATATGGTTTGGCTTTGTTCCCACCCAAATCTCATCTATAATTGTAGCTCCCATAATTTCCACCTGTTGTAGGAGAGACCTGGTGGGAGGTAATTGAATCATGGGGTCGAGTCTTATGCTGTTCTCATGATGGTAAGTCTCACAAGGTGTGATGGTTTTATAATGGAGAGTTCCCCTGCACATGCTCTCTTTTGCCTGCCGCCATGCATGACGTGACTTTGCTCCTCCTTTACCTTCTGCCATAATTGTGAGGACTCCTCAGCCAGGTGGAACTGTGAGTCAAAGAAACCTCTTTCCTTTATAAGTTACCTAGTTTTGGGTACGTCCTTATTAGCAGTGTGACAATAGACTAATACAATTGTTTATGACTTAGTCTTTTAAATTTTTCCAATAGCTAAACGGTCACCTGCTATTATCATTAAGAAGTCAATGATTTTTCCCTGGGATCCCCAAATATCCATACAACCTGGAAATTCTTCTGTCAAAGAGCCAGTTCTTTTTCTTCGCATTAGATAAAATAATCTAGAAAATCAGATCAATCTGGTAGCACTATCAATAAGTTTGCTGTCAACATGGGGAGTTTGTTGGGCTAATCTCCAAGATTATGTTTTTGTTCTTTGGTTTTGTGATTTACATTCACTTGTTTATTTATCACACACACTAACATGCAAAGACACACACAAAAAAACATGGTTTGCCAACTGTTAGAGTCTAGATGGGCTTACCAATTTCAGCCATACATTTTATAGGAATTGGGTATTTCCTGTTAATGTGGAAGGTGTTTTATTAACCACACATTAAAAGTCCAGATATCCTTGATGATGAGATCCCATTTGGAGCACTGGCATCATTTCTTGCTGTCAGATCAAGATCAGAGCCACCTGGAACAGATTTCCTAATGTCAAATAACATCATGAAAAATAGGTAAGAATTTTAGTCTATTCCCTATAAGAAAACCACTAATATACTTGGGCATATTACTTCACCAGCCTGTATCTTACATCTAAGTGGGCAGGTTTTTCTAAGCCAACAGACACACATGGAATCTCTCTTTCTTTTTCACTGTCTTCTCTCTCTCAAACACACACATCACATCCTCTCACACCATAGCTCAGAAACACTTGAAGAGTACATAGATGGTTTTTATACCCTTTTCCCTGGGCAAGCGTGTACCCAGACTGCTTAAAAACTTTACTGAGCCACTGAAAGTTCCTTCAGAGAAAACCGAAAATCCACAATCCATAACAAGGATAATTTTGGTCCATAACTATAAGTGTAAGTACTTCAAAGCTTGTACAGTCTGAAAAAAGTCTTTGTTTTCTATCAGATTTGCTTAATTTATTGTTCATGCATCAGTTGGAAAAAATGTAGAAAGCATTTGGATTGTGTAGAGAATTGCACTGTGGATTATAAATATAATTGCTAATGCAGCACACAAAATGTCTCTTTGTTGTTGTTGTTGTTGAGGCAGAGTCTCACTCCGTCACCCAGGCTGGAGTGCAGTGGTGTGATCTCCACTCACTGCAACTTCCACCTTCCTGGCTTAAGCAATTCTCCTGCCTCAGCCTCCCTAGTAGCTGGGATTACAGGCATGTGCCACCATGCCCAGCTCATTTTTTGTAGTTTTAGTAGAGACGGGTTTTCACCATTTCGGCCAGGCTGGTCGCAAACTCCTTACCTCAAGTGATCTACTGGCCTCGGCCTCCCAAAGTGCTAGGATTACAGCCACTGTGCCCAGCCCCAAATGTCTCTCTTTAAGGCATGGGTTCAAGAAGGCAAAGATGAATTTAAAATAGTTAATTTGTTGACTAGCACCAGAGAAACGTCTATGCATGTGGGGGTCGAGGGTGTGATTATTAACCACATAAGGGAGTTGTGGCAAATGAAGGCTATATTGCAGAAATAATCATACAACAATTTCTGAAAGATGAATGAGAGTTACCTGGATAAAGCTGGGTGAAGAGGGAAAAGGAGTGCACGTAAAGGGCGCAGGCAAAAAATGAACTTCATTACTCACGAGAAGTCAGCAATTGATAATACTTGAAATTAGCTTTGTACCAAACTATGCCAAAGGAGTGCTTTTTTTTTTTTTTTTTTTTCTGGTTTGTCTGTTTGTTTTCTTTGCAGGGAGCACTGAGCTAGTTATTAAGGTAAAAAATGCCAAATTAGATATTTTGATTTACATCTAGCTATCAATGATTATATTATTTTTACATTTCTACATAATAAATCACAACACACTTAGAAGTTTAAAACAACACATATTTATGATCTTATAGTCTTTGAGTCAGGAATCTTAACACAGCTAAACTGTGTCCTTTATTAAGAGTCTCCCAAGGCTGCAATCATTGTCTTTGTTTGGGCCATGGTTTCATCTGAAGTTCAGGGATCCTCTAAAAGCTCATGTGATTGTTGGTAGAACTCATTTTTTCTTTAGCTGCAGAAATCGTGGTGGTGGGTTCCATCACTACTAGAAATAGTCTCCAGGCTGTAGACTCTCTTTCAAAAGGGACCATCCAATTATGTGATGCCTATCCAGAATAATTTCCCTACTATCTGATAAGAGATCTAAATTAAGTCTGCAAAATATCTTCACCTTTGTCAAATAATGAAGCATAATCTCGAGAGTAACATCCCAGCCTCTTTCCCATATTCTGTTGCCTCATTCTGTCTAGAAGGAAGTGACAGGTGCCACCCACAATCCAGGGGAAGGTATTGTCCAATGACATGGTCATTGAATCTCAGCATTGCTTGCCACAATAATGAAAATGGCAATACATTTTACTTGTGGTCCTCTGTTCTCAATATTTTAAAAATTCACTCATTTACATATTCAACAAAATTCCACAGAACGATGATAAGACATACTTCTATTTGCAGAAGATACTCATAGTGAACAAACTGGATAGAGTATCTATACTCCTAGTCTTTATACTCTGACAAGGTATACGATCTATGCAAGGTATACGACACTTGACATGAAATTAGATAATAAAGAAAGCTGTGAGGAAAAATAAAACAATGCAAGTGATTAGAGAGTTACAGGGGTAATTTTATTTTTGACAGAAAGAACAGAAAACATCTCTCCAGAGAACAGTATTTCAGCACTAACTTGAATAAATGAGAGTGCCTGGCATATAGCCAGAAACATTCCGGGCAGAGACATCAAAAGCCACAGGGCAGTGTGCTTAGGAATAGGAGGGAGGCTAGGGAAACTGGGCCAAAATGAGAAAGGAGAAGAGTTTAGGAGATTATGTGAGGTTCCTTTCAGGGGTATGATAATGGAAAACCTCCCATGTGTCTCTACCTTTCTCTATATCTATTTGCATTCTGGAAGGCCTCTAAGTTTGTATTATAGTTCATCTCCATAAAGATACAGTTGGTTTTATGTCCCCTGCCATGGGTTAATCTATAATTGTTTTCTGAATGACTGGTGACATAATTATAGGGAACGTAAATTTAGGTAAAGGTGAATATTTTGGTAAAGAAGAATATGCTGCCAAAATTCAAGAAAATAAGTTTTCAACATCCTATTCCTTATGAAGGAACATGGCAATAGAAAAATAAAACACTTTGAAATCTATATAACCATAATGTATAATATTCATTAATAGAATATATCCTATTTATTTTGCCCTTTGCTTCAATTATTTCTTTTTTCTGTTAGATAAACATTTAAGCTCTTTTCTTTTTTAAAGACCTTATAAATATTTGATGAGCTTTTAGCAAAAGACTATTTTTGGTTTGTTTTTAACTCATGGCATGCTAGAAAACTCTACTTTTCTCCCACAGTGAAACAATGTAAATGACATGAACAAAACAGTGAGATTTTGGCATAAGGATAGTTTGTCTAGTTTTCAATAGGCTTTACAACAAATATTGTCAAAAACAAACAACAACAACAACAAAAAAGGTTATCTTTTTTTCTTTTTCTTTTCTTTTTTTTTTTTTTTGAGGTGGAGTTTCACTCTTTTCACCCAGGCTGTAGTGCAATGGCACAATTTTGGCTCACTGAAACCTCTGCCTCACAAGTTCAAGCAATTCTCCTGCTTCAGCCTCCCAAGTAGCTGGGATTACAGGCGCCCACCACCATGCCCAGCTAGTTTTTGTATTTTCAGTAGAGACAGGGTTTTACCATATTGGGCAGGCTGGTCTTGAACTTCTGACCTCAGGTGATCCGCCCACCTGGGCCTCCCAAACTGTTAGGATTACAGGCGTGAGCCTCCATGCCTGGCCCAAAACAAGCTTTATAAAATAAGTGAGTACTATGTGTTAAAATAGTTCTCATATAATTTTGAGTTTCAATGGAGCACAAAACAATATGGATTGGTCCTATAAAGGCTCCCAAACATTGCTCTGCCAATGAACTGGTGTAGCTAATTAATACAAGAGAACATTCCTACACAGAGTGTTTCTGAAGGGAGTATCAGTAATACAATTCAGTGAGTGTCGTAAAAATTAGAACTAATGATGACTAAAACAATGAAATATGATCTTTTATGTGTCTACACTTATGCCACCCACTGATCTTGAGCCTTATGCATGTCAAGAAACTGGATATTGGGGATGTCTAGAAACAGCAATTGATAGGTGCTCAGTACAGGGCTGGTATTAGAGTAGTCCTACTTTTTGTTTTTTTATTTCCATAGAATTAAGCACTTTTCCCCTATACATTTAAGTTTTGGTCTAAACAAGCAATGATTGTTTTAATTTGGTGGAGGGATATCTAAATTTTGTAAATTAAAAATTTACTTTAAAAATGATTTGAAATATTTAAGCCACAAACTGCTTCATTGATTTTACTTGACTTTTCTCTAATAACACATTTGATTATCTGCTTGTTTTTCCAATTCTCTGTGTTTAGCTGCATACTCTGCCACTTGCGGTGTGTGTGTATACACACGAATTTTTTGTTGTTGTTGTTATTTGAAGTTTAAATACATAGGTTAGGTTAAATTTATTTTTAAAGACATATTATGTTTTATTTTTAGTGTTAAGTGTTGACAACTCAGAAAAAGTCGTATTGACTTAACATGCATGTTAATACCAAACATTTAATATTCTACAATTCAAACTGAAATATGAAAAAAATTGGTCCTACCCTTATATATAACATTTTTATAGAAACTGCATGCATTTTTATTTCATATAGAAACTAAATATTACTTAGCTATGGTTGACTCTTTTTGATTAAATATGACAATATCTGTCCTGTATGCTCAGACCATTCACATTAAATGTTAGCATTGAAATGGTTGAGTCAAAATCCACCACCTTTCCATATCTTTTCTATTTGCCACCTTTTCTCTTTATTTTATCTTTTCTTCTCTTGATTATGTTAATCAAACTTTTTAAAGGATTCTACATTACCACTTTTAGTGACTTATTATGTATAGTTCTTTTTGTTATTCTTGTTATTTTTTGATCATGCCCTAGTGTTTACAATATATGTATTTAATTAATCAGTGTCTACTTTCAAATAATATTACAAAATTCCAACGGTATATTCCCAAATACTTCTTTCCATTTGCCTTAAACACACAATGTGATACTGCAATACCATCAGTAGTCTTTTCTGGGGACCAATTATAAATGAGTAAAAATGAATGTTTTTTATTCAAATGAATTCTACCATCATCTTTCCATTTCCAATGATATTAGTTTCATTTTATATATCCAAATTCTGACATTTTGTTTTATCCTGAAGGAATTTTTCTTAATTTTTTATGAAGTAGGTATGCTGCAATTAATTTCTAAAGTTTTTGTTTTGTCTGAGAAAGTAATCATTTCTCTTTCAATTTTGGAAGATATTTTATTTGGGTATAGAATTTTGCTAACATGCAGATTTTTAAATTTTTATTTTTAACACTTTATAAGTATAATTCTATTGCCTTCTGGCTTTCGTGGTTTCTCCAGTCATGGAGCCTGTTATGTTCAGCCCTCTGTCTCACCCTGCATTTTTGTTCATTTGTATGTAGTCTGCCTCTGTATTTCATATTATTTTTTCTAACAGCTTTTTTTTTTTTTTTTTTTTTTTTGAGATGGAGTCTCGCTCTGTCGCCCAGGCTGGAGTGCAGTGGTGCTATCTCGGCTCACTGCAAGCTCCGCCTCCCAGGTTCACGCCATTCTCCTGCCTCAGCCTCCCGAGCAGCTGGGACTACAGGCGCCTGCCACCGCGCCCGGCTAATTTTTTGTATTTTTAGTAGAGACGTGGTTTCACCATGTTAGCCAAGACGGTCTCTATCTCCTGACCTCGTGATCCTCCTGCCTTGGCCTCCCAAAGTGCTAGGATTACAGGCATGACCCACAGCGCCTGGCCTCTCTGGCTGCTTTCAAGAGATCTAATCCCTGGTTTAGCACCTGAGGGACAGCATGCAAAATTTTCTGCAATAATTTAAGAACTAAATCCTTAATCCACCGAGTTTGAAGGTTAAGTTTTTCTGTATCAATTATTATACTGACTAATAAAGTCCCAACTAGACCATAATATCCATAGAGATCATGTCAGATGTTATTCTCACCGTATTATATAATCAGCATCTAGCACACTCTCTGAAACACAGTATTTGCCCGATAAATATTGGACTGAAAAAATAACTTGGACAAACATCTGTATGCTCTGCTTAAATTATTAATTAAGAATGGTGACATTTTAAATCTTAGGCAACAAATTTCATGAAGGAAATAACTAACAAAATTTTCATACTCCTAATTGAAAAGATAGTTTCACAACCTAAGTAAAACAGCATGTGGCCAATATGTAGGTTTAGTTACTGAAGCATAGGTGTAAAATATAATTAAACGTATTTTCGAATGTGAAAATATTATTCTAATAAAATGCCCAAATATATGAATATATCTTTAAATGCTGCTCAGTTACTTCTCACAAATGACCAGTTGAAAATAATCTCCAAGGTGCCAAAAGTAATGAAAAAAAATATAAAGGAGGACAATAAAGCAAACTGGCCATGTATATAGCCCACCTTTTATCTGGTCTGTCTTCATGTTCTGTTAAAGCATATAGAAGCAAAGGTCAAGTAAAAAAGCATATTGCCTTTTTATAGCATTTAGGAAACAAGTAATGGTGTATGAGCTAGGTTAACCACATTCAGCAGGGTAACTATTTTAAAAATTTTATTATGGCTCAGTACTATGGTACATTATCTAGACTATAAGGTAGTTGAGCTTCCAAAATATATGTAACCTAAGGGAATAATTTTTGTATTATATTTTCATGGTATATATATTAAATATGTCATGGTAATTAATCAACAGATGTATTCTCATTGAAAAATCATATTCAATAGATATGATTCAATATTCAGTACACATATAACATGCATTTAATGAAATACAGCTAAGCAGAAGACAGATAATTTAACATATACTAAGTGAGCTTTCTCTTCCAAAGTGAAAAAGTAAGAAATACAAAGTTTGCATCCTACTTTCAGATATAAAATTAAAGGTAAATAGATTATTTAATTATATTTTAAACCTCTGATAAATTTGAATACTTATTGTGTTTTATGTCATTTATCACATTATTCTTCTATTTTATGGTTTAACTTCACTTCAAGGATATTTTAGGTGCTACAATTACACTGCCAGAGGCTTTTAAAAATATTTCTTAAATTATTCTTTTATTTATTTATTTATTGAGATGGAGTCTCACTGTGTAGCCCAGGCTGGAGTGCAATAGCACAATCTCGGCTCACTGCAACTTCTACCTCCTTGCTTCAAACAATTCTCTTGCCTCAGTCTCCCGAGTAGCTGGGATTACAGGCAGCTGCCACCATGCCCAGCTAATTTTTGTATTTTTAGTAGAGGCAGGGTTTCACCATGTTGGCCAGGCTGGTCTCGAACTCCTGACCTCGGTTGATCTGCCTGCCTCAGTGTCCCAAAGTGCTGGGATTACAGGCGTGAGTCTCCACACCGGCCTTTCTTAAGTTATTCTTATGAGCAAACAGAGCAATCCACATAGCAAAAGAAACACAGTTCTCAAATGATGTCGTCTGTAATCTAGATGACAGGGCATCCTCATGAAATGCCAATCCATCTGACAGAAATAGGATGGTTTAGCAGAAAGAGGAGAATAACAGGAAATAAAATGAGATTAGTGATGGCTAGTGTAATCCTCAAAAACTAAAAGTATCACTAACAAATTGTAAGGTCTTCCAAAAGAGAGGATAATAAATTTATTGGGAAAAAAAGATGAAATAATTTGTAAAGAAAATCTTGAGGAACATGGAAAAAGTCTCATTGGTCCCTCCAAACTGGGATGCAAGGACCACAAAATAGATGAATATTGGGATAAATTAAAATGTGTGCTGGTGGTATGGATATCAAGAATCTCAGAAATTTAGATGGTTCCTGACATCTGATTTCTTGACTTTAAAATGGTGCCACATTCAGTAGAAACCTTACTTTAATCACCCATACAACCATTCTTTTTTTTTCACTTGAATATTTTAGTGCATTATTCAATAAATTACATAAGCTACTGAACACTATTGTAAAATACGCTTTTCATTAGATAATATTGCCCAACTATAGGCTAATGTAAGTGTTCTGAGTACATTTAAGGTAGGCTAGAGTAAGCTGTTTTGTTCAGAAGGTTAGGTGTATTATAATAGGTGTATTGAGACGTAACAAACTTATAATGGGTGTATTGAGACGTAACCAAATCATAAGCTGAAGATCATCTGTATCCAACCATATAACCTCTAAAGAATATCAAAAGCTCATGTGAGATATCATCAAAAGAAATCAACCAAAAAATCAGCAAGGCAGAGCAACTGAGTCAAACAATAAAGATTCCATTTCTGGAAGTGGCAAAATAATCGGAGTCAGACTTCCACTTCTATCTAAAAACCAAAAAACAAGACAAAATAACGCATCAGTTTTAAAGACATTGAACATCAAGCAAGCAAAGAGGGTGATCTCTATGACACAAGATACAAAGAAACCATATGGTTCTACTAAGTTACTGCCATGGGAAAATGTCCAGGCTGTGTTTCTGGAAGGGTAAGTCTGATTTGAGCCAAGTTTCTTCCCTGAATTCAAGCTAGTAGGACAAGGAAGCCAAGACACATAACGTATACAAGAAATATGTGAGTTTTATTGTTATGGTTTATTTTTTTATTTGGTCTAAGATCTGTTTGTTGAGAGTAGCTGTAAGTCAAAAATAGCCACTCTCTTGAACGGGACTCACTGGGAGGAAATTTGGTTCAGATGGTGGCTGGGATTGCTCAGGTGAGACACAGTGAGGAGGCAATACAACACATACATAGAATAATAGAAGCAGTATTATTAGAAGCATATTATTACTACAGCTCCAGAGAGAAGAGGGTAGTGTGGCTTTCAGCACCAGTAGGAAGAAGGGAGGTGTCTGAGACAAACCTGCTCAATCAGCAGGTAGAGAGCAGGAAAGAAAGATTGAGGGAATTGTTGGTTGAAGCCTTTATTGGGGTTCAGGGTGTTACCCAAGCAGATTTCCCACTTGGAGTTTGATTGGTGGATTTAGAACAAGTAGGCACAAGTTTCTGTGGAGTCACTCTGTGACTGAGAAGTGGTCACTGTAGCAAATCTCCACAGTCCTTGCTGGTGTGAGGGTCAGTAGGCCAAGTCAATTAGGTTGCATGTAGCTGTCCCCTAGGGAGTTTGCCACCAGGGGGTGGTTGCATAAGGCAGATATCTGGATCGACCACATTAAGAAACTGGGAGGAAGTTGAGAACTGGAAACTGTATCAGAGTTAACTAAGTCTTGCTTCTAGTATGAGAAAGTTTAACTTATATTCAAAACAAATGTCAAGGCAGCGTAAAAGAGGATCTCACTACAGCAAAGTAAGAGAAGGGAAGAATTTCAGAGAATTACAGAGTCCATCTCCAGTCTTCAGCTGATGAATGTATGTGAGGAAATGCCCACCTCGAAGGATTAGAGAGAAACGTCTTCTGAGATCACACAAGCCTAGAAATAATTCAGGATCCCATTAGCTAGAGCAGAAACCCCATCATTGAGAAGCATTGGGTTAAAGCACTCAAAAAGATAATGCCTAATAGGAAGAAGTTAGACCTAGAAGAAAGGATGCTCTGGTTCCAGATATCAAAGTACAAAAGCAAATATTGAAAGGATCACACTATTTACAAGTTATTCGATTGTATATAGAACAAAACCGATGAGCATTTTTGCGTATACAAAAATGACAAAAAACAAATAAGGCAGAAGTTACAATAACTGACATTAAATTTTAAAACTTTAATGGATATGGGCAGTAATAAATAAATGTGCAAATACTCTGTATTAAAAATTACCAGGCATCTAAAGCAGAAAAAAAATCATAATAAAGAAAAAATGAAATTAGTCAAAATTAATATAGAAATAATGTGGATGAGATGAGGTAATTAATAAACAAGGACATTGTTAAAGTAAATTAAATGAAGGCCAGGCCTGAGGAATTCCTCAAAAGACAAAGCCAGGCAGGCCTTGTAAGCGACTTTAACTTTGCTTGATTTGCAAACTTAAGTGAAACTTAACTGGAGCTATTTCTTGTAAAAGTCTAAATTAAAGAAAATAATTTAAGTTCAACCAATCAGTAGAAGCTAACAAACTTATAACTATATAACTAGAGACTTCCCAACAAGATAAAACAAATATCTTTGTATTTGCAACTGTATAACTGGAATGAATCAGATATTCTCTTTCGTTTACTACTGTGTTCATTCTGTAAAAGCCTTCCCTTTGTGTTATCTCTGTGGAGCTCCTGAACCATTTCTGCTTTAGAGTTGTCAAATTTGTGAATTGTTTTTGCTTAGATAAACACATTAACATTTTACAGTGCTTCAGTTTACCTTTTGACCTATTGTATGGTTTAACATTAAAACAGTTACTAATATTGTATATGTTATGCTCATGAACCCAGAGGAAAAATTGAATTTTTAGTAGCTATGTGGAGATATGAGATATGTAATGTGTAAATATATTATATATATGATGGCAGATATAAAAACTACAATGTCTAAGGATGTAAACATTTTAGGATGATCTTAATGTCATATTAGATATTGTAGCTGAAAGACTAGTGAAGTTAAAAACATAGCAATAAAAAGTTATTTTTTCTTAAACTTTACAATGGAACACATAAAGAAAAAGACAAACAAACAAAAATACCAGTGAACTTTAACAAGATACCAAACAGTCTAAAATATGTTGCATAAAATAAGAGGTGGAGAAAGTTTAAGAGTTTAGAAAAATAAAGGCTGAAAAATTTGGCAATTTAATGACAAATGTAACTCACAGATCCAAGATCAAGAAACTCCAACCCCTCACCCCAAAAACAAACATGCAAAATGTCTACCTTAAGGCATGTGGTAGTGAAATACTTTGAACCTGGTGACAAAGAGAAATTTTAAAAGAAGCCAGAAAAAGACATATTTCATACAGAAGAAGGAGGATTAGAATTACACTCGATTTTTTGTCCAGAGGAATGCAAACAAAAAGACAACCAACATCTTAAAGTACTGAAAATGAATAATATAAGAAAAAACTTAGAATTCTATACTCAGAGAACATATCTTTCAAAAATCAAAGACTTTTGTGGAATATACAAGTGGAAAAATTTATCACAAGCAGAACTACATTAAAAGAAAAGTCTTTAAAGTAGAAGAAAAATGATAACCTGGAGAAATATCCATCTTTAAAAGAATGAAGAGCATAAGAATTGGTAACTGTGGCTACGTCTAAAAACTTGTTTTGCTTATTATATGTCTTACCCCATTTAGTGTTGCTATAAGAGAAGACCCGAGGCTGGGTAATTTAGAAAGAAAAGAGGTTTGTTTGGCTCACTATTCTGTTGGCTAGAAAATCCAAGAAGCATGACACCGGCATCTGCTTCTTGTAAATGTCTATATTAAAGAATGTATATCTATATAAAAATACAGCATATCACAATATGACAAGTGAGATCAAAATTCCATATCAGTAAATACAAATTAGTTTAAGATATTGACTTTTTAAAAGATTTCAGTAGCGAATGAAGCAGAATCCAGACCTGCAAGCTGCATACAGAGGACACTTAAAACAATGTGATTCAAAAAGTGTAAATAATAAAAGATAAGCAATGTGTAGCAGACAAATGCAAATAAAAAGAAATGTCATATACTGACATTAAACAAAGTAGAATTTATAAAAGTATGATATTAGACAAACGGCATGTGATAGTGAAGCCAACAATAAAAATTAAAATATAAAAATATTAATATCATTGAACTAAAAAAAGCAGTAATATTTACTTATTTATTTATGTATTGAGACAGGATCTCACTCTGTTATCCAGGCTGGAGTGCTGTGGCACGACCTCTGCTCACTGCAACCTCTGCCGCCTGGGCTGAAGTGATCCTCTCACCTCGGCCTCCTGAGTAGCTGGGACCACAGGCAGGTGCCACCACGCCCAGCTAATGCAGTAATTTTTATAAAGCATAAACAGGAGCAAAAGAAAACAGAAATAAAATAACAAATAACAAATGATTTTAATGCACTTCTCTAGAGAGATAAAGGAAAAGAAAGTTTAGTAAATAGCATAATCAATAATGTTGGCCTTTATAAATTAAACTTGATATTTTTATCATATATAGTATCTGTTTGATTCAATTTTACATAAAAGTTTATAAAAATTAGCCACATACTAGTCCAAATAAACTAGTGAATTCTAGAAGTAGGAATAAATACTAACAACTTTATTTGCAATAAAAATAAAAATTAATGAAAAATCTTATAGTTTGTGTACTGACACAATAGCCTTCATTTGTTGTGTGTGTTTATGCATCTGCGTGCACACACACAAATCGTAAGTGAAATTTTATACACACACAAGTTAAAAGATACAATAAAAAGATGATACAATTTACAATAATCACAAAAATGATTAAAACACCTGGGCATAAGAATGACAAGGTCTAAGATATATGAAAGAAAATACCTAAACAGGATTGTAACAACTAAATCTGATATAGTACATATGTTGAGTGAAGAGATGAAAAAACACTACATTCTGGAATAGGAGAACAAAGTCATGATGAGGCCCATTCTTAAGTTAATGTATTAATCTAGAGCAATCCACATTAAATAAACAATAGTAACTCAAAAGCAATAATCATTCAATGACAAGGCATGGTTCTCTAGATACAATTTTTCAAACAAATCTAATAGAATTTCTTAGAAGATTTAGATTCCATGTATTCAACAAGAAATGCAAATATGAAATTGTTACATCTGAAGAGTCACAGAAAACAAAGATGAACTGGTAATTTCAAATAGATACAGGAACTAAAATATCAAGATTTCCCAGGCTACAGACATGAAAATTTTAACATCCAAGAGTGAAGTTGAAGGCAAATTACTAAAACACATTAACGAACTTCACAGGTTTATGCTGATACACACATGGTGAACAAAAATATCCAAAAATTTGACTTTTTTTTTTTTTGAGACAGAATCTCGCTCTGTCACCCAGGCTGGAGTGCAGTTGTGCAATCTCGGCTAATTGCAACCTCCGCCTTCGGGGTTCAAGTGATTATTCTGTCTCAGCCTCCTGAGTAGCTGGGACTACAGGCGCCCGCCACCATGCCGGGCTAATTTTTGTATTTTCAGTAAAGACAGGGTTTCACCATATTGGCCAGGCTGGTCTCGAACTCCTGACCTCACGATCTGGAGGCATCAGCCTCCCAAAGTGCTGGGATTACAGGCATGAAAATTTTTTTTAAGTCAAAACAAAAAGTGCCATGGAAGCCATTGGAAATAAATTGATGCAATTTTCCTAGTCTCATACTGGCAGCTAAAGAAATGAAAAAGAAAAGCTTCAGGTTTATCTTTCCAGTAGAGTAAGTATTTCCTGGATATCAAATAGCCTCAGTAAATAGAAAAATAGTTTAAAGGAAATGTTTACATAATAATTGTGGAAGGAAGACTGAAAGAAAAATCACAATTCTACAACTAAACATTTACATAATAATTGTGGAAGGAAGACTGAAAGAAAAATCACAATTCTACAACTCCCAATAAAATAAAAATTTCATGAATCAATGAAATGAAAATTTCGTAGAAAATTAACAGTGGGGAAATCAGGATCTCAACATCTGAACCTATGGTTCAATTTAATATCACCAAAAGTGGGGCGGGTATCACGCTATTGTTGGGTTATGTGGTGTAAATTTCAACCTCTAAAAAGTTCTCTGCCAAAACTGAATCCAGTCAAGTTTGTAGAGCAAATTTTATTTCCAAGAAATGGTGTAGATAAAGAAACAAATTTTATAATACCACACAGAGATTTGACGTTTCATTACAGGTGCCCCATTTATAATTTTGTGTTTGTGATAAGGTAACAAATCACTCGGTACAAACAACATTGAAAACATATTTTCCCTTCAGAACACTGCAAATATGTTTTTTTTTTGGGGGGAAGAGGTGGGGTGAGAACTTATTTTGTTTTGTTTTTTGTTTGTTTTGTTTGAGACACAGTCTAGCTCTGTCGCCCAGGCTGGAGTGCAGTGGCACAATCTCAGCTCCCTGCAACCTCCGCCTCCTGGGTTTAAGTGATTTTCCTGCCTCAGCCTCCTGCGTAGCTGAGACTACAGGCGTGTGCCATCACAGCCGGCTGTTTTTTGTATTTTTAGTAGAGATTGGGTTTCACTGTGTTGACCAGACTCGTCTCGAACTCCTGACCTTGTGTTTCGCCCACCTCGGCCTCCCAAAGTGCTGCGATTACAGGTGTGAGCCACTGCGCCCAGCTGAAAACTTGTTTTATTTAGCACACCTGAAATGGCATCTCAATAACAGTATCTAATCGCCTTTTTCATTTTATTTTTTTTTATTTTAAGTTCTGGGATACATGTGCAGGACATGCAGGTTTGCTACATAGGCAAACATGTGCTATAGTGGTTTGCTACACTCACCAACCCATCACGTAGGTATTAAACCCCACATGCATTAGCTATTTATCCTGATGCTATCCCTCCTACTCCCCCAAGACAGGCCCCAGTGTGTGTTGTTACCCTTCTTGGGTCCATGTCTTCTCATTGTTAAGCTCCCACTTATAAGTGAGACCATAGGGTGTTTGCTTTTCTATTCCTGTGTTTGTTTGCTGAGGATAATGGCTTCCAGCTCCATGCATGTTCCATAGTATTTGATGGTGTATATGCGCCACATTTTCTATATCCAGTCTATCATTGATGGGCATTTGGGTTGATTCCATGTCTTAGACATATTGTGAATAGTGCTGCAAAGCTCAACATCACTGATCATTAGACAAGTGCAAATCAAAACCACACTGAGATGCCATCTCATGCCAGTCAGAATGCTAAGTATTAAAAAGTCAAGAAGCAATAGATACTGGTGAGGCTGTGGAAAAATAGAAACACTTTTACAGTGTTGGTGGGAATGTAAATTAGTTCAACCATTGTGGAAGACGGTATGGAAATTCCTCAAAGATGTAGAACCAAAAATACCATTTGACCTAGCAATCCCATTACTGGGTATATACTCAAAGGAATACAAATCATTCTATTATAAAGATACATGAACACATATGTTCATCAAATATGTTCTTAAATAAAATTTCAATCAACAAAACATGAAAATAGAGCAATTGGGAATGGCAATATAGTAACTGGAACATTAGAGCGGTGATCTATAATATCTCTTCCTTTACTATAGTAATCACAGCCCTTGGCATATTTCTACAGAATTCTTTGTGATCAAGAAAGCAAAATTTGAAAATCAGTGCAACAGAAAGCTAGAGATGGGAATTTCCAGCCTTATAAAAGCAGGATAAATAGGTTTTGAGATTTATTCTACATAAACACAACTATCATCAATAATAATGTATTATTATATATTTTAAAATGACTAAGTATAAATTTAATATCTCACCATAAAAATGATAGATGAGTAAGGTGATGGATATGTTAATTAGCTTTATTTAACTATACAATATTGTATGCACATATCAAGACATCACATGATAACTCAAATATATAAAACTATGATTTATCAATTTAAAAAGCAGAATAATTTTTTAAAAATAAAATTTAATTGTTTTGCTTTTAGAAAACACAGCTAATTTGGAACTGACTTTTAAATCATCATTTTGCTGCATAGAAAAATAATTTTCTGAAATCATGTGATCATTTAAGAGGATTTAAAAAGATGTCAGATGAGATATTATGGGAATCCAGGAATGAGAGCTGACACACTGAGCTTAAATGGAGGGTTTGCATTTGAAACTAAGAGAGTCACATCTACCAATTAATTTACATTGAAGGCTGGAGGAGAAGCTGAAGATGGACACAATAATGACATAATTTACTCCTTTAGAAAACTAGACCAATAATGAGTAAGTAGGAATGAATGGAAAAATGCCCTATTATTCCTGTTCATAGCAGTTTCATAAATTAAAAAATAAGCAAAAAAATCCACAAAAATTGACTAATTGACAGTTGAATAATTGATAAGTAAATGGTTTAATACATCTCAAAAATAAAAAAAAACTATTTTAAAGCCATCTAATCAAAATGCAATTAATAATATTAATGTAATCTTTACATTATCCTTGCATTGGGGATAATAAGAAAGGAAATACAATTATTTTATGCATGCAGTTTCTGAAAATAGAGTAGAACACAGAAAGTTAAAAAAGACTTGTAATTTCTGAACAACGTTGCGTTTGTAATATAGAAGATATGGATATTTTAAGAGTTCTAAGCTTATTTTAAGATATTGAACCATGAAAATATATTTTAAAATTACACACTAGAGTTCTAAAGCAAACATTTCTCACATTTTTTGTAACTTTTAAAAAAGAAATTATGCCTAATTAATAGAGTTTATGCCTCTTTACATGACCATTCTTCCTTATTCAAAAAAGGCCATTGAACCCTGAACTCTGTGGGTATTCTGTTTTATCAATTTTACTATGCGTATGTGTATGTATTCCAAAAATTATAATTTTTTTCTATGATTTCTCAAAATGTTTAAAAATTGTACTTTCTTACTTTCTGTAACCTTCAATTTGTTTTCATGATTTTGATAAAAGTAATCTACAGATTATTCACTTTAATTGGTATATAATATAAACACATACATACATGTTTATGTGGGTGTATATGATTCTATTTAATAACTACATATATAGTTGATATGTTAGAAGAGGGTGCCTTTTTCACACCTGCTATTTCCTCGAAGAGGCATTTTCCCAAAACCAACATCACCTCTTTCTTTTTATTCAGTTAATACTAATTCAGCCTTTGGGGTATTGAAGTATTTATTTAATTAGTTAATGTGGAAAAGTAACAAAGCCTTCTTTGCTCAGTTATGCTGTTGTTCCTTTTGGAACTAAGCCTGTGTACAGAGAGAACAAGTTGTCCTCATCTCTTCTACATTGTCTGATCTTATCTGGTAGGTCTCTTCCATCCAGGGCCTGCCACAGACCAGCATTCACCAGCAGTTGAGGTATAAATCTGCCCTTTCCAGGGGATCCAGAAACAAATATGCTTAGCACTCACACTCTGTTGTATACTAAGGATTTGAGAAAATGTCTGATATTTTAGACCCTAACTCCCATTTTTTTTCCTATATTCACAAGCTGGTCTGGAAATTTTTATGCTACCCATTGGTAATCTTCAGTTATATTTTTTACTAATGTTACTATTATAAATGATGCTACTGCGAACACTCTTGTACATGTCTCAATAGCTTATGTGAGATCCTTTCTCCAGCATATGTTCCAAATAGAATTTCTAGGTCACAAAATATAGAAATATATTTTAGAAGTATATCGAAATTCTATTTTACTGATTATTTCTGTGTTGCTTTCCAAAGGCGTTATACCTATTTACAAATCTCTTATTTCTATTTCACATGCTCTGTTTTCTCTGTTCTTCAACACTTGAAATTCCTGTATATTAATTTGTATATGATATTTCTATCTTTGAAACATGTACTTTGTGTGTATTGCATTTTTGTTTACTATGTGTGCCTTTATTCAATCGCATTTAAGATGTTTTTTAAAATAATTGTTTGTGTTTTGGGAATCCTCTTAAGATACATCATTAAAAAAGAAATAGGTGTAGGTTGTAGAAATTTTGATAAAAGATGAGATGTTTGGGTATGAGTTCTATTAGTGTGCATGATATCCTACTACTCATTGCTTTCTAAATTTCTGAAACATAAAGCAAAGTAACTTCATAGAAATTATGCAGTTTTCAAGCAAGCACTTTAAATTTTGTACCTCATCAATATGTCTAGTTTTAGATAATTTATAATTTTCAATTTCAAAGTGAAGTTTCCAAAGGAAAGTGGATGATGGACTGACAATGCATATCTAGTGAATTATAGCTGAAATTATGCTACTCTTAAATGTAACTTAAGTATATAGCAGCAGTGATAAAAGATTTACGTTTTATGAATACATTTGTAAGAGAGTAGATAGACTAAAAAAACACAGCGTTTACCTTTCTGGGTTTTAGTTTATTTGAAAATATAGAATTAAATATAACTTTTCATATGAGGTGGTTATGACCTTGATAATATCAACTTTGGAATCAACTGAAAAACCAACATAGAAAAATATTATTTGTGTTATCAGCATATATTTCACTGTTAAAAATCTTTTGGTGTTTTTTGATGTCCTCAGTCTGTCACCAATAACTGTTCATTTGAATACAATTTTAAGAGACTCATCTCTCCACGTCTCACGGAGCAGATTTCAAGTGAGAGAAGCAGGCACATTTACCTCACTAAAAAGTGACTGCTAGAATCTAACACAGTGTGAAACGAATAGAAAAACAGTAAAAATGGGTGTTAAAAATACATTTTTGTAGAATGATATAATAATAGAGTCAGGGTTAAAAGCCTTTTGCATTGTGTTAGTTCTTCACAACTTAATTTTCGTTCATTATCCGTCCAGCTTAACTGCTATGCACTTCTAGTGCTCTTCAAAGTTCTAAGCAAACAGTTACAACATATTTTATTCCTAAGATAAGCCCTCTACCTATATTTATATAATACAGAGAGTAACTTGTTTCATGTAGCTTTTAGAAAACAATAATTATATGTCATTTATTTTAAAGTGGTTCCTAGATGTGTATATTTTAATCACACATTTAAAACAAATGTGTGTCTAAATTCTCCCAATGACTGAGCTATACACCTCACAAATTAAATAATATCATCATCCTAGGTGCACATGAATGGGTGTGAACTCACACACGTGCACATACACAGATGAAACTTCAAGTTTTACAGTTTTGTTTTTTATTTCAATTTTTTTTTACCATTTTATTACATTTGAATCTATTCCCTAGTTTCTCTCAATATGCATATAAGAAAAAGCCCTTATTCCTTCATATATTTGTCTCTTTGAACTTTTCAAATGTTTGTTGACTTTATTTTGTCTACCTCTTTGAGCTCATTATTCCTCTGCCTAAATTTGTTGACAGCATTGTTTATGCTCTTGAAGATGCCTTAGTTGTGGCTTTTATTTCTGAGTTTTTCTTCAAATCATCTATATCAGAATTTAAAAATTAATACCCTAATTATGTATTCATTTATGTAACAATTGACCATATTTTTTGGTACAGGACAATGGGCTGGAGAGCTTTGTATTGTCAGGGGAAGGATAAGGTATGGTCACATTCTTCTGCAAATTGCAATGAGCCACTTTGGATAACAGTAGGAAAAGTATGTGACAAATAGTATCACATGAATTCACCAGAATGGGAAAATATAATCATTTTGTGTCATTAAAAACTGTCTTTTTTAGAAGCCTACAATGGAGCTCATACGTGAGAAGGAAAAGATCCAGGTAATGGAATTCATGGGAGGAAGGGCTAAACATCTCATAAAATCTGTATGAGCAGGTTAATCAATGAAGGCAGAGCAAAAAATGAATTTTACATTTCTTTAACATAACAAGAAGAGTTTTCCTCTAGGCTGAATAGTGCGATTAAATTCAGGCCTAGTTTTATTATTTTTTGCAACTATAGGATATTTATGTGAACACCTCCGGTAGATTGGTCCATGTTTGGCTCCGTTATTCAGGAAAGAGATCTATATAGAAAACGTAAAATTTGAAAATTGCGTAATTCCCTTTAATTGTGTCTTGTGACACTCGTCACAATATCAATTAAATAATCATGTTCATAATTTTTAAACAATCATCCCTACTGAAATGAATGCCCCCTGAGGAAAGGGAACATGTCATCTCCTTGATTGTCATTTTTCTTTCTATTGAAATAGATTGTCAGCCATGAAAGCGAAAAAAGTTCACAATGCAAATGTTTAGAGTGGGAAGAAAAAGATAATTTCAGCAATTGTTAAACAATGGTACACAATGCCACTCTGTGAGGATGGAATATGGTATTTTCTGATGTTATGGTTCAATGATAATTTATAAATACCGTGGAGATGTTAAGCAAGGATCTGTAGACAGTACATAGGAAGAGAAAAAATTAAAAAATAAAGTGAATTAAACAGAGTTACAAGAAAGTAAATCAAACTTAAATGAGAGGTAATTGTCAAAGGCAGACTGTAGAAAGAAATATACCTTTCACCGCTCAATCATAGAAAACAAATTGTTGATTAGTTTTTACTAACTTTACTTGTGCTAAGATATATAAATATCCATTTTCATGTTGACTTTCCTCCCTTTGAACATTGTGTGGAATGAGCAGATTTGTAATAAGTACTACAAATCATTGGAAGCTATTTCATATGAAATACTCATATAAGGTAAAATATATTTTATTAAGACAACAAGGGTACTTGAACTTTTAAAACCAAACAATAGTTTATCTGTATTCAAATTGCAACAAAAATTCTGACATACTTGAAATATATTCTTATCAAAGAGAAATTTTTAATACTTTTAAAATAAACTATAATTAAATAGCCTTTTACTGGTTTCAGTCATGTTTCTTCCAATCTGACCTGCACATAGAAATTCATAGACCAAGATTCATAAACTAGAAAATACACACACAAAAAAATATATAGACAGCTTCTCTTCTTTTGAAATTCTTACAGATTCCAATTCCTTTCCAAAAATGGCTGAACAAAAACTGTTCTTTAAAACTCCCTAAAGCAACCTTGATCATTCACACATTCTTTTCCTGTACCAAGAAGAAAATCAAACTTTTTTGTTGTTGTTTGTTTTTGAGATGGAGTCTCACTCTGTCGCCCAGGCTGGGGTGCAGTGGTACGATCCTGGCTCACTGCAATCTCCACCTCCTAGGTTCAAGTGATTCTCCTGCCTCAGCCTCCCAAGTAGACCAGGCCTGGATAATTTTTGTATTTTTATTAGAGGCAAGGTTTTTCCGTGTTGCCTAGACTTGTCTCAAACTCCTGACCTCAAATGATCTGCCCGCCTCGGCCTCCCAAAGTGCTAGGATTACGGGAATGAGCCACTGTGTCCAGCCCAAATTTTAAAAAATAGACAAAAATGTGGAATATTATTATAAGCTCTGGTAAAATGAGAATTAACACTTGTATAGCCCAGATTCAATTTCCATTGAATACTTGAAAGTGAAGAGAAAGTATCTGGGGATATTTGAAACAGACATTAAAATAAAGGAAATAAAACTTTAAAACATTAGCAAATTATATTTTTATTCATATTAAAGAATAGAGTGTGTTTTCATGTTATTGACTAAGTTTTGAACAGGAAGTCAGTGCCCTATAAATTTGTAGTTATGTGTCTACATTTACTCCAATGAGATGTACTAGAGCAGCAGTCCCCAAGCAATCTCTAAATTATGGAACTTCTCTTCTAGATTTTCTGTGGGACACTGAGACTCACCGTAGGATTACTTCCCCTTGCCAATAAATTGCAATTGCAATTTCCTTAACATATTCCCAAAGGAGATTATGACAGAAATTTGCATGGCCCAAATAATGCCCACAGAGTCAAAGAGCACTGAATGGGAAAAAGCTGGACTTACAGAATGAGACAGGATCTGGATCCACGACCTTTTCGGGAGAGGTTTACCACATTTGAATCCCATCTGAAGACACCTTTTACCTGCCTGGAAAAGTTTGACTCAACAACAGAATAATCAACTAATCGCTGAAGCAATTTACCTGGTCCCTGGACAACATCACTACTGCTGTCCAAAGGATGATCCACCAATTAGGAGAAACCCAGCCGACTGTCCCCTATCACCATATCACTCTCTGTATGATCCTTTCTGCAGAAGGGGAACTTGCACAATAATCTGAAGCGACTACTGCACTATTTTCCACAACAATATAAGTGACATTTTTGTCATAATAAGAAACATTTGGCAGGGCGCAGTGGCTCATGCCTGTAATCCCAGCACTTTGGGAGGCCGAGAAGGGTGGATCATGAGGTCAGGAGTTTGAGACCAGCCTGGCCAACATGGTGAAACCCCATCTCTACTAAAAATACAAAAATTAGCTGGGTGTGGTGTCACACACCTGTAATCCCAGCTACTCGGGTGGCTGAGGCAAGAAAATCACTTGAACTGGGAGGCAGAGGTTTCATTGGGCCAAGACTATGCCATTGCACCCCAGCCTGGGCAACAAGAGTGAAACTCCATCTCAGAAAAAAAAAAAAAAAATATTTTAGAGATGAATGAAGACATTCATCTCATCATTGCTGTCATATTGACACCACCGAGGAAAGAAGAGAGGTTCTAGGACTTTTCTTAGGCCCTGTTAGGCCTATGAAGTTGGGCATATGAATTAATTAGCCACTAAGTTTTGTTTTTGTGTTTATCTTTATATTTATCCTTCTCATTAAATGTCTTGGTCACACAGTTCAACAACCATCACCAATTACTAACAAAAGATTCAGTAGATCCTTCATGAACAAATTTAATGAGAAGGAGATCTATGTATCTTCTTTCCTTGAACAAGGGGAGTAAGTTACAAAGATTCCCTACTTGAGCATACTTGAGTCAGATTCCTTTCAACTCCCTTCCCTACTAGGTCTCATCATTGGCCTGCTGAGTCAAGCTTAGTGAGACTCTCTCCATTCTTGACATTTAATCCATCTCCTTCCCCTCCCACTTGATATCTAATCAATTTCTTCTTCTTCCCACCCTTGATGTTTAATCACGTTCCTCTTAGTAATTTTTTCACTGTCCGTTGGCTCTGCATTTCTACCTCCTTTTGCAGTATTCAGTTGAGCTCAATTCTGTGTTGAAGTCTATCCCTCCTACTACAGCTGCTCAAATTAAATCTGTCTTCCCATTTTTAACAAGTGTCTGGTACAATTTATCTTTAACAAGAGATATCCTAAATATTGTGGAAGTATAAATTATAAATGCAAACGAAAAGTGATTCATGAATTCCCAGAAGAAAATAGCAATGAAACACAAAACAATTAAGATTGCTTATACCTAAGAAATAAGAATCTAGGTCAGGAGTGTTATAAAGATATACATTTCAGTTCTTATAGATTCAGTGGTTGACTATGTCTTTGTGTGTTTATGTGTGTGTGTGTTAGTGCATTACTATAATACTGTATAAAATTTTTAAAATGTATTTTTCAGAGAATTTAGAACAATCTTAAAAAATTAAAAAGAAACAAGGATAACCTCACAGGGAGATACACACATTCTGTACAGAAATACATTTATTCTTTTTACCTTCAATTCAAAATATTCCTCCCCAAGGAAAATAAAAGTGACTGGTACCATAATTAGAAAATAAATATTTTTGTTATCCTTTCCTTCCCTAGAGGACTAGGTCTCATTTCAAGGAAAACCTACACACCTTTAGGTTTTCACTCAGGGAAGCAAGTGTAAAATCTATTAATATTTCATGAAGACTGAGAAAAAAACCTGGCGTCTTTCTATTCTTTAAAAACCTGGGGATATTCTGAAAATGATACATGGGTTTTCAACATATCTGTGGACTACATCAAATCCTACGACATTGGAGTGAGTCAAGGAGTTGGTATAAATTAATTGACTTAAATCTTAGAAAACATTTAAGATGAGTTGACAAATCAACATTCAAACTCATTTAAGCTTTGTGGAAAAAAAAAAACATCTGTTTCTTATTTTGTACCATAAGGGTCTAGGAAAATTTACAGTTAGTTCTCATTTAGGCAATTTAACATAAAGCTTTATACTTACTATGTATGGCATGTTCTCTTCCCACCCATCAAGTATTATAAAATATTGATTACCAAACTGAATCTTACATTAGTCTGTTTTAGGAAGTAGAAGCATACCAAAAGAAACCCCAACTTTCTCCTAAAAAAATCAACATTTTACATTATACTAAGATATGTGAAATTGAAAATACATTAGCACTGGGGTGAATTTTAATTTTGATTAATATAGTCACTTCACAGCAAGTAAATACATATTTGTTATGTCTAAATAATTTACATATAAACATCTACATAGTTTATTATCACCATGAAACAGAATAATTGAAACACTGAATGCCACTTCTAGGACTACTTTTAGCTCAGTTTGTCTCTTTTCATTAATCTGTGTCCATCCTTAAAATTTCTTTTCTTACCGTAACTAGTATTTTATACCCTAAATTATACCCATTATATGCAATACAGCAATAAGTTGATTATATTTTTCTCCATTATGAGCAATACTGAAAATTCTTTGAGGTAATAATATCTCAATCGTCTAGTTCCTGAGAAGAGGAAATTGAAACAAACAAACAAAAAACTACTAAATTAAAAAAATAAGTATTTACTAAGTTCTGATCTTCATTGTCATGCTCTCAGAAATAAGTTTATCATCTTTAATATTTGGAATAACATGTGTATGCTGCCAGTTAGATGAATAAATAATGTTTTAAATTAATGAAAATATTTTTAATTAAAATTCTGCAGATGCTTGGTAGTAAGCATATGCCTCTACTGTAATATACTTTAAAAACTCAGTATTTAGGCCGGGCGCGGTGGCTCATGCCTGTAATCCCAGCCCTTTGGGAGGCTGAGGTGGGCAGAGCACCTGAGGTCGGGAGTTCGAGACCAGCCTGGCCAACATGGAGAAACCCCATCTCTACTAAAAATACAAAATTAGCCTCACATGGTGGCGCACGCCTGTAATCCCAGCTATTCCAGAGGCTGAGGCAGGAGAATGGCTTCAACCCAGGATGTGGAGGTTGCTGTGAGTGGAGATCGCGCCATTACACTCCAGCCTGGGCAACAAGAGCGAAACTCCATCTCGAAAAAAAAACAAAAACGAAAACAAAAAAACCCTCAATATTTATATATTCTGTGTGTAGGGGGGTGTGTTTACAGTTTTTAACAATGGAGGAGTGATTATTTTAAGTACAATATATTGATTGGTGGTGAATAAATGCATTGTAGGGTACATTTAGTGTTTCTAAGAAGACAAGTTAAATTGAAGAGATTAAGCAATTATTATACAATTCAACAGAAAAGGGAATACACCAATATTTGGCAATGTTTGATAATTACATAGATTTATGACCCGTATTGATCACATTTGGCATATAATTCTTCTGCTTTCTACTTCAATTTGCCTGTGTAAAACATCTTTACTGAAGAGAGAGTAGTCTTATCATTTTCCTTCATTTACCAAAATCTATGACCTTTTATTTGTTGTTGAATGTCCGATAATTGGTTAAAGTTGATAATTTCAAATTACCTAACTCTATTGTGATTCCACACAAAAGAAATAGAAAACTGTAGAGTAAACTTGCGTCCTATTGTTATCCTTTTTTACCATATTTTACTAATTATCTTAATATAGATTAGCAATCCAAAATCTATATTTATCAGTTTATAATAATGATTTCTAAGGTGAGACATATATTGCAGAATAGATTTGTGTGTAATAAGTAAACATGATGTGCTTCTTTTCGACAAAAGAGACATAGTAATCATAAAATGCTAATAAAGAGAAAAATCCATATTTATGCTTTTAACCAAGGTCTTAATTCAATTTTAGAAGAAAAAATAATTGCAGGCAAAATTTGTTCTTATTTATTTAAACTCATTAGAATAATTTATAGAAGCTTTATTTTTACAACTCTTTATAGAGGAAATGCTTACATTAAATTAAAAGGTGTTCCATGGCTACAGGAAAACAACAAAAGAAAGTTTCTCTGTAACTCAGAAAATAATAAAGGTTTTCATTCTCACAAAATTGTTGTTCCTAGCTATAAGAATTATATAAATAAAAGGCAAGCAAACATATCACGGAAGTATATTTCTCAGAGATAGTGAGTAATTGCATAGTTTGAGGATCAGCTAGATCCTATCCACAGAGAACATTCATCATATGTGATTTTCAGTTGCAACTGGAGAAATTTCTCAAAATGTATAGAATAACAAATGGCTTTATTCATTAGATTTACCTGATTAGCCTTAATATTCATTGCATTTAAGTAAATACATTTATGCCATATTATCATTAAAGGTGTTTTTTAAATTTGCTTTAGAAGGATATAATATTTATATTTTATTATTGGAAACTCTGAAATAATTTTTTAAAAATGCCTGACACTAAATTATGATTGCAAGTTAATGACTTTTTAAGATTTATTTTGTTTGTATTTTAAAGTATCATAAATTGGTTAATTCATCTTTATTTATTACTAAATATATAAATAGATAATTATTTGCTAATTTTTTTATTTTTGTTATTTTTTCACTGATTATTGATAGGGTTACACCTGTATAGATTCTTGACCATTTTTACAATTTCTTCTCTGAAACATTTGTTTACTTATCAACAAGTGTATTTGTAATTTGTCTTAATGTCTGGAATTTTTTAAACACTTTAATAACAATAGTGAGTATATTTGCTTAGTTGCTTTGCTCTTCTTGTCATGGTGCTTATTGCCAATAAATGCAGAGCCATTTATTGGCAAATAATTAGCTGTATACCTCTCATGATTGTTCTAATTTTCAAAATTATTTTAAAGAAACAATTTCATATCTACATACATAATTATTGCATTACACATTTTAATTAAAATTTATTCTCTCATCACAAAATTATGTTTCATACTAAATAAAATTTGATAAATAACATATATGTTATGTGTAAATTTAAAGGTTTTATGGAGAACAGAACATTTGAAATGTTTATCTTAGAAATTTGTCTAAGATATATAAGTATTTCTGATAAAACTTTTACCAGGCACATAATATTTAAAGACTCCTTCACATTCAAGATCCATTTACCAGTTCTTAATGGGTCTCATGACTATGAGAAATAAATTAGATAAACTTGAATTCCCTTGAAGTAAATCATAAGTGTACTAAATATTAACATATATAATTTGATCTTAAAAGCACTGTAACCCTATATAATAATCGTGTTCTAAGAAAGTGGAAAGTACAAACCAATCAGATGTTCATATAAAACCAATGTTTGGCTTATTACAGAAGAATCAGGCTCTAACATTTGTTTCAAACTTACCATCCAGCTAAATTAAGTACAAATAATGGTTTTTTAAATTGTTCTCTTTATTTCTTTATCTTTTTCTTCATTTCTTCTCTCTTCCCTTCCTCTGTCCCTCCCTCTTTCCCTTCCTTCCTTCTTTCTGCTACTGAAAAACCAGGGTTTTGGTTTAGGTTCTACCGCTCATCACACGGAACGCCAACCATTGAGATGACAAGTATTGCCAGGAAGTAGGCTTTAATAGGGTGCAGCAGCGGAGGAGATGGGAGCTGAGTCTCAAATCCATCTCCCTGACTAAAACTAGGGGGTTTTATAGCAGGGAAGAAATGTAACAATGTGTAAGAAAACAGGAACTAGGGAGGAGCAAGGAGGCATCTGGTGTGGCGATCTGGTGAGTTTCAGTTCTTTAATACTTTTGGGAGAGGTGTGAACGTTCTTTCCTGAGAAAGGAGCTCAGATAAAACAAATACAAATATCGAGCTTTAACAACAGGTGGATCAATTTCTATGTTTATCTAAAAACAACTGTCTACGGGATTATTGGGCACGTTTCCCTCCCTCTTTCCCTCCCTCCCTCCCTCCCTTCCTTCCTTCCTTCTGGAATGATTGATATAAAAAAGAATCTAGCATTTGCCTATTATTGTAGTGTTTCTTTGCTTCACAGTAGTTACCTTAGAAATTATCTGCTCTACACACAAATATCCATTAAAATATTCCATAAAATTGCAAATTAGTCACTACTTGAAAACTTCCAGTAATGACAGTAACATACTACAATAAGCTGACCTACTTTAATATTATCTTTTTATGCCTTCTAAAGATTTGGTTGTCTAAGATTTATTGTTTATGTTATTTTCCATAATTAATACATAGAATTCTGCCTGTTGTGAAGTCTACATATGGTTTCCTTTTCAACAGAGATAATAAAGCTTATCAGATCAATGTAAATATTAAAAGAGTTCACGATTGTCAAATTGTCAGAAGGATAAGCAATTGAGAATGTAGTGGGGACTAGGCCTACAAAATTTGATTCCATCCTCAATGCTGAGATGCCCATCTGCCCGCTGCTAAGAATACTGCAGGCAGATGGCTGGCAACTGCAACCCTCACTGGGATTTGCCCCAGGCCACAAGGGTCTACCTCCCTGAAGATTAGGCCCAGTGGTATGCTGGAGCAAACTCCTGATCAAGAATACCAACTTCTTAAATACTGAGAAATTTTGCTAACCAGTTGCTAACCTGTTGATAGCTTAAAATCAGCCATGCTGATTTTTGTTTCTTTTTGTTTCTTCTGAATGTAAGATTTAACAATACACCACTGGGCACAGACCCTGGGCAATGTAGCATGGGAATACTACCTCATTTTGATACAACTCTGAATAGCCATCTTATCTCTATAGGCCCCACTGGATCATACAAGTGCTCATTTGCTACCAAGTTTCAGGTCAGTTTTTTTCATCTCCCTAATCTTGTGTAGTTTAAGGAAATTCCTCAATCAATTTTTTTGCATGCATTTTATTCTAAGTGTCTATTTCCCAGGAAACCAATATTTTTGGTACCAGACTTTAATATGAGAATATGGAGATGCAACTCAGAATGGTTCTCTTGGCCATGAAGAACTCATTATTGATGTTAAGTGGAGTTTAGATGACCTTAAAAATAGTGGTGCTGGATCTTTCACCAGTTTAATCTCAAATATTCTAAAAGTCATATGTATATATATCAGAAAGAGGCTTCAACTTCCCTTCCTATTGTTAATTCATCCTTTAGTCATTTTAATTCTCTTGCTAAACATTTCCATTTTTATTGTAGCTATCATATTTTTAGATTTCAAAAACCTTTATTATGTGTGCACTTTCTTAGTATTGCCAAATCTATTAGATATAATTTAAATATTTTCCTCTAATTTCTGAATTAGTACTATGTCTACAATGTTAGTTCCTCAGTATTTTGTTGGTTCATTTACACAGCTAATATTTATTTACCTAAATGATATTCCAGATGCTTCAAATCTACATGAATAAAAAATTAAACATAAATTACTGCCTTTTTAAAAGTTACAACTTTGATGTTGATTTATACTTTGTTTTCATTCATTCAGTTTGAATGAAAGACTAAATTGATTCATTCAGTTAGCTTGATAAGTTTCCTCTAATGTGCAGAGCCTAATAAGGCCTTTAGTTTTTTGGAGAAAGCTGAGTGATGGGTCTAGATAACTTGGGAAGTCTGTTGCTGGTCAGGTTCCCTACTGGCTGCCTGTGTAGGACCCTGCTGTGCAGCACCCCCACAGTTTTTTTTTGGTGAATTACTTGGGCTACATTATGCAAATTCTGTTTGTCCAACCCTATTAGCTTTCAATACTCAAGAATCCTTTACATTCTTTTGGTTAGTAGTTATCACTTCCCATTTAACACAATTTTATTAATTTTTCCACAGACATCATAATAATACACACACATCATCCCTGTTCATGCTGAAACCCTGATATCAATGTTTTTGAAATTTGGGACATGCAAGGGTTATTTGCAGAAAGATAATAATTTTCTATAATACAAGCTATGTATGAAACTGATGGTAACGAAATTATAGAAATGGGTATTTTTGAAACATATAATAGACTATTACAATTTTGTCTTACCTACCTGCTTAATATTTATTTAATTTATTGTTAAGCATACATGATGTTAACTGATTGAATAAAGAGTTATCATGTAAAAACAACTAAACATAATATGTTACTCGAATAACAATAATGTAACAAATTTGGATCTTTAATTAGCAGGGATTTATAGATATAGATATATATATAAATATGCAACTTTATGCATAATTATATAAATATAAATATATGCATAAAATTAAATGTATAAGCAAAGTATGTCTTAATCATAAAGTTTGGGCTTCAAATTTATATGCAGTATGTATATGCTTTAAAATCTTATATATAAAACAGATGACTATATGTTAGGTAGAATCAATATAAATGAGAATAAAAATTTTATGCATTAATGAAGGTGTTATTGATTTCCAGGGAGAACACTAAGAGTAAACTGTATGTAAAATATACTATTTACAAGTGACTTCTACAAGAAAATGAAAACTACCTTATTATATTAATAATGTAATAACTTGAAACAAAAACTCTGCTGCTTCTTACTAAACACTAATACTTCTACTACCACTACTAAACTGTCTCCATATCTGTCTCCACCAAAAATAGAAAATGACGCAGAAAATTTCTACATACTTAAAAACAGTGAAATTTTAGAACACCTTAAAACATCTTCTTCCGGGCCTGTGAGGAATATTTCTCAATTTGGGCAGTCTGATCAGTTATTCCAGGTTACAGAAATGCTATTTGACGTGTTACAGCATTAGTGTGGGACTCATAAACCCTAAAACACTTAATGCAGCTTTCCAAATTGCCTAAATGTTATCCAACTCAAGCACTTGATTAAAAAAAAAAAAGATTGGCTGCAGTTTTGTTGTTGAGTTTTCTCCAAAAATATTTTTGGTATTATAGATCAATGCACATTTTCAGCTGACACCAATATTTTCATAAAAGGAAGAAAATAAGGTATTCATAGATTATGCTCTTGGAGGAACTGGGATAAAATCTCACATTTGATATAAATCCAATGACATGACATCAGCTATTTGCCCTACCAACTATATAGCTTAGGCAATGGTTTGGCTCAATATCTTTTTTTAAATTATTAACTGAACTAAACAATTTTAGAGACCTCTACAATTAAAATAGTGTAAATGAGATGATCATCATCTATTCTAGCATATTACACCAAAATAATATAGTTCCTGTGAAAATTATTATATTTGATAAATAACTCAATATTCACTTGGCTTGGTTAACTGTGTTGATGTATATGTTAAATTCACTTTTACTTGAATGGTATAGTAGGATGCTACCCGTCCTAGAACTTCATGTATATTTTGTATAAAGATTCGTATTCTGTGAATGTTGTTCTATTGTAGGATTTTTAAAATTCTTTCAGGTGCTTTTTTCCCACTAATATACATTTATTATTTTTTTTTTTTGAGATTTATAATTTTTATTAAAGTTTAATTAGATAACATTTTTAACTTTTTTTTTCTTTTATTATTATATTATTATTATTATACTTTAGGTTTTATGGTACATGTGCGCAATGTGCAGGTAAGTTACATATGTATACATGTGCCATGCTGGTGCGCTGCACCCACCAACTCGTCATCTAGCATTAGGTATATCTCCCAGTGCTATCCCTCCCCCCTCCCCCCACCCCACAACTATAAATCATGCTGCTATAAAGACACATGCACACGTATGTTTATTGCGGCATTATTCACAATAGCAAAGACTTGGAACCAACCCAAATGTCCAACAATGATAGACTGGATTAAGAAAATGTGGCACATATACACCATGGAATACTATGCAGCCATAAAAAATGATGAGTTCACATCCTTTGTAGGGACATGGATGAAATTGGAAATCATCATTCTCAGTAAACTATCGCAAGAACAAAAAACCAAACACTAATATACATTTATGACCTAAGCAACTCACTCAAGTGTCAGAACGACTCCACCTATAACGAAAACATAACAAATTCACTTGAGAAGATCCTTGTTTGGGCTTCTCATGCACTCACTTAAAAAAAAATTCCAAAACATTCACAGGATCCTCTCCATTTGATCACCAGTTTTCCTAGTATTTATAAGAATGAAACAGTGGGGTTATTGTAAATTTGCATTTTTTAAGTATTGGTAGCTATATAATAGTGTCCTCGCAAAAGTGTTATCTTTCATAAATCTATCAGCTTTTTGTACAAAACCAAAATGCTTTCAATATTACATCACAAAATGTTTTCATATATGCCATGACAAGATTCCCCCATTGTATGTTACACCTCTTTTTCAATATTGTTTTGAGCATTTTCCCATAATTACTTTTCCTGGGGAAATTTAGTATAATTTTCACAGGATATTTGATAGTTTTGATTGTTTTATGAATTATTTGACGAAAATAAGCTTAGTTTATACAAGTTTTACCCAAAGTCATCTACCAAACATGTGGCTTTTTAATTACCTATTCCACATTTCTTTTTTTCTCACTTGTTATTAATACTTTTAGTCTTTTAGTTTTCTTTAATTCAATTCTTATATATTACTTCCTTTTTCTCTAAATTACATATTTTGTTTTTAATAATTTGAATTGGCATCTTCTTCATCTCTTTCCATGTTCTTTCTCTTGTAATGAAGAACATGTTTGAACTCATGTGCTTTTTTCTCTTCAGTATAAATTAGGCAATGTCCCATATGTACACTATCTTCTTGATAAGAAATGTGCTTGTGACATCAGTCCTACTTATGATTTGGAGGTCCTTACGTGGAGATAATATTTAAAAGATCACTATTTATGATTGAAGGATGGTTTTTCCAAATGTTAAGATTGCATATGCAAGGCCACTGAGACAGTGACACCTGTATCTTGATCATGAAGTTTCAGGCATTCTGTGTCTCAAAATATTTCTCCTTTAAAGGACTGCAAGATAAAGAGTAGGTTCAGCAGAGAGCCACGTTTTCCTAAAGAACAGATGACCTAAAATATGTTTGTGAATCACCTGAAAACATAGTCGAATTTTGTGTGAGATAGAATTGTCTTACAGATGGACTGGTACAGCCCTGTGTTTCTCTCCAGACATCTAGAAGTCTGGTAATGACACTTGGCCAGGATAAAGATATCATGGACATCATGGTTGATAATATTTTGTTTAAAGCCGGAAGTTTGAACATAACTGAGTATAACTTGTTAACTTTTTGAGGGATGTATGGATTAAAATTAATGGCTCATTCCTGGTTTAACCCCTTATGCAGTCTAGTTCAAATATATGGCCAGTGTGGACCTCCAAAACCCTTCTGTAAAGTTTGTCCTAAATTAACTCAAAGCTGAAGCGTACTCCATGCAGCTGAGAAAACATTAGGCAGCTGGTACTGGATTGCTCTTGTGTTCTCATTGTTAGCTTTCATTTTCATTTTCCTGTTGTACCATATTCTTCAACTTTATAAGAGCCTGAAATAAGAATACCATGAGCAATTGTGTGAGTTCTTTTCACTATGTGACTCTGTAAGTGATTCAAGTATATTAATCAAGAACAGCTGAAATAATTTTTTGTCACAAGAGAGGAATCCAAGTCTTTGTAGGAGTAGGAATAGGAATTTCTGCCCCCACCCCCCAAAATAATTCTTATTCTTATTTTCTGGTCATCTAAATTTTACATGTGATTTTTTTCAATATAATAAAAAATTTAATAACTGTCCCATGATTGAATTTTCTCAATTCTTTAATATTATGCCACACTCTAATAACTATTAAAGTGTTTACACGTCAAGGAAATTCTGATAGCTGCAACCCATACCAAACTTCACAGATTTGCTACACAGATTTCCAAAAAAAGAATGTTTCTCTGATAATCTTCACTACACAAAATAATTAGGGGAGTTTAATTTTCTATATTTCATTATAAAATATTAATAGATATATGCTTTATTTTCAAAATGAAAAAATTATATTTTGATATTAAATATAAAATTTTAAACCATACATACTACCTCTCACTTTTATATGTTCTTTTAAGGAAGCTTACCCATCACCATTCGTCACCACTCACCCACATCACCATCATAACAAATTAAAGACCTATAGAATCCTGAATAAACTAGACCTCAGTCTATCACAGCTAAGTGCCTTTCTGCCTTCAACTTCAAATCCTTGCACACAGCAGCTTATGTGAATTCATTTCTTCTTCTAGGTGCAGTACTATGTAACAAATGCAATTCAGAATTCCTATTCATTTAGGATTTACATAATCAAATATTGTTACTTTTTATGTGTGTTTATTCATGTGTGTTGGGTGTGTCCATGTAAAATTTTATATATGCAATTAATACTTTTATAAGAGCTTTACATTAATTATTATTTTTGTGTTTCATAATCACCCTATGAGTCAAGTGCTACCCTTATACACAACATTAAGATAAGGAAAGTAAGATCTGTAATACTTAGATCTCAATTTCTGGGTTTCATTAACAGAAATAAGCTGATTGGTACTTTAGATCCAGCTCTGTCTGACTCAACCATGTGTGTATCTGAAATTCATGTTATCAGTTTGATTTGATGTCAAGTTTTGCCATTTTTTCTGGGTTGTAAGGCTAACATTTAAAATACCAATGTCCAAGATACAGTATTTTCTTTATTATAATCCAAAAAAAAATCAATTAAAATGTTTAGGCCAAATTGATATATATCCTACACAATTATAAACATGTGAACATTTGTTGCCAGTCAGGATATAGAAAGCAGCATGAGATCATCAATCTTATGCTAATTAAAAACAAAATTTTCAAAAGCCAGAAAAGCTACAAAATAGCAGTTTTTGAAAACCTGTTAGAAAGCTGAAAAACAAATAAATCACAATGAACTAAATGCCAGGAAAAGAAAAATCCCTCCACAGAAAATATTTGAATTTCATTTGTCTTTACATGGTGAGATGGTGGGATGAAAATGAGTCCCTTACACAGATGACAGAAAGGACAGACCAGCTAGATTTTGTTGAATTCCTCATGCCCGTGAAGGAAGAGGTTGACATTCTCGCAGATCATCACTGAGTTTCCCAGGTAAGTATTCCAAAGACTTTCATCAGAAGAGTCAGCTGAGAGAGAACCTGAAGAAACCATCGAAAGGACTCTGGGGTCTCAGCTGCCAAATGCAAAAGACAAGAGAGCTCAGAGAAATGTGTGCCAGTGCCTCCGGGTTTTCGGCTTCTAAAAGCAGGGGTCAGGCAGGGTAATAAGGTAGTGAAAGTTTATAGCACAACCCCTACTGATGGTAAATATATGAATGCAATGAAATGAGTTTGTAGCATAGGTAGAAGTTAAATGGAACACAGAATTGTGATGAAAAAGGGAAATGAATTATTTTGTCATATGTTCTGATACATTAAAAATGTATTTTGAAATATCTATAGCTTTCTTATCCAATAGAAATATAATACAAGCCAGAAAGGCAAGTCAGATATGCAATTTTAAATCTAAGTCCACATTTTAACAATAAGTAAAAAAAAGTCAAATAAATTTTAAGAACATTTTATTAAAATGCATATTTAATATGTTATAGAAAATATATTCAAATTTTCATTTAAATATGTAGCTGATGTAAAAATTAGACTTTTAATACTAAATCTTTGAAATCTGCTGTGCTTTTTACATTTAGAGAAAATCTTGATTTAGTCAGTCACATTTTAAGTGCTAAAGTACCTTGTGGTTACCGTATTGGAAAGTACATTTTTAGAGAAACAAAATAACTCAAAATGTCAAGAGATAAAACTAAATTTTAAAAAATACACACTTCAATATTCTCATTTGTACAATGAAAGTAATAATAGTGATTTACCTAGAGTAATTTTACAAATATTATATGAATAAATTACATGTACAGCAATTATTGTCTGGCAAATGTAAGTGACATGTATTATTAACATTTGCTCCGTCAAGATATTTAAATATGCCTTAAACACAATAACAAGAGGAAAGTGCTCACTGTAGTACATAGGCTAAGTTAATGAGCACTAGTACTCCACACCTTAAAAGTAAAAAAACAACAATCATCACTTGATATTTGTATATACTACATTTAGTACTTTATATATCTATATATACACATATATAAAAACTATATATACTATATTTTTTGATCTGATAACTGAGGCAGCTCCTAAGTGAAAAACAAGCAGGTAATGTAGGCAGTGTGGATTCCCTTTCACAGAGCGAGATTTCATCACTGTGCTCAGAATGGCACACAATTTAAAACACGGACACTTTTTATATCTGATAATTTTCATGTAATATTTTGGGGCTGCAGTTGACCATGAGTAGCTAAAACCACGAAAGGCAAAATGTGGTTAAGGAGGAACTACTCTACATACATAGCTATGAAAAAGTATAATTTATAGATTGGTACAGTTAGAAATTAATAAAATCTAATAATAAAATAGAACAATTCTAATAATATCCTGCAGTAAAAGTTATGTGAACATGATATCACTGTCTCTCTCTTTCTCTCTCAAAATATCTTATTCTAGTGCACTCACCCTTCTCATTGTCTATTGGTAAGTGAAACCAAAGAAAACGAAACCATGGATGGGGAGAACTATGTGATCACTTACATAGTTTTATTTGCTATATACAGCTGAATTCATAGAGAGAATGCCTGAGCAGGTAACATACATTTCCCATTCACTTGTATGCATATGTATTAATTTAAATAAATAACTTATTTCAATCTGTTTATTAATTTATATAGATTTTTTAGTGTGATGACTTTAAAAATCTGCCCAAAGGAGCAATGGCTTCATAAACTGACTTTAAGGCTATTCTGGTTTACTGGGGTCAGGGTAATAGTCTGCAGCTAAGCTCACTTTTGTAATGCATTGCCACTTTGGATACTTGGATTTTCTCAAGCAACAGTTAATGTCATTGTGTTTTCTCTGTTTTCAAAGTGCTGCAAGCTGTAGCAATGGAAAATTATGCTAGTAAGTTGGGAACATAGAGAACCCTGAGACAGCTTAGTCTATAATAAGCAGAAGGCCTTAGGAATACTTTGTAGAAGTACTACTTGAATAGAGGAAAAAGGAACATCCTGATAATGCTTTAAGTGAAAAATGAGTATTATGTAAGAGGACAGATTAATGGGGTAGCAAAGAAAGAAAAGTGGGAAAGAGAAATTAGGAGGTAATGGGTACAATATAAATAATCAAAAATGACTGATGCTTTGAAGTCCTTTAGAAATAATGCATACAAACTGAACACACATTCTCTTTGCAATCTTAAACACCACCATGCTCCGCAACACATAAATATACCTAAGAAATATTTTGTCTGAAAAATCTTCAACTCCATATGTGTTGGCTAAAGAAAGAAGGCAATTACTTATAAGTACTCAATAAGTGAGTTGATAGTTTGCAGATTATTTGACAGCAGAATTGTAACTGGGTATTTTTTTGAAGGTAGATAATCTCTTCATTGTAAAATGATGATTGACAGTTAAAATACCTGCTTGTTTATTTTTTTCAAGTTTCTCTTTCTCAAGTAAATAGATTACTTCACTATACATTAATTCAATTACTAATGAATCAACAATAATTTTACAAATTTTAAAATATAATTTTTGTTTATTTTATTTATTATATTTTAAATTTGCTAAACTTCTAACTTCAGGTTTATTTTTGCATAAAATAGAACACATTCAGAACAGGTACTTTTTGTACCTGTTACATAAGATTTTTTAAAAATAGTGGTTTTGATTTTTCATATAATTTTTAACAAGGCAAACATAAAACTTCAAGAACATGCATATGAATCACTGGTTTCCAATTTAAATGGCATCAATATATGATGATATATGTCACAAAAAGCTATTTGAAGTATTTAAATTTAAATATTGTATTTTAAAGAGACAGAAATTTTTTAAAAATTGCTCTAAAAGCATTCAACTACTATTGGAGGAAAAGCTGTAAGGTACTTCAATATGAGTTTACATTTTATAACATAGAGAGGCCACTTTGAAGCTCAACCAAGAGTCTATCATTTGCATTGCCTCTTCTGGGAGGTTGAATCCAAACATGCAAATATATATTTGATGTCTAAAGAAACAAATATTAGATGTTTTGTTCTTTGTTCTGTTACTACTACTAAGCACAACATTAGATGTGCTCATCGTTATTGTTAAGGTATTATAATCACTAGACATGTCACAAAATTAATACTACATTATTTAATATGGTTTACAAATAATAAAAACTCACTGAGAAATGTAATATTGTATAATTCCAAAACACTCTCACTGTAATAAATAATCCTCTTTGCATTCAATTTATCATGAGCTTTTAATGGTAGCTAAAAATAATTAAGAGGGAAAAAGCATGTCAGATGTATTTCTTCATAGTAGAAAAAAACAGAAATACAATAATCATAAATAATATATTAAAGAATAATTTAGGGGCATTGGATAATAGGCAGCACACTCCTTGAGGCAACAGAAACAAATGAGAGGAACCTGATGATTGCTTCGGCCTAGTACCTGTAGCTAATTTCTACAGAGCAGTAAAGAAAAGGAAAACACAAACAGAGCCCAGGAACATTGACAAGTTGAAAAGTTATTGGAGACCAAGGAAGCTAGAATTTGTGGGCATAAGAACAGAGAAGGTAGAAGTACATAGTAAGAGAGCAGATGGTTCCCTTAGGTGTTTGGGAAAATACTGAACTTTATTTGTATAAGAGGAAATACCCAGTGGTAGAGAGACCATCAGAAAGCAGTGGAAAAAGTATTTCTAAAAACGACTAGAAATAATAAATGTTTGCAACCTTCATAATACATAGGATACTGGTAGAATCCTCCTGAAGGGATCTTGAACAAACTTATTTGTTAGTCTCCCCCTTTATTAAAATAGTTTTAAATAAAGTATTCCTTTCCTGTTTAGCTTTTTGCTTTGACAAAGGAAATCTTGAAGCATAATGGAGGTTATTCAATACATTTTTTAAAGATATAAACAGCTTCAAGTTGATGGCTGTGGCAGCCCATCTGGAACAGCCGCTGTGAAGACACCAGCTGCAGCAGGGGAGGCATAGCCAGGGCTGTGTTCTCCGCAGAGCCAGCAGGGGCCAGGAACAGGCAGGAGCCCCAGCCTCTACTGAGTTGGAGGGGTGGAAGCCCTGTGCTCCTGGGCACAGCTGCAGCCCCACAGCTGCAGCTCCACACCCTGGCCTTACTGTGCTCTTGGGGGCCCAGGAACTCTCCCCACACACTGCCCAGCCCCTGCAGGCTTGGAAGTGCCTACTCTGGCTCCCTGGCCTCTCCTCACTCTAGGCTCCATTCTGATTTTGGAGCAAAGTTGTGGCCAAGTCTGGGCACTGTTGCGATCTGACTGGGTGCACATGCTCTTGTGATGGTGCTGACACACCAGCCCTCTGCTGCCTCAGTCTCCTCCAGACTTTGGGCACCGATGAGCATGGGAGGGAGGCCTGGGGCTGCTAAGGGCAGCTCAATGCAGGCTTCCAGGCACCTTTCTGCAAACAGTCTGGGCACTGTGGACAGCATGTTGGCAGGAGGCAGACAGGTTTCTGGGCAGAAGGGAGTAGGTCCAGTGAAACCCCACCTTCAAGCCAGGGACCGCATGAAGCATAGGGGCCAGGCTGCCAGTTTGGAGTGGAGTCGGGGGCTGGAGTGAGAATTTATGGTGCTTTTTCCAGGCCTGGCCATGGCCACTCATGGACCAATCCCTTCTGAGCTCATAAAATCCCTAGACTCAGTCAGACACACATACTTGGGGACTACCAGCTGCAGGAAGAAGCTACCCACTTCGTCTCCTGAGAGCTGTTCTGTTGCTCAGTGAAGCTCCTCTCTACCTTGTTCACCCCCAACTTCTCTGTGTACCTCATTCTTCCTGGACACAGAATGGCAGGACTGAAGGAGTTGTACAAAAACACAAACAGGGATGAAACACTCACACCCCACTCACTTGCTGTGATGCAGGCCATGAGGAGGAGAGAGGAGCTGCTGCTCTTCTGCAAGCCCAGACCTTGGGGCTCCCTGAGCAAGGTCTGTGACACCCTCTTTGGGGCTCTGCAGTTCCCGGAGTTTCCAAGCTTTTGGGCACCTCTGTGTGCCCCTTGTCCAGACCAGATGCTGGTGATCACAGTGGAAGCCACTTGTGGTATATCTGGTCCAGCTGTAGCCTCACACGGAGCCAGTGACTGTGCCAGCACCTAGAGCTGCCTTCTCTGCCACAGCCAGTGTGCCTGGCCATGCACCGTGCCCTGACCCTGTACTCACTCGCTCACACACTCCCTGCTGCTCCATCCCTGTCTCACCCTTAGCAAGCATGAGATCCAGCCAGTAACACTAGCCAAGCACAGCCTGCCAGGCCTTGTGGGCGGAAATAACCCAGCAGGTACAAGCAAATCCCAAGCAGAGGCACTACCAACCACAGAGGTTTCCATTTGTTGAAGTGACATCCTAAATATCCTGTAACAACATGTGTAAATTAAAATGCATAGTGAAAATAAAATTTTTTGTTTTAAAATTAATTTAACCTGTAAATTTTTCTTAATTGCATAAAGAACATAAATTCTTTATGCAATTATGAAAATTTATATGCAATTTATGCAATTAAGAAAAATTGCATAAAGAATTTATATTTTTTTATATTTAATTTTTCTTAATTGCATAAAGAATATAAAGACTCTTTTAGCTCTAAAAAACACAAGTCTTATACCCTACTATGTATAAATACATCAGGGTAAATGGTTACAAATCAAATTACTCTTCATATGACAAAAAATCAAATCAAAAATACATTTCTGAGCAATATCCTAATAAATATAGCTTCCTGTTAGAAACATACAAATATACATCCTTGGAAGACATAAAATAAAAATGTCTTGAAATTTGAAATTGCATTTCTTTTAAAACAGTTATTAAAATGTTGCACACATATGAAAAGTGCAAAGTCATAAGTGCACAGCCTGATGAATATTCAGAAAACAAATACAAATAATGGAATGATCAACAGAACATAAGATAGAACTACACCAACAAGAGAAGCCTCTTGGCAGTCCCAATCACTACCCACATATCCACCAAGACAACCTAGTACACATGATTAATTCACATCTCCTGGTTGACAAGATTAATTTGATATAACACTGCTTTCCTCCAGAGAGATAAACTTTAGTTTCAGTATGAGATTAAACTAGGGTAAGAGCACGAAAATATAAGACATTGACCAGATTATCTTATTTCTAGGCTATGTGAGTGCAGTTACATTTGTAGTTTTAACATACTGACTACCACACTAAAGGATCCACACTAAGATTCAGAAATATTACCAAAGTCCTTTCCATTGTGATGAACCCCCAAATGCTATTTTTATTTCATAAGTGTATCTTAGGGCTTCTCAAAGTTCTGATCAGTCTTGAATTTTCAGTTGCTTCTTGCAAATCAGTAAATACATGGAAAATTAGTGTCGAATGTCAGGCAGTTTGCTGCCTCTCTTCTGTCATAAATCTAACCCCCAAATGTGTTGCTTACATTGATAGTTCTCCAATACATTCAGATAACCATCCCTCATCCCCAATTTATAATGTCAGCTTTTCTAGTTATACTCATGAGCATTAAATAATTTTTAAAAAAAAGTAACAGAAGAAAAATTATACCACTTCTGAAACATGTAAGATAATGTTTAGCATTTTTAAAATAGACACATGGAAGTAGCTTTTAGAAAAATGACAGTGAAAATTTAGATTTTATATAAGCTTTATTTATCGGTAACAAATAGTCTCTAATTCCTCTCTTATCCTTTAAACCACACTGTTTTTGTTTACCTAGTAAATCCTGTTTTCCAAATTTCTTGTGTATGTCATCCACCGTTCAAAGGATTTCTTAAATATAATTGTTAAGTATAGTGTAAATCATAACCATAATTTTAACCAAGCCACAAAGTAATCAAAGTCTTTATGGCCTACAATGTGTTGGTGTCATATATATATATATATATACATGCATTATATATACATTATATTTACATTATATGTATTTGTATTATATATATCCAAATAATATGTAAATACTTTAGAAACCTTACTAATAACTATGTGCAAGATTCTAAGCAATGTTAAGTTCTTTTGTTTTTTAAAATAAAATGCAGCAATGGAAAATAAATACTTTTAAAAAATTATAAACAGGTTAAACTTTAAACATTTCCCCAAAATTTGTATACAAACTAATAGCCTTTACTCAATCATTTTTTCATCGTCACAAGGATCTCATTTCAAACGGTTTACTTATTATTGAGAATTTACTACCTTTTTTTCTGAGTAACACTTTTATAGAGCTACCTATATATATATTTTTTTAATTTTAGGCCTTTTGATTTCTCATTATTGACTGCAAGAATATTACAAATTTCCCCCATCTTACATAATTAATGTATTTGTAAAATAATTTTTAGTTAAATCAAAATTGTGAGTTTATATTTATATAAATATTGAAGTTACATACAGCTGAGCTATGTAGAGTTCTATTACAACACTTAATTTCATATTCATTATTTTGTTTTTCCTGAAGTAATAATTGTCTTCTTTTTTCTTGATTAGCTTATTTCTCCATTTTTATCTTTTGAAAATTTTACTCTAGTTAATGTAAACTTTTTATAACTTCATCCCCCCAAGTTTCTCCTATGTTATTTAGCTGTAACTTTCTCATCTTTTTTCTTTTTTTTTATTCACTAGCATATTTGAACTTTCTGAATCTCATTGTTTTTTTTTTTTTTTTTTTGACGGAGTTTTGCTCTTGTCTCCCAGGCTGGAGTGTAATGGCAATCGCTATCTCAGCTCACTGCAACCTCGCCTCTCAGGGTCAAGCGATTCTTTTGCCTCAGTCTCCTGAGTAGCTGGGATTACAGGCGCTGCCACCACACCCAGCTAATTTTTGTATTTTTAGTAGGAACGTAGTTTCACCATGTTAGCTAGGCTGGTCTTCAACTTCTGACCTCAGGTGATCCACCTGCCTCGACCTCCCAAAGTGCTGGGATTACAGGTGTGAGCGACTGCGCCTGGCCTGTTATTCTTTTTAAGGTCATTTGTTACATCATGTTATTCCTATATTATGGATATTATATTATTATTCTTTCTCTCAGGAATATTATTGTATGTTTTCTCATTCCTTCCTTGTCTCTATCTTCCCCAAATTATTTTTATTCTATTAGTTATTTTTCTTTGTTTTATACCAAATATTTTCCTCAAATGTCTATAATGTTTGCCTCATTTATTTAAAAACAGTATTAAATTATCTATTTTATGTCATTTATGAAAGTATGGTGGGAAAAGCAAAAACAGTTTATATCAGTCTGACTCCAAGATTTCAGTGCTTTACCAATAAGGCATGCTGCCTCCCTTTGTTTTATTTTATTTTATTTTTTGAGAAGGAGTCTCTCTCTGTTGCCCAGGCTGGAGTGCAGTGGCATGATCTCGGCTCGCTCCAAGCTCTGCCTCCTGGGTTCATGCCATTCTCTGCCTCAGCCTCCCAAGTAGCTGGGACTATAGGCATCCGCCACCACGCCTGGCTAACTTTTTTTGTATTTTTAGTAGAGATGGAGTTTCACTGTGTTAGCCAGGATGGTCTCGATCTCCAGACCTCGTGATGCACCTGTCTCGGCCTCCCAAAGTTCTGGGATTACAGGCGTGAACCACTGCACCTGGCCTATTTTTCAATAATTAAATTGTGTTATACTTAAAGCAAAACATGCTACTTTTATCAACACAAAACACAATAAGGTTCTGAAAAGTTATAATTGCTCATTTAAAAATCAAAATTGCATTTTAAATATGTTGCATTTCACATAGTAACAGCATTTTTATTAAATTAACCTATCAAAAATGACACAAAATTATTTAGTACATTTTTATAATATCTTTTTATTATACTGAAGATTTATTAACATGAACTTATACTATGAAGTAAAAATAAACCTTCCCTCAGTTTACACATAGTTTCTTTTCTGGGAATTTGAAGTATAGTAAAAGTATGTTAAAAGAGTTTCACTTGAGTATACAATTGAATTAGGCTGAAGGTTAAATAATGCTAAATGTGGGTTCCAGCCATATGATTGATTATTGGAACGTTGGAAATTTAGGCAGTGTTTGAGACAATTCTGCATTGTGTGCATAACATCTAACAACCTTAGCAACCAAAATGTTCACCAAATCACCTTGAAGCATATAACATTCCCTACAGCAGAACACTATTCTACATAATCGATCTCAATTCATAATCAAGTAGAATGCAAAGTAAGAAGTTAAAAATAATATTGGATGCATGCATGGAAATAAGTGGTATAAATGTAAGTTGTTTTATGTGTTTAAAATGCAAGTGGCAACTCATTTTTCAGAGTAGATTATTTTAGTAGAAATTTGCACGATGTACAATGAAATGAAAAGGACCCGCTGTGAGACAAAAGAATGAATTCAGGCAAGAGAAAGCGAGTTTAACATTGTGAAGAGGAAACAAAAATGATAGGCTTTCTTAAGCCATTGCTAATATACAGTTTTAAATTTTGTTAAACTGATTATCAGTATGAGAGTATTAAAGATAATTTGAAAATTGCTACAAATAATAGTTGAGTGAAGCAGAGTTCACTTTATCCTTGGTTCCTGGATCTCCAGCAGGCCACTTCTTAGATGATTAAATGTTTGATTCTATTGCATTTGTGAGCAGAATTTGACACGGCTATCACCAACTCTTCCCTGACTCCCTGTTCAAAGAAAACTCACATTGCATTCTTTGACCACCTATGAAATACTGTTACATCTCATCTTAATTCTAACTCCCAAGAATCTCATTAGGCCATTGAGTGCTACTTTCCAGGTTTCCTGGGGTAGAGGTCAGACCCCAGACTCTGCAGGATAAATAATGTTCTTTGAATGATCCTGTTAAAACCAACCCTTTTAAACTTAGACTTGAGTAGTAGACAGTCCCTATATGTCCCATGGGGAAGATATGGGTAGAACTTACAGAAGAGCTTCTGCTAAAGAAATTCTCCTCAGTTATTCCTCTCTCTCCCTCTCTCCAGTTATCCAGCCCCTTTTAGTTACATATTACTGGTAAAGTCCAAGCTCTAAGACTGATGAGTTGATACATATTTGAACATCTGCATTTCTCTCTGGCCACATGGATTTGTATGAAATCATCTTAGGTTATTAAACAGAATTGCAATTTTATCATTCTCTTTAGTTAATATTATATATATATATTTATATATAAAACTTTATTAACTTTTTAAACATTTCATTATTTAAAAGACTAGGACTTGCAGATTTCAGTTATTGAGACTCTAATAACAACTTAGAATGGCAGATTCTTGCTTTGCGAAAGTAATTTTGAATGAATTTGTGAATATATAAGAATATGTGAATAGATTTAAAAGGTAGGATTATTTTAAATAGGTACTAGCATATTCCGTGCATGTAAACTAATGACACCTTGACTCAGAAAACAGGACTTCATAATTTACAAAGATATGTGCATTTTAACTCTATATATAAAATATATTTCATGAGTTCCTACAGTGCTGAGGAGTCCAAGCTAATATTAGGGCTGAAGAAGAGAAAGAAAAAAGTAAGAATGGAACCTTATAAAGATAGATGGTGACAGTGTTGTGTGCCTGTGCCATGTTTAGCACAGGTCTTGAACCTAAAGTTAATACAACACACACACACATAGTCATTAGAAAGGGAATAAAGACTAACGCTATGGCCTAAAAGTTTGTGTCTTGCCTCCCAAATTCCTATGTTGAAAGCTAATCCCCAATCCAATATTATTAAGAGAAGGAGACTTGGGGATGATTAGGTTATGAAGGCTCAACTCTCATAATGGTATTAGTGCCCTTATAAAATAGGAAGGGAGCTGGTTTACCCCTTCCACCATGTGAGAACTCAACATGAGGATGCTGTTTTGAAGCAGAGATCAAGCCTTCACCAGACACTGCATATGTTTATGCCTTGATCTTGGACTTCTCAGCCTCCAGAACTGTGAGCAATAAATTTCTGTTGTTTATATGTTACCAAGACTAAGATATTTAGTTGTAGCAGCCTGAACAGACTAAGACAATAAGCTTGCCATGAACTGCTGCTATCCAGCAGCCTGTCTCAGGCGAGAACATAAATTACTCATTCCGTTACTTATTTCAACTTTCTATCCTGTCTGCCAAACACCCTCATTTTAACCCTTCACCCCCACCACACCCACACACAGGAAATAGAGGCAGTTACTGCACCATGCAGCTGCTGGATGTGGTGAGTCTAATTTTATCATATCTATTTAGCATATGCAACTTCCTTGATTTTTGGTCAAACATTTTCAGAACAGCCACATCCAGACTGTTTCCATAATAGAAGAAGAAAATAACTACTGATCAAGCATTTCTTAGAAGAACACACATCCAGATTGGGTGGATGGACCACTTTTCTTCTTTACTTCTACAGTGGAACTCAGTACATCCTTGTAATTCTTATCTCATGAAATGGGGTTGCTTATTACTGCCAGGGTGGCTGATTTTCTGATTTCACTTGAAGCTCTAGGAATGCCTATCTCAGGGAAGTCTAGCTAGGCAGGATTTTCACATGAAGTCCTAGAGTAGAACATCAAAAAGAAGACACATTGGTTGAGGTGGGAGAGGTCTGGATACTAAAAAAGGAAACTTATTGTAAGGGAGATACAAGTCATATTCGAAATAACAGGAGGCTCATGCTCTTCTGCACACCAGAATCCTCTCAATACTTACAATTAAATGTGATATCACAGGAGACTTAGCCTCATATTCTAGATAATACTGTAGGAAACACAATAAGCCTACTTATTTAATATAAGTGATAGGGTGAGACCATGAAAAAACCTGGGCAGAGTGAAATTGCACTGCATGAGAAAGTGAAAAATATCAAGGATAGTAACTAGGAAGGTAGGTGTATTCATCCATTTTCACACTGCTATAAAGACATACCTGAGACTGAGTAATTTACAAAAGAAAGAGGTTTAATTGACCCACAGTTCAGCATGGCTGGGCAGACCTTAGGAAACTTAGAATCATGGCGGAAGCGGAAGCAAGGCACCTCCTTCACAAGGCAAGAGGAAGGAGAAGTCCGAGTAGAATGGGAAGAGTTTCTTATAAAACCATTAGATATCATGAGAACTCACTCACTATCAGGAGAACAGCATTGGGGAAACCACCCCCATGATTCAATTATGTCCACCTGGTATCTACCTTAACATGTGGGGATCAGAAGGATTATGGGGATTACAATTCAAGATGAGATTTGGGTGGGGACAAAAAGCCTAACCATACCAATAGGTTTTGAAGGCTTAATCTAATAGAAGATATTGGGAAAGGAAGAGTTTCAATGCTGACTTAAGCTGGACCTTGGTGCTATTCCCATATAATAAAGACTTTTAGAATATTTGAACTCTACATAATCTCTGTCTCCCTCCAAATATTTACATTATTATATCATTTAGAAATTACACAATTATACACACACACACACACACACACACGTAAAACAGTCCCCGGAGTGTGATGTTCCCCTTCCTGTGTCCATGTGTTCTCATTGTTCAATTCCCATCTATGAGTGAGAATATGCGGTGTTTGGTTTTTTGTCCTTGCAATAGTTTACTGAGAATGATGATTTCCAATTTCATCCATGTCCCTACAAAGGACATGAACTCATCATTTTTTATGGCTGCATAGTATTCCGTGGTGTATATATGCCACATTTTCTTAATCCAGTCTATCACTGTTGGACATTTGGGTTGGTTCCAAGTCTTTGCTATTGTGAATAGTGCTGCAATAAACATACGTGTGCATGTGTCTTTATAGCAGCATGATTTATAGTCCTTTGGGTATATACCCAGTAATGGGATGGCTGGGTCAAATAGTATTTCTTGTTCTAGATCCCTGAGGAATTGCCACACTGACTTCCACAATGGTTGAACTAGTTTACAGTCCCACCAACAGTGTAAAAGTGTTCCTATTTCTCCACATCCTCTCCAGCACCTGTTGTTTCCTGACTTTTTAATGATTGCCATTCTAACTGGTGTGAGATGGTATCTCACTGTGGTTTTGATTTGCATTTCTCTGATGGCCAGTGAGGAGGGAGGAGGGAGGGGGGAGGGATAGCATTAGGAGATATACCTAATGCTAAATGGCGAGTTAATGGGTGCAGCACACCAGCATGGTACATGTATACATTTGTAACTAACCTGCACATTGTGCACATGTACCCTAAAACTTAAAGTATAATAATAATAAAAAAAAGGAAAGAAAGAAAGAAAAGAGGAAAAATATATCAAAATAAAAAATGCAAAATCAGAATTAATAAATGCTTAAACATCAAAAAAAAAAAAGAAAGAAAGATTGGTTCCAAGACTCCCTAGGAATACGAAAATCCATGGATGCTCAAGTACTTAATATAAAATGGCTTAGCACTTACATATAACCTATGCACATTCTTTCATTTACTTCAAATAATCTCTAGATTTCTTATAATAAAGTAAATTTACAAATAAATTTAAATACACACATCTTTCATTTTATTCTATTTCACTTTATGGCACTTCTCAGATATTGCACTTTTCACAAATTGAAGGTTTGTGCCAATCCTGCATCAAGGAAGTCTATCAACTCCTTTTATCCAACAGCATATGCTCACTTCATGTCTCTGTGTCACACTTTATTAATTTTCATAATATTTGAAACATTATTTTCATTATTATTACATATTTTGTGGTAATCTGTGGTCAATTATCTTTGATATTACTATTGTGATTGTTTTGGGGTACCACTGACTACACGAATATTAGATGATAATTGCATGTCTTCTGATTGCTCCACTGACCACCCATTTTCACATTTCTCCCTCTCTCCTTGGATTCCCTGTTCCACAAAACACAAAATTATTAAAATTAGGCTAATGATTTTACCTTGAAATGGCCTCTAAGTGTTTAAGTGAAAGAAAAAGTTGACTGTTTCTTACTTTAAATAAAAATCTAGAAATGACTTAACTTAGGAAGTCATGTCAAAAGCTGAGATAAACTAAAAGCTAGGCCTCTTGTGCCAGTTGGCCAAGCTGTGAATGGAAAAAAAAAAAAAAAGATTCTTAAAGGAAATTAAAGTGCTACTTCAGTAAACATAGGAATGGAAAGAAAGTGAAATCCCCTTGTTGATGATATGGAGAAAGTTTTTGTGGCCTGGCTAGAAGATCAAATCGACCACAACATTTTCTTAAGCCAAAACCTAATCCAGAGCAAGGCCTAAGTATCTTCAACTCTGTGAAAGCCAAGAGAGATGATAAAGCTGCAGAAGAAAAGTTTGAAGCTAGTGGAGGTTGGTTCATGAGGTCTAAGGAAAGAAGCCTTAGTGCAAGGTGAAGAAACAGGAGTTTAAGTAATAGTTGCAGCAATTAATCCAGAAGGTTGAGCTAAGATAATTAATGAAAGTGGTTACACTAAACAGTAGATTTTTGATGTAGATGAAACAGCCCTCTATTGGAAGAAGATGTTATTTAGGACATCACAGATATAGAGGAGAAGTCAATGATTGGCCTCAAAGCTTCAAAAGACAAGTTGATTCTTGTTAGAGGTTAATAAAACCAGTGAAAGTAAATTGATGCCAATGCTTATTTACCATGCTGAAAATACAAGGCCCTTAAGAATTATGCTAAATCTACTCTGCCTGTGCTGTATAAAGAGTAAAAATAGACTGATGACAGTACATCTATTTACAGTATCGATTCCTGAATATTTAAACCCTGTGTTGAGACCTACTACTCAGAAAAAAAAAAAAAGATTTATTTCAAAACATTACTGCTTATTGACAATTCTCCTAGTCACCCTATAGCTCTGATAGAGATGACAAGGAGATCAATGTTGTTTTCATGCCTGATAACACAACATGCAGCCCATGAATCGAGGAGCAATTATGACTATTAAGTCTTATTATTTGAGAAATATATTCGGTAAGGCTATAGCTGCCATAGTGTTAGTGATGGATCTGGGCAAAGTAACTTGAAAACCTTCTGAAAAGAACTCATTATTCTACATGACACTAAGAACATCCATTAATCATGGCAGGAGGCCAAAATATCAACATTAAAAGGAGTTTGGAAGAAGATGATCCCAACGTTAAGGACAATTTTAAGGAGTCAAAGACTTCAGTGGAGGAAGTAATTGCAAACATAGTTAAAAGTGGAGACAGAAGATGTGACTGAATTGCTGAAATTTCCTGATTAAACTGGAATGGATGAAGGGTTGCCCATTTTGGGTAAGCAAAGAAAGGTTTTTCTTGAGATGGAATCGACTCTTAGCAAAGATACTGTGAAATGACAAAAAAGGATTATTACTTATACAAATGATAAAAAAAGGATTGAGAATATTATACAAAGCTGATAAAGCCACAGCAGTTTTTGAAAATTGACTCTAATTTTGAAAAATAGTTTTGTGGGCAATATTTATCAAACAGGATCACATGCTACAGAGAAATCTTTAATGAAAAGTAGGGTCAATCAATGTGGCAAACTTCACTGTTGCCTAATTTTAAGAAATTTTTACAGCAACCTCAACCTTCAGCAACCACTATATTCATCAGTCAGCAGCCATCAACGTAAAGGCAAGACCCTCCGCCATTGAAAATATTACCACTTGCTGAAGGCTCAGAAAATCATTAGTATTTTTTAGCAATAAAATATTTAACATTACAGTTTTTAGACATAATGCCATTGCACACTTAATAGACTGTATATTACAGTGTAAATGTAACTTTACATATGCACTTGTAAACCAAAATTTTGTGACTCACTTACGGAAATACTCAGTTTATTGTGCTATGGAACAGAAACTGCAATATTTCCAAGGTATGCCTTTAGTTGTTGTACTATATTATTTAGCAAATAGTGACAGGAATAAAATATATGAACACTCAGTACAGAAGTAATCATCTTTTCTTTGTTTGAATAATTTCAAACCACACTTGGTTGAATCCATGGATGCAGAACCTGTGGATATGAAGAACAAATTATGTATATGTATTTTTTCTACATTTTGAAGACATTATTATTATTGCATTTAAACATCTAAATATAGTTTTTAAATAATTTCAGCTTTTATTTTAGATTTGGAGGTATATGTGCAACTGTGTTACATGGTTATAGTGCATTACACTGAGGTTCAGGGTGTGATTGATCCTGTCACCCAGGTACTGAGTATAGTAACCAATAGTTAATTTGTCAGCCTTTGACCTTCTTTTGATCTCCTTCTAGTCTAGTAGTTCTCGGTTTCTATTTTCACCACCTTTATAAACATTGTTAAACAGTCTGTAAACTCACTATATAGCTTTTACCTATTCAAATGAGTAAAATAATATCTAATAGATCATCTTTCTTGGAGTATATTAAGGTCAATAGATTTTCATTCAATAAAGAGATATGTAAAAAGTAGGGTGTTTTGTTTTTCTTTGGTTAAAAATATAACTATTTAAACATATGTTTTATAAAAGTTTTGAGAATAGTTTGAGAAGCTCGTACTTCTAAACAAGACTAAATATTTTTTCTGACTTTCAACCAAATTTGCTGTATTGCTCCTTCTGTCTTATGTGTGGGCACATATGTGTATGAAATAGTGTGTATATATATGTTGTGGGACTCAATTTTCTTATCTGGGATTTTAGAATATGAGAATATTCTAACCTGATAATTTCTCATTAGGCTTTAAATTCTTCAATTGTTGAATCCAGTATATTCAATTGTTTTCAGCTGGAGAATTAGTCCAAATGAGTTTGCTCACATTGTTAGGAATACACTTTCATTAGAATAGTCTTTATTTTCTGTATCATATTTATTAAAACCATATTTGAACAGCTATATAAAGAATTAAATATCAGAAATACCACCCTCCAAGTGATATTTAAGAAGAAAGTAGTATTGTAATACAGTGCCTTAACAGAGGAACAAATAATATCTGAAATAAAGAAAAGCAAAATAAAGTGAAAGTGTTAAACAATAAGACAATGGATTAAATCTCCATAGTCCTCTGAAAAAATAAGTTTACACTTTAGTTTTTCTAATCACGTTTTGCTGCAGATTCAATTATGATATATTTGTTTTCCTCATCTCTCTCAGAACCAAAGCTTTAGTCCAAAAAGCTATTAGAAAATTAGTCATAAAATTTTATCTTGCTTAAAATATTTATTCTCAATATGCTGGTTAATGATAGAATTGATTATTAATGATATTAATAACTACAGATGTGTTAAGCTAATTTTTCTTAAGATAAAAGGTAAAAAAGAAGAAAACACTTTCTGGCTCAAGAAGCATTCCACAGTTTGACTTCTTATTTGGTTGAATGCTTTCTCTGTTGCACAGAAGCTTTTTAGTCTTATGTAGTCTCATTTGTTTGTTTTTGTTTTTCGTTGCCTGTGTTTTTGATATCATATCCAAAGCCAGTGTCAAGGATATTTGTCCCTGTGATTTTTTCTAGAATAATTTGAGTTTCAGGTCTTACATGGAGTCTTTAATCCATTTTAATTCTTAACTTTCATAATTGGTAAAAGGTATGGTCAGTTTTCTTCTTTTTTTTTTCTGTTTTGCAGGTAGATACCCACTTATACCAATATCATTTGTTGAAGAGACTATTCTATTTCCATTGTGAGTTATTAGTGCCCTTGTCAAAGATTAGTTAACCGTATATACATGAGTTTATTTCTGGGCTCTTTATTCTGTTTCATTGGTCTATATGTCTGTTTTCATGCCAGACCGTACTGTTTTGATTACTACAGCTTTGTAATGTAATTAGAAATCAAGAAGTATATTTCCTTCAGCTTTGTCATTTTTTAACAGATGGCTTTAGGTATTTGAGATATTTTGTGGATCCATATAAATTTCATGGTTTTAAAAAATTTCTAATGAAAAATGCCTTTGAAATTTTAATAGGGGTTGCATTGGATCTGTAGTTTGCTTTGTGTAGCAAGGACATTTTACCAATATTGACTCCTCCAATCTAATAAATATCTTCTTATAAATTTGTGTCTTCTTCCATTCCTTTCACAAATCTTTTATAGTTTTCAGTGTACAAATATTTCATCTCCATAGTTAAACTTTTTTCTGAGTATATAAATTTTTGATGATATTATAAATGAGATTCTTTCATAAGTTCTCTTTCAGATAGATTATTGTTAATGTAGAGAAATGACTAACATTTTAGTATTGCTTTTGTATCCTCTAACTTCATTGTTTGCTAGTTTTAACAATTTTTCAATGGAGTTTTTAGGGTTTTCTATATATAGGATTGTGTCATCTGCAAACAGAGACAATTTTACTTCTTTCTTTTTTCACTTTGCATGCCTTTGTTTTCCTTGTTTAATTGTTCTCACTAAAACTTCCAGTACTATACTAAATAGAAGGGGCAAGAGTAGGTATGGTCATCTTGTTTCTGATCTTAGAGGAAAAGCTTTCAGCTTTTTACTGTTAAGTATAATGTTAGTTCTAGGCTTGTCATATGTGGCCTTTTCATGTTGAGGTACATTCATTCTATGAAAGATTTGTAAAGTGTTTTTTTTTAATTAGCAAAGGATATCGTTGGAAAATATTTAAAAGCCATATATTTCATAAGGTGTTAATATCTAAATACATAAGAAACTCATACAACTCAATAGCAAATAAACACAAAATTATTTTAAAAATGGATAAAGTAATTAAATTGACATATTTTATAATTAAAAGACATAAAAATGGAGAACTGATATATGAAAAGGTGTTTAGCCTCACTAATAAGCAGATAAATGCGCATCAAAACCACAATGAGATATCACCTTACACCTATTAAGATTGCTATTATCAAAAAGGCAAGAGATAACAAATTTTGGAGAGTATGTAAAGAAAAAAACACATTTGGACACCTTTAAGCAGAATGTAGACTGATACAGTCATTGTGTAAAAAATTAGAGAGTTTTCTAAAAAACATAAAATAGAACTACCATATAATCCATACATCCCACTTCTGGGTATACTTCCAAAGGAAATAAAATATCTCAAAGAGATACTTGCACTCTCGTATTTATTGTGGCATTATTCACAAAAGCCAAGGTTTGGGAACAATGTGTGTGTTCATTGACAGATGAATGGATGAAGCAATTGTTATATATATATATATTCATGTATTCAATAGAGTATTATTCAACCTTAAAAATGAAGGAAATTCTGCCATTTGAAACAATGTCGGTGAAAGTTGAGGCCATTATCCTAAGTGAAATAAGCCAGACACAAAAAGACAAATATTGTATGATTTTACTTCTACATGGAATCTGCAAAGAAAAAAAAATTAAACTTACCGTAATATAGAATAAAATGGTGGTTGCCAGGGAATGGGGCAGGGGAAATGGGGAGCTGTTAAAGGGTTCGAACTTTCAGTTTTAAGATGAGTAAATCCTGAGTATCTAATGGACAATATGGTGGCTATAATTTATAATTCTGTATTATGTTCTTGAAATTTGCTAATACAGTAAGTAGATTTTAAGGACTCTCACTAAAAAAAAAAAAAGAAAAAGGAAAAATAAGGTTACTGTATAAGGTGATACATGTGTTAATTAACTTGACTGTCGTTATCATTTCACAGTGTGTACACATATCAGTATATCCAGTATCTCCAATCATCAGGTTGTGCATGTTAAATATGTGTACTATTTTCTTAATTATACCTCAATAAAAGTGCGGTGAAAAATATTGTTCTATGAAGCACATAGACTCCTTAATTACATAGAAATTGTACATTGTACATTGATTCTGTACTCATTTGCTGTTTTGAAAATTTTTATTTAAATATTTTATTTAATTTTATTTAAATATCACAAATGTATTTAAATAGGTATTACACACATTTTCTTAAAAGCCTATTTGATCTTATTATTTGTGATTATTCTTTTCATAAGGTAGAAACCAAATAATGATTCGAAGTACCTGGATTCTGAAACTTAATAGTATGACCAGTTTTTTTCTGGCCAATTTACTCAGAATGTGACTCCTGGTGCATTCCTGAAAATCTCAATAAATTAGGAGCACTTTCTAGTGTGAAAAGATACCTTAGTTACACACAGTTCATTAATGCCACTAACGTGGTCACTCTTTACACCAAGTGTTGAATGTTACATTAATTTGGTAGAATATAAATGTTTCCTATGTGAATTAAATTTGTTAACCTCACATTTAATTCTTCCATAGCAATATTTCCCATTTAATGGAATTGAGCATGGATAAATACTGTAATGTATTTTCTAAGAGTCATTTAAGAGTATAAGGAAATTATTTCTAACATATATCAATTTACTTCATTTTACATTATATAAACTCTTAAAATCTCATTTTTTAAATGAGTGAGATCATAGTGTTAAGTATATCGAAATATCATTATTTGATCCAGTCTGAATTTGAGAACATAGTGGCCGAATCCACTTGGAACTTAAAATATCAAGAGCCCATTTATTTTCTTACCTATAATTTCTAAATGGGACGCCTGTTAGTTGAATTTTAACAACTTTTCTTCCCATCATCCATTCCCAGCATCCCTCTATTCATATCAAGGCATCAAGTGATGGTGTTGAGTCTGACTACACAGCCAGACCTAGAGCTATGTGACGCCAGTCATTTTATTTTCTCCTTTTGTCTCCCAATTTGGTTCAGAGATGAGCATGTGACACAAATCAATCACTCTGAATCTCAGGATATATTTTGTGTAAGGTAGGAGAAAGCTACTCTCATTTTGTCAAACAAGAAGCATGACAAATGTACTTCTGTGAGATGCTAAAAATATTGGAGCCATGGATTCTTAGGATAAAGCAGTAATCAATATATGGAGATTAGAAATGAAAAGAAACATATTCCTTCTTAACACTGGTGATTCAATAATCAAATATTGCTTACAGCAAGATCTGACCTAACTTTCAATTGCATAAAGCAAATCAACCACATATTTAATTAAGATACACATGAACCAAAGTGTGTAAAACATAAATGTATGGCACAATAGATCATCACCCATGAAAATACTATTCAGGTGAAGAAACACAATATTATCAGCACCCTCAAAGAAGCTCATTGATGCCCCTTGTCAATCACTATTTCTTACTTCCAGTACAGAGAAAACCAATGTACTACATTTTCACATAATTGTTTTTTCCTGAATTTGAAGTGTATATGCATATATATATATATATATATATATAGTCTGCATTAATTTCTAGCTTCTTTCCCTTAAAATTATGTTTATGAGAGTTTCTTTTTTTTTTTTTCTTTTTTCTTTTTTGAGACGGAGTCTCGCTCTGTCGCCCAGGCTGGATGGAGTGCAGTGGCACAATCTCAGCTCACTGCAAGCTCCGCGTCCCAGGTTCATGCCATTCTCCTGCCTCAGCCTCCCAAGTAGCTGGGACTACAGGCACCCGCCACCAAGCCCGGCTAATTTTTGTATTTTTAGTAGAGACGGGGTTTCACTGTGTTAGCCAGGATGGTCTCGATCTCCTGACCTTGTCATCTGACCGCCTCGGCCTCCCATAGTGCTGGGATAACAGGGATGGGCCACCACACCTGGACAGTTTATGAGAGTTTCTACGTGATGCAGTAATTCATTCATGTACATTGCTATAGAGTGTTCCTTTTCTGTTTGTTACACACTGATTTGTCCATTCTACTGTCCATCCAGTAGTAGATTTTTTTTTCTTTTGTTGAGATGGAGTCTCGCTCTGTCCCTCAAGCTGGAGTGCAATGGTGTAATCTCAGCTCATTGCACTCTCCACCTCCCAGGTTCAAGCGGTTCTCCTGCCTCAGCCTCCCAAGTAGCTGGGATTACAGGCATGTGCCACTAGGCCTGGTTAATTTTGTATTTTTAGTAGAGATGGGGTTTCACCATGTTGGTCAGGCTGCTCTCAAATTCCTGACCTCAGGTGATCCACCCACCTTGGCCTTCTAAATTGCTGGGATTACAGGCGTGAGCCACCGCGCCCAGCCATGTTAATGGATATTATTATATACATCGCAGATATATTACCTCCATGTGGCTTTGTATATTTCTTACTATTTTAAAGTTTTTCCAAGAACAACAGTTTTCATAATTTTTAAGAGAAATCTAACATCATTTAAGTATTAGTCTTTTTAGGCTTTTGTAAGTAATCTTTGCTTACTCTGAGGTCATGCAGATAATATCCAAAATTATCTTCTAAAAGATTAGATTTACTTTTCTTGTTCCGTTTTCAGTCCTGCTAAAATTTATTATTTGCATATAGAGTGAAATAAGAGTCAAGGTTATTTTTTGTTGTTGCTGACGTTTGTTTTCACTCATAGGGATATTCAACTGATTTAACACCATTCACTGAAAATTTTATTTTTTCTTTTTGCTTTGTAGTCCATCTTTGTTAAAAACTCAATGTCTTCAAATGCATGGGTCTGGTTGAACTCTATTGTATTCCATTTTTCCTCCTTGTGCCTTTTGAAGCCAATATTACACTAACCTTAGCTTTGTAACAAGTCCCAGTATCCAGGAGTGTAAACTTAGTAAGCTGATTTTCTTTTTCAGGAGTACCTTAAATATTAATAAACTTGTAAATTTTAACAAATTAATACTACATTATTTTCCCATTTCAGTACTTAGTTAATCAACTACCAGAGTCTTCTGTAATTTGGTGTCTGGGTAAAGCAGATGTGACTGTTCAAACTCAGCACAGTGGCCTGTCTGGAGAAGCACCTGCCACATAACACGGATCTAGGGCAAACACCTCTTCTCTCTAAATGTTCAAATTATTGCTATAGTAACCCAGAGTTTATAATAGAAACATCTGTAATCTGTATGTATTTGCGTTCTCTTAATTTATTTTGTAATGAGAAACAAATCTTGCATCCATAGAGTTTGGCAGAGCTGACAAAAAAATCACCAAAATACAGACAGCACTTGTAAGCAGCTGCCCAGGCAGGAACACCATGTGATTAGTTCTTGCCAGAAACATGTGAGCAAGTGTTTCTGCTCCTGTTTAAGGCCAAAGTGATTTCAAAAAGGGGCCTGCTTTCTCTGTGCTTTCTTTTCCCTTCCACTGGCAGGACTCAGGTAACTGGATTAAAGGAATTCTGGAGCCACTATCTGGCAGGGGGCCTCATTGCAACCAGGAATATCTACTCAGAATCAAATGCCACAAAACTGATTTTTTTTTTTAACCTAAGACAATTATTTTACTGATTCTTCTACTGTCTTCTTGAGATTAATATTTTGCTATTTTTTGACCTTTCTTTTTTAAATACAAGTATTTAAGACTACATATATTAGATTATTTTGGTATTTCTCTAAAATTGCAATATGTAATATTTTCATGATTGTGAGTTAGTTGTAATTTTTCTAATTTCCATTCTATTTGATCATGATTTCTATTTAATTTTCTATTTTCTATTTGATTTATGGTTGATGAAAAGGATCATCCATACTGTGTACACTATTTTAATCATATTTTGACACATAACTTATTTATATTGTAAGAAATAAGTGTGCTCTATCACATAAACTCTAAATATTGCACAAGTAATTTTCACAAGCATGTCATATGTTTTTCTATAACTGTTGTTTTCAGACTTGTACATAGCGAAGAGATTAAAAATTTAAAAACCTTAATTCCATTTATCAAATTTGCTATATGTCTGTAGCTTTTTGTTGTTGCTGTTGTTTAAATTAGGTTGAAATGACTACTAAGACATATCAGATGTTTCATTTTGATGATCAATTGGTCTATGATTTTATGTATAAAATAAGACTATGCTGTTAGCTATAATTATTTTTCTTGTGTAAATTACTATTCATATAGGAATTCTTTAGTTTTGTGTATTTAGGTATGAATTCAATCTCTTTTTTTAAAAAAGCTGCTTTAAAAATAATTTCCTCCAGAAATTATTTATATTTGTTTCTGTCAGAAATTTAAGGTCAGCCACCTGGGAATAATAAACCACATGTTTAGGCTGTTTTTCTGGAAAATGTATATTACATGAATTCAGTGTAACAACACCTTTTATCTCTGGTTTATGTTAAAGATTTCTTATGTGAGATGTTTTTCCATTTATTTTTGCATTTCACAGTCAGTGCCGAAGATAGAATTCTAGTAATCCAGTGTTGGTTAGGGGAGTGGAGACAAAGAGCTTATAGACAGAGTTAATTCAAATTTATAAGAAAGTAGCCTTTGGGCACCAGACTGTCAATGTTGTGTATTAGTTTTCCCACTGTGTATGGGACCTAGGCTTTGTCTGCCAACCTCCAAGACTTGAGACATTATGAAAAATTATTCATGATTTCAGTAAATTTGACAAATACCTTCAAGGTGAATGTCAACTACATGGCTTGTTTTATATCTCTGAGTTATAGCTTTCTCTTAAATTTTGGCCTTGATGCTCCTTACTTTATTTTGCTAGTTCATAGATGCATTTAAAAATTTACTTCTTAATATATCATTTGCATTTTTATTTGTTTTCAATAGGTATTTGAACCATACTGCGAGATACAAGAATATTATGTCTAATATATTGTGCCGATCTTTGTACAGATTAAAACATATGTTTCTCTTACTTCATCTACCACAACATCTAACTAATAATAAATATGTAATTAATTTTTGATTATTATTTTATTGATATTCAAGTCACCTTAGTTTAACTAAAATGACCATGTACATAGCCAGCATGCTTCTCTGCAATACAACGTAACTATCTTTATGGATACGTCAGTCTGGTGAGAAAGACCTACCTATGTGAATGTAAATATAATAAAGGGAATATTGACTCATTATATGTTTTAGATAGTGACTTAACTAGTGCTTTAGCTATTTTTAAAGTTCTGCCTTATTTCAGGATATATTTTAGTGCAACCTGTATAATAAGTTACAAAATAAAAATACACAAAAATAAGCATATTAGGATTTTAGGTAAAATAAATCTTTGTGGCCCTATGTGCTCTGTTCCTGGTTACTTTTAAAATTGTGTTCCCCTTGACTACTCCACTGGCTTACTCCCTACTGAAACTCAGGCTGACCCTGGCACTGGCCATGTTTTTTCCTAACACAGAGACTTTGCATATACTGTAACAACTAACTGGAATCCTTCTCTCCAAGTCTTCATAAAATCATTACATACTTTCTATTCAGTCATCCCCTCTCCAGAGAGGTATTTCCAGTTAATTCTCATTAAAGCAGGCGTCTTCCCCTATTATAATTTATTATCCTATCCTAAATATTCTTTAGAAGTACCTGGAATTATAACATGCATTTTAATTGCTTAGTCATTGTGTGCCTTTCCTAAAGAATCATTTTATTTTTATCACCCTAATACAATAGATTAATGATGAGACCAAAAGTGCTCAATAAATGACTGTAAAGTGAGTGTATAATGCAATATTGCATTATTTACACATGTTCACGAAATGAGCATTTTCCTGATACCTAATAAAAGAAACAGAAAACCATGTAAAATGGAAAATATATATCTACAGGAAAGGGAAAGGGTTTAAATAAATAAATAATCTAAACACACAAAATTACAGGAGATAATTTATACTGCCATAAAGCCAACACACAAAAACAACACCAGGGGTTTAAAAATATTTTCTAGTTTGTGATAACACTGCAGTACTAATAGGGATAATTGGAGAAAATCTCAAAGGGTCTCACATTGTCTAGTTTGAAGAAAAATAAATGATAAAGGGCTTGCATTGCCAAGATACAGCAGATTTACTTATCTTGGAATAGAGGTTGCTACCACAGAAGAGGAAGTGATACTTGGTCAAACATTAACTCCTGGCCAATCACAGTCTCTGCTTTTCTTTCTCTAATCTCATTTTTCAATGAGTGAAGATGATATCTGTGATAGTCATCAATTTACTGAAAAAGGGAAGCTTGCATAAGGAAAAGCATGTGTTTATCCATGCTATGGCTAAATTGTGTCGGTCAAAAATTAACATGTTGAAGCCTTAAACATCAGTGTGACGGTATTTGGAGATAAGGCCTTCTGGAGATAATCAATTCATAAAGGTGGAGCCTCGGTGATGGAACTGGTGTCCTTACAACAGAAAGATCTCTCTCTTTGTCTCTGTTTATCTGCCTTTTCCATGTAAGGATACAGCAAGAAAACAGCTATCTGCAAGCTAGGAAGAGAGACCTCACCAGTAACTCAATCATGCTGGCACCCTGATCTCAGATTTCTCAGCTTCCAAAAGGGTAGGAAATAAAACTGTATTGCTTAAGCCTGAGAAGAGTAAGGCAACCTGTTAAATAAATTATAATTGTTATTTACCTTTTGTTGTCTTTTTACAAATGTAGTTATTCTATGTCTAAACTTTGGGATTTTATTTATTTATTTATTTGAGACAGGGTCTGGCTCTGTCTCCCAGGCTGGAGTGCAGTGATATGATCTTGGCTCACTGCAACCTCTGCCTCTGTGCTCAAGCCATCCTGCCACCTTGGCCTCCCCAGTAGCTGGGACTACAGGTGTGCATTAACATGCTCAGCTAATTTGTTGTATTTTTTTGTAGAGACGGGTTTTCGCCATGTTGCCCCGGCTGGTCTCAAACTCTTTTGCTCAAGTGATCTGCCTGCCTCAGCCTCCCAAAGGGCTGGGATTTCAGGGATGAGCCACAAAGCCCGGCCACTAAAACACATGACTGAAAAATGGAAGAGGCCCTCATCGCAACACAGGACACAATTCAACCCTACAGGAGATGGCTTCAAATATAGACTTTTCAAACAATAAAAGAAATGAATGCTCTTCATATCAACTTCAAACTCTAAGGATTAGATCTATATAAAAAAAGAAGAGAAAAAAAACACAAGTAGCAGGTCTAGGAGAAAATAGCTTTGTCACAAGATTAACACAAACATTTTACAAGAGTGAGAAGTATATTGCCCACAAAGATACATCAAAATATGTTTTGGTCACTTCTGTTACTCAAGAGCGTGTAGACTTATTATTTTTCTACTCATGTCTTCTAAACACAACTGAATACCAAGGAAATTATTAAACGGATTTTTTAAAAATTCTGAAAGCCAGCAGATTGTCTTGGACCTCAGGAATTGAAGAAGTACAATGTGGTGAACTTTCTGGGTTTTGTTTTTCTTTTTGAATATCCCAGGACTGGAAAGTGCAACACCAAATCACTGATAGTCCTAAGCAAAAGAACAATAACAATGAAATAACAACAAAAAACTCAAATAAGAATAGTCTATTCTTTCTGGCTTTATAAAGGATCTAGAAAGCAGAAGCCCAACAGAGACCCAGCAGAGAATCCCAGTTCTGACTCAACTGGAAACCTGAGGCAGTGTCAGGTAAAAATTTGGTCAATGTTGATGATCTTATTCATTAGTATAAGAAGTAACAATAAATGCTGAATGCATCCTTGTCTCTGCGCAACATCCAGGAAACAACTGATGAATCTGACAAAAATCACAGTGATGCGCTGACCATCCCAGGCCAAGCTTCATAACCCAGACCTGGTGAGTGGATGAATGGATAAGCAGCTGTAGTGGCCAAGGGTTCATGGTTTGTTCTTTCTTTATTTATTTATTTTTTAATTATACTTTAAGTTTTAGGGTACATGTGCACGATGTGCAGGATAGTTACATACGTATACATGTGCCATGCTGGTGTGCTGCACCCATTAACTTGTCATTTAGCATTAGGTATATCTCCTAATGCTATCCCTCCCCCCTCCCCCCACCCCACAACAGTCCCCAGAGTGTGATGTTCCCCTTCCTGTTTGTTCTGGCCCCTGTGCTACAACTAGGTTACCAGTAACCAGACCGGTCTTTCAACAGCTGCAGCAGTTGCAAAGCCCTGCATCTCCCTGCTTTCTATGAAGAGACCCAGGCCCACTGGCTTATGACCACTTCCCTCCAAAGATTTCCCACTGTCGACAGGAAGCTCATTTAAGTTCTTTCTGTCTCTGGAGGTGGCACCATCGGGGATTGGACAGGACCCCCTGGAGCACCAAACAAATGAAGCAGAGTAGAATAGCTTTGCTAAGGGAAGAAAATGAAACCATCAGCGAAACAGCAACAAAACTGGCTACAAAACTGGGGACTGCCTAATAAAATAAATAATTGAAATAAGATCAAGAGTCTCCTAACATAATCACCAAAATGTTCAAAGCACAAGTGTAAATCAGTCACTTGTTACGTGAAAAATTAGAAAAACCTCAATTTGAATGAGAAAGACAGTAAACTAACACCAATATAAGAACATGATGTAGATATTATTTGATAAGGATTTTATATCACACATCCTAAAAATGCTTCAGCAATTAATTCCACATTTCCTTAAACCAAACAAAGAGTAAAAACTTGCACCAAAGAAAAAGAAAAACATGTTATAAGACAGAAACAAACAGGGGACTTCCACTTCCAAGAAAATGAAATATAAGTACTATTTTTATTTCTCCCCTAAGTACAATGAACTTGGACATTATATATAAAACTGACATATGAAAACTGAACATTGGAGAGAATGGTCAGACTGGGTAAGGCCTGTGCGACCTGAAAACAACATGGTGCTGAGTTTCAGAGTTTTCTTATTGTTTCACGTTTCCCAAAATAGCTCCTGAAGTATCCAGCAACCTGAAATGCCCATATATGTAAATAGCAAATGCCCTAACAGAAGCCAGCCCTCTGTAGTGAAAAAACAATAACAACAACAAACAACAAACAAACAAATCAGGAAAAAGCCAGCTTAGAATGACAGAAGGTATTTAGAAAAAAACAACCAAAAACCCTATAATAAAAATGTAGCTCTACCTCTATCTATGTCAGCTAAGGCTGAGTGATTTTTGAAAAGATAACCAAAACTGAAAAACCTATTGCTAAACTAAGAAAAAAGCAAAAGAGAGATCTTGAATGAATAAAATCTGAGATAAAAAGGGAGATATTACAACTGATACCACAGGGATATGAAGGATTGTAAGAAACTATTATGACCTATTAGACACCAACAAACTGGAAAACTTCAAAAAAATAGGTCCATTCCTGGACACATATAAGCTACCAAGATTGAACTATGAAGAAAAAAAATCTGAATAGACCAATGAGTATGGAGATTGAATCAGTAATAACAATTCTACTATTAAAGAAAAGCCCAGGACCTGATGGCTTTATGGCTGAATTCTATCAAACATTTACAGAAAAGCTAATATCACTTATTTTCAAACTATATTAAAAAATAGAAAAGGAGGGATTTCTTTCTAACCCATCCTACAAGAACAATATTACTCTGATTCCAAAACACAAGAAAGACAAGGACACAAGAAAAAGAAAACTACAGGCTAATATCCCTGGTGAACATAACAACAAGGACAACAACAAACTAGTAAATCAAATTCAACAGCACATTAAAAAGGTTATTGGGAATGATGAAGATTTATCACAAAAATGCAAGAATTATTCAATATACACAAAGTAATAAATGTGATGTCATATTAACAGAGTGAAGGACAAAATCTGTATGATTATTCCAACAGACACAAAAAAAATTTTTAAAAATTCAACATTCCTTCACAATAGAAACTCTCAACAAATTAGTTATAGAAGGACTATACATAAACATAATTAAGGCCACATATACAAACCCATAGCTCATATAATACTGAATGAGGAAAGTTAAAGCTTTTCCTCTAAGATCTAGAAAAAGATAAGAATACTCACTTTTACCACTCCAATTTAGCGTAGTACTAGAGGTCTTAGCCAGAGCAATTAGACAAGAAAAGGAAATAAAAGGCATCCAAATTGGAAAGTAGAAGGTTAAATTGTTTGTTTGCTAACAATATGATCTTATATATAGACAACCCTAAACATGCCATTGAAAAGCTGTTAGAACTAATAAACAAGTTCAATAAAGTTGTGAGTTATGAAATTAAAATGCAGAAATCAATAGAATTTCTACAGATTAATGGAGATCTATCTGAACAAAAAAATAAAAAATAATCTCATTTGCACTAGCTCCAAAAGAAATCTGTATGAATACATTTAACCAATAAGGTAAAATATCTCTATAACAAAAACTATGCAATATAAAACATTTGTGAAAGAAATTGAAGATGGCACAAATAAATTGAATGACATGCCACATTCATGGATTGGAAGAATTAATATTGTTAAAAAGCCCATGCAACTCAAAGCAGTCTACAGATTCAATGAAATCCCTGTCTAAATACCAGTGGCATTTTTCACAGAAATAGAAAAAACCACCTTAAATTTTTGTGGAACCACAGAACATCTGAGTAGCTAAATCAATCTTGAGCAAAGAGCAAAGCTGGAAGCATCACACTACCTGACCTCAAAGTGTTCTAAAAACTATAATAACCAAAACATAATGGTCCTGGCGTATAAATAGACACAGACCAATGAAATACAAGAGAGCCCAGAAATTAATCCCCAATTTACAGCCAACTTATACTCAACAAATGTGCCAAGAGCACAGCTTGGGGAAAGGACAGTCTCTTCGATAATCGGTGTTGATAAAGCTACAGGTATCCACATGCAGAAGAATGAAATAAACCCCTATCTCTCACCATATACAAAAATCCACTCTAAGTGGATTAAAGACTTAAGTGTAAGACCTGGAACTATGCAATTACTCAAAGAAAACATAGTGAAAATGCTTCATAACATGGGTCTGGGTAAGAATTTTTTAGATAACACCTCAATAGCATTGGCAACAAAAGCAAAAATAGACAAATGACATTACATCAAACTAACAACCTTCTGCCCAGCATAAGATACAATCGACAGAGCTAAAGGACAACGTACCAAATGGGAGAAAATATTTACAAACTCTACATCTGACCAAGGACTAATGTCCAAAACATATAAGAAATTCAAACAACTCAATAGCAAAAAAATCCCACTAAAAAAATAAGAAAAAGACCTAAATGACCTTATGTAAAAGAAGACATACAATTGGCCAAAGGTATATGAAAAATGTTCAACATCACTAGTCATCAGAGAGATGCAAATTAAAATCACAGTGAGGTATTTTCTCACCCCAATTAAAATGATCATTATCAAACATGCAAAAGATAACAAGTTGAAGTGAGGATGTGGAGAAAAAAGAATCCTTAGACATTGTTGGTGGGAATGTAAATTAGTGCAGACATTATGGAAAACAGTATGGAGTTGTCTCAAAAAATAAAAAATAGAACTACCATATGACCCAGAAATTCCACTACTTGCTACTAAGTATATATATGAAAGAATTGAAATCAGTATGTTGAAGATATATTTTCCCTTCCATGTTTACTGCAGCATTATTAACAATAGCAAAGACATGGAATCAACCTAAGTGTTCCTCAAGAGATGGATAAATAGAATGTAGTATACATGCACAAGGGAATACTATTCAACTACAAATAGAATGAAATCCTGCCAGTTGCCCCAACATGGATGAGCCTGGAGGTCATTATGTTAAGTAAAGTGGACCAGTCACATAAGACAAATTACATGTAATCTCATTCATATGTGAAGTCACAAAAGTTGGTCATGTAGAAGTAGAGTGTAGAATGGTGGTTACTAGAAGCTAAGGTGGTTAAAAGGGAGAGGGAGATTGGAAGATTTCAGTTAAAGGATACATACTTACAGTTACAGTGGAGGTATGCTTTTCAAGAAATCTATTGTACAGCAAAGTGACTATAGTTAATAAAAACATTGTATTTATGAAAAATGTAAAGAGAGTGGATGTTACTTGCTCTTACCACAAAAATAATAAATATGTGAGTCAATGCATTTGTTAGTTGGCTAAATTTAACCATTCCACAATATGTACTTCAAAATATCATGTTGTACATAATAAAACCATAAAATATTAACTCATTTATAAAAATAATAATTATGTATTTTTAAATACGTTTCCTCAAGTAGTGCTATAGCAATTCAACATCCATAGGCAAACTCATTATACAAGAATAACTTATTATTTGAGCCTAATTTATTATACAAGAATAAGGTCAAAAATTACATATATTAAATGTAAAACATAGTACTTTAAAAGAAAAATATAGGAAATTTTTAGAATCTTGTGCTGGCTAAGAGTTCTTCGACTTGGTGCCCAAAATAATAATCCATAGAATTAAAAAACGGTGTACTCCATTGAAATTAATTATTTTTGCTCTGCAAAAGAGTGTACTGAGAATATAAAAAGACAAACTTTGCATTTGGAAAGAAAATATTTGCAAACCACATATCCAAAGGAATAGAAGTTAAAACATAAAAAGAATACTCAAAACACACTAGCTAAGGGAAAAAAGGAAACAATACAAAGAAAATAGGCAAAAAAAAAGACATTACAGCAAAAAAGGGAAAATATACATATATACACACATGGTAAAGAAACACATGAAAATATGTTCAATATCAGTAGCACTTAAGGCCATGGAAATAAAATTACAACAAGATATCAGTACATGCTTGGCAGAATAGCTTTAAAAAGTGATGACATCAAATGCTGGTGAAGATTAGTAGGATCTCTCATACATTGCTAATAGGAATATAAAATTGTACTGATAATCTACAAGACATTTTGGCAGCTTCTTAAAAAGTAAAATATGACTTTACCATACATCAGAGTAAATACTTTTCGGGGCATTTATCCTAGAAAAATGAAAAATTTATGTTTACAAATACCCCATAAACAAATGTCCATACTAGCTTTATTAACAAAAGCCAAAAGCTGTAAACAACTCAGAGGTCTTTCAGTGAATGAATTGTTTAACTCTGGTACATAAAAAACATGGAATATTTCTCATCAATAAAAAGGAAACAAGGACTAATCTATGCAACAACCTAGAATTAGCAAAGCAAAAACAAAACAAATTTCTAGTGAATTATGCTGAGTATAATCACCAGTTTTAAAAGGTCAAACATTCAATGACAAAAATCACAAATGGAAATCATGAAATTATAAAAATGAATGTTTGAAGAGGTTTAAAGAGGGAGTGGGAGTGTGAAGGAATTGGACACATAAAAGTGCAATCTAAAAATTGGTTTGGTAATCGAAATGTTTGTACTTTGTCCAATCAATGTCAACATTCTTGTTGCGATTGTGTACCAGTTTTGCAAGGTACAAATATTGTAGAATCCTGGGAAAAGAGTATATAAAATGTCTATGTACTATTTCTGACAAGTGCATGTGAACCTGTAATTATCTCAGAATAAACAGTTTGATCTAAAATTAAAGCACTACATGAAAATATGAAATTTAAATTAACAAAAATCAGTAAAAAAAAAAACTTGCGTGTAGCCTCGACAGTTGAATGGTTGAACGGAAATAATAAAGGCAGAACTACTATGCTTGATGAAAAAGTAATATAATTCACCCTGAAAAAATATAGACAATAAATTTTCAGACAACTCATCAGCTGATCTCAGGGATCTACGGGAAAATAAAAAAATATCTAACATTCTTACCATCAATATTCTTAGAAGGAAAGAGGAAAAGCACAAGGTTGAAAAGGTATTTAATGAAATAATGGCTGAAAACTTCCTAAATTTGGGGAAAGACATAAATTTGTAAATACAGGAAGCTGAGTAAATTTCATAATAGATTACATTTCCATCAAGAATAAGCCCAAAGAAAAGCAGAATAAATCACATTATAAGGAAATATCTGCAAAGACAAAAAATATTTTTTATAAAGAGAATAAGAAAAAAGTCATTGCTTAAAAAGGAATACCAAATTGAACTACAGCCGGTTTCTCATCTGAAACAAAGGAGTTCAGAAGGAATTGACATGTCTTTTAGTGCTGCAATAAAGAACTGTCAACTCAAAATCCTATATCCAGTGAAACTATCCTTTAGCAATGAAAAAATAAATAAATAAAGATATTTTGAGACAGCAGGAAAAAAAAGAATTTGTTGCTAGCAAAATTATCCTTAAAATGGCAATAGGAAGCTCAAGAAACAGAAATAAAACGAAAATAGAATAAGGCTGAAAACTTCAGGAATGAAAGAACAATAAAATAGGTAATGAGACTGTAAACATAACAGACTATTCTCCTCCTGAGATTTTTAAATCATATGTTAGAGTTGAAGGAAAAGCTATGATGCTAACTGATGTGTACTCAATATATGTTGTGGAAAGACTTGCCAATTTTTTTTAATGGGAAAGAGAAATGAACAAAAATGAAAAGATTTCAACACTTCACTTGAATAAGTAAAACATTAACATCAATAGGCTGTAATAAGTTAAACCTGTATATGACTATATAGAGAGCAACCACTAAGACAAATATATCAAGTGATACAATAAAAATAAATAAGTTAATTAAAATGAAACTAAAATGTGTTTAAGTATTTCAAAGAAATGTGAGAATAATGAAAAAGAGTAATGGACAATAGATGAAAGAAACAGAAAAAAGTTATAAAATGGTAGACTAAAGACCTAGATTAAAAATAATAGATTTAAATGTAAATAAGTACGTCCATTAAAATACAAGTTGGTAGAGCAGATTTTTAAAGATGAATGAAATCTCTGCTACTTGCAAGAAGCTCATGTTAAACATAATGACATATGTGGTTTGAAAGTAAAATAATGGAAAATAGCTACATTATGCAAATTAATATTAGATAAAATATGACTAAATATAAATATGAAATATTAGATTTAAAAAGAAAATTCCCAGGAAAAAAGAGGAATATTAAACATTTATAAAATAATCCACCAAAAAGAGGTAGCAATTCTAAGCATATATACACTAAAAATAGACTTTCAAAAAAAATTAGAAAAAATAATAATAAAGGTGAAAGGAAAAATAGACAAAGCCACAATTGTAGTTGGGAATTTCAACAAAGGATAGAAATACTGATAGACATTCAGTAAAGATATGATTGAAATGAACAGCATCATCAATTAACATAATTAAATTAGCATTTATAGAACACTCTACCCAATAATAACTGAACACACATTCAAGTGCCTGTGGAATAAATAATTGACCAAGATAGATCTCATACTGAGTCATATAAAAAATCTGATCAGTTTTAAATAATTAAAATTATATAATGTATTTTCATTTAAATCTCTGACAATTGAATCCAATTAGAAATCAATAACAGAGAGACAACAGGAAAAGCTCTAAACACTTGGAAATTCAACAACATACTTTTAAATAATGCAAGAATCAATGAGGAAATTTTAAGGAACATTAAAAAATACTCAGAACAGCAAAAATAAAAATACAACAAAGATTGTGGGATGCGAAAGGCAATGTTAAAGAAAATTTGTAGCAATTAATGGTTAAATAGAAAGTTATAAAATCAATCATCTAAGTTTCTACTTCAAGAAACTAGAAAAAGAAGAACAAAATAAACACAAATCAAGTCAAACATAGAAAATAATAAAGAACAGAAATCAATGGTGTTGGAATCGGGAAAGCAATAGAGAAATCAATGACAAAAAGTTTGTTCTTCAATAATATCAGTGAAGTTGATAAACTTCTAGCAAGTTAAATAAAGATTAAAACAAATATTTAAATCAACAATATCAGGAATGAAATGGGATACTATGAAATATTCTCAAGCCATAAAATAGATAATATGAGACTTGCAGTTTCAGGTCCATGTGTAAAAATTTTCGAAGTTATTACTCACATTCTTTCAGCAAGAAAAACCTAAGAAAAACAAAAAACAAACAGGTTATTTTTGAGCCCATCAGAGAACTCAGAATGCCCAGTAAACCATCACCCCTAAAACTGGAGAAACAGGAGGATCAAAGAGAGTCACAACTGAGATCTGATTACCTGGAGAAGAAGCTGTGGATTGAACAGAAACCTAAAATGCAAAATTTGATTAACTTCTGCAGGTAGAGTTTGAACTAGGATGAGAATAAGAAACTCCCTGGCCCTGCAGTTTTGCGAGGAAGCCACACAATTTTGTTGGATTTATGAAGAAGAACTCCATTATACTCTCCCAGTGAATTGTTCCTCAGAGCTCACTCTGGCAGAAGCAGGGGAGAAAGCCGGGTCATTATTAAATACACCTACAACTTTCTTCATAACAAAGCTTTATACTCCAGTGGAAAAGACTTTGAGAGAGTCTTATTCAAGCATGAAAAACAAAAACAAAAAGTGTTTTTCCTAATACAGTGTACTCTAGCCTTCATGTCTAACTTACACGGAAAAAAATAGCTGATAAACATTTGAAAAGTTCACAGCCCAGAGAAACAAGCCCATTAAAAGACCAAGATTTAACAATAAAAATATGAAACAATTTTTCCCCATAACTTTACATTACAACACGACTCTAATATAACAGTGGATTACAGTGGAAAGAACTGTAAGATAAGGCCTCTCTAAGGAGATATTAATGTTGTAACAATAACACTCCATTGAGTGATTGTAGCATTTAAACATGTAATATGAGTGACAGCAATGTCATAAGTAATAGGCAAAATACACTGGAATTATATTATATAAGGTACCTAGAGTGGAATACTGTTATTAGAAGGTGAATACAGATTAGGTAAAAGCATACTGTCATAGGTTCCTTGGGGTGTCTTTTCACCAGCCAGAAGCCTGTGTGGCTGGTGGTGCCTTTGCCTGAGTTTTGCTTGGGCCCATTGGGCTTATTCCACCCACTTGGCCTGGCAAGCTGCACTCGGTTCATGCTACCAGCCCAGAACCCACACCTGCCAAGGGCGAGCCAGGCACAGAGTGGAGAGGGTTGAGTGAGCGAGCATGCCCAGAGTCCTGCCACTGCGCACAGCCAGGCACAACAGCTGTGGTGGGGCAGGCAGCTCCAGGCACCAGCATGGGTGCTGGCTCCCTGCAAGGCTGTGGCTGGACCAGGAGGCTTCCACTTCAGGCACCAAGAAACACAATAGTGTCCAGAAGCTTGGAGATACCAGGAACCACAGAGCCCCAAGGCTGGTATCACCACCCTGGTTCAGGGAGCTCCTATCTGGGGTCCCTGAAGTGCCACAGCTTTTCTCTCCTCTTCTCTTTTCTGCTTGTCACCCACAATATGGTGAATGACGGGCATGTTTCATCACTGTTTGTGTTACAATTCTTTCAGTCCCACTATTCAGTGGGTCCAGAGTTCTTGTCCCACAACCAGGAAGAATGAGATATATGGACAACTGAAGGGTGAGTAAGGTAAAGAGGTGCTTTATTGAGTGATAGTACAGCTCTCAGGAGACTCAAAGTAGGTAGATCCTTTCCATAGAGAGGTCATCCCAACAGATGCAGGTCTGAGCAGAGAGGAGATTCAGAGTGGGTAGTTCCTATCCACAGGCATGTCATCTCAACATCTGCCCAGCTCTCAGCTGAGAGGAGACCCACAGTGGGTAGCTCCTCTCTGCAGGCAGGTCCTCCCGATATCTGCCTGCATCTGGCTGACTCCAGGGTTTTTATGGGCTTCAGAGAGGAGGAAGTGTATGTTGATTGGTCCATGGGCAGTTATGAGCAGGCCCAGAAAAAGCACTATAAGTTCTCACCACAGTCCACAGAGTTGACAGCCCAGCCCCCATGCTCCAGACCATCCCTGGTCTGAAGGTGGGCCTTCGCTGGGATCCACCCCTTTCTGCCCAGGAGCTTCTCTGTCTCCCATGGACATCAACTTGCCATCCCTGAAGCCCAGGATATTTGTGGTGAAGGATGCCTGCAGGTCCATGATGAGCTGCCCTCAGCCTTGCCTTGGCCTCCCTCCCATGCTAGTGGGCTTCCAAAGTCCAGAAGGGGCTGAAGTGGTAGGGGGCTGGTGTGTCAGCACTGTCCCAAGTGCGTGCACATCCAGCCAGGTTGTGACAATACCCAAGCTTGGCTTCATCTTTGCTGTGAAAACAGAGTGAGCACTGGGAGCAGGGAGTGGCCAAGTAGCAGAAGCAGGCAATTCTGAGCCTATGGGGACAGAGTGCTTCCTAGGCCTCAGAGTGCAGAGATACTCCTGTGGCTGGGCAGCTGCAGCTGTGCCTGGGAGGGCGTGGCTTGGAAGGGGGCGGGGCTTCTGTCTGTTCCTGGGTCTTCCTCCAACCTGCCTCCATGGAGTGGGCAGCGCTGGCTGTGACTCCCCCATTGCAGCTGGCATCATGGCAGCCCACTCCAAAATGGGCTGCTGCTGCCATTAGTATATTGTATTCTCTAGGGAAACCATTATAAAGAGGTGTAATTGATGTCTTAGGATTCTACAAGAGAAACAGAACCTGTAGGAGATATGTATTTAGAGATTTATTGCAAATAATTGTTTTATGTGATTGTGGTTGATGGCAAAAAAAATCCAAAATCCATACAGCAGGCCATCAGGAATGGCTGTCTGGAACTGGGGTTATGTGTTATTTGGATGCTGTGATTATGTGTAATTTTTTTTCTGTATATTCTCTATTTCTTAAATTTGTATGGTTTATATATTATGTTTATTATATAAAAACATCACAAATAAACAGCATAAAAAATTAAAATATGTCTATTTTTCATTTTGATTTATAGACTCATGTTAAATTACTGTGGGGGAGGGAATAAGGGAAAACAGAAACTAAAAAGCCCACTTACATATATTACAACAATTAAATAATTTATATTAAGTATAAATATGACATAGATACACTGATTTGTGGTTACTAGAAAGATGTGGCCCAGTCAGAATAAATTCGACTAATTATTGATAGTTATAAAGTAGCATCTTTCAAATATTTTGTTTTGATATGATTATATTCCACAGGAAATATATAACCATTTCACTATGGTGACACAAATCATATTGTTCTCTGTTGATTTTAGAAAGTGCTGTTTATTCCACAAAAATCCTCAAATTTCCCAGGAGAAGTCATGCTTGACAATTTGTAATGACATAAACTCAATTTGGCTTGAACTGAATCTTAAATTCAAAAAACAAAAAGAACTGATCTAATGTTTGGCGAAAAGCAAGTGTCATGAAAGTGGATTAACAGCTCTGATGACTAAAGTATTTTATTTATCAATTGACTGAGAGAATTAAGTAGTCAATAGAATGTAAGCAATTTAAAGCTCAGTCAACCATAAACCTAAGGGGCCAATTCTAGGAGTTACTGTGTTATTCAGTTTTAATATTCATTCAGTCCTTGATAGCTCCGTTGAGGATGTGAAGCAGTCACTGAACACTGTGATGCTGGTTTATTATTATTATTATTAGAATTATTTAATGACTTGCCACTGAATTGGATCCAATGATTTCTTTCTCAGAGCTTAATGATCAATAAAGAGTTCCTGAAAGATTGAATTTTAATTTATGAAATTCAAATAATGACCTTTGCATGTATATAGGTACTTAGATTTACCTATTCTATCTACCTTTGTGTTACATATTTGCCCTAATTACAGTGCATATTTACCTCCTTCTGTGTTTTCTTCTTTGGGCAGGGAAGTTTTTCTAATTATTATTATTTTTATTCTACAAATTTGGAATGTTTCTGTACTTCAGTGATTACACTGAACAGTTTAGCTTTCATGTTTAAAATAGGAAAGTATAAAATGTGTCATAATCTTTGCTCTCTTTCTGAACAATAAAATAAACTGAAAACATTTTAATTAAGATCGTCCACCTCTCAATTTGCATATCCAGATTTATCATATTTTCCAACAGAATATACTATATATGGATTGTTGTCAGAATTTTGAAAACTCACTAATAATTTGCCTTATCTAGGTGGTTCTTATGCTCTTGGTGCACTATTTTTACAGACCTACAGGCCTTATTTCTGAAGTAGATCTTTAAAAACTCCTTAATGAAGTTCTGTCACTAGTGAATGATAATCAGGTTTTATTAAGATGAAATGGCTCTTTTTTGGCCATGTATTTTCTGATATGCCATTCTAGATTACAATTCCTTTGTTATACAAAGGAAAAAAATCATATAGAAAATATTGTTAAAATTGAACTCATTAAAACTGAGAACTTTGGCTTATAAATAAAAATATACCATGAAATCAAAAGGTAAATCAAAAACTTGAGAAGATATTTATAATTTAATCTTCAAGCAGTGATCAAGAAATCAATAAAAAGGAAACCAATTTAAAAGATAATATATGTGACTGCAATACATATGAAAATGTACTCAACCTTTGAATAACCAGAAAAATAGAAATGAAAATTACTCAATATATAACTTTAGAGTCACCATGTTGGCAAGATTTAAAAAAACTATCAATTACAACTTTTGTTGAGATTGTTTACAAAATTCTGCTTCATAAATTAGAAATGGAGTATACACCGATACAACTGCATTAAGAAAACTGTTCAGTTCTCTAGTAGATGTCAGTTGGCTTGTACTTTACAGTCAGAAGCACTACTAAAAATATACTTCCTTAACATGTTCCTCAAAGACATGTATAATGATGTTCATAAATCAGGAATGGAAAACCAAATATCATATGTTCTGACTGATACGTGGGAGCTAAACTATGAGGATGGAAAGGCATAAGAATGATACAACGGACTTTGGGGACTTAGGGGGAAGAGTGGGAGAGGGGTGAGGGATAAAAGACTACAAATACGGTGCTGTGTATACTGCTCAGGTGATGGGTGCACCAAAATTTCACGAATCACCATTGAAGTACTTACCCATGTAACCAAATACCACCTGTACTCCAATAACTTATGGAAAAAAAATAACATAAGTTATTGACTGGCTATACATTGCTTGTGACATTCTTTGTATAACGAATTACAGGAGCATAAAGATAATGGGTGAGGCAGAAAAAAGAATAACTAAAGCAACCATAACAAAAACTGCAATAGCAAACATCCTAAAAGAAAACTAAAGTGTAATTAGACAAAATACAGTTGCAAAAAATGACGTTAATTAGGCTACAGTGTTGAGATGACAAAGCAATTCTCTAATGAATATATATGATATGTTTTCATTCAATTTTCTAAAAATGTATGATATTGTGCAGTATACTGTTTAGAGACTCATACATGTGATAAAACTTAAAGCAAAGCAAAGGTCTAATAAATACAAATTCCAGGTAAGTAACTCCATTTAGGTGGAATGCAGAAAGATGTAATTTCGGAGAGTTATACAGAAAACTATAAAAGTGCTTTATGTTTTTTTTTTAAATGTGGGTATGTGTAATTTTTAAAAATAATTTTAGGCACATATATGTTACATATACTCTTCTCTGAGTTTGAAATACTTCATAATCTCAAAATTTTTTAAATGATAAATTTGTCAATCTCAGTCCCACAGTCATATAATTCAGCACGCCAGAAAACTGTTAGAACTCATGCTATATATCATTTAAGAGAAATCTAGGTATAGATTCATAACTGCCTATGATAAAACTTTTCTACATGTTAATTTTCACTTAAAATTATATCCACCTAATTTTACATATTTCTAATGGGTATATATCTCCAATGACAATTGAATAAATTATAATTTAAATCATCTGATTAAAATATGTTAATGTAATATAATTACTGTAACTTATGAATTTTTTTAACATACGAAAAGCTGCATGTTGGTTCTTTTATTTTGCTATATATATTTTAAACTCTTATTTTTGGTAGAAATTTAGTTTTTGTGCAATCTTTGCTCTTAAGAAGACTACTGAAATGGTAATGTCATCTATATGCCTATCAATTTATCTATCTGCATGCATAACTACACGATTGTGTTTATGTTTAAATATAGGATAAATTCTTGAAATGTTTATAATTAACAATGTGAACACTAAATGTTGATAAGTATAGATCAGTATTTCTTAACAGGAATTTTGCTCCACTTAAAATCCACATCTCCTCCTACACCAAAAATTATTATTAATCTTTCACCTATTTTATTTTGTCTAATTTCTGCTACAAGTAGCTCTTTATCATATTTTTTAAGTTGTGACTAGAATTGCCTGTTTCTTATACATTAGGATAGTAATGTCAGTTTGCCTGTTTCTTCTAAAAAAAATCTTGCCAATATTTTTAAGGAAACAATGTATATTTATACATAAGCAGGATAATTGACACCAAAATTTGAATTTTTATTCAATTTTATTTTGAATTATGACAATAAGGGTAAATTTCAATTTTCTATTTGATCTGTGATGTAATGTACAATTTATTTCATATATTCAAATGATTAAATTTGTTTATGTATATTTTTCAAGAAAGGCTTTTTTTAAGTTCTCAAATTTGTTTGCAAAAATGAAGCAAAATGCTGCATTTTATTCTTATCATTCCTTTTTCATACTTGCTTGTTACTTTGAGCTCCCCCTGTTCCCACTTAATAATAGTATCTAATATAGTATGCTTTACATAGTTGAACTTGTTTGTTTTCTAAGACAGCATTTTTTGGAATTACCAGTTGTAACTTTTTTTCTGAGGTTTTCTGGATTGTTAAACTTTTAATTTTATTTTTAATAATACCTTTTTCTATATGACTTGATGATTAGCTTTATTGTCATTTGACTTACATTCATATGTAAAATGTCAAAACTTTGATAAGTTTTAACACGTATGTGTCCATGAAATTGTTTCTTCATTCACTTAACTATGTCTTCTGAAGAGCAGAAACTTTTTTGTTATATAAGCTTTTATTTGATGTATAAACTTTGATGAAATTTAATTATCATCTTTTTTATAGACTTTGGAGTTGCATCTCAGAAATCTTCACATAATCCAATGCAGCAATGGTATTCTCGTCTGTGTTTTCTTCTAAAAGTGTTAAACTACTAGGTTTTATGTGATCTATTTTATTCAGATTTTTTGCAAATTTGTTGTATTGATACTTGATTTTCCTGGCACCATGCGTTTACATTATTATCCCTTATTTACCATATTGCCATCTTATCTTTGTCAAAAATCATGTCTCTGGTCGGGCACAGTGGCTCACGCCTATAATCCCAGCACTTTGGGAGGCCGAGGCGGGTGGATCACGAGGTCAGGAGATCGAGACCATCCTGGCTAACACGGTGAAACCCCGTCTCTACTAAAAATACAAAAACTTAGCCGGGCGTGGTGGCGGGCGCCTGTAGTCACAGCTACTCGGGAGGCTGAGCCAGGAGAATGGCGTGAACTGGGGAGGCGGAGCTTGCAGTGAGCGGAGATGGCGCCACTGCACTCCAGCCTGGGCGACAGAGCGAGACTCCGTCTCAGAAAAAAAAAAAAAAAAGTCTCTAAATATTCTATTTCTGTAATTTTTACTCTGTTCCTTCCATTTACTTCTGTCTTTATGCTAATACCACAGGGCCTTGACTAATGTAGCGTTAGTATTAATCTTTATTAAAAAATAGCCCTTTTTTCTTTTTTTACAGTTTTACAGCTATTTTATTTTTCTGAATTTCTATAAAAATGATTAGAATAAATTTATTTTTACATAAAAGATTTCTGGAATTTTTATTGGGATTATATAAAATATTTAGATCAATTTGGGAAGAACTGGCATCTTAAAAATTTTGAGATTTCCAAGATATGAGCATGCCATATCTCTCCTTTGGTTCTGGTGTACATACAGTACACATCATTTGTTACATTTACCACTACATAGGTTACACTTTTGTTATTTATAATTTTTACTTTTTAATTTTTAATATCTAGTTGACATTAGTGTACATAAAATTTATCTTTATCTTGTATACTGCAAACATGCTAGAAACATTAGTTCTATTAGTTTTTTAAAAAATTTCATTTGGTTTTCTTGTATGTTGACAAACATGCTATTTTTTAATAAACAGTATTTTACTTTTCCTGTTATCTGTTATTCTTCATTTGGCTACAGTAAAATATTAAATAGATGTAATGAGGCACACGGATGGTCTATCTTGTCTTTCCATAACCTTTGAGGAAAAGAGTTTGGTCATTCACTTTGTAATGATGTATAATGTAAGCTTCAGGGTTTCCTTCAATGTCCTTTACTGAATCTAGTCAGTTACCCTCTGTTGCTACATTACTTAGATTTTTGTTTTCTTTTTTCTTTTTTTAGCAAGAAAAGGTGTTAGATGCAGGAACAGAAAACCAAATACCACATTTTCTCAATTATAAGTGGGAGCTGAATGATAAGAACTTATGAACACAAAGAAGGAAACAACAGACCCTAAGGTCTACTTGAGGAAGAGGCAGGAGGAGGGTGAGGAGCAGAAAAGATAGCTACTGAATACTGGGCTTAATACTTGGGTGATAAAAATAATATGAACAAAAAACCCCCATGGCGTGTTTTTACTTATGTAACAAACCTTCACATGTACCCCAAAACCTAAAAAGTTAAAAAGAAAAAACGAAGAGGTGTTATATTCTATCAATGATTTTCTCATTTGTTAAAGCAATTGTATGATTTTTAAAATGTTTTTCATGTGTAAATATTTTGATTTTTTTTTTTAATTTTAAACCCACTTTGCATTCTTAGAATAAATTCTAACTGGTCATGATATATTGTTCATTTATATTTATGCTATCAATTTCTGCTTTTTAAAAATTAGTTGCAAATGGGATATTTCTTTCCATTTATTTCTTTGAATATATTTGTGTCTTTATATGTGAAGTGATTTTTTGTAGGGATAATACAGTTGTGTCTAATTTTTTCATTTAATCCGATCATCTCTAATTTTTAACTTGGACATGGGCACCACTTAGTTTTGTGTTATTGATGACATGGTTAGGTTTAAAATTATGATCCTATTATTTTTTTCTACCTGTATTACCTGGGTTTTGCTCAATTTTATTTTTTTGTTGTCATTAAATTATGTAAATCGAATATATAGCTTTGTAGAGTTTTTTCATTCTTCTTTTTTTTTTTTTTAAGATAGGGTCTGACTCTGTCACCCAGGTTGGAGTGCAGGATGCGATCTCGGCTTACTGCAGCCTCCACTACCCATGCTCAAGGAATCCTCCCACCTCAGCCTCTGAACAGCTGGGACTAAAGGTGTGCACCACCATGACCGGTTGACTTTTTGTATTTTTCATAGAGACCAGGCTTTGCTATGTTGCCCAGGCTGGTCTCAAACTCCTGAACACAAGTGATCTGCCTGCCTTGACCTCCCAAAGTGCTAGGATTACAGGTGTGAGCCACCGCACCTGGCCTATAGCTTATGTTATTTTTCTTATTAATTTGTTATAACGGTCTTTCTCTTTAGTGGCGACTTTAAATTTTAGGCTATATGGGGATACAGAAGAATCAAAGTTCAGATCCAGATTGCTGCAATAAAGCAAATATCACAAAATTGACTTGCACACATTTCTTGGCTTCCCAACAAAAATATTATTTTTATACTATACTACATTAATTGTACAGTAACATTATGTCTTAAAAAACAACACACATATCTTTATTAAAAAGTATTTTATTGCTAAAAAATGTAATACTGATCTGAGCCATCCGTGAGTGGTAATCCTTTTGCTGGTGGAGGGTCTTGCCTCAATGTTAATGGCTGCTTACTGATTATAGTGATAATTGTTGAAGTTTAGGCTGGCTCTGGTAAATTTTTAAAATAAGAAAGCATTAAATTTTGCTTCAAATCTAGCCATTGCTTTAACAATCAAGTTTCTGTAGTATTCCAAATACTTTGTTGTCATTTTAAAGATGTTCACAGAATCTTCACAAAAAGTAGTTTCCATCTCGAGAAACTTTCTTTGCTCATCTATGAGAAACAACTCCTCATCCATTGAGTTTAATCAGGAGATTACAGCAGTTCAGACACATCTTCAGCCTCCTCTTCTAGTTCTAGTTCTCTTGCTGTTTCCATCACATTTGAAGTTACTTTTTACACTAAGTCTTGAACTACTGAAAGTCACTCCTGAGGTTTGGAATCAACTTCTTTCAAAGCGTTCATGTTATTTTGACTTTCACCCATGAATCACATATGTTCTTAATGGCATCTAGAACTGACATAGGATTTTTCTCAGCCCCTTTGCTGGACTTGCAGCAGGGGGCACCCTATACACTTGGCCTGCAGCGCTCAGCCCTTTGCAGAAGGGAGCACATGAGTTAGCTAGTGTGGGATTTGTCGGGCCACCCTGAGTGCCAACACAGGAGCAAGCTACGTGTGGTGCCTGTGGCCAGGCCAGGCATGTCACCCTGAGGAGAAGGCAGTGGTGCCCAGAGAGGGTGTTAGTGTGCTAATTAGCTCCTTTAGTTACACTGTCCACAGCCTAACAGACGACAGGGTATTCGCAGCTGAGTCGGTCTCTTGCCCCACCATGTGGAGTGGCTGCCCTCCGCTGGTGAGGACAAAGGGCCACTGTTACAACCTTTCTCGCTACCTGCACTTGATGGGTCCCAAGGTCTTATCCAGTATCCAAGAAGAATGAGGTCAAACTGACGATTGAAGGATGATGAGAGTGGAGAATTTTACTGAGCAACAAAAACAGCTCTCAGCAGAGAGCGAGTTGAAGAGGAGATGGGAAGGTCAGGTCGTCTTCTCTGAAGTTAGATTGTCTCTCCCCAATGTCAGATTGTCTCTCACTGAAGTCAGATTGTCTCTCCCCAATGTCAGATTGTCTCTCACTGAAGTCAGATTGTTTCTGTCAGTGTGGCTGAGTCTGGGGTTTTTACAGGATCAGGATGGGGGAAACGGGGGCTGTAAGTAGTACTGGAAAAGGCAACATTTGATTGGTTAAAAGGCATTATCAGAAAGACCCAATAAGGAAAGAGAAGCCAAACAAGAATAGAAGTTCTCACTCTGAGCTGTGGGTTTCAGGCCGCTTTTGGCTTGAAAGTGGGGTTTCACTGAGGATCTACCCGGGTCTGCCTAGGATTTCTCTGCCTTCTGAATCTTTTAGAATGATTAATTTTTTCCAAAGGTATTCAATTTACTTTGCTCGGATCCATCAGAGGAATAACAATCTATATCAGCTATAGCCTTAGAAAATGTATTTGTAAAAATATTATGGCATGTACTGCAACTGAGAGACTAGCAAAACTTCTTATTTGAAAGCATTTACTCATGAGTATTAATTATCATGCAAAGTTTGATGTGTATTTTACAGATTAGTTCTATTTAATAGCAAATGTCATTTACTTTATGAATGCAAAGTCATACAGAAATCCTTGCTGAAAATTGCAATGCATCATAAAAATTAATTTACTTTAAGATTAGGGTAAATTTATCCCTAAATATCTAGAAATATAATTTGTTTACTTTAATATAGAGCAAGAAAGGCAAAGAAACAAACAGAGGCTGAGAGAAACTCAGAGATTAAGTAAGTGTGAGTGATGCAACCGTACTAAGAAAAGAGGGAAGTCAGGGGGAAAACAGACAGTGAATGTGTCTATCTGCTAAAATAAAATTCCAGTATACTAAGAAGTTTATGAAAGATATAACTTCACAGGCAATTTGAGAGAAAAAAGAAAGATTAGCACTGTAAAAATCTATTTGTTACTAGGGCTTTAAAACTTCTAAAAGTATTCTTACTATAATTATTTTACATATATGAATATTTTTTAGATTGAAAAAATATTGAAGAGGGTGTGGTCTTATAATTATGCTATAAACATATATTTGCAGACATACTTAGAAAAATTTGTAATCATAACATCCAAATACATTGAGTTGGAACTAATAATAGAACATATGCTATGATCTACTTAACAATGTAAGTATTTCATCTCAAAGTAGCAATAAAATACATTCAAACATTTGCAAAAGCTTTAGCATGCCTAGTAGCTGTAGTGAAATATCTTGTCATCAGCAGTGAACTAATGACCATTTTATTTTGAACCTTACATGCTCAAGGCAAAATACTTGCCAGCTTTGTCCTCTTTAATTTAAGTTTAATGGTTACTTGTAGCTGGAAGCTAGCCGCTACTAATGAACGAAACTCAACCAAATTAACATCTGACCTTTTTTCTGCATTATTTATTTTTTACCTTCATATCTAGCCAACTGCCTGACAGTCACAACGAAATGGGAAAAATAATACTTGCAAAGTTACTTATAGAGAAAAAGTCTTAATCTGTAAATATTTAGGAATTTTTACACTTACATGAAAAGATGCACCTCCTTTTTTGCATAAAATGTAAACATAAATACTATTTGAATCACGAAAAAGAGGAAAATGATTTTAAAGTGTCAACAGGAATGATATTTTATTTGGACAAGGTCATTACAATTGTTCTCCTGTTAACTATAAGTAAAAGTTAAAAGGAAATACTTCCATGTAAGATAATATAATTATTTATTAAAGAGAAAACGTATAAGAATTTCATGAGTAGATAAATTCCTCTAAAATGTACAAAGTTGTCCATGTATTATCATGTTAATTTGTAAAATATAATATTAACATGTTAATTTGTAAAATATATATTTAAAGACAAATCCTAAGCTAATGCATTAGAAAATGGTTTATTACTGTTATATTAAAAAATCATAAAATGTTAAGCCAATTTAAATTTTTGCATCACTGTGAGGCTTGTGCCTAAAACACATTTTACTTATTATATAAGCATTAACAACATATTTCCTACAGTTATTAATAAGACCTCCAAAAAATTTGAACATGCAATTATATAATGGTATAGGCAAAAGGAAAGAAGTTTCTCAGTAGAGGAGAAACACACCTATTTACTTTTCTTATTTTACCAATTTTGAGTGATTTCTTAAACTTGTACACTAGAATTTTTCTATTTATAAATGTAAAGCTTTACAACATAATTATGCCCAAGAATGCAATATAGGAAGCTATGATTTTTATCCCACTACATGAGTAGTAATACCCAAAGAGCAAATAAAAATACATTTTAAAAGCATATATTTTAATCAATTGATATGTGGAGCATTTAGATTTCAAATGACTATGATATTCAGAATGGCTATTTCAAATGAGCCACACTATTTATGCTTTAGCAAGCAATTACATGCACTTTTGAAATAAATAAAAACCTTTAAACATTCAATAAAAAATAGTAGATATAAAAAAACAAATAAAATCATAGAACTAAAAATAAAATAAAGAAAATTAAAAACTCATTGTACAGACTCAATAGTATATTGGAAACAACTTAGTAAATATTCAGGGAACAAAAGCAGATCAATAAAAATTACTCAACCTGAACAAGAGAGAAAACAGAAGGAAAAATATAATCTCATGATTTTATGAGATAATAAGAAATACCTATTATTTATGTCTTCAGAGTTTTAGGAGAAAAAGAGAAAAAGTAAAGGGCTTAAAAATTTTTCAACAAGATAATAGCTAAAAATTTACAAATTTTGTGAAAAGCATGAGCAGACAAGAAAGAGAGCAAACCCAAACAGGATAAATTCAAAGCATCCACACAGAGACACATCCTAACAAAAGGGGTGAATATTGGGGGAAAAAAAAAAGAAAGAAAAAAAAATGTTATCTCATTAAGAGAGAAAAGATGCATTACATATGAAAGAGGAATGATTCGTTTGATAAAATTTCTCATCTGAAAGCATGCAGGCCAGAAGAAAGTGACATATACTGTTTTCAAGTTCAAAAAAAAACAAAAAAAGAACTGCCAACCCCAAATTTTATGTTATATATACAGATGGTGCTCATCTTAGGATGACTAGACTTGCAAATTTTTGACTTTACAATAATGTGAAAGCCGTACAGATTCAGTAGAAATCATACTTTGAGTACCCAAACAACCATTCTGTTTTTTACTTTCAGTACAGCATTCAATATGGTACATGAAATATTCAACAGTTAATTATAAAATAGACTTTATGTTAGATAATTTGGCAAACTGTAGATTAATGTATTCTTAGCTTGTGTAAGTTAGGGTAGGCTAAACTATGATGTTAAGTAGGTTGAGTGTATTAAATATAGTTTCAATTACAATAAGTTTATTGGAATGTAACCCCATCATAAGTAGAGGGGCATACATATAGATACAAACACACACACACACACACACACACACACACACACAAACACATACCCATCAACATCAACATGGAAGGGAAAATAAGGACATTCTCAATTTATTAAAACTAAGATCTTTGGCACTAGCAGACTTACCCTTAAAGAATAGCTAAAAGATGTTTTACAAATAAAAATGAAACTGTAACAAAATGCTATGGTATTTTAGGAAGTGCAAAGAATAAGTGAATTGGTTAAAATATAAATACAAGTGTACACTATCCTTATTATAAGTTTTAAAATTACAGTTGGTGAGGGATGTAAAAGTGCAGATTAATATGTTCTCAATGTTAGTGGAGAAAATTCTTAAAAACACAATGTATTTTTAAAAATTTATGTTTAGAATGTGGTAAGCTATATTTATATATTTTAATAACTAGAGAAACCAGAAAATAAATTTTAAAAATGCAAAAACCCTTCCATCTAAGATCTGGAACACAAAAAGGATGCCCACTTTCACTGTTATTCAATATAGTACTTGAAGTCCTAGCTAGAGTAATTAGGCAAGAGAAAGAAAGAAAGGGCAACCAAATTTGGAAGCAAGAAGTGAAATTATCCTTGTTTGCAGATGATATGATCTTATATTTGGAAAAACCTAAAAAGTCACCAAAAAACTATTAGAACTGATAAACAAATTTGGTAAATTTTTAGGATACACAATCAACATGCAAACATTGCTACCATTTGTATATGTCAATAGTGAATAATCTGAAAAAGAAATAAGAAAGTAATCCCATTTATAATAGCCACAAATAAAATTAAATATTTATAAAGTAACTAAATAAGTGAAATATCTTTACAATGAAAATTATAAAACATTAAAATATTGAAGAGGACACACACACACAAAATGGAAAGATTTTTTGTGTTCATGAGTTGTAAGAATCAAGATTGTTAAAACGGGCATACCACTCAAAGCAATCTACAGATTCAATGTAATCCCTATCAAAATATAAATTGACATTATTCACAAAAGGAGAAAATGTAGTCTTAAAATGTATGTGGAACCACATAAGACTCAGAATAGCCTATCCTAAGAAAAAAGAACAAAACTGGAGGAATCATATTACCTGACTTCAAATTATACTGCAGAGCTACAGTAACCAAAGCAGCATGGTATTGGCATTAAAATGGACACATAGACCAATAAAACAGAATAGACAACCCATAAACAAATCCACACACCTATAGTGCACTCATCTCCGACAAAGGTGCCAACAACATACACTAGGGAAAAGACAGTCTCTTCTATAAATGATTCTGGAAAAACTGGGTATCCAAATGCAGAGGAATAAAACTAGACCCCTATCTCACATCACATAGAAAAATCAAATGAAAATTGATTAAAGACTTACATCTAAGACCTCAAACCATGAAACCACTAGAAGAAAACATTGGAGGAACTCTCCAGGACATTCCCTTGGACAAAAATTTCTTGAGCAATACCCTGCAAGCACAGGCAATCAAAACAAAAATGGATAAGTGGGATCACATCAAGTTAAAAAGATTCTGCACAGCAATGGAAACAATCAGCAAAGTAGAGAGACAACCCACAGAATAGGAGAAAATATTTGCAAACTACTCATCTGACAAGAGATTAATAACCAGAATATAAAAGGAGCTCATACAACTCTATAGGAAAATATCTAATAATATGATCAATAATTAAGCAAGAGATTTGAATAGACATTTCTCAAAAGAAGACACACATATGGCAAATAGGCATATAAAAAGTTGCTCAGCATCATGGATCATCAGGGAAATGCAAATCGAAACTACAATGAGATATTATCTCACCGCATTTAAAATGTTTTGTTGTTGTTGTTTTCCAAAAGATAGGCAATGACACATGCTGGGGAGGAGAAAAGGGAGTCCTTGTACACTGTTGGTGGGAGTGTAAATTAGTATAGTCACTAGGGAAAACAGTTTAGCAGTTCCTTGAAGAACTAAAAATGAAGCTACCATATGATTCAGCAATTCTACTGCTGAATATATACCCAAAAGAAGGTAAATCAGATTATCAAAGAGATATCTGTACTCCCATGTTTACTGCAGCACTATTCACAATCGCTAAAATTTGGAAGCAACCCAAGTGTCCATCAATGGATGAATAAATAAAGAAACTGTGGTACATACACATAATGGAATACTACTCAGTCATAAAAAAGAATGATATCCTGTCATTTGTAACAACATGGATAGAACTGGAGATCATTATGTCAAGTGAAATAAGCCAAGCACAGAAAGACAAACATCACATAGTCTCACTTATTTGTGAGATGGAAAAATCAAAACAATTGACCATAATAGAAAGTAGAAAAATGGTTACCAGAGGCTGGGAATGATAGTGGGGGATAGTGGAGGTGTGGGTGGGGCTGGTTAATAGGTATTATAAAAATATTTAGAAAGGATGAACTAGACCTCGTATTTGATCGCACAACATGGAGACTGTAGTCAATAATGTAATTGTACATATTAAAACAACTAGGCTAGGCATGGTGGCTCGTGCCTGTAATCCTAGCACTTTGGGAGAATAAGGCGGGCAGATCACTTGAGGTCAGGAGTTCGAGACCAGCCTGGCCAACATGGTGAAACCCTATCTCTACCAAAAAACACAAAAATTAGTCAGATGTGGTGGCGGACACCTGTAGTCCCAGCTACTCAGGAAGCTGAGTTGGGAGAATCGCTTGAACCCAGGAGGCAGAGGTTGCAGTGAGTTAAGATTGCACCACTCCACTCCAGCCTGAGGGACAGAGTGACACCCTGTCTAATAAATAAATACATAAATAAATAAATAAAACAACTAAAAGAGTATAATAGATTGTTTATAACTCAAAGGATAACTGCTTGAGGGGATGGAAGCCCTCACTTTCCATGATGTGTTTTATTTTTTTTTTTGAGGTGGAGTCTCGCTCTGTTGCCCAGGCTGGAGTGCAGAGGTGCAATCTCGGCTCACTGTAAGCTCCATCTCCTGATTTCACGCTATTCTCCTGCCTCAGCCTCAGGAGTAGCTGGGACTAAAGGCACCCGCCACCACGCCCGGCTAATTTTTTGTGTTTTTAGTAGAGACGGGGTTTCACCGTGTTAGCCAGGATGGTCTCGATCTCCTGACCTCGTGATCTGCCTGCCTCAGCCTCCCGAAGTGCTGGGATTACAGGCGTGAGCCAACATGCCCGGCATTCCATGATGTGATTTTTATGCATTGCATGCCTGTATTGAAATATCTCTTATGCCCCAGAAATATAAATACATGCTATGTACTCACAAAAATTAAGAAATTTTTAAAAATGCAAAGACGTACTAAAAAGCACTGTAGACACATCAAAAGGTATATCTAAATATGTTGAAGCAGCCTACAGAAAGGCAAGAAAAAATAGAAACAAAATACGTGTGGAAGCAAAAACAAATATTATCCATCTTAAGCCTAAACATAATCAATAATTACTTTATGTAAATAGTCAGAATGTATCATTCAAAAGAGTGAGAGTGGCAGAATTAATAAAGGAAAACAAACCAAAACCATGACCCAACTTTATGTTGTCTTTAATTGAAACTCACTTGAAATATAGTAGTATAGGAAGATTGAAGTAAAAAGATGAAAATATATATAGTATATAAACATTATATTTTTAAAAGTAGGAGTGGCTAAATTAACATCACATAAAGCAGACCACAAAACAAATAAAATTATAAGAAGCAGAGCAGGACATTACATAATAACAATGATGAATAAGGAAAAAGAGGTAGCTTCAAAATGTAAAAAGCACTAACAAAGGCCGGGCGTGGTGGCTCACACCTGTAATCCCAGCACTTTGGGAGGCCAAGGCAGGTGGATCACCTGAAGTCAGGAGTTCAACACCAGCCTGGTCACCATGGTGAAACCCCGTCTCTAGTAATAGTATAGAAAAAAACTAACCTGGCATGGTGGTGGGCACCTGTAATCCCAGCTACTCGGGAGGCTGAGGCAGGAGAATTTCTTGAACCCAGGAGATGGAGGTTGCAGTGAGCCGACACAGTGCCACTCCACTCCAGCCTTGGTGACAGAGTGAGACTCCGTCTAAAAAAAAAAAAAAAACAAAAGCACTAACAAAAGGGGAAATCAGCAATTACTCTTGGGACTTCAATACCCCTTTATTAATATCATCAACAATTTACCAACTAAGATGATAGAAGAACTGAAAAATATTATCAACCAAATAAATTGAAAAAGAAAAAGAAAGTAGAAAAAATTCATCTTCCTCAGTATTAAGGTTTAATGTATAGGTGTAGTAACTGATGATGGGTAGCATATAGTTTATCATAGTGTATCACTGGTAAATGGGTAGACACATAGATAACTGGAATGGAGAACCCGAAAATAGAGCTGCACAAATTTGCCTGACTAATTTTTGAAAAATGAGCCAAAGAAATACGATGGAGGATAATCTTTCAAGTAAATGATGCTAGAACAATTGGATACCCATAGATTAAAAATGGGAAAAAAAAGAAACTTTGTCTTAAACTCAACACTATGCAAATTTACTTGAAAAGTGAATTATAAATTTAATTGGAAAATATAGAAAAATAAAACTTTTAGAAAAAGACGTAGGATAATACCTTTAGGATCTATGAATAAGCAAAGACATCTTACACATGACACCATATGCACAAACCAAAACAAAATTATGACCTATTCAAAAATGTTTTAAAATAGCACTGTGAATCGTCTATTGGTAGAATAAAATGACAGGCTACTTACTGACTAGAAGAAAGCATCTGCAAACCGAACACTCGACAAACATAAACCCAAAATATGTAAAGAACTCCCAAATCTCAACTGAATAGAAATGAACAATTCAAACAGAAAATAAGTAAAGAATGTGAACAGCAATTTTACCACAGAAAATATACAGATGTGAAATAAGCACGTGAAAATATGTTCAACAGCATTAACCCTTCAGGAAATACATTTTAAAAACTACAGTTGAGATATTACTAATTATCTAATAGATTAGCTGAAAAAGAAACTTACAGGATTATGGTAGGCAGAATAATGCCCCTCAGAGGTGCCTGTGACCTGATCTCCGAAGCCTGCAAAAGTGTTACCTTGCATGGAAAAGGGACTGGGTAGATGTGATTAAGGGTATGGACTTTGAGATGGGAATAATTGCCCTGTTTTATCTTGGTGGGTGAAATGTAATATTGTGAGTACTTAAAAGAGAAGAATTGTTCATGGCTGGGCTAGAAAGAAATGTGATGAAGGAAGAAAACTCAGAGATACGAGATGTTGCTGTCTTGGAAGATGGAAGAAGAGGAACACAAGCTAAAGTATAAGGGCAACCTCTTAGAAGCTGAAGAAGGCAAGGAAACAAATTCGTTCCTAAATCCTCAGAGAGGAATGCAGCTGTGCTGACATACTGGATTAAAGCAGTGAGACCTGTGTCAGAATTCTGCCCCACAGAACCATAAGATGCAAACAAAATTGTGTGTCGTTTTAAGCTACTCAGTTTGGGGTAATCTTTAAATAAAAAAACAGATCACAGCTACAGTGTAACACCCATGTTTATCCCAATAAGAGATCAGCTAATACCCTACTACCACTTAAAAATTTCCAGAATATTTTCAGAGAGAGAGAGAGATTGAGAGAAAGACTGAGGCAGAGAACCCCAAAGGAATATAATTGTAAATATTACAGAATTAAAATGGTAACTCTTTAATATTTTTCAATATTTACATTTAGTATCAGTACAAATATTATGTCTTTGTGTTACTACAGCAATAATTATTTTACCACCACCAAATTAAAAGGATCAAGTAGATACATTTTCCTAAACTGTGAAATATAGCCCCTTAAAATTTTATGAATAGAACCGAATTTTGTTTCCAAATACAGTTTTCGTTTTAAATGTATTAACACAAAAATTACCTCAAACATAATTTCTCAAAATATAGTACACATGTATTTTCATATTGACATAAAAGTGTATATTTTCCTTTCCATATGGATTTTTTATTTTACCATTTCTAGCAACTGCTTGAAAACTTTGACAAGCCTGAAAAATAAGAAAAGATCATTTATGAAAGTTCCAGTTTGCATAGAAGAAACACAACACTCACATTTTCAAACTCCCTCTATCTTTAAAGCCATTCAAGCCACATTGTGTTTTTAAGCTAATAATATTTATGCAACTCTCACTACCTTGAATAGAGCACATTGTTCTACATTTCCTACATTTCCATTTACATTTATGTACATTAAAATGTCTAAGATGATTTGCTTTTCCATTTTACACATGTAATTATTAATTTAATCATCTGATGTTAAAAGCCTACTAGCGATTTTTATTTAATCTGTTGCCTTCCTAAGTCTTGAACATATAGCTGTCTTTTCCACTGTGTTTGGGCATCATTAACTTCAGTGTCAAATTAGAATCTGAACTGGAGTTGTCATAGCTACCATTTATGTTGAGTATTTCTCTCACTATGTCTTATTCCTCTAAGTGATCTTCAACCCTCAAAGGGCCCCAATCAAGATATAGTTTTCAATGTCTTGCTTCCTTCTCATTGCTGTTGGTTTTTAGCCTTTTCTCTGCCCTGTAGCATCTCAGCTTCCAGCTATAACTTATTGCTAAAAGCATTAAAAGAGGGATCGTAAGACTGACAAAAAGAACTTTTTGTGGCAATAAGATACCAAATTATAAACAAGACCTACAGCCATGTCAGTGAAGGATTAAATCATGCACCCCCCGCACTTAAAGAACAAACTATGTTCTAACTGCCACAAGGTTTCTCAGTTTCTCTAGCCGCTGAGCAAGCATGGGTCTTGAGATAAACAATATTGCAACAATTGTGGCTCACTTTCCATCAGACACTGACTAACTCACCCCACGCAACCCATCCCATCCCACAAGCCATAAAGATACCTTCGATTGGACAAGAGACTGACTTCAGTAGCTTTCTCCAGATAAAAGATCACTGACCATGAAGTGGTTCTGGCAGGTATCAAGATTGTGCACCGAGCGCATTTGTATCCTCTGCTTCACCTTTTGATGTATGGGGCCTAATTGGAGTACATGCAAATATTAAATCTCCACCCCAAACTGAAAATGGAACATATGTAGCGTGCATGTTTGCTTACTACCCATGTGCACCTCCACCACTTCATGAATATTCATAGCTCCTCTCATAGCCTATTAAATATGTATAACTAGCCAACCTGCTTGGTAGAAAATTCTGTTCCATCTTTCTCTCCCTTGAAGTGCCTGCTTTAGGCTTCTAACAGAGGCTACGGTTCCCAGCCTGTTAGGATGTCTGGTGGGAAAACTGCAATCCTTCTTAGGAAATAAAACTCTCTTTTCCAAATGTATAGGTCTCATAATTTTAATTTAACACAAGAGAGCAAATGACATAATGATGTATATGCAGATCATATAAGACAGATACAATACCAAAGGGAAAGAAACAGCTGGAAGTTTTAGTTGTAATTAATAAATATTAGAAGCCATTATTTTTATTCTCATATTAATGGGAATCATCTCTTTGGAAGTGATCATCAAGCCTCAGTGGAGTTGCTGTTTTCCTTGTACCTGACATCTCCATTTTATTTAAGCCCTTTTCTTCGACAGTAAAGTTAGATTATCCTTTCCTCCAAGTTGTTTCTTCACATCATGTCTCTCTTTTGTTCCTCTTCACATCAGCTGTCCATCCTATTCCACCTGCCCTTAGTATCAGGCTCAAGCTGTTTCTAACCATGCATCCAAGTACATGCCTAGAATCCCTGCTTTTGTCTCATCTGTGAGAAGGGAGTCAATATTTTCCAAGTGCTCTCCATAGTAAAATATTAACTCTCTTGATTATATAATAACCTTGGTTATAGAATCTATCACTTTATTGGAAATAGTGCCAGGAGTACAAAAATCTTTTTAAACAATAATTAAAAATAGGGAAGATAATGAAATAAGAGAATATTGATATGCTTCTTCATTTTTACTTTTATTAATTAAAAACAATTACAAATATTTATTAGACATCATGTTCACTTAATAAGCATTTTCTCTTTTCTTACAACAAGCATTTTGAGAGCAATAGAGTTATTAGAAAAAATTGCTGATAGGAAAATTAAAACTTAAAGGATCAATGCCTAAAATCACACAGCCCAAATATGTGGACTATGCCTCCAGGTACTATAATTCTACAGCAGACTTTTTAAAAAATAAAATATGTCATTATGCTTGTTGCTACATTATATGCAGCACAGTTTAAAATTTGTCACTTTAAATATAATTAAAAACTATACTAGATATATAAAGCCATTACAGAGTTGTGACATGAATTTAAAATCATAATTTTAATGTTGACTGTTGCTTACTAGCTATACAACATGAATCAAGTCATTTAAGTCCAATATATTTGAATTTACACACCAGTAAAAAAAGTTTGAGCCTTAATACTAGACAACATGTTCTTCCAGTTGAAATTCTAATGATTGTATAATTTTACATTTATTTGTAAAAAGGTGAGTGATAAAATGATACAATTTCTAAAAAATGCTTAAATATAAATTTTGCCTATTTATAATATTCTTTCATATAAATGTTGGCTTCCTTATTTTAAATAGGTAAATTGGAAAAGACTATTTCTTAGACATGTTAACATTATTGCAAACCATGATATTCTTTTTTTATACTTACATCATGTTAGTAAGTCTCAATAAAAATAGCTTACAAAGTCAAAATATTGTCTTCAGACAACAAAAATATTTGCTCCCAAAGTGAAATATCTTCTTCATTGTTAGTGAAACACAAACAAGATGGTTATTAAATCCTGAACCTTTTGTTTAACATTCTTGCTAGTTTGTATTGAGTGACTGTATTGTGAAAAGCACAATCTAGGTTTCAGTGCTTTTGTAATTTTATGTTTGGTTACCATTGAATATTTAATGACAAAAGTCCCAAAGTATAAACTTTCTAAGGACAATATTAAAAGGGTATAGCTTTGACTTTGTTATTCTGTTTTGTTAGATAACATGAAATCCTAAAAATTAAAATTTATAGTTTCACACCTGAAATAACAGAGTACTCAGATGAGGAAAGTTTCTTTTCAATTACTTATGAGAAAGTGGAAGCTCAAAGAAATGGATGTCCTGTGCTTAAGCTGAAGGGAGATCCTAGAATTACAAATCTACCAAGCTATATGTAAACATTAAGTCTAGGGAGGCCTATTGTTTCCTTTTAAAGTTCTTAGGCACTAACTTTACCGTAAAATGTAGGCAAATTCAATAGCATCAATAAACAAATTAATAATAATGGATGACTGTTGTAATCCACTTGGGTTCCTCCATTAATGTGGAGAGCTGAAACCTCTGTGAAGCAGTTCACATCTGAGAAAGTCCTACTAATGTTTTATTGAATGAAAAAATATTTTTTCCAGAGAAGACTGTTGCAAGGAAAAAGTTTTAAAAAAAATGTTTAAATGATGCAGAAAGATAGTGGTACACAGAGTATTTTTGGAGAAAGGCATAATGCTAGTAAAATAATCATTTTAAAAAATCTTTGGAGCTGAGGATTAAAAGGTAATGTTAAGTGAGGCAAATATCCAAGTAAAAATCCAAAGTTATGTAAGAATAGGTACATAATGAATCTATTTATGTATTTAGCAACAAACAAAAATCTTTGGCCCTATTCTATTAAATTTCCTCTAATGTAATTGCTTTAATAAAGGACATATAAGGTTTGTTCTTCCTGAATTCTCCCTCACCTTGTATCTCCTACACCTATCCCCCAACAGCTTACGTCCTCCAGATATATCACATCTGATTCTAATTCTCATTCTACTGTTCCACTTTACATTTTAGATCCTACTTATAGTAGATATATTTTATTCAATTTATGCAGAAATCACTTTATCATAAGAACAGATGATGCACTCACTGGCTCAAGCAGAAAGGGAAGTGTTTTGGAGACGCACATATCTCAGGGAGTATAAGAAGAATGTGCTCAGTCACCTTCATGAAGTGGTAGAAAAAATGTCTGAAAACAACAAAGAATTAAAGTACACCCTTAGTCCAGTTAGTTGTGTGGATTCAGGATCATTTACCAATGACAAGTTTCTGACTTCCCAGAAAGAAATTTACATACTGGAAAGAAAAGACAACAAAATTTTCCCTTACACTCCTGAATTTTTTATTTCTAACTTCTATCCACCAGAATCAAGTGTCTAAGAGATAACTTTCATTTCTATATCCAAAATAAGAAGCATATGTCAACCTTGCAATAAATGAATTTTAAAATATTGATGATCAACAAATATATCAGTTTATGACTTCCCTAGACGCTCAAGCCTATAAAAAGAGACAAGCATTGTCGTGGTGGTATGCGTGTATGTACATATACATGCAAGTGTGTTTATTTGTGTGTGAATTGTTTAAACAATGTAATTAAAAACAAAATCTCCTTCATATATATGTGTGTGTGTATATTATATATATATGCAAGTGTATGTATTTGTATGTGAATTGTTTAGACAATGTAATTAAAAACAAAATCTCATTCCAAACCACAGAAGTAAAAGAGATAGAAACACTATTTTATTTTCAAATAAGCATTAAACCACAGTGTGATGTGCATCACAGACAATTGCTAAGACATTTGCAAGGAAAAAAAGATTTCTCAAACTTTATAGTGCCAAGCAGATACAACCCAACACATACATGTTCTCCAACATAAACTATAACTTGCCCTCAAGTAAGAGGACGTGACAGCACTATTTGTCACAAACAGTTCATCCTAAATTCTCTTTGTAATTGAGGTGACCATTTGTGTTAGCTAGTTCACTTTATCCAAAGAAGAAATAAATTTCCCATATCTGTGTGATAGGAGGTAGTTTTAGAGCAAGAAGTTAGGCTCTAGTTAGTTAATAGAAACTGGGAGATACAGTGCTATCTTCCTTGATGGAACATTCAAAGAGATAGTTCTCAGGTGCTTGAGAAAGACATTCCTGGGTCATAAAGCTGACAACAGCTTTATTTAACTTTTAAAAAGATTTACATGCATTTCAAAGAAACAGTGAAATAATTTACAATGACAAGTTTTTTCAAGTAATTGCTGTGAAATAAGGAGGGGGGAAAAGTTTTTTCCTTTATTTTCAACAGGCAGAATTATGCTGCTTATTTTTAATTTGCATTTGCTCTCACCTGTGTGTGTGTGTGTGTGTGTGTGTGTGTGTGTGTGTGTGTGTGTGTGTTTCTCCAGACGGAAAGCAATCCATGTTTAACATTTGTATTGTATTGCTGAGAATACACTATAAAAAATAATATATCATATCTCTTGGCGCTTGGAGAATAATTTGAATCTTCAGAATAAAAGGTTTTCCTCAGTGTTAGGTGAATCTTAACTTTACAGTCTATTACAAAACAATTTGTCCATTTACTATACTATTGCTTAAAGAAAATGAATTTCTTTCCACTGTGAAAGGAAAATATCTTGGGCCACCAAAATTACTAAGCTAAAGGGAAAAGTCAAGCTGGGAACTGCTTAGGGCAAACCTGCCTTTCATTGTACTCAAAGACATCACTCTGCTCACTGAGATAAACGCATATCTGAAAGCCTCCTTTGGAGAGGCTAATCAGAAACCCAAATGCATGCAACCATTTGTCTCTTATCCACCTAGAACCTGGAAGCTCCCTCCCACTTCCAGTTGTCCCACCTTTCCAGAAGGAAACAATGTTCACCTTACACATGTTTATTGATGTCTCATGTCTCCCTAAAATGGAACCAAACTGTACTCTGACCACCTTGGGCACGTGGACCTCCTGAGGCTGTGTCACGGGTGTGTGTCCTCAACCTTGGCAAAATAAACCTTCTAAATTAACTGAGACCTGTCTCAAATTTTCAAGGTTCACACCACATAATTTAAAAAATCTTTACTGTAAAAGACAAAGGATCTGATTAAAAAGGGATAATGAGGATAAAATACCTATTCAATCCTTTGACAATGGATTAAATATCTATTTTATGAAAAAAAAAAGGTACTAGACAACAAGCATGTTTTTAGCAACTGAAATCAAACAAAAAATTATTGAGGAATTTTCCTCAAATCTCTTTGCTGTCCCAAGACTAATTATAATCAAAGTGAAAAAGAAAAATGCTAATTAGCTTGCTATGGTTTAAAATATTTACAAATAAGTCATTCACATGTATTGGTTATAGTGTCAGTATGTTTCCTGGTAAATCTCATAATAGCAAGCCACTGTTTACACTTTTGTAGTCTGACGCAAAGGAAAAATAAAATAAAGCCAAAATAGTTTTCTCAGACAGTAAATTGTTCTGCATTTGCAATATCAACAACAGATTTCCCATCCAATTTAAAGATATGTCAGTAAAATATATGTACTTACATATAGATAGCTTTATTGTTGGATTTGCATGGTCTCAAGATCCTTGGAAAATTCTTTTGCTCTTGAATACATATTGGTCTAATTCAATTTATGATATTTTTGAATATATATCGTCTATGCTTCAAGGCCTAAGAACAGTGTTAGTTATTATTGTAATAAAAACAATATTCAAGTTGGAATACAATTTCTAAGATTTAAATTGCTTTGACACAGATGGGAGGTTTGTTGGCACAAGATTTTTATTTTACAGCACTTACAATTGTATATATCAAGAAGAGTAATAGAGCCTGATGTTAAAATATTGTAAAATTCATCAACTTCAAATACCTTGCTGCTTAAATTCAATATTTCTCTTACATTGGCAAAATAGCTTAATAAATCATTTTTAAATTAATAATTTGGTATTATGGGCTTTTCAGCTTCATATTTATTATTTAGAGAAACTTGACCATCCATATTTGAAAGGATCATAACTCATTTGATTAATTTAAAGATGAAAAAAATGATCTGGAATCCTTTACTTGACTGGAGAATAGTCTCATGTTATCTATGATTGTTCTTTTTTATTTTTCTATAGATGCTTCAAGAAAAAGAGTTTATAACCTATCTTTAATACTTAAATATGACAATGTGTTTACTGTGTTTTTAATCCTGCTTTATTTACACACTGCCACTAAATAGTCTCAAAATAATTCTCAGTATTGAAAAAAATAATGTCAAACTAAATTGAAAAAAGCTGTCAGCCTCATTGAGCTGCTTAAATATGACAAGGTGTTTACTGTGTTTTTAAGTGCTGCTTTATTTACACCCTGCCACTAAATAGTCTCAAAATAATTCTCAGTATTGAAAAAAAAATTTCAAACTAAATTGAAAATAGCTATCAGCCTTATTGACCTACTTAAATATGACGTGTTTACTGTGTTTTGTTAGTCCTGCTTTATTTATACCCTGCCACTAAATGTCTCAAAATAATTCTCAGTATTGAAAAAAATGTCAAACTAAATTGAAAATAGCTATCGGCCTCATTGACCTTATATAATTATAATTAAATCATAGTAATACCATGCTGATAAATATTTGAAAATATTTGTCTATATCATTTGACTATAAAATTACTATACTTAATTTTAAATGCTTGTTGGATTCATTCTAATTTATACTAATAGCAAATTTGTCTGGATTTAAATACTGGCCATATTATATTTTCAAATATATTCTACATGTCCATAATGTTAATAATGCCCTGTAATTATTTCTCATATATAGATAAAAATATTATGATACATTACACTTATTATACATGTGTTAAGAATTTCCTAGAGAAAATTCTACTTACATTGCAAAGATTACACACTGCTACTTTAATGTTTACATAAAGAAATTTGCCATGAGTTTTACAATATCGATGGCTATATAATGGCTTGTTATATTTATATGCAACATGCTTAGGTTTACACTTCATGAACTATAAGCAAAAGATACTGTCAATTTGTTTAAAAGACCCATTTTGTAATGACATAGCAATATTCCACTCCTGGTACCATTTTTCTGTATTAGTCCATTGTGGCACTGCTATGAAGACATACCTGAGACTGGGTAATTTATTTAAAAAAAGAAGCTTAATTAGCTCAAAATTCTGCAGGATGTACAGGAAGCATAGCTAGAGAGGCCTCAGGAAACAAAATCATGGTGGGAGGCCAAGAGGAAGGAGGCATGTCTTACATGGCTGGAGCAGGAGGAAGAGAATGAAGCGGGTGATGCTATGCACTTTTAAACAACCAGATCTCATGAGAACTCTATCATGAGACAACACTTAGGAAGATGTTTCTAAACCCTTAGAAACCACCCCCATGATCCAGTCACTTCCCACCAGGCCCCTCCCCCAACACTGAGGATTACAATTCAACATGAGATTTTGGTGAGACCATAGAGCCAAACCATATCAACAGTAATAAATATTTTTATTGAATTTAATTTCACATGTAAAACCAGAGAAATTATGTTATTTATGAAAGGCTGGGCAAATGGGTTAGAGTTTGAATTTGGATTAGAATCCTTCTTATTTCCAAATTAATTCTCCGGTCCACAAACTTCAAGAAATATAAGCATCATCTATGAAATGGAAATTCTGACGCCCATTTCTCAGAGATTCAGATTTTTAATTCAGATTTTTGTTCTGGTAATCTACATTCTAAGAAGCATTCCATGTGTTTTAGAAACCAGATAAATACAAGTTGAATTGCAACAATGCCTAATATAATGCCCTTTCTTCTTTATTCCTCTTCTTTGCATACATCTCGATGACCTGAAACTGTATTTGTCAATCCTACTTGTATATTAACTTACGAGAATACTACCAGGGTTCTGGTTTCAAGTAAAATGGAGTAAACACGGCTATCTTTCTCTCACCCACCAAATGCAGCTATTAAACCTGAAAATAATAAAATTTGAAATTATTCAGGTATTCTGAAAAGTAAATAGAAATAACAGCTTAGAAAAGAAGACCGGAATATAAAAATGATTAGCATATTTATTTAAAATTATTGTTCAGATTTATTTATATAATTTCCTCTAAAAAGATCAGAAATTACTTTTCTTATTGTTGATTATATTGGCTATATTTTAGCACTGAATTTCTTCATGAGCTTTGTCATTTTGGTTTACAAGTTCATTTTGATGGGAAGTTTTTTCTTTGAGAGGTAGGGGGATGGGGCTGTTTGTTTCCTGTTTTTCTCTTTCTCTCTGTGTAAAACTCTCACCGTCTAATGATTTGTATTTCTGCCACTCATTCTGGGCCCACACAAGAGCACCAGGTTTGAAATCTGCCTTCAGCATTATTTCCCAGAAGTGACGTTGAGGCTGTGTCAGATCTCATTATAAATTCAGTGGGTCTATAACTCAGTCCTGGAAAACCATACTGTTCTCTTATCTCCTTCTTCCCTTTCCCCAGATTCTAAAGCCATGTCTTTAAAATGTAAACAGATTCTATCCTTCATTTCTAATCTTTCATGAATCCTTTCAGATGTCTATCTTAAAAAAACTTCCTCGGATCAATAAAACATGTTCTGTTGTGTTTTAAAATTTGGATTTACACCTCAGGAACCGCAATCCCAGTCACACTGGCTATTATGGACTTGGAAAACTGAGAGCTAAGATTTCAACCCAGCTCAATGTTTGTATTTTTGTTCTATTTCTGGTTCACAGAGATAGTCCTCATTCATGTAAAATCAATTATACCTTTTGTTTTTCAGTTTTTATAAAATGTATCCTTCACTCCTATGTGTTCAATAATTAAATTTTCAAACATGAACTACTGCACTAAATTAACAATTAATATATATCATGGTTTTAGGAATTTTTTTTCTACTTCTTATGCTTTCTATAGAAGAAGCTACTTTGGAGAACAAATAATTCTCCTTCCACTCTTCTTTTCTTTTGGGATGGGTTTTTCTAGCACCAAGGAGGAATTTAATCCTACTCCAGCTGTCTACCACTTAGGAAAGGAAAAGACAATGTGCCTGATAAATCTATACTTTATTAGTGAGTTCAAGTTTGTGAGTTTGCATCACTTTATCCAATGATGTTTTGCTCTCCAGAGCAAACACAGGAATAAATTTATGGGATTTTCTTAATGAAATCACGGCTGCGGAGTTAAATGGAAAAATACAAATTACACTTCAGTACAGCTGAGTATGAGAAAAAGTACCAAAAATGTAAATAGAAAAAACTAGAAATGTAAAAGAGAAAAAAAATTTAGGAAAATAATTAGCCAGAATTAAAAGTGAAGAAATATAAACACATTAACATTTAAATAAAATAATAATAATGTTTAAGGGGACTAGTACCAAAATGAATATTGGGTATCTAGAGAATATTGGTATATTAAGACCCTGAGATGATATTAAGGTTAGATTATATTATTTTCAATACATTATATGTCCCTCCCTCCCAAGATGCCTCTGTCTCCATCTGTCTGATGTCATCACTGGCCATGTGACATTTTGATCAGACATCAATCATTTCCTTCCTCATCAATTCCACTATGGTTCCAAAAGGAACTGTTCCACTAACCTGGGTCCCTGAGTTAAGAGCCGAAGTAACCTGCTGTGGACGTTATTGAGCAAAGAGTAACAGGTTAGTGTGGCTGGAGTGCAGGAAATGGGAGTGGAAGGAGGAGAACAAGGTGTCAAGGAGATAACAAGCTCCGATTCATGCAGAGCCTTGTAAGATGTAAACAATTTTCCTTTTATTTTGAATTTTAAAAAAGTCGTTTCAACATCTTGAGGAGAGGAAACAATGTAACCTAATTTATAATTTTAAATGATTACTGTTATTAGTATGTTTGGGACACATTACAATTGGAAACTGGGAGGAAATAAGAGATGACAGTGCTTGGACCAGAGTAGTAGCAGTGGAGAAATAAGGTTAGTTAGATTCTGAATTGATCTGGAAAGTAAACAAAAGTTTTTGTTGATTTGCATGTGAGTTATGAAAAGAAAAATGACATGAATGTTCTTGGTATGAGCGATTAGAAAGGGATTGTCCACAAATTCATGCCCCATTGAAATGCTTTGCTAGTGTCACCAAAAACCTGCATATGATTAAGTTCAATCGAATTTGTTAATTTCTTATTTTTTATTACCTTCCATCAGCTTTCATCCCTGTTTTCAACTCTTCCTGAAATACTTTCTTACGCTGATTTCTGTGGACCGCATTCTCCAGGGTTTCTTCCTTTTTTTTTTTTTTTTTTTTTTTTTTTTGCTGTAGATATCCTTTGTTTCTTTTCAGTCTCATTCTCCTTATTCAATTCATAAATTTTTAACTTTTTCAAGCCTACATCTGTATTCATTTACCACTTTCCACTGAACATTCTCTTTAAGGAATCTCATCCACAAACATGTCATTGAATGCTATTTTTTTCCAGAGATTCCTAATCTTCTATCTGCTGTTCAGACTACATACAATAAAAACCTGGTTAAAAACTCTACTCTTGACCTGCAGCAGTGGCTCATGCCTGTAGTCCCAACTCTTTGGGAGGCTGAGGCAGTGGATCACTTGAGATCAGGAGTTCGAGACCAGCCTGGCCAACATGGTGAAACCTTGTCTCTACTAAAAAAACAAAAATTAGCCAGGCATAGTGGCACATGACTGTAATCCCAGTTACTCAGGAGGCTAAGTTGGGAGAATCGCTTGAATCCAGAGGTGAGATGGCACCACCGCACTACAGCCTGGGGAACAGAGGGAGACTACATCAAAACGAACAAACAAACAAACAAAAAATCAAACAGAAAAACACCTCTACTCTATGTTGAAGATGCCTAAAATCAATGTAACAAGAACAAACATGTGTTTTTCTATTTACCCCTACCTTGTAAAATTGGAAGCCTTTCAATTCAATGCAATACTAACCAGGAAAGTTACTACGCCAGAAAAATAATATTTATCCTTTTCTACTTCCTCTTGTTCATCACTCGCTACTTATATACAGAATCTAGTCCATGATTCACACATACGGTTTCTCCAGCTCCATTAAAAATGTGCCTCCTCTTGCTCAGAATGGTCACTTGTCTGGACTACTGCAGTAGCTCTTAACTGGGTCTTCAACATCCACTCTACTCTTTATTAATCAATATGATTATTTATTTTCAAATAAATACATTTTTGTAACATATTTTAAAACTGCTTCATTATTGTTCTCCACGTTTAGAAAAGAGTATCATAAAGGCTGTGATATAATGTCTGCTACCCCATCCATCATTATTTCAAACCAACCTCACCATCACCCTCACTCTGTGGGCTTCAATAAGACAGGACTTTCAGCAACTTGAATGCACTTTTTCTTTCTAACAGCAAGGACATTGTATGTTCTGTGCTCTCTGTCTGAATCATGCTATCTGTTTACCCACAAATATTACATACGCTTCAAATTTCAACTCTGATTTGCTGGTAAAGCACGTTGCTTTATAAATAGCTTACTTAGCATTACTTACAAGTTTACTGTATGTATTGAATTATCTGAATAATATGTTGTCAGTCCTAGGAGACTGTATATAATTTTGGTAACCATTATACTCTTGATACTGAACACAGTGACTGACATTGTGCACAGTATTTATTTAGAGTGACTTAATGTGATTTATATAGCTGTATGCTGCAGGAAATCAATAATTTCTTCCCCCAAACCTGTCAACAGGTATTACCTGTACGTATTCAATTGTGTTCATTTTCATTAAACACATGACACATGCAGAAAAGGGACACTTCCTTAATGTCAGGCTCTGAGGACAAGAATATAGAATACAGAATGATGAAGAACCACTGTTAAGAAGAAAATAGGCCAATTAGGGAATTTCTAAATAATATGGGCCATTGTTCTTTTTGATTGTACCACTAATAGTTTAATACATAAATTGATTATTTATAAATAGAAATTAAATGATGTGTTTGTTTCTAAAGTAAAAGGCATCAGAAGCAATATTTAACCAAATAAGGTTAATTTTGTTACCTTGGAATATATCCACAAAAATAAAATGTATGCCATATAGAAAAGGAAAATGTTACAGAGTCTTAAAATCATTATTACAGCAAATTAAAGTTAGTTTCATATTCAATATAACATCATTGTCAAGGGAAGGAAGACTTTAATTAGTGGATTAGCAACTCTACTAAATTGGTGGGTTTTTTTTTTTTTTGAGATGGAGTCTCGCTCTGTCGCCCAGGCTGGAGTGCAGTGGCATGATCTCAGCTCACTGCCATGATCTCAGCTCACTGCAAGCTCCGGCTCCCAGGTTCACGCCATTCTCCTGCCTCAGCCTCCTGAGTAGCTGGGACTACAGGCGCCAGCCACCACACCCAGCTAATTTTTTTGTATTTTAGGTAGAGACGGGCTTTCACCGTGTTAGCCAGGATGGTCTCGAACTCCTGACCTCGTGATCCGCCTGCCTCAGCCTCCCAAAGTGCTGGGATTACAGGTGTGAGCCACTGCACCCGGCCTAAATGGGTGGTTTTTAAAGAAATTACTAAATATGTAAAAGAGAAAGTCAAATCCTATCACCTTCTTCAAAAATACATTTTTATATTGCATTATTTCTTCTAGGAAAATTCTTAGAATTACACGTACCGTACAGAAAACAAGAACAAGCAAATGAAAAACCAGATAACACTTTATAATTATTGAAATAAAATAGTAGATGTCACATGCTCTTTATCACATGTCACTTTTATCTAGTACTTTTTAATGGGTCACTTTAAATGAGAAGTTCAGTATTATATTGCAAACTTAAATTGAAAGTATTACACTTCTCCAAATGAGAACCAGATAAATTGGGGCACATGTATATTAAGCAGCAAGTGTAGCAAAATTTTAATATTATTAATTTATGGTAACAAATTAAAAATAAGTTATCATAGAAAATATAGTGAAAGAGCTTAATGTATTTATTGAATATATAGTTTTCACCTTGTTGCAAACTGTTCTGTTTCTTCTGTTCTGAAATGTCAGTGGTATATATCATATTTGGAAGAAATTTGTGCCTCCAAGTTTTTAGCACTGAAACCTTGCAGGACTTCTCTGCCTTGACTAGGAGCAAAACCCAGATACAGTAGCTGAAATGTGGCTCTACATAGAAAGTCTAAAGGGAACAATTTTGTTCCACATATATTTGGCACTTAACTTGTTTTGATGGGTTTCTCACATTCCAGTGAATTGTCGTCTTTCTTTTGGCAAATAAAAGATGCATGAAATCTGAATGCCTTAAATGCATATCGTTTATTTCCATTTAAAATACTTTCTCATTTTCTTTCAAAATCAAAACTGCTCAAATAAATTACAAATGCATAATATTATTGATAACTTGGAATATAAAAATCTGAAAAAGAGATCTGGGCAACTTGATTTATGAGTCATTATGAAATCAATAAAATTGTGCATACATAGCTTTATTTAAATGCTCATAACATTATTTTCCACATATAAAATATAATTATTATAAAAGCATAAATGTTGATTTTTACATGTTCATGTATATCTGTGCATGTATGACTGTGTAAATATATTAATCTATTGCTTAGCTGTTGATAAAAAAGACAACTTATATAAATGTATGAGATTTAACTATATTTCATAGTTAAAATAATATATTGTTTATTTATAAAATTGAACATAATATTAAAATCTGTTGATAAGGGCTTTGCAAAGAAAAGATGCTTAATCAATATCTGGTGAATAAATAACTATTACATATGAACTCACTATTATAATTTATTTAATAATTTCATTATCTTACCAATATCATACTATTAATGTTTTGCCTTTGACTTTGCCTAGTGCACTAAAATTATAGATTTGTATGTAGAGTTTTGGGATGAAAATGCAAGTACCTACAAGGAAATAATACATTTGAGTCTGATCCCAGGTTCTCTTTAAAATGAAGCAAACGGGAGACCAGCAAAGCTTAAACTCTTTCCTAAACAGATTTATTCCGTCTCAGTGATCTTAAGAAAATGCCATGTTATAGCAGAATAGAAAAAAATGTCTAATTGTGATAAATGTTTAAAAGCACAAAAATGCCTTTTTTTCAGCAATATGGATAATCTTAGAGGACATTATACTAAGTGAAATAAGCCAGTCACAGAGGGACAAACACTGCATGATTCCACTTATATGTGGTATCTAGAATAGTTAAATAGATAGAAACAGAGAATACAATAGTGGTTGCCAGGGACTGGTCAGTGGAGGAAATAGAAATTGTTGTTTAATGGGTATAAAGTTTGTTATGCCAGATGAATAAATTCTAGAGATCAGCTGTACTTATAGTTAACAATATGGCATTATACACTTTAAAATTTGCTAAGAGGGTAGATTGCATGTTAAGTGTTCTTGCCACAAAAACAAGCAAGGAAGCAAGTAAGTAAACAAGGGAACACAAGAAAACTCTGTGAGGTGCTGCATATTTACCTTGATTGAGGTGATGGCAACATGGGTGTTAGCACAAGTCCAGACTCTTCACACTGCTCACATTAAAACTGTACAGTTCATTGTATATGAATTATACCTCAATAAAGTGGTTTTTAAAAGAGCATTAGCATACCATCTTTGCAAGTTTGAAAATATATTTAATTGCACTGTATTCACTAAAGAAAGACTGGCTAAGTATAGCAACATAGCCTCTACTCAGACTTTCAAGGATATGCAAGAAATATATGAACTTGCTCAGTTTGGGGTTCTTTATTTTAGGGGCCTCTTGAAGAAAATGCAAATCCAAACGAGTTCTAGCTAAATGTATTATAATAGCTTTTTTAGATCTAAAGCAAGTACACTCACACTAGAAGTATCACTCAAGTAACCTAAAGTGATGCTGCTATGGTTTGAGTATATCCCTGAAAAAGCATCTGGAAACTTAATCCTCAATGCAAAAGTGTTTAGAATTAGGGTCTAATAGGAAGTGTTTATGTCTATGTCTAGCTGTGTTTCCACATTGTCAGCTTCTTCAACTTTAAGTCTTAGAATTGAAAGAGAGGAATAAAACCAGGGAATATACCACCATACTGTTCACTGGGTCCTGAAGTCCCTACCTAGTATGCCTTTTCAAACTTTTCAAATACATCTTCCTAAAAATGTAATTCTGTCACTGATATTTTAACATTTTAGAAACAAACCAAAATACTGGTTTATATCCTTACTATTGGTACTACTTTTTCTTTGTTGTAAACGGCAAATGGAATAAATTATCACAACCATTTTGTGTTGCCACTTCTCTGAAAATTAGACCAAAAGAGAATTGATTTGCTGTTAATATATTTATAGCATGTAAATATGGCTCTAGCCTCATGAATGGATTAATGCTGATTACTATAAAAGGGCTTGAGGCTGTGAGTTTGATCTATTGCTCTCTCTAGTGCATGTCATTTTGCCTTTCCATTTTCTGCCATTGGATGACAAAGCAAGAAGGCCCTTGCCAGAATGGGTACCTTGATCTTGAACTTTCCAGCCTCCAGAACTGTAAGAAATAAATCTCTGTTCTTTATAAATTACCCAGTCTGTGGTATTCTGTTATAGCAACACAAAGCAGACTAAGACAAATGCTTTGTTATGAACTGAAAGGAAAAAATTATCCCTGAGGCTCTTTCGCTGAACCATAATGGTGATCATAACTTCAGCAAATAACATTATCTAAACTTACCCCAAATTGTTGAAAGCCTTATACTAATTTGTCTGGAAACATATTGTGTGTATTTCTGGAAAAGTTGGGTTCAGATTGAAACAGTGGTATCTTTTCCTCTTTGTTCAATAAATATATTAAAAGCAAATTGATTTCCTGTTTGGGTCTAATTATCAGAGGAATTACAACACCAAAGGTTATGGTAAATTATTCCATCTGCCTTAAACAACAAAGAAAATGTAGTATTCGTAGAGAATCATATTGGCCAGTCTTTTTGGTTTGTTTCTAAAATCTCTAAATGAGAATAAGAGAATTACTTTTCCAGGAAGTTGAATTAGAAAAATTTGAAAACGGCAGACTAGCCAGGGATCTCGGAACCCAGCATTGTGGAAAGTTCCCTCATTTTCTTTTTCTCTCACATATCCAACACTTGGAGATGAAGAGTTTGGCTGTATGGAAATACAAATAGACACAGAGTAAAAAACATCAGATAAAGTCTGCTCTCTGTAGCCAAAGGACCAAATATAGGGTAGCCTCACAAGACCAAAAACATTTAGATGATAATTTGCTATACTCTATCTCAAGACCACAGTCAAGACTGTGGTTGCACCCCAGGCCATTTCAGCAAAAATTGAGTGGGAACCTAGACTTTCATCTTTGTGCTGCTGGAACAAATTGTGACAATACACCCACTGAATGGTGTCCCAAAAGGGCCAAGTAGGGACTCCTGGCCTAAAGCTACCATGTGGTGAGAAAGCACAAACTAGCCCATGTAGAAATAACACCGGGAATTTCTGAAGCTACATAGATAGAGAAAGAGATGTTGTCCAGCCCTGAGCATTTCAGCTGCAGCCACTGTCTGCAATCCCATACAAGACCCTGAGCCAAAATGGTCCCAGTAAGCCTTTCTGGAATTTCTGATCCACAGAAACTGCGTAAAATTTACACTTAGCATATATTGTTTTAATTCTAGGGTATTTTTATGACTCCCTGACTAGATTTTGTAAATTTTTAGCTAGTAGCGTACAAATGCCTTACTCATCTTCAGACCGTCACTTTTTAGCCTACTTTTAGCATAGACTTGACACTCCACTAAAGAGAGAAAGCCAAATGAAAGCGTAGTGCTGATGTTTCCCAAAGGCCAACATTATACTGCTGCTAATTCTCATGTGATTAATATACTCACAGATAAGTATTAGCTTCAATATAATTTGTTTCCAATATCATTTCCTCATATCCTTTTAAAAATATGTTTGTTCAGAAGTAGACGATTTTTGTTGTATGTAAAGTCAACTGTCAAAAGTGAGTGTAGGAAGAGTTACATTATAAAACTTACAATTTTTTTTGTAACAGGTAGCTTTAAAGTGTGTTCTTCATCCCTATAAAGGTTTTCATATGTGTTTGCAGAGACAGAAAAAAAAAAAAACCAGCATCTATAGATATATGCAGAGCAGCCTCTATAAATAGATGCCTATGGCAAGATTCTATCTTTTTGCACTATGAAATCATTTTTTCCACAGCATTTCTGCATGATTAATTCATTCTTTAAGCAGTTAAAAGCTGAGTAGTACGGAGTTTTTTTGGATAATTTGATTAGATGTCAATATTTTCAAAACTATGATTCTGTCAGAAAAGAAAATGGATCTTTTCTTTGTCCATTAAAATGGATTCTAACACAGCATAGTATAAAAAGAAAAATATGCTAATTTTGGACAGGTAGTCAAATGTGGGATTGCTGAAATATATAGGCTGCTTTTATATGTTTTTACATGGACATTAGTAATTCAACAGATGTTATCTTGAAGATTTCAGTTGAGGTTGTATAAACAACAGATTCGTAAAACGTATCTGGCAACCTCTTTACAGGATAAGTAAGATCTAGACCCTGTCCTTGAGGCTAGTAGAGCACATAGAAAAAATAATGAGAAAGATACAATCTGGTAAGTCTGATATGTACAAAGTGTTTTAAGTAGGAAGAGCTCTCTTTTGGAATGGCCTTTTGATCATTTTTTCAGAAAAAGGAAAAATGATTTCAAAGGGAATAATGAATGAAAAGCCCATGTATGCTTTGCTGTGTTTCTTCATATAAGAAATACCCTACATTTTTAACATATTGAAATCATGATGAATGACAAGAACACCTTAAGTAGTGCAATCTATTTAAACTTAATCAGGAAATTATAGCTTTAATCAATGAGTGTGTTGTTAGCTGCAAAAGAGAATGAAAGGAATTCCTTATTGGAGTATAGCATTTTTGGAAAGACAGTTAAAATCTTGGCCATATGCTGCTCTGCATCATGAGTCCAAAGGAATAATCCAGGGGGTGCTGCGAGCCTGGATTATTGTGTTAGTTTCTTGGTATGTTCATATGCATATACCAAATGGTCTATGCAGAGCAAAAAAGTCAGAGAGCTCCAAGGACTCATTGCAGCTAAAAAATTAGCTTTATAAGCCAATATAACAATGCATTAGGGTTACTAAACTAAGTTTCCATGAGTCAGTGAATGTAATTCGGATACAGATCTGTGCCTCAAGGATGGCTATTGTGGCTGGAGAGAGAAATCCAAGTGAATGTTTTGGATTCATGTTTCCCAAAGGCCGACATTATACCGCTGCTAATGCTCGTTATGCTTTTTGTTCCTATTACCATCATCTCAGTACCAGAAGAACATCATATATGCCTTCTGCCACCTCTCACTAATGTACATGCTCACAGAGAAAATAGCTTCCAGATAAATACAAAATGATATGTACTGTTAACTAGCAGCACAACATTTGTACAGATCAGTAGAGCTTATTTATCTTGTATATCTGAATATTAAAACCCCTTCAATGATAACTTTCTATTTTCACTTTTCCCCAGCCCCTGGAAACCACCATTCTGCCCACTGCTTCCATGAGTCTATTTTAGATGCCTCATATAAGTGAAATCATGCAATATTTATTTTTCTGTGACTGGCTTATTTCACTTAGTATATTGTGCTCCGTGTTCATCCACATTGTCATATATGGAATACTTTTCTTCTATTTTAAATTTGAGTAATATTTCATTACACACATAGCACATTTTCTTTATTCATTCATCTGTCAATGGACACTTAGGTTGTTCCATATCTTGGATATTGTAGCTAATGCTGGAATCAAACTGGGAACACAGATATGTCTTTGAGATTCTGATTTCAATTCTTTTGGACAGGTATTCAAATGTGGGATTACTGAAACATATGGTGGTTCTATTTTTAGTTTTCTGAGGGAACGCTACACTTTTTCTGTAGTGGTTGTTCCATTTGACATTCTCAACAATAGAGTACAAAGGTTCTAATTTCATCGCATTATTGCCAGTGCTTTATGTCCTTGTGGTTCTGTTTTGTTTGTTTTTATAATAGCCATCTTAACATGTGTAAGGTGATACTTCATCATGATTTTGATTTGCATTTCCTGATGACTAAGAATATTGAGAAACTTTTTGTATACCTCATGTTCATTTTTTATGTCTTCTTTGGAGAAATGGCTATTCAAGTCTTTTCCAATTTTTAAATCGAAATTATTCATAATTATTATTATTTTGCTATTGAATTGTATTTTCTTCTATATTTTATATATTAACTTTTTATCAGATATTTTAAGCCATTTCAAAGTTGCATTTTCACTTTATTGATTGTCTTATTTACTTTGAAGAAGAATTTTAGTTTGACATAGTTTTACTTGTCTATTTTTTACATATGTTGCTCGTGCTTTTGCTGTCATATTCAAGAAATCATTTCCAAGACCAATGTCATGAAGCTTTTATTCTCTATTTTCTTCTAGGACTTTTATAGTCTCAGGTACTGCATTTAAGCCTTTAATCAATTTTTAGTTAATTTTTGTGTATGATAGATATGGGTTCAATTTTATTATTTTACATGTGAATATTTAAATTTTCCAACATCATTTACTGAAAGGCTGTTCTTACCCATTGTATATTTTGGCACCCTTGTAAAGAATCAGTTGACTATGTATCTCTGGGTTCTCTAGTCAGTTCTATTGGTCTGTATGTCCTTTTATATGCCAGAACCACATTGTTTTTATTACCATATCTGTGTAATATACTTTAAAATCAGAAAGTGTGATGCCTCTAGGTTTATTCCTTTTTCCCCAAATTTCTTTGGCTTCTGAGCAACATTTGTGGCCCCATATAAATTTCAAGACTGTTCTTTCTATCTCTGTAAAAAATGAAATTGGGGTTTTGATAGGGATTTCATTTAATTTGTGTATTGCTTCAGATAGCATGGTCATTTTACCAACATAAAGTCCTCCAATCCATGAAAATAGGTGTCTTCAATTTATTTATGTCTTCCTTCATATTTTTCATCAATTTTTCATAACTTCTAAGTATACAAGTCTTTCACCACTTGATTACATCTATTCCTAAATATTTAATCACTTTTGAAACTATTGTGTCATAGTCAGTTTGGACTACTCTAACAAAAATTCCACATACTGATGACTTAAAACAAAACAAAATGAACAAAGCAAGACAAAAAGCATCAGGCCAGGTTTAGTGGCTCATGTCAGTAATTCTAGCATTTTGAGAGGCCAAGACAAGAGGGTTGTTTGAGGCCAGGAGTTCAAGACCAGCCTGGGTAACAAAGTGAGATCCGTCTCTTCAAAAAATAAAAAGTAAAAAACAAAAAATAAAACATAAATTAGCTGATCACGATGGTTTGTGCTTGTAGTCCCAGTTATTTGAGAAGTTGAGGTAGGAGGATCACTTGAGCCCAGGAGGTTGAGGCTGCAGTGAGCCACGATTCAACCACTGTACAACAGCTTGGGTGATAGAGCAAGACTCTGTCTCAAAAAGAAAAAAAAAAGCATGATTTACTCACAATTTTAGGTGCTTGCACGTTCAATACCAAAGTTCCAGCAGATTCAGTTTCAGGTAAGGTCTTCCTGTTTTGCAGGCAGGATTCTTCTTTCTGTGGTCTCACATGGCTAAGAATAAGAGAAAGGAAGACAATTGTCTCCTATCTTTTTTTGTTATAAAACAACTAATCCCATTACAGGGCTCCACCCTCATTGTATGATTACATCCCAACAACCTCATCTCCAAATTCCATCAGATTGGATATTAAGGTTTCAATATATGAATTGTGGGGGAATGTAAACATTTAGTTCACAGCACTCCACCCCTGCCCAATCCTCAAATTTAATGTGCATATGCCAAATACATTCATCAATACCAAAAGTTTCCCAAATCTTACTCATTCCAGGCTTCAATCTAAAGTCTAAGTCTTAAGTTCTACCTAAATATCATCTAAATCTTGTATATGTGATATTCAAGATATGATTGTGAATATCACATATACATTCTAGCTATGAACTGTGAAAGCAAACAAGTTATGTGTTTTCAAAATACAATGGTGAAACAGACATAGGATAGACATTTCTATTCCAACAGAGAGAAATAAGAAGGAAGAAAGGAGTAATGTGTCTCAAGCAAGCTCAAAATACAGCAAGACAAATTCATGAAATCGTAAGGTACAAAAATTATTTCCTTTGGCCTAATGCTGTACTCTCCAGGCCCACTAGGGTGCGAAGATAATTCTTACAGCTCAGCAGCGTGATGTACACCCATGGCTCTCTGCAGTGGTCTCACCCTCACGGCCTCTGTTGAAGACTATCTTCGCTGTTAAAACCTACATGTTGATTTTATAATCTCTGAATCAGGGCCTTTCTTCCATTTTCTTAAATAATAGCTTAAGTTCTCAGCTGAATAGCTTTATCATCCTGTCTTGTAGAATTGAAGAAATCTAATAGCCTCCTGCATTCCATAGCATTTCTTTTCCCTTCAGCTCAAAGTGATGATGTTTCTGCTGGAGTGGCTGATTTAGCCTGTGGTTTTTATTCTTATCAAACTTTTGCTCACTCACACACCTAATGCTTTCTGCAGAATATTCTTTCTCATTTTTTGCAATACAGACAAGCTGATACTTTTCAAAATCTTTAAACTCTGTTTCCCTTTTGCTTAAAAATTACTTATTCAATTCATTTCTCTCTTCTCCTATTTTACTATAAGCAGTTAGGATAAACCAATTTTCTCCTTCAACATTTTGCTTAAGAGTACCCTCAGCTAAATATCCAGTTTTATTATATGCAAGTTTATCTTCCACAAAACCCTAGAACATACACACAATTCAGTCAACATTTTGTTACCTTATAACAAGGTCCATCACCCCTACTTTGTCCAATAATGTGTTCCTCATTCTGTGAGACCTCATTAGAATTTCCATTTATGTTCACATTTATACCAACATTCCACACATGATTATTTAGGCATTTTCTAAGAAAATAGAAGCAATTTCTACTGCTCTCCCATTTTCTTTTTGAGGCTTCACCAGAATCCCCAATAAAGTCCCTTTATGACAATGTTAGTATTTTTCTACCATGCACTTCAAAATTCTTCTGTTGCTATACATTATCAAGTTCTAAGGTTGTTTCCTCATGTTTAGGTTATTTATTACAGCAATACCCAACTTATCAGTACCAATTTCTGTCTTAGTTCAGGATGCTATAATAGAAACATCAGTGACTAGGTGACTTAAAAACAAAAGTTTATTTCTCACAGTTGTGGGGTCTGGGGAGTCAAATAGCAATGTGCTGGCAAATTTGGTGTCTGGTGAGAACTTTCCTTCTGGATTTCAAATGGCCTTTGTCTTACTGCGTCCTGATATGGCTGAGAATGAGAGAGATGAAATAAGCTGGCTCCTGCCTCTTCTTATAAAATAACAAATCCCATCATATAGCTTTACCCTTGTGACCTCCTATCCTCTCAAAATCTCATCTCCTAATACCATCACATTGAGAATTAGAGTTTCAACACACGAACTAGAGAAATGATGACAGAAACATTCAGTGTATGTCTTATTTTAAATGGGGTTGCTTTCTTCATTTTATTTTAAATAGTTATTAAAGTATGTAGACAAAACCAATTTGTATTTGTTGATTTTGTATCTTAACACTTTATATAATTTGTTTATTTGTGCAGACAGCTTTGTGTGTGTGTGTGTGTGTGGCAAATCTTTAGGGTTCTCTATACACAAGATTGTGTCTTATATAAGCAGAGATAATTATACTTCTTCCTTTTCATTTTGGACGCCTGTTACTTATTTTTCTTACTTAATTGCTCTGGCTAGTGCTTCCAGTACTATGTTTAATAGTAGCAGCAAGAATTGGGTTTCTTTCTCTGTTCCTGATCTTAAAAATAATAGTAATAACAATTATTTTTCACCATTGAGTATAATGTTAGTTGTGGTCTTTTTACAGATGACCTTTATTGTTCTAATTTTAGGTTGTTGACAGTTTTTATTATGAAAGAATTTTGCATAGTGTCATGTGCATTTCCTGTATTTGTATAATAGAGAGAATATGTATTCTTTGGCTATTGGATGGAATGTTCTGTATATGCCTTCTAGGTCCATTTGTTCCACAGTATGGTTCAAGCCCACCTTTTTATTGAATTTATGTCTGATTGTTCTATCCGTTAGTAATCTATTGAAGTCTCTCATTCTTATTACATTATCTGTTTCTCCCCTCAGACCCATCAATGGTTGCTTTTTATATTTGGGTTATCTAATTGTGAATGCATATATATTTATAATTGTTATGCTTTCCTGATATATTGATTCTTTCATCATTATATAATGACATTTTTTGACTCATGATAATTTTTGACTTGAAGTCTATTTTGTCTGATAAAAGTACATCCACCTCTTCTCTCTTTTGTTTATCTGTTGCAGAGACTATCTTTCCCCCATTCTTTCACTTTCTGCTTTTGTGTACACTTAAATATAAAATAAGTCTCTTATAGACAGTATGTAAGTGTATACATAAGTCTCTTATAAACAGTATGTAGGTATATACATAAGTCTCTTGTAGATGGCATATAGTAGAGTCTTTTATAACTATTCTTTCAGCTGATCTATGTTTTTCATTGGTGAGTTTAATCTCTTTTTGTTTAAAATAATTATTGATAGGAAAGATTATTACATTGTTGTTTTCTGTCTGTTCTTTTCCCTTGTTTTCCTTTTCTTCTGTTTTTATATTACGTTAAATTTTTAGTGTTATGCTTTGATTCCTTTCTCGTGTACTTTGAGTACCTTCTTTTGTGCATAAAAGCATTTTCTTTGTGGTTATCATGAGCTTACATAATACATCTTATAATTGTAACAGGAGCTCCTCAGGAGCGATCGCCTCTGCCCGGCTGCTGCCCTGTCTGGGAATTGAGGAGAACCTCTGCCCAGCTGCCGCCCCATCTGGGAAGAGACGAGCGCCTCTGCCCAGCTGCCACCCCCGTCTGGGATGTGGCAGAGGAGCACCTCTGCCCGGCCGCTGTCCTGTCGGGGAAGTGAGGAGCACCTCTGCCTGGCCGCTGTGCAACCTTCCAAGTGTGAAGTGACAGCCTTGTGTGTGATCTTTTCTGTCTTCCCCAAGTTTGCATTTTTGACATTTAAGTTTATTTTTTAATTAAAAGTTTTAAATTGGAGAATAAAAAATAATAATAATAACAACTTAACTTCAATTGCATAAAAAAGTTACATTTTACTTCTCCACCCTCAAACTTTTATGTTACATTTCACAATTTACATATTTTGTATTGTGTATCTATTTACATTTTTGTAGCTACAATTTTGCTTTATACCTTTGTCTTCTACTAAAATTAATAGTGATTCACAGACTATCATTAAAGTATTATAGTACTTTGTATCTTTCTATAAATTATCTTTGACTTTTATGCTTTCATAAGTTCTTGTGTAGCAACAGCAGTTCAATATCCCACTTACATAATGCATCACTTTTCTCTTGGTGCTTTCAAAACTCTACCTTTATGCCTTGACTTTGACAGTTTTATTATAACATGTCCCAGTGTATATTTCTTTAAATTTATCTTATTTGAGGTCTTCATGGTTCAAGAATCTCGATGTCTATTGCCCTCCAGATTTGGGAAATTTTCAGGCATTATTTCTTAAAATAAACTAACCACATCCCTCTTTTTCTGTATCTATCTTTCTCTATTTCTTGACTCCTTCTTAAACTTCCATGAGGCATATATTGGTTCACTTGAAGGTGTTCCATAATTCCCTTAGTCTTTATTCACTTTTTAAAATTATTTTTCTTTTCTTGTCTGCCTAGATAATTTCAAAAGAGAAACTAACTTCACTGATTCTTTCTTCTTCTTGATTACAGATGTTATTGAACCCCTTTGTGAATTTTTCATTTTTGTTATTGTATACTTCAGCTCCAGAATATCTGTTGGTTCTTTTTAATGGTTTCTGTTTATTGATATTTTCATTTTATTCATGACTCATTTTCTTGATTTTATTTAGTTGTATATCTGTGTTCTTTTGTAGCTCACTGATTTTTTGAGATGAGGTTGTCCAGGCAGGAGTGCAGTGGTGTGATCATAGCTTGCTGCAGCCTCGAACCCTTGGGCTCAAGTGATCTTCCAGCCTCAGACTCCCCACAGCTGAGACTACAGGCACATACCACCACACCCAGCTAATATTTTATTTTTATTTTTGTAGATATGAGATCTTGTGTGTTGCCCAGGGCAGATGCAAGCCATCCTCAGTGACGGGATTACACTTTTGTAGTGGGCATAAACTACCACCACACCCAGCCTCTGATTTCTCTAACAGAAAATTTATGGATCTCCATTTCTTTAGAGTCAGCTACTGGAGATCTAATTTTTTCCTTTGATTGTGTTGTGTTCCTCTGTTTCTTCATTTTCCTTTGGTCTTGAATTGTAGTCTGTGCATTTGAAAAAACATCCATGTCTCCCAATCTTTACAGATTGGCTTTGATAGGCAAAATCCTTTGCTGATTAGTATGGCTAGAGACTCTGGGGTTCTCTCAAAGAGCAAGCTACTCACCCTTTTATTTGTTTTTAGTTGCCTCAACCAAACTATGCCAGTCTCATCAGCACTTTGGATGAGGCAAGACAGAACCTGGGCCCTTGGGCAGCATATTAAAAGGCTGATATATTTGTGTCATGCTCCACTCCACTCACTTCACTCTGTGAGAGAAGCCTCAGGTTCTGCACCTCCTCTCAACTTGCAGAGCTGTACTGGCTGCAGAAACCTCTCATCTATTTTTATTTTGTTCTTAGATGTCCCAGGCATCTGGACTATGCCAGGTCTGTCAGCACCCCAGGTGAGGCAAGACAGAAACCAGTTCTTTTATCAAGGCACCCAAAGGCGAAGAATACTGGAAGATTACCCCACTATCTTTTCCCCAAGGAAGTCATAGGGTAAAAGCTCAGTATTAAGACTGAGCTATGTCTGCTAGGAAAAGGCTGATACATTCAAGGTTAAATTGCAATTTTTGAACATTACAATTTGGCAGCTGTTTTGTTTGTGCTCATGTGGGGTACTGCAACCTTTTAAGTGGATTTTGGACTTCTCATAAGGCATTGTATTCTATATATCATTGTGAAATTGGCACTTCTGTTGGGGAACATGGGCTAGAACTTCCTTCCAACATTTCCAAAACTGGGGAATGTTGTCACTCTACTATATGAATTGTTGAAGAATGTAAAGATGAATTTCCAAAAAAAAAAAAAACTAATGATATAGATACCAAAAGCACCATTTAAAATGTATTTGATTTAATGGGCATACACTTTTGTCTAATGGCTATGAATTTTCCATTACACTGATCTAAAACTCAACTTATGAGGATATTAATGCAATTTTGGCAGACACAGAGGCTAGCCTCTGTCACATTTAAAACAAAGAAAGAAAAGAAGAAAAAGTGTTGTTTTTCTAAAGAAATATTAAGATATGTGAAAATAACAATGGATACATCTTTAAAGTAAGTAAATTGCTGTATAATTTTTTGAACCTGGGGAGTCCTGCTACTTATTACTGTCCCAAGTAAACAGTTTATAAATAACATGTAATCTACTGATGATTTCTTCTGCATTTTTACTTTCAAGTTGCCTACACTCTAGTTGAGGAGATTAATTGCATGTTTTAAATTTGATTATCAGATGAAGATTAATAGGGCAGAAAATAGATTTGCAGAAAATCTTTCTTGCTTTTTGTTTTCATGTTTGTTACTGTGTTTTCAAAATATCAAATTTAATTACTAACCAATGTTGACTACAGAAAATTGATATTTAATTTTTACTTTGAACAATATAATTTACTACACAAACATAAACATAACAAGGAACACATTTATACAAAAAAGAACAGCATGATAAATAGAATATGTAAAGCAAAATGTCAAGAAAGAATAAATATAAACATGTATATTTACCATAACAAAAATCAGTGAGCTTAGTTTTCACAAAAATAGCAGCTATGTGATGTTTAAAAAGCTATACCTAAAACAAAATGCCAGCTAAAAATTAGAAAAAGAGTAATATATAACTATAAATCAGGCATATGTATGCTAGAAATCAATAAAACTACAATAGTATTGCATTATTAATAATATTAATATAATTATCACCTATTAATTTAAGGGGAAAATTAATGGGAGAATAATGCTTCTTGAGTTTAAAATGGTCATGTAAAATTCTGCTTTCGTGTAGATAATATTAACATACATAAATAAAAATCTTGTCTAAATAACAAGATAAACTGCAAAAATGCAAATAATACTCATATGTATTAGTTTTCTATTGCTACTGTAAAAATAATTACAATTTTAGTGGGCTTAAAACAACACAGATGATTATCTTGCAATTCTTGAGGTCAGACATTTAAGATAGGTATCCCTAGGCTGAAATCAAAGTGTGGTATAGTTTAGATGTTTGTACCCTCCAGATCTCATGTTGAAATGTCGGCACTATTCACAATAGCAAAGACTTGGAACCAACCCAAATGTCCAAAAATGATAGACTGGATTAAGAAAATGTTGCATATATACACCATGGAATACTATGCAGCCATAAAAAATGATGAGTTTATGTCCTTTGTAGGGACATGGATGAAATTGGAAATCACCATTCTCAGTAAACTGTCGCAAGGACAAAAAACCAAACACCGCATGTTCTCACTCATAGATGGGAATTGAACAATGAGAACACATGGACACAGCAAGGGGAACATCACACTCTGGGGACTGTTGTGGGGTGGGGGGAGGGGGGAGGGATAGCATTAGGAGATATACCTAATGCTAAATGATGAGTTAATGTGTGCAGCACACCAGCATGGCACATGTATACATATGTAACTAACCTGCACATTGTGCACATGTACCCTAAAACTTAAAGTATAATAATAATAATAAAAAAAGAAATGTCACCCCCAGTTTTGGAAATGAGACCTGGTGAGAGGTGTTTGGGTCGTGGAGGCAGCTCCCTCATGAATGGCTTAGTGCTGTCCCTGCAGTAATGAGTGAGTTCTGGCTGTTTGTTCACATAAGAGGGTGCTTAAAGGAGCCTGGCAGCTTCTCCCCTGTATCTCTTGTTCCCTCTCTCATCATATGATACACCCTTTTCATCTTCCATAAGGAATAAAAACTTTCGGAGGCCTCACCAGAATTAGAGCAGATGCTGGTGCCATACTTGTACAACCCGCAGAACCATGAACGCAATAAGCCTCTTTTCTTTACCTGGTCTCAGGTATTCCTTTAAAGCAGCACAATGCAGATTAATACAAGATGTCAACAGGTATGTATTCCTTTCTAGAGACTCTGGAGGAGTGTCTGTTTCTTGCCTTTTCTCACTTTTAAAGGCTTCCTCATACTTTTGTGCTTTATCTCTTCTTTTTTCTTCATAGCCAACACTAAACAGCTATATTTTTCTCAATTGCCATCTTGTTGGTTTGCCTTTTTCTGTCACCCTCTTTCAGTTATAAGGACCCCTGTGATTACATTGGTCTCACCTGGATATGAAAGATAATTTTTTTATCTCAAGGTCAGTTGTTTAGCAATTCTAATTCCCTTTGTCATATAATGCACAGTTTCAGGGGATTAGGCTATGAATGTCTTTGAGGTGGCATTTTTTTTGTTTAAAACATCATATCACACATATTTTCTAGAAACTTCCAGAACATTTAAACAAAAATAGCTAATGAAAAAAATTAAATAGCAAAAATAGTGCAATTACAACAGGATATTATTTATTTGCAACTCTCATGAGTTTTTAATCTATTTTGTGTTTACAACTCTTAGAAGTCTTTACTACACATTTAATGTATAAGAAAAAAAGAAAATCAAGAAGTTTATATTATTTGATGAGAAAGTGAGGATATTCATACTATATTCAAAACAATAAGACAGAAATGGGGGTGTTGGGAAAATGTACACATGTGCTCATGGATAAGTATAAACAGTGGAATTTAATTTTTAAATAGACAATTGTTCTCAGCACTAAGACAATTGAAAATTGAAATTATAAGTTATTGTGAATAATTAAATATTAACAAATTAAGTTGCAAAAACTGAGATGTCAAGAAGGTGAGATGAGAAAATTGATCACTGTGTATCTATGTCAAACTAGAAGAAGACATAGGTTAAGAAAGCAGATCTCAATATCTCCTTTTTTTACGATTTACAGATACAAGTAATAACAATAAAGCAAACCAAAGAGTATACCAGAAGCAGTCAAATAGTGAAAGTAGTTGTGAGAATGTACTTGTTACAAATGATTTGTTAGAGCAGAAAACATATTTAAAGTAATAATAGCTAAGTTTTATCCAAAATTAGTGACAGACATTAAATCACTGATCCAGAAGTTTAAAATACCAAACAAGATGAATACCAAAATCCTACACCTTGACATATCATATATATATATATACAAATTGCAATAAAGTTTAAGAACATCTACCTAAATGTTTAATAGTGCCCAATTCTGTTATGATAGCTTTAATAGAGAAATTTATGTGGGCATGCATAATATATTAAAAATTTCAAAACGTCTATTTTGTTTAAAATGTAAGTATATTGTTTTTAAAGAGTACTGAATAGGAATAAAACTGCCATAATTACTACTACCACTTTAAATATTAGAAACAGCTAAGATAAAGAGATAAAATGGAGAAACACAAGGAAAAAAATTTAGCTTGGATTTTGCTCACTTCATTTAGTGAAAATTTTAAATGCTTTGATAATATAGAGTAAGTTTGCAAGAAAACTTTATTTTAATATTTTGAAGTACTTTTCTGGTATAAAGAAATATCTTACCTTAATTTATTCATTCTTATATATTATTTGTATTCTGGTCTTAATTTAAAAAACAGCATTTACATTTTAAAAATCATATTTGCTGATTGGAAAGGAAACTTTTCCTTAAGCACGGCAGTACAAAAAATAAAAATTTAAATCTCAATTGTGGGGCTTTTCTGGATAAGTTTGTAATACCCTTTTTTATAATGGGAAATCAAGGCTTTGAAAATTAATTTAGCTCAGTTTCCAGAAAAATAAGGTAAAAATATTTTTCTATATATTCCTCCTGCTAAATAAAACTGATAACTCTGCACGTTCTATAATATACACTAAATATAATAAGCACTAAATAAACTCTGAAAGCGCTGAAATTTGGACAGAAAAAATGGCATACTGCCTAAGGACTTCATAGTCTAGAGACTTCCGGATCCAAGGAATGACTGGGTGGTTGTTTTCTGCGTTTTCTAACTATTTCATATTTGCTTGACTTGAAACTGGAGAAACCAACACATGGAAAGGTCAATGGATACAGGCAAAAATGGTCTAAGAGAAGAGAAGCCTGTTCTCCCTAGCTTAAGGACTAGGAAAAGAGCAACTTACCAAAACAGAAAACTTGTAGACAGGTGTTTCTACTTAGCCCCATCAGCAAAGGCAAAGTCAGGAGACTCAACTTCAATTAAGGGGAGAGCAGAAAGCCTTCAGGTGAGGCTGATGTCTTCTCTTTGTAAATGTGGCAGCAACCTTAACAAGAGAGATCACCTCCAATTATATCTAGAAACAATTAGGATGCTTCTTCTTTTCTTTTTTTTTTTTTTTTTTTTTTTTTTGAGATGGAGTTTCGCTCTGTTGCCTAGGCTGGAGTGCAGTGGCGCAATCTCAGCTCATTTCAACCTCTGCTTCCCAGGTTCAAGTGATTCTCCTGCCTTAGCCTCACGAAGAGCTGGGACTACAGGCATGCACCACCATGCAGGGCTAATTTTTGTATTTTTAGTAGAGATGGGGTTTCACTCTGTTGTCCAGGATAGTCTCAATCTTTTGACCTCATTATCTGCCTGTCTTGGCCTCCCAAAGTGCTGGGATTACAGGCGTGAGCCACCGCGCCCGGCCCAGGGTGCTCTTTTTCACAAACATTAATTTAACGCTATATTACCATTTATTTTCTCACATTAATTAAGGTGTAATAATTATTTGATCTATTTTAACTCTTAAATTACATAAATGTTTTTAAGGGAATATAACTGTTATTTATTATATTCAGGAATTGATATAGGCATCAATATTTGTCATAAAATTTGAGAAACTGAGCAAATCTGGTTTAACTGTTCACTCATTCAAACATTTGTACATGTGTGTATGTTTTATCTGTCAAGAACATTTTAAGCTCTTAGACTTGAGCAAAATAGACAAAAAAAATCTGTTCTCCTGACACTATGAATAGAAAATAAAATAGAAAATGAAATGTCAAATCAATTACATAGGATAATTGAAGATAACAGCTATATAAAAATAAAGTATTGTATGGAGCTTATGGGTGGGGATATGATGAATGCATTTAAATATGGTGATCAAAGTAAATTTCATTGAATAGATTATATTTGAGAAAAGGCATTTGTGTTATATAAGAAATAATAAAATGTAGAATATAGTGAGTGACATTTCTTATGTAAATGTACTAATACTGCTTTTTTTTTGACAGGTTTCTGTCCGTTGCTCAGGCTGGAGTGCAGTTCTACAATCAGGGCTCACTGCAGCCTCTGCCTCCTGGGCTCAAGTGATCTCCCACCTCAGCCTCCAGAGTAGCTGCTACAGGCATGTGCCACCCCACAGCAGGCTAATTAAAAAAAAATGTAGACATGATGTCTCCCTATGTTGCCCAGGCTGATCTCCAACTCCTGTTCTCAAGCAGTACCTCCCTCTTGGCCTCCAAAGTGCTTGGATTACAAACGCGAGCCACCACATTGGACCTCAACATTGCCTTGTACAAACATTTTACTATCAAAGGTAAGTGTAAATTAAGCATTAGAGCTGTAAAGTATTGTTTATTTCTGGATAGAAATGTGAACTTGCCTCACATACATATAAGTAATGTACAACATATTATATATGATTTATAGTGTGTGTGTGTGTGTGTATACACACACACACATCATTTTCTGGATATACTTACAAATAACAATTTACAATAATTTAAGAGAAAAAAAATTACCAAGTTATTCAGTGGCTATAACTATGCAAGTGCACTTTGGATTTATCTCACTTGAACTGGTTCAAATATTCATCACAGATTTTGTGATGTATAAATTGCAGCTGCCAAACGAAGCCAAATCAAAGAAACAAAACAAAGCCTTGAGACTCTTAGATGGATCTGTGCCTTAATTGATGTCTTAATTGATACGACCAGATTGAAAAATCCTTTTCTTTAAAAAATGTATATTTAAAGAACCTAAAGAAGTAATGAAAATGCCATGATTGAGAAATTTTTTGGTTTAATTAAATAAGTTGTTTTGGAAACATTAATATATTTTATAGATGTATGTACTTGAAAGACTGCTTAACTAGAGATACAATTGTGTGCTAAGATTTTGGAAGTATTTCTTCAGAGAGGTTACAGAGGATCTCAAAAGACTGTAAGCAAACTTAAGGGGAAAAAAGCAATGTTTTTTCATAGTAAGTTTTTATAGACTAATAATAACTTGAAGCAATCTGTTACAGGCTGAATCAGAAATACATATGAACTAATTTTCTATCATAATTCTGATCATAATCTTATTCATATACCTTATTATCTATGTAACACATCCCTCAATGAAACCCTATGTATTAATATTTAATATGTTCAAGGGAAAAAATAAAACAAATAAGTAGGTAAGATTTAAGAGTTTAAGAAAAAGAGGGACTGTGTCATTCCTTGTGAAGCTATAGCCTAACCAGATTTTTCAGAACAATAGTATTTGTCGTTCAGGGCTTCAGGTATGCTGCCTCAAGCTGATAGAGGTACATAAGCGATGTTTAATTTTATATACCCAAGTAGGAGAAATAGCTGCCATCTCATTCCCATTCAATCAGCATTTAGCCATTGTTTAATCCAGTACAACACCTGGCGATCGCATTTCAAAACACTGAAATATAACACTTTAAAAATCTCCAAATTTTATCAGCAACCTGGCATTTCTTTTGATTCGTGAAATCCACTAACTACTGGGCATTTCTACTTTGTTCTCTTGCAGTCACCTCAAATGGAATTAATTTTAAAAAATGCACATTAATCCTCACCTAAAACACCCAAACTAACAACTCCTCAAACGATAGTGTCTTATATGTTGTACTTGCACCGCCCACTTCTCATTTATATGTCCTCTTTATTTTTGCTCCAGCATGCATAGGATAACATGACCTTCTTTGAATTTCTCATTTTTAAGAGAAATTTAAAATAGTTTTCCTTATATATAACTTTACTCAACCTAAACAATTCAACAGTCTGTAGAATGATCAATCTGTAAACTTTCCACAGCATCATTTTCCAACAACTGGCTTGGTTTGCCTTCACCAAACTCTTTGCATCTGCCATGAGTTCTGTGCTCCTTTTTTGCCTATTTTGCAAATAATATTGTTTAAGATTCACTTTAAAGTTATTACACATCTTTTATTGGCTACCAAATGTCAAAGTAATTTTCCTTTATTCCAGAATCATCGAGAATAAAAAATAGTTACTTTATTTTATTTGCATTTTTCACAGCATTGAAATTGGCAAGATTTAAAGATAACATATGGAATGAAGGCTGCTCATCATAGTGTCCTATCCATTCTCTGTCATAGTGTTCTATCCATTCTCTGTCATGGAAGATGAAAAATCAGGTTGATTTTTGTGTTTTTCTGAGTTGTAAAAGAATCTATACCTTCAAAATTCAGAGTGAATTAGACCTAGGAATATGGACTCATGGACAGACTCAAAGATCACAAAAATTCAAACCAATAATCCTCAAATAATTATTTTAATGGGGACAGAGAGAACTGGGTTTTTAATTATAAAATTGTCTTTTTCTCTCTTATATCTAAATTAGTCATTGATAAGTGTGTTTATTATGGAATACCTGAAGCAAGCTATTTGTTGAAGAAAGTGTATATGAAACAATTTTAACATTTATACGATAAATTTAAATCAGCCTTTACAGTTGAATAACATACTAATTTGCAACATTCAGATTCAGAAAGCCAGCTGACAGTGACTATGTCTAAATTGTGGTAGGATACTTTTTAATTAATGAACCACATTTAGAGCATTATTAGGTTTACAGAGAATTAAGCAGAAAGTACAGAGATTTCCCATAAACCACCTCCTGTGCCCCCTGCTTCCTATGGCTTGCTTCTTATTAACATCATGCATTACTAGAATGTCATCAGTTATGGAGTCTGACAAATGCATTAAGTCACCTATCCACCTTTCAGTATCACACAAAATAATTTCCTATTTATCCCTCTCTCCCTCCCTCCCCCTGAACCCCTAGAAAATCTGATCTCCACAGTTTTGCCATTTCCAAAATGTCATATAGTTGGCAGGTAAGAATTCTACTACTGAACCACCAATGCTAGAATGTCATATAGTTGGAATCACACAATATGTAGCCTTTATAGACTGCCTTATTTTAATTATTAATATGCAATAAAGTTTTCTCTATGTCTTTTCATGGCTTGATAACTCATTTTTGTGTGCAAGTGCTGAATAATATTCCATTGTATAGATGTAACATGGTTGATTTATCCATTCACCCATTAATAGGCATTTGGATGATTCCAGCTTTGGGGTATTATGGACAAAATGTTTACTATAAGCCTTCATGTCCAAGTTTTTGGATAGATAGATGTTTCCACCTCATTTGGATAAATATGTAGGAGCACAATTGCTAAATTTTGTTGTATGACAATGCTTAGTTTTGTTAGGAACTGTCAAGCTGTCTACCGAAGTGACTGTATCATTTTGTATTCCCACAAGCAATCAATGAGATTTCCTGTTTCCTCCCATCCTTACTAACTATTGCTGTTGTCCATGTTTTGGATTTAAGGCATTCTAATAGGTGTATAGTAGAATTTTATTGTTTTGTTCACCATTTTTAATGACATATATTGTTAAGCATTTACTTATATGCTATTTGCCATCTGTGTATCTTCTTTGCTAAAATGCCTGTTCATATTTTTAAATTTTCCTACCTTGAGGTTTTATAAAAACATATTTTATTTTGTTTTATTGCAAATTGACAAATTATAATTGTATATATTTATGGGGTACAAAGTGATTTTATAATTTATGAATACAATGTGCGATGACTAAATCAAGCCAATTAAAACATCCATCACCTCATATATTCATTTTTTTGTGATCAGGTCATTCAAAATGTGCTCAGCAATTTTGAAATGAACAATACATTATTATTAATTATATTCACCCTTCTGTATGATAGATCTCAAAAAAACTCTTATTTCTCCTGTATAATTGACATTTTGTATCCTTTGACCAACATCTTTCCATTCTTCCAACTCCTTAGCCTCTGCTACCCATCATTTTACTCTCTTCTTCCGTAAGTTTGGTTATTTTAGATTTCACCTATACGTGAGAACATTTGCTGCTTGTCTTTCTGTGTTTGTCTTACTCACTGAGCACAACATCCTCCAAGTTCATCCATGTTGTCACAAATTTTATGTTTTGACAGAATTTCCTTCTTTTCTCAGACTGACTAGTATTTCAAGGTATAATGTATATTTTCTTTATCCATTTATCTGTTAATGTATGCTTGAGTTTTAAATATTCTTCATATGTTATGCATGCATGTCCTTTTTCAGATATGTGTTTTGCAAATATCTCTCTTCGTTTGTGGCTTCTTTTTTTTCCTCTTAACAGTGCCTTTCATAGAGCAAAAGTTTTTGAATTTAATGAATTACATCTTATTAATTTTGACTTTCATGGATCATGTTTTCAGTGATGTATCTAAAAAGTCATCACTAAACCCAAGAGCACCAAATGTTCTCCAAATCACCTTTTAGAAATTTTATAGTGTCATTTTTTACAATTTAGTTTTATGATATATTTTAGGTTATTTTGTGTGAGAGAGGTAAAGTCAGTGTCTAAATACACTTTTTTCATATTCTATAAACACCTACTGATATTACATATTGCATATTTAGATACTTTTTTTCCTTCTTGGATTTCCAGTTGTTCCAACATTTATTGAAAAACATATTTTTCTCCATTGAATTGCCTGTTATTTTTCAAAATTTACTTGACCTTATTTGCGTAGATCTCTTTCTCAGCTCTCTATTCTTGCCCAATTGCTCAATTTGTCTATTCTTTTTTTTTTTTTTTTGAGACGAAGCCTCACTCTGTTGCCCAAACTGGAGTGCAGTGGCTCGATGTCAGCTCAATGCAACCTCTGCCTCCCAGGTTCAAGTGATTCTCCTGCCTCAGCCTCCTGAGTAGCTGGGACTACAGGCACTTGCCACCATGCCCGGCTAATTTTTGTATTTTTAGTAGAGACGGGGTTTCACTATGTTGGCCAGGCTGGACTTGAATTCCTGACCTCATGATCCACCAGCCTCGGCTTCCCAAAGTGTTGGGACTACAGGCGTGAGCCACTGTGCCCAGCCAATTTGTCTATTCTTTCATTCCTTTTTCTTTTTTAGACGGGGTCTCACTGTCAGCTGGGCTGGAGTAACATGATGTCATCATGACTCTCAGCAGCTTCTGCCTCCAAGGCTCAAGCAATTCTCTCATCTCAGCCTCCTGAGTGGCTATAGCTACAAGTATGTGCCATCACACCTAGCTAGTTTTTTATTTTATTTTATTTTATTATTTTTTTGTAGAGACAAGAGTTTCACCATGTTGCCCAGGCTGGTCTTGAGTTCCAGGACTCAAGCACTCCATCTGCCTCAGCCTCCCAAAATGTTGGGACTACAGGCCTCAGCTTGGTCATTGTTGGTGTATAGCAGTGTTATTGATTTGTGTACTTTTATTTGGTAATAACCCAAAAGTCATTTACTTGGATTTTTTCATCATGTTTGATTGACTGTATGTATCAATTCGGGAAAACCACTTAATAGCATTGAGTCTTCCTAACCATAAATGTGAAGTATCTCTAAATGTATTTAGATCTTCTATGATATCTGTCGTCAGAGTATTGGTAGTTTTCTCATAAACAGCTTGTGCATATTTTGCTAGATTTATACCAAGGTGTTTCATTTTTGATGCTAATGTCAATGATGCTGTGTGTTTTAATATCAAAATTTTTTGTTCAAAATAGATGTAAAGGAAATGAATTGCCTTCTGTATATTAAACTTTTACCCTGTAGCCTTGCTATAATTACTCATTATTGTAGGAATTGTGTTGTTATTGTTTCTGTGGAATATTCTACATAAACAAGCATTCCATCTACAAAAAAAAAAGGCAGTGGTATTTATTCCTTCCCAATCCATATATCCTTTTTCTGTTTTTTATCATTTTGGATTAGCTAGGACTTCCAGTATGATGTTGAATTGACACACTGAAAGAGGAAGGCTTTACCTTGCTCTAGAGTTAAGACAGGAAGCTTCTAATTTCTCAAAATTAAGTATAATGTTAGCTGTAAAACTCTTCTACATATTGTTTATAAGTTGGGTAAATTCCTTTGTATTCTTAGTGTGATGAGATTTTTAAAATTATAAATAGTTTTGGATTTTGTAAAACAGTTTTTCTGCATCTATTGACATGATCATATGACTTTTTTGTTTAGCCTGCTGATGGGAAAGGTAGCCAACCATAGCACGTAACTATTGACCACTTCAAATGTTGCCAGCGTAACTGAAGAATTATATTTAAAATTTTTAATATTAAATAATTTAAATTTAAAAACTGAAGCAGTATAAAATACAGGTCTAATAGTGCCCATGAAAATTTAATATTCTACTTGAGATGTTCTATAAATGTAAAATATACCCTGCAATGGAAAGACTTAGTACTATAAAAATAAATGTTTTATGAATAAGTTTATATTGATTGCATATTTAGAGACTAATGTGTTTTTAAGTGGGTTAAATATAATATTAAAACAAAATTTACGACTTTTAATATTGGTAACGTGGCTGCTAGAAAATGTATATTTACCTGTTTCTCAAATTATATATTTCTTAGATGCCATTGTTCTAAAGTTCTAATTTGTCTTAGGGGCAGCAAACAAATTGTGATTTCCCATGTTTCCTAAATCAATACTTCTCATACGTTAATGTACTTACAATTCATAGAGTGATATTGTTAAAATGCAGTTTCTGATCTCTTAGGACTAGCCAAGGTCCTAAGAATCTACATTTTAAACAAATCCTCAGGTTATGATAATTATGCTTTTTAAGACATTCATAAAAAAGGGAGATGCTTAAGAATTTTTTTGGTAATTTGGTTAATTTTTACATAAGCAAATTTAAGGTTTATGTCCTAAAGTTAAAAAAAAAAAATAGGGAAAAATTTGTTTAAAAATTATTTTTCTGGGCGACTATAGGAGTCAAACTAAGATGAAAAGTTATTAATAGACAATAACAATGACAATTGAAACATTCATTTCTAATTTGGTCTCAGCCTAAGTGTTAGCACCTAAAAAAGAACTAAAAGTTTCTCTTAGATAAATATTTCCCCTTATTTATTCTCCATATTTTCTTCAAATTATTTTTATTAACCTTCTCCCAAATTATTATAGTTTATTTGTATGTTTTGTCTGTTTCTTTCTCTCTAACTAGGATACATGCTTGGTGAGGGCAGGCATCATGTCTACTTATTGCATCATCATTGTAACCTAAGAACAAGACACTGAGTAAAAACTTAGTAATAATTGCTGAGTAAGTTAACCTGCTTTTAGACAAATGGAAAATAGGAAGATATTTGCAAATGGTTGGATTTAGTCAGTATAAGAAACATTTATTAATGTTTAACTTTATTTTTTACTTTTTCTCATTCTTGAGTTTCTCAAAAATTATTTTGGAGAACTCTTTTCTAAATTTCTAGCTAGGAATTATTTTAAATGTTAAAACAAAGATATAATTCAGCAAAATATCTCATGTTAATCTTACATATAGTCATTATAAAACCCATCCTGATTGTCTTCCTCTAATCTTCTGCCCCTGCCTCAATTACTCTCTCTCTCCCAATCACACTAATACTTGAGATATACACATACATGTCTATGTATACATACATACATACATAGTGTACACACATATATGTGTGTGCATATATGTGTGTATATATTAATACATATATAGGAGTGAGTTCATTGGTACATCATAGCATTGAGCATGATATTTGGCAGCTAAATTTAGAAATACATATATATATACAGTGACAAAATGGAAGCCTTCAACTTATTTTAGATAAATATTGGAATCTTTACATATTTTGGAGTACATTGACACTTATTTTTCAACATATGTAAACAATATTAATTTTCCCCATTTTATAAATGCAATAATAACATCAAGAAAACCTCCCTTCAACCTTAGCTCCAATCTCTCTGTCATTATACTCAAAATCTGCAAAAATTATTATAAAATTTATCTGCACATTTTTTATGCTTCTTAATCTCTCTCCAACCTACTTGTCTGATTTCTACTCTTTACACCATCAAAATTTGTCCAGCGAGTTTCACAAATTAATGAATTGATTATGAAAATTGGTTATTTCAGTCTTCATCTTACTTGGCCTGATTTGTTATTGGGTACTCTTGGCTAATTCCTTATTTCTTACTGCAAATCTCTGCTGAGGTGTTGGTTTTAGTTCTTTTTGTAGTTCTTGTTATTTGTTGTCTCTTCTTCCACCTCTTCTGTTGTGGCCTAAAAATTGGTTCTCTCTTAACTAATTTGCTCCTCAGATTACTTATTGTTGACATGCCTTTTAATCTGTTTATATGGATTATATTATTCACTCTCTAAAGTCATTCCAAATCACTATTTACAAACTAGCTGGCCCTTTTGAGCTGAAAACTTACAAGTTTATGAAACCACGCACTCTAAAAATGCAACATTTCAGCATTGAATTTATCTTTTCTTCTCCCAAACCTTCCATTTCTCACTAAGTCATAGCAGAAGTTGTGACTCCACTGTGCTCCCAGCCTCTAAAGCTAGACAACTATTTACCCCTCATTCTAAAAGCAAGTCCAACTGATATTTTTCTCCTTAGCCTACCGTACCCATCTCCTTTTCTCTATCTGCTCTGCACTAGACTCTTCATATTACTTACCGTAATGATTGCTAGTGTCCAATATTTTACCTGCTTTGGTCCCAAACTGTTTCAATTTTCCTGTTTTTTCCTAAAATGCAATTATGTTTATCTTTTCTCCTTAAAAAGGTATTCAATAGCAACAAATTGCATGTATAATCACATTCGAATTTATCTGTAACACAAAACTCATTTCATGATTTTACTTTTCTCTACCTCTCTTGCTGGCCCTCTCCTGATGCCATTTCCCCGCTTAAACTAGCTGTATAGTGCTATTGACAGTCTGATTGGGAGACTTTATGTTGTGTCTTTGTTCAGCTCCTTCTTCTTTTGGCACCATATAGTACTTTACATATGGCTGCATTCTCTCATAATTTAAAATTTTTCTGAGTTTATGAGAAACTACATGTTGCTATTAAAAGTGCAAAGATTATAAATTAGAAAACTGTAATGAATCCAGAAATTGAGTTTGTTTTATTTACTATGTTTAGTGACTAGCATAGTGCCAAAACATAAACGAATACAAGGTGAATAAACAAATGAATTAATGTCTCATTTCAGTTTTAGCTACCTAGCTTACTATGCCACTGGAAAATTATAATTTTTTTGTGTACATTGGAATATCAAGGCACTTCTATACTCATACATCCTAGCCAATAAACAGTACCATAACACAATAACCAAAAGTGAAACAACATTTAGAAACCACATTTTAGTGGGGAATATCATAATCACATATTTATAAACAGGATTTCATCAAAAGAGGAAACAGAACGAAAAATTAATCTCCATATGAATGTTTACTTAGAAAAAAAATCAGAAAGATTTCTCTAGCTTTCTATACACATATGCTTAGAAAATCTTTGAAGCTACTTGGAATAATATATGTATGAGCTGACATTTGATAAGAAATAACTGAAAACTCAATAACTTAAATATTGTTACTTATTATTTTAAAGTAATTTCTTTTTTTTTGCTACAAAGGAAATAAAAATTAGTGCAATGGAAGAAAATGCTTAGGAAACCTAAAGATTTTAGTTTCCTCTATATGAGCTACTTTAGCCAGTCTATATGTATGTATCATACACAAGTTTAAAGAGAGGTATTCTAATTCACAAAATGTGAGAGCAAATTTTATATATTTTTTAAAAAGACTTCATTTCTAAATAGCAATTTAAATTTCTTACATATATGCATGCTAGAAATATTTCAAAGTACATTATCAAGGTACTTGGAAAAAGGTGAAGATAATACACGCAGAACTCAGACTGCTGCACTACTTGGTAGAGTTACTATGAGATGATGTATTTCAAGTATGTATTTTTTAATGTAAAGCATGCAGTAAGCTGAATAAATGGCTCTCCACTACTTAGTTATATTGCACTTACTGCACTACAGTCTACTGAAAATTGTTGCTGGGATATTGAAATTAATGGCAAGCAAGACACATCTTGAAGTTTGCTGAAGAAAATTTAAAAAAATATTTTGCTATTTTTGGTAGATAATACATCCAATTACATCTTGGACTATTCAAATATATTTTGGTAAGAAACTTGAAAATTTCAGGAAAATCTCACATCCTTTTTTACCTTTTCTTTATATTTAACATTAGCTGTGATTTCTTCTAAGATTACAGTACCTATCAATTATTTATGGCAAGATCATTTTATCATTTTTGCTTTTTCTGGGACTTCAAGGCTTTGCTGATGTTTAGGATACATTAAACCCTGAAAAACACAAAATCTTTGTGACAGATGATGCTCAAGTAGTACTCAAGTAATAAAAACGTTATTTTTAACCTGTGTCAATAATGGCTATTAATATATTATTTTGAATAAACTATCATTGACCAAATCTTGTTCGAATATTAAGATTAACACTTTCCCAAAGGTTGTATTTACTTTTTAATCTATATATAGGATATTAAATCACATAGAACTATAGTTAAAATAACCTATATATCAAAGTTGCATGTATGCAGGAAAAACACATTTTGAACAATTGTTATGTTTTATTTCAACTCAATTTCACTCTTAGAATGAAAGTTATTTAGTTAATATTTAGTCTGTGTAACCCAATCTCTTCTGTCAAGAACCAGAATATTAGTGTCTTCTATCCATTTAATTTATAAGCAGAAACACAAGCATTATTGTCTCAATAAATTTAGCATGATTTCTTTTTGTTGTTTAACTTTTATTTTAAGTTCAGAGGTACATGAGCAGGTTTGTTATATAGGTAAACTTGTGTCATGGGGATTTGTTGTATGGATCATTTCATCACCCAGGTATTAAGCCTAGTACCATTAGTTATTTCTCCTGATCCTCTTTCTCCTCCCATCTTCCACCCTCCAATAGGCCCCAGTGTGTGTTGTTCCCCTCTGTGTGTCCATGTGTTGTCATCAATTAGCTCCCACTTATAAGTGAGAAGATGTGGTATTTGGTGTTCTGTTCCTGCATTATTTTGCTAAGGAAAATGGCTTCCAGCTCCATTCATGCCCTATAAAAGTCGTGATCTTCTTCTTTTTTATGGCTCCATAGTATTCCATGGTGGTGTACATGTACCATATTTTCTTTATCCAGTCTATCATTGATGGGCATTTAGGTTGATTCCATGACTTTGCTACAGTGAATGGTGCTGCAATGAACATACACATGCATTTGTCTTTGTAATAGAACAATTTATATTTCTTTGGGTATATACCCAGTAACAGGATTGCTGGGCTGAATGGTATGTCTGTTTTTAGGTCTTTGAGGAATTGCCACACTGTCTTCCACAATGCTTGAAAAAGTTTACATTCTCACCAACAGTGTATAAGTGTTCCTTTTTCTTTGCACCCTCACAAGCATCCATTATTTTTCGACTTTTTAATGATAGCCATTCAGATTGGTGTGAAATGGTATCTCATTCTGGTTTTGATTTGCATTTCTCTAATGATCAGTGATGTTGAGCATTTTCTCTTTCATATGATTTTTGGCTGCATCTATGTCTTCTTTTGAAAAGCGTCTTTCTTTCAAAAACTAAGTTACAGCCTCAATATCTATGGTGATAGATAAATAAATTCTAGTGATCCTGATATATCTTATTTAAATATATCTCTAAGATGAAGATTTCCTCATGATTTTTTCACAGAATTACTTGAAATTATATTTAAGCCAAATTCTATATTGAACAATGTTGTAGAAAGGATTAACATATGTGCATGAGTGTGTGTTTGAGTCTGTGTGTACAGGTAAGGTAATTCCACTGTAACTGTAGGATTGTCGTACGAAATATTAGCACTGGGCAAAAGTCTAAAAGATTACTAAAATCCCTTCCAATTCTCATTGCAAGTCATGCTGGGAGACTTCACAAGTATTCCAGGGAATTTAGGCATTTTTGTAAAGAATAAATTGTATAATAGCATCAACAGTGTGTGTGTGAGGGGCTGTTGGTATCTTTATTAATAAGAACAAAAACTGTTACACCTCTCTAATTATTTGAAATTGTGTCAAAGACAGGGATCTCGATACATTTATTTTTCTCAGCTCCAGCATAAGGGGAAAGAAGGGTTGGTGAGTTGCCCTTCTGAAAATGTGGCTTAGCCACAGTCATCAGCAGTTCCTATCATAGTGGCAGCAGAGATAATGGAGAAAAATCAGTTTTTTGCAATTGTTTCAATTTGTGCAAGTACAAAAGCTCTTTTATTGATTCATTTTTTTACAAGTCAGAGAAGGTGAAAGATATACTCCAATCTAGAGATCTTTTGACTAACTAATGGTAGTTAAAAACACTAACTGAATTTACAAAGTACAATTCAGCTTTGGAAAAAATATGTATCTGGTATTTAAAATGTTTATGAGCATCAAAATCATAAAAATGTGATAACATAAATTATGCTCCTTAATGATATTCCAAAAAAGATACAACTTCCTTTAGCCATTTTACATAATTAAAAAGTATTTAGAATGATTTCTGTTGCTTGAAGATTTTGAACAAATTATTTTCCAAAGAAAAATATATTTAATGTACTAAGGTAGCCAAGGAAAAATACAAATGTCTTTGAGGGATTTATAATATAAAGAATAAATCACATACTGCATTTTTCCATTGACTTGTCATATTTTCAATTCTTTCTTCCATTAAAATTATTTTTATGTTTCATTACTCTTATGTCTACTTTACCAATGTTTTTGCTTCCACCTTATTTTCTTTATCTTTCCCTCCTTCCTTTCTTAGTTTTTGTCACTTCAGTTGAATGTGGCAAATATTTAATAGCACTATTTTTCAGGCTCTAAGCTAAGAAAAGCAGCACTTAGAGACTCATAACTTCTCCCTCCCCACTTTCAAAGCTGCTTCTCCTCCTCATTCTTTTATCTTCAGTACTTTTTGTTATTGTTATTGTCGTTATATGATTGATAGATGTGCTCACAAAGGAGGCCCAACATAACTAAGAGTAAAACATTAAGTAAGTACATACTGAATACAATTTTCCAGCACACAAGAAAGACAATGTATTCAACACTAGATAGAATACATTCTATTAGCCACTGGCTATTAGCATAAATCATGGTTTCCTAAGTGGATAGTCGTTCATTTTGAAGTAGGGAATAAGCGATACTGTATTTTAGCTTCATAAATCCACAGGTGCATCTTGCAAGAGAATGCTATGGTTAGAATATTTGTGTTCCCCTCAGATTGATATGTTGTAACCTAATCCCCACTGCAATAGTATTAAGAGATGGAGACTTTTGGGAGGTAATCAAATCATGAGGGTGAACACTTGTGACTGTAATTAACACCCTCATTAAAGAGACTCAAGGGAGCTTGTTTGCTCCTTCAACCATATGGGGACACAGCAAGAAGTTGCCATCTTGGAAAAAAAGAACAAGCCCCCACCAGATACTGATCTTTACTGATCTGCTGGCACAATGATCTGTGACTTCCCAGCCTCCAGAACTATGAGCGATAAATGTCTGTAGCTTATAAATTATGCAGTCTGATACATTTTATTATAAGAATCCAAAAAGACTAAGACAGGTACCCATATTAATTAATTATGAAAGGTTTTTTGAACTTTTGTATGCTTAAATGATCTTGTGCAAGTAAACAATGCTTTCATATTTCACTTTAATATATTTTTACTAAATTTTATTTTAGAAATTTTATAAAGAATAAAAACTGAATATCTATCTGAGGCAAACTGTGTACATCTTTATATCATTATTGGAATTAACTGCTAGTCCAATCAATGCATATTAATTGAGTACCAGGCATTGTTCTCAACATTGAGGAAAGGCACATATAATACAAGAATGGTTCCTGCCTTCATGGAGTTTACTTTTAAATAGAACAGAGAAACAATACATCCTTAACACACACACACAGAGTCATATACACAGTGACACATACACACACACACACACATAATACTGCAGATTATGACAAGGAAATGATCAGGTATGTGTGAGATAAAGTAATAGAAAATATGTATTTATATAGGTAAGTCAGAGGTGTCCTTTCTAAAGAAGTAAGGTTTCTGTTGAAATGTAAAGAGTAAGGTGGAAATCAGCTGTATGAAAAAGCTGTAGGGAAAATAATACAGACATGGGTACAGATTCCATTCAATACCAAGGTGCCTAGACTATGTTGAAGCATAACATGAGGTTCCAGATATGCATATAAAAATTTGAAAAACTGAAATCCCACACTTTGGGAGGCCGAGGCAAGTGGATCACGAGGTCAGGAGTTCGAGACCAGTCTGGCCAACATGGTGAAACCCCATCTCTACCAAAAATACAAAAATTAGCTGGGCATGGTGGCACACGCCTGTAATCCTAGGTACTCAGGAGGCTGAGGCAGGAGAATTGCTTGAACCCGGGAGGCAGAGGTTGCAGTGAGCCAAGATAGTGCCGTTGCACTCCAGCCTGGGCAACAAGAGTGAAACTCTGTCAAAAAAAAAAAAAAAAAATGGAAAGACACTCGTGGTCATGAAATTGGGTTTCACTGTAGTTGAAATAGGAATGATTTAGTTGGGTTTCAACAATATAAAGACATATTTTTAAAAATACAGTTTAGGCAGGCAATTATATAAGCAGGGACTCTGGTTAAAGAAGCTAACAGTAGTTCAGAGAAAGAGGATGATAGCCATAATTGGTATGGTGGAAGTAGAGGTTGAAAAAGATGGCAGAACCATTAACTTTACCTTTGGAAGTAGATTAAATTAGATCTTTGCTAAGAAATTGATAACATGGACATTTCCACTAATTGCCTTGAAAATCAGGGAAGTTTCAGCATCATTTTTGAGATAATGCCAAATGTGGTAGGAAACATTCACATTATTTCTCCTAGCCATGTTATATTTGGGATGACTATAAAAATTAAAGAAAATATTCTAAATAGCCAGCAAGGTACGCGAGATCAAAAGATAAATATTAACCAGAAATTTGAAAAAGAGAATAGCTATTATTGTATTTGTATTTAAAATTATAGTAAGCCCACTCAGAAATAAATTGCAGACGAGAAGTCCAAGCCCTGAAGAAATTAATATTAGAATGTCTTTTGGAAAAGTAAGAAGATAAAAATTGAAGAACTTCATTTTGAAAATCCTAGAAGTGTTCTGGACCAAAAGAAAAAAAAAAGGCCTGGAAGTCTATTGTAGGTGGAATTCCTGGGGAGAAGAAGTATGAATGATCCAGGGTAAAGACTATCAATTCATTTCAGCATTATCATTACACACCAAGGAGATGAGAGAAAAAGAAGGAAAAGGAAGGGGCTCAAAAGTATGTGAATGAGCTTCTCATGGCTGTCAAGTGCAGCACACTACCATGAGAAAAGCTAAAACAATTTGGGAGTGGTGAACAAAAGGAAGTAAATATAATGCATTAATAAGAATTAATCAGATTGCTACCAAAAGATCACAGATACACCACTTTATATTTTTTAACTCAGCTTGAGCTTGTTTTTGGTATTTCTGCCCTCAGTGCACAACAGGTTTTAAATTCTTTTTACATTATGTTGTGTTGAAGGTCATTTTGTTTGGCAGAAACTTTTCCCAATGTCTGCTCTTCCCTTTGCTTTAGATTTTCTCTTTGCAATGAATCTCAGTGGTAGTTTCTCTCCATCTTGTTCTGTCACCTGCAGATGTCTCCACTCTGATGGATGATAGCTGAAGAGTTAATTTTCTAATTAAACCCAGGCCTTACGCCAGCATTCATCATTGTATATTTGGGGTGTTGCCTCCTCAGTGAGGATTCCCCAGTTGTAATTTTGAGCTCAGACAGTTTTGCTTTGCTTTTTCAAGCTCACTTTCCCAGGTGTGATGTATTTTCACAAGTGTTAAAAACCCCAAACTTTCACTGCCCAAAGTAAATAAATATTAACACTATTCTTTACCTGGTAACTCCACTAACAGTTAACATTTTATTTTAGTACCTCTTACCTTTGTATTTAGTTTGGAAGTTCAATTTTATTATAATATTAAGGTAAAAAACACTTTTTTATACCTAGTTAATATATTAGAGTTTGTTGTATTTTATGTTTTAGAGGGACTTTTATTATTCTTGAAACTTGTATGTAGTATAATAAATTATCCATTAGGTTACTATTAGAATAAAAATTCTCTAATTGTTCTATACAATGATATATTTTAACATTCTTGAGAAACAATCTAGTGTAAAAAGCAATAAATCTGACATTTTGTTTGTGTTTGTTGGTCAGATACTTAAATAAAAATTAATGAAATAAAAATAAAAATTAATGAAACAATGCTTATGCAACATATGTAATGCAGAAATAAAGTGCCTAAGGGAAATGTTTATAATGGGAAAAATTACAGGGTATGTGAATATAAATTTTCTTACTCAAAAATTTATTGGAAGGACTATTTCAAGATTTTACAGAAAAGCAAATTATATGATTAAGAATTTACACCTTTGGATATGGATCTATTAAAATTCCAAATGGAAATAAAGAAAAGATATGCATTTTTCTGGAGGTATTAATATATATCTTCCTTAAAATGAATGAATGAAATTGTTGGTGGATAGTATCCCAATTTCTATTAATTTGTGTTTAATCACAAACAGTTTATCCAAGTGAGAAAGAGAAGAGACACAGGGAGAAACAAAGAGAGAGAGAGAGAGAAACAGAGAGAGGGAAAGAGATGTCATTAGTTGGTTAATAGGGTAATTAACCCATTTTCAAAGACTTAATATTTTAGAGAAGTTTTAGGTTCATAGCAAAACAGGGAGGAAGGTATAAAGATTTTTCATATAGAAAGGGACTTAAAATGTCATAGAACTTAAATACTATGAAAAACTATGCATGGATTCCAAGATTTTTTTGTGCAAAATAACTTTATACTAACCTGTACTAACATGTCTGAACAGACTCTAGTTTGAATCACTAAGAAGGATGAGACATCAGTCTGAAAAGAGCCCCTATTAGAGTAACATAAATTTTGCTGAAATTTAAGCAAGAGCAAACATCAAATTTATGGTGAAGCTTGGGTAGAAAAATAGTGAAATCACTGATGCTTTATAAAAATTTTATGAGAATAATGTCCCACATAAATCAAATGGATAACTTGTACTGAGAAGTTACAAGACAATGTTGACATTGTTAAAGAGGAAGCCCACGTTGGTCAACCAACCACAACAATTTATGAGAAAAAAAATTAATCTTGTTCTTGCCCTAATTGAAAAGGACTAACAATTTAACAGCAGAAACAATAGCCAACACCATAGGCATCTCAATCCGTTCAGCTTGCACAATACTGACTAAAAAATTAAAGTTGAGCGAACTTTTCACTCAGTAAGTAGCAAAACCCTTGTGCCAAGGTCAGCGGTAGACAAGGGCAGAGCTTTCAAAGGAAATTTTCAAAAAGTGAAATCAAGATCCTGAAACATAACCTTGAAGAATTATGATGGGAGATAATACATGGCTTCACCAGCACAATTCTGGAGACAAAGCACAATCAAAGCAACGGCTACCAAAATGTGGAAGTGGTTCTGTCAAAGCAAAAGTGGATCAGTCAAGAGCAACGATCATGGCAACAATTTTGGGAGGTTGCTGAAATATTTTGCTTGTTGACTTTCTGGAGGGCCAAAGAAATATGACATCTACTTATTATGCGAGTGTTTTGAGAAAGTTAACCAAAGCTCTAGCGGAAAAATCCCCAGGATGCTTCATCAGAGAGTCCTTCTCTACCACAACAATACTTCTGCTCAGTATTGTTATCAAACCAGGGCAATTTTGTGACTTTCCATGGCAAATCATTAAACATCCACCTTACAATCTGCAATCCTGATTTGGCTCCTTCTGACTTATTTTTGTCTCCTAATCTTAAAAGATTTATAAAGCACTTTTATTTTTCTTCAGTTAATGACATAAAAACAACTGCATTGGCTGCTGAATTCCCAGCACCATCACTCAGTTCTTTATGAATGAACTGAATGGCTGGTATCATCACTAACAACAATTTCTCAACATTGATGGAGCTTCTGTTAAGACATAAAGCTTATGTTTTTTAATTTTTATCTTTTAATTGTATTTTCCACAAAATTTATTGACGTCTCCTTATTACTGCCTGCTAGCTACAGGACATGCATAGCCTCCTGTATTATCTGCATCCCCCACCAGAGTGGTACGCTTGCTACATTTAATGAACCTACATTAGATACATTAAATTCATAAGATACCTCAATGAATTTACATATAATTATCACCCAAAATCTATTATTTACTTGAAGATTATTCTTGGAGTTGTATATTCTACAGGTCTGGGAAGATGTATAATGATATGTAACCATCATTATAGCATCATACAGAGTATTTTCATTGTCCTAAAAATCCTCTGTGCTCTGTGCTTTGCCTATTCATCCTTCTACCTCCAACCCATATTTCATATTTAAGATCTCTTAAAATATCAAAGTCTTTGTGATTACAAACTTTTGCTTTAAGCTAAGAACTATATTCCCAAGGGTGAAATCAGGAAAAAAAAACTATTATGTGAATAACTGTATGATATTATAATAGCTATTGTCATCACGGTAGATAAGGACAAAAAGTATAATACTCACTATGAGATCATTAATAGTTGTCTATGGAAAAATAATTGCTAATTATATTTATAAAAATACGTCATTTTAACTTACTTTAATTTTGCTCACCAAATCCCAAACTAACTTAGCATTAGCTTTCTTTTCTATTTTATTTTATTTTATTATTATTATACTTTAAGTTTTAGGGTACATGTGCACAATGTGCAGGTTAGTTACATATGTATACATGTGCCATGCTGGTGTGCTGCACACATTAACTCATCATTTAGCATTAGGTATATCTCCTAATGCTATCTCTCCCCCCTCCCCCCACCCCACAACAGTTCCCAGAGTGTGATGTTCCCCTTCCTGTGTCCATGTTTTCTCACTGTTCAATTCCCATCTATGAGTGAGAACATGCGGTGTTTGGTTTTTTGTCCTTGCAATAGTTTACTGAGAATGATGATTTCCAATTTCATCCATGTCCCTACAAAGGACATGAACTCATCATTTTTTATGGTTGCATAGTATTCCATGGTGTATATGTGCCACATTTTCTTAATCCAATCTATCATTGTTGGACACCTGGGTTGGGTCCAAGTCTTTGCTATTGTGAATAGTGCTGCAATAAACATATGTGTGCATGTGTCTTTATAGCAGCATGATTTATAGTCCTTTGGGTATATACCCAGTAATGGGATGGCTGGGTCAAATGGTATTTCTAGTTCTAGATCCCTGAGGAATCGCCACACTGACTTCCACAATGGTTGAACTAGTTTACAGTCCCACCAACAGTATAAAAGTGTTCCTATTTCTCTGCATCCTCTCCAGCACCTGTTGTTTCCTGACTTTTTAATGATTGCCATTCTAACTGGTGTGGGATGGTATCTCACTATAGTTTTGATTTGCATTTCCTGATGGCCAGTGATGATGAGCATTTTTTCATGTGTCTTTTGGCTGCATAAATGTCTTCTTTTGAGAAGTGTCTGTTCATGTCCTTCGCCCACTTTTTGATGGGGTTGTTTGTTTTTTTCTTGTAAATTTGTTTGAGTTCATTGTAGATTCTGGATATTTGCCCTTTGTCAGATGAGTAGGTTGCGAAAATTTTCTCCCATTTTGTAGGTTGCCTGTTCACTCTGATGGTAGTTTCTTTTGCTGTGCAGAAGCTCTTGAGTTTAATTAGATCCCATTTGTCAATTTTGGCTTTTGTTGCCATTGCTTTTGGTGTTTTAGACATAAAGTCCTCGCCCATGCCTATGTCCTGAATGGTAATGCCTAGGTTTTCTTCTAGGGTTTTTATGGTTTTAGGTCTAAAGTTTAAGTCTTTAATCCATCTTGAATTGATTTTTGTATAAGGTGTAAGGAAGGGATCCAGTTTCAGCTTTCTACATATGGCTAGCCAGTTTTCCCAGAACCATTTATTAAATAGGGAATCCTTTCCCCATTGCTTGTTTTTCTCAGGTTTGTCAAAGATCAGATAGTTGTAGATATGCAGCGTTATTTCTGAGGGCTCTGTTCTGTTCCATTGATCTATGTCTCTGTTTTGGTACCAGTACCATTCTGTTTTGGTTACTGTAGCCTTGTAGTATAGTTTGAAGTCAGGTAGCGTGATGCCTCCAGCTTTGTTCTTTTGGCTTAGGATTGACTTGGCGATGCGGGCTCTTTTTTGGTTCCATATGAACTTTAAAGTAGTTTTTTCCAATTCTGTGAAGAAAGTCATTGGTAGCTTGATGGGGATGGCATTGAATCTATAAATTACCTTGGGAAGGATGGCCGTTTTCACGATATTGATTCTTCCTACCCATGAGCATGGAATGTTCTTCCATTTGTTTGTATCCTCTTTTATTTCATTGAGCAGTGGTTGGTAGTTCTCCTTGAAGAGGTCCTTCATGTCCCTTGTAAGTTGGATTCCTAGGTATTTTATTCTCTTTGAAGCAATTGTGAATGGGAGTTCACTCATGATTTGGCTCTCTGTTTGTCTGTTATTGATGTATAAGAATGCTTGTGATTTTTGTACATTGATTTTGCATCCTGAGACTTTGCTGAAGTTGCTTATCAGCTTAAGGAGATTTTGGGCTGAGACGATGCAGTTTTCTAGATATACAATCATGTCATCTGCAAACAGGGACAATTTGACTTCCTCTTTTCCTAATTGAATACCCTTGATTTCCTTCTCCTGCCTAATTGCCCTGGCCAGAACTTCCAACACTATGTTGAATAGGAGTGGTGCGAGAGGGCATCCCTGTCTTGTGCCAGTTTTCAAAGGGAATGCTTCCAGTTTTTGCCCATTCAGTATGATATTGGCTGTGGGTTTGTCATAGATAGCTCTTATTATTTTGAGATATGTCCCATCAACACCTAATTTATTGAGAGTGTTTAGCATGAAGGGTTGTTGAATTTTTTCAAAGGCCTTTTCTGCATCTATTGAGATAATCATGTGGTTTTTGTTTTTGGTTCCTTTTATATGCTGGATTACATTTATTGATTTGCATATATTGAACCAGCCTTGCATCCCAGGGATGAAGCCCACTTGATCATGGTGGATAAGCTTTTTGATGTGCTGCTGGATTCGGTTTGCCAGTATTTTACTGAGGATTTTTGCATCAATGTTCATCAAGGATAATGGTCTAAAATTCTCTTTTTTGGTTGTGTCTCTGCCCGACTTTGGTATCAGGATGATGCTGGCCTCATAAAATGAGTTAGGGAGGATTCCCTCTTTTTCTATTGATTGGAATAGTTTCAGAAGGAAAGGTACCAATTCCTCCTTGTACCTCTGGTAGAATTCAGCTGTGAATCCATCTTGTCCTGGACTCTTTTTGGTTGGTAAGCTATTGATTATTGCCACAATTTTGGAGCCTGTTATTGGTCTATTCAGAGATTCAACTTCTTCCTGGTTTAGTCTTGGGAGAGTGTATGTGTCAAGGAATTTATCCATTTCTTCTAGATTATCTAGTTTATTTGCGTGGAGTGGTTTATAGGATTCTCTGATGGTAGATTGTATTTCTGTGGGATTGGTGGTGATATCCCCTTTATCATCTTTTATTGCATTTATTTGATTCTTCTCTCTTTTCTTCTTTATTAGTCTTGCTAGCAGTCTATCAATTTTGTTGATCCTTTCAAAAAACCAGCTCCTGGATTCATTAATTTTTTGATGGGTGTTTTGTGCCTCTATTTCCTTCACTTCTGCTCTGATTTTAGATATTTCTTGCCTTCTACTAGCTTTTGAATGTGTTTGCTCTTGCTTTTCTAGTTCTTTTAATTGTGATGTTAGGGTGTCAATTTTGGATCTTTCTTGCTTTCTCTTGTGGGCATTTAGTGCTATAAATTTCCCTCTACACACTGCTTTGAATGTGTCCCAGAGATTCTGGTATGTTGTGTCTTGGTTCTCATTGGTTTCAAAGAACATCTTTATTTCTGCCTTCATTTCGTTATGTACGCAGTAGTCATTCTGGAGCAGGTTGTTCAGTTTCCATGTAGTTGAGCGGTTTGAGTGAGTTTCTTAATCCTGAGTTCTAATTTGATTGTGAAAAGACCAAATCTACATCTTATTCGTGTACCTGAAAGTGACAGGGAGAATGGAACCAAGTTGGAAAACACTCTGCAGGATATTATCCAGGAGAACTTCCCCAATCTAGCAAGGCAGGCCAACATTCAGATTCAGGAAATACAGAGAATGCCACAAAGATACTCCTGGAGAAGAGCAACTCCAAGACACATAATTGTCAGATTCACCAAAGTTGAAATGAAGGAAAAAGTATTAAGGACAGCCAGAGAGAAAGGTCGGGTAACCCACAAAGGGAAGCCCATCAGACTAACAGCGGATCTCTTGGCAGAAACCCTGCAAGTCAGAAGAGATTGGGGGCCAATATTCAACATTCTTAAAGAAAAGAATTTTCAACCCAGAATTTCATATCCAGCCAAACTAAGCTTCATAAGTGAAGGAGAAATAAAATACTTTACAGACAAGCAAATACTGAGAGATTTTGTCACCACCAGGCCTGCCCTAAAAGAGTTCCTGAAGGAACATGGAAAGGAACAACCGGTACCAGCCACTGCAAAATCATGCCAAATTGTAAATACCATCGAGGCTAAGAAGAAACTGTATCAACTAATGAGCAAAATAACCAGCTAACATCATGACAGGATCAAATTCACACATAACAATATTAACTTTAAATGTAAATGGACTAAATGCTCCAATTAAAAGACACAGACTGGCAAATTGGATAAAGACTCAAAACCCATCAGTGTGCTGTATTCAGGAAACCCATCTCACGTGCAGAGACACACATAGGCTCAAAATAAAAGGATGGAGGAAGATCTACCAAGCAAATGGAAAACAAAAAAAGGCAGGGGTTGCAATCCTAGTCTCTGATAAAACAGACTTTAAACCAACAAAGATCAAAAGAGACAAAGAAGGCCATTACATAATGGTAAAGGGATCAATTCAACAAGAAGAGCTAACTATCCTAAATATATATGCACCCAATAGAGGAGCACCCAGATTCATAAAGCAAGTCTTGAGTGACCTACAAAGAGACTTAGACTCCCACACAATAATAAAGGGAGACTTTAACACCCCACTGTCAACATTAGACAGATCAATGAGACAGAAAGTCAACAAGGATACCCAGGAATTGAACTCAGCTCTGCACCAAGCAGACCTAATAGACATCTACAGAACTCTCCACCCCAAATCAACAGAATATACATTTTTTTCACACCTATTCCAAAATTGACCACATAGTTGGAAGTAAAGCTCTCCTCAGCAAATGTAAAAGAACAGAAATTATAACAAACTGTCTCTCAGTGCACAGCCTTAGCTTTCTTTATGGTGATGTGTTGAAGTTGACAGCCTATTAAAGATCTGTGTGTGTACCATTAGAGCTCAGTCTTTGGCTGTTTTTTTGGATTCAACCTATAACAGTCAGAATTAGCTTTTTACCATCTTTATTTTCCTCATTTCTTTTTTCCCCCTTCTGTCCCATCTTCTCTATGTAATGATAGAACTGAAATGAACTGGCAATCTTCTCAGATCGCTGTCCTTCTATAAATTCCACCTTCGGAGGAAATTCAGAGCATTTTCTGTAAGTGGAATTGCTTCCAGGATTTTATATTAGATGAATAGGACTTGACATATTTTATGCTGACAATAAATATACTAAGATGTTTTTTTTTCTTTTTGCCAAACATTTAATACTCTTGTCAGAAATTATATTAAACTTATATTATATATTATATATATAAATTAGTTTTAGAATTTACCTTTAGATTATATTTATTTTATGTCTATGTCTTATGTGTGATGGGGTATGTCTATAATTTTTTATTTTTTGATTGATGAGAGCATGAGAATAATTTTAGAGTAACACCATGAAAACACTGTCTGGATTTGTAGATGAATGAATGAATTTAAAAGAAGAGCATAATGCATTGTTGACATTTTCTCCAAGACCATACTGGTGTTACAATAAATTTTGGATTCTTTATCATTGCATTCAAATGTAGCTATTCAAATGTATGTTCTGTCACATCTCTTTAGAGTATCCTTTCTTCTGTCTTAATAAAATACTTTTGGCTTGTCTACTTGGCACGGTGAAACTCTACATAGTGCAGAGTTTCTCAGCCTTGGCACTGTTGGCATTTAGTATTGGATAATTATTTGATGAGGGAAATGGCCTGTACATTGTTAAATGTTTAGTGGCATCCCTTGCCTCTACTAGATGTCATTTTTGTCATTGTGTCCCTGTCCCAGTCCGATTTTAGAGACAATCAAAAATGTAGCCTTGGTACTATTGGCATTTAGTATTGGATAATTCTTTGCTGAGGGAAATGGCCTGTACATTGTTGAATGTTTAGTGGCATCCCTTGCCTCTTTCTCCAAGATGTCATTTGTGTCATTGTACCCCTGTCCCAGTCTGGTTTTAGAGATAATAAAAAATGTCTCCAGACATTGCCAAATGTATGGGTATTGGGGGGTGGAATGGGGACAAAATCATCCACAGTTAAAAATCACTGATGTAGTAGAAAGAAGCCGGTACTTGGTGTTATTTTTACCTATATTTTAAATTCCTTTTGCTACAGATACATCTTGGGTAAATTACTTAACTTCTCTAGGCTTCAGTTAAATAACAATTACCTTATACAATTTGCTGTAAGAGTTAAAGGACTATATATAATATACATACATCAGCTTACATATATTAGCTTGTTGACTGCCTGAAATATAGTAGATACTCCTTAATTCTTTCAACACTTGGCCACAGGTCACTTTCCTTAAAAAATCAATGTAAGGGCTTTTACATTCAGAAGTCTTCATTTTACACTGAACCTTTTAGCATAGCATATAATAGGCTTTATAATTCATTCCCACCCCTCCCTTCTTTGTCTGCCATAGTTTCTGAGTTTTAATCTGTCACCTTTCCTCTCACTGACTAGATGTAAATTGTTTACTTTCCTATATAAAGATCCACAGAATAACTTCTGAGAAGTTCAAGAGTCTTATTTGCTTCTTTATTCCTGCCACTAGATCAGAGGTTGGATTGTCATACATGAAGATGTATATAGATAGTAGTATTACCCTCCGTATGTGTTTCCTACGGCCTTACTAAGTGGTCTTTACAGGGGTTAGTGTTCTAGTCTTCACCAGCATCTTAACATGAGACATTCTGCTGTTATGTTATGTATTTACAATTTCAGAAAACAATAAGTACCAAAGTGAAATAAAATAAGAGCAATGACAATAGAAGCTAGAACAATAAAAATATTTATTTTGTTTTGAAGTGTTATGAAGCAACTTTTTTTCAAGTGTTATGAAGCTACACACCCAAAGTTATTTTTTGGTCTTGCTTTTTCTGGCCATACCGTACTCTTAAAATAATTCCATTGACATTAACCATCGTGCTCTATTTTTTTGTTTGTTTCTTTTGATTTTATGTCACTTGTTGTAATCAGGAATAACAGAATTCATCAGTATTGAAGAAAATGTGAGGGAAATAGAGGAGAAAAAATGTCTAAATCTAAAAATGTTGAAAGGCAGAAATTATCTGGAAGGGTAAATCAAAGATATTTTTTAAAAAACAAAAGTAAGTAAACTGTTGTTATAATAACATTTCTTGAAAATATTACTTGTTCTCATTACTTTTTTGTTGCTTTTATATAAGTAACTTTAATGTATAAGTGTGGGTCTCTTCCTGAATTCTCCATTTTATTCAGCCATATCTATCCTTATGCTATAACCACGTTTACTTAAATAACATAGTGTTAAAGTGAATGCCAAAATCAGGTAGTGTATTACTTCAAAAGTGTACTTTGAAATATTATTTTTATTAGTCCTGAATCCTCTGTGTTTTCATTAATACTGTAAGGCATGTTTGTCAATTTCTAATAAAGAAAAGCCTCTGCAATTATAATTGGGACTGTATTGAATTAATAATTTAAGAAGTAATACTTTAAAATATTTAGTTTTTCCATTCATGAACACAGTATATCTCTGCATATATTTAAGATTTGCTTAATTTCTCACTGGATTGTTTTGTAGTTTTCAATGTACAGGTATTGCACCTATTTGGTTCAGATTATCCATAAGTATTTTACAGATAATGGAATTTTAAATATTTCCCATTATTTGCTGTTTGTTTATAGAAATATTTTTATTACATTTTATTTTTGTTTAGTGATATTTTATACCATATTCTTGTTAAATTATTTTAATAACTTTATTGAAATATAATTGATATACAAAAAGTGCACATTTTTAATGTATACAATTTGATGACTTTTGATATATGTGTATATTCATAAAACCATCACTGCAATCAAGGAAATATTTATCACTTCAGAAGTTTCTCATGCTTCTTTATGTTTTTCATGTTTGTTTTCTTGTTTCTAATGTTTAGTGCCAGATTTTCCTAGAAATTTACGCTTAACATTAGACCAACTCTCTCAATAAAAATTTTAAATACAAAATAACGTATTGCCAAGTGTAGGCATATGTTAAACATATCTCTAAAACTTATTGATCTTATATAGCTGAAACTTCATACCCAATGAAAAAATATTCTTCATTTTTCCATCTTCTCATCTCTTGATGACCACCATTTTCCTCTTTATTTTTATGTGTTTGACTATTTAGATACCTCATGTAAATGGAATCATGCAGTATTTGTTTTTCTATGACTTACTTATTTTACTTAGCATAATGTTCTCCAGGCTCATTAACATTGTCACTAATGGCAAGATTTTCTTCCTTTTTTCAGGCTGAAAAATATTCCATTTTGTGTATATACCACGTTTTGAAAATATTTTCATCATCAATAGACATTTGTTTCTTGAGTATTGTGAATAATGCTACAATTAATATGTGAATGAAAATATCTCTTCAATACCCTGATTTCAATACTTTTGAGTGGATACCCAGAAGTGGAATTACTGAATTATATGGTCGTTCTCTTTTTAATCTCTTGAAGAATTTCCATGTTGCTTTACATAGAAGCTGTATAATTTTACAATATCACTAACAATGTATAGAGTTCATATTTTTCCACATACTCACTGACATTTATGTTTTTTTTTTCTTTTTTCTTATGAGAGCTATTCTAACAGGTGTGAGATAATATCTTCTTGTGGTTTTGATGTACTTTCCCCTCATTATTAGTAATGCTGATCACTTTTTATATAGCTGCTATCTATTTGTATGTATTCTTCAGATAATGCCTTTTCAAGTTTTTTGCCCATATATTAAACAGGTTGTTTATATTTTGTTATTAAACTGTAGGATTTCCTTATGTATTTTGGATATTAATCTCCTTTATTAGGTGTATGATTTGCTAATATCTTCAACTAAAACAAAGATTTCCTTTTCACTCTATTGATTGTTTTATTTGTTGTGAAGAAGGTTTTTAGTTTGAAGCAGTCTTGTTTGTTTATTTTTGCAGTCTTGCTTATTTATTTTTGCCTTCATTCCATGTGCTTTTGGTCTCATATCCCAAAAAATTATTGCCAAGACCAATGTCATGCGACTTTGTCCTTGTGTTTCCTTACAGGAGTTTAATGATTTCAAGTTTTATGTTTATGTCTTTAATCTATTTCTAGTTAATTAAGTGATGTAAGATATGGGTTTATTTTTATTTTTATTTTATTTTATTGCATGTGAACATCCAGTTTCCTAATGCCATTTATTGAAGGGACTATGCTTCCTTCAGTGTGTGTTCTTCATATTCTTGTAACAGATTATTTGAAAATGTATATATGGGTTTACGTCTAGGCTCCTTATTCTCCTTCATTTATCTATGTGCATATTTTTATGCCAGTACCATACTATTTTGATTACAACAGCTTTGTAATATAGTTTGAACCAGAAAGTGTGATGCTTACACCTTTGTTCTTTCTCAAAATTGCTTTGGCTATTTGGCATCATTTGTTGTTCCTTATGAGGGGTTTTGTTTTCTCTATTTTTGTAAAAATTCCATTAGAACTTTGATGGGGAGAGCATTTAAATCATAGATTGTTTTATTTATTTATTTATTTTATTATTATTAGGTTTATTGTTGAGAAAAGGTCTTACTCTGTCACCCAGGCTAGAGTGCAGTGGTATGATTACAGCTCACTGAAGCCTCGATCTCCAGAATCAGGGGATTCTCCCACTTTAACCTCCTAAGTAGCTGGAACTACAAGAATGTGCCACCACACCAAACTAATGTTTGCATTTTTTGAAGAGATGGGGTTTTGCCATGTTGCTCAGGCTGGTCTGGAACTCCTGAGCTCAAGCAATCCTCTTGTCTTGGCCTCTTAAATTGATGGAATTACAGGTGTGAGCAACTGCACCTGGCCTGAAACTATAGATTGCTTTCAGTATGGACATTTTAACAATACTAAGTCATCCAATACATGAACATGGGACAACTTTCTATTTATTTGTGTTTTCTGTAACTTATTTTATCAGTTTTTTGTACTTTTCAATGTAGAAATCTTTTACCATCCTGTTTAAGTTTATTTCTGAATATCTTATTTTTTCCATACTATTGTAAGTGAAATTGCTTCCTTAATTTCCTTTTCAGATAGTTTGTTGCTAGTGTATAAAAGGAAGTAATTTTTGTATTTTGATTTTGTATCCAGCAACTTTACTGAATGAATTCATTTGTTCTAAAAGTTTTGCTTGTTTGGTTGTTTTCTATGTAAAAGATCATGTTATCTAGAAACGGAGAAAATGTTACTTCTCCTTTTTGATGCCTTTAATTTAATTTTATTTCATCTTAATTTTGGAAATTTTTTACTTCTTTTCCTTGCCTAACTTGTAGCTACAGTTATTCTTTTTTAAAATAATAATAATAATAATAATTATTATTATTATTATTATTATTTAGTCTCACTCTGTCGCCCAGGCTGGAGTGCAGTAGCTCAATCTTGGCTCACTGCAACCTCTGCCTCCTGGGTTCAAGCAATTCTCCTGCCTCAGCCTCCCATGTAGCTGGGATTACAGGCATGTGCCACCATGCCCAACTGATTTTATATTTTTAATAGAGATGGGGTTTCACCACGTTGGTCAGTCTGCTATCAAACTCCTTACCTCAGGTTATCCACCCGCCTCGGCCTCCCAAAGTGCTGGGATGCTGGGATTACAGGCGTGAGCCACCACACTTGGCCTAGTTATTCTTAATAATTTTTTTCTTTTAATTTTAATGCTAATGTCCTGGCAAGGACTTCCTCTACTATGTTGAATAGAAATGGCAAGAGTGGACATCATCTGTGATTCCTGGTCTCAGAGTAAAAACATTCACTTTTATACCATTGAGTGTGTTAGCTATGGTCATTTGTACATGGCCTTTATTATCTTGAGATTTTTTTGTATCTAATTCATTGATGGATTTTTCATGAAACAATATTAAATTTTGTCAAATTATTTTTCTCCATCTATTGAGATTATCATATTATCTTAATCCTTCTTTCTATTAATGTAGTATATCACATTATTGATTTGTATATATTAAACAGTCTTTGCATCTAAGGGATACATCACAGTAGGCCATGGTATATGATCATTTTAATACCCTTTTAAATTAAGTTTGCTGAATTTAAAAGGGTATTAAAAATTAAAAAAATTAAAAATATTGAGCATTTGCACATCTGTATTCACCAGGGATACTTGCCTCTAGTTTTATTTTCTTCATGTTGATTTTCCTGACTTGGTGTAAAGGTATAAGCCACAAATAAAATTCTAAGCCCCCACAACCATCTGAACGGACCCCTCCTCTCCACCAAGGGTACTGCAGAATTAACCTGAAAAACTAGGTCAGGACATGATGGAAGAGGGTTTGGAAATTCCTCATTATAGCCATTCCACATTAACATCAACACAGATCTTAAGTCTCATAAAAAACATTTACAATAGTTGGGCACAGTGGCTCACGCCTGTAATCCCAGCACTTTGGCAAACTGAGGCAGGTGGATCACGAGGTCAGGAGATCGAGACCATCCTGATTAACACGGTGAAACTCAATCCCTACAAAAAATTAAAAAGTTAGCCGGGTGTGGTGGCGGGCACCTGTAATCCCAACTACTTGGGTGGCTGAGGCAGGAGAATTGCTTGAACCTGGGAGGTGGAGGTTGCAGTGAGCTGAGATCATGCCACTGCACTCCAGACTGGGCAACAGAGTGAGAATCCATCTCAAAAAAAAAAAACAGTAACAACAACAATAAAAAACAAAAATTTACAATTTATTGTCTCTGAAGCCTGCTACCTGGAGCCTTTATCTGCATAATAAAACCTCAGTCTTCATAGCCCCTTAGGTATAATCCAGACATTCCTTTCTATTGATAATAACTCTTTCAACTAATTGCCAATCAGACAATTTTTCAATCTACCTATGACCTGGAAGCATACCTCCCTCACCCCCTTCTCTGCTTCAAGTTGTCATGCCCTTCCAGATAGAACCAGTGTACATCTTACATGTATTGATTGATGTATTATGTTTTCCTAAAATGTATAAAAGCAAGCTATAACCCAACCACCTTGGGCACATGTTGTCAGGACCTCCTGGGGCTATGTCATGGCCACATCCTTAACTTTGGCAAAATAAACTTTCTAAATTGATGGAGACCTGTGTCCGATACTTTTGGGTTCACAGGGGCAATGCTTAACTCATACAGTGAGTTTGGATGTGTTCTCTCCTCTTCAAAAAAGTTAAAATAATTTAAGAAGACTAACTGTAATTCTTTAAATGTTTTACCAATGAGCATTCTTGTCATTGATTTTTTCCCTATCAGAAGATTTTTGATTATTTATTCAATCTCATAATTCATTATTGATCTTTTAAGATTTTCTATCTTTATGATTCAATGTTAGAAGGTTGTATATTTCTAAGAATGTATCCATTTTTCTAGTTATTCAATTTATTACATATTGTTCATAGTAGTCTTTTATGATTCTTTTTCTGTGGCACCAGTCGTAATTTTTTTCTATATTATTTCTGAGAGAGTCTTCTCTCTTTTAACTAGTCTTGCTAAGGGTTTGTCAATTTTATTTAACTTTCTTTAAAAAACATCTTTTGATGGCAAATTCATTTAAAAAAGGTAGTTATAGTTATTCTTGACACTTTTTTTTTTTTATTATACTTTAGGTTTTATGGTACATGTGCGCAATGTGCAGGTAAGTTACATATGTATACATGTGCCATGCTGGTGCGCTGCACCCACTAACTTGTCATCTAGCATTAGGTATATCTCCCAATGCTATCCCTCCCCCCTCCCCCCACCCCACAACAGTCCTCGAAGTGTGATGTTCCCCTTCCTGTGTCCATGTGTTCTCATTGTTCAATTCCCACCTATGAGTGAGAATATGCGGTGTTTGGTTTTTTGTTCTTGTGATAGTTTACTGAGAATGATGATTTCCAATTTCATCCATGTCCCTACAAAGGACATGAACTCATCATTTTTTATGGCTGCATAGTATTCCATGGTGTGTAGGTGCCACATTTTCTTAATCCAGTCTATCATTGTTGGACATTTGGGTTGGTTCCAAGTCTTTGCTATTGTGAATAGTGCCACAATAAACATACGTGTGCATGTGTCTTTATAGCAGCATGATTTATAGTCCTTTGGGTATATACCCAGTAATGGGATGGTTGGGTCGAATGGAATTTCTAGTTCTAGATCCCTGAGGAATCGCCACACTGACTTCCACAAGGGTTGAACTAGTTTACAGTCCCACCAACAGTGTAAAAGTGTTCCTATTTCTCCACATCCTCTCCAGCACCTGTTGTTTCCTGACTTTTTAATGATTGCCATTCTAACTGGTGTGAGATGGTATCTCATTGTGGTTTTGATTGGCATTTCTCTGATGGCCAGTGATGGTGAGCATTTTTTCATGTGTTTTTTGGCTGCATAAATGTCTTCTTTTGAGAAGTGTCTGTTCATGTCCTTCGCCCACTTTTTGATGGGGTTGTTTGTTTTTTTCTTGTAAATTTGTTGGAGTTCATTGTAGATTCTGGATATTTGCCCTTTGTCAGATGAGTAGGTTGCGAAAATTTTCTCCCATTTTGTAGGTTGCCTGTTCACTCTGATGGTAGTTTCCTTTGCTGTGCAGAAGCTCTTTAGTTTAATTAGATCCCATTTGTCAATTTTGGCTTTTGTTGCCATTGCTTTTGGTGTTTTAGACATGAAGTCCTTGCCCATGCCTATGTCCTGAATGGTAATGCCTAGGTTTTCTTCTAGGGTTTTTATGATTTTAGGTCTAACATTTAAGTGTTTAATCCATCTTGAATTGATTTTTGTATAAGGTGTAAGGAAGGGATCCAGTTTCAGCTTTCTCCATATGGCTAGCCAGTTTTCCCAGCACCATTTATTAAATAGGGAATCCTTTCCCCATTGCTTGTTTTTCTCAGGTTTGTCAAAGATCAGATAGTTGTAGATATGTGGCATTATTTCTGACGGCTCTGTTCTGTTCCATTGATCTATATCTCTGTTTTGGTACCAGTACCATGCTGTTTTGGTTACTGTAGCCTTGTAGTATAGTTTGAAGTCAGGTAGCGTGATGCCTCCAGCTTTGTTCTTTTGGCTTAGGATTGACTTGGCGATGCGGGCTCTTTTTTGGTTCCATATGAACTTTAAAGTAATTTTTTCCAATTCTGTGAAGAAAGTGATTGGTGGCTTGATTGGGATGGCATTGAATCTGTAAATTACCTTGGGAAGGATGGCCGTTTTCACGATATTGATTCTTCCTACCCATGAGCATGGAATGTTCTTCCATTTGTTTGTATCCTCTTTTATTTCCTTGAGCAGTGGTTTGTAGTTCTCCTTGAAGAGGTCCTTCACGTCCCTTGTAAGTTGGATTCCTAGGTATTTTATTCTCTTTGAAGCAATTGTGAATGGGAGTTCACTCATGATTTGGCTCTCTGTTTGTCTGTTATTGGTGTATAAGAATGCTTGTGATTTTTGTACATTGATTTTGTATCCTGAGACTTTGCTGAATTTGCCTATCAGCTTAAGGAGATTTTGGGCTGAGACAATGGGGTTTTCTAGATATACAATCATGTCATCTGCAAACAGGGACAATTTGACTTCCTCTTTTCCTAATTGAATACCCTTGATTTCCTTCTCCTGCCTAATTGCCCTGGCCAGAACTTCCAACACTATGTTGAATAGAAGTGGTGAGAGAGGGCATCCCTGTCTTGTGCCAGTTTTCAAAGGGAATGCTTCCAGTTTTTGCCCATTCAGTATGATATTGGCTGTGGGTTTGTCATAGATAGCTCTTATTATTTTGAGATATGTCCCATCAATACCTAATTTATTGAGAGTTTTTAGCATGAAGGGTTATTGAATTTTGTCAAAGGCCTTTTCTGCATCTATTGAGATAATCATGTGGTTTTTGTCTTTGGTTCTGTTTATATGCTGGATTACATTTATTGATTTGCATATATTGAACCAGCCTTGCATCCCAGGGATGAAGCCCACTTGATCATGGTGGATAAGCTTTTTGATGTGCTGCTGGATTCTGTTTGCCAGTATTTTATTGAGGATTTTTGCATCAATGTTCATCAAGGATATTGGTCTAAAATTCTCTTTTTTGGTTGTGTCTCTGCCAGGCTTTGGTATCAGGATGATGCTGGCCTCATAAAATGAGTTAGGGAGGATTCCCTCTTTTTCTATTGATTGGAATAGTTTCAGAAGGAATGGTACCAGCTCCTCCTTGTACCTCTGGTAGAATTCGGCTGTGAACCCATCTTGTCCTGGACTTTTTTTGGTTGGTAAGCTATTGATTATTGCCACAATTTCAGCTCCTGTTATTGGTCTATTCAGAGATTCAACTTCTTCCTGGTTTAATCTTGGCAGGGTGTATGTGTTGAGGAATTTATCCATTTCTTCTAGATTTTCTAGTTTATTTGCGTAGAGGTGTTTGTAATATTCTCTGATGGTAGTTTGTATTTCTGTGGGATTGGTGGTGATATCCCCTTTATCATTTTTTATTGCATCTATTTGAGTCTTCTCTCTTTTTTTCTTTATTAATCTTGCTAGCGGTCTATCAATTTTGTTGATCCTTGCAAAAAACCAGCTCCTGGATTCATTAATTTTTTGAAGGGTTTTTTGTGTCTCTATTTCCTTCAGTTCTTTTCTGATTTTAGATATTTCTTGCCTTCTGCTAGCTTTTGAATGTGTTTTCTCTTCCTTTTCTAGTTCTTTTAATTGTGATGTTAGGGTGTCAATTTTGTATCTTTCCTGCTTTCTCTTGTGGGCATTTAGTGCTATAAATTTCCCTCTACACACTGCTTTGAATGCATCCCAGAGATTCTGGTATGTTGTGTCTTGGTTCTCGTTGGTTTCAAAGAACATCTTTATTTCTGCCTTCATTTCGTTATGTACCCAGTAGTCATTCTGGAGCAGGTTGTTCAGTTTCCATGTAATTGAGTGGTTTTGAGTGAGATTCTTAATCCTGAGTTCTAGCTGGATTGCACTGTGATCTGAGAGATAGTTTGTTATAATTTCTGTTCTTTTACATTTACTGAGGAGAGCTTTACTTCCAACTATGTGGTCAATTTTGGAATAGCTGTGGTGTGGTGTTGAAAAAAATGTATATTCTGTTGATTTGGGGTGGAGAGTTCTGTAGATGTCTGTTAGGTCCGCTTGGTGCAGAGCTGAGTTCAATTCCTGGGTATCCTTGTTGACTTTCTGTCTCGTTGATCTGTCTAATGTTGACAGTGGGGTGTTAAAGTCTCCCATTATTAATGTGTGGGAGTCTAAGTCTCTTTGTAGGTCACTCAGGACTTGCTTTATGAATCTGGGTGCTCCTGTATTGGGTGCATATATATTTAGGATAGTTAGCTCTTCTTGTTGAATTAATCCCTTTACCATTATGTAATGGCCTTCTTTGTCTCTTTTGATCTTTGTTGGTTTAAAGTCTGTTTTATCAGAGACTAGGATTGCAACCCCTGCCTTTTTTTGTTTTCCATTTGCTTGGTATATCTTCCTCCATTCTTTTATTTTGAGCCTATGTGTGTCTCTGCACGTGAGATGGGTTTCCTGAATACAGCACACTGATGGGTTTTGAGTCTTTATCCAATTTGCCAGTCTGTGTCTTTTAATTGGAGCATTTAGTCCATTTACATTTAAAGTTAATATTGTTATGTGTGAATGTGATCCTGTCATTATGATATTAGCTGGTTATTTTGCTCGTTAGTTGATGCAGTCTCTTCCTAGTCTCGATGGTCTTTACATTTTGGCATGATTTTGCAGTGGCTGGTACCGGTTGTTCCTTTCCATGTTTAGTGCTTCCTTCAGGAGCTCTTTTAGGGCAGGCCTGGTTGTGACAAAATCTGTCAGCATTTGCTTGTCTGTAAAGTATTTTATTTCTCCTTCACTTATGAAGCTTAGTTTGGCTGGATATGAAATTCTGGGTTGAAAATTCTTTTCTTTAGGAATGTTGAATATTGGCCCCCACTCTCTTCTGGCTTGTAGGGTTTCTGCCGAGAGATCGGCTGTTAGTCTGATGGGCTTCCCTTTGATGGTAACCCGACCTTTCTCTCTGGCTGCCCTTAACATTTTTTCCTTCATTTCAACTTTGGTGAATCTGACAATTATGTGTCTTGGAGTTGCTCTTCTCGAGGAGTATCTTTGTGGTGTTCTCTGTATTTCCTGAATCTGAATGTTGGCCTCCCTTGCTAGATTGGGGAAGGTCTCCTGGATAATATCCTGCAGAGTGTTTTCCAACTTGTTTCCATTCTCCCCGTCACTTTCAGGTACACCAATCAGACGTAGATTTGGTCTTTTCACATAGTCCCACATTTCTTGGAGGCTTTGCTCGTTTCTTTTTATTCTTTTTTCTCTAAACTTCCCTTCTCACTTCATTTCATTCATTTCATCTTCCAGGGCTGACACCCTTTCTTCCATTTGATCGCATCGGCTCCTGAGGCTTCTGCATTCTTCACATAGTTCTCGAGCCTTGGTTTTCAGCTCCATCAGCTCCTTTAAGCACTTCTCTGTATTGGTTATTCTAGTTATACAATCTTCTAAATTTTTTTCAAAGTTTTCAACTTCTTTGCCTTTGGTTTGAATATCCTCCCATAGCTCAGAGTAATTTGATCGTCTGAAGCCTTCTTCTCTCAGCTCGTCAAAGTCATTCTCCGTCCAGCTTTGTTCCGTTGCTGGTGAGGAACTGCATTGCTTTGGAGGAGGAGAGGTACTCTGCTTTTTAGAGTTTCCAGTTTTTCTGCTCTGTTTTTTCCCCATCTTTGTGGTTTTATCTACTTTTGGTCTTTGATGATGGTGATGTACAGATGGGTTTTTGGTGTGGATGTCCTTTCTGTTAGTTTTCCTTCTAACAGACAGGACCTCAGCTGCAGGTCTGTTGGAGTACCTGGCCGGCCGTGTGAGGTGTCAGTCTGCCCCTGCTGGGGGGTGCCTCCCAGTTAGGCTGCTTGGGGGTCAGGGGTCAGGGACCCACTTGAGGAGGCAGTCTGCCCGTTCTCAGATCTCCAGCTGCATGCTGGGAGAACCACTGCTCTCCTCACAGCTGTCAGACAGGGACATTTAAGTCTGCAGAGGTCACTGCTGTCTTTTTGTTTGTCTGTGCCCTGCCCCCAGAGGTGGAGCCTACAGAGGCAGGCAGGCCTCCTTGAGCTGTGGTGGGCTCCACCCAGTTCAAGCTTCCCGGCTGCTTTGTTTACCTAAGGGAGCCTGGGCAATGGCGGGCGCCCCTCCCCTAGCCTCGCTGCCGACTTCCTGTTTGATCTCAGACTGCTGTGCTAGCAAACAGCAAGACTCCGTGGGGGTAGGACCCTCTGAGCCAGGTGCGGGCTATAATCTCCTGGGGCACCGTTTCCTAAGCCCGTCGGAAAAGCACAGTATTCGGGTGGGAGTGGCCCGATTTTCCAGGTGCCGTCTCTCACCCCTGGAAAGGGAACTCCATGACCCCTTGCGCTTCCCGAGTGAGGCAATGCCTCGCCCCTGCTTCGGCTGGTGCACGGTGCACTCACCCACTGACCTGCGCCCACTGTCTGGCACTCCCTAGTGAGATGAACACGGTACCTCAGATGGAAATGCAGAAATCACCCGTCTTCTGCATCGCTCACGCTGGGAGCTGTAGACCGGAGCTGTTCCTATTCAGCCATCTTGGCTCCTCCCCTCTTCTTGACACTTTTTTTAACTATAATGCTAAAAGTTAAAAATGGTTCACATGCCACCATTACAGTAGGATGACATTTGTCTATATATTTAACTTTGAATTTTACACTTTTATATGCTTTCATGTTGCTGTCTTGCATCCTATAGTTTCAACTTGAAGAACTCCCTTTACAATTTTTGTAGAGGAAGTCTAGTGATGATGAACTCTGTCAGCTTTGGTTTGTCTAGAAAATTGTTTATCTCTCCCTCACTTCTGACTGACAGTTTTAATAGGTATAGCATTCTTGATTTTACGCATTTTTGTTGTTGTTGTTCATCCAGGGCTTTGGAAATATTACCCTACTCTTTACTCGCCTACAGGGTTTCAGCTGAAAAACCCACTGACAGTCTTATGGAGATTTCTTTGCATGTGATGAATCACTTTTTGATGCTTTTTTCAAAAATTTTTCTTTGTAGTTGACTTTTGATAATTTAATTACATGGTTTGAATATCCCTAATCTGAAAATCCAAAATTTGAAATGCTTCAAAATCCAAAACATTTTGGGTGCCAACCTGAGGCTCAAAGAAAATGCTCATTTGAGTATTTCAGATTTCAAATTCCATATTAGGAAAGCTCAACCAGTAAGTATAATGTAAATATTCCAAAATCTGAAAAGAAAATCCAGATCTGAAACACTTCTGGTTCTAACTGTTTGGGGTAATGAATACTCATCCTGTATTGTGTCTTGGCAAAGACCTCTTTATGTTCAATATATTTGAATTTTTTTTGGACTACATGAATCTGGACATCTATTTACCTCCCTAGATTCAGAAAGTTTTAGCCATTAGCTCTTTAAGTTTGTTGTTCTTTTCTGTCTTTCTGACTCTTTGAGATTTCCTAGTAAATATATAAATTGGCTTGATAGTGTCTCATAAGTGCCTTAGCATTTTGTTTTGTTTTGTTTTACTATTTTTGTATTCCTTTCTCTTTAGGTTCCTATGACTTCTTCTGCCTGACCACGTCTCCTATTAATGTACTCTATTAAGCTTTTCAGCTAAGTTATTTCATTCTCCACCTACAGAATTTTCTTTCTTAATGATTTTTCTCTCTCTGTTGGTATTACCATTTTGCTCATGAATTATTTTCTTATATTAGTTTCCATTTGTGTTCTCTTTTAACTTAATGAGGTTTTTCAAGAGTATTATTTTAAATATTTTAACAGGCAATTTACAGATCTCCATTTGCTTAGGGCCAGTTACTGGATATTAATTTTGTTTATTTGGTTGTGTTATATTTCATGATTATTAATTATTTCTTATAACTTTGTGTTGTTTGGGCATTCGAAAAAATAGCCACCTCTCTCAATTATTACAGACTGATTTTGACAGAGAAGATCTTTACCTATTAACATAGCTAAAGATTTGTGAGCCATTGAAAACTTTTTTATAGATATTGTATTAGTGTGTTCTCACATTGCTGTAAAGAAATTCCTCAGACTGGGTAATTTATAAAGAAAAGACATTTAATTGGCTTACGGTTTCACAGGTTATACAGGAAGCATGAGGTTGGCATCAGCTCAGCTTCTAGGGAGGCCTCAGAAACTTACAATCATGGAGCAAGGCAAAAGGAAAGCAGTGATCTTACATGACAGGATCCAGGAGCAAAGGTGGGGGAGGTGCTATGCACTTTTAAACAACCAGATCTAAGAACTCACTCAGTATCATGAGAACAGAACCAAGAGAATAGTGCTAAACTATTTATGAGAAATCTAGCCCCATGATCCAACACCTCCCACCAGCTCCCACCTCTAGCATTAGTGACTACAATTTGACATAAGATTTGGTAGGGACATAGATCCAAACCACGTCATTCGGCCCCATACCTCAAATCTTATGTTATTCTCACATTGCAAAATAAATCATGCCTTCCCTACAGATGCCCAAAGTTTTAATGTAACTCAAATGTCCAAAGTCCAAAATCTCATGTGAGACAAGGCTAGTCTCTTCAGTCTATGAGCCTGTAAAATCAAAAAACAAGTTATTACTCCCAAGATACAATGAAGATATATGCATTGGGTAAATACTATCATTCCAAAAGGGAAAAATCAGCCTAAAGAAAGGGCCTACAACCCCCACATAAGTCCAAAAACCAGCAGGGAAGTCATTAAATCTTAAAGCTCCAACATAATCTCCTTTGACTCCATATCCCACATCCAGTGTACATTGGTGTGAAGGGTGGACTCCCCAAGCTTTGGACAGCTCCACTCATGTGACTTTGTAGGGTTCAGCCCCCATCGCTGCTCTGAGAGGCTGTCATTGAGTGCCTGTGGTTTTTCAGGCTGAGGGTGCAAGCTGCCAGTGGATCTACAATTCTTGGGTATAAAGGATAGTGGCCCTCTTTTCACAGTTCCACTAGGCAATTCCTCAGTGTAGAATCTGTGTAGGGGTTTCAACCTCACATTTCCCCTCTGCACTGCCCTAGTTGAGGTTCTCCATGAGGGCTCTGCCTCTACATTCAGCTTCTACCTGGACATCCAGGCTTTTCCATACATCTTCTGAAATCTAGGTGGAGACTCCCAAGCCTCAACTCCTGTACTTTGTGCACCTGTAGGCATAACACCACAAGGAAGCCGCCAAAGCTTATGGCTTGTGCCTTCTGATGCAGCAGCCCAAGCTGTACCTGGGCCCCTATGAGCCATGGCTGGAACTCAAGTGACCGTGATGAAGGGAGCAGTGCTCTGAGGCTGCACAAGTTGGGGGACCCTGTGCCTGGCCCACAAAACTATTATTTCCTTCCCAGGTGTCTGGGTCTGTGAAGGGAGAAGCTGGCACAAATGTCTCTGAAATGCCTTTGAGGCCTTTTCCCCATTGTCTTGGCTATTAACACTTGGCTCCTTTTGACTTATGCAAATTTCTGCAGACTGCTTCAATTCCTCCCCTAAAAATGGGCTTTTCTTTTCTACTACATGACCAGGCTGCAAATTTTCCAAACTGTTACACTTTGCTTCCCCTTTAAATATGAATTTCAGTTTTATATCATTTATTTGCTCATGCATAAGAGCATAGGTTGTTAGAAGCAGCTGTGCCACATCTTGAATGTTTTGCTGCTTAGAAATTTCTGCCAGATACCTTAATACATAACTCTCAAGTTTAAAGTTCCACAGATCCCTAGGACAGAGGCACAATTCAGCCAAGCTTTTTGCTAAGGCATAACAAAAGTGACCTTAGTTTCAGTTCCTAATAAGTTTCTCATCTCCACTTGAGACCTTATCAGCCTAGCCATCTCTATCCATATCACTATTAGCATTTGGGTCACAACCATTCAACAAGTATCTAGGAAGTTTCAAATTTACCCTCATCTTCCTGTCTTCTTCTGAGCCCCACAAATATGTTCAACCCCTGCCAGTTACCCAGTTCCAAAGCCAATCTGGTATTTTCAGGTATCTCTATAGCAATACTCCACTCCTTGGTACCAATTTTCTGGGTTAGTCCATTCTTGCACTGCTATAAAGAAACACCTGAGACTAGGTTATTTACAAAAAACAGGGAGAGAGAGCAAGAGATTTAATTGGCTCACAGTTTCTCAGGCTGTACAGGAAGCATAATGCTGGCATCTGATTAGCTTCTGGGGATGCCTCAGAAAACTTATAATCATGTCGCAAGGCAAAAGGGGAGGAGTCATCTTACATGACAGGATCCAGACTAGAAACAAGAGATGGAAGGAAGGGGGGTGATACACACTTTCAAACAGCCATATCTCGTAAGAACTTAATCACTTTAACAAGAATAGCACAAACAGAATGGTGCTGAACCATTCATGAGAAATTCACCCCCAAGATCCAACCACTTCCCACCCACCTCCAACACTGGGGACTAAAACTGGACATGAGATTTGGTGGGGACACAGATCCAAACCATATGAGTATGCACGTTGCACTTCTCTTCTTCACTCTGGAGTGTTGGTGTTGCGTATCTTCTACATATCACAGAGACATTCTAGCTGCATTTAGCTGTCCATCCCATTTCCCCAGAACAGTTCACTGAAAAGCCAAAACATAGACTGCACATTCAACCTCTCCCTTCATCCTGGGGGAAAAAAAACACACTGTTGTGCACCTTTTCTCAATCTCACAGAGTTGTGCCTGTTATAGTAGGTGTCCACCTCTATTTTGGTTTTCATCTTTGCCCAGAAATTTGAACTATGCCAGTTGCAACAACATGCCATGTGACCCAAGACAGAAACTGGTTCCTAGAGCACTCTGAAAGGCTGGAACTTGCATACATGCTCTATTCTCTCATTCCAGAAAGTGAGAAATTGCTGGAAAGAACAATCTCTGTCAGTACTGAGCTGTACAGGCTTTGTGGAGGTGCTGATACCAGTAAAGTGAAATTGCTGATTTTACCAACTTCAATGTGATTGGTCACAGTTTTGTTACGTCTAAGGTATTACAACTTCATTATTGGAATCTAGGCCACTCATAAAGGTATTTTGGTCTGTATATTGTTGTTAAATCTATGTTTCTATGGGGGACAAGGGCTGACACCTGCTATTTCATCATCTTGCTGACATCATTCTCCCAGATCTTGCTAAAATTTTATTTTTAGTTTGTTGGTTGATTCTTAAAATTCTCCTAAATAATAAAGCCTTTGTACCAGTACTAAAAACTGTATTATAATATTTTGAAATAAGGTAAAAAAACAAATATTTGTGGACAAGATTGTTTATTAAAGAGTTATCTTTTGATAGTGATTATAAAAAAATACATTTCTAAAAGTAAAGTATTTGAAAAAAATGTGATTTATGAGTGAAGTGGAGTATTACACAGCCTTCAGTGCCCTTTACATTGCAATTTATTTTTACCATTTCAATTCACTTAAAATATGTGATAACTCTTTTTATGTGAGGGAAACTTGAAAGTCTCATTGAAATTAGAGTCAGTTGTTGGGAGATTTGAAATATTAATATAGGTATGTTAAATTTATTCTGTTTTAAACCTTGTACCATTCTGACTTTAGTGTTGTGCCTCAAATAACATCCTATTAACCAATAGCTGCAATCACCCTTTTCCCTTGTTCATTAATTACACTGAGTACTCCAATTAATTACTTATTAAGTCATGTAATGTCACATCACTATTTAAAATTATATTTTTAAAATATACCATCTCACCTTGGAACAAATTGCTTAGTTTTTGTCATGTCAAAAAAGGTATACATTATCTGGTCTCTAGCTTCCTGTTTTTCCTATCACTTTGCCTCAACCATATGGCTTCTGCCACACTGATTTTCTTTCTGATACTGTAGTAAGTGAACCTGTTACACCTATCCCTCTGCTCTATGTTTACTTTTTTCTCTCCTTGGAAGATTATCTTGAGGAGATCCTCATGGGTCATTTCTTCCTCATGTTCAAGTCTCTGCACAAATAACACCTTATCAGAGAAGTACTCATGAATAACTAAGGTATGTAGCAGGCCTTTCATCACTTTAGTTGATGTTTGTTTTAAAACCTGTCAACTCCGACATGTTTATCTGCTTGTTTTTTTGTTTATGTAAGTTTTTGTAAGCAAGAATGTAGATTTTATTGCTCACTATTTGGGCTTTGTTCCCTGTGTCTAGAACATACCTGGGAACACCAAATGTGCTCAGTACATATTTGACACATGAATGAATGAATGTTTAGAAATTTTTTTAGCAATTTCTCTAAGTAAACATTGGAGACAAACTACATATTTACCTAATATTAGATTATTAACCAGCAGGTAATGCACACAGGTATTTAATGACTACATGACTTACCTTGGTAAGTCACATACTTGGTATACTCACATACACCAAGAACCCTTAGGTTCTTGACACAGTAAGCATTTTCTTCTCCATGATGTGCTTTCTTAAATTGGTTTCCTGTGTACTATTCTTTCTTGAGGCTTTTTTTCTTTGTTTTTTTGTTTGTTGGTTTCTTATCCTGCTGCTTCCTCATCTTCTCCTATGATGATTCATATTTTCTCCCTATCCTCAAATAGTTGAAATGCTCTAATTCTCAGTCCTTGTCTTCTTTTCCACTTCGACTATACCAACTCCTTCAGTTACTTTATACAGTCCTGAAGCTATAATACAGACTACATGTAACTATAACCATGACTCCTATGTTTACGTTTCCTACTCAAATGTCTCTTTTAAACTTCAGCTTCTTGTACTTACTTAATACTTCCGAGGGATGTCTAATAGCCAAGGTAAATTCTTTCTGCAAAGACCATGAATTCCACCCAACATCTTTCTCAAGCAGGCTTCCTATCTTAGTTGATGGCTCCTATTCTCCTTCCTTTGCTCAGGCTATACACCTTGACTTGTTCTTTTCTCAAAAATCTCACTGCCTCTAACCTCTCTTGCCTATAAGAATCTGAAATGTTACTTTCTGCTTCAATCCTCAGTCACAGATTGCTTTCCAAAATATGTCAAATCATATTACTTCTCTGCCCAAACCCTATAATATCTCCCAATTTCATTTTACAATACCTCTCTATGTCTTTACAATGGCCTGTAAAATCCCTTATGATTTATCACTGATGTTCTGAGTCATTTATTGCTACTTTCATTTTTGTTCTTTCAGTTCTAGTTGCATTAACCTTCTTGAATACAACAAGTATACTTGCATTGTAGGATTCGGATCAAACTGTTCCCAGCCATACTCATCTTCTACCTACTTCATAAGTTTTTTAAAATCTTTTTTTTCAATAAAGCCCAAACATACAATTTAATAAAACAAACTATGCCACCCCCATCACACACACACAATTAACACTCCAGATCATCTATACCTGGTCTACTGTTGTTGTTTTATTTTTTCTGTAAAACTCATTGCCTTCTTACATACCATGTAATTTGTTTATTACCTAGGTATAATGTTTGATGTTTATTTTCTCTTGCTTGGTATGCCCCGCATGGGCAAGGATCTTCATTTTTGTTTTTTGTTTTTTTATTGATATATCACAGGCCCTAAATGAATACATTGTACATGGTGAGCATGTGATTAATAATCAAATTACTAAATAAATGGATTATTTTCTTCTTATCTTTCTGTATTATGACCTCACACATAAATATTCATTATCTAATATGTGTACAATACATTTTGGTTTTCAATCTTTGTGTCTTCTATCATCTTATTTGAACTCATGCCATTTGTTGCTATCTAGTTAGATTTCTTTTTTGGTTAACACAATTCTGAATTTAAAATATTTTAACTTCATTTACAATTACAATAAAAGGAGCATGCATAATCAGTCAGAACATAGTTTACACCACAATTTTTATACTTTCTTGTGATAGCTTTGAACCATTAATGGAGAAGAAACAGACTGAGAATAGGCAGGAACCTCCAGTTTAATAGGGAAGAAATGTTGTCTTTGCTATATGTTTGGACATAAATAATATGTCTGTGAAGGTGTGTCTTTGAAAGAGTAACATAGTCTGAATTTCAAAAGTGGTTGTTAGTATTATATCCAAATGTAGCCTTTGTATGGTAGTTTATTTGAAAGGAGTTGGTACATTTGGGAGATATTTAGAGATCAGCAGCGGTCCTAGAATCTGCTAGTGTACAGGAAATACTTACATCCTTTCATTTACCATGTGGCCTGGCATATTTTAGGTACACAATCATTGTTTATTTTAACTATATGAATGTTTATACTCACATACACCAAGGTCCCTGCAATAATGGGAAACAAACTGATGAAGTCTAATCTGAAAATTAAATAAAAAATAAAGTTGTTTTTAGAATGAGACCTGCATGAGCATAGGACTTATCTGTGTTGCAACTAAGAATGGATCATTGAATATCACGGCACTAGGCCATTATAAGCCAGGTACAAATGGACTTCATGTTTAGACAGAATGATTAGGTTTAAACAAGAGTAGACAGGTAATATTGATGTATGCTTTCTGTTTTTTCTCATAATTTACATCATAGTGAGTATAAGAAGTGTGGAGTGAGGAGTTAAGCAATCCTGTGGAAGTGAGTACATGGTCTGGAAAAAGCAGGTGTCCTCAGATGGTCTAATATCATTAACATCCATTTATTTTCCAGTAAAACCCCTTCCAATTTTTCAACTCCCTAAAATGCAAATGTATTTGCCTCTTGTACCTATTACACTATTTTTACTATTAAAGTTGACTTTAGCATTTTATACATTTTTATAATTATACGTACAGTTCATGATTTTAGCTTTCTTAGCTCTTTGAACATATCTCTTACCAGTCCTTTAGAGAGTGGTATCTTGTAAGTAGATAATTTATCTCTTCCACTTAAGATGGCATTCACTTCTCCAGGTTTCCCCCACTTATTAAATATTCAATGAAGTCTGGATTCTGCGCCCCACTTTCTATATTTTCATATAGCACCTTATAATGAAATCACCCAGAGTACAATGGAAAAGATTTTGCTACCTCTTCACTTAATGTTAACTCCTTAAAATCATGTTCTCTAGCTTTTAATTGTATGTAAAGCAAACTGTCAGTTGTGACAATAATCCATGAACACACACACACAAAGAAAAGGGATATGTATATGAGTGTAGGGTGGTGTGTTTATTTTTTAAGATTATCAATATTTTTGGAAAATCTTGATTATTCTTACTAACAACATATTCGAATGTTTATTTTTTAAATGCAAATCAAGATTATTGTGGAAAAGATGGTATTCAATCAAGCTCAAAACTTTTGTTTTGCCACTTCTTCAAGAAAAGTATGCTTCATAACACCAAATAATGTGTTAATTCATTTCTTTATTTTTCACTTGATGGGAAATTAAAAGCAATTGAGATAACAATTCAGTTACAAGGAGAAATAACTAGAAACAAAGTAGTGAAAAATTAAAATTGACCTCATTTAATTACTTCGATTATAATTTATAATTATAATTTAATTACAATTTAATGATAGCAGAATAATGCTCTCCATTTAAATTAAATGGAAAAACATGCTAATTTTTTATTATGTTAAAGCTGGTTGGAACTTGTCAACATTATAATTCTGTAACAGTAATTTTTTCTTTTCTTTTATAAACTTTATTTTTTAGAGCAGTTTAGGTTCACAGCAAAACTGAGCAATTGAGCAGAAGGTACAAAGATTTTCCATATATGATCTTGCCCCTCACATGTGTAGCCTCCCCATTATCAACATTCTGCACAAGAGTGGTATATTTGTTATAATTATTAAACCATATTTTACATTAGGTTCATTAACATCTATACATTACATCCATAGTTTACATTAGGGTTGCTCTTAGTATTGTACATTATGGGTTTGGACAAATGTACTAAATATAATGGCATATATCTACCATTATGTGATTATACAGAGTATTCATATTGCTCTAAAAATATTAGTTGCTCTACCTATTTATGTTAATTTATTTTTGTGTTACAACTAATTGAAAGTCATCAATATTATAATTATATAATAATAAATATTTTTAAGTGTCTGAGTTTTGAAGATTATGATCTGTCTGTAAAGCAAGTAAACTTAATCATTTATACACATACATATTACATATATATGTATATATATTATATATGTGAACCACAAATAAAATAGGTTCCATTTATTAGTTATAATTTATTATTATCTTTTAAAAATGAGGAATTTTATTTCACATGTTTCTTTGGTTGATAAAATTGTATAGACTATTTTTTATTAGCCATTTGATAATTTAAGTAAGTTGTTAAAATATTTAGGAAGGCCTTTTAAAATGTTGTTTAATAATTGCTTGAGTATCCAACTGAATTATATTCAGCACAATGATATTGTTAGAGGATTAATAAATTTGTATACCTGCTGTGAAGTAACAGACCAATGCACTGAGACAACAGTGTTCGCAGCAGAGAAAACATTTATTGATCATATGACGGCCAAGTAAGGGGATGGAAAGGACCCGCAAGTCTGTCTCCCAAAGAAGTTATGGGCTGCATTTTGTAAAAGAATTGTGAAAGGTATAGGTCCAGAAAATTGTGGTTGTCGATTGGTCAGGGTTAGGGGGATGAAATCATCAGGATCTGAAAACCTCCTTCTTTGTTGAGTCAGCTCCTCATGGGGTCCTATGCAACAGCTAGCATCAGTAGTTTTACTGGTATGCAGGACATGAAAGAATACCTCAGAAGGAAAACAAGATTTCACAATGATTAAGTCGTTATCTATAGAGAACTTAAGGGGAACTATAATATTTTGACAGGATCTACATGATTCTGGGATGATAGGCAGTAAAAACTACGAGTAAGCAGGTCAGAGAGCAAGCTGACCTAATGATTAGTGCTGAATGTGCTGCAAGCTTGCCTCGTTTTCATTTTTCCCCTCCCTTCTTCTCTAATTCATTTTATAAAGTTAATAGGGACACTTTCAATATAGCTATGAAAAACAGAGCCGTAGTCATATTTAGTTAGAGGGGTAACTGAAATCAAAATATGTGTTTTTCCCTTCATTGTTTAGAACCATTCAGAATATCCAAGGAATAATCAGCCCTTTAACACAATTTGAAAGTTTCGCTGTTCCAAAGGAGTGGTTTAAAGCCAATTTTGTCATACAAAATTATCCATGCCTTTTCACAATATCTTGCCATGATCAGAATCTAAACACTGAGCTGAATAATTATTTATATAAAAAATGAATATAGCCTTCCTTACTTTTATGAAAAATATAAATACTTTCAGGCGAGTATTTTTAATTGACTTAAATGTTCTACTAAAGATCTCAAGGTTACTAGAAAAATTCCCAATAATAATTTGTCTTAAAGACAGAATGACTCAATAGTTTATTCAATAATTACATTTCTCTTTTAAAATAATTATAATTTCTATTTTTAAAAAATACTAAAATTAAAATACAAAATTAAATTCTTGCAGATATCTATGCAACTATGATTCCCAGCATGAGAAGTTTTGTATTTTAGAAAATTACAATTAAAGTAAATAGGATATTTAGTTGCCTGAGAAATAGGTGCTTTCTATTTTCTTTAATTTTGTAATGTATTGAAAAAACATATATTTTAATTGTATGTGGCTGCAACTTATGGTAGAAAGAAAATGGTACAATCGAGAGATTCTAATTTGACTTACTAATTTAAAATTTATGTCTCACCTAACTTGTTTCTTTAAAGAACATGAAATTGTGTAAAACAGTTACAAATACTCCAAAAACAACATTGTTGAAAGAAAAAAATTTTAATGTATTGATTAATCTCTTTTCACCAGAGTATGTAAAATTTTAAAATTTTGAAGATTAAAAGATTGACTTTGGCAACCATTTTTAATATGAAAGGCAGGTTAAGTAAACTCTTGCTTAAGTAAATACTAATTTGCATCTTGTCTAAATTATTAAATAAAAAGTTACTTTCAATGTAAAAAAAAAAAAGTAAAGCAAAATTTCCCTGTGAACATGTGAAAGTATTTACACAATTGCTTTGTTTCACGAAATACTAATATCTTCTCCAATTGAGAAAAAATTTAGGAAAAGAGTTCTAACTTTGTCAAATTGGCATACATAAACACAATAAATGAATGAATGAATGAGTGTTCAAAGAGAAAAATATGTGCCATATAAAAGATTGTGCTATATAAGTATTTGATAAAAAATGCAAATATATTTTCACATATTTTGGTTTTCCATAACTAGTGAAAGATGGCAGAATATGTCTCCAAAATATGCCGCACTAAACTGGAGTCCTTATACTAAAATAAAGATTGTTCTAAGTTAGACACTTGAAAAACAGCAGATGCAAGAAGGGCATTTAAATCTCTCTTTCATTCTGAAAAAAGGAGATAAAAACTCCCGTGTGAATGATGCCCTTGGTGTATCAAAAGAAAATAAATATTCTTTGGAGAGTCATAGTGAGATAATTCTGTACACACAGACCTTGTTAAAATAATTATTATCTTCCTTTAACCTCTCCACATAATTTGTTACTTTTCCACAATTGTCTGTCTTGTTCAATTTAGTATAAAAAAATTGGGGGTTTTCCATTTCTTTGAGTATTCATTTTTTCATAAAAGCCCCCATTTCATATACAAGTTAAATTTGTTAATCTATCTTACATCCATTTAATTTTCAGGAACAGCTGGGGACCCTAAGAGGGTAGAGGTAAAGTTTTGCCTTTTCTACATTGGTGACAAGTAAGATGGTTTAATTTTTGCTTTGTATTTTTCATACCTCACATGAGATACAGTAATTAGGAATCTAAGGCCATAAGTGAAAAGAAAAAAAAAAACTACAACACATATCCACAAAATCTTGTATGTAGTACCTTAGGAGGAAGTAATTGCTATGATAAAATAATAAGGTAAGAAAGGCTATAGGAAGTGTTACACTATCAGTGGGATGTTATGTAGAGTGTAGAAACTGTTCACTGAGAAGCTGAAAATGAAGCAAAAAGTAGAAGTAAATGAAGGTGTCAACCGTGAGCAAATTGAAGGAAAGAGTATTCCAGACAAAGGAAAGAACAAATGCCAGCCTTTCCAATAAGATACGGAACATGAAGAGGATGCCCACTGACATCACTGTTATTCAGCGTAGTACTATGAGTCACAGCTAGAGCAATCAGACAAGAGAAAGATATAAAGGGCATCCAAATTGGAGAGGAAGAAGTCAAATTATCCTTGTTTGCAGATCGTAATATTTTAATATTTGTGAAAACCTAAAGTCTCCACAAGAAAACTGTTAAAACTGATGAATCCAGTTAATTCATGATACAAAATTGACAGACAAAAATCAGTAGCACTTTTATATGCCAACAGTGAACAATGTGAAAAAGAAATTAAAAAGTAATCCCATTTACAATAGCCACACATAAAATTGAATACCTAGGAATTAACTTAACCAAATAAGTGAAAGATCTCTACAATGGAAAGTACAAAATACTGATGAGAGAAATTGAAGAGGACACCAAAAATGAAAAAAATATTTTATGTTTATGGATTAGAAGAATCAGTAATGTTAAAATGTCTATACTACCCAAAGCAATCTACAGATTCAATGCAATCCCTATCAAAATACCATTCCTCATAGAAATGGATAAAAACATTGTAAAATTTATATAGAACTACAAAAAACTCAGAATAGCCAAGGGTGTCCTAAAAAAAGGAACAAAACTGGAGGAATCACATTACCTGACTTCAAATTATACTAGAAAGCTGTAGTAACCAAACAGCATTCTACTGGCATAAAAACAGAGACATAGACCAGTGGGACAGAACAAGGAACTCAGGAAGAAATCCACAGAACTGCTGTGAACTCATTTTCAACAAAGGTGCCAAGAACATACACTGGAAAAAGACAATCTCTTCAATAAATGGTGCTGGGAAAATCAGATATTTATATGCAGAGGAATTAAACTAGACTTCTATTTCTCGTCATATAAAAAAATCAAATCAAAATGGATTAAAGACTAAGATCTAAAACTATGAAACTACTACAAGGAAACATTGGGGAAAATCTCTAGGATATTGGTCTGGGCAAAAATTCCTTGAGCAATACCCCACAAGCGCAGGCAAACAAAGCAAAAATAGACAAATGAGATCACATCAAGTTAAAAACCTTCTGCACAGCAAAGGATACAATCAACAAAGTGAAGAGACAACTCACACAATGGGAAAAAATATTTGCAAACTACCCATCTAAGAAGGAATTAATAACAAGACTATAAGGCGCTCAAACAACTCTATAGGAAAAATATCTAATAATCCAATAAAAAATGGGCAAAAAATTTGAACAGACATTTCTCAAAAGAGGACAAGCAAATGGCAAATGGGCCTATGAAAAGATTCTCAACATCATTGATCATCAGAGAAATGCAAATCAAAACTATGATGAGATATCATCTCACCCCAGTTAAACAGCTTTTATGAAAAAGTCAGGTTATAACAAATACTGGTGATTATACGGAAAAATGGAGCCCTTGTAGATGGTTGATGAGAATGTAAATTATTACAACCACTATGGAGAACAGTTTGGAGGTTCCTCAAAAAAACTAAAAATTGAGCTACCACATGATCCGGCAATCCCACTCCTGGGTATACACCCAAAAGAAAAAAATATGTATATCAAAGAGATATCTGCATTCCTACATTTGTGGCAGCACTATTTACAATATCTAAGATTTGGAAGCAACCTAAGTGTCCATCAACAGATGAAGGGATAAAGAAAACGTAGTACATATGCACAATGGAGTACTATTCATCCATAAAAAAGAATGAGAATCAGTCATTTACAACAACATGGGTGGAACGGGAGATCATTATGTTAAGTAAAACAGGCCAGGAACAGAAAGACAAACATCACATGTTCTCACTTATTTGTGGGATCTAAAAATAAAAAAAAAATTAAACTCTTGGAGATAGAAAGTAAAAGGATGGTTACCAGAGGCTGGGAAGGGTAGTGGGGAGTGTGGGCAAGGCTGGTGGCTGGGGACATAAGGATGATTATTAAGTACAAATAAAATAGAATGAATAATACCTACTATTTAATTGCCAGACAGGGTGGCTATAGTCAATAATAACTAAATTGTATATTTTGAAATAACTTATATAGAGTATTTGAGTTGTTTGTAATTCAAAGAATAAATGCTTGAGGGGGTGGATACCCCGTTTTCTATGATGTGCTTATTTCACATTGCATGCCTGTATCAAAGCATCTCATGTACCCCATAAATATGTATACCTACTGTGTACTCAGACAAAAATAAAAAAATTAGATTAAATTTTAAAAAATGCTCTATATCAGAAACTAGCTAGGCATTTTTTAAAAAATTTTTTGACAAAATAGGAAATAGGAACAAAATAGAAACTAGGTTCAAAGTGGAGTGAGAAGACAAATGTTGAATCATTTGAAGACCTTTGCAAAAAGAAATGACATGGGAGGTGACTGGAGGATTTGAAACAGAAGAGATCATGAGCTAGATTAAGGTTTTAGCAAAATCACTCAGAATGCAGTGTTGAGAAGAGACTAAAATGGAGCAGTGATGAAAGCAGGAAGACCAACCCTACACATAATTTGCATTCACATATTTAGAAAACAATATAGCACATTGGAAAGCATGATGACATTTATCCTTCAAGTTAATTTTGTTAATTTTCATTTCATTTTCAGAGATACATCAGAATCTCATTTGTAATACTTTTATGCAACTTGTTTCTTGCTTTTATAGTTCTGAAATTTAAATTCACAGAAACTACTAAAATGAGGTGAGGAACTATAGAATAGATTCGAAATTGTATGAAACTTCAATTACCAAGATGTTATAAAAAATATGAAATATGTCAACTATCAAACTACACATAAGAATGTGTGTATACATGGATATTTGAATAAACAAGTAAATAAGTAGGATACAATTATGTCTGTGCAACCAAACTACTAATAGATACCTGGGCATGTTAAAGGCTGCCCCAAATCATTCCTAAAATTAAGCAAAATTCTGCAAAGTAACTCCTTAAAGGTAATTTGTATTGCAATTGCAGAACTGAAAAGGCCTTACTTCAAACATAAGGGTCAAAGCATAATAACAAAAATTTAACTTGAAGCAATCCAAATTAATATCAATATTTAGCTAAAGAGTAAGAACAAATATTGGTTAATTGAATGCTTATCTGGTATTGGAAAAAAACTAAGCCCTGTAATGAACCTGGCCTGATAAAACAACTAACAAATGGATCTGCCCTCTAAGACCAATGATACGATGTGATTGACATTAATTGAGAACATAATGAAGCCACAGAGACCTATTAAGGCCTCTGTCACCAATACCAGAGATGTCTCCTCTCAAAGCATTATGAAACCAACTATGATCTATCTGTGGGTGTATGTGTATGGTGTGTGTGAGTGATTAACACATTTCCAAAAAATACGGATTCCTGATAATTTGTGTGATTGATAACAAAGTATTTTATTCAAAGTTTGAAATCTTATTCCTGAATTTTATATGTGAAGGAAGTGACACCCAAATATAGTAAATAACTTGCCCAAGGCCAAAAGATTAATGTGAAATAAGGCTTAGAAACTCAGTAACTATTAACAGGTCCTGTATATTTTCCAATTCACTAGGTTAGAGCTCCTAAACAAAAGTAACTAAGGTAAGTTTAATTAAGCAGTTGTTTGTGATAAGATGACTACAAATGCATAATTGTTATAATAGCTAAGAATGAACTTTTTTTTCTGTGTTACATAAGAAAAAAGACATGACCCAAAATTTGGAGAAGTTAATTTGAAGAAAACAAAACAAAATGAAACAAAACAACAACAAAAATCTCTGTTTTTGATTTTTTGCTAAATAGTCATTGCTAAGTAGTATTTTCAAATATTTAATACGTAATTCAGTAATTATACAAATTGTTTTTGATAACTTACATATGAAGTGATGTCAAACTAATATTTTATTTTTCAACATTGACTTTTTCCAAAAATGCATCATAGTTTCTAATATTTTCAAGACGATAAACATCTTCTGGCTGAGCATTAATTGTCATCTTATTTCTAACATTGTCATATTTCTTTGGAAATCTCATTAGTTTCTGTGTTCTCTTATATACTGAGGAAATCAATATACCTGATGGAGCATTTAAGATAAAATTATAGTTCATCATACAAACAAATACAGCAAAAAAGAATTACTTTCATTGGTTTTGAAAAAAAAATCTATTCAATTATAAACATGCTCCTACAGAAAGGATAATATCAAACTTTCAGAACAAAGTATAACAAAGAAAAAGGTCAGAATAACTTTTCTTTATTACTACTTCATTATGCTGACTTTGGCCAAGGTCCCATAGACCTAGTTTAATGAAGGGATAATGATAGCTCATCCCTTCCCATTTTTTGCTCAGTCAACTCAGTATTGTTCAAAAATGCTTCTAACTCTGTTTTGGAAATTCACATTACAAAGAGTTCTCTTTTTTTCTTTTTACAATGTAATGCACAAGCACACAATTTACTGACTTTTTTTAACTATATGACTTAAGCATGTTACATAACATACTTTGTATAATTGGATTACTAATAGTACCTACTTAATAAAGTTGCTATGAATGTTAATTAAAGCATGCAAATCATATGTGTGGCACATTGTAGAGCTCAGTTCACCCAATTTATTTGCATTCTTGCTAATAATGATAATTCTTCGAATATTGAATTAAATGATTCTAGATGAATGTGCTAGATTTTAGAGCAGATAGAATGAATTAGAATTGGTTCCCACCTTAAAGGAGCTTACATATTTCCATAGAAACGACTTAGACATTGGGGAAAAAAAAATCCATCAAGTTATTTTGAGTTGTTGGTCCATTAATAAAATGTGTGAAAATTTCAATTAATGTACCCACAGAGCTCTGAAAATGTTAATTCAGCTTCCCTGAGATGGTCCGTGTAGCAAAACTCAATTAACTCTTATAGGTGTCCATAGTGTGTTTATACAAATATAGCCCCATTTCTCAAGGAAAATACCCCGTATGCTTTTACATTCTTATTTTCAACTGTCACTCTTCTTGCTGTGCCCTTCATTTATCAAGTTATTTGAAAATACGAACACTAATGAATACCAAGCTACATCCAAACAAGATTTTGGTGAATTTTCAATAATCTGTACACATGTAATTAAATCATTAAAGACATATAAATAAAAGTCAAGTAAAAAATTATTGATGATGAAAAATAGAAGAATGAGGTGGGCTGGATATAGTGTTAGAAATAGAGTTATAAATAGATACTTAGAATACCTCCGTTGTGCAGACTTGGTCTGCAGATACCAAATGGGACCAGGCCAGGCCAAGGATATTCAGGCCTGCCATAAAAAAATGTTCCCACTAGTTTCAAATTCAAACCTTGGTATCCAGCACCATAATCTATAGAAATCATGTTCATTGAAAAGGCCTGAAGATCTTAGGAATCAGTAATCAGTAAAAATAAAAACCAATACAATTTCTCTGCTTACAAACATAATGCTCATAATATAATATCTTAAAATTTCAATAAAGTACAAATCTTCTTGTGAGTCCTCTTTTCTCTCCAACTCTCCCTACCTGTTCAGTTTTTTATCTTCTTGTCCTCTTTTTCCTTTTTTATCTTCCTTTTCTCCTCCCTCTGGAGAGAGTAATTGTTTGTGAATTTTTTAGGCAATAGTAAGAAATTTAAAAGTTATGTTTGCAAAAGTAACGTTAATTCAGTTAGCAGTGGATATAGGGCCTAATGTAAAAAAAAAATCCTTAAAGAGCTGAATGGAGAAAAGACTATCAGATATGCAAGAATAGTGGCAGCGAGACCAGGTAGGTTTCTTCAGTAGTCCAGGCCAGACACTCTGGGATGTGTGGATGTGTTTGCAAATTGCAGCTTTTAAAGAAAAGTGATACGGTGCAGTTGCTGTGAAATGCTCCCAGCAGACAAAGACTTTGATTGTCATAAAATCCCTACTTCTAAAAGAAAACATTGATTCCTTCTAAATTTCACCCAGTGGTTATATTTGCCATCTGGAGCAATACAAAATAAATCCTCGTCTTCTAGCTATTTGACAATAACATTTTGTCTCACATTTTATCAGCTTTTAATCTCATTTTTATTTTGAGCAATACCTTGATTACATTTAAGAGGCTGTAAAACATATATGTGTCTTTTCAAGAATAGTAACACTTTAGAAACACCTTACATAACCTATTCTATCAAAACATACTTTTGTTCTACCAAGTTTATCACCATCCTGACATTACTGATAATTTTACCCTTGCTTTCTTTTGAAGCATTTTTAGTAGAGACTTGGTTTCATCACGTTGGCCATGCTGGTCTTGAACTCCTGACCTCAAGTGATCTGCCCGCCTTGGCCTCCCAAAATGCTGGTGATGTGGATGTTTTTGTACTGGCAACTATTCTTTGAATTATTTGCTTTGCCATGTAGATGCCTCTGAGTGTGATGTAATGCCTTTTTCTTTTTTTATTTATTATTTTTTTTTCAAAAGCCATCAATAATATGAATTATTTTGCTAAATTCAACGAATATTTTTCTGAATTATCATTTTTCAATCAATTGTGTGAAATATTTTATAAACCCTAAAACTTGTTACATATCAACACATTATCATACTTTATTATTTCACCTAGAGAAGAAGAAAAAAATTATTTGACATCTATGTTTTCTATTTTCTTGTTTTTAATATCTAGAATGTACCAATACAAACAATTTATCTATTCAATAGAGGACATAGAACCAGAAAGAACAGCTTTGGTTTTTTTCAAAAAGACTTGCCAATTGAATTTCTTGAAGGATTATGGAAATCAAAGTAGACAGTCCAAGCCCAGATGCTATAAAGACAAACTAAGTATGTTCAAAAGTAAATCTCTAGTCTATATGAAGGAATAAGGTTCATAACATAACAACTGATATCTACTTATGTTTGATTTTCACATTTGAAGGTGAACAGAATATAAATATGTTAAAAGTAATCAGATGGTGCCAGGTTGTGTCGGAATATTCTCCATCTTCCCCAAACTCTACCCTTCCCCACAGTACGCTATGCTCCAAGACCTTTATGGATTATTTAAAGTGCCTACTTTGATCTCTGGTTTTCAACTGGGCTCCGCCACAAAGAGATAGCAGCAGAAGACGATGATGAGGCAACGTAGTCTTCAATAGAAATTCAGCCATTGCCGTACACAAACTGTGTATCTCTTCTGATATAGCGGTTGTGTTTTTCCAATAAACAGACACCTCATCTGCTGGCTAGAATAACTAGAAGTCACTTCGGGTTCTGGTATGGTACTCTTCAGGTCTAGGGGTAGTCATAACTCCCTACTGGGAGATTCATCCTAGGGAGTCATCCCTTGTTCGTTTGCCTTAATCCAGATCACCACTATGTAAACAGCCTCTTCATTGAACTCTCCACTTATTTCCTTCCAGAATTCTTGTCTCCCCAAATTACCTCCATACTTTCTTGTGTTTATATTCTTCATATCACTGAAGAGTGAGTTCTAATATTATTTTTGGTCTATAAAATCAATCTTTTTCAATCAAATATTGGACATTTGGGAAAAATAAATAAAACAACCATAAAGTATTTTATTATATTACCTTAAATTATTATTCAGTTACGAGAGTGGACATTTTATTGTTTGATAAATTCAGATATTTCAAAATTTATGCAAGGGCTTGTATTTCAAAAAGCAAGAAAGTATTTGTGTTATACATAAAATTAATGCAAAACTTTAAAAAATAATACTGTAATGGATATATAATAGATAGTATAACCAATATATGATTACATTTTGATTGTGGGGAAACATGGTTTATGTTATTCAGTTTACTGCAACTCCACACAGAATAGTTTTACAAAGTCTATATTCCTTACTCATTAAAAGCTTATTCCCATCCTCATCAGTCTGGGAAACTAATTATTAAAGATGTTCTTGAATAAGTAGAGAAATATAAATATTTTTATCAACATAATAAAACTAGAACTTTAAAATTATGCTGACATTCCATAAAAACCTGCTCACTTTTCAAGAACTTTCTTTTAGTTTTTCAATTGTTCTTTGTTAAAATCTGGACAACACGGACTCTGTGCACTGTCCTAAAAATGGAAGATATAATATACACATTCCCAAATGTTGATCTGGGTTTTTGAGAGCTTAATAATGGATTTTTTATAATACTTTGCCAGACATCTCTGAGAGGTTCAGAAGAGCAATGAAATAAAATTATCTGAATTTTACAAGAAATGTTATTTATTCACATATAATCATAATTGTGCTATCTATAATCTTTTATCTAATCTAATATCAGGAGCAAATTCATTAATAAAACCAACAAAATGTACCATTAGACAAAAGATACTTCATTCCTCTTCATGTAATTATTATAAGTTCTAGTGTTTGATAGCATAGTATCATGACTATATTTAACAACAGTATTTTGTACATTTCAATATGGCTTGCAAAGAAAATTTGTAATGTTCCCAACACAAAGAAACAATAAATATTCCAAATGATTTCATTTTGATTTGATCATTACACATTACATACATGTATCATAATATCACATGTACTCCATAAATATGTACAAATATTGTTTCAATAAAAAATTTAAAATTAGCCAATAGATAGATGTTCATATAATCTATGAATAACCAAATGTGTTATGTATGAATATGTGTGTATACATACACACACACACACACACACACATATTCCTGGTAAGCCTTCTATAAATAACATTTATTATTCATATTTATTCATTCAACAGACATTAATGAAATTGGTTCTGTATGCTAGGAATTTGTTTAATAGTCTTGCATAATATTAGATGGCTGATTAAGACTAGATGTGGCCTATGAACATGTGAAGTTCATTTTCTACTTACTATAAACCTCACATTGTGATGAGATTTCAGGCATTGTGATTTCAGGCACTAATGAGTATATGGTTTAATAGATTTTAAATTATTTCTTTTTCTGTTAGATGTTTAACTATAGAATATACAGAAATGAAGTTTCTTCTTAAGAAATAATACCTAGTATATATTTTAGTATTTTCTCTATACATTTTAAGATATAATTTTAGTTGGGATTTACCTTGAAGAACTATAATTTGTTTACTTAACAGATTTATATACGTTAATACAACATATTGTAGTCTATACTAACCAATTTTAATATATTTACATATATTAAAATGTTGCAAATAGTATAATAGTTACAGTAAATGAGAATGTATTTCATTCATTAAAGAAGACAATTGAGTTATTAAGGAAATAGAGTATTATGTAAACTAGGAAATCTGCATTTACATATATTTAGAACGTTCAAAAAAGATGCTAAGTTTGAAAATTTGAGCCTCTCAGAATTCTAGAGTTCATGGCATATCCTTTCCAGTTAAATTTAAATATGTTAGAACAATTCTACTTAGCCCTCTGGAAGAATACTACATTAATTGGTGGTGCCCTACTTCAGACTGCTAGTGAGAAGGGCAAGCTAATTAAGTTATAGCTGCTACTCTCTCTTTACCGTAAGCAAAGATATATCATTTAGGTCTGCCCTGGCTTAAATGTGAAATAAAAAAGGGATACTTCATATATTTATTAAAGTATTTTTATTTTGATTTTAGCTTTCTTATTTGTGTAGGATAACCAGATGCAGAAAAAGAAATTACATGCCCTCCCAAAAATAAAAGAGCAAAAAGTGAGATGAACTTTTAGTAAATACAGTAGCACTCTGAATAAACCATTTTCCCTTTTTTTCTGATTTAATATCTACACATACTCACATTTGGTAAATTTGTAATAAATAATTTATAGGGCATTCATGTTTTCAAATTAAGCACATTAAAACAAACAACTTTCATATCATTTCAGGAAATTTTAACTTTCTTCCAACTAAGTGCTTATAATTTGGGAAATTATTTTAATACGTTAAAGTTTGATTTAAGTTTACTCCAAGTTGTGTGCAGTAAATCCTCATAACTTGTAAATTATTTTTTACTCTTGCAATGTCATCATTTATTTTTCTCAAAATCACTTGTTAAACTACACTTGCCTCCAGTCCTTGCCAATAGGTTTACAAAATCATGTGATATACTTGTGCCTTCTGCAAAATCCTGCCTTCTTCTCATAAAAGTTAAAATAATGCTCCAGTTGAGTACATGACGAAGAGATGGACACTTTTAAAATATAGTACTGTGAAAACCAAGGGAAATATTTATAAACAAACAACAAATGAACACACACACACACATACACACAAACACACAAATACAAATTAATGCAAAAGAGAAACATTAACGACCAGACAAGCAGATCACAGGATAGCTATTCTTGGATACACCGATTATTTATTCTTGGAAGTTAAACACAACCATTGTTTTGAGACAGATAAAGCAGAGTTTTTATCTTAAAACAACTTTGTATGTGCTATAATAGTCAAATCACTGCTGTAGAAGTATTAGCTTGGTGTGCATATTTGAAAAAGTTAGATAAACCTAAGTAACATGGCCATGTACAGTAAGATGAAGAGCCACATGTTTTATAAAGTATTGGTCAAAGTAAATTCGCTGAAAAAAAAACAGTAATGATAAAATATAGATGTGTTCCATGTCTTGCAATATATCATAGCACGTATATATCAGCATATGAAAATGCAGGGAAAACATGACAAAACATATTTCTAAAAACTTTAAAAATGTTATGAACAAAATATAACTAAGATACCAAAAAAAATGGATAAAACGAGTAGTAAGTCGCTTTTGCTTGAGAATGTTTGTATATCTTGGTGGAATCGTGCTTACTATTTCATGAACTCTTGGTATACAACAGACAGGGAGAAACTAACAGTTCACTCCAAAAGGGGTGTCTAACAATGCTGGAGAAACAAAGCTTACATGGAAGAGTGAACTACTGGGAAACCTGGGCCTTTTAATTCCATGCTGGAGCAAGAACAACTGCTTGACATAGAGCAGGGAAGGCAAGTGAGGGAAAAGATCGCTAAAAGTGTAACCACTAAGCCAATATAATGTAATTTTCTCAGCCAACTATTATGTTGAAGATGATCATACTGTAATTTGTAGTTTAAATGTTTCTGGACTGGCAGAGCCTCCAGTATCTATTAGAAGCAAATGCAAATCATCTCTGGTGGAACCCACCTTCCTTTCAGGGCTCATAAAATTCTCCAAATATTTTTATAATAATCAGTAAAGGTAATAAAAACATAAGGAAGCAGCTCCCTCAGGATGAGAATCAAAAAAAAAAAAAAAAAGACATGAAGTAACAGACAATAGATAAGGAAATTAAAAAACTCCAAAAGAGAATATAACATATCTAGGTTTAATTTGAATACATAAATAAAAAGGAAAACTTTAAATTTCTTCAATTAAAAAATGGATCATGATCAGTTAACTTGTGAAAAAATAAACTTTCTTAATTACAAAAGAAAAAATATAAATAAAAAAGTATTTGAATGAATATAAAAGCATATTTGTTATTACTGAATATAGAATTAAATTACTATAAAATAGTTCAAATTTTAGAATAAAGTATAAGATGACTGAATTTGCAGAAAATGTGAAACAAATGTTAATACATAGAAGACGAAGCTCAATACATTTTGAGTGAGCATCCAGACACAGGGAGAAAGGAGAAAGAGAAGATGTGTAAGAAATTTTTAAAAACATAGCTAAAAAGTTTTACAAAAGAGAAAATGAATTAACCACAGGGGAAAACACAATCGTAAGGCAAAAATAAAGTGTTAGCAAAGTTTCCATTTAAAATTGAGGGGCAGAATACAAAAAGAAAATATTTTCTCCAGCAGCAGCTAGGGAAAATAATTTAAAATGTAACCTCAAGTAACAAAGGAACATATCAGATGCATATCAAATGCAACATAGGAAGTCAGAATGACATCTTTAATGTGTTGAAAAAACTCCATTGATATTCAACACAACTTTATGTTACCTGGTACTCTTAGCTGACGGTGGGTATACAGATTGATATGACTTTGAGAAGAGTCCATACATCAAACAAATGTGCAAATTTTGAGAGCCATTAAAGAATAGACAAAAAGGTCTATCATGTTATTAGATATAGTTTTGGTGGAGGAAAACTCAAACTATCCTAATATTAGGTTTTAGGCCAGATGTCAGTTTCATTTTTGTAATGTTTCCCCTGAGCCCCAATAGAACAAATAATCAATGTGTAGCTGTACAGATATTAAAAGTAACAAGAAGTCAACTTACTGATTTTAAGGATGATACTCCTCACTGTCATAGGCTGCACAACAGCCTCTAAAACTGTGGAGGTCATAGGCTAGTTTACAGTTGAGCTGAAATCTCAGTTTACAGGTCGAGTGTTACACAGTGTCAGACACTATCAGATTTCAATAGAGCTGATTAGAAAAGGAAAGAAGCTCAAATCTCAGTAAACATTTAGTATATTTATAAAGTGAAGCACTGAATAGATGATTGATTGATTGATGGATTGACACTAATTAATGAGTTATCTTATGCATTTTCACAACCAAGTTTATCAGAGCAGAGGAATTTAGCTCAAGAAGGAAAATAGCTATCTGATTGAAATATCCAAAAGTGACAGGAATGAGTACACCACTGCTAATGTCACTGCTTTATTAGGTAGATAACAACAAGCATGAAATACAAGTCAAGTTAGATATAAACTTTTCAAATTCTAAATTATTCATAAATTATTAAATTACTAATTTTCATGTGTAAACATCCTTAATTGTTAAGAAATAAATGAAATGTATTTATGTTTAAAATTATCAAAATAAACCTAGTCAATATTAGCTATATGAAGAAAGTGAGAAAACATATAATAGAAATATTCCTCCACTAATGATGAGGTTATGTCCCTATAAACTCATCAAGTCAAAAAATCAAGTTGTATGTTGATAACATAAAGTCAAAAATGCAGTGAATACTTTTTACCTATTGAACGTCATAGCTTAACCTAGCCTACCTTAAATATGCTCAGAACACTTACATTAGCCTACAGTTGTGTGAAGTCATCTGGCACATTATTTTACAATAAGTTATTGAATATCTCATGTAATTTATTGAATACTATGCTGAAAGTGAAAATCAGAATGGCTATATGTGTACTCCAAGTATGATTTCCACAGTATGTGTATCATTTTCTCACCATTGTAAAGTTAAAAAAACATCAAACCATCATAGGCTGAGGAGCAACTATGTATATATATATGCATTTCACAGCTTATAAGAATGAACATAACAAATACTTTCAAGAAGCTAAGTGAAAGTAAGCTATTAATTTTATAGAAATACAAAGAAGAGTATAAGCATAGTTATGAGCAATCAAAATTTTACTATTCATAAATAAAAAATGTAAATGGACAAATTTGTCTTTGGAAAGGAATTAGAATATATAGAAGGCAAATGTTTTCTTCCAGGTTTTGCTGAACTTTTTTCTTTAAAAGATAAATTCCAGAAAGTTACATTTAATTTTGAATTAGAAATGATATTACTTGGTCAGTTAGGAGACCCCAAACAGAAATATTTAGAGACATACGTTCATAATATATGCATAATGACAGGTATGCATAATGACATCTTTTTAATTATATTTTTTTCATTTTGTTTGATCTTATTACAATATTTGGGTAACATTTACTACTTGAGATTTTAATAAAGGACAGCTCCAATTAAAAGACACAGAGTGGCAAGCTGGATAAAGAACCAAGACCCGCTGGCATGTTCTCTTCAAGAGAACCATCTCACATGCAATGGCACAATTAGACTCAAAATAAAAGAATGAAAAAAAATCTATCAGGTAAATAGAAAACAGAAAAAAGTGGGGTTTCAATCCTAGTTTCTGATAAAACAGACTTTAAATCAACAAATTTTTTTTTAAAAAAGTCGAAGAAGAGCATTACATAATGGTAAAGTGTTCAATTGAACAGGAAAATCTAACAATCCTAAATATATATGTACTCAACACAGTAGTACCCAGATTCATAAAGCAAGTTCTTAGAAACCTTCAAAGAGACTTAGATTCCCACACAATAATAGTGGAAGACTTTAACACCTCACTGGAAACACTAGAGAGATCACTGGGACAGAAAATTAACAAAGATATCCAGTACCTGAACTCAGCACTAGGTCAAATGGACCTGATACATATACACAGAACTCTCCAACCAAAATCAACAGAATATACATTCTTCTCATCACCACATGGCACATATTCTAAAATTGATCACATAACCAAAAGTAAAACACTCCTTAAAAATGCAAAAAAAAAAAATACCCTGAAATTATAGCAGTCTCTTGGACAACAACACGATCAAATTAGAAATCAAGACAAAGAAATTTGGTCAAAACCATACAATTACATGGAAATTGAATAACCTCCTCCTAAATGACTTTTGGGTAAAGAATGAAATTAAGGCAGTAATCAAGAAGTTCTTTGAAAATAATGAGAACAAAGATGCAACATAACAGAATCTCTGGAACACAAGTAAGGTAGAGTTCAGAGGGAAATATATAGCACTAAATGCCTACATCAAAAGGTTAGAAAGATCTCAAGCTAACCACCTAACATCACAACTAAAAGACCTGGAGAACCAAGAGCAAACACATTCCAAAGATAGCAGAAGATAAAAAGTAACCAAAATCAGAGCTATACTGAAGGAGCTTGAGACACAAAGAAATCATTCAAAAGATCAACAAATTTTCTGAAAACAGTAATAAAATAGACTGCTAGCTAGACTAATAGAGAAGAAAAGAGAGAAGATTCAAATAAATACAATCAGAAACAATAAGGGTGATATTACTACTGACCCCACATAAATACAAACAACCATTAGAGACTACAAAAAACACTTTTCTACACATAAACTAAAAAATCTAGAAGAAATGGATACATTCCACATACACCCTCCTGAGACTGAACCAGAAAGATATTGAATCCATGAACAGACCAAAAATGAGTTCTGAAATGTAGGCTGTAATAAATTGTCAACCAACACAATAAATCCCAGGACCAGATGGATTCACAGCTGAATTCTACCAGATGTACAACGAAGATCTGGCACTCTTCCTACTGAAACTATTCAAAAAAATCAAGGAGATGGGACTTCTCTCTAACTCATCCTATGAGGTCAGCATCATCCTGATATCAAAACCTGGCAGAGATACAACAAAGAAAGAAAATTTTGGGTTAATATCCTTCATCAATATGAATGCAAAAATTCTCAAAAAACTACTGGCAACTCAAATTTAGTGCAGCACATCAAAAAGCTTATTCACCATGATCAAGTAGGCTTCATTCCTGAGATACAAGGTTGGTTCAATACAGACAAATCAATAAATGTGATCCATTGCATAAACAGAACTAAAGACAAAAAACACGTGATTATCTCAATACGTGGAGAAAAGACTTTCAATAAAATTCAACATCCACTTATATTTAAAACTCTCAATAAAGTAGGTATTGAAGAAACATACCTCAAAATAATAAGAGACATGTATGACAAACCCACATCCAACATCATACTGGATGGGCAAAAGCTGGAAGCATTCTCCTTGGAAACAGGTATAAGACAAGTATGCCCTCTTTCACCACTCCTCTTCAACATAGTATTGGAAGTTCTGGCCAGGGCAATCAAGTAAGATAAAAAAATAAAGTCCATCCAAATATGAAGAGACGGAATCAAACTATCTGTCTTTGCAGATGACATGATCTTATATCTAGAAAAACCCCATTGTCTGAGTCCCAAAGCTTTTGAAGCTGATAAACAACTTCAACACAGTCTCAGGATACAAAATCAATCTGAAAAAATTCACCAACATTTCTATACGCCAAGCAGAGAGCAAAATGAGGAATGAACTCCAGTTCACAAGTACCACAAAAAGAATAAAATACCTAGGGATCCAGCTAACTAGGGAGGTGAAGGATCTCTACGAGGAAAACTACAACACACTGCTCAAAGAAGTCAGAGAAGACACAAACAAATTAAAAAACATTTGATGCTCAAGGATAGGAAGAATCAATATTGTTAAAATGTCCATACTGCCCAAAGCAATTAATAAATTCAATGTTATGTCTATTAAACTACCATTTACAATCTTTACAGAACTAAAAGCAACGATTTTAAAATACATATGGAATCCAAAAAAAGCCCAAATATCCAAGGCAATCCTAACTAAAAAGAACAAAACTGGGGGCATCATGCCACCTGACTTCGAACTATACTACAGGGCTACTGTTACCTAAATAGCATGGTACTGGTACAAAAACAGACACATAGACCAATGGAACAGAATAGAGAACCCAGAAATAAGACCACACATCTACAACTGTCTGGTCTTCAACAAAGTGACAAAAACAAGCAATGGGGAAAGGATTTCCTATTCAATAAATGGTGCTGGGAAAACTGTCTAGCTATACGCAGAAGATTGAAACTGGACCTCTTCCTTATACCTTATACAAAAATTAACCCAAGATGGATTAAAGACTTAAGTGTCAAACCTAAAATTATAAAAACCCTTGAAGCCAACCTAGGAAATACTAAGGACATAGGCACAGGCAAATATTTCATGACAAAGATGCCAAAAGCAATTGCAACAAATGCAAAAAATAGACAAATTGTATATAATTAAACTAAAGAATTTCTGCACAGCAAAAGAAACTATAGACAGAGCAAACAGACAACCTGCAGAATGAGAGAAAATATTTGACAACTGTGCATCTGACAAAGGTCTAATATCCAGCATCTATAAGAAACTTAAATAAATTTACAAGAAAAAAACAACTCCGTAAATGTGGGCAAAGAACATGAAAAGACACTTTTCTAAAGAAGGCATAGATGCGGCCAACAATCATACAAACAAAAAGCTCAACATCATTCTTCATTGGAGAAATGCAAATCAAAACCATAATGAGATACTGTCTCACACCAGTCAGAATGGCTACTATTAAAAAGTCAAAAAATAACAGATGCTGGTGAGGTGTTAGAGTAAAAGGAATACTTATACCCTGTTGGTGGAAGTGTAAATTAGTTCAACCATTGTCGAAGACAGTGTGATGATTCCACAAAGACCTAAAGCCACAAATACCATTCGATCCAGCAATCCCATTACTAGGTATATACTCAAAGGATTATAAATCATTCTATAAATGATTTATAAAGACGTATGCACACGTATGTTTACTGCAACACTATTCACAGTACCAAATACATGGAATCAACCTAAATGCCCATCAATGACAGACTGGATAAAGAAAATGTGGTACATAAACACCATGAAATACTACGCAGCCATAAAAAAGAATGAGATCATGTCCTTTGCAGGGTCTTGGATGGGGCTAGAGGCCATTATCCTTAGCAAATTAACACAGGAACAGAAAGCCAAAAACTGCATATTCTCACTTATAAGTGAAAACTAAATGATGAGAACACAGGAACCCAAGGAGGGGAACGGAAGACACTGGAACCTATCAGTGAGTGAAGGGTGAGGAGGGAGAGGATCAAGAAAAATAACTAATGCGTGCTAAGCTTAACACCTGGGTGATAAAATAATCTGTACAACAAACCTCCCATGATACAAATTTGTCTGTGTAACAAACATGCACATATGCCCATGAACTAAAATAAAAGTTTAAAATAATAATAAATTGCTAATTTAAATATACGTAAGTTACACCTTGCACATTTTATTAATACTTGTATACATATCTAAACTATATATGTATATCTACACATGAATTATGAACATTAACAAAATGTATTATTGGTAGAAATTTATTTTTTAAATTCCACCTTTCTTTAAAAAAAATATTTATGACATCTAGCCCTAGGTACCAGAATTAGAAATCAGTATTACCCGAAACACATCCACAAGTCCTAGACTGATGCACGTATATACACATTCTTTTCTTCCTGTCAGCTTATTGTGGCCTATAAAGTAGTGAGACAAAAGTGATTATAAAGAAATCATCTTTGTGCTGAAGAGATCTATGTGTGTATGAGGAAGGTGGTTTACTTGGAAAAGATTTATTAAGAAGAGAGGAGGGGTAGTTAACATTCTATACAGTACGCATTTTCTCCCCAGTGGGTCATTCTATTTGTGATCCAGGATCCTAGAAGGAAAGTATGTTTTTGGAGAGAAATAGGTTACAAAAAGCCCAAACAACCAATGACAAAAATATAACCAAGGACAAAAATATAATTTTTCATAAATAGCAGACACTTAAATGAGAGATACACAGAGTTCAGGGATAATAAAGCCAATACCCAATTAATAAAGGATGATACTTAATGTAAAGGTTGTAAACTGTCTGTAAAATTTATCCTTGCTTCTGTCCAATCCCTACCATACATTATAGTATAAATAATGACAAGGCATGTAAATCATAATGACAAAGACAACTAGCAAAGTATTTTCAGTGGAAAAGAGACCAAAATGTATACATATATAAATAGGTATTTTAAATACATAAATTGTAAATATAAAGCTATATGTTGTATATACAATGTGACATATTTATGGGGAAAATGAATGGGTATTATGCAATAAAGCAAGGCAGAGAACAATTTATCTAGAGAAGTAACAGAACAGAATATATCAAAAATAAGATAGAGCAGCAAAGGTGGATGGTAAGGAAAAGTCTCTATATAGAATTTTACGTGCACCTACTCTTGTCTTCCATTCCAGCAAGTAGAATATCTTTGTCAGGCAATATCCATCTCCCCAATCTATCTTCATCCTAAAATTGGAAGATTCACTTTAGAGAAATACAAAGTGCCTAGGAAACTTCTGTGGAGTTCAGTAATTTAGGGAACTTAAAGTAATGACTGTCTCCCAGTGCAATTATCCTGGAGCTAAGCCTACTAGTCAAGAGCCCCAGGCATCTTTAGCCGGCTCACAATCAACTCCTTCATGCTTGGTCTCATATATGATGGAAGGTTAAAAAGTACCAGACACTTAAGGGCAGTTTCATCACAAAACGAAGGCAAAGATCAACAGAGAACATGGCCCTGTAGAGAGAGATTGAATAACAAAGTAAGTGGTGACATACTGCTCCCTCTCTGGGAGTGCCCTCCACTTAGTGTCATCATAGCTTGGCCATTAGTATTCATATTCTTATACCCATGACATGAAATTAATGACTAAAGAGAAAACAGCATCATGCTTGAAGAAAACTTTCTCAGCTATGGCCTGCATAGTTCATCTACATTAGCCTCCACTCTGAAAAATTACTTATCCCTAAATATTCCTTTTCTCAGTCACAATATTTTCCTTCTTGCTGTTTTCCTCTACCAATTCCTATTCGGCTCTTGACAGAGCAATAGTTCTTGTGGAAGTTATTTTTACATCATACCAGCAATGTCAAACACTCCTTAAAATCATGTATATCTAACAAAAGATCTTATGAGAGGGAATTAACATGGATTGCTTGTTTGAATTAACTCCAAGCATACACAAAGAATGTTAAACATGTGGCACAATGTTATTAGCCCTATAATTTTCTCCTGAACCCTCTGATTTTTCATCATGCTGAAATTTGAATAGATACAAAGATATATCATGAAGAACTTGCCCTATGTTGAAATATATATATATACACATAATATATATATAAAAATAAACAGGTTAATGGAATAGAATATATATGCTTGAAATATTTTTACAAGGACATAGAAAGTGATCTCAACTAAAAAGAAAATAAAGAGCAACAAATAAACATTTTAATTGACGATTTTTTTATATGAGAATATTAAAACAAAATTTCATTTCATATAATGCCATAAATTAAACTCCATTTTAGAAAATGAGTAAAAGTAGACGAATTACCACACCCTGGGTGAAGATGAAGTTATGAATAAAAGTAATGGAAAAGGTCACAAACCCATAATTTTCAACTAGTATATATTTATACCATCATAAACAATAGGCAAGCTGGGGAAAAATGCTTACAAAATATGTGGCATAAAGATAACAGTTCTTAACATATGGAAAGGTCTATAAAACATCAAAAATCTATTTGTTTATGAAATAAAAATTGTGGCAACCAAGTGTTATATACAAAATGTGAATGTGTTCCCTTTAGTTACAATATAATGCATTAAATAAATTATAAACCATACTTACCTACCATTTGTTAATCTAATTTTATGTTTTTAATATAGTTTACAGCATCGGTGTATCAGCATAATATTTTACTATCTTATAGATTTTAGTGTATGTTACTGGATGGATAATTATTTTGTTTTTCTATCATGAACAAAAAAAAAATAAGCTCACCATCAAATATTTAAAATAAGGTATGAGAGGTAGAAATGTATTAGTATCATTATCATTTAAAATTTTGTTGAAATAAAAGCAAACGACAAAGGAATAGCTGCAAATATACTTGCTATAGGGAAGTTTAGGAAATTAAGAGAATTCTTCACTGATGCCTTCTAAGTTCTCTTTCAAGTAATAAATACGTAAATTAGATGAGAACAAAGAAGGAAAGAAAGAAAAGTTATGAAGAGAGTAGAGTTTGCTTTATGTAGACTCTGGAAAAAGAGGGAGAAAGAACATGGTGAGGGGAGAGAGGAGGACTACTGTGACATGTTGAGGGAAGTGTTGGTTGTGAAATTTTGTGTGATTCTGTAATTTTTCTAAGAAACACTTCCGACCTGGGTGCGTGCTGTGAAAGAAAAAAGAGTATGATTAATCCTGTGTTCAAATTTTGCCAGATTTCTAATAGAAATATATTGGTACATGTATAAGTGCAAAGATAATGGTCAAATAATTATTAAGAATTGAGAAGGTGAAAAACATAGACAGTTATAGACTGGAATTTTTTACTATTGTAGTACTAGAGAGCATAAACACTAAGCTATACTACATTCGTTGGAATTCAGCTCTATATCTTATAAATATGGTAACCTTGGACAAGTGATTAATCTCCTGGGCCTCAGTTTCTTCGAGTTTAAAGTGTCTGTAATAAGATTTACCTAATAATAATGATTTGAGAATTAAATACAAGTATTATAAAACACTTAGAATAATGCTAGGATCTAAGAAATGCTGTATGCATTTGTTGTGTGTCATTATTGTTGAGAGTACTTGCAAGAATAAACTGAAATATAGAAAGCTGTCGTTAAAAAGTGGGATGGCTGAATAAGTAATTTCAGCAATAAAGCAGTTACCTGCTGCTGCCAAGGCACAGGAGAGGGTAATGAAATTATGTAATAAATGATCTTGCTGTAAAAAAATATAAAATAATTAAGGATTCAAGTTTTTAACTCTATCACCTACTGATATGTTTATATTAATGGAATGATTTTGAGTTAGAAAATAACACTTTCAGTCTATTATTAAAGATTTTGATGGAAGCAGTTTCTAGGTGTTAGCTTGTATGTACAGAGGGTGATAAAGCAGAATTAGATGTAACTTAAAGACATAATGGCTTTACATGAAGGCGGAAGAGTAGTGGTCTAAAGGTGCAGGGGTTAAGGAGACCGCCTCAGATTCATACCATCAAGAGGAAGAACTCCCAGCACTAAGACTACAAAAGAAGTGGCAGCATTTTATCTCTGGGAAAATCAGTTTCCGTTAGTGTATGCATGAAAATGTGGAAGTCATTAAGCTTTGTCAACATTGTAGCCGTGTTTTCAAGTATCAAATACAAAGATTGGAAATGAAATGAAAAAGAATCAGAATTCAGGATAGTGAGAACAGAGGGGACATATTTTTTAGGGGTAATTATACTTGTATTCAGTTGTATTATGTACAGTGTAATTTCAATTAGCCGTAACAATGCAAGTCCTACAAGTCCTCAGATAGAAGTGGTTTTTTAGCACTCAACTGCTGTCTCAATAGATTACACTACCGAGAGAGAGAGAGAGAGAGAGAGAGAGAGAGAGTGTTTTCCAAATTTCAAGAGTAGCCTGTCTGTTTTGAATTTGAGGGAGCACAAGAGATTTCAGGGATCAATTATACAAAACTCCCTGAAAAACAATTGGTGTGATGAGCTGAATGGCTAGAAATGTGACCAAACAGGGACACTAATACTCTGGATGGAAATAAATTTTATTATGAGTTACGTAGGGTATGTATTATTGCGTTTTTGTTTATAATCCCTTAATCACCTTTTTCTAAGCATCTCTAAATGGACATATAAGCATGTAATTATTTCTTCCTGTACGTGTTTTCATCAGCATTCTCTTCCTTGAGTAGGTTTGCAGGAGAAATAATACTCATTACTATTTATACCTACTATCATTATTGAATTGTTAGTATGACTTTCTCATATAAATGTGCTCATTTGTTCTGAATAGATGGACTATAGTAAGACTTAAGACTCATTAGAACACACAGAATATTTTACTTCTGAATCAAAATCAAGTGTTCTGTAATTATTGAGAAATTCTTGTTATATATAAAACGACACTACTAAAACAATACAAGTAAGTCAAAGAGTCAGAATATTAAACTTCAATAAAAAACTGCTATTGTCTTCCAATGACTATATTATTATATATAATTTTGTTGCTGTTATTATATGTCTGGTATTAAGTTTTAGGGAGTAAAGTCTTTCCCCAAAAGCTTCTATGTAGAAATTATCTCAGTTAAGTGATTTCCTCTTTGATATAACCTAGTAAATTACGGGAAATATTAGTGGCAATCAGCCATTAATTTTGTCTGCAATAATAACATTAAAATCATTATATTTTCCATATAAAGTCAACTTTGATTCAGTCATGTTATTGACAAATCTAAACCATGACTGCTGTTTTCTGGGAACAAATTTTAATCTTATTTTAAAAAAGAACTATCTTTGTGTGTTTAGAAAATAAATTAAATAAACCTAGATACCCACTTCCATTTTAGGAAGTAGATCTCCATTAAAAACATAATAGATATATAATTGAGAGCACTGTTTTTGGCAATAGATATGCTTAATGTGCAAAACTCCTATTAATGATATCACTTAAATATGCTACTCTAACTTGAAGACAATATAAAATTTAAATTGTTTGTCTGCGAAATCAATGTCAAGAGTTGCCAGTAATTTGTTATATCACCTTGGATAGAAACATACTTTATTTTTTTCTGGGGAATAAAAGAAGCATTTGCTTTGTATTAAAGAGGTGCTTGCTATTTTAAAATATACAACAGTATTGTCACTCTTGTATAAGTTCCAATGACTGGTGGTGACAGTGTAAATTAGTTTCAGAATCTCTTAGTAAACATAAAGAAGTTCCTCCCAGTGTTTCCATGCATTTTTTTCCAGTAAAGTATATGGCAAGTCACAGGGAAAAAACCACATAAGTCAAATTTGTTAAGCAACGCAGGAAAAACTAAACAGCACATCTATTCCCAAAAGATTAGATAATTCCAATTTAAACAAATTTCAGGCAAGGCTGGCACTTCTCATCAGCAACTATAGAAAATTATTCAATCCTAAATATATGAGTTAAACAACAAATTGCTCAATTGCAAGACGTGGTATGGAGATATTACTAACTGGAAACTTAAGACAATAAAGTAAAATCTCAGTTGACATATTGGATGAATTAAAATTTTTAAAACAATTTTAAAAAGAGTCTCAAAGAAATGAAAAATATAAAGTTATGAAATGATGTTTATTTGCTAATTTTCAAATTAGTAGTCTATAAGCCTATATCTTTTTCCATAAGAATATTACATTAGATCAAACTCAGCCTTAAAACACTGGTTTTAAAGGCATCAAAAGAGGCATTCTGAATATTGTTGGAAAAAATGAACAGCACAACTAAATTACATTATATTCCTCTTTAAAGCCAGGCTCCATCAACATGATTTATCATCTTTCTTTCTGCTTTTTAAAAAATTTTTATGTATTTATGAACAAAGTAGACATAGGAAATAATTGCATTATATTTTATATAAACATTTACATTATATTTTATATATTTTACATATATATGTGTATATATGTTTTTTGGAGGCAAAGTCTCACTCTGTCACCCAGGCTGGAGTGCAGTGGCGCGATCTTGGCTCACTGCAACCTCCACCTCCTAGGTTCAGACTATTCTCATGCTTCAGCCTCCCATGTACCTAAGATTAAGGCACGTACCACCATATCCAGCTCATTTTTTTGTTTTTAGTAGAGACAGGGTTTCACCATGTCGGCCAGCCTGGTCTCAAACTCCCGACCTCAAATGATTCGCCTCCCAAAGTGCTGGGATTACAGGCATGAGCCACCGTGCTGGGCCTTGTATCTGTTTTTATATTTGCTCATAGTACACGTTTCCATATGTTTAGATGGCACAAAAAAGGCTGTGAAAAATGCACAACACATCGTAAACCCTAGCTAGTCAAGGGAAGGTGACATGTGAAGGGAATTTATTATTTATTCATATTATATATTTTTACGTTTGTTGATTTGTTCAAGTGAACATGCATTACTTTTATACCTAAAAGTATTATAATAAAGTTTCAAAAATAAACATTGAATTAGAAATCACATTTTTTTGTATCCACTAATACAAAGAGTCAAATGTGTTTTTGTAATTAATAGGGTTATTATTTATCCACTTCTAAAAATGTTTTCTAAAAATAATAATTTTAGGGTCCAACAATGTTTTATAAAACTAATAATTTTAGGGTATTTTATTTTAGTCAGAATTTGAGGGAATATTCTGAGATCCTCTTAATAACACTAAGCTAAGGGTATAGAGCTTTGATAATCCAACAGTAAATAGTATTACTGACCCTTAGCTTTACTTTGTTTATAAACTTAAAAGAACTATTCTGTAATTGTTTGTAATCTCCACTTTGAGGGCGGCACCATAATTTCCATAGGTGATATGTGGAGTCTCTGTGATCATTCGTCTGCTTAATTAATGATAGAATCATGTAGGAAAAAAATAAGCCCAAGAGATATAGTAATCTTTATTGTAAACAGTAAATGGAAAAGAAGTTACCGTTATTATATTATGAATTATTAAATGGCAATGAAGTTTCTTTTTTGTTTTCACTTTCAAGGTAAAAAACAATGGAATAGAAGAAGATAGTAAATATGTTTTGAAGTTATAAGCAGAAAGGCAAGTAGCAAATATCTAAGCATTTCAGTTAAGCCTAAATTTTTTTGGTTTTTTTTTTTTTGAGACATGGTCTCTGTCACCCAGGCTGGAGTCCAGTGATGCGATCTCGGCTCACTGCAACCTCTGCCGCTGGGTTCAAGCGATTTCTCCTGCCTCAGCCTCCCAAGTAGCTGGGATTACAGGTGCCCACCACCATGCCCGGCTAAGTTTTTTTATTTTTATAGAGACAGGGATTCACCATGTTGGCCAGGCTGGTCTGAAACTCCTGACCTCAAGTGACCCATCTGTCTAGGCCTCTCAAAGTTCTGGGATTGATTGCAGGCATGAAGCACCACAACCAGCCAAACCTAAAATCCTAACTGTCAATGAAGGAAGCCAAGAAGTAAATGATCTACTTGAAAGAACTTCAAAATGTCTCAGAAATTAGATGATAACAAATACCTCTGAAGAGGAAACGGTGGGTAGACCAAAGATTAAAATCACAATTACAGTTTAAATAGTGATGTATCAGATATCCTCACTTACTGAGAACAGAGGAATTATCTGCAATCACATATGCTGAAAATTGATAATCCCAGCTGTTCATTCATGTGTGCATTCGTCTGTTGTGTGTTTATTTTTCTAGACAGAATGCTGGATAATTTTTCTCCGTGAAAACTTATTGTAAGAAATGCTAATCAAGTTTAGCCTAACGCTGCTTCCTTACATATTTTAAATTTGGCCTAAAAGTTTCTCTGTATATTGTAAACTATAACAGCTGGAGATGTAAACAGAGCTTAGCCTACTCTTGTGTCAGTCACCAAGTTTGGCCAATCAATTTAGCCAACTGTGCAAACAGTGTTCATATAAGGCAAACACCTAGCTATAACCATTCCAGCTGTTTCTGTACCTCACTTCCTAAGGTTTTCTGTATGTCACTTTCCTTTTTCTTTTCTTTTTTTTTTTTTTTGTTGAGATGTTTTTTTTCTGTTGTCAGGCTGGAGTGCAGTAGCCCTATCTTGGCTCACTGCAACCTCTGCCTCCCACATTCAAGCGATTCTCCTGCCTCAGACTCCCAGCTAGCTGCGAGTACAGGTGCCTGCCACCACACTCACATAATTTTTGTATTTTTATAAGAGATGGGGTTTCACCACGTTGGCCAGGATGGTCTCGATCTCTTGACTTTGTGATCTGCTCACCTCGGCCTCCCAAAGTGCTGGGATTACAGGTGTGAGCCCCCGCACCCAGCGACTTTTCTTTTTCTGTCAATAAATCTTCTTCCACCATGTGACTGTGTTGGAGTCTCTGAGCATACTCTGGCTCTAGAGGCTGCCCTATTCACGAATCATTCATTGCTCAATTAAACACTTTTAAATTTAATTCGGCTGAGGTTTTATTTTATCAGAGAGAAAGCTTGAAAAAAACATATGCTTAAATGCCCCAGATAATACTATGTTAAATAAATGATGGAGAAGGAATTAGAAGACAAGAAATCAAAATACCAATATCTGCAGCTAAGAGGACCACCAACATAGAAATGCCATAAAGAAATAAAATCATTTTCAGAATTAGTAGAATTTAATGTGATCAGCAGATGCAAAATGTTAAAAATTAACAGTAAATTTAATAGTAAACTATAGAAAATACTATTCAAAGAAATTGTTTATAGAATACATAGTAATCAGACTAAAAGAATTCGTATAATATTTAAGTAAAATTGTAGAATGTAGGTAATTACATAAATCAATATTTGAATAAATAGGGAAATCTACAAATTTTGTCAATGGGAAAATATAAAATACTTAAATCCACACCCAACGTCTACCAATTCAATAAATCCTAATCAAAATATTCACTTTTTGGTTTTATTTTTAAGGAAACCCGTAAATTCCTTCTGTGATTTACGTGACAGTATATATATGCAAGCAAATTATACTGTGAAACAGAAATGTACAGAGAGGCAACTGCGCCTAGCAGATATTTTAAAATATTAGAATATCATAAAACAGAATAGCATGGAACTGATTTAGAAATAGATTCAGAATGCTTAAAATGAACCCATATTTCTCTGATAAATCAATAAGTGATAAAGGATTTAGGGAAAAGCTATTGGAAATGACAGGTTATTTACCAAATATTACTGCATTTTATATGGAAAAAAATATAAAACAGACTGATATACCATATTCACAGTTGAACCTTTATATTTATTAGGAAAAATGTAAACTGAAAAAGCATTAAAATTAATAGAATCACATTAAAGGAATATATTTATGCAAGGCAAATGCAGATTATCCTTTGGAAAAAATTATTGGATGAAGAAGATTCTCTGAGAGACACTCTGAATGGCCATTGAGTACCTGAGAAAACCCTCAGTCCCACGTGTCATTGGAAGGACCTGCTGGGAGGTAATTGAATCACGAGGATGGGTCTTTCCCATGCTGTTTTCATGATGGTGAATAAATCTCATGAGAGCTGATTGTTTTATAAGGAGAGTTCCCTTACACATGCTCTCTTGCCTGCTGCCATGTAAGATGTGACTTTACTCCTCTTTTGCCTTCCATCATGATTGTGAGGCCCCTCCAGCCATGTGGAACTGTGAGTCAATTAAACCTCTTTCCTATATAAACTACCCAGTTGTGAGTATGTCTTTATTCGCAGCATGAGAACAGGCTAATATAACATACATAGAATGGAATACTATTCAGGCATTGAAAAAAGAATGAAATCATGTCTTTGCAGCAGCATGGATAGAACTGTTGTCAACTGAGACATAGAAAAACAAATACCGCTTGTTCTCACTTTTAAGTGGGAATTAAATAATGTGTACAAGTGGACATGGACTGTGAAATTGTATTATTTTACATTTAAATGTTCTATTTCCTTTGGCTTAAATATTCTACGGTACTTATTGATCTTAGGTAATTGAATATATCCCAAATCACAGGGCAAGAATTTAATCTTTGCTAGAAATTATTTACTTACATATAGAGCTTCCCTAAATTTTTAGAGAATTAAATGTAAAAATTCTATTGTTTGATAATACATAAAATTCAAACACTCTGGCTTATTTGATTAATTGTATTAGTCCTTAATGTTCTGCCAAATGTGCTTAAATATTCCTTCAACCTCTTTTTATTAGTCAAATATAGTTAGATCATTTGTTAATTTTAGTATTTATTAAAATGTGTTATTGCCAAATCAAAGTGAAATAGATAAATAAATCAATTACGTGTTTTTTAATTCCAAATTATCTAACAAGATACATCTATATCTTTAGAATTTACTGAAAATTGACTCACATCATTTATCATTTTATATATTTGAATTTTGTAAAACACCTGATTAAATACAGTAAAAGTTGTTTTTGGACAAAGAGTCAGTTATATTATGTAAATTTAAAATTAGAGTATAATAGTGACAGAAAGAGAATACGTATTGATTAGGCATTAACTAAATATAACATGTTTAATATCCATGAATAATTTTAACATTTTCAGTATTTTGCAAAAGTACTAAAAATTCTGGTTCACTATGGAAGACACATACAAAACAAATTATAATAATATAGGAAATAGATACAATGATGCATAATAAAAATGTATTTCAACCCTTGAAATTTAGGCTGAAGTCTACTATCAGACAGCATGATAAGAAATCTCCAGAAAACTAAAGAGGTGGAGGAAGAGAGACTACCATCAAAACCCAATAACAAATGAATGGTCTACTCTATAGCCAAATACAATATTTAAAAAAAAAAAACAAAACACAGTGCTTTCAAACATGATACTCCCTTCAATAAAACAACAGTAGATGCTGGGAACTAAAGGAGTCATGGGTAAATCACTAAGTGGAGAATACCTACCATAAGCCTTTTTTTTTTTTAAACAATAAACTCCAACATCTGCCCTCTAAATGAATAAATATTGACCTGCAAAGAAGAAGTTTTGATAAAATATCTGAAAAAAAAGGCCTGGGTATTGGGTCTGAGTGGAAGGGGGTGACCCAGCAAGGACAGCAATTTTCCTAGAACATGAAGGAAAATTATTTATTTAAGAAGGAGGAGGAAGAGAAGCAATCAGAGAAGGAGGAGAAGAAGGATAAGTTAGAAGATGGAGTGGTAGAAAACAACAAGAAAAAGAGATGAGGAAAAGGAGAGAACAAGGAGGAGGAGTTGAAGTAGAAGGAAGAGAAGGGGGAAAGGAGAGTGAAGGAAAAAGTGGAAGAGAGGAGCAGGGGAGGAACAAGAGAAGGAAAAGTTGGAAGAAGAGGAGAATCAGAAGAGGAGGAAGAGGAAAAGAAGAGAGTTGAGGAGGAGGTGGAGAATTCCACAAGGAATGAGAAGATGAATATAATTACAGATGCAGAAAATATGTTTTAAAAATATGTGAGAATATTATGACATATTTTACTAGAAAGGTTATATTCTGCACAAAATGTATTTTCTAAGAAAATATATTTACAAAGTAAAGCTAGATTATCAAACAAGACTTTCTCAAAACAAATGTTAAATGATGGAAAAAGTCATACATAACATTGGCACCAAATCTAAACAAAATTTATACAAAGAAAATATTATGTAATAAAAATGTATGCAAAAATAAGAAGACACAAATTTGAACAACTTAGTTCAATAACACACTCAATAAGTGATACCTCAAGCCTCAGTAGAATATAGAATGAGTATAATAAATTTTCAACACTAGAAAAATTCAATGTAATTGATGCATTATGAAATTAAAGATGATCATCTAAATTGATAAAATCTATGTATTTAATATTAACGGTTATTTCTGGTGAAATTTTTGTGTAGAAATAAGTAAAATGGAATATCTTTAGCTGAAAACAACTACTATTAATTGAAACTAATACCAAATATTTTCATAATATTAAAATATTATATATGCATATATGCATATTATGAACAAAATAGATTTAAATAAAAAGAACCTGTATACCAACAAAAGAGAAGAAAAAATAAGGGAGAGAAATTAATAATAAAATAATGTAATATGCAAAATGCATTTTATAACTACAAATAGCTACACTTTTAACATTAAAATTGCCTCCCTGGTGATCCAGAAATTCTTTACAAGCAATAGAGTAGCTATAGATTTATATATGATTGATATAATGTCAACATTATTGATATAATTAGAAAATATCAATATTACAAGGTTTTGTTCCTTTCATGGGAACTTTACTGCTAATTTTGATGTAAATTTTTCATTCTTAGTAAAAGAGAAATGTGTAGTATAATTATCAACATCATTATCAGCATGACATAAAAAACTAATATTTATTGCCCTTTAATTCTAAATAAGTTCGTGGCCTACATGGTAAATATTTATTCTTTATGACAAACATTTGAAGTAGATATCATTTATTATCTATTATTGTAAAGTGAAAATTTAGACTCAAATAGAGTCATTTTCCCAAGGTTTTACATATATGTACTAAGAGGTGAAACCAGACTTCAAACTGTTATGCTATCTAACAAATTTGGATCTGCATAGCAGCTCTCTCCTCTTAAACACAAACTTATATTTCTGTCTACCTATTTGAGAATATTAGGTGGAATTCCAACCAAATATCAATTTTAGCATGTTCATTATAAAATCAGGGTCTCACAAGTCACTTAAAATCAAGTGCTTTTCTAGGTTTTCCATCTTAGGTAAACATAGCACCAGATTCCTCATAATAAATTCATTACAAAATACTGTCAAAGTCATTTAATAAATATTACTTTAATAATCATTTCTTCATGTGTATATATATATATCTTAACACTTTTCTGAGTTGTCTCTTTCCTGAATCAGTATAATACCTTCCTAATTGATCTCCTACATTGCTTCTAGTCCTTTTCAAAACATGCTCAAAGTTAAGATATGCAATAATATTTCACCCCAGCTCTCCAAACTAGAAATGCTTACTATAACCCATGAATTGCTGTGTTTTTTTCTTGTATTTTTCTATGATATTTAAAGTATGTTACAATTTTATAAAAAGAATAACATAAAATGATTTAAAGATAATGGAAATGACTCTAATATTGATTGTGTGTGAAAACTTAATCTAAGCTACACCAACTGAGAAATATTTAGAACCGTAATTGTTGGGCTGACTTGTTTACTCTTAGTTATAGATTCTATAAGTTGGAACAAATGTATGATCGCATATATCCACCATTATAATAATACACAGAGTATTTTCAGTGCCCTAAAATTTCTCTGTGCTCTGCCTATTCATCCCTTTGTACCTCCAAATCCCTAGCAATCTTTTTACTGTCTCTGTAACTTAGCCTTTTCCAGAATGTCATGTAGTTGGAATCACACAATATGCAGAGCTTTTTCAGATTGGCTTCTTTCACTTAGTAACTTTCCTCTATGTCTTTTTGTGGCTGGATGACACATTTCTTTTTAACACTGAATAACATTTTGTTATCTGGATGTACCACAGTTTATTTATACATTCACCTACAAGAGGACATTCATTCAACTTGAGGTAATAATGAATTAAGTTGCTATAAACAGCCTTGTTCAGGTTTTTGTGTAACAGACATTTTCAGATCTTTTGAGATCAAAGGAACGTGGTTACTGGGTCCTGTGGAAAAAGCATGTTTAGTTTTGCAACAAAGCACCAAGCACCAAGTTTTCTTTCAAGTGGCCGTATAATTTTGCATTCTAATTGCCTTACAAACTTGCTAGCATTTAATCCTATCAGTGTTTTGAATTTTAGTTATACTAATATGTGTATAGTGATATCTCATTGCTGTTTTAATTTGCATTTTCCTGATGACATAATGTGGAGCATCTTTTCATATATCTTCTTTATTTAGGCATCTGCTAAGGTCTGTAGCTCATCATTTAATCAAGTTATTTGTGTTCTTATTGTTGAGTTTTAAAAGTTCTTTGTATATTTTGTATGACAGTCATTTATCAGCTTTGTCTTTTGCAAATATTTTCTTTCAATCTGTGTCTTGTCTATTCATTGTTTTGACAGTGTAATTCACAGAGCAGAAATTTTTAATTTTAATGAATTCCAACCTGTCACTTTTTCATGGATGGTGCCTTTTGTGTGACATGTAAAAAGTCATTGCCAAGCCCCAAGTAATTTAGACTTTTTTCTCCAATAGTATTTTTAGGAGTTTTATAGTTTTGCCTTTTACATTTAATTCCATGATCTATTTAGAGTATATTTATATGAAGCTATTTCTGGGGTCTCTGTTCTCTTCCTTTGATCCCTATGTCCACTCTTTTGCCAATAAATCACTGTCTTGATTATTGTAGCTTTATAACATGACTTGATGTTGGATAATGTCGGTATTACAATTTGTTCTTCTCTTCTTCTTCAATATTGTGTTGACTCTCCTGGATTTTTGCCTCTCTATGAAAACTTTAGAATAAGTATTTTGATATCATAAAATAACTTGGTGACATGCTACTGAGTTATTTGAGTTCTTTTTATATTCTGAATAATAGTCTCTTCTTAAGTGAATTGGTTACAAATATTTTTTCCCATTAGGTGGTTTGTCTCTTTGCAATGTCGATTGTTTCCTTAGCTGTACAGAAGCTTTTAGTGCAATATAGTCCCATCTGTCTACTTTTAGTTTTGTTGTCTGTGCTTTTGATGCCTTAGCCATAAAATATTTGCCTACACCAGTGCTATGAAGTGCTTTTTCTATGTTTTCATCTAGTAGTTTTATAATTTTGGTATTGGATTCAGTTTGTTAGTATTTTTTTGAGGATTTTTATGCCTATTTTTATCAAGGAAATCTGGCTGTAGTTTTAGTTTTTGTTGCCTTCTTGTCTGGTATTGGTATTGGCATCAGAGTAATGCTGGCCTCATGGAATGAGAAAGAGAATTTCCTTCCCTTCCATTTTTTTTTTTTTTTTTGTCATGATTTGAGGAGAATTGGTGCTTGTTCTTTGAAAGTTTGGTAGAATTCTCCAGTACAGCCATCCAGTCTTGAATTTTTCTTTGTTTAGAGACTTATTATTACTGATTAATCTCATTATTTGTTATTGGTCTCTTGAGGTTTTCTATTTCTCTCTGATTCAAACTTGATAGGTTGTACGTGTCCAGGAATTTATTTTCTCAAAGTTTTTCCTTTGTGTGTGTGTGTGTGTGTGTGTGTGTGTGTGTGTGTGTGTGTGTGTGTGTGCGTATAGTTGTTCCTAATAGTCTCTGAATATATTTTGTATTTCTGTGGTATTAGTTATATTGTCTCCTTTCTCATTTCTGATTTCATTTATTTGGGTCTTCTTTCATTTTTTTCTTGATGAATCTAGCAAGAGGTTTATCTTTTTTTTATCTTTTCAGAAAATAATCCTTTCCTTTCACTGATTCTTTTCATTTTTTTAAGTCTCTATTTTATTTAGTTCTGCCCTAATTTTTACATTTGTTCCCACCATTAATTTTTGGTTTTGTTTTGCAGATGTGCTTAAAATAAAGATCTTCAAATAGGGAGAGTGACTTTGATCATCTTGGTAGTCCCTAAATGCAATCACATGTACCTTTAAAAGATGGAGGCATAGAAAGACTTGACACATATAAAAGGTAATTTGTTCAAGAAGAAAAGGTTGGAATGATGTGGTCACAAGTCAAGGAATGATGGTAGCAACTACAAGCTTGAAGAAGTAGGAAATAATTCCCCCAAGAGCCTCCAGAGGGAAAGCAGCCCTGGTGTCACTTTATTCTTTATCCAGTAAAATTGATTTTAGATCTCTAGTCTCGAGGACTGAGAGAGAATAAATTTATGTTGTGTGAAGCCATCAACTTCCTTACAGTAGTTTCAAGAAACTAATATCACAAATAAACAGAAGTAAATTATTAATAACTTATTAGTTGATTATCTTTTCAGTAGTATCAAAATGACTTGAAATTCTACCTCTAATTTATTATTTAATTATCTACTTCCCTCTCATTCACACCTTTTCATTATCTAATTAATGATATAAATTTCAAAGAAAAATAAAAATCAGATATTTGGTATATAAATGTAACATAAGTTTTCATTGTTCTAAACATTACTTTTGAACAATAATAATTGAAGCTGTATTTTGCAAATTGTTATTATAATTAGAATATCCTCATAGTGACATTAAAATATAAATAATACCTTTACTAATTATAGAAATACCTTTATTTTGTGTGTTTTGTTTTTAAAGCATTCTTAGATTCTCTTTCTGGTAATTATTGATGAGTCTGTTTCAGATCAATCATTCTGCTGATATTAACAATAATCTATAAATATCGCACAGCTAACAAGGTAGTAAGGATTTATATGGTTAAATATCTAAGAGAAGAGAAATCAAATAAGCTGATCTATGGGTCATTTGATGTTCCCAACCACTGAGAAGCAGAGAAACTGATCAGACTTTTCTTTTTTATCAGAATAAAAGAACTAGGGGTAAAAATGGATTTCAGATTTACTAAACTTGAAGGGCCCTGGTGAATACTCGAAGCATTTAAGATATCACCACAGGATGAAATAAACAATACCATATTCTGACAGAAATTAAGTTTTTAAATGTTCTAATCTCTGAATAGATTAAAATGATCTAAGTTGGTAGTATGTCTAATCCACTTCTTGTCAGAAAGAAATGTAAATCATATCAGGTTCAAATGGTGTCTATAGCAGCTTTCTGCATAATAGCCTTAAATTAGAAGCAAGTAAAATTTCTATCAAAGAGTGGTGAAATAATCTGTGATAAGTCAATACGTTGGATTTTTTTATTGAATAAAAGAAAATGAAACTATAATAAATAATTATGAATACATATTATTATAAAATTACATTAAGTTAAAAATGCTAGAAGAAAGAAAGCCTACATAAATTATAATCTCCAATATTAGCATTCTTTAAAAAAGTAAAATTACAAGGAAAAAGATCAGGGCCAGGATGCTGAAAGGGTTTCATAGCAAACAGGCTTTAGGGAACTTTCTGCTGTAGTGGTAATAATCTACGTCTAGATTGAAGAGGTAGCTACATGACTGTATACATTTGTTGAAACTAATTAAACTTACAAATGGTTGTTTATGTGATTTATATCTCATTAAACCTGATTTAAATACAAAAAAAGAGATGTGAAAAAAATAAAAATACAATGCAAAAACTGTAATACTTAAATCTAACAAAGATCTTTTATCTGGAAATATAAAGCAGTCTCATTGCTAAATAATAAGGGAAATTTGCTAGGAAAACACTAAATATTAATAATGAAGCAGAATGAAAGCAAATTTAACTCAAAACATTTAAAAGATTAATAAATGTTATAACAGCAGACATTAATAAAATAGAAAATAGAAAAATGGCAAATTTGTCTATTTGAAAAGACTAATAAGAATGACAACTCTAAGACAATATTTAACAAAAACTATATATTCTGAAAGCTATCATTAGAAATAATAGGTGAAGCAAAAAAAAACAAATAATAAGTGAAGCATAGTAGCAGGAAAAAAATAGCAAATTGCACATTATTATAAATTTTACAAATACTGAGTCTCTATATGAGTATATTATTAAAATACATGTTAATAATTATTATCATTTAGATGAAATCAATAAATCTCTAGAAAAATAAATTTAAAAATTGACATGGAAGAATTTTTAAACCAAATATTTCTGTCTCTATTTTAGTAAGTAAAATTTTGATTTATATTTACTCACAGAAAAATCCCAGGCTGCCAAATTTTGTAAAGTTACCAAACATAAAAAACACTTTATGAAAATGAAAAATTACAGGACAATCATTTTTATGAACATAGATAAATATTTCTAAACAAAATATTAACATATTTTGTCTCTAATATTATTCAAATAGAGTTATGATAAGTTGTTCAGTCAAGAAGTGATTTTATATTTGAAAACTCAATTAAAGTAATGCGTTTCATTAAAGACAAAAACTAAGTTATTTCCTACACAGAAAAGAATTTTGCAATATTTAACATCCATCTAAGTGAAAAACTCATAGTAAACTAGAAATAGAAAGAAAGTTCTGATAAAGTATTTTTGTGAAAAGATATAACCTCTAACACTACATTATAACAATAAAAATTTGAAGATTTTCCACTAAAAATGGAAAGATCCAGTAATGGCTTACTATCACCAAATATATTCAACATTGAACTAGACGCCCTAGCCAGTCTGTTTGGGTAGGAGAAAAACGTAAAATAATGATATAATTGTGTGTAGAGAAAATGCAAAGTTGATCTACTAATAGTATAAAAAAAGCAATATGAATATTTTTCAAGTTTCTGCATAGTTAAGATGTTTTAAGCAAAGAACTCTAGTCTGGTTTAAGAGACAAGATTGGGGAGTTAAAGAGCGATTAGTGACTATTAAAAAGAGACAGAGATTTATCTACCCAAAGTATGCCTTTACACTTCAAAGGAAGATGAAACAAAGTAATTCATTTACATTCTAAAGAACTGTAAATGAGAGACCTTCCCTTTCTTTTCAGGAGGGAATTTGTTTACTATGTTCAGGAAATTAGATTTCTTCCCCTTTGGCAAAAGAAATTTCTATATAATAGAAATTTCTATATAAAGTATCAGAATTTCTATATAAACTCTCAGGTTTATATTTTTATATCACTGATGGTGCAAGAAACTCAGTTTTCATATACCTAGTACTAACCATCAAACTCTCATTGGATTGTTCTGAAGAGAGAGAATGGTGTGTGAGCATTGATTAAATCATTACTACAAGTAAAAAATCTAGCTCCATATTCAGAAACCTCATGTTTGTTTTTAAATAACATAGGTAAAAATAGATATTTATAACAGATAAAATAGAAATTTAAAAAAATGAAAATTGAATTTAACAAGTTTGCTATATGGGAGACAATATTAAAAATTATACTTCCAACAACATTTTCACACATTATTAGATTGCTTAAAATCCCAAAACTGAAAATACCATTGACTGGTGAAGATGTGGAGAAACATGTGCTTTCAATTATTGCCAGTGGGAATGCAAAATGCTGTAGTCCTTTTAAAAGAAAGTATGGCAGTTTCTTCCAAAGCTGAACATAGTATTACCATACGACCCAGAAGTCACACTCCTAGATATTTACCCAAACCATTTGAAAACTCATGGCCATACAAAAGCTTGCATGTCGATCTTTATAGCAGGTTTATATATAATCACTCAAAACTAGATACAACCAAAATTCATACTATGGATTATTATTCAATGATTTAAAAATAAGCTACCAAGTCCTGTAAAGACATATAAACCTTAAATGCATATTGACAAGTTAAATAAGTCAGTCTAAATTGAATGCATATTGTATAATTCCAATTATATAACATTCCAGAAAATGAAAAACTGTAGTGATGGAAAAAGATGTAATCACCAAGGATTTGGGGAGAAAACATATTCAATGCAGTTTATTAACCAAGACTTAATAAACAAATATATAGACCTACTATAAATCAGTGTTGAAAAGGTAGGATATTCAACAGAAAAACTGGGACTTGTGTAGCATTTCACAGAAGAGGATATCCTAATGGCCAATAAGCATATGAGATGCTTAGTAATCTAATTAACCATCATGGAGACATATAATAAATCTACAGTTTGAGAAATAAAAATAAAATTCTAAGCTCCCAACTGACTAAACAGATCCACTTTTGACTGGGGGGACCCCAGAGAAACCTTGGAATCTGAGTTCCCAGCCACAGCTATCTGGGAAGTCAGACAGGCCTTCTTATACCCCCTCCCTCAGTAACCACCATTAGGCTTTCTTCTCTAAAGGCTAAACAGAAACCAGCCCTTTTATAAGACTCACACTGATAATGTCTCTTACTTATCTTCCCAGGTACAGAACAAAGACAAGATGAGATTGATCATTCCTTTACCCCTTCCTGAGATGTTCGTTTTCTTCGTATGTTCGTCTTATGTTGTGTAAAATGTAGATTTACTGGGAATTAACTAAAGTCTCACATGTATATAACCATTTGTCTCACTGCCCCTCTTTTTTTTTTTTTTTTTTTTTTTTTAAGGAAAATGTATAAATACAAAACCCCTCGAGAACCTCTTTGGAATCAATAGCCCACAGATGCGTCTGTTACTTGTGTTTTTCACAGGCAAGCCCTCTAGCTGGCTCAATAAACCTCAATTGATTGGGACGACTGCCTCGGTCTCTCAATTTGGTTGTCAAATTGATACCACTACACACTTACCAGGTAATTAAAAAGGCTGAAATCATCAAACATGTTGAGAATTGAAAGCAGTGGACACTTACAGACTGTGAATATGAAAGGGTGGTACACCTCTTTACAAAGGTAAATACCATGCCCTGTGACCCAGAATTGTCACCTAATGGATTCACTTTGCCCGCTGCCTAGACAGAGCTGATTTATCAAGACAGGGGAATTTCAATAGAGAAAGATTAATTCACACAGAGCCAGCTGTGCAGGAGACCAGAGTTTTATCATTATTGAAATCAGTCTCCCCCGAGCATTTGGGGATCAGTGTTTTTAAGGATGATTTGGTAGGTGGGAGAAGGCCAATGAGTCAAGAACACTGATTGGTTGGGTCAGAGATGAAATCATAAGGACTTGAAGCTCTTGCGCTAAGTCAGTCCCTGGGTAAAGCGGCCACAAGATCGGATGAGCCAGTTTATCAGTCTGGGTGGTGCCAGCTGATCCATCAAGTACAGGGTCTGTAAAATATATCAAGCACTGATTTTAGGAGGAGTTTAGGGAGTGTCAGAATCTTGTAGTCTCCAGCCGCATGACTCCTAAACAACTAGGTCCCAGGCAAGAAGAAGGTTTGTTTTGGACAAAGGTTGTTATCATCTTTGTTTTAAATGATAAACTAAATTCCTCCCAAAGTTAGTTCAGCATACGCTGAGGAATGAACAAGGACAGCGTGGAGGTTAGAAGCAAGATGGAGTTGGTTAGTTCAGACCTCTTTCACTGTCTCAGTTATAATTTTGCAATGGAGGTTTCAGAATTTCATGTCCTATTTATACTTCTCCCCTAAATATATGTAAATTATTCACCAAAAGGCATATACTACTATATTCATAAAACATTATTTTTATAGTCAACCTCTGGGAAATAAAACGAAATCCAAATGTTTAGTAACAGTAGAGTAGCTAAATAAAATGTCACATGATCATGGAATAGAATTCCGTATAGTGTTACCATAGGTAGCTAGTTAGACATGAGCAGGACAGGAGACCACCCCCCTCCGATCCGGAAATGCCAGGTGACCACATAACGGTCAAGTGGTTGTTAACTGTCTCTCCAAAATAATTGGTCACAGCCAGTGCCAGGGAAAGGCAACCTCCCAATAGATAGAAACATCTGAAGCTGGTGATCAGCCACTTCCTGATAAGATGTCAGGAGCTGGGCGATTGGGCTCAAGTATGATCACTAGGAGGCAAAATTGTGGAGTTTAACTGCTGTTTGACCTTCTAGGAATCATTTGACTGGTAAGGGGAAAAACCCTGAAGTGAGCATGCCTACATCTCCAGTAAACACACTGTGCATGCAGCCCCTCCCAAGTGCTGGCAGCCCCTCTCAATGGCGGACATACCTCCCCAAGGGAAGAATCTGGGGATAAGGGACAAAACCCCCTGGAAGCATGCCAACATATAAATCCCAAATCAAAATTCAAACCATGAACTTGATCTTTCAAGTTGCCTGCTTGGCCCTCTTCCAACTGTACTTTACTTCCTTTCACTCCTGCTCTAAAGCTTTTTAATAAACCTTCCCTCCTGCTCTAAAACTTGCCTTGGTCTCTCACTCTGCCTTTTGCCCCTCTGTCAAATTCTTTTTTCTGAGGAGGCAAGATTTGAGGTTGCTGCAGACCCATATGGACTCGTCGCTGCTAACAATAGTACTTTATGTAATGAAAGTAAATTAAAAAGTTGATGTCCACACCAACTGAATAAATCTCATAAACATAATATTGAATAAGAGAAGCCAGGCCAGGCGCGGTGGCTCACGCCTGTAATCCCAGCACTTTGGGAGGCCGAGGTGGGCGGATCACGAGGTCAGGAGATCGAGACCATCCTGGCTAACGCGGTGAAACCCCGTCTCTACTGAAAATACAAAAAATTAGCCGGGCGTGGTGGCAGGAGCCTGTAGTCCCAGCTATTCGGGAGGCTGAGGCAGGAGAATGGCATGAACCCGGGAGGCGGAGCTTGCAGCGAGCCGAGATCGCGCCACTGCACTCCAGCCTGGGTGACAGAGGGACACTCCGTCTCGGGAAAAAAAAAAAAAAAAAAAGAGAAGCCAGACATAAAATACCCATATTCTATATATTTTCATTTATATAAATTTAAAGAAGAGTCAAAAATAAACTATGTTCAATGTGCTGTAAAATAAGTACTGAACTTATGATTATTAATCAAGATAACACATATTTCTTTTTGCATTTTTAAAATATTTCTACTGCAAAAATAATTATTTTAATCTTAATTATAGACTGCTATTTTTAAAATTCCCTGATCACATTTTTACTGAATACACCCTAGTGCTGTAGGTGAAATATAAGTAATTAATTCACAACCTTAAAGCAGGAATTTGAGTTTATGAATTCTAATTTTTTTGTTTTTTATTTTCATGTGCACATAGTAGGTGCAAATATTTATGGGGTACATGAGATGTTTTGATACAGGCATGCAATGTGAAATAAGCATAATCTTGGAGAATGGACTATCCATTCCCTCAAGCACTTACCCTTTGAGTTACCAACTTGGCGACTAGGAAAGAATGTAAAAGTATAATCCATGTGCAAGATTGGCGAAAACAATGACTTGAGCTAGGGTGGAGGCTGATTTCCCTTCAGTTTACCACTGAACAAGAAATAAACAATGCGAACATCAGATTAGGGCAGATGAGTGGGTACAGCTTTCAAATACTTTTTAGCTGCTCAAAAAAAAAAAAAAAAAAAAAAAAAAAAAAAGTCCTAAAGTTTGTTGATCAGTTCAGATACACAGAAAAATAAATCTACAGAAAAGTTCAGATCAATTGAAAAGCTCTACTTCTTCCCATCAGGCTTGGGGAGGGTCAACATGAAATAATTGCTACTGGTCTCTTGGTACTAACTCCAAACTTCCATATTTTGCTTTTCTGTTTACCATCACAGCTAAGATAAGCCTAATAAGGGTATGTCATAGTCCTCATCTGAAATAACTGCAAGTCAAAAATATTTTGTTGATATTGATGAAGTAGAATGTCAGAGGATATTCCATGTGTACATTCATCTATAAGATACTTAGGAGATAGAATCAAAATGTCTCATTAGTTATTAGCTTGTCAGTGTAAGAATAAAGTACAAATCATCTGTCGAAAATCAGGTTTCTGGCTTCTAGAAATTATAAATGATTGCACTGACATAATAAGCACAGGAAGAGAAAAGGACTTGGGAAACAAAGTAAAGAGAAGCCAAATTCAATTTTGGAATGTTAAGTTGAAGCTTCAAGAGAAATAATTAAATAGATATTGACAACGATTCATGTTTGCTTCATCGTGAAATTATTTTCAATATAGGTTAAAATTATTTTCTTTGTAGGTTGTTTATTTGTGTTATGGGTATTTAATATTTTTTGTAAGAAAGAAGAAGTATCATTGTTTCTCGTAGTTCAAATATTCTTTGATTTCCTTCCATATTCCATTTTCTCAATATAAGAATACATACATACATTTCATTGTATATATATTTCAACCATCATATCCTTTGACTAACAGAAAACAAATTCTAAACAATATAATTCATATAGTTTAGATATTTATATAATACTGTGACTGATCTAAAATTGTACCAATTTTTATACCGATGATGACATACTCAATCAAAAAAATACTTAGAATATACTTTCTTAAGGACTGTGGTCAAAAATGTTACAATGTAACCTGATTAAGCTGAATCTATTTTTGAGAAGAAAAACATACCAACATATAGAGAAGGTTTAGTCCATTTTAGAGTTGATAGTTATTGACCACTATTTAGTTACTCTAGCTGAATAGTTTTTATTTAGCTTCAGATAAAATGGATATCACAACAGCCTTTAAAGCCTTTTTTTTTTTTTTTTTTTGTGAGACGAGTCTCACTCGGTTGCCAGGCTAGAGTGCAATGGCATGATCTCGGCTCACTGCAACCTCTGCCTCCCAGGTTCAAGTGATTCTCCTGCCTCAATTTCCCAAATAGTTGGGATTATAGGTGCCCACCACCATGCCCGGCTAATTTTCTTATTTTTAGTAGAGACAGGGTTTCACCATGTCGGTCAGGCTGGTCTTGAACTCCTGACCTCAGGTGATCTTCCCACCTCAGCCTCCCAAAGTGCTGGGATTACAGATGTGAGCCACCGTGCCTGGCCCCCAAAAAAGGCATTTAATCCATGCATATTGTGGATTTAGCTCTATTGTAGTTGTGATTATAATGATATGCAATATTCCTGCCCTCAAAAAATTTACAGTGATAAGAACTACAAATAAGTAAAACACAATAGTATTGCCAGGTAAAACACACTGTAATAGGTGTATTCCTTGGAGTATAAGGGAACAGAAGGGTAATAGCTAACAAATATGTGTACTGATATCTCAGAGGCTTTTAAGGTTGAGATGAATTTGTGATAGAAATAAAAGAATAAGAGAGTTATTGGTAGAGACCAGCACACATAAAGAAAGGAAGAAAAAGAATGACATGTTTGGGAAGTAAGAAGACAGTTACTATATTTTTAATACAAAGTAATAGTGGTTTATAAAAGACTGAAAAGATAAACATGGGTAAGTTTATAAAGAAATGCTTATATGTATATACGGCACACTAAAATGTTTCAACTTTTTACTGAAGATAATGGAAGCTCTTAAATACTATTAGGTAGACAACTGGAATGGAGTTATTTGCATTTTAGAACAATTTTTAAGTCTTCTTTAAGAAATACATATATAGTGGGACAAAGGAAAAGCAACAGTAAGAAGAGTTTAGTATGGATGTGAGAATCAAACTGGAAAATAGTAATTGTGATGCAAATGAATAAATGGCAGGTGATATGTACAGAAGTGGATGCATTTAACCAATAATTAGAGGATTGAATCAATGAGAGTTGTTCATTTATGGGCTGTCTATGTAATGATACAGGGAGCTGTGTGGTTGATGAGGCTTAAGATTTTAGTTTGTGTAACTGTGGAAGAGGTCGGCATTATCTGAGACAGGAAACACAGGAAACTAAAATAATCTGAGGGATGTCATGGGGGAAGGGTAAGATCAGTTTGGGACTGAAGCTGGAGATTCTGAGAAATTGCCTACGTTTTTCTCAAGTAGGCAGTTTAATTTGTGGCTTTAGGATTAAGGAAAATAAACGTTGACTACAGGTAAAAAAAAAAAAAAAAAAAAAAAAGGAAAATCAACATAGAGATAGTGACTGAAAAAATGCATATGACCATCACTTAGGAAGGATGTTCCAAGAAGAGGATTAAGGGCTAAAAACAGGAAAATCCACAGAAAAACAGGAAAATCTGCAGGGAAATAAAAATGTACACAAAAGACAAAGAATATTGTATTATGGTTGAAACAGAACTAGAAGAAACATGGAAAATATCCAAAAAGGAAGAGTGTATGGCATTAGGCATTATCACCATAGAACAATGAAATGTAAATAAAATAAAAATAAGAAAAGAGATGAAGAAAAATATTCATTTGGTTAGAATTCGTTAAAGTTTTCTGGTGAATTTGTTTAAATTTGGTAAATTTGTTTAAATTTGTTAAAGGTCTTTGGTTAAAGTAGAATTTGTTAAAGTTCTTTGGTAACTATGTCAATACCAGTTTTAGTAAAATCATGGGGGTGGAAACCAGAGTGTAATAACATTGACAAACAATTAGGAAGAAAGAAATTTGAGGGTAAATTTTAAATTCCATTCACATGAAGTTTGTAGAAGGGAGGAAATAGATAACAATAAGTGGAGTTGTCCTGAAGTCAAGAAATATTTTCTAAGATGTAAGATGACAACTTGAGTTTAAATAAACATGTAAAAATAAAGGAGAAACAAAAGAAGTTAAAGATAAGGAAAAAAATGGTGTTTAATATGGTAAAATATGTTATATTCATTTTACATAAAGCATGTCCTATGAGCCAGAAGCATTAAGCATCCTCCCAAAACTCATTAGAAATACAAAATTTGAGGTCTTATCCTAAATCAGTATGTGAAGCAAGATCTACCAGTATTTTGTATGGTAATTAAAGTTTCATAAGGTTTATTGTCAGTTGTTCTTTAAAACCTGATTGAGTTCACTCATGGAGGCACTGGTTTTGATTAGGAGAAAAGATACTTTTGTAAGAGGAAAGGAAATGTAGATGTGAATGCTATTACAAATGCAGACATGATCAAGACATGTAAGAGTTTCCTACTTAACGGTTTAATTCACCTTGGTCATTTGCTGATGTGAAAAAAGCCATAATGGAGGTGTAGTTTTGATAGTGGAGAAACTTTCTAATGCCTGATGGAGTAAATGTGAAAAGATAATAGTGAAACCTCGAGATTTTAGGACAGCTTTGTGGGGTCAGTTAAAATTGGACACTGTGTTTACTGCAAATATTCTATATGAGTTATTTTCTCTAATAGCACTCAGAGACCTTGCCTTAAGACAAAATTAGTCAAATAAGTACAGTGAGTCAGATGGGGTATTTCTTTACTTATATATAATAGATATAAAAGTTGATCATCTTGACTTAAATGTAGTCAAAGATCATAAAAATATTTTAGGGAAAGAAATGAAGATAGATACAGAGATTGAATTGAGATTGACTGAAATCAGAGGGCTAGAGTTTGAAGAACAGTCTTGGAAACAAAATTAGACTGCTGTAACAATCAGAAATTATAATGCAAGGATGAAGAATTTGGAGCTACTGTTTCTAAGTAGAGCATTTCTAAATAAATGTAGGTTAAGACTGTCGGAGTGAGTGCCTGAAGTATATTGACATTGAATATGACTAGTGTTGAAAATTTCAAGCAAATGGCTGGATCAGGTTGCTGAAACTTTATCCACTTGACTACTGAAATCATCATAAAAAATAAATTGTCTCTGAGTATAAAGGAAGACAGTGAATCAAATACAAGGTTTACAATCATGAATAAGAACAACAGGTTAGTATGAAATTGCATTATGGCTTTTGTGGGCCCTGAGCATTTTTGTCTTTACGATTTCCTTTCTCCTTAAAAAAAAAAAAAAAAAATATATATATATATATATATATATATATATATATAACAACTTCACTGATGTAAAGACAAGAATACGAACATTACATATTGGAATTTATTTTCATCTGAAAGCTTATTTATTTGTTTTTCTGATTTTAACAGAAATTAAAACATTCGTGTGGGCATCCAAAATTATTGGAGGCCATAGGCACTGTGCTTAATAGATAAGTTGTCCCTGATGATGTAGGTATCTATGAAGTTGATTATTTTATCTGCTAATTTAAAAGAATAAGAAGTCAATTTTTTTTAGTTATCACAGTTTTACTATTCTTTGTGTTTATGATATATGTGTTCATCAGATTTCTTACCAAAAATTAATTGATTCTGAAAGATAATTTAAGGAACTTCTTCCTCCTTCTGAATATATGCAAAAAATTGACAAAATAAATAAAATAATAATTTTCCAAACACGAATGGACAGAAGCAAAAACTGGCAACGATCCCTATAAGTTGACAACACATTAGCTGAGCCATGTGTTTGTCACAGCTAAATACCTTGACAGAGTTTCCAGTCCATGGTTCAGGTTGGAAGAATCCATGCAATGCTGGCAAACTGCTCGAGATGAGAAGAGAAAGCCGAGAGTTTAGGGAGACCAAGAGAGTAAGATGGAGTATCAAGATGAAAACTTAAGCATACATGCCTGCATACACAAACCTACACATACATACACACAGACACTGGTGCTAACAGTGACTTGTGCTCACGCACTGCTAGAAATAAACTCTGATTCATAGAATGATAGATAGATTAGTGGACAGAGAACTGTCTTACCTCAGGAGTGAAAAATACCTCCACACTGAGCATGGTTCCAGCCACAATTATCAAATATTAAAAGCAAGAACAGAAATATAAAAATGTTTCCAAGTCACTTTATTGAATTTCAGAAAAATTTTTCAAGAATATGCATAAGAATAAGAACTATCCTGCATACAGGAAGGTAATAGTCACAAAGTTTGGCATCCAAAAACAAACAAACAAATAATCAGAAATGCAAAGAAGTAGGAAAAACAACATATAATAGGAGAAATGTGAATCAATTAAATCTGATTCCAAACTTAAATTAACAGACAAGGATGACAAACCACTTATCATAGCTATATCTCATACACCAAAATATTTCATCAAAATATAGAAGATATATGAAAGAGCTAAATCAAACTTCTCATAATGAAATCTATGGTATCTAAGACTAAACATTCACTCAGTGAGCATGACTTCTGGAATGTCAGCATATCCTCTCCCTGAAAAGCAAAATTAAACTGGAGAAAACTGTCAAAAGTAACCACTCCATGACTCTAGAAACTGAATAAAGTCATACAAAGAATTTGCCAATGTTAATTTAAGGAACACTGCTGAACCTCAATCAGAACAGTTGAATAAAGGCATACAAAGAATTTGCTAATTTTAATTTAAGGAACATTACTGAACCTCAATCAGAACAGTGAGATTCTATGACACTTTAGCTAAAACCTGCTGCCTTCCTCCCACTGAGTTTCATGGCAGAGTAGTGATTCCCGAGCTGCACAGGCCATGAGTACCTGCAGTTCTGCTGTTCAAGTGGCTGGCCTGATTAAGAGAAGAAGAGAAAATCACCGTGCCCATAGGAATTGTCAAAAATAACAAATCCTAGTGTAAACATGAGGAAAGACTAACATCCCAGATGTCTGAAGTTGTGATACTCATCAGGTAAAAATGTTAAAGCATACATTTAGGCAAGCCAGAAAGAGAACAAGGAAATCTAGATAATGAGACAGACACAGTAGACATTGATAAGCTCCCAGAGAGAGATCTATATTGCTTCAAAATTCTGAGCACAAGTGTAAAGTAGCACGCACAAGCTCAGGAGAAATATGAGAGGGATCCAAGTCACTGAACACGGGGCCTTGCATGAGCAGAAAGTAAAAGGACAGGCAGACTGTAAAGTGCCTGAACTGGAATGTATTCCCCAAACCACAGACACAGCCATTACAAAGAATGGAAGTCTTAACTGGCTCAACAGACTTAAGAACAACTTCCAACCAATCATTAGCCAATCACTAAATTATGCTGTTCCAGGATTGACCCTTAGGAAGCCAAGTTTTAAAGTAAAAACAATAATTAAAAAAAAAAAAGACAAGCATTTACATCACTGGCCACACACCACAGGAAAGACAGACTCTATTGAATTAGTCCATGATAGCCATTGGAAAAATTAACAGTCAGACAAATAACAGCACCATCAACAACTTTCAGTGCCATCATCATTCCGGATTGCTTCAACATACTATCTAAAATGTCCAGTTTTCAACAACAACAGCAAAATTACAAGATAGGCAAAGAAACAGGCAAGTGACCCCATACAGAGTGATAAAAAGTAATCAGTAAAACTGCCTCTGTAAGTCTAAGATGTTAAACTTAGCAAACAAAGACTTCAAAATAGCTACTATAAATATGTTCCTAGAGCTAAAAAAAGGCTTAGAAAATCAAGTTATAATATGACAACAATAATCAACTAGTATAGTATAGAATATCAATAAAGAGGCAGAGATTTTTATTTTTTATTTTGTTTTATTTTATTTTGAGATGGAATCTCACTCTGTCACCCAGGCTGGAGTTCAATGGTGTGATCTCAGCTCACTGCAACCTCTGCCTCCCAGGTTCAAGCCATTCTCCTGCCTCAGCCTCCCGAGTAGCTGGGATTACAGGTGCCACCACCATGCCCAGCTAATTTTATGTATTTTTGGTAGAGAGGGGGTTTCACTATGTTGACCAAGCTGGTCTTGAACTTCCGACCTCGTGATCCGCCCACCTTAGCCTCCCAAAGTGTTGGGATTACAGGCGTGAGCCACTGTGCCCGGCCTGGCAGAGATTTTTAAAAGCATCAAATAGAAATTATGGTTTTTAAATTACAATAAAAGAAATGGGGAAAAATCACTAAAAGAGCTCAACACAAGATTTGAGCTGGCAGAAAAAATATGGAACTAATCTGATGATATTTTAATAGAAATATCCAATGGGAAGAACAGAAAGGAAAAGAGAAACAAGAAAAATGCATAAATTAAAAAATATGCCAAAAATGTACTAAAGTTAAGGTTTTTTAAAAAGAAGTGGTAATTATTTTTTAAGACCTCCCCTCCATATCTTCTATTTGATAGTGTCAATTCCAGTGTGGTACAGGGAACAACCTCAAATTTCAGAAAAGCATGTGGCAAATAATTGAATAATTTTTTTTTTAATTCATATGTGCAGAAACCTGGGAAAATATTATATAAATGGACTCTCAAAATGTTAGTCCAAGAATAATTTACTGTATCATCAGAATGAGTTGACTTTATTTATCTGGGTCTATTTAAATGATTTTGGATTTTAAAATAGCTTACATAGTTGGCAATGACTCTTAACAGTTTAAAACATTGATTGAAACTTGAACTTAAATTGTGTTAGCTCAGATTCAATTAGGTTGAGGCACTAAAAATGTCCCAGAATAATGGAGAGGAGAAAACTCAAAGGTTTAGGGAAGTAGGAATGCTGGGTATATTTGTCATGTGCTGCTGGCACAACCACCTGCTTGATACATGCTCTTGCAGGTCAAAAGCATACTCACTTCACTTAAGCTTAAGCTGCATTAATGAGACAAGCAACATCATCCTCATAAACTCTGCTGTGGTGAGTGTGTAGACCATGAATTATGTTGGGAAAGACATCCCTGAAATGAATAACGTGATTTCCATGAGTGTGATTACATCCAGAGCAGCAGAAAAAAGATATTAGTACTCAGCAATTAGAGACAAAGTAAGTTTAAATACAATTATAGAAAGCAAGAACAAGGTAGTAATTGAAATGCTTTGATCTACATCTTCTTTGCAGTGATCAGTGAATGATGGATTACTAGCAATAAAATATGGGGTCAATATACTAAATTACTATTTCACACATATATTTTAGAAAATATCTTTAGGTTTAATAAATCTTATTCGTATTGCCACATGGAGAGTAATAACCTTGCAATAAACTATGGACCTTAGTTTATTCAAAGTTCTGTAATCACTTGATTCAATGTAAAGCTAGATTTCCTCATAGAAAGACCCTTATCACTGACAAATATATGCTATAATTATGTCTCCAATGCTATTCCTAAAGGAACTGAGGTCATCTGCAAAGGTGACAGAATGCTAGAAATGGGTACTATTCAAAACTTTTGAGGCTTAATAGATATAACTTTGATTTAATGGTATTTTCCAAGGATCAAAAACAATAGTCTGCCTATAGTCACCTGAAGATGAATGGAGTTTTGGTACGGAGTTCATCTCACAATGGTATAACGGGCTTGCAAAGACACCCTGTAATTATTTCAGCAATTCTTAGATGAATAATTGAAATAAGCATAATCTATGGCTTTTAGAATCCTAACAAACATTAGCTCCTGAACCTATGGATTGAGAAATACTTGTATTTACTCTACATTTTTGCCAAACCCAGTTCATGTCTTCTTGTCCAAATAGAATTACTGCATTCCTTTTCACTCAGAAAAGTATCTGGGTATGCATAATAAATTAAATGTTCACCCTAGCTATCATAGTATGAATAATACTATAAATTACTCTTATCAGGATAATGAAAATATATGATAATAGCACATATCTTGAGGAAATGCAAAACTTAGTGCCACAATTAAGACTTGGAAGATATAGAGATGAGGATTCTTATTCACATTCTCATGTAACTTGACTGTTTTTCTTGTGCAAAAGTCAATGAATCTTAACAATAATGTGTGGATTATAATAGTCTTACTCAGAAGCAAACGCTTCTCCAGGTATGTTATATCACCTACAGCAATTTTTACCTGACACTTGGTTTACAGCTATTTATTTGACAAATGCCTCTTCTCCTTTACACCGAATTACATGCAACACCCTGAGTTGTTTGCTATCATCTGGCTGGGACAACGGGACAATTTTATGGTCTTGCCTCAGGGCTATGCCAGCTCTCATATTCTTATCCATAATCTCCTTCAGTGCTATCTGACATCTAGTCTCTGGACTTATGTCAGTCTGTAACGAGATAAGTCAAAGCTTCATTCAGTGTGTACTTCTCTCATTGTAGGCCAATAAATATACAGTTTTTAAATCAGTACCAGACCACAGATCATACTTTGAGTACCACTGATCAAGTTCATCAAGAAATTAATTGCTAGCCACAGACAATCACAGTGGTCAATTGAATTCATGACATCACGCTGATTGGGCTGAATAAGAAAAAAAGTAGCAAGTCTATGAGATGTATTGGTATGTTACATATATCCCAGGTAATAGGAAACAAAGCTATTCATCTTAGTAAAATTTATGTTCAGTGGTCTTGACTTGGAAAAAACAGACCCTCCAAAGTCAAAGCCAGTTTATTACATCATGCATTGACTATGACTGAAAAAGTGGGACAACTTTTTTTTTTTTGAGATGGAGTCTCGCTCTGTCACCCAGGCTGGAATGCAGTGGCACGATCTCGGCTCACTGCAACGTCTGCCTCCCGGGTTCAAGCAACTCTCCTGCCTCAGCCTCCTGAGTAGCTGGGACTACAGGCACATGCCACCCCGCCCAGCTAATTTTTGTATTTTTAGTGGAGACGGGGTTTCACTATGCTGGTCTTGAACTCCTGACCTTGTGATCCACCTGCCTCGGCCTCCTTTAAATGGGACTTTTTTTTTTTAAGTTTTAGAGGGAATAAAAATTATATATGTATGTTTCTGTGGCTCCTTAATGAGTTAACCACAAAGTTGCCGTTTTAAGTTGGGCACAGAGCAAGAGAAGGCCCTGCAGCAATTTTAGGCTACTATAAAAGCTATTCTGATATTTTTGTTTCATAGCCAAGCAGATCTGAATATCTCGGTATCCTTGACAAACAGAATACTGTATAGATCTATCGTAATGCCTTAAATAGAGAATCACTACAGGAACGTCCATTGTGTTGGAGAAAGGCCAGACTCTTTTTCTGTACTTTTGTGAAACAACTTCCGTCTTATCACTGGAATTTGGCAGAAAGTAAATATTGATCATATAATCAGTAAACTTCTGTTTATAAATTGGTTTCCATTTGACTCAACATGTTATAAAATTTGCCATGCACAAGTATAAGTGATCATCAAGTAGAAATAGCATATAAATGACCAACCTTGAATATGTCTTTCTGATAAAAATAAATTACAGAGGCATATGGCTCAGTCTCCCACTGCACCTGAACTTTCTACATTACCTCTTTTGCTTCATTCCACAGCAATGGACCCGTAGGAAGTTTCTCAACACCAGTGGTTTGAAGAAGAAGAAGAAAAAGTTAAGTTTGGTTACACATAACTTTGCTGGCATCAGTGAAAACATTTGGTGCAGCATTAACATTCTAATTGAAAGTGTTCCCGACACACTGGTGAAAGGAAACTTCTCTTTAAGTAGAACTTTGAGTACTACATCTGGTTTTCCGGTTTTAACTGAAATAGCATGGAATCACAAGGGCAACAGTGGTCAAAAGTTTGACCAGATGAACAGAATCTTGGAAACAATGGGATTGGAAGATTTGTGACTAACAGGTTCATAAAAGAAATGTGTGGATGGACTTCTCAGAAGGGGTGCAGTGATGAAGATACTTGTATTATGTTTTTATGTTTACAGAAGAATATCAACAGCAGGGCAATGTCTTAGTAATCAGGCAGACAAGGTTATATGTTCTATGTATTCCACACATTCTCTTTACTGTCTTGCTTGCACAACTGCCTATGTACAAAGTTGTTATGACACCAAGGATGGAGGCTAAGCCTGAGTTAAACAATGTGGATATTTATTTGTTAAGGCTGATGTGAAGACTATCATTTCTAACGGACAAATTTGCCAAAACTGAGACCATTTCTGAGTCCCTGGTATATTATCCTTCCTCCAGGTGAAAAAGCCACTCAACTGATAGCAGAATATAGCATTGGCTCCTTAAGAGGAAAATCATCTACTCTCACTGCAATTTGCCCATATTCTTGATATGGATTTCCCTTCCTTTCTTAAATGAATCTGTTAACACCATCATCTGTAGGCTTCTAGCATGCCTTATCCAGCACCATGGTACCCAAATCCAACATTTTTCTTGAAGGAACATTATTTCACAACAAAAGATATGCAGCAGTATTCTCATGCCCATGCATTATATTGGTTTCATCATACAGCCCACGGCCTAGAAGCATTTGGTCTTACAGTATGGTGGAATAACCTACCATAAAGTAGAAGTGCTGTATGTTGACGAGATGTTTCTAATATTTATGACAAAACAACAGTGCTTGGACTAACAATCATGTGGCATAATTCCGTGTAGCATCTCTCACTATGAAATTATAGTTCTTCTGAAGAATGTTTACCTCCTGTCTTTGCAATTCTGGGCTCCATTGATATAGAAGTCTCAATTCACAATAGGAAAAATGCTTCCATCAGTTGATACCAAAATAATTACAATACAGGAGAAGGTTTTTTAAAAAATCTTATTGTGGTATTTTCCAAATGCTATACTATAAAATAGTTAGCATTTAAGTCTTTTCTGTGAACCAGAATCTTGTTTATACATGTAACATCAAATAATTTTTTACCAAAAATGTTTACATATATGCTCAGTTACCAAAGATGTTAGTTAATAGCATACTAGTACCAGGGGTTCAAACTGATGTGCTTTCCAAAGTCTAAGGTAGTAACTATTTTGTAGCACAAGCTTCCATTACATATGGCTCCTCTATGATTTTTTCTTTTGACTTATCCAGAAGATGAAAAGCCCTCTCATGTTAATTAGCATTCAGTTTTCATCTCCTCAATATGTTACACTTGTGACACATGATAAATTTATACTTACCGAATCAGTACATCTAGTTATTTTTAAAAAAGATTTAAGTTCTAATCTTATTGTTTTCACATAGTTGTGTTATCCTCTTACCTAATACTCACTTGTAAGGTCTATTTAGTTTCATTTCCTATGATTTTATACAACACTGATGACAACAAAAACTAACTCCAAGATGAAAAGTATAGTATATATTTAAGAGAAAGTTAAAATCTAACAAAAGATAAGTACATTTGAAATATTGGTAGAAGTTCCGGGTGATATTCCAAAACAAAGATAAATATCTAGATAATTTAAAAGTAGGTATTAGAAATATCAGGTTTTTATTGTATATAACATGAATAACAGATGCTATACAGAAAAATAAATCCCAAGAGAGTTTAAAATATATTATATTAAAAAATATCAAAAACTGGCCAGGTGCAGTGGCTCACACCTGCAATCCCAGCACTTTGGGAAGCCAAGGTGGGCAGATCATCTGAGGTCAGGAGTTTGAGACCAGCCTGGCCAGCATGGTTAAACCCTGTCTCTACTAAAAATACAAAAATTCACCAGGCTTGGTGGTAGGCACCTGTAATCCCAGCTACTCGGGAGGGTGAGGCAGGGAGAATTGCTTAAACCAGGGAGGCAGAGATTGCAGTGAGCCGAGGTAGCACAACTGCACTCCAAACTGGGCGACAGAGCAAAACTCCATCTGAAAAAAAAAAAAAAAAGAAGAAAAGAAAAGAAGAAGAAAAAAATCAAATCCATCAAAGCTCTTGCAAACATGTATGTATGACAATATCTTTATGACTTTGGGATGTGGAAATGAAAAGCATTCTTAAAACAAAGAACACTCACATATATATCAGATTTAAAAAGTACAAACACATCATATGGACATGCACTCAGGCACACACACATTCACATCAAAATAAATAAACAAATAAAATGAACAAAGTGACAAACTGTGGGATGACATGTGAATTATATATAGCAAGTTACGTCTTTTCAGACTAAAATTTCAAAAAGTCAGTAAGAACAGGACAAAATATTTAACGAATAAAGTCACATGTATTTTTAAATGTTCACAAAATGGGAAATACAAATGACCAATGAATATTTTTAAAAACATTGTCAATCTCCTTAATAATCAGAGTAATGCTAATTAAAACAATAAGGTGTAATTAGTTACTTGTAAGCTTGGCAAACATTTAAAATAATCTAACAAAATCAACTGTTGGTAAGAATGTGAGAAAATGTGGAAGTTTATACCCTGCAGTAGAAATGTAAGTTTAGTGTATGAATTTTCTATTGCTATTTGGTCAATTTTCACAAATTTACTGACTTAAGACCACACACATTTATTGTCTCACAGGTTCAGCGGTTTTAGAGTCCAAGCATACCAACACTCAATTTAGTCTTCTGCTCAGGGTCTCACAGGGCTGAAATCAAGATGGTAGCTGGGCTTCATTTTCAACTGGATGCATAATTAGGGATAGGTTATTGGCAACATATTTGTGTGTGTGTGTGTGTGACTGTGGAATTTATAGCAAGTTGCTTCCTCAAGGCTAGCAAGGAACAGAGAGTCTCTGCTGGTTCAATCTACCCTTCAGAATCTCTGATTATCTGTAGAAGTTAACGTTTAGCTCAGTTCCAGATACAATTATTTCCTTTTTGATTAAATTCAAGCCAAGTGTTTGGGTGCCTAATTGCATCTTCAAAATACTTTCACCCTTGCCAAATAACCTTATATCTTGGCAGTGATATTCTAGCACATTTGCCATATTCTGCAGGTTAGAAGAAAGTTTCAGATTGTGGTCACATCCAAGCAAATGGAAATAACACGAAGCCTGGATAGCAGGATGCATGACTGTCTTGGGTCATCACAGAATTCTGCTTATCTAAATGTGAAGGCATTTATGAGAGTAACTTTTAGTGCTTAATTAAAGATATGTGTATACCGCATTTCTGTAACAGCATTTCACAGATACATAGCCATGAGTAACTCTCCCACATATGTGCAAGGAACTATGTCAAAGGATAAATGTTGCAGCATTCTATGTGACAGAGAAAAATAGGAATCAATCAATTATTCTGTTAGACTCAATGGCTGGAATACTGTCCGCCAGTTAAAGAGAATGATTTAGATCTAAGTAGATTTAGATAAAAAATAATATTAATGAAAAAACCTCCAAAGCAATTAATACAGCACATTTTTTTTTCTTTTTTTTTTTTTTTTTTGTTGAGACAGAGTCTTGCTCTGTCTCCCAGGCTGGAGTGCAGTGTCATGATTGCAGCTCACTGCAACCTCCGCCTCCCAGGTTCAAGCGATTCTCCTGCCTCAGCCTCCCGAGTAGCTGGGACTACAGGAGTCCACCACCACGCCCGGCTAATTTTTGTATTTTTAGAAGAGGTGGGGTTTCACCATATTGACCAGGCTGGTCTCGAACTCCTGACCTTGTGATCCATCCGCCTCAGCCTCCCAAAGTGCTGGGATTACAGGCATGAGCCACTGTGCCAGGCCTAGAGCACATATTTCATGACAATGAAAATATACCTACACAAAGACAACATTACACATTATTCACGCAGATATATACAACTGAGTTAAAATGAAGTATAAATCAGACTCATGTTCATGGCTCCTTTTGGAGATAGCTGTATGAAACTAAGAATGTGGTTTATAAGTGACTAATATTTAATGTTTTAATTATATTTCTATATCAAAATATAAAACAAATAATGCAGAAAAGACTCATTATATTATTGTTAGTATGTATATAAACTTTGAAGCCAAACTGTTTAAAATGCTGACCCAGCCATTTACTAGCTTTGTGAATTTGAGCAAGTTCATTTCTAAAGAGACATACTAAAGGAGTGATCATACTGGAGACTAAAGCAGCTATTACATAGTTGGAACAAACGTAACTTTTTTTTATGAAGCAAACAATAGGAAAACTGATTGGATATATTATAATATAAAGGAACTATGCTAATCGAGTGGTAAGAATTGTTTAGTTGGTATTTGATACAAAATAATGTGGGGAGCTAAATAAAATAAAACTGACCTTTGTTGAACCTTAGATCTAGATAAATCAAAGTCATATTATTTCTTCTAATTGTGAATATGTGTGAAAATTTTTATAATGAAAAGTTTTAAAGAATAAAAAATTAAGTTTTTTATTACCCAACCATCTCTCCATCTTTGTAGGTGTTTATTGTTATGTTGATATTTTATAACATTTTAATTTGCCATTTTGTTTTAAATTTAAAAAATTAAAAGGACAAAAAAGGAAATCAGAATTTCTATACTAATATTGGGTTAATTAACCCTATTAAACTTAGAACAAAAATAATTTACAAATGTAGTGTTAAATTATTAAAGATTATTTTTAAAAACTTTTGGCAATGCATGTGGCTTTATGATATTTTTGGTCTTGCAGTTTGCTATTATTAACCATATATGCCACACTGTAAACACAACAGTTCAAAAATGTCCCCTTATTGTTCTGAATATTCCGCTATCTTGCATCTTGCATGGATAGGAATATATTTACTGGCAGTGGGAAAAAACATCTTGAAAGTATCTAAAATCATGGCGTTTTTATGACTGCCTAGTCCATTGGTGCTAAATGATTGAACTTCGAATCAATAAAATATTTCTCAGATTTGTGTTATGATATCTGAACGATATCAGGTAGTAGATGCTAGCGATTTTCTTTTTCTTCTGTTTATTTTCAGATGTTTAAAATTGTAGGCAGAGTTGGTGGTACTCAACCTCTTTTCTCCTCTCCTTTCCATCAGTGATAATGTATCTTTTCTACAGTGATTCATAAGTATCCTGATAATATTCTTATTACCTGCTAATGTTGTGTGTGTGAGGGAAGGAACATCTATCTCCCTGGGAGACATCTAAAAATGTGGCATCCCTAAAACTATTTCTTCTATCATCAAATGTAGCAAGGAATAAAAAGAAATGTAGTGACAACCTACAATTTAAGAGACAATCTAATACAGTGAAATAGACCTTATTTACATCCTAAATCTAAACGTGGAAACTGACTAAATATATGATAATATAAAGGAACTATGCTAATAGAGTGGTAATAATTTTTTAAGTTGGTATTTGACACAAAATAATACTAGGACAAGGAAATAATATAAATTGACCTTTGGTGATGCTTAAGTCTAGACGAATCAAACTCATATTATTTTTTCTACCTTTGAATATGTTTGAAATTTTTCATAATGTGAAGTTTTTAAAGAACAAAAAATTAAGTTTCTTTGTTACTCAACCATCTTACACCAGAAATTTATCATTCTGAATTTCTGATTGTCCTTGGAAAAAATATTTTCTGACATCCTTGTAAAACCCGTTATCAGTTTATATATGTTTTAGAATAATCAGAGGACATCATTTCTTTAATATTTGGTCACAACACTTAAGTTCAGACATATTTAAAACCAACTTTAATAAAATAAGGCAGAAAAAGTGTTAGAAAGTACTAACAGTAATTCTGTCTGGACAGAAACAACAAAAACCAGAATGTTTCCTGCTAACCCTTGAGGGCTTTGCTATCATATACTCTAAGTAATAGTCATTCCATAGAAAAGGCCCACTCCTTTATTGTTTAAACAGATTATGCTACATTGCTTACAGATTGTATCAGAATTACTGTAAAGGGTTATGAGTGGATTTTCCAGAATGGCACATTAAATACAGCGTGATTGATTCTTTGGTTCATTCTCCCAAACATTTTTATCATTGACGAAGTTTCTCGGAATATACTAAATGTTAACAGTTAGATCATGACATAAAACACATGTATGCATGTATTTACAATTTTCTGAATGCATTATTGTATATAAAAACTTTATGAACCTAAGTAGGGCTATTCAAATGTTTGTTTTAAAATAATGAAAATATTTCATATTTATATTTTTTTAAAAAGAAATGGGATGCGTCATTATATCATAATCTTGCTTTGTAACGACTTCCCTGATGTCATTTTAAAAATGACTTTCTTAATTGACTTACTGTAAAAATGTTTACAAAATCATTTTTTCATATCTTTATAAAGAGGAGAGTAGTAATCTTGTGTTTCTTCTTTACTTGGACATATTTCTCATTCTGGAAAAGAAATACATAGCTTATTTTTTCTCTTCTTACATAGTATATTAGTCCATTTTCAAACGGCTGTAAAGCAATACCTGAGACTGGGTAATTTATAAAGGAAAGAGGTTTCATTGACTCACAGTTCCATGTGGCTGGGGAGGTCTCAGGAATCTTACTTTCATGACAGAAGAGGAAGCAAGCACATCCGTCTTCACAAGGTGGCAAGAGAGAGAAGGGCAGAGTGAAGGGAGAAGAGCCTGTTATAAAACCATCAGATCATGTGAGAACTCACTCACTCTCACAAGAACAGCATAG